>NC_087364.1:53834614-56334614 GCF_030014295.1 Loxodonta africana
GGCTCCCAGCAGGACACATATGGTCCAGGCAATTAGGGCAAATTGAGAAGGTTTAATAAAAGGACTCTTGACACAGGTATGTGCTGAATATAGGTGAACTACAAGGGATAGAGACAGCAAAGTTTTTACCGTCTTTACGCCCAAAGCAAACCGAGGATAAGCTGATTAATAGAAGCCGGAAGGAGTCTCCTATACAGAGAGCTAGTATGAAAGAATCAGTGACATTGGTCAATGTACACAATCACCTCACAGGTCTTTGCAAAGAGGAAGCTGAGAAACTAAATATTATCACATAATATATCCTGACCCTGATCTTCTAGTGCTCTCCATTGGCTGAATCCGACTAGGGACCAGTGGGGAAGAAATTTTAATGTGTTCCACACAGATCACAGCAGAGTGACCACTACATTTGGCAATATGAACATCATGGTTGACTTTGCCCAAAGAAATGTTACTTAATTTGTTGGGACAGAAACCAATTTGAAGTAAACTGAAGAGAGAATTTCAGGTAAGGTTGTGGAGAAAAGGATTCTACTCTTCTTTATCAAGAAATAGCACTGTCAATGAGGTCAGAGATGATGGAGGATTGAGGGATTCAGATGCTGGGTCCACTGAGAGGTCTTTTTGGCATTGGTTTAGATAGGATATATTAGAGAATGTTCAAATGTTAAGTGGAAAGGTATATCAGAAAAGAAGAAATAATTGAGTGAAAGGGAGTAATTACAGAAGCGAAGATCTTGAGAAGTCCAGAAAAAGTAATTAAGAGAAGGGAAGCATACAGCCTTTGATAAAAACAAGGACAATTGATGCATAGTGGGAGAACAGAAGGCAGTGAATGTGGTTACAGATATCGTAGCGTAGGTTGCTTCTTTGTGGAAGGAGAAGATTGTGAAAGTCATTTCTGATTGCATCCATTTTCTTTGTCATCAGTTGACAGTGATGGAAGCAGAGAAAGAGTGGAAAGAAAGATGGAGACTTCTTTTGGAAAATGGAAAATGAACATAGTAAAAAAAAAAAATTTTTTTTTTTTTTTTTTAGGGAGGTTTAATTGGATTGCCTGGCAGTTGTGAATGCCCATTTGAGATGTATGACCAGTAGTCAACAAATTCGTGTTTCTCTCTACAAATATTCAACTTCTTAGATTCAGGCACAAAGGAGGCATTAAATTACATTTAACCAAGGCTGGGCTATTGTCATTCATGTTCAATAAAGAGAGAATCAAGGGTAGTAAAGACATTCTTAGAGATAATTACAGATTCTCAGCTTATAAGGGTGGAAAACAAAGACATAGAGTTGATTACAGAGCATAAGCAAATGATAGATCAATGTATTACAATCTTTGCGAGGTCAAAGAAATGCTACAGAGAATATATTAAAGTAGGTGAATGAGATTAAGGGGTGGTGGTGATGGGATAGTTGAAGCTTAGGTTTTATGTTTGATATAATTAATGAAGCTATCGAAGTGAATGTGGATGAAGTAACGTGAAAGAGAAAAGATGAAGGAACTGAGAGACCACAATTCTGGGAGGATTATCCATGTGAGAGGAAAAGTTGTCAAGAATGTTAATTATATATACATTTCAGTTAGTAGCCAAGCTCTCTTCAACCACTGTGACACCAAACCAAAATGAAACCCATTGCTGTCGAGTCAATTCCAACTCATAGCCACCCTATAGGACAGAGTACAGGTGCCCCACAGAGTTTCCAAGGAGCGCCTGGTGGATTTGAACTGCCGACCTTTTGGTTAACAGCCATAGCACTTAACCACTATACCACCAGGATTTCCAACTGTGACACCAGGGCTTTTTTAGTGGGTTTGGTTTTATATATATATAAACACAATTATATATATAGAGAGAGAGAAAGAGAGTGGTAGAAAGGTGGGTAGTGAAAAAGAGGAAGCAGGATGTGGTAAAGTTTAAAGAAATGACTGTCAAAAGCATTGAGAGTTTGAAGAAGAAGGAGGTAGAAATTGTTTGAAAGAAGCAATAAGTAGTGAAAAGGACCTCTAGAGCAATACCCGTGAAAGGAAAGAAAGAAAGAAACAGCCTTGGTTTGAGAGGATTTGAAGGAAGTCGTGCATTGAAGGTTGAGTGGATTTCTTTTGAGCAGGAGGGGGAGATTCAGAGATACGGTTGAGGATATAAGGGTCTTTGCTGTTTACAGAAGTGAGTACCAATCAGATGGGAAACTCAAGAAAGCGAGGTGGGGGTTGAAATTGGGTTAGAAAATGGTACACACAGAGTGGTAAGGCAATGGAAGAGAGGTCTCTGACTAAGGTTTTGGTGTTTAATGAAGTAAATAGTAATGTGAAGCCTGAAGGGATTAGTCCTGACAACCTCTTGGGGAAACCTAGGTCACCAGTTTAAGCTGAAAGTAAGTGGTCTTGGACAGCTTCGGCAATTCTCTTGGGTATACATGAGCTGACATTAACATTAAAAGTTCATCTTGATGGCTTTTTAGTGCTGTCTCACATAGAATAAACACAGCACAAAAGGTCTCCACAGTTATGTCTAGAAGTTTGCCAGAGCAGTATCTTATGAGTGCAAAACAAGTACAACACTTGGCATAGCATGAGGCCCCATAAATATTTTTGAATGAATGACAATTATACATGTTTTTCTGCTTTAGCCTATAGACGAAATCTGCTGCCTCTAAACCAGGCACTTCCAGTGAGGGAGGCACTTTGCCCCAGCTCTGCTTCTGATGTCCTTTGTCAAAGAATTGCCCAGGTGTCACCCTGTCATCCAGGCTGCCTTCATTCTGCTGTGACTCCAGAGCCTCACTCATGAGTTCCATGCAGGAATGGCTAGAATGACCCTCTCTACACCTCTACTTTCCAAAAGAGCCAAGCTTCCCTCAGCCTTTGCAAGATCCTTCTTCCACCCAATGCTCTTTAATACCTTTGTGTACGCTTACTCATCTCTCGCTAATCATAAAGAAGTAGATGGACACTATATTTTCTGCCATATCCTTTTCTCTGTCTCTCTCTTTCTACACACACACACGCATTCTTCCCCATCCTCTTTCTCATGCCTGCTTTCTCTCCCTCAGTCACTCTAGTACTCTTCTTGCCTTGAATATCAAATCATGTAAATATGTATCTGGGAAGTCACTTTCCCTATACATCTGTTTCTTGCTTAGGCTTAGCAAAGTTTATCAAGAGGCTTGTTATTTCATGAAAATGCCCCAAAAGAAAGATATTTGTGTCTTAGACTGGATTCTACAGTGGAGCAAAACCAGTGGGGGAAAAAATATCTGCTGCTATCAAGTCAATTCTGACTCAGAGCGACTCCATAGGACAGAGTAGAACTGTCTCATAGGGTTTCCAAGGAGCAGCTGCTGGATTCGAACTGCCAACCTTTTGGTTACCAGCCGTAGCTCTTAACCACTGGGCAACCAGGGCTTCAAAACCAGTAAAGCATATATATAAATATATATAAAAACCTAACACATTGCCATCAAGTCAATTCCAACTCATAGTGACCTTATAAGACAGAGTAGAACCTCCTCATAGGGTTTCCAAGGAGTGGCTGGTGGATTCGAACTGCTGCCGTTTTGGTTAGCAGCTGAGCTCTTAACCATTGTGCCACCAGGGCCCCATAAATATATATAGGAAGATTTGTTTCAAGGAAATGGCTCACACAGTTGTGGAGGCTAGCAAATTTCAAATCTGCGGGCCAGCCATTTGGGTGGACACTTCTTTTAACTTACATGATTCCAAGGGCTGACGAATCCAAAATTGGCATATTAGGTGGAAGGCTGCTGGCTCATGTCCCAAAAATCAGAGATCAGAGGAGGATGAGTCAGAAGCAGAAATGAGAAACAAGCTTTACAAGGATATATATACATTGGATACAAGCCACATCCCCAAGGAAACTCCCCTTTCAACTGATTGGTTACTCATATCAGATCACAAAATGGAGGATGATTACATAATATCTACCAAACAACTGAAAATCATGGCCTAGCCAAGTTGATGCATGACCTTAGCCATCACAATCCGCCTCATTTGTCCACTACTTTCACCTAATTTATTATACATAATGGTGGGTAGAAATAAGTTTTTGTGATTCTTTCTCTTAAGTCAACTATGTAACAAAGTTTTTATTAAGATTTGGGATATATTTGCCTATTTCTCCCAAAGTTACTGTATTTGCTATCTTACAGTGATAGCTACTAACAGGGGCTGAGGGGAAGAGTGGAACAAGAAGGGAGCCCAGTGGAAACAAATATAGTTCTGAGCTAACAACCAGATCTAGATGATACTGATTTACTGGGAATTTTTTTAACTTCTGAGAATTTATTTCAACTCTTAAGTAATTCACAGAATTGAGATATTTATTCAATAAGTCACACAAATGGACATCATTTCTAAATTAAGCAAAATAGGAACTGACGAAAATTAATCCTCAGGTATCAATAAAATACAATTGTATTATATTACACTTTTTGATTAAAAAATAAAAATACCTGGGCTAGATAGTTCTCTGATTTGGGGAAAGAAAATTGCTCCTCAACTTTTTCCAGAACTGTGATCATTATTAAATTCATAAAAAATACATAATAAACAGAGGATATAGATAATGGCAAGCAGCATCACTTTATTGCAATAATTCAATGAGACTTTGAGGAATATGAAATACTATATATCTGGGGAAGCCATTTAACCTGCTATATCTATTTTTCCCACTTATATTTTGATTTACTACTATTGACATATTCACAAGATTATTTAAAGGTATGAATAATATAACAATTAGAAAGCAATTTAGAAGTATAAGTACTACATAAATGCTTGAAAATGACTATCCTTCTGTAAAGAAAGCCCAAATTTCTATTTATTTAATCAGCCTAAAATGAAACATTCCCAGGTTACTTGAGTGTTACGAGACAGACATCAAAGCCAAATTCTTCACATAATGAAGAAATAGTTGATAGAAAATAAATGGTGACATCAGATTTGCATATTTCGGCTCTTACCTGACCTTTTCATATTATCGAAAATCTTTTCCTATGATAAATGCCTACTTAGTTATCTAGAAAATCAAATTTAGTTGGGCCAAATACTTTGTAATAAAACTGTCTCCTAAATGAAACTGTTCTGTGAAGTAAGTGTTCATGAAAAGAAATATAAGTATCATTTGAAATATTATCCCCGGAGGCATAATTTAGACTTATCCACAGAATGATTATGTCAATCTTGGAAAAAAATTTCTTCAGTCACTTGACCCAGTGTGTGACTCTAGATGAGCCCTTTAACCCTGGGCCTCAACTTCCACAATTACAAAAGCAAGGAGGATAAGAACACCTGCCCTATGGCCTCACAAGGTAATTGTAATATGGTGAAAGACATGAGCATTTGTTAAACGTATGTCTTATAAGTTCACATATAAGGAATAAGGATGCTAAAAAACTACGTTTCTCACTTGTTCTTTCTTTTCTTTTTACTTTGACACTGGTAGGTATAGCAAAGTATAAAATAGTCCATCTACCCTGCTTGTTCCTTCTCTCCAGGTGACAAAAACTCAATAACAAAAATTAGTGAAGAAACATATTTCAATTATTTCTTGTTTACTTTTTTTTAGGAAAAAAAATTACCTTGTCAATATAGATTTATATCATAAAATACTTAGAACCCAGTGAGATGATTTTAACTTCGTTGGAGGTATGCTGTGAACTGCATAAACAGTATACTCAGATGTAAGTAGTTTACATCTCTTGAGGTGTTCTCACATAAACTGATATCCCCAAGCCCTGTCAACTCTGGGGCCCTTACTCATAAATATGAGTGCCAGACATGGATCTTTATTAACTGACCAAAGTAAATGTAACTTTTTGGTATATATTTTAGCAGCCAACTTACAGAATATGTATTTCCTTAATAAATGTTGCTGAGAAAAATTAAATTAAATGTAGTAAAATAACATAGATGATTAGATAGATAGATGATAGATAGGTAGATAGATGATAGATAGATAGATAGATAGATAGATAGATAGATAGATAGATAGATAGATAGATAGATAGATAGATAGGTAGGTAGGTAGGTAGGTAGGTAGGTAGGTAGATAGATGATAGATTAGATAGGTAGGTAGGTAATTAATAGATGATAGACAGATAGATGATAGATAGATGGATGATAGATTAGATAGGTAGGTAGGTAGGTAAGTAGATAGGTAGATAGATAGACAGGTGCTGTCAAGTCAGCTCCAACTCATGGGGACCTAATGTACAACATAATAAAACGTTGTTCAGTCCTGTATCATCCTCATGATTACCGGCACGTTCGAGTCAATAGGTGTGGCTACTGTGCCAATACATCTCACCGATGTTAGAAAATAATAAATTCTGCTGAAACACTGCACAAAAATTTTATCGACAGTCATTCTGGCATCACCCCTTCTGACAGTATCACCAGATTCGGTCCACAACCCCCGCACCTTCCCCAGTAACATCACTGTTATTATATGCTACCCACACACCCCAAAACTAACAATGGTTACTCCCACAGTCCTAGGGTTATTCTTCTTTTTGTGTTCTATACTCCCATGTTGTTTTGGAGTCCCTGGATGATACAGTTAACGTGCTCGGTTGCTAATCGAGGGTTGGGGGTTTGAGTTCATCCAAGGTACCTCAGAAGAAAGGCCCGATGACCTACTTCTGAAAAATCAGCCACTGAAACCCTATGGAGCCCAGTTCTATTCTGAAACACATAGAGTTCACATGAGTTGGAGTTGACTCGATGGCAACCGGTCTGGTTTTTATTTTGTTTTTCCACCATTCAGCCATCAGTTTGTTGTACTGTGGTGGCTTGTCTGTTGCTGTGATGCTGGAATCTAAGGCACCTGTATTTCAAATATTAGCAGGGCTATGCACGGTGGACAGGCTTCAGCAGAGTCTCCAGACTAATACAAACTAGGAAAGAAAGGCCTGGCAATCCACTTGTGAAAATTCGTCAATGAAAACCTTATGGATCACAGCAGAACACTGTCTGACACTCTTGCTTTGGACACGTCATCAGGAGGGATCAGTTATTAGAGGAGGACATTTTGTTTGGTGAAGTAGAGTGTGAGGGAGATTCTCAGTGAGATGTATTGGCACAGTAGCCACAACTATTGACTCAAACGTGCCGGTAATCGTGAGGATGGTACAGGACTGAACAACGTTTATTATGTTGTACATTAGGTCCCCATGAGTTGGAGATGACTTGACAGCAGCTGTCTGTCTGTCTGTCTTTCTGTCTATCTAGCTATCATCATCTATCTATCCATCTATCTATCATCTACCTACCTACCTACCTATCTAATCAATCAATCTACCATCTATCTATCTATCTATCTATCTATCTATCTATCTATCTATCTATCTATCTATCTATCTATCTATCTATCTATCTACCTACCTACCTACCTACCTACCTACCTACCTATCTATCTATCTATCTATCTATCTATCTATCATCTATCTATCTATCTATCTATCTATCTATCTATCTATCTATCTATCTATCATCTATCTATCATCTATTTATCTACCTATCTACCTACCTACCTATCTATCTATCTGTCTATATTCCTATAGTTAGTAATAACAACAAAAACATTTTTTGCAAGCCCAGCTTACATGTTTCAATATACTTACAAGGCTAAAACTCTATGCTACTTTACTTTTTGAACCTTCTAATGCACTCCAGTCAGAGCAGTCATTATTACCCAATTACAAGGACACTTGGAATCACTTGGTTTTGTCTGCCAGAGCTACAAGCACATGCCGTTGTTTTCATTGCTAGCGCTGTTTTTTGTTGCTGATTTTGCCAAATTTTCTGCTGTTTTAGCTACGATGTTATGATAATTAGTATTTGTGAACCTATATCTATAACGTTTTGAGAATAAACTAGTAATTAAAGGAAAAGAAGGAGAAAAATACAAAAAGGGCTTTTGCTCAGTTACTAATAATGTTGTGATTCAATGTAGAAAGATTTTACAAAACAATTTCGTTGTTAGTATTCATATAACCTAAGAAGCATTACATCAAAGTAATTTAAAACTATATTTATCACACATTGTTCTATGATTAAAATTGATAATAAGCATTACTCTGGATTCTGTATGGTCTGATATGGGACGAGCCCATAGAGGGGGGGTGATACCATGAGTTACCATACTAGGCGACACCAACCCTAGTGACACCACTGTATAATAAATATAATACTGTATTATTTTGTTTTTATAGCAATGTGATTATATCGTAGATGTTGCTCTATAATTCTATAATTTGCTTTTTTCATTTAACGCTCCATTGATGGAGCCCCAGTGGTGCAGTGGTTAAGTGTCTTGCTGCTAACCAAAAGGTTGACAGTTCAAATCCACCAGGTGCTTCTTGGAAACTCTGGGGTCACTATGAGTCAGAATCGATTCAACAGCAATGGGTTTGGTTTTGGTTTTAATCTTTATGTAAGCAGGTTGCCAGGGCTTTCTTTCATGGCACCACTGGGTGGATTCAAACTGTCAACTTTTAGGTTATTTTCTTATCTAAAGCTTCACATTTGGAGTATCTGGTTATATTTCAACAACCAGATTCTACTCACAGTGACTTGTTTGTCACCTTACCATATTTTTCAAGAAGAAACTGATACATGGATATTTCTATGATATTTCAGTTTTTTTTTTTAAAGTTTTATTTCAGAATGACAGCAAATTCCCCCATTACCTCCTGAGACCATCCTACTCAAATGAGTGCCTTGTTTGTCGATAACGTCCTGTGTTCTCAGTTGCCACAAAGGATAACTGGCACTCACATCACTCACCTTGCTTTCACCAGTAAAATCCGTTGCTGTTACGTCAGTTCTGACTAATGGCAACTGTACCTGAAAGTAGAAATTCAGTAAAATCTCATTTGCTAGTAGCCTTTCCTGCTACCCCAATTCAAATATATATTCATAATCTGAAGAAAAAAACTACTAACCATAGTTGCCAATATCTTAATAGGTTACGGGAGGCCTAGTAGGCCTAAAACAAAATTAGGCTTTGGTAGTCTGGGCTCAAATATCAGATACCTCTTGGGCAGTTGAGAGCTTGGGTTCTCCTTTTCATTTTTACTTTGAGAATTAATTACTATCCATATACCAAAATACTCCAGTTACAGTTTTATAATTTTTTTTTCTCACACCTCTGTTCATATTTAAATATAATTAACCCAATTTCCTAAGTATTAAAACATGCTTTTTGAAAGGTCAAACTGACTTCAAGCTTTTCTAAGCAAAACAACACCAAAATACAAATTGTTCTCTTTCTGTATTCAATTTAATGTGTGTCTTTCTAGATGGCATTATCTTTTAAATTGCAGAATTTTTGAAGATAAAGAAAAATGACATAACATTTAGTTTTGTCCAAGATACTTGATATTTCTCTTGATAGAGTTTACATCGAATGGGAATTATATAGACTGGAAACAATGAAGATACAAGTTTGAAATATACATTGTCCTGGCTTTTCAATTAACTAGAAAAACATGCTGATGCAGCCTGGCTGGATGGATTTGCCACCCTCCAGGATCTGATAATAATGGGATCTTTAGTCTACCACCCCAGTGCTCAGTTTCTTTGCTCTGAAGTTCATAAGGCTTTACTTGTTTGTGATTCTGCAAGCTTCTTCAATCAGGGGAATAGATAAAAAGAACACGTCTAAGAATGGAGCTGTCTTAATCTCAGTTTGGAATAAAACAGAGCAGAAAAAAGCAGATGCCACAAAGAAGAAAAAAGAAGACAGATTAGACACGGCACTCCTGGATAGGTTAGTAACATTTAATACTGTAGTTTAAGTCAATGAATGAAAAAAAAAAAAAAAACAACCCAATATTTTTGCCGAGGATCTGCCAGTTGGTTAGGAAAGAGTTAGCTATGTTGCATTCAGGAGGAGGGAGGGGAGAATTGGAACATGAAGGGATAAGTCTATATAATACCTTCTGTATCTTGAATCATGTGATATTGGGCATAGCTTTACTCTATTAGATGGAAAACTGATGTTGAATGGACCAATAAAAAAGTCTTTGTTATAAGGATATGGAAACATTCAGCTTATCTTCTGATTCTGTTTTTTGTTCTCAGTCTGCATAACTGTAGGAATTTAAGTTATCCTTTTAATACAAATTTTTCCCAGAATGTATCTATTTGGTCATCTTTTAAAGATAATTTAAGCAAACTCATTTGAGCTTTCAAATCTGTTTACTCGTAGTTACATTTTAAGATCAAAATACCGTTCTCAATTTTTTCTTTGATGGCTGATTCCGTTCCGATATTGCCTTTGTGCTTCTAAGAGAAGCTATATCCTCTCTGCTTGCTCATGCCAAAACATGTTTTGAAAATTTTTGTAGGGCATCTGAAGTGAATTATTTTAAGACATCTATTTCTGATCTTTTTTCCTGCTTTGAAGTGTTTTTCATATATCCAATTTCTCTTTTTTTTTTAATGCTTTTTTGACGATGCCCCAAAAGAACATACCAAATGTTTAATTGCTAGTGCATAGAACAGTTTCTGGTACCTGGCATCTGTGTTATTGTATTTTTATCTGCATGTCTATATCAGTATGGATATTAATATTGACATCTATCTATCTATCATCTGTCATCTACCTATTTATCTGATTAGGGATGGATGATGAGAAGAAGGAGATGAGGGAGTTGCATGTATTTGTAGGAAAAGGGGGAATACAAAGGCCTGGAGGCAAAGGGATCCTAGCAATGGGGTCAGTGCAGGGGGTGAGGAGAGGTTGGCAGAGTGATCAAGGCAGACTGAAGGAGGTAAGGTCATATTGAGCACAGAGAAGAGTGAATGACATCCCTCAGGCCCCTTAGGCTAAAAAGGAATTAGTATTCTCCACGTTCTGGGAAGCAAAGATGGCAAGGCTACTTCTCATGTATTTCAGACGTATTATCAGGAGGGAATAGTCCCTGCAGAAGAACATCAAGCTTGGTAAAGTCGAGGGTCAGCAAAGAAGAGGAAGACCCTCCTCGAGATGGCTTGACACAGTGGCTACAACAATGGACTCGAGCATAGCAATGATTGTGAGGATGGTGCAGGACCAAGCAGTGTTTCATTCTGTTGTGCATAGGGTCACTTGAGTCAGAACCAACTCGACGGCACCTAACAACTAACAACAATGTGCTGGGAAGCCATTGAAGTGTGCTTGGTAGAGGAACAATGTGATTGATACACTTTTTTTTTTTTTTTTTAATGGAGAATACATTGTTTAAAAGATAAATCAGAGGAGTTTGACTCGAGAAAGAAAGCAGGATTTAGAACTCTAGCCCAGCTTTCCCCTCATTATTATTTTATGTTTAGGCCCAATTTTGTTTAAGTATAGCTAACAAATCCTATTTATTTATTTTTTTAATTAGGATTCAGATAATATTTACTTAGATTAGGTATTTTTGTTTAATGTAAGAACCTAATATGAGAGGGAAGTATAAAAAGAAAATAGAAATTTAGAAACAGTCCCTAACTTTTTAATACATTAATTTATGCTGCTTGAAATATTTGAAAATATGACCTGTTTAAATCTTTTGATGGATTAGTAGTAAAAAGGCATTTTGAATTGATAGGTAAACAGATAAAACTGCTCCAATGAACAAGAACGAAAATAAAAATGGGAAGAATTAAAAGTTTTAGTGAAACTCAGATATATCGCTTCTTGTAACCAGATGATATTTTTATTAGAAATTATTTCTTTGAAAAGAGAAAGCAGCAAAGAATCATTTATGTCATGTTCAGAGAAGCATCAGTGAAGTCAAATAATTATCTGGGAATAATGAAAAATCTATTTGGAGCTGCCACAGAAATTTTAATCAAGTCGTATCATTTTTATTCTGAAATCAGAAGATGTAAGACGTATTTGTATATAATAAATTATGTAACAGATAAAATCAGTGCCTTCTCCTGCCAGATAAGCATAGAATAAAACTTCCTATATATGTGCATACTCTCATTCTTCTCTAGGGAAAAAAAAAGCAGAAAAAAAAAATCACTTTATATTTCTATCATTAACCCTTCCTTTCTGGGAGTGGAAGATAATTTTTAAAATCACGTGCTTTGCAATTAAAAAAAAAAAATTAGGTTCAAATCCCAACTCTTTTATTTATCATTTGTGTGACTTTGAGCAAATTATAGAAGTTCTTTAAGCCTCAGTGTTTGCATTTGCACATGAAAAAAAAAAGATATCTACCTCATAGGATTGCTATTATGGTTGAGATGATAATATTGAAGTGCTAGCACAATGTGCAAATAATAAATATTAGTTTTTACAGTTGTCTTTTTATTATAAGTAGTTAATGAAAAACATCAGAAAAAAATGGTGATCTAAAAAGTCAGACTATACCTTCTAAAGTTCTTCTTAGGTTTATTTCTGAAATTTCCTGAATATAAAACATTTTATTTTATGTTCTCTAACTTAAAAATATTTTTATCAGAATTCTATGCCCTTCTTCTGGGGTCTTAAAACTAGTGTACAGCTATCTAAGATGCATTAATTGATCCCAACACACCTGGGGCAAAGGAAAATGAAGAATACCAAAGACACAAGGAAAATATTAGCCCAAGAGAAAAAACAGGCCACATAAACGAGAGACTCCATTAACCTGAGACCAGAAGAACTAGATGATGCCTGGCTACCACCAATGACCTCCCTGACAGGGAATACAACAAAGTCCCTGACGGAGCAGGAGAAAAGTGGGGTGCAGAACTCAAATTCTAGTAAAAAGACCAGACTTAGTGGTTTTTCTAAGACTGGAGGAACCCCAGAAGACATGGTCCCTGGACTGTGTTAACCCAGAACTAAAACCATTCCCAAACCCAATTCTTCAGGCAAAGAATAGGTAGACTATAAGACAAAAAAATGATATTTATGAAGAGTGTGCTTCTTAGTTCAAGCAGATACGTGAGACTAAATGGGCAGCTCCTGTCCGGAGGTGAGATGAAAAGGCAGAAATAGATAGGAGCTGGTTGAATGGACACGGGAAATCTGGGGTGGAAAGGAGGAATGTGCGGTCATATTATAGGGATAGCAACTAGAGTCACAACAATGTGTATATAAATTTTTGTATGAGAAACAAACTTGAGCTATAAACTTTCACCCAAAGCACAATTTAAAAAAAAAAAAAGAAAGAATTCTATGCCCTTGCCACAAAATTTCACATACTTCAAGGAGTTATGATTCAACATTGTGATAAAGACAAAATATTTATGTTATTTATATAAATATTAAAATAATGGTAGGAATCTACTATCTTTTATATGTTTCCCAATTAAAATACTGTTTCCTGTGTGTTTGCTTAGTTTAGTAGTGTAATTAACAACTGGTAAACAGCAAATATTATAGCGAAACAGTAGCTCTTCGGATCTATAATTTTCAATATGGCGAGGAAAGAAACGTGTTAGGGCAGAAAGCAGACACAGTTTCGTCAGTTCCTTGGTCTTTCCCCTATTCTATCTAAAGACAGCCATTTAATATATCCAAAGCCAGCTAAATTATTTCTAACTACCAATAATTGGTGTAAAGGCATTCCTAAAGTAGTCATGTATATATCTGAATCTGTGGCAATTGCATGAATAAAATACTTCAGAAATCCAAATGTATTAGCCATTCAATTAAATTAGCAGTTCTGAAAGAGCTTGGGGTTTTCTAAAATGTTTTCTTCTGTTATTGCTAAAAAAAAAGTATGTAATTTTTTCCATTGACTGCAGCACCATTTAACTCTCTTGTAGAGATAAGATACTTTGTAGAGTGAAAGGTTTTAGCAAATAGTAGGAAAAAAATCTCACTTCAGCTCTGTTGCTATTGAAGCAGAACCTGAAAAGACTCACCCTAAAAGGTTCAGATAGAAACCCACAATCACAAATTCCTTTCATTACAGGCAATCAGCGTCCTTTGCTGTCACTACGTGTTGACTTCTCAGTCAGAGCATTGGCTGATAGCAGTAGGCAGAAAAGCTTCCCAGGCTTAAGCTGATACCTAGAAGATGAAATGTTTGGGGCAATTACCAGAATAAGCCAGGATTAGGGGAAGAAAAAAAAAAATTACAGAATAAAGGAAAAGAAAAATTGCTTGATTTGAAATATGTAGGGCATTAGGACTAAAGTTGTAGGTGGGTTTTTGTTTATTTTGCTTTCTTTTTTTGCTATAAAATATTCAAAATATAGCGTTAATATTCAAGTCAACTTTCTTAGTGAAGATGTACACTTGTAAAAGATTATGATATGAAATAAAAAATTGGTGCTACACTTGAGTTTGAAGAAAGCTTAACATGACCAAAACAGTGAGTGACAACATTTTATATGTGTGAACATCTAGCAGATAAAAAGAAGAAAAAGAAGCAAAGTAAGAAAATCACTAGAAAAGTATCTGTGTTCACTATTTCATAGGGCAATGACATGGAGTTAAGGAAAAGTATTCAAAAGTTGAAGCAAGGAGTCCTGGATTCTCTTTCTAGATCTGGCACTTACTAGACTTGTGTGATCACTGACAAGTCATGAGATCTGTTTTAGGCTCAGTTTCCATGTCTTGAAAATGGGAATTAAAACAACTGGTGCCCTATTTATGGAAACCCTGGTGGCGTAGTGGTTAAGACCTACGGCTGCTAACCAAAAGGTCAGCAGTTCAAATCTACCAGGTGCTCCTTGGAAACTCTATGGGGCAGTTCTACTTTGACCTATAGGGTCGCTGTGAGTCAGAATTGAGTCAACGGCAAAGGTTAACGGGGTGTCCTATTTACCTAACAGAATGGTACGCAAATTGAGTGATAAAATGTGGGTGTAGGAGACTAATAGATTTCAACTTTCCACACACATTATTGCAGTTAGTCTATGGTAAACTCTACCTAATGTATTTACATTTGAGAAATTTTAAACCTATCAGGCTCAATCTTTCTTTTACACCATCTTCATTATTCCTAAATTAAATAGAGCAAGTAAGTTACCTACATACATAATTTTTAGAAAAAAAAATTGCAATTACCTAACTATAATATGAAGATAAATAAAAAGTGAAGTATAATTAAATAGTACATATTTCAGTATGTAAATACTAGAAAATAACATTTCTAGGAGATATAAAATTTGAGTCATATGGTGCAACTACATGTAGGATTACTGAGAAAATCATAGCTACAAATACAGATTGATGCAGCTAGATTTTCTGGCAATTCCAAAACCACAGGTAATGCTCTGTTCCTGGATGTGATTCTCTGATGTGTAAATTGTGTAAATTTTGAACCAATAAAATATGCCCCTTTTTCTATTTGCAAGTTAGTAGCATTCCTGGAAAATTCTCCAAACACTGAAGTGATGCAAGAATATGTTAGATGTATTTGTGAGATGAAGTGAGACTCTTGGTTAAGATGGTTTTAAACAAGCTTTTTAGTTAGAGGAATGTCTGGCAATTTGTGCAGGGTATGAGGTAATGCCATATTTTGCAGATCTACTGTGAATGTTGTAGGTTGTCTGGTATCTCTGACCACCACCAATTCAAGGCCATTTGTATGCTTCAAATCGTTTTAATAATCAAACACACACACATTTTTCAAAATCCCTTCTTTACAAACCATAAATCTTTAAAAAAAATAATATCAAAGTTAATATTTTTTCTAAATATTAACCTTAATATAAAGAACTCCATTATACTTCGGTAATAATAAACCAACCCTTTGCCGTCAAGTCGATTCGGCTCATAGTGACCCTATTTGTCAGAATAGAACTGCCCCATAGCATTTCCAAGGAGCACCTGGTGGATTCAAACTGCCCACCTTTTTTGGTTAGCAGCCATAGCTCTTAACCACCAAGTCACCAGGGCTCCATTGATAATAATAGTTGGTTTATTTGGTCCACATTTAATTGGAATCCTCAAATTCTACTTGTTTTCCACATACCTCATTGTTTTTTACAAACCCAGCTTGGATCAGTATTATATACTCTACATCAGTGAATGGGTCTCCCTGACTCTGGATTCTCTTGTATCCCTATATTTAATCAATACTTGCTAATTGAACATCTTTACTACTGTTCACACTGGAAATGTCCACCACATGCCCATTTAGACTACACATGTTCAGGTTCTCATCATTCCTCATATGAATTTCCAGAATAATTTCCTAAATGGTAATGAGTAAACATGTATCTGAGAATGCTGTTCTCTTGTTTAAACTTTGCAGGTTTCAGGATCAAGCCCATTTTCAGTGCCAAGGCCCTGAAGGCACTCCATTATCAGGTCTTTTGCTCACAGCACTGGTTTTATCTCTCATAGGTTTTTGTAGGGTTCTTCTTGCATCCTTATTCTGTGTCATTAAAATGACAATAATAACAAATCTTTGCTGTTCTTGGTATATCTAGGCTGCTGTATACCTCTGCTTTGTACCTTTGCTCACAAGGAGCATTTGGTGACGCAGTGGTTAAGGGCTCAGCTGCTAACTGAAATGTCAGTGGTTTGAACCCAGCTGCAGCTCCACAGGAGAAAAGACCTGGTGATCTTCTTCCATAAAGATTGTTATTGTTGTAAGGTGCTGTTGAGTTGGTTCCGACTCATAGAGACCCTGTGCACAACAGAATGAAACACTGCCAGGTCTTGCGCCATCCTCAGAATTGTTGCTATGCTTGAACCCATTATTGCAGCCACTGCGTCAATCCACCTCATTGAGGGTGTTTCTGTTTTTCGCTGATCATCTACTTTACGTTCTTCTCCAGGGACTGATCCTCTTATAACATGTCCAAAGTGTGTGAGACTTAGTCTCACCATCCTTGCTTCTAAGATGCTTTCTGGTTGTACTTCTTCCAAGACAGATTTGTTCCTTCTTTTGGCAGTCCATGGTATATTCAATACTCTTCGCCAACAGCACAATTCAAAGGCGTCAATTCTTCTTTGCTCGTCCTTATTCATTGCCCAGCTTTCACATGCATATTAGGCAATTGCACTTAGTCCTCAAGGTGTCAATTTGCTTTTTAACCCTTTAGAGAGATCTCCTGCAGCTGATGTGCCCAATGCAATGCGTCCTTTGATTTCTTGACTGCTGCTTCCATGGCTGTTGATTGTGGATCCAAGTAAAATGAAATCCTTGACAACTTCAATCTTTTCTCCCCTTATCCTGATGTTGCTTATAGGTCCAGTTGCGAGGATTTTTCTTTTCTTTATGTTGAGGTGTAATCCATACTGAATGTTGTGATCTATGACCTTCAGGTCCTCTTCACTTTCAGCAAGCAAGGTTGTGTCATCAGCGTAATGCAGGTTGTTAATGAGTCTTCCTCCAATCCTGATGCCCCATTCTTCACATAGCCCATCTTCATATAGTCAGCCTACAGATTGAATAGGTATGGTAAAAGGATACAACCCTGATGCACACCTTTCCTGACTTTAAACCTTGCAGCATCCCTTTATTCTGTCCAAACGACTGCCTCTTGATCTATGTACAGATTCCTCATTTACATGGAAATTAAGTGTTCTGAAATTCACATGCTTCGCAATGTTATCCATAATTTGTTACAATTCATACAGTCGAATGCTTTCGCATAGTCAATAAAACACAGGTAAACAAACAAACAACAACAAAAAAACAGTGTCATTGAGGCAATTCTTTCCGATATTCTCTACTTTTAGCCAATATCCATCTGACGTCAGCAATGATATCTCTGGAATCATGTCCTCTTCTAAATCCAGCTTGAATTTCTGGCAGTTCCCTGTTGGTATACTGCTGCAGCTGCTTTTGAATGGTAAAGATTACAGCCTAGGAAACCACGTGGAGGCAGTCCTACTCTGTTCTATAGGGCTGCTATTAGCTGGAATTGACTCGAAGGCACACCACCACAACCAACACCACCATCTTTGCTCACAGTGTTCATTCTATGTGAAAATATCTATGCCTAATTTTACTCCCACGATAACTTTGCTCCCACTATACTGGCCTTGATGAAGTAAAAGAACTGAACAGAAGATTTCAAAGAGCCTCTAGAGAAGACAAAGTAAAGTATTATAATGACATGTGCAAAGAGCTGGAGATGGAAAACCAAGAGGGAAGAACACGCTCGGCGTTTCTCAAGCTGAAAGAACTGAAGAAAAAATTCAAGCCTCGAGTTGTAACAGTGAAGGATTCCATGGGGAAAATATTAAACGACGCAGGAAGCATCAAAAGAAGATGGAAGGAATACACAGAGTCATTATACCAAAAAGAATTAGTCGATATTCAACCACTTCAAGAGGTGGCATATGATCAGAAACCAAAGGTACTGAAGGAAGAAGTCCAAGCTGCTCTGAAGGTGTCGGTGAAAAATAAGGCTCCAGGAATTGATGGAATATCAATTGAGATGTTTCAACAAACAGATGCAGCGCTGGAGGTGCTCACTTGTCTATGCCAAGAATTATGGAAGACAGCTTCCTGGCCAACTGACTGGAAGAGATCCATATTTATGCCTATTCCCAAGAAAGGTGATCCAGCCGAATGTGGAAATTATAGAACAATATCATTAATATCACACGCAAGCAAAATTTTGCTAAGATCATTCAAAAACGGCTGTAGCAGTATATCAACAGGGAACTGCCAGAAATTCAGGCCAGTTTCAGAAGAGGATGTGGAACCATGGATATCATTGCTGATGTCAGATGGACCCTGGCTGAAAGCAGAGAATACCAGAAGGTTGTTTACCTGTGTTTTATTGACTATGCAAAGGCATTCGACTGTGTGCATCATAACAAACTATGGATAACATTGCGAAAAATGGAAATTCCAGAACACTTAATTGTTCTCATGAGGAACCTTTACATAGATCAAGAGACAGTTGTTTGGACAGAACAAGGGGATACTGATTGGTTTAAAGGCAGGAAAGGTGTGCATCAGGGTTGTATTCTTTCACCATACCCATTTAATCTGTATGCTGAACAAATAATACGAGAAGCTAGACTATATGAAGAAGAATGGTGCATCAGGATTGGAGGAAGACTTATTAACAACCTGCGTTATGCAGATGACACAACCTTGCTTGCTGAAACTGAAAAGGACTTGAAGCACTTACTAATGAAGGTCAAATACCACAGCCTTCAGTATGGATTGCACCTGAACATAAAAAAAAAAAAAGAAAGAAAGAAAGAAAACAAAAAATCCTCACAACTGGACCAATGAGCAACACCATGATAAACAGAGAAAAGGTTGAAGTTGTCAAGGATTTTATTTGACTTGGATCCACAATTAATAGCCATGGAAGCAGCAGTCAAGAAATCAAAAGACGTATTGCATTGAGTAAATCTGCTGCAAAGGGTCTCTTCAAAGTTTTGAAGAGCAAAGATGTCACCCTGAAGACTAAGGTGCGCGTGACCCAAGCCATGGTATTTTCAATCGCATCATATGCATGTGAAAGCTGGACAATGAATAAGGAAGACCAAAGAAGAGTTGATGCCTTTGAATTGTGGTGTTGGTGAAGAATATTGAATATACCGTGGACTGCCAAAAGAAAGAACAAACCTGTCTTGGAAGAAGTGCAGCCAGAATGCTCCTTAGAGGTAAGGATGGCGAGACTGCATTTTACATACTTTGGACTTGTTGTCAGGAGGGATGAGTCCCTGGAGAAGTACATCATGCTTGGCAGAGTACAGGGTCAGCAGAAAAGAGGAAGACCCTCAACGAGGTGGATTGACACAGTGGCTGCAACAATGAGCTCAAGCATAACAACGGTTGTAAGGATGGTGCAGGACCAGGCAGTGATTCGTTTTGTTGTGCATAGGGTCGCTATGAGTCAGAACTGACTCGACGGCACCTAACAACAACAACAACAACGTACTGGCCTTCAGTAAAAATAAAATCTTTTTTTTTAAAATAGCTCAATAATAAGCTTTTCTAATTTTTCCCAAGTGGATTTGTGTATCTCAAGCATACTATCATCAAATAAAAAATATCACAACACTTCTGACAATTATTCGCAGTACTTTTTTATAAGGATGACTGCTCTTACTTGGTTGGAAGTTGTGAAGGGCCAGGCAATGATTCTCTTTTTGGTCTGAACCAATTATTTCTAATTCCTCTGAGGCAAGCATAGAGTCAGATAGAGTAAGCATTAATAAATGTTTCTTAAGCACCTAAACAAATTAAAAGTAGCATTGGGTGAGGGCTAATGATCTAACTAAAAAGGCAAAAGTATTTACAGGTCGGACAGTTGGCAAAGTATATGTAATGTATCTATGGTTCAGAATTCAGCTGGTGTTAATTGAATAATTTTTACATTCCTTAACAGTGATCTGACTTAACCTTAAAATCTCTAAAAATCAAAAACCAGATATATTTTCAATTGCTGTTGTTGTCGTTAGGTGCCTTCGAGTCAGTTCTGACTCATCGTGAACCTATGTAAAATACGATCTTTGGTATAATTGAGTCCATTGTTGAATCTACTGTGTTAATGCATCTCGCTGAGGGTCGTCTTCTTTTTTACTGACCCTCTACTTTACCAAGCATGATGTCCTCCAGGGACTGGTCCCTCCTAATAACAAGTCCCAAGCATGTGAGACAAAGTCTTGTCATCCTCATTTCTAAGGAGCACTCTGGCTGTACTTCTTTCAAGACAAATTTGTTCATCCTTCTTGCAGTCCATGGTATATTCAGTATTCTTTACCAACACCATAATTCAAAGGAATCAATTCTTTTTTGGTTTTCCTTATCCATTGTCCAGCTTTTGCATAAATATGAGGCATTTCCAAATATCATGTCTTGGGTCAGGTTCACCTTAGCTTTAAAGTGACATCTTTTCAATAATGGTATGAAATTTGCCATTTATGCTTTTAGGTAGTTTGCCTTCTTTGCTTTTTTGCTTAATCAAATTAAGCCATGCTTTAATTATTTTAGTCAAAACCTTTTTTTTTTTTTAACTTTTTAAAAATTCTGACAATTATTATGTAGATACATCCTTAGGGAAGACAGACTGATGTATTTCTGAGAGAGAAAATGAATTTCATATTACAGCTACTGGAGGTAAAGTGAGATGTCAGGGCTTGCCAAGAGCAATGCCGAAGGGCAGTGAGCCCATCACTTATCAGAGAATTAAAATCAGATTTCAGTTTATTTTTATAATTTTCATGATGGTACTCTATGAACATCAAAGCACTATTTTAGCTACAGCATATAACTGGTGTCAGGGACATCACATTTCCATTAGAAATAATCATAATCTTTAAAAATTTGATACTACCTCAATATATTGCCATTACCTCAGAGCAAAAGAGTAATGTGATCAGTCTTTATTATAAGCTTAAGAACCTGAATTCAGGCTGATGTTTAAATTTCCCATTAGGGAAGTAGGAAAAATGGACAAGAGAATGTCTAATTATTATTTGCTTTCATATTTTTTTTTTCATATAGATGTTTAATTACTACCCGGACTTTTAAATTCAACATATATTTATTCATTTATATAGTTAGGTAGATATTTAATATGTACAATATATTTATATATCATGTACAAATAAAAAAAAAAGAACTCCATTGCTGTTGAGTCGATTCTGATTCATAGCGACATTACAGGACCCAGCAGAACTGGCCCAAAAGGTTGAAGAAACAGCTGGTGGATTCGAGCTGCTGACCGAATTTCTTAACCACTGCATTATCAGGGCTCTATAAACAAGTATGCTGACATATATATATTTATGTAATATTTAGCTATTTATAATTTTTGAGGATGCCCTGGAGCTGCCAAGTTTACTGCTTCTGGAAACTCTACCTACCAAGATAAAGATACTTCTATCTTTGCATATGTTTACATTGAAAATTCTGTTAGGCTGGAGATCTTCTCCACCTCATTCACCTTTGAATTTCCAGCGCCTTCAGCATAATAGATGCCTGATAAATATTTATTGAATGAAAGGTGAATTAACAATGGATACCTCTGTGGGAATTCAGAGGGCAGGATTGTTGTTTTGGTTTTTATCTAACATGAAGTTCTGCTGTTTGATTTTTTGGACTGGGTGGATGTACTCATTTAATAATAATAATAATTATGAGAAGGTGGAGGAGGAGGAGGAAGAAAACAAGAAAGAGAAAAAGAAAAATAAGGAAAAGGGGAAGAGGAATTAAAAGAGAGGACACAGTGAATGGAACAGACAAGAAAGGAGAGTACAATAGAAAATATAAAAAAGAAGGCAATTGAGAAAAGATGATAAAAGCTAATAGTGTCATAATAATTAGCTATCCATATGGAAAAAATAAAATTAGACTGCTTTTTCACAACTCATACACAAAAATAAATTCCAGATGGATTAAAGATCTAAATAATAATAATAATAAAACTCTTTCAAACTTTTTAAGAGGATATATAGAAGATTATTTTATGGCCTCAGGGTAAAAAAAAAGGATTCTTAAACACATAGATACACTCAGAAGGAAAAAGAAAATTATTTCATCAAAGTCAAATAAAAACTAAAAATCTTCATGTGACAAGATATCATGAGGAAATTTAAAATGTAAGTGACAACGAAAATACAATTAAAACACGTATAATAGATAAAAAATTAGGGTCTTGATTAGCTTGAATACCTACACATAAATATGGAAAAGACAATTTATAAAATGAACAGAGGGCAACAGGCAAATTTCAGAACAGAAAAGAGAATGGCAAATAAAGATATGAAAAGATTATCTTACCAGTACTCAGAAAAAATGCAAATTAAAAGAACAATGAAGTCCTATGTCGCATCCTTGAGATTTGAATAAAATTAGAAGTCTTATAATGCCTAGTCACTAAGGATATAGAATGACTAGAACTCTTATCCACCGCAGCTAGAAGTATTCATTAGAGAACAATATGTAAAAAGCTCAAAATGTACGCATCTCACGTATAACAGTTCCACTTCCAGGTACATGTTCCATCAAAATTCTTATGCATATTTATACTCACAAGTATGTACATATACAAGATACTTAATAAAGCATTGTTTTTAATAATAAAGAATTAAAAAATGATTTACATACGTATCAATACAGGAATGAATAAATGAAAAGTGACAAAATATTTTTTCTCAATTAAAATAAAATAGACTTATGTACAACACAAGGAGGCTGGTGGCACAAACGGTTAAGCTCTCAGCTGTGAACCAAAAACGTTGGCAGTTTGAACCCACCCAGCTGCTTCACAGGTGAAAGGCCTGGTGACCTTCCTCTGTAAAGACTACAGCCAAGAAAACCTTTTGTGGCAGTTCCACTCTGTCACATATGGTCTCTATGAATTGGAATCAACTAAAAGGCACCCAACAACAACAACATTTGCAATATATGGAGAAATTGCACAAATAGAACATAAAATTTAGAGGAAAAAGTAAAGTTATAGGTTTTGTTGTCGTCGGGTTAGTCAGTTTTGACTCATGACACATACACACATATATATATAAAGAACATAAATGATACGTAGGTATATGTATACAGTAAGTATAAAAACAGACAAATAGAACAAGCATATATCATTGCAGCAGCTATCTTGGGGTTGGAAGGGGTACAAAGGAATTTTATTTGTATTTTTAAAAATTTGTTTAAGAGAATTGATAAGATCAAATTTAAATAGGACAAGATGGCTGTCATTGTTCTTACTGGTCGGTGTGTGAGTGCTTGTTGTGTAGATCTATGTATTAAAAACAAAATCAAAACTGTCTTAAGAAATGATATCAAGGACATCATACATGAAGAAAGCAAAAGGTCATTAAAAAGATAGGAAAGAAAGAAAAGACCAAAATGGCTGCCAGAAGAGTAGGTAAAGCAAATGGAAGAAATGATGAAGCAAAACAGCTGAACAGAATATTTCATGGGAGGCTCAAGAAGACAAAGTAAAGTATTATAATGAAATGTACAAAGACGTGCAGTTGGAAAATCAAGAAGGAAAAACTTGCCTGGCATTTCTCAAGCTGAAAGAACTGAAGCGAAAATTCAAGCCTGGAGTTGCAATAATGAAGGAGCCTACAAGGAAAATATTAAAAGGTGCAGGAAGCATCAAAAGAAGATGGGAGGAATACACAGAGTCATTGTACCAAAAAGATTCGGTTAATGTTCAGCCATTTCAGGAGGTACCATCAAGAACCAATGGTACTGAAGGAAGGGTCCAAGCTGCACTGAAGGCATTGGCAAAAAAAAAAAAAAGTCTCCAAGATTTGACAGAATAACAACTGAGACTATTCAACAAGCAGATGCAATGCTGGAAGTGTTCACTTGTCTATGTCAAGAAATTTGGAGGACAGCTACCTAGCCATCTGTCTTAGTCATCTACTGCTCCCATAACAGAAATACCACAAGTAGATGGCTTTAACAAAGAGAAATTTATTTCCTCACAGTGAAGTAGGCTAAAACTCCAAATTCAAGGTGTCAGCTCCAGGGGAAGGCTTTCTCTCTCTGTCAACTCTGGAGGAAGGTTCTTGTCCTCAAGCTTCCCATGGTTGAGGAGATTCTCAGGCGCAGGGACCCCAGGTCCAAAGGACGTGCTCTGCTCCTGGTGCTGCTTTCTCGGTGGTATGAGGTCCCCAACTCTGCTTGTTTCTCTTTCCTTTTATCTCTTAAAAGATAAAAGGTGGTACAGGCCTCATCCCAGGGAAACTCCCTTTACATTGGATCAGGAAGGTGACCTGAGTAAGGGTGGTGTTACAATCCCATCCTAATCCTCTCAATATAAAATTACGATCACAAAATGGAAGACAACCACACAATACTGGGAATCATGGCCTAACCAAGTTGATACACACATTTTTGGGGGGACATAATTCAATCCATGATACCAACTGACTGGAAGAGATCCATATTTGCAAACATTTCAAAGAAAGGAGATCCAACAGAATGCGAAAATTATTGAACAATATCATTAATATCACACATGCATAAAATTTTGCTGAAGATCATTCAAAAGCCATTACAGTAGTACATTGATAAGAAACTGCCAGAAATTAAAGCAGGATTCAGAACAGGACGTGGAACAAGAGTTATTGTTGCTGATGTCAGATGGATTCTGGCTGAAAGCAGAGACTACCACAAAGATGTTTACCTATGTTTTATTGAACTATGCAAAGACATTCAACTGTGTGGATCATAACAAATTATGATAACATTGTGAAGAATGAGAATTCCAGAACACATTATTGTGCTCGTGAGGAACCTGTATTTAAACCAAGAGGTAATCATTCAAACAGAAAAAGAGGATATTATGTGGTTTAAAGTCAGGAAAGGCGTGTGTCAGGGTTGTATCCTTTCACCATACTTATCCAATCTATGGAAACCCTGATGGTGTGGTGGTTAAGTGCTATGGCTGCTAACCAAAAGGTCAGTAGTTCAAACCCACCAGCTGCTCCTTGGAAACCCTATGCGGCAGTTCTACTCTGTTCTTTAGGGTTGCTATGAGTCAGAATTTACTCAGTGGCAACTGTTTTTTATTATTATTATTATCATTCAATCTGTATACTGAGCAAATGATCCGAGAAGCTGGACTATATGAAGAAGAATGGGGCTTGAAAGAAGACTCATTAACAACCTGTGATATGCAGATGTCATAACCTTGCTTGTTGAAACTGAAGAGGACTTGAAGTACTTAACTGATGAAGGTCAAAGACTATAGCCTTCAGTATGGATTACACCTCAACATAAAGAAATCAAAAAGCCTCACAACTGGACCAATAAACAGCAACATGATAAACAGAGAAAAGATTGAAGTTGTCAAGGATTTCATTTTACTTGGATCTATGATCAACACTCATGGAAGCAGCAGTCAAGAAATCAAATGAGGCATTGCATTGGGCAAATTTGCTGCTAAAGACCTCTTTAAAGTGCTAAAAAGTAAAGACGTCACTTTAAGGACTAAGGTGTGCCTGACCCAAGCCATGGTGTTTTCAATCGCCTCAAATGCATGTGAAACCTGGGCAATGAATAAAGAAGACCAAAGAAAAACTGATGCCTTTGAAAAAGGTGTTGTGGAAGAATATCGCATTTACTGTGGACTGCTAGAAGAATGAACAAATTTGTCTTGGAAGAAGTACAGCCAGAATGCTCATGATAAGCAAGGATGGCAAGACTTCTCCTCACGTACTTTGGACACATTATCAGGAGGGACCAGACCCTGGGGAAGGACATCATCATGGTACAGCAAAGGGTCAGCAAAGAGGAGGAAGACCCTTGACAAGATGGATTGACACAGTGGCTGCAACAATGGGCTGAAGCATGACGATTGTGAGGATGGTGCAGGTTCAGACAGTGTTTCTTTCTGTTGTACATAGGGTAGCTATAAGTTGGAATCAGCTAGATGGCACCTAACAACAACTCAAGGAAAAAAATAAATACCTTACCTCAAGACTAGCCTACTAGCAATATTAGATTTAGAATCCAAAACAGGATTTTTCTGACTGTAAAACCCATGGTCATAATACTATACACTATGTCTCAAAGCAGATTTTTTGCTACTTTACAAACGAAATGCTAGTATTTCTTGCCTTTTGGTTATTTCAGTTTTACCTCTGTCTTTGTTAAGCGTAAAAGCTGATATTTTCCAAGTAGTTCAATTTGGGCATCTGTTTTAACAGATACAAGCAAAGAGCCTTATTTTTAAAAACCTCAAAAAAGTTTTGGTCATTCCCAAGAACATCTATTTATAAGGAGAGATTCAGCAATTATTTTTATTAATTAAAAATCTGGGCATTGTGATGTGCCGTGTCTGACTTTTTTTTTTTTTTTTTTAACATACCATCCTGTAATCCTCCTGTAACTACATTTTATAATCTGGGAGTCTATTCCTTTTTCCCCAGTATACATTCCCTACCCTTCCTTTTATAAAGAGATCCCTCCAAGCTTTAGCTGGGCATGTAATCTCCCGACTAGAGACTCTATTTTTCAGGCTCTCATGCAACCGTGTTGGCCTCACGACCAAGCCCTGGCCAATGGAATGAAAGTAGAAATTTTATATTCTATGTGGACTCTAAAACCCAGTTGCCATGGAGTTGATTCCAACTCATGTCGACTCCATATGTGCCAGAGTAGAAATTGTCTTCCACAGAGTTTTCGGCGGCTGAATTTTTGGAAGTAGATCACTAGACTTTTCTTTTGTGGTGCCTCTGGGTGAATTCAATGGGTTAGCAGCCCAGCAATTAACCAGTATGTTAACCATTTCCCCCACCCAGAGACTTTTACTTTCCCTCATTTTCATCCTTTCTCCTTCCGCTCTCTGGGAAATGATGAACCAGCTTTGAGCTCAAAGGTGGAAGCCATTTGTTGAGAATTACAAAGCCACTTTGTCAGCCCTGGGCTTTTCCACTCAGATCTCTTTTCATGAGAGAAATAAACTTCTTGCTTATTTAAGTTATTTTATTTTTGCATCTCTTTGTGATAGCAGGCAAAACTTAGTTAGTTCTCTAACTAAAATAATGAACACTAACATAACACAGAAAAGTAAACTGACACTGAGAAATTAAGGACCTTGCCCATGATCACACAGATAGGAAGTGACAAAGTGGGTGTGTAAAGAGTGGTGTTTCTGACTCCATAATTGATGTCCTTTAAAGCTCACCCCCAGGCAAAGAAAGTCGGACTCACAAACATAGATTTTGAAATGTAACTATAATGGCTGGTGTCAGAGTGACTGCTAAGGCCTAGGGTATGTGGAAACACTAATAGGAAATATTTCATTCTTTTGTTTTGTTTGGAGCACAATGGTTAAGAGCCCAGGCTACTAACCAAAAAGGTCGGCAGTTTGAATCCACCTGCTGCTCCTTGGAAACCCTATGGGGCAGTTCTATTCTGTCCTATAGGGTGGCTATGGGTCAGAATTAACTCCGTGCCGAGTTTGGTTTGGGGTTGTTTTGTTTTAAAAGGTCTCAAGCATCGTGCTATTGACAAATCAAGGAGCCTGTTAGCAATTTAATTGAGCTCTTAGGTAAAGAGGAGCTTACAGAATAGGCTTCTCAGTCTTTCTACCACATCCAGCCTGACAGAAAGCAGAAAACATTTTGTTACACTAATGGGAAGTTAGTTCTTATAAGTCACTGTTATATTTCCTTGCTCAGTCTGTAGCACATAAAGTATTACCAGTGTATTAAGGAAGAGACTGATAGAATCAATTTAATTTTCTCAGTGGCCTAATGAGGAAAGTGTCAGACAGTGAATGAGTTCACCAACTAATGTCGAAACAACACTGACTACAAAATTTCTCCACACAGAGGTAGAAATATCATAAATCTAGGGCAAGAAGAGCTGTTTGGTTACCAAGCAGTGACTTGGAACCAAGGCAGCAATTCTTTCTCAATCTAAAAAGAAAATGTATTTCGTTCTCACAGCTGATTCAATTAAAATAAAACACATGAAAACATTAAATTCTCTTTTTCTTGGTGCCAGAGTTGCAGGAAAACTAAAGAGGTACTTAACGTGAGCAATATTTCAGTCATAAAAAGGAATCTGCTTTGTTAGCAATGTATGCAGGGGGAAATTCCAACCCGCCAAGTATATTAGAGGAGGCCAGATGCACAGCAGATTCGAGAAGCACAGTAAAACAGGAGCTTTCATTAGAAGGAACTTTCTTTACTGTTAGAATCACTATTATCAAATACAAACAAAAAATATTTGAGAGGAAACCGGAGAGTTAAGAAGGAATTCTATTTGTAATGAAATGTATATACAAGCAAAGAACCTCAGCAAAGTAAAAACTAAAGGAAAAATTAATTTTAAAATTGTTATTCATTTTTTAAAAATTATATCTGAACCATTATATGTATATGTGTGTGTGTGTGTGTATTTAAGGAAATTGTAGGTTAAGTGGAAGTTCTTTTTATTTGTAAGTTATAATGATAGTGTAGAAGGAAACCAGGTTTTCTTCTTTAATTGTTATGTTGAGGAATGCTGTTTCTAAGATTTTTATTTCAAATAGAAGAATAAATTCTTGCTCTGATATTTTTTTCATACTAAGTTTATCAATCACAGGGGATCACACAGCAAACTGTATTTAGCTAGTATGAGAGCTCTTTAACAGAACAAATTCACTATAGGTCATATTAATAACGTATTAAATGTGCTTCGGTAGAATTCTAAATATTTCTATTAGATATTATTTTGAGGTTGTAAAGAAATAATAGAAATTAGGAAGATACTGTGAACTTTCTTAACAACTTTTTCCTTAACAGCTTTACTGACGTAAAATCGTCACTCAAAAAACTGTACATATTTACTGCTTCATTTTCTTTCTTTTTTTTTCTGAGATAGGGTTCTATTATTATTATTATTATTATTATTTATTGTACTTAAAAAAAAATTTTTTTTTTAGATGAAGGTTTACAGAACAAACTAGCTTCTCATTAAACAGTACACGTATTGTTTTGTGACATTGATTAACAACCCCATGACATATCAACACTCTCCCTTCTCAACCCTGGGCTCCCTATTACCAGTGTTCCTGTCCCCTCCTGCCTTCTAGTCCTTGCCTCTGGGCTGGTGTGCCCCTTTGGTCTTGTTGTACTTTATGAGCCTGTCTAATCTTTGGCTAAAGGGTGAACCTCAGGAGTGACAACATTAATGAACTAAAAGGGTGTCTGGGGGCCATACTCTCAGGGTTTTTCCAGTCTGGTGGAGGGAGGCCATGGTAGTTGTGGTCCATTAGTCATTTGGACTAATCCTTTCCTTGTGGCTTTAGTTTTCTTCATTCTTCCTTGCTCCCAAAGGGGTGAGACTAGTAGAGTATCCTAGAGGGCTGCTCACAGTCTTTTAAGACCCCAGACGCTACTCACCAAAGTAGAATGTAGAGCATTTTTTTTTTTAATAAACTGTGTTATACCAGTTGAGCTAGATGTTCCCTGAGACCATGGTCCCCACAGCCCTCAGCACAGTAATTCAGTACCTTAGGGAGTTTGGTTGTGTCTATGGAGCTTTCATGACCTTGCCTTGGTCAAGCTGTGCTGGCTTCCCCAGTATTGTGTACTGCCTTACCCTTCACAAAAGTTACCACTTATCATCTATTGTCTGTTTAGTGTTTTTCCACCTCACCGCTCCCCTCCCTCGTAACCATCAAAGATTGTTTCTTTTTGTGTGTAAACATTCTCATGAGTTTTTATAGTAATAACCCCAGTGCTGTCGAGCCGATTCCAACTCATAGCGACCCTATAGGACAAAATAGAACTGCCCCATAGAGTTTCCAAGGAGCACCTGGTGGATTTGAACTGCCAACCCTTTGGTTAGCAGCCATAGCACTTAACCACTACGCCACCAGAGTTTCCTTTATAGTAATAGTCTCATATAATAGCAGAAGTGACAGAATGTCTATTTCTTCTTTAAGATAGGACTTGAAATACATGAAGGCAGGTGTCAAGCCCCAAATATTTTTATATAAATCTTTGCACTCCCAGTTTGTTCAAATGCAACTCATAAGAGAGGTTCAAAATACTTTAACGTTCTTATCCTTAGTTAGGTTTCCTAAAGTTTGGCAAAGATTTTGTTCTTGGTTTCTGATAGCTTGTTTTTTGCTTTGCTTGTTTAACATAAATTTAATAACAATACTTGAGATGGGTTAGTGATTTAAGTAAAAATACCAAAGCAAAACAAACAGATCATATTTGTCGTTTTATCCTAAATCATTCTTAATTTTCTGAAAATATTAGCATTAATCATGGTCGAACTGATGTTTTCCAATTATTATAATATATTGTAGGAATAGTTTTCTTTTTTTATGTAACTTTTTGCCTCTACATATCTACTCTACAAAAATGGATATTCACTGATACGTGAAAGAAAAACTGTAATGCTTTTTGACCACATCAAATCTATTAACTGCCACACTATCTACCAAAACTTTCTCCCATAGATTTCTGCCAGAAATATTAAATTAAACACTACTTCTGTGGGTAGATAGAACCAGCTTCAAATATTGAACTTTATTTGGTCATCTAATGAGAGGCCTCTTTTTATCCAGGAGGGCGTCAAATTGGTTTCAATTGTGCTAAAGACAGGTTGATGTGAGTTCAGTCTGCAGTTTAGGCTGAGAAAACAGAAATTTCATATTTAATCCATTTAAGATGTTTTAGCATGACTTCAGTAAGACTTATTCAGTAAAATAATGCCAGAGAGTGTGAGAAGAATATGCTAGAGGATATGCTCACAGCAATCCAAGATGTCTCTATAGCATGCATTCAATTTTCCTGACAAATGTGGGAACAGGAAAAACACCAAAAACCAAACAATAACAGCAACAAAATCTGAGTGTGAGAAAGGTTGTGAATATTAATTACAAGTGTTTTGTTTGGAGGAAAACAAATCCCAGAAAGAAGGGAACATTTAAAAGATATGGAGCAAAAGTCTAATCTTACAGAGATAAGAGACAATAAGAAAATCATAAAATATACAAGTATTAGATACCAAATATGGATTTTCAATAAACATTTCATAAGATTTGAGCAACGTTAAGATAATTTCAAAGCAAGGGAGCAAATAAAATGAATCTAAATGGCATTTTTTTTTTCTTGATTGGTGAGTAGAGCATTATATAATTCGTCAGGAGAGTCACTTTTATAATCCACATAAATGAGTTTTATGATGATAGCAAATCAAAGGTATATGAGAAATATTACAACGTGAGTCAAAATAGTTTTACCATTAAAGTCTGGCTTAGCTTACTGATAAATTTATTGTACTGTAGGTTCATACAGATGAGGAACATATGCTAGTCCATAAACATTACGAAGAGAAAAAGAAAACTAAGTTGGAAGTCATGGAGAATAGCTTTTAGACTGTTTGCTTGGAGTCGGTATAAAACTCAATGTAATGAATCTTATAAGAGGAGAGAGAGAACGTAAATGAAAAATCATCATATTTTACCAAATAACACCTTGATAAGACCCAACGAGATTTTCCTTTGTAATATGAAGATTATTATTAGTGAAAGTTTACAGTTTGGGACAGGCCAGACGATACCCAGTTATGAGAAGAAAACTGATGAGAAATAGCTAAGGAAACCAGAAAAGTGACAACAGCAATTGGATTGCTCTCATTGGCTATAAAATTAGAAGACAATTTGAAAGGGTAATAAACATATGAAAATTGTTTTGAGAGATTCAGGCTGGAAGTCATAACACAAACAGAGTCAATAAAAAGACCTGGGGGTTGAAATTAAACAAAGTTGATCAAATTTCTCTGGTATGATTTTCCTTTTCTGTTACCAAAGAATTTTCATATGTAACTTAATGTTAAAGATGACACCAGAGTTTTAATCAGGAAAAATTACATCCATCCTTAGTTCTCATGCTTCCTATTAGTTTCTCACCTGGGAGGGAAAAAAATACATAGAAGAATAACCAAAGTCTCTGCTTTATATACTGAGTATTCTAATATTAATAATTATATTTTGAAAACTAAGGCAATGTAATCTTTAATTGCCACAGGTTTAAGCCCAGACTTAAAATTTACTAGTTTGTTAAACAGAGTCAGTAGTCTCTTTGGTCTTTACCTTCTCCAACTCTGGAAATGGATCCAATTAATAGCCATTAATTTTTTTTTTTGTTTTACAAACAACATGCCTTTCTTGCTCTTGACATCATCCTTCTGTTGTCTATCCACACCTTCCCAACTTTCTTGCCAGCAGAAAGTAATAAGTCCATAATTTACCACTCATTTAGCTTAGGATCACTAAACGCAAGTCAGTTATTTGCTCAGATGCTGGCCTGGAAATCTCTGTGTTGACAGTTGGCACTGGACTAGAGAACTGCAAAGTGACTGCTAGCACTTGTGTCTGGTAAAGATGTGTTTAAACCCCGAATCTGAGTTGGTCGTTCTCAAAACACCCAAATGCTTGTATGTCTTATTTCTATAGATTTTCTGCGACCCGCACCCCCTTTGGAGAAAAGGGAAATGAGGAAAGAGTTTTATGATATTAACTCGACGGCACTGGGTTTTTTGTTGTTGTTAGTAGTAGTAGTAGTGAGAACAGACTATCTACCCAGGTTAATCTCCCTCCGTGTTGGTGAAAATATAAAAATGTCATGTGACAAGTAAACCAAAGCAAGGGTTTTCTAAGGGCATTTTTCTATTTGAGGCTCAGCTGTAGAGAGCATATAACCACCATATATCTCCCTCATCATAAATGGCCCCTGTAATATCTGAATAAACCTGAGCACGAGGTCTCCATGAGTTGGAGCCGACTCAGCAGCAACTAACAACAACTTCTACTGAGTACGGTAAACGTTCGTATTAGTTGTTATTGCTGCATGGCAAACTACACCAAAATCTAGCAGTTAACAGAACACACATTTATTACCTCAGAATTCCTGGGTGTCAGGAGCCTGGGATGGCTTACCTGGATCCCCTGCTTTAGTATCTTTCCCAAGACTGAAATCAAGGTGTTGGTGGAAGCAGCTACAGTCTCATTTGAACACTCAGTTGGGGAAGGATCCACTTCTAAGCTCATTCATGTGGTTGTTGGTATGATTCACTTCCACAAGGGCTGTTGGATCAAGGGCCTCGATTGCTCCTTGGCAACTGATCAGAGACCTCCCACAGTTCCTTGCCAATTATGTCTCTCCAGGTTGCTTCATCAGTGCAAGTACAGGAGAACAGCCAGAGAGACAGAGAGAGAGACAAACAGAAATCTCAGTCTCTTATAACCCAGTCTTCAAAGTGATACCCCCGTCATTCTCACCATATTATATTTGTTAGAAGCAAGTCTCTAGATCTAGTCCACAGTCAAGGGAAAGGATTATAGAAGGGCATTCTAGAAGTCTGCCTATCACATTGAACAATAATATCTTCAAAGTTTTTTTTTCCCCCCCAAAGCATTGTCTCCTAATTTAGAGTCTTCCAGTAAGCCAAGACTCTGAGGGAAGGGGAGCCCAGGATAGTTAAAATATAAAAAGTCAGAAACAAAAGTTGTAATTCAAATCATTTAGAAACATTATTCAGTTTATAAATTTGAATGCCGCATTAGTTTTCCAAGACTCTGAGGGAAGGGGAGCCTAGGATAGTTAAAATATAAAAAGTCAGAAACAAAAGTTGTAATTCAAATCATTTAGAGACATTATTCAGTTTATAAATTTGAATGCCGCATTAGTTTTTGATCTAGCTTAAGATAAAGATTCAATATCATATTGCATCTAAAAGCTAAAATATTCCAACTATTAAAAGAAAATCTCTAATTCATACTTAACAAGAATAACAGTCTCCTTTCCTGAATCTTTTACATTTTATGAGAAACTATGGTGATCCCATCCCAAGGCAAATTTATTGCTGACCTAAGAAAATAAATCATGAATATCCACTATGATTCCAAATGATCAGTTATCATGTATTCTTTTAATGCCAGTGCAAAAACTCTGTAGTTTAAAATGAAGTCATTTCCAGAGAAAGTAAAATGTTACCTAAGGCAAGGCTAGGTCAACAGTTTTTAAAAATTAGGAGTATAAAGGAATTGGCTCAATGTATAATGATGGAGTCCTCTGTGGAGCTATTCTATTATTTACTCATATATTCATTCAGCTAGAAAACATCGATCGAACATTTACTATAGAAAGACACTGCCTTTGGCTTGGGATTACGGTAACAGCAAGACTAAGATTTGGTTAATAGGGACTGTGCTTGTTTAGAGAAGAAAACAGAGAAACAATTAACTTTGATAAAATTTGATGAATGTCCTGATAATCTACATGCTATGGAAACCAACAGCACTATGACCTCACGTTCTAACCTAATGTTATGGATTATGTCCCCCCAAAATATGTGTTGTAAATCCTAACCCTTAGGAGCCCCGGTGGCACAGTGATTAAAGCGCTGGGCTGCTAATGGAAAGGCTGGGAATTTGAAATCCACCAGCCATTCCACCGGGATGTGGCAGTCAGCTTCCTTAAAGATTACAGTCTTGAAAACCTGACAGGGCAGTTCTACTCTGTCTTATAGGGTTACTATGATTCAGAATCGACTGAATACCAATGTTTTCTTTTGGGGGGGAGGTTATACCTGTGTTGCTATGAGAGTTGACGGCAACAGGTTTGGTTTTGTATACCTGTATTGTTCAGTGTTTAAGAGCTCAGCTGCTAACCAAAAGGTCTACAGTTTGAATCCATCAGGTGCTACTTGGAAGCCCTGTGGAGCAGTTCTACTCTGTCCTAGAGGGTTACTCTGAGTCTGAATCAACTCAACTGGGTTTTTTTGGCGGTTATACCCATGTTTAGTACTGGTGTGCTAACAGAAAGGTCAGCAATTCGAACCCACCAGCCACTCTGTGAGAGAAAAGACCTAGCAATCTGCTTCTATCAGATTTCAGAGCTTTGGAAACCCTATGGGGCAGTTCTACTCTGTCCTATAGGGTTGCTATGAATCAGAATTGACTTGAAGGCACACAACAACATACCCGTGGTTATAATCTCATTTGAGAATGGGTTGTCTTTGTCATGTTAATGAGGCAGTATTAGTGTAGGGTGTGTATTAAATCAACCTCTTTTATGATATGAAAGAGCAGATTAAGCAAGCAAGCAAACACAAATGGAGGGAAAGACTCAGGATACATAATTGCTGAGGAAACTAGAAATGAATAGAAGCTGAAAAGAGACAAGGACCTTCCTCCACGGAGGAAAGAAAGAGAGAGACTTTCCCTAGAGCTGGTGGCCTGAACTCAGACTTCTAGACACCAACTGTGAGAAAATAAATTTCTGTTTATTAAAGCCACCCACTTGTGGTATTTCTGTTACAGCAGCACTAGATAACTAAGACACCTAGTTACAGAGTTAGTATAACTCAAAAGGCTGGATCAGAGAGTACAAGGAAAAGAGGTGCTATAAAAAAACAAAACTCATTGCCAACGAATCGATTCGGACTCATAGAGACCCTACAGGACAGAGTAGAACTGTCCCTTAGGGTTTCCAAGGCTGTAGATCGTTACTGCCATATCCTTCTCCTGTGAACAGCTATAGAGGACGCTAAAGAACTAGACATTGTCTAACTCAGCAGCCCCTTGTAATCTATACTTAGCATTTCATATGAAAAAGAATTACTAACATTGCATTCATCACAAAGGTGTTTCCTCAGACTCTGGGATTTAGGAATATTACATTTTCACTTCTGTTCATCTCTATTCATATGCTTAAGATTAAGTAGCAATAACAGTGATGCATATGATATTTTTTAAAGATATAGATAGAATAAACTTTAGGCAACCATTCAAACTTCTGAGCTCTAACATATATATCCTGACTCCAGACATATTTGAATTTGTGATTTGCCAATACCAAAAGTATTTCATTTCGTTCTTCTGAACTTTAGCTATTTTAGTGATCATTAAACCTCTCTTGGAAAAATACCCACAGGAGCATGGCTAGCAGCTGGCAATTGATCCCCTTCTGTTTTCAATGAGAACATGGGTCAACATTTCACTCCCTGCAACGTATAACTTTTTCTCTTTTTAAGCAGTATTCCATAATTGTTTCTGTTATTTCTTTAGCATTAGCACATTGCTTAACCTTCAGGTTAGCTGTTGTATCTGCAGCGATGCGTAAATGCTCTATTTGCAAGGCAGAAGTGATACCAACATAGCTTGCTCTAAAGATTACGTTAAGTTTCAGTGAAAATTGCAGTATTATTTTATACCTCTTCCTTGAACTCTATAAATGATCTTACTGCATTCTCTAATTTCTGCCATCTGCGAATAGGGAGAAAAAGCAGTATCTCTGAAGTCTGGTACTAATTAAGGATGGATAGATATTGAGAGACTATCTAGTGAAATGAAATTATTTAAGTAATTAATATTACAGAAACTGTTCTTCATAGTGGAAAGAAGGGCCCATAAACTTCAACGGAGATAAAAGATCACTGCTACTTTACAAAGAAGTTCCTGGTGCTGCAAACGGTTAAGTGCTCGACTACTAGCCGAAAGGTTGGGGTCTAGGAAGACAGGCTTGGTGATCTGCTTCTGAAAGGTCACAGGCTTAAAAACCCAATGGAACAGTTCTCCTCTGCATACATGGAGTTGCCATAAATGGGAATTGACTCAATGGCAATTAACAATAACGACAACATTACAAAGAAGAGAAGAACCAGAGAAATCAAAACCAAAACCAAGGGGGAGGGGGCTAAGATGGCTGACTAGGTAGACACTACCTCGGATTCCTCTTGCAACAAAGACTTGGAAAAACAAGTGAATCGATCACATACATGACAATCTACAAACCCTGAATAACAAACACAGATTTAAAGAGTTGACCTGAGTGACAGAGACGGAGAACGAACAACTACGGGGAAGCAGCGACTGTTTTTGGAGCCTGGAGCCAGCGTCCCAGTCAGGTAACCTTGGCGCCGGGCTTAGGACTGGGCCCAGGGGAGCTGAACACAACATCTTGTGACGGCACAAACACGGGGTGCAGCCCTATCCCCCTGAACTGACCCCGGGAGGGGGCCCAGCCGGTTAGGGTGGGTGGCATGGGGATGCGGCTAGTGGGACGAGAAGTCCCCGGGAGGCAGCGACTGATTTTGGAGCTGGGAGTGCAGTGTCCCAGCAGGGGAACCTTGACGCTGGGCTTTGGACTGGCAGCAGAGGATCTGACCGCAGCTTCAGCGGGCCAGACCCTCAGGGACAATCTCCACACAGCCAGCACACATAGGCGAGATGCCCCTTGGGAATCTCAGATAAAATAGTCATCCCAAACAAGACAAGGAACTTTGGCTATATTCTGGGGTGCCACTCTCTGCTGTTTTTCTGAACCTTCCCCTCCCCTTCCCAGGGGCTTCATTAACATTGGAATTTCCTGAGCCAGAGGGAGAATAGCTCCGGCTCCGTGGCTTTGCTTTTCCTTTTTTTTTTTTTGGTCTTTTCCTAACCCATTCTTTCGGCCTGAGAGAAGCAACCACAAAAAACCCAGGGACCAAAAATCCTTCCCGAATTGGGCTAAAAACAAAGAACCAGCTCCAGCCAAGCATGTATAATCCAAATCTCGGGCTTTCATCCTTACAGGGAACAAGGTGGCTGTTATAAATGCAAAGGCAGTTCTGACAGGGATCTGACTGCATTTTTTTTAGCGGATTTCCTGGAAAAACAAGTTTCCCAGGTCTGATATCTCTGCTTATTCAACAGAGCCCTAACTGACCCACAAAAGGGAACTGAGGGCTGAAGCTCCCCCCAGACCACCTAGCCTCTTGCCTTAGGGGTCTAAGGAGGGTGACACCTACCAATCGGTAGAGGTACTTGCATTGGGGGCCTAAGGTACAGCTGCAGAGCCCTCCCACCAAGGTGCTATAGGAATAGAGACACACGTACCTCACTGACAATTGGGGGAAGCCTGTCAGCATCCTGCCCCTCCCTGGAGTGCGAACCCCAGCTGCTACTAGAATCTGGTGCACACAACTATCACCACTACTTCTCAAGGTGGATAGGTGACAGGGTGCATCACACACTTGATGACCCAAAATCAGATTCTACTCAAGAATAGTGAATGGACTCAGGCATATATATCTGGTAACAGCCCAAACCAGCTGGTAATAGGTCATAGTAAGTCAAGGGCTACAACAAATAAGACAGCACAATCTAGTAGCCCATCCACGTATATTGAAAGAAAACAAAACAAGACTCAGTGAGCAAATATAGAATAAATCACTACAATATCTTAGTGGTGGCTCGGAGACAGCAGTCGATATCAAACCACATAAAGACGCAGACCATGACTGCTTCTACAATCCCCCAAACTAAAGAATCAAAATCTTTCCCAAATGAAGATACAATCCTGGAATTATCAGATACAGAATATAAAAAACTAATTTACAGAATGCTTCAAGACATCAGGGATGACCTCAGAAATGAAATAAGGCAAACTGCAGAAAAAGCCAAGGAACACACTGATAAAACAGTTGAAGAACTCAAAAAAGATTATTCAAGAACATAGTGGAAAAAATAATAAGTTGCAAGAATCCATAGAGAGACAGCATGCAGAAATCCAAAAGACTAACAATAAAATTACAGAATTAGACAATGCACTAGGAAGTCAGAGGAGCAGACTCGAACAATTAGAATGCAGAGTGGGAAATCTGGAGGACCAGGGGATTAACACCAACATAGCTGATAAAAAATCAGATAAAAGAATTTAAAAAAATGAAGAAACCTTAAGAATCATGTGGGACTCTATCAAGAAGGATAACTTGCATGTGATTGGAGTCCCAGAACAGGGAGGGAGGACAGAAAACACAGAGAGAATAGTTGAAGATCTGCTGACAGAAAACTTCCCTGACATCACGAAAGACAAAAGGATATCTATCCAAGATGCTCATCTAACCCCATTTAAGATTGATTCAAAAAGAAAAACACCAAGACATATTATCATCAAACTTGCCAAAACCAAAGATAAAGAGAAAATTTTAAAAGCAGCCAGGGAGAAAAGAAAGATCTCCTTCAAGGGAGAATCAATAAGAATAAGTTCAGACTACTCAGCAGAAACCATGCAGGCAAGAAGGCAATGGGATGACATATACAGAGCACTGAAGGAGAAAAACTGCCAGCCAAGGATCATATATCCAGCAAAACTCTCTCTCAAATATGAAGGCGAAATTAAGATATTTACAGATAAACACAAGCTTAGAGAATTTGCAAAAACCAAACCAAAGCTACAAGAAATACTAAAGGAAATTGGTCAGAAAACCAATAATATCAGATACCAGCACAACACAAGGTCACAGAACAGAACATTCTGATATCAACTCAAATAGGGAAATCACAAAAACAAATTAAGATTAATTAAAAAAAAAATGCTCAAAACAGGGAATCATTGAAGTCAATATGTAAAAGATCACAGTAATCAAAAAGAGGGACTAAATACAGGTGGCATAGAACTGCCATATGGAGAGGGATACAAGGCAATATAGGACAATACAAGTTAGGTTTTTACTTAGAAAAATAGGGGTAAATATTAAGGTAACCACAAAGAGGTAAAACAACTCCATAACTCAAAAGCCAAGAAAAACATAACGACTCAGCAAACATAAAGTCAAATACTATGAAAATGAGGATCTCACAATTTACAGCGAAAGACGTCTCAACACAAAAAAGTATGTGGAAAAATGAAATTGTCAACAACACACATAAAAAGGCATCAAAATGACAACACTAAACACTTATCTATAATTACGCTGAATGTAAATGGACTAAATGCACCAATAAAGAGACAGAGAGTCTCAGACTGGATAAAGAAACACGATCCGTCTATATGCTGCCTACAAGAGACACACCTTAGACTTAGAGACACGAACAAACTAAAACTCAAAGGACGGAAAAAAATATATCAAGCAAACAATAAGCCAAAAAGAAGAGGAGTGGCAATATTAATTTCTGACAAAATAGACTTTAAACTTAAATCCACCACGAAGGATAAAGAAGGACACTAAAAAAAAAAAAAAGAAGGACACTACATAGTGTTAAAAGGGACAATTGGTCAGGAAGATATAACCATATTAAATATTTATGCACCCAATGACAGGGCTGCAAGATACATAAATCAAATTTTAACAGAACTGAAAAGTGAGATAGACACCTCCACAATTATAGTAGGAGACTTCAATACACCACTTTCGGAGAAGGACAGGACATCCAGTAAGAAGCTCAATAGAGACACGGAAGACCTACTTACAACAATCAACCAACTTGACCTCATTGACTTATACAGAACTCTCCACCCAACTGCTGCAAAGCATACTTTTTTTTCTAGCGCACATGGAACGTTCTCTAGAATAGACCACATATTAGGTCATAAAACAAACCTTTGTAGAATCCAAAACATCAAAATATTACAAAGCATCTTCTCAGACCATAAGGCCATAAAAGTGGAAATCGATAACAGAAAAATTAGGAAAAAGAAATCAAATACTTGGAAACTGAACAATACCCTCCTGAAAAAAGACTGCGTTATAGAAGACATTAAGGAGGGAATAAGGAAATTCATAGAATGCAACAAGAATGAAAATACTTCCTATCAAAACCTCTGGGACACAGCAAAAGCAGTGCTCAGAGGACAATTTATATCGATAAATGCACACATACAAAAAGAAGAAAGAGCCAAAATCAGAGAACTCTCCCTACAACTTGAACAAATAGAAAGTGAGCAACAAAAGAATCCATCAGGCACCAGAAGAAAACAAATAATAAAAATTAGAGCTGAACTAAATGAATTAGAGAACAGGAAAACAATTGAAAGAATTAACAAAGCCAAAAGCTGGTTCTTTGAAAACGTTAACGAAATTGATAAACCATTGGCTAGACTGACTAAAGGAATACAGGAAAGGAAACAAATAACCCAAATAAGAAAAAAGAAGGGCCACATCACAACAGACCCAATGGAAATTAAAAGAATCATATCAGATTATTATGAAAAATTGTACTCTAACAAATTTGCAAACCTAGAAAAAATGGATGAATTCCTGGAAAAACACTACCTACCTAAACTAACACAATCAGAAGTACAACAACTAAATAGACCCATAACAAAAAAAGAGATTGAAACGGTAATCAAAAAACTTCCAACAAAAAAAAGCCCTGGCCCGGATGGCTTTACTGCAGAGTTCTACCAAACTTTCAGAGAAGAGTTAACACCACTACTACTAAAGGTATTTCAAAGCATAGAAAATGACGGAATACTACCCAACTCATTCTATGAAGCCACCATCTCCCTGATACCAAAACCAGGTAAAGACATCACAAAAAAAGAAAATTACAGACCTATATCCCTCATGAACATCGATGCAAAAATCCTCAACAAAATTCTAGCCAATAGAATTCAACAACATATCAAAAAAAATAATTCACCACGACCAAGTGGGATTTATACCAGGTATGCAAGGCTGGTTTAATATTAGAAAAACCATTAATGTAATCCACCATATAAATAAAACAAAAGACAAAAACCACATGATCTTATCAATTGATGCAGAAAAGGCATTTGACAAAGTCCAACACCCATTTATGATAAAAACTCTCAGCAAAATAGGAATTGAAGGAAAATTCCTCAACATAATAAAGGGCATCTATGCAAAGCCAACAGGCAACATCACTCTAAATGGAGAGAGCCTGAAAGCATTTCTCTTGAGAACGGGAACCAGACAAGGATGCCCTTTACCACCACTCTTATTCAACATTGTGCTAGAAGTCCTAGCCAGAACAATTAGGCTAGACAAAGAAAGAAAGGGCATCCGGAGTAGCAAAGAGGAAGTAAAATTATCTCTATTTGCAGATGACACGATCTTATACACAGAAAACCCCAAGGAATCCTCCAGAAAACTACTGAAACTAATAGAAGAGTTTGGCAGAGTCTCAGGTTATAAAATAAACATACAAAAATCACTTGGATTCCTCTACATCAACAAAAAGAACATCGAAGAGGAAATCACCAAATCCATACCATTCACAGTAGCCACCAAGAAGATAAAATACTTAGGAATAAATCTTACCAAAGATGTAAAAGACCTATACAAAGAAAACTACAAAGCTCTACTACAAGAAATTCAAAAGGACATACTTAAGTGGAAAAACAGACCTTGCTCATGGATAGGAAGACTTAACATAGTAAAAATGTCTATTCTACCAAAAGCCATCTATACATACAATGCACTTCCGATCCAAATTCCAATGTCATTTTTTAAGGTGATAGAGAAACAAATCACCAACTTCATATGGAAGGGAAAGAAGCCTCGGATAAGCAAAGTATTACTGAAAAAGAAGAAGAAAGTGGGAGGCCTCACTCTACCTGATTTCAGAAGCTATTATACAGCCACAGTAGTCAAAACAGCCTGGTACTGGTGCAACAACAGACACATAGACCAGTGGAACAGAATTGAGAACCCAGATATAAATCCATCCACATATGAGCAGCTGATATCTGACAAAGGCCCAGTGTCAGTTAATTGGGGAAAAGATAGTCTTTTTAACAAATGGTGCTGGCATAATTGGATATCCATTTGCAAAAAAATGAAACAGGACGCATACCTCACACCATGCACAAAAACTAACTCCAAGTGGATCAAAGACCTAAACATAAAGACTAAAACGAAAAAGATCATGGAAGAAAAAATAGAGACAACCTTAGGAGCCCTAACACAAGGCATAAACAGAATACAAAACATTACCAAAAATGATGAAGAGAAACCAGATAACTGGGAGCTCCTAAAAATCAAACACCTATGCTCATCTAAAGACATCACTAAAAGAGTAAAAAGACCACCTACAGACTGGGAAAGAATTTTCGGCTATGACATCTCCGACCAGCGCCTGATCTCTAAAATGTATATGATTCTGTCAAAACTCAACCACAAAAAGACAAACAACCCAAACAAGAAGTGGGCAAAGGATATGAACACGCACTTCACTAAAGAAGATATTCAGGCAGCTAACAGATACATGAGAAAATGCTCTCGATCATTAGCCATTAGAGAAATGCAAATTAAAACTACGATGAGATTCCATCTCACACCAACAAGGCTGGCATTAATCCAAAAAACACAAAATAATAAATGTTGGAGAGGCTGCGGAGAGATTGGAACTCTTATACACTGCTGGTGGGAATGTAAAATGGTACAACCACTTTGGAAATCTATCTGGCGTTACCTTAAACAGTTAGAAATAGAACTACCATACAACCCAGAAATCCCACTCCTCGGAATATACCCTAGAGAAACAAGAGCCTTCACACAAACAGATATATGCACACCCATGTTTATTGCAGCTCTGTTTACAATAGCAAAAAGCTGGAAGCAACCAAAGTGTCCATCAACGGATGAATGGTTAAATAAATTGTGGTATATTCACACAATGGAATACTACGCATCAATAAAGAACAGTGACGAATCTGTGAAACATTTCATAACATGGAGGAACCTGGAAGGCATTATGCTGAGCGAAATTAGTCAGAGGGAAAAGGACAAATATTGTATAAGACCACTATTATGAGAAGAACACATACTTTTGTGGTTACGAGGTGGGGAGGGAGGGAGGGTGGAAGAGGGTTTTTTACTGATTAATTAGTAGATAAGAACTGCTTTAGGTGAAGGGAAGGACAATACTCAATACATCGAAGGTCAGCTCAACTGGACTGGACAAAAAGCAAAGAAGTTTCTGGGATAAACTGAATGCTTCAAACGTCAGCAGAGCAAGGGCGGAGGTTTGGGGACCATGGTTTAAGGGGACTTCTAAGTCAATTGGCAAAATAATTCTATTATGAAAACATTCTGCATCTCACTTTGAAATGTGGCATCTGGGGTCTTAAATGCTAACAAGCGGCCATCTAAGATGCATCAATTGGTCTCAACCCACCTGGATCAAAGGAGAATGAGGAACACCAAGGTCACACGATAACTAAGAGCCCAAGAGACAGAAAGGGCCACGTGAACCAGAGACCTCCATCATCCTGAGACCAGAAGAACTAGTTGGTGCCCGGCCACAATCGATGACTGCCCTGACAGGGAGCACAGCAGAGGACCCCTGAGGGAGCAGGAGATCAGTGGGATACAGACCCCAAATTCTCATAAAAAGACCAAACTTAATGGTCTGACTGAGACTAGAGGAATCCCGGCGGCCATGCTCCCCAGACCTTCTGTTGGCACAGGACAGGAACCATCCCCGAAGACAACTCATCAGACATGAAAGGGACTGGTCAGCGGGTGGGAGAGAGACGCTGATGAAGAGTGAGCTAATTATATCAGGTGGACACTTGAGACTGTGTTGGCATCTCCTGTCTGGAGGGGGGATGGAAGGATGGAGAGAGTTGGAAGCTGGCATAATTGTCACGAAATGAGAGACTGGAAGGGCTGACTCATTAGGGGGAGAGCAAGTGGGAGTACGGAGTAAGGTGTATATAAACTTATATGTGACAGTCTGACTTGATTTGTAAACGTTCACTTGAACCTCAATAAAAGTTAATTAAAAAAAAAAAACCCAAAACCAAACCACTGCCATTGATTGGATTCTGACTCATAGTGACCCTACAAGACAGGGTAGAACTGCCCCATAGGCTTTCCAAGGTTGTAAATCTTTATGTAAGCTGACTGCCATATCTTTCACCCACAGGTGGGTTCGAACCACTGACCTTTCAGTTAGCAGCCCAGCACTTTAGCCACTGCACGACCAGGAATTGTGGTTAGGGAAATCCGTAGTAAGAAATTCCAATTTGTCTCAAGAGGCCTTTTCTAAATGCTTCACTTAGAATTCTTTAATTCTGTTTGGGAAGAACAAAAAAAAATGCAAACAGAGGAGAAGAAATTCCAGCCATACAGAACCAATTCTTGGAAAATGATCCAGAGATGGTCTGGGCATAATATAGGAGTTCTTAAAGAAATAGGAGTAGCCTGGATAAAATTCAGAAGTTGCAATTGTCAGATATGTTGAAATTTACTGTGGTAGCAACGTTTATGTTGTCCAGAACACAGAAGGTTGTAGGAGAAAGTGATGTTAGTTGGCCAGGATTTTATGGAATAGGAGGCAAATTATTGTGGAACTGTCTGGAAAAAAAAAAAAAAAAAATTTCTCTCTCTCTCTCTTTCCATCTTATTGTCTCTTTCTTCTCTTTTTTTCATATCTGGCTTTGCTTTCTTTGTCTCTATTTTTTTCTATCCACTTTGTCTTATTTTACATGCTTCTCATTCCTTCTTCTTTTTTTTCTTTTTAATTAGTTCTCTTTCTTATTTTTCTAAGTCTCCTTCAAGCAATTGTTAGCTTGAAATACACATTTATAGCATTTATTGAATAAAACCTTATGTTAATTGTTCTCAATTCAAAGAGCAAGTATTCGTATTTCTTTTATTTGAATACCCTGTCCCTAAAGCTGATTTTTTGCTTATTTGTGTGTGTGGTGTCTCAGTGGTTAAACAGTCAGCTGCTAACCAAAAGGTCAGCAGTTCAAATCCACCAGCCGCTCCTTAGAAACGCTATGGAGAAGTGCTGCTCCGTACTATAGGGTTGCTATGAGTCAGAATCAACTCCATGGCAATGGGTGGTTTTCCAATGATTTTCTTTCGAGACTCAGTAGGCCTAGGTACATACAATAGAGTTTTGTCTCTCAGGAGTTAAAAGTAAGTCATAACATTAAACATTTTAGCTAATGTTTGCATCTTGACTTTAGAAGGTTGTTATTGTCTCTAAGATACTTAGCCTCCCCTCCTTCCTATAGGAAAAAAAAAAAAAAACTACAGTTAAAGAGAAAAAAAGTGAATTAAAGGTCATTGGTACTCTTCCTAGCTGACACATTGTATTATAGAGGCCTTCTCTAGCCCCACCAGTGCTATCTATATATGTGTAACACAATGGGTCTGATTGGAAGGATATTCTCTTTGTGTACAGGGGACACTGGTCAAAATGTTTTTGCAAGCTTGCTAATGTTATGCTTTGGAATCTATGAAAATTGCCTATATTCATACTTCTAGACAAGATAGATGTATGTTTTTTTCTGCTTCTCAAGTGTACCTAATTGAGTAAACTGAAATGTACTAAGATTTAATATTTGCAACACATCCTAGTGAGTCACAAATATTTCTCTATGCATTGACTCCACCAAATTAATTATGATGTCTTCTTGATAGGAATCACATTATTCTGCACATACCCAAATGCAATAATAATAATAAAAAAATGTTTAAAGAAAAACAGGAATAGATGTAGAGAGCAAATGATGAGGTAAAACAAGTAGGAGAGGGATAAGAGAAGAGGGAGGGAAGAATGACAGTAAGAAGGAAATAAAAATTTATGAAAACTTTAATGCTAGCAGATAGCACGATTTACTGGCGGCTGTTAGAATCACTTGGAAACTTTAAGGCATTTAAAAGAAAGTTTCTCACAAAGAAGGAATTAGAATAAAGACCAACAGTGAATAATAATAATAATAAAAACAGTGAATAGAAACCCAAAAATCAAACTCATTGACATCGAGCCTATTTCAACTCAGAGACCCTGTAGGACAGAGTAGAACTGCCCCATAGGGTTTCTAAGGAGTAGCTGGTGGATTTGAACTGACAACCTTTTGGTTCCCAGCTGTGGCTTGCCATGGCTCTTAACCACTGTGCCACTAAGGCTCCCTGATGGTGAACAGATATATTGAATTATAAGAACAAGAGTAAATTTTATTGAGCGTTTATTATGTGCCAAGCATTGTGTAAAGTACTATCCATGAATTATTGTTCTTAAACCTCACAACACATGTCTGAGGTGGCAGTATATGCTATCACTCTACTCAGAGATCAAAGTGTACCTAAAATCGTTCTATCCAGAAAGTGGTATAATGAATATTTAAACTAGGATAGCTAGAATTCACAGCCGTTTTCTTAACTTATCTGTTATATCTCCTAATGTGGCCCCAAGAAGTGCCCTGTCACTGTGTACTTCCTTTGTTTCTGTGGTACCTCTGACTGGTCCCTTGGCTTTGACTTCTTTTAGCCCTCTCACGCCTTCTGCTGGGCAATTCTTTTACATTATGAAACTTTGTCTTCAACATCTTGACTCAATTGTTTCCTATCCTCACTGCCAGCAGGATACTGCCCTACCATTGGCATCAGACATGAACTAGGATTTGATCATATTCTGAGTCATCCATATCTATAGACATAGTATGCCATTTCCCTCCTATTTCTCCTTGGGTCTGACAGATGTGCCACCATTAAAAAACAATGGTGGCACCAGCAGTCAAACAACCTCAAAGAAATTATCACACCAAGTGGCCTCACATTTTTTACCCTGTTCGTGAGTATTCTGTAAAGAAATCTTTTAGCTAATGGAGAGTCTAGACTTTATTTCTTTTCACACTTGACCTTCTAAAGACTACAAAAAACCAAACCTGTTGCTGGCGAAGCATTCCAACTCATAGCAACCCTATAGGACAGAGTAGAACTGCCCCATAGAGTTTCCAAGGAGCGCCTGGTGGATTCAAACTGCTGACCTTTCGGTTAGCAGCCATAGCACTTAACCACTACACCACTAGGGTTTTCTGTAAAGACTACAGAGAAGTTAAAAAAAAAATAAGTTGCTGTTGAGTCAATTCCACAATGATTCTGACTCATAGTGATCCTATAGAACAGAGTAGAACTGCCCCATAGGGTTTCCAAGGAGTGGCTGGAGGATTCAAACTGCCAACCTTTTGGTTAACAACCAAGCTCTTTACCTCTGGGCCACGAGGGCTCCACAGAGATATTATTCACCTTAAAAATAGGTACACTGCTGAATGGTAAACTCAAACTAAAACATTAATTTCAAGCATATGTTAACAAGACACAATATTTTTCTTTTGATGACACTTAAATTATATTAACCACATTATCTTGGGAAAAAATTAATGTATTTATATAGAGATTGAAACTATATTGGAATAACACAATTTTTTTTAATGGGCAAACATCAACGTCTATGGACCAAAAAGAGGAATGAAAAACAGTGTAGCCACTTTTAAAAAGGAATTATGCCCAAATTTATTTACTTAAACAAAGAGTTTTTATTCTATTACACTTAACAGAAATCCTAAGTTCAGAGGTGCGATGAGGTATTGGGTATAATTCAGAGTAGCCACTACTATATCTGAATGTGTTTTTCATGACCAAGTTCAAATTTTCCACGTAGAAGTGTAAAATCAATTTACATTGTGAAAATAACTGGATGCTCTGGAAACATGGTCTGGTTGGACCCAAGCTGAGCAGTTCCAATAAGTTAAGATGATGATACTTTCTTTTTAAGGAGCTCCTTACAGTTAATCAGTACATCAAGAGAGATGTTCATTTCTACTTAAAGCTTAGTTGTGTAAATAAGAATATTGGACAGAGACCAGACAATCAAATGATTGTTTGAAAATTAAAAATAGAAGTAAATTAGAAGAAAATGTTTACTGCTTATTTGCATTTGCAGAGAGCATATACAGTTTCTACTGCATTACTTATTATGAGGCTCAACAATTAGCTCCACTGTAATTAACCGTTAAATCAAGAATATGTAACTGGCTTTGATGAGAAGTTTAAATAGTGCTGTGTTCTCAAGTATGAAATATATCCTTTCCTTAAAGTAGACCAGTAATTTACTTTCGTTCATTTGAACAGTTTCAATAACGCCCACCTATTTTTTTTTCCAAAGGAGATACTTTTGCAATTAATTAAGGATTTTGGAAGTGTTGAATATTAATAAAATTATCTCTATGGAATGTTGTTGTTGTTCTTGTTAGGTGTCATTGAGTCAGTTCTGATTCATAGTGACCGTATGTACAACAGAACTCCATGGGATAATGTATTTGTATTGTTCAAAGTTTTTTATTGATAAAACTTTTTTTTTGATAAATTTTTAAGTTTAGACATTTTTCAAGAGCCCTTTCAAAACTGTATATATTGATAAAAATAAAATGTGGGACATTCTGTTTGTTTTTTAGATATTTTAAGAGAAAGTTATTTAGTACCAAGATATAAAATCAAAGGAAAAGGGATAGAAAGACTTCTTAAAGAGTACAAGAAGAAAAAATGAAATTAAACTACCTTGAAATTAAATACTTGTTTAGCAAAAGACACCACTGATACTGAAAAAGGAAGCCTTTGAAAGGAAGAAGATATACATAATACTAATATACTACAAAAAGCTTAAACATGTAAAGGATTCCTATGAGTCAACAAAAAAAAATGATGGATTACACAATAGAGGAATGGGCAGAAGATTTGAATAGACACTTCATAAAACAAGTGATCAATTCTCATAGGAAAAGATGTTCATTAGCATAAAAAAACTATCATTCAGTCCATGCAGACTCATAGCAACCCTAAAGGATAGAGTAGAACTGCCTCATAGGGTTTCCATGGAAGGGCTGGTGGATTCGGACTGCCAACCTTTCAGTTAGCGGCTGAGCTCCTAGCCACTGCACCACCAGGGCTCCCACTAGCTATCAGGGAAACGCAAATTAAAACCACAATATCATATATATCCACCAGAAAGACAGACAATATCATGTGTTGTTGAACAACTGGAACACACATAGTGTTGATAAAAAAAACCAAAGCCATTGCCTTCCATTTGATTCTGACTCATAGCGACCCTACAGGACAGAGTATAACTGTCACTTAGGGCTCCCAAGGAACAACCAGTAGGTTTGAATAGCCAACCTTTTGGTTAGCAGCCAAATGCTTAACTACTTTGCCACCAGGGCTCCATAGTGCTAATAAAAAAAGAAATAGTAACATAAATTAGTACAAAAACTTTGGAGAAGTGATTTGTTAGCTTCTATTAAAGAACATCAAATGACTCAGCAATTCCACTCCTAGGTACGTATGCCTAAAAGAAATGGATTAATATATGCAAAAGGTGACATTCAAGAATATACATAGTAAAGTTCTACAAGATACCCCAAAATTTCTAGCAACTCAAATGTCTATCAATAGTAGAATAAATAATGATGTATTCAATTAATGAAATATTACAATTATGAGAATAAACAGATTTTTACACATAAAATATGGATGAATTTCATGGACACAGTGTTGAGCAAAAGAAGTTAGATACACAAAAATATTAACTGTCTGTGTGCAGGTAATGTATTTCTTGATCTGAGTGCCGGTTACATGAACATATTCACATGGTAAAATTCATTGAGCTTACGATTTTTTTACTTTTTTGCTTTGAATTTATACTTCAATAAATGTTAAATTTAAATATAAAAGCAAACGGAATGTAGGAAATGTTTTTTATAATGAAAATCAAATTGTTGCTTTTTGGTGCCATCAAGTTGATTTTAACTCATGGAGACCCCTTGTATGACACAAATGGTTGAGTGCTTCGCTGTTGTTATTGTTAGGTGCTATTGAGTTACTTTCAAATCATAGCGACCCTTGTACAACAGAACAAAACAGTGCCCAGTCTCACAATTGTTGTTTTGCTTGAGCCCATTGTTGCAGCCACTGTGTCAAACCATCTCATTGAGGGTCTTCCTCTTTTTTGTTGATCCTGTACTTTACCAAGCATGACGTCCTTCTGCAGGGACTGGTCCCTTTTGATGTCCAAAGTATGTGAGACGAAGTCTTGCCACCCTTGCTTCTAACAAGTATTCTGGCTGTACTTCTTCCAAGACAGACTTGTTTGTTCTTCCGACAGTTCATAGTGTATTAAATATTCTTTGCCAACATCATAATTTCAAATACATCTATTCTTCTTCAGTCTTCCTTATTCATTGACCAGCTTTCACATGCATATGAGGTGACTGAAAACACCATGACCTTAGTCCTTAGAGTGACATCTTTTTGTCTTAACACTTTAAAGAGATCTTTTATAGCAGACACGCCTAATGCAATGTGTCATTTGATTTCTTGACTGCTGTTTCCATGGGTACTGATTGTGAATCCAAGTAAAATGAAATCCTTGACAACCTCTATCTTTTCACTACTTAACATGATGTTGCTTATAGGTCCTGTTGTGAGGATTTTTGTTTTCTTTATGTTACGGTATAATCAAAACTGAAAGCTCTGGCCGTTGATTTTCGTCAATCAGTAAGTGCTTCAAGTCATCTTCACTTTCAGGAAGCAAGGTTGTGTCATCTGCATATCGCAGGTTGTTAATGAGTCCTCCTCCAATCCTGAGGAGCTCAACTACTAGCTAAAAAATCGTTGGTTCAAACCCACCCAGAGGTGCCTCAGAAGACAGGCTTGGCAATCTGCTTCCAAAACATCACAGCCTTGAAACCCAATGGAGCGGTTCTACTCTGCACACATGAAATCACCATGAAAATCAAGTGGCAATGCTATGTTCAAGGATAATAATAAACATAGTTCATTTGGGAATACATATTTAAAAAATTGAGATTATTCATGATAACAAAATCAAACCCATTCTTGGAAAAAAAAATACACACCCATTTCTTATTATGTAGCATTTAATTTAATGGGTAATAAAGAGACAGGGTAACTTAATGACAGTTTACAATCTGTAATTGTCAGAAAAGGAATCCGACCTGAGTCTCCCACCTGGAAGGCAAGAATTCTATACTAGGAAAGAATTCTAATTCCAAAATTTATTATTAGCTGCATGACTTTAAGCAAGGAGCCATTAGACATTAATAAAATGGGAACAATAATGTCTACCTTGAAAAACTGTGGTGAGAATTAGAGATGGTATAGGAAAAGTATAGTTTACAATGCCTCCCATAGAGGACATGTTCAATACATGACAGCATAAAAACAGACACCTTAAAAAATAATTTTATGTAAACACAAACTGAGGTCCATCTTCAAGCATAATAATATACAGATGAAGTCACAGGAGCAGATAGTTCAAAGAAATAAGAGAATGACAAAGGGCAGTTTATTATTGAGCCACAATATAAAACAACAACAAAAAGGTTTTGTAATTGTCAGGAAAACTTGTCTGTGAATTTTCTGACAAAGTATCTATGAATTATAAGGAAAAAATCACATAAATAATAATTAAATTAATTACATTAATTAGTTGTCTGCTTTACCACAACCATAAATGCCTTTTTTATTCCTTGACTCCACACCACCAGAAAGAAACAATAACTAAAATAAATGCTAAAATATCATTGAGTCAGTTTCATCTCCTCCTGCTATGTTTGCTATCATTTTATATGATTAGATTTTTGAGCCCAGCTACTAAAATATCAGTTATTATTGGACTGAGTTGATTTAAGGTAAGCAGTAGTCCATTAAAGGCACTTGCAGTATGACATATGAATTGCTGAAAATTCATGTGTAACGTAAATTCATGTAAAGCATATCATTGTTTCAAACAAGAACGTGAATGGACAGGTTAGGAGATGTCACTCACAATGGTAAGAGCCATAATTTCTCCCTCTTCCAAATCGACTTAAACAACTATGTTGTTAGCTGTTATGGACTCAGCCTCCTGACTTATGGCCATCCAATGCACAACAGAAGGTCCTGCACCTTTCCCATAATCAGCTGGGGCTCAGACCACCGTAATCCATAGGATTTTCATTGGCTGATTTTTGAAAGTAGATCACCAGGCTTTTCTTCCTGTCTTAATCTGGAAGCTCCACTGAACCTGTTCAGTATCATAGCAAAATGTATCATAGCAACATGCAAGCTTCCACTGGCCAAAGGGCAGTGGCTGTCCATGAAGTGCATTGGCTGGGAATACAACCTGGTTTTCCCACCTGGAAGTGAAAATTCTATCAATGCCTCACCATACCTGTTGCTATGGAGTCAATCATGACTCATAGAGATCCTAAAGGACAGAGTAGAACTGCCCCACAGGTTTCCAAGGCTATAATCTTTATGGAAACAGACTGCCACATCTTTCTCCCACAGGGTGGCTGGTGGGTTTGAACTGCTGACCTTTTGGTTAGCAGCTGAGCCCTTTAACCATTGCACCACTGGGGCTTCTTGGCCTCACCATGGATTACATTATACTACAAAAAGAAGTCATTGTAAAAAAAAAAAAAAATATATATATATATATGTAAGTTCCATCTATTAAGAAAATGAAATAGAAAAACCTAATACTGTGATATTTAGACCAATAATGGCAGTTCTGCTGCCTTAGAGTAAAGCAGCCACAAACAATATGTAAACAAATAGGTGTGGCTGTGTTCCAACAAAACTTTATTTACAAAAACAGGAGGTGGAAGAGGTTTAGCTGACAGAACATAGTTTACTCTCCCCTGCCATAGGGTATTAGGATCATACAGTTGAAGCTGAGTTGCTGCCACTTTTGGGATTCAGGCTATTGTAAGGGTGGATCAAACATGGGGAAGGAAGTAATGCCCACTGTTTTGTGGATGACAACTAGAAGTAATGTTCATTGTTTCTGCTCATGTTTCATTGTTGAGAGTTTAGTCATATGTGGCTGCAATGGAAGCTGGGAATGTAACACAACTGGGCAGATTTGTGCCTGCTACAAATTTATTAATGTGGAAAAAGAGTAGAATGGATTTTGGTGGAAATCTAATAGCCTTTACCACCAGAAGAAAGCCGGATTTTCCCGATATGCCTGAGTTCCAATGCTAGCTTTGCAACTTTATATTATAATTTACACAACTCAACCTCTTGTTTCTTTGGTATTCTTGCTTATAAAATTGGGATAAAAATAGAATTTATCTCATAAATTTATGGCGAATGTTAAATATTACCATGTGTAAAGCACTTTGAGAGTCTTATCCACTGAATTGCTTCTATATCCTTAAAGGTAACGTTAATTTCCATGTAATAGATTTATACACAGAGGTTTAAAGATTTGAGTGCCTTGTTTAAGATGACATAACTAGTAGGTTGTTATTGTTGTTAGGTGTCGTCCAGTGAGTTCCGACTCACAGGGACCCTGCGTTCAACAGAATGAACCACCGCCCAGCCCTGTGCCGTCCTCACCATCTTTGCTATGTATTAGCCTGTTGTTGTAGCCACTGTGTCAATCAGTGCATCTCCTTGAGAGCCTTCCTCTCTTTTTGCTCACCTTTCTCTACTCTACCAATCATGATGTCCTTTTCCAGTCCCTCCTGACGTGTCCAAAGTAAGTAAGAAGTCTCACTATCCTTGCTACCCTTGCTTCTAATGAGCATTCTAGCTGTACTTCTTCCAAAACATATTTGTTTGTTCTTCTAGCAGTCCATGGTATATTCAATATTCTTCTCAAACACAATGATTCAAAGACATCAGTTCTTCTTTGGTCCTCCTTATTCACTGTCGAGCTTTCAGATGCATATGAGGCAATTGAAAATACCTTGGGTCAGGACCACCTTAGAAGCCAAAATGATATCCTAGTTTTTAACACTTCAAAGAAGCCTTTTGCAGCAGGTTTGCCCAGTGTAATACATTGTTTGATTTCTTGACTGCTGCTTTTAAGGGCATTGTTTGTGGATACAAGTAAAAAGAAATCCTTGGCAACTTCAATATTTTCTCTGTTTACTACGATGTTGTTTACTGGTCCAGTTGTGAGGATTTTTGTTTTCTTTTTGTCGAGGTGCAATCCATACCAAAGGCTGTAGTCTTTGATCTTCATCGGTAAGTACTTCAAGATCCCTTTGCTTTCAGCAAGCAAGGAGTGTCATCTGCATATCACAGGTTGTTAATAAACCTCCCTCCAATCCTGATGCCCTGTTCTTCTTCATATAATACAGCTTCTCAGATTATTTGCTCAGCATACAGATTGAATAAGTATGGTGAAAGGATACAACCCTGATGCACACATTTCCTGACTTTAAACCCCTCTCTATGCCCTTGTTCTGTTCAAATGACTGCCTCTTGGTCTAAGTACAGGTTCCAGGTGAACACAATTAAGTTTTCTGGAATTCCCATTCTTTTTAATGTTATCTGTAATTTGTTATGATCCTCACAGTTGAATGCCATTGAATAGTCAATAAAACACAGCTAAACATCTTTCTGGTATTCTCTACTTTCAGTTAAGAGCCATCTGACGTCAGCAAAGATATCACTCATCCCATGTCCTCTTCTCAATCTGGCTTGAATTTCTGGCAGTGCCCTGTTGATGAACTGCTACAATTGTTTTAAATTATCTTCAGAAAATTTTCCTTGCATGTGATATTAACGATATTGCTCCATACTTTTCACATTCCATTACATTACCTTTCCTTGGAATAGGCATAAACGTGGATTGCTTCCAGTTAGTTGACCAGGTAGCTGTCTTCCAAATTTCTTGGCGTAGATAAGTAAGCACTTCTAGCATTGTATCAGTTTTTCAAAACATCTCAAGTGGCATCCTATCAACTCCCGGAGCCTTATTTTTTGCCATTTCATGTCATTATAATACTTTGTCTTCTTGAGCCACCCTTTCAAATCTTCTGTTCAGGTCTTTTACTTCATCATTTCTTCCATTTGCTTTAGCCACTCTAAGTTCAAGAGAAAGTTTCAGAGTCTCTTTTGACACCGATTTGGGTCTTTTCTTTCCTTTCTTTTTAATGACCCTTTGCTTTCTTCACACATGATGTCTTTTATGTCATTCCACAACTTGCCTGGTTTTTGGTTTTTAGTGCTCAATATATAAAATCTATTCTTGAGATGGTGTCTATATTCAGGTGTGATAAAATCAATATTGTACTTTTGCTCTTGTGGACTTGTTTGAATTTCTCCAGCTTCAACTTGAAGTTTCGTATGAGCAATTGATGCTTTGTTCCACATCTGTCCGCTGGCCTTGTTCTGACTGATGATATTGAGCTTTTCCATTGTCTCTTTCCACAGATGTAGTCAATTTGATTCCTATGTATTCTGTCTAGTAAGGTTCAAGTCTATAATTTTCTCTGAAATGGAAACATTTTTACACAAGAGTTATGTCGAAGTACTTTTAGGCAATAATAAGTGTCAGGTAAGTGGTCAAGAATTTTAAGAGTGTAGGCTTAGTACAGTTTTTTAATTTTCTCTAAGTTGGCTGCCACAATACAAGTGTGGAGCTGCTGGATAATTGTATTTAACCAACCTTGGGATTTAACCATGGAGTCCCTGGATGGCACAAACAGTCAAGCACTGGACTGCTAACTGGAGGTTCAGAGGTTGAAACCCAACTAATTGAAAAGTCAGCAGTTCAGATTCACCCAGGAGCATTTTGAAGGGAAGGTCTGGTGATCTGCTTCTAAAAGGTCACAGCTTATAGTGTGCAGTTCTATTCTGCACATGAGGAGTTACTATGAGTCAGAATCTGCTTGATAGTGACTGTGTTTTATTTATTTTTTAGAAGGGGGTGTGGCTTAACCAAGTGGATATGTTGGGGTTGGGGGAGGAAAGGAAGCTGAGAATGTATGCAGGAGAATGAATCCAATGATAGATTACAGAAACTAAGTTGGATAGGAGGGTTGGGAGAATAGAGAGGAGTGAAGATCCATGAATGGCTGGTAGAATCAAAGGATATTTAATTTAGGTCCTGGTGATGTCAAAGAGTTATAGTAGTCCTGACATAGAAGCATTGAACCGGGAAAATAGTGGTTAGTGTTCAGAGGAAAGAATATTGAAAAAGAAGTGACGGAAGAGATGCCCTATTGATATTGACGATGTCTGGGGTTTTCGTGGAAGTTAGAACAGCTGAGATCAGATGGAGAGAGGTCAAAAAACTGGGAGGTGGTAAAACCTATGGATCAAGGTGCTCTACATAAATGTTAAAATTACAAAGAATTACGACAAAAGTAGTATTTGGAGAAAATAACAGTAAATAAGTTAGAGGAGCATTCAAGGAATTAGCAGCAGTGATCTGGGGATCTCTAGGTTGCTACGACAAGATGGGATTGCAACTAAGGGCTGGTAGCAAGCACTACACAGAAGTTACAATTGTGCCACTTAGGCTTCTTTTTTTGTTTTTCACATGTTCACCAAATACAAATAATATAGTATCAATAACAGTGATTTTCATAATTGAAAACAATACACAAGAAGACCTTTGGAATGCAAGATTTTTTATAGAGTAACAACAGTCACAATAGAAATAATTAAATCTATCTAACGAGAGAAGATGCGTTTCAAACCAAGCTAACCAGTTGACCTTCCTTTAAGAAATGTTTGGATAATCACAAATAAATTGTTTAAGAATTGCATTGGCCTCAACCAATTTCTAGTTACTGTAAAGTTGGTGCACAATCATTAAGGATGCATAGTAATAAAAACAAAAAATTGAGAGAAAGTCACATCATATGCAAACATATTTGCCATGGGACCTTGCATCTGCAAACACTGGTTGTTTTTAACCATAGCTAAGGTATCTCATGCATTTGATGGCTGAAGAGCTCAAAGCTAATCTGACTGGCAAAATTACATAAACATGAAAAAACACCGTTTTAAAAGGAATACATTTGGTTGTCAGCAAATTCAGACAAAGTTAGAAAACATTAAGCTATCATTTGGGAAAAATGAATTCTGATTTATAATGCCTTTGTTTAGTGTTTCAACACACTTCTGCTCTGTTTACATACCACTAAAATATCAGGTCATTTGAAGTGACTCAACAGCTGGTTTGACTACATTTTGAACTGAATTGACTGAGTTTCTAAATTTACTTAGTCACAGACTTAGCAAAACCATAAAGTGCAAAAAGGATTATTATTTCCATCTTTATGTACTTAAGCGGCAGAGAGGCTTAGGATATCATGTTAGTATAATAAAGCAAGAAAAGGAGGCAAATCTGAGGCTCCCTGACATTTGTAATGTCATGCAAAGACAGAAAAATAAGGAGTGGGACCTAGAGGCTTTAAGTCAGAGGCACTGTAAGTCTAATTGACATAACGAAGGCAGGGTAGGATTTAGTATGCTAGCCATGTAAATCGGTGTGTGGCCGCGCCACAAATGGATTTTGGAGAGTCAAAGTAAATCAGAGATCTGGTTTTGCTGTCCTATTGCATTATCAAAAGTAAACACTGTTTTATAAAAGTAGGAACAGCTTAGAGTTTAGGTGTTTATAGAGTCCATTTTTGTATGTGGGCTTTCTTCCCTGTCATTTTTGGCTTCCTGTCACTCTTGAGAGAGTGAGCGTCTCCTTCAAAACTTGGTTCTTTTGATAAAGGAATAAAGTAGCAATTCAGAGAAAAAGCGATTAAACTCTGCTTTTGCATTAGATCCACATTTTTTAAACAGCTTTACTGAGATATAATTCATGTATCATACAGCCTATTTACAGTGTAAAATTAAATGGTTTTTTAGCATATTCAGAGTTATGCAGCCATCATCACAATCTGGTTTTAGCATATCTGTCACCCTTAAAAAGAAACCTTATGCTCATTAGCAGCCACTACCCATGATCCCCTGCCAACCCCAGATCCTAGGCAACCACTTATCTAATTTCCATATTTATAGACTTTCCTATTCTAGCTATTTCTTATAAATGAAATCATGTAACATGGTCTTTTGTGACTGGCTTCTTTGACTTAGAATAATGTTTTCAAGTTTTATCTATGTTGTAGCATGAAAACTTTTCTCTCTTTTTTTTTTGGGCAAATAATATATTATGCAAATTTTATTCTTCCATTCATGAATTGAAGGTCGTTTGAATTTCTAGTTTTTGGCTATTGTGAACAATGCTGTCATGAACATTCACACACATACACGTTTTTGAGTGCACATGTTTTCATTTGGCTTGGGTATGTATCTAGGAGTGGGATTACTGGGTCCTATGATAACTTTGGAGCATTGATGGTTCAGTGGTAGAACTCTCAACTTCCAGGTGGGAGACCCAGGTTCAATTTCCGGATGATGTCCCTCATGCAGCATCTGTCAGTGGAGGCTTGAGTGTTTCTGTGATGTTGAACAGGTTTCACCGGAGCTTCTAAATGAAGATAGACTAGTAATAAATGTCTGGCACTTTACTTCTAAAAATCATCCAATGACAACCCCATAGGTCACAATGGTCTGATCCGCAATAGGTCATGGGGATGGCACAGGACCGGGCAGCTTCTCATTCTACCATGCATGGGATTGTCACGAGTCTTGCATGACTGGGTGGCAGCTAACAACAACAACAATGGTAACTGCATGATTAACGTTTTGAAGAATGTCAAATAGCTGCAGTGTTTTACATTTTTCCATCACCAATGTATGAGGGTTCAAGTTTATCTACATCCTCACCTACATTTATTTTCTGTCATTTGGATTATAACTCCCTCGGAGTGTGTGAAGTGCTCTCTAATTGTGAGCTTGATTTGAATTTTCTTAAGGACTAAGGATGATGAATACTTTTTTATATCCTTTTATCTGTGTATCCTCTTTGGAGAAGTATCTGTTGGATATTTGGATTATTTGTCTTTTTATTATTTAGCTTTTAGTGTTATTTATATATTCTGGATACTAGACCCTTATCAGATATGTGATTTTGTTTTGATGAAATTTTTTTAATTTCCTCAAACGTTCTCAATCATGATCATCGTTTACATTTCCTGTTTTGATATTAGAATTATCATTATTAACAGTAGTAGTCATTATCATCTTCATATAATTGTATTTTTGCTTTTGCCAAGAAAAGTCTCAGATCCGTATACAATTAAAACACAGCACAAGATTTCTCTTGACCATGCTCACTAAGTTGCTATCTCATTTTATGCTACTAATTTAACCTCCCAGTTGTTCAGTTTCTTTAATAGAAAAGCCTGGATTGTGTCAGTTTTACAAGGTGACCAGAAAGGTTAATGCTTGCAACTTTTAAAGCTTCTTTGGTAAGAGGCTCAGGGAAGGGAAAAGTATTATTGTGCACAGTTTGGTACTTCTGTCACAGAGCTAAGCTGTGAATTTAAGAATCTGATTAAAACATTTTTCTCTTTACCTGTCAATTGCCCTTTTATTGAATAAATAAATTGAATACTGAAGTCAGTATTTACCTAAAGATTCCATCAGATTCAGCCTCTTTTCTCTAATGGCTCCCATTTCATTTATTTTTTTAAAAAATGAGTTTTCGTGTGTCTGGACTGAAAAACACTGAATAAAATTACCATGATAAGTAAGTACTGTATGCATTCGATTGATGAAGTAATTGAATGATTAAAGTGAGCTTAAAATATCTTCTGATGAACATATACTTATGATCATAAAAACAAATTTTAAAAAAGAACTTTGTAGGTTGAACTTAAAATTTAATTAAAAAAATAGAAATGTAATAAATTTCTACTTCCTTCACTGAAATAGGAGTGACACCTTGACTATTCTCTAGGTAACTTAAAAAGAATGTTAACTGAACCCAAGCCTGTTTCATTATACACCAAACTTTTTTTGGGTGGGAGGAGTTGGAAGTATCTTTTGTTCTTCGAAGATTCTGAAGAACCTTCAAAAGTAGTTATGAATCACTTCAGGGATTGAGACTAGATTGTTTTTTCTATAAAATGGAAACTTCTAAAGTTCATTTCAATATCTGTTTTTCACCTAAATGTTCACATATCTGAGAATGGTTAATGAAATTAGGGTGTATCATATAATAAAATGGAATGTAATTACTAAAAATCACATACTTACAGAATCATTAAAAAATTCCTTTAAAAATCATCATAGAATGAGTGGAGAATAGAAAATTGCATATACAATATAATCTAAATTCTGATATTGAACTGCATATTTTGAAAAATGTATATATCTATAATAGGAAGAAACGCAAAGCAATCTGTTAACTGTGGTTATGACAAATAGTGGAAAAGTGGATTTTTTTAAATAATATTTTATTGTGTTTTCAGTGAAGGTTTGCACAATAGTTTAGGCTCCCATTCAACAATTTCTACACAAGTTGTTCAGTGACATTGATTACGTTCTTCAGAATGCATAAACACTCTCATTATTTTCATTCTGGTTGTTCCATTGAAATGTGGATTTTTTTTAACTTATGTGTTTCGTTTCTTTTTGTATTATGTACACTAAACATTTAAAATTAGAGATAATGAAATGAGTAAATTACATATGGAAATATATATGTTAATATATGAGTATCTACAATCTTACAGTCTTTACTCCGGCAGAATTAGGCTAGAGAAGGGAGGAATATAAGGCTGGTTCCAGTGAAAAAAAGCAATTAGCTTGGAGATACAGCCTGCATCATCCAGAGGTGACCATCTGGGAGCTTCATGTGTTAGCATCATGGTGACTATGAGGTTGTGGCATGGGTATGATTAGGGATGGGGATAAGGACAAACATGGCCAAGAAAAGGACATTATCTGAGGAGACCTAACAACAGCATGAATGTGAAAGTTTGTTGTGGTTTGTAGAGTAAGAATCTCCAGAGAGTTTTAGGGAATTAAAGAGTCAAGAAAAAAAAGAAATAAAGGATTTATCTCTAGATTCCCATTTAATGTTCTTCAGGAATGCAAGAAAAAGATTTCAGTTAATATTGCTTTTAGCGACTATGTTTTTATAACTGCAATCCTGCTCTGAAACTTGAACACATGGGTCTGCAAATTCCCTAGATAGAATGGCGATATTGATGCAGATGTATACATGCATATCTCTCTATCCCACAATCATCAAATATAAATTTGAACTGACGATATAAAGGATTTTCCTAAGTCCAGTAGTCTACCAACAGCTTCATTTCAATGCTACTTCTGACAACCCTGAAAGCCACACTGTTTCTTAATTTGCTACCACACACTCCAAGGGATCCTTTGGTCCTTACAAATGGCTTACTCCACTTTCTGATGGGAGGGTAAACAATAGAGACCATCTCAACAAGATAGCCTTATAGGAGAAGACTTTCAGCCCAAAGGAATGAAGACATATTTTGGTAGGAAAAAATTAATCAGAAATTTTGTAACACACAATTCAGGATGAAGAAGAAGGTATCCACAATGATTTTCAGAGAAAATACATGTCCATCAGGCACTCTACTACATACAAAGCACAATTGTATGTTTTAGAGAATGTAGTGATGTATAAATCATGATTGTCAAGAGCTTCATGAACCATTTGGAGGAGCAAACACACAATCTAAAAGGGTAAGCTAACATGTGCTTGATTGCTGGATAAGTGGCATAATATGGTGAGCACTGTGGAATTTTGATGAGCATACACACTTAAGACAGACTAATGTAGATGATGAGCTAACAAAGTGTTTTAAATGGAGAAGTACCATGCTTAAATATGCATATTTAGAAAGATTAATTGCAGTGATTTGAAGGATGGTTTGGAAAGGAAGGAAATTTGGGCAATTCTCTCTGCTCAACATATATTATGTTCTCATATTTTAAAACACTTTAGTATCCTTAACATGCATTAAACACCGTCAGCTTATAATAAAACTCTGCAACTTTAATATTCCTCTGCCAAATTGGGTGAGTCTTTTACTTTCTCTAGGCCTTTTGCAACTTCATCTATAAAGCAAGGTGGGTAATCTCAGTAATCACTAAAACACCTTTTAGGCTTCAAATTCTCTAAAGTAACGAAACTAAACGGTTTTGTGAACTACTAAAGGTTTTTTTTTTTTTTTTTTTTTTCTGTAGAACACCTGCCCCCTGGTTTTATGGGCGGGGGGGAACAGTTTCCATACACTAAAAAATATAGTCAGAAACCTGGGATGACTTCTTTTGGTTTTCTTCTCATTTTTGCTGTCCATAGAAATATGAAATTGTATTTAATAAGTCGAGGAGGCATCAATGACAACAATTTCAGACTTCACTCTAAGGATGCCCAACACCTTCATTGCCATAAAAGTTAATGAGTGTGTCAAGTTTTTTTGAGGTTCGACTCCCAAAGGACATTGTCAATTCTGCCAGAAAGCAAAAGCTGTGCATGATAATGAGATCTCTGAGGGAGATAAAACAAAGATGATGGTATAAGATGCATGGCTCAATTATGTGCAGTATAATGATAACCCTTGCATCTTGTATACTTTCCTAATTGGGTAAGAGTGCAATCCCGTGTAGTACAAATAGGGTAGAGCACTCATTAAGGCAGAGAGAAAAACAAAAGTATCTAGTTTTAGTTATAACCCAAGTGCTGTGAATTTAGAAATACAAAGAGCCTGTCAAACACAAATAGCTTTACATATTATTTTTACATAAAGGTTTTCCTCATCTTGACAAGCTACTGAACTTGAGGTGAGTTTAATTAGCTCAATGCATTGTGCTAAGTTGTAAAAATGGAGTAAAACTGGAGAAAAAAGAGACCAAATATCCCTCTTAATGTAATCATAGAAGTCTATCTATAAGACACTGTACTGAAATGCAGGAGCAACAAAGATTCTTATTTTCTCTGGAACTCTTGAAGTCTCTCTATCAAAAGAACCTCATTGCCAGAGAGTGGAATCCAACTCATAGCCACCGTATAGAACAGACTAGAACTGCCCCACAGGGTTTCCAAGGAGCTCCTGGTGGATTCAAACTGCCTACCTTTTGGTTAGCAGCCATAGCTCTTAAGCACTACGCCACCAGGGTTTCCATCTATATACGAAACTACCATAAAGGGGCCACCCAAGTTTTCTTTCAGATACTTTTTCCTGACTCATTTAATTTGTCGTCATTAAATCTTTTGATGACAATAGCTTTTCAACCCCCTCTCCCTCCAAAAAAAGTTTATTAAGGGGACCACTTGCTCATATATTTCATGACTAGGAGAGAATAATGGGTCCAGGACAGCTGGATAACAAACTATAACTATATAAGGTCCCTAGGTGCACAAATGATTTGTGCTTGACTGCTAAACTAAAGGTTGGCAGTTTGAACCCACCCAGCAGTGCTGCAGAAGCAAAGTCCTGGCAATTCACTATCATTAAGATTACAGCAAAGAAAAGTCTATGGAGCAGCTCTACTCTGTAACATATGGGGTTGCCATGATTCACAATCAGTTTTATGGCAACTCACAACAGCATTTACATACACACATATGTATAAACATAAATTAAATAATTAAATATATACATATATTTATTTATTATTTTTCTTTTTCTTCTCATGAATAGCCCCATACCTAGAATCAGAAAAAGTGCTTCTCCCCTACCAAAATAACAAACAGAAAACTAAACTTTTAAATATGTTTACGTAGTACTCAGCTTGCATTTATGAAAGGATAAGTTACACAAAACAAAAATCCTGTTTCATTTTTACCAAACGAACACTTGTATCCAGCACTTATTACATGTAAAACACTGTGTGAGAACTGGTTGGGAATTACAAGAACAATTAGTCACCATTCATACCTTTTATGGGCTCATAACGTAAAGAAGGACCAGTCTCAAAAGTATTTGTTTCATTTGTGATCTTTATAGAATTCTAACTTCTAAAAACAATGATTCATAAATTCAGTTTTATCTGATATCTTTTTAGTTTTTAGTTTTAGTTAATATCAAAGGAGTATAAGGAAAAAATTAAATGCCCGTAGTCTGTTACTGTCCCCAAAGGATTTCAAATGCCTGCCATAAAAATGATAAAAAATATTTTTTTCTTAGGAAATTATGAAGCTTTGAAACGAGATAATCATAAATGTTTCCTCCTACCTTCTCCCCTTTTCTCCTGTCACGTACACCTTTCCTCTTCTCTGAGTGGATTGAGTTATGTAAATATGTCATGCCTATTCAAGTCAGTCGGCATCACTTCAAGTAAATATGTGGAAAATGTACGTGCCCCAAATGCACTGATGAGATGGTATCTCGTTAGCAACTCTGGTAATCATCACACACGTTAAAGTGTGATAACCCTACGCCATCTTTAAAATAGGTCTCTTCTTATTTTCCCTCTATTGCACTCCACAAACTACGTGTTTTGATAATGTATAATAATCATCCTTACAACCCAAAACGAAACGGGTTTTTGTGGAGTAGATTCTGGCTCATAGTGACCTCACAGGACAGAGTTGAACTGCCCCGTAATGTTTCCAAGGAGTTGTCAACCTATTGGTTAGCTGCTGAGCTCTTAACCACTGCACCACCAGGGCTCCATCATACTTACAGCCATCTCAAATTTATTTTCTAATGAGATAAGAGAGAGGTAGACAGAAAATAAAAGAAGAAAAGAAAGAGATGAAGACAGATTTTTGTTAGTTTTAACCTCTTTCATAGACAATAAAAGAAGTCGTTACCGATGTTATTCTGGTATCTGACCTTTAAGTACAGAAACTCTCACCTTTGCTGTCTAGTAACAATAAGCCTTTTACACCTTCATCCTTGCACTCTGAGGTGAGTCTACTGAATTCCACAAAAGGCGTGAGCAGGCAAATTTCTCAAGCAAGACCGTAAATATCCTAAAACTTTCCACTTGAAGTAAAAAAAACAAAAACAAAAAACCCCAAAATTTGTGTGCACAGAAGCAGAGTGGACAAAATAGAAGTCAGAAATATTTTTTATAATCAAGATGGTTTCAGGCGTAGCTGTTAAAAGCAACAACACACTCTTTTAGATTGTTTACCCTAGTTCTTGCCTATTGGCAAAATTCTCTACATTTACAATTTATATGACTTCCCATTTTAGGAAGGAGTCCATTGTTTTAAATCGTGCATTGCTTCCTTAATTTTTAGCAGCAAGAATGAGATTAATTCAAATGAATACCACCCCCTGAACATTAAATTCATTCCAGTGGAAAATGATCCATCAAGATCAACATTTAACAAAACTAACTCTGAGGCAATGATTACAAAATTAATCAAGTATCGTAATGCTCAAGTCAACAGATTTGATTGATACATTGAAGTGTATACAGTATTGAATATCATATTCTTCCTTTGACTCTGAAGTTCTCTTTGAACATAAAGTTTAAAACAGTTAACTTGAACACCAAGAATTTTTGTCACATTGTCTTCAGCTCATGACACTCAATTTTAGTTCTTTGAAAGTAAGATGTCCTAACAACATCCTCCTTTACCTGGCTATTTTAATTCACTATTTTGACTTCCATAATCACTTTGTTTTTACACTTAGCAAGTGGCTATACTGTTATAACTGTAGTATTAGCAATAACATTCAATTAACACTCACACTGTGAGCTAAAATTATACTTCGCTAACACCTAACATCTTCCTTCTGCTCTCTTGCTAAATGATCGCTAATGTAACAGATAACCTCTTCTATTTTGCACTTAGTAATATTGTTAATTTGAGAGAAAATTCACATCTGTAAAAAGCAGTGTGGAATAGTTTTTTTTTAGAATCATAGTATATAAAACAAATTAATCTATCAACTGACATTGATCAATGGATTTATTGGTCATCAGTATGGGCGAGGGATTATATAAAGTAGGCCTGTCCAAGATGAGAAAAATGTAAAGTAAGTTTTCCTGTTTTCAAGAAACTCACAAACTAATTAAAACAGACACGGCAAACACATGTTCAAACGCTTAGGAAAGGAAAAGTAAGAAAATAAGATTAGTCTAATTATAATTTGTCTTCTTGAGATTTTATAATATTGCATTATATCTTTAGGTCCATTTTGAGTTAATTTTTGTATAAGGTATGAAGTATGTGCTAAGCTTTTGTTTTGTTTTGTTTTGCATTTGGGTGGCCAATTGTTTTAGTACCATTTATTTAAAAGACTCCTTTCTATGAATTATGGAAACCCTGGTGGTGTAGTGGTTATTTATTTATTTATTTTTTGGTGGTGTAGTGGTTAAGTGCTACTGCTGCTAACCAAAAGGTCGGTGGTTCAAATCCACTAGGTGCTCCTTGGAAACTCTATGGGGCAGTTCTACTTTGAGTTCAACTTTGTCAAAACTCAGTTAACCAAAGTAGTATAGATGTTTCTGAGCTCTATCTTTCTCAGCTGATCTATGTATCTATCCTATCCTTTCACCAAAGACAATTTCTTGTTACATAGGTTTATAGTAAATCTTGAAATCGGATATCGTGGGTCTTCCAACATTTTTTTCTTTCAAAATTGTTTTAGTTATTCTAGCTGCTTTGCCTTTTCATTTAAATTTCAGAATCAGCACATTGATGTATCAAAAGAAATATCTGCTGATATTTTTATTTGGATTACGTATTCCCAGATCAATTTTGGAAGAGTTGACTTCTTAACAATATTGATTCTTCTAAACCATGAACATTATCTCTCCATTAAAACAAACAAAATCTCTCCTCTTCAATTTTTTTCAACGAACTTTTTGCAGTTTTCATGAGTATTTGGTTATTTAGTACTATTGGAAATGGCACTTTAAAAAGTTTTTTGAACCCAATATTTTGTCATTGTATTTCTTTTTTTAGAGTCTAAACGTATGTGTGTAGAATTCTCTTTGCCTGACTTCTATAGTATCATGTTCTTGTTATCTATTTTCTTTTTTTTTTAATTACTTTATGGTATGAAAATTTTCAGATGTATTAACTTTATTTTGTTTTTTATTAAAAAATAATTATTGATGTATTTGTTATTGTTAGCTGCCATTGAGTCAATTCCAACTTATAGCAACCTCATGTATAACTTACATAAAATAACATATATTTTTTTTACCATTTTAAGTATAGAGTTTATTAAGTGATGACAAATACACAACTCCATGTAACCTCAGCCCCAGTCAAGATATAAAACATTTCTATCACACAAAATGTTCTCTCGTGCCAATTTATAGAAAATAACCCAACTGCCACTCCTACCGTTATGCAGCCATTGACCTGCCTTCTGTCGCTCTACAAGATTTAGCATGTTTTTATGCACCTTCTACGTTCATCTGTCAACCACGCCCTGCCCCCAGAGGTATTTTCATAAGCATGCTATGCTAATTTTTTTACAGCGACACATTAAAAAAAAATTGCCATGGCAGTGTTTATGAAAATTGAAAATACCTTCCAAGGAGGGGGTGCTGTTGGCAAACAAATGTAGAAGATGCTCATTGTTTGAGTAAAAATACAGTACTTACTCTAGAATTTTGTATAAATGAAATCATATCACGTGTCCTCATCTGTGTCTGGTCCTTTTTACTACGTATAACTGTTTTGAGATTTAACCATGTTGCACATATCAGTAATTCATTTTATGCTGGGTAGTATTTAATTGCATTAATTTCTTTATATGTTCATTTTCTTGATGAACATTCAAATTGTTCCCAGGTTTTAATTTTCGAGAATTTAAGTGCTATGGACATTCATCTAAAAGTGTTTGTGTGACATCGGTTTTCACTACTCTTTGTTAAACAACTAGAAGCCAACGGGCAGCTCCTATGGTTAAGTATGTATAAATGTAGGAAAATGGCCAAGATATTTCCGAAACCATTGTACCGTTTTACATTTCCACCGACGATATATGAGAGTTCTAATTGCTCCACATCCTCGCCAATACATGATGTTGTCAGTTTAATCTGAGTCATTCCCATGGACTTGCTGTGATAACTCAATATTTTAATTTGTATTTTCCTGAAGGCAAATGATGTTTAGCATATTTTATATGCTTATTGGACATTTAGATATTTTATTTTTGAAAGGTTTATAAAAATATTTTACCTAGATGTTCTTTATGTATTCTGGATAATAGTTCTTTGTCAAATACACCTATTAAAAATATTTTTCTCAGTATATGGCTTGCCTTTTCCTTTTATTAATAGTCTTTTTTAAAAATCAAACATTCTTACTTTTGAGGATGTTCAATTGATTTTATTTTCTTTTATGATTAGTGCTTTCTGTGTTTTATATAAGAAATCTGTGCTTATCTCAAGGTTACAAGTATTTTTTTGTATGTTTTCTTTAGACATTTTATAGTTTTAGCTTTCATGTTTAAGTTGATGATCCATTTTGAGATAATTTTTGTGTGTTGTAAAGAAATCCTGAGGTTTGTTTTTATTCACATGATAAAGCATTGTTCTAGAAGTATCTTTTGAAAAAACAGTTTTCTTCAAATTGCCTAAGCAACAATGCCAAATATCAATTGACTGCTACAGTCTAACTCAGTTTCATCCATAAATAGGGCTGAAGTGCCGCAATAGTTCATTTTGGGTTTGCATTCACTTACTCATCCAACTTGTCCATGGGTTTTTCTCTCCCTGATCAAATGGTCATAGCAAATTCCCCTTGTGGTGGTAAGTGTGAACTGAGGGAGATGGGCCAGAAGAACAGTGGTGCATAACATGGGGTTTGGAATATTCGCATGGCTTACTTGTGCCCTCTGGCCCTGCATGCACCTGATCTTACATGTACCACTTTCATGAATCTTATGATTTCCTGGATTTGACAGTATCCAGCTAGAAGGGATAGCTTTGGGTACATGGTGACTCATGTTTCACAGTTACATGCTTAATCTTTACCAGGGATAGTTCTATACTAGGAACTGTTTTCTTTTTTTGAATGGTGTATATATTTCTAGTGCAGATGCCACATCCTTGTCCCAGGTCTTAGGTTCCACGTTATGATTTGATTATGTAGCTTGCCTTAAACCCACATAATGCCTTTCCTCACCCCAGATACCTTTAATGTTATGGTTATTAATGAGGGATGATTTCACTCCCTGAGAGATATTTGGCCATGTCTGGAGACATGTTTGAGTGTCATGTCTTGAGGGGTTGCTACTGGTATACAGTGGGTGGATGTCAAGAACTCTGTTAAATATCCTACAATGTGGAGAACAGCCCAAAGCACAAATAATCTGGTTTAAAATGTCAATAGATGTAAACTTGAGAAATACTGTTCTAGTACCACAAGAACTACTAGTCATATTGTCCAAGTGTTGGTACGACTTGCACTATGATCTGTGCAAGCTGCAGAGCTCTTTCCTGTTCTGAGCACAACTTAAACTCAGGAGCCCTCCATGGCACTCAGGAAATGAGTCAGTATTCTGAAGTATAAAATACTCTGCTTCCAGAACCCAAAAAGGCTTTGAGAGTGTTTCACTTCCTTCTTAGGAGTGGAAGGTGGGACATGTGATTATTTTATCCTTCACATCAGAGGGATTTTCTTGGCAGGCCCTAGACTGCTGGAGCCCCAAAAACTTGAGGCCCCAAAATCTTTATAGGGTTTATCTGTCATTTTTTGGAGTTTATGTGTCTTATCAAGGTTTCCAGCATACCTATCACATCTTGCTCATCTGGTTTAGCTAACTTAATGTCATCAAAATAGTGGACCAATTTTATTTTCTATGAAATATCCAGATGGTTCAAATGCTTTCTGAGTGTATTAAGTCAGAAGGCACAACAATCATCAAAGCTTTGGAGCTCAATGATGAATGTATTCTCTTATTTGTCTAACATAAATGTGAACTGCTTCTTATCATGTCTCTTGAAGACGATAAAAAAGAATGTTTTCATCTGATTAATGGCATCTTGCCTGAGGACGAGTTAATCTGCTCTCCCAAATATATCATATCTGGCATAGCAGCAACAGTTACTACTTGTCTGAGTTTGTGATAGTTCACTGTCATCTTCCAGAATCCATCCTGTTTTGTAGGTTTTTGAATTAAATATAGGGAATATAAGGACAGGATGTATTCAAGGTCGTACCTTGGCTCTCATGAACTTGCTTTGATGTTTTTAGCTTCAACTTGAACTTACTCATGAGCATTTGGCAGTCTGTCCTGCAGTTGGCCCCTGTTTTCATCTCAACTGATGCTATTGAGCTTCTCTACCCTTGAGTACATCTCACCTGGATTTAGAGACCATCTCAAGAATAAATTTGATACACTGAACGCTAATGACCAAAGACCAGATGGTTTGTGTGAGGACATCAAAGGTAGCATACATACAGAAAGTAAAAGGTCGCTCAAAAGGCAGGAAAGAAGCAAAAACCAAAATAGATGTCAGAGGAAACTCTGAAACTTGCTCAAAGCACAGAGTAGCTAAAGTAAATGAAATAAATGATGAAATAAAAGAGCTGAACAGAAGATTTCAAAGAGGGTCTAGAGAAGACAAGGTAAAATATTATGATGAAATGTACAAAGACCTGGAGTTAGAAAACCAGTAGGGTTTCTGTTACTAAACGAATAGTCAGCTACTCCTATTCCTATCATAGTCATTTGTGCTGGTTTTCAGGAATTATTTAGGTAGGGAGCAATCTATCTCTAGGAAGTATTGTGTGCTATAAAATACTCTGGCAGAGGCAGGAGGCTAGGTCTTAGAAAATAACTAATCATAGGAATAGGGACTAGAGCATTTCCAAAGCTGAGCAGACATTTATGTTCTGGAAGTTTGGAAAAGGTTATGTCTCTGCTACAAAAAGGAGATGGAGTCACCACATAAAAGCAAAGTCTGGAACTCTGGTTTGCTCATAAATATATCCTATCTGAATAGTTTATCCACTCTTTTTCCCTCTGGGAACAAATCATATGTTCTTCGTTTTACAATATAATTCCTTTAGATATCTCAAATACTCTCACTTTTGTTTTTTTAGGGACTAAAGAACAGAGAAAGTAGGCTTTCTACACATTACCATTCTGTTGAGGGAAGCTTGGCATTTAGAAATATTAATCATGAAATTTAAGACAACAATCAGCAACTAAATAAACAGAGGCCCAACAGTTAGTTTAGAGCAATGTGGAGAGCAGTTGAAATATGGATAAACTCAGAAACAGAGTCTTTCCCTAAATACATTAACATTGACTCTCAACCCAGGCTATATATCAGATTCATCTGGAGGAGAAGTTATAAAACACAATGTGTAGGTCCCATGCCAGACCAATTAATTAAGAATCTTTAGGAGTGGAAACAAGGTCTAGCTTTTTTTTTTTTTTTTTTAATGCTCACAAGGCAATTCTAACATGCAGCCAGTGTTGACAACTTTTATAGTCAAGGAAGGTGTTACGGATTGAATTGTGTCCCCCCAAAATGTGTGTCAACTTGGCTAGGCCACGATTCCCAGTATTGTGTGGTTGTCCTCCATTTTGTGATCTGATTATCCGATGTGTTGTAAATGCTAACCTCACTGTTAATGAGGAAAGATTAGAGGCAGTAATGCTAATGAGAAAAGGACACAATCTACAGGATTAGTAAATCTTTCTTGAGATTAAAAAATAGAAGCAAACAGAAAGTACAGGGACTTCATTACCACTAAGCAAGGAGAGCCAGGAGCAGAGCGTGTCCTTTGGACCTGGGGTCCCTACACTGAGAAGCTCCTAGACCAGGGGAAGACTGATGAAAAGGACCTTCCTCCAGAGCCAACAGAAAGAGAGAGTCTTCTCCTGGAGCTGGCACCCTTGAATTTGGACTTCTAGCCTCCTAGACTGAGAGAATAAAATCCTGTTTGTTAAAATTATTCACTTGTGGTATTTCTGTTATAGCGGCACTAGATAACTAAGACAAAAGGTAACTCTTAAAATGTGTTTTGGAGGAGTTGAGTGGGCAAGTATTTAAGATGCGGTGCCTAAGCAAAATACCAACACGTTTTGAAAACGTACACTTTGAAAGTGCTCAGCTGTCTTGCTGACATAAGTTTTTTAATCATTTTTCATACTCTTATTTTTTTTACCTAAGGAACAAAAAATAATAAACATTAAAATAGCCTAGACTGTAGAAGTGATTAAAGCTGTGATCATCTGAAAATTTCTTCAAACTTCATTTCAGGCCCTAACCTGGAGTAACCAGCTTTACCCTCAGTATATTTTGTGATAGAATGCTGAATTTCAAACACAAAGGGCCCACTCATTCAGTTTGGAATGGATGATGTTTTTACCGTTTATGTCATTTTTGCCTTGGCTCGTCTCATTTTTGTTGTCAGGGGTTGAGGACAAAGTCCCTAATCATTTGTTTTTCTTCCATCAGTTCACATTTAAGACAATTACAACACAACTAGGCAAATATGCTCGTATGCAAGTGTCTTTCCATTTCAATGCTTTCATTGTGAAGAAGCCCAGTCAACAGAAAAATTAATTACCATTGAAGAGAGTAATCTACATTATATTCAAACACTATTTTCAAACTTTGAGAAAAATAAGACATTGATGATTAATTATTTAGGTTTATTTTGAACATTTTTTCTTAGTGAAAAGGATGCTGGCCCTATGCTAAACTTAATCCCCTCAGTCCTGGGGCTAGTTAAACCTTAGCCCAAGGAGAATTAAATGCCAACAAAATTGCAGCCAAGATGTTCTGTGTGTGTGTGTGTGTGTGTGTGTGTGTGTGTGTTTCCCCTGGGCCTTCTGTGTGCCGCTACAACTGACTCCTCTAGGTGAGAAGTTTGGTAACACCTTTGTCAATACCTGTGAAGAGAGAGAATTCCCGGTGCTAAGAAAGAGCCGTGAGGTTGAATATGACTGAGGCCCCTGATTTGTGATGTGATGCCCAGGCTGGTCATTTCTATTCTTCAGTGATTTGAATCCCATAGTGAAGGACACGGGCCTGTAGATATTGATAATGTTCCTAAATCCTAGGCTGACTTCTAATTCATGACAAAGACTTATTAATAATGGCTTCTAAAGAACTGCTGGCTATGAGAGGTGCTCATAGGAAGTAAGTGTTGGCAAATATGCTGAATGCAAGTGACTTTCCATTTCAAAGTTCCCATTGAGAAGAAGAGTAGGTAAGTATCTGGGGTAAGAGTAGCAAGGATAAAGATGAGCATAAATAAATTCCTGTGACTCATTCCCTAAAATCTATTCTAACAGTAAAGTTGTTTTTGGCATATTACAGAAAAATGTTGTTTCTCAGAAAAAAAAAAAAAATTCTGAAGAATGAAAATTCTCCAAACGAATACGAGGACTGTAGACCTCATTCAAAGAAACAGAGCGACTCAGAGACAGACTTCCCAAATATTCTAGCAATGGCTCAACCCAGGTGACACATCAGAATCATCTGCTGAATTTTTGAAGCAAGATCTTATTTGGAAAGGAAGATCTGGAAATGTGAAGCACGTCTAATATGCTTTTTCAATTTTGATTTTAATTTTTTATGTCTAGTTGGAGATCAAGTATTTTTCAGGTACGCTTAATTTGAAGGCAAAAATGCAGTCATATTAATTAACATCTTTTAAGAACTTGGCTGTTAGCCAAAAGATCAACAGTTCCAAATCCACCAGGTGTTCCTTGGAAACCATATGGGACAGCTTTACTCTGTCCTGTCCTGTCCAGTTCTACTCTGCCCTGAGGTGGAATCAACTAGACAGCAATGGGTTTGATTCTCAACATCTTACTCTGAGAATATGTATGAAATTTGGAGATAACTTGAATAATCTAAGACATTTGGTTTATAATTGTGTCTGGATGGCTCATCTTTAAATAATTCTCACCAGCAGCCTCCAATAATGGTTATAAATATTTTAAACATGGTAAAAATACATACATGTAATGAGAGTAGTAATACAGGTAACAAAGACAAAAGAGTAAAATATTATAAGAAAATTGAAAATATAACTCTATGGTAACAAGTCTAAAAGTTTTCTTAGCATAAATAGCTTTCTAAAAATAAAAATGAACAGAACTTTAATGCAAATAAAGAATACAATCAGGCAATAATTTCACTAGGAAAACAGAAGCAGTTGGAAGAGGACTCTAATGAGCTTATACACCACCGCTACCCACTTACCTACAACTGTGCCTATAATCTCTACCTTCTGTCCTGTTACCGTGAATACACCATCCATGCTCTTCACTAGAGCTGATCTTTCTACTTGTCCCCAACACAGCTGCATCTGTCTATTTATTGCTTGAGCAATTTCCCCTCTTTCTGCTAAAAATCAATGTTTTTCTCACTCATTATCCCTTAAAATTTCTTCAAATAAAGATTTACCTTCACATCTCCACTGAAATTTTTGTTATCAATCCCAACAAGAACGTATATGTTGCTAAATTCAGAAATTGATTCTTGGTCCTTATCATATTTGACTTAGTAGCATATAACACAAGTGGCCACTCTCTCCTCCTTAAAACACATTCTTCTTTTGGCTTCCAGTAAGCCTACTTATTTCCCTCACTGCTATTTTTCAGTCTTTTTTTTACTGGTTTCTCTGTTCTCGTTGATCTCCAAATATTTAAGGATCTCAGGTCTCAGACTTTGGACATCTGTTTTCATTCTATACTCATTCCTTGGGTGATTCCATCAAGTCACTATGGTCATCTACATGTTGATGCCCCCAAGTTCATATTTGCAGTTCTAGGCCTTTCCTCAAACTCCAAACTTATATATTTAACTGTCTAGCCAACATGTCTACTTGGATGTCTAACAGTATCTCAAACTTAACATGTCTAAAATTGAATTTCTGATATTTTCCACCAAACCTACTTGCTCCACAATCTTTCGCATCTCACTTGATGGCAATTCTACCTATTTTCTCAGACCAAAGATTTTGGAATCATCCTTTACTCCTCTTCTTCTATTATACTATATATTTAATCCATCAGAAACACTATCAGCCCTACCTTCAAACTATACTTAAAATTTAAACATATCTTACCTACTCATATCTAGCCCCGGGCCTAAGTTACCATCTCTTTTTGTCAAAGTTTTGCAATAGTCGCTATGCTCCTATTTCTTTTTTTTTAACCCTCTGTGCAACATCACGGAGAAGCCAGTGTCATCGTCTCATGCTCAATCAAATCATTTTAATCCTCTGCTCAGAAACTTCCAATGTCAATTTATCTCTCTGAGTAAAACATAAGGATATTTCTATGAACTACAAAGCTCTAAATAAACTGCTTCGCATTACCTCTTTGACCTCTACCATCTATGTATCTTCCTCAAGAATATCAACTCCATGAGGGCAAGGATTTTCCATATTCCCAGTACTGCATAGGTGTCCAATCTATGTCTGGAAATCAATAAACATATTTTCAAATAAATGATCATGTAATACTTTTAAAAAATGTATCACCACCACCACTCCAGCTAAAATTACTAAGCACACACAGAAGTAGACATGAATTTTATTGAGTAAACATAATAAAAAAGATTGCACTCATCACAGTTAATTTTATAAATTAGCATAATCCTCGTATTAAAATCTGCTTTGCACAGAAAATAAAAGTATGAATCAAACTCATATATGAAATATAAATATAGTATTCCTATTTTTTATGGTAAGCAGAATAATGGACCCCTTCTTCCCCAAATATGTCCACGGTCTAGTCTCCAGGCTCTGTGAATACCTTACTTGGCAAGGGAGATTTTGAATATATGACTGAATTTAAGGACATTGAGATGTGGAGATTGCCCAATCTAATCACATGGCTTATTAAAAACGGAGAAAATCTCTGGGCTACTGTCATAGAGATACAATGTTGCTGGCTTTGACAATGGAGGAAGGGGGCCAAGGGATATGAGTAGTCCCTAGAAGCTGAAAAAGTCAAGGAAATGAATTTTCTCCTAGGGTCTCCAGAATGAATGAAACTCTGATGTTACCTTGATTTTATCAAAGTGAGATACATATTGGACTTATGACCTACAGGACTGTAAGACAATAAATTTGTCTTGTGTTAGGTTGACCACTAAGTTTCTGGTTGTTACAGTAGCAATATGAAAAAAAAAAATCATCTCTTAAATACATAATCAGCAAACTGATTTCGACATTGTAAGGCATTTACCCTTTAGTACATTTAAAAGGATTAAAATAAGATGTTTACTTATTAAATATTTAAATCATCCCAGGCAATGTAAACATCAAATCAGGATTGAAAACCACAGTTTGAGATGCTCAAAAAACAGGAAGAATGTTGAGGTGCTTGGAGCTTAGTGGGTGTAGAGGAGAAAGGCATAGATCAGAAAAATAGAAAAGTGACAGATTGTACATGGCTTATAGTCACGGTCAGGGATTCAGGTTTGTTTTCTCAATGTGAAGAGAAGGGATCCATCAACAAAGGGTGCGGAGCAGGGGGGGACTTATTAAATGAACTACACTGTATCTGATGGAAAACCACAGAGGTGTAAGAGAGTGATGAATCTCTATGAAATGACATGAATGTTGCTCCATGATATATTAAGTGACTAAATAAGTGTAAGCGGTATATATCCTATATATGTGATAGAGATAGATAGTATAGGGGCACAGGTTGTTCGGTGGTAGGACTCTTGCCTTCCTTGCAGGGGACTTGGGTTTGATTTCCAACTAATCTACCTCGTGTGCAGCCACTGCTCATCTGTTAGTGGAGGTATGAGTGCCGCTATGATGCTGAACAGGTTTCAGTGAGCTTCCAGACCAAGATGGAGTAGGAAGAAAGGTCTGGAGATCTGCTTTCAAAAGTCCCTTCAAGGAAAACCCTATAGATCCCAATAGGCTGATCCGCAACCAACCATGGGGATGGTGCAGGACTGAACAGCGTTTTGTTCTATCGCGCATAGGGACGCCATGAGTCAGAGCTGACTGTGGAACAGCTAAAAACAATAGTATGCATACTATCAGACATAAGACTGTATGTAATGCTATTTTGTGTGTAAAAAAAACAAGGGAAAATAAGAATACATATGTGTGTTTATTTGTGTCTATAAGAAGAAACACTGAAACGATAGACAGGAAAATAAAGTGAATCCCTACAGCAGGAGAAGAAATGTGATAAATGGCATAAGGATGGGCCCAGACTTCACAAAGTTTATTTTGTTATGTTGTCCTGACTTTTGAAACTTGGAAATCTACTACTCTTTAAAAAAAAAAAAAAATTGCTTGAAGAAATAAGTAGGGTATTTAAAAAGAAAGCAAAAAACTTCCCTAACAGATATAAAATATTTGCGTATAGAGAGACATGTAGCTTACTCTAAGATGTTATATATGCTTTATTTTAATTTTATGATTTGCTTATTTAACACGAGTTTTAGATACAGTACTTGATTTAGTTTACAACGTGGTACTCTTTTTTGCCCTGTTTTATCAAATAAAGACAATTTCTCTGGTAAGTAATTTCAGATAACGATAGTAAAAAAAAAAAAAAAAAAACAAGGTGTTAAAATTGCCTAGAATCTCCATGATTCCTCTATGGCAATATAATAATTATTTTTGCCTAGAATCTCCATGATTCCTCTATGGCAACATAATAATTATTTTACCTCCAAATTCTTTTTATATACCAATTAAATTCTTCAGAGAATGTGTGTTCAAACTAGTAACTAAGATATTTATAGACAATTGATTATTCTCTTAGTGTTCTGAGAATCAGGTCTTCAGGAGGAGATGTACTATTTCAACGTGTTAAACTTCAGAGAAGTGATATTTTACCGTGCCAAAGCTTCAGGGTGTAGATACTGCTTATGCAATTAGCATAACTGTACTGCTTTTTTTTTTTTTCATAGTTTCACAAATAAGAAGAAATTATTTTCTGAAACAAAGAAATTTTGTAATTTATCTGTTGATGAATCCGTATTCAGTGTCAGCATTACTATTTGAGTAAGGTGTGAACTTTCTGAAAGAAAATAAGACTGTTTACCCAAGGAGTAAAATTATTGTTCCATAAATATTCTTTATATGTTATTTTTTGTCTTTGTATATTTTATATAAATAAACTCATGTAACTTCTTATTCTGTGGGATTTTACAAGGATAGTTTTTTACTTGTTTCATTTTTGATGTCTTACTGTTCCGCTTTAAAATTTCTATTATAAGCTTCCCTTTGGATACTGGAGCCCTGGCGGCACAGTGTTTTAGAGCTCAGCTGCAAAACAAAAGGTCTGCAGCTTGAATCCACCAGCTGCTCCTTGGAAACCCTATGGCGCAGTTCTACTCTGTCCTATAGGGCTGCTATGAGTCAGAATCGACTGGACAGCAACAGGTTTGGATTTGAGGGGAGGGGTTTGGGCACTATAACCAACACTTGAAATCGGTTATATTTCATACTTCTGTGGAAGACAAATTTAATTAAGACTTTGGAGGTATTTACAGAAACCCTTTGGGGCCTGTGGTGAAATGTGTGTTGCTTTTTTTTTTTTTTTTCTCAAGCGGACTTTCTGGCCCTCAGTTTCCAGTTTTCCCAAAATGACTGTTTAGGCCATAAACTGCCAAGTGATTGGTTTGTTTGCTATACACCTAAGTGCCTTGCAAGGATTGGTGGGTTCGCTATTCACCTAAATGGCTTTCAAGGATTCATCTGTTTACTATCCATATAAGTGGCTTGCAATTCACCGAATATGACTGGTCAGTTTACGAACCTGCTAGGAAAGCCACACCTTGAAATTAACAAGGAGGTTTCCTATATAAGTGACCAATCTCACAAAGGTTTTAGGGGAACCTCCTAATCAACAAGAGCCTAGAGAGGAGTACATCCTTTGGACCTGCACTGAGAATCTCCTAGACCCACATAAAAGAGTTGTAATACAGGTCAATAATCTGAGAAGCTGGACTATATGAAGAATGGGGCATTAGGATTGGAGGAAGACTCAGTAACAACCTGCATTATGCAGATGACACAACCTTGCTTGCCGAAAGTGAAGAAGACTTGGAGCACTTACAGATGAAGTTCAAAGACCGCAGCCTTCAGTATAGATTACACCTCAACAGAAAGAAAACAAAAATCCTCACAACTGGACCTATAAGCAACATCATGATAAATGGAGAAAAGATTGAGGTTGTCAAGGATTTCATTTTACTTGGATCCACAATCAACTCCCATGGAAGCAGCAGTCAAGAAATCCAATGACATATTGTATTGGGCAAATCGACTGCAAAAGACCTCTTTAAAGTGTTGAAAAGTAAAGATGTCACCTTGAGGACTAAGGTGTGCCTGACCCAAGCCATGGTGTTTTCAATCACCTTGTATGCATGCGAAAGCTGGACAATGAATAAGGACCACCAAAAAAGAGTTGATGCCTTTGAATTACGGTGTTGATGAAGAAGGTTGAATATACCATGGACTGTCAAAAAAATGAACAAGTCTGTTTTGGAAGAAGTACAACAAGAATGGTCCTTAGAAGCAAGGATGGCGAGACTACATCTGACATACTTTGGACACGTTGCCAGGAAAGATTAGTCCCTGGAGAAGGATATCGTGTTTAGTAAAATAGAGGGTCAGCGAAAAAGAGGAAAACCCTCAATGAGATGGACTGACACAGTGGCTGAAATAATGGGCTCCAGCACGGCAACAATCATGGGGATGGTGTAGGACCAGATATTGTTTCGTTCTGTTGTGCATGGGATGGCTAGGAGTTGGAGCTGACTTGACGGCACCTAACAACAACAACAACAATACGAGTCAAGTGCTGTAACACTGAATTGATTACACCGAATACCAAGACAGTGACGGCAAGCACAGCAGAGCTGAGCAGCAGAGAAGCAGCAGCAGCAGTACAAGCGACGAGAACCACGAGACTGGCAGATGGTGGCGAGAGGTAGTCAGGTCACAGGCTGGAAGGGGCACCTCTGGGCAGGAGGTCGCCAACGGAGCTAGGAGCCACCTCAAAGGTAAAAAGCCACAGTGAAAGCCTTTCCTAAGAGGGCTGAGAAGCCTGACCAGAGGGGGCCCAGAGGTTGCATGCAGAGGCTTGGGCATATCCCACCACACAGGGGTTGCTCATAAAGCAGTTTTACCTCAAGGGCTGTCATAATGCTGGGCTAATGCAGTCACTGGTCCAGGTTTGTCCCAAAGCTGCTGGTTGAGAAATGTGCTAGTAAGCGCAGGGGGCCAGACCCAGCCAAGAAAAACCGCACAGAGAGAGAATAAACACAGCCACACCGCACCTGACCTGAGCTAATGACACACCTGTTGAGAGAGAGGCACCTGCTGACATCTGGTCCATGGCATGCCCACTCAATGACACAGAAATGACCATGGGTAATTTGGGAAGGGTGAGTGTGTCCCTTTTTAGACATAAGTGGGTTCCTCTCCTATGATGCTAAGTGGGGTATTTGTGGAAAGGGAGGAGATGGCTCACCTCAAATATGTTCCCCTTGTTTAGTGTTTGCTTTTCATCAGTAATCTGTCCCTGTTGTTCATCTTCTATAAATAATAATAATGGTTTTCAATTGCCAAGAGTTTGTAAAGTGTCTTGGTGTGTGCGACCCAATCGAATCACATAGTAGCGTCCTTAATGAGGACTCCTCATACTAGCTTCTCATGGTTGTTTGGAGCATAGAGGTAAAACCTGTGTGTATGTGCACACATATACATACATATACTCAGTCAGTTCAGCCAAGCAGGCCAATCACAATGGCAATCAATGAAATAAATGAGCAAATATCTTAATATTCACTTATGTTTATTAAACTTACTTCTAAATTTATTCATCATCTAGTCTCTGCTGCCTTTCCTGTTCCAAAATGCTTTAATTTTGTTCATTAGTTTAAGTATTTCTGAATATGTTTAACCTTTTGTAGCTCATAAGCCCCTGTAGGAGTAAAAGGAAGAGAAAACAATTTTTTCCACAATGCCTTTATATCTCTCAAAAATTAATATTGATTAAGACTGTATAGAAGTAGTCCATGAAGAAAAATGATCTTTTTAACTTTTACTATGGAAGTTTACAAATATACACAAAAGTGTATGAATTTCAAGCATCCTCAACCATTTTTACACATTGTCAACACTTTGCCATTCTTGTTTTATCAATTTTCTCACTCCCTCACTTGATCTCCTCTTGAGTTTCGTGAAGTAAGTTACAGACAAATTGATTCCCTTTAGTAATAGACTTTTGCCAGAAATGAATGACTGATCAAGAAACCTCAGAGACAGGTGTTGGCCCACTGACTGCTGGTGTTCTTTCAATTTTGTTGGTTATTTAAAATGCATAATTTCACTGTAGGACCTTATTCAGCAATTATTCCAGTATTGTTTGTGGTATATGACAGTATGTAGTATACATGTATACACACATGTACATATACACACAATCTATATGTGTTTAATTTAGCAATAAAATAATTTGAGTCATAAGTGTGCTCATGGTATTATTACATATACAAGATCATACCTAGGAATCTAAAAGTTTTATGATTGCATTTGAAAAATGATGTCCATTGAGTTAAAAATATTTTCCTTTTGTCCATGAATATAAACAAATATCTTCTGTTATAAATTGGTAGAGGAAAACCTTAGGATATTTATTCACCTGAAGACTGCTTAGGGAACTTTTCAAGGGTCTTTGGAACAAAATAACATATAACACAAAAATCCAGGAGGTAATGTGCACGTAGTGAGACCATCTCATGTTGAGCGTTCACTGAGGAGACAGCAAGGACTTCGCAACAACAATTTTAATGCAGCTTAACCAAGCTGCTTTGGGAGTGGCAGGATGGAAAAAGGGACACTCACTTTGGCCACTGTGTGTATCCTTTAGAATGTAGCTGAAAGCTATACCAGCTACTGTCATGGCCTTCGGAGGGCGCACAGGCATTAGTTCACTAATAAAAGATTGTACCAAGTCCAAACTCCTATTCAGTGGGGAGAGTTTCCCCATTGGAATTCAGGCAAAAGTATCATAAAACTTGCTAACCAACTCTATTATTAATCAAATGACAAGACTGGTGTGATGTGTTTATTTATTTTCAGAACAATGGTTTTCAATCTCTTATCTACAGAGACCTGAGGGCTAACTACTTATTGCAGAGGGTCTTTGACTTTGTAAGTTGATCAAAGTTAGCCTGTAGGTTGAACAATATCCCATGATATACTATGACTTGCCAAGATATCTGCTATTGAGATAAAAATACAGATTTATTTTAAAATCACCAAATGGTGTTTTCATTGGATATACCTCAATCAAGAAATACTTAAGTATTATTAGCAAGGGCAAGGCTTATACAATAAAAGTCAGGAGGCTGATAAGACAATCAAGCAAAAAAAAAAAAATCATAGACTCTAGAGTAACTGATAGATCAGGGAAATATCACCTATATAAGTTTCACATTTTTAAGGCAAATGCCCATGGTTAATCCAATTACCTCTTTCCATTAAAATACATACATGCATGCGATCAAACGTACATACACACAGAAAATACTTGACATATACAAAAATTATATTCCTGATTAAAGCCCCAAATCTATGAACCAAAAACCAAACCTGTTGCTGTCGAGTCAATTTCAACTCATAGTGACCCTACAGGAGAGAATAGAACTGCCCACATAGGGTTTCTAAGGCTGTCATCTTTATGGAAGCTGACTGACTGATGACGCATCTTTGTTCGGCTGAGTGGCTGGTGGGTTCCAGCAACTGACCTTTCAGTTAGCAGTCAAGTGCTTAACCCCTGCACCACCAGAGCTCCTAAATTTGTCAAGACCATTGTAAAAAATACACCTTTTCCCACGAAATGAAGCTTAACTGAAAATATTGAGTGATTGTTTTAGACAGTTAAAGATTATATGAACTTGGAACTAATATTGTTTCTGAATCTCCTAATTCTTGCTTCTTTTCCAACTTCAATAGTGTTTTTTCACTTGACTCAAAAAATGTGCATTATTTGAGGTAAAAATTACCTTTACAAACCTCTTTCTCCCCTTCCCTCATATATATATCTATATCTATATATATCAAAAAATATATATATATCAGGGCATCAGCAAATTCAACATTCTACTATTTAATTTTGCAAAACTTCCCTCATCTAAATTAATACCATTTTTTTTTTCTTTCTTAATGTTTCTTCACCTTTAAGCACAGAAAAAGTGGCTGGTTTTCTTTTGGGATCTATTTTTCCTCAAAGCCACAAGATTTTATCAGTACACATGTTAGTGTACACTGAACAAGTAGAATAAAATAAAGTCATGCTGAGCTGTGTATACTGAAAAGTCAGCCAAGACTCTTTACCACAGACTCATTCACACAAAACCGCCTCATCAGGACCAAGATGAAGTTTATCTCAAGACCATCACGAACTATCCCATATCATGAAAGTTCAGCATAAATATTGTTTATAAATATCCAAATGTTTTAATAAGCTTAACCAAATGACCTACTGTATCTATAATAATAAGTAATAGAGCTAGCAAGAATAATTGAAAGGCAAACACAATCCAAGCAGCTTACTTCAATGGTTGTTGGCAACTGTCCTTCCAGGCAGAGAAGGAAAGTAAGGCTGAATATATAATGTACTAACTTTCCAACCACCTTGTCCCTTCTCCATTTTCTTGCTTGCTTCCTACTATCACAGTTTATATGATTTAATTAAAATTTTTTTCCTACGACATTAATTTTCTCATGACTTTTCAGTGTTAGGTTCCAAGATACAGGCAGTCGCTGGGTTATGAACAAGATTCGTTCTTAAGTCTGTCTTTAAGTCGGATTTGTGTGTAAGTCGGAACATGTAACGTATGGTTCTTATTTAGCATCAGTTAGTCAAATATTTAGGAAACCCTGGGGGTGCAGTGGTTAAGTGCTATGGCTACTAATCAAAGGGTTGGCAGTTCAAATCCTCCAGGCCTCCTTGGAAACTCTATGGGGTAGTTCCTATAGGGTCGCTATGAGTCGGAATCGACTTGACGGCACTGGGTTTGGTTTGGTATTTTTAGTCAAGTATTTGTCTTAGTATACAGTGTATATTTTCCCTTTCTGTGAATATAAAACACTTAAGAAATACTTCCAAGCTGCACAATGTTTTCATGAGCGTCACAAATTACTGCGTGGACTTGTTACTACAAACCACTGTATTTAACTCAAACTTTTAATACAGTAGGCTTTCTTGGAAACCCTATGGAGCAGTTCTACTCTGTCCTGTAGGGTCACTATGAGTCAGAATCGACTAGACAGCAACGGGTTATGGCAGCCCGTTCTTAAGTACGAGTTGTCTGTAAGTACGATGTTTATAACCTGGGGACTGCCTGTGCACAAAGAACAGCTGTTGTCAAGTTGATTTCAACTCATGGTGACCCCGTGTGTGTCAGAGTAGAATGCTCCATAGGGTTTTCAACGGCTGATTTTTTGGAAGTAGGTCACCAGACTTTTCTTTGGAGGCACTTCTGGGTGGACTTGAAACGTCAACTTTTTGGTTAGAAGCTGAGCACATTAACTGTTTGTACCACACAGGGACTGGAGGATATATACCTATAAACCCATTGCCGTCGAGTCGGATATATACAAAAGTCAAAAAAAAAAAAAATCAAATGGATTTAAATTACAAGATCCCAAATTATTATGCAGGGAGAAGGATGGGAAACAACTCTTGATTAAAGTTCTTTTGTTTCCCTCAATATAGAAATATATTTCCTTCTGTCTCCTGATCCATTTCTAAGCATAGCTTTTTTTAAATTTCCTGTCTCAATATTATCCTAATCAGCCCACTGAAAACTAATTCTAGTAGACCTCCCAGGGTGCTTCTGATTATCAAGGTGAAACAAGGATCAGATTTCTTCTTTAATTAATAATGAAACTGCCATCTTCTGAAGAGGAGGGTTGGAGAAATCGTTGCAATCCAGCTTTCAATCAGAATGCAGGAAACGGAGAGCTGGTGGATCAGCAGCTGAATTTTGCAAACAAAGCAAAGCTGAGATGTATCACTTTCCTTTCTCATTAAACAAACAACAACAACAAAAGTGGGTGGGGGGTGTTGAATTAAATCAAACAGCTTCGGACTGCTGGATGTAAGCAAGCGAAGAAAACTATGAAAATAAGTATGCAGGCTCAATTCAGGAGGCTAATCTCTTGTTATTTGTCCATTATAGCAGTTTAGGTAAATGAACAATTGCAGGTTTGTCTAATTGGAGCTCACTGTAGCCTTTTTCAGAGTTTCTTGTGTTCTTTTACAGTTATTTTAAAGTTTTGGGCTAGGTCATTATTGTTTCTGAACTGGGGTTCAAATCTGTAAATGTAGTCATCCCATATCCTGTTCACAAAGACTTTTTCCTGCAAAGAAATGAAGAACTAAAAAGGAGTTCAAAGGCAGCTTCCGAGTCATTTGCTCTGTTCCCCCAACAATTTCTCCAGATTCTGAAAAGGACAAAAAAAAAAAAGGACAGCCTGTGTTAATTGCTAGCAGAGCTTCACCTTCTTCTCTCCATTCCTGCCTTGCCTTTTCTTCTCACCATGACCTACCCTTTGCTCCTTTCTTTCCACCTCTTACCTGATTGCAACCCGACTTGATTTCAGAAAAATTGAAAAAAAAAAAAAGTGCAAACCTTCAGGTCTAATCCTGCACAGAAGACACAACTTAACAAGGAGAGGGATGAAAAAGCAGAGAACACGGGGGAAAAATAAAAGTAAGGCACTACACAGGAGCAGGTCGGGGCTCTGACACAGAAAGGAAATGCAATTCACATGAACTTTAAAAAAAAATCCCTCATACATTCAAAACTAAATTTCCCTTCGAAAAAAATGCTACCAAAAAAAAAAAAGTTTGTCTATTTCTTTTATCTCGTAGCTCTTCAGTGAATCTGGAACATTCCCTCAAGAAAGGGATGAAAAAAAACATGCATGCTTTAGTCCATATTAGGAATTAGATTGAGAAGGGTAATTCTTCCTGAACTCCAAACTCTACCGTAGCTGAAAATCCTTGTCTTACCAAAATGCCACTGCATAGTGAGGAAGACACTTGTTTAATTGCACATTTTTTTTTTTTTTTTAAGATTTGTAAGCAATGTTAGGCAGCAAAACTGTCTATAGCATGATGATTTGGGTGAAGTTTTCAATCATTATAACAATTAATTTAGATAAAATTTTCCTACTTTCACAAAGGCAAAGCACGTAGAACCTGGTTAAAGATGCTGAGGAGTCCCTGGGTGGTACAAATGGTTAAGTGCTGGGTGACCAACTGAAAGGCTGGGAGTTCGAACCTACCCAGAGGCTCTTTGGAAGAAAGTCCTGGCAATCTGCTTCCAAAAAATCAGCCACTGAAAACTTTACGGAGCACAAGTCTACTCTGACCCAAATGGGGTTGCCATGAATTGGATTCAGTGTGACAGCAACTGATTTGGTTTTTGGAAGATGATGGAGTGAGTCCCTCTAATTGAATGACTTTAGTTGTCCTGCTATGCAAAGCCACTTCTGATGTGACCATTCTTTGTTTTATCTTTCAATCCTCCCCCTTTCCAACTCAACCCTCTGTCCTCTTTTTATCAAGTTGACTTATTTGCCTTTGTGTGAATATGATGCTTTGTGCTTTCCATTGTGAATTTATTCTTTCATTATTCATTTGCCCCTTGAGTCACTGTGTCAGCACTTTCATAGTGTACACACTCTCTTCTTGCCAATGCAGTCAGGAGTCAGCTGAACAGGGATGACTGAAACGGAATGTCTACCCAAGGACATGATAGCTTATTGAAAGTGACACATGAGCAAAAATTTATAATACACTAGACATGTGAATAAAATACAATCTGATTGCAAAAGAAGGAAAACAAACTCTTTCTGGGTTGCAAGTTGCTGGAAATAAGGAAAGCCTCAAGTAGGAGGAGATAATTTGTACTCACCTGAAGAGGAAGAAAGGCACACTAGATGGAGACATAAACAAGGCTGAGGCATGAGCTAGGTGTAAATAGAACACAAAATGCGACCTTCACAGACTTCATTGTTTTGTGGAGATTCCCCTGCTGGCACACTGGGAAACCTGTGGACACGGGAGTAAACCTGTTGCCCTTGAGTCAATTCTGACTCATCGCAACCCTATAGAACAGAGTAGAACTGTCCCACAGGGTTTCCAAGGAGCAGCTGATGGATTCGAACTGCCAACCTTTTGGTTAACAGCCGAGCTTTTAACCGCTGTGCCACCAGGGCTCCATGGACTCTGGAGTAGTGGTCTCCAAACCTGAAAGCCTTTGACATGGCTCAGGTATCCATATGTTTCAAAAACTATTACTAAACTATTATTTTCAAATAACTAAACCCATGACTCTCAGGCAAATATAAAATAAACCCATTTAAAAATGTTATTTAATTCATTAATTAATGAAGTTGATATTGTTAATGAGTTGACATTATGGCTGGTTCAAATAGCATCTGGGAAACTAGGCTATTTATAGGAGGATAGGATCATTGGGTAGGTTAAAAAATTAGCTAATGTCCAACAAGGCCATGAAACACATAATCTCTAGAGTTACGTGTTCCACAGAACAGTAATTATTTGTATCTCTGCTGGACAAAAAATGCACAAGTTAACCTGTACCTTCATCACATCTTAGAGTTTAAACCATGGTAAATGGTCAATCAAAATAAATACATTCTTCTAAACAATTTTTGGTTGGTCTTTGCTCTTGTATAATACTGAAAAAAAAAATGTATCAGCTACTTCTTGCTTTAATTCCCAGTTTGGGATAATTTTTCTGATACTATTTATACGATTCTGATTTACAGGCAGAGTTGGAAAACCTGAACTAGGAAGGTTTATAACTACCAAGAGCCAACACACTCTGTATTTCTCATTTGTCATGTGATATAAGTGGTATTAGGAGTGCTACAGCTGCTAACCAAAGGGTCAGCAGTTCGAATCCACCAGGCGCTCCTTGGAAACTCTATGGGGCAGTTCTACTCTATCCTACAGGGTCACTATGAGTCGGAACCAACTCGACGGCACTGGGTACTGGGAGGAGTGGCATCAGGAAGGCCGTTGGTGCTGGGATTAGAGTTATGCAGGCATTAAAATCAGGGCTTTATGAACTGTGTCAGAGGTGAGAAAATACATTTGTGGAAGGTATCTAAATAACAATTCTATGTCTGCCCATTTGTTTTATGTAAAATATCAATATTCTTTTCATTGACAAATCTTACGTAATTTTTAAACTGATTCAAGTAATGAATTACCTGGAAAACCAGGTTTCGAAGGTCTCCTTTTAGGGAATTATTAAATTATTGAGACAAAGTTCCTTCAATTATTCCTGATTTGATTGGAATAACATCAAATATTCTAAATGTATCTATCATGATATATATGCATATGTTATCATATATAAACAATGAATTTGGCAAAATAATTATAGAATCTTAAAAGTTATACAGGTCAAGTAATTAGCAGTGTGAGCCATGGGTATTTTAATTGTACATGCCAGATTATGAGACATTTTTTCCACAGTCGCCAAGGTGACCTTAAACTCTTTGCATCTAAAAGTTAGATCAGCAATTTGTAAGAAGCAATGAAATTGAACAAACTACACATCTCCAAGTCAGAACTACTTCTTATGGCAAAGGTCAGGTTGAAAGGTAGTAAAAATTCAAATGTGAACTGATAATCAGAATCTCAAAAATAACTTGGCAGGCACCCAGAATGAACTTGGAAGTACATTTAGTTAGAAAACTAGGCAGCTGATGGCTGTAACTTTTTAACTAATGTAAATTACAGATTTGTGAAAATCATAGCAGTGATTTATACCACAAAATTCAATGATATGTTCAAAGAATGGAAAATAATTTAGAGTATATCTGGACATACTTTGTTTCCATACGGAAATGTAACATGGTGTTACGCATTAAATTAAGCCACCAAAATGCTTTTCTGCCTTCACACTCTCTACCTGTCTAATCAGCAGTCTAATGATTGCAAGCTTTCAACAACATCAACAATATTTGAGCAAATTTGAAAAATTGTATTCTCTTCAACCTAATAAAAGTAATACCATAGAATGTTTAATAAATCAGGATGGCTTCCTTGGTAGTTGAAGAAGTGGAATTCCCTGTTGAACCTTCCTCTACTCCCTATATACAATGACATGGAGGTATTCAATGTATTTCCCGGGACGATTTGAGTAATTCTTGAAAAAAATGCAGTATTTGTCCTCACTTCTTATCGGGTATTTTTTCTTTTTTATTGTACTTTAGATAAAGGTTTACAGAGCAAATTAGTTTTTCATTAAACAATTAATATACATATTTTTTGGGGACATTGGTTGCCAACCCCTAGACATAGCAACACTCTCCCTTTCTTGGCCTTGGGTTCCCCATTACCGCCTTTCCTGACCCCTCCTGCCTTCTTGCCCTTGCTCCTGGGCTGGTGCTCCCATTTAGTCTTGTATACATGGTTGAGATACATGTATTATTGTTTGTTTTATGGGCCTGTCTAATCTTTGGCTGAAGTGCAAATTGCAGGAATGACTTCAACGCTGAGTTGAAAGGTGGCTGGGGAACATATTCTTGGGGTTTCTCTGGTCTTTGTCAGACCAGTACGTCTGGGTTTTTTTTTGTGTGTGTGTGTGTGAGTTAGAATTTTTTTTTTTTTTCCAGCTCTGTCTGGGATCCTCTATGATGATCCCTTATCAGATATTTTTAAAGCTTGATCCTTGCTAAACTTCCCTTCATTAACTATGAAAAGGTCATAGCATAGGTTGCCTAGAAAGAAGATTGTTCCTATCCCAGCTCCTTGACAGGTGTACACAGGAGGAATCGCCTGGGTCCCATGATTCTGTAAGAGGAAGGATGGAGGTGAGCTGAGGAACATGAATGTTTGGTTTGCCTTGCTGTTCACTTAGCCAATCTGGTGCTACACCTAAGAAGGCAATAAGGCATGGAAGAGTACTGGCAGAGAATGGAGGGAAATGAGCCTGTCCCCACTAGTCTTTATGAACTTGGGAAGTAAAATTTGATGCCTCCCAAGAAAACTACATGTGTCAGCTGTGTCAAAATCACCAGACAACGGTTATTTTTACTCCAGTTGCACCTAGTGTCAGGGGTTGCCAAGACGTTTACAACTACAGTGGTTGAGAGCAGAGAAAACCAAGAACAAAAACAAAAACAGCTTCACCACTTACCCTTTTTCTAGAGAAGCCATCAAACAAGCAGAAGCACCTCTGAGCAGTGCAACTCCAACAAGAGGAAGAAAAATTCCCATTAGAAGAGAAAATTCTGAGACTGAGTTTATGAACAGAAGAGTGACTATGATTTACTAAAAGGATAAGACGACACAACTGCTAGACTGAATTTTTTGGAATAAGATAGAATAAGGCATTTTAGGAATAAGACAGTCTAAGCCATAGTTAGGTTAGAGTTATAGAGCAATAAAGAGTATTTATGCTTTTAAGACCAAAACAAACCTCACAAGTGTGAATAACCTGTAAATATTAAGTACATCTGATTTAAATATCTTTAAGGCTAGTAAGGTTAATCACTTCACTTTTCCTGGGTTGTCACAGGCCATATGGTAGGTAAATACAAAAAAGAAAACAACAGCACAGAGGGTATACAGTCAATCTGTTACTTTGAGTCATATTAAGGACAAATTCATATTGCCACTTAACTGGCTAGGTTGATTGCACATATTAATAGTTGGTATATAAAAATGTTCAGCTTTTTATGTTGTGCAATTGAAGGCTCTGCCTTCAAATGAAGATAGACAAAAATAAAATAATATAAATAATTTATTTTTTGCATGTATTGGTACAGTAAGTTGTTGGCAGTTCATTCTGTCATCATGATTTATTCATTTCATGTAATTGAAAAATTTTCTTCAGGGTATCAGGTATTTAATTTTTAGTCAACCATAAGCTGAAACAGTCAGGAGCAGCAGCTGTTTTACTAAGCAGGGAGAAATTTTATGTTAATCTTTTTTTTTTTTAAGATTTTTTTCCCTCTCTTTTTAACCTGTAAGTCCTAGTTTTAGGTATGTTAAAATCTTGCCTTCCTAGTCAGTTAGAATGAAAGTGGAAGCAATCACAACAATTATTCAAATTTCTGTAAATGCAGTTGAGGAAATTTGTTTTCTTTTGACAAGACTTTTCAACATATATTCCCCTACCCTATATTTCACAATGCTTATACACACTTAAAGTTTGCTAACCAATCACTGGAATTTTGTTTTAAGAATAAATATAAAAGACTTTGGTTGTCTTCATGCTGGAAAAAAAAAATATGTAGATAATAAACGACAAGGGAAAATGGAGAATAGATTCTGTTTTGATGTTTTGTCTTATAACATTTAGAAATAGTTAATTCATTCAACACAACTGCTAAACTGTTACCGCTTAGTCTCTATCATTGCCTTTAATCTTGATGAATTGGCAGTGCAGAACTTGTGATGGTGTTTTAGTGATATTTTGTGATTAAGATCATGGTTTGCTACTGATGATAAAAAAAAAAAAATTTTTTTTTTTAGAAGCTACTTATTTCTGACTCCTCTATACTATCATTAGATAAATTCTTTTCATTTGAACTCTAAATGATTCTAATATTGGCCCTTCCTACTTGTTTCAAGTAACACTTGGTTGAAAATCTTTTCACCTGATTTAGCATAATAGGAAACTTCCAAATGTCTTTTTTCCAGGCTTCCATATATAAATAAGAGCCCTCATTGTGTAGTGGTGAAGAACTCAACTGCTAACCAAAAGGTTGGCAGTTCATATCTACCAGTAGCTCCTTGGAAACCCTATGGGGCAGTCTTACTCTGTCCTATAAGGTCACCATGAGTTCGAATTAACTTGAAGGCAAAAGGTTTGGTTTTGGTTTTTATATATAAATAAAACATTTCTATCCATTGGTTCTAGAATAATTACAGGACGAACTCTCATTATTTTATTCCACTACTTAAAAGCAACAACACCACAAACTTTAATGATTCTACCCATAGCAATCACAATTTCTGACTTGACAATGCAGGTGTTTATTTCATGATTTGTTCCCCAACTAAGCAGCTCATTCTTAGGTCCTACAATTTTATCTCCATTCCCTTCGAGTCCAGCGAAACTCAAATATGCTGGGAAGTTTCTTACCTAAACTCACCTGTCTCATTGGATTAGTCAAAACACTCCCCAGCCTCTGCAAACCTTAATAACAAATGCTTATACCAGTTGAGTTGAATACCTAACATCAGTAAGTTGTGTTTGTTCCATTGTGTTTACGTCATTTTTACTCACTATTTTAAGTAAGAATTAAGAGATATACTATATATACTTTGTTGCTAAGGAGATCAAGGGTGGAAAAGACCTGCCTATGAGAGCCAAAAGGAGCCCTAGTGGTGCAGTTGTTAAGAGCAAGCTGCTAACTGAAAGGCCCATGGTTCAAACCCACCAGCCGCCTCGTGGGAGAAAGATATAGCAGTCTGCTTCCCTAAAGATTAGAGTCTTGGGAACCCTTTGGGCAATTCTACTCTGTCCTATAGGGTCATTATGAGTCAGAATTGTCTTGATGGCAGTGGTTTTTGAAAGCCAAACCTCACATGGGTTTGTAACCCAAATTCATATCATCTGTGGGTTTTAGAAAACCTCAGGGTACTAATTAGTTTAATGTGACCTCTGATTGGATGTGTCCCAAGATACTTGGCAAAATCAAAATAAATCTTTTCTGAAGAAACCCATTATAATCCTAGGCCACAAATAATTTCCCTCAAATGATTTTCTCATAAAATTGAGTATCCAATAGTCGAAATATTTTAGCATTAAGAAAACTAGTCACCATGACTACTAACTAGCACTCTCTCCCCAAAAAGATAGCAAAATCAGACCTGCAGAGACTACAGACTTTAGCTAGAATATAGCTAAAGAGAGATTTAGTAAGCTTGAGGCTTGGTTTGTATAAATTCAAATGCTGTAGGAGAGAGAAGAAAAATTCCAGGGCACACATTATTTACTAACTTCAAAATGAAACCATTTATAAAACTGAAATCTCATCATAAACCCACGTTTCCTCCTCCCAGCCCCCACCCCCGACCCCGGGTAAAATCTAGATAGTAGTAGTAGCATCTTCAAAACCTGTCTAACTTCAGGGGGGATGATGCAAAACAAGATCAGCCCAAGACAGCCCCCTCTGAGGCGGAGGTTAGACATACCTCCACTCTCCAAACATTTCACCAACTCTGACACCAGCTGTCCCTCCCGTGGTACCCTCTGCTTCTCTTCTGGGTTCAACAGTCCACTGCAATGGCCACACAGAACTCACAGATTACACTCACAGTTAAGTGATTTATTAAGGAAGTAACAGGGTACAACTCAGGATCGGGAAGCATCTATGGAAAGAGACAATGGAGAAACTCAATATTATCAGTTAGAACAAAGTTAGGGGCAGACTGTGGAAGAGATCATCAGTTGCTTATATGCAGCTGTAAAGCAAACAAAGGTGAATGACCAATTAGCACTAGTAATAGTCCTAGAACAATATTTATTGGAGAAAAATTTAAGGGAGCAGGAACGGTAGCAGGTGCATGGTCTTGCAATGCCTACTCCGTACTGGGGGAGCATACAGTGATTCAGCGGGGCTTAGTGTCAAAACCTTGAACCATGGAGCTTATAAGTTATATGGTGAGGGAAAGCACCAGCTCCTCCCCTGATGTAACCAGAAGCTAGAGAGAAGTCCTTTCTGACAACACAACACTGTGGTCTCCAGCACTGTTCTGCTGACTGATCACGGCCAGGTAAAGTCTGTGGTCTAAGCTTTATGGTGATGTCTACATAATAAGGATTAAGAGTGTCTTCCAATACTGATCTGATCACTTGATATTTTGTCAAATTGATTGTCTTACATGCTTACAAATAGTTTCCAGGGATGTTTTCAATTTACAAGATTCTTCACTATATGGGGCCGCCTTTCCCTCTGGGACACAAGTCTGTTAGGGATCAATATTAGGCAAGTTAACCCTTACCCTCACTGTTGGTAGAATTTTGTGAATGCTGGACTCGTATACATACTGTCTTACCCATTGTTTCCAATTCATCTGAATCCTACACAAAATGGACTGCTACTACATCAAACCTTCTAAAACCTTTCATCCTGCTTGTCTAGATGCCTAAAGCAGTAGTTGCCAATGGTGAAATTTTGATGCACTGGTGAACAAAATATCATGGGAAACAGAAAAAATTACAGATGGATTTCTGGAATTTGCATACATCTTTGCTATGATATGACCTGATAAGAGCATATATGAGAATATCTTCTTTCCAGTGCCTAACATAAAAGAGTTGTAGGCTTTTCATTTATATTTTTTATGATATATATATATATATATATTTTTTTTTTTTATGATATTTTGCCTGACATTTAGCAAACAATATCGTGAGTTGGTCATTTTTAATGTATTTCCTGTTTTAAATAATCTAAATCATGTTATTTGAGTATAGGGTAAAGTTTATGTCCTCTCGAGAAACAAGCAAATTGCTAGAGTCTTAATATATTCTTGCAGAAAGACTCAATGAATTTCAAAGTAATCGATGTAACTTGTAAAGATCATACGCTATAGAATATTTATGAATAATCCATGACATTAGTGAACATTGTTCAACAATAGTATTACAATATGTTGGCTGATTTTTTATCGAGTTAACAGCTCCAATATCTGCTGCCTACAGTAGAGGAATAAATAACTATTTAAGATTTTATTAATTCAGAGGTAGACTAAAAACATGGCTATAATCTGTAACTATCAAATAATTAACTGATTGACCCTAGTGATTGATGTAATCCCTTTGAGTTTCAACTACTTCATTTATAGTGATTGTAAAGACCAAATTTAAGAACTCTTTAGGCTGTAAAATTAGGTGAATCTTTCCTATTATTATTTTTTAGTACTAATGTTATATTGTGGGTTAATGTTATATTAAGGAATCCCTGATTGATAGAAGTGGTTAAGCATTTGACTATTAGCTGAAAGTTTGGCAGTTTGAATCCACCTGGAGATGCCTTGAAAGGGAGGCCTGGCAATCAGTTTTCAAAAGGTCACAGTCTTGCAAACACTGTGGAGCAGTTCTACTCTGCCCACTTGGGTTGCTATGAGTCAGAACTGACTTGATAGAAACCATCACCACCAACAATACTATAACATAATTCAAAGATGGAGTTTTTCATTATCATCATTCCAATAACCCTAGGAGACATATGTATCTGCCATTAATATTGAATTTACAAATAATAAAAGTAAGTGTTAGATAAATAAAAGAAAGATAAATGAAAGCAAAGGTTAAGTGTCATATAAGATGTTATAGTCTTTGCATATTTAATCTTTGTAAATGAGTAGAAAAATGGCGCTTATGGGGAATACATTTTTATGAAGAATACATTTATATGGGTTAATTAAATAAATCTACTAAATAAGCTCACATGTCTGTTGTATTCTGTAGACATCTAGTTGGATTTTATTTATTATTGTGCTTTAGGTGAAAGTTCACAGCTCAAGTTAATTTCTCATACAAAAATGTATGCACATGTTGTTATGTAACATTAGTGACACTCCCTATAATGTGACAAAACACTCCCCCTTTCCAGCCTGGGTTTTTTGTGTACATTCAACCAGCTCCTATCTCTCCCTGCCTTCTCATCCTTCCTTTGGACAGGAGCCGCCTATTGGGCCTTGTGTTTATATCTGCTTGAACTAAGATGCACACTGTCCTTTGTTTTTTGTTTTTGAGATTTTGCAGTATCTTGTTTTTTTTTTTTTTTTTTAGATTTTAGAGATTAGACCCTTATCAGATACTCCACAGCTAAATTTTTTTCCCAGTCTGTAGCTTGTCATTTTATTCTTTTGGTGAAGTCTTTCGATGAGCATAAGTGTTTGATTTTTAGGACTTCCCAGTGATCTAGTTTCTCTTCTGGTGTTTGTGCATTGCTAATCATGGTTTGTATTCTGTTTATGCCATGTATTAGGGCTGCTAGCATTGTCCCTATTTTTTCTTTCACGACCTTTATTGCTTTAGATTTTATATTGAGGCCTTTGGTATATTTTGAGTTAGTTTTTGTACATGATGTGAGGTATGGGTCTTTTTTTGTTTGTTTGTTTTTCAGATGGATATCCAGCTATACCAGCATTATTTGTTAAAGAGACTGTTGTTTCCCCATTTAATGGACTTTGGGCCTTATCAAATATCACGTTCTTATAGGTGGATGAATTTACATCTGGATTCTCAATTCCTTTCAGTTGGTCCATGTATTTGTTGCTGTACCAGCACGAGGCTGTTTTGACTACCATGGTGATGTAAAAACCTAAAATCAGGAAGTGTGAGGCCTACCACTTTATTCTTCTTCTTCAGAATGGCTTACTTATCTGTGGTTTTCTTTCTCTTCAGTATGAAGTTGGTGATTTGTTTCTCTATTTCATTAAAAAATGGAATTTTAATTGGGATTGCATTGTAACTGTAGATCACTTTGAGTAGAAATGACATTTTCACAACCTTCAGTTTTCCTATCCATGAGCATGGTATATTTTTCCACTTATGTAGGTCTTTTCTGGTTTCTTGCACTAGTGTCTTGTGGTTTTTTTAGCAGAGGTCTTTTACATCTCTGGTTAGATTTATTCCTAAGTATTTTATCTTCTTGGGAGCTATTGTAAATGGTATTGATTTGGTGATTTCCTTCTCAAAGTTCTCTTTGTTGGTGTAGAGGAATCCAACTGATTTTTGTACATTTGTCTTGTATCCTGATAATTTGCTGGAAACTTCTATTAGTTCCAATTGTTTTCTTGTGGATTCTTTGGGGTCTCCTGTGCATAAGATTATATCATCTGTGAATAGGGATACTTTTACTTCTTCCTTATCAATTTGGATGCACTTTATTTCTTTTTCTTGCCTTATTGCTCTGGCTAGAACCTTCAGCACAATGTTGAATAAGAGTGGTGATAAAGGACATTCTTGTCTGGTTCCTGTTCTCAAGGGGAGCACTTTTAGGCTCTCTCCATTTAGGATGACGTTTGTATAAATGCCCTTTATTATGTTGAGGAATTTTCCTTCTATTCCTATTTTGCTGAGAGTTTTTATCATGAATGAGTGTTGGACTTTGTCAGATGTCTTTCCTGCATCGATTGATGAGATCATGTGGTTCTTATCTTTTGTATTATTTATGTGATGGATTACAGAGATTGTTTTTCTAATGTTGAACTATCCCTACATACCTGGTATGAATCCCACCTGGTCTCGATGAATTATTTTTTTTGATATGTTGTTGAATTCATTTGTAGAATTTTGTCGAGGATTTTTGCTCCTAAATTCATGAGGGCTATTGGTCTGCAGTTTTCTTTTTTTGTGGTGCCTTTATTTGGATTTGGCATCAGGGTTACGTTGGCTTCATAGAATGGATTCGGGAGTATTCCATCCTTTTCTATGCTTTTTGTAGTAGTGGTGTTAACTCTTTTCTGAAAATTTGGTAGAATTCTCCAGTGAAGCCATCAGGGCCAGGGCTTTTTTTTTGTTGGAAGTTTTTTTTCTTACCTCTTCAATCTCTTTTTTTGTTGTTATAGGTTTATTTAGGTGTTTTACCTCGGTTTGTGTTAGTTTAGGTAGGTAGTGTGTTTCTAGCAATTTGTCCATTTCCTCTAGGTTTTGAAAATTTGTTGAAGTACAATTTTCATAATATTCTGTTATGATCCTTTTAATTTCAGTTGGATCTGTTGTGATATCGGCCACCTCATTTCTTATTTGGGTTATTTGCTCTCTCTTCTCTTATTCTTTTGTTTGCCAGTAGTTTATTGACTTTGTTGATCTTTTCAAAGAAGAATCTTTTGGTCTTGGTGACTCTGTCAGTTGTTTTTCTATTTTCTATTTTGTTTATTTCTGCTCTGATCTTTATTATTTCCTTTTTTCTGGTGCCTGGGACGTCTTTTGCTGCTCTATTTCTATTGTTCTAGTTGCAGGGTTGGAGTTTTGATTTTGGCTCTTTCTTCTTTTTGAATGTGTGCATTTATTGATATAAATTAACCTCTGAGCACTGCTATTGCTATGTCCCAAAGGTTCTGGTAAGATGTGTTTTTGTTCTCATTTGATTTTATGAATTTCTTTATTCAATCCTTTATTTCCTCTTTAACCCAGTAATTTTTGAGCAAGGTGTTGTTCAGTTTCCATGTATTTAATTTTTTTCCTTGTTTTTTCTGTTATTGATTTCTATTTTTATGGCTTTAAGGTCAGAAAAGATGCTTTGTAATATTTTGATGTTTTGGATTCTGTTAAGGCTTGCTTTATGGCCTAATATGTGACCTATTCTGGAGAATGTTCCATGTGGTTTGGAGAAGAAATTATACCTGGCTTACTGTTACTGTTAAGTAGAGTGTTCTGTATATGTCTATGAGGTCAAGTTGATTGATTGTGGCATTTAGATCTTTCGTGTCTTTAATGAGCTACTTTCTAGATGTTCTGTCCTTCACCGAAAGTGGTGTGCTTAAGTCTCCGACAGCACTGGGTTACTACTATTGTGGAGCCGTCTATTTCTCTTTTCAATGCTGTTAGAGTTTGTATTATGTATTTTGAAGTGCTGTCATTGGATATGTATATATTTAATATGATTATGTCCTCCTGGTGTATTGACCTTCTAATCATTATGTAGTGTCTTTCTTTATCCTTTGTAGTGGATTTTGCTTTAAACCCTATTTTGTCAGAGACTAATATTGCCACTCCTGCTCTTTTTTGATTGTTGTTTGCTTGCTATATTTTTTTCTCTCCTTTGAGTTCGAGTTTTGTTTGTGTCTTTGGTCTAAGGTGTGTCTCTTGTAGGCCGCATATAGATGGATTTTGTTTTTTTAATCCATTCTACCACTCTCTGTCTCTTTACTGGTGCATTTAGTCCATTTACATTCAGTGTAATTATTGATAGGTATGAGTTTAGTGCTGTCATTTTGATGGGTTTGTGTGTGCGTGTGTGCATGTGGTGTTGATAGTTTCTTTGTTCCATTTGATTTCCTGTGCTGAGTGATTTTTCTTTATTTAATTTCTTTTCATCTTCTTCATTATGGTTGATTTTGTATTTGCTGAGTCTTTATGAGTCTCTTGTTTTTTATTTTGATGTGTAAGATTGGTAGTTTCCTTTGTGGTTACTTTAAAATTTACCTCTATTTTTCTAAATTTAAACCAATCTTTTATTTCTCGATATCACCTTAACTTCTTCTGCATATTAAAGTTCTATGACTACATTATCTAGCCCCCTTTTTTAATGTTGTCATCTTTTACATATTGATGTTTATATTTCCCTATTTTCAGTGTTTTAGCTTTGACTTATTTTTGTGACTTCCCTATCTGGGTTGATATCTGGTTGTTCTGTCTTGGGCTGTTATCTGATATTTTTGTTTCTCCAACCAAAGGACTCCCTTTAATATTCTTGTAATTTTGGTTTGGTTTTTACAAATTCCCTTAACTCCTGTTTATCTGGAAATGCTCAAACTTCTCTTTCATATTTGGGAGACAGTTTTGCTGGATATATAATTCCTGGTTGGCATTTTTTTTTTTTCCTCTTCAAGGCTTTATATATGTGATCCCATTGCCTTCTTGCCCACATGGTTTCTGCTGAGTTTAGAGCTTAGCCTTATTGGTTCTCTTTGTAGGTGACTTTTTGTTTACCCCTAGCCACTCTTAGCGCCGGGCCCAAGATGGTGGAGTAGTCAGACGCTTTTGGTGGTTCCTCTTATGACAAAGACTGGAAAAAACAAGTGAATCGATTATATATATAACAAGCTAGGAGCCCTGAACATCAAAGGCAAAGTTAAGAAATTGAACTGAGAGACAGGGGGAGGAAGAGATGGTTCAGAAGCAACAAGGGGTTGCCACACCCAACTCGGCGGGAACCAGTGCTCCTCAGCACCGATCCACTGGTGCGACAGCAGCAGGGCTGGCAGTAGCCTTCGGGATGTGGGTTCCTCAGCAAAAAAGAGTAAGCAAGTGGTACAGGCCCAATCCCCTGGCATGACTACAGCAGGGCTGGTGGTAGCATTTGGGACTTGGTTTCCTTAGTCACAGAGAGCCAGCAGCACAGCCTACTCATGCCCCCAGAATCAATGAAGAACAGTGCCCTTGGCAAAAGACACATGTTTGCATCTAATTTACCACACAGATCAAATAGCACCCCTTTCAAAAGAACTCTCTCCCATTTATCTGATCCTGCCTCGCTCTGCCCCAGACCCTGAGCCAGCTTTAGTGACAGTCAATTTCCTTGGGCCTTAGATAGATCCTGTTGTGCATCCTGAGCAATTCTCCTGGGCTTGGAGAAGGAACAAATTATCAAATTGAGTAAAAATAATCTGTCAGCTCCCCTAAGCTGGGAACTCAGAGCAGATGTGGCTTCTGTCCAGACACAAGCAGTCCACGAAATTTGAATGTCTTTCATCCCTGCATGGACCCATATGGCCCCATTTCAGCAGCCAGGCCCTTGGTGTCACAGTGCAAGGGTGTGTGTACTTAAGGTCTGACTTTAACTGTTTCAGCAGTGTGGAGGAGAGGTGGGTTTTTGATGTTTGACACCACTTTGCCTGTTATGCAGGGTACTCACCTACCCATATCAGGGGCCTGAGGACTGATGGCTTCACCCACACAACCTAGCAACCCAAGACAAGGGTCCAAGGATAAGGGGTGCCTCCCAGTCCTTACAATTAAAAGCGCCGAGTGCCTATGGTACGGCTTCAGAGCTCACACCCCACGCACTCTAGAGAACAGGGACACACCTTCCTCACAGACACTCCGGAGATGGTTGTCAACCCCCTGTCTTGCTCAGAGTGTGACCCCCTGCTGCAACCAGAAACCTGTGCATACACCAATAACCACTGCTCTTCTAAGACCATAGGTGAGAGACTGTACCACACACTTGGTGAGCAACTACCTGGACACCTGAGCTGAATCCATACAAGAAAAGTGAATGGACTCCTAGGGTCACATACCTGGTGACAGTTCTAGCCATCTGGTGACAGAACATTAAAGCTTCAAAGGCTCCAATAATCAAGCTCACTCACTCAAGCAGCCTATTTGGGCATACCAAAACAAAACAAAGCAAGAAGCTAGGACAGAGTAAGCAAACAAAATAAATTAATACAGTAACTTATAGATACCTTGGAGACAACAGTCAATATCAAATCACATAAAGAAGCAGACCATGAGTGCTTCAACAAGCTCCCAAAACAAAAAAATCAAGGAATCTTCTATATGAAGATATATTCCTGGAATTACCAGAGGTAAAATACAAAGGATTAATATACAGAACTCTTCAAGAGATCAGGAAGGAAATCATGCAAAACACAGAACAAGCCAAGGAACACACAGATAAAGCAGTCAAGGAAATTAAGGTTATTCAAGAGCATAATGAAAAATTTAATAGGCTGCAAGAATCCATAGAGAGACAGCAATCAGAAATTCAGAAGATTTACAATAAAATTTCAGAATTAGACAATAGAAAGTTAGAAGAGCAGAACTGAGGAACTGGAGGTCAGAATTAATGAGATTGAAGATAAAACACTTGGCACCAATATAGTCGAAGAAAAATCAGATAAAAGAACTTAAAAAAATGAAGAACCACCCCCCCACCCAAAAAAAACCTAGCCACTCTTAAAATTCTCTATCTTTGGTTTTACAAATTTGATTATAATATGTCTTGGTGACTTTCTTTTGGGATCTACTTTGTGTGGGGTTCCATGAGCTTCTTGGATAGATATCTTCTTGTCTTTTATGATACCAAGGATGTTTTCTGCCAGCAAATTTTCAACAATTCTCTCTGTATTTTCTGTCGTCCTCCCTGTTCTGCCACTTCAATCACTTGTAGGTTATTCCCCTTGATACAGTCCCACATAATTCTTAGGGTTTCTTTATTTTTTTAATTCTTTTTTCTGATTTTTGCTCAAATAAATTGCTGTCAAGTGCTTTATTTATCTTCAGTCTCGCTAAATGACTTCCATTGTCTCAATTCTGCTTGTATGACTTTCAATTGAGTTGTCTAATTCTGAAATTTTATTGCTAATCTTTTGGGTTTCTATTTGGATCTCCCTATGGATTCAAACAACCTGTTAAATCTGTCATTCTGATCTTGTATATCTTTCCTAGATTTTTCTGTTGCTTTGTCTGTGTGTTCTTAGGCTTGGTCTGAGTTTTGTGTGATCTCCTTCCTGATCTCTTGAAGAGCTATGTATATTAATCTTTTGAATTCTACCTCCAGTAATTCCAAGACTTTATCTTCCTCTGAGAAGTTTCCTGTTTCTTTGTTTTGGTTGCATGCTGGAGCCATTATGATGTGCTGTTGTCTTGAGCCATTGATAAGTTATTATATTTATTTATTGTATGTTTGCTTACTGTGTCCTAACTTTTTGTTTGGTTTTGTTTCAATATGTCCAAATAGGGTGGGCGTGTGAACTATTTTGGTGTTGGCATCTTTGAAACTTTCATGTCCTGTCACCAGATAGTTAGAGCTATTACTAAGTATGTGATCCCAGAAGTCCATTTACTTTTCATGTGTGGATTTAGCTCAGGTGTTCAGGTTGTTGGTCACTGAATATGTGGTGCATCTTCTAATCTACAGTCCTAGATGGGCAGAGCTACATAGGGGTGATTGAAACAGGCACGGGTATCTAGCTGCAGTAGGAGGTTATATACTGAGCAAGGTAGGGAGCTGACAGCTGCCCCTGAGTACCTAGGTAGAAAGTGTGTCCCTGTCACCTAGAAAACATAGATGGGTGGGTTTTGCAGCCAGGCCAGATTTTGGGCCCCACTTATTCTTAGATTCCTGACTTGGGTGGCTGGGTAGAATGGGTAAAGACACCAGTCTTCAGGCCTCTGATGTGGGTGGGTAAGAACCCTGTTTAATGGACAGGGCATTGTCAAATGGCACAAATTTGCCACTCCCCCTTAGTTGTTGCAGTTGAAAATAGGCTTCTGGTATATACCCTGTTGTACTATACTATTGAGGGCCTGTACTACTGAATGAGCCAACACAGGTTTAGGCAGGAAGAAAGGCATTAGAAGTCCATGGACCCCTCATTCCTGTGCCTAGGCAAAGGAGCAGTGTCGGCCCTGAGTTTCCAGCTTAGAGGGCGTGATGATGTTTTAAAGCCACCAGACAGGTTTGGGCACAGTTAAACCTGAGTACTCAACTTAGGGGAGTTGACTTTTTTTGTTGCTGTTTGTTTGTTTTACCTAAAGCCAGGGGACTGGTTTGGGCAGGATAGTTCCTATTTCTGGGTTAGGGGGAGTGGTGTTTTTGAATATTTCCTGACTGGTATTGGAGAGGAGCAGGGAGGGGGTAGGTGAGGGGAAAAGAGGCACTTCCCTAAGAAAGTCCTAGAGCAGGAAGGATTATTTTGATCCCATGGAGTAGGTTAGAGTGCTGCTTCTCCCTGGCTCCAGAGGCTCGTGCAGACTCTCCACGGCCTGGTCTCTGCTGATGTGGTAAAATGCGTCCCAAGCGTTAATGATTGCCCCAGCCTACGTATGCCACCCATTCCAGCCCACTGGGTACTGGCTAGCTCATATCTGGCACTTCTTCAATGTTTCTGAACTGTCTCACCACCCCACTGCCACTCAGTCTGACTCCTCAATGTCTTCAATGTTCAGGGCTCCTAGATTGTCATATATAATCGATTCACTTGTTCTTTCAAATCTTTGTTGTAAGAGGGACCACAGGAAGCATCTAACTATGCCACCATCTTGGCTCTGCCTCCTGGATTTTAATTTTTGAAATAAGAATTCAATTGTTAAAATACATCATAATTTGAGTCTGTAACTGGAAAAAATCACAATTTATATTTACTGCAATTTCAAGTGTTATGTGTAGTATTTTCATATTTACAAAAACCCTGCGTGGTTTTCAACAGAAATTAAAACCCCAGTTTTACAGAATTTAAGTGGCTTGACCAGGCTCACACAGACACTAACGCTGGTAGCAGATGAACCAAGGACTTCTTAATCTAAATTGGACATTCTTCCCATAATTTTCATGCTGCCAAGTCAAGTGTGACAAATCTCATGCTTTTCTTTCTATACTCTGGTTATGTGTCAGGAACTTCACCCATGAGAACCATTAGTTCTCATTAATTAATCATTAACCAATTTTTAATTTGGAATGCATTTAAAATGCTATTAAGACTGTTAATGAAACCATAGAACTGATTAAACATTATGATATAGCTGAATTGGTTGAATTTTTATAAGTTTTAAGATTTCTATATCTTAAGTAAAGCAATTCAATGATAGCTAAATTAATGATTTATGCTCTAACTTGACCATCTTGAATGAGAGTGGAAAAGAACTGGACTTAGCACAATAATTTTTCTGTTCAAAATAGTTATTTTGCTACATAATTCAACTTTCTGCTGATTTTTTAAAACAAGAAATAGAGTTTAACTGACAATTATCATCCGTATCTTCTATTCCTCAAGTGGTAAGAAAAAATAATAATAAGGCAGAAGAATCCATGCCTTTAGTGTTATTTTATTATGTTTTTTGATGCTGAGCAAAGAGTCGTTGATACACACAAAAGTGTCACTTCTGCATCACTAGTTCAAATAAGAACCACACTCCCAGCATCAAATTATGCAGTGTTGGGGAATTCTCTGTTGTTCCTGATCCAGTCTACTTTCTATAGACCACCACAAGTTCAACAGAGAGATATGAATCTGGGAAATAAGAAAGATAGAAACTAGAGAACTTCTTGTTTTAACTTAGCTACCAGTTAAGAGACCTAAAAAGTTGACAACATGGAACTTAGTTGAAAACATTACAGGCAGCTTCAAGTCACTCAGAAAGAAAATTTAGCAAATTGGTAGCATTTTGAGAGGTTCAGTCTCTCAATCTAGGAAGATAGCTGTAAAGACAAAAGAGAGGACAGTTCAAAGCCTAGGCTGCTTAGAAAACATGGGAGCAAGGTCAAAATAAACATTTGAGGCCAGGACCTTTAAATATCTTTACCTATTTTTTTTTTTCTATTAATAACACGCAAAAATCCAAATGCAGTTGCACTCAAAAATCTAGTCTACAAGGAAAAGAGAAAGAACAAATACTTTGGAAGCATCTACTATGAGCCAGACACAATGTTAAGCCCATTTGACATTCAAAATAAGGTATTAGGTATCCATTAATAGTCACAGTACAAGAAGTTATCATTTTTCTTTTTCATATGTAGATGCTGAAATTTAGAGAGTTTTAAAACCGCCCCAAGACGATACACCAGCAAGTTACAGGGCTCAGAGTCAAACATTGAAAAGCTTCCAAAATACATATTTTAGTCGAGGCTTCAAGACTAGGTAGGAGTCTCTGTGTCCATTTCAAGATTAAAGAAGAGACGCAATCTTATCTGAGAAAAGTGGCTAGCATTTTACTGAGTTTTCTACTTCAGCAAAGATTGTCCTGCTGTTAAATAGAGCTGTTGGATTTCCCACAGAAATTCTGGAGAAATATATAACTGTAAATTTAAAGAATGAGGAGTTGAGGAATAGTGATATTCTGGGTGATTCTTGCCGTACTTCACTTTGTTTGCTATAAATTATTTACAATCCTTGTGTTAGGATTGACCTAGTATTCAAGCAGCATATTGATTATACCATTCTTTTTTTTTCACTTTCAGTGAAACGTTCTTAAACCTTGGAGAGATCAATGGCCTTGGTTCAAATATCTTAGACCTTAGTTTTTATATGATTGTATTATTTCTGGCATCTCTATATACTGGTAGGATTACATCCTCTTTCCTAGGTTCTACTTTTACTTCCTACAATAGATTTATATTATACTATCATATTACCAAGTCACTGTAAGGGTTTATAGTCTTTAACTCCTAGAGTACTTTGGTAGTTAGTGTGTTGCAGAACAGTGAGTTATAGTACTAATTGGAAGTGAGCTTTTCATTTCTTTGGTTTGACTTGTTTTTAAAAACATAATTACATACATTTCTCTATCAGATTCTTAGTTGGCTCATTTACTCCTGCATCCTAATGTTATGATTCTATGTATTTATTCAACTCTCTTCTAAGCATCATGTAATTATAAAACGGAATTGCCAACCGCTAATGTTATCAGCAAAACCCATTAGGTAATTTCTTGTAGCCTGAATTGCCCCTATCTTATTAAAGTAGCCTACAGTCCCCAGTGATTCTTTTCCAGCTTGGTTAATGTCATTAAAAAATATAAGTAATTACTTATGGAATACTCATTTAAAAACTGATTGTGCCTATGATATGCCAAACCCTGAAACTCTCTACCTATGGGAATATCAATTCAGTTTGATTCAATTTAACACACATTTATTGGATACCAAAGCAATATTCTAGGTTCAGGGGATTAAAGATAAATGATACACAATGCCCATTCTCAAGGGACTGACAACATATCAGGAAAGCCACACAAAAATTAATCTTAACACAACAAGATAAGTATTGTAAGAGAGATATGCAGGAAATGTTATGAGACTATCAAAAAGAAATCAATGAATTTTACCTTGAGGGGGTAGTGTGTGGTAGGTCCTCTTATGGACAGCATGTTGTGGTTGTTGTTGTTAGCTCCCATGGAGTCAGGTCCTTGACTTGTGGCCACCCAATGCACAACAGAATAAAATTGCTGCCCAATGGTTTATAGATAGGACTGTATGAGTAACATGTTGTTGTCAGTTGCCGTCAAGACCGTTCTGACTCATGGCAACCCCATGTGTGCAGGGTAGAACTGCTCCATAGAGTTTTCAAGGCCGTGACCTTTCAGAAACAGTTTGCCAGGTCTGTCTTCCGAGGCATGTGTGGTGGGTTCGAACTGTCAACTTTACTTCTAGTAGTCATAAAAATAAAAAAACCAAGCCCGTTTCTGTTGAGCCGATTTCAACTCATAGTGACCCTATAGGACAGAGTAGAACTGCCCCATAGGGTTCCCAAGGAGGAGCAGGCAGATTCGAACTGTTGACTTTTTGGTTAGCAGCCTAGCTCTTAACCACTGTGCCATCAGGGCTCCGGTAGTCATAGAGATAGCTATTATACTCAGCTTCCAAGGATACAGTGTTGCTCACTATGTTTAAAAGAAGAAAAGGAAAGATAATTCTAGGTATAGGAAATAATATGAGTGAAAGAACTGAAGTGTGAATGTGCATGGCACTTTTTTGTACGTGGTTGGTCCACTTGAATGGCAGGAACATAAACTAGAAAGAGATGTTGGGGTTAACCATGAAGGGCTTTGGATGTTGTATTATTAGAGTTGGAAAATTTTTCTAAAGGTGATTGTATTAGTTTCCTATGCTGCATAACAAAGTGCTACAACCTTAGCAGCTTAAAGCAACACATGTTTATTATCTCACGTTTTTTATGGGTCAGAAATCTGGACATGGTTTGGCTCTGTCCTCTGCTCAGGGTCTCACAAAGCTGCAGTCAATTATTAGCTGGCGTTTGATTTTCCCCTGGAGTCATGACTAGGGAAGCATTTGCTTCACTGCCCCGGTGGTTGTCGGCGGCATTCGGTTCCTTGCTCTTCATTGCCGGGAAGGAGGGAGCAAAAGACCAGAGCAAGTTAGCTGGTAAGATGCAGTTTTATACAACACAGCATAACTATGGCATTTGTGACCATCACTTTTGTCAGAGTCTGTTTGTTGGAAGAAAGTCACAGTTGCCGTGGACACTCAAGGGGAGGGAATTATAGAAGGCCATAAAAACCAGGAGGCAGGGATAATGGGGGCCAACTTAAAGTTTGTCCACTGCAGGTACAGAGGTTCTTTTAACAGGTGACATATAATGTCTATTTGTCAGAAAGAAACTAGTGTAGCAGTCTGAAAGGTGGCTTGAAGGTGGAGAAAGATGGAGACAGACAAATTTATATTTTCTGCCTTGTAAAGTAAGTTACTTAACAGAGATTAGTTTGTGTTATTTTACTTCCGAAGAAAAAAGAGACAGTAAAGCTTTCCAGTATTCACCAAAAATATTTTGCCCTTAAAAAAGGAGAAAAGACAGTACCTAGGAATCACTAAAAGCAGTTTTCCTTAGAGAAGGGAGGAGTAGGGCAGGGGGCCTATTGTCCTGATACATGGGGAAAATTTAGATTATTTTACATTTCAAGGTTTTAACATAAATTCCCTAGAAAGAAGCAGAGTGGTGATAAGTCTTTGAGGAAAAAGGCACAGAAATCAGTCCTGACCTCGTTGCCCTTGCTTAGCACTAATTGAACAAAATGTTGCTGTGAAACGCATTATAACTGGCTGAGGGAAAAGAGGCCAAGGCGACAGTCAGCAGAAAACCTTGATTCTACCACTGTTTTCTAAGCATGACCTTCTGGTCCAGTTTCTAACAGCCTGCTGCTTCTCCCTGATGCTTACTTTGTGGGATGGAAAATATATCCTCTCCTAGCAGCATAGGATGACTCACTCCAGGGACACCCATATTGCTGGTAAACTCTGGCACTTCTCATCCTTTGCTGCATGATATAATTGCCTTGGGAATATACACATTTTCTAAATATGAATACCCAGACCTCACCAGCAGATGATCTGATTCAAATGGGCAGGAATGGGTCCAGGCATCGCAATGTTATATATTTTAAAGCTCTTTGGGAGATTTCAATGTGCAGCCACGGTTGAGAACTGTTGTGCCAGAAAACAGAAAACATGGTAAGGTAGGAGGCTGGGGTTATTCTAGACTTGCTAATATTACTAGTGGATGGATGAAGATTGGGGACTTCAGATTTCTGAAGATGGATCAGAGGACCGATAAATTCCAGCTGTGAAAACCACCTGACAACACACCTTGTGTTGTTATTTTATCTATGTGTGGTGGTGTGCCGGCAAATGTTTAACAACTGGCTTTCCAGGGAAAAAAAAAAAAAGCCCTGATTTATCATTTTGGCAGTTTCCATGGTGTGAAGAGTCCTACCCTGCTCACTTTAAGATATCAGTCTGATGTTAACGAATTTGAAGTTAGGAAGAGGTGTGTGGTAAGTAACACATCCTTACGTATTATTTCCACAGGGGCAACACAAATGACTTAATAACTTCAAGGGCACAGATAATTGTAAAATGTAGTAATAAAAAATAAGCAGTGAGTTTGAGTATTGTCTTTTTAATATAAACTATATTTTGTTTAACTTAATTTTGAATAATGGCTGTGTTCAACAACTGGTTCACAAAATCCTTGAAAATGCGTCCAATGGACTCCTATGAGACTTTGAAAGCAGGCTTGAGCACATCACTGTTCAAGCTGACTTACATGCAAGCAGAAGCAATGGTCAAAATACTTAACAACCAGTTTTGCGTGGGCACCAACCAATCAGAATGGATACTAACCAATCTTCTCCCTGTGCCTAAAGGCTCCAAATGTCTAATGGGCAGATTGCACTTCTCATTCACCTTTGTATTCCTTAAGGTTCCTAACACGCTGTCTTGAACATAATACCCGCTGCCAAGGAGTCCTTTCTGACTCATAGCGACCCTATAGGACAGAGTAAAACCGCCCCATAGGGTTTCCAAGTAGTGGCTGGTGAATTCGAACTACCAACCTTTTAGTTAGCAGCCTAAGCTCTTAGCCACTGCACCACCAGGGCCCCTTGAGCATAACAGGTGGTCCCAAATAGTTTAGAATGACTAAGTGCTTGAATGAATGAATGATGTATTAGGAGGAGTTACTCCATGGTAAAATTATAGAAGACATAAACCCCAAATCCATTGCTATCCAGTCGATTCCGACTCACAGGGACCCTATAGGACAGAGGAGAACTGCTCCATAGAGTTTCCAATGAGCAGCTGGTGGATTCCAGCCACTGACCTTTTGGTTAGCAGTCAAACGCTTTAACCGCTGTGCCACCAGGGCTGTGTAGAAGACATAGTATCTATTATTAAGGGCTTCTAATAGCACATGTTTTAACAAATCTCCTCTCCCTCCTTTCATGGAGTTTTTGTTTGGCTGAGGATTTTCATAGAGGACAAGAAAACAGCATTTCATCTATTTCTTTCCCTTAGTGATCTCCTTTTCTGTAGGTTGAGTTTATACATTGAAAAAGATGTCCACTCCACCTTCCATGCTCCAGCAAATGAAGTTCCTGCTATTCTCAGGTAACCAAGTGTCTTAGTTTCCTAATGCTGCTATAACAAAAAAATACAAATGGGTGATTTTAAAGAAGAGTTTTTTTTTTTTTTTTCTCTCACAGTTCTAGAAGTCTAAATTCAGCATGTAGGCTCTTTGAGAAGGTCCTTTTTTTGTCTCTTTCGGCTTTTAATAGCTCCTGGCAATCTTTGGCATTCATGGGCTAGCAGATTCATCTGCCTTAGTTCTGACACGCTGTCTTGTCCTTGTATGCATGTATATATTTTTATAAGACCCCACTCAGAAGAGATTAGGTTTAGAACCCACGTTATTCTGTCATGACCTTGTTAACATAAAAAAAAAAAAAATTTTTTTTTTTTTTAATGAACAAGAGAAAAACCCTATTCCCAAACAGGCACAGGAGTTAGGATTTCAACATATCTTTTGGGGGAATATAATTTACTCCATAAACTGAGGCTAACTCATGCTCCATCAGACTTTCTTTTCTTCTTAGTACTCCTTTTTAAATTTTTTTTTTTCTTTTACTTTGCCTGCTGTAGTTCTACTTTCTCAGTAAGCTAGGTAGCATCTACTTCTTTTTTACACTCATAAAACGTTTTCTACTGTTCCTCACCTGCTGTGGGGTTGTTTTGTTTACCTTCTGTCCTGTGCCTCCATTGTGGTTGTTTCATAACGCTAATATAATGCCTACTAAGGCTTTATTGGGAAACCCTGGTGGTGTAGTGGTTAAGTGTTACGGCTTCTAACCAAAGGGTTAGCGGTTTGAATCTGCCAGGTGCTCCTTGGAAACTCTATGGAGCAGTTCTACTCTGTCCTACAGGGTTACTATGAGTCAGAATCGACTTGACAGCACTGGTTTTTTTTTTTTTTTTTTTTAAGGCTTTATTGAGCTTAATTATTCATATGTCTGTATTTGCTCAAACGTCTTTTCCTGTCCTTGGGACTAAGGTAAGCCTCTTGTGGGAGTAAACAAACTCCTGTGCTTGCCAAGCTCTTGTTCTCTCTTCCTTGAGACCTTCTACTCGGTATTACACATATGCACCCCTTTTAGCCCCTTTCTAGAGCTTAGGCCCTGTCAGCAAAGCCAGTACATCACCTGTCACTAACCCTAAAATCTGAAGCCAGACTGTCTGGATTAGAATTCAAGCCTTACCATGAACTATAGCTGTGATTTAAAACTAATTGGTTCCTTCTACCTCAGTTTCCCTACCTGAAAAAAAAATGGTGTTAAAAACCAACTGTGTTTCACAAGATTGGTAAGAGTACAGAAAGAGTTAATTCATGAAAATATAATTAGAACAATGCTTCAAACTTAGCAAGCACACATGTAGGAATCGACTCCACTACAATGGATTCAGCTTTATTATTATTCTTAAACACTCAGGTATTTCTGAATGAATAAAAACTAAAACATATACACACCAACGATTGTTAACTTTGTTCATATCATATTCATTACACTTCTCTATCTCTTATTATGTCCCAGCAGAGTTAAATAAGTTGTAATACATTTAATATTTAACACTTTGCAATAACTGAAATTAATATTCTATTTTCTATTACTTAAAGAAAATATTGCTTTTAAGAACTTTTTTTTTCTCCTTGTCATCTCTTTTTGAACTTCAATTCGGGGGCTCTTCAATCTTTTTACTCCATTAGCATCCTTTTAAACTGGAGAATGCTTAAAAATTCATGCCAAAGGTGGCATGTTTTCTTCCAGTCACACCACTCTCCTTCTGAGATGAATCTCACCCCACCCTGAGGTGGGAAGTCGTTAGTTTTGATGTAGCCTGAGACCAAACAGGAAGTGTCATTTTTCTTTAAAGAGAGAAATTGAAATGTAATAAGAGGCAAAGTGTCAGCCTTTTAGCTTTTAGCCTAAACAGAATTTTGATTTCTGAGAGCACAGGGAACAGATCATTTAGCCAGTGCCTGGGAGAACAGGAGTTAGGAAATAACAGAGTATAGCACCTTAATCTAGGAGACCAGAATGCCTTGATTTACTTTCCCTCCGAAAATGTGCTTAGGATGGTTAAGCTAAGACTGTTCAGTGCCTTAGTTTGCATTTTCCATTACAGACATGTGTAATTTGGCTTAAAAAAAAAAAACCCTACCTTAATATCCTACTGATCATCTTGTTCTATTGCTTACAAAAATTTTCAAAAAACTATGAATTTTGAATTGCACAGATGATTTTTGAATTGGAAATCTTTTTCTTTCCTTTGAAGCCATATAAATACTTATAATGAAGTGATGGAAGAGATTGTCCTTGGGAGCATATAATTTGCCTTTAACTCATCAGTAGGAACAGACAAAACTCTCTCTAAGAAATCTCAGAAGTCCAAGACATCAGTTTCCATTTTTTCCTATCAATTCTTCCTAAATTAAAATCTTCTTAATAAAATATGTGGAATAAAGCAAATATATTGAAGATGCAAATGAAGTATCTTCTAATGCGAAAGTAATACGTATTTTAGGAGTCAAGAATTTGGAAGCCTTCTTAATTACAACTATTTTCATCTTTTGGAAACCTTGGTGGCGTAGTGGTTAAGTGCTACGGCCCCTAACCAAAGGGCAGGCAGTTCGAAACTGCCAGGCGCTCCTTGGAAACTCTATGGGGGCAGTTCTGGCACTTTGTTTAGTTGTGGTTTTGTTTTCCCCTTTTACCCCTCCGACCTGTAAATCTAAAAAAAAAAAAAAAAAACCTAACAGAAAATGAGACAGAGAACAGCTAAATATTTAGTACATTGGGTGGTATGGGCAGAGTCAAAGAGTTTGGGATCCTACAGCCTACATGTGAAACATTCTTTATTTCTATGTGAGACAACTTCAACATCCTTGAACTCTTTTTACATAAGGAAAATATTTATCAAAGATAAATTATTTTTTTTGGCCCAGATAAAACAAGGAATGAAATAAGGGAATTTTCAGATAATCAATGGAAAATATACCAGTGAAAGTGGACACTATAGCTTGTCATCAAGCTATTTTGCAACTGGGAGAGATTTTTTTCCTTTGCTTCTTTGCTATTATCCAAACAATTACTCTTAATAATAATTACTATGTAAAAGTTATGATAAGAAAACAAAGAAGGTAAAATCAATCCTAGAATGAATGTATGAAGTTTGATTTTTTATTCTCTATCCCAAATTTCTCCCATTTTCTTTGTGCTTTGCTTTAGTCCAAGTTTAAGAAAGGCAAAATTCTTCCTTTTATTTTTTTTAAATCTGGAGAGAGGGGATGAGATGCAAATACTCTTTCTTTTTTTGTACTTTCTTTTCTTATATTCTCTCCTAGGTGCTTATCTAGTGCTGTTATATATAATGGAAAAACCACAAGTGGATGGCTTTAAAAAACAAATTTATTTTCTCACAGTTAGGGAGGCTAGAAGATGGAAATCAGAGCTTGTCTCCGGAAGAAGGATTTCTCTCTTTTTCCACTCTGGAGGAAGGTCCTTGTCTCTTCAGCTTCTCTTCCTGGGTTCGTTGGGGATCTTCCTTGGGTATGGGTGTTTGTTTGCTTCCTTGCTTAATCTGCTCTTTGTCTATCTCAAAAGAGATTGATTTAAGACACATCCCTCACCAATACTTCCTCATTAACACAACATAGAAAACCTATTTCCAAATGGGATTATAACCACAGGTTAAAAAACCAAACCAAACCCACTGCCATCAAGTTGATTCTGACTCGTAGTGGCCCTGTAGAACAGAGTAGAACTGCCCCAGAGGGTTTCCAAGTCTGTAAATCTTTACAGGAGCCAACTGTCACATCTTTCTACAATGGAGTGCCTGGTGGGTTCGAACTGCTGGTCTTTCTGGTTAGCAGCTGAGAGCTTACCCGCTGCTCAATCAGGGCTCCTTACCACAGGTGTAGGAGTTCAGATTTACGACACGTTTTGGAGGCGCACATTTCAATCCGTAACAGTGCTTTATTCTTGTCTTCCTTCCAAACAAGTTAGGCAAAGAAACTCGTTCTGTACAAACCGTGATACTGAAGGGTCACCTCTTAAGGGACCTACATGTCTGACATAACTTCCTTCTAGGAGCTTACATCTACATTTCTGATTTTTGTGGTATTTATTTCATTTCCTCCTTCTACTAACTAGTATCTTAGGAAATCAATAACAGGGAAAGTTAATATTCAGATTTAAAAGGGAGCACATTGAAGCTGGAAGACTTGTCCAAGGTCATGCAGCTAAACACTGAAAGACATTTGAGAGTTACAGCGAATATGTGCTAGAAAAGTCTTGGCTCCATAGCACACTGTACCATTAGTAAGTAAACGTACTTCCTCAGAATGTGGAAAATCAAGGAGACTTGTTATAAAACATGCAGTTTTGCAAATGAGTCAGATATATACCTTTGCCCAAAGAGACACCTGGAATTAATTGCTGCTCTCTTAAGAGATCAATGGGACACATGTCGAGAGGGTTGGAACGTGTGGCAGAGTCACCCAGGCAGAAGACTTTCATGTTGGCAAAGGCAGTGCCTCCCAGACAGATCCTTTAATTGCTTAAACATTAGGAGCAAGCTGTCACCTTGTTGATGAAAGCTGTTATTTGGTGTCTGGATACTTGGCATTCCTACCTTCAATGGACTTGAAATAAATTAAAGATCTGAAAATAAGAGGGAAACTTAGCTCTTAGCTAAACTACTTAGATCAAAGCCTTCTTGTTTGAAAAATAATTCTAACTAGGAGTTATTCCTTCCTCTTTCATTTTTTTTCTCCCTTCATTCCTTCCTTATTTCTACTCTTTATTTTCTACCAACCCACAATTTATGTACCCAGAACCTAGCCTCAGCAAATGCCTCACGACCAATAAGTACTTTAAAAGATACTAGTTTTAGTTACTGTTATTAACAAGCCTTGAAACCCAAATGCTAGGGCCTATTATTAGCATCCATATGAAAGAGAAAAATAAAGCTCAGATCCGTCCCTAAGATGTTTACAAGCTAGAGCGAGGTGGCTGATGACATGTTTACAACTAACTGTACCACAATACCAAAAGTGATAATTTGTGATCTAGAGAGGTAAAAACTCACTGTGATTGGAGCTCAGAGAGGAAAGAGATTGATTCCAGTTGGGGATAGCAAGGTGAGTTAATAATGGGGGATATGTCATTTCTCATTTATCAGGATTTGTGTCATACTCCACAGTGATTTGAGTAGAAGTTCCTTAAAGCAATGTCGTAGTTGCTGAATAACTGGGAAAACTGAAAATCATCTTTAGACACTAACCCAACTTTCACTGACTCATTTTGCCATATGAGGGCTTTTCTGTAGAAGAAATACTGTAATCACAATCATAGATCTTTGTATTTCCACATGGGTCAGGATAGATTTCTCTTTCCTGTGTTCCTCCCACATGAAATATTGTTGTTTTTGTTCGTTCCCCCTGATTAATTCCAACTCATGTTGACTCCATGTGTGCAGAGTAGAGCTGCTCCACAAGGTTGTCAAGGCTGTAAACTTTCAGAAGCAGATCGCCAAATCTGTCTTCCAATGCACCTGTGGGTGGATTCGAACTGCCAACCTTTTGGTTAGTAATCAAGCGCTTAACCCTTTGTACCACTTGGGGACCCCACATAAAAGAACATGAATTGATTATGCCACTTGATATCAACAACCTTTAATATGTGTGTTTGTTGGGCAAGAATCTTGGTGGGCATAATTAAAAAAAAAAAAAAACCTCAAAACTTTGAAATGTAGTATGATAAAGATGAAACACTGTCACAATTGTTTCCAGAGTTTCTCATTACATACCCTCAGGTGGTACAGAATAAAAGATGTTCTTGAAGTTGGGCAATGCAATGGCCATGGCTGTATTCTTTTCCAGGCAAGGGAAAAAAAGATACGTTAAGAGGAGTCAGATACCATGTTTTTTTTTGCATTGCCTTTTTTATTTTGGTTTAGATGAAACTTTACAGAGCAAATTAGTTTCTCATTAAACAATTAATACACATATTGTTTTCTGATATTGGTTGCCAACCACGCAACATGTCAACACTCTCTACTTCTCAATCTTGGGTTCACCGTTTCCATTCACCCAACTTTCCTGTCCCCTCCTGCCTTCTCATCCTTGCTTCTGGGCTGATGTGCCCATTTAGTCTTGTAAACATTGTTGAACTACCTGTGTTGTTTGTTTTATAGGCCTGTCTCATCTTTGGCTGAAGGGTGAACATCAGGAGTGGTTTCAGTACGAGTTAAAAGGGTGTCTGGGGCCATACATTCGGGGTTTCTCCAGTCTCTGTCAGACCGTAAGTCTGGTCTTTTTTTGTGTGTGTGTGAGTTTGAATTTTGTTCTACATTATTTTCCAGCTCTGTTCAGGACCCTATACTGTGGATCCCTGTCAGAGCAGTCGATGGTGGTGGCCAGGTGCCATCTAGTTGTGCTGGACTCAGCCTGGTGGAGGCTGTCGTAGTTGAGGTCCATTAGTCCTTTGGACTAATGTTTCCCTTGTGTCTTTGGTTTTCTCTCCATGAAGACTATTTTGATGGTACTTGGACGTTATGTCTTTAGCTAGCACCACACTGCAAAATCTGAAAAGAAAAATTTAACCACATTCAATATTGATTTTGAATTTTATATTAACATTTTGTGAAAGAAAATATTGCATCTTAGTTAATTTAATGCTTACTTGAGTAGAAATATGTGAAAAACTAGCTAATTCAAACATTTCAGTATAAAGCTACTAGTCCTCAAAAATATGCTAACTATTGGAAACAATTCACTTCTGAATAAGTCCTGTAATGTATTTTGTAAATCTATAAATTGACCACTGATACGTGCGTGTAGCTCACAGTTGGTATACACCCATTTCCACTGGGTAACTTGCGTTTATCCCTAATTTTGTTGCTTAGTTTTTTACACTCCAATAATTGTAAAAACTTTTTTTTTAAAAGAAAAAACACTCCAGCCTTTTTTTTTTATCATCCACAAATGAATATAACATCTCTTTACTTGTTCATTCATTCAACAAATGTACACTGAATATGTGTTATGTGCCAGGCAGTGTTCTTGGTACTTGGCAATATGGCAGCAAATGAGTCTTTGCCCTCATAAACTGTATATTATATTCCAGTAATATCTGTTGTTGTTAATAGTTGCATCAAGTCAGTCCTGACTCATGGCAAACCCATGTGTGCAGGGTTTGAATCTCTAACTTTTAGGTTAGTACTCCATTTGCGCCACACAATATACAAACGTAAAAATGACAAATCCAATTATCAGTAAATGTTACAGATGAATTAAAAAAGAGTGTTGTATTAAAAACAGCCCAAGTCAGCCATACATTTTATGAATCATAGAGAAAGGCATCACTAAAGAGATAACATGGAGTTGAGACGTGCAATGTAAGAAGAAACCTGTTTTATAAGGAGCTATTGGACAACGTTTAAGTTAAAGATAGAAGCAAGTGTCAAATTTTGGAGGAAGAAATGAGTTTGGTTATTCAAAAGACATAAAAAAAAAAAAATCTGGCTGCAATATAGTAAGAGGAAAATTAGGCAGAAACCATGTCATAAGGGCCATAGATGCCAGGATAAGTTTGAAATTTTCTTCTCGAAATCAGAGGCCATCAGGGTGAGATCATGTACTTTACATTTTTAAAAGATTCTTCTGGATCCTGTGTAGAGCAAGTAGGCATTGCATGTGCACAATTAGAAGCAACACATTTGTTAGAAAGCTATTATGGTCATACAGGTAAGAGATGATAGTACCTGAGGTGCTGTAACAGAGATGCAGAAAAATGGTTTGATTCAGGTATAAATTTTCCCAGGGGGCTAATAAGGTTTACAATTGGGTAGGACGTGCATAATAGTAAGTGAAAGGCAGGAATCATGATAATGCTTAAGTTTTTGCCCGAACGATTAAGTGGATAGAAGTACGATTTACTGAGATTGGCGTGGCTGGTGTAAGATTAAATTAAGGACACAGAAATAAAGAGCTTTCTATCAGATGTGTTGTTTTTGACTCAGCTATTAAACATGCAACTGACAATTTCCAATAGGTAGTTGAATACATGGAGTCTGGAACTCAGAGCATCTAGAAGCGTATTTAAAGCTACGAGATGGTGGGTAAGATCAAATCACTCAGGAAGAACAAATTGCTCTACAAAAGATGGGGACTAAACCTTGGGGCATGTTAACATCTTGCCTACAGTAAAGATTGTGATGAGGATTTGAGGGATAAGTTCATGAAGATTTGTTGTTTTTGTTAGCTGCAGTTGAGTAGGCCCCCATCTCATGGTCACCCCATGTGCAGCTGAAAGAAGTGTGTTGTAATCCATAGGGTGTTCATTGACTGATTTGAGGAAGTAGATCACCTTTTTCTTAGTCCATCCTAGTTTGGAAGTTCTGTGGAAATCTGTTTAACGTCATGGCAACACAAGCCTCCACTGGCAAACAGGTAGAGGCTGTGTTTGAGGTGCATTGGCCAGAAATCTAACCTGAGTCTCCTGCACAGAAGGCAAAAATTCGACCACTGAACCACCAATGCCCCATTTAAGAAGTTACCATGGAGCTCTGGTAGTGCAGTGATTAAGAGCTATGGTGAGCTATGGCTGCTAACCAAAAGGTCAACACTTCGAATCCACCAAAACCACTCCTTGGAAAACCTGTTTGGTTTGGTTTTGGTTGTTGTTGTTATTTGCTGTCGAATCAGTTCTGACTCTATAGAACAGAGTAGAACTGCCCCGTAGGGTTTCCACAGAGCAGCTGGTGGATTTGAACTGCCAACCTTTAAGTTAGCAGCCAAGCTCTTAACCACAATACCACCACATCATATATATTCAATAATTTTAGTTTATTATTACTGGCTCTCAGTACTGTGACAGTCTCAGTGGGAAATTAAAATAAAATATGTATAAGAAATAAGAAAGGAATTGACCTATTTTTGAACTGTTGTTGTAGCCTATAAGGTTGTTTCTAACTCGGTGCAACCCTATAAGACAGAGTAGATCTTACCTTTAGGGGAATATTTCACCAGGTCTTTTCCCCCAATGGGTTCAAACCACCTATCTTTGATTAATACCAAGCACTTATGCATTGTGCTGCCAGAGCTCTGTATTGGCACTAAATATTCATTAAATATAAAGTTAAAAACTCATTTTCACTAATATTTGCAAATTCAAAAAAGATTTGTTCTTCTGGCAGTCCATGGTATATTAAATATTCTTCTCTAACACTATAATTTAAAGCATCAATTCTTCCTTGGCCTTCCTTATTCATTGTCCAGCTTTTGCATGCATAAGAGATGATGAAAATACCATGGCTTAGGTCAGGCATGTTTTAGTCCTCAAACTAACGTCTTTGCTTTTCAACACTTTAAAGAGGTCTTTGGCAGTAGATTTGCCCAATGCAATTCATTGTTTGATTTCTTGCCTGCTGCTTCCATGGGTATTGATTGTGGATCCAGGTAAAATGAAATCCTCGACAACTTCAATATTTTATCCAAGTTATAGAATTATTCAAATGGTTTGGGTAGTGGGTAGCACACTTTTTATTTTCATTTCTGGCTAAACAACTAAAAAAATCATTGTATACGACAGAATAACAAAGAAAATCCCACCATATTCAAAATTTATATAATCTTTTTTCATGAGCTATGAAGTTTATGTTCTGTCACATTTTGAAAGTTATAGATATATTTTTTTTAGTTTGTTACTCTCCCTTCTGGGATTCTGGTATATAACGTGGATTTATGTCCGTGTGAGTATGTGTGTGGGTGGAGGCCAATATTAGAAGTTACAAATTTGAAAAGTGGGCTCCTGCACCCTCCCTACTCCACCTCCAGGTAAGTTTAAGTAGGACAATAGTAGAAGAGAAAAATAGGGGTTGAATCTGACAACTGCTGTCAGTAGTGGTTGAGAGCAGGAGAAAGGAAGTATAGTTTGAGCAGATGTCCCAGCAGGGAGAAGCGCTCAGATTTGGCCCTTCTTGTGCTAGGGCTCTACTTCTTTCATCAGAAATCAGTAATCACTCCCTAGCCACAACAGTCAAAACAATGGTGAAGCATTAGATCTCCAGCCATCTGAACTGCTTTTACAGTGCACAGTTTGTAATAATTAGTAATATTAAAACCCCATTAGTACCTACAAATAAATTCATAGACTTTAGGGAGCAAGGGGCATATTGAATGAATCCCTAATTCCTCATCCTTTAGATTTTCTTTTTATTTTATATACTCTTATGTGAATTATCAGACCCGTAGTAGATGTTCAGTTGATGTTTGCGTGGCTAACTTGCTTGATTTGTCTACAGCAAGAAAAGATAGAAAATAAAGCAGGAAGAGTTTTATTCTCTGTATTTCTAGAAATTCAGCTTCTATTAGATCTGAATTTGGGAGGAGAGAAATCAGAGGATTTTTGTCATTTTAACTTAAAAAATATATATATAAAACTGTGCATTGTTGTTATACTTGGTTACTTGACCATTTACCCCAATCTTCTGAAACAACCTGTTTTCTTCGTAGCAACTCTGAGGAAACACCTTTTGATACTAAAACTCACTTGGCAAATTATTTACAGCAGGTGTGTGCATTCTCTCTTTCCATCTTAATTATTTAGCCACTTCTGGCAGGGAGCCAAGTTCCTTTGGGGGAAATTAATCATATTGCTTCCTACCTGTATAGGCATATTCCTCTGTCACTCATTCACTTATTTCTGAATTAGCACAAATTAAAAATGTATTTTGCAAGGAAAAAACTCAATTATAGAAATTCCTGGTGGATCTGCTACCAAATAAATATGAGGCAAATATGTAATAACACTGTTGAAGGCTATTGGTGATGATAAAAATGCATCTATGATATTTGAGAGAAATGGTTTTGTTTGAATTAGAACTAAAAATGTTTTGAAATGTTTTCATTTTGATGGAATTAGTTATCAAATGATTTAAATAATATATGAAAGTCCAGATTTAATTCTTTAGAGTAAGTACTCAAGAAATCTATCCGATCTATTTGACTCATTTGGTCTTTGAAATAACATATTTAGTATATGTCATGCTATAACCCATTATCTTACTGCTCCTCGTCCTTCATTAACTTCCACTTTCAGAGCCCCAGAGCAGGACTTAATGTCATAGTCAGTACATCCAACTGAGAATTTTTTAAGTAGCGGGAGAGAGCATAACAAATTATCAGGATGTCTTGAGCACAGAAAAAACTCATGTGTTAAGATAAACCCAGAATTAGATTAAACACAAAACTGAAGGGAAAAAACCAAAACAAAAAAAAAGAAAGCTGGGAAAAAAAATTAGAGATATGCGCCATGGTGCAACAATGGACTCATATACAACACCAGTTGTGAGTATGGCACAGGACCAGGTGATGTTTCGCTCTGTTGTATGGAGGGCCGCTATCAGTCGGAACCAACTGAACAGCACCTAACAACTACAACTACCTGGTGAAGTCTCTATTATATGTAAGCAAACCCAGTTTTACCTTAAATACAGGCTCCAGAGGAGCCTTGAGAAGATCATAGGCTTTCTTTTTTTTTTTTTTTTGTAAGAATACTAGGCTGGAATCGGAGAACTAACACTTATTACTTAAGAGACAAGCTTGAATCCCTTACTTAATATCTTTGTCCCCCACTTTTCTCATATATAAGGTGGGGATAATAATACTACTACTTTATAGTAATTTTATATATAGAATATGGCATTATTATTATTATGCCTTGAGTCCTCTTTTCCTCTTTAGTTGGATGCTCTAATGCAAATTAGGCTCTTCTCTGAAAATATAGACAATGATACCTTCTCAAATGAATATTAGCTTTCTTCTTTTTTTCATGGTAAGGAAAAGACCATCGCTTGCTCACAAGTAATCCTTATGCTTTCTCCATATCTTTGCATTTTAATTCTGTATTTTGTCACTTCTATTACTGTCTTCTTAGATAGATTACTTTTCTAAAACCAAGGTTTTTTACATGTGAATCATCTTTCCTTTCATCTAAATAACAACAACTGCAATACCGATGAAAATTATTCCAACATTTTCAGTTTGTATAGGGTTTTGCCATTTATAAAACATTTTGACATGTATTATCCCGTTAAATCCTTAGAAAACTATTGCTATCAATATCCCCTTTAAGAGTGGAATAAAAGGATGGACTTAGAAGTATTCTCCCAAATGGCAAAGCCAGAATTCAAGGCTTTCTAATCCAAGAACTCCTCTGTTATATCGTACTGCCTTTCTGCAACATAAATTTTCATGTTGGTAACAATGCATTGGCTTCATTGAAAGGTGTTTGTATTTATTGACTTTTGAGTGGTTCCTCAAAACTTCTTCTCCCGCTATATACTTCACATGCACTACATTTTTCCATTAGCATTTTTAAAACTGTCTGAAGTAGTTTTCCATTTAGCATGCACAACTTTTTTAGGGGCATTATAGGAACTCTGAAGCCTATTGAAAAACCAAACCTATTGCTGTCGAGTCTATTCTGACACATGGCAACCTCACGTGTTTCAGAGTAGAACTGTTCCATAGGGTTTTCAATGCCTGTGACTTCTGGGAAGTAGATCACCAGGCTTCAGGGGCACCGCTGGGTGGATTCCAGCTGCCAACTTTTAGGTTAGTAAAAGAGAGCAAGTTATTTTCCACTACACAGGGACCTTCTAAGGGCTGCAAGGAGTTGGAAAAACTGCTTCTTAGATGCTAGCATGTCTCCTTAAGCGGGGTAGGCTCCTTTTTCCCTTGAGAATCACAGCTTTTAACTTCATAGCTTGAAACTGGGCTCTGAGCTACATCTCGGCTCTTTATTTTCTCTCTCCAAATTCTTCTCTTCAGTAGTCAACTCACTCTTTTCTGTTATTAAGACCGTCAATCACTATTACTCTGTTGCACATGATATATAATAAACACAATACATAAAATACATAACACAAACACACTTTAATAAAATGCTCCCTCTTTGCCATACCTGTTTTTCTCTTTCTTCAGACTCCTAAGTCAGTTTTTCTTTACTTCTACTCAGTCCAGTGTCATCCACCCTGTTTTCCTTTGTTTTTTTTTTTTTTTGGTGAGTGTTCAATCTCAAATCCTTTTCTGAATTGCAACTGCTCTTTTAAAATAAAAGTTTTCTAACCAGACAAAAAGGTATATTCTCAGTTCTCATTCTCATTGAACTCCGTTACTTGATTTTGCTGACTACTTCCTTTTTCTAAAAATGTCTTTCTCTTTAAGATCGCTTTTCTGCTTTGTTTTTGTTTTTGTTACTACCATCCTCAATATTCCTGCCTGTCTTCAATTTATTCTTCTTTCTTTTTCTTCAACATCTGTCTGCAGCCCAGACCACTTGGTTTTGTGATAAGGCCGTATATGGGACAAACTACAGGTCATCTTCATTTAGATGGGCCACTAGCAACTCCATCATGTTCAAAATTGATCTTCTTGATTTTTACCACTCATACCGATTCTCCCTCTTTCAACAGCAGCATTATTCTTCTAGCATCTTAACTAAGAGCTAATTTTTGTGCTTTCTCTTCTCTTATGCCTTTCAGTTACCATGTTCTACCACCCTATCCATCTAATGCTTTCCTAAACTTCAGTTAAAGAATGTGCCATAGCTCTGGACTGATGGGTTTCAGCAGCTGCAGATCACTAAGCCAGTGTCCAGCTGGCAGAAGCACTATTTGAGCAAAACCACGAAAGAAGTGGAAAGAGTCTAGAAGTTATACAACACAAAAAAGGAAAATATATATATATATATTTTTTTTTCTGATGCAAGCATTTCTTTTCAATGTCACCTCCACTGTTCAGGGCCTTATCACATTAATTTAAACATAGATAACTAATGTCAAGTACATGCTGTTAAAATTTAATGGGATACTTCAAAATATATTATTTTAACATTATATTTTATCATAAGAAGTTGGTGTTATTACTATTACTCACTATTGTTTCTGTGCCATTGCATAGTATAGAGAGTTGAAGCTAAGAGTGGTTAAGTACATTTCTCATGGCAACTTAACCTAAAATCCTCAAATTCAAAATACAGCCCTCTGTCTACTATGCTATGCTACCTTCTAGCTCGTGTGTCTGAATTCATACAATCCACATTTCCTCTAGTTGAGGAGTCTTATGGTGAAAATACTTAAATTGTGGTCTAGCAAAGACAACGTAATACCTATCCTGTAAAATTTAAACTCAGCTTGGAAGACCCTCAGGACACTAACACTGTTACAGTTATCCAACTTGGTTGTTTCTTGCCTAGGTACCTTCGTCCTTGTAGACTAGTCTTCTCACCATCCTCCATGTGTAGGGCAATCCCTCCAACCTCTCTGCCTTTGTTAATGTAGTTCTCCTTCCTCCAAAGTTTCATGCGCTCACCTTCCTACTCAAATGCACTTCATCTTTCAATCTGTGCTTGAAATGTTACCTTCTCTAAGAAGTCATTTATATATGCATGTTTATCTGTCATTCTGGCTTTCTATATCTCTGTGTGCATGTGTGTGTAACTGGATTCTAAAATAGAGAAGCCAATCATCAATCATATGCTCAGATTTTTACCACTGATTTTTATGGAAATCATTGCAAAGACATAGATGCTGAGTTCTACATTTCATATATCATCTTGATAAAAAGAGCAAAGTGGTGATTATCTCAGCAAACTTGGGCATTATAGGGACCATGATATTACCCACTATGATCATTTGCTTTTAAAGAAAATTCTTGGATTTATAATTTTTTAATGTTCAGCATCTTATTTCACCAGCTACTTTGTTAGCCCTTTGAAGCGACTGCCATGTGTAGCTTTGATTTCCTGTAACACCAGTTTCACTGTTGAACTAATACACTTGAGGCTAAAAGCTATGTAGAAGGTTTAACTAGGAAGTAGACCATAAATTCCAAAGGATAAATGCCACCACATCCTGTACTGACCTTCTATATTTTATTGCTAACCTGTTCTAGAAAAGAGGCCAGCTAAACTGGAGATGCTGAAAAGTTAGTCAAATATTTGCACTCAGTAAAGTCACATGCTAAATTTTGTATTTCCTTTTCCTAATATCAATTTCTCACATGGCCCTATGTGCCTTTCATCAAAGAACATTCTTTGAATCGTCTTCCCCTTTCTTGATAGTTTCTAAAAGTTAAAAGAAAATATAAATCTAAGCAGATTCTCCCTAGTTACGTAACAAGATAAACCTTAACTTTATCTGTGTGCACCCAGCCTGTCATTCTCCTGGAAACTGGCCAGGGAACAGACAGAATGAAACAGCAGACAGATCCAACGGACAATTGAGTCTTGTCAGGTTGGAAAAGATTCCACACCAGAGCAAGACAGGTAGGTAGCACTTTGCTCTAGTCACTGACTGAGCCATTGATAGAGGATTTACACATGGTAAAGCAATGTAATCTGACTTAGCAGCTATGTATTTAGAGGATCATACAAAGAAGATTGTGATCCATGTAAAGGTATTTTGGCTTTTAAAACTATTTCACATCTTAATATATCAAAGTATTAGTTAGGAAAGAGATAAGAGATACCCAATGAACTTTCAACAAAAAGTAGGACCTTTATGGAAAGCCAAGGCAGGAAGAATAATGCTTACTCTCCTTCTAGATTACCTGAAAGTGAAATGTTTTTACAAGATTCATTACTAAAATATGAAGCACTACCAGCAAGGAGGAAACCCTGGTGGTGTAGTGGTTAAGAGTTTGGGTGCTAACCAAAAGGTCAGCAGTTTGAATCCACCAGGCAGCTCCTTGGAAACCCTGTGGGGCAGTACTACTCTGTCCTGTAGGGTTTCTATGAGTCAGAATTGACTTGACAGCAATGGATTTGGTTTTTGGTTTTACCAGCAATGGGAGCAGTTACCCAGAAGAGAAAGACAAAAGTATAGATCCTAACAAATTTAATTCTAAAATTCTGAACATTTTTTGTCTTGTTTATCAACTCACCCAAAAAATACACTAAATAAAGAAATATCCCATGAAACATAATGATTTGTTACTGTGTGTGTGATGGGAGGAGAAATGAAGAGAAATAACTCTTGTAATGGGTTTTAACTCTTGTAACATGTCATCTTTCATATTAGAAGGAAATAAAATGGGGTTCTTTTATTTTTTTTAGCAACTCAATGAAATGTAAGTATTATCTACATTGTTGGGAATGTTAAGAGATAGCATTGTTCACAGGCTTATCCTCAGAGATTCAAAAAGTTTTAAGCAGGACAGTAAATAGAGACCTTTCATCCTTATTTTAAGGCTTATATCTAAAGAAATGATAAGTAAAACTCTCTGATGGTTTTATTATATTTAATGCTTCAGAATGGAATTATGGTACTTTTAAAGCAAAATTCTCAGAGCATAGAAAATTAGGATTATGAACAAGTTTAGAAATCATAAAATTTAGTCTTCTCATTTTTATCTCCATAAATTTTACCCATGACTGAAAACGCACACACACACACACTCAGTCCCAGAAATTTTACCTTATTTACCCAAAGACACACAGCTAATAGAAGAATGATGATGGTAATCCAGGCCTTATGAATACCAAGTCAGGCTTCTTTTCACTATCCTATGCTACTCTCATATCATGGCAACTAGAAGGAGAAAACAACCCCTGACATCGGAAGCCAGCCTGGCACTCACAGCTAGTCCTTGGTTCTCTTCTGTTGAACATAAACAATTTCCCAGAACGTCAATGTCAGACAGGTCTTCTCTGCAATGTTGGTAAATTAAGACAAAAACAAGACCATTCCATAATCATGTGAACACAGACAATATGATCATTAACTAAGCCACCAAAAAGACCAAACGTTCCTATTCTGACTAATATGAGTGACTGCTGCTTCTTTACTAATTGCATCTTTAGCCTCAATTTATCCCTCCTCTCTTGTAGATAATATTTATTAAGATTTAAGATATCCAGCCGTTGGATGGCCTCCACTTCCTGATAACATTCAACCTGCTTTCTTGAATCTTCAACAAAGTTGCCAAACACAAGCTCAAATGCTTTAAATACTTTCTAACAGCCTCTTATGGAGACACTTTCTCATTCTGTGCATACTCCCTCTTTTTAAGGAGCTCTAGAATGAATTTATTCAATTATAGGTATGTACTGTTTTTTTATCTGGTGATCTTAACCAGACCAAAACCAAACCCATTGCCGCCCAGTCAATTCTTACTCATAGTGACCCTATAGGACAGAGTAGAACTGCCCCCTAGGGTTTCCAAGGAGCACCTGGCAGATTCAAACTGCCGACCTTTTGGTTAGTAGCCATAGCTCTTAACCACTACACCACCAGAGTTTCCTGATGATCTTTAGCTAGAGGGAAATGACAGTAAAATAACAACACTTATTAAAGTCAACATGATTTTTATACTATTCATGCAATAGTATATCACTTCATGGCAGTCTTTGATATTTTAAAGATGGATATGATCAACTCTGGAGCCCTGGTTAAGAGCTTAGCTGATAACCAAAAGGTAGGCAGTTCAAATCTGCCAGCTGCTCCTTGGAAACCTTATGGGGCTGTTTTACTCAGTCCTATAGGGTTGCTATGAGTCAGAATCAACTCGATGGCAATGGGTATGGGTTTGGTTTTGGTTTTGGTTTAGTACCAACCCTAAAGCAACAAATACCTGGTGAGGATGCAGAGAACCTAGGTCACTCATACAATGTTAGTGTGAGGTTAACTCGTACAACCACTCAGGAAAATAATCCAGCAGTTTATTAAAATACTAGAGATGCAACTACCATATCACCCAGCACAGCAATTGTGCTCCTGGACTTTTATCCCAGAGAAATAAAACTTATGTCACACAAAAACATGTATAGCAACTTTATTAGTAATAGCCCAAAACTTGGAGCAAACCCGATGTGGACTTGGATAAATGGTTCAAGAAACAGTGGTGCATCCACACCAAGAAACAAACTATTGATACATGTAGCCACTTTGAAGGGTCACAAAGAAATTAAGATGAGTCAAAAAAGCCAAACTCAAAGGTTACACACTGTATGAGTCTATTTATATAATATTCTTAAAATGAGGAAATTTTAGAGATAGAAAACAAATCAGTTGTTTACAGGGCATGAGGAGGTGGTTGTGCCCATAAAGAATATCAGTTGGAGTCCTTGTAATGGAACTCTTTTGTTTCTTAACTGTGGTGGTGGTCACATAAGTTTATACATGTGATAAAACTGTACAGAAACACACACCAATACTGAACACAAATGAGTGTATGTAATTTGCAGGTAAAAATAAAGTAGGTGGATATTATCAATGCCAATCAGATGACTGTGATATTATACTATAGATATGAAAGATTTTATCTTTGGAGACAATTGGATGAAGACCATACAAGATTTCTCTCCAATATTTCTTACAGTTGCACAGGAATACTTAATTATCTGCAATTATCTCCAAATATAAAGTTGAAAAAAATGTAAGGATGAAGAAAGGTATCAATAGATTTCAAAGTAAAGAAAGTAAATGTGAAAAGGATATTTCAGGATGGCAAAGAGGTCAATTCATCAAGAAGACATGATGTTGTTGTTGTTATGTGCCATCGAACCTATTCCAACTCATAGCGACCCTATGCGTAACAATGAACGCTGCCCCGTCCTGAGCCATCCTCACAGTCATTGTCATGCTTGAGCCCATTGTTGCAGCCACTGTGTCAATCCATCTTGTTGAGGGTCTTTCTCTTTTTTTGTTGGCCCTCTACTTCACCAAGCATGATGTCCTTCTTCAGGGACTAATCACTCCTGATAACATGTTCTAAGTATGTGAGACATAGACTCGTCATCCTTGCTTCTAAGGAACATTCTAGTTGTGCTTTTTCCAAGAACAGATTTGTTCGTTCTTTTGACAGTCCATGATATATTCAATATTCTTTGCCAACACCACAATTCGAAGGTGTCAATTCTTCTTAGGTCTTCCTTATTCACTGTCCAGCTTTCAAATGCATGTGAGGAGTTTGAAAACACCATGGCTTAGGTCCGGTGCACCTTAGTCTTCAAGGCAACATCTTTGCTTTTCAACACTTTAAAGAGGCCTTTTGCAGCACATTTGCCTAATACAATGCATCTTTTGATTTCTTGACTACTGCTTCCATGGATGTGGCTTGTGGATCCAAGCAAAATAAAATCCTTGACAACTTCAATCTTGTCTCCATTTATTATGATGTTGCTTATTGGTACAGTTGTGAGGATTTTTGTTTTCTTTATATTGAGGTACAATCCATACTGAAGACTGTGGCCTTTGATCTTCATCAGTAAGTGCTTCAAGTCCTCTTCACTTTCAGCAAGCAAGGTTGTGTCCTCTACATATTGTGGGTTGTTAATGAGTCTTCCTCCAACCCTGATGCCCTGTTCTTCTTCATACAGTCCAGCTTCTAGGATTATTTGCTCAGCATACAGACTGAATAGGTATGGTGAAAGGATACAACCCTTAAGCACACCTATCCTGATTTTAAAATACAAAGTATCCCCTTATTCTGTTCGAATGGCTGCCTCTTCATCTATGCACAGGTTCCTCGTGAGCACAATTAAGTGTTCTGGAATTCCCATTCTTTGCAATGTTATCCATAATTTATTATGATCTGAACAATTGAATGCCCTTGCATAGTAGCGCATAGCAACTCTAAATTTCATATACCTAAAAATAAAGCATCAAAATGTATGAATCGGCAACTGACAAACTGTAAGGAGAAATAGACAAATCCACAATAGTATTTGGAGAATTCAACACCTTTCTCGCAACTCATATAATGAGTAGACAGAAAATCGGTGTGGGTAGAAAAGGCTTGAGCAACCTTTTCCTAATTGACATTTATAGAACACCTCACCAGACAACAGGAGAATGCACATTCTCTTAAAGCATTTGTTGGGATTTTTTTTTTTTTAATTTAGTAGGGCCAGAAATAAAGTATTTTAGACTCTGCAAGCCATACAGTTTCTGTTGCAATTACTCAAACTCTGCTTTTGTGCCCAAAAGCACCCATAGAAAATACACAAATGAATGATGTGCATGGCTGTATTTCAATAAAACTTTATCAAAAAATCCCATGTTTTCAATTTAGCCCACAGCTAGCTATACTTTGGTGGCATAGTGGTTAAGTGCTACAGCTGCCAACCAAAGGGTCGGCAGTTCAAATATGCCAGGCTCTCCTTGGAAACTCTATGGGGCAGTTCTACTCTGTCCTATAGGATCGCTATGAATCGGAATCATCTCGACAGCACTGGGTTTGGTTTTTTTGGTTTTATACTTTGCTGACCACTTTTCAAAATGTACAAGGAACATTTTACAAGTTAGGTAATATTCTCACCATAAAACAAACATCAATAAATTTGAGGGAATTAAAGTCATATAAAGCAAGTTCTCTAGCTGCTATGGAATTAATTTCCATATTAAGTTAATAAGGAAAATAACAATATAAATGTCCAAATAACTGGATATTCAACTACAGTCATGTGTCACTTAACATCCACAATACGTTCTGTAAAATAGGACTTTATGTGATTTAGACGATGTGCAAACATGCCTATATTGGGAGCAGTAGCATTCACTGATTTTCCACCTTAGTGTTTTTGGGTTTTTTTTTTTTATAATTTTTATTGTGCTTTAAGTGAAAGTTTACAAATCAAGTCAGTCTCTCACACAAAAACCCATATACACCTTGCTACATACTCCCAATTACCCTCCCGGTAACAAACAGCCCGCTCTCTCCCTCCACTCTCTCTTTTCATGTCCATTTCTCCAGCTTCCAACCCCCTCCACCCTCTCATCTCCCCTCCAGGCAGGAGATGCCAACATAGTCTCAAGTGTCCACCTGATCCAAGAAGCTCACTCCTCACCAGCATCCCTCTCCAACCCATTGTCCAGTCCAATCCATGTCTGAAGAGTTGGCTTCGGGAATGGTTCCTGTCCTGGGCCAACAGAAGGTCTGGGGGCCATGACCACCGGGGTCCTTCTAGTCTCAGTCAGACCATTACACCTTCGTGTTTTTTAATAACCTTTTGTTTCACTTCCAAATAGATACTTCTCCTTTGCCTCTTTCTACTGCATCACTAACACTGGTTTTGCTGCATTTAAGAGCCATGATACACTTCAGGAAATATTTTCGAAAGAAAATTACACAGAGAGATAATACTACAAAACTCAAGAGACACGCAATGCACGAAATTGGATACTTTTGCCTACAAGTTGAAGCATACACTGTTTTACGATAAATTGTTTATTTGTAATAGGGAAAGTTCACTATTTAAAATAATAATAAAATAATAATAGAAAGTACACTACAGTACATACATAAGCCAGTAACATATGCATTTATTGTGACTATCAAGACATACGTATTGTAGGTTATAAATGTATTGTACCATTATATGCCTGGAAGCGTAATCACTTTGTATACGAGAAACATGAGATACACGTGTTTCATGTGGGAAACTGTTGCACTCACTACATGCAGTTACATCTACTACTTGTCATTCTCTGGGATTTCTGAACTCCATTATAACCCTATGGGACCACGGATGTATACGCGGTCAGACGTTGCCTGAATGGACGTTATGTGACGCATGACTGTATACATGTCTAAATAATCCATAAGTCAAAGAAAAAAACAGAAGAGAAAACAGAAAATATTTTGAACTGAGTGAAAATAAAAACACAGAATATCAAAATTTGGGGAAGGCAGATAGAGAAGTGTTTAGATGGAAATTTATAGATTTAAATTCTTATATTAGAAATGAACAAAGGAGCCAAATCACTTACCTCAGTCAGTGGTCAGCAAATGTTTTCTTAAAAAGCCAGAGAGAATTATTTTAAGCTTGTGGGTCATAAGGCTAAGATGATTAGGCTTTGTGCCCCAGCACTCAACTCTGATGTTATAGTGCAAACGCAGTTACGTACAATATGTAAACAAATAGGTGTGAACGTGTTCCAAGATAATTACATTTACAAATACAGGTGGCTGGCTCCTGGACCATACTTTACAGACCCCATATCTAGAATTCAAACTTAAGACTAGAAAAGAAGAGCAAATTAAACCCAAAGAAAGGAACTAATAGAGTTAATAGCAGACTTCAATGGAAAAGTAAACAGGAAAACAACAAAGAAAGCCAATAAAACCAAGTTTATTTTTTTGAAAACATCAATAAAACTGATAAATTCCTAGCTTAAAGGACAAAAGAGAGGGGGCACAATTTGCCTATATCTGGAATGAAAGCAGGAATGTTCTATAAGTCCTAAACCAAAAAGAAAAAAAAACAAACTCATTGCCGTCAAGCAGATTCCAACTCATAGCAACCCTATAGGACAGAGTAGAACTGCTCCAGGGTTTCCAAAGACCAGCTGGTGGATTCAAACTGCTAACCTTTTGATTAGCAGCTGAACACTTAACCACTGTACCACCATAGGCCCTAAACATCAAAATGACAACTTTATGCTAATCAATTTAACGACATAGATAAAATAGAGAAATTACTAGAAAGACCCAAATTACTAAAGATCACACAAGAAGAAATAGATAAATGCAATATACCTTATATCTATCCATGTCTTCCCACAAAGACAACTGCAAGGCCTGGTATTTTCACTGGGGAATTTAACTAAACATTTAAAAACAAATATTTAAGGAAAAAAAAACTCTTCTAGAATTCTTCTAGATAATTTTCCAGCTCATTTTGTCAGGCCAAGTCAAAAGCAGACAAGAGAAACAAACTATAGAACAATATTACAATACTCCTCACATACATAGAAGACACATCCTCAACAAAAATTTAGGAAGTCAAATCGAGCAATAGTTAAAAGAATGAAATGAAATCCTTGACGACTTCACAACAAGTGGAGTTTATCCTTGGAATACAAGGTTGACTTAACATTCAAAAAGCAATCACTATAATTTACTATACTAACAAACTAAAATAGACGATATGAAAATCATTTGACAAAATTCAATATCTTAAAATTAATTGTATTTGTACAGAGTATCAGTGAACAATCAAAAAGTTATTTACACCATGGTCTCGGGGAACATCTAGCTCAACTGGCATAACATTGTTTATAAAGAAAATGTTCTACATTCTACATCTGGCCATCTAACATACAACACTAGTCTCAACACTTTGGGAGGAAGGGAGAATGAAGAAAACCAAAGATTCAAGGGGAAGATTAGTCCAAAAGACTAACAGGCCACATCTACCACGGCCTCCACGAGACTGAGTCCAGTACAATTAGATGGTGCCTGGCTACCACCACTGACTGCTCTGACGGGGATCACAAGAGAGGGTCCCAGACAGAACTGGAGGAAAATGTAGAACAAAATTATAACTTAGAAAAAAAAGACCAGACATAGTGGTCTGACAGAGACTGGAGAAACCCTGATAGCATGGCTCCCAGGCACCCTTTTAGCTCAGTAATGAAGTCGCGCCCAACAATCACCTTTCAGCCAAAGATTAGACAGGACCATTAAAAAAAAAAAACAAAACAAGACCAAAGGGGCACACCAGCCCAGGGGCAAGGACTAGAAGGCAGGAGGGAACAGGAAAGTTGATAAAAGGAAACCCACGGTCAAGAAAGGAGAGTGTTGACATGTTGTGGGGTTGTTAAGCAATATCATAAAACAATATGTGTGTAAAAAAAAAGAATTACTGTTTAATGAGAAACTAGTTTGTTCTGTAAACCTTCACATAAAGTACAAAAAACAGCAAAATAATTAAAAAAAAGTGCTATCAGCAGTACATCTGCTCTCTGTGGGCGGGGCAATGACTGCAAAAAAAAAATTACATAAGCATCCGAAACTATACAATATTTAAAGATGTTGTTAGGTGCCTTCAAGTCAGTTCTGACTCATAGCTACCCTATGTACAACAGATCGCAAGTTTGCCCAGTCTTAGGTATCTTCACAAGTGTTGCTATGTTTGAGCCCATTGTTGCAGCCACTATGTCAATCCATCTTGTTGAGGGTTTTCTTCTTTTTTGCTGACCGTCTACTTTACCAAACATGATGTCCTTCTCCAGGGACTGGTCCCTGATAACATGTCCAAAGTACATGAAATGAAGTCTCACCATCCTCACTTCTCAGGCATTTCCAATGAATAAGTCAGTGGACTTGCAAAATTCTATCATGCAATCAAGGCTGCCATATTTTTCAACTAGTGATCTTTGTTTCCAACTTTCATTTGCAATCACCAGTAATTATCAGTGCATCTTGATTGTATGTTTGACCAATTTCAGGCTGCAGAAGTTGGTAAAAAATTTTCAATTTCATCTTTGGCATTAGTGTTTGGTGTGTAAATTTGTACAACAGTTGGTTTAACTGTTCTTACTTGTTGGCATATGGATATTATTCTATCATTGACAACAGTGTACTTCAGGATGGAACTTGAAAAGTTCTTTTTGACTATGAATGCAGTGCTGTTCCTCGTCAGTACGTCATTACCAGCATAGTAGATCACATGACTGCCTGATTTAAAATGGTCAATACCAGTCTATTTCTGCTCACTAATTCCTAGGATATAAATCTTCAAGCATTCCACTTCCTTGAATCATACATTTTTGACAACTTTCAGTTTTCCTTGATTCATACTTCGTACCTTCTATGTTTTGACTACTAATGGACATTTGCTGCTGTTTCTTCTCAACTGGAGTCATGCTACATCAGCAAATGAAGGCCCCAAAAGGTTGACTTTATCCATGTCATTAAGGTTGGCCCCACTTTGAGGAGGCAGCTCTTCCCCAGGTGTATCTTGGGTACTTTCCAACCTGAGGGGGCTCATCTTCTAGCACTATATCACAATGTTCTGTCACTATCCATAATGTTTTCACTTGTCATTTTTTTTTTTTTTCCAGAAGTAGATCGTCAGGTCCTCCTTCCTAGTCTGTCTTAATCTGAAAGCTCCGGTGAAACCTGTCCACCATGGGTGATTCTGCTAGTATTTGAAATGCATATGGCTTCCAGCATCACAGCAACATACGAGGTACCCCATTATGACAAATTCTGACAGACAAGTGCTGGATTTGGAGATAGATTTATCAAAATGTCCAAAACCTGTGCATTGTAGGTTACAAACTATTGCTGAGAGCAATTAATGAAGATCCCTCGAAATGGAAAAGTGTACCGTTTCCTTGGATCAGAAGACTGAGTATTGCTAAGATGTCAATTTTCTCCGTAGATTCAGTGCAAATATAATAAAAATCTCAGTAACCTTTTGCTTTTTAATTTCAGAAAATGATAAAATGATTTTTAAATTTACATGAAGATACAAAGTTCTAGAAAGAGAAGGAGAAATGTTGAAGAACTTATACGGATGTCAAGATTTACCATACAGCTGCTGTAAGCATGGAAGTGTGACACTGATTTAAAGCTAAAAATGAAGATTGGCAGGAAAAAATAGAGTCTGGAAATAGATCCACACATATGTGGATCCATTAAGGAAAGGGGCCGTGGTAACTTAATGAAGGGACAATAATCTATGTAAAACATCTAATCTAGCACAGTATTTGCCACGTAATTGACGTCTGTTTGTCACACAAGTGATTGTTACTGTTAATTCTAACAATAATTAGTATCATTTAACTGTTCAATAGCTTAGGCTCTGGAGCCAGGGTGCCTCTGTTTGAATCCTGGTTCCAGTGCTTACCTTATCAGTAATACCATAACTTCTTCAAGTCTCAGTTTCCTCATTTGTTAAATGAAAGTAATTATACAAGTAAATATTGCACACAGTTGTTTTTAAGATTAAATGAGTTAATACATACAAAGTGCTTAGAAAAGAGACTGGATCATAGTAAAACCTTAATCAATTTTAGCATTTTTTATTGGATAGTTCCCTGGGTGGCGCAAGTAGTTTATCCTGAAGTTTGGCAGTTCAAACCCACTCAGCAGCACCGCAGAAGAAAGGCCTAGAGATCTGTTTCTGTAAAAGATTATAGCCAAGAAAACCCTACACAGCAGTTCTACTCTGTAACATTTATCAGAATCAACACGACAGCAATGAATTAGGTATCATCATCACCATCATTATTGTTATTATTGGAATCAGCTAGTTTGCCAGAAGTCTATGCTCGATACAGAAGTTTACATGTTGACTGAAAGATCAGAGAACATCAGAGAACACATTTTTTTAATATGTAAATTTAAAACTATACTGGTTGATTCATTTTTTTTTATTAACTTTTATTGAGCTTCAAGTGAACGTTTACAAATCAAGTCAAACTGTCACATATAAGTTTATATACACCTTACTCCGTACTCCCACTTGCTCTCCCTCTTGTAAGTCAGCCCTTCCAGTCTCTCATGACAATTTTGCCAGCTTCCAACTCTCTCTATCCTCCCATTCCCCCTCCAGACAGGAGATGCCAACACAGTCTCAAATGTCCACCTGATACAAGTAGTTCACTCTTCATCAGCATCTCTCTCCTACCCACTGTCCAGTCCCTTTCATATCTGATGAGTTGTCTTCGGGGATGGTTCCTGTCCTGTGCCAACAGAAGGTTTGGGGACCATGACCACCGGAATTCCTCTAGTCTCAGTCAGACCATTAAGTTTGGTCTTTTTGTGAGAATTTGGGGTCTGCATCCCACTGATCTCCTGCTCTCTCAGGGGTTCTCTGTTGTGCTCCCTGTCAGGGCAGTCATCGATTGTGGCCAGGCAACAACTAGTTCTTCTCGTCTCAGGATGATATAGGTCTCTGGTTCATGTGGCCCTTTCTGTCTCTTGGGCTCATAGTTATCGTGTTACCTTGGTGTTCTTCATTCTCCTTTGATCCAGGTGGGTTGAGACCAATTGATGCATCTTAGATGGCCGCTTGTTAGCATTTAAGACCCCAGACGCCACATTTCAAAGTGGGATGCAGAATGTTTTCATAATAGAACTATTTTGCCAATTGACTTAGAAGTCCCCTTAAACTATGGTCCCCAAACCCTCGCCCTTGCTCCGCTGACCTTTGAAGGATTCAGTTTATCCCGGAAACTTCTTTGCTTTTGGTCCAGTCCAGTTGAGCTGACCTTCCATGTATTGAGTATTCTCCTCGCCTTCACCTAAAGCAGTTCTTATCTACAAACTAATCAGTAAAAAAACCCTCTCCCACCCTCCCACCCTTCCCCCCTTGTAACCACAAAAGTATGTGTTCTTCTCAGTTTATACTATTTCTCAAGATCTTATAATAGTGGTCTTATACAATATTTCTCCTTTTGCCTCTGACTAATTTCGCTCAGCATAATGCCTTCCAGGTTCCTCCATGTTATGAAATGTTTCACAGATTCATCACTGTTCTTCATCGATGCGTAGTATTCCATTGTGTGAATATACCACAATTTATTTACCCATTTATCCGTTGATGGACACCTTGGTTGCTTCCAGCTTTTTGCTATTGAAAACAGAGCTGCAATAAACATGGGTGTGCATATATGTGTTTGTGTGAAGGTACTTATTTCTCTAGGGTATATTCCGAGGAGTAGGATTTCTGGGTTGTATGGTAGTTCTATTTCTAACTGTTTAAGATAACGCCAGATAGATTTCCAAAGTGGTTGTACCATTTTACATTCCCACCAGCAGTGTATAAGAGTTCCAATCTCTCCGCAGCCTCTCCAACATATATTATTTTGTGTTTTTTGGATTAATGCCAGTCTTGCTGGAGTGAGATGGAATCTCATTGTAATTTTAATTTGCATTTCTCTAATGGCTAATGATTGAGAGCATTTTCTCATGTATCTGTTGGCTGACTGAATATCTTCTTTAGTGGAGTGCGTGTTCATATCCTTTGCCCACTTCTTGATTGGGTTGTTTGTCTTTTCGTGGTTGAGTTTTGACAGAATCATGTAGATTTTAGAGATCAGGCGCTGGTCGGAGATGTCATAGCTGAAAATTCTTTCCCAGTCTGTAGGTGGTCTTTTTATTCTTTTGGTGAAGTCTTTAGATGAGCATAGGTGTTCGATTTTTAGGACCTCCCAGTTACCTGGTTTCTCTTCGTCATCTTTGGTAATGTTTTGTATTCTGTTTATGCCTTGTATTAGGGCTCCTAAGGTTGTCCCTATTTTTTCTTCCATGATCTTTATCATTTTAGTCTTTATGTTTAGGTCTTTGATCCACTTGGAGTTAGTTTTTGTGCATGGTGTGAGGTATGGGTCCTGTTTCGTTTTTTTGCAAATGGATATCCAGTTATGCCAACACCATTTGTTAAAAAGACTATCTTTCCCCAATTAACTGACACTGGGCCTTTGTCAAATATCAGCTGCTCATATGTGGATGGATTTATATCTGGGTTCTCAATTCTGTTCCATTGGTCTATGTGTCTGTTGTTGTACCAATACCAGGCTGTTTTGACTACTGTGGCTGTATAATATGTTCTGAAATCAGGTAGAGTGAGGCCTCCCACTTTCTTCTTCTTTTTCAGTAATGCTTTGCTTATCTGAGGCTTCTTTCCCTTCCATATGAAGTTGGTGATTTATTTCTCCATCACATTAAAAAATGACATTGGAATTTGGATCGGAAGTGCATTATATGTATAGATGGCTTTTGGGAGAATAGACATTTTTACTATGTTAAGTCTTCCTATCCATGAGCAAGGTATGTTTTTCCACTTAAGTAAGTCCTTTTTAGTTTCTTGTAGTAGTACTTTGTAGTTTTCTTTGTATAGGTCTTTTACACCCTTGGTAAGATTTATTCCTAAGTATTTTATCTTCTTGGGGGCTACTGTGAATGGTATTGATTTGGTGATTTCCTCTTCAGTGTTCTTTTTGTTGATGTAGAGGAATCCAAGTGATTTTTGTATGTTTATCTTATAACCTGAGACTCTGCCAAACTCTTCTATTAGTTTCAGTAGTTTTCTGGAGGATTCCTTAGGGTTTTCTGTGTATAAGATCATGTCATCTGCAAAGAGAGATAATTTTACTTTCTCCTTGCCAATCCGGATGCCCTTTATTTCTTTGTCTAGCCTAATTGCTCTGGCTAGGACTTCTAGCACGATGTTGAATAAGAGTGGTGATAAAGGGCATCCTTGTCTGGTTCCCGTTCTCAAGGGAAATGCTTTCAGGCTCTCTCCATTTAGAGTGATATTGGCTGTTGGCTTTGTATAGATGCCCTTTATTATCTTGAGGAATTTTCCTTCAATTCCTATTTTGCTGAGAGTTTTTATCATAAATGGGCGTTGGACTTTGTCAAATGCCTTTTCTGCATCAGTTGATAAGATCATGTGGTTTTTGTCTTTTGTTTTATTTATATGGTGAATTACATTAATGGTTTTTCTAATATTAAACCAGCCTTGCATAAATCCAGCCTTGCATACCTGGTATAAATCCCACTTGGTCGTGGTGGATTAATTTTTTGATATATTGTTGAATTCTATTGGCTAGAATTTTGTTGAGGATTTTTGCATCTGTGTTCATGAGGGATATAGGTCTCTAATTTTCTTTTTTTGTGATGTCTTTACCTGGTTTTGGTATCAGGGAAATGGTGGCTTCACAGAATGAGTTAGGTAGTATTCCGTCATTTTCTATGCTTTGAAATACCTTTAGTAGTAGTGGTGTTAACTCTTCTCTGAAAGTTTGGTAGAACTCTGCAATAAAGCCATCCGGGCCAGGGCTTTTTTTTGTTGGGAGTTTTTTGATTACCGTTTCAATCTCTTGTTTTGTTATGGGTCTATTTAGTTGTTGTACTTCTGATTGTGTTAGTTTAGTTAGGTAGTGTTTTTCCAGGAATTCATCCATTTCTTCTAGGTTTGCAAATTTGTTAGAGTACAATTTTTTGTAATAATCTGATATGATTCTTTTAATTTCAGTTGGGTCTGTTGTGATATGGCCCATCTTGTCTCTTATTCGGGTTATTTGTTTCCTTTCCAGTATTTCTTTAGTCAGTCTGGCCAATGGTTTATCAATTTTGTTAATTTTTTCAAAGAACCAGCTTTTGGCTTTGTTAATTCTTTCAATTGTTTTTCTGTTCTCTAATTCATTTAGTTCAGCTCTAATTTTTTTTTTTTTAATTAACTTTTATTAAGCTTCAAGTGAACATCTAATTTTTATTATTTGTTTTCTTCTGGTGCCTGATGGATTCTTTTGTTGCTCACTTTCTATTTGTTTAAGTTGCAGGGACAGTTCTCTGATTTTGGCTCTTTCTGCTTTTTGTATGTGTGCATTTATCAATATAAATTGGCCTCTGAGCACTGCTTTTGCTGTGTCCCAGAGGTTTTGATAGGAAGTATTTTCATTCTCGTTGCATTCTATGAATTTCCTTATTCCCTCCTTGATGTCTTCTATAACCCAGTCTTTTTTCAGGAGGGTATTGTTCAGTTTCCAAGTATTTGTTTTCTTTTCCCTAATTTTTCTGTTATTGATTTCCATTTTTATGGCCTTATGGTCTGAGAAGATGCTTTGTAATATTTTGATGTTTTGGATTCTGCAAAGGTTTGGTTTATGACCTAATATGTGGTCTATTCTAGAGAATGTTCCATGTGCACTAGAAAAAAAAGTATACTTTGCAGCAGTTGGGTGGAGAGTTCTGTATAAGTCAATGAGGTCAAGTTGGTTGATTGTTGTAATTAGGTCTTCCGTGTCTCTATTGAGCTTCTTACTGGAAGTCCTGTCCTTCTCCGAAAGTGGTGTGTTGAAGTGTCCTACTATAATTGTGGAGGTGTCTATCTCACTTTTCAATTCTGTTAAAATTTGATTTATGTACCTTGCAGCCCTGTCACTGGGTGCATAAATATTTAATATGGTTATATCTTCCTGGTCAATTGTCCCTTTTATCGTTATGTAGTGTCCTTCTTTATCCTTTGTGGAGGATTTAAGTTTAAAGTCTATTTTGTCAGAAATTAATATTGCTACTCCTCTTCTTTTTTGCTTATTGTTTCCTTGATATATTTTTTTCCATCCTTTGAATTTTAGTTTGTTCGTGTCTCTAAGCCTAAGGTGTGTCTCTTGTAGGCAGCATATAGACGGGTTGTGTTTGTTTATCCAGTCTGAGACTGTCTCTTTTTTGGTGCATTTAGTCCATTTACATTCAGCGTAATTATAGATAAGTATGTGTTTAGCGTCATTTTGATGCCTTTTTATGTGTGTTGACAGTTTCATTTTTCCACTTACTTTTTTGTGCTGAGACGTTTTTCTTTATAAATTGTGTGTTCCTCATTTTCATAGTATTTGACTTTATGTTTGCTGAGTCATTACATTTTTCTTGGTTTTTATTTTAAGTTATGGAGTTGTTATACCTCTTTGTGGTTACCTTAATATTTACCCCTATTTTTCTAAGTAAAAACCTAACTTGTGTTGTCCTATATCGCCTTGTATCCCTCTCCATATGGCAGTTCTACGCCACCTGTATTTAGTCCCTCTTTTTGATTATTGTGATCTTTTACATATTGACTTCAATGATGCCCTGTTTTGAGCATTTTTATTTTTTTAATTAATCTTAATTTGTTTTTGTGATTTCCCTATTTGAGTTGATATCAGGATGTTGTGTTCTGTGACCTTGTGTTGTGCTGATATCTGATATTATTGGTTTTCTGACCAAACAATTTCCTTTAGTATTTCTTGTAGCTTTGGTTTGGTTTTTGCAGATTCTCTAAGCTTGTGTTTATCTGTAAATGTCTTAAATGCACCTTCATATTTGAGAGGGAGTTTTGCTGGATATATGATCCTTGGCTGGCAGTTTTTCTCCTTCAGTGCTCTGTATATGTCATCCCATTGCCTTCTTGACTGCATGGTTTCTGCTAAGTAGTCTGAACTTATTCTTATTGATTCTCCCTTGAAGGAGACCTTTCTTTTCTCCCTGGCTGCTTTTAAAATTTTCTGTTTATCTTTGGTTTTGGCAAGTTTGATGATAATATGTCTTGGTGTTTTTCTTTTTGGATCAATCTTAAATGGGGTTCGATGAGCGTCTTGTATAGATATCCTTTTGTCTTTCATGGTGTCAGGGAAGTTTTCTGTCAGCAGATCTTCAACTATTCTCTCTGTGTTTTCTGTCCTCCCTCCCTGTTCTGGGACTCCAATCACATGCAAGTTATCCTTCTTGATAGAGTCCCACATGATTCTTAGGGTTTCTTCATTTTTTTTTAATTCTTTTATCTGATTTTTTTTCAGCTATGTTGGTGTTAATTCCCTGGTCCTCCAGATTTCCCAGTCTGCCTTCTAATTGCTTGAGTCTGCTCCTCTGACTTCCTATTGCATTGTCTAATTCTGTAATTTTATTGTTAATCTTTTGGATTTCTGCATGCTGTCTCTCTTTGGATTCTTGAAACTTATTAATTTTTCCTCTATGTTCTTGAATAATCTTTTTGAGTTCTTCAACTGTTTTATCAGTGTGTTCCTTGGCTTTTTCTGCAGTTTGCGTTATTTCATTTCTGAGGTCATCCCTGATGTCTTGAAAAAAAACTTGAAGCATTCTGTAAATTAGTTTTTTATATTCTGTATCTGATAATTCCAGGATTGTATCTTCATTTGGGAAAGATTTTGATTCTTTTGTTTGGGGGGTTGTAGAAGCAATCATGGTCTGCGTCTTTATGTGGTTTGATATCGACTGCTGTCTCCGAGCCACCACTAAGACATTGTAGTGATTTATTCTATATTTGCTCACTGAGTCTTGTTTTGTTTTCTTTCAATATACATGGATGGGCTACTAGATTGTGCTGTCTTGTTTGTTGTAGTCCTTGACTTACTTTTGACCTATTACCAGCTGGTTTGGGCTGTTACCAGATATATATGCCTGAGTCTATTCACTATTCTTGAGTAGAATCTGATTTGGGGTTATCAAGTGTGTGCTGCACCCTAACACCTCTCCACCTTGAGAAGTAGTGGTGCTAGTTGTGTGCACCGGATTCTATTAGCAGCTGGGGTTCACACTCCGGGGGGGTGCAGGATGCTGACAGGCTTCCCCCAAGTGTCAGTGAGGTAGGTGTGTCTCTATTCCTAAAGCACCTTGGTGGGTGGGCTCTGCAGCTGTACCTTAGGCCCCTAATGCAAGTACCTCTACAGACTGGTAGGTGTCACCCTCCTTAGACCCCTAAGGCAGGAGGCTAGGTGGTCTGGGGGAGCTTCAGCCCTCAGTTCCCTGTTGTGGGTCAGTGAGGGCTCTGTTGCATAGGCAGAGATATCAGACTTGGGAAACTTGTCTTTCCAGTAAATTCACTTAGAAAAAATGCAGTCAGATCCCTATCAGAAATGCCTTTGCATTATAATAGCCACCTTGTTCCCTGTAGGGATGAAAGCCCGAGACTGTGGATCATATATGCTTGGCTGGAGCTGGTTCTGTGTTTTTAGTCCAATTAGGGAAGGATTTTTGGTCCCTGGGTTTTTTGTGGTTGCTTCTCTCAGGCTGGAAGAATGGGTTAGGAAAAGACCAAAAAAAAAAAAAAAAGGGGGAAAGAAAAACCACGGAGCAGTTCTCCCTCTGGCTCAGGAAATTCCAATGTTAATGAAGCCACCTGGGAAAGGGAGGGGAGGGTTCAGAAGAACAGGAGAGAGCAACACCCCGGAATATAGACAAAGTTACTTACCTTACTTGGGATGACTAGTTTATCTTAGATTCCCAAGGGGCCTGTCGCCTATGTGTGCTGGCTGTGTGGAGATTGTCCCCAAGGGTCTGGCCCACAGAAGCCGCGGTCAGTTCCTCCGCTGCCAATCCAAAGCCCAGCGTCAAGGTTCCCCAGCTGGGACGCTGCACTCCTGGCTCTAAAACCAGTTGCTGCCTCCCAGGGACTTCTCCTCCCGCCAGCCGTGTCGCCGCATGCCACCCACGTGGACCGGCTAGGCCCCCTCCTGGGGTCAGTTCAGGGGGGGAGGGCTGCACCCCGTGTTTGCACCGTCACAGGATGTGGTGCTCAGCTCCCCTGCGCCCAGTCCTAAGCCCCACGCCAAGGTTCCCCGGCTGGGATGCTGCACTCCGGGCTCCAAAACCAATCACTGCCTCCCGGGGACTTCTCCCACGAGCCATGTCGCCATGCCGCCCGCGCTGACCAGCTGGGTCCCCTCCTGAGGTCAGTTCAGAGGGGTAGGGCTGTGCGCCGCATTTGTGCCATCACAGGATGTTGCATTCAGCGCCCCTGCACCCAGTCCCAAGCCTGGCGCCAAGGTTACCTGACTGGGACGCTGGCTCCAGGCTCCGAAAACAGTTTCTGCTTCCCTGTAGTTGTTCCTTCGCCATCTCTGTCACCTAGGTCAACTCTTTAAATCTGTGTTTGTTGGTCAGGGTTCGTAGATTGTCATGTATGTGATCGATTCACTTGTTTTTCTGAGTCTTTGTTGCAAGAAGGATCCGAGGTAGTGTCTACCTAGTCAGCCATCTTGGCCCCCCCAACACATTTTTACTGGACTAGGAAAAACATACACATATGGAATTCATAAAAAATAAGGAATTTAATTATATGTTTAAAATTGCATAACATTTTGATGGGATTAGTGGTTTTTAACAAGAAAATCTTTCTCAATATTGACATAATAAAAATAACCATTTCAAAAATAAATTAGGAACTGGAAATACATACAAAATTTGTAATACCTTTCAGAATCTCTTATCTTTGTCATACATAGGAAGGCCTGAAAGTTCTAATTAAAATGGATCTTGATTTCTTCTCATAACTAAGCCACTCACAGTTCAGCTATAATCCAGAATAATTGAAATAGAATATTTATGTAAACAAAATTGTGCCTCTCAACTTTGCAAGCCACACATTAATTAATGCTGAAGGCAAGATTATTGCCCTTGCTGATCTGAAGAATTGAACATTATTTATGCCTGTTTAAAAAAAATCACATAATGGAAAAGTAGACATGTAGTATTGCCTATCAATTACAAAAGGAGCCCTGGTGGTGCAATTGTTAAGTGCTTGGCTGCTACCCAAAAGGTTAGCAGTTTGAACTTACCAGCCACTCCAGGGAGAAAAAGTATGGCAATCTACTCCTGTAAAGATTACAGCTTAGGAAACTATATATGAGACAGTTCAACTCTGTCCTGTAGGGTCACTGTGAGTCAGGATTGACTCAAGGGCACATAACAACAACATCAGTTACAGTACAAATGGAAATGAAACACCATTCATTTTTATTAAAGCAAACCATTTTATACTCATTTAACATATAGGTAGTGGTTTCAGTTTGTGTCCAAAGATGATTATATTAATGGTCTTAAATCACAAAATATACAGTTGTATCCTTTGTGTAAATGTAAAAATGTATGTGATCATTTTTCTTCTTTAGTTCTGCACTTGGTATACGGCGTCATTAATTCACACTCCTTTTTAGTTCATCTATTATTTCCTTCTTATCTAGTAATAATTCCTTCCCTATTTGCCTTCTGGCAAATTTTTTTTTTTAGCTTTCAAATTCTTTCTTTTTAACACTTTATACAATATTGTGACTCATCACATTATAATTAAGAAAGACAAATTTCCTCTTTGAACAAGGGTTTTCCCAGCGAGGATGGTGAGACTTTGTTTCACATACTTTGGACATGTTATCAGGAGAGACCAATCCCTGGAGAAGATCATCATGCCTGGTAAAGTAGACAGTCAGTGAAAAAGAAGAAGACCCTCAAAAAGATGGATTGACACAGTGGCTGCAATAATGGGTTCAAGCATAATAATGATTGTGAGGACGGTGAAGGACCAGGCAGTGTTCCGTTCTGTTGTACATAGGGTTGCTATGAGTCAGAACCAACTCGATGGCACCTAACAACAACAGCAAAGGAATGCAGTGCTGGAGGCATTCACTTGTCTATGCCAAGAAATTTGGAAGACAGCTACCTGGCCAACTGACTGGAAGAGATTCATACTTATTTCTCTGCCCATTCCAAAGAAAGGTGAGCCAACAGAATGCAGAAATTGTCGAACAATATCATTAATATCACACATAAGTAAAATTTGGCTGAAGAAAATTCAAAAATGGTTGCAGCAGTACATGGGCAAGGAACTGTCAGAAATTCAAGCCAGATTCAGAAGAGGACATGGAAAGAGGAATATCATTGCTGATGTTAGATGGATCTTGACTGAAAGCAGAGAATACCAGAAAGATGTTTACTTGTGTTTTATTGACTATACAAAGGCATGTGACTGTGTGGATCATAACAAATTATGGATAACATTGCAAAGAATAAGCATTCCAGAACACCTAATTGTGCTCATGAGGAATCTATACATAGATCAAGAGGCAGTCGTTCAAAGAGGGCAAGGGAATACTGTGTGGTTTAAAACAAAGAAAGATGTATGTCAGGGTTGTATAATTTCACCATACTTATATTGAGCAAGTAATTCGAGAAGCTCTACTATATGAAGAAGAATGGGACATCAGGATTGGAGGAAGACTGATATTCAGATGACACAACCTTGATTGCTGAAAGTGAGGAAAACGTGAAATGCTTACTGATGAAGATCAAAGACTACAGCCATCAGTATGGATTACACCTCAACATAAAGGAAACAAAAATCCTCACAACTGGACAAATAAGCCACATCATGATAAATGGAGTAAATATTGAAGTTATTAAGGATTTCAGTTTACTTGGATCAACTATCAATACCCATGGAAGCATCAATCAAGAAATCAATAGATGCTTTCACCTAAAACAAAAACAAAAACAACTATCATACGATGTATTTGCTTGGGAAAATCTGTTCCAAAAGATCTCTTTAAAGAGTTAAAATGAAAAGATATCACTCTGAGGATAAGGTGTACCTCACCCAAGTCATCGTATTTTCAATTCCCTCATGTACATGTGAAAGGACAATGAATAAAGACGAATGAAGACTAGACGCTTTTGAATTATGCTGTTGGTAAAAAATATTGAATATACTATGGACTGCCAGAAGAAGAAAAAAAATCTGTCTTGGAAGAAGGCCAGCCAGAATTCAGAAGCAATAATGGCAAGACTTTGTCTCACCTACTTGGGCCGTGCTACCAGAAGGGACCATTCCCTGGAGAAGGACATCATGTTTGGTAAAGTAGAAGCTCAGAGAAAGAGAGGAAAACCCTCAACCAGAAGAATTGACCCGATGACTGCCAAGATGGGCTCAAGTATAGCAAAGATTGTGAGGATGGTGCAGGACCAGACAACTTTTCGTTTTGCTGTACATAGATAGGGTCGCTATGAGTTGGAACTAACTGGAAGGCATCTAGCAACAACAACAACTCATTTTCAGAAATAATCACATTTGATGAGTAAATTACTGCCCACCAGTGACATTCTGGGTTTCTCATAAAGCTCCAGTTAGAGATAATGTGTACCACTCATTTCTCCATGTTTCATCTGTCCAGTGGTACAAGTCAGAAAATTTTAAATACAGTTAATGTGATACTATTTGTTCCCAAATTACACGCATAAAAGAAAAAAATTAAAAAACTCTCCATGCTCTGAGTCAAATACATCTGGGAATTCCTTCAAGGAATTATCACATGAGACTACTGAAGTCCCATTATGTCCTTCTATCTGCAGACTTTTATTAGTGTCCACCACTTTAAAGGTATTCAAGAACTTCCTCTCACTTTGCCCTGTAAAAACAGCCCTCTAACACAGTCTAATTCCCTGTTCTTGACAAGATCATAGAATATAGCTGAGAGAGAAAAGACACCAGAAGAGTTCCATGTCCTTGAAAAGGGGACATGGCAGCAGAAGGTTTCTGTGGACCAAATGGCCAGAGACCTGGGAGGATACCATTGCAGAGGAATGACAACACAATGGCCCAGAGAGATTTACACACTTTAGTGGATGTCAACATGGGACAATTGTGGACCATATACTTTTATTTAATCCACTTGTAGCCACAATGCTGCATAAGCTCCCCCACCCCCACCACCTCCACCACATTATTACTAGGTAGATAAATCCTGTGGAGAAGAAATACACGTTAGAGTGATTTAAATAACTGAATTGACCGAGTTTAAACCAGAAATTAGTAAATTAGCATTTACCAAATTATTTTCTGCCATAATTTGAAATGCCACTTAAAATAGAGATTACATTGAATTAGAGAAAAATAATTATCCACATATCTGAGCTTATGATCAGAAAAACCCAAAACTACCACATGGCTTTTGTAATACAGATCCATGTTTGAATCTCAACTCCATCTCCCATTTATCTCTCTACAAAAATAGATTCCCCAGATGAAGTCAGCACAACTTGACCAAGGCAAAGTCATAGAAGCTTCTTAGACACATCCAAACACCTTGAAGGACTGAGTTACGGGGACTGAGGCCTGGGGACCCTGGTACAGGGGGACATCTAGGTCAATTGGCATAGCATTGTTCATAAAGAAAATGTTCTACAAACTACTTTGGTGAGTAAAGTCTGGGGTCTTAAAAGTTTGTGAGTGGCCATCTAAGATACATCTATTGGAGCATCAAGTTTTAAGCAAAGGAGAATGATGAAAACTACAGACACAAGAAAAATATTAGTCCAAAGGACTAATGAAACACATTAACCACAGGCTCCACCAGCCCAAGCCCAGAGGAACTAGATGGTGCCTGGCTACCACCATTGACCCCTCTGACAGGAATCGCAATAGAGGGTCCCAGACAGAGCAGGAGAAAAATGTAGAACAAAATTCAAATTCACAAAAAAAGACCAGACTTACTGGTCTGACAGGTACAAGAGGAACTTCCAAGACTATGGTCCCTGGACACCCTGCTAACTCAGAATTGAAGCCACCTCCAAAGTCCACCTTTAGCTGAAGATTAGACAGGCCTATAAAACAAGCAATAACACATGTAAGGAATGTCCTTCTTAGTTCAGACAAGTATATGAGGCCAAATGAGCAACAATTGTCCAAAAGCAAACATGAGAAGGCAGGAAAGGACAGGAAAGCTGGAGGAATGAACATGGGAAACCCAGGGTAGAAAGAGAAAGGGGGAGAGTGTTGACACAATGCAGGGATTGCAACCAACTTCAAAAAATAATGTGTGTATAATTTTTTGAATGAGAAACTAACTTGCACTGTAAATGTTCACCTAAATCAAAATGAGAAAATAATAGTTTCCGAGTCACTATCTGTCTTATGATGATATGTGCAAAGACCTGGAGATAGAAAACCAAAAAGGAAGAACATGCTCAGCATTTCTCAAGCTGAAAGAACCGAAGACCAAATTCAAGCCTTGAGTTGCAATATTGAAGGATTCTACAGGGAAAATATCAAATGATGCAGGAAGCATCAAAAGGAGATAGAAGGAATACACAGTCAATATACCAAAAAGAATTGGCCAACCATTTCAGGAGGTAACATATGATCAGGAACTGATGGTACTGAAGGAATAAGTCCAAGCTGTGCTGAAGGCGTTGGTGAAAAACAAGGCTTCTGGGAACTGAAGGAATACCAATTGAGATGTTTCAACAAACGGATGCAGCACTGGAAGTGCTCACTTGTCTATGCCAAGAATTTTGGTAGACATCTACTTGGCCAACCGACTGGAAGAGATCCCTACTCCAAAGAAAGGTGATGCAACCAACTGTGGAAATTATTGAACAATATCGTTAATATCACATGCAAGCAAACTTTTGCTAAAGATCATTCAAAAGTGGCTGTGGCAGTATATGGACAGGAAACTGCCAGAAATTCAAGACAGATTTAGAAGAGGACGTGGAACCAGGGATATCATTGCTGATGCCAGGTGGATCCTCGTTGAAAGCAAAGAATACTGGAAAGATGTTTACCTGTGTTTTATTGACTATGCTAAGGCATTTGACTGTGTGGATCATAACAAATTATGGATAACATTGTGGAGAATGAGAATTCCAGAACACTAAATTGTGCTCATGAGGAATCTGTACATGGATCAAGAGGCAGTCATTTGAACAGAAAAAGGGGATACTGTGTGGTTTAAAGTTAGGAAAGGTGTGCATCAGGGTTGTGTCTTTTCACCATACCTATTCAATCTGTATGCTGAACAAATAATCTGAGAAGCTGGACTATATGAAGAAGAAAGGGGTATCAGGATCGGAGGAAGACTCATTAACAACCTGCACCATGCAGATGACACAACCTTGCTTACTGAAAGTGAAGAGGACTTGAAGCAGTTACTGATGAAGATCAAACACCACAGCCTTCAGTATGAATTACACCCCAACGTAAAGAAAACAAAAACTCTCACAACTGTACCAATAACCAACATCATAATAAATGGAGAAAAGATTGAGGCTGTCAAGGGTTTCATTTTGCTTGGATCCACAATCAACACCCATGGAAAGAGCAGTCAGGAAATCAAAAGATGCATGGCATTGGGCAAATCGGCTGCAAGAGATCTCTTTAAAGGGTTAAAAAGCAAAGATGACACCTTGAGAACTAAAGTGAGCCTGACTCAAGCTACGGTGTTTTCAATCCCCTCATATGCATGCCGAAGCTGGATGATGAATACGGAAGCCTGAAGAAGAGTTGATGTCTTTGAATTGTGATGTTGGTGAAGAATATTGAATATCCCACAGACTGCCCAAAGAATGGAAACCCTGGTGGTGTAGTGGTTAAGTGCTACATTTGCTAACAAAGAGGTCAGCAGTTCGAATCCACCAGGTGCTCCTTGGAAACTCAATGAGGCAGTTCTACTGTGTCCTGTAGGGTTACTATGAGTCAGGATCGACTCGATGGCAGTGGGCTTGGTTTGGTTTTTTGGCCCAAAGAATGAGCAAATCTGCCTTGGAAGAAACGAAACCAGGATGCTCCTTGGAAGCAAAGGTGGTGAGACTAGGTCTTACACACTTTCGACATGTTGTCAGGAGAGATCAGTCCCTGGAGAAGGACGTTATGCTTAGTAAAGTACAGGGCAGCGAATTACAGAAAGACCCTTGACGACAACAATTAGGCAACAATAGATTCTTACCTAATCTCCTTTTTTATTATCTCAAACATGATTGGCTTAAAATACATTCTATGCAGAAGTGGCCTTATTAATGTGACAAAGATAAACCTATTCCCAAATGGTATTACATCTACAGGTATACCCAGAAAAATTAGGATTTACAGCACATATTTTGTGGGGACACAATTCAATCCATAACACTATCTATCACTTTTCTGTATTTTTTCTCAGTAGCACTTACTACCACCTGAAGCTTTAGATTTGTTTGTGTATTGCTGGTTTCTCCTGCAGAAATAAGTTCAAGATGGACATAGACTTTGTGCTGTTCAATGTAGTATTCCCAGACCCTAGAAAATTCACTGGTACAGAAAAAGGCTCTGACAAACACTTGTAGAATAAATAAATGTATTTATCAAAGTGCATAGTGAACAGTACGTATTAGGTCCTAAGTAAATGTGATTTCTCTCTTTCTTGTTTCACAATTACTCCTGAGAAGGTATGGTCTATGTATCAATAATGCTTAAAGTAAGGAATTTACTGAATTATGGCATCTGACAGGAAAGCCATGTAACTGAAGAAAGGGCTTAAAAAAGAAAAGAGAGAATACCTCGGAAATAATATTCCATAACTTTACTTAACCCCAGCTCTGTGCACAAGCTTATATTTGAAGTAGTGTATTTGTTAATTAATATACCATATTTTTTTTCAGGGGATGGAAGGAAAGAAGAGAGAAATGAAATATTTTTCAGGGTCATTTCAGACTGCAGCTTTTGGGGGGACCCTCACAAGAAGATGTTTGTATTAATTATAATTTTTGCTTTTTGGTGCATCATTATCACTGGTCCACACCAGGCCCTTCTCTTGATTGATTGATTTCCTTTTATCCCAGTTCCGCAAATTCTGTTCCACATTCTCAACCTAGGCAGTGAGCCTACCGTCTAATATATGTTGCATTGTTGTATGTGTTCCTGAAACATATGTATTGTTATTTTGAATGCATGCTTTTTTATTTGCATATATACTCTTATATATCTAAATTTCTCTTACTTTTTTCACTTAGCTCTATATTGCTAAGATACAGGCATATCACTATATGCATATCTTTGTCACTTCCAAATACTGCTAAGTTCTCCATCTATTTTTTTTAAATACCACATCTCGCCTATCTACTTTATGTAAATAATCATTTACATTTTTAAAGCAATAAAAATTCTCCTTAAATACCTTGCACATTTTCATAAAATAAAATGCATCATTTAAAGAAGTCTCCAACACTTGTGGTAATGCGTTAAGTTCTTTCTTTGGCTGGATTTCTCTTAAGATATCTTTCAACCAACTAGAGTTGGCTGAAGTACCTAGACTTGTAGCTTAAGTAAGAAGGATGGGTAATTTATTTTTTATATTGGAGAGAAAAATTCTCACACTCATGCGTCTATGTGTACATGCACTCATGTCTCTTTTCAGAAGGACAAAAGTAGCCAGGGAGACTTTCTCCCGCTGTGAAGAACAAAAACTCCAGGTAGTGTACTCGGACACAGAGCGCACTGTTTTGCCGCTCTCTAAAATGTCACTTCATGGGCAGCCTGCTGAGCTCAGCTCAGAGCCATGGTGCCAAGATTGCTAATAAAAAAGAATAAAGGTTAACGAAGGCATTGGGTTATTTATTATCTTGAATAAAATAGCCTAGGTTTCATCTGGATGGTTTGTTCACGGCATAAGGTCTTGCCTTTGATTTTTCACATTTTACTTTTCTTTTCTGCAGGCTTTGAATTTTAATGCTTTTGCAAGGATACATTCTTATCATATTTATTAGATACGCAATGATATTACTAAAATGAATGGAGATGCCATAGATATTGAAATACGATGGCTGACATACGTGGAAAATAAAACAATAAATCCTTCAGAGAGCTCGCTTTGCGATTCAATAAATGAGAATCTTGTACACTAAGCACCTCTTTTGTTGCTCATGGCCATTCTTTTTAAAGAAAAGTAAATCTAAAGATTTAAGTGTGGCATTTATGAAATATAGGAAAACTGACCTTTTATAAAGAGCGTATCATGCTTCAGTTGCACACCTCAGATTTGGGTTTAAAAGCTGCAATTCACTGAAGAAGAAACAAACTCTGTGAAAGAGCTAGCCTGTCAGCTGACAGAATATAAACTACCAGGAATATGCCAGGCTTCATAGCCAGGACCCCATCCTAAAGCTTACAAGTGAGACAAGAGCACACATGCTATTCTGCCTTCAGCTGTTGAGTCCAAGAATTTGCGTACCTTAAATATAGGAGGTGTACAAAGAGATTTAGTCTTGAGCTCCACTCAAGAATCTGAACTGTCCAGATTAAAAATATATGTGGTTTGAAATCATATCATTGCTGTAACTAAGTCAATAGCTGCATTTAATCTTCAATAATTTAGATTGTTCTCAAATAAGAACTAAATATGTGGCCATCTTCAAAATGATTGCTTGCCATTCACCATTCCTGCATTCCCCAACACATTCTGCCAGGTTAGAATATTAACAATTAAATTCTCATGAAAGAACGAATGTATTTTTCATTTTTTGTTGCTTTTCCAAAGCCTATTTTTCTCCAGGAGGTGTGGATAGCTGCTAATTTCTATGTGTAAAATTTCCTTCTGCTTTCCTGGCTTGATTTTTATTGCAAAAAATAGAACCACAGTCTTCGGTACCCTTTCTTCCTGGCCAAAAGAGAAAGCCTTTGAGTTAGCTATCTCCTAAAGCACTCTACCTACTAGAATTACTCAGACTATTCATTTAACCGATACTGGTTTAGTGCATAATATCCGTCAGTCACTGTTTTAAGCATTGACATACAGCCACTAAAAAAAAAAAAAATTCTTCTAGAACTTATGTTGTAACCTATATCAGGAAAATACCAAAGATTATTTGGAAAATTATTGTTATTTTAACTGTCCATAGTCTACAGAACATCACATGTGTATATATTTGGCAAAATCCAAAGATCAAAACTAGTTTTTAGTTTTTAGCTAAGATAAACTCGTATTTGTAGTCTCTGAGAAAGACAAATGTTTATTACCCCATTAGAGAGTACCAGAGAATATGTGGCTGTTAGACCTACTCACAAACATTCTGGTTCTTCTTCTGAATAAAATTTCAATTTCCCAACCTCTTGAAGTTATGATCAATCATATGGTTTTCTTGGGCCAACAACATGTGAACGGAAGTAACACATGTCACTTCCATATGAAAGCTTTAGTACTTTCAGTACAGGTACTGTCTCTCTGCAATAATTGAGGTAGTGCCTTCACCTTCAATCTGGGTCCTGGAATGAGGACTACCTACAGCAAAACTCCCATGATGGATAAGGAGCCTGAGTGAGAAACAAAACCTTGTGTTTAACTTTAGCACAATTTAGTGAGCTACCATTTATATGCAATAAAATTCATTCTTTTTAGTGGTACAATTTGATAAGTTTTGAAGAATGTACACGTAAGTGTTGTTTTCATTAGTTGTGTTGAGTTGATTATAAAACCACAATCAAAATTGAGAAATAAAGAATTTTTATTACCTCCCGAATTCTCTTTCTGTGGCTAGGTTTTCAGTTCCCTTCCCTATTCTAAGTGCCTGGAAGAATTCTCTCTGTTGTCTGTCACTATATTGTTGCTGCTGTTGTTAAGTGCCATTAAGTTAGTTCTGACTCATAGTGATCCTATGTAGAACAGAATAAAACACTGCCTAGTCCCGTGCCATCCTCACAAACATTGCTATGCTTGAGCCCACTGTTGCCGCCACTGTCAACCCATCTCATTGTGGGTCTTCCTCTTTTTCATTGACCTTCTATTTTACTAAGCATGACGTCCTTCTCTAGGGACTGGTCCCTCTTGATAACATGTTAAAGCATATGAGACAAAGTCTTGCCATCCTTGATTCTGAGGAGCATGCTTGTACTCATTCTAAGACAGACTTGTTTGTTATTTTTGCAGTTCAAGGTATATTCAACAGTCTTCATCAACTCCATAATTCAAAGGCGTCAATTCTTCTTTGGTCTTCCTTAGGCATGGTCCAGCTTTCGCATGCTTTTAAGAGGCAATTGAAAACACCATGGCTTGGCTCAGGCGCACCTTAGTCCTTAAAGTGACAACTTTGCTTTTTAATACTTTAAAGGGAACTTTTGCAGAAGATTAGCCCAATGCAATAATCTCTTTACTGCTGCTTCCATGGGCATTGACTGTGAATCAAAATCAAATGAAATCCTTGACGACTTCAATCTTTTCTCTGTTTATCATGTTGTTGCTAATTGGTCCAGTTATGAGCATTTTTGTTGAAGGCTGTAGTCTTTTATCTTCATCAGTAACTGCTTTAAGTCCTCTTCACTTTCAGCAAGCAAGATTGTGTCATCTGCATATCACATGTTGTTAATGAGTCTTCCTCCAACCCCAGTGTTCTTCATTTAGTCCAGCTTCTTGGATTATTTGCTCTGCATACAGGTTGAATAAGTTTAGCCAAATGATAAAACCCTGATGTACACCTTTCCTGATTTTAAACCACAAAGTATTCCCTTGTTCTGTTCTAATGACTGCCTCTAGTACAGGTTCTGCATGAGCACAATTAAATGTTCTAGAATTCCCATTTTCCATAATGTTATCTATAATTTGTTACAATCCACACAGTCCAATGCTTTGGAGAGTCAATAAAACACATGTAAATATCTTTCTGGTATTCTCTGCTTTCAAGAACTCATCTGAAATCAGCAATGATATTCCTTGTTCCAAGTCTCTTCTGAATCCAGCTTGAATTTCTGACAGTTCTCTATCTGTGTACTGCTGTAACTGTTTTTGAATTATCTTCAGCATAATTTTACTTATATGTGTTAATACTGATATTGTTTGATAATTTCCACATTCTGTTGAATGACTTTTCTTCAGAATGCGCACAAATATGGATCTCTTCCAGTCAGTTGGCCAGGTAGCTGCCTTCCAAATTTTTTTGTATAGGCTAGTGAGCCCTTCCAGCATTGCATTTGTTTGTTGAAACATCTCACTCGGTATTCCCTTAATTCCTGGAGCCTTGTTTTCCACCAATGCATTCAATGCAGCTTGGACTCCTTCCTTCAAAACTCTCAGTCCTTGATCATATGCTACCTCTTGAAATGTTTGAACATTGACCAATTCTTTTTTGGTACAGTTACTTTTTGTATTCCTTCCATCTTTTTTTGATGCTTCCTGTGTCATTTAATACTTTGCCCATAGAATCCCTCAAGATCGCAATTCAAAGCTTGAATTTTCTCTTCAGTTCTTTCAGCTTGAAAAATGCTGAGCATGTTCTTCCCCTTTGGTTTTCCAAATCCAAGCCTTTGCACATTTCATTATAATAGTTTACTTTGCCTTCTCATGCTGCCCTTTGAAATCTTTTTTCAGCTCTTTTACTTCATCATTTCTTCCATTCTCTTTAGCTACTGTATGTTCTAGAGAAAGTTTCAGAGTTTCTTCTGACATCCATTTTGGCCTTTTCTTTCTGTCCTATCTTTTTAATGACCATTGCTTTCTTTATGTGTTATGTCCTTTATGTCATCCCACAAACTCATCTGTTCTTCAGTCATCAAATCTATTCTGGAAAGGTCTCTAAATTCAGGTGGAATATATTCAAGGTTGGACTTTGGCTCTCACGGACCTTTTTTTTTAATAATCTGCAGCTTCAATTTGAACTTGCATAGGAGCAATTGATGGCCTGTTCTACAGTTGGCCCCTGTCCTTGTTCTGACTGATGATATTGAGCTTCCCCATTGTCTCTTTCAACAGATGTAGTCGATTTGATTCCTGTGTATTCCATCTGGCAATGTCCACAAGTATAGTCACCATTTATGTTGTTGAAAAAAAGTATTTGCAATGAATAAGTATTGGTCTTGCAAAATTCTATACTGTGATGTCCGGCATCATTTCTCTCACCAAGGTCATATTTTCTAACTGCTGATCATTCTTCTTTGCTTCCAGGTTTCACATTTCAATCACCAGTAATTATCAATGCATCTTGACTACATGTTTGATTAATTACAGACTGCAGAAGATGGTAAATGTCTTCAATTTCTCATCTTTGGCATTGGCGGTTGGTGTGTAAATTTAAGTAATAGTCATGTTAACTTGTCTTTCTTGTAGGTGTATAGATATTAAAGCATTCCTTTGCATCTCTCTATCTATCGTCTATCTCTCCATCCATCGAAAGAATTATTTGTCTCTGATATTTTTAAATTAGTGCCATTATATCTAGCATTTCCATTTTGCTTCCTTTTAAAGCTTCCATTTCTCTGTTGAAATTCTCCTTTATTTATGCATATTGTCCACCTTTTCCAGCGGTTCCTTTAACACATATTCTTTGTGTTTTAAGCCATCAAAATTTTAAAGAGTTTATTACTGCAGCCAAAATCAGAATATCTGGCTTGTACAGAAAGGAAAAAAAAATTCTAGAAAAGAAATATGCAATAATGAGAGATCCAATTAATATAGTATATTTCTAAAAATAAAATTGTCTGCTTTATAATAATAATAACAATAGCCATTGTCCTCAGATGGCCCAAGATTATACATATTGGAAAACAAACAAACAAAAACTGCATAGGAGGAAGCAAACAATAGTTGTACACCACCACCCAACCACATGAAGAGTGGACTCTTGATCTAAACTGCCTTACAACACGAAAATTAGAAAAAAGCTATATATTTGGGGAACATATAATATTTATATTTTAAGATAAATTATCATTATATATTATAAATAGTGATAGCTACTGCTATCTGGGCCTGGATAAGGTATTTATTTGTTAGAACCAAATAATTTTATTTATCATTCTGAATCCTATATTTAAGCTATAAAAGGAATAAACCCACTGCCATCCAATTGATTCCGACTCACAGTGACCCTGTATGGCAGAATAGAACTTCCCTGTTGGAATTCCAAGGCCGTAATCTTTATGGAAGCAGACTGCCACAGCTTTCTCCTGCAGAGCAGCTGGTGGGTTTGAAGCATCGACCTTTTGGTTAGTAGCTGAGTGCCCTAACCACTGTACCGCCAGGGCTCCTATGTAATCTGTTGTTGATTTAGTTGTTGAATAAGTTATGTAGAACTGCTTCATAAGTTTTTCTAGGCTGTGACCTTTCAGAAGCAGATCTCCAGACATGTTCTTTGAGGTACCTCTGAGTGGGTTTGAATGGCCAACTTTTTGGTTAGTAGCAGAGTCCTTACCCATCTGTGTTACTCAAGGACTCCAATTATACATAAATATAAATTCAGAGGCCCTTAATGACCTCCTAATTGCCTAGCCTAATGGACACTTTTAATTTCCTGTCAAAATCTCTTTCGTGCATCTTTTCTCTGTCTACTCATTAAATGTTGTTTCCGCTCATGATTACTCCTCAGCATCTTTTTTTTTTTTTTTTTAATTGTGCTTTAGGTGAAAGCTTACAGCTCAGGTTAGTTTCTCATACAAAAATTTAAACACACATTGTTAGGTCACCTTAGCTGCTATCCCTATAATGTGACCACATATTCTTTCTTTCCACCCCGGATTTTCTGTGTTCATTCAGCCAGCTCCTGTCTCTTTCTGCCTTCTCATCTGGCCTCTGGACAGGAGCTGCCCATTTAGTCTCGTGTATTCATTTGAACCGAGAGGCACACTCTTCATGAGTATCATTTTATGTCTTATAGTCCAGTCTATTTTTTGTCTGAAGAGTTGGCTTCAGGAATGGTTTTGGTTTTGGGTTAACAGAGAGTCCAGGCCATGTCTTCTGGGATTCCTCCAGTCTCAGTTAGACCATTAAGTCTGGTCTTTTACTACAATTTGAGTTCTACTCCTCACTTTTCTTCTGCTCCTTCGGGGACTCTCTGCTGTGTTTCCTGTCAGGGCCGTCATTGGTGGTAGTTGGGCACCATCTAGTTCTTCTGGTCTCAGGCTGATGGAGTCTCAGGTTGATGTGGCCCCTTTTGTCTCTTGGGCCAGTATTTTCCTTGTGTCTTTGGTGCTCTTCATTCTCCCATGCTCCAGTTGGGTTGGGACGCATTGATGTATGTTAGATGGCTGCTTGATGGCTTTTAAGACCCCAGACACCACTCACCAAAGCAGGATGCAGAACATTTTCTTAATAAACTTTGTTATACCAGTTGACCTAGATGTTCCCTGAAACCATAATCCCCAGACCTCCACCCCTGCTGCACTGTCCCTCAAAGTGTTTGGTTGTGTTCAGAAAACTTCTTAGTTCAGTATCTTTTATAATATATGCTGCATTGAATTATTGCCTCCATTCTAATAACAGTTTTGACTACTACCAAGCTCCAAACTTGAGCTCTCCTGTCAACTTCTGATTCATTCGTGAATCAGACTGCTAGATATTACCATCTGGAAGTCGCAAGCTTCTTAACTTCTGCATACTCAGAAAATAATCTGTTATCCTCCTCAATATTATCCTTCCCTGCCTGTTGTATATGTACTACCTAGTCAACAACTACACTATAAACCAGAGAATTATTTATTTATTTAGAAAATATTTATCAGGTTCCTATTGCTTTATAGAGGAATAATTCTGGGACATTTCTCTCACCAGTACTTTGTTCTGCAGACCTGAAAGTGTGTCCTTTGACATTGGTACAAAGGTGACCTATTTAACATATAGCTCTCAATGTTTACAGCTTTTAAATATTCCAAACTTAGAAACATAAAAATCTCAGAAGATAACTAAATGCCTGCATGTGCCAGAGTAGCTTCCGAAGATCTGGGTGCTGACATCTCTTCATTGTCTGGTAAATGCCTATATATTTTTAAAAAACAAAAACATACAGATAAAACCACATATATTGAATATATTCAATGCCTGCAATTTTGTGTTATATCTACTGATCTGTATGGATAGATACATAGATAGGTTGTGTATATACAGAAATTTTTCTGAAAGTATGCTTCCCAAAAATTTTAATCATGTTTATGTCTGGATTGATTGATAACAGACTCTATGAATTTTTCTTTACATATATTTTTTTTATTTTCTGAACTAATTTATAGTTAACTATTACTAATTATTTGTATTCTGAAAAGCCACAAAGCTCTTTACATTATTAAATGACTGTGATTAAATATACTATTGCATTGTCAATGCTAGAACGTTTATTTTATTTGTGTTAAAGCAATTAAAAAAAAAAAACTTGTGTGTGGACTTTTGAAGTAAAATGACATCTGGCTAGATATTTCTGAATTAGTTTATCCCATAAATATTAAGGAATATATAAGAAAGATATCACAGCCTTAAAATCCAGTAGTTGAAATTAATGTCAGATTCTGGAAGGAATCTACTATCAAGCAAACACTGTAGCCATGTGAAAAACTTACTCATATTTCACAATATTTGCAGAAATGAAAGTTAAAAAAACAGAAAGAGTATCTTACCAGCTTCCCAACCCTCAATGCATAACTCAGACACCCACTTTTTCTGCTAACCAAAAAGCTATGAGTATGGCCCTATACTATGTAGATGCTGCTACACGAGGTTGTAAGAACCCATTTTTCCATCACATGCCATCACCCCTCCGCTCACATTTATTAATCTTTTTAATTGTACAAATAATAATCGTTCATTATAGAATAATTAGAAAACATAAATAATAAGCATAAATGAGTCAAAGCAAAAAACAAAAATTAAACAGCAATCTTGTCATTCAGAAATAACTATTATTAAAGATTTACTCTCTATCCTCATTTATATAAATACTAACATCTTATATGTTATCAGTAAAATAGTACAGCCTTGCTTAATGATTTGATGTCAGTCCATAGCTACATAAATGTATCATTTAAGTTCACATAAGTGAGAAACTAAACTATATAGTTATCATTTAAGTATAATATTCATATAGAATATAGAGATCTATTTATATAAGGAAATCATATAATAAAAAAAATTCATAGCCGCTTTAATATTTAACAGTGTATCTGAAACATATCTATGTAAGTATATACTCCAAATTATGTTCCATGTTCTTAAGAGAGTACAGCTTTTTAATAAAGAACTTATTTTTGATACCTAGGGTATTCTGAAATTTTAACTATAATAATCCCTGCTACAATAAATATTCTAGTGGAGTGTGTATGTTTGTGTGTGCGTGTGTGTGCCATAATTATTTTCTCATTTCTTTTAAGATAACCCAGAAAATCAAGCCTGTAGCCATTGAGTTGGTTCTTACTCATAGAGACCCTATAGGACAGAATAGAATTGCCCCATAATGTTTCCAAAGGTGGATTTGAACTGCCGACCTTTTGATTAGCAGCCGTGCTCTTAACCACTTCACCACTGGGGGTTCCTTAAGATAAGGTCTTCTAAACAGAATTATTTTGTGCAATTTTTGGAATATCATGAAATTTTTGACACATTTAAACTCATTATTATCATCTTATGATATCATCTTATGATAATAATGTTTGAGAATATAAGTTTCCTCAGAGAGGTATGGGCACTTGGTGTCATCAGTCCTGTTTTATACTCTTCTAATATGCAGGAATGTTAGATAATTATTGCTTCAATTTCTTTTTTGACTAGAGAAATAATTTAAAAAATGCATATCTGCTGTTTCCATTTCTTCTTTCATAAATTGGCAAAAATTTATATCTTTGATCATTTTGTTATTGGAATGTTCTTATTAGTTAATTTGTTTCAAACCTTAAGCTCACCATGTGAGTAAATAAAACAAGATAAGTATACTCTAAAATATTTTAGAGGATAAAAGCAAATAAGATATAATCCATACAGTAAAACCCAACCAAACCCATTGCCATCGAGTTGATTCCAACTCATAGCGGCCCTATAGGACAGAGTAGAACTGCCCCATAGGGTTTCCAAGGAGCATCTGGTGGATTTGAACTGTTGACCTTTTGGTTAGCAGCTGTAGCACTTAACTACTATGCCACCAGGGTTTCCATCCATCTAGTAAAAAGTTAGAAATACTAAGAATTAATTAAATGCTTGATCATGTCCCACAGTGCTTACAAATAAGGAAAGTGAATGACAGAAAGGTTAAGTAACAGGTCTGTCAGTAAGTAGAAAAACCAGAATCTGAATTCAGGCTGGCTGCTCCAGAGCTTCCAACTCTAACCACTAAATTATACTGACACACCAAAGATAGTAACAGATAGAAAATATAAAGTACAATTTGATTAAATAAAAAAAATAAATAAATAGAAGAATAAGGTTGCTTCCTTCCAAGTCCCTATCAGAGAAAGCAAAAACAAAATCCATGTATATATAAAATAAAGTCAAATATAAGAACATGGATAGACAAATAATATAGTCAGCAGGTAGAGATCAAACAAAGAGATCAAAATATTACTAGATAAAGTGGAATTCAAGGTAAACTAGCATTTACCAGGTAAGATGTACATTTTCTATCAATAAAGGTTAAATCTTATGATAGGGACGTCTAAGGGTAGGACACAATCATGGAAATGTTGGAGTTCTTTGTGTAAAGTTGGGTATGTAGCTTGTCTTAGTCATCTAGTGCTGCTATAACAGAAATACCACATGTGGATGGCTTTAATAAAGAGAAATTTATTCTCTCACAGTCTAGTAGGTTACAAGTCTGAATTCAGGGCGTCAGTTCCAGGGGATGGCTTTATCTCTTTGTCAGCTCTGGAGGAAGGTCCTTATCCTCAGTCTTCCCTGGTTGAGGAGCTTCTCAGGCGCAGGGACCCAGGTCCAAAGGATGCGCTCTGCTTTTGTTGCTGCTTTCTTGGTGGTACGAGTTCCCCCCGTCTCTCTGCTCACTTCTTTCTTTTGTATCTCAAGAGATTGATTGCCTCGAGACACAATCCAATCTTGTAGGTTGAGTCCTGCCTCACTAACACAACTGCCACCCATCCTCCCTCATTAACAGCATATGGGCAGGATTCGCAACATATAGGAAAATCACACAATTGGGAATCACCACCCAGCCAAATTGATACACACATTTTTGGGGGGACATGATTCAATCCATGAAGTAGCTTAACATTTCTAAGCTTCGGTACTTTACTATGAGGAAAATATTTGCCTTGTGAAGTTATCTTAAGGTTTCAGTATAATATAGAGCATTTAGTAAATACCAATGAAACATTATAACATGATTAAAATGAATAAAAATGGATTTTTATAATTTATTATAGGTAATATGTAAGGCATAAATAATAAGAACATTAAAAAAAAAACTTGTTGCTGTTGAGTCAGTTCCAACTTTACAGTGATCCTATAAGACAGTGTAGAACTGCCCCATAGTGTTTCCAAGGAGCGGTTGCTGGATTCAAACTGCCAGTCTTTTGGTTAGCAGCTGAGTTCTTAACCACTGCACCACAAGGGCCCCAATAAGAATAAAGAGTATTTCAATGGCTTAAATCATAAGTTTAATTTAAGAGTTATATAAACTGCATACTCTAAACACAAGAACATACTTTAGTTTCTTGACTATATGGTACATCTTCAAATACGGATTATATATTAAGTCACAAAGCAAAATTTCAATACATTTTTTGTGGGTTTCAAGTCAGACAAATTAATATTTTTTTGTTGTATAGGGGCCATACTCTCAGGGTTTCTCCAGTCTCTTTCAGGCCAGTAAGCCTGGTCTTTTATTGTGAGTTAGAATTTTGTTCTACGTTTTTCTCCAGCTCTGTCCAGGACCCTCTAGTGTGATCCCTGACAGAGCAGTCAGTGGTGGTAGCAGGCACCATCTAGTTGTACTGGACTCAGTCTGTTAGAGGCTGTGGTAGTTGTGGTCCATTAGTCCTTTGGACTAATCTTTCCCTTGTGTCTTTAGTTTTCTTCGTTCTCCCTTGCTCCCAAAGGGGTGAGACCAATTAAGTATCTTCAATGGCTGCTCACAAGCTTTTAAGACCCCAGTTGCTACTCACCGAAGTAGAATGTAGAACATATTTTTATAAACTATGTTATGTCAATTGAGCTAGATATTCCCTATTTTAGTCGTTTTATTTTAATACATTTAATATATTTTATTTTAATAGATTTTAATTATTATCTGATCCTTAGAATTAAGAACATACATTGGAATTGAAAATAAACAGAATTTTTTTAGTATCTCTTAAAAACTCTCTGTCAAAGGAAATTGGCAATTAGAAATGACTCCGATACTAATAGAAAGCAAAACTTAATGGATAAGGCTAAAACAGCCTCAGCCTTATATGAATTTAATAATTAAAAACAACAAGAAGAAAATTTGGAATTTAACTCAAGAATATAGAATAACAATTTTTATAGAAACATAAGGAAAGCAAGTAGAAAGAAATATTATGTGAGAAAAACATGAATTAGAAGGCTGAAGACAAGAAAGCAAAATTTAAGCAAGCAAGAAGGGCCAGAGAATGTGTGGACAATGTAAAAATCAAAGTCTTCTGTAACCTAACCTCAGAGATGACATGCCATTACTTTGGTAGTATGAAATTTGTTAGAAGCAAGCCACTTGCTTCAGCCCACGTTGAAGCAGAGAGGATTACCAGGAGGCCCCGAACACTGGGAGCCATATCAGAAGCTGCCCACTACGTTATTGTTGTCATTTGAAACAATATATTTATGTGTATTTCATAATAAAAAATTTAAATGACTGAATATGGTGTGGAATTCCATGCTAAACTTTAAAAACCCCTAAGAAATAGATTATTTTCTAAGATAATATACATTAACAAAAACCAACCCAAAAAGTATAAAATATGGAAGGCATTTAAAAGCTTTAGAAGGACTACTTTTAAAAAAGATGTCAGGCACAAATAATTATAAAAGTGAGATTGAAGTCAGAGAGGTAAATGATGAACTATCCAATAAAGGATACTGGGAAAAAAGGTGAAAATTGATGAACCAAAAAACTTTGATCACTACCACATATTATGAACTAAAATGTATTTTAGTTGAGTAAATATCTTAATTAAAACAAATAAAAGAACCTTGAAAGGGAAATACCGGCTGATTACATGTTTTGATTCCAGGATGGAAAAAGTATTTCTAAGCATTAGCAATCAAAAATGACAAACGAAAAAATGTCAGCCTTTACTATGGGAAGAAGAAAACAGTTTGCAAATAAAAAAAAACACAGCACGTGACTTGAAAGGCAATGCCACTGTGGGGAAATTATTTCCACATATGTGATGTTCTAAAATTTAATGAAGATATCACTGCAATAAAAAAAAGAAAAATGGCAAAAAAATACTAATAGCTAAAGAAAAAAAAATCCAACTGGAACCAAACACCACTCGGGTTCTCGTCCTGTCTTATTAGCGATTGAAATAAGATGGACACAGATTGCAACGGAAAGGGAAAGTGGCAAGTTTATTGTCTGCGCATACAAGGAGCACATGGGGTCTAGTGAACTTAAGGCCGCGAGCTCCCTGACTAAGGGGGGTGGGGAGCTTTTTGTTTCCAATGGCGTCAGGGGGTTGGGTTTGGTACTGCGAATTTTCTGCTTTTAGCCCTCCCATGCCTATATTTGGTGGTCAGTGGGGGGGTCAGTTGAAGGATGTGATTTCAATCTGTGCATGCTTCAAGGTGTAACTAGGGCTAGTCAGTGGATGGAGTCACTACCCGCTGCGACTTCCTGCTCAAAACAAGCTTGTGGTTAGCAAGACAAAAAGAGGGGGGAAGGGGTGTTGATTGGGGTTTTCAATACGGCTGAGCAGCCTGTTTCACAACTAGGAAGTCATAAAATAAATGTTAAACACACCAATTAGACTCTTTCATTTTCAAATAGAATTTTTCTTTTAAATGACAACACCTCCTTTCTGCAAAACTCAGAAAACCAGCCTTAATATACCTTGAGGCAGGATAAACTACTACAAAATTTCTGAAGTGGACTTTGAAACTATGCTTCAAAAAACCTAAAACTTTTATACAATTTTAAATGACCACTATTTTTTTAATTTTTACATATGTAACTTTTTTAACTATATAACACGTACTAGATCAAAATCAGAAGGAACTTTGTCAACTTAACAATTTTCTTGCATTCTCATGATAAAATACAATGCAGCCATTATGGCTATAACATGGAAAAAGATTCCAAATTATTTTTATGTGGAAAAAAATAAGTTACATAATATTATGTGTCGTAGGACCCAATTAAGCAAAATATGTACTAACTCACAAGAACGAAAGAAAAATAAATAAAGCTAGGATTTTATGTACCGAATTATTACACAGATTATCGCTGTTTCAGAGAATTTAGAGTGTCACATAGAAATAAGAATTTAAGTATATGCCCAAACAAGGTGGACTAGGGATCAGAAGATAACATTGATGTTAAGTACCCTTGGATTAGTTCCTACTCATAGCGATGTGTACAACAGAGTAAAACACTGCTGGGTCCTGGATGTCCTCACAATCGTTGCTATGTTTGAGTCCATCGTTGCAGCCACTCTGTCAATCCAGCTCATTGAGAGTCTTCCTCTTTTTTGCTGACCCTCTACTTTGCCTGATAACATGTCGGAAGTAATCCAATGAAGGCTCACGTGCCTCACCTCTAAGGAGAATTCTGGCTGCACTTCTTCCAAGGCAGATTTGTTTGTTCTTTTGGCAGCCCATGACATGTTTAATATTCTTCACCAACACCGGAATTCAAATGCATCAATTCTTCTTCAGTCTTCTTTATTCATTGTCCAGCTTTCACATGCATACAAGACAAATGAAAATACCATGGCTTGGGTCAGAAACACCTTAATCCTCAAAGTGACATCTTTGTTTTTCAACTTTTTTTTTAAGTTTTTCATTAAAAAATTTGTTCTCAAATTGTTCTGTGATATTGGCTTCAATCCCTGTATTGTGTCAACACTCTACCCCTTTCCGTTTCCACTCTGAGTTCTCCTATCCAGTCACCCAGTTTTCGTGTCCCTTCCTGCCTTCTCATCTTTGATTTTGCCATGTGTTGCCCATTTTGTCTCATTTACTTAATCGAACTAAGAAGCATGTGCCTCACTTGTGTTGTTGTTTGTTTTAAAGGCCTACGTAATCTTTGGCTGAAAGGTGGACTTTGGGAATAACTTCAGTTCTGAGTTAGCAGGGTGTCCAGGAGCCAAAGTCTTGGAAGTCTCTCCAGTCTCTGTCAGACCAGTAAGTCTGGCCTTTTTTTGTGAATTTGAAACTGTTCCACATTTTTCTCCAGTTCTGTCTGGGACCCTCTACTGTGATCCCTGTCAGAGCAGTCAGTAGTCGTAGCCGGGCACCATCTATTTCTTCTGGGCTCAGGCTGGTGGAGTCTGTGGTTCATGTGGTCCATTAGTCTTTTGGTCTAGTATTTTCCTTGTGTCTCTGGTTTACTTCATTCTCCTTTGCTGCAAACATTATGGGACCAATAGTTGTATCTTAAATGGCAGCTTGCAAGCTTTTAAGACTCCAAACACTACTCATCAAAGTAGGATGTAGATCATTTTCTTTATGAACTACGTTATGTCAACGGACCGAGATGTCCCCTGAGACCATGGTCCCCAGCCTTTAGCCCCAGTAACTCAGTCCCTCAAGGTGTTTGGATATGTCTAGGAAGCTTCTATGACTTTGCCATGGTCAAGTTGTACTGCCTTCCCCTATACTGTGTATTTTCTTCCCCTTCACCAAAGTTAACACTTGTCTACTATCTAGCTAGTGATTTCCCCTCTCTACCCTCTTAACCATCGAAGATTGTTTCTTTCTGTGTGTAAACCTTTTCTTGGATATTTATAATAGTGGTCTCATACAATATTTGTGCTTTCGTGAAAGACTTATTTCACTCAGCATAATGCCCTCCAAATTTATCAATGTTGCGAGACGTTTCACAGATTCATCATTGTTCTTTATCATTGCATAATATCCCATTGTGTGTATGTACCATAGTTTCTTTATACATTCATCTGTTGATGGGCACTTAGGTTGTTTCCATCTTTTTGCTATTGTGAATACTACTACAGTGAACAAGGGTGTGCATATGTCTATTCATGTGACAGTTCTTATTTCTCTAAGATATATTCCTAGAAGTGGGATTGCTGGGTCGTATGGTATTTCTATTTCTAGTTTTTTAAGGAAGCACCTTACCATTTTCTAAAATTGTTGTATCATTTTGCATTCCCACTAGCAGTGTACAGGTGTTCCAATCTCCCTGCAACCTCTCCAACATTTGTTACTTTCCGTTTTTTTTTTTTTTTTGTGCCAGTAATGTCGGGTGAAATGGTATCTCATCGTAGTTTTGATTTCCATTTCTCTAATGGCCAATAATTGCCAGCATTTCCTCACCTGTCTTTTAGCAATCTGAATGCCTTCTTTGGTGAAGTGTATGTTCATATTTTTAAATTGGATTATTTGTCTTTTTTTGTTGAAGTGTTGAAGTATTCTATAGATTTTAGAGATAATGGATTTGTGGTAGCCAAAAAAATTTTCCCCTTCTGTATGTTCTCTTTTTACTTTTTTTAAAAAAATTTTATAAGTGAGAGCTTACAAATCAATTCAGTCTCTCACGTATAAACTTATATACACCTTACTACATACTCCCACTTACTCTCCCCCCAATGAGTCAGCCTGCTCCCTCCTTCCAGTCTCTCCTTTCTTGACTGTTTTGCCAGTTTCTAACTCCCTCTACCCTCCCCTCTCCCCTCCATTCAGGAGATGCCAACATAGTCTCAAGTGTCCACCTGATGCAAGTAGCTCACTCCTCATCAGCATCTCTCTCCGACCTATTGTCCAGTCCGATCCGTGTCTGAAGAGTTGGCTTCGGGAACGGTTCCTGTCCTGGGCCAGCAGAAGGTTTGGGGACAATGACCACCAGGGTCCTTCTAGTCTCAGTCAGACCATAAAGTCTGGGCTTTTTATGAGAATTTGGGGTCTGCACCCCACTGTTCTCCTGCTCCCTCAGGAGTTCTCTGTTGTGTTCCCTGTCAGGGCAGTCATCGGTTGTGGCCAGGCACCATCTAGTTCTTCTGGTCTCAGGATGATGTAGTCCCCAGTTCATGTGGCCCTTTCTGTCTCTTGGGCTCCTAATTACCTTGTGACCTTGGTGTTCTTCATTCTACTTTGATCCAGGTGGGTTGAGACCAACTGATGCATCTTAGATGGCCGCTTGTTAGCGTTTAAGACCCCAGACGCCACTCTTCAAGGTGGGATACAGAATGTTTTTTAATAGAATTTATTTTGCCAATTGACTTAGATGTCCCCTGAAGCCATACTCTCCAAAACCCCGCCCTTGCTCCACTGACCTTGGAAGCATTCAGTTTATTCAGGAAACTTCTTTGCTTTGGGTCCAGTCCACTTGTGCTGACCTCCCCTGTATTGCGTGTTGTCCCTCCCTTCACCTAAAGTAGTTCTTATCTACTAACTAATCAGTAAATAACCCTCTCCCACCCCCCCCGCCCCGTAACCACAAAAGTATGTGTTCTCAGTTTAAACTATTTCTCCAGATCTTACAATAGTGGTCTTATACACTATTTGTCCTTTTGCATCTGACTAATTTCACTCAGCATAATGCCTTCCAGGTTTCTCCATGTTATGAAATGTTTCACGGATTTATCATTGTTCTTTATTGATGCGTAGTATTCCATTGTGTGAATATACCATAATTTATTTATCCATTCGCCCGTTGATGGACATCTTGGTTGCTTCCAGCTTTTTGCTATTTTAAACAGAGCTGCAATAAACACGGGTGTGCATATATCTGTTTGTGTAAAGGCTCTTATTTCTTTAGGATATATTCCGAGGAGTGGGATTTCTGGGTCATATGGTAGTTCTATTTCTAGCTTTTTAAGGAAATACCAGATCGATTTCCAAAGTGGTTGTACCATTCTACATTCCCACCAGCAGTGTATAAGTGTTCCAATCTCTCTGCAGCCTCTCCAACATTTATTATTTTGTGTTTTTTGGATTAATGCATGAGATGGAATCTCATTGTAGTTTTAATTTGCATTTTTCTAGTGGCTAATGATCAAGAGCATTTCCTCATGTATCTGTTAGCCACCTGAATATCTTCTTTAGTGACGTGCGAGGTCATATCCTTTGCCCAGTTTTTATTTGGGTCGTTTGTCTTTTTGTGGTTGAGTTTTAACAGAATCATATAGATTTTAGAGATCAGGTGCTGGTCAGAGATGTCATAGCTGAAAATTTTTTCCCAATCTGTAGGTGGTCTTTTTACTCTTTTGGTGAAGTCTTTAGATGAGCATAGGTGTTTGATTTTTAGGAGCTCCCAGTTATCTGGTTTCTCTTCATCATTTTTAGTAATATTTTGTATTCTGTTTATGCCTTGTGTTAGGGCTCCTAACGTTTTCCCTATTTTTCCTTCCATGATCTTTATCATTTTAGTCTTTATGTTTAGGTCTTTGATCCACTTGGAGTTAGTTTTTGTGCATGGTGTGAGGTATGGGTCCTGTTTCATTTTTTTGCAAATGGATATCCAGTTATGCCAGCACCATTTGTTAAAAAGACTATCTTTTCCCTAGTTAACTGACATTGGGCCTTTGTCAAATATTAGCTGTTCATATGTGGATGGGTTTATATCTGGGTTCTCTATTCTATTCCATTGGTCTATGTGCCTGTTGTTGTACCAGTACCAGTGCCAGGCTGTTTTGACTACTGTGGCTGTATAATAGGTTCTGAAATCAGGTAGAGTGAGGCCTCCCACTTTCTTCTTCTTTTTCAGTAATGCTTTACTTATCTGGGGCTTCTTTCCCTTCCATATAAAGTTGGTGATTTGTTTCTCCATCACAATAAAAAATGTCGTTGGAATTTGGATCGGAAGTGCATTGTATGTATAGATGGCTTTTGGTAGAATAGACATTTTTACTCTATTAGTTCTTCCTATCCATGACCAAGTTATGTTTTTCCACTTATGTAGGTCCCTTTTAGTTTCTTGCACTAGTACTTTGTAGTTTTCTTTGTATAGGTCTTTTACATCTTTGGTAAGATTTATTCCTAAGTATTTTATCTTCTTGGGGGCTACTGTGAATGGTATTGTTTTGGTGATTTCCTCTTCGATGTTCTTTTTGTTGATGTAGAGGAATCCAAGTGATTTTTGTATGTTTATCTTGTAACCTGAAACTCTGCCGAACTGTTCTGTTAGTTTTCAGTAGTTTTCTTGAGGATTCCTTAGGGTTTTCTGTGTATATGATCATGTCATTTGCAAATAGAGATAATTTTACTACTTTCTTGCCAATCTGGATGCCATTTATTTCTTTTCTAGCTTAATTTTTCTGGCTAGGACCTCCAGCACAATGCTAAATAAGAGTGGTGATAAAGGGAATCCTTGTCTGGTTCCCGTTCTCAAGGGAAATGCTTTCAGGCTTTCTCCATTTAGGATGATGTTGGCTGTTGGCTTTGTATAGATGCCCTTTATTATGTTGAGGAATTTTCCTTCGATTGATTCCTATTTGCTGAAAGTTTTTATCATGAATCGGTGTTGAACTTTGTCAAATGCCTTTTCTGCATCAATTGATAAGATCATGTGTTTTTTGTCTTCTGTTTTATTTATATTGTGGATTTCATTGTTTTTCTAATATTGAACCAACCTTGCATACCTGGTATAAATCCCACTTGGTTGTGGTGGATTATTTTTTTTTGATATGTTGTTTTTTATGTTGTTGAATTCTATTGGCTAGAATTTTGTTGAGGATTTTTGCATCTATGTTCATGAGGGATATAGTTCTGTAATTTTCTTTTTTTTGTGGTGTCTTTATCTGGTTTCGGTATCAGGAATATGGTGGCTTCATAGAATAAAAAAAAATTATAATAAGTTAGGTAGTATTCCATCCTTTTCTATGCTTTGAAATACCTTTAGTAGTAGTGGTGTTAACTCTTCTCTGAAAGTTTGGTAGAACTCTGCAGTGAAGCCATCTGAGCCAGGGCTTTTTTTTTGTTGAGAGTTTTTTGATTACCTTTCAATCTCTTTTTTTGTTATGTGTCTATTCAGTTGTTCTACTTCTGATCGTGTTAGTTTAGGTATTTAGTGTTTTTCTAGGAATTCATCCATTTCTTCTAGGTTTGCAAATTTGTTAGAGTACAATCTTTTGTAGTAATCTGATATGATTCTTTTAATTTCAGTTGGGTCTGTTGTGATATGGCCCATCTCATTTCTTATTCAGGTTATTTGTTTCCTTTCCTGTATTTCTTTAGTCAGTCTGGCCAATGGTTTATCAATTTTGTTATTTTTTTCAAAGAACCAGCTTTTGGCTTTGTTAATTCTTTCAATCATTTTTCTGTTCTCTAATTCATTTAGCTCAGCTCTAATTTTTATTATTTGTTTTCTTCTGGTGCCTGACAGCTTCTTTTGTTGCTCGCTTTGTATTTGTTCAAGTTGTAGGGACAGTTTTCTGATTTTGTCTCTTCTTTATGTATGTGTGCATTTATCGATATAAATTGACCTCTGAGCACTGCTTTTGCTGTGTCCCAGAGGTCTTGATAGGAAGTGTTTTCATTCTCGTTGCATTCTATGAATTTCTTTATTCCCTCCTTAATGTCTTGTATAATCCAGTTTTTTTTGAGCAGAGTATTATTCAGTTTCCAAGTATTTGATTTCTGTTCCCTGATTTTTCTGTTATTGATTTCCACTTTTATGGCCTTATGGTCTGAGAAGATGCTTTGTAATATTTTGATGTTTTGGGTTCTGCAAAGGTTTGTTTTATGACCTAATATGTGATCTATTCTAGAGAATGTTCCATGTGCACTAGAAAAAAAAAATATACTTTGCAGCTGTTGGGTGGGGTGTTCTGTATAAGTCTATGAGGTCGATTTGGTTGATTGTAGCAATTAGATCTTCTGTGTCTCTATTGATCTTCTTACTGGAAATTCTATCCTTCTCTGAAAGTGGTGTGTTGAAGTCTCCTACTATAATTGTGGTGGTGTCTGTCTCACTTTTCAATTCTCTTAATGTTTGTTTTATGTATCTTGCAGCCCTGTCATTGGGTGCATAAGTATTTAATATGGTTATGTCTTCCTGGTAAATTGTCCCTTTAACCATTATGCAGTGTCCTTCTTTATTCTTTGTGGTGGATTTAACTTTGAAGTCTATTTTGTCAGAAATTAATATTGCCACCCCTGCTCTTTTTTGATTGTTGTTTGCTTGATGTATTTTTTCCACCCTTTGAGTTTTAGTTTGTTTGTGTCTCTAAGTCTAAGGTGTGCCTCTTGTAGGCAGCATATAGACGAATCGTGTTTTTTTATCCAGTGTGAGACTCTCTGTCTCTTTATTGGTGCATTTAGTCCATTTACATGCAGCGTAACTGTAGATAAGTATGGGTTTAGTGCTGTCATTTTGATGCCTTTTTGTGTGTTGCTGACGATTTCATTTTTCCACTTACTTTTCTGTGCTGAATTTTTCTTTGTAAATTTGTGTTCCTCATTTTCATCGTAGTTGAATTTATTTTTGCTGAGTCATTATGTTTTTCTTGGTTTTTATTTTGAAGTATGGAATTATTAGACCTCTTTGTAGTTGCCTTAATATTTGCCCATATTTTTCTAAGTAAAATCCTAACTTGTATCATCCTATACCACCTTGTTTTCTGCTCCATATGGAAGATCTATGCTTCCTGTATTTAGTCCCTCTTTTTTGATTATTGTATTCTTTTACATAATGACTTCAATGATTCCCTGTTTTGAGCACTTTTTTCTTTTTAAGTTAATCTTGTTTTGTTTTTGTGATTACCCTACTTGAGTTGATATCAGGATGATCTGTTCTGTGACATTGTGTTGTGTTGGTATTTGATAGTATTGATTTTCTGACCAAAGAATTTCCTTTAGTAATTCTTTTAGCTTTGGTTTGGTTTTTGCAAATTCTCTAAGCTTGTGTTTATCTGTAAATATTTTAGTTTCACCTTTATATTTGAGAGAGAGTTTTGCTGGTTATTTGATTCTTGGCTGGCAGTTTTTCTCCTTCAGCGCTCTATGTATGTCATCCCATTGCCTTCTTGCCTGCATGGTTTCTGCTGAGTAGTCTGAACTTATTCTTATTGATTCTCCTTTTTAGGTGACTTTTCTTTTATCCCTGGCTGCTTTTAAAATTTTCTCTTTGTCTTTGGTTTTGGCAAGTTTGATGATAATATGTCTTGGTGATTTTCTTTTTGGGTCAATCTTGTATGGGGTTTGATAAGCATCTTGGATAGATATCCTTTCATCTTTCACGATGCCAGGGATGTTTTCTGCCAACAGATCTTCAACTATTCTCTCTGTATTTTCTGTTATCCCTCCCTGTTCAGGAACTCCAATAACACTCAAGTTATTCTTCTTGATAGAGTCCCACATGATTCTTAGGGTTTCTTCATTTTTTTTAATTCTTTTATCTGATTTTTCTTCAACTACATTGGTGTCAATTGCCTTATCCTCCATCTCCCCCACATTGCATTCCAGTTCTTCTATTCTGCTCCTCTGACTTATTGAGTTGTCTAATTCTGTAATTTTACTGTTAATCTTTTGGATTTCTGAATGCTGTCTCTCTATGGATTCTTGTAGCTTATTAATTTTTCCACTATGTTCTTGAATAATCTTTTTGATTTCTTCAACTGCTTTATCAGTGTGTTCCTTGGCTTTTTCTTAGATTGCTTTATTTCATTTATGAGGTCATCTCTGATGTCTTGAAGCATTCTGTACATTAGTTTTTTTATATTCTGCATCTGGCAATTCCAGGATTGTATCTTCATTTGGGAAAGATTTTGATTCTTTAGTTTGGGGAGTTGTAGAAGCAATTATGGTCTGCTTCTTAATGTGGTTTGATATCAACTGCTGTCTCTGAGCCATCACTAAGATATTATAGTGATTTATTTTTTATTTGCTCACTGAGTCTTATCTTGTTTTGTTTTGTTTCAATATATGCAGATGGGCTACTGGATTGCACTGTCTTGATTGTTGTAGCCTTTGAATCACTTATGTCCTATTACCAGGTTACCAAATGTATAAGCCTGAGTCCATTCACTATTCTTGAATAGAATGAGCTTTTTTTTTTTTTTCCAGTGTCATCGAGTCGATTCCAACCTGTTCTGATTTGGGGTCACCAAGTGTGTGGTGAGGAGTAGCGGTGATAGCTCTTTGCACCAGATTCTAGTAGCAGCAAGGGGTCACACTCCAAGGAGGGCAGTGAGGTAGGTGTGTCTCTATTCCTAGAGCACTTTGGCAAGTGGGCTCTGCAGCTGTGCCTTAGGCACTCAATGCTTGTATCTTTTTTTAGGCCTCCCTATCCTCAGACCCCTTTAGCAGGTTGCTAGGTGGTTTGGGTGGAGCTTCAGTGCTCAGTTCTGCACTGTGGATCAGTGAGGGCTCTGTTTAATAGGTAGAGAGGTAACAGACCTGGAAAACTTGTCTTTCCACTGCTCTGCTAAAACAATTACAGTCAGATCTCTATCAGAACTGCATTTGCATTATAATAGCTTCTTTGTTCCCTATAGGGATGAAAGCCAAAGACTGTGGCTCTCATAGGCTTGGCTGGAGCTGGTTCTGTATTTTTATTCCAGTTTAGGGAAGTCAGGGAAGGATTTTTCATTCCTGGGTTGTTAGTAGCTGCTTCTCTCAGGCCAGGAGAATGGGTTAGGAAAAAAAAAAAAAAAAATCTTCAGAGCGCTTCACTCCCTGGCCCAGGAAATTCCAATGTTAATGAAGCCGCCTGGGGCAGGGAGGGGAGGGATGAGATAGATAGGAGAGAGTAGCAATATAGACAAAGTTACTTATCTTACTTGGTGATGACTGTTTTATCTGATATTCCAGAGGGGCCTGTAGCCTGTGTGCCCTGGCTGGGTCGAGATTGCCCCCGAGGGTCAGGCCTGCGTCCCCTGCTTGCACCCTCTCAGGAAGCCTTGATCAGCTCCTCTGCTCCTAGTCCAAAGCCCAGCGCCAAGGTTTTCTGGCTGGAATGCTGCACTCCAGGCTCCAAAAGCAGTCACTGCTTCCAGGTGATTTCTCCTTCTGTCAGCCGCATTGTTGTGTAGCCTGTGTGCACTGGCTGGGTTTCTCCCGAGGTTACTTCAGGGTGCTAGGGCTGCGTCCAGCACTCACACTGTCTCTGGAAGCTGTGCTCAGCTCCTCTGCACTTAGTGCAAAGTCCGGGGCCAAGGTTTTCTGGCTGGGACGCTGGCTCCAGGCTCTGAAAACATTCGCTCCTTCCCCATGGTTGCTCGTTCTCTTTTCAGCTGCGTCAGTGTGAAGCCTGCTTTCTCTGGCTGAGTCTCTACCAAGGTTACTCAAGGAGGTTAGGGGTTAGGGCTAGGGTCCGGTGCTTGCCCCTTCTCAGTAAGCCACAATCAGCCCCACCTCTCTGGCACCAGGGAACCGCAAGGGCTCAAGGCAGTGGCATGGGATGCCAGTTCCAGAAGTGGTCACTCCTTCAGGGCATAGCTTTTCACTCCCCTGTCACTCAGATCAACTATTTAGTTCTGTGTTTGATGGTCGGGGTTCGTAGATTGTCATGTATGTGATAGATTCACTTGTTTTTCCGAGTGTTCGTTGCAAGAGGGATCCACAGGAGCTTCTACCTAGTCAGCCATCTTGGCCCTGCCTCCTTTTTTTACTCTTTTGATGAGCATAAGTGTTTAATTTTTAGGAGTTCCCCATTATCCAGTTTATCTTCTGGTGTTTGTGTATTGTTAGTTATTTTTTGTATTTTTTTCTTTATTTATGCTATGCATTATTTTCTTCCGTAATATTTATCATTTCAGATTTTATATTTAGGTCTTTGATCCATTTTGAGTTAGCTTTTGTGTATGGTGTGAGATATGTATCCCGTTTCATTTTTTATACAGATGGACATCTAGTTTTGCTAGCACCATTTGTTAAAAAGGCTGTCTTGTCCTCATTTAATAGACTCGGGTCCTTTGTCAAAGATCAGCTGACCATAAGTGGATGAATTTTCATCTGGGTTTTTGATTCTGTTCCATTGGTCTATGTGTCATTGTACCAGAAGCAGGCTGTTTTGACTACTGTGGCTGTATAGTAGATTCTGAGATCAGGTATTGTGATGCTTCCTACTTTGTTCTTTTTCTTCAATAATGCTTTGCTTATCCAGGGCCTGTTTCTTTTCCATAAAAAGTTGGTGATTAGGCTTTCCATCTCATAAAACAATGCTGTTGCTATTTGGATCAGGACTGACATTTTCACAATGTTGACTCTTCCTATACATGAGCATGTTATGTTTTCTTCCATTATGTAGGTCTCTTTTGGTTTCTTGCAATAGTGTTTTGTAGTTTTCTTTGTATAGGACTTTTAACATCCCTGGTTAGATTTATTCCTAAGTATTTTATCTTTTTAGGTGCTATTATAAACCTTATTGTTTTCCCAATTTCCTTTTTGAAGTTTACTTTGTTGGTGTACAGGAATCCAACTGATTTTTGTCTGTTGATCTCGTATCCTGCTACTCTGCTGAATCTGTTAGTTTCAGTATTTTCTTGTGACATCTTTGAGGTTCTGTATATTTAGGATCATATCATCTGCAAATAGGGATACTTTTGCTTCTTCCTTTCCAATTTGGATGCCCTTTGTTTCTTGGCTTATTGCCCTAGCTAGGACATCCAACACAATGTTAAATAGAAATGGTGATAAAGGGCATTCTTGTCTTGTTCCCATTCTTCAGGGGAAACTTTTAAACACTTTAAAGAGTTTTTTTTGCAGCAGATTTGCCTAATGCAATTATCATTTGATTTCTTGACTGCTACTTCCATGGACATTGATTGTGATCCAAGTAAAATGAAATCCTTTACACCATCAATCTTTTCCATTTATCATGATGTTGCTTATTAGTCTGGTAGTCAGGACCTGATGGCACTAGATTTGGTTTTTTTGGTTTTATGTTGAGGTGTAATCCACACTGAAAGCTGTAGTCTTTTGTCTTCATCAGTAAGTGCTTCAAGTCCTCTTCATTTTCAGCAAGTCTCTTAATGTTAATATGGATGGAGTACTAAAAACTTAATCCTGGTTTTCCACATCTAGTTTAGTAACCTTGGTCAAGTTATTTAACTCCTCTAAGCTTTTTTTTTTTAGCTTTAGCTGTCCCATTTAAAAAGTGTTATTTAAATAATAGTAACAGAACCAGTAATAGTAGTAATAGCAATGAATGTAATGCCTATATCACAGAGTTATTGTGGGCATGAAAAATTAAATAAAATAGATTTTTTTTTGGCATATCTTAAGTACTCTAAATTAGGTACTTTTCTGAAGAGAGATAAGATGAAGAGTTCTTCAGAGCATTACATTGCTTGAGTTGGCAACTTTGATTGGCTGACAGCCCTGGAAGAGAAGAGTGCATTTCTTTCAAAAAAGAAATGTGCATTAGGTGATCTATAGGTACAATGTGTGATATTTTGGTATTGAGTTATGAGCAACAGTTGAGCAAAGAAAAAGAAGACAGGGCTCTTTTAAGATTGGGACCTTACAATCTATGCAGAAAGACAATGTTAACCTAGGTAAAAAGCTTTTGATTTAATTTGCAACTTAATTTGCAGTTCAACTTTACATTTGACTCTGTATTTTATAAATATTTTTCCATTTATTTTGAAAGAAGGTGATCCCACATAGAAAGTTTTCTGTCTCCAAAACACATAATCAAAATGACTAACTAATTCAGATGCTGCTGCTGGTTAGGAAAGATGATGAATCACTGAACACAGCGTTGAATTTCATCTTCAAGTGCCTGAAAATTAGCATTGCATGCGGAGAAGCCCATCACATTGTGAAGCTGGTTTCATTGTGCATATCTAGAAGAGCACTTCTTTGCTACTTTAATAAAAATGCATATCCTGTATTAGTTTATTTGTTAATATGAAGAAAGTGTAACAAACAGTACATAGATTTTTAATCTTAAAAAAATTATTATAGTAATATTTTTTGTACAACTGGTTAGGTGTGAAGGCTAAGAAGAAAACACCTAGAATGTTATGATAAAATTTGTTCTAATTGGGAGAATGATGTCTGGTTCACTCACTCATTTAAGAAATATTTATTAAGCACCTATGTGCCAAGTGTCAGAGGATTCAGAAATAATATAGATAATTTTACAGGTTATTTCTACTCTAATAAAGCTCAACAATCTTCAAAATGGGAATATTGCCAAGAAAGAGTTCTAGTAAGGGATTAGGCAAATAAAAAAATTTCAAGTGTTGTAACTGTCTAAAGACAATTAAGGAAAATTAAAAGTGTATGTGTTTCTGCATGTCATGTGAGCAGAGTCACTGATATCTTTGTTTCAAACCACGTTTTCAAGGATGTTTGTATATCAAGCAGCATTAGAAGATAGAGATAATGCCTTTCTCCAGTGCAGAAGTTTGGTTTGTTTATTATTAAATATAACTCATATAGTATCACCCTTTTGCGGGAAGGTTTACTGTCTATTATAAAGATGTGGGTTCTATAAGCTCAAAGTTACTCTTCTGGGATGCAACCAACTGCCTGTGTGAGTGTCAGCTGGACTTTTTTCATTACATTCTGAGTATAGTGGTTCAGGAAATCATTACAAACAGTAACCGATACTCTGGTTACTGTTATTGTTGTGAGTATTGAAATCCTTTAAGTCTGACCCAGAAATCTCATATCTTCTGTCAGCATCCACAAAACTGTGGCAGACTAAACCTTGTATGCTTGCAAGTAGGATAAAATCTTAGAGTCTTCACAGTTCTTGACAAGGGCAAGTCTTGTGAGTTTTCTGTGTTCAAGCCATAACGGGTATTATGGATTGAATTTGTCCCTCCAAAATATGTGTCAACTTGACTAGGCCATGATTCTCAGTATTATGTGATTATCCTCCATTTTGTGATCTGTTGTAGTTATCCTGTATGTCGTAAATCCTAACCTCTATGATGTTAATGAAGCAGGATTAGAGATGGTTATGTTAATGAGGCAAGACACAATCTACAGGATTAGGTTGTATCTTGAGTCAATCTCTTTTGAGATATCAAAGAGATTAAACAAGTGAGCAAACACCTAGGGACTTCCTACAACCAAGAAAGAAGAGACAGGAGTGGAATGCATCCTTTGACTCTAGAGTCCCTGTGCTAAGAACCTCCTAGATTAAGGGGTAGGTCGATGTCAAGATACATGAAGATCTCCAAGGAGTGGTGGACCTACAGATGTTGAAAGGAGACAAGGGCCTTCCCCTAGAACCAACGAAGAGAAAAAGCCTTCCCCTTGAGCTGGTACTCTGAATTCAGACCTCTAGCCTCTTAAGCTGTGAGAGAATAAATTTTTGTTTGTTAAAGCCATCCACTTGTGGTATTTCTGTTATAGCAGCACTAGGTAGCTAAGACAGGGGAGGGAGTGGAGGCAAAATCTGAAAAAAAAAATGGGTGATAAGAAGTACAGATTAAGAAGAGTTTGACGAGGAAGGCGGGGTCTTGATCATGCAGAGCCTTGAAAGCCATGGTCTAGAGTTATATTTTATTTGTGCAATAGGAATCAACTGCAGGATTTAAGCAGGAAAATGACACAATCAGATTTATATATTACACATTTATTAAAGATTTAGATAAAAACGTATACACCCTGAGTCAGAAGATTTACATCTATTTCTCAGCTCTTCCATATAGCAGTTGTATGATCTTGGATGAATCACAATCATCTGAGCTTCTGGTTTCTCTAAATAAAAAGAAAATAAACAGTAGCTACTATAATTGGTTTATTTACCAAACAAGAAAATTTTGCCTACCGTGGCTCAGACATGATATCCAATTTCCATGAATATCAATATACAAGAAAAAGCTTTGCCTTTCAAAAGGTCAAGAGACTCAAACACAATATCTCAGGGTTAGAAATAAATTTAAACACACACGTAAGAGCATTTTGTTCACTTTAAAATTATCTACAAATGTAAGATAGGAATAAAATTATTTTCCTCAATATAGATTTCAGAACTTCCAGTTTCAGCTCAAAGACATAAAGAGGTGGAATGAATGTTGCTTGCACCCTTGTAACAACAACAAAAAAAGATGAGTAAACATCATATAATTATTTTTCTTTAATGCCTTAGGGAACTGCATTTGCCATACAAATAACTAACCCAAATTCTAGAGAGAGGCAGGTACCTGCTGTGAGAAACAGGATCTAGACATTTGATTACAAGGAACAGGTATCACCAAATATTATACAAGCTAGTAAGATGACTCCGTTGGAAAAGTTTAACAAATTTCTAAAGGCTGAGTGTAGGCTAGAGTGACAGTGTACATGTCCTATGGGTCAGAGACCTTGAGGGGTATGCACACTCTCACAGGCTTTACCTTCAGGAACCCCACCAAGTACTCACAGGGATAGGGGAGAATCCTGAGAAATCTTTTCCTGTGGTACTACTTGGAATGTGAACAGCAGCCGCTGCCAAAATCTTCCCAGGCCCAATTTCCCTTATATACTCTTAAGGCCTCAATTTGCGCAGAGAATGACAATAAAATGTAGCTTGAGTGTACTAATGGAAATCCGCTTAAGCTGGGTCAAGGCAAAGAACAGCAACAACAAACAAGCTTTACTCCTCGGGGAAGGGAAGAAATATACATTAGATTCGTCATTACATGTGGAAGAGGGTGAGGAACACTTATGAAAGCATGTCCTCAAGTCCCAGATTCACAACATTTCTTAAAGACTGAGGCTTAGTTAGTATAACAGACAATGTTCTCCCAGTCTCACTCCCCAACATGATACTAATAAGAGTCAGGTAAATATACTAGTGGAATACAGCTAGAAGAGTAGCAAAACACAGATTTTCTCAAAGAAGCAAAACAAAGGGATTACCAAAAATGAAACAGGCAGATCCAAATCTAACTGGATAGCATAAAAATTCTCTGGAAAATTACCCCATAGCATAAAAACTAGGGTTTCCTAAAGGAATTAGAAGCTTCTGATGCAATGAGAAAAAAAAAAAAAAAGATGCAATGAGAGTAACCATAGCAATAAAAAGCTTAAATTCTAGCATGACTCCTCACTAGATTAATGCAAATCACTGCAGTAAAGTCCTAGCAGAAGGGTATACTCATTGCCAAGCATTAAAAATAAAATATTTATCTCAGTACCCACTGTCCTATACATTATGTCCAGCTTTCATCAAAAAATTATCAGCATGTGAAAATGCAAGAAAAAAGACAGTCTGTCCAGACAAAGCAATTATCAGAATGAGACTCAGCTATAGCAAATGCTGGGAATATCAAGCAAGGAATTTAAAGTAGCCATCATTAGTGCCTCTAATGAAAAAGGTAGACAACATGCAAGATTAGATAGGTAATTTCAGAAGACAAAGAAAACTATAACAAATAATGAAGCAGAAATGTAAGAAACAAAAACACTGTAACAGAAATGAAGAACGATTTTGATAGCGCATCAGAAAGTCTGACCCATTTGAGGAAATAACTAGCAAACTTGAAGAAAGTCAGTAAAAATTAAACTAAAACACAAAGAGAAAAAAAGCATAGAGAAAAAAAACAAAATCAAAAGTCCTCAAGAGGTATAGGACAATATCAAACAATCTAATATATTCTAATTGAAATCGCAGAAGAAGAAAGAGAAAACTGAGCAGCAGAAATATACAAAGAGCTGCTAAAAATTGGTAAGAAGAATAACCACCCAAGAGAAAAAAATAAAACTGAAACTCATTGCTGTTGAGTTGATTCCAACTAATAGTGACCCTACAGGACAGAGTAGAATTGCCCCATAGGGTTTCCAAGGAGCGGCTAGTGGATTCAAATTGCTACCACTTGGTTAGCAGCCAAGCTTTTAACCACTGCGCCACTAGGGCTCCAATAGAAAAAATAATAATAATAGAAAAAATAGCAAAACATAATTCTGGGAGAAAATTTGAAAAAACAGTTAGATATATGAAAATAGCAGCATTACTCTAAAGCAGAGCTTCAATTCAAACCAGTTTTCTGGTTTGAACCCCTGCTGAGAATCTGCATTTCTAACAAGTTCCCAGATTAAATAGGTATGGTGAAAGAATACAACCCTGACACACAACTTTCCTGACTTTAAACCAATCGTATCCCCTTGTTCTGTCCAAACAACTGCCTCTTGATCTATGTAAAGATTCCTCATGAGCACAATTAAGTGTTCTGAAATTCTCATTCTTTGGAATGTTATCCATAATTTGTTATGATCCACATAGTCGAAAGCGTTTGCATAGTCAATAAAACACAGGTAAAAATCTTTCTGGTATTCTCTGCTTTCAGCCATCACCTGACATCAGCAATGATATCCCTTGTTCCACAACCGCTTCTGAGTCTGGCTTGAATTTCTACAGCTCCCTGTTGCTGGTGCAACTGCTTTTGTATGATCTTCGGCAAAATTTTACTTGCGTGTGATATCAATGACATTGTTCAATAATTTCTGCATTCTGTTGGATCACCTTTCTTTGGAATGGCTGCAAACATGAATCTCTTCCAATCATTTAGCCAGGTAGATGTCTACCAAAATTCTTGGCATAGAAGAGTGGGCACTTGAGTTTCGGCAATTCCTTGTTAATGTATGGCTGTAGCCATTTTTAATTGCATTCAGCTAAATTTTGCTTACATGTGATAGTAATAATATTGTTCTATAATTTCCACATTTCATTGGATCCCTTTGTTTGGACTGTTCACAAACATTGATCTCATCCAGTAGGTTTGGTCAGGTCTAAATTTCTTGGCATAGACAAGTGAGTGCTTCCAGCATTGCATCCACTAATTGAAACATCTCAGTTGGTATTCTCTCAATTATTGGAGGCTTGTATTTCACCAAAGCCTTCAGTGCAGCTTGAACTTCTTCCTTCAGTACCATTGGTTCTTGATCATATGCTACCTCTTGAAAGGTTGGAACCTCAACCAATTATTTTTGATACAGTGACTTTGTGTATTCCTTCCATCTTCATTTCATGCTTCCTGTGTAGTTCAATATTTTGCCCATAGAATAATTGAATATTGCAACTTGAGGCTTGAATTTTTTCTTCAGTTCTTTCAACTTGAGAAATACCAATCGTGTTCTTCTCTTTTGATTTTCTAACTCCAGGCTTTTGACATTTCACTATAACACTTTATCTTCTCAAACCACCCTTTGAAATCTTCTGTTCAGCTTTTTTTTAGTTGTTTATTTATTTATTTTATTTAACAGTTTATACACATACCATTTAGGTACACTAATTACTTTCTTTGAGTTGTGCAAGCATTCTCATCCTCCTTATCTGAGTTGGTCCTTCCCTGTTAACATAAATCCTCTGCCCCTAAGATTCCTATCTAATCTTTCCAGTTGCTGTTATCAATTTAATCCCATATAGATAGATCTTAAAAGTGCATACTGATCAAGGCAGATATTTTTTACTAGTTAAGCTAAACTATAATTTTAAGAAGAATTCAGGCGATATTTTTGGTTTAAGATTTAAAAATTATCTGAGGGCAATAGTTTCAGGGGTTCATTCAACATTTATGGCTCTAGGAAGTCTGGATTCCATGAGAATTTGAAATTCTGTTCTGCATTTCCCTCTCTTGATCAGGATTTTTCTATAGAATCTTTGATGAAAATGTTCAGTAATGATAGCTGGGCACCATCCAGTTCTTCCGGTCTCATGGCAAAGGAGGCAGGTATTCATGGAGGCAATTAGCTACATATTCCATACCCTCCTCCTGTTCCTATCTCCTTCTTCTTCTGTTGCTCCAGGCAAATAGAGACCAACTTCTGTGCCTTGGATGGCCGCTTGCAAACTTTTAAGACCTCAGGCACTACACAACAACCTAGGAGGTAGAACAGAGGCACTGAATATGTTAGTAGGCCAATTAACTGAGACAGTCCATGAAACCATGACCCTAAATTCCAAACCAAGGAACCAGATGCTCTTTCCACTTCATCATTTCTTCCTTTCACTCTAGCTACTCTACATTCAAGAGCAAGTTTTAGAGTATCTTCTAACACTCATTTTGGTCTGTTTTTTCTTCCCTGTCTTTTTAATGACCACTACCTCTTTTTTTCATGTATGATGTCCTTGATGTCATCCCATTATTCTCCTGGTTTTCAGTCATTAGTGTTCAGTTCCACCACCTGTCGGTAAGTGGTGGCTTCGTGTTGCTGTGATGTTGCAAGTTTTTCCAATAGTATTTCAAATACCAGCAATGTCACCCATTGTGGCCAGGTCTCAGCAGAGCTTCTAGACTAAGATATACTAGGAAGAAGGACCTGGTGAGGTACTCCCAAAAAAAAAATTTTTTTTGACAGTGAAAATCATATAGATAGCAGGGGAACATTGCCTGATACGGTGCTGGAAGATGAGCCCCTCAGGTTGAAAGGCGCTCAAAATATGACTAGGAAAGAGCTGCCACCTCAAATAGAGCTGACCTTAATTATCTGGATGGAGTAAAGCTTTCAGAATCTTCATTTGCTGATGTGGCATGAAGAAACAGCTGCAAACTTCCATTAGTAATCAGAACATGGAATCTAATTTTACTGAAAGAAAACGAAATTAGTTAAGTAACTTGGGCTGATAATAATTGGTAGAGTCCAGATAAAAACCCAGGTAGCTCTTTACTCTTAATTAATACCCTAAACTTCTTCACAATGACTACACACTGTCTAAGGTGAACTCATTCTCTCTCCCTCTCTCTTTCTCACATTCTACCCTACCCACCTTGCACTCAAGTTACAGAAAAGAGTTATATAGAACAACAAATACTGAGCTTAAATACAATTCTAAACAGATGAAAATCGGATCTCAAATGCAGCAATAAGGAGTTACCTACACTATATCAAAATGAAATAGCTGGCCTTTTCCTAGATAGTTATTTCCTAGGTTAAAAATAAACGCTATTTCAGGAGAAAGAAAAGAATGAAGAAATGAAGGAAGGATGTCAGAAAGAAAGAAGAAAGAAAAGTAAAACAGGGAAGAAGAGAACAAAATTCAATCAAGTAACCAATCTGGGGAAGAACTAATAATTCAGTGAGCAGAAGAAAATTCCCCGTAAGTGTTCTGTACCATAAAACAACTTAATGAGATCATAAATTCAATAAAACAAGAGTTTGAAGACAAAACGATGAAACAGGAGAATAAGATTAAAAGTTAGGTTACAAAGATAAGGGAACATACTGGAGACCAAAACAACGTTATTATATTAGAGAAATAATAAATAAATTGAAATCAATAAGGAACAGAATAAATCTAATTAACACTTTGAAGGCTTGAGATAGCCACAAAGAACACAGAAAGAAGCATTATATATTAGCCTAATTCTGGGAACTATAATAAATACATTGAATACAGGCTTTTTAATGTAAGGATAATTGGTGCTCCTGAGGTAGAGAAACAAAAATAGAGGAATAAAAATGTATTCAAGATACAAAGAAAAAAAATCTTTGAAGTAAAGAAATGGAAGAGTCTACAGGATAAAAGAGCACACCCTTTCAAGACAAACTAGTGCACAATGACCCCCACTTAGGCAACATATCTTCATATAAATTTTTTTTTTAATAATGTTAGATTTACAGAAGAGTTGCAAAAATAACAGAGTTCCTTTATACTCTTAAGCCAGTTTCCCCTAATGTTAGCATATAAGTAAGATACAATTTTTAAAATGATAATAAGATGTGTAAAATGTTATTAACCAAACAACAAATTTTGTATCTCACCTGTTTTTCTTACAATGTCTCTTCCTGTTCCAGGATCTAATTCAGGATACGTTATTGTGTTTAGTTACTGTGTCTCCTTAGCCTCCTCAAATCTGTGATAGTGTGTCATTTTCCTTGCCTTTCATGAATGTCGCACTTTGACAAGCGCTGGCCAGGTATTTTGCAAAATGGTCCTTAATTTGGATTTTTTTTTTATGTTTAACACGTAAAGAAATATCAAAAGGATTTTCCGAGTGAATGTGCTATTTTACATTCCCACCAGCAATGGATGAGAGTTCCTATCATTCCACATCCTTGCCAACATTCAGTATTATCATTTTTTTTTAAGCCACACTAATATATCTTTGGAAACCCTGGGGGCATAGTGGTTAAGAGCTATGGCTACTAACCAAAAATCTCAGCGGTTCAAATCCCCCAGGCACTCCTTGGAAACTCTATGGCGCAGCTCTACTCTGTCCTGTAGAGTTGCTATGAGATGGAGTCGACTCGAAGGCAATGGGTTCAGTGTTTCATTTCAATATATGTTTAGTGGATCTCATTATAGTTTTAATTTGTATTTCTCCAATGATTAATAAGGCTGAACATCTTTTCATATGTTTCTTTGCTATTTACACATCTTCTTTAGTCAAACATTTGTTCAGCTCCTTTGTCCAATATTCATTGGAGTGTTTGGTTCTTACGGTTGAGTTTTAAGATTTAAAAAAATATATTTTATGGGTACAAGTCCTCTATCAGAGTGTAATTAGGAAATATTTTCTCCCAGGCTGTAGTTCATCTTTTCATTCTCTTCACAGCGACTTTTGTGGAATAGTTTATTTTTGATAAAGTTTATATATCTTTTTTTTTCCTTTATTGATCATGTTTTTGGTGTCTTATCTAAAAACTTCTTGACAAAGTCACAGGTCACACATATTTTCCACTATGTTTTATATTTAGTCTTTTGTCCATTTTGTGTTAACATTTTTATAAGAAGTGTGGAATATGTTGAGGTCCATTGTTTGGCATATGGACATAAAATTTTCCCCCCAAAATTTGGTAGTTATCTATTGAAGAGATTATCCTTTCTTCTTTGAATTACTTTTGCATGTTTGTCAAAAATCAGCTGACTATAGTTGTATGAGTCTATTTCTGGGTTCTCTTTTCTGTTCCATTGATTTATGTGTTTATCATTACACCAATACTGTGGTATCTTGATTACTGTAGTTTCATCGATCAGATAGAGCACTCAAATGTTTTGTTCTTTTTCAGGATTATTTTAGCTCCTACAGGTTCTTTGATTTTCTGCATAAATTTTATAGTGAACTTGTCTGGAATTTATGTGTTTTCTGGAATTTAGTTTAAGATTTTATTGAATCTATAGAAAAAAAGGGAGAGAATTGACATTTTAGCAATATTGTGTTTTCCAATGTATGATCACCATAAATATTTAGATTTTTTATTTCATTCATTAGTTTTTTTTTGTAGTTTCCAGTATACATTTCCCACACATATTTTATAATACTTATACCAAATACACATATTTTATAATTTTTATACCAAAGTATTTTTATGTAATTGTAAACAATAATTTTTAATTCAAAATGCCAACTGTTCATTGTTATTATAGAGACATAAAAGTGACTATTGTATTTTTATCTTGTATCCTGCATCCTTTCTAAACTCATTTTTAAGTTTGAAAAGATACAAGATTCTTTGGGATTTTCTATGTAGTCAATCATGTCACAGAGATTAAAGACTGGTTTATTTTTTCCTTTCCAAACATTTATGATTTTCATTTCACTTTCTTGCATCATTGAACATCTAGTATAACTTCGAATATGAGTGGGGAGAGAGGGCATCTTGGCTTTTCCCAATCTTGGGGTGAAAGCATTCAGGACCATTAAGTATAAATAAGGCTACCAAATAAAACAAACCCATTGCTGTCGAGTCGATTCCAACTCATAGCAACCCTATAGTATAAGGTTAGCTGTAGATTTTTCGTAGATCCCCTTTATTAGGCTAAAGGAATTTCCTTCTGTTTAAAGTTCGCTGAGAATTTTTATCATGGCTAAATGGTGAATTATGTCAAACGTACATTCTGCATATATTCAGATACATTGCATTCATTTAGTCTGTTAATATGGTAAATTACATTGACTTTTAAATATTGAACCAAGCTTGCATTTCTGAACTCACTTGTTCATTATGCATTATTCCTTTTACATGGTTCTAGATTACATTCCTTATTTTTTTGTGGATGATTTTTGTATCTATAGTAATGAGAGATATTGGTCTTCAGTTTTGTTTTCCTATAATGAATGTCTTTACCTTATTTTGGTACGAGGGTAATTCTGTTTTCAAAATATGGAAAGTGTTCCTCCATAAACACATAAAACAGAACAGAAAAGAGAGTCCAGAAATAGACTCATACAAATATAGACATCGTATGTATTACTTCTTTTTTAACGATTGGTAGAATTCATCGGTTTAACTATCTGGGCCAGGAGTTTTGTTTTTTGGGAAGTTTTTTTAACCATAAATTTAATTTCTTTAAAAGATATATGAGTACTTAGATTATCTATTTCTTCTTTTTTATCTTGATTGAGTTTTGGTAGTTTGTGACTTTCAATGAATTGGGACATTTTATTTGTCAAATTTATGGGCAGAGTTTGAGCCTGATTCACTGTAGGACGACGCCTGTGAGTTACATCTTTGTATTATCCCCTTCCGTTGGGTGTGAGTGTGACTTATTTCAAGGCATTAGAGTATACAAACATGATGGGATAGTGACACCTGATATTGTGTCATATTATTTAGCATCCAACTTAGCATATTGGGGCAAGAGAAGTAAACTGCTATGTCATGAGAGGGCCTAGGAGGGAACTGTGTGGTAACTGCATACAAGATCTAGGAGCTGAAAGTAGCCCTCCTTCAACAACCAGCAAGAAAATGATGTCTCAGTCCTACAATTTCGAGGAACTGAATTCTGTCAAAAACCACATGAGCTTGAAAAGGACCTCAATCACCAGAATGGAGCAGAGCATTTCTATCTATGAATTCACGGTGCCACACAAATTATGTCATCTTATAATTTCATTTTTGGTTAAGTTTTTGAACTTCAAGGATAAAGAAAAACATATTTATTTCTGTGTTTGGCAATATTGCAAACCAAATGTTCTAAAGAATTTCTTGTAAAATGCATCTAGAAGAAAAAATGTAAATACTTCATTTAATGCCTGATGGAATTTGCAAAAACGTAATGAAAATTTGGGTGGAAAGAAGTTTAAGAACAAATTTTCAGAGGTAACTGAGCATTTTGTGTTATCCTGGAGCCATCTATTAAATCCAGTGAAAAGGTGTTTGGTTTTAGTCATGATGCAAGTATTCTGCATGAAAATGGAAAACCTGCATACTGCACAAGACGGAAAGTTGGATAAATGGCCTGTGCATGAGACAGGGATTTTCAAAGGCCTATGTTATTCAGTGAAAAGTGAATTAGAAAAAGACATCTACCTATTATCAAAAGTAGATTACAAGTACACTTATCTCCTAGGTTAAAAGGAAATATAGGGAAAAAAAATCCCTCTGAATTTGGATCCACAAGGTAACCTACATGAATGCTTGAGGTCCAAAATGCACTACATGTGTGACATGAAAAATTTCAAGTCACAAAATTCATTTAAAATTTCCCTGGCTGGTAGTAACCCCAGGTGTGTAATAGAATCAGTGCACCCTTAACACAGTTAATAAATAGTTCTCAGAGATAGAGTTCCACCGAAGTGAGCTCACAATAAAAAGAGATCCTAAAACAAATATGGAAACAATGTCCCATGAGCCATAACCAGAAGAAAAAAAAAAATGATATGAATTCACAATTATAAGTATTAAAAAAAAACCCAGAAATAGATCTGAAAGAAAACCAGACAGAAAAACTAGAAATGAAATGTATAGTCATTGAAATTAAAACATTCAGTTGACAATGTAAACAATGCATTAAAATAATTGAAGAGATAATTAGTAAACCAAAGACAGAAAACTCAAGAAACCAAACCCTTTGCCGTTGAGTCAGTTCTGACTCATAGTGACCCTATAAGACAGAGTAGAACCGCCCCATAGGGTTTCCAAGGAGTGGCTGGTGGATTCGAACTGTCGACCTTTTGGTTAGCACCCGAGCTCTTAACCACTGCACCACTAGGGCTCCAAACTAAAGAGCTGGCAAATTAAATAGAATTCAGCACAGAAAGTCTAAAATGAAAAATAAAACAGAGCTTAATACACATGCGGGACAGAGTGCAAGTTTCAACACACATCTCACAGAGCTACAGAAAAAATATAATGAAGACATTTTGCGACAGCCAATATTTCAAAATAATGTCCAAGTACTCCTAAGAACTGGTGAAAAAACATCAATCCTCAGATTAAGAAAGCACAAAGGGAAAAAACTAATCATGGAGCATATAGTAAAAGAAACACACATAATAACTTATTGGTGAAATTAAATCACCCAAAAGACATAAGAAAAATCTTAAAGTCATCTAAAAAAAAGATAATTTACCTACAAAAATAAGAATTAGCTTGAAAGCTGACAGCACAAAGAGACAAAAGACAATATCTTCAATATGATGAGAGAATTTTCAAACCAGTTAAAATGCCATTCACAAGAGCTGGCATAAATTGTAGCTTTTATCAGACAGACTCTTCCACCAAGAACAATTAAAAACCTGTGTAAAATATACAAAGCAACTGCTTATAGGCATTAGAGAGTAGACAAGACAGCCAGGAACTGCTTTATCTAAGGAATGTAAAAATTGTACACTTTAAAATTCAACATTATCATTTCTCAGTATGTACCCTTCAGAAACTCTTGTACCTGTTCATCAGAAATATGGACAAAGATGCTCATAGTATCTCTATTTGCAATTGAAAAATCTGGAAAAATTATAAAAACAATATTTGGCATAATGGTTACATCTGTAAAGAAGGAATGGAATATGTGATTGTTTAGAACACACATTGGGCTTCAAGGACCTGGGTAATATTCCCTTCCTTGTGTGGTATGGTAAGTACATAGAAGAATATTTTGTTTTATATTATAAAGTATACAATACACACATATGTTTTATATATATGTATAAATAGTGCTGCTGTTGAGTTGATTCTGACTTATAGTGACCCTGTAGGACAGAGTAGAACTGCCTCATAGGGTTTCCAAGGAGAAGATGGTGGATTCCAACTGCCAACATTTTGGTTAGCAGATGATCTCTTAACCACTGTGCCACCAGGACTCCATATATATATATATACACACACACATACATATATATATGTATGTGTGTGTATGTGTACTACATACTTATATACACACAAAAGTATATTCAAGATATTTCAAATCACTTTTAAAACAGAATGATTCATGGATATGGTACAATTAGAATGCTTATTTCAGAGATCTCTCATCCATGATAAAATCATAAATAGTCTTTTTATGTAACACTTGCTTAGGCAAATGCATCTGAATGTTACTATAAATCATTTGATGAAAATTTATCTCACTTCAAGAGACTAAATTGAAAATCTGGCCTATTGACAGGAAAACTTGGACTGTGAAAGAAAGCATTGGGCTGCCCTAAGTTAGATCCACTCCTGTCTTTCCCTGAAAGCTATGGAGTTGCCAACGCTCTGTCTGAATGGTTATGATTCACATTAGGAACTAATTACCAACTTCGAATTTGAAATTATCTTTTAAACTCAGTAACATGGAAGTTTAGATGATGAGAGGCAAAAGAGAAAAATTGCACAATTCCCAGTTTCCCATAATAAAAGAAAGAGGCGAAAGAACTATGCCAAATAAAAGGTTGTGACTTTGCCTCCATATATTTGAAACTTGAGTTTCAGAGTGGTACTTGCTGACTCTACCCACTTTTTCTCCAGAAAACTAATCAAGACTTTAAAATGAGTGGGGGGAAAATGCATCCAAATTGCATGGAAGTATAGCTAAGCCAAAAAAAAAAAAAAGACTAGCAGAAGGTATGGAGGGAGCCCTGACAGTAGAGCAGGAAAGAATGGGAAAATTGAGGTTAGCAGTGGCAGAACCCAGAAGAGAGGGTACTACCCAGAATGGGAGCTGCTATGAGCAAGAGTAAGATTGAACAGGGAGATCACTGAAGACAAAAAGAAAAGGAAGCCTGGAAACTGCCTAGATCAGTGTTCAGATCTGAAAAGTATTTTTAAAAAAAATCACCTTCTGAAAAACACTAAGACAAAAGTAGTGGAAATTCTGAATCTCCCCAAATTGTGTCTCCCACCTCCCCCTTCCCCCAAAAAATAAAGAAAAAAAATCAATGTTGTTACCAGGATAGTGAAACAAAAAGCTGAAATAACATTTTCAAAAAAACTACAAGAAAATGCACCCCTAGGAATCCTGGTATATGAGGATATTGGGGCAAACCACCCACAGCAGCATGAGGCCTTCAGAACAGCAGGTGTGTGGAAACAAAGAAAGAAAAGAGAAGAGGATTTCTAGTTGTCCTAAGAGCTGGGAACGCAGCCAAGATGTACTTACCACCTTAAACAAAATCTCCCTACTTGGAATGAAGAATATGACTGGTAGATCTGAGAACAACAATATAAACTGGCAGGTATTCCTTATTGTCCTGTTTAAGTGAGTGCATGGGGCCTCAGGGGAGGACTGAGCATGAGGGGTAACCTGGGACCTAACAGAAGCCAGCACTAAGTATAAATGTTGTTGTTAGGTGCCTTTGAATCAGTACCTACTCATACCTACCCTACATACAACAAAACAAAATCATATCAAAAGTACATGAGATAAAGTCTTGCCATCCACCCTTCTAAGGAGCATTCTGGCTGCACTTCCTCCAAGACAGATTTGTTCTTCTGGCAGTCCAAGGTACATTCAATATTTGTCACCAACACCATAATTCAAAGACATCAATTCTTCAGTTTTCCTTAATCATTGTCCAGCTTTGCTTGCATATCAGACAATTAAAATATGGTTTTGGTCAGGTGCAACTTAGTCCCCAACATGACATCTTTGTGTTTTAACACTTTAAAGAGGTCTTTTGCACCAGACTTGCCAATGAAATACATTGTTGGATTTCTTGACTGCTACATTTATGGGCATTGATTGATGACACAATTAAAATGAAATGTTGACAACTTCAATATTTATTTCATTTTTCATGATGGTGCTTTTTTGGTCCAGTTGTGAGGATTTTTTTTTTTTTCTTTATATTGAGGTGTAATCCGTAACCAAAGGGTGTGGTCTGTGATCTTCATCGGTAAGTGCTTCAAGTCCTCCTCACTTTCAGCAAGCAAGGTTGTGTCATCTGCATATCATGGGTTGTTAATGAGTCTTTCTCCAATCCTGATGCCCCATTTTTCAGTCCAGCTTCTTGGGTTATTATTTCAGCATACGGATTGAATAAATATGATAAAAGGATACAACACTTACATACACCTTTCCTGATTAAAACCATGCAGTACCCCCTTGTTCTGTTCAAACGAATGCCTCTTGATCTATGTACAGGTTCTTTGTGAGTGCAATTAAGTGTTCTGGAATTCCCATTTTTTGCAATGTTATTCATAATTTGTTATGATCCACTCAGTTGAATACCTTTGCATAGTCAATAAAACACAGGTAAACATGTTTCTGGTATTCTGTGCTTTCAGCCAAGATCCATCTGCCATCAGCAATGATATCTTTCTTTCATGTCTTCTTCTGCATACAGCTTGAATTTCCAACAGTTCCCTATTGATGTACTGCTGCAAAGATTTTTTATTTCTCTTCAGCAAAATTTTACTTGCGTGTGATATTAATAACAATGTGTTCAATAATTTACACATTCTGTTGGATCACCTTTCTCTGGAATGGGCAAAAATAGGGATCTCTTTCAGTGAGTTGGCCAGGTAACTGTCCTCCGAATCTCTTGGCATAGATGAGTGAGCGCTTCCAGTATTGCATCCATTTGTTGAAACATCTCAACTGATATTCTGTCAATTCCTGGAAACTTGTTTTGCACCAATGCCTTCAATGAAGCTTGGAGTTCTTCCTTCAATACAGTACTTCAATACTTGTTGATCATATGGTTCTTCCTGAAATGGTGGAATGTCTTATCAATTCTTTTTGATACAGTGACTCCGTGTATTCCTTCCATCTTCTTTTGATGCTTCCTGCATCGTTCGATATGTTCCTCATAGAATCCTTCAGTATTGCAACTCGAGGCTTGAATTTTCTCTTCAGTTCTTGCCATGTGAGAAATGCCAAGTGTGTTCCTCCTTTTTGGTTTTCTCACTCCAGGTCTTTACACATGCCATTATAATTCTTTACTTTGTCTTCTCATGCCACCTTTTTGAAATCTTCTGTACATCAATTTTGCTTCATCATTTTTCTCTGCTCTTTTGTTACTCTGTATTCAAGAGCAAGTTTGAGTCTCTTCTGACATCTATTTTGGTCTTTTTTTCTTTCTTGTCTTTTTAATGACCTTTTGCTTTCTTCACATATAATGTCCTTGATATCATCCCACAACTCATCTGGTTATTAGTGTTTAATGTGTCAAATCTATTCTTGAGAGGTCTCTAAATTCAGGTGGGATATAATTCAGGTGGGTCATACTTTGGCTCTTGTGGATTTATTTTAATTTTTTTCAGCTTCAACTTGAACTTTCATATGAGCAATTGATGGTCTGTTCCACAGTCAGCTCCTGGCCTTGTTCTGACTGATGATAATGAGTTTCTCCATCGTCTCTTTCCTCACATGTGTTGATTTGATTCTTGGGTATTCCATATGGCAAGGTCCATGTGTATGGTTGCTGTTTACATTGCTGAAAGGAGGTATTTCCAATGAATATGTCTTAGGTCTTACAAAATTCAATCATGGGATCTCTGGAACCATTTCTATCACCAAGGCCATATTTTCCAACCGCTGATTCTTCTTCTTTGTTTCCAACTTTCATATTTCAATCACCAATAATTATCAATGCATCTTGATTAAATTTTTTGGTCAATTTCAGGCTTTAGAAGTTAGTAAAAAATCTCCAATTTCTTCACCTTTGGCATTAGTGGGGGGTCTGTAAATTTGAATAATAGCTGAGAGTAAAACACAAATTGATAGTAAGTAGAACAAATTTGGCATAAAAGGAAGGAAAAGGTCTGATACTACTAGAGGAGAGGATGAGAGAAAGAAGGTGGCAGAAATTTTGGAGATATGATTATAAATCTGGCCATATAGCCTATATTTTCCAATAACTTAAGTGTAACAACTTGTCACAGGTAGTTTCCCTTGGAAGCAGATCCAGAGATGGAGTTTAGCATACTAAGAAGTGACTTTGGGTATAAGGATTGGGCCTAGGAGAAGGCCAAGCTTCAATGCAAGCTCGACTATAGTCTAGGAAATCTGAAGAAAAATGTCCCTTCAGAATTGTTCCAAGTTTGCCTTCATATCTCTACTTTGGTCACTATTAATTGTGGCCATCCCAAGAAGGGGAGCAAATTTGGGTGAGGTGGTTCTCTGCAGCTGATCTAATCCCTGAAGAAGCTGATAGCTGAAGTCTTCCTAATGACAGAGGAGTCCCTGAGTAGTGCAAATAGTTAAGCACTAGACTACTAAATGAAAGATTGGCAGTTCAAACATATCCAGGGGTACTTCAGAAGAAAGGCCCAGCAATCTGCTTTCAACTTGATGGCATATGGCTTGTTTTTTGGTTCTGGTGCTAATGACAGCATTTCAGCATCTGAAGCGACAATTCTTTCATTATTGGGGATCTGCACAATACATGGCAACCAAAAGAAGTAGTCCTAGACCCTTAAAACTAGAAACACTTTCCTGGTTCTGACTTCTAAAAATATAAGAAATCCCGTCTCATTTAGACATGAGCAAGAGAAAATAATTGGAATATAACCCATAAAAATACACTGTAAACGAAAGAATAAAATGAGAATAACATGACTACAGAAAATATTGATACACCAGAAAAATGTGTCACAATGCAGAAAAAGATAGAGCAAACTAGTATTTCAAAAGGAGTTAAGAGATTTGTAGTCTTTTTGTGTGTGTTCAAGCCCAAAAGATGCTTATGACTTTTCAACAGCAAATCAGAAATTTTCATGTTATATTTTTTATGCTTATAGTTGATATAAGTGAATATTTTGAAGACTTGAATTTTTCCTAAATTGATCTAAAGAGTGTATGCAATCCCAATTTAAAAAAAATTCTGAGAGTTTGTACATTTACAAACGCTTCTATGTATATGTATCTTATCAAGCTGATTCTACCATTTCTATAAGAATAGAAATGACCAACATACCCTTGGAAAAGAACAAGGTTGGAAGAGTTGTTCTATTAAATATCAAGATCACAGGTAAGCTATAGTAGTTAATAAAGTATCATGTCGATGTAAAAATGTATAAACATTTTATTCATAGATCCCAGGAACTGACTCACGGACATATGGGCACTTGAATTATGGCAAAGTTCATTGTGAAGTCAAGGTAAAAGAAAAGTCTTTTCTACAAGCGGTGCTGGGACAATCGGTCATCAAAATAGAAAGAAAAAAAAAGAAACTTGGTCCCTATCTTACCATATACACAAAAATTACTTCTAGAAAATTATATATTTAAAGGCAGGACAATAAACCTTTTAAAATATCTTTACGATACCCCGTTGAGTAATGATTTGTTAAGTAGGACTCTAAAAAACACTTTAAAGTGTTTTTTGTGAAGTAAAAGATTGATAAATGAGATTAAATAATAATTAAGAACTTCTGTTCATCTATAGGCACAAATAGCAGCAATAAAGCAAAAGAACAGAATAAGAGGTGAAATTTGCAGCACGTATAATGAATAATGCTTATATCACAAATATATAATATGTAAACCAATAAGTAAAAGAAGGAAATGCAGTAGAAAAATAAGCAAACTACCTGAACAGAATTTACAAAATAGAAAAAATAAATAAACGGTATGTACATGAGTAGATGTTTAATGCCATTAGACATGAGGAAAACGTAAACTAAAAACATAATAGGATGTCAGTGTGTGTCAAATATAGTAGCTCATATGATGTCATTGGGAAACTTAATTATCTCTTGGTTTTGTTTTCCTGTTTCTTACCTTCAATCTTAGCTTGGCTTTCTCTTTATGATGCCTACTGGCAGGTTTGGTACTGTAAACACGTGGTTTTAAGTCCACTGAACAAAGCATCTCTCTTTTCCACAATTTCAATAAAATCTTTGAAATGAACTTTATTAACTCTGAAAATGCTCTATGGCCTATGCAAAACACATGTGTCACTCAATTTTCACTCCTTTTGGGAATAGGAGAGGGAAGGTTCTAAAAAAAAAAAAAATAGGTTTTATTAATAAGAGAAAAAGGACTCAACCCTGTGCAATTATAAGCAACATATATTCACTACAAAATGTAAAGGGTAAAATAAACCCTGTTAAAAGAAGAGAACTAATACATCTTTGGATTTAAAAAGATTTTGGAAACATGCCTAATATCTAATTCTTCCACAAGTAAGGTTTGTATAGTTAACTACATAAAATATGGGCATATCGGTAAACATACAACTAAAGGAAAAATGACACACATGGAAACCATTTGCAACAAATATCACAAAAGTCAATGTTTTTGAAGAAATAGCACTTATTAAGCAATAAGAAAAAAAAGAGAAAAAAGACAAAAGAATCATATAACAGACAATCCAGTAATTGTTGTTAGCTGCCATCTGTCTAGTCATCCGCATGTGCCATTTCCCCATGATAACACGATGGGACCCTTGTTGTCCATATGATTTTCAAAAGTAGATTAACAAGTGCTTCTCCTTGTTTGTCTCAGTCTAGGAGAACCACAGAAACCTATTCAGTATCATCAACATGCAAGCCCTTCAGTGACAGACAGGTGGTTACTGCACGCGAGGTGCATTGGCTGAGAATCGAACCAGGGTCTCCCACGTGAAATACAAGAATTCTACCACTGAACCATCAATGTCTTCATGAATCAGTGATTAGTACAAAATAATGAACCTTTGGAAATACACTAAGCCTTTTATTACTCAAAGAAATGCAAATGAATATACAAATGAGACACTACGGAATCTAAATACAAATGATTACTGTTCAGTGCTGAACTTGACAAAATTAGTCATTCTTACTTTTTTTTTTTTTTATATTTTGTTTTCTTAGCTTTCAGAATACCGCACCCTACTGGTTATCCTCTACCTCATCAGTCATTCCCTCCCAGTCAGTGTCTTTTGTTGGATCATCTCTTCTTCCCAGTCCTTAGATATAACTGCATTCCAGGGCTCAGTCTTCAGTTGTCTCCTCTTTCTAAACTCTTTCACTGGTTGATCTTCTATATTCTAACTGCATTTAAGACCAGTTATACGATGACAATTAAAAACATATATACATCCTAGATCTCTCCCCTGAACTTCATATCATATCCAATTTCTTACTAAACTTTGCATTTGATGTCTACATGGCATCTTAAATAAAGATCCTGATCTTAATAGACACTATTCACCCAGTTGTTCAGTCTTAAATTGTTGGAGGCATCCTTTTATTCTGTCTTGTCTTCTTGCCAAAATCCAATCCATCAGTGGGTCCTACAAGCTCTACATATGATTTATGTCCTGAATCCTACTACTTTTGATCTTCTTCATCATCACCACCTTTATCTTGGTGTTTGTCATATTTCACTTCGACTACTTAATATTGTTCAAACTAGCTGTGCTGCTTCTTCTTTCGCTCTCCTTGCACCATGTTAGGCAGAGTAATCCTTCTAAAATGTAAATGACACCATGTAACTCCCCGGCTAGTATTTGATTACTTTACTGAAATCATTAAAAATATAACATTAGAAAGGTATTAAATTGGCCAACCAACACTAAATAAGAGCTCTATCTTAATTTTCCAGAGTCATTTTAATGAGAAAAATAATAAATCCAATAGTCTGCCATCATTTTAGCTACTTAAGTTTTTGCCAGGTGTATTGGCGGTGGTTTCCAATGAAACTGATAATGATATGTTCTCCACTGGTCTCCAATGAGAGGGATAACACAATGTAAACTTGTTGTTAAGGTTCAAAGACCCTACATGATCTGTTCCACATACTGCCCCAACATTGTTTGCTACCATTATGCACATTGTTCATTCACCAGTCTCCAGCCACGCTTGCATTCCTCTCTAAAGAGCCTTGCACTTGCTCTTCACTCTCCCAAGAATGTTCTTCTCCCAGATGCTTGTGTTGCTCTTTCAGTTTATTCCAGGGCTTCTAACTGATTTGTTCAAACCCCTGTTGAGAATTTGAATTTCTGATGAGTTCCCAGGAAGTTATATATGAGAATTACCTGGGGATTTTATTAAAATATAGATTCTGATTCAGTATATCTGGGGTGGAAATGAAAATTCTCAGAAAGGAACTTGTTAGAAATGCAAATTCTCAGCAGGGGTTCAAATCAGAACAAATCAGTTGCAATAAGGAAAATGAAGTGGCCATCATCACTGCAGTTCAAAAAACATTTAAAGGAAAGAAAAACTACCATATCGTTATGTAAAGACGCAATACACTCAAAAGTATATAGAATATGATCTAAAAAAAAAAAAAACTAGGCAATATTTATCATAGAATTACTATAAAGAAACACCAAAAGTTATAGTCCTTATCAATTGATTATGGGTTATAGATGATTATTAAAATAGCCGTCATACTTTCCTGTATTTACTTGGTTTTGTACACTAAATTCCATATTATAATTAGAAAAAAAAAAAAACTAACCACCTGTTTTATTAGACATCCAATATTATAAAATCTGATGCCAAAATGTATCAGGGGCACTTAGAACTTGTTTCTCTTCCCTATGCTTCAATAAGTGGTGAATATGACGAGCAGAGCCGGGTTCATTGATTTTATTCAGTGTAGCTAAATGCCAAATGAAGCTGATCTCTTAATAACCTGCTATATCTCCTATCATAGTTCCATAGTGTGATGCTCAATAAATATATATTACTTTTTTATATGAGAGTTTTTCATTTAGAACTATATCTTTAGTAGATTCTTTAATAAATCATTTTAAAAACTTTTTTTAAAAATCAATAGCTCCTATAAGAAGAGCTTAATTTCCTTTATTTTTTCTTTAATTTTTTTTTTCCCCTCCTAAGAAAACTGATTGTAAATCAATTGTCCCAGGCCAGGGCTTTTCACTTACGTTATTAACATTAATCCAATTCTAGCTGAACTAGTGCATGATTACTTACTGAAATCATTAAATATATAGCATTAGAAAAATACTAAACTGGCCAACCAACACTAAATAATAGCTCTATCTTAATTTTGCTGGGTAGTCATTAAGGAGAAAAATAATAAATCCAATAGTCTGCCATCAAATTTTAACATTTAAGTATTTGTCAGGTATGTTGTCAGTAACTATATTTCATTGCTGGACCTCAAAGGTCTTTTTCAGTCGTATGTAGTGAATTTTCAAGTAGTTTAAATTCAGACTCTAGTTTAATTTAATCTCTTCCATCAGCGACATTATTTTTTGATATTTGTTTGACTCATCCTCTGAGAGTAAGTTTGGAAAGTATTCTTATTGTAGATAATCTAGAACTTCAAATCTTGCTGACTGAATTTTTTAAGAAAAAAAGTTAATTAAAAATAGTTCATGAATGTTGGCATTTCCTCCCTGGAGGGGAGATGAGAGGGTAGAGGTGGTTAGAAGCTGGTGAAATGGACACGAAAAGAGAGAGCGGAGGGAGGGAACAGGCTGTCTCATTAGGGGGAGAGCAATTGGGAGTATGTAGCAAGGTGTATATAAGTTTTTGTGTGAGGGACTGACTTGATTTGTAAACTTTCACTTAAAGCACAATAAAAATAAAAAAAAAAGAATAGTTCATGACAGACATATTAAAAATAAAGATAAATGAAAAAAAGTATTTTAAATTTTTATCCATAAACTCCAACACAAATACCATTAATATTTTGGCATATAATTTTCCAGACTTTTCCATTTTTTTTCCTTTTTGAAAACATTTTTGCATCAACTTTGTTTCTTCTTTACAATGTGAATATAATTCTATGTCATTTTATGTGTATGCTAAATATAAGTATGTATCTCTATTTGTCTTGTTTCTGGCTACCTAACATCTCTTGATCATCTTTTCTATATTCTATATTCTGAAATTATCTGACTTTATAAGTCAGTTCTTCATAAGAAGTCAGAAAATGTGACTTCCCAGACTCCCTTGTAGTCATGACACAAGAATGTGCCATATCTCTGCCAATCAAATGTACCTACATGTGACTTTGATTTGATGAGAGTAACTTGAAAAAGCAGACTGTCCAGGAAATCCACTTTTCAGGTGAGGATTACAGGAAAGGTCCTGGCAGTGATGTCACATGCTCCTGCCCATATTATTCTGGCTTTGTGATTTGATATTGTTCCTAGGTTGCATGACCACTGAAATCTTTCTATGGAGCTAAGATCCTGGAGATTACCAAAACCACGTAATATTTTTTAATATGCTACTCTTTGATTTTAACCTATCAAGAGAGAATTCTGTTAATGGAAATCATGAACATGACTGATATATAAAATGATTCTGTCTAATTTTAAATAGTAGCACAATAGGGTATTGCATAGACAAGCTACAAATTATATCACTTATGCCTGTATATTCGTGACATTTTGAATTTTTCACCATTACACTGACATTAGTGTTCTTGGACACATGTTTTTGTAACTGTGTCTAGGCTGAGAATATTAACTAATTCAGAGCGTCACTGAAAACACGTTCATTTTTAACTGGCCCCAAGTAATAGTAATGAGGACACTAAAAGGATCCCACATAAGATTTAGTATACAGTATGAAAATGCTGATGATCACTGCACTATGTAAGCAACTAACATTTCTCACATTCAGGCAATGCTGAAAATCATGTCAGTGTTCAAAATATACTCAAGTCTACTGGAGTATATGAACTTTCTCTAAGCTTCCAAACATGTTTTGCCTGCAAGAGAACAATTTCAAGTCAGAAGAGATAAACTATTTTAAACCAAATGGCCCTTCTATAGACACCTAGGGACACAGAAGTGTTAGAAGAGCTTTGCGTAAATCCTGGCTCTAGCATTCAAAAGAGATATGACCACAGGTAGTTCCCTTAATCTCCCTAGCAATAAAGTAATAATAACATTTCTAAATACTAGGTGATGCACATGTAATATCAACTCAAATCATCACAAATTCTCTATTAAAATTATTCCCATTTTATAATGAAGGAAATATGAGTAGGTTCATCACTTTGCTCACAGTAAAACAGAACAGAAATTGTGAACCCAAAATATGAACTGAGGTATTCTGACTTTACAACTCATATTTATTTTGTGCTTTCTATGTGCCAGGCACTATGCTAGGTACTTTTATGTATATGTTATTCACTCATGATAGTCCTGTATAAGATATTTTGACCCACTGTGTAGTCAGAGTTTGTCTGTATGTTTAAGAATGGAAAAGAATTAAATGACAACTGTATACAGATGACTTTTTTATAAGATTTTTTCAGAGCAAATATCAATACACCATATTAGTAATTTAACTTAATTCTATGCAGAAAACTTAAATTATATGTTTTATTTTTATTACTTTACTCAGAATGGGAACCTCGGTGGTGTAGTGGTTAAGAGCTACGGCTGCTAACCAAAAGGTCAATAGTTTGAATCCACCAGACGTTGCTTGGAAACCCTGTGGGACAGTTCTACCCTGTACTATAGGGTCGCTATGAGTCGGAATTGACTCGACGCAATGGGTTTGGATTTTTTTTACTCAGAATATCATAAAAATTATTAGGATTATAAATCAATTTTTGATCCATAATGGTTTTACCTACCACAACTTCTGTTAAGAGTTTACTCAGGGCTACTATTTCTTCTCAGGTGAAATTTTGCTGATCCTCATTTTTTTGATAAAATTGAATTCATCAATAAACTTTCATTGTACTCTACATTTAAGCTGCTGTGTTATTTTGGGTGTATTCTATGAAATGTAACTTTCCTCAGGTCAATTTTTTCAAGTTTCTGTATTGCCAATCAGATATATCTCTTCATTAAGCTTTCTGTCTGTAACATATTATACCTTGGACCTAATCAAAATGTCCTTGGAGTTAAAATGGTTGGCTCAAAACTTTGTGCTTTATAACTAGCTATATTTCAGTGTCTCCAGATGGTGAAATTGAGGCTCACACAATTAGTAATTTTCATGGCATAAAGTTGAATACTGTCTGATAACCAGGTTTAGTTTTGGGGTTTTTTCGGTTGTTTTTCCTCTCCTATATGCTATGCTCTCTCTAAGCTTTTTTTTTAATCCTGAAATTGCTAATAATTTTGTCTTGCTTTTCTCACAGATTATTGTCTATATAAAATAAGACCTTGTATGTGGAAATATTTTATAACCTTTATACAAAATACAAAATGCAAGCATAGATATTATTAATTGCATCATCATTATTAACACTTGTTATATTTGAATTTCTTAGGTAAAACAGTCCTTTTCCAGCTCATACAACTTCTTTGGTATGTTTCTGAGACAGTTGACCATTAAAGATATATTGTATTTTATATTTTCACCTCACTTTTTTTTTTAATTGATTCTTGATGTGTCTTATGAAACAGTTCTTTTATGCTTAGTTCAGACAATATCTGAGGCTCAAATTAAGGCTCTTAATTCAGGAATCTTCCCATTCTCTTAGACACTGAATAGGACTATTTTCTCATCTGAAAAGACCTGAATCTAAGTTTACATTTAACTGTGTCTGATCTGTAAATACAAGGACATTACCAATGCTAAATAATGTTTATAATTATTATCTTCACTTCCTTTGCTTCAGAAAAGCATTCAGTGTTGTTTAGAAAAGAAAGCCAGAGTTTAATTAAAACCATGTAGACTTCTGCTTCTGAACATGGTTAACAGGGATTTGATGCATCTCATGCTGTAAAGACTAGAAACCTACACAAAATATAAGAAGAAACTCTTTGGAGACATTGGACAATAGTAAGCACAGGGTTGTGATCCCTGACAGTGGGGAAACAAGATGGTTAACCCTATCATTTCCTAGCCTTTCTGCATGAAGGTGCATTCCAGCAGGCTTACAGGGCAGGAAAATGAATCCCAAGAAGAGAAATGTAGTTTCAATGAGTTGGGGAGAAAGAGATCAGAGTTTGGGAGGCTCTAAGATTGATGTGGTGAGATAGGACTGCAGAGAACTGGTGATTATGAGCAACAGGGTCTCCAAACATCTCTTGAGTTTTTACTGAATATTTAGTTATGTATATGCAAGATGAAACTTTGATGATTTGGGAACTGTACACTGGACAATTCCCACAGGTAACACATTGCTGGGAGGCACTCAGACTTTAACAAGTCAGAGAGGAGAGACCTTGTTGGTCATCCAAAGAGTCAGTTTAGAACCCAAAGTGGATATGATTTAATAATAATAAACTGTCTTTCAGTTAAAGACTAATCTAGGAACAATCTTTAAAACAACCCTTAAAGATTTAAACGGATCTGTTACCTGCCAGAAAAAGAAGTCAACGCATTAAAAGGAAGAAAACAAAATCCAACCACTCAACCATAAAACATTTACCATGTTCAGCATCTAACAAATGTTAGAAGATAAACATTCAGAAGTAAATTATTGCCAAAAAAGCTTAAATTTTGGAGTTTCTATAATATGATGCATTTTTTAAGAAAACACAGTGAAGATATTACACAGGAGCTTAGTAAAGATATGTTAAGATCGTAGAAAGAAAAATAGTTATCTGTCAGAGCTTAGGAACAAAGTGGAAAAATAACATAAAAGCACTGAAGATATGAAGTCCACGTCAGACACACTACAATAAAAAAAACATATGTCATAAATACACAGTAATAGACATGAATGAGAGAAATTAGAAATATCAGGAAAATAAAAGATGACATCAACTTAAAGAGAAAATAATAGATGTAGACAAAAGAGAAACAAATTATGCATAATTTTTGTTTATGAAGAAGAAAATGAAAATAATGGAGCAGAAAATATATTAAAGTCATGACTGAAGAAAACTTTCTTGAACAAAAAGAAATATGGCAGCTTTTGGAAGATGGCGGACTAGGTAGATGCTACCTCGGATCCCTCTTGCAACAAAGACTTGGAAAAACAAGTGAATCGATCACATACATAACAATCTACGAACCCTGAACAACAAACACAGATTTAGAGACGGAAAACAAACAAATACGGGGAAGCAGCGACTGTTTTCAGAGCCTGGAGCCAGCGTCCCAGTCAGGTAACCTTGGTGCCCGGTTTAAGTCAGGGCCCAGGGGAGCTGACGGCGCAAACAAGGGGCACAGCCCTACCCCCCTGAACTCACCCCGGGAGGGGGCCCAGCAGGTCCGCGCGGGTGGCGTGGCGACGCAGCCAGTGGGAGAAGTCCCCCGGAGGCAGTGACTGGTCTTGGAGCCGGGAGTGCAGCATCTCAGCTGGGGAATCTTGCCACCAGGCTTTTGACTGAGCACTGTCACGGCACAAGCACGAAGAGCAGCTCCACTCCCCTGAATTAACCCCGGGAGGGGGCCCAGTGCAGCGATGTGGATGGCGGGACGAGAAGTCCCTGGGAGGCAGCGACTGATTTTGGAGTCGGGAGTGCAGTGTCCCAGCAGGGGATCCTTGACGCTGGGCTTTGGACTGGCAGCGGAGGATCTGACCACAGCTTCAGCGGGCCAGATCCCCGGGGGGCAATCTCCACACAGCCAGCACACATAGGTGACACGCCTCTCTGGAATCTCAGATACAATAGTCATTCCAAGCAAGACAAGCAGCTCTGGCTATATTCTGAGGTGCTACTCTCCTATCTCTCTGATCCCTCCCCCACCCTCCCCAGGCGGCTTCATTAACATTGGAATTTCCTGAGCCAGAGGGAGAACGGCTCCGGATCCTCAGCGGCGTTGCTTCCCCCCACCTTGTTTTTTTTTCTTTTGTTCTTTTCCTAACCCACTCTTCCGGCCTGAGAGAAGGTACCACAAAAAACCCAGGGACCAAAAATCCATCCCTAATTGGACTAAAAACACAGAACCAGCTACAGCCAAGCATATATGATGCAAATCTCAGACTTTCATCCTTACAGGGAACAAGGTGGCGATTATAATCCAAAGGCAGTTCTGATAGGGATCTGACTGCATTTTTTTTTAGCGGATTTTCTGCAAAAACTAGTTTCCCAGTGATGGCTAGGAGACAGCAGTCCATATCAAACCACATAAAGAAGCAGACCATGACAGCTTCTACAACCCCCCAAACAAAAGAATCAAAATCTTTCCCAAATGAAGAATACAATCCTGGAATTATCAGATACAGAATATAAAAAACTAATTTACAGAATGCTTCAAGACATCAAAAATGAAATAAGGCAAACTGCAGAAAAAACTAAGGAACACACTGATAAAACTGTTGAATAACTCAAAAAGATTATTCAAGAACAGAGTGGAAAAATTAATAAGTTGCAAGAATCCATAGAGAGACAGCATGTAGAAACCCAAAAGATTAACAATAAAATTACAGAATTAGACAACGCAATAGGAAGTCAGAGGAGCAGACTCGAGCAATTAGAATGCAGACTGGGACATCTGGAGGACCAGGGAATTAACACCAACATAGCTGATAAAAAATCAGATAAAAGAATTAAAAAAAATGAAGAAACCCTAAGAATCATGTGGGACTCTATCAAGAAGGATAACTTGCGTGTGATTGGAGTACCAGAACAGGGAGGGAGGACAGAAAACACAGAGAAAATAGTTGAAGATCTGCTGACAGAAAACTTCCCTGACACCATGAAAGACAAAAGGATATCTATACAAGATGCTCACCGAATCCCATTTAAGATTGATCCAAAAAGAAAAACACCAAGACATATTTTCATCAAACTTGCCAAAACCAAAGATAAAGAGAAAATTTTAAAAGCAACCAGGGAGAAAAGAAAGGTCTCCTTCAAGGGAGAATCAATAAGAATAAGTTCAGATTACTCAGCAGAAACCATGCAGGCAAGAAGGCAATGGGACGACATATACAGAGTACTGAAGGAGAAAAACTGCCAGCCAAGGATCATATATCCAGCAAAACTCTCTCTGAAATATGAAGGCGAAATTAAGATATTTACAGATAAACACAAGCTTAGAGAATTTGCAAAAACCAAACTAAAGCTACAAGAAATACTAAAGGATATTGTTCGGTCAGAAAACCAATAATATCAGATATCAGCACAACACAAGGTCACAGAACAGAACATCCTGATATCAACTCAAATAGGGAAATCACAAAAACAAATTAAGATTAATTAAAAAAAAAATGCTCATAACAGGGAATCACTGAAATCAATATGTAAAAGATCACAATAATCAAAAAGAGGGACTAAATACACGCGGTATAGAACTGCCATATGGAGAGTGATACAATGCTATATAGAACAATACAAGTTAGGTTTTTACTTAGAAATATAGGGGTAAATAATAAGGTAACCACAAAGAGGTATAACAACTCCATAACTCAAGATAAAAGCCAAGAAAAAAGTAATGACTCAACAAACATAAAGTCAAACACTACAAAAATGAGGATCTCACAATTTACTAAGAAAAACGTCTCAGCACAAAAAAGTAAGTGGAAAAATGAAATTGTCAACAACACACATAAAAAGGCATCAAAATGACAACACTAAACACTTATTTATCTGTAATTACGCTGAATGTAAATGGACTAAATGCACCAATAAAGAGACAGAGAGTCTCGGACTGGATAAAGAAAAACGATCCATCTATATGCTGCCTACAAGAGACACACCTTAGACTTAGAGACACAAACAAACTAAAACTCAAAGGATGGAAAAAAATATATCAAGCAAACAATAAGCAAAAAAGAGCAGGAGTAGCAATATTAATTTCTGACAAAATAGACTTGAAACTTAAAACCACCACAAAGGATAAAGAAGGACACTACATAATGATAAAAGGGACAATTGATCAGGAAGATATAACCATATTAAATATTTATGCACCCAATGACAGGGCTGCAAGATACATAAATCAAATTTTAACAGAACTGAAAAGTGAGATAGACACCTCCACAATTATAGTAGGAGACTTCAACACACCACTTTCAGAGAAGGACAGGACTGCCAGTAAGAAGCTCAATAGAGACACGGAAGACCTACTTACAACAATCAACCAACTTGACCTCATTGACTTATACAGAACTCTCCACCCAACTGCTGCAAAGTATACTTTTTTTTCTAGTGCACATGGAACATTCTCTAGAATAGACCACATATTAGGTCATAAAACAAACCTTTGCAGACTCCAAAACACCGAAATATTACAAAGCATCTTCTCAGACTACAAGGCAATAAAACTAGAAATCAATAACAGAAAAACTAGGGAAAAGAAATCAAATACTTGGAAAATGAACAATACCCTCCTGAAAAAAGACTGGGTTATAGAAGACATCAAGGAGGGAATAAGGAAATTCACAGAATGCAACGAGAATGAAAATGCTTCTTATCAAAAGCTCTGGGACACAGCAAAAGCAGTGCTCAGAGGCCAATTTATATGGATAAATGCACACACACAAAAAGAAGAAAGAGCCAAAATCAGAGAACTGTCCCTACAACTTGAACAAATAGAAAGTGAGCAACAAAAGAATCCATCAGGCACCAGAAGAAAACAAATAATAAAAATTAGAGCTGAACTAAATGAATTAGAGAACAGAAAAACAATTGAAAGAATTAACAAAGCCAAAAGCTGGTTCTTTGAAAAAATTAACAAAATTGATAAACGATTGGCTAGACTGACTAAAGAAATACAGGAAAGGAAACAAATAACCCGAATAAGAAATGAGAAGGACCACATCACAACAGATCCAACTGAAATTAAAAGAATCATATCAGATTATTATGAAAAATTGTACTCTAACAAATTTGCAAACCGAGAAGAAATGGATGAATTCCTGGAAAAACATTACCTACCTAAACTAACACATTCAGAAGTAGAACAACTGAATAGACCCATAACAAAAAAAGAGATTGAAACGGCAATCAAAAAACTCCCAACAAAAAAAAGCCCTGGCCCGGATGGCTTCACTGCAGAGTTCTACCAAACTTTAAGAGAAGTATTAACACCACTACTACTAAAGGTATTTCAAAGCATAGAAAATGACGGACTACCCAACTCCTTCTACGAAGCCACCATCTCCCTGATACCAAAACCAGGTAAAGACATTACAAAAAAAGAAAATTACAGACCTATATCCCTCATGAGCATAGATGCAAAAATCCTCAACAAAATCCTAGCCAATAGAATTCAACAACATATCAAAAAAATAATTCACCACAATCAAGTGGGATTTATGCCAGGTATGCAAGGCTGGTTTAATATCAGAAAAACCATTAATGTAATCCACCACATAAATAAAACAAAAGACAAAAACCACATGATCTTATCAATTGATGCAGAAAAGGCATTTGACAAAGTCCAACACCCATTTATGATAAAAACTCTTACCAAAGTAGGAATTGAAAGAAAATTCCTAAACATAATAAAGGGCATCTATGCAATTTTTTTATGCAAAGCCAACAGCCAATATCACTCTAAATGGAGAGAGCCTGAAAGCATTTCCCTTGAGAACGGGAACCAGACAAGGATGCCCTTTATCACCACTCTTATTCAACATTGTGCTAGAAGTCCTAGCCAGAGAAATTAGGCTAGACAAAGAAATAAAGGGCATCCGGATTGGCAAGGAGGAAGTAAAATTATCTCTCTTTGCAGATGACATGATCTTATACACAGAAAACCCTAAGGAATCCTCCAGAAAACTACTGAAACTAATAGAAGAGTTTGGCAGAGTTTCAGGTTATAAGATAAACATACAAAAATCACTTGGATTCCTCTACATCAACAATAAGAACATCGAAGAGGAAATCACCAAATCAATACCATTCACAGTAGCCCCCAAGAAAATAAAATACTTAGGAATAAATCTTACCAAGGACGTAAAAGACCTATACAAAGACACTACAAAGCTCTACTACAAGAAATTAAAAAGGACATACTTAAGTGGAAAGACATACCTTGCTCATGGGTAGGAAGACTTAACGTAGTAAAAATGTCTATTCTACCAAAAGCCATCTATACATACAATGCACTTCCGATCCAAATTCCAATGTCATTTTTTAATGTGATAGAGAAACAAATCACCAACTTCATATGGAAGGGAAAGAACCTCCGGATAAGCAAAGCATTACTGAAAAAGAAGAAGAAAGTGGGAGGCCTCACTCTACCTGATTTCAGAACCTATTATACAGCCACAGTAGTCAAAACAGCCTGGTACTAGTACAACAACAGGCACATAGACCAATGGAACAGAATTGAGAACCCAGATATAAATCCATCCACATATGAGCAGCTGATATTTGACAAAGGCCCAGTGTCAGTTAATTGGGGAAAAGATAGTCTTTTTAACAAATGGTGCTGGCATAACTGGATATCCATTTGCAAAAGAATGAAACAGGACCCATACCTCACACCATGCACAAAAACTAACTCCAAGTGGATCAAAGACCTAAACATAAAGACTAAAACGATAAACATCATGGAAGAAAAAATAGGGACAACCCTAGGAGCCCTAATACAAGGCATAAACAGAATACAAAACATTACCAAAAATGACGAAGAGAAACCAGAAAACTGGGAGATCCTAAAAATCAAACACCTATGCTCATCTAAAGACTTCACCAAAAGAGTAAAAAGACCACCTACAGACTGGGAAAGAATTTTCAGCTATGACATCTCCGACCAGCGCCTGATCTCTAAAATCTATATGATTCTGTCAAAACTCAACCACAAAAAGACAAACAACCCAATCAAGAAGTGGGCAAAGGATATGAATACACACTTCACTAAAGAAGATATTCAGGCAGCTAACAGATACATGAGAAAATGCTCTCGATCATTAGCCATTAGAGAAATGCAGATTAAAACTACGATGAGATTCCGTCTCACTCCAACAAGGCTGGCATTAATCCAAAAAACACAAAGTAATAAATGTTGGAGAGGCTGCGGAGAGATTGGAACTCTTATACACTGCTGGTGGGAATGTAAAATGGTACAACCACTTTGGAAATCTATCTGGCGTTATCTTAAACAGTTAGAAATAGAACTACCATAAAAAAAAAAAAAACCTAGTAATCCCACTCCTCGGAATATACCCTAGAGATACAAGAGCCTTCACACAGATATATGCACACCCACGTTTATTGCAGCTCTGTTTACAATAGCAAAAAGCTGGAAGCAACCAAGGTGTCCATCAAGGGATGAATGGGTAAATAAATTGTGGTATATTCACACAATGGACTACTACCCATCGATAAAGAACAGTGACGAATCTGTGAAACATTTCATAACATGGAGGAACCTGGAAGGCATTACGCTGAGCGAAATGAGTCAGAGGCAAAAGGACAAATATTGTATAAGATCAGTATTATAAGATCTTGAGAAATAGTATAAACTGAGAAGAACACATACTTTTGTGGTTACGAGGCGGGTAGGGAGGGAGGGAGGGAGAGGGTTTTTTACTGATTAATTAGCAGATAAGAACTGCTTTAGGTGAAGGGAGGGACAACACTCAATACATGGAAGGTCAGCTCAACTGGACTGGACTGGACCAAAAGCAAAGAAGTTTCCGGGATAAACTGAATACTTCAAAGGTCAGCGGAGCAAGGGTGGGGGTTTGGGAACCATGGTTTAAGGGGACTTCTAAGTCAATTGGCAAAATAATTCTATTATGAAAACATTCTGCATCCCACTTTGAAATGTGGCGTCTGGGGTCTTAAATGCTAACAAGCGGCCATCTAAGATGCATCAATTGGTCTCAACCCACCTGGAGCAAAGGAAAATGAAGAACACCAAGGTCACACGACAACTAAGAGCCCAAGAGACAGAAAGGGCCACATGAACCAGAGACCTACATCATCCTGAGACCATAAGAACTAGTTGGCGCCTGGCCACAATCGATGACTGCCCTCACAGGGAGCACAATAGAGAACCCCTGAGGGAGCAGGAGATCAGTGGGATGCAGACCCCAAATTCTCATAAAAAGACCATACTTAATGGTCTGGCTGTGACTAGAGGAATCCCGGCGGGCATGGTCCCCAAGCCTTCTGTTGGCACAGGATGGGAACCATCCCCGAAGACAATTCATCAGACAATAAAGGGACTGGACAGTGGGTGGGAGAGAGATGCTGATGAAGAGTGAGCTAATTATATCAGGTGGACACTTGAGACTGTGTTGGCATCTCCTGTCTGGAGAGGGGATGGGAGGATAGAGAGAGTTGGAAGCTGGCAAAATTGTCAGGAAAGGAGAGACTGGAAGGGTTGACTCATTAGGGGGAGAGCAAGTGGGAGTACGGAGTAAGATGAATATTAACTTATATGTAACAGACTGACTTGATTTGTAAACGTTCACTTGAAGCTCAATAAAAGTTAATAATAAAAAAAAGAAATATGATTTTTAAGTAGAAATAATGCACTCCTTTACACACACACACAAAAAAATTTAAGTCTCCAGCACAGAAACTTACCCTTAATAAAACCCCAATCTTCAAAGATAAGGAAACCTTAAAAGACTAGGAAAAAACTTTCAAGTTACATATAAGGAGCAAAAAAGTCAGAATAAACTCTGATCATGTTGTGTAGCTGAAGGTTAAAAGACGGCTTTTCAACCTGTTAAAGTAAGGGAGGTATAAAAATATACAAAGGAAAAGACTGGGAAATACTACTAAAACTTGACGATAACAGAGACAGAGGGGAAGTTAAGATATCAGTAGATACTGTCTAAAGAAATAGAAAATTAATTATATAATACAGTTATAATTCTAAACATATGATGCTTACTATCACCACTTCTATCCAACTGCTTACTGGAGGTCCTGGCCATTGGAATAATGCAAGAAAAATTAACAAAATGTATGTGGATTGAAACAGAAAACAAAATATTTATGTAGAATATTCAAAAGAATTGTCAGGTAAATAATTAGAACAAAGTTGTCTACTTGAGTTGTTAAAAAAGAGAAAACTCCAATTTTATCTAAACTAATTCATGTCATAGGTAAACTGAAAAATCATCCATACGGTTTTTATGAAGAAAGCAAAACTTCGATACCCCAATCTGACAAATACAGTACCAAAAATAATCACAGATTTCCTTCATGAATATAAATATAAAAACCATAGGTTAAACCGTAGCAGACTGGATCCACATGAATAGTAACCACCAGGACCAAGTGACATTAACATTAGAGAATCATTAAAGCATGACACCACACTGAGAAATCTCAGGGGAAAAAAAGAATTATACCTATGGATATTGAAAACACATTTGTTAAGTTCAACTTCCACTCTTTTTTTTCAAGTTATTAATAAAATAGGAATTAATGAACATTTTCTTATCACAATTAAATATATTTATTCTCTCTCTCTCATCCTCTCTCTGTGCATCTCTTTACCTCCTTAATTTATGAATTTGGAAGCTTCAAAGTTGGATTAATACTAATTGAGATGATAGTATTTTTTATGAGGTAAACTTAAGAGAATCAACATAAATAATTTAAAAAACAAAAGAATACTGAAAACTGACTAGGAAAAAGAAAATACAGACATTAATATATTTAATATAAATTAACAACAGATGATTTATTGCATTTTTACACAAATGACATGCACTCTTTCCACGTGTTTGCTGGTTGTGCCCTCACTTGGCAAGGTACCCTCACAAATTCTGCCTTGCTGATCCTCTGCCATGTGTTGCTGTAAAAAATTAGCACCTGGGGTCTTAAAAGCTTGTGAGCAGCCACCTTATATTCTCCACTTGTCCCACCCTGTCTGGAGTAAGGGTGAATGAAGAAAACCAGAGACACAAGGGAAGGGTTAGTCCAAAAGACTAATGGACTACAACTACCATATCCTCTAAGCTTCCTTTCCCTGGTAGGTTCAGAACCCATTTACCAATGCAGCCATTTTTCTCTCATCCCTGCTCATCTGGGGCTAGCTCAAAGGGCAGAGTCCCCTTCTCTATTTCCTAGGTTCAATAGTGCATTGAAATGACTCACAGACTGCAGGGAAAAGTGCCAAGAAAATCCACTCTAGCAAGTTTGCAACCTTAAATTACAAAGGACTCCAAAATCTTAGTGCCATAAAACAAAAAGGTTTTTCTCACTCATGTTAAAGGTCCATTCTGAATCAGCAGGAGACACTGCACATCGTCATCATATAGGTACAAAGGCCAACAGAGCAGTTACCATCACTCAGATTCCCAAAGGGTCTCATACCATGAATTAAACACTGCAGCTCAGAAGCAACAGATAATTCTGCCCCCAAGTCATGGGTCAAACTAGTTACATGATCCCATCCAACCACATGGGGTCAGGAAATGCAATATCAGAAGGCAGAAAGCCAGAAATATTTAGAGAACAGAGTGAATGACTACTAAAAATGCCCCAGTTGCCCTCAAGTCCATTCTGACTCATGGCAAACCTACGTGTGTCAGAGTAGAGCTGTGCTGCGTAGGGTTTTCGATGGCTCATTTTTCAGAAGTAGATCTCTAGGCCTTTCTTCCAAGACATCTCTTGGTGGACTCAAACTTCCCACATTCAGTTAGCAGCAGAACACTTAAAACATTTGCCTCACCCAGGGACTCCATGAATGACTACTAAACCCACTGCCATCGAGTCAATTCCAACTCAGAGTGACCATATAGCACAGAGTAGAATTGCCCCGTAGCATTTCCAAGGAATGCCTGGTGGATTCAAACTGCTGACCTTTTGGCCATTTGTTTGTTAGCTCTTAACCACTGCACCACCAGAACCCCATGAATGACTATTACCCAGTGCCGTCTTAGACACCCTATATTCCCGAAACATGAAAAATGACATTGACTCTCTCTGTGTCAATTTTTTTTATTAACTTTTATTGAGCTTCAAGTAAACGTTTACAAATCAAGTCAGACTGTCACATATAAGTTTATATACACCTTACTCCTTACTCCCACTTGCTCTCCCCCTAATGAGTCAGCCCTTCCAGTCTCTCCTTTCCTGACAATTTTGCCAGCTTCCAACTCTCTCTATCCTCCCATCCCCCCTCCAGACAGGAGATGCCAACACAGTCTCAAGTGTCCACCTGATATAATTAGCTCACTCTTCTTCAGCATATCTCTCCTACCCACTGTCCAGTCCCTTTATTGTCTGATGAGTTGTCTTCGGGAATGGTTCCTGTCATGGGCCAAAAGAAGGTTTGGGGACCATGACCGCCGGGATTCCTCTAGTCTCAGTCAGACCACTAAGTATGGCCTTTTTGTGAGAATCTGGGGTCTGCATCCCACTGATCTCCTGCTCCCTCGGGGGTTCTCTGTTGTGCTCCCCGTCAAGGCAGTCATCGATTGTGGCTGGGCAACAACTAGGTCTTCTCGTCTCAAGATGATGTAAGTCTCTGGTTCATGTAGCCCTTTCTGTCTCTTGGGCTCTTAGTTATCCTGTGACCTTGGTGTTCTTCATTCTCCTTTGATCTAGGTGGGTTGAGACCAATTGATGCATCTTAGATGGCCACTTGTTAGCGTTTAAGACCCCAGACGCCACATTTCAAAGTCAGATGCAGAATGTTTTCATAATAGAATTATTTTGCCAATTGACTTAGAAGTCCCCTTAAACCATGGTCCCCAAACCCCGGCCCTTGCTCCGCTGACTTTTGAAGAATTCAGTTTATCCCGGAAACTTCTTTGCTTTTGGTCCAGTCCAGTTGAGCTGACCTTCCATGTATTGAGTATTGTCCTTCCCTTCACCTAAAGCAGTTCTTATCTACTAATTAATCAGTAAAAAACCCTCCCCCACCCTCCCTCCCTCCCCACCTCGTAACCAAAAAAGTATGTGTTCTTCTCAGTTTATACTATTTCTCAAGATCTTATAATAGTGGTCTTATACAATATTTGTCCTTTTGCCTCTGACTCATTTCGCTCAGCATAATGCCTTCCAGGTTCCTCCATGTTATGAAATGTTTCACAGATTCGTCACTGTTCTTTATCGATGGGTAGTAGTCCATTGTGTGAATATACCAGAATTTATTTACCCATTCATCCATTGATGGACACCTTGGTTGCTTCCAGCTTTTTGCTATTGTAAACAGAGCTGCAATAAACATGGGTGTGCATATATCTGTTTGTGTGAAGGCTCTTATTTCTCTAGGGTATATTCCGAGGAGTGGGATTTCTGGGTTGTATGGAAAAAAAAATTTTTTTTTTTTTATGGTAGTTCTATTTCTAACTGTTTAAGGTAACGCCAGATAGATTTCCAAAGTGGTTGTACCATTTTACATTCCCACCAGCAGTGTATAAGAGTTCCAATCTCTCTGCAGCCTCTCCAACATTTATTATTTTGTGTTTTTTGGATTAATGCCAGCCTTTTTTTTTTGTAGGAGTGAGATGGAATCTTATCGTAGTTTTAATTTTCATTTCTCTAATGGCTAATGATCGGGAGCATTTTCTCATGTATCTGTCAGCTGCCTGAATATCTTCTTTAGTGAAGTGCGAGGTCATATCCTTTGCTCACTTCTTGATTGGGTTGTTTGTCTTTTTGTGATTGAGTTTTGACAGAATCATATACATTTTAGAGATCAGGCGCTGGTCGGAGATGTCATAGCTGAAAATTCTTTCCCAGTCTGTAGGTGGTCTTTTTACTCTTTTGGTGAAGTCTTTAGATGAGCATAGGTGTTTGATTTTTAGGAGCTCCCAGTTATTTGGTTTCTCTTTGTCATTTTTGGTAATGTTTTGTATTCTGTTTATGCCTTGTATTAGGGCTCCTAAGGTTGTCCCTATTTTTTCTTTCATGATCTTTATCGTTTTAGTCTTTATGTTTAGGTCTTTGATCCACTTGGAGTTAGTTTTTGTGCATGGTGTGAGGTATGGGTCCTGTTTCATTCTTTTGCAAATGGATATCCAGTTATGCCAGCACCATTTGTTAAAAAGACTATCATTTCCCCAATTGACTGACACTGGTCCTTTGTCAAATATCAGCTGCTCATACGTGGATGGATCTATGTCTGGGTTCTCAATTCTGTTCCATTGGTCTATGTGCCTGTTGTTGTACCAGTACCAGGCTGTTTTGACTACTGTGGCTGTGTAATAGGTTCTGAAGTCAGGTAAAGTGAGGCCTCCCACTTTCTTCTTCTTTTTCAGTAATGCTTTGCTTATCCGGGGCTTCTTTCCCTTCCATATGAAATTGGTGATTTGTTTCTCTATCCCCTTAAAATATGACATTGGAATTTGGATCGGAAGTGCGTTAAATGTATAGATGGCTTTTGGTAGAATAGACATTTTTACTATGTTAAGTCTTCCTACCCATGAGCAGGGTATGTTTTTCCACTTAAGTATGTCCTTTTGAATTTCTTATAGTAGAGCTTTGTATTTTCTTTGTATAGGTCTTTTACATCCTTGGTAAGATTTATTCCTAAGTATTTTATCTTCTTGGGGGCTAGTGTGAATGGTATTGATTTGGTGATTTCCTCTTCGATGTTCTTTTTGTTGATGTAGAGGAATCCAAGTGATTTTTGTATGTTTATCTTATAACCTGAGACTCTGCCAAACTCTTCTATTAGTTTCAGTAGTTTTCTGGAGGATTCAGTAGGGTTTTCTGTGTATAAGATCATATCATCTGCAAAGAGAGATAATTTTACTTCCTCCTTGCCAATCTGGATGCCCTTTATTTCTTTGTCTAGCCTAATTGCTCTGGCTAGGACTTCTAGCACAATGTTGAATAAGAGCGGTGATAAAGGGCATCCTTGTCTGGTTCCCGTTCTCAAGGGAAATGCTTTCAGGCTCTCTCCATTTAGAGTGATGTTGGCTGTTGGCTTTGTATAGATGCCCTTCATTATGTTGAGGAATTTTCCTTCAATTCCTATTTTAGTGAGAGTTTTTATCATAAATGGGCGTTGGACTTTGTCAAATGCCTTTTCTGCGTCAATTGATAAGGTCATGTGGTTTTTGTGTTTTGTTTTATTTATATGGTGGATTACATTAATGGTTTTTCTAGTATTAAACCAGCCTTGCATATTAGTCCCACTTGATTGTGGTGAATTATTTTTTTGATATCTTCTGGAATTCTATTGGCTAGAATTTTGTTGAGGTTTTTTGCATCTATGTTCATGAGGGATATAGCTCTCTAATTTTCTTTTTTTTGTGATGTCTTTTTTTTTTTTTTTTTACCTGGTTTTGGTATCAGGGAGATGGTGGCTTCATAGAATGAGTTAGGTAGTATTCCATCATTTTCTATGCTTTGAAATACCTTTAGTAGTCGTGGTGTTAACTCTTCTCTGAAAGTTTGGTAGAACTCTGCAGTGAAGCCATCCAGGCCAGGGCTTTTTTTTGTCGGGAGTTTTTTGATTACTGTTTCAATCTCTTTTTTTGTTATGGGTCTATTTATTTGTTCTACTTCTGAATGTGTTAGTTTAGGTAGGTAGTGTTTTTCCAGGAATTCATCCATTTCTTCTCGGTTTGCAAATTTGTTAGAGTACAATTTTTCATAATAATCTGATATGATTCTTTTAATTTCAGTTGGGTCTGTTGTGATGTGGTCCTTCTCGTTTCTTATTCGGGTTATTTGTTTCCTTTCCTGTTTTTCTTTAGTCAGTCTAGCCAATGGTTTATCAATTTTGTTAATTTTTTCAAAGAACCAGCTTTTGGCTTTGTTAATTCTTTCAATTGTTTTTCTTTTCTCTAATTCATTTAGTTCAGCTCTAATTTTTATTATTTGTTTTCTTCTGGTGCCTGATGGATTCTTTTGTTGCTCACTTTCTATTTGTTCAAGTTGTAGGGAGAGTTCTTTGATTTTGGCTCTTTCTTCTTTTTGTGTGTGTGCATTTATCCATATAAACTGGCTTCTGAGCACTGCTTTTGCTGTGTCCCAGAGGTTTGATAGGAAGTGTTTTCTTTCTCGTTGCATTCTGTGAATTTCCTTATTGCCTCCTTGATGTCTTCTATAGCCCAGTCTTTTTTCAGGAGAGTATTGTTCAGTTTCCAAGTATTTGATTTCTTTTCCCTAATTTTTCTGTTATTGATTTCCACTTTTATGGCCTTATGGTCTGAGAAGATGCTTTGTAATATTTCGATATTTTGGATTCTGCAAAGGTTTGTTTTATGACCTAATATGTGGTCTATTCTAGAGAATGTTCCATGTGCACTAGAAAAAAAAGTATACTTTGCAGCAGTTGGGTGGAGAGTTCTGTATAAGTCAATGAGGTCAAGTTGGTTGATTGTTGTAATTAGGTCTTCCGTGTCTCTATTGAGCTTCTTACTGGATGTCCTGTCCTTCTCCGAAAGTGGTGTGTTGAAGTCTCTTACTATAGTTGTGGAGGTGTCTATCTCACTTTTCAGTTCTGTTAAAATTTGATTTATGTATCTTGCAGCCCTGTCATTGGATGCATAAATATTTAATATGGTTATATCTTCCTGACCAATTGTCCCTTTTATCATTATGTAGTGTCCTTCTTTATCCTTTGTGGTGGTTTTAAGTTTAAAGTCTATTTTGTCAGAAATTAATATTGCTACTCCTCTTCTTTTTTGCTTATTGTTTGCTTGATATATATTTTTCCGTCCTTTGAGTTTTAGTTTGTTTGTGTCTCTAAATCTAAGGTGTGTCTCTTGTAGGCAGCATATAGACGGATCCTGTTTCTTTATCCAGTCCGAGACTCTCTGTCTCTTTATTGGTGCATTTAGTCCATTTACATTCAGCGTAATTACAGATAAGTGTTTAGTGTTGTCATTTTGATGCCTTTTTATGTGTGTTGTTGACAATTTCATTTTTCCACTTACTTTTTTGTGCTGAGATGTTTTTCTTAGTAAATTGTGAGATCCTCATTTTCATAGTATTTGACTTTATGTTTGTTCAGTCATTACGTTTTTCTTGGTTTTTATTTTGAGTTATGGAGTTGTTATACCTCTTTGTGATTACCTTAATATATATCCCTATTTTTCTAAGTAAAAACCTAACTTGTATTGTCCTATATCGCCTTGTATCCCTCTCCATATGGCAGTTCTATGCCACCTGTATTTAGTCCCTCTTTTTGATTTTTGTGATCTTTTACGTATTGACTTCAATGATTCCCTGTTTTGAGCATTTTTTTTTAATTAATCTTAATTTGTTTTTGTGATTTCCCTATTTGAGTTGATATCAGGATGTTCTGTTCTGTGACCTTGTGTTGTGCTGGTATCTGATATTATTGGTTTTCTGACCAAACAATTTCCTTTAGTATTTCTTGTAGCTTTGGTTTGGTTTTTGCAAATTCTCTAAGCTTGTGTTTATCTGTAACTATCTTAATTCCGCCTTCATATTTCAGAGAGAGTTTTACTGGATATATGATCCTTGGCTGGCAGTTTTTCTCCTTCAGTACTCTATATATGTCATCCCATTGCCTTCTTGCCTGCATGGTTTCTGCTGAGTAGTCTGAACTTATTCTTATTGATTCTCCCTTGAAGGAGACCTTTCTTTTATCCCTGGCTGCTTTTAAAATTTTTTCTTTATCTTTGGTTTTGGCAAGTTTGATGGTGATATGTCTTGGTGTTTTTCTTTTTGGATCAATCTTAAATGGGGTTCGATGAGCATCTTGGATAGATATCCTTTCATCTTTCATGATGTCAGGGAAGTTTTCTGTCAGCAGATCTTCAACTATTCTCTCTGTGTTTTCTGTCCTCCCTCCCTGTTCTGGGACTCCAGTCACACGCAAGTTATCCTTCTTGATAGAGTCCCACATGATTCTTAGGTTTTCTTCATTTTTTAAAATTCTTTTATCTGATATTTTTTCAGCTATGTTGATGTTAATTCCCTGGTCGTGCAGATTTCCCAGTCTGCATTCTAATTGCTCAAGCCTGCTCCTCTGCCTTCCTATTGTGTTGTCTAATTCTGTAATTTTATTGTTAATCTTTTGGATTTCTACATGCTGTCTCTCTATGGATTCTTGCAACTTATTATTTTTTCACTCTGTTCTTGAATAATCTTTTAGAGTTCTTCAACTATTGTATCAGTTTGTTCCTTGGCTTTTTCTGCAGTTTGCCTTATTTCACTTCTGAGGTCATCCCTGATGTTCTGTAAATTAGTTTTTTATATTCTGTATCTGATAATTCCAGGATTGTATCTTCATTTGGGAAAGATTTTGATTCTTTTGTTTGGGGGGTTGTAGAAGCTGTCATGGTCTGCTTCTTTATGTGGTTTGATATCGACTGCTGTCTCCGAGCCATCACTAAGATATTGCAGTGATTTATTCTATATTTGCTCACTGAGTCTTATCTTGTTTTGTTTTCTTTCAATATACGTGGATGGGCTACTAGATTGTGCTGTCTTGTTTGTTGTAGCCCTTGACTTACTTATGACCTATTACCAGCTGGTTTGGGCTGTTACCAGATATATATGCTTGAGTCTATTCACTATTCTTGAGTAGAATCTGATTTTGGGTCATCAAGTGTGTGCTGTACCCTATCACCTATCCACCTAGAGAAGTAGTGGTCATAGTTGTGTGCACCAGATTCTGTTAGCAGCTGGTGTCACACTCCAGGGAGGGCAGGATGCTGTCAGGCTTCCCCCAAGTGTCAGTGAGGTAGATGTGTCTCTATTCCTATAGCACCTTGGTGGGAGGGCTCTGCAGCTGTACCTTAGGCCCCCAATGCAAGTACCTCTACCGATTGGTAGGTGTCACCCTCCTTAGACCCCTAAGGCAAGAGGCTAGGTGGTCTGGAGGGAGCTTCAGCCCTCAGTTCCCTATTGTGGGTCAGTTAGGGCTCTGTTGAATAAGCAGAGATATCAGACCTGGGAAACTTGTTTTTCCAGGAAATCCGCTAAAAAAATGCAGTCAGATCCCTATCAGAAATGCCTTTGCATTATAACAGCCACCTTGTTCCCTGTAGGGATGAAAGCCCGAGAGAGATATGGATCATATATGCTTGGCTGGAGCTGGTTCTGTGTTTTTAGTCCAATTAGGGAAGGATTTTTGGTCCCTGGGTTTTTTGTGGTTGCTTCTCTCAGGCTGGAAGAATGGGTTAGGAAAAGACCAAAAAAAAAAAAAAGGGAAAAGCGAAGCCACGGAGCCAGAGCCGTTCTCCCTCTGGCTCAGCAAATTCCAATGTTAATGAAGCCGCCTGGGGAGGGGAGGGGAGGGTTCAGAAAAACAGCAGAGAGTAGCACCCCGGAATATAGCCAAAGTTGCTTATCTTGCTTGGATGACTATTTTATCTGAGATTCCCGAGGGGCGTGTTGCTTATGAGTGCTGGCTGTGTAAAGATTGCCCCCGAGGGTCTGACCCGCTGAAGCCATGGTCAGTTCCTCTGCTGCCAGTCCAAAGCCCAGCGTCACGGTTCCCCTGCTGGGATGCTGCACTCCCGGCTCCAAAATCAGTTGCTGCCTCCTGGAAACTTCTCCTTCCGCCAGCCGTGTTGCCGTGCCACCCACGTGGACTGGCTGGGCCCCCTCCCAGGGTTAGTTCAGGGGGTTAGGGCTGTGCCCCGTGTTTGCACCATGACAGGATGCCGTGCTCAGCTCCCCTGTGCCCAGTCCAAAGCCCGGTGCCAAGGTTGCCTGACTGGGACGCTGGCTCCAGGCCCTGAAAACAGTCGCTGCTTCCCCATAGTTGTTAGTTCTCCGTCTCTGTTACTCAGGTTAACTCTGTAAATCTGTTTTTGTTGTTCAGGGTTCGTAGATTATCATGTATGTGATCGATTGACTTGTTTTTTTCAAGTCTTTGTTGCAGGAGGGATCCGAGGTAGCATCTACCTATTCAGCCATCTTGGCCCCCCTCCTCTGTGTGAATTTTTATACAGTAGTTTATTAAGTACCCAATTTTTTCATAATAATCAAAGAAGCTAAGGAGAATGTCACTAAGAATCAAGAAGCTCTGGCAATAGACTTTGTTTTACCACCAGTCAACCGATGACCCTGGCAAGCTACATCAGTTTCTTCATTTGTAAAATAACAGGATGACTGAGTGACTTCTAGTCCCACCTAAGATTTACAATCCTAATTTACATGAAATTATGAATGTGTACAGGTGGGTCTTCTCATTGGTTACATTAGCACTGCTAATTAAATCGATGTATTTTTCTGGAAAATGAAACATTCAAATATAGAATTTTTTATTTCAATAAGCCATACAAAAATGAAAAACAAATTGCAGGGAATGGGCTATCTTTAATCTAAAAGGAAAAATGGTACAAATACAAAGCCAAGGCCTGGGAGCAATCTCAGCACAGAGCTTCCACGTCCCCAGGGGCCGTATTTACCCTCCAAAGAGTAGTATGTTTGTTCTCCCCAACCCAGAAGTTCCAGTGAGCTTCAACACATAGCCATGATAGATTACATCATAAGTAATCTCAAGCTTCCTGAGGCTTAGTTAGCATTAAGTCCCCAGGTGGTCTCTCTTGGTCTGGTTGGCCTCTACTCAATGGCTCCAGTGCGGTCTTCCTCTCAGGAACCAGGGCCAAAGGCCAAACTGTTTACCCCAAAGGGGTTCCACAGCTTCCAACCGAACTCAAACCCGCAGCTGTCCAGTCAATTCCGACTCATAGCAACCCTATTGGACAGAGTAGAACTGCCCCATGGGGTTTTCAAAGCTGTAAATCTTTAAGGAAGCAGACAGCCACATCTTTATCCCACAGAGTGAGTGGCTGCTGGGTTTGAACCACTGACCTTTTGGTTAGCAGCCAAGCATTTTAACCCCCGCACCAGCAGGGCTCCTCTACACCATATAAAATAAATTAAAAAAATAAAAAGAAACAACAAAAAAACAAAACTTTGTATAATTTTATTGCCACAAATAGACTGTGTTGCTGATTTTCATACATTTATCTCCTTATCTTCATTTTAATGATTCCAATCCTTCCCTCTACAATGATGCCCCCAAATCCTTTATCTGATCCCATATTTCCTGTAATCATTGCCTTTCCAATTTCAAAATGGTTCCTATTTGTTCTAGTCAGTGTTTTTACTCACCTTTTAATGACACTTCTAATAAGCTAATCGAGAATGATGTGATTTACATTTGGAAGAGGCATTTTTAGACTTGCTACTCAACAATAGTGTTTTGAACATTTTGAATTTTCTCAAGTGAGAACAGTTCCAAATTAATGATCTTTCCTTTCTCAAAGTGAAGACTATAGAATATTATAATGCTCCCATGACACTATAAATACAAAAACACTCACCAACTCTTCTCAAAATCGCAAACAAGAGTTTATTTTTAACTAAAACCAATTTGGATACATTGAAGAGTTTCTACATCTAAAAAGTTTGTAATAAATAATCTATATGGTCTGTTCAATTTCTTATTCACGTAGGGCATGGTGTTGATATTTCTGAATGAAAACGAATATCCAAAGACGGATGATTCTCTTATCAAAAATAGACAAACCTAGACAGGAGAAGCAGAGATAATTAAACATTTTTTTTTCCATGACCACTAACATCATTGAAACCGAAACCAGATGAATCCTTGCTAGAAGCCATAAAGCAGCCCTTTTTCCATGGTTGTTTCATATGCCAGAGGTAAAATCTTTCAGTCACAGGAGTTCTTCCTAGTTCTTCTACTCTTTTTTGTGCACTCATATTCCCCTTTTTTTGAACCAATGGTTCTTAGCTAAAATATAAAAATAAATGCATTCAAATCCAACATCTAAATATGGATATTTTGAGCACAAAATATTTTAAGTCCATAACACACGACATTAATAAACTTTCAATTCTTGATTCAATCACAGTTATGATAGTTATTTTGGTTATTACTTGAATGTACTTAATAGCCCTGGTGGAGCAGTGCTTAAGAGCTCATGCTGCTAACCAAAAGGTTGGCAGTTCGAACCCTATAGGGTAGTTATACTCTGTCTTATAGGGTCACTATGAATCAGAATCAACAGCAATGGTTTTTTTGGGGGGTTAATAGTCCCAGGAAGACATTTTTTTTTTTTTAATTGAAGCGATTCCTGTCCTTTGTGTTTACCAACATATGGAGTGAGTAAAATGAATGATCTGACTTTGCTCAAAATGATGGATAGTCCTTTCAGTAAAGTCTGACAATGACAGACAGATTTTTTTCTTTGTGGAGAGATAATATAAAGGAGTGACATTTTGATAGACACCACAATAAATAAACTCTCAAGTCGACAGCAAGTTGGCAAGATAACACTAAGACTCTCTTTTCCTCTTGCTTTCTTCAAAGATTTAATGAACTTAAAAAAAAGTTGGATAAAATTTTTAATGAGCTCCTTTCTTATTTAGACATATGAATGTTATAATCAATTTTTACAAAATACTAATAATCTTATGGAGTTGATGGCAGACAGAGAGTCCTATTAATATCCAGTTGTTATGAAGACCATATATTTCATGATTATTTCAAGGTTAATAACACTTGACATTTTTATCACCCCCTACAATATTTAGATGCTTCTGGGTATGAAATTCCAGTTACTTCTAAGTTATTTCTTCCCTCCTTGGCGTTCTCATTTATATCTCTATTGCTACCATGGAGGTGTAGCCCCAGGAGGTACATTTTTCTCCCTTTTCCTGTCAATGTAGCCATAGAAAAATTTTTAAGAAAAGAAGCAGGAAGAGAACCCCCTTCTCCTGAACTGAACAGTGACAGGCTGAAAATGTGCAAAGCTCATTGCTAAGAAAAAAAATGAAAACCATATTTTAGGAAATTATGATTTAATCAAAGCAAACCATATTGGTTTCCACGTGCTTAGTTCCAACTCTCTTTCTCCCAATGACTTTCTTCATAGAGGCTATGGAAGTAAAACCCAATAATTTCAAATATGAGACAGACAGTAGATGTTTATTGTGCTTGTGAGCTTTAATAATAAATTCCTGTCCTGTCTATAGGCACATAATGTGCTTAGCCAGTACAATGCCCATCTTAACTTGCAGAAAAATATTAATGAATCAAGGCAGAAAACACAAATTTCAAAATGAACATTGAGCTGTTCATTTTTACTCATTGAAGAGAACTGAATTTATCTTTGAGGAAAACAGTTCTTTTCTCTATGAGAAACCATCATAATGGCTTTTGGTTTTGTACTTGTTATTCCAGAGGGGAAAATGTGAAGCAACCTGTAAGACAAAAGTTTCAGATGGTGAAAAAGTCTCTTTGTATTGTAATTTGGGTATATATTTTAGCAGAGCTGTACGGAAACAGTCCATGTTGCTTCTTTGGGCAAGATGTTTCTTGACTACAGGTAAACTGAGAGACCAGAGTGCTACAAATTGTTGCACATTATTGAAGAGTTTTTCTGACTTTTTTTTTTTTTTTCTGCCTCTCACTGACTGACTTCACAGAAACAGACTCTGAAATGAAGTTTGGCTTGCAGGATGCTTACTATGAAATGCCTTTGGGACCAACAGCGATGGAAGAGAGGAAAGAAAAAGAGGACCGTAAAAAAAGAGGTTAAGTTGCAATGTAGCCTCAAAAACAGCATCAGCTTAACCCATGGTGAAGTCTGGAGCTAGACTAGCACTTCAAAATTGTCCCTTGTTGAGCTGAGATGGCCTGGCCTTTATATTATTAAATCAACCAATCACTGGATGCATGCTATTCTGGGCAGGATAGCAATTTTAGATAAGGTGGCTCTCTTCAACTGTGTCTAATCGTTGTACGAGCTGACAGCTGAAGACTATCTGCAGACAGCAGCCCCAGCATCTGGACAAGTCCACCACATTCTACCATTTCCATAAGTCAGATTCACTTCTGCATATACATCCTGGCAAACCTGTGTTACTGAGAGAAACTTAGCAGAGGAAGGTCATGAGACAAATACGTTCTTTACCATTATCAATGGATGCTCATTGTCCGCACTTTCCACTTTCATTTTAGATTCCTTTTTAATATCACCTCAAACCTCTGCTGGTTTTGGTGGCTAATCTGCTGGCATGACTCTGAGGCTCTGAGCACCTGGTCTCTATGGCCTTCTCTTGTCAGTGTGGGACTTGTCCACCATTAAAATTGGACATGGTAGACCCAAGAGGCACCTAAGTATTTTCTGGATAACAATCATATTCCTTCTTGGTCCCATTATGTAGCAGCAGCCCTAGACCTCATTTTATTTCCTCCAGTTGGTGAAATACAGGTATACTGATTATACTAAAAGTAAAAACAATGTCCCTAAACATGTACATTTGAATTAGGCTGTCTTAGCTTTGCATTTGATTCTCATTATTTATTGTCTAGGACATTGGGCAAATTACTTAAAATCCCAGGCCTTAGTATCATCTCTGTGGAATACTGATAAGAATAACCCTGTAGTTGTGCAGGGTGGATGAGAGAGAAAGCAAAATGACTTCCGAAATACCTTGACACATAGCGGCATGCAAGAAATAGCTATTCTCATAAAAGTTAATTTTTCCACATGGCTTACTTTTGCCTGTCTATCTAATAGATAAGAGAAATGAGAACAAAGAGAGTTAGAAACTTAAAAACTGCAATCACATTAGGAGTTTATATTAAGGAATGCTTTAGCTATGTAATGGTGTCGTTTGAACAGTACAGATAGATCCCTTTGATTGTTGCTGTTTACCTATTTGTTCTGCTTGCCAATTCCTGATTGCCTGCAGAAATGTTCTCTAAAGACATGTGTTTAGTTCTATTACAAACAGATTGATATGAAGAACCATTTCCTGAGTAGCTCAGAAGATGTGTTCTCCCTTTAGATTTATCCTAATTACTAGTAAGTGGAATTAATTTCTATGACCCATAGTTTCTCTCACTTTTATGAAACCATTATAAATTTTTCAACCTATTAAAGCCTTGTTATTATTTTTAGTTGCCATTGAGTCGATTCCAATTTCTAGCGACCTCATGTGTGTCAGAATAGAATTGTTTTGCAGGGTTTTCAAGGCTGTAACCTTTTAGAAGCAGATTGCCAGGCATATTTTTTGAGCTGCCTCTGCATAAGTCCAAATCACCAACCTTTTGGTTAGTAGTCAAGCACTGAAACATTTGTGCCACCCAGCCTCTTAAAGCCTTACACTTACTATAAGCATTCTGCTGATAGTCATAGGAAGATGGCTATACCCATCGAAAGATCTACACATACATTTGTTCTCTATCATAAATGGTGTGATAGATTGCAATCATAGCCCCTATTCTTCATCCCTCCCTGTATAGACTCCATTTGTTTAGTACCTTTGGTATGGCTTGCACTCTAAGTGGGACTTGTTTCCCACAGCTGGACTCTGGAATTGGCCGTGGGGCTTGCTTTGACAATGGAATTTCAGTAGAAGGATGCAAGGAAAGGCTTGCAAAATCCCTGGATCTCTTGTACTTCTGCTGTCACCATGAGAAAGATGTGCCCCAGCTGGTGCCGGGTCCCAGGAGAAGGACAAGAGACACATAGAGCTAAGCCAAATCTAGCCCTGCCCAGCCTAGATTGGCTGACCTTTAGCTGGCCACGTCTCTGTAAGTGAACTAAGCTGAAACCAGAGAATCACCACACAGAGCCCAGCCTAGACCTGCATACTTGTGAAAAATAATAAGTGGTTGTTGTTTACAGCCTGAGTTTTGGGTGGTTTGTTACATAACAAATTTTCTCGAAATTGGTTAATTTTCAAGAAGAGGAAAATTTTCTTCTGTTTTCTTCAGATGTGCCACCCATAAAATACCGGTTTAATGTCCAACCCTAAAAGCTTTAAACGTGATGTAAATCTGTGAAGAGCAGGAATGAGAATAACTCATTTTAACTCAAGGGAAAAATTTGTTCAAATTAGGACAATGTTAAATCAACTTTCACAGTTGATGAAATTGATGTGTTCAGAATTCAGAATTACATTAAATAAAAGAATGCATTGCAGCGGTAAGTAGAGAAGATGCTAGGTAGGTTTTGAGTCTCCTTCAGCAACTTCAACTTCTGCCTGTTTGAGGAATTGAGGATGTGACGGTAGCTAGGGGGAAAATCTATATTTGTATATTTATTCCTTCTACAACAGCAGTCTCCAAATCTCCATTTTTCAGTAAATATATACCCACATATATACATATATATATAAAAAAAAATTATAGGTATGTATATATACCAAAACACAAACCCCATGCTGTCAAGTCAATTCCAACTCAAAGCGACCCTGTAAGATAGAGTAGAACTGCCCCATAGGGTTTCAGAGAACAGCTAGTGGATTCAAACTGCTGACCTTTTGGGTAGAGGCCAAGCTCTTAACCACTGCCACCAGGGCTTCCTCTCTCTCTCTCTCTCTCTACATATATATATATAGACAGAGTTTATTATTTATTATTTCATTGTAAATTTGATCATGAAATTTTAATAGTCAATTTGTGAAATTATAATACTCTCATGCACATGAGAAAAATAAAGAATGACTTCATTTTTATTCTTCCAGTAGATTAATATTACAGACTGAGTTGTATTTCCCAAAAAGATATGTTGAAGTCCCAATCTCTATACCTGTGATGATGGCTTTGTTTAGAAATAGGATCTTTAAAAAATGTTATCAGTTAATTAACAAGAGATCTCACTGGAGTAAGGTGGGTTCTAATCTTACATGAGTGTTGGGTGCCCTTATAAGAGTGAAGAAGACACACAGAGATAGAAACAGAAGAAGGATGCCATATAATGTTGCAGCTGAAAGACAAGGGACATCTGAAGTTACCAGAAGCTAGGAAAGATCATGGTAACCAATTCTCCCCCAAAGGCTCAGAAGAAATCACCATGGCTGACACCCTGACCCTGGACTCTCACAGCCTCTAGCATTGTGAGACAATAAATTTCTGTTGTTTAAAGCCACTCACTTTGTGGTATTTTGTTATGGCATCCTGAGGAAACCAACACCGAGTTTTTTTTTTTTTTTTTTAACCAGAAAGTGAGATGATGCTGTAACAAATAGCTGAAAATGTGGAAGTGGCATTGGATTTAGGTAATGGATAGGGGCAGAAAGAGTTTTGAGGAGTTTGATACAAAAAGTCTAGATTGCCTTGAAGAGACTGTTAATAGGATTATGGGCATTAAAGGAGATTCTTGTGAGGGCTCAGAAAGAAGTGAGGAGAGCTATTAGGAAAGCTTATATCATCGTTAAGAGAATGTTGTTAGAGATATGGACATTAAACATGCTTCTGGTGAACTCTTAAAAGGAAATATTGAGGATGTTAATGGACACGAAGAAATCTAATCCTTGTTATAAAGTGGCAAAGAACCTGGCTGAATTATGATTGAATGTTTTGTGTCAACTAGAGTTTGTAAGAGTGATGAACTTGGGTACTTAGCTGGGAAGATTTCTAAGCAAAATTTGGAAGATGCAGCTTCATTTCTTCTTGCCACTTATGGTAAAATGTGGTAAGGTAGAGCTATATTGAGGAATAAACTGTTAAGCAAAAAGAAATCACAACTTGAATGTTTGGAAAATATGCAGCCTATCTGTATTGTAGAATATTGAGAGAAGGTGCTCTAGGGAGGACATCAAGCATGTGGTAGGACAATTGTTTGCTAAGGATATTCTTAACGTATGACTTATGGATCTAATCAACCATCTCAGCAGAAACTCTACCAGTTTAAGCTGAAGGAGATAAAGACAGGTGGAAATGAAGGAAAGTTGTCTAATTCCTGGAATTCTCCAAGAAGGAAAAGGGCAGATAAAGCTACTTGGCTGCAAACATGTGCTATCCTTCAAGAAAAGGGAAGACTGACTATCAAAGAAGTTCAGAAGCTGGTGAGGCTGCTGCCGCCAGCATGGGTTTAGGGGACAGGCCCACCGTCTTCTCAATTCCAAGTGTGGATCTACCGCCGAGGGCAGGAAGTGGAATATAGTGGCAGGGGTGTCATCCTGGTGGGCCAGAAGTATGAAGGTCTCATAGGTCTGGAGGACAGAGTATTATTTTCAATTTTTGAAATCTAATGGAATTTGTACGGTTGGGTTTGGAGCTTGTTTTGAGCCCATGACCCCTTTTTTCCTCCAATCTATCACTTTTGGAGTGGGAATGTCTATCCTATGCTTGTTTCACCACTGTATTTTGGGAACAGATAATTTGTACTCCAGGCTTCACAGGTACAAAGATGGATAGAAATTTTGCCCCGCATTGAACCATACCCAAAGTCTCACCCATACGTGATTTAAATAATTTAGAAGATGAGATTATGAACTTAGAGTTGATGCTACAGTAAGCTAAGACTTGTGGGGATGCTGGAATGAGGTGAATGTATTCTACACATGGGAAGAACATGAATTCAGGTAGGACAAGAGGACAAATTTTCAAGGATTGAATTGTGTCCCCCAGAATGATATGTTAAAGTTCTGAGCCTTGTACCTGTGAATGTGACTTTGTTTGTAAAAAGGGGTTTTGGTATTAGTTAAGTTAGTATGAGGCCATACTGGAGTAGGGTGGATCCTAAATCTGCTTCACTGGTGTCCTTTAAAAAGAAGATACACAAAGTCAGAGACAGAGAAAGAGTAGTCATGTGATCACAGAGACAGATGCAGCTGCAACTCAAGGGATGCCAAGGATCTCCAGGAGCCTCTAGAATCTGGGAGAGAGGCATGGGGCAGTTTCTCTCTCAGAGCCCTCAGAAGGAATCAACATGTATAACATCTTGATTTGAATTTCTAACTTCCAGAACTGTGAGACAATAAATTTCTATTCTTACATGCCACCAGGGATGGATTACCCAATAAGCAAGGTACACACGCACATGGGCTTATTTGTGCTTACCAACCTTAAGTTCAAGCTGAAACTGAAGAAATCAGAGCAAGTCCATGAGAGCCAAAATATGACCTTGAGCATATCCCATCTGAATTTAGAAAACATCTGAAGAATAGATTTGACGCATTGAACACTAGTGAACAAAGACCAGACGAGTTGTAGAATGACATCATACATGAAGAAAGCAAGAGGTTACTGAAAAGGCAGGAAAGAAAGAAAAGACCAAGATGGATGTCAGAGGAGACTCTGAAACTTGCTCTTGAATGCTGAGCAGCTAGAGCAAAAGGAAGAATTGATAAAGTAAAAGAACTGAACAGAAGATTTCAAAGGACATCTTGAGAAGACAAAGTAAAGTATTATAATGACATGTGCAAAGAGCTGGAGATGGAAAACCAAAAGGGAAGAACACGCTCAGCGTTTCTCAAGCTGAGAGAACTGAAGAAAAAATTCAAGCCTCAAGTTGCAATAGTAAAAGATTCTATGGGGAAAATATTAAACAATGCAGGAAAAATCAAAAGAAGATGGAAGGAATACAGAGTCATTATACCAAAAAGAATTAGTTGATGTTCAACCATTTCAAGAGGTAGCATATGATCAGGAACCGATAGTACTGAAGGAAGAAGTCCAAGCTGCTCTGAAGGCATTGGCAAAAAACAAGGCTCCAGGAATTGATGGAATATCAACTGAGATGTTTCAACAAACAGATGCAGTGTTGGAGGTGCTCACTTGTCTATGCCAAGAAATATGGAAGACAGCTTCCTGGCCAACTGACTGGAAGAAATCCATATTTATGCCTATTCCCAAGAAAGGTGATCCAATTGAATGATTGAATGTGGAAATTATAGAACAATATCTTTAATATCACACACAAGCAAAATTTTGCTGAAGATCATTCAAAAACGGCTGCAGCAGTATATTGACAGGGAACTGCCAGAAATTCAGGCCCGTTTCAGAAGAGGACTTGGAACCAGGGATATCATTGCTGAGGTCAGATGGATCCTGGCTGAAAGCAGAGAATACCAGAAGGATGTTTACCTGTGTTTTGTTGACTACGCAAAGGCATTCAACTGTGTGAATCATAACAAACTATGGATAACATTGCAAAGAATGGGAATTCCAGAACATTTAATTGTGCTCATGAGGAACCTTTACATAGATCAAGAAGCAGTTGTTTGGACAGAACAAGGGGATACTGATTGGTTTAAAGTCAGGAAAGGTGTGCGTCAGGGTTGTATTCTTTCACCACACATATTCAATCTGTATGCTGAGCAAATAATATGCGAAGCTGGACTATATGAAGAAGAACGGGGCATCAGGATTGGAGGAAGACTCATTACAACCTGTGTTATGCAGATGACACAACCTTGCTTGCTGAAAACGAAGGGGACTTGAAGCACTTACTAACGAAGGTCAAAGACCATAGCCTTCAGTATGGATTGCACCTCAACATAACGAAAACAAAAATCCTCACAACTGGACCAATGAGCAACGTCATGATAAATGAAGAAAAGACTGAAGTTGTCAAAGATTTCATTTCACTTGGATCCACAATCAACAGCCATGGAAGCAGCAGTCAAGAAATCAAAAGACGCATTGCATTGGGCAAATCTGCTGCAAAGGACCCCTTCAAAGTGTTGAAGAGCAAAGATGTCACCCTGAAGACTAAGGTGCACCCGACCCAAGCCGTGATATTTTCAATTGCATCCTATGCATGTGAAAGCTGGACAATGAATGTGGAAGACCGAAGAAGGGTTGACACCTTTGAATTGTGGTTTTGGCGAAGAATATTGAATATACCACGGACTGCCAAAAGAATGAACAAATCTGTCTTGGAAGAAGTGCAGCCAGAATGCTTCTTAGAGGCAAGGATGATGAGACTGGGTCTTACATACTTTGGACATGTTGTCAGATGGGATCAGTCCCTGGAGAAGGACATCATGCTTGGCAGAGTACAGGATCAGCGGAAAAGAGGAAGACCCTCAATGAGGTGGATTGACACAGTGGCTGCAACAATGAACTCAAGCATAACAACGACTGTGAGTATGGTGCAGGACCAGGCAGTGTTTCGTTCTGGTGTGCATATGGTCACTATGAGTTGGGAGCAACTCGACAGCACCTAACAACAACAACAACCTTAAATGCACAATCTCAATGAAATTGTGCATTACAGGTTAGTAAGTGAACACAAGTAAGCCTGTGCATACCTTGCTTAATGTAAGCCCGTGCATACCTTGCTTACAGGTTAATCCAGCCCTTTTTGTGGTATTTTGTTTTGGCAGCCCTAAGAAACGAAGAATAGTAAGATTTTTAGATATTGAACATACTCCTTAGGGAAAATAAACAGAAAAATCATTTGAGACAAGTACTAATGGTATCGCTTCAAGGGAGCAAGATGGCTGGGATCACAGTGGAAGCTCTGCACTCAGTAGAAAACCTTCAGTCCATTATCAAAGAAGCAATGACATTAGGAAGGAAAATTTAACCTGGGAGTTAAGCAGGAGAGGCACAAAAAGTCACTTTTAATAGGGTCAAGAACTGGAATATAGGAGAAGCAACTAAGCAAAGGGAGTAAGAAATGCTCTGGTCAGTGTCATGGCCGCCTGTCTATTGCCCTGAGGCATATTAAAGACACAAGAGGCACTTGACTCTTGGTATCTCGTACACAGAAGATACACAATAAATAGTGGAGAGGATTTGTATTGACAAACAGCTGTAGAGAAAGGAGGGTATGGTCAAAATATTGTGGATTGTTAAATAATTCAGAAGACAGAGCTCTAAGAAAAAGGAAAAACAGCCAGATGTGTGAAGTATCAAGCAAAAAGGCTAAGTGTTTACTGTAAAATGGAGACTTGGAGACTCTGGTGATGGGAGAAGTGTTTATAAAAGAAAAAGCTTAATATCCTCTTCCATATACAATTTCTCTATCCCTGTATGGTTTTGGTTATTAATACAGCACACATATTAGGAGCTGAAGAGATTTATACATACCCCGAAGGAATTGTATAAGTTGTACTCTGTTTCTACAATACAGTTGCAAACCCTGAAGCCATACGATACACTGCATGCTAATGCGTTTTTGGATATTTTTCAGGAAGTTATCAGAAAAAGGTTGGCAATAAGCTCCTATTACTATAATCTGAGCGTCTCCAGTGGAAAGCATAACAATATAGACTTTGGGAGGTTAACGAATCTCTCAAGACCAAGGGAAATTTGATAGTTCAACAGTATAAATACATCTTGTGGTTTACTTTCTTTGCAATATGCTTGTGGAGGTCGGAGATTTCATAGAGAACTTTTCAAATCTGGAAATTAAAAATCAAGTCTTTCTTAATTACAGGAGCACTCACAATGTTTTATAGAAAGAGGAAGAGTGTTAAATAGGTAACACATAAATGTCGCTAAAATAAAACATAGTTTAACTTTTATTGAATGTCAAAATTAAGTGCATTGAAATATTGCAAATATTAAAATAAACTGCATTTAAGACTATAATTCACATCTAAATCCGATTTTAACTCAATTTCAATTTGATCATGTCTTTTTTTGCTCTTCCTACTATTTTTAAGAGTTCGCCAAAACGTAACAGTAAAGGGCTTTAACGGACATCCACCTTTTTATTTGCTATCTAGAATTGGAAGATTATTCCTTTTGAGGAAATTTCCTGTTTTACGAGACTCAGTAGGAAGCAAGCTTCTGATTCGCACTATGAAAGCCAAGGAATCCACTTGTTTCTACTGACCCATCTGAAGTATAAATAAAGCCTGATGCCAAACCAGGTGAATTTTTTGCTTCTCCCTGGAATTTCAAATCTCATAGAGATGATGAAAAAACATAGGGAGAGTTGAGAAATCAATCACTGATATGACATCAAGAGTCAAGTAAATGATATGATATGATATCAAGATGTCAAGTACAGTGGCAATGCCAAAAATTCAGCTCCGGCATTACTACTATTGTTGCCACTGCTACTAGTTGCCTTCCCACTCAAACTGCTCTTGTGCTATGGCTCTTCTCTACCTTCTGGTATTCCTTGATTCCAATCTATATTCGGAGTCGAGTTCCCTCTCCCCTAATTTTTCCATAGATTCTATGAGATACTCAATATCCTTACATAAATTTACTTTCCAAACATTTAGCTGGTGCTACTCTCTGTTTTGAAACCATAAAACCTGACATATACATGCATTGGTACCAGGGAGTGGGGTGGAAGTAACAGACTCTGAAGGAAATGAGGAAAGGCAGCTGGAATCAATGAAAACTCCATTGTTATTGTTGTTTGGCACTGTTCAGTCGATTCTGACTCATAACCTCCTCCCCACATGTGACAGAATAAAACTGCCCCATAGGGTTTTCTTGGCTCTAATATTTACAGAAGCAGATCACCAGATCTTTTTCCCACGGAGCCACTACGTGGGTTTGAACTGCCAACCTTTTGGTTAGCAGCCAAGCACTTAACAATTACTCAGCCAGGTCTCCTTGAGAACTGCATTAGAATTTAGAAATTAAAAAATATGTAATTAAATACAGATTTAGTTGCAAAATATCTAATAAAAATAATGTTTTTCTTCAACAGGAATAAAAAGCCCAATGAGGAATGAATCTTGGGATGTAGGGCTTTCATAGTCACTTAACAAAATAAAGGAGGTTAGGTACTCAAGTAAGGTCCCTGGGTGGCACAAATGGTTTGTATTCAACTTCTAACCTAAAAGTTGGTGGTTTGAACTCACCCAGGGGTGCCTTGGAAGAAAGACCTGACTATCTGCTTCTGAAAAGGTCACATTCAAGAAAACCCTATGGCATAGCTCTACTTTGTAACACGCAAGTTCACCATAAGTCAGAATTGACTTCCTGGCAGTGGGTTAGGCATTCAAGAACTACAGGGAAGCATCTGCTCTAATAGCATAAACTAGGCCTCATTGAGGAGACATTTGAGCACTTGAAGGGAGGGAAGGGGTTACAACACAGTTATCTCAGGGAAGAGTTTGTAGGCAAAGAGAATGGCATGCCTGGCACATTTGGGGAACAGAAAGGATTTTAGTGTGGCTAGAGCATATTGGGAAACCCTGGTGGCATAGAGGTTAAGTGCTATGGCTGCCAACCAAAGGTCAGCACTTCAAATCCAACAGGTGCTCTTTGGAAACTCTATGGGGCAGTTTTACTTTGTCCTATAGGGTCACTATGAGTCAGAATTGACTCGACTGCAGTGGGTTTGGTTTTTGGTTTTAGAGTGTATTGAGTGAGGAGGGCAATAGAAATAAATGAAGCACCTTTTTTTACACTGTACTGGCCTCTGGTCCCACTTGATTGGCCCATAGGCAGACACCTGACCCCCAAAAGAGACTTTCTTTGGGATTTTTCAAAGAGGGCTTTGGTCGGAAGATGCAATTCTTTTCTAATAGGAATGCTATGAGATGTAAAATACAGGAGTTGCAGGCAGTCTTACCCATAATAGGATGTACCCTGAGAAACATGAAACAACACAGAAAGAAGTAGAGAAAGAGATATGTCCTAAAAATACTCCAGTGCTTGGTTTCATTCCCTACACCCCAACTCCAATCCTGTCCTTCCTATACTGATAAATTATCTCTTTTTTTTCCCTCTTAAATTGATGTAGGGTTTCTACCATTTTCACCCAATAAGCTCAACCTGCCCGCAAAATTAATAAAAATGAACTGCTCTGGTCAAGGCCCAGATGGAGGCTTAGAGCCCTGTCCACTTGGCCATACCCTCTCTTGCCCATGGTTTCGGTGGGACCTCCAGATACTCCCCCGAGATTCACTAAAAATAATTTTAAGATGATAGCCCACATGGATGTAAGAATTAAATATCTTATTACCATGCTTTCTCAACTCCAAGTAGTCTACTGTTTCTCTTCTCTTGATGTCCTCGTGCCAACTCATCTTCTTCTGATTTGTTTTCCTTTTCTTTTTTTCAACATTGCATTTTCCTTGCTTCCCTAAAGCTATAACTCCAAATGACAAATTCCTCCCAGTGATTGTGACCCAGTACTTATTTCCCTATTTCCTCCATTAATCCTTGGCTCCATCATCTAGAAGTCTCTCTCGTCTATGACCCCTTTTAGCACTTATCCACCACTCCCTTAATGCATTCATCAATCCTAGCCAGTACTATATTTATTTAAATGCTGTCCAGATTAATCCCTGAATATTTGAAGTAGTGCAATACAAAAAGAAATTGAACCTAGTGACCACAGTACATTGCACCTCATACGTATTCTGTAAACGTTGAACTGATTGATCAAATATTTATGGAAGATTGTCCAAAGAATATGGAATTAAGTCATCTTAGAGACAGTTTAACAGAATTTATCTTTGTGTTAAGGTAGACTATATCAGAGAGCTGTAGACTTAGATAAAACTCATGGAACTTCTCTTACTGCATAGTTGGGAAAAATACCAGGTTGGTCAGATAGCGTGGGGGCACATTTAGAAGGACACTCTGCCAAGTGTGCAGATGGAGAAAGTGATCCCCTCTAAGGGGCAGGACTTGTGGGGAAGGTGAAGAGGAAGAAAGAAGGAAAGAACTTCCACTTCTATATATTTCTGTTGTTTGTTTTAAATTACAATACAGATGTTAAGATGATTTAGAAGCAACCGTGGGGAATTTATTTTGTTTACAGCAAGGTTGTTGGTACACACTATGCTTTTTTATAACGACCCGTGTAGTAAATAAAAAGTACCCACAAGTTTGAACATCAGACAGTTTTGTTTCTTCCAATGAACAGGTTTGTTTTTCTTCTGGAAGCTGTGAATTACGTAATGGTTGTTATATACTGGTGTACCTAATTTCTTCACATAGTCTATCAACCATTTCGAAAGATATTCTCCAAGTTCCTCCATCTCTACAACAGTGTTACTAATTTCATATTTAGGTGAGGCAAAGATTGAATGAAAATTATGCAGAGAACTTTTCACAGAGCATGGCTCAGAGATGTTGTTAGCTACCATGGAGTCAACTCCAACTCATGTAGACCGTATGCACAACAGAACAAAATGTCGCCAGTCCTTTGTTATCCTCAAGATTTCTGGTGTGTTCAAGACCATTGTTGAGGCTATCGTGCCAATCAATCTCACCAAAGGTCTTTCATGCCTTCCTTGGTTCTATACTTTACCAAATATTATGCCTTCCTCTAACAATTGATCCTGCTCGATGACACATCCAAATCAAGTGAGTCAGATGATGCTATGTTATGATCCCTAAGATTTTCATTGTCTAATTTTCAGAAGTAGTTCACCAGGCCTTTCTTCCTCATCTGTCTTAGTCTGGAAGCTCTTCTGAAATCTGTCTGCCATGTGCGGCCCTGCTGGTTTTTGAAATACCAGTGGCTTCCAGCATCACAGCAACTCACAAGCCACCACAGTACACCAAACTGACAGACAAGTGGTCAGATTCCAAAAACCAAGCCCATTGCCATCGAGTTGATTCCAACTAATGGCAACCCTATAGGACAGAGTAGAACTGCCCCATAGAGTTTCCGAGGAGCGCCTGGTGGATCCGAACTGCTGACCTTTTGGTTAGCAGCCATAGCGCTTAACCACTACGCCACCAGAGTTTCTGTGGTCAGATTAGGGGCTCGAAAATCAAAAGTTTTCATCATTGTATTATAACATTAATGACGATGATGACTTTAAACTCTTTATACATAGACTTTGTGTTATGCTACTGTTTTTGCCTAATATCCTTTCTTGGTTCTTAAGATCTAGAAATTCAGTATCAGTTTTAGTTATTTTTTTAATATTATATGTTTGTATATTTTTTCAAATGGTACAGAAGATCAGGAAAATGATCAAGCACTCTCTCATCTCAACCTTAATTTTTCAGGTATCTGTTGTAAACAGTTTTTGTCTTTAGTTATTTTAATGCTTGCCAGTAAGACAGCATATATTTATATTCCTAATTTTTAGTTGGTATTGCTATAATTCAGAATTGACTCAGCGTCACCTAACAACAACAAACAAGCTGTGTCTCCTTTTTGTATGTAATGTCTATGAGAACAGTGGCCTTATCTTACCCAATTCTATGTTCTCAGCGCCTAGAATTGTATACCAATGAATAGTTGTTGAATCAATTTTGTCCTTTTTAACACTGACTGATACTAAATGTACTGGAAAATTGTGACCTTTTATTAAGGTTCAGAATCTTCTGATTTTCATTGGTTTATTCACTTGACTCACGACTTTTCTTTCTTACCATTGTTTTCTAGTCTTTGTGATTTCTTCGCATCCAGTGTTTTGAACATATTATCTTACTGCTCTGCATATTTTTATAAGTAATCTTAAATATTTTTCAGTTCCATGTTAGAGAGAACTAAGGAAATCAATTTAGTTCATGCACTGATGTAATCATCGAACAGAATATTGTACTTATGGCTTTTACTATGTACAAGTAGTCCCCAACTTATAATGGGGTTCCATTCTGATGACTCCATAATAATTTGGTTTTGACATAAGTCGAATGCCTCATTTTTTATTTTTAGTTTTCATTATTATTGCCTTTTTTAAAATCAGTATCTTTATATATTCAATCTTTGTTTGTCTTTGGGGGTTGGAAACATTGCATATAAACTTACAAATATATCTTAATACATACAAACATTAAAAAGTACACAAATTATAAAAATTTACTCTGACAATGAAGAAGAGTTGGACGATGTTGGCATTTATAATAACCCTGCTTGTGGAAGGTTCTGGATCATCTGGATTATCCTTGGGAATAGGAGAGGCGTTTCTAGTCAGAACATTAGTGAGGGTTGTCTGTATGGTTCTTTTCTTTTTTGTTCATATATATTGCGGTTACATCTTGCTGTTTTCCAAAATTGCCTGTCGACTTTAGCAAAGCCATCAGTGTTTGGGTCCATGCCTTCAAACAACTGAAACCCATGATTTAGTTAAGGAAACTAAATCTATACTACAGTGTTTTAACAGTAAATCACAAAACTGAACTTCTGCGAGTGAACATCTAAAAATGATGATATTGAATTACCCACAGCAACACTGTATGTAGTGCATATTACTAACGATAATATGTACAAAATATAAAACCGGACAGTTATAAGTACAATTCATCATAACTCAAACACGGTGTAAGTGGGGGACTGCCTGTACACTGGCTTCAATTGCCAGGGTAAAAAAGAATTTGACAAAATTCCAAGATACAAAAAAGATTAAGAAAAAGCTGAATCTCTAACATAGAACTGCATCACGTGACAGAGTAGTGTAATAAATACAGTTACGTATCACGTTAAATAGTAGTTGCACCCTAGTGGCAATAATTCAGTGTTTTTTAAATTACTGAGGGAATGGACTATATACAGAGAATCTAGGGATGAGTTCCTGTTGTATAAATAACAACTGCCTAACAAGCATGTTGTATGTTGATATATATGTATATACATACATGTATGTGCGTGTGTATATATTTACACATACACATATATTTACATATATAATATATAATTAAAGCAAGACACTTTTGTATATGATTTGCCTAAGCATAGTAAAATTACTTAAGAAAAGACAGATACCAATCGTAACATTACAAGAGGGTGTCTGAGTAGTGCAGTTAACCTGCTTGGCTGCTAACTGAAAGGTTGGAGGTTTGAATCCACCCAAAGGCATCTCAGAGGAAAGCCCTGATGCTCTACTTTCCAAAGTTCAGCCACTGAGAACCCTATAGAGCAGCTCAGCTCTACTCTGACACATATGGGGTTACTATGAGGCCGAGACAATTCGACAGTAACTGGTTTGCATTGTCACAGTGGTTTTACAAATGTGGGTTGCTGACCTGTTGTTCGGTTAGCTACATCAGAGTGATTTAGGGTGATTTAGGAGATTAGAGATTCTTGGACTCTGCCTAAATATTCTGATTTGAGAGATCTGAAGTGAGACTCATGAATCTCTTTTTTCCTTAAATTATTTCCTGACAGTTTCCCAGGTGATTATGGTAAGTACTATGATTTGGGAATCACAGAAAAAGAGGATGGAGGTAGCAGAAGCTCATCAGCTTGAACTCAATTGTTTACTGTGTCCAGATCTACTTCTCAGACTTGAAGTTTCAGACAGTTAGTCTTGTCAGGAGCAGAGTGGTCAGGGCCGAAAAGCCTGGCTCTTGTTATATCTTGAATATACAAGGCTGAAAAGAACAACAGAACGCCAATATGTTAATTGTCAGTGAGAAGTATCACTATCATACACACAGGAATACTGACTATTGCAAGGTACATGGGAAGCCAATTATAATCTGACAGTTTGAGGGTAAATATGAAATCAGGAAAACAGTGAATTAGATAAATTGAATTTTAATGCTGTAAGACTAACATTGTCAGATGCAGGCATCTCACATTTATGATAGTTTGCTAATGAGGCTGGAAATATTCAAAGACTATTTGCTTAGGCCCACCTCTTTTCAGTAAGGGTTTATTTGGGTATTGGCAACATTTGCTTTATAATTCTCTTTTAGTTCCTTGCATTCTTAGATTATAAAACAACATTAAATTGATACACACTGTCTTCAGATTTATTAATGCACTCTCTCAGGACACAATCAGCCACAAGGGGCTGGAAGCTAGTGTGTTCCTTTCAAATGAATTTAATTACCTGAATTGTCATCCATTATGTCTTGAGTTTATTCTTTTCAGAGGTAAATCTGATTTTTCTAATTTCTAAGCCTTTTATAAGAACTTCGAAAAGTTTTTTTTTTAATGACATAAATGGCGTAGTGGTTAAGTGCTACAGCTGCTAACCCAAGGGTCGACAGTTCAAATCCACCAGGCACTCCTTGGAAACTCTACAGGGACGTTCTACTCTGTCCTATAGGGTCACTATGAGTCGGAATTGACTCGACGGCACTGGGTTTGGTTTGGTTTAATGACATAAAAGCCTAGAGACACATAGAGATAGCCCAAATCAAACCAAACCCATTGCCGTCCAGTAGATTCTGACTTATAGAGACCCTATGGTGCTGTTGTTGTCAGATACTATTGAGTCAGTTCCAACTTATAGCGACCTTTGCACAACAGAACGAAATATACTGCTCTGTCCTGCGCCATCCTCACAGTCTTTGCTACATGTTATGGATTGAATTATGTACCCCCAAAAATATGTGTATCAATTTGTCTGGGCCATGATTCTTGGTATTGTGTGACTTTCCTACATGTGGTAAGTACCGTCTCTATGATGTTAATGAGGGAGGGTGGGCAGCAGCTATCTTAGTGAGGCAGGACTCAATCTATATTGGATTGTGTCTTGAGGCAATCTCTTGAGATGTAAAAGAAAGAAGCCAGCGGAAAGACAGGGGGACCTCATACCACCAAGAAAGCAGTGCCAGGAGCAGAGCTCGTGCTCTGGATCCGGGGTCCCTGCACAGAGAAGCTCCTAGTCTGGGGAAGATTGATGAGAAGGCTGACAGAAAAGAAAAAGTCTTCCCCTGGAGCTGACACGCTGAATTTGGACTTTTATACTACCTTACTATGAGCAAATAAACTTCTCTTTGTTAAAGCCATCCACTTGTGGTATTTCTATTATAGCAGCACTAGATGACTAAGACACCATGCTTGAGCCCATTGGCAGAGCCACTGTATAAGTCCAATCACTGAGGGTCTTTGTCTTTTTAGCTGACCCTCTACTTTACCAGGCATGATGTCCTTCTCCAGGGACTGGTCCCTCCTGATAACATGTCCAAAGTATGTGAGATGAAGTCTCACCATCCTCATTTCTAGGGAGAATTCTGGTACTCGTTTTATCTTTTTGTATAGGCAGGAATTCAGGGAGTTGAAAGGTAGATGAATTTAAGGAAAGAAGGACCTGGACTAAGAATAGGAGGAAGTGCCTAAGTTTGTTCTCACTTGTTATTAGTGAACAAATGCAGGATGGTTGGGAAACTATCATTCTACTCAGGTTTGATTTGGTTCTAGTGATTTGGGGCTTTGTAGTAGCAAAATGCTTTGATTGAAGTGAAAGCACATGATCCAATTAAGAAAACTAACAAAATATTAATTTCATTGGTAAGATTTCTACAACCCTGGACATGTCAACATCCATCTTTGTTTTTTATTTTCAATATTTCTAAACCCCCATATTTACTATCTCAGAGAGTAAAATGCATAAATCCTCTTTGCTATGAATTTGGATTATCAGAGATGAATTTTCTGTCAACAAAATATGGTATCTTCTTGGTAATCCAGTTCCTCTTTCCCCTCTTTACCTACTTATCTTGGTAGAGAGACTACGGGGCTGCCACCCACTGTCTGTTCCCTCTTCTTCCTTTTAAGAATGGAACATCTGAGAACATGGCCACACACCTACATTTCCTACCCTTTCTTGGAGCCAGTTATGGCCACAGGATGCTACCAGAAATAGATGTTACTTCTCAGGCATCTCCCTAAAGACACTTGCCTTGGATTTGCTTTGCCCCTCTTCCTCCTAGTTGAGAGGTGGTAACATCTAGAACAATTTGGAGAGCCTTGTGTTGAATGTGACAAAGCTGTCTGTCATCCTGGTTCACCTGCAATTCTGGTGCTCCCTCTATACTATTATACGAGACAGAAATGCATGTCTATCTAATTTAAGATGCTATACTAGCCAAGCTACTAGAACACAGAACCTCCAAATAACTAATCCACTCTTGTGTCATCATTATTTTAGCTGTGAATAAAATCACATCTGATTGTTTTAAATTACCACCAAGACTTAATTGCCCAAAATAGCAGTAATCCAGGATCTCTATAAGGGTCTCTCCCAAATAATTGAATACTGTGAGTCTATAGGAGCCCTAGTGGCACAGTGGTTAAGAGCTTGGCTGCTAACCAAAAGGTCAGCAGTTTGAATCCACCAGCCGCTCCTTGAAAACCCTATGGGGCATTTCTTCTCTATTGTATAGGGTCACTATGAGTCAGAATCAACTGGACAGCAATAGGTTTATGAGTCTATAGGGCTTATTCAGCCCAAAGGGGATATTTTGGTTCCAAATGCCAAATCAAGAGAGATATACCAGGTTTCATGTTGCTCTACTGCTATATTTGAGTTAGCCAGTCCCTAGGGCTAATTTATTTGGAAAAAAAAAAAGTCACTTTAACCTTTTTGGTAGAAATATAAATTGGGGCATTTAATAATATCTACAACAATACCTGGAATGTTGCAAATAGTCAACATGCTTGACTGCTATCTGAAAGGTTGGAGGTTTGAGTCCACTCAGAGGTACCTCAGAAGAAAGGCCTGGCAATCTACTTCTGAAAAATCAGCCACTGAAAACCCTGTGGAGCAGAGTTCTACTCCGACACACAGGGGTCGTCAGGGGTCAAAATCAACTCAAAGGCAACTGTTTTTTTTTTTTCTGTCCTGGTCATGTCTAGCCCTTCCCCAAACGTTGTTTTTTTTTTTTTTTCCTTTACCACAGTGGCTCTATAATATGTTTTAACACCTGGTAAGCCCCACCGTAAGTCAGAACTGACTCTCTGGCAACTAAAAACAATTATCTAGCCACCCACATTGCTTTTATTATCTAGATCCGGCCAGGCTGCTCTTGCTTTTTGTCTTGTTTTCTCTTATAAATTTTATAATCAATTGATCTAACCCCAGAAAAAAAAAAACTATGACATTTATATCAAGTTCATGTAAAATTCATAAATTCTTCGGGAGAACTGACATTTTATGATGTATCTTCCTATTTAAGAATATTGTTTTTTTGTTTTTTCCATTTTTCAAGGATACTTCTGTGTTTTTTAAGACTCCTTTGCAGTTTTTCTCGTATTGTTTTGTAGTTTTCCACAGTTCTCTCTAGGTATATTCCATGTATTTTATTTTATTTTTGATACTGTAGGTGGAGTCTTCGTATTATACATTAGAACTAATTTTTGTTTCTATATACAAAAGCTATTAATGTATCTGTGTTAATTTTATACATGCTACCAAAAACAAACAAACAAACCCATTGCTGTCCAGTCAATTCCAACTCATAGCCACCCTATGAGTAGAACTGCCCCGTAGGGTTTCCAGGGGGTGGCTGGTGGATTCGAACTGCTGATCTTTTAGTTAAAAGATCTTTTAGTTAGCAGCCAAGAATTCCAAGAGGCAGACAGCATTCTTTCCCTTGGTTCTTTCCCTGTCCTCTTCAGTCTAAGCTGATAGGTTTTCTGCTATGGTGGTTGGTTAGATCCATGAGTCACAGGCTTAATCTCTTCAACAAAAGATTGTGTAGCCTCATCTTTGATGAACACTCCAGGTGATCACATTGTTTAAGATTCACCAGCATCCGTAAGTGAGGGAGTAATTTAATTTCCTTTTGTTTCTGAGTACAATCACTCTGAGTTTTTCCTTACTGTTATACACGTTTCATAAAAAGACTTTGGGAATCTTTCTTATTTTGAATGTGCTGGATAGTTTAATCACCACTGGGATTTTCTGATCTATAGACATTGTATTATTAACGTGTGAGATCATCTGGGCCCAGTGCATTTTGTGAGGCAGCTCTTTAATACGTTTCTGTATGGCTTTTAACAAAGAAACTGCCTATTTAAAATTTCTATCTATACCTATCTGTCTGGTTAATTATATTGTCCTAAAACGTCACACATTTCATCTACTTTTTTAAGTTTATTTGCAGAGTTTACAAAGTATTCTTGTGGCTTTTTGCGATTTTCTCTGTTCCGATGGTTATATTCTACTTGTTATTCCTTAGTATGTGTATCTGTGAATTTTCCCATGTCAAGGTCTCAGAACAGTATTTTAATACTAACACCACCAAAAGGCTTACTTAGGCTCTTCACATCTACGTATCAGCTCTTTGCATGGTCACCTCTACTTGTCCTGTATTCCACTGTTCTTGAAATCAGCAAATGCCCTAAGAGAAAAAAAAAAAAAAAATGGGAAGAAATGTTGTTTTATCCCGGTGTCTTTTCCTTTTTCTGGAATGATGGCCCAGAAAGTCCTGGTTGCTTTAGTTGCTTCAAATACCTTTAAGTAATAGTTGCTGTTGTTTGACATTTTATCACACGTTTATAACTGTTCTTGGCAGGAGGATTATTTTGATACACACCGTGATGCTAAGGCTGGAACTACAGTATATTAACTGTCTCCCTTCTATACTACTACTGCCTTAAAATCTCTTATTTACACAGCAACCAGAACAATCTTTCAAAAATGGAAATCAGAGCATATTCCTTTCCTGTTTCAAACTTCCTGATGGCTTCCTTTTGAAATAAAATCTAAACTCTTTACTATGTCTAAAAGGCTCTCTAAGCTGATGATGGCTGAACCCCTTCGGCACTGGGGTGTATATAGTGACCACTTGCTTTTTGTACCTCTGGGGTTCACTGGGAAGCTACTGTCTCACTGACAGTATGAGCTGCTGGCAGGCAGGATCCTACATAACATTTCGAAACAGAAAAAACAGGCATATGTTGCAAATTACTGTTTTTGCAGGGTATTGTATGAGGTAGTGCTGAGTCACTGAGTTTTTGGTAGGAAAAACATGAATTTTGAACATTTTTATTTGGTGCATATGTACCTCTGGATTATAGGGGTAACATTTATGTTCACAAGGGGACACATATGTACCTTTGGACTCTGAGGGAATGATTCATGGAATGAGGCGTAAAACAAAAACCGTATTATCTACCAAAAATTTAGACATGTTCAATGACTCAGCATGCCCTCCATTACTGAAAACACAAAACCAAAACCAAACCCACTGCCATCGAGTTGATTCCAACTCATAGCGACCCTATAGGACAGAGTAGAGCTGTCCTAGGAGCACCTGGCGGATTTGAACTGCCGACCTCTTGGTTAGCAGCCGTAGCACTTAACCACTACACCGCCAGGGTTTCCACTGAAAACACGAAGTGTCAAAAAAAAAAAAAATTAAAATTAAAAAATAATTGGGTCACAAAAGGATTAACACTGTGGTATCTCTCACTTTCTCATTCATCTTTTCTCCCTTACTCACAATTCATTTGTTTCTCAAATACCCAAGCTTATTTTTTCTCTGAAGCTTCTGCTGATCCTATTTTCTCTGCCTGAAATCCTTTAGTGCAAAACATCTTTTCAAAGTTAGCTCTTCCTCATCTTTCAAATCCTGGATCAAACCCTCCCTGACCATACTATCTAATCTAACACTCCCCCTCTCACTCTCCCTCGTTTTGCTGTTTTATTTTCTTTATAGCTATAATAATTTGGAGATTACTTTTTTGTTGTTTATTGCCCTATGTATTATTCATTTTGTAAAACCAGGGAACTTTACTGCTTTTTTCTGTTGTGCAATTTTAGTCCTAATAGAATATTAGTCAAGTCACAGATGCTCAAGAAATATTTGAAAATTGAATGACTAGACAATATGTTATCACTACTTACAATTTAAACAAGAGTGACATCTGTAAAATTCTGAGCCTTTCAAACAGATTACAGCAAGAAATAAACACTGAGTTTCAGGAAACCTATAACGTTAAGCACAGCGTATAGGATCCACTTTGCTCTCTAAAGTTTTAGTAAATGTGGTCAGGTCATTTCATCTTTGGTAAGCCCCTGTTATTTTCAGCTATAAAATGGAGAAGGGAAATATGAACACCTAAAAGTTCCCTACTGATTCAAAAATTTAATAATTCATTTGATGACTTAACACGATATACACAAGGATTTCAAAATGAAAACTTATGATATTGGTCATTTAAAAGATCATTGGTGCATGGATTTTTATTGGCTATATTAATGAATGAATCATATTCTCTTTTTTCATCTCAATAATACTTATTTAGCACTTTGTAATATATAATAAACAATGTTTTATACTCAGATCATAATCAAGTTATGAACTTTAATATGCATGTCAGGGGGAAGGGTAGTAGTAACATTACACTTTTTTAGGTAGTTTTTACCTTGCTCATTGAACACACTATGGTTTTACATGAGTAATGGAGTATACGAAAATTGATGGCACAATCCTTTTGTTAGAGCAGTTATAAGATGAAAAGACAAAATCTACAAGGAAAAGTTATTTTAAAAACAGCACATCTCTGACAATAAAAAGATGAAGCTTGTCTCTGTTTACGTCTGTCTCTGGTGTCATGAATATTAGATCATATTTTTAAAATTCATTGATAGTTTTGTATGATGGCTCATTTTTTTTACAAGCTCTGGCAGTGCTGCCATAAATACAAAAAGATTTATGAATTAATTTTCATATTTAAATTACAAAATCCTCTGATATTTCTGAAGTTTCAGCCTCCCAGTTATATTGAACTTTTCTTTAGCATTCGAGACACCTACCGTGTTTTTGAACATAGATTAGTGTGAAATGTCTTCATCTGTGGGAAAGTACAATATAACTATCTTGGAAATTGGTCTTCTGGGTATATTCTAAAAGAATAAAATGATCTCCCTTTTAGCCATTTAAACAGTCATAAAATTCAAGTTTCTTTCTTTAAATCTTGCCATTTACCTACAAAGTATAAATTGTTCCATAAAAATAATATAACTTAACAAATTAAAAGAGTACATGAATAGTATAATTTAAACCATTAAATTTCATTAAAGTGGTGTCTTCGTCATCTAGTGCTATAACATAAATACCACAAGTGGATGGCTTTAACAAAGAGAAGTTTATTCTCTCACAGTCCAGTAGGCTAGAAGTCCGAACTCAGGGCTCAGCTCCAGGGGAAGGATTTCTCTGTCGGCTCTGGAGGAAGGTTCTTGTCATCAGTCTTCCTTTGGTCTGGCAGCATCTCAGCCTGGGAACCTCAGGTCCAAAAGACACGCTTTCCTCCCAGCACTGCTTTCTTGATGCTGGGAGGTCTCCATGTCTTTCTGCTTGCTTCTCTCTTTTATATCTCAAGAGAGATTGGCTTAAGACACTACCTAATCTGGTAGACCTCATCAATATAACTGCCACTAATCCGTTTTATTACATCATAGTGATAGGATTTACAACATATAGGAAAAACACATAAAATGGCAGACAGTCACATAAAATGGTGAACAATCACACAATATTGAAAATCATAGCCCAGCTAAGTTGACAGGTATTTTGGGGGGACACAATTCAATCCATGACAAGTATTATATGTTTGCACAAGAATATTTTATGTAATATGGTAACAATCAGAAAATTATACAAAGATCATATGTAAATAATTTGTTGATAGTTTAATATCAAATCACTATTTTTCCATGAGCAAACATATTAGTAACTTTGGCATATTTTATGTTCAATAGAACTTAGTTATTTTTTTAATGAAAGTATCCATTTTTTATGATTACAAAAATGTTCATTAAAATCAAATTAGAATAAATTAGACATAAATCGGAAAGTGAAAAGCTTTTCTAGTCCTAACCTCAAGAATAGAATCATTTTAGTATTTGCTATATATCCTGATGCAGTGGTTAAGAGTTACTGCTGCAAACCAAAAGGTCAGCAGTTCAAATCCACCAGCTGCTCCTTGGAAATCCTATGGGCCAATTCTACTCTATCCTATAAGGTCACTATGAGTCGCAATCGGCTCACTGGCAATAGGTTCTTTTGGTTATATATATCCTTTCAAAACTTGTTTTACAGATTGCAGACATATTCTTCAGCAGAAATGGGATAACTGGCAGTCATTTAATTTTAAATTGAAATCACATGCTGATAAAGAGAAACTTAATAAAGACACCCAATGTCCCTTTAAACTGTAGTGGAATGTTTAAAGGGACATTGAAGTGAAGAAATGTTCACTTGTGGGTGTTAGTGGGGAGGCGGGGCGGTCGTAGTAGTCTTAAATTCAAATCTTTCCTGCAATACACCATAGCCTGTTACTCCGAATGCATTTTCTCATTAATGATTTTTAGGCTGGGAAAAGAAAATACTGAATTACCTTAAGAAAATAAATTATGCCTGTGAAAACTAATAAAGAATGTAGACACAAGAACTTTTATTTTTATATAGCATTTCTGGCTTACTACCCTGAATGACTATCACTTCCCAAACAGCATTCACTAGATGAAAGCAGAGATAAACAACTCCAGGCATTCAAAGCAATCTTAGAAAATTCCCTTTATTATTTCTTGGCTTTCTCTCAATTCTTTTAAAAGCAAGTCAACAGATTTCTTACTTCTCAAAATTACCTGTTTACCTTGAAGAGATATCAAATGTCCCCTTAATTCCTCTATGTGCATGGAAAAGCAAATCAGATAGTATTGCACCATCAAGCCTCTTAGTTTTATTTTTTATAGAATAGTTCAAACACAAATGGTAGTAAGACCATTATACCAAAAACTATTTGACTCTACAACCGAGTAAAGAAATAAACCTTACAAAAAAGTGGAATCTCTGAAATATATTCCCTTCCTCTCACCAGAGGTAAATATTATACTAAATTTAATGGCTTTTTGTTTTGTTTTTCATTTCTATGTGCTTATTTAGAATTTTAATGCATGTTATATATCCTTAACCAATACATAGCTATTATTTTGCCCTTTAAACTTGATATACATATATTATGCTGCATTTTTCCATTCACGTGCCTGCAATTTGTTTTCCTTTTGCTAAATGTCATCTTTGTGAGATTCGTTCGACTGCTGCCTAGTTCATTCAGGATGAAAATAGTAATGCACCCCATTATATGTATGTTGTTGCTGTTAGTTACCTTTAAGTTGATTCCAACTCCTAGTGACACCCTGTGTTCAGAGAAGAACTGCTCCATGGGATGTTCAAGTCTTCACAATCAATTTGTTCTTCTGCTTGTGCTTATCAAATTGCCATGTCTTTTTATTTATTAAGAAGCACAATAGTCAGTTGATAAAGTGTGCTGTAGATGATCTATATCCATCGCTGATCCCTCCTGGCATGTAGGTCTCTTTCTCTGCTTAATCTCTGTTTATATCAGTTGTTTCAAAACTGATGAGTGATCAAAACCACTGGGAGATCTTGTTAAAAAAAAAAAAAATTGGACAATCAGACACCATTCTAGAATTTCTGAATCAGAGTCTCCCAGACTGTAGCTCAGGAAATTGTACAAAAAAATAAATAAAAGTACAGATGATCCTAAAATGAAGATAGATTTGAAATAAAAGTACAGATGATCCTAAAATGAAGATAGATTTGAAATCATAAAAGTACAGATGATCCTAAAATGAAGAAAGATTTGAAATCACTCTACTAAAAAACAAGTATGCATTAGTTTTATCTTTTTATTAAGTAAAATAAATATACAAAGAAGTGCACATATTTTAAGTGTACAATTCAATGAACAAGAATAAATATTTCATAATATTGTATGCTCTCTGTCTTAGTCATCTAGTGCTGCCATAACAGAAATACCACAAGCGGATGGCTTTAATGAAGAGAAATTTATTTTCTCACAGTCTAGTAGGTTACAAGCCCAAATTCAGGGCGTCGGCTCCAGGGGAAGGCTTTCTCTCTCTTTCGGCTCTGGAGGAAGGTCCTTGTCTTCAATCTTCCCCTGGTCGAGGAGAGTCTCAGGTGCAGGGACCCCCTGTCCAAAGGGTATGCTCTACTCCTGGTGCTGCTTTCTTGGTGGTATGAGGTCCCCAACTCTCTGATTGTTTCCTTTTCCTTTTATCTCTTGAGATATAAAAGGTGGTGCAGGCCACACCTCAGGGAAACTCCCTTCACCTTGGTTCAGGGAGGTGACCTGAGTAAGGGTGGTGTTACAATTCTACCCTAAACCTCTTGACATAAAGTTACAATCACAAAATGGAGGACAACCACACCATACTGGGAATCATGGCCTAACCAAGTTGACACATATTTTGGGGGGAACACTATTCGATCTATGACTCTTTCAAATGCCAAATAAAAAATACTTTGTCCAGTTAATTTTAGCAAAGATTATTTTTTAAAACAAGAAAGGAAAAAGCCTGAGAATTGGGAAAAAAACAAAAAACTAAATCAACAAGGAGATAGCAAATAATTAACAACTTGTCTAGTTTTTTAGTAACTTACATATTGCTACGTATTGCTAGTCATCCTATATACATAAAAAATCCTCATCGTTATAAAGACATAGCATTGTACCTTTATGACTGATGCTAGCAAAAAACAACTAGCAAAAGAGAAGAGTAGGTGGTACTATATAAATTGAGAATTATGTGTGGTGGGAAAGAATATTTACTAAAAGATGTACAAAGAATATGAAGCAAGCCAGCGAGGCTTCACATTCAGCACAATCTAAACAGAAGTAAGAGGTCTTGGATACATTCATCAATTGTCAAAAATGATAGATTGGTGGCTCAAACCCACTAGCCAGTGTGGCAGTCTGCTTCCATAAAGATTTACAGCTTTGGAAAACCTATGGAGCAGTTTTACTCTGTCCTATAGGGTCACTATGAGTCAGAATCAACTCAAGGCCAGTGAGTTTGGTTTTGGTATTTATCATCAGAAAGATGTCCACAGGAATTTGATGCAAGTTAGGTAAACTTGCAGAAGCCTTGAGAAAGCATATGGTGATCCCCAACTTGGTGTTCAAGAAAACACATTAAGCCAGTAAAAATTTAAAAATATAAAAAGGCTAGGAAGACAAAAGAAACACTGTCATCTCATGATCCTGAGGAATCTTTATTGAAAAGGAATAAAATGACGCAACAAATATTTTCTTTTGCATTCCAAAACAGGAGTTGGTCACCGACAGACCCAGACAAGAATTGATAACCCTTGAAGTATCATGTAAAGTGAACTAAGTCACTTAACATTTGAATTACTATTATGCTGATTATAATTTGTATCTACTCTCGTTCTGTGATCTTGGGGTCACTTCTTCCTGCATAATAAAGAGATGGTATTATGTCATCATCATTTGAAGAAGTGAATACAGTAGACTGCAAATGGATTTGAATCTAGATAATCTCTCCAACAGGTTTACTGCTCTTTAGAAAAGCATCTTAAATGAATGTTCAGTAAGAAGCCCTGGTGACACAATGGGTAAGCACTTGGTTGTTAACCAAAAGGTTAAGGGTTCAAACCCACACAGAGGTTCATCAGGAGGAAGGCTTGGTAAGCTGTTTCCATACAGATTACAGCCAAGAAAACCCTGTGGGGCAGTTCTACTCTGTCACACAGGGTCTTCACGAATCAGAATCGACCCGATGGCACCCAGCAACGACAACAACAAATGTTCAATGTGCAACAGTTGTCACCATTGTCGGAGCGGACATAAAATCTGCAAAGAATTGTGTTAATAGTTTGATAATCTATACTACAGCGATAGTTATTATATACTATCTTTATTGTGTATGTTCATTTAAGTTTCTTTAAATTTTCTCTTCCACATCTCATTTTACTTTACTATCATCTCGGGTAATATTTTTACCCTTTTTGACATTTCAACCTTTGGAAAGCAGAAATAATTTCTTTTTTTTAATATATGATTACAGTTAAACATATTAACAAAGTGCTATATATTCTTACAAACAATGCAGCCAGGTGCTATTGGATTTTGAAGAATTATATTGTCATTATTGCTTAATTTGATAAGCAAAGATAAGTTGCCTTATATCATCACAATTAAATGGCATTAGTCTTTTAAATATGTGACATTAGAAAAATAACTGACAAAGTATAAATAGATAATTTTACAAAAATGTACTACTCTTATAAACAAACAATAAAAATTAATTACAGACACAAATCTTTTTTTATACCCTGAACTTAATTCTCCTACTGAATTTATCTGTCCAAGATCCACATCTGTAAGTTTTTGTGGCATCCCAAATGATAAAATGATGCTTACGACACCTCAAATTATTTCTTCAGAGAGTGGAGTTCGGAATAATTTTGAAAATATTTTGTTGTTCTTGTCGCTATTGTTAGCTGCTAGAAGGAAAAAATGTTTTCACTAGATATTGGCACTTAAAAACATGACTCAATATGTTATCACAGAAAAATACTGGAATAGGATTTGAACTCAGAATTGGAATGAATTCACAGAGACAAAATGTGTTTTATTCCATTCTATCCCTTTTGCTCTACTAGTAATCTGAAATTATCGATAAATAAATGCTGAATGTATTTTATTTATTTTAGTTTTTATTATTAATGGATTTAGGTCAGTGCTGAAAATATTCTCTCATTCCATCTACTTCCATTCAAGAGTAGAAAAAATCATTTGAACATAAAAATTGCCACCAAATTTTTTAGCTCATTTATGCTTTAGACTTGAGTGTAGCGGAATGAGGGTCAGAAAAGGAAAATATAAAGCTACAACTGGTTTTTTTTCTAATGTAGCATTTCTCAGGCAGAGGCAAGTAAATCAACAGAGCCAAAGTTAGAATAAGCAAAGCCCATACCAGTCTTTTGTAATATATGTATTTCTTTGAAATTTTATATTTCCCATGAAAAATTGATACATCAACCTTTTTATTTGTAGATCATGCTGCATGTCAACAGAAAGGCTCTGCTCATTGTAGTCACTCAGGCTTCTCGGATGACAGAATAGGTACCATCTTGGGACGCTTCCATCTTAGTATGAGGCTTCAGACTTTGCAGGGGCGGAGGAAGAGGGCACTGGAGAATTGAGCACAGGTCACTAAATGCAAGGCCCAGGAAATGACACACACCAATTTGCTCACATCTTAGGGGTCAGAACTACTCATATATGCATACTTCTCATGGGAGTAAAGATAAGAATTTCTCCAGAAATTTAGGAGTAGAGGAGAACCAGATATTTGACCGTTCTACCATCTTTTGAACAGACACATTTATTTAAGCAACAATAAATATTTTGCATTTGTTATGTTTTCATAGGAGCCCTGGTAGCATAGTGCTTAAAGCAATTGGCTGCTAACCAAAACGTAGGCAGTTCAAATCCACCAGCTACTCGGCAGGAGAGAGATGTGGCAGCCTGCTTCCGTAAAGATTTATAGCCTTGGAAACCCTATGGGACAATTCCACTCTATCCTATAGGGGCACTATGAGTTGAAATCGACTCTGCGCCATTGGGTTTGGGTTTGGTTTGGTATATTTTCATAATACCACATGGAAATTGAAATTTTTGGACAATTATGCCTATGCAGAAACTGTACGTGGATCAAGAGATTTGAACAAAATGACTAAGTAACCAAAGGAATACTGCTTGATTCAAAACTGGAAAACACATGTGGCCGGTTGTATTGTTTTGCCTTACTTATTCAGTCTGTATGCTGAACAAATAATCTGAGAAACCAGACTATGTGAAGAAGAATGCAGCATCAGGATAGGGAGAAGATTCATTAACCTGTGGTACGCAGATGACACAACCTTGCTTGTCGAAAATGAAGATGACATGAAGCACTTGTTGATGTAGATAAAGGCTACTGCCTTCAGTATAGATTACACCTGAACATGAAGAAAACGAAAACCTTCACAAACAGACCAATAAACCACATCACAATAAATGGAGAAAAGATTAAAGTTGTCAAAAAATTCATTCTGCTTGGACTCAACAGTCAATGTCCATGGACGTATACATCAAAAAATCAAATGACTTATTGCATTGGCCAAATCTGTTGCAAAAGACTTCTTTAAAATTGTAAAAAGCAAAAATGCCACTTTGATGACTAAGGTTCATGTGGTCCAAGCTATGATTTTTTCAAGCACCTCATATACGTTTGAAAGTTGGAAAGTGAAAAAGGAAGACAGAAGAATTGATGCATTTGAACTGTGGTATTAACGAAGAATATTAAATTTACCGTGGACTGCCAACAGGATGGGGTTGGGCCAACAGAATGAACAAATCAGTCATAGAAGAAGTACAACCAGAATGTTCCTTAGAAGTGAAGATGACAAGACTTCTGCTGGCTTATTCTAGGCACATCATCAGGAAAGAACAATTGCTAAAAATGGACATTCTGTTTGGTAAAGTAGAGGGAAACCCTCAGTGAGGTGGATTGACATAGTAGCCATAGCTGCAACAGTGGTCTAAAAATGCCAATGGTCATGGAGATGGAGGACAGGACAGGATTTCCTTCTGAAGTATGTAAGGTCAAGAAGCCCTGGTGGCAAAGTGGTTAAGCACCCAGCTGGTAATGAAAAGTCAGAGGTTCAAACCCACTAGCAGCTCTGCAGGAGAAAAGACTTGTTGATCTGCTTCTGTAAAGATTACAAAACCAAACCCACTGCTGTCGAGTTGAGTCTGACTCATACCGGCCCTGTAGGACAGAGTAGAACTGCCCCACAGGGTTTCCAAGGCTGTAAATCTTTATGGAAGCAGACCTCCACATCTTTCTCAAACGGAACATGTAGTACGCTTTTAACTATTGTTATTTTGGTGAGTGGCTTTGTAATTCAGCTAAAAAAAGTTTATTTTATAAAACTGTCTGGAGAAGAACTTTATAATATGAAATATCCAAAGACCAGTCAACTGAAGTCTGTGATGGTCTACTCTGAATAATGCTATCACTAAGCACAGAAGGGAAAACCTGGTGGCGTAGTGGTTAAGTGCTATGGCTGCTGACTGAAAAAAGTCAGCAGCTCGAATCCACCAGACACTCTTTGGAAACTCTACGGGGCAGTTCTACTCTGTCCTATAGGGTCGTTATGAGTCGGAATGGACTCAACAGCAACCGGGGTCGGGTCAAGCACAAAAGAATTGCTAATCAAGTCACCGCTGTATTTGGGGGCGTGATTTAACATTTCCAAAGAGATCCAGTTATTTCAAAGACAAACCAAGTTTCTGGACATTCCAGAGAGGGCTTGTAATATATATATATATATATATATATATATATTTTTAATCTCCTCTGTAACTCCTTCATTTGGAGTCCTTGGACGGTACAAATGGTTAACGTGCTTGGCTGCTAATCAAAAGATTGGAGGTTCAAGTCCACCCAGAGATGCCTTGAAAGAAAGCTGTGGCAATTTACCTCCAAGAAATCAGGCCCTGAAAACATTACAGAGCACAGTCTACTCTAACACACATGGGATCACCGTGAGTCCCAGTCAACTCAGGGCAAATGGTTTTTGGTTAACACCTTCACCAGCTAAAATAATTGCTTGCTGCCAGGATTGAATTTCAAAGATTATAACAAGCATATCGGTACCTCAGATCATGTAGGCAAAGCATGTATTTGCCTCAGGATTAAGTACAGCACTGAGGAAATGTAGATAACTGAGGTAATTATCTCCAATTCATAACTAGTATTAGGAAACTAATTGGTAGCTATATTTGTAATACAAGTAACCATGTATGTTGCCTTTCATGCAAAAGTACTATTAAAAGGTAAGCTACTGGGAAACTATTCTTGCCTCCAAGATATTTTTTATTTATATTATAAAGTATACATTCATAAGTCAATATTAAAATATGGGGTAGGGGAAGTTGTGGAACATGGAAGGATAACAGGAAAGTCTAGGGCCCTCTACTATACACATAAACATAAATACCTTCCTAAACTGCATTTCACTTATCGTCTTGAAGCCACAATGCATATGGATTTATCTTCCTTTTGAAGGGTGAAATTGTTCCTATAGGTTGTACTGAATGTTATTCATTTTAAGAATAAAAGTTAGAATACATTCTTATTTATGAAATGTAATTGAAGTATAAATTGTTTGCATAAAATGCATGTAAGCAATAATTTTTCACAACGTAGTAGTTGAATTATAACACTAAGTCTTTCTGAATTAGAAAAAAAAAATCTGTGTTTTTGTTTAAGAATAGTTTCAGAGTCATAGCTATATGACTTGAAAAAAAAATTTTTTTTAATCGAATGCATGAATTTACTTGTAGTAACTGCCTTGGCGAAATTAATTGAAAATTTATTTTCTGAACCAGGGTTTCTACATTGCCTAATTGCACAGATTATCCAGGAACTCGTCACATTTTTAATGGTATTAAAAACCCAAAAAACCAAACCCATTGCCATTGAATCTATTCCGACTCATAATGATCCTATAGGACAGAGTAGAGCCGCCCCATAGGGTTTCCAAAGAGCGCCTGGTGGATTTGAACTGCCGACCTTTTGGTTAGCAGCTGTAGCTCTTAACCACTACTCCATCAGGGTTTCCTTAATGGTATTAGGACTTTTTAATTTTATGTATTGTTTTCAAATACATCCTGTATTTATGTGTGAAGTACTATTATCTCAGTAATCATTGCATAGAACAATAGCGTTCTGGGCATTTCACGTCAGTGTTTAAGGTTCTTGCCCATATTTACTAAAACAGAGAGATTCATATAGACTTATATACATAAATACTTGGTATCTTAGTCAATAAGTGTTGCTATAAAAGAAATACCACAACTGGATGTTTTCAACAAACAAAAGTTTATTCTCTCACAATCTAGTAGGCTAGAAGTCTGAATTCAAGAGGTCAGCTTCAGGGAAAGGCTTTCTCTCTGCTGGCTCTGGAGGAAGATGCTTGTTGTCAATCTTTCCCTGGACTAGGAGCTTCTTTGCGCAGGAACCCTGGTTTCAAAGGACGTGCCCTGCTCCCAGCGCTGCTTTCTTAGTGGTACGAGGTCCCCAACTCTCTGCTCACTTCCCTTTCCTTTAATCTCTTGTAAAATAAAAGGTGAAGCTGGCCACACCCCAGGAAACCTCCCTTTATATTGGATCAGGGATCTGACCTGAATAAGGGTGTTACACCCCACTCGAATCCTCTTTAACACAAACTAATCTTGCCTCATTAACCACAGGTAGATTAGGATTTACAACACATAGAAAAATTACATCAATCACAAAATGGAGGACAGCCACACAATACTTGGAATCATGCTTAATCAAGTTGACATGAATTTTGAAGGGATACAATTCAATCCATAATACCTGGTAAACATTTGATATATTTTTCTCTTAATAAGAATTCATAGAATTTTAGACCTGCAAGGAAACTTACCCAAACCAAACCCACTGCTATTGAGTCGATTCCAATAGCAACCCTACAGGACAGAGCAGAACAGGCCCCATAGAGTTTCCAAGGAGCGCCTGGTGGATTGAAACTGCCAATCTTTTGATTAGCAGCCATATCTCTTAATCACTATGCCTCCAGGGTTTCCCAAGGAAACTTGGATACCCACTAATTGAAATACTCCATTTGTAAGAAGAGGAAAATAATATCCCAAAGTATTAGCTGCCTGCCCACGGTCAGAAAATACAGTATCAGAGCTTGATTTCTTACCTAATTTCATAGTTTCTCCTATTATAAGAATGAACGATATGGTTAAACAACAACAACAAACCCACAATACTATTTCTGAGGAAATTAAGAGTGTTTATTCAAATACCAGCTTTGGTAATAACGTTGGACAAAAGAAGAAAGGGCAAGCAAATATTTCAGCCCTGTCTTGCTATTAATATCTCTTCATTAATAGGAAGAGAACTATGGAACCTAAATTGACATGTATATAAAATAAAAGATACAGAAGAGAGAGATGAACAGATATGAAAGAAAACCATCGGTTTTCATCATTTGTTTCTATTTTCTACATGTCGGTAAGTGGCAAGCAGTTTCTTGCTTTTTAGAGAAGCATTTGCTGACCGAAGCAGAAATAAATTTTTGGCAGAAAGATGTAAATATGGTGAAAATTGTTCTTAATGAACTCTAAATACATTGGGGAAGTCTTCACAAAGCTCTCCCTATGAATCCATTGGGCAAGTTCTCAATATTATCATGGTGGTTGTTTTTATAGAACACGGCTTTGTTCAGAATTTTACATCTCTCTTGTAAATAGAAGATTGTAAAAGCTAAAAAGAGATCTGTGTATAAAAACTCTTTTAGTAAAAAATCAGAGAAAAATAATATCCTAAAATACCTTTTCTTAGTGCCTATTATTGAACAAATATCAGGGGACATTTAACTTTTATTTATTAGTAAAACAGTGTGAAACTGGATGCCAGATTAACAAAACCTCTAGTACCTGAAGGATTGATATTAGTTTATACTAAATCATTATCTTTTATAACAGGCAGATGTTGGGGTTATGGTATTAGTGAACTTTGGGTTCTTTTCATTCACAGATCAAGATCTGCTTTTTAATAAATTGAGACGCCAAGGTCTAACCCCTCTGGCAGCAGATTGGTTTTCTAATTATCTTAGTAATAGCTCTAAATTATTAGTCAATGTAGGGCTATGTCCCACTGTTACTGGGTCATGATATCTCTTGGGATCCATTTTTTTTTCTTCCTGTTTTAGTAAATGACTTGCCATCTGCAGATAATTCAAGTTCATTCTCTAACATTTTTTATAATATTGATATTGTCAGGAAGATATTACTGTTTTTGAAAGGGTCTGGAACTGAACTGGGAGACAGCAGCTGATTTCTTTTTAAGATTCACTCTCTCTACTACCACGAAAAAATAATCAACATCAGTAATTTCATATTACAGCACATTACGTTTTCCTTTTTGACTTTACTTTCACTCTAATGTATATAATGTCTCTATGGGATGAATTTGCATTTTTTATAATGAAATTTTATAAAATTTCCTCAGTGAGAAGGAACCAAATCATAGAGGACAGCCCTGTGAATTGTGCTTTCATGTCATCTGTGATAGACCTTAACTTTGAATTTTCAGCATAACCTAACCTCCCTGAGCCCCAGTTTATTTATCTTTAAAAGGAAGTAAAAATATTTGCTATTCCTGAGGCATCAAAAGCCTTTAAGAACTTACCCATGTTGACCAGTGTAACTATTAGAATTAATTCAAACATGTAAAAGTCACTGGATACAGGTCAGTACACAAAAATCAATTTAATTTACATTAGCTTAAAAAAATTTAAAATAATAACTCAAAATATTATCAAACACAAAATAAATCTAATAAATGATATATAAGAGCTCTGCCTTTAAAAAATTAAAATTACTGAGAGTAGTTAAAGAAGACCTAAATAATCAGAGAAATATACTATGATTTTGGATTGGAAGACTCAATATTATAAAAACATCAATTTCTTTCCCAAAATTTATCTATAGATTATATTTAAGTATAATAAAAAGGCTAGCAATTTTGTGGGGAGAGCTGGCAAGCTAATTTTAAAATGTCAGTGCAAATATCCAAGCTCATGTTGAAGAAAAGAAAAACAAAGCTAGAAGACTTTCACAACTGGGCTTGTGATTTATTACAAAGCTACATAAATAAGGCAATATGGTACTAGAACAAATAATTATGACCCCTGGAATGGAGCAAGCCCAGAAACAGGTCTACACATCTACAGTTACTTGAGTTATGACAAAGACGGCATTATGTTACATTAGAAAAAGTGCTATTTTTTCAATAAATGATACTAGGTCAATTGGATAACCATATAGAGTAAAAATGGATTTTAACTCCAACCTCATATCATAAATAAAGCGATTCTAGTTCAATTCTTGGTTTAAATGAGATAGGTAAAACAAATCCATTAGGAAAAAAATATAAAATATTAATTACTTTGGGGGAAAGACAAAGATTTTTTAAACAGGACAGAAAAAGCACACCTTGAACAGAAAAAATGTAATAATTAAGACTACATTAAAATGAAGAATTTGTTTATTAAAAGACTACACTAAAAGAGTAAAAAGCATGCCAAATATTATAATGCAAAGGCAATTCTGATAGGGATCTGACTGTAATTGTTTTAGTGGATTACTGGAAAGACAAGTTTCCCAGGTCTGATATCTCTGCATATTCAACAGAGCCCTCACTGACCCACAACAGGGAACTGAGGGCTGAAGCTCCCCCCAGACCACCTAACCTCCTGCCTTAGGGGTCTAAGGAGGGTGACACCTACCAATCTGTAGAGGTACTTGCATTGGAGGCCTAAGGTACAGCTGCAGAGCCCACCCACCAAAGTGCTTTAGGAATAGACACACACCTACCTCACTGGCACTTGGGGGAAGCCTGTCAGCATCCCCCCCCCAGAGTGTGAACCCCAGCTGCTACTAGAATCTGGTGCACACAACTATCACCACTACTTCACAAGGTATATAGATGACAGTGTGCACCACACACTTGATGACCCAAAATCAGATTCTACTCAAGAATAGTGAATGGGCTCTTAGGCTTATATATCTGGTAACAGCCCAAACCAGCTCATAATAGGACATAAGTGATTCAAGGGCTACAACAATCAAGACAGCACAATCTAGTAGCCCACCTACGTATATTGAAAGAAAACAAAACAAGATAAGACTCAGTGAGCAAATATAGAATAAATCACTACAATATCTGAGAGATGGCTCGGAGACAGCAGTCAATATCAAACCACATAAAGAAGCAGACGATGATTGCTTCTACAACTCCCCAAACTAAAGAATCAAAATCTTTCCCAAATGAAGATACAATCCTGGAATTGCCAGATGCAGAATATAAAAAACTAACTTACAGAATGCTTCAAGACATTGGGGATGACCTCAGAAATGAAATAAGGCAATCTACAGAAAAAACCAAGGAACACACTGATAAAGCAGTTGAAGAAATCAAAAAGATTATTCAAGAACATAGTGGAAAAATTAATAAGCTGCAAGAATCCATAGAGAGACAGCATTCAGAAATCCAAAAGATTAACAGTAAAATTACAGAATTAGACAACTCAATAGGAAGTCAGAGGAGCAGAATCGAGCACTTGGAATGCAGAGTGGGGGATCTGGAGGACAAGGGGATTGACACTAATATAGCTAAAAAAAAATCAGATAAAAGAATTAAAAAAAATGAAGAAAACCTAAGAATCATGTGGGACTTTATCAAGAAGAATAACTTGCATGTGATTGGAGTCCCAGAGCAGGGAACGATAACAGAAAATACAGAGAGAATAGTTGAAGATCTGTTGGCAGAAAACATCCCTGACATCATGAAAGATGAAAGGATATCTATCCAAGATGCTCATCAAACCCCATACAAGATTGATCCAAAAAGAAAATCACCAAGACATATTATCATCAAACTTGCCAAAGCCGAAGATAAAGAGAAAATTTTAAAAGCAGCCAGGGATAAAAGAAAGGTCTCCTACAAAGGAGAATCAATAAGAATAAGTTCAGACTACTCAGCAGAAACCATGCAGGCAAGAAGGCAATGGGATGACATATATAGAGCACTGAAGGAGAAAAACTGACAGCCAAGGATCATATATCCAGCAAAACTCTCTCTCAAATATGAAGGCGAAATTAAAACACAGATAAACACAAGTTTAGAGAATTTGCAAAAACCAAACCAAAGCTACAAGAAATACTAAAGGAAATTGTTTGGTCAGAAAATCAATAATATCAGATACCAGCAAAACACAAGGTCACAGAACAGAACATCCTGATATTAACTCAAATAGGGAAATCACAAAAACAAATTAAGATTAATTTTAAAAAGAAAAAAAACACTCTAAACAGGGAATCATTCAAGTCAATAAGTAAAAGGTCACAATAATCAAAAAGAGGGACTAAATACAGGAAATATAGAACTGCCATATGGAGAGGGAAACAAGGCGATATAGGACAATACAAGCTAGGTTTTTACTTAGAAAAATAGGGGTAAATATTAAGGTAACCAAAAAGAGGTATAACAACTCCATAACTCAAAATAAAACCCAACAAAAAACATAATGATTCAGCAAACATAAAGTCAACTACTATTAAAATAAGGAACACACGATTTACAAAGAAAAACATCTCAGCACAAAAAAGTAAGTAGAAAAATGAAATTGTCAACAACACACACAAAAGGCATCAAAATGACAGCACTAAACACATACTTATCTATAATTACGCTCAATGTAAATGGACTAAATGCACCAATAAAGAGACAGAGAGTCTCAGACTGGATAAAGAAACAGGATCCATCTATATGCTGCCTACAAGAGACACACCTTAGACTTAGAGACACAAACAAACTAAAACTCAAAGGATGGAAAAAAACACATCAAGCAAACAACAAGCAAAAAAGAAGAGGAGTAGCAATATTAATTTCTGACAAAATAGACTTTAAAGTTAAATCCACAACAAAGGATAAAGAGGGACACTACATAATGATTAAGGGGACAATTGACCGGGAAGATACAACCATATTAAATATTTATGTACCCAATGACAGGGCTGCAAGATACATAAAACAAACTTTAACAGAACTGAAAAGTGAGACCTCCATAATTATAGTAGTAGGCTTCAACACACCATTTTCGCAAAAGGACAGGACTACCAGTAAGAAGCTCAATAGAGACACGGAAGACCTAATTGCTACAATCAACCAACTTGACCTCATTAACTTATACAGAACACTCCACCCAACAGCTGCAAAATATACTTTTTTTTCTACCGGACATGGAACATTCTCTGGAATAGACCACATATTAGGTCATAAAACAAACCTTTGCAGAATCCAAAACATTGAAATATTACAAAGCATCTTCTCAGACCACAAGGCCATGAAAGTGGAAATCAATAACAGAAAAATTAGGGAAAAGAAATCAAATACTTGGAAAGTGAACAATACCCTGCTCAAAAAAGACTGGGTTATAGAAGACATTAAGGAGGGAATAAAGAAATTCATAGAATGCAACGAGAATGAAAACACTTCCTATCAAAACCTCTGGGACAGAGCAAAAGCAGTGCTCAGAGGTCAATTTATATCGATAAATGCACACATACAAAAAGAAGAAAGAGCCAAAATCAGAGAACTCTCCCTACAACTTGAACAAATAGAAAGTGAGCAACAAAAGAATCCATCAGGCACCAGAAGAAAACAAATAATAAAAATTAGAGCTGAACTAAATGAATTAGAGAACAGAAAAATGATTGAAAGAATTAATAAAGCCAAAAGCTGGTTCTTTGAAAAAATTAACAAAATGGATAAACCATTGGCCAGACTGACTAAAGAAATACAGGAAAGGAAACAAATAACCCGAATAAGAATCGAGATGGGCCACATCACAACAGACCCAACTGAAATTAAAAGAATCATATCAGATTATTACAAAAGATTGTACTCTAACAAATTTGCACACCTTGAAGAAATGGATGAATTCCTAGAAAAACACTACCTACCTAAACTAACGCAATCAGAAGTAGAACAACTAAATAGACCCATAACAAGAAAAGAGATTGAAAAGGTAATCAAAAAACTCCCAACAAAAAAAAGCACTGGCCCGGACAGCTTCACTGCAGAGTTCCACCAAACTTTCAGAGAAGAGTTAACACCACTACTACTAAAGGTATTTCAAAGCATAGAAAATGACGGAATACTACCTAACTCATTCCATGAAGCCACCATATCCCTGATACCAAAACCAGGTAAAAAAGACACCACACAAAAAAAAAGAAAATTAGAGACCTATATCCCTCGTGAACATAGATGCAAAAATCCTCAACAAAATTCTAGCCAATAGAATTCAACAACATATCAAAAAAATAATCCACCACGACCAAGTGGGATTTATACCAGGTATGCAAGGCTGGTTTAATATTAGAAAAACCATTAATGTAATCCACCATATAAATAAAACAAAAGACAAAAACCACATGATCTTATCAATTGATGCAGAAAAGGCATTTGACAAAGTCCAACACCCGTTCATGATAAAAACTCTCAGCAAAATAGGAATTGAAGGAAAATTCCTCAACATAATAAATAGCATCTATACAAAGCCAACGGCCAACATCACCATAAAAGGAGAGAGGCTGAAAGCATTTCCCTTGAGAACGTGAACCAGACAAGGATGCCCTTTATCACCGCTCTTATTCAACATTGTGCTAGAGGTCCTAGCCAGAGCAACTAGGCTAGACAAAGAAATAAAGGGCATCGGGATTGGCAAGGAGGAAGTAAAATTCTCTCTATTTGCAGATGACATGATCTTATACACAGAAAACCCTAAGGGATCCTCCAGAAAACTACTGAAAGTACTAGAAGAGTTTGGCAGAGTCTTAGGTTATAAGATAAACATACAAAAATCACTTGGATTCCTCTACATCAACAAAAAGAACATCGAAGAGGAGATCACCAAATCAATACCATTCACAGTAGCCCCCAAGAAGATAAAATACTCAGGAATAAATCTTACCAAAGATGTAAAAGACCTATACAAAGAAAACTACAAAGTACTACTGCAAGAAACTAAAAAGGGCCTACATAAGTGGAAAAACATACCTTGCTCATGGATAGGAAGACTTATCATAGTAAAAATGTCTATTCTACCAAAAGCCATCCATATATACAATGCACTTCTGATCCAAACACCAATGACATTTTTTAATGTGTTGGAGAAACGAATCACCAACTTCATATGGAAGGGAAAGAAGCCTCGGATAAGTAAAGCATTACTGAAAAAGAAGAAGAAAGTGGGAGGCCTCACTCTACCTGACTTTAGAACCTATTATACAGCCACAGTAGTCAAAACAGCCTGGTATTGGTACAACAACAGGCACATAGACCAATGGAACAGAATTGAGAACCCAGATATAAATGCATCCACATATGAGCAGCTGATATTTGACAAAGGCCCGGTGTCAGTTAATTGGGGAAAAGATAGTCTTTTTAACAAATGCTGCTGGCATAACTGGATATCCATTTGCAAAAAAACGAAACAGGACCCATACCTCACACCATGCACAAAAACTAACTCCAAGTGAATCAAAGACCTAAACATAAAGACGAAAACAATAAAGATCATGGATGAAAAAATAGGGACAACCCTAGGAGCCCTAATACAAGGCATACACAGAATACAAAACACTACCAAAAATGACGAAGAGAAACCAGATAACTGGGAGCTCCTAAAAATCAAACACCTATGCTCATCTAAAGAGTAAAAAGACCACCTACAGATTGGGAAAGAATTTTCAGCTATGACATCTTCGACCAGCGCCTGATCTCTAAAATCTACATGATTCTGTTAAAACTCATTCACAAAAAGACAAACAACCCAATCAAGAAGTGGGCAAAGGATATGAACACACACTTCACTAAAGAAGATATTCAGGCAGCTAACAGATACATGAGAAAATGCTCTCGATCATTAGCCATTAGAGAAATGTAAATTAAAATTACAATGAGATTCCATCTCACTCCTACAAGGCTGGCATTAATCCAAAAAACACAAAATAATAAATGTTGGAGAGGCTGCAGAGAGATTGGAACTCTTATACACTGCTGGTGGGAATGTAAAATGGTACAACCACTTTGGAAATCTATCTGGCGTTATCTTAAACAGTTAGAAATAGAACTACCACAAAAGAAACCACAAATCCCACTCCTCGGAATATACCCTAGAGAAATAAGAGCCTTTACACGAACAGATATATGCACACCCATGTTTATTGCAGCTCTGTTTACAATAGCAGAAAGCTGGAAGCAACCAAGGTGTCCATCAATGGATGAATGGGTAAATAAATTGTGGTATATTCACACAATGGACTACTATGCATCGATAAAGAACAGTGACGAATCTGTGAAACATTTCATAACATGGAGGAACCTGGAAGGCATTATGCTGAGCGAAATGAGTCAGAGGCAAAAGGACGAATATTGTATAAGACCACTATTATAAGATCTTGAGAAATAGTATAAACTGAGAAGAACACATACTTTTTTGGTTACGAGGTGGGGAGGGAGGGAGGGAGGGAGAGGGTTTTTTACTGATTAATTAGCAGATAAGAACTGCTTTAGGTGAAGGAAAGGACAACACTCAATACGTGGAAGGTCAGCTCAATTGGACTGGACCAAAAGCAAAGAAGTTTCCGGGATAAAATGAATGCTTCAAAGGTCAGCAGAGCAAGGGTGGGGGTTTGGGAACCATGGTTTAAGGGGACTTCTAAGTCAATTGGCAAAATAATTCTATTATGAAAACATTCTGCATCCCACTTTGAAATGTGGCGTCTGGAGTCTTAAATGCTAACAAGCGGCCATCTAAGATGCATCAATTGGTCTCAACCCACCTGGATCAAAGGAGAATGAAGAACACCAAGGTCACACAATAACTATTTTTTTTTTTTTAAGAGACAAAAAGAGCCACATGAACCAGAGACTTACATCATCCTGAGACCAGAAGAGCTATATGGTACCCAGCCACAACCAATGACTGCCCTGACAGGGAACACAACAGAGAACCCCTGAGGGAGCAGGAGAACAGTGGGATGCAGATCTTAAATTCTCATAAAAAGACCAGACTTAATGGTCTGACTGAGACTAGAGGAATCCCTGCGGTCATGGTCCCCAAACCTTCTGTTGGCCCAGGACTGGAACCATTCCCGAAGAGAACTCATCAGACATGGAAGGGACTGGACAACGGGTTGGAGAGAGATGCTGACAAAGGGTTGGAGAGAGTGAGCTACTTGTATCAGGTGGATACTTGAGACTGTGTTGGCATCTCCTGTCTGGAGGGGAGATAGTTGTCACGAAAGGAGAGACTGGAAGGAGGGAGTGGGCTGACTCATTAGGGGGAGTGTAAGTGGGAGTATGGAGTCAGGTGTATATAAGCTTATATGTGACAGACTGACTTGATTTGTAAACTTTCACTTAAAGCACAATCAAAAAAAATTTTTTTTTAAAAAAAGCATGCCAAATACTCTCTGAATATATATATATACACACACATATTCACCAAAATACATATATATATATTATATATGTATATCCCCCACACATCTGTCAGTTTATCATACCATGGGGCTTATGTGGTGCTGTGTATTCATTTTACTTGGATCCACAATCAACACCCATGAATTGGCAGTCAAGAAATCAAAAGACGCATTGCATTGGGCAATTTTGCTGCAAAAGACCTCTTTAAAGTATTGAAGAGCAAAGATGTCACCTTGAGGACTAAGGTACTCCTGACCCAAGCCATGGTGTTAACAATCTCCTCATGTGCATGCGAAAACTGGACAATGAGTAAGGAAGACTGAAGAAGAATTGATGCCTTTGAATTGTGGTATTGGTGAAGAATATTGAATATACCATGGACTGCCAGAAGAACGAACAAATTCATCTTGGAAGAAGTACAATCAGAATGTTCCTTAGAAGCAAGGATTGCGAGAGACTATGTCTCACATACTTTGGACATGTTATCAGGAGGGATCAATCCCTGGAGAAGGATATCATGCTTGGCAAAGTAGAGGGTCAACGAAAAAGAGGAAGACCCTATATAAGATGGATTGACACAGTGGTTACAACAATGGACTCAAGCATAGCAACAATTATGAGGATGACACAGGACCGAGCAGTGTTTCGTTCTGTTGTGCATAGGGTAGCTAGGAGTCCGAACCGACTCGATGGCATCTAACAAAAACAACAGTAACTATAGAGAGAGAGAGACAGAAACAGAAACAGAGAGGGAGTCTTTGGTATGCTTCTATTACTGAATTTTAGAAATTCTGTCTATAGGCATCCTATGTTGAATTGAATATGCCTAACCCATTGCTGCTGAGTGGATCCCAACTCATGATTATATTGAATATACATATTAAAATCAACATAAGATATCTATAGACAGAATTCTTAAAATTCAATAATAATTAAACAGTCAACACAATAGAAAAATGGACAAAAGACTTCAACAGGCACTTCAAAAAAGAAGTATCAAAATGGCTAATAAACTTCTGAATAGCTGAAAATCTCATCAGTCATCAGTGAGATAACAGATTAAAAACAAAATGAGCCAGAAGTATAAACCCACCAGAATGACTAAAATGAAAAGACTGACAAGTGTTGTGCAAATGCGGAGCAACCAGAACTCTGATGTTCTGATGATATCAGTATATATTGGTACCATTACTATGTAAAGTTTTTGGCAGAATCTACTAAGTCTAGGTGGCCCAAGCGATTTGTGCTCCACTGCTAACCTAAAGGTTGATGATATGAACCCACCCAGCATCACTGGAGAAGAAAGGCCTGGCATTAAAATTTACAGCCAAGAAAACCCTATGGAGCATGGTTCTACTCTGTAACACGTAGAGTTGTCAATAGTGAGAACCCACTAGAATGCAATGGGTTTGATTTTTGGTGCTTCTTTTTACTAAGTCCAAGCATATGCATAGCCCAGTCTGAGCAACCCCACTTATGGGTAAAAACTCATTGGAAATGTATACACATGTTCACCAAAATACATGAAGAACATGTTCACAGCAAAAATCAACAGACAAAACTAGAACAATTTAAATGCCTATTAAAAATCGACAAATAAGTTGTGGTATGTTCAGTGGCATCACTAGGGTTGGTGTCACCCAATATAGTAACTCATGGTATCTCCCTATCCCCCTAGACATACCCTTTATACCTCCCCCCATCTCTCTTCCCCAGGCAGGGCTGGCTGGCAAAACACCCCCTCCATGGGTAGAGTGCCCCCCTGCCAGCTCTCCACAGCTCCTCCCCTCTCCCTTTTGCCAAGACAGAGACCCTCCTCTCTGCCCCATGGCAGCACAGCAGCCCTGCCACCCACACCCTGAATGGCATGTGGTTGGGGGGGGTTATTGCACTGGGTGATGGGTGACAGCAACTTTAGTGACGCCATTGCCTTGGCAGCCCCTCCCCCAGCAATGCCAGCCTGCCCACCACCACGGACCCTGGGGTCATTTTGGTGTCACTCCCTCTGACAGTGTCAGAAGGTTCGGTCTGCACTCCCTCCCACCTCCCAACAATGAGGCCACTGGATATGTTTATACAGTGGAATATGATATAACAATTAGAGTAAACTGTTGCTACATGCTATAGTATTGCGATTTAGATTTTGAACGAAAGAAGTTAAACACAAAAGAGTCCAAAATTTGTGATTCCACCTATGTAAGATTTAAAAACAGACAAAACTAACCTGTCAGAGAGCAACTGGGAGGGGCAGGAGGGCAGCTTCTATTGTGTTATCAATATTCTATTTCTAAATCTGAGCGCTGGCTAGATGGGCGTGTTCATGGTGTGAAAATACATTGAATTGCTGCATTTCTAATTTGTATACTTTATGTATTATAGTATACATGAATAAACAGTTTACCTTTAAAAATAATGATAATATATGTCTACTTGGCAGTGATACAAAGTGGCTTAAATTATGTCATGTATGAGAAAGCACTCTATAAAGCTGTGGCAACATTGCTACTGCTGCGCTGAAAATGGGATCACTCAGCTGTGTGTGGGGTCATAATATGGGTTCTGATCCAATAAAATATCACCTTGTACTCCCTCCAACACTTTTGCAATTTTCTTTCTTGGCTGTGATAAAGAGAAGTTTGATTCCCATTGAAACTCTGTTCCCAGCTTTAAGTATGCCAAGAAATCCATTTTAATATGACTTCCTGAGATTCACTTTCAGAAGAAAGTAACAGTTTCATCAATATAAAGTTTCAGCAGGGAAAATGGGTTAAGGATTCTAGTGATCTTTATGATCACTACCTACCTTCAATTTTTCCACTCTTTCAGGACAAATAATATTCTCGATGAGTAATAATAGAGATATTGTCTACAAATATTAAGAAGGGCTCATAATCAGCAAGAAAACCCAAAGATCTGCCCTTAGAATCTTTATTTAGAAAGAACTGTAATAATTTCAAATCATAGTTAAAAGCTAGACTTTGGAACCATAATGCATGAAGCAAAAATCCAGCTTCATTTGTTACCAGATGTCTCAGGCTGGGGTTAGCTAGAGAAGCAAAACCAGTAAAGCGTTTAAATACATAAACCAAAAAAAAAAAAAAAACAAACCCATTGCTGTCAAGTTGATTCTGACTAGATTTATATCAAGGAAATGGCTCCGGTGGTTATAGAGGCTGGAATGTCCCAAGTCCGTGGATCAGGATAGAGTCTTCTCCTGATTCACACAGCCACAATATTGGCAGGTTGGGGAGCAGGGCTTTTGCTCACAGGCTGTGAAGATTGATAAATTCCAAGATTGGCAGGCAAGACTGGAGGTAAGCTGCTAGCTCAAGTCCCAAGAACTGGAGGTCAGATGAACAGGAGCCAGCTGCAGGATGCAGAAAAAACAAAAACCAGAATGTCCAGTTATAGTCAGATGTAGGCCACATGCCCAAGGAAACTCCCTTTCAGCTGATGGCTAGTCATAGCAGATCCCATTGTATGGGTGATCATATATCAAATCTCAACAGGAAAGTGATCACAACATTATAGGACTGTCAAAACACTGAGAATCATGGCCCAGTCAAATTAACACACAATCTTAACCATCACACCAGATACAGGCACTTAAGTGGCTCCTCCATTTCTGGGAGAAGGATATCATGCTTGGTAAAGTAGAGGGTCAGCAAAAAAGAGGAAGATCCTTGATGAAATGGATTGACATAGTGGCTGCAACGATGGAGTCAAACATAACAATTGTGAGGTTGGCACAGGACTGGGCAGTGTTTCAATCTGTTCTACACAGGGTCGTTATGAATCGGAACCAACCTGAAGGCACCTAACAACAACATATGCACTTAAACTAGTTTCATTCTTTAACTTGAGATTCCTCTTCAGAAAAATAAGAATAATAATCTCACTAATAAATTCATTACAGGATTAAAGAAATTAATGTACGTAAAATGCTTGGAATATAGCGAGTGCTTAGTAAAGGTTACCACACAAGTTTGTAAAAGACAAAATCTGAAATCCAGTTTATTAACTTGAAATTGATGTTTCCTGACTGACAGAAAGCTCTCCTCCTCAAAGTCACTGTTTCCTTCCTTCTTGAGGGTTAGCTATCTTCATTTTGTAGCTTCCAAGATTTCTGTGCTTATCAGTTTTAAGCATCTAAAAGTTGAAAGAGTAAGAAGAATTGCACGTGGGAAACTGTGACGTGGTCTATATCACTTTTACTCACATTCCATTGGCTTGGATGTAGTCATGTGGACTCACCCAGCTGAAAGAGAAAATGGGAAATTAGTAGAGAAATTAGAGAACCGGAGTTGGAGAACAGCTAACTGGTATCTATCTTAATCTCTCTTTGGTTTCATTCTTCCTCCTTAACAGATAATAATAGTTCTTTCATAGCTCAGCTCTGAAAATTTTTATGACATGAAAATAAATACCATGCATTGAATTTGAGAAAAGTATGATCTAATTACTTTGGTAGAAATTACATAGGGTAGAATGGTAAAGGCGAAAATGCGTTAGGTTATGCAGGAGTTAGGATTATAAGAAAGCTAGCTAATTATATCTTACAGTTAGGAGTCACTAAAAATAAAACTGAAAATTTCAAGTTCGAGGAATATTAGTTGATTGTGTCAGACAGGAGTGAAAACCTAAATAACTATAAAGAGTTAAAAATAATTGAATGAGGGAAGCAAGAGTCAGGAGTAGGGAAGGATGGATGTCTATTATTTATTCCTGTGGTGTAATTACAGAGAATAAACAAATATGGTTTCAGAATTCAAATTGTCTCACCTGCCAACTGGTACCACCACATGGAGGAAATTCAATCCTGGAATATTACAGTGCATACTCTGTTGACTTTTGCTCATTGGTTTATGTTGTAGCGATGGCATCTGCCTTAACTGCACTTCCTAACCTTTGCACCTTTCAGAACACTGACCCTACCCAATAAGAAAAATGGAAAAATTTGAAAATTTCTTAATTTGGTGTTTTTATAATTAAAGGAAAAAACACTACATGAGCAATCTGGAAGAATTTTACGAGTGTTTAATATAGTCACCACGGGTAGTAAAAAACTAAAACCAGTGCCGTCGAGTTGATTCCGACTCACAGTGACAGAGTAGAACTGCCCCTTAGGGTTTCCAAGGAGCACCTGGCAGATTCGAACTGCCAACCCTTTGGTTAGCAGCCGTAGCACTTAACCACTACTCCACCAGGGCTTCCCCAAGGGTAATAGGAGAACATAAAAAGTGATTTAAGAAAACCAAGCTTGGTATTTGGAGAAGTCAAACAAGAGTTTCCAGACAAGTTAATTGCTGGAGTTATTTAATCAAGTCAGCCATTGCAGCAATTACAGCTGTTGTTTGCTGTCAAGTCAGCCCCTAACTCATGGCACCCGCATGTGTCATAGGTTTGGATAATTAAGAGTCATGAGATGTCACAAAGATACAAATATTCATCTTCAATAAAGACAAGAGGATACAACCTCCTACAAGGGTAAAGAAAGCAGACACCTGAGGCCTCCAGGCGTAGCTTCCAGGGTCTTCTTTCAGTCACACAGGGTACAAACTGCCAACAGAGGTGTGAGATGTCTCAGTCTCAGGGACCAGTTTACTGAGAGGTCTTTGATACTCTACTGGTCACTTAGTCAAACCAGGAGATGTAAGCAGATAAACTGGTATAGATTATAAATCCGTTTTCAATAAACTATTTAGACAAGCTTGCACAAAGTGCCTCCAAAGGAGTTTTTGTCTTAACACATTATAAATCATTAGCTAGAATATTTCATCCTTATCTTCGCCCAAGAGTCAATATCATGGTTCCAGAAACCCATAGAGAGAAGCGTAGAGCTCCAAGTTAAACCTATATGTACACAGATGTAAATTAATTCTGAATTATTTTTAAAGGCAGAAGCCCACACCATTCATTAACTAGAAACATGCTGAAAAATATATATATTTTTTTTAATTAGTGAGGTTTACATACACAAATTTGTACCTTCACTTAAACAAGGTTTTGTTTGTTTAGGTTTGTTTGTTTTTTTAATTTTACCTATGAATTCAGAATATTGTAATATTAAAGTAAGAGATTAAAAAATTCAAACTGAAAGAGTCATGGATGGACCTTAAAAAGAAATCTATGTAAATATAGAAGACTTTCTTTTACTCTTAAGAATAAAATATAACACTATACCAGCTTCAAAGATGCCTTAATGTTCTATATCTATGTAAAAATATGTTCCAAAGAAATAAACTATGAAATAGTTGTTGAGAGCAAAAAGCAACAGTCAGTTTTCCTAAAAAAATACAATGGCTGCTCTAAGATGCAACCACAGAAAGGAGATGACCAAAAAGCTTTCAGACTATGTTATCTCTACCTGGAGAAGAAAACAAGTCTCTTGGAGGACAGGATAATTGCCATGGTTCTCACCTGTGGAGTTTCAAAAAAGGGAATGCCCAAAAGCTTCAGCTCTTGATTTGGAGAGAAAGATCATTTAATAATTGCAAAAATTAAATACTGAATGCTATATCAAAACCTTTCACTCAGTGGGAACACTTAAATAACTGCAACAGCATGAGACATTGGCTGAAATTTGCCGACTTCAAAGCTGTTAGAGAGTGCTTGCTTTAAAATATTAATTTTGAGAAAGAATATTTAGGATGATAAACATTAGGTGTTCATGGGGTTTTATTTCTTTCAGACTTTGAATTATATGTGTTTTCCATCACAGTTACACTATCATCGTATTTTTATAATTTTTAATGTCATCTGGAGATCTCTACCTGTATGGTGTTCACTTAGAAAGCATGCTTAGGTGGTATTGTACTATCTAATTAATTCAAGGCTGCTAACTCATGTTGAATCCTTTGTTCTGTAACCCAATAGCTCAGAAAAAGTGCTTTAAGCTTTTCAAAGGCAATGCGTGTCTATTTCTATTAACAACAACAAAAAAAATGATAGTTCTTTTATCTGATCCAAAAGAGTCTAAACAATTAAAAAATTTAAAGTGACTGCATTAGTTTTTAATGTAACTACTAATTTTCTATTGCAGCTATAACAAACTACCACAAACATCGTGGCTTAAAACAACACAGACTTATTATTTTACAGTTTTGTAAGTCAGATGTCTGGCACAGGTCTCACTGGGCTAAAACCAAGATGTCAACATGGCGGCATGTTCTGGAGGCCCTAGTGAAGAATCTACTTCTTTGCCTTTTCCGGCTTCCAGAGGCAGCCTGCATTCCTCGGTTTGTGGCCCCCTCCTCCATCCTCAAAGCCAGTAACAATGGGTCAAGTCCTCACAGTAAATCGCTCTGACCTGCTTTTGTACCTCCTTCCATTTTTAAGGACCTTGTGATAACACTGGGCCACTACAAATTATGAAGGATAATCTCCCTTTCTTACGGTCTACTGATTATCAATCTTAGCCTCGCCTGCAACCTTAATTCCCTTTTTGCCATGTAAGATAACGTATTCACAAATTCCATTTATTTTGACGTGGAAATTTTTGTGGGACATTATTCTGTCTACCACAGCAGCTAATAACATACCACTGCTTCAAATTTAGGCATTTTTTTAAAAATTTGATTCTTCTAATTTTAATGTTTGTTTATAACTCTGCCTTAGTTTATTGTTGTTGTTGTTAGGTGCCATCAAGTCAGTTCCAACTCATAGCAACTCTACGTACAACAGAACAAAATACTGCCCAGTCCTGCGCCATCCTCACAATTGTTGTTATTCTTAAGCCCACTGCTGTAGCCATTGTGTTAATCCATCTTGTTGAGGGTCTTCCTCTTTTTTACTGACCTTCTACCAAGGAGGATGACCTCCTCCAGAGACTTGTCCCTCCTGATAACATGTCCAAATTATGTGAGATGAAGTCTCACCACCTTGCTTCTAATGAGCATTCTGACTGTATTTTTTCTAAGACAGATTCGTTCTGGCAGTCCATGAGTTTACCGGCACTGCTGAAACAGAAATACTAAAAATAGATGGTTTTGAAGAATAGAATTTTATCTTCTCCCAGTTTAGGAAGTTAAAAGTCAGGAGTCAGGGCACCAGCTAGGGGGAACGCTGTCTACCACCTCTGAGGGAAGCTCCTTGTCTCTTTCAGCTTTACTAGCCCTGGCTTTCCTCAGTTCCTTGGCAATCTTCACATGACATCCACATTCCCCAGTTCATGCTTGCTACAGGGTCTAATATGCTCTTCTTATAATTCACAAGTGATTAGGTTTAGGACATACCTTACACTGATAACGGCCTCATTGCCATAACAAAGAAACCTCTATTTCCAAAAGGGATTACATGCAAAAGTATGGGGGTTAGGATTCCAACACATTTTGGGGGGACACAATTCAATCCATATCAACCACATTTTACTCCAACACAATGCAATAGAAAGGTTCATTTGGTAGTAACTGATTGCACTTAATTATTCATCAAATATTTATTCGGTGTCTACTATTAAGCAGACAATGTTCTAGGTGTCTAGAGCCCTAGTTCTAGGTGTTGAGGATACGGCAGTGAAAAAAAGACAGATATTTTTGCCTTCAGGGAGCTTATATTCTAACGGGATACCAAACCGAAAAACCAAACCCGTTGAGGTCAAGTCGATTCTGACTCATAGCAGCCCTATAGGACAGATTAGAACTACCCCATAGAGTTTCCACGGAGTGCCTGGCGGATTTGAACTGCCACCTTTTGGTTAATGGCGTAGCTCAGGGTTTCCTCTAGTGGGATAGAAAAAAAATAATAGGATGAATAAATAAAATATGTAGTATGTTAAATAAATTTGAGAAGGGATATAGAAAGTGTTGGATGTGTGTTTGAATGAAAAGCATGGGGCAAGAAGGGACGGTCATGGTTCTTTTAGACTGAAGGGTCAGAGAACCTCGCAGGGCTCTCTGGCGTATTGACAGTGGTATGCATCTCACTTTGGCTAAAATAACAATCTGATGCAAAAGTTCTGAATTTGGCATCTCATCATGCAGAAAAGGCAGAGAGAGCTATAATTTGAAGAGGTGTCAGTAGAAAACACGGAGAGTCAGGCCAGCCTTTACAGGAGACCTGGCCATTAAGCCAGATACCATCAACAAACAATGGAGCTGGCTCTCCAACTGGGACAGAGACTCTTGTGACTCTAAAAGACCTCCCCCAAGTTTCAACTCTTTAGACTTAAGCCTGTGCTGGGTTGGTATTTCTACCAGGAAATAAAAAAACTTCCACTCAGCATTTACTCTTAGTCTCTCTTATCTTTATTTTCTCTGCAACAATAGGGAGGCCAATAAGAAGGTGACATTTTAATTTAGACTTAATCCTGAGAGAAAAAAAAAAAAAGGATACAAAATGACTGAAAAGTTGTGGCTTAAAGCAACTGAAAGAAAAAAGATTCCATTTAAAGAAAGATTTTGAGAAGAACAATTTTGGGTAGAATTTCAGGAGGTCATGATGGTTTTGAGTTTCCTAGCTACCAGAGAAAAGGAGACATGAGGATTTTTTTCTAATGCCAATACCTGGTCTCTCTAAGAACTTTTCCTCTAAGCAGATACAGTGGTATGTTTCATTATTTTGGAAAGAATAAACGATTAGGTCTGCTTCTCTCCATTCTGTTTTCTTGGGAAAATAGGGGAGTAGCAATTGGAAATTGTTGCTTTTTTCTAGAAAAATCAGATTCTAGACTATTTTATGTGAACTCTTCCATTTTTTAAATCGGACAACTAGTTAACTAAAAAAATAGTAATAATACTCTGTGGGCCAAAAACAGGATGCTACATTCTGAATGAAGTCCATTCAGTGTCCACTGTCTGTGGCTTTTATCCTACAACTTAGACAACAAGGTACAGGTAATTGCTTACACGGTAGGTGGTGTACTAAGTCAAATAATTTAGCTATCAATAAGTCAGCAGTATTTTTTCAGCTTTTATTCATTAAGCCAAACCAAACCAAATTCATTGCTTTTGAGTCAATTTTGACTCATAGCAACCCTACAGGACAGAAGAGCACTGCCCCATACAGTTTCCGAGGAGCAGCTGTTGGTTCAAACTGCTGACCTTTTGGTTAGCAGCCAGGCTCGTAACCACTGCGCCACCAGGGCTCCTTTTATTCATTAGGAGAAAGAAAATAATTGTAGCATTTTACAAAAATAGTACTTATTTTCGCTCAGTAACGGGCCAATTACATCTCTACATTTGGTATTGCTAATCAAATATAAATTGTAGAAACACCATATTAAGTCTCGAGAGACAGGAAACAGTGTACCTGTTTATATACCGTACTCAAGTAATCCACCTAAATAAAATGTAATAGTTGGAGGTAGATATTTGTATCCTCTGAAATTCGTTTTCATATTTGTGTTCATACTATGTTTCATTACAGCAAAGCTATGCAAAAATTGTAGTGACAGAAAGTTTTGTAAAAACTGCTTGCTTTGTTCTTTAAATTATTCCTTTTCAGCACATTGTTGTTTAATAAAATTGTACTAATAAAATGGAACCATCATTACAATCCCCACATTCTAACAGCAATTTTTCAATTCATGTTCCTAACATAAAATTAGCATGTAAATTACACCATATAAACTTGAAAAAAGAGTAAGTGGCAAATAATTTTTAATTATTGGTATGCTAATATACATTTCACAATTATCCATTGTTACGAATAACTCTTACATACTAAGACAGGAGTTTCTTCCTTGTAATTAAACTACACCAGCATTGTGGTGCCAATGTGTCCATAAACAGTCTGACGCCTAAGGACATGTACCAGGCCAACCTTAGGAAGGGCTCCCAGGAAGTGATGGCATGAGCTGAGATCTTGAGGACTGATTTGTGCTGGCAGCTCCATACTGTTTTTTCAATTTATTATTTGCTTAACTTAAAACGGTTTGATGTGGCTTCTGAAAACGCACATAAAAATTAAACTAGAAAAATAAAACCAAGGGAGAAGGGGAAGATCGTGAGCTAAACACAACATAGCGAATGATGTTAAAAGGGGAAAAAAAACAGTTCTGTTTCTTTGTTGTTTAACAAAAAGAAAAATCCATGTTGCTTTGGAGAGATCAATTTTTCCAAAGATGTATTGTGTATGTGATCATCACCTTTAGTAGCATACTACCAACTTTGGGGTAGTTCACAATCTCTCCCAATTAGGGCTTCTGATATTGGCCAAGAATATACAAATTGGGAATACAAAATGAGCATCGGTTCTGGAATGTGGAGCTTTTATTAGGGACAGAATAAGTTGACCTGCACTGAAGCAAATGATGTTTTTGTATCTGTCTTTCCGCGTGTCTTCTTGTTGTAGGATGGTGAAATCCTCAGGGTTGGAATCAGTATGTGGGCTTAGGAGATATGGGCCAAGGGATCTGCTTTCTCAACACTGAGTATATAATATTTGGTCTCAAATCCAGCTCCACCCTAAACCAATTACATGATAATGCCTGGAGTGAGGTTTTGGTCTCAGTCTTTTTTAAGAAGACAAGAGATAATCATCGATCTAGGCTAGATGGGGTACTTATCTAGCAAACCGTTAACCACTCAACTAGTAGAATACTACATCACTACATAGTAACAAACCATGGCTGCCTGTAAGCTTTCCTCAAAAAGCAATAAGGGCAGAGCTTTCGGGGTATCAAGATTTTGACATAATTAACAAGAACAGTATGCAATGGCCTTAAAGAAAATTATATGAATTCATTTTTGAATGATAAACAGATCACGAGATAAGTGTGCAAGAGATTATTGGGAGAGGCCATGGCTGTGAAAGATAAAATACAGAGGACTTTAATGATGGAAATCTGACAGTCTTGGCCAACCAAGTTGGGAGCAATAAAGATTGCTGGTTAGAGAGCTCTGGCATTGAGTTGAATGAGCCTTCCATGCTCAGTTATCAGCTGGGGGATGGCCACAAAGACCTCGACCTTTACTGAAAAGCAGAGGTAATCCTGAAGGTACTAAGAACTGGACACAGTCAAGTAACTGCACTCCCCTCAGCTGGAAGGTAAGTTCTTTCTTTAAGAGAGATTGAGGTGCTGTTCCTCCAAGATTGCCACAAAATAGATATAGCACATTGTCAGTGTTTTTACATCTCCTTTCAATTAGTATTGTTAACTCATAAATCATTGGTCAGAACATATTATCTCCTCACAAAGATATTTAGCCAGAGAGAGAGAGAGAGGCAATAACTCGTGATCAGCATCCATAGGTTGGTGTTTGTCTAAATCCCTGACTCTTGGTTAATCATAAAGTTTTTGTGGGGAGGAGTCTTTAAACAGATTTTATGAACATCTTAACCTTATAGTAACCTAGTGAGAAAGAGCTTTGGACATAATACCAGGTAGAACTGATAGGAAAACCTCTCATTTGGGGGACCATAAAAACTTCCTATACCCAGTAAGTCCTCAGATGTTCAGCCTATGTAGAGGAGGATGGAGTCCCTGGGTGGCACCAAGGGTTAATGCCCTCGGCTGCTGATGGAAAGTTGGAGATTTGAGTCTATCCAGAAGTGCCGCAGAAGAAAGGCCCTTGTTATAGATTTAAATGTGTGTCAAGTTGGCTAGGCCATGATTCCCAGTATTATGTGGTTGTCCTCCGTTTTGTGATCTGATGTATTTATCCTATGTGCTGTGAATCCTAACCTTCGTAATGGAACCCTGGTGGCGCAGAGGTTAAGAGCTCAGGCTGCTAACCGAAAGGTCAGCAGTTTGAATCCACCATCAGCTCCTTGGAAACCCTATGGGGCAGTTCTACTATGTTCTATAGGGTCACTATAGGACTCAACGGCAGAGTGTTATGATGTTAATGAGGCAGGATTAGAGGCATTTATGTTAATGAGACAAGATGCAATCTATAGGTTTAGATTATGTTTCGGAGTCAATCTCTTTTGAGATACAAAAGACAGAAGTAAGCAAAGAGAAGCGGGACCTCACACCATCAAGAAAGAAGAGCTGGGACTACCATGTCTTTAGACCTGACATCCTTGTTCTGAGAAGCTCCTAGACCAAGAGAAGATTCATGACAAGGACCTTCTCCCAGAACTGACAGAGAAGAAAGCCTTCCCCCAGAGCTGATGCCCTGAATCCTAAACTGTGAGAGAGTAAACTTCTGTTTATTAAAGCCATCCACTTTTGGTATTTCTGTTATAGCAGCACTAGATAACTAAGACACCCCTGCAAGCTACTTCTGAAAAATCAGTCATTGAAAACACTATGGAACACAGTTCTACTCTGACACACATGGGGTGACCATGAGTTGTAGTCAACTGGATGGCAGTTCATAGAGGATTCTGTGGTGTAGATAAGAAAAAGTTAACATTTAGAATGAATACATTATTTTTTCAACCATTTTATAAAATGTTTCCAGATCGCATTATACATTTCCTGACTAACTAAAAATTGATTTATCTTTAAGGAGCATTGGCTTTGGTCCTATTCAATTATTTTACTATGCTATTTTTTTTTATAGTTATAGATGAATCCAGATATTATGCTTAATTTGTGTGGACCAATTTATATCATGGCGTATACCATATTTTTATGCAAATAACACTACATTTGTTTGCCAGTTACTCTTGCTGTTAAAAAAAAAATTGGCATAGTGGTGCTTACCTTGTGGGGGGAGGGAGTGTTTGGCAAACAAATGTATAAGGCACAAATTATTTGTGTAAAAATGAGGTATACAAAAAGAAAAATTTTTTTTATTCCCCTGTCTCATTAATATGCTGTATAAATAGACTGACCTCTTCAAATAAATATCAAACCTTCAAAAGTAATTATTGAATTCATGGTTAAGTAGTGTTCTCATAAGTTATATTTCTGTCCTCAAACACTCATATGTTTAAAAAAAATCAGCGTCCTTTCACTTTTAAATGACACTCAAAAGATTATTTACCACCACGACTGAGTTTATTCCCTAAGGCATATTCAGTCATCTATCTGTTCTAACCATGTCAACTTCATAAGAAAGCATCACCTTTTGTGAAATTCTAGGATTGATTTTTTTCTTTTTACCAACACAAATAGTCCTTGAGATAGTGCTATTTTGACTTACTTTAACAATTAAATACAAGTTACTATGAGCTATACAAAAGGCAGTGCAAGATAATACATAGCATGTTAGAGGTAAAGTATACAATGTGGAAAACCTGATCTATGTTTAGTATGCAAGGAAATAACTTTTAGGCAGACTTAATTTCAAGGCAGAACAAGACAAAACACCATTCCAGAAATCTCTGTCCCAAATTATGCATTTTAAAACTTATGCTTTAATCAAAGCAAATCACTAGCATAATGTTAAATTTTTTAACTATACTGTTAGAATAAAAAAATATACTGTTAGAACAAAAACCATGCATATTTTTAAATACAAGCAATTCATAATTTTAAATCTCCTGGTTTATAAAAATGAATTGTATTTTTGTGCCTTTTTAAGTCAGGTTTTTTGTAAGATGTGAGACTAGATCTTATTATAATTGTCACCACAAGGGCAAGACTAAAATGGAGAAGGAGAGGAGAAAACTACACATTTACAATTCATTAATTTGGAATAATATTTATTCTTCCATTCATCAAGAATTTTTTGAGTTATTCGTGGCAGGCACTGTTCGTTGATGTATTACACAAAACGTTTGTGGAGCGGAGCAGTAAACAGACTAAACGATCAACAAATGAGAAAAAACCAGTAAGTTCAGGTGGTGATAAGGACTATAAAGTAAAATAAAGTAAGATTAATAGTGGGAATAGAATGCTATTCTTGAGAGACGAGTGGCAACATTGTCTTGCAAATTATTCTCCTGATTTTCAACCAAGGCAAAAAAATGAGGGGAGGGAGGTAGGGAGGAAGTGAGGAAGAAAGAGAATATGATTCATCACCATTTCCAGAGATTTTTTTTTGTCTCTTTCTTATTCTGGCAAAAGATAACTGTGTTTTATTTTTTCTAATGATAAGATAGAATCAAGAACACAGAAATAATAGGGTGTGAAATTTTTGCAAGTAATTTTTGTTTGTTTTAAGATAAAGACTTCTTGCAAAATTTTAAAGTATTTATATATTTGAACCTGTAAAGAAACAAGCATTATTACTATTATTCAAATGTCAATCATTTGTTTGTCTGATTTAAATATAAAATTTTACTCTAAAATTTTATATAAAATGCTTGAGGTGCATTGGTCAGAATTGGGCGTGCTATATATACACATAAATTCACACATAAAAATTGTTGAGTTGGTTATATTTTTACAAACTTAACCGTGTGACCAAAACCCATCCACCCACCCATCCATCAAGGCTAACCACTGTCCTGATTTCTAACAGAATCTGTGCTTGTTATGTGTGGCCTCTTTCATTCATCATTATGTTTGTGAGATTTATCTATGTTGTCGTGTGTAGTTACAAAATGTTCATTCTCATTTCTATGTAATTCTCCATTGTGCAATTATAGCACATTTTATTTATCCTCATTAGCATGGATAGAAATTTGGGTATAGCCTTCAGGTGGGGGCTATTTTGAATACTGCTGCTATTCTATATCTTTGGGCGAATACGTGCATGCATTTCTGTTGTGCATTTACATGGGAAAGAAATTAATAGATCGCAGGGTCTGTATATATTCAGCTTTGATACATGCTGCCAAAGGATTTTCTAAAAGGGTTTTTATTAATTTGCACTACCATCAGCAGTATATAAAAATTCCAATTGTTCCATTTTCTTGTCAACACTAGGTATATTTATTTGTTTGCTTTTTGTTTCATTTGGTTTTTAGTTTACTCATTCTGATAAGTAGTTAGTGGTACTCCATTGTATTTTTAATTTACATTTCTCTGATGATAAGTGAAATTGAGCATCTCTTCAAATGTGTATTGACCATGTGGCTATAATCTTTTGTAAAGTGTGTGTTTATATATTTTGATTTTTCTATTGGGTTGTCTTTTTCAGAGTGATATGTAGGAACCCTCAATATAGTCTGACTATGATTCATGTATTGAAAATACATATTACCAATACTTTCTCCCAATTGGATTGTTTTTTCCAACTACTAATGATATCTTAAGAGGGCAGTGGTGATTCAGTAGTAGAATTCTTGCCCTCCATGTAGAGACCAGAGTTCAATTCCAACCAATGCACCTCAAGCAGACTCCAACCCATCTGTCAGCAAAGGCTTGCATGTTTCAGTGGAGCTTCCAGACCAAGACAGACCAGGAAGAAAGACCCGCTGATCTATCTCCAAAAAAAAAAAAATCAGCCAATGAAAACCTCACAGATCACAATGGTCTGATCCATTAAATATGAGTTCCCTGTTTGGAAAAAAGTCTTTGAGGATGTTATTAGTTAGCCTGAAGTCACACTGAACTAGAAGTGAGTACTAATCCAATCCGAGTGATGTTCTTATAAAAAAAAGGAGAAGAGACACCTAGAAACAAACAGAAAAAATGGTCATGTGAGGATGGCATTTATGATGCAGCTGCAAGCCAATGAGTGCGTGGGCTACCAGAAGTTGGAAGAAACGAGAAAGGATCTTCCTCTAGAGCTTTTGGGGAGAACAAGTCCTTGTTAAGATCCTGAATTTGGACCACTGGCCTCCATAAATATGAGACAATAAATTTCTGTTCTTATAAGTCACTTGATTCAATGTGCTTTGTTACAGCAGCTCCTAGGAAACTAATAAATTGACCATTCAGATTTAACCTGTTCTCTAGTTAGCCCATGTAACGCTCACATCTCTGCAACTTTACCCCATATTGTCTCTGAGTAGAATAAAATCACCAACCTCTCTGCCTAGCAACACGGGGCTTTTCTTTCAAGGGCTAACTCACATTGTCCTCATCTACTGAGCCTTACCCTAATCAGAAGTGTTAACATTGTTCTTCAAATTCCAATCATTGCTTACATTTCTTAACACTTAGTTCTCCCTACTCTTTTTTCTTTTCTTTTCTTTTTTTTTTTTTTTGTATCTGCCTCGTGGCCATTTTTAAAAAAATTTATTGTGTTGAATTAGTTATACAAAAATATTTGTCACTTCATGTGGTGGGGTTGTTAACCAATGTCATAAAACTATATGTGTACTAACTGTTTAATGAGAAGCTAGTTTGTTCTGTGAACCTTCTTCTAAAGTACAATTAAAAGAAAAGGAAATCAAAGGATGTTATTACGTTGCATGAATCTGCTACAAAAGATCTCTTTAAAATGTTAAAAAGCAAAGATGTCACTTTGAGGACTAAGATGAGCCTGACCTAACCCATCACCTCATTTGCAAGTGAAAGCATGACAATGAGTAAGGAAGACCAGAGAAGAATTGAAGCTGTTGAATTATGGTATCAGGGAAGGATATTGAATATACCATGGACTGCCAGGAGAACGAACAAATCTGTCTTGAAGGACGTACAGCTAGAATGTTCCTTGGAAGCAGGGATGGCCAGACCTCATTGCATATACTTTGGACATGTTACCGGGAGGGACCAGTTCCTGGAGAAGGACATCATGCTTGGTTAATTAGACGATCAGCAAAAAAGAGGAAGAGCTTCAACTGGATGAATTGACACAGTGGCTGCAACAACAGGCTCAAGCATATCAACGACAGTGAGGATGGTGCAGGACCAGGCAGTGTTCTCTTCTGTTGTCCATAGCGTGGCTATGAGATAAAACCAACTCAACGGCAACAGCAGCAGGCAAGTTTGCAATGCATGGTGCCCCTGTATAATCAAGTGTTTTCTTAGGAACACCAATTTAATAAACAGATTTATAAAAAAATTTGTCATTTCCAACTACTTTTACTCCTATGTATTTATTATAATGTATTTCATTTTTCGTTGTTGTTGAGGATACACACAGCAAAACATACAGCAGTTCAACAGTTTCTACATGTAAAATTCAGTGACATTGACTATATTTGAGTTGTGCAACCATTCTCCGTTTTCAGAATCGTCCCCCCCATTAACATAAACTCACTGTCCCCTAAGGTTCCTGTCTATTCTATCAAGTTGCTGTTGTCAATTCAATCGAATATAAATAATCTTAAAAGACTACAGTACTCAAGGCAGATTTTCTTTACTAGTTAAGCTAAACTGTTGTGTGGTTTTAAGAAAACTTCAGGGGTTATTTTTGGTTTAAAGTTTAAAGACTGTCTTAAAAAAACTATCTTAGGGCAACAGTTTCAAGCGTTCATCCAGCCTCCATGGTTCTGGAAAGTCTGGAGTCCATGAGAGTTTTAAATTCTGATCTACATTTTCCCTTTTTGATCAGGATTCGTCTATAAACTTTTTGAGCAAAATGTTCAGTAATGGCAGCCAGGCACCATCCAGTTCTTCTGGTCTCATGGCAAAGGGGGAAGTTGTGCATCGAGGCAATTAGCCACACATCCATTTCCTTCTCCTATTCCTGACTCATTCTTCCTCTACTGCTCCAGGTGAATAGAAACATATTGTTTTTTCTTCATACTCAATGTTTTCAGATCTTTCCCATGTTTATCAAAAATTTCTTAAATGGGAGACCATGCCTTAATTATGTTTGTACTTCTCATATTTCATGCATAGAGTTGGTTCTAAAATATTTCTTGAATGAATGTATTTGTTTTTTTTTATTACATGACTATGGTTCATTGGTAAGAAAGACATCTAATATTTTATATTTGAGATCCATCACCTTAAAATAGACATTTTACCTAGTCAACTTTCTAGCCAATTATCTACTTTTTAAGCTACTAGAAATACATGCGTTAATTATAAAAACTTTTTTGAAAGCAAACATCTAGCTCTCATCTCTTCTAAAACCTTTTCCAACTGCATCTTTTGAAATGAAACAAAATTTTTTGCACAGATCACGGCTCAACACAGGGACAATCTGAATGATTTCTGCATTTCAATATACTGAGACTGAAGACATTTAAGACAAAATTTTATTAAGCAATATAAGCATCCCTCATCTTGTGAAATATTTCATGAAGGCTATATCATTTAATAGACGATGTGCTGCAAACTTTATTCAGACTGCTTAGATATAGAATACACATTGCAGAGTTTGAGCATGAATATTGTTCTCTAAGGGGAGAAATAGCAGGAGTTTTGATTGCAAAAATATTATAGTCTTTCCTATACTGTAGATATCAAAGACATCATAAGGCAGGCCGAGAGTTATAAAATGTCTGTCTTTCAATAGTTGGAGAATAAAGAGAAAAATGAGCACCATCATGGGATATTAATGTGTATGGAAAACAAAATATTCAATAAAAGTTATTAATTACTTCTAGTTTTTCATTTTTCTTATTTATGCAGGTAACCCAATTCAACTGAATTTCTGTACCTTTAAAATAAAAATACAAAACAGTATTACATGGAAAGAGCCATAGTAAATCATGATGTTTAGCTTTGTGGTTTGCAGTGGGAAGATTACAGGTAATCTCAATTTTTTCTTGACTTTATGAAGTCGTGTTTAACAAGTCACATTCTCTGATAGTAAATATTACTGGAAATTAGTAATCACAACTGACTGAGGGATTTGAGACAAATTAGTAACCTTTATTCAGGATATAAAATTGAGAATGTTGAGTAAAAATATGTATTAAAAAAAATAGTAGTTCCTTATATCATAGAACTATAAACTTAGGTCTTAAGAGAGACTCCGGAGGGAGTTTAATACTAAGCTGCATTTGAAAAACAGAAAGCAGAGGTCCAGAAGTGAATGACTTGCTCATAGTTTTAAAACTTATTGGAACAGAGTAAGAATTAGAACCTGATTGTGAATAGAATTAAGACCCACATTTGCTATCAACATATCTATATGGCAATTTGTTTTATTTTAGTTTGATTAAATTGATTATAATTTGTCTTTTTTTTTTTTTCAAAAGTGACAAGAATCAAAATCAGATAATTTGGTTAAAATTTCTAAGTAGTTCCATTTATTTTTTTTACATATTCACAGTTTTTATAGCCAGTGAGGTTAAAATTGTTTGCTTATTTATTTTCACCCAATATTTCTCTTTTATGGAGGCAGGCTAATTTGGTTTTTAAATTTAGTTGTATTTTTTTTTTTATGGAAGTAGTACAAAGTTGGCTTTGACCACCTTTGGATAAGCCTGCTTCATTTTCAGAAGACAATGCTCTGAGGAATTGCAGTCTGCATATTATTTCTGGAATTTGTCCTAGCCCCTTAGTTCAGCCTGTCTTACTATCTGCATGTTCTCATCTCCACTTTTCTGCTGGATATACCATTCCCACAACCTGTATCTCCAGGTTTCTTTAAAAAAAAAAAAAAAACACTGTCATCCAGTGAATTTTGACTCACAGAGACTCCATATGACAGAATAGAACTGCCTAATGGGGTTTCCAAGTCTGTAAATCTTTACAGAAGCAGACATCCACATCTTCTTCCCTTCAAACCTCCAACCTCAGCACTTTAACCACTGCACCACCAGGGCTCCCTTAGCCCCCACAGCCACCATTAAATCCTCCCTCCTCTTTTATGAATTTCCTAGGATGAAGCCGGCTCTTTTCTCAGTTCAGATCTCCTACTTTTCCAATGTTCATTCTCAGCTGGCTGATGGAGATGGGCTGATCCATTCTTGTCTACAGTGGAAGAAAAGAATCCCAATTTAAACCATTCTCACCATATTTCTCCAAGAACAACACCTATTAGCATCATTTGTGGTGGCCAACAAGAGTGAGCATGTCATTTCATGTACAGGGAAGGATTGCATTACCTAAAATTTCTGCTGCTGTCACTGACAGAGGTCCTTAATGTAGGAAATCTTACACATTCTAACTTCTCAGCAAGCTCGGGAAAAATATTTCTGGTAAGAAGTACTGTAAGCAACAGAATGACTGCAGGGGTTCCTTTACCACTCCCTCAAGACATGCCTTTTTTCTGGGGTGGGGAGGGCAGTTGTATGGTCCCAGGAATGTCCATTTACTATGGAAATTTATATTAATTTAGCATCTCTTTCCTCCTGGCCTCTGAGAAATTGCAATGAGAAACAATGCTGGGTGTTTTCTTGGAGGTATGGTTTGAGAGAAGTGGCGGGAATAAAATGAGTCAGAAGCAATTCAGGTTGGGCATATTTAAGCACTCGTAATAAACTTAGTATTAATGGAGGCATAATTGCCAGATAAATTAAATAAACATCCCTCCATACTCTGCACTAGGAAGTCTGTATTTGCAGACTTCCTTGTAAGAGCAGTGGCACTGGAATGAGATCAGATTTACCATAGTTCCACTCTTAGGTCTACGGTCTATACTCAACCCCTGAAGAATAAATATCCTCATGATGACACATGATTTTTAACCACTACCCTATGATTATCTAATTATATGTAATTACAGTACATATTAAAAAAAAAAAAATCCATTGCTGTTGCGTCAATTCCGACTCATAGCAGCCCTATAGGACAGAGTAGAACTGCCCCATAGTGTTTCCAAGAAGCGGGATGTATTCAGACTGCCGACATTTTGATTAGCAGCTGAGCTCTTAACCACTGTGCCATCAGGGCTCCATATACAGGAAGAATTATTGGAAACACTTACAATCCACTAATTCCTCCAGAAGTTCGAAACGCTACCATTGATCTAGTAATAGAAACAAACAAACAAATAATAAAACTAACAACAACAACAAAAAAAAAAACCAGAATATAAAAGTCTTGGTTTCCCAGAGAATTTCCTTTACTGATCTAAGTTTTGTGTCAGAATATTGGCTGTACCAAGAGACTTAATAAATAAAAACCCTGTAAAATTTATCATCATATCTTTCATGAAAATGCATATTTCCACATATTTCTTAGAGTCCTTTTTATAAGAACATGTAGCAGAAATTCTCTACTCTTAATGCCCAGTCTAGCTGTATTTTTTTTAGTAATTTGGCTTTGATTTTATCTTATTAGCTCTGTGTACTGAATTATCGACAATTGTTTTATTGCCTGCTAAGAACATCTATACCATATCTGTGGTCCGCCTATAAAAAAATACATAACTTTTATTTTATTTCCATTTTTTAGCCTCATCCCTGACTTCATTTTGTATTATCATTTTTGGTTATTCTTTCTTTCTTTTCTTTAATTTCAAATAATGTAATTATAAGTTGTTGTTTAATACCATACTAATTCCACAGAATAAACTCTATATTGCAAAATAAACATACAAATAAGACTGTCCATCCTTTCAAGAAGTTTATGATCCAATTAAGAAGACATTTGTAAATTAGTATTTTCAATAGACATGACAATTGTTAGGGCAGAAATACATATAAAGCAGTATAGAAATAGTAAAGAGTGACAAATTCAAGATTAAACAGTAGTTTCCATTTAGGTATTAATATTGTTGGTTTTCAAATGTCATTAGCCAAACTTTTAACATAAATCAGTATATGTGTAACATTTCTGACAACTTGACTTTAACTTTGAATATAATCGGGTATGGTTATAAGAAGCCCTTGTGGTGCGGTGGTTAACCACTTGGTTGCTAACCAAAAGGTTGGCAGTTTAAATCCACCAGCTGCTCTGTGGAAGAAAAATGGGGCAGTCTGCTTTCATAAAGATTACCATTGGAAAACCTATGGGGGCAGTTCTACTCTGTCCCACAGGGTCACCATGAATAGGAATCTACTTGACAGCAATGGGGTGGTTATATTTCTAAACCTTTACATAAATAATAGAATACTGTAGTATCCCAAGGCATTCAAATCAGCCCATTAGGAGTTTAGAAATGCTTAAGAATCAAGAAAAAGTAAAGACCTTTCAATGAGGTGAAAGTCTTGACTACAGGGTAATTGCAAAGGAGGCAGTGATGCAACTCCGATTTTGAAAGATATAAATTATGCAAGCGATTTCAACAGCAGGGGGGTTGTTTGCCTTGATGTGAAGATGTTGCAAATCTCATGAATTTCAAATCTGGAAATTAAGAACAAAGGATTTACAGCTTAGTTAGAAGCAAACGAAAGACAAGCTATGCCAGTAGAGGTCAATGCTAGTGGCTTATTCTTACTGCTGGGGATTGTTCAGTGTTACCCTCCTTCCCCCACTGCAGTCGCAAGGAGGAAAAGTACTGATGGGCCACGTCCAAGGACATAGGTGACTGAGGTGACAGGAGTCTGAGCATTTGGAGATGATAGTAAAAAATAGGTTAAAAGCTCTTATGTCGGCCTGCCTTGATGTGTTTAGATGCTGCCCTTTGTGTTCCTTCTCCTTTTTATTTTCTTTTTGGATTGCTTTCCTCTTTCATCCCAAGCAGCGAGTGAAGTAATAGGCAACTGCCCTAAGGCTAGTACAGGTAACTTAGCCCAGCTCTTCATGTTAACAGATGATACCATAGACCTGCAAGAAACCCAAGTGTCTACTGTAACGTTGACTATTATCATTAGTTTAACATTTTATTCATTCACGATGTGCCAAGAAAATAAAATAACTAATGTTAAGTTTTTCTTTTTAACAGAACTAAAAATAGATAAAAATAAGTGTATCTGTTTTGTCCTGGTTTCTTCCAATTACCATACTATCAATTCTTCCAATTGAATCGGCTATTTCAGAACAGTAAAAGAAAAGGTATTAGCCCACAGAAGGTCAATTCAATACTCACACAGACATTATGTACATTCAATGCTGCATGACTCTCTACATTTGCATTTCCTCTCATATTCCATTCTAGCAGATTCTTGCTATAATGCAGCCAAACTAGATGGAACGAGAATGGTTCATCAAAGGAATTGCATTAGGAGAGCTGTGTTTTAGACATTTACCAAGTGAGCAAGTTCGGTAACAAAGTCAGATTCCTGAAATGACTGGAATCTGCTGCAGATGAATGTCAGATCAATAGGCTTTAAATGGCAGAAAAGTTGGGGAGCAGCAAGTGTAAGTGAAGTGGTTCTTTGTTTGAACTAAATATCACTTTTTTTTTCTTTATTGGAAATCTTTTTGAAAATCACTAAAGAGTTCTTTTTGAGGAGAAATGGATCCAAATATATGCTCATCATACCCTTATGAAATTCGATTAAAAGATTTTTTGTGGATGTAGAGTGTTGTAAACCTGTTGTTTAGTCAGTCTAGCTTTAGTAGATCTTTTAGAAAAAGGCTGTTATCACAAGCCAAAATGTAGGTATTACGTGTATTATGCCTCTAATTATTGAATCATGCATTTCAATTAATACTTTCTCTATGAGATGTTATTTATCATGGTCATATTTTTATTTAACTACCACTACAATCCTTTTTATCAGTAAATTGCATGAGATCAATTTTATCTTTATTTTATTTCCTTAATTGTAAATTCTGGGTACAACAAAAAATGTTTCTGAAGAATTCAATATTTCGGCAACAATTTATGACTATTGGCACAATTCGTGCTTTCAGATTTCAAGATAATATTTTATGCCCATAAATGTCAAGCACTAAGACAGTGGCTTGAGCCAAATAGAGGATAGCATAAGGATATGCAAAGTCATCTTCAAAAGTCATATGATCTGAGTTGAAACATTCATTAAGATTCCCATCACTTTTGACCTAACAAGTTGGTCTCCCTCATTTTCTGCTGTGACAAATTATCTCGGCACATCTCTGCCTGCTTCTTGCTCACTTGGTTGTTGTTCTTCGCTTCCTTTTATTTATAGACTGAAAATACAATTTGTTTTGAGAAGAGATTTGTTAAATCTATTGTTAAATCTTTGACACATAAGAAGGTGGAGAGTGACTGGGCTATATCTTATGTCCTTATAGGCTGATGTCTTAGAGAGAAACTGCCATTTTCTTAACCCACCACTCTTCACTGGTATGTTTTTATGATGTTGCCAAAACTGGAGAATTTTCCTTTTGTTTCTTAAATGTACTTAATTGACTTTTATAAAAACAAAAACCTTAAAGTATCAGGATACTAAGAGAAAAAGCACACTCAAAAGTTGTATTTCAGTTCCCTTTATTCCCTTAACAAGGCAACATTAAATAACTGAAGCATGTGCCAATGCTGATTTCCTGTTGTTCTACTAAGATTTTTTTTCCCCTAAGATCTGGGATCCATCAAGTTGAAGCAAGAGATCAAAAAGATACTGTCACACCCCAGAGCCAAACACGATGGGCGTGAATGGGTAACTTCTTCAAAGAAGGCATGGGTTCTGACCTCTTTTATAACCTTCCTGCTGCTTGAAAGAAAACCCCGGTGGCTTAGTGGTTAAGTGCTACGCCTGCTAACCAAAGGGTTGGCAGGTCGGATCCGCCAGTCGCTCCTTGGAAACTCTATGGGGCAGTTCTACTCTGTCCTATAGGGTTGCTATGAGTTGGAATCGACTCGATGGCGCTGGGTTTGGTTTGGGTTTTGGGTGCCTGAAAGATGGGCAGTGGTGATATCTATTTAAACTCTTCATTATATTGTAATTGCATACATTTGGAAAAACTTCAATTTTTAATTTTTATAGTATTTGCTCACTATCAGCACCTCAAAACATTTGACAAAAAGGTATGAACCGTATTCAATTTGGAGCCTGGACAGTGCAGTGGTTAAGAGTTCAGCTGCTAACCAAAAGATTGGCAGTTCAAATCCACCACCTGCTCTTGGAAACATTATGGGGTAGTTCTACTCTGTCCTATAGAGTCACTGTGAGTCAGAGTTGACTCCATGGCAACAGGTTTGGGTTTTTTTTTTTTTTGGTTTGTATTCAGCTTGAAGAGATCATGCATTTGATTAAAAAGTGATAACCTCAAAAAGAACTAGGGTCTTTTTATTTATTTTGTTGTTGTTGTGAATATACACAACAAAACATACACCAATTCAACAGTTTCTACATGTGCAGTGCAGTGACACTGATTACATTCTTTGCATTGTGCAAGCATTCTCACCCTCCTTTTCTGAGTTGTTCCTCCTCCATTAATAACTCACTGTCCTCTAAGGTTCCTATCTAATCTTCTGAGTTGCTGCTGTCAGTTTGAACCCGTAAAAATAGATCTTAAAAGAGCATAATGCTCAAGGCAGACATTCTTTACTAGTTAAACTAAACTATTGGTTGGTTTTAAGAAGGCTTTGGGGATATTTTTGGTTTAAGACTTAAAGATTAGCTCAGGACAATAGTTTCAGGGGTTTTTTCAGCCTCCATGGCTCCAGAAATTTGGGAGTCCATGAGAATTCAAAATTCTGTCTGTATTTTCCCCATTTTGATCAGGATTCTTATATAGAATCTTTGACCAAAATATTCAGGAATGGTAGCCAGGCACCGTTCAGTTCTGGTCTCAAAGGCAAGAGAGGCAGTTAGTTGTTCATGGAGGCAGTTATCCACACATCCATATCCTCTTCCTATTCCTGACTGTCCTTAGTCCCCTCTTGCCCCCGGGTGAATAGAGACCAATTGTGGTGCCTTGGACGGCCACTTGGAGGCTTTTAAGGCCCCAGGCACGGCCCAACAAACTGGGAGGTAGACCAGAACTACTAAACACATTATTAGGCCAATTAACTGGGATGCCTCATGAAAACATGACTCTAAACCTCCAAACTAAGGAACCAAATCCCACAAGGTTTTTGATTACACATAAGCAACCTCAGCATCTACTCTTTGTTGTTATAAGTATGTCTATTATATGCCTTTTGCCAATTAAACTTTGGACAGTGTACAACTTATTGACAGCAATTGCAGTAGTTGCTGTGCAACCCTACCCTTAATCAAGGTAATTTCTTCATCACTGTTAATCTCACCCTCTATCTCCCTCCCTCCCACCCCTGGTAACCAACCACTAATTAACTTTGGTTACTATACTTTTCTTGTCTTTTTATATAAGTGATCCACCCAAACCCACTGCCATCAAGTCAATTCTGACTCATAGAAACCCTAAAGGACAGAGTAGAACTGCCCTATAGGGTTTCTAAGGCTGTAAATCTTTATAGAAGCAGACCTTTTGGTTAGCAGCCAGGTGCCAGAACCACTGTGCCACGAGGGCTCCTTTTATATAAGTGAGGCCATACAATATTTGTCCTTTTGTGAGTGATTTGTTTCACTTAGCATAATGTCTTCAAGCTTCATTCATATTGTAGTATGTATTAAGTCTTCATTTCTCCTAAAAAAATATTTCTCCTAGTGCCCCTTAATTCAGCTAAAACACAACTTATTAAAAATAAGTCTCCAAAACAAAAATTCACTGATATATTTTCATTCTTTATGAGTATTATCCAAAGTTACATCTTTGATCCAATCAAACTAAGGAGCACAGTGTCAGTTCATGAAAACATAGCTTAGGTCATACAAAAAAAGCTAATTTTCTATAAATATGTTTATATACAGACAATTCCCAGGTTATGAACAAGATCCATTCCTACATCTGTCTGTAAGTCAAATTTGTAGGTAAGTCGGAATAGGTACATATGGTTCTTATTTAGTATCAGTTAATCAAGTGTTTGTCTTGGTATATAGTATATATTTTACCTTTATATGAACATAAACACTTCCAAAAAACACTAAACATCTTAAATATAACAATACAGTACATAATAATAATACAGTAATAATAAAAGTAATTGCATATGGTACTTTACTGAAGAGAGAGAATCTGTGTGTGCACGTGTCTGTAGGTGTATAGTACTGTAAAAAAATTTTAAATCAGTTTAGGTAGAAAAAGAAAAGAAAAAAGATCATAATACTTACTCTTGTTCCATATATGTCTTGAGGTAACATTATGATAACATTAATAACCGTATGATGCAGGACAAGATGATGGAGAGAAGGCTAATGTTGAAGATGATGGGCCTGGTGCTAGAGAGTCAGGGTTTAATTCTGCTGCTGGAGAGAAAGGGTTTACTACTGAAGTCAGTTTCTTGTAGTATGAGCCAAGGGAGGTTTTGTACAGAACTTTTCTTTTTCTCAACATAAATGGCCTTGTAGCAGCTGAGGCCCTGGGTAACTGTCCAGTAAACTTTGGTGAACCTCTCTGTATTAGGTTCTTGCTCCTTTAACTTTGCCCTCCCTGCTTCAATGAGATGAAAGTCTTCAGTTAACTCTTTCATCAGAAACTTTTTTCAGCTCTGGAGTTTTTAGGTCCCAGTCTTCTTCCTCAAGTGCTATTTGCTGTTTTAGTCCCATAAGGTCTTCATTGGTTAGTCCTTTGGCATGGGAGTTGAGTAACCTACGACATCGTTTTCACTGATATCTAACTGCAGTTGATATCAGTATCAACCATATCTTGCCTGGCTTTGGCCATGTTCTCAGCTGTAAACCCCTGAAAAGCATGAGCGAATTGGGGGCACAATTTGTTCCACACTTTTCGTATTTGACTGCTTCATTTCGTCCCAAGAATCGGCAATAATTTTGATGGTATATAGATGTTATAATTCCTTCAGAACTCCCTTAAGCTCATCACATCATGTTGGTTGGCCCTGACTGCTAGTGAGAAGATCTCCATAAATATAGACTTAAAGGAGGCTCTGACTCCCTGACCCATTGGCTGAAGTAGTGATGTGATGTTGAGGAGGAAAATACAACCTTTATATTGGGGTGAAGGCCATCTAAAACACTTGGATATCCAGGTGCATTGTCAAGCACAAGGAGAACCTTGAAAGGAATTTTCTTGGCCAAGCAATAATGTTCAACACAAGGGTGGATTAACTAGTAGACAAGGTATGCATGGGCTTACATTAAGCAAGGTAAACACAGGCTTACTTGTGTTTATTTACTAATCTGTAGTGCACAATTTCATGTGGGTTGAAATAGGCGTTTGTGGAGCTGCTGGTGGTTTTGAGCAGATCACTTTAACCAATGCGCCACCAGGGCTCCTTCCTGGTTCAACAGCAGGGACAAAATGGTTCAAGAACCAGTCTTCAAAGATGGCGATTGTAATTCAAGACTTTTCATTTGCCTTCCAAGTAAGGGGAAGAGATGCTTTAATGATACCACAAAGTGCCCTCAGATTTAGACAGTGATACACAAGCAAAGGCTATGCTTGAAATCCCCGGATACATTACCCCCAAGCAATATTAGCCTATCCTTTGATGCCTTATGCCCAGTGCATTTTTTTCTTCTTTTGAAATGTAAGTCCTTGCAGGCATTTTTTTCCCCCAAAATTAGCTAGTCTCATCTACGTTAAACATTTGGTTTGCCAAGTAACATCCCCCCTCAATAATTTTTTCAACATTTCAGGAAAATCACTAGCAGCACTTACATTGGCTCTCACAGCTTCACCTTGCACTTTAATGTTATATAAATTTTCCCTCACTTTGAAACAATCCAACCAACCCCTAAAAAAAAAAAAAAACCTATTCACAATAAATTCTTCATCGCAATCACCTTCACTCACAGTGCATGGAGGTTTTAAGCCATTAAAAAGGCTTGGAGCCTTTTCTTACACTAAAGTAAGGGTAATAGGCATATTACGCTGGTTTTGATCGTCTAACCAAATTATTAATGGCCTTTTCATTTCAATAATTAACCATTGAACTGCTTAGTAATAATTGTAGCTTTCGTCGGGGGAGAGCCTTCTGCATGCTCTATTATTCTCACTTTATCCTTTAAAATTGTTCTGATCATTGACCAACAATAGCCTAACACTTTTCCAATGACTGGTGGCATTTCTCCTCTTTCTGATTGCTTTACTGTTTCCACTTTATTTTTAATAATGATTGTTTTTCTTTTCTTTGATGCATCACCAGCACTTCCATGAAATTTATGGTTTGGAGGCATGGTTACAAGGGTAAATAAGAGGAAAATTTAAGCCAAGTACAAAGTTACATACTCAACACAGTGTTAACAGCAATGTGATCCGACTTAAAAGTGGACAGTGTTCTCCTTCCCTGAGCTGAGGAACTTGTGAAGCCCACAATGTTTTCATGAGCCTTACAAAGTAGTGTGTGCATTTGTTATTATGAACCATTGTACTTAACTCAACTTTGTAATACAATAGGCTTTATGGCATTTTATTCTTAAGTAAGAGTTGTCTATAAGTTGGACATTCTTAATCCAAGGACTTACTGAGCATTAAATATCCCTCTGAATATTGCTGGTGTACAAGAAAAATATTGCGTTAAGTTTCAAAGAATTTCTATTATCAGAAGACCTAATTTAAGTTCCCAACTGAGCTGATTATTAGTAATATAATAAAAGATAAGCCAAATATTATCTCTGAGCCTCTGTTTCCACATCTGCAACAATAACACTTAACAGAGCAGTTTAAAGGAGTAGTTGGGAATACATGCGAAGGTTTATTTACATGTGCTGCATATTTTGTTTACATTCATCCAACACCTAGAAGTCAAGTACTGTACTAGAAATTGGGGGATTGAAGTCTATATCCTTGAAATCTACATCCTAATTGGGAGAGACAGATATATAAACAACATAATGTAGTGATCCTACATTGGAGGAAAATCTAAATATAGTGGGGCCTCTAGGTAGAGACGAGCCTTGATGGTGCAGTGGTTAAGGGCTCAGCTGCTAAACAAAAACTTGGCAGTTCAAATCCACCAGCCACTCCTTGGAAACCCTATGGGGCAGTTCTACTCTGTCTTATAGGGTCACTATGAGTCGGAATCAACTCAACAGCAACAGGTTCTCGGTAGAGAAAGATCAATTCTGTATTTGGATGTCAGAGAAGGTTTTATGTAGGAGACAACATGTGAGCTGAGTCTTGAAATAAAAGAGTTTGCCAGGTTAGAGAATTCCTGGGGAGTAAACACCACATATATATGTAAAGACAAGAAGGGGTAAAGGAGTAAACAGTACTTAAGAAAACTTGAGATACTTCATGTGGATACAGCATATAATCTGTGGGAAAAAGGTAGATGATGAAGTTCAAAAAATTAAATAGGGGCAGATTATAAAGTGTCCAGAAACACAAAGGCATTTAGATTAGACATGAAAAACATTAATGAACAATGGCTCTTGATAAAAGAGGTGTTTTTGAAAAAACTAACCTAGCTGTAGTGTGAAGAATAGCTTGCTGTTGTCAAGACCAGAATCATGGAGACCAACATCCATTGAAGCAATTCAGATGTGGAGTGATCAGGGTAAATGATAAAGGACAGAGGCAAGTGCTAGGGACTAGATGATGTGTTTGGTTTGGGATATGTTGAATTTCATTGATTATATAACATGTTGAATAGAGAGCAAATGGGAGAAATTGTTGCTTACTACATTGAAACTTATTTAACAGTAAAATATTTCAACATTTAATGCAATGCCATGACTACAGAACAAAATCAAAATTCTTCATATGTGGTCATCTATGACTTCTATCTCTTTCTAAAGTAGCATCTCCAATTGAAATCTAGGTATTCATAAGCCAGTAGCAATTCCATAAAAAATGGTACTCTTTTAATCTCTGTACCTTTGCACACTCTACTTCCTATGCCTAAATACCTGGATTTCTTCTTATTACACCCATTATTATGATTTTTGAGATAATGTGAACTCTATTTGACTAGTTTTTACGCCTGTTTTTCCCTTCTGGCATATGATGAGACTCATTAACAACCTGCATTATGTAGATAACACAACCTTGCTTGCTGAAAGTGAGGAAGATCGAAGCACTTACTGTTGAAGATCAAAGACCACAGCCTTCACTATGAATTACACCTCAACATAAAGAAAACAAAAATCCTCACAACTGGATCAATAAACAACATCATGATAAATGGAGAAATGATTGACGCTGTCAAGGATTTTATTTTACTTGCCTCCACAATCAACACCCATAAAAGCAGAAGTCAAGAAATCAAACGACACATTGCACTGGGCAAATCTGCAAAAAACCTCTTTAAGGTGTTAAAAAGCAAAGATGTCACCTTGAAGACTAAGGTGCACCTAACCGAAGCCATGGTGTTTTCAATTGCCTCATATGCATGCAAAAGCTGGACAACGGATAAGGAAGACTGAAGAAGAATTGACACCTTTGAATTATGGTGTTGGCGAAGAATATTGAATATACCATGGACTGCCAAAAGAAGGAACAAATCTGTCTTTGAAGAAGTACAGCCAGAATGTTCCTAAAAAGCAAGGATGGCAAGACCACATCTTGCACACTTTGGACTTGTTATCAGGAGGAACCAGGCCCTGGAGAAGGACATCAAGCTGGTAAAGTAGAGGGTCAGCAAAAAAGAGAAAGGCCCTCAATGAAATGGATTGACACAGTGGCTGCAACAACGAGCTCAGGCATAACAATGATTGTGAGGATGGCGCAGGACCAGGCAGCGTTTCTTTCTGTTGTACATAGGGTCGCTATGAGTCAGAACCAACTTGACAGCACCTAACAATAACAACAACAACATATGATAAGTACACAAGAATTTTAGTGAATAATGAATGAATAAATGAGGTGTGAAGCAGATTATTAGCCCAATGGTGCACAATAAGCTCTGCCTTGTGACAAATATTTGGTTCAAGCATTCTCAAACCTAGTGGGAAAAACTTCCAAGTGGAGTCAGCATACGAGAACACTACTCATGTGCAATGTGGGTGTCTTTTTGCCGAGCATACTTGCAACTGGGTGATTCAAAGTACATAATAAGGAACCTGTTTAAAAATTTAAAAATCAAAATGTTTTATTAAAATGCCTCCTAATTTCTTACACTATTCATTTTACATATTATATAACTCACATTCTTAGAGTAAGAGGCACATATTCCCTATCAAATGCAATAAAAAAGAAGGCTCAATCTATATATTTTGACCCTGTGAAATATAAAGAGTTTGAGTTAATAGTTTCTTGATTGCTCTGTGCATATCTTCTTCACTGTCTCACACAGGGGAGCATTGTTTTAGGATAATCAAGAAAATGAGGCATAGAAATACCAAAGTTAATGTCATTACTGTATATTAAAAGAATTACCTCACCATCAAATGATTTTTTTGTTCTCTTCCTGACCACCTAAATGAATAAAGTAGGATAATGACATTCTCATTATTTTAGGAACACATTTGCATTTGTAATGAAAGAGTCCCTAAAGGGCACAGACACCATACAGGTGACTGTCTGAATTAATTAAAATTGTTTTCCTGATTAGATAAAAAATGCAAGTGTAAGCTGCATATCAGGGCAAGTTTCTCTCTTTTCATCAAAACAGAAGAATAAACGGTTTGTAACAAAAAAAAAAAAAAGTCTTACAGAATTAAGCTTTAGAAACCAAAATAAGTTTACATATATTCCTCAACTCAAAAGAAATAAATTGGCTAATACGAATAACAATATTCACATACTACATTTTATATTTTCTTCTAAGTTTTTCAATAGTCAAGGAATTTAGCCCAGTAAAATTATTTAAATGAAAATACAAAGTATATACCTTAAAATGGAAAAAATACAGTTAATATTCTTGATTTTAAATTTTTAATGGCTAGCTCCCTCTAAATTGATTATACTTTCTTACTATAGTTAAAATGTATGTGTTTCTCAACATAAGGAATCATTTGATACTTATTGAAACATGTTCCTCAATGTCAGCATGTAATAAGACACTCATTTCTCAATTTAAAAATATGTTTTCACGTGTGCAAATCAAGTCAAATGAGCTTTTAATGCAGCATTTAATAGAGCCATTAAAATCTGAATCATCTTGAAATGACTGCATTTATTTTCCAAAGTATTCCTAGTATACTTTCAGTTACAATGACAAGAGATATTTGTGAAGGTAACTAATATCTTCAGAAATATAAACTTTGATAACATAAGAAAAAAGTAAATATATGGTATATGCTCTCCTAAGATAATTCCACTTGATCACGAGTTCAAGTTTACTTTGATTTTCTATTATTATGAGAAAGTGGATGAAGTTGAGCATGTACAATGCTGGTTCATATCGATTGCGTTATTATGTGACAAAGTAATGCATTGTAAAGACATTGTTTGGAACAGTAGAAAACAGAGTGAAGCATGTTGAAAAGTGTATAGATGTGCACCTTTTCAGTCTCTAAGAAGCCTTCTAGAAGAATATCTGAGACTTACATCAATTCCATCTCTCTCAGATTACGTTCCCCATGCATTTGTCACGTTGTCCTACTGTGGTGTCTTGCATGTTGCTGTGATGCTGGAAGCTATGCCACTGGTTTTTCAAATATCAGCAGGATCACTCATTGTGGACAGGTTTCACCAGAGCTTGTAGATGAGGAACAAGGACCTGGGGGTCTACTTCTGAAAAAAAATCAGCCAGTGGAAACCTCACAAATAGCAGTGGAATGTTGTCTGGTATAGGGCCTGAAGATGAGCCCCTCAAGTTGGAAGGCACTCCAAATACGACCGCGGAAGAACTACCTTCTCAAAGCAGAGATGGCCTTAATGATGTGAATGGAGTAAAGCTTTCAGGACGTTCATTTGCTGAGGTGGCATGACTCAAAATGAGAAAAAAGAGTTGCAAACATCCATTAAACGTCAGAACATGCAATATACAAAGTATGAATCTGGGAAAATTAGATGTTGTCAAAAATGAAATGGACCACATAAACATCGATATTCTAGGCATTAAAAACCCAAATTAGTGAGCTGAAATGGGCTAGTATTGGCCATTTCAAATTGGACAATCGAATCATCTACTATACCAAGAATAACAAATCTCATTCATTGTCGAAAGGAATATTTCAAGATCTGTCCTGAAGTACAGTGCTGTCAGTGATAGGATAATATCCACATGACTACAAGGAAGACCAGTTAATACAGCTATTATTCAAATTTACACACCAACCCCTAAGGCCAAAAAAAAAAAAAGGCCAAAGATGAGGAAATTAAAGATTCTTACTAACTTCTGCGGTCTGAAATTAATCAAATATGTAATCAAGATGAAATGATAGAGGGGGGGCCAAGATGGCGGACTAGGTGGACGCTCCCGCGGATCCCTCTTGCAACAAAGACTCGGAAAAACAAGGGAATCGATCACATACATAACAATCTATGAACTCTGAACAACAAGCACAGACTTAGAGACGGAGGACGAACAAATACGGGCAGACAGCGACTGTTTTCAGAACTAGGAGCCAGCGCACCAGGCAGGTGACCTTCGGAGCTCGATCTGGGGCAGAGCCCAGGGGGGCAGACGGCACAGAAAGGGGGCTCACCCCTTCCCCCCCGAACCCATCCCGGGAGGAAGCCTAGCAGGTTGGCGCGGGCGGCGTAGGGGCGCAGCCGGAGGGAGAAACACCCGGGAGGCAGTGACTGATCTGACAGGGGGGAGAACAGCGTCCCAGCTGGGGTGCCCTGCTGTCCGCCGGGAGTTAGGCGAGAAGCCGACGGGGCGCGCGCGGGGGGGGGGTCAGCTGTGTTTCCCTGGAGTGACCCCAGGGCGGGGCCCACGCGTTCGTGCGGGAGGACGCGCACCCAGTCCGCGCGTGTGGCACGGCACACCAGAGGGAGAAATCCCCGGAGGTGTCTGGTCTCAAAACAGGGAAAGCAGCATCCCAGACGGGGAGCCATTCCGCTGCGATCTGGGCACGCGCGCGCGCGCGGGCGGGGCATGAGCGCAGGGTCCATTTTTATTACCCTGAATTGACCCAGAGGGCGGGAACACCTGGTCGTGAGAGTGACGCCCTCCCAGTTTGCGCGAGAGGTGCGGCACACTGGAAGGAGAAGTCCCCGGGAGGAACTGATTGGTCCCAAAGCGCAGAAAGTAGCATCCCAGACAAAGTGCCGCCCTGCTGGGGCTTGGGCGCGCGCACGAGCGGGCCGTGAGCGCGGAGTCCATTTTTATTGCCCTGAATTGACCCAGGGGGCAGGCCCACCTGGCCGTGCGGAGGAACTGATTGGTCCCAAAGCGCAGAAAGTAGCATCCCAGACAGAGTGCCGCCCTGCTGGGGCTTGGGCGCGCGCGGGCGGGGCGTGAGCGCGGAGTCCATTTTTATCGCCCTGAATTGACCCAGGGGGCGGGCCCACCTGGCCGTGCGGAGGAACTGATTGGTCCCGAAGCGCAGAAAGTAGCGTCCCAGACGGGGTTCCGTCCTGCTGGGGCTTGGGCGCGCGCACGAGCGGGGCGTGAGCACGGAGTCCATTTTTATTGCCCTGAATTGACCCAGGGGGCGGGCCCACCTGGCCGTGCAGGTGACGCCAACCCAGTTCGCGCGAGAGGTGTGGCGCTCCGGAAGGAGAAGTCCCGGGGAGGAAGTGACTGGTTCCCGAACAGGGAAAGCAGCGTCTCAACCCGGAAGTCATCCCGCTGGGATTTGGGCGCGCGCACAGGCGGGGCGTGACCGCGGGATCTAATTATAATCGCCTGAATAGACCCTGGGGGCGGGCCCACCCGTTCGTGCGGGAAACGCCCACCCAGTGCCCACGAGCGGTGCCGCGCACCGGAGGAAGTCCCCAGGAGGAAGGGACTGGTTTCCAAGCAAGGAAAGCAGTGTCCTAGCCAGGGACCCGTCCAGCCCAGATTTTGGCAAACGGGGGCGGAGCGTGAACGTGGTGTTCAGCTCTATATTCTGTGGTGCTACACTCCTAGCTCTCAGATCCCTCCCCCACCCTCCCCAGGCGACCCCATTAACATCCGAATACCCGGAGCCAGAGAGAGAATTCAGATAGGGATCTGACTGCATTTTTTTTAGCTGACTACTTGGAAAATCTAGTTTCCCAGTGATGGCTCGGAGACAGCAGTCCATAGCAAACCACATAAAGAAACAGACCATGACAGCTTCTCCAACCCCCCAAACAAAAGAATCAAAATCTTTCCCAAATGAAGATACAATCCTGGAATTATCAGATACAGAATATAAAAAACTAATTTACAAAATGCTTAAAGATATCACGAATGAAATTAGGATAAATGCAGAAAAAGCCAAGGAACACACTGATAAAACTGTTGAAGAACTCAAAAAGATTATTCAAGAACATAGTGGAAAAATTAACAAGTTGCAAGAATCCATAGAGAGACAGCATGTAGAAATCCAAAAGATTAACAATAAAATTACAGAATTTGACAACGCAATAGAAAGTCAGAGGAGCAGACTCGAGCAATTAGAATGTAGACTGGGACTTCTGGAGGACCAGGGAAACAACACCAACATAGCTGGAAAAAAATCAGATAAAAGAATTAAAAAAAATGAAGAAACCCTAAGAATCATGTGGGACTCTATCAAGAAGGATAACTTGCGAGTGATTGGAGTCCCAGAACAGGGAGGGGGGACAGAAAACACAGAGAAAATAGTTGAAGAACTCCTGACACAAAACTTCCCTGACATCATGAAAGAAGAAAGGATATCTATCCAAGATGCTCATCGAACCCCATTTAAGATTGATCCAAAAAGAAAAACACCAAGACATATCATCATCAAACTTGCCAAAACCAAAGACAAACAGAAAATTTTAAAAGCAGCCAGGGAGAAAAGAAAGGTTTCCTTCAAGGGAGAATCAATAAGAATAAGTTCAGACTACTCAGCAGAAACTATGCAGGCAAGAAGGGAATGGGACGACATATACAGAGCACTAAACGAGAAAAACTGCCAACCAAGGATCATATATCCAGCAAAACTCTCTCTGAAATATGAAGGAGAAATTAAGATATTTACAGATAAACACAAGTTTAGAGAATTTGCAAAAACTAAACCAAGACTGCAAGAAATGCTAAAGGAGATTGTTTGGCCTGATGACCAATAATATCAGGTACCAGCACAATACAAGGTCACAAAACAGAACGTCCTGATATCAACGCAACTCAAACAGAGAAAGCACAAAAACAAACAAATTAAGACTAATTCTAAAAAATAAATAAATAAACAAAATAATACACACAACAGGAAATCATGGAAATCAATAGCTAAACGATCAAAATAATCAAAAAGAGGGACTAAATATAGGAGGCATTGAACTGCCAGATGGAGAGTGATACAAGGCGAAATAGAAGGATACAAGTTAGGGTTTTACTTAGAAAAATAGGGGTAAATAAAAAGGTAACCACAAAAAGGAATATCAATTCCATAACTCAAGAAAAAAGCCAAGAAAAACGTAACGACTCAATAAACACAAAGTTAAACATTATGAAAATGAGGATCTCACAAGCTACTAAGAAAAACGTCTCAGCACAAAAAAGCATGTGGAAAAATGAAATGGCCAACAACACACATAAAAAGGCATCAAAATGACAGCACTAAAAACTTACTTATCTATAATTACGCTGAATGTAAATGGACTAAATGCACCAATAAAGAGACAGAGAGTCACGGACTGGATAAAAAAACACGATCCATCTATATGCTGCCTACAAGAGACACACCTTAGACTTAGAGACACAAACAAACTAAAACTCAAAGGATGGAAAAAAGTATATCAAGCAAACAATAAGCAAAAAAGAAGAGGAGTAGCAATATTAATTTCTGACAAAACAGACTTTAGACTTAAATCCGCCACAAAGGATAAAGAAGGACACTATATAATGATAAAAGGGACAATTGATCAGGAAGACATAACCATATTAAATATTTACGCACCTAATGACAGGGCTGCAAGATACATAAATCAAATTTTAACAGAATTGAAAAGTGAGATAGACACCTCCACATATATAGTAGGAGACTTCAACACACCACTTTCGGAGAAGGACAGGACATCCAGTAAGAAGCTCAACAGAGACACGGAAGACCTACTTACAACAATCAACCAACTTGACCTCATTGACTTATACAGAACTCTCCACCCAACTGCTGCAAAATATACTTTTTTTTCTAGCGCACATGGAACATTCTCTAGAATAGACCACATATTAGGGCATAAAACAAATCTTTGCAGAATCCAAAACATCGAAATATTACAAAGCATCTTCTCAGACCACAAGGCAATGAAGCTAGAAATCAATAACAGAAAAACTAGGGAAAAGAAATCAAATACTTGGAAAATGAACAATACCCTCCTGAAAAAAGACTGGGTTATAGAAGACATCAAGGAGGGAATAAGGAAATTCTTAGAAAACAACGAGAATGAAAATACTTCCTATCAAAACCTCTGGGACACAGCAAAAGCAGTGCTCAGAGGCCAATTTATATCGATAAATGCACACATACAAAAAGAAGAAAGAGACAAAATCAGAGAACTGTCCCGACAACTTGAGCAAATAGAAAGAGAGCAACAAAAGAATCCATCAGGCATCCGAAGAAAACAAATAATAAAAATTAGAGCTGAACTAAATGAATTAGAGAACAGAAAAACAATTGAAAGAATTAACAAAGCCAAAAGCTGCTTCTTTGAAAAAATTAACAAAATTGATAAACCATTGGCTAGACTGACTAAAGAAAAACAGGAAAGGAAACAAATAACCCGAATAAGAAACGAGAAGGACCACATCACAACAGAACCAAATGAAATCAAAAGAATCATATCAGATTACTACATAAAATTGTACTCTAACAAATTTGAAAACCTAGAAGAAATGGATAAATTCTTGGAACAACACTACTTACCTAAACTAACACATACAGAAGTAGAACAACTAAATAGACCCATAACAAAAAAAGAGATTGAAATGGTAATCAAAAAACTCCCAACAAAAAAAAGTCCTGGCCCAGATGGCTTCACTGCAGAGTTCTACCAAACCTTCAGAGAAGACTTAACACCATTACTATTGAAGGTATTTCAAAGTATAGAAAAAGACGGAATACTACCCAACTCATTCTATGAAGCCACCATCTCCCTGATACCAAAACCAGGTAAAGACATTACAAAAAAAGAAAATTTTAGACCTATATCCCTCATGAACATAGATGCAAAAATCCTTAATAAAATTCTAGCCAATAGAATCCAACAACACATCAAAAAAATAATTCACCCTGATCAAGTGGGATTTATACCAGGTATGCAAGGCTGGTTTAATATCAGAAAAACCATTAATGTAATCCATCACATAAATAAAACAAAAGACAAAAACCACATGATCTTATCAATTGATGCAGAAAAGGCATTTGACAAAGTCCAACACCCATTTATGATAAAAACTCTCACCAAAATAGGAATTGAAGGAAAATTCCTCAACATAATAAAGGGCATATATGCAAAGCCAACGGCCAATATCACTCTAAATGGAGAGAACCTGAAAGCATTTCCCTTGAGAACGGGAACCAGACAAGGATGCCCTTTATCACCGCTCTTATTCAACATCGTACTTGAAGTCCTAGCCAGGGCAATTAGGCTAGACAAAGAAATAAAGGGTATTCAGATTGGTAAGGAGGAAGTAAAGCTATCACTATTTGCAGATGACATGATCGTATACATGGAAAACCCTAAGAAATCCTCCAGAAAACTACTGAAACTAATAGAAGAGTTTGGAAGAGTCTCAGGATATAAAATAAACATACAAAAATCACTTGGATTCCTCTACATCAACAAAAAGAACACCGAAGAGGAAATAACCAAATCAATACCATTCACAGTAGCCCCCAAGAAGATAAAATACTTAGGAATAAATCTTACCAAGGAAGTAAAAGACCTATACAAAGAAAACTATAAAACTCTGCTACAAGAAATTCAAAAGGACACGCTTAAATGGAAAAACATACCCTGCTCATGGATAGGAAGACTCAACATAGTAAAAATGTCTGTTCTACCAAAAGCCATTTATACATACAACGCACTTCCAATCCAAATACCAATGTCATACTTTAAGGGAATAGAGAAACAAATCACTAACTTCATATGGAAAGGAAAGAATCCCCGGATAAGCAAAACATTACTGAAAAAGAAGAAGAAAGTGGGAGGCCTCACCCTACCTGATTTCAGAACCTATTATATAGCTACAGTAGTCAAAACAGCCTGGTACTGGTACAACAACAGGCACATAGACCAATGGAACAGAATTGAGAATCCAGATATAAATCCATCCACGTATGAGCAGCTGATATTTGACAAAGGACCAGTGTCAGTCAATTGGGGAAATAATAGTCTTTTTAACAAATGGTGCTGGCATACCTGGATATCCATTTGCAAAAGAATGAAACAGGACCCATACCTCACACCATGCACAAAAACTAACTCCAAGTGGATCAAAGACCTAAACATAAAGACTAAAACGATAAAAATCTTGGAAGAAAAAATAGGATCTACCCTAGGAGCCCTAATACAGGGCATAAACAGAATACAAAACATTACCAAAAATGATGAAGAGAAACCCGATAACTGGGAGCTTCTAAAAATCAAACACCTATGCTCATCTAAAGACTTCACCAAAAGAGTAAAAAGACCACCTACAGACTGGGAAAGAATATTCAGCTATGACATCTCAGACCAGCGCCTGATCTCTAAAATCTACATGATTCTGTCAAAACTCAACCACAAAAAGACAAACAACCCAATCAAGAAGTGGGCAAAGGATATGAACACACATTTCACTAAAGAAGATATTCAGGCAGCCAACAGATACATGAGAAAATGCTCTCGATCATTAGTCATTAGAGAAATGCAAATTAAAACTACGATGAGATTCCATCTGACACCAACTAGACTGGCATTAATTCAAAAATCACAAAATAATAAATGTTGGAGAGGCTGCGGAGAGACTGGAACTCTCATACACTGCTGGTGGGATTGTAAAATGGTACAACCACTGTGGAAATCCATCTGGCGTTATCTTAAACAGTTAGAAATAGAACTACCATACAAACCAGAAATCCCACTCCTGGGAATATACCCTAGAGATACAAGAGCCTTCACACAAACAGATATATGCACACCCATGTTTATTGCAGCTCTGTTTACAATAGCAAAAAGCTGGAAGCAACCAAGATGTCCATCAACGGACGAATGGGTAAATAAATTGTGGTATATTCACACAATGGAATACTACGCATCGATAAAGAACAGTGACGAATCTCTGAAACATTTCATAACATGGAGGAATCTGGAAGGCATTATGCTGAGCGAAATGAGTCAGTTGCAAAAGGACAAATATTGTATAAGACCACTATTATAAGATCTTGAGGAATAGAAAAAACGGAAAAGAACACATACTTTTGTGGTTACAAAGGGGGGAGGGAGGGAGGGAGGGAGGGAGAGGGCTTTTTATTGATCAATCTGTAGATGGGAACTGCTTTGGGTGAAGGAAAAGACAACACTCAAAACAAGGAAGGTCAGCCTAATTGGACAGGATTAAAAGTAAAGAGGTTTCCGAGATAAAATGAAAGCTTCAAAGGATAGCGAAGCAGGGGCTGGGGTCTGGGGAACTTGGTTTGAGAGGACTTCTAAATCAATGGGCAAAACAATTCTATTATGAAAACACTCTGCATCCCACTTTGAATTGTGGCACCTGGGGTCCTAAATGCCAACAAGCAGCCATCTAAAATACATTAATTGGTCTCAACCCACCGGGAGCAAAGGCAAAGGAAGAACACCAAGGTCACACGACAACTAAGAACCCAAGAGACAGAAAGGGCCACTTGAACCAGAGACCTACAATATCCTGAGACCAGAAGAACAAGTTGGTGCCCGGCCACAATCGATGTCTGCCCTGTCAGGGAGCACAAGAGACAACTCCTGAGGGAGCAGGAGACCAATGGGATACAGACCCCAAATTCTCATTAAAAGACCACACCTAATGGTATGATTGCGACTAGAGGATTCCCAGAGACAATGCTCCCCAGAACTTCTGATGGCACAGGACAGGAACCAACCCCGAAGACAAATCATCAGGCATGAAAAGGACTGGTCAGTGGGGGGGAGAGAGATACTGATGAAGAGCGAGCTAATTAAATCAGGTGGACACGGGAGAGTGTGTTGGCAACTCTTGACTGGAGGGGGGATGGGAAGATAGAGAGAGATGGAAGAAGGTAAAATTGGCACGAAACGAGAGACTGTAAGGGCTGACTCAATAGGGGGAGAGCAAGTGGGAGAAGGGAGTAAGATGTATGTAAACCTACATGTGACAGACTGATTGGAATGGTAAATGTTCACTTGAAGCTTAATAAAAATTAAAAAAAAAAAAAAAAAGATGAAATGATAATTACTGGTGACTGGAATGCAAAAGATGGGAACAAAGAAGGATCATTTGTTGCAAAATATGGCCTTGGCGATAGAAACAACGCCGGAGATTCACATGATAGAATTTTGTAAGACCAATAACTTATTCATTGCAAATATGTTTTTGCAACATAAACAGCAATTATACACATGGACCTCACCAGAGGGAATACACAGGAATCAAATCTGTGGAGTGACAATGGAGAAGCTCAATATCACCAGTCAGAACAATGCCAGGGGCTGCTGCAGAAAGATCATCAATCGCACATACATGAGTTCATGTTGAAGCTGAAGGAAATTAGAGCAAGTCTGCAAAAGCCAAAATACGACCTTGAGTATATCCTACCTAAATTTAGAGACCATCTCAAGAATAGATGTGACTCATTGAACTCAAATGACCGAAGACCAGAAGAGTTGTAGAATGACATCAAGGACATCATACGGGAAGAAGGCAAATGGTCATTAAAAAGACAATAAAGAAAGGAAAAATGAAGAAAACTAAAAATACAAGGGAAAAATTAGTCCAAAGGACTAATGGACCACAACTACCATGGCCTCTACCAGACTTAGTCCAGTATAATAAAGATGGTGCCTGGCTACCGCCACTGACTGCTCTGACAGGGATCAAAATAGAGGGTCCGTCCTGGACAGAGCTAGAGAAAAATGTAGATTAAAATTATTTTAACTCACAAAAATGACCAGACTTACTGGCCTGACAGAGACTGGAGAAATCCTGAGAGTACGGCCCCCGGACACCCTTCTAACTTAGTAATGTAGCCACTCATGAGGTTCACCCTTCATCCAAAGATTAGACAGGCCCAGAAAAAAAAAAAATAGATTTTTCTATTTTTTTATAAAACAAAATGAGACTAATGGGGCACACCATCCCAGGGGCAAGGTATAGAAAGCAGGAGGGGGCAGGAAAGTTGGCAATAAGGAACCCAACGTCTAAAAGGGAGAGTTTTGACTTGTTGTGGAGTTGTTAACCAAAGTCATAAGACAATATGTGTACTAACTGTTTAATGAGAAGCTAATTTGTTCTTTAAACCTTCATCTAAAGTACAATAAAAAAAAAGTCTTCAGATCTAAGGATCGTTTGGAAAAAAAAGAAAGACAGGAAAGAAAGAAAATATCAAAATTGATGTCAGGAGAGCCTCTGAAACTTGCTCTTGAACATAACTAGCTAAAGCAAACAGAAAAAATAAAGCAAAAAAGTTAAAGAGACAATTTCAAAGGGCCGCACAAGAAGACAAAGTAAAGTATTATAATGAAGCGTGCGAAGGCCTGGAGTTAGAAAACCAAAAGGGAAGAACATGCTTGGCATTTCTCAAGCTGAAAGAAGTTAAGAAAAAATTCAAGCCTTAAGTGGTAATATTGAAAGAGTCTACGAAAAAAAAAAAAAAGGAAACCCTGGTGGTGTAGTGGTTAAGTGCTCTGGCTGCTAACCAAAGGGTAGGCAGTTCTAATTTGCCACGTGCTCCTTGGAAACTCTATAGGGCAGTTCTGCTCTGTCCTATAGGGTCACTATGAGTCGGAATTGACTCCATGGTGGCAGGTTTTTTTTTTTTTTTTTTTAATGGGAAAAATATTGCATGACACAAAGCATTAAAAGAAGATGGAAGGAATACACAGTCACTGTACCAAAAAGAATCTGTCGACATTCAACCATTTCAGGAGGTAGCATAAGATCAAGAATCAATGGTAGAGAACAGAGAAGTCCAAGCTGCACTGAAAGGAATGGTGCAAAACAAGGCTCCAGGAATTGATGGAATGCCAATTGAGATATTTCAACAAACAGAAATTTGGAAGACAGCTATCTGGCAAACTGACTGGAAGAGATCCATATGTGGGTCCATTCCATAGAAAGGTGATTGAACAGAATGCAGAAATTATTGAAAAAAAGAAAAAAAAATTTTTTTTTTTAAACAATATCATTAATATCACACACAAGTAAAATTTTGCTGAAGATCATTCAAAACAAGTTGCAGCAATACATCGACAGGGAACTTCCAGAAATTCAAATCAGATTCAGAAGAGGACATGGAAGGAGGTATATCATTGCTGATGTCAGATGGATCTTGGATGAAAGCAGAGTGTTGTAGATTGGATTAGATTCCCCAAAATGTGTGACAAGTTGTCTAGGCCATTATTCCCAATATGGTGTGGTTGTCCTCCATTTTGTGATCTGATATATTTTCCTATGTGTTGTAAATCCTACCTCTATGATGTTAATGAGGCAGGATTAGAGGCAGCTATGTTAATGATGCAGGACTCAATCTACAAGATTAGGCAGTATCTTGAAACAATCTCTTTTGAGCTATAAAAGAGAGAATTGGGCAGAAAGACAGAGGGACTTCATACTACCAAGAAAGGAGAGCTGGGAGTGAGCTTGTCCTTTGGACCTGGGGTACCTGTGCTGAGGGGCTCCTAGACCAGGGGAAGATTGATGACGAAGACCTTCCTTCAAAACCGACGGAGTGAGAAAGCCTTCCCCTAGAGTTAGCACCCTAAATTTGGACTTCTAGCCTCTTTAAACTGTGAGAGAATAAATTTCTCTTTGTTAGAGCCATCGATTTGCGATATTTCTGTTGTAGTAGCACTAGATAACTAAGACACAGAGAATACCAAAAAATGTTTACCTGTGTTTTGACTATGCAAAAGCATTCGACTGTGTGGATCATGAAATATTATGAATAACATTCTGAAAAAAAGGAATTCCAGAACACTTAATTGTGCTTATGAGAAACCTGTAGATAGACCACAAGAGGCAGTAGTTCGAACAGAACAAGGGGATAATGCATGGTTTAAAGTCAAGAAAGGTGTGCGTCAGGATTGGATCCTTTCACCATACTTATTCAAACTATTTGCTGAGCAAATAATCTGAGACACTGGACTGTATGAAGAAGAGCAGGGCATCAGGATTGGAGGAAAACTCATTAACAACCTGCTAAATGCAGATGACACAACCTTGCTTACAGAAAGCAAGGAGGACTTGAAACACTTACTGATGAAGATCAAAGACTACAGGCTTCAGTACAGATTGCGCCTCAACATAAAAAACAAAACTCCTCACAACTAGACCAATAAGGAGCATCATGATAAATGGAGAAAAGGTCGAAGTTGCCAAAGATTTCATTTTACTTGGATCTACAATCAATGCCCATGTAAGCAGCAGTTAAGAAATCAAATGATGTATTACATTGGGCAAATCTGTTGCAGAAGATTTCTTTAAAACGTTAAAAAGCAAAGATGTCACTTTGGGAGCTAATATGCACCTGACTATTTTCAATCATCTCATATGCATACAAAATCTGGACATTGAATAAGGAAGAACAAAGAAGAATTGACACCTTTGAATTATGGTATTGTCGAAGAATATTGATTATATCATGGACTGCCAGAAGCATGAACAGATCTGTCTTGGAAGAAGTACAGCCAGATGCTCCTTGGAAGTGAAGATGGCGAGACTTCATAATACCAACTTTGGATATGTTATCAGGAAGGACCAGTCCCTGGAGAAAGACATCATGCTTGGTAAAGTAGATGGTCAGCAAAAAGGACGAAGACCCTCAGTGAGATGGATTGCCACAGCAATTGCAATAATAAGCTCAAACATAGCAATGATTATGAGGATGGCACAGGACCAGGCAGTGTTTCGGTTTGTTGTACACAGGGTCACTGTGAGTTGGAACTGGCTCAAAGGCACCTAACAACAACAGCAGATTACCATTACTAAGTATTAACAGTCATAAATAGGATCTGATTTATATTCTAAATCCTATTTAACTATTTCATCTTTTCAATCTTGTCCACCCAAGAGAAATTTAAGATCAGCAAGAGCAAGAATGTGTGTGTGTTTGTGTATGTGTATGGGCATAGTTTTATCCCAACCCTGATCTACAGAATTTTTCTTCATACACACACACACACACTTATTTCTAAGAATTGTTAGTCACATCTTCATGGTTATAAATTCTGACACTCCCTCTCCTCTTTTCTCTTCTCTCCTTTAACTTTCTGCCTTTGTACTTTCTAGGATACGTGTCTTAATTAGAATATCAAGTTAAGATCGTTCATATCACCATAAAATTATCAGAAAAATCAAAGCTTAGCTCACATTAAGGGTAATTAGAGCAAAAGCACTGTGATGCCCTGTATTTTTCCATGAAATAGTTATTTACATGGAGTAACACCTTATCGGTAAGAAAAAAATATTTTAATTTATAAAGTAACTATATAATTAAGTGGTTTAATAAAAAGTTTATTGTAGAACTCCCACTATAACAGAGAATGGTATCATAAATGGTAGCATATACTTTTGTTTACCTTAAACAAAAATAGCAAACCCACATATCTGGTGAGTTTAGTCTCACTATTTTGTGACATTAAAATGGCTTGTCAAAACTGTAAATTTTAAGTATATTTTTCTCCGTTTACAGCATGAGACAATTTATTGGCTAAGATATTTCCCTACTAAACTATTTCCTTTATGGTTTGTAGGCACTTTTTTTTTTATATAATTTTTATTGTGCTTTAAGTGAAAGTTTACAAATGAAGTCAGTCTCTCACACAAAAACCTATATACACCTTGCTACACACTCCCAATTACTCTCCCCCTAATGTGACACTCCGCTTTCTCCCTCCACTCTCTCTTTTTGTGTCCATTTCATGAGCTTCTAACCCCCTCCACCCTCTCATCTCCCCTCTAGGCAGGAGATGCCAACATAGTCTCAAGTGTCCACCTGATCTAAGGAGCTCACTCCTCACCAGCATGCCTCTCCAACCCATTGTCCAGTCCAATCCATGTCAGAAAAGTTGGCTTAGGGAATGGTTCCTGTCCTGGACCAACAGAAGGTCTGGGGGCCATGACCACCGGGATCCTTCCAGTCTCAGTCAGACCATTAAGTCTGGTTTTATGAGAACTTGGGGTTTGCATCCCAGTGCTCTCCTGCTCCCTCGGGGGTTCTGTGTTGTGTTCCCTGTCAGGGCAGTCATCGATTGTAGCCGGGCGCCATCTAGTTCTTCTGATCTCAGGATGATGTAGTCTCTGGTTCATGTGGCCCTTTCTGTCTCTGGGGCTCATAATCGCCTTGTGTCCTTGGTGTTCTTCATTCTCCTTTGATCCAGGTGGGTTGAGACCAATTGGTGCATCTTAGATGGCTGCTTGCTAGCGTTTAAGACCCCAGATGCCACTCTTCAAAGAGGGATGCAGAATGTTTTCTTAATAGATTTTATTATGCGAATTGACTTGGATGTCTCCTGAAACCATGGTCCCCAGACCCCTGGCCCTGCTATGCTAGCCTTCGAAGCATTCAGTTTATTCAGAAAACTTCTTCGCTTTTGGTTTACTCCAGTTGTGCTGACCTCCCCTGTATTGTGTGCTGTCTTTCCCTTCACCTAAAGTAGTTCTTATCTACTACCTAATTAGTGAATGCCCCTCTCCCACCCTCCCTACCTCCCCCTCTCATAACCACAAAAGAATGTTTTCTTCTCAGTTTAAACTATTTCTCAAGTTCTTATAATAGTGGTCTTATACAATATTTGTCCTTTTGCAACTGACTAATTTCACTCAGCATAATGCCTTCCAGGTTCCTCCATGTTATGAAGTGTTTCACAGATTCCTCACTGTTCTTTTTCGATGCATAGTATTTCATTGTGTGAATATACCATAATTTATTTATCCATTCATCCATTGATGGGCACCTTGGTTGCTTCCATCTTTTTGCTATTGTAAACAGTGCTGCAATAAACATGGGTGTGCATATATCTGTTTGTGTAAAGGCTCTTATTTCTCTAGGATATATTCCAAGGAGTGGGATTGCTGGATTGTATGATAGTTCTATTTCTAGCTTTTTAAGGAAGCACCAAATGGATTTCCAAAGTGGTTGTACCGTTTGACGTTCCCATCGGCAGTGTATAAGTGTTCCAATCTCTCCACAGCCTCTCCAACATTTACTATTTTGTGTTTTCTGGTTAAGGCCAGCCTGTTGGAGTGAGATGAAATCTCATCATAGTTTTGATCTGCATCTCTCTAATGGCTAATGATCGTGAACATTTCCTCATTTGTCTGTTAGCTACCTAAATGTCTTCTTTAGTGAAGTGTCTATTCATATCTTTTGCCTATTTTTTAATTGGCTTATTTGTCTTTTTGTAGCTGAGTTTTTGCAGTATCATGTAGATTTTAGAGATCAGGCACTGATCAGAAATGTCATAGCCGAAAACTTTTTCCCAGTCTGTAGGTAGTCTTTTTACTCTTTTGGTGAAGTCTTTGGATGAGCATAGGTGTTTGATTTTTAGGAGCTCCCAGTTATCTAGTTTTTCTTCTGCACCCTTAATAATGTTTTGTATACTGTTTATGCCATGTATTAGGGCTCCTAACGTTGTTCCTATTTTTATTTCCATGATCTTTATCATTTTATGTTTTATATTTAGGTCTTCGATCCATTTTGAGTTAGCTTTTGTGCGTGGAGTGAGTATGGGTCTTGTTTCATTTATTTTTGGATGGACATCCAGTTATGCCAGCACCATTTGTTAAAAAGACTGTCTTGGGGGGGCGGAGCCAAGATGGCGGACTAGGCAGACGCTACCTCGGATCCCTCTTACAACAAAGACACGGAAAAACAAGTGAATCGATCACATACATAACAATCTACGAACCCTGAACAACAAACACAGATTTAGAGACGGAGAGCAAACTAATACGGGGAAGCAGCGATTGTTTCCAGAGCCTGGAGCCAGCGTACCAGTCAGGTACGGCACAAGCACAGAGACCTGCTCCACCCCCCTGAACTAACCCTGGGAGGGGGACCAGCCGGGTCGCGCGGGCGGCGTGGGACGCAGCCAGTAGGAGAAGTCCCTGGGAGGCAGCGACTGGTATTGGAGCGGGGAGAACAGCGTCCCAGCCGGGACACTCGGTCACGGCACAAACAGGGGGAGCTGCTCCACTCATCTGAACTAACCCCAGGAGGAGGCCCAACTGGTTCTCAGAGGCGGCACAGCCACGCGGCTGGAGGGACGAGAAGTCCCCAGGAGGCACCGACTGATTTTGGAGTCGAGAGTGCACCGTCCCAGTAGGGGAGCCTTGACGCTGGGGGTAGGGCTGGAAGCGGAGGATCTGACCGTGACTCCAGCGGGCCAGACCCCCGGGGGCAATCTCCACACAGCCAGCACACATACGCAACTCTCCCGCGGGAATCTCAGATATAATAGTCATTCCAAGCAAGACAAGCAACTCTGGCTATATTCTGAGGTGCTACTCTCCTATCTCTCTGTTCCCTCCCCCACCCTCCCCAGGCGGCTTCATTAACATCTGAATAGCCTGAGGCAGAGGGAGAACTCTGATAGGGATCTGACTGCATTTTTTTTTTAAGCGGATTTTCTGGAAAAACTAGTTTCCCAGTGATGGCTCAGAGACAACAATCCATATCAAACCACTTAAAGAAGCAGACCATGACAGCTTCTCCAACCCCCCAAACAAAAGAATCAAAATCTTTCCCAAATGAAGATACAATCTTGGAATTATCAGATACAGAATATAAAAAACTAATTTACAGAATGCTTAATGATATCACAAATGAAATTAGGATAACTGCAGAAAAAGCCAAGGAACACACTGATAAAACTGTTGAAGAACTCAAAAAGATTATTCAAGAACATACTGGAAAAATTAACAAGTTGCAAGAATCCATAGAGAGACAGCATGTAGAAATCCAAAAGATTAACAATAAAATAACAGAATTAGACAACGCACTAGGAAGTCAGAGGAGCAGGCTCGAGCAATTAGAATGCAGACTGGGACATCTGGAGGACCAGGGAATCAACACCAACATAGCTGAAAAAAAATCAGATAAAAGAATTAAAAAAAATGTAGAAACCCTAAGAATTATGTGGGACTCTATCAAGAAGGATAACCTGCGGGTGATTGGAGTCCCAGAACAGGGAGGGGGGACAGAAAACACAGAGAAAATAGTTGAAGAACTCCTGACAGAAAACTTCCCTGACATCATGAAAGACGAAAGGATAGCTATCCAAGATGCTCATCGAACCCCATTTAAGACTGATACAAAAAGAAAAACACCAAGACATATTATCATCAAACTCACCAAAACCAAAGATAAACAGAAAATTTTACAAGCAGCCAGGGAGAAAAGAAAGGTTTCCTTCAAGGGAGAATCAATAAGAATATGTTCTGACTACTCAGCAGAAACCATGCAGGCAAGAAGGGAATGGGACGACATATACAGAACACTGAAGGAGAAAAACTGCCAGCCAAGGATCATATATCCAGCAAAACTCTCTCTGAAATATGAAGGCAAAATTAAGATATTTACAGACAAACACAAGTTTAGAGAATTTGCAAAAACCAAACCAAAGCTACAAGAAATACTAAAGGATATTGTTTGGTCAGAGAACCAATAATATCAGATATCAGCACAACACAAGGTCACAAAACAGAATGTCCTGATATCAACTCAAATAGGGAAATCACAAAAACAAACAAATTAAGATTAATTAAAAAAAAAATACACATAACAGGGAATCATGGAAGTCAATAGGTAAAAGATCACAATAATCAAAAAGAGGGACTAAATACAGGAGGCATTGAACTGCCATATGGAGAGTGATACAAGGCGATATAGAACAATACAAGTTAGGTTTTTACTTAGAAAAATAGGGGTAAATAATAAGGTAACCACAAAAAGGTATAACAACTCTATAACTCAAGATAAAAACCAAGAAAAACGTAACGACTCAACTAACATAAAGTCAAGCACTATGAAAATGAGGATCTCACAATTTACTAAGAAAAACGCCTCAGCACAAAAAAGTATGTGGAAAAATGAAATTGTCAACAACACACATAAAAAGGCATCAAAATGACAGCACTAAAAACTTATTTATCTATAATTACCCTGAATGTAAATGGACTAAATGCACCAATAAAGAGACAGAGAGTCACAGACTGGATAAAGAAACACGATCCATCTATATGCTGCCTACAAGAGACACACCTTAGACTTAGAGACACAAACAAACTAAAACTCAAAGGATGGAAAAAAGTATATCAAGCAAACAATAAGCAAAAAAGAAGAGGAGTAGCAATATTAATTTCTGACAAAATAGACTTTAGACTTAAATCCACCACAAAGGATAAAGAAGGACACTATATAATGATAAAAGGGACAATTGATCAGGAAGACATAACCACATTAAATATTTATGCACCCAATGACAGGGCTGCAAGATACATAAATCAAATTTTAACAGAACTGAAAAGCGAGATAGATACCTCCACAATTATAGTAGGAGACTTCAACACACCACTTTCGGAGAAGGACAGGACATCCAGTAAGAAGCTCAACAGAGACACGGAAGATCTAATTACAACAATCAACCAACTTGACCTCATTGACTTATACAGAACTCTCCACCCAACTGCTGCAAAATATACTTTTTTTTCTAGCGCACATGGAACATTCTCTAGAATAGACCACATATTGGGTCATAAAACAAACCTTTGCAGAGTCCAAAACATCGAAATATTACAAAGCATCTTCTCAGACCACAAGGCAATAAAACTAGAGATCAATAACAGAAAAACTAGGGAAAAGAAATCAAATACTTGGAAAATGAACAATACCCTCCTGAAAAAAGACTGGGTTATAGAAGACATCAAGGAGAGAATAAGGAAATTCATAGAAAGCAACAAGAATGAAAATACTTCCTATCAAAACCTCTGGGACACAGCAAAAGCAGTGCTCAGAGGCCAATTTATATCAATAAATGCACACATACAAAAAGAAGAAAGAGCCAAAATCAGAGAACTCTCCCTACAACTTGAACAAATAGAAAGTGAGCAACAAAAGAATCCGTCAGGCACCAGAAGAAAACAAATAATAAAAATTAGAGCTGAACTAAATGAATTAAAGAGAACAGAAAAACAATCGAAAGAATTAACAAAGCCAAAAGCTGGTTCTTTGAAAAAATTAACAAAATTGATAAACCATTGGCTAGACTGACTAAAGAAATACAGGAAAGGAAACAAATAACCCGAATAAGAAATGAGAAGGACCACATCACAACAGAACCAAATGAAATTAAAAGAATCATTTCAGATTATTATCAAAAATTGTACTCTAACAAATTTGAAAACCTAGAAGAAATGGATGAATTCCTGGAAAAACACTACCTACCTAAACTAACACATTCAGAAGTAGAACAACTAAATAGACCCATAACAAAAAAAAGAGATTGAAACGGTAATCAAAAAACTCCCAACAAAAAAAAGCCCTAACCCGGACGGCTTCACTGCAGAGTTCTACCAAACTTTCAGAGAAGAGTTAACACCAATACTTCTGAAGGTATTCCAAAGCATAGAAAATGACGGAATACTACCCAACTCATTCTATGAAGCCACCATCTCCCTGATACCAAAACCAGGTAAAGACATTACAAAAAAAGAAAATTATAGACCTATATCCCTCATGAACACTGATGCAAAAATCCTCAACAAAATTCTAGCCAATAGAATCCAACAACACATCAAAAAAATAATTCACCCTGATCAAGTGGGATTTATACCAGGTATTTTTTTTTTTATGCAAGGCTGGTTTAATATCAGAAAAACCATTAATGTAATCCATCACATAAATAAAACAAAAGACAAAAACCACATGATCTTATCAATTGATGCAGAAAAGGCATTTGACAAAGTCCAACACCCATTCATGATAAAAACTCTTACCAAAATAGGAATTGAAGGAAAATTCCTCAACATAATAAAGGGCATCTATGCAAAGCCAACAGCCAATATCACTCTAAATGGAGAGAACCTGAAAGCATTTCCCTTGAGAACGGGAACCAGACAAGGATGCCCTTTATCACCGCTCTTATTCAACATCGTGTTGGAAGTCTTAGCCAGGGCAATTAGGCTAGACAAAGAAATAAAAGGTATCCGGATTGGCAAGGAGGAAGTAAAGTTATCACTATTTGCAGATGACATGATTATATACACAGAAAACCCTAAGGAATCCTCCAGAAAACTACTGAAACAAATAGAAGAGTTTGGCAGAGTCTCAGGTTATAAAATAAACATACAAAAATCACTTGGATTCCTCTACATCAACAAAAAGAATACCGAAGAGGAAATCACCAAATCAATACCATTCACAGTAGTCCCCAAGAAGATAAGATACTTAGGAATAAATCTTACCAAGGATGTAAAAGACCTATACAAAGAAAACTACAAAGCTCTACTACAAGAAATTCAAAAGGACATACTTAAGTGGAAAAAACATACCTTGCTCATGGATAGGAAGACTTAACATAGTAAAAATGTCTATTCTACCAAAAGCCATCTATACATTTAACCCACTTCCGATCCAAATTCCAATGTCATATTTTAAGGGGATAGAGAAACAAATCACCAATTTCATATGGAAGGGAAAGAACCCCCGGATAAGCAAAGCACTACTGAAAAAGAAGAAGAAAGTGGGAGGCCTCACCTTACCTGACTTCAGAACCTATTATACAGCCACAGTAGTCAAAACAGCCTGGTACTGGTACAACAACAGGCACATAGACCAATGGAACAGAATTGAGAACCCAGACATAGATCCATCCACGTATGAGCAGCTGATATTTGACAAAGGACCAGTGTCAATTAACTGGGGAAAAGATAGCCTTTTTAACAAATGGTGCTGGCATAACTGGATATCCATTTGCAAAAGAATGAAACAGGACCCATACCTCACACCATGCACAAAAACTAACTCCAAGTGGATCAAAGACCTAAACATAAAGACTAAAACGATAAAGATCATGGAAGAAAAAATTGGGACAACCCTAGGAGCCCTAATACAAGGTATAAACAGAATACAAAACATTACCAAAAATGATGAAGAGAAACCTGATAACTGGGAGCTCCTAAAAATCAAACACCTATGCTCATCTAAAGACTTCACCAAAAGAGTAAAAAGACCACCTACAGATTGGGAAAGAATTTTCAGCTATGACATCTCCGACCAGCGCCTGATCTCTAAAATCTACATGATTCTGTCAAAACTCAACCAGAAAAAGACAAACAACCCAATCAAGAAGTGGGCAAAGGATATGAACACACATTTCACTAAAGAAGATATTCAGGCAGCCAACAGATACATGAGAAAATGCTCTCGATCATTAGCCATTAGAGAAATGCAAATTAAAACTACGATGAGATTCCATCTCACACCAGCAAGGCTGGCATTAATCCAAAAAACACAAAATAATAAATGTTGGAGAGGCTGCGGAGAGATTGGAACTCTCATACACTGCTGGTGGGAATGTAAAATGGTACAACCACTTTGGAAATCTATCTGGCGTTATCTTAAACAGTTAGAAATAGAACTACCATACAACCCAGAAATCCCACTCCTAGGAATATACCCTAGAGAAACAAAAGCCTTCACAGGAACAGATATATGCACACCCATGTTTATTGCAGCTCTGTTTACAATAGCAAAAAGCTGGAAGCAACCAAGGTGTCCATCAACGGATGAATGGGTAAATAAATTGTGGTATATTCACACAATGGAATACTACGCATCGATAAAGAACAGTGACGAATCTGTGAAACATTTCATAACATGGAGGAACCTGGAAGGCATTATGCTGAGCGAAATGAGTCAGAGGCAAAAGGACAAATATTGTATAAGACCACTATTATAAGATCTTGAGAAATAGTAAACCTGAGAAGAACACATACTTTTGTGGTTACGAGGCGGGGAGGGAGGGAGGGTGGGAGAGAGTTTTTTATTGATTAATCAGTAGATAAGAACTGCTTTAGGTGAAGGGAAAGACAACACTCAATACATGGAAGGTCAGCTCAATTGGACTGGACCAAAAGCAAAGAAGTTTCCGGGATAAAATGAATGCTTCAAAGGTCAGCGGAGCAAGTGTGGGGGTCTGGGGAACATGGTTTGCGGGGACTTCTAAGTCAATTGGCAAAATAATTCTATTATGAAATCATTCTGCATACCACTTTGAAAGGTGGCGTCTGGGGTCTTAAATGCTAACAAGCGGCCATCTGAGATGCAGCAATTGGTCTCAACCCACCTGGAGCAAAGGAAAATGAAGAACACCAAGGCCACACGACAACTAAGAGCCCAAGAGACAGAAAGGGCCACATGAACCAGAGACCTACATCATCCTGAGACCAGAACTAGTTGGTGCCCGGCCACAATCGATGACTGCCCTGACAGGGAGCACAGCAGAGGACCCCTGAGGGAGCAGGAGATCAGTGGGATGCAGACCCCAAATTCTCATAAAAAGACCAAACTTAATGGTCTGACTGAGACTGGAGGAATTCCGGCGGCCATGCTCCCCAGACCTTCTGTTGGCACAGGACAGGAACCATCCCCGAAGACAACTCATCAGAAATGAAAGGGACTGGTCAGCGGGTGGGAGAGAGACGCTGATGAAGAGTGAGCTAATTATATCAGGTGGACACTTGAGATTGTGTTGGCAACTCTTGTCTGGAGGGGGGATGGGAGAATAGAGAGAGAGGGAAGCAGGCAAAATTGTCAAGAAAGGAGAGACTGAAAGGGCTGACTCAAGAAGGGGAGAGTAAGTGGGAGTAGGGAGTGAGATGTATGTAAACTTATATGTGACAGACTGATTGGGTTTGTAAACGTTCACTTGAAGCTTAATAAAAGTTATTAAAAAAAAAAAAAGACTGTCTTTTCCCCCATTTAACTGTTTTGGGGCCTTTGTCAAATATCATCTGCTCATACGTGGATGGAATTTTGTCTGGATTCTCAATTCTGTTCCATTGGTCCATGTATCTGTTGTCGTACCAGTACCAGGCTGTTTTGACTACTGTGGCGGTATAATAGGTTCTAAAATCAGGTAAAGTAAGGCCTCCCACTTTGTTCTTCTTTTTCAGTAATGCCTTATTTATCTGGGGCTGTAGGCACATTTTTATAGATATAGCTTAAAAATTATTCCATAACCGAGAAGCTAATACTTTTGTCTTATTGGTACGCAGAAGGCTTCATTCTGAATAGTAGGCACTGTGTTAGGAGTATTACAAAGAACATTAAAATATGCTGTGAAGGAGCTAATAACCTTGGAAGGAGAATATTTGTGAAAGGATAAATAAGTAGGAAGCAGAAGGTGCTGTTTAAGCTTCAGGTAAAGTGTTAAATGAGTGCGAGCAGAACAGGGACGGCTTAATTCCAGTGAGCATCAGGAGGACTTTTATTGGAAGAAATGATGCTGGATGTGGGTATTATTGAGCAGAATTGGTAAATTTCAGGTTAAGAAAAAAAGAATTCAGGGGAAGAATTTCAATAGGTTTCGGCATCTTGTGCAGAAAAGGGAATAGGAAAAAGTAAAATTAGAAAGATAGAGAACCATAGAAGAGGGCAATAAATACTACTTTAAAACGTGGTATTTTATTCTATAGAAAATTAAAGCCAATTGAATAGTGTAATGGTATCAACAGAAGTACGCATCAGAGACTGTAATACATGGGCCAGCTACAAGGTCAATTGAAAGGGGGTATGTTAGAGATAGGCACAAGCTTAAAACATTCTTGCAAAAATTTATGCAAGGTATCATCAATTACAAAGGAGAAAAGGGGGCAAGACGTCATGTAAAATCATAATATTGTACTGACACTAATATTAACAGAGTAATTGACATTTACTGAATCTTTACTAAGTGTCAGGCTCTGGGCTAAGCACTCTACATGAATTATTTTATTTAACCTTCACTTTACTGAAGTCATAGTAATATTATCTTCATGTTACAGATGAGGAAATGGAGGTTTTGAGAAGCTAAATATCTTGTTCAAATTATCATACCTATCAACTAGTAGAGCCAAGATTTGAGTCCAATCTCTTTGACACCATAGCCTTGATATTAATAACTACAATTTGATAATTGAATGTCCTGGGGTATAAGAAAAATAAAATCAAGGATGACAGAGATTTGAGCCTGGATGACTAGAAGAAGAGGTGTGCCATTAATAGAAATTGAAAACATGGTGATGGTGGCTCTTCCCTGATCGCCTTGGTTTATATCATTCTGGTTTTGGCCTAACCAATTGGATCTTATATCTACAGGAATGCACTGCTGAGAGTATTGAAAGGCAGAGGGAAAGGATATCACTTTGGCTCACCGCCTATTTGCCAGCACTCAAATATGTAATTGTATTTCATTTGTGTGTCTGGAAAGAGAGAAGTGGTACAATTCCCATTTACAGATGAACAAATGAACTCACAGAGTTGAGCAAGTTACCCAACGTTATTTGGCTAACAATTCAAAAATACAAAATTCTAATCCACATCACCCTCTTGTCAGAGTCCAATTCCTTTCAGTACACTGAGGTTATAAACTTTTAGAAATCTGCAAATTGAAATTTCAATCACATCTCACTTGAAACAAGTCTTCAGTGAGTACCTCCTCAAAAATAAAAACGTATTAGTTCAACGAGTAAACGTTGAACTGTAACTCTTTTGTAATAATAGTATTAAGAGTTCATAAACATCCAAATACGCCCTTCTTACTAGGCACTTGTTCCCAAACTCTTCTTACTTCTTACTAGGCATGACTTTCTTTACCTACAGATTCACTAAATATATTCACGGATGTTCATAATGGCCTGCAGAATTTTGAGATCTCACAGACTTCTCTCCTTTAAGGGATTCCTCCCCCTGAAATCCATGTCTTTTAACACTGAGACGGTTCATTTACTTCAATGAATTCTCCTCCAAGAAATAAGTCCCAAAATCTTATCTACCGGTCATGTTTTTGTTGTACATTTCAATGTATAGCTTCATGGGTGTCTTACCCTAAACCAGTTCCTTGTCCTGTGTTCCCTGCCTTAATTAACAGCCTCTCTTTGGTCCCCCTTAAGTGTGCCTTTCTTCATGACCCTCTCCATGTAGTATGTTTGCAAATCCTTTCAGTTCTACTTCTCCAGTATCTTTCATTTGTTAATGAAAAGATGATAACAAAGATTCTATCAATTATGCCCACCAATACCACCATTACTGAGTGTTTATTATGTAGTAGTATTTATATTAATCATTGTCTACATAGTATATCATTAATCCCCACAATGACATTATGAAGAAGGCAGCTAAAGTGATGAAACTGAGAAGATTGTCCTTGATCATACATTTGGACAAAGTGAAATCTATGATTCAAGCTCATGTGACTAATTCCGTCCCTGAAATCCTCTGTTCTGCTGCCACATCCTTTCCATTCCCACCTCCAGTGCCTGAGTTTGTCCTTCATTATCTCTTCTCTGAGCTAATGCAGGAGCCTCCTTGCCTCTGTCAACCCCACCCCCAACTATTCTTTGCAACATATTTATCTTCACCTATACAAGGTAAATGGCAATGCGTCTTCCTAAGAAATCTTCCCCAGAGCCCTGAAATAAATGACAAACTTGAAGTGTAGCCAAAGCTTCTAGAATGAGTACCCAAACCATATCCCTAGCCATACTATTTACTCAACAAATATTGCTGTAATTTTTCTACATGCCCAATGCTAAGTACTTTAAAAATACTAACAGAATTAATCCTCAGACAACCCATGAGGAAGACACTTTTTTTTTTTTTCCTGCCTGCATCTTACAGATGAAAGACCTGAGCATAGAGAGGTCAATTGTCTTGTGGCTCAAAGCTAGTAGCTACTGCTGCTAGTTTCAAACCACTATGATGAGACTCTAGAGTCTGTGCTCTTATCTGTCAGGTCATGATGCCTCTCTCACTTGTCTTATTGGTTTTAGGATTTGGCAAGCACATATCTTTCTTGTCAAATAGATTTTATATTCCGTAAAATATTGATATTTATATCTTCCTTCCCTGTCTTGCATTCCCACAGTATCTAATTCAGAGCTTTGTGAATAAGCAATATAAGACTTACTTAACAATTATTTACCACCAGGAACTGTTGTAGACAGTCTGTTTTGAACAAGACAGGCTCCTTCTGCTTGAGAAAAAGCTTAAATTCCAGGGTACAAGAAGCATAAATTCCAGGTGAGATGAGAAGTAGTCAAATTAATAGACAACGTAATTCAGATAATAATGAATGCAATAATTACAACATGAGAAGGTAACATAACAGTGATGGGGAGGGTGGTGGGGTTTAGATAGGTGAGACAAGAAGACTCCCTAACTGGGTCACATTTATGCTGTAAACTGAATTACAAGAAGGTACCTATTGATCGAGGATCTGAAATAATTACTTTCTAGGTAGAGAGAAGAGAGGGCAGAGGCACTGTAGAGGGAATAAGCTTGACCACTTAACACGTTTGAGAAATAGAATTGTAATGTGGCTAGACTTTGGTGAATGAAGGAGAGAGTGGAATGATAAGAGGCAAACCTCCTGGTAGACAGGATCACAGCATACAAGGCATTTAGGCCATGATAAGGAGTGTTAAATTTATTCCAAGTTCAATAGAAATTCATGGAGGATTTTAAACAGGGAATAAAAATGAACTGTTTTATATTTTCAAAAGATCACTTTGTTGGCCATCTGGAAAATAGATGATTGTGTTTAAGAATAGAAGCCAGGAGACTGGTAAGGAGGCTGCTTGAATGGTCTAGATAAGGGAGCTGCAAACTTTTCCTGTAAAAGACCAAAAAAACAAAGCCGCCAAGTTAATTCTGACCCATAGCAACCCTACAGGACAGAGTAGAACTCCCCCATAGGGTTTCCAAGGAGCAGCTGGTGAATTTGAACTGGTGACCTTGTGGTTAACAGCCAGACACTTAACTGCTGTGCCACCAGGGCTCTTGTAAAAGGCTAGAAGGTAAATATTTTAGGCTTTGTGCCATACAGTCTGTCAGAACTATTCAATTCCGCCATTGTAGAAGGAAAACAGCCATAGGCAGTGCATAAATAAATGAGGTTGTCAATGTTCCAATAAAACTTTACGTACGGACGTAGAAATTTCATTTTATATAATTTCCATATGCCATGAACACTATTCTTATTTTAATTTTGTTTTTAACCATTTAAAAATGTAAGCATCACATAGTTCAACCATATATATGAGACTAAATGGGCACACCAGCCCAAAAGCAAAGAGGAGAAGGCAGGAAGGGACAGGAAAGCTAGAGGAATGGAAATGTGGAACCCAAGGTCGAGAAGGGGAGAGTGTTGGCACATCATGGAGTTGGCAATAATGTCACAAAACAGTATGTGCATTAACTGTTTAAAGAGATAATAATATGCTCTGTAAACTTTTGCCTAAACCACAACAAAAAATAAAATAGGGTAATGAAATAAAAATATAGAAATCATTCTTGTGTTGAACCCATACACAAACAGGCAGTGGCCTCAATTTGGCCTGCAGGCAGTACTTTACTGATCCCTTGTCTAGATGGGAAATGATGATGTCTTAAGTAGGTTTTTGACGTAGAGGTATCATTTATTGATAAAAGGAAGACTTCAGAGGAGTACATTGGAGTGGAGAAGAGGGGAGAAGAATATTAAGAATTTTATTTTGTGTATTTTTTATACTATATTCTCAACTTTAAAAAATAAAAATGCTCCTGAAATTTATTTGGCTTCCTCTTAAAATTTTACAGTATTTAGAAGCTCAAGATCCCATACCATTTTATTCATGAATACTGGTAGTTTAATTTCTTGGGAAATTTGTCTTCATTTTAATTGGAAATCTATCTCCCAGGAACCTATGCCTTTTGATTTCAGCTGTTTCATCTGAGATTACACAGAATAGCTGGTACCTCTTCCACATGACAGTATAGAAAATGTTTGAATACATATGTTTTCTATCTCCTTTCTCCCATGGTGGATTCAAACTGCCACGCTTTTGATTAGCAGCCATAGCTCCTTATTACTACACCATCAGGGTTTCCATTTTAAATTAAGTATCAACAAAATTTTATACTTTCTTACTTACCTTTGATGACAAGCATAATGAGAGCCTTCAAACAACAAGACAAATCAATCTATGTTGTCATCTATAAAACAGCTTAGTATGAATCAGGGACTAGACGTATACAGTATTGAGGTGTTAATTATCAGTCAGTGTGATAAAAGTCTTTCTTCCCTTTTCTAAGTCACCTTCCTAGCAGCCTTCCGGTTCAGCTGGAATTACTTACAACAAAGGCCAAATTACTATAACCACAGACTTCAAATCAAAATACTACCAGTGACATCCATCGAGCTGGTTCAAACCATAAATCCCATATCTGCCTAAAGAGTCAGAGATTATTTCTCTCCTTGAATAAAGCATTACTTCACCCAAATGAATCAAACATGAGAGGCATAAAAGTTCCTTTTATTTCCTTTATGCCTTTTCTTATTTTATTGCATACTTTATGGTTGGGCTCCTGCTTTCTGTTTTTTGTTGCTTTGGATATGAAAATATGCTCTGAGGATAACAAAATATGGACGAGCTCCTCTTTACAAGATTTATTCTAGAAGCAGTGTTTGAAAACGAAAACCCAGAAATAAACGAGTTGACCTTCTGAAGGAACTGTACAGATAAGAGTCCTAACTAGACTTGTGTTCTCTCAGCCAATAGTGTTGCCTTAACACTCATTACCACCAGTAGCTATGACTTGATTTCCCGTAAGAATAGCTTCCTTTATATTTGACCTCCCAAGGTAATCTCCAGGAATACAATTCCGTATAGTCCACTTAGGAGGGGTGTGCTGATTATGTAGACACTATAGAGTCACTACGAGTTAGAGTCAACTCAATGGCAGTGGGTTTGGTTTTTGGTTTATCAGAGACTCATATCTGGCCAATGTATAAATGGCATCTAATAACATGGAAGTCAGAGTAAAGCACAAAAAAGTTTTTGCTCTCCTTTTATTGAAAATAATGTATTTAGTAGAGAGAAAATAATATAAACTCTTCACTGCAAGCACTCCAAATCATAGTACAGTTGTTGTTGTTATTAGGTGCCGTCAAGTCAGTTCTGACCCATAGTGACGTATAGGACAGAGTAGAACTGCCCCATAGGGTTTCCAAGGAAAGGTGGTAGATTTGAACTGCCTATCTTTTGGTTAGCAGCTTAGTTCTTAACCACTATGCCACCAAAGCTCCATGGTACAATTAAGAAAACAGAAACCACTTATTTTAGACAAGAGAACTTAACACCTGGAATCCATTCCATGTATGATAGAAGACCTGAGAAGTCAAAGAAGAGACAGGAAAGTGACCCAGAGATTAGAAACAAACAAACAAACAAAAATACAGTTATAATGTTTGATGCAGGGAAGAGGGAGTTACCATAACCATATACCAGGATCTAGAATCACACCTCTGTAGAGACTACCTGGTAAGAGTTAGGATTTCAAGGAAAAGGGCTACCTGGCAGGTTATATATTGGTTTCTATCACTGAAGAGTCTAAAGATAAATGTATCTTGAATTTTGACTCTAACGTGGGTCAAGCAGGGTGATCAGGCCCTGGTTTTATTGTTTTTGATTCAGAACTTATTTTTATTGTTTTGATGTGAGTCTTAGTCTATTCTCTTGACCCAAAAATGATAGCCAGAAAAAAAAAGAAGTTTCTGCATATTCTCTTGATCTTATTCAACAGGAAAAAAGAGAGAGCTTTCTTCCCCAAGTTATAGAAAAAATTGGGACCTCGTTCAGACAAGAACAGTTTAAGGCAGGTGCCCATTTTTTAACCGATCACTGTAGCAAAAACAGCGAGATTACAATGAGTGGCTTGGGCCAGTATAAGCCTACTCATTGGCTTGAGATGGCCAATTGCGTAAAAAAAGCATGCCTTCTATTCAAAAGAGAATGAGTGAAAGAGAACCCTGGGGAATAATAAATGATGCCTATATTATAACTTCTTTGTGAATTCAACCTTAAAACACTAAGCAAAATCAATTTCTCCCTTAATATGTTATTTATTCCAGAATGAGAATGAATCTATGAAACTATTATTGAAAGAATAAATAAATTAACTAATGAATCAGTAATAACTACATCCACACGAATATACTTAATTGTGCAGAAAATAGATTATGGTGAAGCTTTGGAGATTAATAAAACTTCTATGATATAACAACCCACAAAGCCCTACTGAGGAGTACTATACCTTTATCTAACAAACTACTAATGATTATAGTAACATTAGATAGATAGATAACTGCCATCCAGTCGACTACAACTCAGGACAACCCTATGACAACAGAACAAAATACCGCCCAGTCCCACATCATTCTCAGGATCACCAGCATGTTCCAGTCCATCATTGCAGCTACTGTGCCAATCCATCTTACTGAGGGTCTCCCTTAGTCTCATAGGCCCTCTACTTCACCACACACCATGTCGTCCTCTAGGGATTTATCTCGCCTGATGACATATTGAAAGAAAGAGAGTTGGAAAATGTTCTGTTATAATCCATAAGGTTTTCATTCACTAATTTTTGGAAGTAGATCACCAGGCCTTTCTTTCTAGTCTGTTTAGTCTAGAAACTCTACTGAAACCTGCCTACAATGGGTGACCCTGTTCGTATTTGAAATACTGGTGGCATAGCTTCCAGCATCACAGCAACATGCAAGCTACCACAATACGAAAAACTGACAGACCAGTGGTAGATTAACTACTATTTATTGTGAGTCTGCTTCATGCTAAGAACTATTGTTGGTACAGTTCATGAATTAACACATTTAATATTTACAACAAACCAGTGAGGTAGTTACTTTCAGTATTACATTTTAAAGACAAGAAAACTGAAAAATAGATGGATTCAGTAACCAGCCCAAGCTCACCCAACCAGAAGATCAAAGAGCTGGAAATTATACCTACAACTCTAGTATAAGTGGAAGACTTTTGCCGTCTACGCTAGGCTGTTTATTACGGAACCTAGGCAATAGACTTGGGTAAAGTTTGGATGATGTCTTGTTCTTGAAAGGTAAAATCATCTGAGTTATATTCATCCTATCCTGTGGTCAAATTGTGACCATTCAAAATTTCAGTCAAATACTTGAATAACTTTTTAATGATTGAAAATGTTCTCCATATTTGCAATATTGTGTAGAAACTCATCTTGAAGCCTTACATTAGAATTCACTTTTTCTCCTTTGCCCACAGGATAAAAGCTAAATTCACTACCCTGGCATTCAAAATCTTCATGATCTAGTCCCAATCTACCTTTTCAATTTCAATGTCCATCACTCTTAATCACACATCTTGCATTTCAGCAGTATCTGGAAATAAATGTAGCCTTTTCCATGCTGTTTTATGTATCTTTCAGCCAAATCCCAATTCCTCTACAAAACTTCCTTAATTCTGTAAAACACTGCTGCTGCAGTTGCTTCTACTTCTCTTTCTTCTTCTCCTTTTATGAAGTTCTCTAAACCTCTATCTATAACTCTCATATAGCGCTTCTTATAGACCACTTTTTAGTATTATTGAATATTCATGGTATTTCTTGCAAAAATGCAGATTCTTGGGTGGTATAACCATAACACACTCACTTGTATATGCCCATACGTACCAACCAAGTGCTCATAAAAGTACATAATAGTTGTGTTAATAGAATTAAGGAAATCAAAAATAGAAATGATAAAAAAAGTATTTTATCCAGTTGTTTTAAAGGTCCATAGTTCGAGCCAAAGGAAGCATTATAAAAACTTATGAGTATCTACTTTTATAAAATGAACTCATAAATAATAAATAAAAAAGAGTCCAGAGCACATGATATATTTATGGAAAGTTCTGTATTTTTGTACTTCCCAAGATTCAATTACCATTATCAACATTCGATTTATATTTTTATTCCTTTTCATTTTTCCAGACTCAGAAACACGATGTGTTAAGGAATTCTGTCTTTTTATGTGTTTGTTACTTGCTTTCTGGTTAATCTCTTATAGTAAATTATATATTTGGGTTTTTCTTTTATCATTTTAGGAATATGACTCATGTTTTATCCAAAATCTTATACTTCTTTGTACTGTAAATAAGGTAGAAAATTAACTTCCGTTAACCTGACAGTTGTACATCATATATAGATTATTCTATACAATAAAATTTAGCCAATCAAATTTGTTTTTAATTTCCGTCTTCTAGGAAACCCTGGTGGCGTAGTGGTTAAGTGCTGAGGCTACTAACCAAAGGGTCAGCAGTTCGAATCTGCCAGACGCTCCTTGGAAACTCTATGGGGGAGTTCTACTCTGTCCTGTAGGGTCGCTATGAGTCGGAATCGACTCGACGGCACTGGGTTTGGTTTTTTTTTGTTTGTTTGTTTAGGGTTTTACCAAAGCTTTCCAAAAAGTTTTACATTAGATCATTTAGATAATTAACACACAAACACAAGTTCTCATATGAATAACATATAAAGCAAAAAAGTAGCGTACAAAAGGACAAATATTTTTTGGTTGGTTGAAGTTTAATGGGAGATAGGAGAAGAATAGAGATATGCCTATATTAGTTCTTTGTAATAGAACTTGCTGTGAAGATGGAAATGTCCCATGTTTGCATTTTCCAATATAGAAGCCAATAGCCACATAAGGTTTTGTTAATAAGGAAATGCACTTATCATTTCATTTAATTTTAATTAAATTTAAATAGTCACACATGGCAAGTGTCTGCCATCATGTGCCATTCTAGTATATAGTATGTACAAAATAGATCCAGATGGGGAATTGTGATGGGGAGGCACTATACATCTGAGACCATTGGGCATCTAGAGTTAAAGCTGCAAAACAAATTCTAAGACAGGGGACAGGAAGATGTCAAAGACAACTTTGCTTTACATTGTAACTGTGTTTTATATCTGCCTTGCTCATCATCAGAAATGATGAATTTTGGTGTGGAGGAATAGACTAAAAGAGTTGCCAAAGCAATGTGTTATTTGTTTTCCCAAACACTTGTCACACACCAGATGTTTAATAAATATTTTTGAATGAATACATAAAAATTACCAAATTAAATCTCTGATGCAAATGCCTGAATGAATGTACCACCAAAAACAAAACAAAAAAAAATACATATATATGTATGTATATCAGCATAAATGAGAGTTGAGAAATTTCTGGATCCACCTGTCAACCTGGTTTGGTAATGGGAAGACAGTTGAAAAAAATACCAAAATGCTTCTCTGTTTCAGCAAGTAGTCTTTGTACACTACTCTGGCAAGTTGGCATTGATATTTTTACATATATTCTCCATTTTTCTTTCAGTTTTGTAGCTACGAATCAAGGTATTAATAACATATATATATATACACACACATTTTTTTCAGTGCTACTTACCAACGTCATTGTCAACAAAGTAATTTCAATACCAGAAGTAAATGTTACCCTCATGTATTCTAAGTCTCTGTTCTGTTAAGACCAGGTATCTTAAACGAAAGCCCAGTGCCTTCGAGTCAATTCCGACTCATAGCGACCCTATTGTATCTTATTTAGGACAAGGTAAATGTCAACTGCACTTACTTTTTACTCCCACTAGTTCTATGGTGTGATAAGAATGTCACCAATTACCATTTTGCTGATACTCTTCATAATAAGGACTTGTTAAGCTAACAATGAGACAGGTATTCATCATTTAAGGGACTCCTGAGAAGACTGCTCACTAAGCCATTAATAATATTTCTGAAACATTTTTCATCTATGGATTCCATAAAGGCCTGGTTTCACTAGTATCTGGATTACTAATGGGGGAAAAAAAAAAAAAGATTAGTTAAATTAATGCTGGTATTTTGTAAAATAAAAAAAAAAAAATTAGATCAGGATGATTAGAGCTTTTTGCAGTTATTTTTATCCCAAAAATAAAACCATTCCGGAAGCCAACTCTTCAAAGGTTAGACTGGACTATAAGACATAAAATGACACTGGTGAGGAGTGTGCTTCTTAGCTCAAGTAGACACATCAGACTAAGTGGGCAGTTCCTGTCCAGAGGTGAGATGAGAGTCCAGAGAGGGACGGGAGCTGGTTGACTGGACACATGAAATACAGGGTGGAGAGGAGGAGTGTGCTGTCACATTATAGGGAGAGCACCTAGGGTCACATAACAATGTGTGTATAAGATTTTTTATGAGAAACTGACTTGAATCGTAAACTTTCACTTAAAGTACAACTAAAAAAACAAAACAGGGTACTTCTGGGTTCAATCTAGAATACAAACAAGTCAGAAGTCAAGATCTCAAAACTTCACCGCTATAGAATGTCAGTCAAATTGACTTTGGCCTGAAATTTGTTCATATTAGGAATTACCAGTTGTTCACCAGAGCCATAGAGCTCAATCACATATTCATGAGATGTTTAGATTTAAGCATTGAAGTTTTCGATGGAAGACAATTGTCTTAATTATCTAGTGCTGCTATAATAGAAATACCACAGTTGGCTTTAATAAATAGAAATTTATTCTTTCACAGTTTAGGAGGCTAGAAGTCCGAATTCAGGGCCCCAACTCCAGGGAAATCCTTTTCTCTCTCTGTCAGCTCTTGGGGAAGGTCCTTGTCATCAATCTTTTCCTGGGTCTAGTAGCTTCTCAGTGCAGGGACCCTCAAGTCCAAAGGATGTGCTCCACTCCCAGTTCTTCTTTCTTAATGGTAGGAGGTCCCTCTCTTCTCTGCTGGATTCTCTCTTTTATCTCAAAAGAGATTGACTCAAGATACCAACCAATTTTGTAGATTGAGCCCTGTCCATTAACATAACTGCCCCTAATCCTGCCTCATTAACATCACACAACACAGAGGATAATCATGTTAGATCACAAAATGGTGGACAACCACACAATACTGGGAATCATGGCCTAGCCAAGTTCACACACATCTTTGGGGGACACAATTCAATCCATAACAACAGCTTTAACTTTAAATTCAAATCACAAACTTCAAATAGGTGCCTCACACTGTCTGGCACCATGACTTCATAATTCTAGAAAGCTCACTTTCCCACTTGTGGCAGTCAGGAGAATTTGCTCACTGGAACCATGACTGACCAAAGGTCCCAGCTGCTGTACCCTGAAACCCATCACTGCATTGGCAGTAAGGCCATACTTTCCATGACTGAGCCCTGCAGGGATACCAAGGTAGGCTTGTATCTGGGAGACACAGACTCCTCTGACAATCAACTTTGGCTTAAAGACTGTTATGGATTGAATTGTGCCCCCAGAAAATATGTATTGAAGTCCTAACCTCCAAACCTGTGGATGTAAATCCATTTGGGAATAGGTTTTTCTTTGTTATGTTAATGAGGCCATACTAGTATACAATGTGTCTTAAACTTGATCATTTATAAGAACAGCAGTTTAGGCATGGATGCAAGCAAGCACAAATGGAGGAAAAATAGATGCCACATGGAGATTGCCAAGGAATGGAGGAACTTCGGGGCTAGAGAAATCAAGACAAGGATTTTCCCCCAGAGCAAACAGAGAGAGCCTTCCCTTATAGTTGGTACCCTGATTTTGGACTTCTAGCCTCGTAAAGTGTGAGAATAAATTTCTGTTCACTAAAGCCACCTACTTGTGGTATTTCTGTTATAGCAGCACTATGAAACTAAGGCAGTTTTAAGTAGTAAGGGTTTGTGTATAAAATTTTAATAAATTGGTCATCAACCTAACAACACTTTGCATGACATGCTCTTGCATGTTGACTCTCATATACTTCATCTCTGTCAAAACTGGAACATAATGATTAACTGTGGTGGCATGAATATGTCAGTACTTATGCAGTGTGCCTGCTGGTATCTATCAGAATTTTTCAGTAAAAATACTATTCAGCTGTAACAGCAACACCTTTCCATTTCATAGTATGTTATGTAGGACAGCATCTGAGAAACCACTTTGAGCCAAATACTGTATGGATTTAAATTGCCGATCTCATGAGAGCAAAACTGCCCCTTCTCATAGGGCTCTAAGCAAGGATTTTGGCCACCTATCAAAGGCCAACACTGAGGTGAAACCTCAGCAACCAGGCGACTACTAAAAGCTGCACTGAATGATTCCCATGGGTACTGGAAGACAGTACATAAGTGTCTGTTCCCTTAGTAAAGTTTAAACCCTAGAAACATCTGGCTCCACATTAAAAAAAAAAAAAAAGGCACAACTAGCTTTGTTTGTTTTGTATTTCCCTTTTATAGCAAAAGTAATTTCTGACTGAGACAGCAAAACAGGTCCTGGATAGTTTGCAAAATACATCATTGTGATGCATTGTTTCATGGCTGTAGTATAATTTAGCTATGCTTTTCAAATTGTAAGTATTGTATTTAGACTCAAAATTGTACTTTATTCTTTTAACACTCAAAAAAATGGTATGGAATTTTAGATGCTGAGTAACATTCAAAACAAATCAATATATTGTTCATGCATGATGTGCAAAAGAAATTTTTTTGTAATTCCTGTCTTTTCAGATCATTAATCTTAATCATTATATTACACAGACTTTATACCACCCTCAAAATGACTAATACGGCAATCCTTATAATTCTGAAAATTGGATAGAACACATATTCCAGAGTGAATCAATCAACAAAGTAATTCTCATGAGACAAATGCAGCTGTCATTTAGCCCTGTAGGTTCTTGACATTAAACAAAAACGGAAGCAAGGGCAAAAGATGAATACCCTTATGCCTAGAATTTATTTTGGAGATTTTTTTATATTATTGTCTTTTCATGGTATTAGATTTTAAGTATTGAATCACTGCCTATCTGCTTATTCTGCAGATAAAAACAAATGTTCCTCTATTATTGAATCCTGACGAAAAACAAATGAATATAAGATTTGGATTAAAAATGTCAAGGTTAGGTCACATATAAGGAACAGAAAAATGTCTTTATAAAAATTGTTACATTTTTGAAAATATCAGCACTCTGCCATCCCCACAAACATGCCAGAGACAAGTCTTTAGGAGACAAGCATTTCTGATTGTGTTGAGTTATTTTGCTTATTTGCTGAATTAGTGAATTATTATCTTTAGGTACAGATATTTTCAGTATATGTCACCCCTTCTCCCTTTTACATCATGACATTGAAAATAACAAATTACACTGAGACGAAGGCAGGAATAAAGGACAACTATGGTAACTACTACAGCAGAGAAATCCTGCAACAATAGAATCAACAAACTATAACCTATAAATTGAAAGACAGATGATAGATAGATAGACAGACAGACAGACAGATAGATAGATAATAGCTAGATAGATAGATGATAGATAGATAGATAACTACTACAGCAGAGAAATCCTGCAACAATAGAATCAACAAACTATAACCTATAAATTGAAAGACAGATGATAGATAGACAGACAGATAGATAGATAATAGCTAGATAGATAGATGATAGATAGATAGATAGATAGATAGATAGATAGATAGATAGATAGATAGATAGATATGCCAAGAGGCAAGGGAACACACCCACTTGCAGATACAGGTTCAGAGGTGGAAATTTCTAGATAAATGACTTTAGGTGCTTCACATGTATTAATACAGACAATAGAGCACACAAATGGCACAGTCAGGGAAACCTCTTAGACATAACTGAGCACCTCACGGGATGAAGTTCCCAGGCTGGAAGGCAAAGGACCATAGACATAGACTCAAGGGACGTCTACGTCAATTGGTACAGCATAGTTCTTAAAGGCAATGTTCTACATCCTACTTTGGTGAGCAGCATCTGGGAGTCTCAAAAGCTTGCAAGTGGCCATGTAAGATACAACTATTGGTCTCTTCTACTCCAGAGCAAAGAAGAGGGAAAAATGCTAAAGACCCAAGGGAATAATTAATCCGAAGGACTAATGGACCACATAAACTACAGCCTACACAACCCCGAGACCAGAAGAATTAGATGGTGTCCAGCTACCACTACCAACTGCTCTGACTGGGATTACAATAGAAGGATCTGGACAGAGCAGGAGAAAAATGTAGAACAAATAATTACATTCACACACACACAAAAAAAAACAGACTTACTTGTCTGACAGAGACAGGTTAACTCCCAAGACTATGGCTCCCAGACACCTTCCTAACTCAGACATGAAACAAGTCCTGAAGTTCACCTTTCAGCCAAAGATTAGGCAGGCCTATATTTTTTATAAGATAAACAATAACACACATAAGGAAGGTACTTCTTAGATCAAATAAGTATATGAGATCAAATAGGCAACACTTTCCCAGGAACAAAGAGAAAAAGGCTGGAGGGGACAGGAAAACTGGATGAATGGAAATGGTAAATCCAGAGCGGAAAGGAAAAGGAGAAGAATGCTGACACGATGCAGGATTGCAACCAATGGCATCAATTGTGTATACATTTTTGAATTAGAAACTAATCTGCTCTGCAAATTCTCACATAAATAACAATTTAAAAAAAATGAGGCAAGACAGCATAGTACTTGCTAGCTTAAATACTAATTTCAAATTCACTACAACTAATCTCTCATATTTCTTGATTTTGACATATTACATTGGGCAAATCTGCTGTAAAAGACCTCACTAAAGAGATAAAAAAACAAAAATGTCACTTTGAGGGTTAAGGCACCTGAACCAAGCCATGGTGTTTTCAATTACCTCATAGGCATGTAAAAGCTGGACAATGAATAAGGAAGACTGAAGAAGAATCAATGCCTTTGACTTATGGTATTGGCAAAGAACATTGACTGAATATGTCATGGACTACCAGAAGAATGAACAGGTCTGTCTTGGAAGAAGTACAGCCTGATGTCTCCTTAGAAGTCAGGATGCCGAGACTTTGTCTAACGTACTCTGGACATTTTATCAGGAGGGACCAGTCCCTGGAAAAGGACATCATACTGGGTAAAGTGCAGGGTCAGCAAAAAAGAGGAAGACCATCAACAAGGTAGATTTACACAGTGGCTGCAACTATGGGCTCAAACACAGGAATGATTGTGAGAATGGTTCAGGACCAGGCAGTGTTACATTCTGTTGTATGTAAGGTTGCTATGAGTCAGAACTGACTTGATGGCACCTAACAACAACAACAATCTCTCATAATAAGCATTCTTGATCAATACGATCACTGTCCCATATTCCTGAAGGGGAAAATTAGGATCAGAATATTTAAAAGGACTTGCCTTGTTAAATTCATTTATGAGATTGTGAAATAAGTTTTTAAGTAAGTTTGTAATGTGGTGTGGAATTCTTATTTCAACCTAAGTTGGACAGCCTGGTCAATAAAGGTGAAAATTATCTACTGTTTTTCTTTGTTTCTTTCTTTTCTGTAGTCAATTTTGATTAGGCGATCACTTTTTCAATGTAAAATTTCTCATACCCACATTTTCATGTATTCATTTTCAATATTATTTAGCACTGATTCGGTATAAAGAATTTAAGTACATACTGATAAAAGCAAAAATTATAAGACACAAATCCCTGCCTTGAGGAATTTATAAGTTCATAATAATAGTTAATAAAAATAATGATTTATAACGTTTATAGACAAGCCGGAAGCCCTGGTTAAGAGCTACAGCTGTTAACAAAAAGGTTGGCAGTTAGAATCCACCAGGCACTCCTTGGAAACCCTATGGGGCAGTTCTACTCTGTCCTTTAGGGTCACGATGAGTTGGAATTGACTCAACGGCAACCGGTTTGGTTTTCTTTTTTTTTTTTTTTTGTATGCTAGGCACATATATCTTGATACATGTTAATTCATGTAATCTCACAATATGACTCTGAGAAAGGTCCTGTTATTACCTCCATTTTTCAAATGAGAAAACCAAAGGCCAGGGAACCAACTTAAAAACTCAAACATTTAGTAATATTTGGGAAAGTATAACAATAAAACCATTGTGGTAGAGCTGATTCAGACTCATAGCGAACCTAAGGACAGAGTATAGAACTTCCCTATAGGGTTCCCAAGGAGTTGCTAGTGGATTCAAACTGCTGACCTTTTGGTTAGCAGGTGATACATAGATATAAATTCTGAAGTTTCCTTTAGCAATTTTTTTTCTTTTCTTTTCTCCTGAAACAAAAGCACAAGCTTTAATAATTCTTGGCACAAACCCGTGAATATTCTTCCACGATTGTCACTATGACTATTTACTATGAAAGAATTGCCTTACAATTCAAACAATAGCACTAAGACCCTTGCATACTCTTCCTCTCATTCTATCCTTTCTCTCCTAGTATAATAACCTGTAAGCAGAAGCTTGCCTACCCAAAGAGTGTTCTTATTTCAGGATTGCTGAGGCTCAGACAGGGTTCCAATACCAAAGCCCTTGATTCATTTACTTAGATAAGGAATACTAAAGCCAAACCCATTGCTGCCAAGTCAATTCCGACTCATAGAGATCCTATAGGACAGAGTATATCTTCAATATTATACAGAGAAAAGAAAACATGAAAATAATTTCTTTAAATGTTTAGAAACCTGAAAATGCTATTAAAAGAAAGGAAAATTGCAGACCAACATCTCTCATAAACATAGATACAAAAACCCTTTACAATATATTAACAAATTGAAACTAGTGACATATAAAAAGCATAACACATTATAATCAAGTAAGGTTTATTACAGATAAGCAAATTTGTTTTAACATTTTAAAATAAATCATTAACCCAGAAATGAAAAAAAGATCATATGATTTTTCTTATTAGACACAAAAACATGACAATATTCAATTGTCACTCATTATTTTTAAACATCATTTTAGCAAACCAGGAATAGAAGAATACTTTATTAATCTGGTAAACACACACACACACACATAGCCTATAGCAAGCCTCACACTCAAAAGTAAAATGATAAATGTATTCTCTACAGATCAGGACCAAGAAAAGGATACCTGCTATCACAGCTTCTGTTAAAAAATGTACTGGAACTAAAGAAAAACAGGAGAGGGAGTAAATATTCCAAATAAGAAATGAGATGGGTGACATTACAACAGATGCAACTGAAATAAAAAGGATCATAACAGAATGCTATGAAAAATTGTACTCCAAAAAATTTGAAAACCTAGAGGAAACAAATTTCTAGAAACACATTACCTACCTAAACTAACACAAGCTGAAATATAAAATCTGAACAGAACCATAACCAGAGAAAAGATTGAAGGGATAATAAAAAAAAAAATTCCAACAACAAAAATAAAGCCCTATCCAAGATGGTTTCACTGGATAATTCTACCCCCAGTACTAACCAGTACTACTCAAACTAATTCAGAGCATAGAAAAATGATACTCCCAAATTCATTCTATGAGGCTAGAATAACACTGACACCAAGCCCATGCAGAGACACCACAAAAAAGAAAATTTCAGACTAATATCTCTCATGAATATAGATGCAAAAATTCTCAACAAAGTTCTACTCAACAAAATTCAGTATCATATCAAAAAACTAATACACCACAACAGAGTGAGATTCATACGAGGTATGCATGGATATTTCAACATTAGAAAAGCAATCAACATAAACCACCACAGAAATAGAAAAAAGAAAAGAATCACATGATCATCTCAACTGATGCAGAAAAGGCATTTGATAAAGTTCAACACCTATTCCTGATAAAAACTCTCCATATAATAGGTATAGAAGGGAAATTCCTTGTAAGGGGCATTTATATAAAACCAACAGCCAACATCTTTCTCAATGGAGAGAGGTTGAAAGCATTTCCCTGCGAACGGGAACAAGACAAGGATGCCCTTTATCACTATTCCTATTTAACATTGTGGTGGAAGTACTTGCTAAAGAAAAAAGGCAAGAAAAAGAAATAAAAGGCATCCAAATTGGAAAGAAAGAAGTAAAACTTTCCCTATCACAGATGATATGATCCCATACATACAGAACACCAAAGGTTCCACAAGAAAACTACAGGAACTAATAGAAAGATTCAACAGAGTAGCAGGATACAAGATCAACATACAAAAATCAGTTGAATTCCTAGCACCAACAAGGAGAACTTCGGAAAGGAAATCAGGAAAACGATACCATTGAAAATAGCCCTTAACAAGATAAAATACTTAGGAATAAATTTAACCAGGAAAATAAAAGACCTATACAAGGAAAACTACAAAACACTATTGCAAGAAACCAAGGGAGACTTGCATAAATGGAAAAACTTATACCATGCTCAGGGATAGGAAGACTCAACATTTTGAAAATGTCAAGCCTACCCAAATTGATCTACAGATATAATGCAATTCCGATCCAAATGCCAACATTATTTAATAAGATGGAAAAGCTAATCACCAAATTTATATGGAAAGTAAAGAGGCCCAGATAAGCAAAGCAGTATTGAAGAAAAAGAACGAAGTAGGAGGCCTCATACTACCTGATCTCAGAACCTACTATGCAGCCACAATAGTCAAAACCTGGTACTAATACAACAGATATACAGACCAATGGAACAGAATCAAGAACCCAGATGTAAATTCATCCACCTATGGTCAGCTGATCTTTGACAAAGGACCAAAGTCCATTAAATGAGGGAAAGTCAGTCTTTTAAACAAATGATTCTGGCAAAGCTGATGTCCATCTGTAAAAAAATAAAACAGGACCCATACTTCACACAGTACACAAAATCTAACTTAAAATGGATCAAAGACCTAAATATAAAACCTAAAATGATAGAGATCATGAAAGAAAAAAAAAGGACAACACTAGGAGCCCTAATATATGGCATAAATATAATACAAACAATAACTAACCCTGTGCCTTAGATAACTGGGAGCTCCCAGAAATTAAAGAAGACTATGCTCATCAAAAGACTTCATCAAAAGAGAACCTACAAACTAGGAAAATTTTTTGCCTGTAATATATTCAACAAAGGTCTAATCTATAAAACCTATAGAATACTTCAACATCTCAATAACAAAAAGACAATCCAATTAAAAATAAGCAAAGCAAGTGAACACACATTTCACCAAAAAAAAGGTACTTAAGTAATTAAAGGACGCATGAGAAAATGCTTGTGATCATTAGCCATTAAAAAAAAAAAAAACTGAACCCAGTGTCGTCGAGTTGATTCCGACTCATAGCGACCCTATAGGACAGAGTAGAACTGCCCCATAGGGTTTCCAAGGAGCGCCTGGCGGATTTGAACTGCTGACCCTTTGGCTAGCAGCTGTAGCACTTAACCACTACGCCACCAGTGTTTCTTCATTAGCCATTAGAGAAATGTAAATCAAAACTACAGTGAGATATCATCTCACCTGACATTACTGGCACTAATCAAAAAAACAGAAAATAACAAATATTGAAGAGGTTGCAGGGAGAATGAACTCTTATGCACTGTTGGTGGCAATGTAAAATAGTACATCCATTTTGAAAAATGATATGGTGTTTCCTTAAAAAGCTAAAAATGGCAATACCATATAATCCAGCAATCACACTCCTAGGAGTATATCCCAGAGAAATAAGAACTATCGCACGAATAGACATAAGGACATCCATGTTCACTGCAGCATTATTCACAATAGCAAAAACGTGGAAACAACCTCAGTGCCCGTTAACAGATGAATGGATAAACAAACTATGGTCTATAAACACAATGGAGTATTATGCAATAATAAAGAACAATGATGAATCTGTGAAACATCTCACAACATAGGTGAATCTGGAAGGCATTGTGCTGAGTGAAATAAGTCAATCACAAAAGGACAAATATTGTTTGAGACCACTATTATAAAAACCCAAGAGAAGGTTTATACACAGAGGAAAACAACCTTTGATGGTTATAAGGGACGGAAGGGGTAGGGAGAAGAAATCATTAACTAGAGAGTAGACTAGTTAACTTTGGTGAAGACAACACACAATATTGGGGAAGACTGTTCAACTTGATCTAGGCAAAGTTATAGAAGCTTCCTAGACACATCCAAAAACTTGAGGGAACGAGTTGCTGGAGATGACAGCTGGGGGCCATGGCCTCAGGGGACATCTATGTCAATTGGCATAACATAGTTTATAAAGAAAATGTTCTACATCCTACTTTCTTGAGTAGCGTTGGGGGTTCTAAAAGCAGCCATCTAAAATACATCCTTTGGTCCCAGCACATTTGGAGCAAGGAGAATGAAGAAAAGCAAAGACACAAGGAAAATATTAGTGCAAAGGACTAATGGGCCACATGAACCACAGCCTCCGTCAGTCTGAGCGCAGAATAACTAGATAGAGCCTGGCTACCACTGACTGCTCTGACAGGGATCACAATAGACGGTTCCAGACAGAGTGGAAGAAAAATGTAGAACGAAATTCAAATTCACGCACACACACAAAAAAAGAAAAAAACAAAGAGGAACCAGACTTACTGGTCTGATAGAGATTAGAGGAACCTCTAGACCATGGTCTCCAGACACTCTGCTAACTCAGAAATGAAGCCACTCCCAAAGTCCCCTTTTCAGCCAAAGATTAGACAGGTCTATAAAACAAACAATAGCATGCTCAAGGAACGTGCTTCTTATTTCAATGTTGCATAGGAGACCAAATGGGCAGCTCCTGCCCCAAAGCAAAGACTAGAAGAAAGAAAGGGACCGGAAAACTGGGTGAATGAGAGCCCAGGGTGGAAAGGGAAGGGGGAAAATGCTGACACATTGTGAGGATTGCAACCAATGTCGCAAAACAATTTGTGCATAAATTTTTTAATGAAAAACTAATTTGCACTCTAAACTTTTACCTAAAACACAATAAAAATTAAAAACTGTGCTAGAAGAACTAACCAGTGGAAAGAGTGGAGGAGGGAAGAGATGAAGTCATGAGAATTGGAAAAGAAAAAATAAAAACCACCATTGTTTTCAGAAATGTGAATGAAAACCCAAAATAATTTACAGAAACTTACAAATGAATTTAGCATGGTATTTGAATAGAGAAACAACACATTAAATTCAATTGTAATTTCATATATCAGAAAAAAATTGAAAATGTAAATTCCAAAAAATGCCATTTAAAATATTATTTAAAAAAATAACGTATGCATGAATAAAGCTACTGAAAGATGAGTAACCAAAAACAATATTAAGATTAAACAAAATAAATACATGAAAACATAGACCAATTTCATATTGTGAAATTCAATAATTCAAAGACATCAATTTCTTTAGTCTGTAAACTCAATTCAACCTTATTAAAAATAGTCCATCAAGATTTTTTGCAGATATTACAAGTTTAAAATTTACATGAATATGTAAAGAGTCAGGAATATCCAAAACATCTTTAAGAAGAATAAAGCTGGAAGATTTATGCTATCTGATATCAAGATCTATTGCAAAGCTAAAGTTTTTAAGACTGTGGTATTAGAGTATGAATAGAGAAACTGACCAGGGATTAGAAGAAAGAGACTAAAAATTCACTGGAGAAGTGAAGTGCAATGGAGAAAGGATGGTCTTTTCAATAGATGCCGCTGGTCAATGGGATAGTGTCTGGAAAACAATGTACAGGTAGTCCCCAACTTACAACATGTTCGAGTTATGACTAACCACGCTTACAAATGCCTATTGTGTGTGTTTTTTTAAGTTTTTTTGGCACATATTATATTTAGGAATATTTTTTACTACGTACAATGTTGCAGTATGGAATTTGCTGGTGTTACCATTCTCAGATGTTCACTCACAGATGTCCAGTGTTATGATTTACTGTTCAAAACACTGCCAGATAGCAGGCTACAGCCTGGTTGACAATGAAGTCTGTAGCAGCGTCAATATCAGTGTCTGAAGTCATAGAGAATATAGAAAAGCGGGTAATGTTCATCTCTAATGATACAAAACAACTGAACTGCGCAAGCACACTACAGCCGTTAGGACTCTGACTTCATTGTTACCACAGTAATGCTGACTTCATTGTCAATCAGGCCTACAGTGTGATCTTATTCAGCTTTTAGTACCACCAGAAGAATCAGTTGTTAATTTGAAGCTGAGTTGTTCAACTTTCTCACACTGTAACACCTACACTGCTTATACCCCAATAACATGTACAGCAATAACAGTCCTGCCACTGTAAATTATAAACTGAAGAAGAAGGTAAGGAAGGTTCTAGACATGGATGTAAAGATGAAGACCATTAAGGCATATGATAATGGAAAGAAAGTCAGGGAAATATATAAGGAAGGACTGTCTCATTCTACCATTTCAACTCATTAAGGATAAGAACAGGATTTTGGAGGTAGTTAAAAGAGCAACTGGTATAAAATTGACAATTTTAACAAAGAAGAGGCAAGGGCCAACCCATGAGATGGAGAAGCTGCTTATGATTTGGATAGAAGATAAATTCAGAAGAGCATTCCTATGAGTTTACTGATGATTCAAATGAAGGCACATAGCCTTTCTGAAAACCTGAAGGAGCGTCAAGGAAAAGACTACCAGGACTTCTTTAATGCCAGCGAGGGCTTGTTTCGTCACTTCAGACTCAGATTTGGCTTACATATGTGTGTCTAACTTTGAAAAGCAGGAAGCACCAATGTTGAAGCTGCGGAAAATTTCAAGAATGGGCTGGATAAGATAATACCAGATAAAGAATATCTACCAGACCAGATTACGTAATGTTTCCAACCCTCAAAGACAAATACATATTGGATTTATAAATATACTAATAATAAAAGTCAATAATAATAAAAACTAAAAAAAAAAAAAAACAACGATGTATTCGAATTACATCAGAACTAACAACGGAATTGGCGAAATGGAATCCCATTGTAAGTCAGGGACTATGTGTATCTTCATCCCAACATCATGCTATACCAAAGAAAATTAATAAATAAATAATAAAGCATTTCATAGGAAAATTTAGAACATTTTCTTAAATTTAGAATATGCAAAAATGTGTTAAATATGACACAAAATGTGCTAACGATACAGAGAAAAACATGATAAAATAAACTACATTAAAATTAAGAATTTCTTTTAAAATAGGACATATTAAGAGAGTAGAAACGCAAGCTAGAAAACGAGCTAAAATATCTGTCTACATAAAGAATTGTATCCATAATATATAAAGAAACACAAGTGGCAAATGACACATAAAAAAAAAAAAAAAACAGTGCCGTCGAGGCAATTCCGACTCACAGCAACCCTACAGGACAGAGTAGAACTGCCCCATAGAGTCTCCAAGGGGCGCCTGGCGGATTCGAACTGCCAACCCTTTGGTTAGCAGCCATAGCACTTAACCACTATGCCACCAGGGTTTCCAAATGACACGTAGCACTCAAAAAATACTTCACAAAAGAGTATATCCAAATGGTCAATTAACAATAACATTAACAAAACCTTTTCCTAAACGTTTAAATTAATTCCTAGATGTTTAATTAATTTTCATCAGGCAAATGCAAATACAAACCAGCCCATAGACACCAAAATAGATAAAAATGAAAAACAATATACCAAGTACTAGAAAAACATGGAGCAACCACAACTCATATACTTTGGAGAATTATTTGGTGGTGTGTAATAAAGCTGAATATATGAATAAACTTCTTGTTAGGTACCGTCATGTCTCTTCTGACTCACAGCAACCCTACATACAATAGAATGAAACACTACCAGGTCCTGCACCATCCTCACAGTCATTGGTGTATTTGAGCCCACGGTTGCAGCCACTGTTCATCTCATTGAAGGTCTTCCACTTTTTTGCTGACCCTCTACTTTACCAAGCATGGTGTCCTTTTCCAGGGCTGGTTCCTCCGGATAACATGTCCAAAGTACATGAGATGAAGTCTCGCCATCCTCACTTCCAAGGAGCACTCTGGCTGTACTTCTTCCAAGAAAGACTTTTTCATTCTTCTGGTAGTCCATGGTATAGTCAATATTATCCACCAACACCATAATTCAAAGGGATCAATTCTTCTTTGGTCTTCTATATCCAGTGTCCAGCTTTCACATCCATATGAGGTGATTAAAAATATCATGGCTTAAGTCAGCCACGACTTAGTCCTCAAAGTGACATCTTTGCTTTTGAACATTATAAAAAGTTCTTTTGCAGCATATGTGCCCAAAGCAGCACATTGTTTGATTTCTTAACTGCTGTTTCCATAGGCACTGATTGTGGATGCAAGTAAAACGAAATCCTTGACAACTTCAATCTTTTCTCCACTTACCATGATGTTGCTTATTGGTCCAGTTGTGAGGATTTTTGTTTTCTTTATGTTGAGGCGCAATCCATACTGAAGGCTGTGGACTTTGATATTCATCAGTAAGTGCTTCAAGTCCTCTTCACTTTCAACAAGCAAGGTTGTGTCATCTGCATATCGCAGGTTATTAATGAGTTTTCCACCGATCTTGATGTCATGTTCTTCTTCACATAGTCCAGCTTCTTGGATTATTTCCTCACAATACAGATGGAATACCAAAAACCAAACCCAAAGCCGTCAAGTTGATTCCGACTCATAGTGACCCTATAGGACAGAGTAGAACCGCCCCATAGAGTTTCCAAGGAGTGCCTGGCAGATTTGAACTGCTGACTCTTTGGTTAGCAGCTGTGGCACTTAACCACTACGCCACCAGGGTTTCCACAGATGGAATAAGTGTGTTGAAAGAATACAATCATAACACAGACCTTTCTTGATTTTAAACCACACAGTATCCCCTTGTTCTGTTCGAAGGACTGCCTCTTGGTTGATGTACAGGTTCCTCATGAACACAATTAACTGCTCTGGAATTCCCGTTCTTTGCAATGTTATCCATAATTTGTTATGATCCACACAGTTGAATGCCTTTGCATGGTCAATAAAACACAGGTAAACATCTTACTGGTATTCTCTGCTTCCAGACAGGACCCATCTGACATCAGCAATGATAACCCTCATTCTACATCCTCTTCTGAATCTGGCTTGAATTTCTGGCAGTTCCCAGTTGATGTACTACTGCAACCATTTTTTAATTATTTTCTGGAAGATTCTACTTGCATATGATATTAATGACATTGTTCAATAATTTCTGCATTCTGTTAGATTACCTTTCTTTGAGATGGGTACAAATATGGATCTCTTCCAGTTGGTTGGTCAAGTAGCTGTCTTCCAAATTTCTTGGCATAGACGAGTGGGCACCTCCAGTACTGTATCCATTTTTGAAACATCTCAATTGGTATTCTGTCAGTTACTGAAGCCTTGTTTTTTGCCAATGCTTTCAGTGAAGCTTGGACTTCTTCCTTCAATAGCATCGGTTCTTGAACATATGCTACCTCCTGAAATAGTTGAACATCGACCAGTTCTTTTTGATACAGTGACTATGTGTATTCCTTCTATCTTCTTTTGATGCTTCCTGTGTCATTCAATATTTTGCTCATATAGCCCTTCAATGTTGCAACTTGAGGGTTGAATTTTTTCTTAAGTTCTTTCAGCTTAAGAAATGCTGAGCATGTTCTTCCCTTTTGGTTTTCTAACTCCAGGTCTTTGCATAGTTCTTTATAATACTTTATTTCTCTGTTCAGCTCTTTTACTTCATCATTTCTTCCTTTCATTTTATCTACTCCACGTTCAAGAGCAAGTTTCAGGGTCTCTTGTGGCATCCATTTTGGTCTTTTCTTTCTTTCCTGTCCTTTTAATGACTGTTTGCACTCTTCATTTATGATGTCCTTAATGTCATCCCATAACTCATATTGTCTTTGGTCATTACTGTTCAGTGCATCAAATCTATTCTTGAGATGGTCTCCAAATTCAGGTGGGATATACTCAAGGTAGTATTTTGTTTCTTGTGGACTTGTTTTAATTTGCTTCATCTTCATCTCAAACTTGCATAAGAGCAATTGATGGTCTGTTCTAAATTCAGTCCCTGGCCTTTGTTCTGACTGATGATATTGAGCTTTTCCTCCATCTCTTTCCACAGATGTTGTCGATTTGATTCCTGTTTTTTCCATCTGGTGAGGTCTACATGTATAGTCACTGTATACGTTGTTGAAAAAAGGTATTTGCAATGAAGAAGTCATTGGTCTTGCAAAATTGTATCATGCCATCTCATCATTTCTATCCACACAGCCATGTTTTACAATTACCAATCATTCTTTGTTTCCAACTTTCGCATTTCAATCAACAATAATTATCAATGCATCTTGATTGTATGTTTGATCAATTTCAGACTACGAAAATTGGTAAAAATCTTCAATTTTCTCATCTTTGGGACTAGTAGTTGGTTCGTAAATGAGGATAATAGTCTTATTAACTGATTTTTCTTGTAGGTGCTTGGGTATTATCCTATCACTGACAGCTCTGTATTTCAAGATAGATCTTGAAGTGTTCCTTTTGTTGATGAACGCAATGGCATTCCTTTTCAATTTGTCATTCCTGCATAGTAGACCGTATGATTGTCTGATTCAAAATGGCCAAAACCATTTCAGCTTGCTAATGCCTAGGATATTGACTTTTATGCTTTCCATTTCATTTTTGATGATTTCCAATTTTCCTAGGAAACCCTGGTGGCATAGTGGTTAAGAGCTACAGCTGTTAACCAAAACGTTGGCAGTTCAAATCCACCAGAAACTCCTTGGAAACCCTATGGGGCAGTTCTACTCTGTCCTATAGGGTTGCTATGAGTCGGAATCAGCTTGACAACAATGGGTTTTTGGGGGTTAATTTTTCTAGATTCGTATTTCTTATATTCCATTTTCCAATTATTAATGGATGTTTGCAGGTGTTTCTTCTCATTTTGAGTCATGCCACATCGTCGGAATCAGCTTGACAACAATGGGTTTTTGGGGGTTAATTTTTCTAGATTCGTATTTCTTATATTCCATTTTCCAATTATTAATGGATGTTTGCAGGTGTTTCTTCTCATTTTGAGTCATGCCACATCATCCTAGTCTGTCTTAAACTGGAAGCTCTTCTGAGACCTGCCCACCATGGATGACCCTGCTAAAACTTGAAATACCGGTGGCATAGCCTCCAGCATCACAGCAACAGACCAGCCACCACAGTATGACAAACTTGCTTTTTAATAAATAAATTATGACTCAGCAATTCTCCTCAGTGATGTATGGCCAATAGAAATGCTCTCCTAAATGAGAATTGTTTATGACAGCTAGAGTGTTCATTGCAGCACAATTTAAAATAGCACAGAACTAAAAATTATCCAAATATTTATTAGTAGTAGAAAGAGTAAAATACATTATCCATCCATCCAAAATATACATTGCATATTCACACAATGGAATACTTGAAATCTATAAGCCAGAAAAGACTCACTTGGGTTAGTCAGCAATGAATGGCAGTGGCCAGAATAGGGCATGTGGGTAGGAGAAATGGATGGGTCTGCGTAATGGTAATGTTCTGTTTCTTTATTTCGGGTCTGGTCACATGGGTGTGTTCGGTTTATAAAAATTCTGCAAGCCATAAAGAGTTTGATATGTGCACTTTTTCATATATATGTTACACTTCAACACAGAAATTCTAAAAATAATTTTAAAAGAAAAGCTACTGTGGATAAAATCTCTGGATTCTAAAACAGCAAAAAATTATAAATTTGAGTTCACACATGGTGAATTAAAAAGAAAATTAATGAACGAACATTAAAACATAATTCTCTTTTATGAACCTAGTTTTATTTTGTACATATTATAATGAGTGATTTTATTAAAAAATAATTTTAAATTAAATTTGTGCACATTTGTATAATTCCTACCAATAAATTTGTTCACAGGTTGTAACAAAATTTTGCCACCTGGCATTCATCTCATAGGAGTAGGAAAGTGTTTAACAAAGACAACTAACAATTGTACATGATTTTTATTGCCAAAAAAAAAATCAAATTTTACTTTTCCAGCTAGTTTTAACTCTATGGAAAATTTAAACCCACTGACTCAATTGAAAGTATAGTGCAATTTTGGGTCACTTTGGTAACATTTTTCACCCATTTCTTAGAAAATATTGGTGTATATTTTTGTCACTCTTCCACATCCACACCCATTGCCGTCTAAGCAAGTCAACTAGATAGAAGCAAATATGCCATCTTTCTTTGAAAACACTTAGTTTTTAAAAAAAAAAACTAAGGAATCCACTGTCAATCCCAGAAGAAACTGTGACATAGTAATATGGGTCTTCAGTTTCTCAAACCCTACTGTTTTTGTCTTGCCCTTCTGCTACCCCACACTTCACACACATGCACACACACACACTCACATGCTACTACGAGGTGCCCTGTGTCCTCCAGGTCTGTATTTATGGAGGAACCACCCTGAGGCTAATTTCCAGGGGCAGAGCTCCTTATGTCAAATTCCTCCTGCCCTTTCTGGTAACAAAATTTGCCAGTTTTTTTTTTTTTTTTTTTTTTTTTATCCCATTCTGCCAGGAAAAGCCTACTTTACAAAGAGGCAACTAAAACTCGTGTGACCTGTGGATAAATACCCTAAGAGACCTTGCTTCCTCTCCCAAGGAAAAGTCATCTCAAGGCTAGGCCTTAACCTTAAAGCATGACACCAGTGATGGACTCATTAGACATCATGAAACACTCGGAGGAGAGCTGGTGTGGCCAGAAAGGGACTCACAGTGTCCTCCTAGTCTGTTTATCCAGGTGTTGATGGCAAATTTTGTGCAATTCACTCTAATATCATAATACTTCAGAATTTACCATCCTCCTTGTCTATTTTATTACATAGACAAGGTTAAAATATTTATCTATTAAAAATAAGTAAGCATTTTAAATAACAATGGTCCAGAATTTCAGCTAGATTATGAAATATTAGCCACCTGGATATAAATTTCCCCTAACACAAAAATTGGCATATATTCTTTCATTAGCGTAGTATCTATCCTTTGAGAAGATGGTTTTTTGAAAATTTATTCCACTGATTTAATATTACAGTTTTTTTTTCTAATATGGTCTAGAAATGCCAAGCTTATTGGAATTTTCTGACCTTTGAAATTAATAACTTGGTTTTAAATAATTGATCAGAGTGGTTTACTATCTAAAAGAATGACAAAACTTTTATTTGAAATTTTGAGATAACTAAATACCATTTTTAAATCTTTCTTATTTAAAAACATGATCAAAATAAAAAAAAATCTAAGATTGTCTTGTAGACTATGTCAATTTAAGCTAAAACTCTCTCTATTCTTATTATAATATTTTATAAGCTTCCAAGTGAGTACCGTATATATGAAAACCAGTTTCTTTGAAAATCTCATCTGTTTTATAAAGTTACTTAAGAAGATTTCATGGGAGATTTCAGTTGGATACAATCAAAGGGAGAAAGTATAAAAAGTATAGATATTATGAATTAGGAGCTGTTTTAGTGCATGAATGCTCTAAAGGTCTTGACATTTATTTCCTCAGAAGGGTATTCGTGTCTCATTATTTATTCATAATACCAAAGAAGAAGGAATAACATATACATGGGAAGTCTACTGGTGGGATAATGTAGAAAGGAAATAAGTATAGGTCATGCGGGCATAAGATCATGAACCAGAGTGAAGTTAAGATGGGAAGGAAGTGTATCTAGAAACATAAAAGGAGGTTACAGAAATCAGCCAGAGACAAGGAGTGGGAAAATCAAAGTATCATGGAACTAACAGAGGCATTAATGACAGAATTTCAAGAATACCATTGGGTGAAATGGCATGCTGTTGAAAAATATATGAAATATTAGCATTCCATTGAAAAAAACAACAGTAAAACTACTAAAAATATTGTTTTATGTTCTCCCTCTCCCTCACCCTCTTCCTTTCCATCTCTAAATAATTTTTTTTAAATATTAAATAAAATAAAAGGATACAGACTAAGTACATAACAGTGTTATTGCCAGTTTCAAACTTCCAGGATTATAATAAGATTATTTTGATGGGGAAGAGGATGGTTGGAAGCGTACTTTAGGTTTAGAGAAATGTCATTCTCATAAGGAGAATGCACTCATATATTAATTTTACAGTAACTAAGAAGTAAGAAATATAAATAAAATGAAACAAATAAGTTCAACCAACAAATCAGAAATGAGAAGCCACAAACACTGCGTAGTCTAGTAGTGATTGAGAAGGATAGAGTAGCGCGTGTACAGAAGTAATTTCAGGCTTAGATTCCAAAGTATGTCTCCTCTTATCCTGTACCCCCTGTCTAGTCATTCATTCAACAAATATTAATTCATCTAGAATGTACTAAGCACTGCAAAGCTTTTGAGTCTTTGAGGGCTCCTGACAGTTGTGGAAGATAAGTAATTACAATACATTGTGGTATGAGTTTCTTGGTGGTCTTCAGTCTGGGGGGCCTTCAGGTAATAATAAAATTTTACTTCTACCCTATGAGGTAAGGAGACAGTGTAGGAAGAAAACCCTTGGAGAAAGAGCTTAGAAAGTAAAGTACAGAGAGATTTAGCCAACAAGCTACTTCAGTTTAAATGCTGGGAATGTTGACCTGAACCAGATCACCTCTTTGAACACATTGTAACATCTAGAAAAGACTTGAAATATTTCTGGGTTCCTTGAAGTTGGAGTTGACCAAGACAGAAGCTGGTCTCTGTTCAGCAAATATGGCTTCCTTCGAATAGCATCCCTGGTAGTACCAGAAGAAATTATAGACTCAGGAAAGTAAACAGAGGCTTCCCATGGTGTGAATGTGTCCACAGGAATTTTCACCAACTTTCATGGTGATTGACGACATTTCCCATGATCATTAAAACTGATGACCAACTGCAGTGAAAGCCATGTGAGCAGGAACTCAGTGGTGCTGCCTTCTTTTTCTGAGTGTCTCAAGTTTTCCAGTCTTACCACTTTTCTATTGCTCTCTACTAGTGGAAAATATTTGACATTTCTTTCTTTGACACAGAGGTATAGTAAGGGTAATGAGCACCCAGGAGCAATCTCTAAGTTTGTGTCCCCCACCCTGTCTGCCTCATTGATGGTGGGGGGGTTGATTCACCAACTGGCCTTGTGTGGCACCCCCTTGGTCTCTTACACCTAGGTGCAAATGCCCCCCTCTGACCTCTCTTCACTATGCCTCTGCTCTGACAGGTTTCTGCCTTATGCAGGTTCTGGCTTTTGCAGGTTTTACTCTACAATGTCCCTGGAGATGATAAGTTATTGTGCTTCTTAGAATTACTCTGCTAATATTGGTATATTTAAGATCATGAACATATGAGATGATCAATTTTCATAGAATTTCTTTTTAAAATTTAGATTTTTTAAGTAAGTGTTCTTTTAATTTTTAAGCTGGATCAAGTGCAAGCTTTGAAGCTTTTCCACTGAAGCCGAAGCCCATTCTGATCCCCAGCCAACCCTGACCAAAGCAAAGAAAATATATGGAAATTAATTTGGAATAACAGCTGGGGTCCAGAATTTACAGTGGGTTTTTGAGGATGTGCCCACTACATTGCAATATATAAAACTTGCTTTATGTTTCTTTTTCTAGTTTGATATTTTGCCATAACCTGACAAAATTTGAAATGGTTTTCCTCTCTTGGCCCTTTACAACTTGATTGCTTTAATTGGGGCCAGACAATAATTTTAAGTACTTGGGGACAGATGATAATTTTAGGTACATAAGAGGTAGAAAATGGTCAAAGAGTTTCCCTGTTAAATGTTCCCAATCAATGCAAGGTCAAGACATTATCTGAGCTGTTTCGCCTGTCTTTCTGATAGTAAGATACTTCAGCTGCCCAAATGGCTATCAAATAAAAACAAATTGAGCCTTAGACAAGGAGAGCTTTTATTCAAAAAATACTATTGCAATGGGAGACAATGCCAATCTCAAAAGTCTGCAAGTGTCTCAAAATCCAACAGAAAAAAAGCTTTTATTTTCTGGGATGGGGTAAGCAGAACTTGGAAGAATTTTTAGGGAGAAGTTGTAAAAACAAGACAAAGCATGATCAGCACGGTCTGACAGGTAACGTGTCTTGCTGTGGTCAGTGGATTCTAAGAATAAGCTGATAAAAGAGGTATGTTCTGCATTTCAGTGCCTGCTCAGGTTTGGGGGCAAGTTGAAGTTCAAGGGCCTGTGGGAGAAGAACAGTCTGACTAATGTTTGGTCAAGACAAAGCAGAGGGTAAGAAATGGGCAACTGGGAAGACTTGGTGATGGCCCACCATCTCATCAATGTCAGTGTGTGTGTGTGTGTGTGTGTGTGTGTGTGTGCATGCACATTTATAGATCATGAAGGATACTATTTTTGTTTTCTAATAGTTCATTTCATGAAGTCATAAATGTAAAAGCTTACTTTTTCTTTAAGCTTCTTTTAACTTTTTTAATTAACTTTTCATTTTTAGAAATTTTCAGATTCATATGCAATTACAACAAATAACAGATCCAATTCACGCTTATTCAGCTCTCCTCAGCAGTTACATCTTCCAGTGAGTAGTTGAATATTTCAACCAAGATACTAACATTGAGATAGTCAAGATACAGGACATTTCCACCAGCACAAAAATCCCTCATGTTGCTCTTTCATAGCCACACCAATCTTTCTCTATCACCCTCACCACCTTCTGAACCCCTGGCAACTGTTAATATGTTCTCCATTTCTGTAGTGTTGTCATTTCAAGAATGTCATGTAAATGGAATCACATGGTTTGTAAACTTTTCAGGTCGGCTTTTTTTTTGTCGTTGTTTTTCAGGCAGCATAATTCATTCTGTATGTTAGCGTATTGGAAGTTTTTTTTTTTCTTAATTTTGTGTAGTATTCCATGGTATGAATGTACCACTCTTTAATCATTCACTGGTTGAAGGACATGAGAGTTGTTTCCAATTTTTGGTTATTATGAATAAAGCTTCTATAAAGATTTGTATACAGACTTTTTCTGTGAGCATTAGTCTTCATTTCTCCAAGCGCATTGCTGGGATGTGTGGTAAATGCATGTTTAATATATTAAAAAAAAAATTTATTAAGAGACTGCAAAATGGTTTCTTACAGTGGCTGTATCATTCCCAAAAGCAATGCATGAGTGATCAAGTAGCTCTGCATCCATGTCAGCATTTGTTATTGGCCACTTTTTTCTTTATTTTAGCCATTCAGATAGGTATGTTGTTATATACCATTTTGGTTTTAACTTGCATTGCTGTAATGGTTAATTAAAACCTAAATAATATATAACAACACACCTATCTAAAAAAGAAAAAAAAATTTTTTTTTTTTAATCTAAGTGGCTAAAAATAAATAAATAAATAAAATTGACTACATCTGTGGAAAGAGACAATGGAAAAGCTTAATATCATCAGTCAGAACAAGGCCAGAGGCTGACTGTGGAACAGATCATCAATTGGTCATATGCAAATCAAGTTGAAACTGAAGAAAACTAGAAAGAGTCCATGAGAGCCAAGGTAGGACCTCGAGAATATCCCACCTGAATTTAGAAACCATCTCAAGAATAGATTTGATACATTGCACACTAATGGCTAAAGACTAGATGAGTTGTGAAATGGCATCAAAAACATCATACATAAAGAAAGCAAAAAAAAAACCAAAACCAAACCCACTGCCGTCAAGTCAATTCTGACTCATAGCGACTCTATCGAACTGCCAACCTTTTGGTTAGCAGCCATTGCACTTAACCACTACGCCCCCAGGGTTTCCAAGAAAGCAAAAGGCCATTAAAAAAACAGGAAAGAAAGAAAAGACCAAAATGGATGTCAGAAGAGACTTTGAAACTTGCTCTTGAAAGTCAAAGAGCTAAAGAGAAAGGAAGAAATGATGAAGTAAAAAAGCTGAACAGAAGATTTCAAAGCGTGGCTCAAAAAGACAAAGTAAAGTATTATAATGACATGTACAAAGACCTGGAGTTAGGAAACCAAAAGGGAAGAACATGCTTCTCAGTATTTCTCAAGCTGAAAGAACTGAAGAAAAAATTCAAGCCTCGAGTTGCAATACCAAAGGATCCTATAGGCAAAATATTCAATGACACAGGAAGCACCAAAAGATGGAAGGAATACAGAGTCAGTGTACCAGAAAGAATTGGTTGATGTTCAGTCATTTCAGGAGGTAGCATATGTTGAAGAACCAATGGTACTGAAGGAAGAAGTCCAAGCTGCACTGAAGACATTGGCAAAAAACAAGGCTCCAGGAATTGACAGTATACCAGTTGAGATGTTTCAACAAACGGAGAAAGCACTGGAAGCTTATGCCAAGAAATTTGGAAGACAGCTACCTGGCCAACCAACTGGAAGAGATCCATGTTTATGCCTATTCCAAAGAAAGATGATCCAACCAAATAAGGAAATTATCAAACAATATCATTAATATCGCATGCAAGCAAGCCAGATTTGGAAGAGGGCATGGGATGAGGAACATTATTGCTGATGATAGGTGAATCGTTGCTGAAAGCAGAGAATACCAGAAAATGTTTACCTGTGTTTTATTGGCTATGCAAAGGTATTTGACTGTGTGGATCATAACAAATTATGGATAACGTTAGAAAGAATGGGGATTCCAGAACACTTAATTGTGCTCATGAGGAACCTGTACATAGATCAAGAGGCAGTCGTCCGAATAGAACAAGGGCATACTGCATGGTTTAAAGTCAGGAAAGGTGTGTGTAAGGGTTTTATCCTTTCACCATATTTGTTCAATCTGTACGCTGAGCAAATAATCTGAGAAGCTGGACTATATGAAGAAAAATGGGGCATCAGGGTTGGAGGAAGACTCATTAACAACCTGCGATATGCAGATGACACAACCTTGCTTGCTGAAAATGAAGAGGACTTGAAGTACTTACTGATGAAGACCAAAGACCACAGCCTTCAATATGGATTATGCTTCAACATAAAGAAAACAAAAATCCTCACAACTGGACCAGTAAGCAACATCACGATAAATAGAGAAAAGATTGAAGTTGTCAAGGATTTCATTTTACTTGGATCTGCAAGCAACACCCATGGAAGCAGCAGTCAAGAAATCGAATGATGCATTGCATTGGGCAAATCTGCTGCAAAAGACATCTTTAAAGTGTTAAAAAGCAAAGATGTCACTTTGAAGACTAAGGTGCGCCTGACCCAAGCCATGGTGTTTTCCATTGCCTCATATGCATGTGAAAGCTGGAGAATGAATAAGGAAGACTGAACAATACTTGACACCTTTGAGTTGTGGTGTTGGTGAAGAATATTGAATATACCATGGACTGTGTTTTGCCAAAAGAATGAACAAATCTATATTGGAAGAAGTACAGCCTGAATGCTCCTTAGATATGAGGATGATGAGACTTCGTCTCACATATTTTGGGCATGTCATCAGGAGGAACCACCAGTCCCTAGAGAAGGGCATCATGCTTGGTAAAGTGGAGGGTCAGCAAAAAAGAGGAAGACCCTTAATGAAATGGATTGACACAGTGACTGCAACAGTGGGCTCAAGCATAACAGTGATCATGAGGATGGTACAGGATGGGACAGTGTTTCAATCTGTTGTACATAGGGTCACTATGACTCAGAACCAACTCGATGTCATCTAACAATAATAACAGTAACAGTGGCTAATAGTCCAACTTTCATATCCAATGAAAGGGACAGAAACAGTGACTGTAACAATGGGCTTAAGCATAGCAAAGATTGTGAGGTCCCTGACATTCTGTTGTACGTAGGGTTGCTATGATTTGGAGCCAACTTGAGGGCACCTGAGAACAACAATGGCTAATATATTAAACATATTTCCATGTGCTTATTTGCTTTGGAAATAGCCCTGGTTGTGCAGTGGTTAAGTGTTTGGCTGCTAATTGAAAAGTGAGCAGGTCAAACACACCAGCTACTCTGTGGAAGATAGATGTGGCAGTCTGCTTCCATAAAGATTACAGCCTCGAAAAGTCTGGGGGAAAGATTAGACTGGACTATAAAACATAAAATGACACTGGTGAGGGGTGCGATTCTTACCTCAAGTAGACATGTAGGACTAAGTGATCAGCTCCTGTCTGGAGGTGAGATGAGAAGGCAGAGGGGGATGGGAGCTGGTTGAATGGACATGGGAAGTACAGGATGGAGAGGAGAAAGTGCTGTCACATTACAGGGAGAGCAACTAGGGTCACAGCCATGTGTGTATAAGGTTTTGTATGTGAAACTGATGTGAACTGTAAACTTTCACTTAAAGCACAACAAAAAAAGAAAATCTATGGGGCATTTCTACTCTGTTTTACAGGGTTGTTATGAGTCAGAGTTGACTCTGGGTTTATTTTGCCCTTTTTCTAGGTGGCTGAGGAGAGAGTTTAGATTATTGATCCGAGGCTCTTAGTCTTTCCTAATGTATACATTTAGTGCCATAACACCTTAGTGCTATAAAACTCTCAGCAGTGTTTTAGCTGTGTCCCACAAATTTTGATTTCTTGTATTTTCATTTTCATACGTGGTTTGATATACTTTTTCATTTCCTTTGAAATTTCCTCTCTGAGCAATTGATTATTTTAAGTCACGTTTAGTTTCCAAGTGTTTGGAAATTTTGCTTTTATGTTTCTGTCGTTGGTTTCTAGTTTGATTTAATCGTGGCTGAAGAACACACTCTGTTGGGTTTAGATTCTATTCAATTTGCTGAGGTTTGTTTGATGACCCAGGATATGATCTACTGTTATATGCTCTGTGGGCACTTGAAAAAAGCATGTGCATTATACTGTTGTTTGGTGGAGCCTTCTATAAGTGTCAGTTGGATCCTGCTGGTTGATGTTGTTGTTGAGTTGTCCTACAGTCTTGATTATTTTCTGTCTAGCTGTTCTTGATTATTTTCTGTCTAGTTGTTCTAATCAATTGTTGAAAGAAGGATGTTGAAGTCTCCAACTACAATTATGAATTTCTTTCTCCCTTCAGTTCTATCAGTTTTGATTCACAAAATTTGCAGCTCTCTTGTTTGGTGCATACACATTTAAGATTGCTATATATTCTTGTTGGAATGATCTCTTCATCATTATATAATGTCCCTCTCAATCTCCGCAATCTACTTTACCTGATATGAATACTGCCACTCCTGGTTTCTTTTGTAATGAATGCACATCTTTTCATTTTACCATTTTACCTTTATACTGCCTGTATGTTTATATTTAAAGTGAGTTTCTTGTAAACAGTATATAATGTTTTTTTTAATCTACTCTGCATCTTTTAATTAATACATTAAGACCGTTTTTTTCCTCGGAACAAATATAGTTCAATTTTTATTTACCCACATAAATAGCACAGTTATTAATATTCCCATACTTTATGCAGCATCTGGTCCATGACTGGCATATAGTATTTTTTTTTTAAATTTTTTTAATTTATTATTTATTGGTGAAAATATGTACAACAAATGATACACAAATTCTACATGTACAATTCTGTTACATTTTTATATTCTTCAAGCTGTGTAACCATTCTTGCTACCCTTTTTCACCACCATTAATGTAATATCACTATTTAATGTAATTATTTTGGTGATGCTTAAGCCACCCATTTTAGTTTATTGTTTTCTATTTGTTCTGTCTCTTTTTTTTTTTTTTTGGTTTCTTTCCTGCCTTGAAATTCAAATCCACCAGACGCTCCTTGGAAACTCTATGGGGAAGTTCTATTCTATCCTATAGAGTCGCTATCAGTCGGAATCGACTCGACGGCAACGGCTTTGCCTTGAAATGCATTAAACATTTTTTAGAAATCTATTTTAATTCACCTTTAGTGTTTTTTTATTGTATTCTTTGCATAACATTTTTAGTGGTTGTTTTATGTACTACATTATGTACACTTACGTCATAGTCTATGGTTATTATCTTGCTAATAACAAGTTAGAACTAAGTGTAGAAACCTTACCTCCTTTTACATTCTTTTATTCTCTTCCATTAGAATATAAGTGTCTTAAACATTTCCTCTAGATACATCTAGAACAACAGAATGTTATAATTTTTGCTTCAATCATCACATGCTATTTGAATAGTCAAGATGAGAAAGATTGTCTCTTGCACCTACCCATATTTTTGGTTAACATGTACTTTCTTTCTTTCGGATATTCCAAGATTCTTTCTTTGATAATTTACTTTCTGTTTACAGAATTTCCTTTGGCCTTTTATTAGGGTAAGTCTAACCCCCCCAAAAAAACAAACCCCCTGCTTTCAAGTCAATTGCGACTCATAGTAACTCTACAGGACAGAGTAGAACTGCCCCACAGGGTTTCCAAGGAGTGCCTGGTGGATTCAAACTGCTGACCTTTTGGTTAGCAGCTGTAGCACTTAACCACTATGCCACCAAGGTTTCCAGGTTAGGTCTAACAGCTACAAATTCTGTTAGTTTTCCTTCATCTAAGAGTGTTTTGATTTCCCCTGATGAGTGAAGATATTTTTGCTGGTTATAGAATTCTGGATCGACCCTTCTTTCCTTCGTCTCCTCCATTCTGCTGCTGAGCCTGTTTACTGAGTTTTTTTTTTTTTCTTTTATGTTTGTTTGTTTTGTTTTGTGTGTTTTTTGTGTGTGTGTGTGTGATTGTGTCTTTTAGTTCTAAGCTTTCCTGTTGGTTATTTTTTGTGTCTTCTATGAGGATAAGTCAAAAAGTATTGCTACAAAATCATAGATACCTTTATCAAACAAAAATATCAAAATGTGAAGCTATTGTTTCTCTATATATCCTCCATCTAGTTCTATACACTTCTGAAGGCAATGTTTCCATCTCTCTGACCCTTCCCTGAAGAATCCTGTGCCCTTTGATTTACATTGTGTCAAAACAGCAGTTTCAGCATCCTCAAGGGACTCAAATTACGTTCCTTTTAAATGTTCCTTGAGTTTTGGGAGCAAAAAGAAGTCCGAAGGGGCAAGATCAGGGCTGTAGGGTAGATGGAGTAAGTTTCCCAATGAAATACTTATAGGACAGCCTTTGCTACTCTCAAAGAATGAGGAGGTATATTGTTGTGATAGGAAAAAATTCCTCAATGCAACTTTCATGGCCTTTTCTCACGAATGCAGCTTTTAATTTTCTTAAAACTTTTTCATAATAAGCTCTCCGACCATCCTGTGCCCTTCAAGAAAATCTATCAAGATTACCCTTTGCAATTCCAAATCATCAATACTCAGGGTGAAAAGGATCGTCTCTTGCACTTACGCACATTTTGCTTAATATGTACTTTCTTTCTTCCTCATATTCCAAGATTCCTCCTTTGATAGTTTCCTTTCTTTTTAGAGAACTTCCTTTGGCCCTCTCTTAGTTTACCTTCACCTAAGAGTGTTTTGATGAAGCCATAACCTTCTGAGTGGTCTTCCCTCTGTGGGCTCATTTTTGAGGTGTTCCCAACCTTCCTTAAAATGCTAGATCCATCTAAAAGCTGTTGTTTTGTGCGGGGCAGCATTTCCATAAACCTGTTGCAAAGTTTCAGTGATTTGGGAAGATGTCCACTTGAGTTTTGTTAAAAATTTGGTATTAACCCTGACCTCAATTCCCCCCGCCATAGCGCAAAAAGTGTTCTTTTTTTGTTGTTTTTTTTTTTTAAGGCACCATAAGAAAAACCTGGTGGTGCAGTGGTTAAGAGCTATGGGTGCTAACCAAAAGGTCAGCAGTTCAAATTCACCAAGCACTCCTTGAAAATCCCATTCAGCAGTTCTACACTGTCCTATAGGGTTGCTATGAGTCAGAATCGACTCAAAGGCAGCAGGTTTGGTTTTTGTTTTTTGGTAATGAGACTAAGCAAGTATATTGCTGAGAGAATTTGTCTGCAGCCATCCACTGATCACAGAGACATGTTTAAACACGTTTTGTTTGGAATAAACCCATGCATATATGAACTGCAGCCCTAAGTAACAATACTTTTTGACTTATCCTTGTATTTCTTTGCTAGGACCTTCTAGTTCTTTCCTGAGTCTCATTGTTTTTTCATGTGTTTCAAGCATGTTTTTAATTGCTCGTTGATCATGGTCTCTTTAAAATCTTTGTGAAATAATTCTAACATCTCCGTCATCTGGGTTTTGGCATCTACTGATTATCTCCTTTTTATTTAGTGTGAGATTTTAATGCATCTTTGTATGGCAAATTACTTTTGTTTAAAATCTGGATATTTTCATATTGTTATGCATCTCCTTTGTTATTTAAAACTTCTGCTTTCACTGGTTTCTCTGGCACTGCCCTGGCATGGGAAGTGGAGGGCAGCCTCATTACTTACAGGTAAAGTTAGAAGTAGAGGTTCCCCCACTTAGTCTTCATTGATACACAAGGGGCGGGGGGATGCCTTGTTACTGCTGGAGTAAAAGGAAGTTCTGGTTTCCCATGTGGTCTCCATGACACCACAGTGGGGATGGACTCATTACCATTGGGTAATAGTGAACGTTCTGATTGTTCTCTATACAAGGAGGGTGAGGAGTGCCTCATTACTACATGGAAGGGGTGGAAGTCAAGGCTCCCCACTTGGTCTCTACTGATACCACTTTGGGCAGGTTTGGCTCATGATCTGTGAACTTCCAATTTAGCCTTTCCTGATACCACCCTGGTAGGGGTGTCATGTTACTGCGTTATAGCTTCACAAGTATGAAAATCTAGGGGCCCCACTTGCCTTTGCTACTGTTAGTGAAGGTGGGGCAACATTTTTTTTTTTTTTTTACTGTGGTATTTTTTGGCTATGGCAGAGTTTTTATTGTCTAAAAGTTTTCTGTCTCACTAGACTGTCCCTTTCCTAATCCTTTCACTGGAAAAAATGGGCTTTTGACAGAATGTTTTTGACTGAATCTGTTAATGTTTCCAGGTGACCAGCTTCTTCATCTATAAGTCTATAATATACGAGTCAAAAAGAAAACCCAGGTAACTCACCACCACATTGTTCATGGGGCCCCAAGGTCCCTAGAGAGTTTGCTTTTGTCTCTCCACCTTTCAGAGTCTTTTGAATTTGGTTTACATATAAGATACAGGGTTATTCATTGTACTTAATGGGATGGATAAGGAAAAGCACATTTATTCCATCTTCCCAGATCAATATCTCTCCCTAAGCTTTAAGTTTAATTTATAAATTATTATTCTGTTTTACTCTAATTCTAAAAGTAATGTTTAAGAAAATGTTTACAGCTTAGTAGATCAAATTTCTTAAGTCTTGTAAGCTGCACCTATAAATTTAATATATTTGGTATTTTCCTTCCACCAACTTCATATATCTGTAGTAAGCAAAATAATCCCCATTTAAACACTTTTAATTTTTTTTTATATTACTTTAATTTTTCTAATGTTTACAAACTATCCAATTTGTCTTGTGTATTTTATCTGAAAATGTATACCAATAAAATCACTTATTTAATTGTTGTTGTTCTTAGGTGCCGTCAAGTCAGTTCCAACTCATAGCGACCTTATGCACAACAGAACAAAACACTGCCTGGTCCTGCCCCATCCTCAAAATCATTGTTATGCTTGAGCTCATTGTTGCAGCCACTGTGTCAATCCACCTCGTTGAGGGCCTTCCTCTTACCTGCTGACCCTGAACTCTGCCAAGCATGATGTCCTTCTCCAGGAACTGATCCCTCCTGAGAACATGACCAAAGTATGTAAGACACAGTCTCGCCATCCTTGCCTCTAAGAAACATTCTGGCTGTACTTCTTCCAAGACAGATTTTTTTGTTCTTTTGGCAGTCCATGGTATGTTCAATATTCTTTGCCAACACTACAATTCAAAGGCATCAATTTTTCTTCAGTCTTCCTTATTCATTGTCCAGCTTTCACATACATATGATGCAATTGAAAATACCATGGCTTGGGTCAGGCCCACCTTAGTCTTCAAGGTGACATCTTTGCTCTTCAACATTTTGAAGAGGTCCTTTGCAGCAGATTTACCCAATGCAATGCATCTTTTGATTTCTTGACTGCTGCTTCCATGGCTGTTGATTGTGGATCCAAGTCAAATGAAATCCTTGACAACTTCAGTCTTTTCTCCATTTATCATTATGTTGCTCATTGGTCCAGTTGTGAGGATTTTTGTTTTCTTTATGTCGAGGTGCAGTCCATACTGAAGGCTGTGGTCTTTGATCTTCATTAATAAGTGCTTCAAGTCCTCTTCACTTTTGGCAAGCAAGGTTGTGTCATCTGCATAACACAGGTTGTTAATGAGTCTTCCTCCAATCTTGATGCCCTGTTCTTCTTCATATAGGCCAGTTTCTTATATTATTTGCTCACCATACATATTAAATAGGTATGAAGAAAGAATACAACCTTGACGCACACCTTTCCTAACTTTAAACCAATCAGTACCCCCTTGTTCTGTCCGAACAATTGCCTCTTCATCTATGTAAAGGTTCTTCATGAGCACAATTAAGGGCTCTGGAATTCCCATTCTTCACAGTGTTATCCATAGTTTGTTATTATCCACATAGTCGAATGTCTTTGCATAGTCAATAAAACACAGGTAAACATCCTTCTGGTATTCTCTACTTTCAGCCAGGATCCATCTGACATCAGCAATGATATCCCTGGTTTCACATCCTCTTCTGAAATGGGCCTGAATTTCTGACAGTTCCCTGTCAGTATACTGCTGCAGCCGTTTTTGAATGATCTTCAGCAAAATTTTGCTTGCGTGTGATATTAATGATATTGTTCTATAATTTCCACATTCGGCTGGATCACCTTTCTTGGGAATAGGCATGAATATGGATCTCTTCCAGTCAGTTGGCCAGGAAGCTGTCTTTCGTATTTCTTGGCATAGATGAGTGAGCACCTCCAGTGCTACATCTCTTTGTTGAAACATCTCAATTGATATTCCATCAATTCCTGGAGACTTGGTTTTTGCCAATGCCTTCAGAGCAGCTTGGACTTCTTCCTTCAGTACCATCAGTTCCTGATCATATGCCACCTCTTGAAATGTTTGAATAGCGACTAATTCTTTTTGGTATAATGACTCTGTGTGTTTCTTCCATCTTCTTTTGATGCTTCCTGCGTCATTTAATAGTTTCCCCATGGAATCCTTCACTATTGCAACTTGAGGCTTGAATTATTTCTTCAGTTCTTTCAGCTTGAGAAATGCCGTGTGTGTTTTTCCCTTTTGGTTCCATCTCCAGCTCTTTGCACATGTCATTATAATACTTTACTTTGTCTTCTTGAGAGGCCCTTTGAAATCTTCAGTTCTTTTATTTCATCAATTCTTCCTTTTGCTTTAGCTGCTTGATTTTACAGTTTAATTAAAATCACAAGACTATTCTGTTGGGCAATTTAATATGTCAAAGCGCCTTAAATTATTTAATTAGAGGCATTTTAAATTATGAGTATACCCATATTTTTCTCAAACCTAACAAAAGAGCAGTAGTAAAGCAATTTTAATTCACATTACTATCTCTAAACATAAGTCTGAATTTTTCCAGAGTAACAAAACCACTCCCCTAGGAAACAATCGTATTATCCTAAACACAGGGAAGTTACAGATCAGTAACTAAGTTAAAAAAAAAAAAAAAAATTTTTTTTTTTTTTAACTAAGTTTACACATTGACTCAATATGTTGGTAAGGGCATAAGAAGACTCACAGTTATGGCCATAAAGAGTAAGTTTCTTTCTCACTATAATGACTGATATGATGAGGCTCTTAGAGGTGGTCAATCACTCCTGGCTTCAAGATACATCATCATTTGATTCTTCTAGATTATTGGAATCTCACACCCTGTTCACATTGTAGCTAATTTCCTTCATTGTTGAGCTTGACTTCCAATTTTTACATATTCTGGTTACTGTTACATTTTGATTCCTTCCCATTTGGTGCTAAAGTCATGCTGTGTCATTTAATTAGACTTTATATACTTTTATACCTATTTTTCTTATCTGTTTTAACTTTATCTCTTAATTAGAGCATATAGGTTTCCTATATAATTTTAATATTTGTCTTATCCAGCACTTGAGAGAGTTCCTGATGCCCTGCCTAACTTTTTCCAGCCTTTTTTTATCATTATAATACATAGATATAAATATATAAATAGCTATACTTAAAAGAACTGTGCAGTATGCTGACCTGTGCCTGCTCATACTTCCTAGTTGGCTAACTCTTCCAAGTAGATTATTCACCAAAAACTATGAATCTACTCCCTGTATAACTGTGTATCTCCACAAATAGAGCTCCAAATGATAATGTGTTGCCCATTAAATTAGATATCTTTCTTCAGATTGAGTTCACCACAACCCATTTGGAAATTATAGTTAATATGGAGTGGCGTGGATGGCTTCCTGGCTCACCATAATTCTGCAGTGGCCGGGTCTATGCTGCCTTCCTTTTTTAGGAGGAATTATTCCTTTAACACATCAAACCTTGGTTCTAACAAGACCTTTCAATAATAATACTTTGAATCATACTACACCCTAGAGAGGGGCACATGATCCAAGATTGGGCAAACATAGTACCTCATCCCCAACCCTGGGCTACAAAAATTGGACTAAGCAAGGTGTGGACATGTGAGTTCTTTCTCTGGATTTTTCAAAGAATAGTTGAAGGCAAGAGCCCTTTCTCTCGTAATGAAGATGAAAAAGCTCAGCCTAGAGCTCCCAGTGGCCTATCCCCACTATTTGATAAAAAATGCTCAGTGATGGGAGATCAGTAAGCTAACACAGAGAAAAGATCAAAAAGAAAGAAGAGAAAGTAAGCCCCAGTGAATGAAGACCCTGTTTCTAGTCATTTTCATTTGTACTTCCACAATTCCTAGTTACACAAGACAATATATTTCTCAGTTTACCTACAGGGTTTTAGGTTGAGTTTTTTTTATCACAGGCAAAATTGCTTGCTGCTCCCTTCATCTGACAGGTAGGTCAGCTTTCTACTCATATTCCTTTCTACCTGCCGCCATACCCATTTAAATTATAAATACATAAGATTTATCCAAAGTGCTATATCCGATTTCTAAATATTCACGATCTGAAAAATTTCTGCAATACTCAAAAGAAATAAAGAAATGCACCAACATAATTTATTATTCTATTAGTAAATTGAAAACAGTTGGCCTGTTTGTGGAATTATTATGCTAGATGGTTGTGGTTATTTTTATGGTTTGTTGAGTTCCCAATAACATTATATTCATATAAATTAATATAATTTTATTTCCCTAAAGGAGATCATCTATGCTATCCATTCACTCTAAACTAAAAAAAGTCAAAGAAAAAGAAGTGTAATTTTTCATCTGACTTTCTAAAATTTGATTAGCATCTCAATTTTTTACATTAGCTTTTACTCTTCAGTTCCATTTATAGCATTCCAAAACTGCTGAGAAATTATCCCCTCGAAGAAAATAAGTTCATATTCTTAATAGCTGTGCTCAGATAAGATACTAATCTATCCCTCACAAAATTATTCTAAAGATAAAATGAGCTGTCTTGTCTCTCCAATTACCCTGAAAATCTCCTTGAGAATAAGAATTCTGTCTTCTTCTTGTTTGTCCCTTATGCTGTGGCAATAGAACATTTTCTTCTCATATAAGGGCCCCCAAAATGCTCACTGGCCAATTAAAAGTATAGTATATTTTTATTCCCCTTTCTGAGCATCTCAGTCTCAAACCTATTGGGTGGATAAAGCAAGGTTGATATCCAAGTGGGGGAAAGAAGCATTGCCTCAGTGGTCAGAGCAGACAGGCAGGGCTCCAGCAGAGCAAGGATGGTGCCCCTGCAGAGGGGCAGCATGGCTTGAAGGTCAGAGTTCAAGCAGTGTGTCAGGGGAGTTGGAATCCAAGTAGGGTGAGGAGAGATCCCACGCAATTGAGTAGGGAGCATCTAGGCATACAGAATCAGAGTTTGAGTAAGGAGAAGATAGCGCCCACGCAGGGGAGGAAACAGAGGCAGAGATAGGATGTTAGACACATACAAGGGGCTTGGTCAAATAGAAGAACCACGGCTCCTTGAAGAAATGCCTTATACCAGATTTGAGACAGTGCAAGTATAAGATGAGTTTGGAACACACTTTTGCTCTAGAAAATAAGAAAGTGCTTAAAAAAACAATGGAAACCTGCCAATATAGGCTCACATCAACCAAATTGAGGAACAATCTGAGCATCTAAATAAGTAATGATAGCAGTGGTCTATACTGCATTGAATAAAAAAATGATGCCATTTGTACATATATTTTGGAAAAAATTAACGAATAAATAAATTAAAGTTTGGAAAGGAGAGGAATGTTTACGTAGATTCAGAGTAATTCCCAAAATAATGCATATTGATTTCAAAGGGAAAATAATAATTTTATAAATGAGAGCCCAACAGGCACCGCCTTAAACTGACCCAAGTGAACATCATCAGTAATTAGACAATCGAAACAATGTGCCACCAGTTAGGATGCAATGAGAAAAACGCAGCATCATTTCTCAAACACTCCTGCCCAAGATGAATAACCTGTGTAAACATGAGGGATCCTGTTTACACAATCTCAAATTGAAGGCATTCTACAAAACAACTGAGCTGTAATCCTCAAAAATGTCAAGGTATTGAAAATTAAGGGAAGATGAAGGAAGTTGCAGGTTGAAGGAGAATAACAATTAAATGCAATGAATCATTTGTTTGTTATTTATAAATGCAATTACTAGAGCAATTGGCAAAATTAGAATATCGTGAGGATTACACGGTAGAATGCACCAATACTAACTTTCTGCTTTGGATAGTTGTGTTATGGCTATGTAAGGTAATGTCCTTGTTTGTAGAACTAAATAGTACATACTACTACTAATTTCCCTAGATTCATACTTCATACATTCTATGTTCCAATTTTTAATGGCTATTTCCAACTCTTTCTCCTCATTTTGAGTCATGCCACATCAGCAAATGTAGGTCCTGAAAGCTTGACTCCATCAATGTCATAAAGGAGGCAGCTCTTCCCCAAATTATGGATGACATCGTGAAGAACGGGGATTCCAGAACACTTAACTGTGGTCATGAGGACCTGCACATAGCTCAGATGGCAGTTGTTCAAAAAGATCAAGGGGATACTGTGTGGTTTAAAGTCAGGAAAGCTGTGCATCAGGGTTGTATCCTTTCACCATACCTATTCAATCTGTATGCTGAGCAACTAATGCAAGAAGCTGGACTACATGGAGAAGAACACAGCATTAGGATTGGAGGAAGGCTTTTTAAAACCCTTGTTATGAAAATGACACAACCCTGCTTGCTAAAAATGAAGACCTGAATCAGTTACTGATGAAGATCAAAGACTTCCAGTATGGATTATACCTCAACATAAAGAAAACAAAAATTCTCACAACTAGATGTTAAAGTCTACATAAATTTTAGTAACTTCATTAAATGCCAATCATCAAACCTCTAAACTCTACCTAAGCTTAATTTTACAAGTTCATCTTGCATCCTTCTTTCTTTCCATTAATCCTACCCTTAGAAAGCAGTCAACTTTTAACAGTCAAAGTTTCAACATAATGAAAAAAGCTCTAACTCCATCTGGAAAACAAAACAAAACAAAACTTCACTACTGGACTAATGAGCAACATCATAATAAATGGAGAAAAGGTTGAAGTTGTGAAGGATTTCATTTTACTTTGATCCACAATCAACACCCATGGAAGCAGCAGTCAAGAGATCAAACAAGGTATTGCACTGGGCAAATCTGTTGCAACAGACCTCTTTAAAGTGTGAAAAAGCAAAGATGTCACTTTAAGGACTAAGGTTCACCTGACCCAAGCCATAGTGTTTTCAGTCACTTCATATGCATCTGAAAGCCAGGCAATTTATAAGGAACACCAAAGAAGAATTGACAGTTTTGAATTGTGGTATTTGCGAAGAATTTGAATATACTACAGACTGCCAAAAGAATGAACAAATCTGTCTTGGAAGAAGTACGGTCAGAACATTCCTTAGAAGCAAGGATGGTGAGACTATGTCTCATATACTTTGGACATCTTGTCAGGAGGGATCAGTCTCTGGAGAAGGACATCATGCTTGGTAAAGTACAGGGTCAGGAAAAAAAAGTAAGACCCTCAATGAGATAGACTGACACACTGGCTGCAAGAATGGGCTCAAACATAACAATGATCATTAGGAAGGCACAGGACCAGGAAGTGTTTAATTTTATTGTACATAGGGTCACTATGAGTTGGAATCAACTAGATGGCACCTAAGAACAACAACAACGACTACTACTAAACACTATTAAAACCAAAAAAAAAAAGAAAACACGATTATGCACTATCAAATACCATGGTCCCGATTGTACTACTAAACTATTGAGGTGTTATAGGTCACCAGGTTGACAACTTAATCTCAAATGGTTAAAAGAAAAAAAAAAAAAGTTCTTTGTCCTGTATGTACAGCTTTTATGGAAGTTTATGATTGTTACAAAATTAACAAAAATAGTATTTACCAACATTACAGAACATTAAGAATACCACACAATATACTACTGTCAAGTGCACAGACACACAATTAAAAAAACCAATAGGCAGGGCCAAAATGGTGGAGTAGCCAGACACTTCCTGTGATCCCTCTTACAACAAAGACCCAAAAAAACAAGTGAATCAATTATGTATGACAATCTGGGAGCCCTGAACATCAAAGACAAAGTTGAGGAATCAGACTGAGTGGCAGGGTGAGGGAGGGACAGTACAGAAGTAGCAAGGAGTTGCCAGGCCTGTCCTGCCTAGAACCAGTACCTTGCAGGCTGGATCAGCTAGTGCACACAGCGAGGCATGCGGTGGCGCTTGGGATGCATTTTCCACATCAGAAGAGACTGAGCAGCAAAGACTCTGCTCAAGCCTCCAGAATCAGCAAGAAGTGCATTCAATCAACAAAAGATAAGCATATGCATCTAACCTGTTGTGCAGATTAACCTCCCCTCCCCCACCTTGAGAAGCACCTCCCTTCCATTTAACTGCCCCCCCCCCACTCCGCTACAGGTCCTGGTCCAGCTTCAGTGATTGCTGTGTCCCCTGGGCCAAAAGCAGGACCTGTCTTATGCCCTGAGCCATTCTCTGAGCCTTGAAGAGGGAACAAATTAAAAAACAGGAAAAAATAATCTTCCAGCTCCCCTAAGCCAGGAACTCAAGGCAGATGTAACCCCTTTGCCTAGGCACAGGCATAAGGGGTCCATGGACTCTGAATGCCTTTCACCCCTGCATAGACCTGTATGGGCCTTTTCAACAGTGTAGGCCCTCATTAGCATAGTACAACAGTGTATGTACCTGAAGCCTATTACCAAATATATCAGCTATAAGGGGGAGGGGCAGATTCGTGACATCTGACACTGCCCTGCCCATTAAGCAGGGCCCTCACCTACTTACATCAAGGGCCTGAAGACTGGTGGCTCCACCCATGCCACAAAGCTACCCATGACAGGGGTCCAAGAATAAGCAGTGCCTCTTAGTCCTTACAGCCAACAGCATTGGGTGCCCATAGTCTGGCTGCAAAACCCACCCACCTACATGCTCTGGGATCAGGGACATGACTTCCACCCAGAAACTCAGGGGCAGCCATCAGCCATCTGCCTTTCTCAGCTCATGGCCCCATACTGCACCCAGATTCCAGTGCCTACTCTAATTACCCCTGCCCATCTAGGACAGTAGGTGAGAACCTGTGCCACACTCTCAGTGATTGATGACCTGGACACCTGAGCTGAATCCACACAGGAAAAGTCAATGGACTCCTGGGCTCACATACCTAGTAACAGCTCTAATCACCTGGTGACAGGATGTGAAATCTTCAGAGACACCAATAATCAAAATAGCTCACATGACCAGCCTATTGGGGCATATCAAAACAAAACAAAAGAGGAAGCCAGGACACAGTAAGCAAACATAAAATAAATAAATATAATAACTTAATGGCTCAGAGACAATATAGTCAATATCAAATCACATGAAAAAGCAGAAGATGATGGCTTCAGCAAGCCACCAAAACAAAGAATCAAGAAACTTTCTGGAGGAAGATAATTTCTTGGGATTATTGGAGGTAGAATTCAAAAGATCAATATACAGAGCTCTTCAAAAGATCAGGAAGAAGATCAGGCAAAACTCAGACCAAGCCAAGAAACACACAGACAAAGCAAGAGAGGAAATTAAGAAGGTTATACAGGAGCATAATGACAAATTTAACAGACTGCAAGAATCCATAGATAGTTAGCAAACAGAAATCCAAAAGATTAACAATAAAATTTCAGAGTTAGACAATTCAATTGAAAGTCATAAGAGCAGAACTGAGGCAATGGAAGTCAAAATTAGTGAGACTGAAGATAAAGCACTTGACACCAACTTATTTGAGCAAAAATCAGATAAGAGAATTTGAAAAAATAAAGAAATCCTAAGAATTATGTGGGACTCTATCAAGAGGAATAACCTACGAGTGATTCAGGTACCAGAATATGAGGGGATAACAGAAAATCAGAATGAATTGCTGAAGATTTGTTGGCAGAAAACTTCACTGATATTGTGAAAGATGAGAAGATACCTATTCAAGAAGCTCTTCAAACCCCACACAGGATGGATCCTAAAAGAAATTTACCAAGACACATTATAACCAAACTTGCCAAAACCAGAGATAGAGAATTTTAAGAGTAGCTAGGGATAAACGAAAAGTCATCTACAAAGGAGAGTCAATAAGAATAAACTCAGCAGGAGCAATGCAGAAAAGAAGGCAATGGGATGACATACATAAAGACTTGAAGGAAAAAATTGCCAGCCAAGAATTATATATCCAGCAAAACTGTCTTTCAAATATGATGGCAAAATTAGGGCATTTCCAGATAAACTGAAGTTTAGGGAATTTGTAAAAACCAAACCAAAATTACAAGAAATACTAAAGGGAGTCCTCTGGTTAGAAAATTGGTAACATCATATAAAAACCCAAGACTAGGATACAAGACAAACAACCAGATGTCAACCCAGATATGGAAATCACTAAAATAAATCAAAGCTAAAACCCTGAAAATAGGAAAACAGAGACATCAATATGTAAAAGATGGCAACATTAAAACAAAAAAAAGGACTAAGTAATGTAATCATACAACTATCATATGGAGAGGAAGTCTAGGAGATATCAGGAAATAAAAGATTGGTTTAAACTTAGAAAAATAGAGGTAAATATTAAAGTAACCACAAAGAAGTGGACAACAACACACACACACACAAAGACATCAAAATGACAGCTATATGCCTATCCATAATTGCACTGAATGTAAATGGACAAAATGCACGAATAAAGACACAAAGAGTGGCAGAATGGATTAAAAAAAAAACCACTATCCATCTATATGCTGCCTACAAGAAACACATCTTAGATTTAAAGACACAAACAAACTAAAAAAAATGAATGGATAAACAAATTATAGTATATTCACACAATGGAATACTATGCAACGATAAAGAACAAGGACAAATCCGTGAAATGTCTCATAACATGAATGAATCTGGAAGGCATATGCTGAGTTAAATTAGTCAGTTGCAAAAGGACAAATATTGCATGAGACCACTATTACAAGAACTCAAGAAAAGGTTTTAACACTGAAGAAAATATTCTTTGATGGTTACAAGGGGGCTGAGGGAGGGAGAGAGGAGATCACTAACTAGAGAGTATATAAGAATTAGCTTAGGTGAAGGGAAGGACAACACACGATACAGAGGAAGTCAGCAAAACTAAATAAAACCAAAAGCTAAAAAGTTCCCTGAACACGATCAAACACTTTGATGGACAGAGTAGCAAGGGTGGGGGTCTTGGGGCCACGGTTTTGGTGGGCATCTAGGCCAATTGGCATAACAAAGTTTATTAGAAAATATTCTGCATCCCACTTTGGTGAGTGGCGTCTGTCGTCTTAAAAGCTAGAAAGCAGCCACCTAAGATGCATCACTCAGTCTCAGCTCATCTGGAACAAAGGAGAATGAAGAACACCAAAGGCACAAGGAAAATATTAGCCCAAGAGACAAAAGAGGCCACATAAACCAGAGACTCCAACAGCCTGAGACCAGAAGAACTAGGTGGTACCTGGCTACCACTAATGACTACCCTGACAGGGAACACAACAGCAAATCCCTGATGGAGCAGGAGAAAAGTGGGATGCAGAGCTCAAATTCTAGTAAAAAGGCCAGACTTAATGGTCTGACTGAGACTGGAGGAATCCCGGAAGACATGGCCCCCAGACTCTCTGTTAACCCAGAACTAAAACCATTTTGGAAACCAACTTTTCAGACAAAGGTTAGACAGGACTGTAAGACATAAAATGATATTTGTGAAGAGTGTGCTTCTTAGTTCGGTCAGGTACATGAGACCAAATTGGCAGCTACTGTCCAGAGGCAAGATGAGAAGACAGAAAGGGATAGGAGCTGGTTGAATGGGCAGGGGAAATCTGAGGTGGAAAGGAGGAGTGTGCTGTCACATTATAGGGGTAGCAACTAGGGTCACATAACAATGTGTGCATAAATTTTTGTATGAGAAACTAACTAGATCTGTAAACTTTCACTTAAAGCACAATTTTTAAAAACAAACAAAAAATCACCCATACTCACAATATAAACTGTAATACAAATATTATTTATTTCACGTGCTGTGTATCTACACCATTAGGCATTATGCATTTAGATAGAAACAAACGTTATCCCTTTAGCCAAAAAACAAACCAACCACTACAAAGTAATTAAAAAAAAGAAAACAACTCATTTGTATGAAGTAATTATGTTATATTAGCCTTTAAGAAGAATAAGTGATTTGGTTCCGCTTTTCACTGTTCCTCCTTTGCTTTGCCATTGCGTAAGTGGCGCTTGGAAATAAGAGCGGAGCTATTTCAATTCTCTCTATACACCACACTGTAACTGTGAGTTTCCTTGTATATCCATCACATTGGGAGCACCTTGAGAGCAGAATCCATGTTTTATTCAGCTTTGCACATCCAGTAACTCTAACTTCTTCTAAACCATTTATTGAGTTGTTGTTTAAATATATACATATATATATATATTTTCATGGTTGTTTGAGCAGTTTGATGAGCATGGGAAAGATCACCAACACTAGAGATGAATGAGCTGTGTGATGCCCTTGGGGCACATCAGAACACCTGAGAGAGGCATGGAGGCAAGAGCAGATGACACAGTCCATATGTTGACACAAAGGTCAAAACAGAACATTTAGAGTAGTATTGCCGTAAATTTTTACTGTATAGACAATGTATTTTTGCCTTCCCTTCCTTATCTTCTTCCAAGAGAACTCTCTTTCACTCAGAGGTGGGGCCCTAAGGTCTTTGGACTAAATGACTCGCCATGACAATAGCTGATTGGATAGGGAGTAGACATCTATCTAAGAGAGAATATCTCTAGAAGCTAAGGGGGCTAAATTAAATTCTCCCTTCCAGGAATTCAGAACAGCTGATAAGTATGGACATTAAACTAGGGAATATACATTATATTAGATAGACAGATAGATAGATATTTATACTCACACACACATATAACCATGTAACCACCACATGGAGCACACATTTCTATTGACCCGAAGGATTCTTTTTACCATTTAATGTCTGTTTTCTCCTCAGAGGTAACTACTAATTTGAGACCTATTAAGGAAAAAGGTTTTCCTACTATGGAATGGGGTCATATGGTTCTTTTTGTTTCTAATTTCTTTTCAAAAATAATATTTTTGAGATTTCCCAGGTTTTGCACATGTCAGTATTTTTACTTTTACATTGCCAAGGAGTAGTCCATTATATGAATAAAACACTATTTATTCATTCTTCAGTTGTTAGGCATTTGCGTTGCTTCTAGTTTGAAACTATTATGAGTTAAGCTCCCAAGTATATTCTTGTGTGTCTCTTCTGGTGTACACACACCCTCACTTCTCTTGGGTATATACCTAGGAGTGAATTTCTTTTTTTTAATCATAGAGTAAATGTGCATCTGAATTTTGTAAATACTGTAAAAAAGAATTTTTTTAAGTGATTTTATTAATTTATACTCCAACAAGAAGGATTCCAATTGTTCCATGTCCTTGCCAACGCTTGATATTATCAGGTTTTTGGGGTTTATTTTATCTATTTATTTATCTTTTGGCCTTTCTTTTGAGCATGTATTAGCACTACATTTGCATTTTCTCAATGATTAACAATGTTGAGCACCTTTTCATTGACTTAGTGACCATTTGAATATTCTCTTTTTTGAAGGGTATATTTATGGATTTTGTTCACCTTTGTTTATTAGTGCTTTTATATTTTTATAACAAATTTGTAGAAGCTCCTTATATATTCTGGATACAAGTCCTTTGTGAGATATATTGCCAATATCTTCTCCCAGTAGGTGGCTTACTATTTCACTCTTTTTTTTTTTTATTAACTTTTATTAAGCTTCAGGTGAACGTTTACAAATCCAATCAGTCTGTCACATATAAGTTTACATACATCTTACTCCGTACTCCCACTTGCTCTCCCCCTATTGAGTCAGCCCTTTCAGTCTCTCCTTTCGTGACAATTTTACCAGCTTCCCTCTCTCTCTATCCTCCCATCCCCCCTCCACACAAGAGTTGCCAACACACTCTCAAGTGTCCACCTGATATAATTAGCTCACTCTTCATCAGCATCTCTCTCCCACCCGCTGACCAGTCCCTTTCATGTCTGATGAGTTGTCTTCGGGGATGGTTCCTGTCCTGTGCCGACAGAAGGTCTGGGGAGCATGGCCACCGGGATTCCTCTAGTCTCAGTCAGACCATTAAGTATGGTCTTTTTATGAGAATTTGGGGTCTGCATCCCACTGATCTCCTGTTTCCTCAGGAGTTCTCTGTTGTGCTCCCTGTCAGGGCAGTCATCGATTGTGGCCGGGCACCAACTAGATCTTCTGGTCTCAGGATGATGTAGGTCTCTGGTTCATGTGGCCCTTTCTGTCTCTTGGGCTCTTAGTTATCGTGTGACCTTGGTGTTCTTCATTCTCCTTTGATCCAGGTGGGTTGAGACCAATTGATGCATCTCAGATGGCCTCTTGTTAGCATTTAAGACCCCAGACGCCACATTTCAAAGTGGATGCAGAATGTTTTCATAATAGCATTATTTTGCCAATTGACTTAGAAGTCCCCGCAAATCATGTTCCCTAGACCCCCGCCCTTGCTCCGCTGACCTTTGAAGCATTCATTTTATCCCGGAAACTTCTTTGCTTTTGATCCAGTCCAATTGAGCTGACCTTCCATGTATTGAGTGTTGTTTTTCCCTTCACCTAAAGCAGTTCTTACCTACTGATTAATCAATAAAAAAACCTCTCCCTCCCTCCCTCCCCCCTTCGTAACCACAAAAGTATGTATTCTTCTCAGTTTTTACTATTTCTCAAGATCAAAAAAAAAAAAATTTTTTTTTTTTTTTTTTTATAATAGTGGTCTTATACAATATTTGTCCTTTTGCCTCTGACTAATTTCGCTCAGCATAATGCCTTCCAGGTTCCTCCATATTATGAAATGTTTCACAGATTCATCACTGTTCTTTATCGATCCGTAGTATTCCATTGTGTGAATATACCACAATTTATTTACCCATTCATCCGTTGATGGGCACCTTGGTTGCTTCCAGCTTTTTGCTATTGTAAACAGAGCTGCAATAAACATGGGTGTGCATATATCTGTTTGTGTGAAGGCTCTTGTATCTCTAGGGTATATTCCCAGGAGTGGGATTACTAGGTTGTATGGTAGTTCTATTTCTAACTGTTTAAGATAACGCCAGATAGATTTCCAAAGTGGTTGTACCATTTTACATTCCCACCAGCAGTGTATAAGAGTTCCAATCTCTCCGCAGCCTCACCAACATTTATTATTTTGTGTTTTTTGGATTAATGCCAGCCTTGTTGGTGTGAGATGGAATCTCATCGTAGTTTTAATTTGCATTTCTCTAATGGCTAATGATCGAGAGCATTTTCTCATGTGTCTGTTGGCTGCCTGAATATCTTCTTTAGTGAAATGTGTGTTCATATCCTTTGCCCACTTCTTGACTGGGTTGTTTGTCTTTTTGTGACTGAGTTTTGACAGAATCATGTAGATTTTAGAGATCAGGCGCTGTTCGGAGATGTCATAGCTGAAAATTCTTTCCCAGTCTGTAGGTGGTCTTTTTACTCTTTTGGTGAAGTCTTTAGATGAGCATAGGTGTTTGATTTTTAGGAGCTCCCAGTTATCGGGTTTCTCTTCATCATTTTTAGTAATGTTTTGTATTCTGTTTATGCCTTGTATTAGGGCTCCTAGGGTTGTCCCTATTTTTTCTTCCATGATCTTTATCGTTTTAGTCTTTATGTTTAGGTCTTTGATCCACTTGGAGTTAGTTTTTGTGCATGGTGTGAGGTATGGGTCCTGTTTCATTCTTTTGCAAATGGATATCCAGTTATGCCAGCACCATTTGTTAAAAAGACTATCTTTTCCCCAATTAACTGACACTGGGCCTTTGTCAAATATCAGCTGCTCATACGTGGATGGATTTATATCTGGGTTCTCAATTCTGTTCCATTGGTCTATGTGCCTGTTGTTGTACCAGTACCAGGCTGTTTTGACTACTGTGGCTGTATAATAGCTTCTGAAATCAGGTAGAGTGAGGCCTCCCACTTTCTTCTTCTTTTTCAGTAATGCTTTGCTTATCCAGGGCTTATTTCCCTTCCATATGAAATTGGTGATTTGTTTCTCTATCCTCTTAAAATATGACATTGGAATTTGGATCGGAAGTGTGTCATATGTATAGATGGCTTTAGGTAGAATAGACATTTTTACTATGTTAAGTCTTCCTATCCATGAGCAAGGTATGTTTTTCCACTTAAGTAGGTCCTTTTGAATTTCTTGTAGTAGAGCTTTGTAGTTTTCTTTGTATAGGTCTTTTACATCCTTGGTAAGATTTATTCCTAAGTATTTTATCTTCTTGGGGGCTACTGTGAATGGTATTGATTTGGTTATTTCCTCTTCGGTGTTCTTTTTGTTGATGTAGAGGAATCCAAGTGATTTTTGTATGTTTATTTTATAACCTGAGACTCTGCCAAACTCTTCTATTAGTTTCAGTAGTTTTCTGGAGGATTCCTTAGGGTTTTCTGTGTATAAGATCATGTCATCTGCAAATAGTGATAACTTTACTTCTTCCTTGCCAATCCAGATACCTTTTATTTCTTTGTCTAGCCTAATTGCCCTGGCTAGGACTTCCAGCACGATGTTGAATAAGAGCGGTGATAAAGGGCATCCTTGTCTGGTTCCCGTTCTCAAGGGAAATGCTTTCAGGTTCTCTCCATTTAGAGTGATATTGGCTGTTGGCTTTGCATAAAAAATGCCCTGTATTATGTTGAGGAATTTTCCTTCAATTCCTATTTTGGTAAGAGTTTTTATCATAAATGGGTGTTGGACTTTGTCCAATGCCTTTTCTGCATCAATTGATAAGATCATGTGGTTTTTGTCTTTTGTTTTATTTATGTGATGGATTACATTAATGGTTTTTCTGATATTAAACCAGCCTTGCATTCCTGGTGTAAATCCCACTTGATCATGATGAATTATTTTTTTTGGATGTGTTGTTGGATTCTATTGGCTAGAATTTTGTTGAGGATTTTTGCATCGATGTTCATGAGGGATATAGGTCCATAATTTTCTTTTTTTGTAATGTCTTTACCTGGTTTTGGTATCAGGGAGATGGTGGCTTCATAGAATGAGTTGGGTAGTATTCCGTCATTTTCTATGCTTTGAAATACCTTCAGAAGTAGTGGTGTTAACTCTTCTCTGAAAGTTTGGTAGAACTCTGCAGTGAAGCCGTCCAGGCCAGGGCTTTTTTTTGTTGGGAGTTTTTGGATTACCGTTTCAATCTCTTTTTTTGTTATGGGTCTATTTAGTTGTTCTACTTCTGAATGTGTTAGTTTAGGTAGGTAGTGTTTTTCCAAGAATTCATCCATTTCTTCTAGGTTTTCAAATTTGTTAGAGTACAATTTTACGTAGTAATCTGAAATGATTCTTTTAATTTCATTTGGCTCTGTTGTGATGTGGTCCTTCTCGTTTCTTTTTCGGGTTATTTGTTTCCTTTCCTATTTTTCTGTAGTCAGTCTAGCCAATGGTTTATCAATTTTGTTAATTTTTTCAAAGAACCAGCTTTTGGCTTTGTTAATTCTTTCAATTGTTTTTCTGTTCTCTAATTCATTTAGTTCAGCTCTAATTTTTATTATTTGTTTTCTTCTGGTGCCTGATGGATTCTTTTGTTTCTCATTTTCTATTTTTTCAAGTTGTAGGGACAGTTCTCTGATTTTGGCTCTTTCTTCTTTTTGTATGTGTGCATTTATTGATATAAATTGGCCTCTGAGCACTGTTTTTGCTGTGTCCCAGAGGTTTTGATAGGAAGTGTTTTCATTCTCGTTGCATTCTATGAATTTCCTTATTCCCTCCTTGATGTCTTCTATAACCCAGTCTTTTTTCAGGAGGGTATTGTTCATTTTCCAAGTATTTGATTTCTTTTCCCTAGTTTTTCTGTTATTGATTTCTGGTTTTATTGCCTTGTGGTCTGAGAAGATGCTTTGTAATATTTTGATGTTTTGGACTCTGCAAAGGTTTGTTTTATGACCTAATATGTGGTCTATTCTAGAGAATGTTCCATGTGCGCTAGAAAAAAAAGTATACTTTGCAGCAGTTGGGTGGAGAGTTCTGTACAAGTCAATGAGGTCAAGTTGGTTGATTGTTGTAAGTAGGTCTTCCGTGTCTCTATTGAGCTTCTTACTGGATGTCCTGTCCTTCTCTGAAAGTGGTGTGTTGAAGTCTCCTACTATAATTGTGGAGGTGTCTATCTCACTTTTCAATTCTGTTAAAATTTGATTTATGTATCTTGCAGCCCTGTCACTGGGTGCATAAATATTTAATATGGTTATGTCTTCCTGATCAATTGTCCCTTTTAGCATTATATAGTGTCCTTCTTTATCCTTTGTGGTGGATTTAAGTCTAAAGTCTATTTTGTCAGAAATTAATATTGCTACTCCTCTTCTTTTTTGCTTATTGTTTGCTTGATATATTTTTTTCCATCCTTTGAGTTTTAGTTTGTTTGTGTCTCTAAGTCTAAGGTGTGTCTCTTGTAGGCAGCATATAGATGGATCGTGTTTCTTTATCCAGTCCGTGACTCTCTGTCTCTTTATTGGTGCATTTAGTCCGTTTACATTCAGCATAATTATAGATAAATAAGTGTTTAGTGCTGTCATTTTGATGCCTTTTCATGTGTGTTGTTGGCAATTTCATTTTTCCACATACTTTTTTGTGCTGAGACATTTTTCTTAGTAAATTGTGAGATCCTCATTTTCATAGTGTTTGACTTTATGTTAGTTGAGTCGTTACGTTTTTTCTTGGCTTTATCTTGAGTTATGGAGTTGTTATACCTTTTTGTGGTTACCTTATTATTTACCCCTATTTTTCTAAGTACAAACCTAACTTGTATCGTTCTATATCACCTTGTATCACTCTCCATCTGGCAGTTCAATGCCTCCTGTATTTAGTCCCTCTTTTTGATTATTGTGATCTTTTACCTATTGACTTCCATGATTCCCTGTTATGTGTATTTTTTTTTTTAATTAATCTTAATTTGTTTGTTTTTGTGATTTCCCTATTTGAGTTGATATCAGGACGTTCTGTTTTGTGACCTTGTGTTGTGCTGGTATCTGATATTATTGGTTTTCTGACCAAACAATATCCTTTAGTATTTCCTGTAGCTTTGGTTTGGTTTTTGCAAATTCTCTAAACTTGTGTTTATCTGTAAATATCTTAATTTCGCCTTCATATTTGAGAGAGAGTTTTGCTGGATATATGATCCTTGGCTGGCATTTTTTCTCCTTCAGTGCTCTGTATATGTCGTCCCATTCCCTTCTTGCCTGCATGGTTTCTGCTGAGTAGTCTGAACTTATTCTTATTGATTCTCCCTTGAAGGAAACCTTTCTTTTCTCCCTGGCTGCTTTTAAAATTTTCTGTTTATCTTTGGTTTTGGTGAGTTTGATGATAATATGTCTTGGTGTTTTTCTTTTTGGATCAATCTTAAATGGGGTTCGATGAGCATCTTGGATAGATATCCTTTCGTCTTTCATGATGTCAGGGAAGTTTTGTGTCAGGAGTTCTTCAACGATTTTCTCTGTGTTTTCTGTCCCTCCTCCCTGTTCTGGGACTCCAATCACCCGCAGGTTATCTTTCTTGATAGAGTCCCACATGATTCTTAGGGTTTCTTCATTTTTTTTAATTCTTTTATCTGATTTTTTTTCAGCTATGTTGGTGTTGATTCCCTGGTCCTCCAGATGTCCCAGTCTGCATTCTAATTGCTCGAGTCTGCTCCTCTGACTTCCTATTGCGTTGTCTAATTCTGTAATTTTATTGTTAATCTTTTGGATTTCTACATGCTGTCTCTCTATGGATTCTTGCAACTTATTAATTTTTCCACTATGTTCTTGAATAATCTTTTTGAGTTCTTCAACAGTTTTATCAGTGTGTTCCTTGGCTTTTTCTGCAGTTTGCCTTATTTTGTTTGTGATGTCTTGAAGCATTCTGTAAATTAGTTTTTTATATTCTGTATCTGATAATTCCAGGATTGTATCTTCATTTGGGAAAGATTTTGATTCTTTTGTTTGGGAGGTTGGAGAAGCTGTCATGGTCTGCTTCTTTATGTGGTTTGATATGGACTGATGTCTCCGAGCCATCACTGGGAAACTAGTTTTTCCAGAAAATCCGCTAAAAAAAAATGCAGTCAGATCCCTATCAGTTTTCTCCCTCTGGCTCAGGCAACTTGGATGTTAATGAAGCCGCCTGGGGAGGGTGGGGGAGGGATCAGAGAGATAGGAGAGTAGCATCTCAGAATATAGCCAGAGTTGCTTGTCTTGCTTGGAATGACTATTATATCTGAGATTCCCGTGGGATGTGTCGCCTATGTGTGCTGGCTGTGTGGAGATTGCCCCCGGGGGGTCTGGCCCGCTGGAGTCACGGTCAGATCCTCCGCTGCCAGCCCCATGCCCAACGTTAAGGTTCCCCTTCTGGGACGGTACACTCTCGACTCCAAAATCAGTCACTGCCTCCCAGGGACTTCTCGTCCCTCCAGCCGCGTCACCGTGCCGCCCCCGAGAACCGGCTGGGCCCCGTCCCGGTGTTAGTTCAGGGGGGTGGAGCAGCTCTCCGTGCTTATGCCGTGCCTGCGCCCAGCCAAAATCCCGGCGGGACGGTTCCCCGGCTGGGTCGCTGCTCTCGCCGCTCCAAGAACTGTCACTGCCTCCCGGGGACTTCTCCCACCGGCTGCGTTGCCACACCACCCGCGCGAACTGGCTGGGCCCCCTCCCGGAGTGAGTTCGGGGGCTAGGGCTGGGCCCCTTGTTTGTGCCGTCTGCTCCCCTGGGCTCTGCCCCAAATCAGGTGCTGAAGGTTACCTGACTGGTACGCTCCCTCCAGGCTCTGAAAAAAATCGCTGCTTCCCTGTGTTTGTTCGTTCTCCGTCTCTAAATCTGTGTTTGTTGTTCAGATTGTTATGTATGTGATCGATTCACTTGTTTTTCCGAGTCTTTGTTGCAAGAGGGATCCGAGGTAGCGTCTACCTAGTCCGCCATCTTGGCCCCGCCTCTCCGCATCATCTTTTAAAAGATACTATAAAACTGAGGCGCAGGCAACCTCCATCCCTATTTCACTCTTTTAATGATATCTTTTAATGAACAGAAATTCTTACTTTTTTAACAAAGTTCAATTTACCTCCTATTGTTTAAAAGAGTTATGCCTACCTTGAAGCTTCAAAAGTATTTTTCAAGGCTTTCTTATAGAAATCTTATTATTTAATTTGATATTTAGATAAGTAATCCACTTGGAGTTAAGTCTTATATATACAGTGTCTAGTAGAGGTTAAGGTTTATTTGTTTCTATAAGATATCCAGTTGATCTAGCATTATTTATTGAAACAAAAATTGTTTGCCAACTAAATAGCAATGGCATTTGGTATATCAAAAAAACAACCAAACCCATTGCTGTCGAGTTGATTCCAATTCGTAGCAACCCTACAGGACAGTGTAGAACTGCCCCATAGAGTTTCCAAGGAGTACATGGTGGATTTGAACTACCGACCTTTGGTTAGCAGCCATAGTTCTTAATCACTATGCCATCATGGTTTCCTTTGTATATCAAGTTAATACTAACAGACACACATACACATATACACACACATATATACGTGCATATATACATAGTTTCTCTTCTTTTTTTATTTGTTCATCCTTGTATCAATATCACAACATCTTAATTTCATTCCTTTATGATAAATCTTGAAAATGTACCTATATAAAGGCTTTGATTTGTCTTTCTGTAAGACTGGAAGGAGGGATATAATTGCTGATGTCAGATGGATCCTGGCCGAAAGCAGAGAATACCAGAAAAATGTTTTCCTGTGTTTTATTGACCATTCAAAGGCATTCAGCTGTGTGGATCATAACAAATTATGGATAACATTGTAAAGAATGGGAATTTGAGAACACTTAATTTTGCTCATGAGGAACCTGTATACAGATCAAGAGGCAGTCGTTCAAACAGAACGAGGAGATGCTGCATGGCTTAAAGTCGAGAAAGGCATGTGTCAGGGTTGTATCCTTTCACCGTACTTATTGAATCTGTATTGTTGTTGTTAGGTGCTGTCGAGTCAGTACCACATCATAGTGGCATTATATACAACAGAACAAAACACTGCCTGGTCCTGGGCCATCCTCGCAACAGCTGTTATGCTCGAGCCCATTGTTGCAGCCACTATGTCAATCCATCTCATTGAAAGTCTTCCTCTTTTTTACTGACCCTCCATTTTACCAAGCATGATGTACTTCTACAGAAACTGATCCCTCCTGATAACATGTCCAAAGTATGTGAGACATAGTCTTGCCATCCTTACTTCTAAGGAGCATTCTGGCTGTACTTCTTCCAAGAAAGGTTTGTTCTTTCATCTGGCAGTCCATGGTATATTCAATATTCTTCAACAACACCACAATTTCAAGGCATCAATTGTTCTTTGGTCTTCCTTATTCATTGTCCAGCTTTCACATGCATATGAGACGGTTGAAAACACCATGGCTTGAGTCAGGTTTGCCTTAGTCTTGAAGGTTACATCTTTGATTTAAAGAGGTCTTTTGCACCAGATTTGCCCAAATGCAATGTGTCATTTCATTACCTGACTGATGCTTCCATGGGTGTTGATTGTGGATCCAAGTAAAATGAAATCTTTTACAACTTTGATTTTTTCTCCATTTATGATGATGTGGCTTATTGGTCCAGTTGTGATGATTTTTGTTTTCTTTGTGTTGAGGTATAATCCGCACTGAAGGCTATGGTTTTTGATCTTTATCAGTAAGTGCTCCAAGTCTTCTTCATTTTCAGCAAGCAATGTTGTGTCATCTGCATGTTGTAAGTTGTTAATAAGTTTTCCTCCAATCCTGATGCTGCATTCTTCATATAGTCCAGCTTCTCAAATTATTTCTCCCATATACAGATTGAATAAGTATGGTGAAAGAATACAACCCTGACACACACATTTCCTAACTGTAAACCATGCAGCTTCCTCTTGTTCTGTTCGAACAACCGCTTCTTGATCTATGCTCTCAGGTTCTTCATGAGAATAATTAAGTGGTCTGGAATTTCCATTCTTTGCAGTGTTATCCATAATTTGTTATCATCTGCACAGTGTAATGCCTTTGCATAGTCAATAAAATGCAAGTAAACATTTTTCTGGTACTCTCTGCTTTCAACCAGGATCCATCTGACATCAGCAATGATATTCCTAGTTCCACGTCCTCTTCTGAATCCAGCTTAAATTCCTGGCAGTTCCCTGTTGATATACTGCTGCAGCCTCTGTTGAATGATCTCCAGCAACATTTTACTATCCAAGAAGCTGGGCTATATAAAGAAGAATGTGGCATCAGGATTGAAGGAAGACTCATTAAAAACTTGTGATACGCAGATGACACAACCTTGCTTGCTGAAAATGAAGAAGATTTGAAGCACTTATTGATGAAGATAAAAAACTACAGCCCCCAGTGTGGATTACACCTCAACATAAAAAAAAAAAAAAAACTCACAACTGGAGCAATAAGCAATATCATAGTAAATGAAGAAGATCTTGGAGTTGTCAAGGACTTTATTTTACTTGGATCCACAATCAGCACCCATAGAAGCGACAGTCAAGAAATCAAATAATGGCAAAATGAAACATTAGGCAAATCTGCTGCAAGATACCACTTTATAGTATTAAAAAGCAAAGATGTCACCTTGAAGACTAAGGTGCACCTGAACTAAGCCATGGTGTTTTCAATAAAACTGAAGAATTGATGCTTTTGAATTATGGTGTTGACGAATAATATTGAATATACAATGGACTGCCATAAGAATGAACAAATCTGTCTTGGAAGAAAGACAGCTAGAATGCACTTAGAAGCACGTATGGCGAGACTCCATTTCACATACTTTGGACATGATATCAGGAGGGATCAGTCCCTGGAGAAGGGCATCATGCTTGGTAAAGTAGTTGGTCAATAAAAAAGAGAAAGACCCTGATCGAGGTGGTTTGACAAGGTGGCCAAAACGATGGGCTCAAACATAACAATGATTGTGAGGATGGTGCAGGACTGGGCAGTGTTTCTCTGTTGTGTGTAGGGTCACTATGAGTCAGTCAACTCAATGGCACCTAACAACTACAAGATTGTTTTATCTCTTCTTGGCTATTATATGTCCTTTGTATTTCTATATAAATTTTAGAATTTCTTAACAGTTTTTATACACACACTCATATATACATGTCAACATATACTCTCGAAGAAAGAAAATCTGCTGTAATTTTTATTGGGATTGTATTAAGTCTACAGTTTAATTCCAGGCATTGACACCTACATATTGCCGAGCCATCTAATTTATAAGCATGGTAAATGTCTACATTATTTAAGGATTCATTAATTTCTCCTATCAATATTTTGTACTTTTCAGTGTAGAAATTTTAAATATCTTTAATACAATTTTTTCCTATCTAATTGATGCTTAGATGGTATTGTAAATATAATTTAATTTTATTGCAAAATTTGTTGCTTGCATATTAAAATATTATTTATTTTTGTACTTATATCTTGTGTTCCTTATATTTTGGCCATGTGTATGTGGGTATGTTAACTTTGGATTATTTTATACTGATCTTGCTATATTTGCTTAATAATTTCAACAAGTTTTTTTTTTTAAGCATTTTGAATTTTCTATATATACTATCATGTCATCTGCCAATAATGACAGTTTTGCTTCTTCCTTTTGAAACTTTATTTCTTATATATTTCCTTACTTTGTTGTACTGGCTAGAACCCACGAAAGGTTTTAAGCAGAGGAGTCATAGGATATACCATAAGAATAATTATTCTTGCTACAATGAGGTGAATAGGCCACAAGGAGAAAGAACTGAGGAAGGGATCCCTGTAAATTATCTATTTAAATAGTCCCGAACAACGATGATAGCGGCTTTGAAAACGGAGTTTGCTGTACAAGTGGTGAGAAATATCACATTCTAAATATACTTCAAATGTAGAGTCCACAGGAGTTCCTGATGTGAGGCATAAGAGAAATCGAGAAGAACTCCAGAACTTGTTGTTTGACTGAGCAACTGAATAAAAGGAGTTGCTATTTATTAGAATGAGTAGGCTATAGGAAAAGCCGGTTGTAGTGGTAGGAACAGAAATTGCATATTCAACTTTGAATATATTACTTTAGAGGTACCTATTAAATTGTTTTACTAGATAGGTGGAGTTAGTAGTTAGATATTCCAATCTGAAGTTCAGAAGAAAGGTTTTCAAGTTCCATAGATATGCTTTTGGATCTCATTAGCACATAAATTATATTTAAATCCATACGGTGTTTGAAATAACTGTAGTTAAAGAAAAGGAAAAGTATAAAGACTTAGCTCTGGGGCACTCCAACATTTATAAGATGGAAGAACAAAGAGAATATCGCAAAGCATGATAAAAAAGAGCAGACACTATGGTAGGGGGAAAAAAATGAAAGTGTATTTATACCAGTAGCCAATAGAGAAAAATGTTTTAAATCCAAAAAATATGGTCAACTATGTAAAATGCTACTGATAGTGAAGACTACTACCAAAGGGAGGGCTTAGAATTGGTCACTGGATTTAACTATGTGGAGGCTATAAATAAGGTTAATACATCAATAATAGATTTTTTAGGTTAGAAAAAAAAAGGTGAGTGCTTAAGTCAGTAAAAATGTAAAAAAAAAAATCATTATCTTCAAGTTTGGGCAAAGTTTGTGTTAATTCTTGTCTTTTCCTTCTGCATTTTTCCCACCTTTGAGTGTCCTCATCTCCACCAAAGGAAGTGATACTCTCTAATGACAAGATGGAGTCGCCTTGTGCCTTATTTTCACTGCAATGTAAAGAGTTTATTGTATCTATGCTTTATAAAGCATCTGCATTTTAAATGGGAATCACTGGTGGAAGGCAACTTTAATATATACGTGTTCAACACAAGTGATAGAATTTTAATCATTACTCAGATTGATATTGAGGACCTTTCATAGCATGCCACTTGTCAGTAGTTAAAATGAAGGTGAAGACTCATGAGGAATCAGGGCACAGGTTACTACTATTTTATTACTATTATGTATCTGTTGTATTTAAGAAGGAAAGTTCTGATTTAGAAAAGCCATTTAAGAAGGAAAGTTCTGATTTAGAAAAGCCATCAAGCTGTTCCCAAGTCCAGATTTAATTTCCACAATTTAAAAAATTAGCATTATGTCTTATAATAACAGAATTCTGTAAATTTATTTTAACTTCTGATTTCTTTCATCCTTACCACATATATTTCCAGTTACAAGAATGCATATAGCATTAGAATTACTATGTCTCTTATTAGAATTATTACCTTAGATTAAGACTTGCCTGCTTTTGAATGGCCATGTGTTCCACCTGTGTGAATATTTTTGTTAATGATTCAGGTCGTTTGCACATTATCCTTATGTTTTACTTTGAAAAATAAGCTGATGCTAAAGTGAAGGTCAGTACAGTTCAGCTCAATATGCTCCTTTCTGCTGCGTCTACGTCTTCCATCTTAACCCTCTGTCAAAGGCTAATATAGTTTACTTGAATACAAACAATCTCTGCAAAAAATCTAATTCAATCAAAATAACTTAAAGTTCCAGAGGCAGTTCTGGACATATGACAGAGAGAATTAACTTTGAATATTTGAATATCAAATTTACTTGCTTGGAAAAATATAAGGAATCTCAATCCTCATTACTATAAGACTACTGTAAAAAGCAACAGATGTGATTTTTTTTCTGTGATTTCCCTACAGCTCCTGGTCAGACCTTTAGAGATAAGACATTTAGAATGTCCTGTAAAAAGTCTAATTTTTCTATAAATTTTGCAAAGGCTCAATAGACCTATAAGTGTTGTGTCTACTTTCAAGAATGATAAAAATTCAGTAAGAAATCAAGCAAAACTGACCACAGCCCATGATGAGCTGGCTTATTAAAAACACCTCCAAAGTTAGATAATAAATTACTTCCTAATCTTCATTTAGATTCCTCTGTAAATGTATTTCTATTAACCAAAATAAAGTTGCATTATAAAGAAAGGTACTTTCTACATTTTAAATGAAGGAACTTTTTTCTTTTAAGGAAAAGATATGAAGCAAATGAAATAAAGTTTTATTAAAGGCAGAGAAGGTATTCAATTTGTCATCAAAAATAATTTTCTTTTTGGTTACCAGATTCAGAGATTATTTATTCCTCTGAAATACTATTTAAATATGTATTATAGGCATAATCACAAATAAACTCAGATAAGGATGTCCAGACTCTAAACGCTTTTTCAGAATAATTCAATCAACGATACACAGAAAAGAAACAGGCAACGCTTAGTAGTAAAGTCTATTGTAACCTAATTTTCCCAACTTCTATTGGAATAGCCGCTTCCAGGAAATTGCTGCTACAGGATAAACTCAGAAATTCAGTTTCCAATATTATAATTGTTGTAGGAGAAACACCAGACTTACATTCTGTTAAAAATAAAAGTAAAGAGTTTTATTGAGGAATAGAGAGATTTGGGAATCGGGAGACACTACAGAACTTCAAGCAGAGTACAATACTGTTCTAAAATGTGGGAGTGCAGTGAGGTTATTATAGGGTGGAGTAGAAAAAGGCTATGTGCTTGCAGGCACAACAGGGGTGCAAGGCAAAAGCCACAATCTTTCTTATAGTCTTAACATTAGCAATTCTATTTATTAATACTCTGGAGCATTCTGGACAAAGTATTCTTCTGAGAACATCTGTGTCAAACTTTCCTAAAACAACCATGTATCTGGTCTCTTCCTCTCATCTGAAAATGCATCAACCCTAAGTTACAGGTATACAAAAATCATTCAACAAGCAGATGTAAATTAAGGGCTTAGTGAGTGAATCAAAATGGAGTCTGATTTAGGTCTGGATCAGTCGTTCTGTGGTGCTAAAGCGCCTCGGGTTTAGGGTCTGCTAACACATAGTTATACTTTTAAAAGCTAGAAATAGCAAAACTACAGAGTTATTTAAGTAGTTTAGTAATTGCACTGGAAATTGGTGAATCAGTATAAGACATTTTGTGAAGGTAGTAAGATTCATATGAACTAAATCATTTTTTAAGCAATTATCATTGATTACTTAACAGAAAGAACCAACAGAGCAGCTGAATTGCTGGTCCTGAAAGGCCACTCAAATACAAATTTAAGAAATAATAAATATATTATTTGAAATTGGAACTTCAGGAGTATTTTAAATACCAATGTTGACTGAGCCAAAGAGAAAATTACAGAAATCACCCATAAATAAGCACACTTAAATAAAGAAAAAGAAAAACAGGAAATTGGTCTTAAGAGACATGGAGGAAAGAGTGAGAAGTTCAAGCATTCATCTGATTGAGTATCCAGAGGAAAAAACAGAATAATGCAGGTGAGGTAAAAGTTAAAAATTCCATATTTGCTGAAATCGCCAATTATCAAATTCTGGAACCCGAAAGAATTTCCAGCATAGTAAATAAAAGGAATCCAATACTAAGACACATAATGCGAAATTTTAAGGACACTAAAACAAAAAGATATTTTAAATACAGCTAGAGAAAAATACGTTTATAAAAGGTTAGGCTATTTGGCAAACATTCACCCTTGCCTCCCTGGGAAGAGTGTACTTCCCTGTTGTATTGATGCTGGGGTTCTCTATATGTCTTCCTTTGGTCTCATGATGGGCAGCCTTAATTTGGGGCTCAATCTTATACCCTCTAGTAGAGAGTTAAAATATAATTGAAAAGTTGTGCATAACTTTTCATGTTTCTACCTTTTCCCATGAAAAGAACATGTCGTGGCTAGTCCAACGATAAAAGCGTAATGAGAAACAAGGGAAGAAGACTTGCAACCAATTTGCCTTGGACCAAGCTCAACCAACCTAAACTATATCAGCAGATTCCATAGACAACCCAGCAAGAATACATTATCATTATTTTTGTTGCTACTAAGTTTTATAGTGGTTTGTTTAAACCATGGATGAAGCTTTAGCAACTTTTGAGCTTCACAAACACTTAAGTTTGCCATGATTCTTGCCTTAGTGGGGTGACTCAAAATTTATTTATGTAATATCTGTGTCATAAGTGAAAACCCTGGTGGTGCAGTGGTTAAAAGATACAGCTGGTAACCAAAAGGTCAGCAGTTCGAATCCACCAGGCTCTCCTTGGCAACTCTATGGTGCAGTTCTACTCTGTTCTATAGGGTTGCTATGAGTTGGAATTGACTCAACGGCAATGGATTTGGTTTTTTTTGGGGGGGGGTGTCATCAGTGGTCTTGTCTTTATTGGGCTGCTATAGTTTGCCATGGGCTGCTACAGTTTGCCATTAACTTTCACAAAGGAAATGTGAATACTAGAAGTACTAAATGCCATTAAGAGAATTTTCTGGGTTCCAGGACCAAGAGGACACTTTCAGGAGGCAAACCTAAGGCCTATTCAAGACATACAGAGGTATCTGGAAACTTTTGCCCAGCAGGATTTCAGAATTTCTCTGGAATGTTGACTCCTACGTGCCTCTTATTTTTCTCTGTTTAACAGAAAGAGGCAACAGAAGAGCAAAATTGCTCGCCCTGAAAGTGTCAGATGAAAAATGTTAGGACCTTTACAGGGACAGGAAGAGATTACTTATAATTTCATGGAAAAATTTTCAATCTTTCAATAGGAAATGAAAAAAAGGAAATCTTAGCTGCAGTGTGAGATGGTGAGGGCAGTTGCCTGTTTTGGCTTTAGCTTTGGGAAGAAAGGAAAAAGGAAGTGTCTCTCCCATAAGCTCCTAACTGCAAACTAATAACCCCATTTAACTTTGGACCTTTTTCCCTGTTTAAATGGAAGTGTATATCATCACTATCCTTCACACGTTTCTCATTGTATGTTAAGTGTGTGAGGAATGATAATTTGTCCTTTCAGTTCATAAAATGACTGATCAAGAAGCGATGAATCCAGACCTGATATAGATTACAAGATCCTGAACTCCAAACTATTTTCCTGATTTAATGAAAGTTTGAGATCATGAGACGAAGTTAGAATATTGTATATGCCAGAGCCTGTGGTTGTTTGGAATGTTGTTTGGCAAATATTTCCTCTATCCTGACACCTCTATGGAAGTAATATGATTTCCCACTCGATTAATGTGGGCTTAGACACATGACTTGTACCATCAGACCGTTAGAGTATTCTTCTCTTTCTCTTGATTTTGAGCTTGGCCATGACTTGATTTGACCATTGGGATGTTAGCATATGTGCCTTTTTCAAAAGCTTGAAATGTGTCTATGAAGTTGGCTTAGCATCTTGTAATTTTGTTTTCATCCTGAGATGATACCTCTACTAATTCAGTAGTCTAAGGAGATTGAGATATACCTGGAGCAGGCCTGTACTCAAACTGCAGCTTGGAACAAGCCCAGCAAAGCCCAGATTTCAGCAGGCACCAAGCCAACATAATCCCATGTGTGAGAATAAATGATTGTTGTTTAAAACTCTACGCTTTGAGAATATTCAGTTCTGCTATACAAGAAAAGCCGAAGTATGTACACCTTCTCCTCACTTACAGACTGTGTTCTTATCTGACATTTCACATCACGGCAGGAGTTAAAAATCTACTGTCCAACTATTTTGTGCATTGGTCACAAACATCTGGCAGTAACAAATGCAGAGGTACAAGGCAAGATAACACTGGCTTTGGTGGTTATGTGTCACTTTGGCTGGGCCATGGTTCTCAGTGGTTTGGCCATTATATAATTATATAACTTGGCAATGATGTAATTGGCAAGTTATGTAATGATGTAACTTGGTAGTTATGTAATGATATAACTCCACAGTTGTGTAATGATGTAACTCCACAGTTATGTAATGATGTAATGTGGCAGTTATGTAATATGTAATCGTCCTCCATTCTGTGATATGATGAGGTCATCTTCCATTTTCACATGACACGAATTTTGCATAACAACCTGGTCTTTGGAATGAAATCATGTTGATAGGTGAGGATGGGTGTACAAAAAACTGGTAAGCATAGATATCATGAAAGCTAGTATTTTATGCAAGGGAGGTAAAACTCTCTAGTTCTCTTTGTTCCACTGTCCTGGGTGCATTGATATAATTTGACTTCTTAAAAAAAAAAAAAAAATTTTTTTTTTTTTTTAGCCCAGTGAAATTGCAGCAAACCCTAGGCCATCACTTTCTTTTTCCCTCTATGCCCAGGAGCTGCAAATTGCTAGATGCTCCCAATTTTTTAAAAAAGGCATCAATCAATATAGGAAGCATTTCCACGGAATTTCCCTTCTCTCCAGGAATAGGCCCTGGCTGTTTTCTCAGTCAAACCTTTGAAAAACTGCTTCCTCCTACCTTTTAAATTGTATCCAGGCTTTATGTATTTTCTTAGTAGGAGGGTTTTTGTGGAACAAGCTACTCTATCATAATCAGAGCAGACGTTATATGTTTAGCTTAAATCCTAAAGTGCCAAAGCAATTCTGAAATCCTCCTGGGCAATTAAAAAACTGCTTATTCTGAATTCCTTTTCTGTGTAATGTAGTTGCCCCCAACTTTAGAATGAGGGCTCCTTTACAACATTAGAGATTTTCACAAACACAACATGATAATAAGTATGCAATTAGTTTGCACTGAGAAAATCATATTGAAAATTTCACTATAAATTCATGAATACTTTTAGAGGAAGTACTGTATTTATAAAGTATTAAACCAATCAGTTGTCATCAAGTTAATTCTGACTCATGGAGACCCCATGTGAGCAAGAGTAGAACTGGGCTCCATAGGGTTTTCAGTGGTTGATTTTTCAGAAGTTAATTGCCAGGCTTTTCTTCTATGGCACTTCTGGGTGGGCTTGAGCTACCAACTTTTCAGTTAGCAGTGAAACATGTCAACCATTTGCACCACTCAGGGACTCCATAAAGTATTTGTACTAACACTTTTATTAAGCAAACCAGTATCTATATCATTAGATTAACAGGCATATATAAGTACAAAATATTAGTATTTCAAGGTACAGATAATGTAACATATGGGTTCTTAGAAACTTTGGTATAATTCTTTGGTCTCACAGGGCCTCATAATGCATATTTGATTGTTCTTGGTGTTAGGTGCCATCGAGTCTGTTCCAACTCATAGCGACCCTATGCACAACAAAACGAAACACTGCCTGGTCCTGCGCCATCCTTACAATCCTTGTTATGCTTAAGATCATTGTTGCAGCCACTGTGTCAATCCACCTTGTTGAGGGTCTTCCTCTTTTCTGCTGACTCTGTACTTTGCCAGGCATGATGTCCTTCTCCAGGGACTGATCCCTCCTGACAACATGTCCAAAGTATGTGAGACGCAGTCTCTCCATTCTTGTTTCTAAGGAGCATTCTGGTTGTACTTCTAAGAGAGATTTGTTCGTTCTTTTGGCAGTCCATGGTATATTTAATATCCTTTGCCAACACTACAATTCAAAGGTGTCAATTTTTCATCGGTCTTCCTTATTCATTGTCCAGCTTTCACATACATACAATGCAATTGAAAATACCATGGCTTGGGTCAGGCCCACCTTACTCTTCAAGGTGACATCTTTGGTCTTCAACACTTTAAAGAGGTCCTTTGCAGCAAATTTACCCAATACAGTGCATCTTTTGATTTCTTGACTGCTGCTTCCATGGGTGTTGATTGTGGATCCATGTATAATGAAATCCTTGACAGCTTCAATCTTTTGTCCATTTATCTTGACATTGCTCATTGGTCCAGTTGTGATGATTTTTGTTTTCTTTATGTTGAGGTGTAATCCACACTGAAGGCTGTGGTCTTTGAACTTCATTAGTAAGTGCTTCATCCTCTTCACTTTCAGCAAGTAAGTTTGTGTCATCTGCCTAACACAGGTTATTAGTGAGAATTCCTCAATTCTGATGCCCCATTCTTCTTCATATAGTCCAGCTTTTTGGATTATTTGCTCAGCATACAGATCGAATAGGTATGGTGAAAGGATACAACCCTGACACACACCTTTCCTGACTTTAAACCAATCAGTATCCCCTTATTCTGTCTGAACAACTGCCTCTTGATCTATGTAAAGGTTCCTCATGAGCACAATTAAATGTTCTGGAATTCCCATTCTTCGCAATGTTATCCATAGTTTGTTAGGATTCACACAGTTGAATGCCTTTGCATAGTCAATAAAACAGAGGTAAACATCCTTCTGGTATTCTCTGCTTTCAGCCATGATGCACCTGACATCAGCAATGATATCCCTGGTTCCATGTCCTTTCTGAAACTGGCCTGAATTTCTGGCAGATCCCTGTTGATGTACTGCTACAGCCGTTTTTCAATGATCTTCAGCAAAATTTTCCTGGCATGTGATATTAATGATATTGTTCTATAATTTTCACATTCAGTTGGATCACCTTTCTTGGGAATAGGCATAAATATGGATCTCTTCCAGTCAGTTGGCCAGGAAGCTGTCTTCGGTATTTCTTGGCATAGACAAGTAAGCACCTCTAGTGCTGCATCTGTTTGTTGACACATCTCAATTGATATTCCATCAATTCCCGGAGCCTTGTTTTTCACCAATGCCTTCAGAGCAGCTTGGACTTCTTCCTTCAGTACCATCGGTTCCTGATCATATGCTACCTCTTGAAATGGTTGAACATTGATTAATTGACTCTGTGTATTCCTCCCATCTTCTTTTGATGCTTCCTGTGTTGTTTAATATTGTCCCCATAGAATCCCTCACGATTGCAACTCGAGGCTTGAATTTTTTTTTCAGTTCTTTCAGCTTCAGAAACACCGAGTGAGTTCTTCCCTTTTGGTTTTCAATCTCCAGCTCTTTTCACATGTCATTATAATACTTTGTCTTCTTGAGACGCCCTTTGAAATCTTCTGTTCAATTCTTTTACTTCATCAATTCTTCCTTTTGCTTTAGCTACTCGATGTTCAAGAGCAAGTTTCAGAGTCTCCTTGGACATCCATCTTGGTCTTTTCTTTCTTTCCTGTCTTTTCAATAACCTCTTGGTTTCTTCATGTATGATGTCCTTGATGTCATTCCAAAACTCATCTGTTCTTCGGTCACAAGTGTTCAATGCATCAAATCTATTCTTCAGATGGTCTCTAAATTCAGGTGGGATATACTCAAGGTCATATTTTGGCTCTTGTGGACTTGCTCTGATTTTCTTTAGTTTCAGCTTGAACTTGAATATGAGCAATTGATGGTCTGTTCCACAGTCGACCCCTGGCCTTTTTCTGAGTGATGATTTTGAGCTTTTCCATCGTCTCTTTCCACAGATGTAGTCAATTTGATTTCTGTGTGTTCCATCTGGTGAGGTCCATGTGTATAGTCACTGTTTATGTTGGTGAAAGAACGTATTTGCAATGAAGAAGTCATTGGTCTTGCAAAATTCTATCATTCAATCTCCGGCATTTTTTCTATCACCAAGGCCATATTTTCCAACTACTGATCCTTCTTCTTTGTTTCCAACTTTCAAATTCCAATCACCAGTAATTATGAACACATCTTGATTGCATGTTTGATCAATTTCAGACTGCAGCAGCTGATAAAAATCTTCTATTTCTTCATCTTTGGCCCAGTGGTTGGTGAGTATATATGAATAATAGTCGTATTAACTGGTCTTCCTTGTAGGCGTATGGATATTATCCTAACACTAACAGCGTTGTACCTCAGGATAGATCTTGAAACATTCTTTTTGACGACGAATGCAACATCATTCCTCTTCAAGTTGTCATTCCCAGCATAGTAGACTATCTGATTGTCCAATTCAAAATGGCCAATACCAGTCCATTTCAGCTCACTAATGCTTAGGATATCAATGTTTATGCATTCCATTTCATTTCTGATGATTTCCAATTTTCCTACTTTCTATGCTTCGTACATTCCAGGTTCTGATTATTAATGGATGTTTGCAGTTGTTTCTTCTCATTTTGAGTTGTGCCACATCAGCAAATGAAGGTCCCAAAAGCTTTACTTCATCCATGTCATTAAGGTCGACTCTACTTTGAGGATTCAGTTCTTCCACAGTCGTCTTTTGAGTGCCTTCCAACCTGGGGGGCTCATCTTCCAGCACTATATCAGACAATGTTCCACTGCTATTCTTAAGGTTTTCACTGGCTAATGCTTTTCAGAAGTAGACTGCTGGGTCCTTCTTCCTAGTCTGTCTTAGTCTAGAAGCCTGTCCTCCCTTGGTGACCCTGCTGGCATCTGAATACTGGTGGCATAGGTTCCAGCATCACAGCAACACGCAAGCTCCCACAGTACGACAAACTGACTGACACATGGGGGGCAAATTTGGTAGCTATTCCTATATAACACTAGCTGCCATATTTCATGCTATGATGGGTATTTTCCTAGCTAATTGTAGGGCTATAGAATAAAACTAATATGTATAAGCACCTAAAGCTAGAACATTCCAGTAGTACAAACAGCAGCAATAACTGCAGGTATTGGGAGGAACTTCAATGTGCTGAAAGAATCTACTATCTAACGTATGGAACAAGTGAGCTTCAGTTATCCAGAAAGACAAGTAGGCTCACAGAGATACATCTGCTTTCAGGCATGCCCCAAATAGGCCGAAGGATTAAAATCATGTAGGAGCAGATTATGATATGTAGAGATGTTAAGTACAATAGGAATTTGGACATTTATTCATTCAGCAAATATTCATTGAATACCTATCATATGCCAGGCACCACTCAGTGGTACGTATGCATCATTGAAGAAATCATTCAATGATCTTTCCTTTCACAGGTTGTACGCCTAGTGGTGGTTGAAGAAAGGAAATAAAAATAAACTTAATGGATAAATAATTTACTATGTTGGAATGAAGTAAATACTATGGATAAAAAGAAAGAACAGATGCATTCATTTTCTAGAGATGCCCTATCAAAATACTATAAATTGGGTGGCTTATAAGAACTAAAATTTATGTTTTCACAGTTCTAGAGGCTAGGAGTTCAAATTCAGGGCCTCAACAGCCATGTTTTCTCTGAAGGCTCTCAGGAAAGATCTTTTTTTTTTTTTTTTTCTGTCTCTGCTGGCTTCTGCTAAACCCAGGCATGTCTTACCATTCCTTGGGTTTAGGTGCATCTTCACATGGTCATCATCCCCCTGTGTATTTCTCTGTGTATAAGGACAGCACTATGGTTGGGTAAGGACCCACCCTACTCTAGTAGGACTTTATGTTAATTTAGCTGATAACATCTTCAAAGACCCTATTTCCAAACAAGCTTACATTCATAGTCACCAGGGACTAGAACTTCAACATCTAATTTGAGGGAATACAATTCAATCCATAATAACAATTATAAAGGATTAAAAGTACTGGTTAAAAAGTAGATGCAGTCTTAAATAAGGTGGTCAAAGTGGGCTTCCTTGGGATGGTGATATTTGATTTAAGACTTAAAATAAATAAGTAAACTAACTGTGGAGCAATCTGGTGAAAAGTCATTTCAGATGGAGGGACCAGCTGCTGCAAAACCCTAAAGTGGGAGCAACCTTGTGGGAGCAATAAACAGCAAGGAAGAACAACAAAGCTTGAAATGGGGAGACGGTAGGAAATAAAGTGTGAAAGGGATATCCCACGCAGTGTTTTGTGAGCTCTTCTAAGGATTTGCACTTTTACCTGGAGTGAAATGGGAACATAGTTTGTGAAGACAGAAATGACAATATCTAATTTACATTTTCATAGAATCATACTAGCTTTCTGCTAAAAATAGCTTATAGTAGCAGAGAAGAAAAAAAAAAACAGCTAAGAGACTATTAAAATAATCCCAGTGGCAGTGGGCAGTGACTGTGGCTCAGACAAGGGTGAGAACACTGGAAGCTGTAAGAAGTAGTAGATTCTGGACATATTTTGAGAAGTAGGAGCACAATTTCCGTACAGAACATGTGTGAGAGAATACAAGGTGTGACGACTGCAAGGTTTTTGCCTAGCATAACTGGAAGGTTGGTAATGCCATCAATGGAGATGAGGAAGCTAGTAAGGAGAAGATACAGTGGAAAAAATTAAGAGTTAAAATTTAGGCATGGTAAATTTGAAATGTCTATTAGACATCAAGGGAAGTACTGAGTATGCAGTGGTCTATGTGAATGTGGAGTTTGGTAAGAAAAAGAAAAATGCAGAGATCCAATAACCAGAATATTTTAAAGGGGTAAGAATGGAGCAAAAAGAGACGATAAGAGCTGAGTTAGAGTAGGAATGTAGATGATGAGCCCTAGTTTCTATCTTCTCTGTCCAAGGATCACATCAGTGTAAGCCTTGGAGGAATAATATGGCTAAACCATGGGTAGAAAAGATCTATAGAGACAACCAATTGCTCACCTTCTTCTTATCTTATTTTCACCTACAAATTTAATGAACACATGGCTCTAACATGTCTTCCACTTCATTAATAAAACTGTTAAACATAACCTGCATTTTAGAAATATATTTAATGCAGTTTGAATCAATTCAACAAGCCTTTTTCAAACCTGCACTGTATTCCAGTCTAGTATTTCAAATATAAAAATCATGATTCAAACATTCAAGGGTTCATACTTTACCTGGGGAGATTCACATATCATACAATACAACCAGAAAATTCACCCTAAAAGAGGTCAACAAAAGGAACTCTGAGAGCTCAGAGAAGGAGTCTTTACCTGGAGATGGGAAAGAGAAAAATACCTCCTAGAAGAGGGAGACAAATGAGCTAGATTCTGAAAAATGAGTAAGATTAAGCCAAGCAGGGAGTACAGTATGAGCAAGGCATACAGGTGACAAACAGCTGATGCAAACAGTTTAGCATTTCTAGAACATAAAGCCCAGAGAAGGGATTAGTGAAAGTGAGACTGGAGAATTAGGCAGCAGCTAGATAATGGAAGACTTGAATGCCAAATTAGCAGCATGGATCTTCTCTTTTAAATTATGGGGAGTTCTAGGATGATTTTAAGCAGGGGAATATGACACAACCTGGTCTATTTAACCAATATACCAGCAAACATAATTACAATTCCCATACCCTTCCCACCTGGGTTTATTTCCCTTCATCTCTATATAAAATAATCGCAATCTGAACCTCACTTCCTTTTTTGTTAATGCATTTGTCAAATGGGACCATTTTACTGTTCTGAGCAAAAGTTACTACATCTTCTCTCTATTCTGTATAGCTAGAGAAACCTATACTGTTTTTTTTTTTTTCCCCTTGTATCAAAGCTATGCTCTTTAGTCCATCAGCTCCTGCTTTCTTACAGGTGTTTATACACTAGTTGCTTTATGTTTGTTGTTTTGTTATTTTCCCAAGTATTCAAGGTTAAACTTGCACATCAATGAGCTTGCATTACCAATAGAAAGAAAAATCTTTTGATTATGCCTTTTAAATTCCAAGAACAAAATCACTGAGTTACTGAAAAGTCAAATCACCTTGTATTTTGCAAGAAAATTTTGCATTACAAATGTAAGTAAAATAATCATAAATCTATGGCTACACATTGCCATGTGACAATGTCACTCTTTTCTTCCTATGAAAAAAGATGAGTCTCACACCAAAATAGAATGGTTAAAAAGATTCCTTTTCTGAATTTCCATCAGGCTCAATGCAGGTGCAATTGGTCTCTTGTGTTCTCAGAAAAAGAAGAAAGTGGCCAATTAAACTGGGAATGAGCCCATTAAATGGTCAATGTTTGGCAGGCATTAAGTTGCAGATGTAAAAAATTGGCTCTAACCTACTCAGAAAATCATGACAAGCACAGAGAAGTAAACAGAAGAGGACACCTTGGTACTGGTTTTGTCTCTTACAACTACCAAGAGAGGAAATAAAAACAGCAGACTTCTTGATTGCAGAAATCCCTGTATAAAAGCATGGTTTTCAGAGCAGTTTTATTTTCTCTAATATTATAGATAAGTATGGCCACCTCTTCTAGCTATGTGTACATTTTACCAACCAAATCATGAAACAGTGAGAAAAAACAGGGATATAAACTAAATTTTGTCTACTCATTAGCAAAAGTTCATTTGCCAGAGTGGTTTTAGGGTTTTGGTGTGTTGAATTCATAACCCAAAATACCTTTGATAGAATATAACTTTAATCCATCCTGTCTTAGCAAGAATGATAGTCAAGCATCATTCTTGCTATTGGACAGTAGTTATCCTCGTAAAAGTTTGTGTGTGTTGTGTGTACATGTATGTGTGCACATATGTGCATAAGCATTTGGGAATTTGGGTGGGGCCTTGACCTGGAAAGCAATATTAACATTCAGAGTACGACTGGTCAAAATAACCCTACTTCTTGGTATATTTTAAACACTGTCTTTGTTTTTTTTTTTAGTAATATTTGAAACCATGAAACCTGTGAACAGCTTTTGTTTAGTGCTTATAGATTGAGAACTGAAGGTCTTGTAAAGCTCTGTTTGGAAGTTCCAGGAATTAAGCACCAACCAAACCTGAAGAATAGACAAAGATCCTTGCACCAGCCACAGCAATTAGGAAAAACAAACCCCGGGGTTAAATAAATTAAGCTCATAGGTGAGCAAGCTTACATGGCCTACATACACACACATACATACACACACACACACAATGAAGCACCTCTCTTTTAGTATGGCTTAACCCTAGTTTCTGCATCCCTGCAGAGAACACACATCCTTTTTAACTTCTGCAGTAAAAAAAGTTCTAACTGGGAATGAGAAACGCTGCCTTTCAACCTTAGACATGGCACTAACTCTGAACTTGACCCAGTCACATCATCCCCATAAGCCTCAATTTCTTCATTTGTAAAATTAAGGGGTTGGACTCGATGATTTTAAAAGTCCTATCTACCTGTCACACTCGATGATTCGACACTTAACCTAAAGGGGCAGATGTTTCTTCTGTATTATCACACTATACTACTAATTCATGTATTTTGCAGCGAATAAACTAAATTGTCCAAGAAAATGTAGGATACTTTTTATTTAAAAGCAACCCTGTCCTAAGTTTTTAACAAATCTACCATGCAAATATTCACTAAACCAATATTTTATTTGTTGAATCAAAAATTTGTTCATTACAACTATTCGTTCAATACCTGATACAATTGCAGCACACGGCTGCAAGGAAATGTGAACAGTACACATATACTTCCACTGACCCAGAATGTAGCCTGTTTCTTCTTCAGACTATTTGGACTTAACATTTTTCTCATACTGAGCTAAAACCTAGCTCCCTCTGTCCTCTGCTCCTGTCTCCTAGCTCTAATCTTTTGGGGGGCTATACATAATGAGTTTAATTCCTATTTTCCCTGACAATTCTTAACATATTTGAAGTTAACAATCATATCTTCTCTAATCTATTTCTAGTTCTCTCTACCTCTCCTAATATGAGAGATTTATACCTCTTATCATTATCCTCTGAATGTGTTTATATTCCACTTAACACATGGGTCTAAACACAAAAAATAGTGTTTTTCATAAGTGTCAATTATAGCAGTTCTTTCCTCCTTTATTATGGACAATTTTTTAATAGAAGGCAAAGAGTAATCATACCACGCTATTTATCAATATTGGCTTTACAATGAACTGAGCTAAAACCTTCTTAAGTGTATTCCTGCTAAGCCAAATTTCTTTCTTCCTGTGTTTGCCTAGCTACTTAAAAATGGAAAAGATGTACGAATTGAAAATAAATAGGTTTATACTAATATAACTCCATGTTTGTCTCTGATTCATGCTAGCATATATCTGGGGGGATTTAAAAATTGAAATGTTTTAATTTCATCTTGGATGTGTGGTTTTCTGTTTTTTTTTTTTTTTAATTGGAAAGCTAAGAATTCTTCAGTGTACATATTCAACAGATACCACTTTCTCTTTCAACTCTGTGCACATTTGTTATAAAAGAATAAGCAAAGTAAAAACAAATGCCTACCTTTAGCTAGGTGTCACACAAGGCCTGAAGCTTTCATGGGAGATAATGGCACATTACACAATAACACATACAAAAGGCTTTGACGCTTCAGTCACTGGAAACAGAACACAATAGCACTGTCTCCTGGCAATGCATAAAAACAGGACAGTCTTCATATTTAATGAAACAAGAACACCCTTTTTCTGCACAGAAATACTCCCAGAAAGTTGAAGTCCAGATTATGAGAACTTTGACGGTACATTCCCTAGCCTTTTGGGGTTTTAGAGTGCTTATACCTTCATAACATGGAAGACAGAATGCATTACTTTGTCAGTAATACACCACAAAGTAAAAATTAGTGTACAAATGACATCAACTCTCAGTGATTATCATCAAATTCTCTTTTATGGTCATGAATTAAAAAATCAATGTGTTTTCTGAACTATTAAAAGACTTAAAAAGAAAGCGAGATAACTTCTGAATTTGACATGTAGGGCATAGAAGTTTAATTTTTTGAACTCAGATGAGAAGCAGTATTTGGCATCTATAATAATCACAAAAAGTAGCCAAAACAAGTATGTGTTCTCATCATTTGGATAAAGACACACTAAAAATGTTAAATTTATTTCAAACAATTTGTAGACTAAGTGTATGATACAGTTAGCAAGAAAGACAGACTCAGGGCAGTTGCTTTTTTTTCTAATATGTCTATCCAGTGCTCTGTTTAGTTCACTGAAGTCACCTTAATCATAACAATGACCCTGGGAACAATTGCTCTCTAAACGCATACCATTCTTTAGACCCTTACCTGGTCAAAACTCCTCCCCTTTCATTGATATGAGTTTTCTATACAAAAGTGATAGAGGCTTGTTATGGATTAAATTGTGTCTGCCAAAAATGTGTGTTTGACTGTTCATAACTCCCAGTATTGTGTGATTGTCCACCATTTTGTCATCTGATGTGATGTTCCTATGTGTTGAAAATCCTACCTCTATGATGTTAATGAGGTGAGATTAGCAGCGGTTATGTTAATGAGGCAGGACTCAATCTACAAGATCAGATTGTGTCTTAAGTCAATCTCTTGAAATATAAAAGAGAAGTGAGCAGAGAGATGGGGACCTCATACGACCAAGAAACAAGAGCCAGGAGAATAGCATGTCCTTTGGACCAGGGATCCCTGCACCAAAAAGCTCCTTAACTGGGGAAGATTGATGACAAGGGCCTTGCTTCAGAGCCAACAGAGAGAGAAAACCTTCCTTTGGAGCTGGCACCCTGAATTCGGACTTCTAACCCACTAGATTGTAAAAAAATAAATTTCTCTTTGTTAAAGCCATCCACTTGTGGTATTTCTATTACAGCAGCACTAGATAACTAAGAAAGGGCTCAGTTTGACGTAGTCCAATATATTTAAATAGACTGGCTCTACAAAGCTGTTTTGTGCAGGCAAGTCATGCTAAGTATTTGTACAAAGAGGGCTGCAATGAATGACATACATATTGCATGAAGAGATTAAGAATTGGCTTGTTCATTCCAGGAGAAAGAGTGTGATTAATAAATATTTTGGTGAACGAGGAAGGCAAAATTGCTTATGCATAAGAACACAGACTTTGAAACCAAAATAGGTAGATTTGAGTGCCAGCTGTACCCTCTTGCTAATTGTCTGACTTTGGTCAAGTTATTATTTAATGATACCGTGCCATTATCTAAGAGTTCTGGTGGTACAATAGTTAAAAGCTCTCGGCTGCTCACCAAAAGGTCAGTGATTTGAACCCACCACCTACTCTGTGGGAGAAAGATGTAACGGTTGGCTTCTGTAAAGATTTACAGCCTTGGAAACTCTATGGGGCATTTCTACTCTGTCCTATAGGGTTGCTGTGAGTTGGAATTGATTTAATGGCAGTGGGTTTGGTTTGGTGCCATTATCTGTAAAACTGGGATTATACTAGTATGAGTGTCATAGCTAAAGAGGCGTAATTCTCAAACAAAAGTAATAGCTAACACTTGTCAAAATGTTACTTACCTCATTTGTGAGAAAATTAGCAAAATAGCTGGAAGGTTGAAGTAAAATTAGAAATTGGATGAAGTGTTCACTATGTTAACTTTCAACAAGGCTATACAAGTCATATCACCTTAGGACTTATTTGATAGGCCTATTAAATTAGAAATTATTAATTTCTGAAGGTTGACGTCTAAACTTAAAGGGCCACAAACCATCTGCACATTTACTGATTATTAATTGTTGACCAAACAAAGTTATATCCTCTGCCAACCTCAGATGATGGTCAGATGGGTTTACTGGAAAGTGACCTAATATGAACTTTTAAGATTCAAGTAATAATCGTTTTGCCAAATCTCCTAGCTTGGGATAAATCACCCTTTAGTAGCTTTGCTATGAGCTTTATATAAGTTCATATTTGTAAAGCACATAGAAAATTGCCTGGCCCATTAAATAAACAGTACAGAAATAACTTGTTTTACTGTACTTCACTTTATTATGCTTCACAGATATTGTGTTTTTTACAAATTGAAGGTTTGTGGCAACCCTGAGTCGAGCAAGTCTATTGGCCCCATTTTTCTGACAGCATGTGCTCACTTCCTGTCTCTGTGTCACATTTCATTAATTCTCACAACATTTCAAACTTTTTCAACATTATTTTACCTGTTACAGTGATCTGTCATCAGAGATCTTTGATGTTACTATTGTAATTGTTTTGGGGTGTCACTAATGGTGCCCATATAAGATGGTGAACTTAATCAATAAGTGCGTGTGTTCTGACTGCTCCACCAACTGCTTGTCTCCTGTCTGTCTCCCTCTCCTCAGGCCTCCTTGTTCCCTGAGATATGACAATATTGAAATTAGGCCAATTTATAGCCCTGCGATGGCCTCTAAGTGTTCAAAGAAAGGAAGAGTTACAAGTCTCTCAGTTTAAATCAGAAGCTAGAAATGATTCAGCTTAGTGAGGAAGGCGTGTTGAAAACCAAGACAGGCCAAAAGCTAGGCTTCTTGGGCCAAACAGTTAGCCAAGTTATGAATGCTAAGGAAATGCTCTTGAAGGAAATTAAAAGTGCTACTCCATTCAACACACACGATATGAAAGCAAAGCAGCCTTATTGCTGATATGGGGAAAATTTCAAGGGTCTAGATTGAAGACCAAACCAGCCACAACATCGCCTTAATCCAAAGCCTTAACTCTCTTCAGTTCTATGAAGGCTGAGAAAGGTGAAGAAGCTGCAGAAGAGAGGTTTGAAGTTAGCAGAGGTTGATTCATGAGGTTTAAGGAAAGAAGCCATGTCCATAACATAAAAGCGGGAGACAAAGTGGCAAGTGCAGATGTAGAAGCTGCAGCAGGTTATTCAGAATATTTAGCTAAGATAATTGACGAAGGTGGCTACACTAAACAACAGATTTCCAGTGTAGGTGAATAAGTTTTATAGTGGATGAAGATGTCAACTAGGACCTTCATAGATAGAGAGGAAAAGTCAATGTCTAGCTTCAAAGCTTCAAACGACAAGCTGACTCTCTTGTCAGGGGCTAATGCAGCTGTGTGACTTTAAGTTGAAACCAATGCTCATTTGCTGTTCTGAAAATCCTACGGCCCTTAAGAATTATGCTAAATCTACTCTGCCTGTGCCCTATAAATGGAACAACAAAGCCTGGATGACAGCACACGTGTTTACAATACGGTTTACTGAATATTTTAAGCCCAATGTTGAGACCTGCTGTTTAGAAAAAAAGATTCCTTTCAAAATATTACAGTTCATTAACAATGTACCTGGTCACCCAAGAGCTCTGATGGAGATGTGCAAGAAGATTAATGTTGTTTTCATGCTTGCTAACACAATATCCATCCTGTAGCATATGGATCAAGGAGTAATTTCAACTTTCAAGTCTTATTACTTAAAAAATACATTTCCTAAAGCTATAGCTTCCACCGATAGTGATTCCTCTGATGGATCTGGGCAAAGTAAATTGAAAACCTTCTGGAAAGGATTCACCATTCTAGATGCGATGAAGAATATTTGTGATCCATGGGAGGTCAAAATATCAACATTAACAGGAGTTTGGAAGATGTTGATTCCAACCCTTATGGATGACTTTGAGGGGTTCAGGAGTTCAGTGGAGGAAGAAACTGCAGATGTCATGGAAATAACAAGAGAACTAGAATTAGAATCGGAGCCTGACAAGACTGAATTTCTACAATCTTATGATAAAACTTTAACGGATGAGAAGGTGCTTCTTACGGATGAGAAAAGAAAGTGGTTTCTTGAGAGGGAATCTACTCCTGGTGAAAATACTGTGAACATTGTTGAAATTACAACAAAGGATTTAGAATATTACATGAACTTAGTTGATAAAGCAGTGGCAGGTTTTGAGAGAATTCACTCCAGTTTTGAAAGAAGTTCTAGTGTGCATAAAATGCTCTCAAACAGCATTGCATGCTACAGAGAAGTCTTTCATGAAAGGAAGAGTCAATCAATACGGCGAACTTCCTTGATATTTTAAGAAATTGACACAACCACCCCAACCTTCAGCAACCACCACCCTGATCAGTCAGCAACTATCGACATCAAGGTAAGACTCTCCACAAGTACAAAGCTTATGACTCGCAGAATGCTCAGAAGATGGTCAGCACTTTATAGTAATAAAGTATTTTTTAATTAAGGTATGTACATTGTTCTGTTAGACATCATGCTATTGCACAGTTAACAGACTACAGTATAGTTTAAACACAACTTTTATATGCACTGGAAAATGAAAAAATCCGTGTGACTTACTTTATTGCGATATTCACTTTATTGCAGTGGTGTGGAACTGAACTCACAATATCTTTGAGGTACTTCTGTATTGGGGCAGGAGTTAAAAGATGTTGTTGTTAGGTGCCTTCGAGTTGCTTCCAACTCATAGCCACCCTATGTACAACAGAAGGAAACACTGCCCGATCCTGTGCCATCCTCATGATCTTGTTATGCTTGAGCCCATTGTTGCAGCAACCATGTCAATCCATCTCATTGAGGGTCTTCCTCTTTTTTGCTGACCCTGTACTTTGCCAAGGATGATGTCCTTCTCCAGGGACTGGTCCTTCCTGAACATGTCCAAAGTATGTGAGATGGATTTTCGCCATCCTAGCTTCTAAGGAGAATTCTAGCTGTACTTCTTCCAAGACAGATTTGTTCATTCTTTTGGCAGTGCGTGGTATATTCAACGTTCTTCACCAACACCATAATTCAAAGGCACTAATTCTTCTTCAGTCTTCCTTATTCATTGTCCAGCTTTCACATGAATATGAGGCAACTGAAAATACTATGGCTTGAATCAGGTGCACCTTAGTCCTCAAGGTGACGTTTTTGCTTTTTAAGACTTTAAAGAGGTCTCTTATAGCAGATTTGTTCAATGTAATGCGTTGTTTGATTTCTTGACTGCTGCTTCCATGGGTGTTGATTGTGGATCCAAATAAAATGGAATCCTTGACAACTTCAAACTTTTCTCCATTTATCATGATTTGCTTATTGGTCCAGTTGTGAGGATTTTTGCTTTCTTTATGTTGAGGTGTAATCCATACTGAAGGCTGTGATCTTTGATCTTCATCAGAAAGTGCTTCAAGTCTTCTTCACTTTCAGCAAGCAAGACTGTGTTATCTACATATCACAGGTTGTTTATGAGTCTTCCTCCAATCCTAATGGCATGTTCTTCATATAGTCCAGCTTCTAGGATTATTTGCTCAGCATATTGAATAAGTATGGTGAAATGATACAACCCTGACGCACACTTTTCCTGACTTTAATCCATGCAGAATTCCTTGTTCTGTCTGAATGACTGCCTCTTGTGATTTTTCTGGAAGGGCTTACATCATTTGCCTGCAATAATTCTTTAGGGACGCCATACAGTTGGTTTGGTTGTGAGCTCTCCTACATCACTTGACTCAGAGGTGACATCTTTTTGGTCTCAAGAAATTCATACATAAATTTAGGGGTATGCTTTGTGTTTAGGCTCTCATTTTAATTATTGTATTTATACAGCCATCAATTTGAGTCTTAAAGTTACTAAAACAGGGTATCTACACTTTCAATACTATTAAGTACTAGCCTTACTTAATAGAGTTTCTCTGAGGGAAAAATCAAGCAGCAAAGTAAGAGGAAAAATGCCTTAACATGAAAATTATTTACATTTGGGAACAAAACATTGGGTATCTTTTTTTTTATTTCCAAAATTTTAAAGACTAATATATAGGTGTATATTTAAAAATTTTTCTACCTACTGTGTAAACTTAGAAAACAATGGATTTTAGTAAAGCTTTATTACAGTCACTCTTCATAAAAAATAACATATTTTATTAGAGAGACTCATGCTGCTACCCAAAATTTCAAAATCTATTTTACCTCGAATAATGTTAAAGATGGTATTTGTTTAACATTGGAAAAGGATTATGCCACAACCACTTAATCAAAGTCTTGTTTAGCTTCAGTATCTATTCAATTTTACATGTCCCCAGCTTGATGGAAACTAACTACCTCACAGCTCTCCATAAATATTTATACTGTAATCCATTATTGATATCTTCCAAACATTTTACTATAGCTCACTAATGGCTGCAACATGACATTCCTGGGTGGACCTGAACCATTATTTTAATTTTCTGCCTATGGGAGATGCTTTACACACATAAAAAATGCCAGTGCCAGTGTTTAATCAGGGGAATCATTACCAATGCAACACAAAGTCAAAGTATCTAAATCAAAACCTACAATAATTCAAAGAACATTTGGGAGAATAGTTGAACATGGCAATTCAATGTCTCTGTTACGTTCAAACATCTAGCATTCATTGATACCATAACTTGAATCTCACACTACCACTATAAATATAAATATTTTCAAATCCCCACTTTACAGATCAAGAAAAGGAGCAGTTTAGAAGCATTACATGGCTGTGCAAATGCACTCAGCTAGGTGGAATTCAAAACCGGGGTGTCCCTGGTGCCCATAACTTACCCTGATGACATAAGCGTACCTTCCTTTATTGACTTTCATTGCCTTACACCTATACTGAAAAGCTCACCCTCACCACACATATAACTTTATCTTTTTCTACCATTGAAACTACCCTAAAAGGCACCTAGGGTTGCGTTTGTTTCTGACATATTGCATTTGTTTTCTATTTTAGACTGTGAACTCAGTGAACCAGGGTTAATGTCTTTGAAAAACAGGGTGAGTCATTTTCAGCATCAAGACAGCAACTAATGGATGAAGATGGGGTCAAGTCAGGAAGCAGCATATGAAAGCAACAACATAGGAACTAGACGCATAGGTGTTGTGTAGGTGTTTAAATCCTAGACCCTGACATTTACTAGTTGTGTGACCTTCAGTAAATTATCCTCACCAAGCATCAGTATTAAATGAATGAGGCAATGTAACAGAAGTGCTTAGCATAAGCATGGCACAGAATATCTTTTCAGTAAATTAAATAAGGATAGATTCTTGTACTGAAAAAACAATTCTCCTTTTCATATTTAGCATTTGTAACAAAGATAGCTGGCATTTACTTTTCATCAAACAAAAGAAATTTTTGTATTATTATTAAAGATCAGTATGCCACCTCATGCAAATGGGCAGAGAAGAACCAAAACCAAACTCGTTGCGGTCGATTTGATTCTGACTCTTACCGACCCTATAAGACAGAGGAGGACTGCCCCACAGGGTTTCCAAGGAGCGGCAGTGGATTCAAACTGTCAACCTTTTGGTTAGCAACCACGGCTCTTAACCACTGACGCCATAAGCTGATCAATAATAGTGACAAAACCTCTTTACATATGTGCAGTGTTTATAGCTTTCAAAACACACTTCTATCTTCTCGTTTGACCCATTCAAAAGTTCTGTGAATTTAGTTTAGAATTTATCATCTTTATCATCATTTCCATACTTACAATCAACAAACTGAAGTTCGAAGAGGTAAAGCAATTGGCTCAAATTCTTTCAAGTTCAATAAAAACTGAAGACAGGAATCCAAATTCTTTCTTTCCACTGAATCATTTGCCAATATGCTTCCCAACTTCTCAGTTTTTGAGGATTCTGGATGTGAAATCTCACATCAGCTGTATAGCAACAAATAACCACAATAAAATCATCAGCCAGTTTTTTTGTTTTGTTTTTGTTTTTTTAAAGCTTCCATAATGCCATCTTGCTAAATGATCTCAACAGAATTCACCTCTAACAGAATTTCTGTACAGGAGGAGAAGGGAAGGAAGAGGAGAGAACTCGCCACCGTATCTTTGTCAGCCTGTGTCAGTGTAGTTTCATGCAATGGCTAAATTTATTAATCTGTTCCTCTGTCGACCTTGGTACCACATTTTCGGTTATTTTTTAATACTAGCGAAATGGAGTTGCAGACATCAAATTGAAGAACTTAATTTCCAAGTCCCAATTACACAATTAAGATGCAATAATATTGAAAAGAAATTAGGAATATTCCCTTTAGATAGTTGTTAAGATGCAATGTAGAAATATGATTATGCAGAACTATAAACATGTTCTACTCCATTCGTTCTCTCTGGATTGGTATGTATTCAGTCAGACTTACTTGCATCATTTATGTCTTTAATCGAGTGTATGGTTTTATGTGACTGCTCTGCAGGTCCTTAATCGGCAGCAATCATCTGCTAACATCTCTGAATCCTCACAGGCCTAGTTTTTGTTTTCTTCTTAGTACATAGTCAGTTTCATCATATATAACAAAGGCCAAGAAAAAAAACATACTGTTTCTTTTGAAGAAATATGGCATTTGAGACTCTATGCTTCTCTCATTCGTCTGTATCTTACTTTCATGAAATGTTGGGGCTAAATGATTCCAATCCCCTCAATTTACACATAAGTAAACTAAGGTCCAGAGAGGTAATATGACTTTTCCAAGCCTGTACAACTGGTTCATGGCAGAACAGTGCGTAGACCGAAGTCTGCTAATATCAACAGCAATATGTTTTCTGCTACCACGTTTTCTCAAATTAAAGGAATGGGGTCTTAGAAACTTTCACAAATGATGCTATAGAATGTTATATTAATACATTCAAATTCTTGGTCTTGAGCACAATTGAGGTGTCTTGCTTAACTATGCCTTTTTAGGTAAGCTCTATCCTATTTTGATCCTATCTAAATCCACCAAACGTGAAGGGAGAATTGAAGAGAAGCTACACCAAAAGAGAAAAAAAAAAAAAAATCAAGATAAAATATTGGTATTTGTCTCTTGCCCAATAATAGGTGAATAATTGAGTAGAGCAAAGTGAAACAGTAAAGTGACAATTACGGAAAAATTGGAGAAAGCAATTTCTAATATTATGGAAATGATCAAAACAGTAATCAGAATAGCATGGATATGAGTGTTTTCACTATGTTTGAGTGTGTGGGTGTGTAGATTGCTAGCTAGCTAGCTAGCTAGCTAGATAGAACATGACCAGAACTGGAAGGTAATAAGCCAAAACAAAATGAGGTATTGTGGTTATGGGTTAATTTATTCAATTTCAAATTACTGTTTAATGTTACCATAATTTATGCTAACTGAAAGAACACTTGCTTCTTCAGAAATACTTAAAACAATTTTTTTTTTTGAGAACAGGGTTTCTATATAAATAGAATTATTGAAGCTTTGGGGAATTATCAGTACAAACCATTTCACTTTTCCGTGGTCATAATTATCAAAAGCCTGACGAAGAGTGACAAGAACAAAGCAAAAAAAAAAAAAGTTTCCATATTGGTTAAAATAAATTTTTGACTAGTCTCACTAAATCCACCTACTTCAAAAAAATTTTTTTTTCTTGTCAGAAGATAAGAACATTCCTCCAGTGATTACTAGTGAGTCATGAACAAAAGATGCTCAAGTTTCCAAAATTTAAAAGAAAATTAGAAAGAAAAAGATACAAGTATAACACAGGAAAATTTGCAATGCTGATTAAATGCTCACAGTTTTGAAATGTTGGCCTGAGACTATACAAAACGAAGTGTATTACATTTACATAGCAGGCAATGAAAAACAAAGGTAAACAATTATTTTGAATCTTTTGGCAGGTGCTTTAAAATCACTGTGCATGTAATTACAAAAGAAAAGCTGCTCTGAAGAAGAAGAAGAAAAAAAGTAAATTTAGCTCTGAAACTCTGAGAAGTATCTAAACCTGGAAAGAATGACTCAATGGAGACTCCTACCATAAAGGCATTATTTTGATTGCCAGAGAGGATTACCAAAGGGCAAGGTTAACATTTAATGGGCCCACAAAGTATATACTGCTCATTTCCTTTTTCATGCCGGATATGAAATCTCCATTTCTATCTGTTACCCTTTCTTCAAGGTTCAACCCAATTTTCATGTCTCTGATCACACATGCACACACATACACAGACACAGAGGTCTTTCCTCTGAGCTTCTGTCTTTATATATGTTGAGACTTTTCCTGCACTGTTAGTTGCATTTTTAATTTTTTTTAGGTCTTACTTGTAACATATTACCCGAACCCATTGGGGTCGATTCTGACTCACAGCGACCCCACAGGACAGAGTAGAACTGCCCCATAGAGTTTTCGAGCAGTGCCTGGTGGCTTTGAACTGCCGACCTTAGCAGCCCTAGCTCTTAACCACTGTACCACCAGGGTTTCCTGTAACATATCGGAGTTTCTTTATTAGGCCTGGGCAGCATCTTCTCCGTGATTATATTTCTCCACACCTACGTACAGAGTAAGTTGATCAGTCTATACGAAGAAAAAAATGAAAGTGTTAGAGGCCCGAGTCTAAATTGAAATCTGAATATTTGACCTTGAGAGTCATTTAAACTCCTCGGACCTAGAGATGAATTTTAATACTGCTTTAGCTAGCCAAATTAGCCTATGGTGTTGTTGTGAGAATTAGTTAGATAATATCTATGAGTTGATTGTCATACTATAAAAAATTTTATCTTGTATATGAAGCAGAATCCTAACATTGCAGAGAAAAGAATTCTGGCTACTGAGACAAAAAGACATGGGTTCAAACCCTGCCTTTGGCCACTGTTTGTGTTTATGTGTTTGTCGGTCCTCTCACAATTCAAATTATCACCTGTAAAATTGTGATAACAATATCCACCCAGGAAGATACTGGCTGTGCAGTGGTTAAGAGCTTGGCTTCTAACCAAAAGGTTAGCAGTTTGAATCCACCAGCCGCTCCTTGAAAACCCTATGGGGCAGTTCTACTTAGTCCTATAGTGTTATTCTGAGTCAGAATCAGCTCGATGGAAATGGGTCGCAAGATGCTATTAGGGTTTGTATAAAACACAGTGTGGAAAAACACCAATAAATGGTAGATTTATCATTATCATTCAAATGTAAGGTATATCGTTACCATTTTTATAGAGTTAAATATTTCAAAAAGAAACATGATGCTGAAAACTCTGAATAATTTCCAAAAGAGTACCTAAAAGCTTGCTGATAATGAATCTTTATGTCATATTTTTATTGAAATATAAGCACATGTGGCCGATTCAATCAATGCTAAGAGATTGTCCATTTGATAAAAAGAAATCGACTTTGTGAGTCTGCATTAATTTTAGTTTACATGAAGTGTATTCAAACTAGCTATACATAAAAAATATCTATAAACTTTTTAAAATGTTGAATCTTAAGTCCCATAACAGATATATTGAGCCAATAACCCTCCTATAGTCATCAGAGTTGGTAAGTACTTAGGAGGTTCGTGCCCATTCTGTAGTTTCATTTGGTCATTCCCTGTTATAAGAGCCTAATAATATCTGAATGGGCTATCTTTCAAGGATTAATTATTCTAAATTTAATGGCAAGGCCAGATCCCCATTTTACAAGTTTCATTTGAAAAAATATTTAACATAATTTTGGAAACTATAGAAGTTTAGTAAGAATTGTATTAGAATAATAAATGGTTAAAACCTCTACATAAATGTCATTATTATTATCACTTGGTCCCTAGGTGGCGAACGCAGTTTGTACTCAATTACTAATCTAAAAGTTGACCGCTCAAACCCACCAGTGGAAGAAAGGGCTGGCAATCTATTTCAGTAAAGATTACAACCAAAAAACCCTATAGAGCAATTCTACTCTGTCACACACGGGATGAGTCAGAATTGACTTGTCAGTAACAGTTTTTTTTTTTTTAATCGCTATTATTATCACCATTATCATTATTATTATATAGACCATGTGCTATGGGCTCCTTTTAAAGTGTCAGCGATGCGTTCTTTCTTCCCCTTTACTACTTCACTAGGAAGTTGCTTCTTACCTTCTCTCTATTACCCTGCCCTACCATTTCCAACTAAGAGTTTGGAACCCAAAGCTATTTTACGTAAGAATTTGAAAAATATTTTTTCCATGTTATTTAATCCAAAAGAAGATAAAGTGCACCACCTCTTTTATCTGAAATAGCTGTGGCATAACCTTGAAGGTTAATCTGGGTGCATCATTTTGAGGTTTTTAAGGAAAGAGTGTGTTAAATATGCAAGGTTGGTCAAGAGGTGGAGGCATGATGATAACGGCTAGAAACCTTAAATTGACCATAAAGCCATAAAAGTAATTAAGAAATTCAAGTTTATTTTTATTTGGCCTAATAATAAAACTTATTCAAATGGACATGCACAACCTGAAATACTTGGAACATTTAAGGTACTTTGTACAGCCTTTACTTGAATTAAAATATTGACGAAGTGCAAGGGGGGAATAAAGGAAATTGTTGAATGTATTCATCAAGTGCTAGCTCACTTTCTGTATTTTTACAGAATGAACTTCAGTAGGGTCTCTGAAGGACTGTTCAATACTTTAAAAATACTTTAAAAATAGAGAGCTGCCATATGGATTCTATTAATTTTGATTTAAGGTGTTAAAGGTCAAATTATTTTTCTCTTTCCTCTTGATTGATCCCATCTACAAAGCCAATTTCATTTCTTCACATAGTTATAGTCCTACATCTTCCAAAATAATGTAGATTATCCATATACATAATTGATTACCTACATGATATATACAGTTGAAGTTTCATTTACTCAATTTTATGAAGTTCCTGAATGGAGAATATCATGCCAAGTATTATTTTGTTGAGTATCTGCATTTTTAATAGTCTGACACCTACAATTTAAATCAGAATCATATTAAAGCTATTGTAAGGGATACACTGTTTGCATGTGAAAGGACAAAAGTCACATTAAGCAACTTACTCATTTCACCGTGTGATCACGAAAAATTGTATAATACTTGCCACCTACCTGTCTCAAGGGGTATTTTGAAAAGTAAGAAATTGTTTTAAAGAGCTTTTACTGTAATGTGCTACCCATATGCTCAATAAAATGAATTTAAAAAACTGTCACTCCCTCAAATTGAAATGACAATATACACAACCCACAATACACACATTCCTAATATTTCTACTTAACAAAGATAAAATACATACTTACGAAAGTTTTAAAAAAAAGGCTACTAAATTAATCTCTTTTTAACTTTTCCAACTATTAATAGTATAGATAAATAAAACTTTGTGAGAATTCAGTGTTTTAATGCCTAAGAGACAAAAAGATAGGAGAAAATATTACTTTTATCACTTTGTGTAACATCCCCCAATTCTGTATTGTCATGTCTAGGATTATTTCTAGACTAAGTGATCTTAAAAAGGAGCCCTGGTGGGAGTGGTTAAGGGCTCGGCTACTAGCTAAAAGGTCAGAAGTTCAAACCCACCAGCTGCTCCGTGGAAGAAAGACGTGGCAGTCTGTTTCCGTAAAGGTTACAGCCTTGGAAACCCTATGGAGCAGTTCTACTCTATCTTTTAGGGTCACTATGGGTTGGAATTGACTGGATGGCAATGAGTTTTTTTTGTTCATTTGTTTTTAAGTGATCTTAATGGATCTTCTACCCTTCCAAGAAACAGTGGACAGAAGAAGCTTATCTACATATATCAGCTGAGGAGGCATTTGGGCAGTCTGGATCCAACAGCTATATCTAACACTTAAAGAAATTCCTGAATTGCACCTCTGCTAAAGTTCATTACAGCAAGCCTGCCCTTTTGCTTGAGTTAGTATTAAAAATTCTTAAGAAATGTTTCTGTGTTTTACCGGTAGAATGTGTGGCAGGGGCAGATTATCCAATAGGCAAAACAAGCATAGTGCTTACTTTGCTTACCACCAGATCACCTGTAGTGAACAATTTCACATTCTTTTGCATCAGAGATTCTGCTTCTAGGTGTGTCTGGAGACTGTCCCTCTCCCAATCCCACAGCACTGTCCTACAGAATCAAAGCCTCTTTTCAAATTTACAATCCCTGATAGGGGTGATGATCCAGTAAAAAGGTAAGCACAGGCTTACTTGTGCTTACTTACTAGTATGTAGTGTGCAATTTCACTACAGGTGTTCACTACAGGATAATACACTCCTGTGTGGAAGAAAGGATGCAGGAAGAAAGTTCGTTGAGTTGTTCTTTGTCCTTATAGCTCATTTTCAGTCAGCTTTCAGGTTCTGTCAATTTGACACCTGAAATTGCTCTCAAGCTTTTCCCCCTTGTTTACTCTCTAATCATCTCTGACCTGGATAATTGCAAAAGTCTTGCAAAAATATATAATTTTCCCCTCCCTGTTCTCTTTCTCCTTCAAGCAGCCTAGCACATTACCCCAGGAATATCAGCCTGAGGCATTGTTCAGTGCATGAGAAAGGCAGGGAAGACGGGGTGGCTGAGTGGACCACAATGCTTTTCCAAAACAGGTAGGCAAGTTTAGGTGACCTCCCTCTGAAATGGTAAGGAATGAAAACCAAAAGATAACAGATGGTTATTTGTATAGTAACTTGCCCGAAGAAATGTTTCTTTAAATGTTTTGCAAATTAAACTTGATTGTTTCCCAAGGGTCCAACAAAAAAACAAGGTATGGTATTAGAATGAACTAAGTGAAATAGAATGTGTTAAAGCAAGCCAAACAAAAAAGCAACTGTAACTTCTTCTGGTATATTATAACCTGTCTGAACACATTTTTATGTTTTTAGCCCACAGCTTTTTTCTCAGTCGCAGACCTACATAGCCATCTGCCAACTTGACTTCTGTACTTGAACATCTTACAAGTGTCCCAGATTTAACATGGACAAATATAAACTTTTGAAATTATCCTTCAAACATTCTCCAAAGATTGGCTTATCTACATTTTAGTATGTTGTTGTTGTGTGCCATTGAATCGATTCTGACCTACAGCAACCCCACACGACAGAGTAGAACAGCTCCCTAGGGTTTTCTTGGCTGTAATTTTTATGGACACAGACCTCCAGGTCTTTCTCCTGTGGAGACATTGATGGATTCCAACTTCAGAACTTTTGGTGACCGGCCCAGCACTAAACCATTGAACCTTCAGGGCTGTACAATTTAATATATGGCCTCTTTGTCTTTGAATCATCTTTGATAACTTCATCTCCCATATGGCACTCATCCAAGTCCTACTGATACTATTCACATGAAATATTTATTATCACACCACTTTTTGGCATCTCTACTGCCAGGGCCCTAGGGCTGAGCTACTCTTACAACCTCACCATTGTCTTCCTGCTTCCATTCTTACCCCTTTATTCCATGCTCCACAGAGCAGTAAAGTGAAGTTTTTAAAACATAGTTTGGATCATATTCCTCACCTGCTCACACACATTCCCTCTAAACTCTGAGAATGAAATAAGAGTTTCTAAGCTTTTGCTTCAATCTGGCTTCTCTCTTTCTCCCTGTCTCATGTCATGCCTAGGATTTCAGACAAATGGTATGTCCCATTCTTATACTAAGAAATTATCTGCTGTTTATCTGAAATTCGACAGTAACTAGGTGTCCTGTATTTTATCTGGCAACCGCACTCATGCCACTCTCTGTTTTGCTTCAGACACGTCAGCCACGGGAGCCTTGTTAAAATTTCCTTCTGAACCACACCTTTTCCTCCTGTGATGCCTGCTATTACTATTAATGGGAAAGTTCTTCACCCAGTTTTTACCTGATAAACTATAATTCACCTTTCCAGATTTTCCTTAAATACCATGTTATAAGGGAATCATCTAATAAGAGAGCTAATCCAAGTGAGTTTACATCAGTAAACTAGCACCTTTTACTTTTTTCTTTTTCATGCTTTTAACATAGTTTATGTATTTATTTGTGCAGACCAGGTCTATGTGTTTGGCTTCCTGCTATAATTTCAGTCAGTGCCTAGCAGAAAGCCACGTGCATAGCGGAGCCTTAATTCAAATTTATGAAAGGAAAGGAGGAAGGAAGGAAGAAAAAAAGAAGGAATGATAGAAGAAAGTTAGTTATGATGATTAATTTTATGTGTCAACATGGCTGGGCTTTGGAGACTGGTTGTTTGATTTTAAAAAAATCAATCTGCTTGCTGTTATAATTTGTTGTTGTTGTTGGTTGCCATTAAGTCAATTCTGATTCATGGTGACCCTATGTGTTACAGAGTAGAACTGTTCCACAGGGTTTTCTTGGCTGTGATCTTTACAGAAGAAGATTGCCAGGCCTTTCTTTCACAGTACTACTGGGTGGGTTTGAACCATCAACATTTAGATTAGCAGGTGAATGGAAACTGTTTGCACCACCCAGGGACCTAGGCACATTTTACCAGAATACTCTTACTGAGGCAGACAGCCTCAGAGCCCAACCCTTCTAAGAGACACCTCCTCTAGCTTATCCTCCTACACCAAGCAGAATAGGCTGCAAGTTCTTCTGAAATTTGTCCTTGACAAGGTAACTGCAGAACAGCCTTAGCTGGCCTCAACCGGTTTTAGCAGGTTTCCTATACCATATTGACACTTCAAGTGACCTATTAGCTCATTAAGTGAAAAATACATAAAAGCACCCCACCTCTGGGTGAAGACTTAACATGCTAATGAAAACAAAAAAACAGTGACCTCTTCTTCCACCCCAGAGGATCAACCCTTGTCTAGAGAAAATGCATAGTCATCCCCAAGCCCTGAGCACCTGTGTGAAGGTCAGTCCTGAATATTCATGATGAGTTTGCATTTCCTTGTCTGCTCTCTGTAAAAGCCCACCTCCCCAAGCTGCCTATGAGCAGTCTTGGAGGCAACAGCTCTGATTGCTTCTCTCCTTGCTGTGGTGGATTGAATTATGTTTCCCCAAAAATATGTGTGTCATTTTGGCTGGGCCATGATTCCCAGCATTGTGTGGTTGCCCTCCATTTTGTGATTGTAATTTTATATTGAGAGGATTAGGGTGGGAATGTAACACCACCCTTTCTCAGATCACCTCCCTGATCCAAGGTAAAGGGAGTTTCCCTGGGATGTGGCTTGTACCACCTTTTATCTCTCAAGAGATAAAAGGAAAGGGAAGCAAGCAGAGTTGGGGACCTCATATCATCAAGAAAGCAGCACCAAAAACAGAGCACGTCCTTTGGACACGGGGTCACTGCACCTGAGAACCTCCTTGACCAGGGAAAGATTGAGGACAAGGACCTTCCTTCAGAGCTGACAGAGAAATAAAGCCTTCCCCTGGAGCTGACGCCCTGAATTTGGACTTATAACTTACTAGACTGTGAGAAAATAAATTTCTCTTTGTTAAAACCATCCACTTGTGGTATTTCTGTTATGGCAGCACTAAGTAACTAACACGCTTGTGCAAGGAAATAAAGGAATCTTTCTGATCTCCCACCTTGGCCTCTTGTTTATTGGTTGTAACAAGTCGCACTGAGCAGCACCTGGGAGTTCCACCTAGCAACATTTCTGGTGAGCCAACCAGCAGTCATTGCTTGGTTCCTGAGGCAGGACATGCCAGGGACCCTGCCTGACATCTGGCACCACCCAGAGAATTCTCCAGGAGACCTCGGGGTGGTCCTAAAGCCAGCCCACTTCAGATCCAATGGTGACTCCATGGAAGACATGAAATGCACCTGGGGTTATTTGATAAGTACCTAGGTAAGGTCTTACAAGAGTCCCAAGAAGCCAGAGTATTGACTGCTGAGGGCATGAAAAACTTTAGATATCTGAAGTTATTTGGTAACCACCTAGGTAAGGCCTTAGAATAGTCCTAAGAAGCAGAAGTATTGACCACTGAGATTGTAAAAGGTTCTTGGTTTGGTAAGCAACAGGGTAATTCCTAGATAAATCCTTAGAAGAGGCCCATGAAGTAGGAGTATTAACTGTTGAGGGTGTTAAAGGCTCTAGGTACCTGTTGGTGCACTGAATTAGGTTGTGTGTGTGTGTCCAGAAAATGAGGAATAGTCAAGAGACCCTGGAATGTAGCCCCCTAAAATGCATCTTTAAGAACTGGGAATATTTTGGGTCAGATCCTATGAAAAAGAAAAAGCTGATTTTCTTTTACACCACCACATGGCCTCAACATATATTGGCAGATGAGGAAAGGTAGTCAGCAAATTGATCTCTAAATCATAGCATCCTCCAACTTGATCTTTTCTTACTTGTGAAAGTAAATGAGATGAAAAGTACTATGCAAAAGCTTTCATGACTCTGTATCAGAACAGTTACAGAAAAATATAAAATCTTAGTTCAGAAAGGGACTGATAAAGCCCAACCCCCAGTCCTCCCTCCTGACTGTGAGAAGGGTCTTCTAGCTCTCACCACTTCAGTGCCATGCCACACCATCCCTACACCCTGCCTCCACCCAATGGGGCCACTGCACCAGTGACAGCCCTCACTATTATTAAGCCCCCTCTACCTTTGTATCTACCCTTTCTGGGTCCTTCTGTCCTGCCAGTGGGCTCGCTGCCCCCACAAACAGAATGGACTGACCTTTGGGCACTCTGATTCAGATATTAGAGAAAGTGAAAATACTTTGGGTGAGACTGGTTCTCAAGAGTCGTAGTATCTTAGGACCATGTTCATAAGCTCAATGATCCGAATCCTAAGAGCCCTATAATTTTTATAAGACAAAGTAGCACTGACATTAAAAGAAAGCCTCAGGAAGTAGAAGGAGGTATAGGGTTAAAAAATCCCTCAGCTAGTAGAACCGACCTGCCAAGTTTATTCTAACCAAGATAAGGAGCAAGAAAGAAAGAAAGTTGCAGACCAAAACTACTAGGCAGCCTTCCTAGTTGTCGCCTTGCAGACTGAAGGCCATCACCCAAGAAAACAAAGAAAAGAGGGAGGCCAAGGCCACAGGAGCTGGGAAGGCCCTACACCCCTTTGGAAAGAGACCAGTGCAGCTGGTGTAAAGAGAAAAGACATTGGAAGTGAGAGTATACAAAATACCAAGCAAAGGAACTAAAAAAAGAAAAAGCAACCCAGTGTCTGGTCTTGCCACTAAAAGATGAGTCAGACTGAGGAAGAATGTAGGCAAGTTCTCCACCTGAGCCTGTAGTTATAATGAAGGTGGAGAGAGAACCTGTAAAGTTTCTGATAGATACTGGAGTGACCCACTCACTTCTGACCCCCAAAAAAATAAATTAAAAAAAAGCTATCCTGATGAGGTCCATTGTGCAAGTATCAGGAAAAGAAGAGCACCTTCCTACAACCTCTAACTTGTTCTATATAAGGAAAATCTTTAACACACTCCTTCCTTTTTGAAAAACAGGTGGCAGTCACAAACGGACCTCACTACTGGGCCCTCAAATAACTATGGGAGAAAAGAACATTACTAAAAGTTAGTTGATCCAGATATCAGAGATGCAGTAGTGCCGTAGGCATGGGCCAACAAAGTACCAGGGAGAGCAAAAAAATGTTCCTCCCATTGTCACTGAATTTTTACCTGGTATGGTTGCCCCAAGCCTTAAGCAGTATCTCATTTGAGCTGAAAGCCAACATGAACTGGGCAAAATCATCATCAGATGCCTGAAACATGGACTGCTCAGACTGTGTCAGTCACAGTTCAACATCCTTATCCTGCCAGTGAAGAAGAAAAACAGAAAATACCAGTTTGTTCAAGATCTGCAAGCTGTTAGCCAGGTAACCATCACACTCCACCCCATAGCCCTCAACTTGTATACCCTATTGTCGACCTTGTCACTCACCTTTTCCAGGTTCACAGTGCCAGACCTGAAAGATGCCTTTTTTTGCATCCAAGTGAAGGAAAAAAAAAAGAAAGGGAGGACCCAGGAACAGGATAAACACAGCAGTTGTGTTGGCAAGTCCTCCCACAGGACTTTAAAAACAGTCCTACTCTTTTTGGGTCAGCTTTAGCCCAAGAACTCAGACAACTGTCCTTAACTAAAGGTGTCTTCCTCCAATATGTGGACGATCTACTCAATGTCAGACGCAGCCTTGAACTATTTACTGATGGAAGCAGTTACATGAAATGAGGAAAAAGAAAAGCTGAATATGCGGTGGTCAATTTAGAAGAGGTTCTAGAGACTAACGTGCTTCCCCCGGGCACCTCCACCTGGCCAAGCTCATTGTCATGCTGCAGGCCCTTAGGATCACCAAAGGTAAGTGAGCAACTATTTAATCTGATTGTAAGTACATATTTGGGGTATTGCATGTACACAGGGCAATCTGGAAAGAAAGAAGCCTCCTAAGAACCGGAGGCAAAGACATTAAATATTCTCAAGAGATCTTACAAATTTCACAAGCCGTTCTCCTACCTACCAAGTAGCAGTAATACACTGCAAAAAAGCATCAGAAAGCACCAAAATGGCCAAGGGTAATAACAAAAGAGAGGCAGCGGCAAAGAAAGCTGCAATCCAATAGAAACCTGTTGTAGTAACCCTGCTACTTACCATTTAGAATTATCACCACCTTACCTCCACCCAGACTATTCTCAACAAGATGAAGATATTGCCAAGATCTTTAAACCAAGATGGATGGCTGTATACCCCCAATGGAAAGATTTTCATTCCATCAAAACTCATGCACTGTATCTTAGAGAGAGCCCACCAGTCCACTCATTGGGCTATACAATTAAGTTAAGAGATATTTAAGGGGAGGCAGAGCCACCATGGCTCTATAGACAGACGCACCAGATCGTCCCTCCACAGCAAAGACCTGAAACACTAAGTAAAACAGAGACAAATGTCAATCCTGGAACCCTAAGCATCAAACAAAGAGATAAAGAACTCAACCAAGCATTGAATAGAATAAGAAACTGACAGAGAACAGAGAGAAAAGAGAAATATGAGCAGAAGTTCCCTATCAGCTAACGCACCACAGATTTGCCATCTGGGACTCTTGTCAGAGATCTGCGGACAGGGAGTACAGGAAAGCAGATTCACAGAGCTCCCATCAGGAGACAGAGCACCTGGTAACCAGCAATATACACTTTTCCAGCCCCCACTCTTTCTCCCCCTCCTTGGCCTCCACCACTTCCCAGTAGCCAGATCCACCACTTCCCAGCAGGCTGAGCAACTGAGGCCTAGGAGATGTGGGCTCCATGCAGCACAGACTCACCCTGCCCACACCAGCTGGCTTGTTCAGTACCATTTCGTTGTTACTGGTATTGCTTTTTATGACTTCTTTTGGTTTCTTCCCTTCCTCTCACCTCCTACCCCTCCTTTCCCTCAAACAACTGACTCTGTGTGACATTTTTGCTTCTTTTTGACAGGCAGTGAAACACTGCTCAGCTAGGGCCTGCTTCTGCAGTCCATGCTGCAATGCTGGTGAGATCCCTGAGGGCTTTTTTAATTTTTCCTCTTTTTTTTGTTTTGTTTTGTTTGTTTTCTCTTTTTTTTTTTTCTGTTTATTTTTCTTCATTTCTCGGTTTCTCATAGCTCTATTTACCTTCCTCACCTATCCTCTGAATACAGGGCATTGTGTGCTTTCGCCACCCCTTCTAACCAGTTGTACCGTGTGGCTTGGGAGCCACTTCCTCAGTCTGCACACCCCTGCCAGTGGGATTCCTGGGAGCATTTTTTTTTTCTTTTTTAATTTTTCTTCATGTCTCACTTTCTAGTCTCAACAGTCCAAAGGCAGGATTCCTCAGCACTTTTTTCCTTTTTGGCTCCTCTTTCTCTCTCTTCTCACTCTGATTTCCCGTACCCTTTCTAACTTCTTACATCACAACCTTCCCCATCTCCCTCCCTCCTGCCTATCTGCACCACATGCTGAACATCATACCCACGAGCAGCACAGGCACAGCATACTGGAAGCTGCCCTGCACTGACCCTCAGCCCAAATTGTCGGACCCAGTTTGTGCCACAAACAACCCATCCCAGCCCCTCCCCTTCAGCTGGATCTGCCCTGCTGCACATAGTTGAGCGAGACCCTACACATTGAACCAGGAGGTGAAAAATATTGTGTTCATGGATGAGCAAAGAATAAAGAATGCACAGCTCGCCCACTCAGAAAAAACCAGATAAAACAGCAGGATAAAACACACAAATCTACAATCAATAAATGAAGAAAATAACTACTGAATGTCCTGAAGACAGCAGACAATAACATAACATACAAAAAAAAAAAAAAAAGGACAGGATGGTTCCAGTATGTGTCCAAAATAAAACACCAGATGATTTTCCAGTAGAAAAAAAGGCATTGGAACTACATGATAGGGAATTCAAATCTCTAATATTCAAAGCTGTCTAAGAGTTGAAGTAAAAATCACACAAAAATGAGGAAAAAATAGACAAATTTATGGAAAATAGAGATTAAAAAAAGGAAGAATTCAGGAAAAGAATACAGGAACAAAATGTCAAAATAAATTCACAACTAGAAATCATACAAAAACAACAGTTAGAAATCCAAAAGATAAACAAGATTACAGAAAAGGACAATAACATAGAAGGTCTGAGGAGCAGGTTTGAAATAATGGAAGACAGGACCAGTGAAATTGAAGACAAACATATGGATACCACTTTGAGGAAAAATCAGAAAACAAAGAATGAAGAAACCCTGAGAATGATGTGGGATACAATCAAAATAAAAAATTTGTGAGTGACCGGAGTTCCAGACCAGGGGGAGAAAACGGAAAACACAGAGAGAATCAATGAAGAATTGCTGACAGAAAACTTCCCTAATATCATGAAAGATGAAAAGCAGCCCATCCAAGAAGCTCAATGAACCCCAAACAGGATAGATCTCAAAAGAAAACCACAAAAGCGTATCATAGTCACAGTTGCTAAACCAAACACAAAGAAAGAATCCTGAGAGCAGCTTGAGAAAAATGAAGTCACATACAGAGGGGAAACAATAAGACTAAGTTCTGATTACTCAGCAGAAACCATGCAGGCAAGAAGGCAACTGGATGACAGATACAAAACCTTGAAAGAAAAAAATTGCCAACCAAGAATAATAAGAATAATACATCCTGCAAAACTCTCATTCAAATATGATGGTGAAAATAGGACATTTCCAGATAAACAGAAATTAAGGGACTATGCAAAAACCAAACCAAACTTACAGGAATTATTAAAGGGAGTTCTTCGTTTTGAGAACAAACAATATCACACCACAGCTTGAATCTAGGATGCAAGATTGCACCAGACAGATACCTACCTAGGAAATGAATACTCAAGAACTATTCAAAACCAGAAGATTTACAACAGGGAATCAGAGAGGTAAATCTGTAAATGACGATGTCAGAACAATAAAAGAGGGAATAAATGGTGTAGGTATAGAACTTTGCAATGAAGAGGAAGACAAAGTGATATCAAGTAACACTAAAGTGGTTCAAACCTAGGAAGATAAGGGTAAATATCAAGGTAACCACAAAGAAAATTAACAAACCTACTCATCAAGATAAAGAAGAAAAACATAAAGTTTCAGTAAAAACAAAATCTACAAAAACAAAAGAAATGAAAAAAAATCCACAAACAAAAGAAATTCAGCACAGGAGAGAACAAAGACAATGTCAGCACCATAAAAAAAGCACTATAAAATGACAGCAATAAACTCACACCTATCAATAATTACACTGAACGTAAATGGCCTAAATGCACCCATAAAGAGACAGAGAGTGACAGAATGGATAAAAAAGACAGGATCCCTCAATATGCTGTCTACAAGAGACACATCATAAAACAAAGACATAAATTTATTAGAAATCAAAAGATGGAAAAAAAATATCAAGCAAACAGCTACCAAAAAGGAGCAGAAGTGGCAATAATAATGTCAAATAAAATAGACTTTAAAACACAAAATTCACCATAAATGAAAAGGAAGAGCATTATATGATGATTAAAGGGATGCTCCATCATGAAGACATAACCATAATAAATATCTACTCAGCCAATGACAGGGCTCCAAAATTTATAAAACAAACTCTAACAGCACTGAAAAGAGAAATCAACACTTCCACAATAATAGGAGGAGACTTCAACACACCACTCTTGGTAAATGACAGAACAACTAGAAACTCAACAAAGATACAGAAGATCTAAAGGTCACAATCAGCCAACTTGAACTCACAGACATATACAGAACACTCTACCCAACAGCTACAAAGTACACATTCTTTTCCAACACACATGGAACATTCTCCAGAACACACCATATCTTAGGCCACAAAGCAACCCTCAACAATATCCAAAATATTGAGATAATACAAAGTGTCTTCTCTTATCATAATGCCATCAAAGCAGAAATTAACAACAGGAAGAGCAAGGGAAGAAAAAACCAATTATATGGAAACTGAATAACACCGTGCTTAAAAACTGTTGGGTAATAGAAGAAATCAAAAATGGAATGAAAAAATTTCTGGACTCAAAAGAGAATGAAAACACATCATACCAAAACCTTTGGGACACAGCAAAGGCAGTGCTGAGAGGTCAAATTGTAGCAACAGATGCACACAGCAAAAAAGAACAAAGGGACAAAATCAAAACATCAGCTATATTGCTCAAAAAACAATAGAAAGAGAACAGCAGAAGGAGCCCACAGCCACCAGGAGAAAGGAAATAATAAAGATCAGAGTAGAAATAAATGAAATAGAGAACAGAAAAACAATAGAAAGAATCAACAATACCAAAAGTTGCTTTGTTGAAAGATCAAAAAATTGAAAAGACACTGGCCAAACCGACCAAAGAAAAACAGAAGAGAGGGCAAATAACCCAAATGAGGAATGAAATGAGGGACATTAAAACAGATGCAACCAAAATAAAAAGGATCCTAATAGGGTATTATGAAAAGCTGTACTCCAACAAATTGGAAAACCTAGAGGAAATGCACAAGTTTCTAGGAACACATCAAATACCCAAACTTACACAAAATGATGTTGAAAAACTGAACAGACCCATAACAAGAGAAGAGATTGAAAAGGTAGTAAAAAAAAATCCCAACAGAAAAAAAGCCCTGGCTCAGATGGCTTCACTGGAAAATTCTATGAAACATTCAGAGAAAAGCTTATGCCAGTATTACTCAATCTATTTCAGAACATAGAAAAGGACGGGATACTTCCAAATTCATTCTATGAAGCCAGCATAATCCTGATACCAAAACTAGGCAAAGACACCACGAAGAAAATTACAGATCAATATCTCTCATGAATATAGATGCAAAAATTCTCCACAAAATTCTAGCCAATAAAATAATACACAATGACCAAATAGGATTCACACCAGCCATGCAAGGATGGTTCAACATTAGAAAATCAATCCACATAATCTGCCACATAAATGAAAGAAATGAATCACATGATCATCTGTTGATAAAGAAAAGGCATTCAACAAAGTCCAACATCCATTCCTGATAAAAACTCTTAGTAAAATAGGTATAGAAGTGAAATTCCTCAACATGATAAAGAGCATCCATACAAAATCAACAGTCAACATCATTCTTAGTGTAGAGAGAGTGAAACATTGCCCTTGAGAACAGGAACAAGACAAAGATGCTCTTTATCACCACTCCTATTTAACATTATGCTGGAAGTCCTAGGAAAAGAAATAAAGGGCACCCAAATTGGTAAGGAAATGTAAAACTGTCCCTATTTGCAGATGATATGACACTATACATAGAAAATCCAAAAGACTCCATGAGACAACTACTGGAACTAATAGAAAGATTCAATGGAGTAGCAGGATGCAAGATAAACATACAAAAATCAGCTGGATTCCTATACACCAATAAAAAGAATGACGGAAAGGAAATCAGGAAAACAATACCATTTATAATAGCCCCTAAAAAAATAGATACTTAAAAATAAATCTAATCAGGGATGTAAAAGACCTGCACAAAGAAAACTAAAAATGCTACTGCAAGAAACCAAAACAGACCTACATAAATGGAAAAACATACCATGCTCGTGGATAGGTAGACTCAACATTGTGAAAATGACAGTTCTACTGAAAGCAATCTACAAATACAATGCAATCCCCATCCAAATACCAACAACATTCTTTAAAAAGGTGGAAAAACTTATCATAGCTTTATATGGAAAAGGAAGAGACCTCAGTTAAGTAAAGCACTAATGGAGAAGAATAAAGTAGGAGACCTCCCACTATGTGACCTCAGGACCTACTATACAGGTACAGTACTCAAAACAGCCTGGTACTGGTTACAATGACAGATACTTTGACCAATGGAACGGAATTGAGAATCCAGATGTAAATCCATTCATCTATGGTCACCTGGTCTTAGATAAGAGTCCAAAGTCCATCAAATATGGAAAAGACAGTCTTTTTAACAAATGGTGCTTGCAAAACTGGATGTCCATCTGCAAAAAAAGTGAAACAAGTCCCATACCTCGCACCATACACATAACTCAAAAAGGATCAAAGACCTAATATAAAACCAAAACCTATAAAGATCATAGAAGAAAAAATAGGATCAAGGCTAGAGGCACTAATACAGGGCATTAACAGGATACAAACCGTAACTAACAACACACAAACTCAAGGAAATAAGCTAGATAACTGGGATCTTCTAAAAATTAAACACGCTCATCAAAAGATTTCACCAAAAGAGTAAAAAGAGAACCTCTGGACTCGGAAAAAAAAAAATTTGGCTATTACAAATCCAACAAAGGTCTAATCTCTAAAATCTATAGGAAAATCCAACATCTCTACAAAAAAAAAAAAAAGAGTAGGATTAAAAAGTGGGCAAAGGAAATGAATAGACACTTCACCAAAGAAAACATTCAGGCAGCTAACAGACACATGAGAAAATGCCTGCATTCACTAACCATTAGAGAAAAAAACCAAAAACCAAACCCACTGCCGTCGAGTTGATTCTGACTCATAGCGACCCTACAGGACAGAGTAGAACTGCCCAATAAAGTTTCCAAGGAGCACCTGGTGGATTCGAACTGCCGACATCTTGGTTAGCAGCCATAGCACTTAACCACTATGCCACCAGGGTTTCCACCATTAAAAAAAAAAAATTAGAGAAAGGCAAATCAAAACCACAGTGAGATACCATCTCACTCCAGCATTACTAGCAAGAATCAAAAAAACAGAAAATAACAAACGTTGAAAAGACTGCTGGGAGATTGGAACTCTTATGCACTGCTGGTGGGAATTCAAAATGGTACAACCACTTTAGAAAACAGTATGGCGCTTTCTTAAAAAGCTAGAAATAGAAATACCATATGATCCATCAATTCTACTCCTAGGAATATATCCTAGAGAAATAAGAGCCATCACACAAATAGACATTGCAGCATTGTTCACAATAGCAAAAAAAGATGGAAACAACCTAGGTGCCCATCAACAGATGAATGAATGAATGAATGAATAAACAAACTATGGTACCTACACACAGTGAATGAAGTACTACACAACAATAAAGAACAATGATGAATCTTCAAAACATCTCAACATGGATGAATCTGGAGGGCATTACGTTGAGTGAAATAAGTCAATCACAAAAGGACAAATATTTATGAGATCACTACTATAAGAACTCTTGAAAAGGTTTACACACAAAAAGAAATAACATTTGATGGTTGTGGGGATGGAAAAACACTAGATAGAGAATAGATAAGTGGTAACTTTGGTGAAGGGTAAGACAGTACACAATACTGGGGAAGCCAACACAACTTGTCCAAGACAAGGTCCTGGAAGTTCCACAGACATATCCAAACTCCCTAAGACCCTGAATTACAGGGGTGGGGGCTATGGGGACCATGATCTCAGGGAACATCTAGCTCAATTGGCATAACATAGTTCTTAAAGAAAATGTTCTACATTCTACTGTGGTGAGTAGTGTCTGGGGTCTTAAAAGCCTGTGATACTCCACTGGTCTCACCCCTTCGGGAGCAAGGGAGAATGAAAAAAACTAAGGACACAGGGAAAGGTTAGTTCAAAGGACTAATGGACCACAACTTCTATGGCCTCCACAAGAATAAGTCCAGTACAAATAGGTGGTGCCTGGCTACCACCACTGACTGCTCTGACAGGGATCACAATAGAGGGTCCTGGACAGAGCTGGAAGAAAATGTAGAACAAAATTCTAATTCACAAAAAAAGACCAGACTTACTGGCCTGACAGAGACTGGAGAAACCCTGAGAGTATGGCCCCCGGATACCCTTTTAGCTCAGTAATGAGGTCACTCCTCAGGTTCACACTTCAGCCAAAGATTAGACAAGCCCATAAAACAAAATGAGACCAAGGGGGAACACAAGCCCAGGGGCAAGGACTAGAAGGCAGGAAGGGGCAGGAAAGCTGGTAATAGGGAACCGAAGGACAAGAAGGGAGAGTGTTGACATGTCGTGGATTGTTAACCAATGTCATAAAACAATATGAGAAGCTAGTTTGTTCTGTAAACCTTCATCTAAAGTACAAAAAAAAAGAAAAGTAAAAAAAGAGACATTTAACTGGACCAAAGGTCCACACCACTATTTCAGCAATGGTAAATAGCTGCCCCACTTGCTCAAAAAAATATGGCCCCCCAAAAAATAATGGCCCCAAAACACCACTGAAGTGCCCCAGGGGTCCAGAGGACTGGGGCAATGCCTAGAGACGACTGATAGGTGGATTTCACTGAGATGCTTCAAGCTCCCAGAAATTAGAAATATCTGCTAGAGTCTTTATTGACACCTTGACTAACTAGGCTGAAGCTTTTCCTTGCAAGACTGAAAAAACCACTAAGACACTAATTAAACAGCACACAAGAATTATTTTAGGCAAGGGGAAGTTCAACACACAATACAGGGGAAGTCAGCACAACTGGACTAAACCAAAAGCTAAGAAGTTTCCTGAATACAACCAAATACTTGGAGGGACAGAGTAGCAGGGGCAGGGGTCTAGGGACCATGGTTTCAGGGTACTTCTAGGTCAATTAGCATATCCAAGTATATTAAGAAAACGGTCTGTATCCCACTTTGGTGAGTGGCGTCTAGGGTCTTAAAAGCTAGCAAGCAGCCATCTAAGATGCATCGATTGGTCTCAACACACCTGGAGCAAAGGAGAATGAAGAACATCAAAGACACAGGGAAAATAAGAGCCCAAGAGGCAGAAAGAACCACGTAAACCAGAGATTCCATCAGCTTGAGACCAAGAACTAGATGGTGCCCGGCTACCACCAATGTCTGTCCTGACAGAACACAACAGAGAATCCCTGATGGAGCAGGAGAAAAGTCAGATGCAGAACTCAAATTCTAGTAAAAAGACCAGGCTGAGACTGGAAGGACCCCAGAGGTCATGGCCCCAGGACTCTCCATTAGCCAAAACTAAAACCATTGCTGAAACCAACTCTTCAAACAAACATTAGACTGAACTATAAGATATAAAATGATACTGGTGAGGAGCGTGCTTCTTAGCTCAAGTAGACACATGAGATTATGTGGGCAGCTCCTGTCTGGAGGTGAGATGAGAAGGCAGCGGAAGACAGGCGCTGATTGATGGACAGGCGAAACACAGGGTGGAGAGGAGGAGTGTGCTGTCACATTATAAAGCAACTAGGGTCACATAACCATGTGTGTATAAGTTTTTGTATGAGAAACTGACTTGAATTGCACACTTTCACTTAAAGCGCACACACACACACAAAAGGCCACTGATGTTGTGAAGCACCTCCTGGAAGAAATCATCCCTCGATTCGAGCTTCCCAACACCATTAGCAGTGACAACGGGCCTCATTTTATAGCTTTGGTAGTGCACTCAGTGGCAACCACCCTGGACATTAATTGGAATTAACAGACAGCTTGGAGATCCCAGTCCAGTGGTAAAGTAGAGCTGGCTAACCATACTCTAAAGAGACCCCTAGCAAAGCTGTGCCAAGAGACCAAGTTGGTATGGACAAAAAGCACTGCCTATGGCCCTCTTGAGAATTTGGGCCTCCCCTAGGGCCAAACTGAACCTTAGCCCATTTGAGCTATTATGCAGGTGCCCTTTATTAGAGAACCCCAATGTGACCAACATAAAAAAAAAAAAAACCAAACCCACTGCCATTGAGCCGATTCCGACTCATAGCGACTCTATAACCCTATAGGGCAGAATAGAACTGCCCCATAGAGTTTCCAAGGAGCAACTGGTTGATTCGAACTGCCAACCTTTTGGTTAGCAGCTGTAGCACTTAACCACTATGCCACCAGGGTTTCCATACATAAAATAAGAATAAACTATCTACTTCATGGAACTATTATGTTGATTGCACAAGATTGCCTCCTTGTTGATCCAGACCCGTGGCCCGTCGAGTAGATTCCAACTCATACGACCCAATAGACAGAGTAGAACTGGCCCATAGAGTTTCCACCTGGCAGATTCGAACTGCTGACCTTTTGATTAGCAGCCATAGCATTTAACCACTGTGCCACCAGGGTTTCTACTCATTGATCATTGATCAAAAATCCCAAATATGAGACCCTATATTATCCAGATACTGCTGAACTCACTAACGAGCCCTGGTTACACAATGGCTAAGAGCCCAGCTGCTAACAGAAAGGTTGGTGGTTTCAACTCACCCAGGTCTCCATGGAAGAAAGATGTCCACACGGTTTTCTAGGCTGTAATCTTTATGGAAGCAGATCACCAGGTCTTTCTCCCAAAAAGCCACTGGGTGGATTCAAACAGCCAATCTTTCTGTTATCAGCTGAGCACCAGGGCTCCTTTTTAAAATATTAGTTACCAGTAAAAATAATTTTAGAATTCAGTTCTGAACCACCAACAATCAAGTTGGCCAGTGAAGCTAAGAGTAGATACACCTTCTCTTCTGCACATACTTGGCAAAAACACAAATTAAAAAACATAACAGAGGAAAAAGTAGGTAACAATGATGAAGAAAAAAATAAACACTAAATATCTCTGAAGGACGTAAATGGGGAAAAAAAACGAGGTGGTAAAATTTGTTCCATCCATGCATGAACATGATCATTATGGGTTTTAATTCATTCTACATAGTTCATTCTGCAATTTCCAAGAGAAAAATATGTTTAGAGAAGCAGCAAAGTTATATATGCTGAGCTCAGCTACTGACCCTCTTCTCTATCTCCAGAACTTTGTCTATCATTCCGAGGAAGGGAACCCAGCCTTCCTTAGTTCTTGAGAGAACAGAGTACAGAGGCAGACCTATCATGAGAGCAGCATTGGCTCCCATTTTAGAGAATAAGGGGTGAAGGTTCTAGTGGCAGTGGAGTCAACAGTAACAAACCAAGGTTCCTAAACATCATAAAAACTAAAGTAAGATTCTGGGGAAACTTTTTTTGTTGCTGTGCTGTGGTTATTGTCATTGATATTCATTGTCTTTTTCCGTCATTTTATATCCAGACTCAGAAGTAGATTGATTCTCTAAACTTCAGGGCTTTCTTGTAGAAAAGAAGTATTAATGCTGTTAGAAAACAACTCTTGTGCTGACTCCACTAGCTTAGTATGGAGCTTGCTGCAACCAAAAAACAACCTGTCCAAATGTATGTCCTTTAGCTAATTCCCTCAGACGATATTTCCCTATAGTAGATGTATCCCCAGAGTTTTTGCTGGTCATTTTTCCTTTACCTTAGGTTTCTATATTTTTAAGCAAACTAATCAACCGGTATGTGGAATAAGTGTTTGTTTTTTTGCTTTGCTGTAAGAAAAAAAAAAAAGAAGTTGTTCGTGGGGAAAAGGGTAGAAAGCAAAAAGCTTCAAATGGCTACAAGTGGCTTCTCTCAAACATAGTATGTCAGAGCATCTTCAATGGCTCAAGGGACTTTTAGTCAATAAATTTAACAGGCTACAACCGGAGTCAAAGCTTCAGCACTGTATGTAAATGAAAACTCAGAGCACAATCTTTTTCTCAGCCCTCAGACAGAGTTAATAGAGGAGAAATGACAAAATGTGTAAGGAGAATGTGACACAGAAAGTTTTTTCTGTTCTCATTTCTTTCCTATTAAACTTGAGGGAAAATAACTAGAGAATATTAGTTTTGAGAGATAAACCAAGCCAGAAGCTTTAAAAAAAAAAAGCTTTTTATATGAAAATAGTGTGTTCAAGGCCAAAAACTTAAGTATTTCACATTGCAGATAGAGATCTTTAGACAAAAAAAAAACATGATTGTAGATATGAAAACACTTGTTATAAAGAGGTTTATAATGTAGATTAACCACTCTGTTTATAAACTAACAAAGATGATGACGTCAACTGCAATCTTAAAAAAAAAAAAAAAAACAGTAAAACCTGTTGGTCAGTAAAGCTAATTTTCTTAGACTTACTGTAGAAAGGGAGAATATTGCTTTGACAGAATCTTAGTGTCTCAAATGTGGAAATTAGAGTGTCTATTATTATTTTTTTTTTTTATTCCTTGGGCTTGGGATAGGAGATTTTAAGGCAGATCTTGCAAGTCAGAATGGTTGGAATCAGGCAGAGTTTGTGATATAAGAGCTTTGGATTGGAGAGTTCAGCAAGGTAAGAATCATGAAGCAAGCCTTGATGCTCCACTTGTAAGCTATATATGTCGGTCCACTCTTTCAGAGGAAAATCTTTCCTGGATCAAGTAGCTAAGTTATTTTTTCCTGACACTAGAAAGCGTGTTTAGTCCCAGAATTTTTAGCACGTGGACACAATACTATGCTTGCTGCAATTTTCTCTCCCCAAACTGAATATGGCTCATTTCCACAAATCCCCTCTACTGGGAATCGGTAGCACTGAAGCATTCGTGCTGGGGATCAACTGTAGAGGCATTAGAAAGCCTCATTAATTAGCAGGCAACATCAGTGGGATCAATAAGACCGGAGGAGCACACTCAGATATCTCTGACTCTTCTATCACCTCCTACTACCTTACATACCTACCCCAAAACCGCAATACACCTCCTTATTCAATGTTGTTCTTGCTATGTCATCTAAGATATTAAAGAGGCTTTACTCTTTAAGACTTAAGTCATTAAAAATAAAACATAGCCCTTATTTCTTAACATACCACTTCTTTATGAATCATCAAAATGCCTAGTCTATCTAAAAAGAGTACCAAAACATAAAACTGGAATTTTCACATTATAAATTATATGAAGGTCAGGTGCATGGTATAGTTGGTGTCTACCTTTACTCAGTTGAGCAGATTAATTTGGTTTCTTTTCTAGGAACTGGAATTTATTCTGACAGGAACCTTGGGGAATACCTAATACATACTCCTTCATTTTATATATGAGAAAATAAACCAAGCAACACCGTGATTTTCCCAAAGTTATACAGCTACCTAGCTTTTCTCAGATGCCATATTTAGTTGTTGTTATTAGTTGCCATCAAGTCAATTCTGACTCATGGCAACCCCATGTGTGCCCAGTAGAACTGCCTCATAAGTTTTCCGAGGCTGGGACCTTTTAGAAGAAGATCACCAGGTTTTACTTCTAAGGCAAATTTGGGTGAGTGAACCACCAACCTTTCAGTTAGTAATCCAGTACTTAACCGCTGTGCCACCCAGGGACTCTTGCCATATTTTCGGTGGGTTTGATATTTGGGAGGGTTTGTTTCCCCTTGGTCTCTGAGGAAAGATCTCTGCTTGTTAGAAGTATGCTCCATTAGAGTTGTTCTTTTTAGCAACCCCTGATGACACCATCCATCATATTTTTTCTCCCCTGGGCCTCTTTCCCTGAAATGTCATGAATGAGATCCTCTATCCAGATACCCCTCTTGGGTAAGAATCCTTCGCTCTTAATTACTCATTGCCATCGAGCTGATGCTGACTCATATTGAACCTATAGGACAGAATAGAACTGCCCCATAGGATTTCTAAGACTGTAAATCTTTACAAAAGCGGCCCGCCACATCTTTCTCCCTCAGAGTGACTTGTGGGCTCCAACCACCAACCTTTCGGTTAGCAGCTAAGGGCTTTAACCACTGTACCACCAGGGCTCCTTAAGTCTTAGTCACTTTTAAGTCCCTGATTATGCTATTAGTCTATCCTTAGGTCCAGATATAATGTAGCATGGTTGGAGATAAGCCGGACACCCTGCCAGGTGCCTATCTGTTTGAGTGGCTGAATATAATTCTGGGAAACAACTATCTTAAAAGGAAAGTGATGCAGCGAGAACAGTCCAAAATAAGCCCATAGTCATCAAAAAGAGAGAGAGAGAACGTTATTACCACACTTGGGTTTGCCCCGACATAGATCACCATCGGCACATATGAAACTTAGGGAGAAAAAAAGCCAAAATAACTGTTTTTAACTAATAAATAAATACAAGGCTCAGGCACCATGAGGCTAGGAAGAAAATAAAAGCAGGGATATGAAAGACCTTCACACACCAGTGCTGCCCCCTGCAATGGTGCAGTGACTTTGAAAAAGGAGACGCAGCCTACCACTGGCATTAGCACTCACAATGGGCATCGACTGTAGAAGCAATAGGAAGCCTCACTAGCAGACATCACCAATTTATAAGCACGGGATTTATAAGCACACTGTATGATAACCAAGAGGACTTGGCTTACACATAAACATAAAAAGCTTACTGGGTGAGACATCAGGAGCCCCGCAGATTCTACAATAGCAAGCCAGACTGATACTTAGAACAGTATTATTAACTCATCTTCCCTCGGGCTCCAGGCCTGGGAAAATGCCAGTTACGATTTGATTTATTTCTCATTGTCCTGGCTCTAATCCAAATCAATGTTTTTAAACTTTTACAACTTATCTATGCAGGCAATTTTTTTGTCTGACCTGCTTTCAATTTCTATTAAATTTATTCCAGATCAATCACAAAGTTAACATTCATATAATTAATAATTATGTTAAATATATTTAAGATGCCCCCTGACTGATGCAAATGAACTAAAAAAGACATGCAATCATGGTGCATATTAACTAAGGGAGATTTTGTTGTTGTTGCTAGGTGCTGTCACGTGGGTTCCGATTCATAGGGACCCTATGTACAACAAAACAAAACACTGCTCTGTCCTGCACCATCCTTGCTTCTAAGGATCATTTTGGCTATACTTCTTCCAAGATGGAGTTGTTCATTCTTCTGGCAGTCCATGGTATATTCAATATTCTTCACCAACCCCATAATTCAAATGCATCAATTCTTCTTCTGTCTTCCTTATTCATTGTCCAGCTTTCCCATGTATATAAGGAAACTGAAAATACCATGGCTTGGGTCAGCTGCACCTTAGTATTCAAAAATAAATCTACTCCACCACTAGTTTGTCAGTTTGTCTTACTGTGGTGGCCTGCGTATTGCTGCAATGCTGGAAGCTATGCCACTGGTATTCCAAATGCCAGAGGGTTACCCATGGTAGACAGGTTTCAGCAGAGCCTCCAGACTAAGGCAGACTAGGAAGAAGGATCCAGCAATCTACTTCTAAAAAAATTGCCCAGTGAAAATCTTATGAACAGAGGTAGAGTAGTGGAGCAATAATCATCTCAAAAACATTCAACTGGTATATCCCTATAATTGAAATCAAGATTTATTTACTTGATTTTGTTACAGAAAATCTGTTTTTGAAGTCTAGTTCCAACACTTATCTATGTAATTTTCTAAAAGTTACCAATTATTTTTTGCTTAGTTCTTTACTTGTAAAACAAGCCAAAAACACCTGACAGTCAGTTATCATCTTGACTGCCCTCTCTGTATCAGGTAGTGTTCCAGGCTATGGAAATACATTCTAGTACCCACAAAAAATCATTACATAATTATATATGCATGCACGTAAGATAAACAGGTATATAAAAAAAAATTTTATATATACTGCATGTAAAATAAATATGCATTATTAATAAGGTAATATAACATTTTATTTTATTTATTATCATTGACAATATTATCTTGGGTCTCTGATAGATTGAAAAGAGTAAAAAAGAATGCAACTATTAAAGTCTTCCTAGGCCTGGGCTTCTTCAAAGCCAGAGTCCATGAATAAGAATTTTTGGTCAATATGAATTTATCTGATTTATTTTTGTTTGGGTACCATAAAATGCTATGACTTGACATAATAAAAAATAATGGTGAAAGTATACCACTGATTTCTTCCAATCTCTCTCCTGACACAAAAGTAAATAGCAAAAAAGTTATCTTATAAATGCAAAAATATTTAGATGAAATTGCATTTCTTGTCCTTGTGAAACGCAAAGGCCTGACAGCATCTAGCCAAGTATTTACCATTAAAAATTGTATGGGCTTACACTTTTTATGAAAGCCAGAATTTAATTTGTTGTAGGGTAACAAGTTTCACCAAAGCCTTCTTCAGCAAAGAGATTTCTATTGCGACATATCAGAAAACAAAAGCGGAAAATTGGCTACAAGCACTCAAGCTATAAACAGACTAAAATTCAAAGAAGTACGGTCTATCTGTGCTTTTGATACAATTCCAACAGGGGCTGATTCACTGCGAGTAAGGGTCTTTCAACACGCCTTTTACAATCAGGGGAACATGCACCTATGAGTAAACTACTTATAGACTACGATTGGTTAAAATAAAGACAAAGAACTAGGACCATGATTGGGTTTATCTTTTGCTTTTTTTCCTAACAATTTGGTCTTTTGGCTCAGGGACCCTGGGTCTCTCATATGATGGCTTTTTTTTGTTGCTGTTGTTATGTGGGTTATGTGTGAAATTGGGTAGATCTTTAACTCACTTACTGGGGTAAATTGTTATTTAGTTTTGTTACTCATGTCTACAGTCCACTGAACTGCTTAGAGTTCTCTGTTCTACTGCTTTGATATAGTTTTTTTTTGTTGTTTGAAGTCTACAGGTTCTGATGAACACATTTTTTTTATTAACTTTTATTGAGCTTTAAGTGAACGTTTACAAATCAAGTCAGACTGTCACATATAAGTTTATACACATCTTACTCTGTAGTCCCACTTGCTCTCTCCCTAATGAGTCAGCCCTTCCAGTCTCTCCTTTCGTGACAATTTTGCCAGCTTCCAACTCTCTCTATCCTCCCATCCCCCCTCCAGACAGGAGATGCCAACACAGTCTCAAGTGTCCACCTGATATAATTAGCTCACTCTTCATCAGCATCTCTCTCCTACCTACTGTCCAGTCCCTTTCATGTCTGATGAGTTGTCTTCGGGAATGGTTCCTGTCCTGGGCCAACAGAAGGTTTGGGGACCATGCCTGCCGGGATTCCTCTAGTCTCAGTCAGACCAATAAGTATGGTCTTTTTATGAGAATTTGGGGTCTGCATCCCACTGATCTCCTGTTCCCTCAGGGGTTCTCCGTTGTGCTCCCTGTCAGGGCAGTCATCGATTGTGGCCGGGCACCAACTAGATCTTCTGGTCTCAGGATGATGTAGGTCTCTGGTTCACGTGGCCTTTTCTGTCTCTTGGGCTCTTAGTTATCGTGTGACCTTGGTGTTCTTCATTCTCCTTTGATCCAGGTGGGTTGAGACCAATTGATGCATCTTAGATGGCCACTTGTTAGCATTTAAGACCCCAGATGCCACATTTCAAACTGGGATGCAGAATGTTTTCATAATAGAATTATTTTGCCAATTGACTTAGAAGTCCCCTTAAACCATGGTCCCAAAACCCCCGCCCTTGCTCCGCTCACCTTTGAAGCATTCAGTTTATCCCGGAAACTTCTTTGCTTTTGGTCCAGTCCAGTTGAGCTGACCTTCCATGTATTGAGTATTGTCCTTCCCTTCACCTAAAGCAGCTCTAATCTACTAATTAATTGGTAAAAAACCCTCTCCCACCCTCCCTCCCTCCCCGCCTCGTAACCACAAAAGTATGTGTTCTTCTCAGTTTATACTATTTCTCAAGATCTTATAATAGTGGTCTTATACAATATTTGTCCTTTTGCCTCTGACTCATTTCGCTCAGCATAATGCCTTCCAGGTTCCTCCACGTTGTGAAATGTTTCACAGATTCGTCACTGTTCTTTATCGATGGGTAGTAGTCCATTGTGTGAATATACCACAATTTATTTACCCATTCATCCGTTGATGGACACCTTGGTTGCTTCCAGCTTTTTGCTATTGTAAACAGAGCTGCAATAAACATGGGTGTGCATATATGTGTTTGTGTGAAGGCTCTTATTTCTCTAGGGTATATTCCGAGGAGTGGGATTTCTGGGTTGTATGGTAGTTCTATTTCTAACTGTTTAAGATAACGCCAGATAGATTTCCAAAGTGGTTGTGCCATTTTACATTCCCACCAGCAGTGTATAAGAGTTCCAATCTCTCCGCAGCCTCTCCAACATTTATTATTTTGTGTTTTTTAGATTAATGCCAGCCTTGCTGGAGTGAGATGGATTCTCATCGTAGTTTTAATTTGCATTTCTCCAATGGCTAATGATCGAGAGCATTTTCTCATGTATCTGTTAGCTGCCTGAATATCTTCTTTAGTGAAGTGCGTGTTCATATCCTTTGCCGACTTCTTGATTGGGTTGTTTGTCTTTTTGTGGTTGAGTTTTGACAGAATCATGTAGATTTTAGAGATCAGGTGCTGATCGGAGCTGTCATAGCTGAAAATTCTTTTCCAGTCTGTAGGTGGTCTTTTTACTCTTTTGGTGAAAAAAAAAAAAAAAATTTTTTTTTTTTTTTTTTAGATGAGCATAGGTGTTTGATTTTTAGGAGCTCCCAGTTATCTGGTTTCTCTTTGTCATTTTTGGTAATGTTTTGTATTCTGTTTATGCCTTGTATTAGGGCTCCTAACTTTGTCCCTATTTTTTCTTCCATGATCTTTATCGTTTTAGTCTTTATGTTTAGGTCCTTGATCCACTTGGAGTTAGTTTTTGTGCATGGTTTGAGGTATGGGTCCTGTTTCATTTTTTGCAAATGGATATCCAGTTATGCCAGGACCATTTGTTAAAAAGACTATCTTTTCCCCAATTAACTGACACTGGGCCTTTGTCAAATATCAGCTGCTCATATGTGGATGGATTTATATCTGGGTTCTCAATTCTGTTCCACTGGTCTATGTGTCTGTTGTTGTACCAGTACCAGGCTGTTTTGACTACTGTGGCTGTATAATAGGTTCTGAAATCAGGTAGAGTGAGGTCTCCCACTATCTTCTTCTTTTTCAGTAATGCTTTGCTTGTCCGAGGCTTCTTTCCCTTCCATACGAAGTTCGTGATTTGTTTCTCTATCACCTTAAAAAATGACATTCGAATTTGGATCAGAAGTGCATTGTATGTATAGATGGCTTTTGGTAGAATAGACATTTTTACCATGTTAAGTCTTCCTATCCATGAGCAAGGTATGTTTTTCCACTTAAGTAGGTCCTTTTGAATTTCTTGTAGTAGAGCTTTGTAGTGTTCTTTGTATAGGTCTTTTACATCCTTGGTAAGATTTATTCCTAAGTATTTTATCTTCTTGGGGGCAACTGTGAATGGTATTGATTTGGTTATTTCCTCTTCGATGTTCTTTTTGTTGATGTAGAGGAATCCAAGTGATTTTTGTATGTTCATCTTATAACCTGAGACTCTGCCAAACTCGTCTATTAGTTTCAGTAGTTTTCTGGAGGATTCCTTAGGGTTTTCTGTGTATAAGATCATGTCATCTGCAAACAGAGATAATTTTACTTCCTCTTTGCCAATCCGGATGCCCTTTATTTCTTTGTCTAGCCTGATTGCTCTGGCTAGGACTTCTAGCACAATGTTGAATAACAGCAGTGATAAAGGGCATCCTTGTCTGGTTCCCGTTCTCAAGGGAAATGCTTTCAGGCTCTCTCCATTTAGAGTGATGTTGGCTGTTGCCTTTGCACCACGCCACCCGCGCGGACAGGCTAGGCCCCTTCCCAGGGTCAGTTCAGGGGGGTAGGGCTGGGCCCCGTGTTTGCGCCATCACAAGATGTTGTGTTCAGCTCCCCTGCGCCCAGTCCTAAGCCCGGCGCCAAGGTTACCTGACTGGGACGCTGGCTCCAGGCTCCGAAAACAGTCGCTGCTTCCCCGTAGTTGTTCGTTCTCCATCTCTGTCACTCAGGTCAACTCTTTAAATCTGTGTTTGTTGTTCAGGGTTCATAGATTGTCATGTATGTGATCGATTCACTTGTTTTTCCGAGTCTTTGTTGCAAGAGGGATCCGAGGTAGCGTCTACCTAGTCAGCCATCTTTGATGAACACATTTTTATGGTTACCAACTACTGTGGTTAGGTTAACCCTTTATCAATCCCTCCTTTTGATTGCTAATTACTGTAAGTACTTCAATGATCCCAAGATGATGCCTGGACTTTGCTGGGCTCCTAGATGGCAGCCATGGCAAGCAGTTTAAACTCTCAGTCTGATTTTTACAGGATACCATCTGGTTCTTCGCCAGGATTATTAGGTGAAGTTTACAGCTCCTGGAGCACCTCAAGTAGAAATTATATTTTCTAAAAGCTTCTTTGCCACAATGATGGCAGTGGCATTTCTACAAGGAAAAACCCCTACCCAATGAGAATATCTTCAAACTGTGAAAAATACATATTTGCATCCTTGCAAGGGAGTTAACTGAATAAAATCCATTTGCCATTTGAACGTAAGTCCAGTAGGAGAAGTGTACCTGCTTACAGGGGGTCTGAGTGCTCTTACTGGATTAAATTCAGCACAGGTTGGGCATTGTCTGACTACTTTATCTACAGCCCTCCAAAAGTGACCCTAATAGTATTTCTTCATTTTTTCGTACTGTCTTATCCTGTCCTAAATGATCTCTTAAATGAAAACTAGTAGCCACTGGAATGTATAAATCCTTAGGGAGTACATACTGATTATTTAGCCCTATCTACAATTCTGTTTGCAAGTTTATCTGACATCCTTCAGTTTTCCATTAATCTTGTTCTGAAGAAGGAGCAGTTTCTTGGTGTAATGGCAGGCTATGCCATTTTTCTTCCCCCTCTTTCCTTGCATCTTTGATCTGAGGTTCAGGTAAGGGGATATTTTGTCCATTATAACAAATCTGGCATTGGTTCTGTCCAAAAAACATATACCAGGGATGATACCTTTTATTTTCACTTCCTCCAGCCATTACCATCACTCTAAATTATGACACTAGTCCTTTTCCTACCTCCTGTAGATAATGGACTGCCTTAAAATTTTCCCAGAAATTTTGACCTGAAAAGGCAATAAAATCTACCTCCCATATAGATTTGATTTCAAATAGACAAAATAGTAATAATGTAAGGGGGAAAACTTAAGGTATTACCGGTCTGCTTCTGGGCTGTATTTATAATAATTGGGTAGTGGCATGTAGATAACACTCTCTTAAGAACCAAGTAATATCTCTTCTTCTGGAGCTAACTGCTGATGTTTTAATATTTGAAAAGATGAATAAGTTATCAATGGTGATGAGGAGTTAACAAGTGGAGGGGGAAGATCTCTAATTCTTTGATCTTGAATTTTTGGGGAGCCTATGCTAATTCCCTTAAAATAAGTTGAGCTCCTATTTTGCTCAGCTGTTGAGACTAAATATTCCCTAGTGGTGGCCTGAGCAGCCAGTTTAGCAGCTTTGTCAGCCAATGTATTTCCCCTTACTTTCTCTGTTTGGGGGCTCTATGAGCTTGTATTTTTATTAGTGCTATTTCAGAAGGTAATAAGAGAGATTCCAGCAAACTGGCCACTAACATACCATTCTTTATGGGCTGTCCTGAGGAAGTTAAAAATCTCCTGTTTCCATAACATTCCAAAATCATAAACTATTCTATCCTTTTAATGAGAATCAGTGTATATATTAACTGACTGGCCTTGTGCAGACTTACATGCTGTTATCAAGGCTATACACTCGGCTTTTTGGGCCAAAGTTACCTCAGGCAAGGGTCCACTTTCCAGTACTTCTACCACAGTAGTGACAGTGTATCCTCCTTGATACCTAGAACTAGAAGATTCAGGTTTTAGGTAGAAACCATATACAAACAGCACAAGTGAAAGGTTAGAGAGCAGAGTTTCTTACAGATCTATTCTAGGAGATAAAATTTGATCTGTTAACTCAGAACAGCCATGATCAATGTCATTATCATTGATATCAGGCATGAGGGTAGCTGGATTTAAGGCCCCTATGGTGTGTAATCTAAGGTTTGGGGAAACTAGAAGAAGAGCTTCCTGTGAAGTTAGTTGGATAGCAGAAAGTTATTGGGTTAAAGTAGCATTTAAGATGGAAGATACTGCATGTGGAACATATACATCTAGGTTATTTCCCAATACCATATCAGCTGTTGTTTCTACTTAATTTCGCAGTGGCTGCAACAGCTTGAAGACATAGAGGATAAGCTCTGGCTGCTGAATCTAAATGTATACTGTAGTGTACTACAGATCTCAGTCTGTCTCCATGCTTCTGAGTTAAGACTCCTACTATCCTAAATGTTTGCTTGCTTGGTGTTAGAACAGACTAAGAGATCATCAACATACTGGAGTAACACAGATTTATGTTCAAACTGTAAAGGCAACAAGACAGCATGTAAAATCTGGGAAAAAGTAGGTGGGCTTTCTGTGAATCCTTGGGACATGACAGTCCAAAGATATTGTTGATTATTCCATATAAAAGCAAACAAAAATTGGATGTGTGTATAAACCAGAATACTGAAAAAAGCACTACAGGGTTCAATGACTGTAAACCACTTGGCATCTGCTGAAGTTTGGACTAACAGCAAATGTGGATTTGGAATACAGAGGTTTGAGGGATAACAATGTAGTTAATAGCTCTAAGATCTTGTACAAAATTGTTAGGTTTTCTGACAGGAAATACTCGGATACTACAAGGGCTAGTACATGGAAAAATCAACGCTTTTTCTAAAAAATCTTGGATGATAGGTTTCAGCCCTTTCTTTCCTTCAGGTTTTAAAGGGTATGGAGCTACTTAGTGGAGTCTATTTGGACTTCAATAGTTTCAGCCTTTAGAACAAGGCTGGCATCAGTTAACAAGGAAACCCATAATTGTGACAATATTTGATTAAGAATTTGAGTCTCTTTTTCTAAGTGCGGGGTATCCTTGTCCTATGATGCCAAAAGACCTGGTAATAAACAAAGGATTTCTTCTATCTGGGTCTTATCTTTACTTTCAATGTTAGGGAAATTTGAGTAATGTATACTCTGCATTGGTAATCTGAATATGGCATTTCCATTTTGAAAGAAAGTCACACCCTAACAAATTTGTAGGCATACTATCACTTAGTACAAAGGGGTGGAAGTCTTCTATTGGACATAAAGAAACTGATATGGGTAAAGAATCGGTTAAAATTTGTTCCTCATTGGAAACCCTATGACATGAGAAGCATGAGTACTCCTGGGAAGAGTTCTTTGCAAACTCATTGGGTTGATTGCTGACAGTGTTACATCTGAGTCCACTAGTAAGATGCAAGGCTCACCGTTTACTTGGAGTGTTGTTTCTCCTCATTGGGACAAGTGCTCCACTGCCAAAGCCTCTATAAGTTCCCCAGAGGATCATCACATTGATTTTTCTAAAGGTGGTACTGAAGGAGTCACTTTATGTTTATTCTTAAGCTTAAAAAAAATTCATTTTTAAAGTGACCAGGGTTTTTGCAATAGTTACAGACCATTGGAACAGTATTATTGGTGGGAGAACTCCCTTGCTTTGGCTTTGTTCCTGTAGGTTTCTGTAATTGCTGCAACTGGAGAGCTATTGATTTTTCTTTCTTTCTTTCTTTCTTTTTTTGTTCAGCCTCCTTCTCTTGCTGTCCCATAAAAAAAAAAAAAAATTTTTCTTTTTTTTTTTTTTATATGCTAAAGTGGCTAATTCAGAAGTATCAATACTTTCTCAATTTAACTGATACCTTTTTACCATTTGGGAAAACTCAGGATTCAATCTTCCTACAGATAATAAATTAAAGGCAACCTTAGCATCTTCGTCAGTAATTTTTAACCATGAATGTTTTGTAAACCTTTTAGTTAAGCTATCTCTACAATTATAGATACATTCACCTTTTTCTTCATTCAAGCTTGTAATTTTCTTCAAGTGATTTTTTTTCAAACACAAGAAAAAAAATTTTTTTTATTGTGCTTTAGGTGAAAGTTTACGGAGCAAATTAGTTTTTCATTAAACAGTTAATACACAAATTCTTTTGTGACATTGGTTGCCAACACTGCAATGTGTCAAAACTCTCCCCTTCTCTACCCCAGTTTCCTGCTTCTGTTTGTCCAGTTTTCCTGTCCCTTCCTGCGTTCATACCTTTGCTTTTGGGCTGGCATGCCCATTAGTCTCATATACATGATTGAACTACAAAGCACGTTCCTCACTTGTGTTATTGTTGGCCCTATAGACCTGTATAATCTTTGGCCGAAGGGTCAGGAGTGACCTCAGTACTGAGTTAAAAGTGTGTCCGGGGGCCATTCTCCTAGGGTTTCTCCTATCTCTGCCAGAACAGTAATTCTGTTTTTTTGTGTGTGTGTGTGAATGTGCGTGAATTTGAATTTTGTTCTATATTTTTCTCTCGCTCTGTCCAGGACCTTCTACTGTGATCCCTGTCAGAGCAGTCAGTGTTGGTAGCTGGGCACCATCTAGTTGTGTTGGACTCAGTCTGGTGGAGGCTGTGGCTGTTGCAGTCCAGAAGTCCTTTGGACTAATCATTCACTTGTGTCTTTGGTTTTCTTCATTCACCTTTGTTCCAGCCAGGATGGGGCCAGTAGATGCAACTTGGATGGCTGCTCACAGTTTTTTCAGACCCCAGAGCTACTTACCACAGTCAAATGTAGAACATTTTCATTATAGACTATGTTATGCCAGTTGAGCTAGATGTCCCTTGAGACCATGGTCCTCAGCCCTCAGCCCAGTATCTCAGTCCCTCAGGGAGTTTTGATGTGTCTGTGAGGCTTCTATTACTTTGCCCAGGTCAGGTTATGCTGACTTCCTCAGTATTGTGTACTGTCCTACCCTTCACCAAAGTTACCACTTTTCTACTTCCTGGTTTGTGTTTTTCCCTCCCCATCCCTCCCTTCCTGTGTAACCATCAAAGATTGTTACTTTCTGTATGGAAACTTTTTCATGAGTTTTTATAATAATGACCTCATACAGTATTTGTCCTTTTGTGATTGCCTTATTTCACTCAGCATAATGCCCTCCAGATTCATCCATGTTGTGAGATGTTTTGGAGATTCATCATTGTTCTTTATTGTTGCATTGCATTCCATTGTGTGCATGTACCATAGTTTGCTTATCCATTTATCTGTTGATGAGCACTTAGGTTGTTTCCATCTTTTTTTTTTTAATTGTACTTTAGAGGAAGGTTTACAGAACAAGCTTCTGATTAAAAAGTTGGTATACATATTGTTTTATGACATTGGCTAACAACCCCATGACACATCAACACTCTTCCTTCTTTAACCTGGGTTCCCTATTACCAGCTCTCCTGTCCATTTATGCCTTCTAGTCCTTGCCCCTCGGTTTGAGTGCCCCTTAAGTACCATTTTGTTTTATGGGCCTATCTAATCTTTCCCCCACGTGTCTGTTAGTTTGTCGTACTCTGTAGGCTTGCATGTTGCTGTGATGCTGGAAGCTATGCCACCGGTATTCAGATACCAGCAGGGTCACCCATGGAGGAGAGGTTTCAGCTGAGCTTCCAGACTAAGATGGACTAGGAAGAAGGACCCGGCAGCCTACTTCTGAAAAGCATTAGCTGTGAAAACATTTTGAAGAGCAGCAGAACATTATCTGATTATACTGCTAGAAGATGAGCCCCCCAGGTTGGAAGGCACTCAAAAGATCACTGGGGAAGAGCTGCCTCCTCAAAGTAGAGACAATGTTAATGATGTGGATGGAGTAAAGCTTTCGGGACCTTCATTTGCTGATGTGGCATGACTCAAAATGAGAAGAAACAGCTGCAAACATCCATTAATAATCAGAACCTGGAATGTATGAAGTATGAATCTAGGAAAATTGGAAATTGTCAAAAATGAAATGGAATGCATAAACATCGATATACTAGGCATTAGTTAGCTGAAACGGATTGCCATTGGCCATTTTGAATTGGACAATCATATAGTCTACTATGCTGGAAATGACAACTTGTAGAGGAATGGTGTTGCGTTCATCATCAAAAAGAATGTTTCAAGATCTATCCTGAAGTACAATGCTGTCAGTGATAGGATAATATCCATACACCTACAAGGAAGACCAGTTAATACGACTATTATTAAAATTTATGCACCAACCATTAGGGCCAAAGATGAAGAAATAGAAGATTTTTAACTGCTGCTGCAGTCTGAAATTGATCAAACATGCACTCAAGATGTACCAATAATTACTGGCGATGGGAAAGGGAAAGTTGGAAACAAAGAAAAGAAGGATCAGTAGTTGGAAAATATGGCCTTGGTGATAGAAAAAATACCAGAGGTCAAATGATAGAATTTTGCAAGACCAACGACTTCTTCATTGCAAATATCTTCTTTCACCAACATAAACGGTGACTATACACATGGACCTCACCAAATGGAACACACAGCAATCAAATTGACTACATCTGTGGAAAGATACGATGGAAAAGCTCAAAATCATCATTCAGAAAAAGGCCAGGGGTAGACTGTGGAACAGACCATCACTTGCTCATATGCAAGTTAAAGCTGAAACTGAAGAAAATCAGAGCAAGTCCATGAGAGCCAAAATATGACCTTGAGTATATCCCACCTGAATTTAGAGACCATCTCAAGAATAGATTTGATGCATTGAACATCAGTGACCAAAGACCAGACGAGTTGTGGAATGACATCAAGGACATCATCGATGAAGAAAGCAAGAGGTCACTGAAAAGACAGGAAAGAAAGAAAAGACCAAGATGGATGTCAGAAGAGATTCTGAAACTTGCTCTGGAGCATCGAGCAGCTAAAGCAAAAGGAAGAATTGATGAAGTAAAAGAACTGAACAGAAGATTTCAAAGGGTGTCTCGAGAAGACAAAATAAAGTATTATAATGACATGTGCAAAGAGTTGGAGATAGAAAACCAAAAGGGAAGAACAGGTTCAGAGTTTCTCAAGCTGAAAGAACTGAAGAAAAAATTCAAGCCTTGAGTTGCAATAGAGAAGGATTCCATGGGGAAAATATTAAACGATGCAGGAAGCATCAAAAGAAGATGGAAGAAATACAGAGTCATTATACCAAAAAGACTTAGTCGATGTTCAAACATTTCAAGAGGTGGCATATGATCAGGAACCGATGATACTCAAGGAAGAAGTCCAAGCTGCTCTGGAGGCATTGGCAAAAAACAAGGCTCCAGGAATTGATGGAATATCAACTGAGATGTTTCAACAAACAGATGCATCGCTGTCTATGCCAAGAAATAAGGAACACAGCTTCCTGGCCAACTGACTGGAAGAGATCCATATTTATACCTATTCCCAAAAAAGGTGATCCAACCAAATGTGGAAATTATAGAACAATATCACTAATATCACATGCAAGCAAATTCAAAAATGGCTGCAGCAGTATATCGACAGGGAACTGCCAGAAATTCAGACCGGTTTCAGAAGAGTTCATGGAATCAGGGATATCATTGCTGATGTCAGATGGATCCTGGCTGAAAGCAGAGAATACCAGAAGGATGTTTACCTGTGTTTCATGGACTATGCAAAGGCATTCAACTGTGTGGATCATAACAAATTATGGATAACATTGTGAAGAATGGGAATTCCAGAACACTTAATTGTGCTCATGAGGAAACTTTACATAGATCAAGAGGCAGTTGTTTGGACAGAACAAGGGGATACTGATTGGTTTAAAGTCATGAAAGGTGTGCGTCAGGGTTGTATTCTTTCACCATACCTATTTAATCTGTATGCTGAACAAATAATATGCAAAGCTGGACTATATGAAGAAGAATGGGGCACCAGGATTGGAGGAAGACTCATTAACAACCTGGGTTATGCAGATGACACAACCTTGCTTGCTGAAAGTGAAGAGGACTTGAAGATCAAAGAACACAGCCTTCAGTATGGATTGCCCCTGAACATAAAGAAAACAAAAATCCTCACAACTGGACCAATGAGCAACATCATGATAAATGAAGAAAAGATTGAAGTTGTCAAGGATTTAATTTTACTTGGTTCCACAATTAACAGCCATGAAAGCAGCAGTCAAGAAATCAAAAGACGCATTGGGTAAATCTGCTGCAAAGGATCTCTTCAAAGTGTCGAAGAGCAAAGATGTCACCCTGAATACTAAAGTGCGCCTGACCCAAGCCATGGTATTTTCAATGGCATCATATGCATGTGAAAGCTAGCCAATGAATAAGGAAGACCGAAGAAGAGTTGACACCTTTGAATTGTGGTATTGGAGAAGAATATTGAATATATACCATGGACTGCCAAAAGAACGAACAAATCTGTCTTGGAAGAAGTGTGGCCACAATGATCCTTAGAGGCAAGGATGGTGAGACTGCGTCTTACATACTTTGGACATGTTGTCAGGAGGGATCAGTCCCTGGAGAAGGACATCATGCTTGGCAGAGTACAGGGTCAGCGGAAAAGAGGAAGACCCTCAACAAGGTGGACTGACACAGTGGCTGCAACAATGCGCTCAAGCATAACAAGGATTGTAAGGATGGCGCAGGACCGGGCAGTGTTTCATGTTGTGCATAGGATCGCTATGAGTTGGATCTGACTCGACGGCACCTAACAACAACTAATCTTTGGATGAAAGGTGAACCTCAGGAGTGACTTTATTACTGAACAAAAAGGGTATCCAGGGGCCATACTCTCAGGGTTTCTCCAGTCTCTGTCAGGCCAGTGAGTCTGGTCTTTTTTGTGAATTAGAATTTTGTTCTACATTTTTCTCTAGCTCTGTCTGGGACCCTCTACTGTGATCCCTGTCAGAACAATCAGTGGTAGTATCCGGGCACCACCTAGTCATGGTATACTCAGTCTGACGGAGGCCGTGGTAGTTGTGGTCCATTAGTCTTTTGGACTAAGGTTTCCCTTGTAGGTTCAGTTTTCTTCATTCTCCCTTGCTCCTGAAGTGGTGAAACCAGTGGTGTATATTAGATGGCCATGCCCAATTGATATTTGGAAGGAAAACTTTGAATAAACAGTCAATAAGTTCTACTAATTTCTTGGTTTCTGTTCCAACAATTACGCCTGAGGCACATATAGAGAGACACTTAAAGTTTTTTCAAGATCTACCCATTTTGCCACTTTCATTCCCTAATGGACATCGGTGGTACAAAAAAGATATATCAGCAGCACTGGGCTCACATGCTTCACCTAATAGTCTATATTCATGAGTAAATTTGTGGGGATTTTCCCTTGGCTCACAGAAATTTTTTACAATGGCCTTAAGTTTGGTCTTAGACCATGGGTGGAAGGAGACCTCAGGGTTCCAGCCTTTGGCCCCTCATTGAACTACCAAGGGCTTGGTGGGCACAATATCTTCTGATCTAGCAAGTAGAATTTCAGATAAAGCTGAATTCTCTAAGTCTGGATAGAGTTTGGAAGGCAGTGATTTGACTGAATCCAATTTTATATTGCCTTCTAACCGTTCTTGCAATGTTTGAATTTACTTGGCTTGCTTAGACGCTACTTCCTGTAGGGGGGCAAATTTGTCGTGATGTTGGCATTGAGATGCCTCAAATTACCAATTATAAAAAATTTTCCACTGTGGTTGCTTTATGTGAGAAACTTGACTTTCTAATTTACATCTCAAATATAATATTTTAGCCAAATAAAAACTTCCCCATAGGGGTCACTGTTCAACTTCATGGTCCTTGGTGAGATTGTGCCATTTTTCTAAATACTGACCAGCAGTGGCACCAAAGTTTCAAACCGTGGAAGCAGCAGGAGTCCCAGATAGGAGACTTTTGTCACTCTTGTTATTATCATTTCCCATTTTCTTTTGTTAACTAACACAGAAAAGGACAGGAGACAAAAAAGAAAAACGTGACCATAAAATCAAAAACTGCAGTTTTACCAAAGGACCTCCAGATGGAGCGCTCAAAATGCAGCTTCAAACAAAAGTTACCAAACCGGTTAACAAAAATATGTCATAATACTATCTCCTATTATGAGTTGGAATTGACTCGACAGCACTGGGTACTGGGTATTATGCAGAAAGGCAATAAAGTTCATACGTTGATAGCACTTACCTCAGTTGGGCTATCTCTGAAGGGTTGGCAGAATGTGAGAAGCAGAACACAATGGATCTGTTGTGGCGCCAACAAGCAGTCCAGGTCTCCTGGAGATTCGATGAGGAATTATTAGTGAAGACCCTACTCACACTGTGCCAATATGTTGTAGAGTAACAACTGTCACCAAAGCCTTCTGCAACAAAGAAATTTTTATTGTGACACACCAGAAACAAAAATGAGATTTTGTTCTGACTATAGCCTGAGTGCTTGCAGCCTGATTCCATTGAAATTTTGGTTTAATGTGGATGATTTGATTATTGGCAGGACTGTGGAGAGTGACACACATTCAAAGCAGCGCAGTCAGCCACCATCTTTGAGGGGGGCACCACTGCCTGTTTCCTAAACCCGTTGCCACTGAGTAGATTCTGACTCATTATAACCTACTGGGGTCAAAATCCCAAATGTGAGAGATTTGGTTGCTATGCAACAAATATGTTGCCCTTGTTTCTGTCAGCCAAGCCTGAACTGTTTTAAACTGGTTCAAATCCCTGGTTCAAACAACTGTCTCTTGGTCTATGTACAGCTTCCACGTAAGCACAATTAAGTGTTCTGGAATTCCCATTCTTCATAGTGTTATCCATAATTTATTATGATGCACACAGTCGAATGCCTTTGCATAATCAATAAAACACAGGTAAACATATTTCTGGTATTCTCTGCTTTCAGCAAAGATTCATCTGACACCAGCAATGATATCCCTTATTCCATGTTCTGTTCTGGATCCAGCTTGAATTTCAGGCAGTTTTCTATCAATGTAGTGCTGCAACTATTTTTGAATTACCTTCTTTTTTTTTCAGCATAATTTTACTTTCATGTGATATTAATGATATTGTTCAATAATTTCCACATTCAGTTGGATCAGCTTTCATTGGAATGGGCACAAATATGGATCTCTTCCAGTCACTTGGCCAGGTAGTTTCCTTCCAAATTTCTTGGCATAGATGAGTGAGTTTTTCCAGTGTTGCATTCATTTGTTGAAACATATCAATTGGTATTCCATCAATTCCTAGAGCCGTGGTTTTCACCAGTGCCTTCAGTGCAGCTTGGACTTCTTCCTTCCATACCATTGGTTCTTGATCATATGCTACCTCCTGAAATGGTTGAATATTGACCACTTCTTTTTGGTACAGTGGCTTTGTGTATTTCTTCCATCTTCTTTTGATGCTTCCTGTACTGTTCAGTTTTTCACCCATAGAATCCTTCAATATTGCAACTCGAGACTTGAATTTTTTCTTCAGCTCGAGAAATGCCAAGTGCGTTTTTCCCTTTTGGTTTTCTAACTTCAGATGTTTGCACATTTCATTATAATATTTTACTTTGTCTTTTCAAGCACCCTGTGCAATCTTCTGTTTGGCTCTTTTACTTCACCTTTCTTCCATTTGCTTTAGCTATTCTATGTTAAAGAGCAAGTTTCTGAGTCTCTTCTGATGTTCATTTTGATCTTTTTTTTTTTCTGTTCTGTCTTTTTAATGACCTTTTGCTTTCTTCACACATAATATCCTTGATGTCATCCAACAACTCGTCTAGTCTCAGTGATTAGTGTTCAATGTGTCAAATGTATTTTCGAGATGGTCTCTAAACTCATGTGAGACTTAATCAGGGTCTTACTTTGGCTCTTGTGGTACTCATTTTAACCCTTTAAAGGATGAAAAATTTTTTTTTTAATTTTTGATGATGCCATGATGTTTTTTCACTAATGGAATGGATGCTGAATCATTGTTTGTTGGTAGTTTTTTATTATTTGAAAAAATGGGGTGCCAATTACAAGCAGGCCATTTCAGTCCCATGTTCCATGAACTACATCACAAAGGCAGCACATATCGGTTCCATGGCCCAGGCAGTGCATCACAGGCTGTTTTCACAGAGGCGAGCGCTTTATAAAAGATGTCATCAGGGAGGTAACTAATGCAAGTGGGCCATATTCGTCCCATGTTCTATGAAGCCCATCATGCTCATGGTACATTACTGTTCCCAGGGCTGAGGAAGTGCATCACAAATTGTTTTTACCCCAAAAATAACTCATTTAATTGAGCATTGCCAAGTGCTGGTAACCATAACTTCCCCAAAACACAAAGAAAATAGTAAACATACTTTCAAGCCTTAATTCTCTGTACAGAAGCCAAAAGACACAAAATTTCATATAATCACTGCTTCAGGAAGCATGTCCTCATACAAATGGCTTTCAACACTCAAATGTAGCACAGACCAAGTTTCTTGTTTTTTAGGTAGTTACACCAGTATCTGCCACGATCCCAGAACATACTAAAGTGGTTCAAATGCCTGCCAATAAATTTCCAGGGACAGAAAATGCAGCTGGAAAATATATATGCCATTGTTTGTTAATTTTCTTCAGCTTCAACTTGAATTTGCATATGAGCAGTTGAGGGTCTGTTCTGCAGTCAGCCCCTGGCGGCGGTCTGACTTATGATATTGAGCTTCTCCATCGTCTCTTTCCACAGATGTAGTCAGTTTGATTCCTGTGTATTCCATCTGGCAAGATCCATGTGTACAGTCATCATTTATGTTGTTGAAAAAACACACAGAATTAGAACATAAGAATTTAAATTAAGTAAACTGTACCTATGGTCCATTTTATTTTTTAAAGTAGGCATTATGGAGATGAAGCCAAGGACATCAGTGTCCTAAATGGCCAGGAGGTCAAGTTGGGGACCGCCTAGTGATTTCAATAGCTTAAAGTCTGTCATTTGGAAGCTGGCAGCCATAGGATGTGTAGCCTTTATGAAGCAGCAAATGAAAGTTAAGGGTAGAAGGGCAGAGGGTAAAAGTGAAATAAATACAGCAAAACAGAGTTTGAGTTTAGTGCAAAAAAAGAGAGCAATCCCAAAGGGAGTTCAGGGAGACACAACATGAACAAAAATATAAAAAGCAGCAAGAAGGAGAATGTGGACAGAAAAAGATTTGGAAAAATGAAAAAAAGGAAAAAAAAATTACAATATATGTGGTAGGATTCCCAATTAGGCATGCAAGCTATAATACCATATACGGGTAAAGGCATTTAGTACCTAAGACTCCCTCAAAAGATGCAATATAATTACAGAGATTACCCAAGAGCAGAGTGGTTTTTGTTTGCATTTAATTTCAAACAAGGCTTTAAAGTAAATGGGTAAATATGTGGTTTTCAAATTTTAGAATGCATCAGAATCACCTGGAGAGCATGCTAAAGAAGAAATTGCTGGGTTCTATCCCCAGAAGTGGAAACCCTGGTGGCATAGTGGTTAAGTGCTAGGGCTGTTAACTAAAAGGTCGGCAGTTCGAATCCGCCAGGCACTCCTCTGTCCTATAGGGTCGCTATGAGTCGGAATCGACTCGATAGCAGTGGGTTTGGTTTTTGGTTTATGCCCAGAGTGCTCTACTGTGTCCTACAGGGTCGCTATGAGTCAGAATTGACTTGACGGCAACGGGTTTGGTTTTTTTTTTGTTTGATTCCCAGAGTAAGCCCTGCTGGTACGGTGGTTAAAGTGCTAGGGTGCTAAACCAAAAGGTCAGAAGTTCAAGCCAACCAGGTGCTCCTCAGGAGAAAGATGTGGCAGTCTGCTTCCATAAAGATTTACAGCCTTGGAAACCCAGTGAGGCATTCTACCCTGCCCTATAGAGTTGTTATGAGTAGGAATTGGCTCTATGGTAACAGGTTTGGTTTTGGTTTTTTTTCCACCAAACAAAAAAACCCAAACCCACTACTGTCAAGTCAATTCCAACTCATAGTGACCCTGTTGGACAGAGTAGAACTGACCCATAGGGTTTCCAAGGAGTGGCTGGTGGATTTGAATTGCTGATGTTCATGGTTAGCAGCCAAGCTCTTAACCATTATGCCAGGGGCTCCTTTTTAATCTGGAGTTTCTGATTTAGTAGGTCTGGATTGGGTTTTGAGAATTTCTAACAAGTTTCAGATGATGGTCATTATGCTGCTGGTCCAGGGACCACTCTTTGAGAACAACTGGTCTCAAAGATGTTAAGAGCCGCTGGTCTAAACAGGTATTTGTAAAATAACTAGCTGATAGCACTGTGTTTTCCCTGGGAAGCTTTTCTAGAGCCAACAACTTAACTTGGTAAATAACCAGAAACTCAAGTTCTTGAAGGTGAGAAGTGGCCATGGTTAACTTACTTCTAGGGAACAGGTTAGGCCATAGTTTAAAAAAAAAAAAAAGAACATAACAAGTCTGTCAGAAAACACAGAATTCAGGAAAGCCTTAGTTTCAAGGCTAAGAAGGATTTTGAATGTATTCTAGAGTTTGAAACCAGGATATGAGCTGCAATGTAAACAGTAATAAGGCTGTTAGAATACAGGCCAGATGTAATCAACCCAGAAAGTCTCAGTAATATGGCAATGTTCTGGCATAGTGTGGTGGTTAAGAGTATGCTCTTAAGGGTTCCAAATCTCAGGTCCTGGCCCTGTCATTTACTATTGTTTTTTGTGGGCAAGTTATCCAGCATTTTCCATTTTCCAGGTCGGTTTCCTTACCTAAAAATGGGGATGAAAATAAACAACTGTATTAGTCAGGATAGGCAATCTGCTGTAAAATTTCAGTGGCTTGACACAATATGTTGATTTCTTACTGACACAAATTTCAAAGTGAATGTTCCTGGTTGGTTTATAGTGACTGGACTTGAGCTGACTGCATCTTGTAACCACTCCATCCTATGGCTTCAAAGTTGTCCTTATGTCATCCCAACAGCAGATAAGGAGGAAGCAGGTGGAAGGGAGAGAAAATATGGAGCTTGGTATACCAGTATTTGCCCCCTTTAGCCAAAAATGGAGCCCTGGTGGTGCAGTGGTTAAGAGCCATGGCTGCTAGCCAAAAGGTCGGCAGTTCAAATCCACTGGCCGCTCCTTGGAAAACCTATGGGGCAGCTCTACTCTGTCCTATAGGGTCTCTGTGCATCAGAATTGACAAGACAGCAACAAGTTTTTGGTTTTTTAGACAGAAATGATAGTCATCACTCTCATTCAAATTCTAATTGAGAGAACTAGTCATAAAAAAAAAAATTTTTTTTTTTTTTTTTAGTCATAGGCCATAAAAAAAAAAAAAACCAAACCCATTGCCATCGAGTCCATTCTGACTCATAGCGACCCTGTAGGACAGAGTAGAGCTGACCCATAGAGTTTCCAAGGAGCACCTGGTGGATTTGAACTGATGACCTTTTGATTAGCAGCCATACACTTAACCACAATGCCACCAGGGTTTCCTCATAGGCCATACCTAGAGGTAAAAAGGACTGGAAAATACACTCCTTGACTAGGCAGCTGCCGTCTGGCACAAATCTACCATCCAAGGGTAGCTAGATTTACCCTGTAAACAGACATTTTTCCCCAGCCGGGAGATATTAAGGGACTACTGCTGATGTAGTCCCTTAGTACAAGTACCCTTGCACTTCAAACGTACCATGCAGCCTCAGAATCAAATATGACCCTTGCCTCAGAACATGTGCCTCATAGGTGTGCATATATGCATAGTTGATCCTTTTATCATAGAAAAATGTCCTTGTCTCTGGTAGTAATTGTTGACTTCTTAAAGTCTATTTTGTTTGCTATTAATGTAGTCACTCCAGATCCGTTATAGTTACTGTTTGCATGGTGTGTCTTTTTCTATCCTTTTACTTCCAGCCTAATCGGGTCTTTGAATCTACAGTGTTTCTCTTATAGACGACAACTAGTTGGATCTTGCTATTTTTTTCTTTTTTAAGTTTGACAATGTTTGTATTTGATTTTGGAGCTTAGTCCGTTCACATTTAATGTAATTATTAGTATGGCTGGATTTATGTCTGGCATTTTGTTATTCTAAATGTCCTGTGTCTTATGTTTCTCTGTTCCTCCTTTACTGGCCTCCTTTGTCTTAGATAAATACTTTTTAGCATACCATTTTAATTCCTCTGTTGGTTTATTATAATTATTATTATTTGTAGTTCTTTTCTTTGTGGTTACTTTAGGGATCATATTGTGCATCTTAATTTATTACAATGTATTTCAAATTAAACTAAATTAATTCATATAAAGTTCAGAAACATTGCTCCAATATAGCGTCAATTCTTCCCTATGTATTACATGAGTGTATGTTGTAAACTTAACAATATAGTGTTGTAATTATTGCTTTGTGTAATCTTATTTCTTTAAAGAGGTTAAGAGACGATAGTACGTTTATAGACTTTTATATTTACCAACACATTTATAAGGCTCTTCGTTTTTTCCTGTGGATCTGTTACCATTTTTTAAATTTTTTTCGTGTCTTTAGTATTTTTTTGTAAGGCATGTCTGGTAGCAAAATACTCTCTTTATCTGGGAATGTCCTTATTTCACACTGATTTTTGAAGAATAGTTTTGCTAGATATAGAATTATTTTTTTCATTTTTTTACTTTATTTTTTTTTTAATTGTGCTTTAGGTCAAAGTTTACAGCTCAAGTTAGTTTCTCACACAAAAATTTATACACATATTGTTATGTGACCCTATTTGCAATCTCTGTAATGCACACTCCCCTTTTCCACCCCAGGTTTCCCGTGTCCATTCAACCAACTCCTATCCCTTTCTGCCTTCTTATCCTGACTCCGAACAAAAGCTGCCAATTAGGTCTCGAAGTAAGAAGCACACTCTTCATGAATATTATTTTATGTTTTATAGTCCAGTCTAATCTTTGTCTGAAGAGTTGGCTTTGGGAATGATTTTAGATCTGGGTTGACAGAGAGTCTGGGGACCATGTCTTCTGAGGTTCCTCTAGTCTCAGTCAGAACATTCATTCAGTCTGGCATTTTTACATGAATTTGAGTTCTGAACCACACTTTCCTCCTGCTCCGTCAGGGACTGTCTGTTGTGTTCCCTGTCAGGGCTATCATTGGTGGTAGACAGGCATCATCTCATTCTCCCGGTCTCAGGCTGATGAAATCTCTGGTTTATGTGGTCCTTTCTGTCACTTGGGCATTAATATTTTCCTTGTGTCTTTAGTGTCCTTCATCCTCCTTAGCTTCAGGTGGGTTGGGACCAATGGATGCATCTTAGATGGCCACTTGAAAAACTTTTAAGACCTCAGACGCCACTCACCAAAGTGGCATGCAGAACATTTTCTTAATAAACTTTATGCCAATTGACCTAGATGTCCCTAGAAACCATGGCTCCCAGACCCCCTGCCTCCACTACTCTGTACCTTGAAGTGTTTGGTTGTGTTCAGGAAACTTCTTAGCTTTTGGTTTAGTCCAGTTGTGCTGACTTCCCCTGTATTGTGTGTTGTTCTTCCCTTCACCTAAAATAATTGTTGTCTACTATCTGGGTAGTGAATTCTTCTCTCCCTCCCTCCCTATCCTTGTAACCATCAAAGAATGTTTTCTTCTGTGTTTAAACCTTTTTTTTTTGAGTTCTTATAATAGTGGTCTCATGCAATATTTGTCCTTTTGTGACTGATTTCACTCAGCATAATGCCTTCCACATTTATCCATGTTGTGAGATGTTTCTCAGATTCATTACTGTCCTTTATCATTCGGTATCATTCCATTGTTCCATTCATTCACTGATGAGCACCTAGGTTGTTTCCATCTTTTTGCTATTGTGAACAGTGCTGCAATGAACATGTGTGTGCATGTATCTATTCATGAGACGGTTCTTATTTCTCTAGGATGTATTCCAAGGAGTGAGATTGCTGGATCATATGGTATTTCTATTTCTCGCTTTTTTTAAAAAAAATGCTAAAATCGATTTTCAAAGTGCTTGTACCATTTTACATTCCCACCAGCAGAGTATAAGTGTTCCAGTCGCTCCACAACCTCTCCAACATTTTTTATTTTGTGTTTTTTGGATTAATGCTATTGGGGTGAGATGTTATCTCATTGTAATTTTGATTTGCATTTCTTTAACTGCGAATGATCGTGAGCATTTCCTCATGTGTCTGTTAGCTGCCTGAATGTCTTCTTTGGTGAAGTGCTTTGCCCATTATTTTTGTTTGCTTTTGTTTTCAAGTTTTTTTTTTTAATTTTTTAACTAACTCTTTTTTTTTAATGGTACTTTAGTTTTTTTTTTTTTTTTTTAGATGAAGGTTTATAGAACAAACTAGCTTCTCATTAAACAGTTAGTACACATATTGTTTTATAACATTGGTTAAAAACCCCAGGACATGTCAACACTCTCCCTTCTCGACTTTGGGTTCCCTATTACCAACTTTCCTGTCCCCTTCTGACTTCTAGTCCTTGTTCCTGGCCTGGCGTGCCCCTTTAGTATTATTTTGTTTCATGGGCTTGTGTTATCTTTGGCTGAAGGGTGAACCTCAGGAGTGACCGTTATTGAACTAAAAGGGTGTCTAGGAGCCATAATCTTGGGGTTTCTCCAGTTTCTGTCAGTCCAATAAGTCTGGTCTTTTTTTGTGAGTTAGAATTTTGTTGTACATTTTTCTCCAGCTCTGTCCTTGACCCTCTATTGTGATCGCTGTCAGAGCAGTCAGTGCTAGTAACTGGGCACCAACTAGTTGTACTGGACTCAGTCTGGTGGAGACCGTGGTAGTTGTGGTCCATTAGTCCATTAGTCCTTTGGAGTAATCTTCCCCTTTATTTTTAGTTTTCTTCATTCTCCCTTGCTCCCAAAGTGGTGAGACCAGTGCAGTATCTTAGATGGCCCCTCACAGGCTTTTAAGACCCCGGACGCCACTTGTCAAAGTAGAATGTAGAACATTTTCTGTATAAACTATGTTGTGCCAATTGGGCTAGATGTTCCCCAAGACCATAATCCCCGAAGCCTTCAGCCCAGCAATTCAGGCCCTCAGATTTGCCCATTTTTTAATTGGGTTGTCTTTTTGTTGTTGAAGTTTTGCAGTATCTTGTGGATTTTAGAGATTAGACCCTGATCGGATATGTCACAGCTAAATTTTCTTTTCCCAGTCCGTAGGTTGTCTTTTTACTTTTTTGGTGAAGTCTTTTTTTTTTTTTTACTGGGTTTTTTTTTTTTTTTTTAATTAACTTTTATTAAGCTTCAAGTGAACGTTTACAAATCCAATCAGTCTGTCACATATAAGTTTACATACATCTTACTCGGTACTCCCACTTGCTCTCCCCCTATTGAGTCAGCCCTTTCAGTCTCTCCTTTCGTGACAATTTTGCCAGCTTCCCTCTCTCTCTATCCTCCCATCCCCCCTCCAGGCAAGAGTTGCCAACACACTCTCAAGTGTCCACCTGATATAATTAGCTCACTCTTCATCAGCATCTCTCTCCCACCCGCTGACCAGTCCCTTTCATGTCTGATGAGTTGTCTTCGGGGATGGTTCCTGTCCTGTGCCAACAGAAGGTCTGGGGAGTATGGCCGCTGGGATTCCTCTAGTCTCAGTCAGACCATTAAGTATGGTCTTTTTACGAGATTTTGGGGTCTGCATCCCACTGATCTCCTGCTCCCTCAGAGGTTCTCTGTTGTGCTGCCTGTCAGGGCAGTCATCGATTGTGGCCGGGCACCAACTAGTTCTTCTGGTCTCAGAATGATGTAGGTCTCTGGTTCATGTGGCCCTTTCTGTCTCTTGGGCTCTTAGTTGTCGTGTGACCTTGGTGTTCTTCATTTTCCTTTGCTCCAGGTGGGTTGAGACCAATTGATGCATCTTAGGTGGCCGCTTGTTAGCATTTAAGACCCCAGATGCCACCTTTCAAAGTGGGATGCAGAATGTTTTCATGATAGAATTATTTTGCCAATTGACTTAGAAGTCCCCTCACACCATGTTCCCCAGACCCCCGCCCCTGCTCCGCTGACCTTTGAAGCATTCAGTTTATCCTGGAAACTTCTTTGCTTTTGGTCCAGTCCAATTGAGCTGACCTTCCATGTATTGAGTGTTGTCTTTCCCATCACCCAAAGCAGTTCTTATCTACTGATTAATCAATAAAAAACCCCTCTCCCTCCCTCCCTCCCTCCCCCCTTCGTAACCACAAAAGTATGTGTTCTTCTCAGTTTTTACTATTTCTCAAGATCTTATAATAGTGGTCTTATACAATATTTGTCCTTTTGCCTCTGACTCATTTCGCTCAGCATAATGCCTTCCAGGTTCCTCCATGTTGTGAAATGTTTCACAGATTCCTCACTGTTCTTTATCGATGGGTAGTAGTCCATTTGTGTGAATATACCACAATTTATTTACCCATTCATCCGTTGATGGACACCTTGGTTGCTTCCAACTTTTTGCTATTGTAAACAGAGCTGCAATAAACATGGGTGTGCATATATCTGTTTGTGTGAAGGCTCTTGTATCTCTAGGGTATATTCTGAGGAGTGGGATTTCTGGGTTGTATGGTAGTTCTATTTCTAACTGTTTAAGATAACGCCAGATAGATTTCCAAAGTGGTTGTACCATTTTACATTCCCACCAGTAGTGTATAAGAGTTCCAATCTCTCCGCAGCCTCTCCAACATTTATTATTTTGTGTTTTTTAGATTAATGCCAGCCTTGTTGGTGTGAGATGGAATCTCATCGTAGTTTTAATTTGCATTTCTCTAACGGCTAATGATCGAGAGCATTTTCTCATGTATCTGTTGGCTGCCTGAATATCTTCTTTAGTGAAATGTGTGTTCATATCTTTTGCCCACTTCTTGATTGGGTTGTTTGTCTTTTTGTGGTTGAGTTTTGACAGAATCATGTAGATTTTAGAGATCAGGCGCTGGTCTGAGATGTCGTAGCTGAAAATTCTTTCCCAGTCTGTGGGTGGTCTTTTTACTCTTTTGGTGGTCTTTAAATGAGCATAGGTGTTTGATTTTTAGGAGCTCCCAGTTATCTAGTTTCTCTTCTAGTGTTCATGCATTGTTGGCTATGTTTTGTATTCTGTTTATACCATGTATTAGGCTCCTAGCATTGTCCCTATTTTTTCTTCCATGATCTTTATTGTTTTAGATTGAATATTTAGGTCTTTGATCCATTTTGAATTAGTTTTTTACATGGTGTGAGGTATGGGTCTTGTTTCATTTTCTTCATAGATGGGTACCCAGTTATGCCAGCACCACTTGTTAAAGAAACTGTCTTTTTCCCCATTTAACAGACTTTAGGCCTTTGTCAAATATCAGCTGCTCATAGGTGGATGAATTTACATCTGGATTCTCAGTTCTGTTCCATTGGTCTATGTATCTGTTGTTATACCAGTACCAGGCTGTTTTGACTCCTGTGGCAGTATAATACATTCTAAAATCAGGAAGTGTGAGGTCTCCCACTTTGTTCTTCTTCAGTAATGCTTTACTGATCCAAGGCCTCTTCCCGTTCCATATGAAGTTGGTGATTTGTTTCTCCATCTCATTAAAAAGTTTCATTGGAATTTGGATCATGATTTTATCTTATCTGTTGTTTGCTTTGGGTAGAATTGACATTTTCACTATACTGAGTCTTCCTATCAATGAGCAAGGTATGTGTTTCCACTTATGTAGGTCTCTTTTGGTTTCTTGCAGTAGTGTCTTGTAGTTTTCTTTGTATAGGTCTTTCATGTCTATGGTTAGATTTGTTCCTGAGTATTTTATCTTCTTGGGGGCTATGGTAAATGGTATTGATTTGAAGATTTCCTCTTTCAAGTTCTCTTTGTTGGTGTATAGGAATCCAACTGATTTTTCTATGTTTGTTTATCTTTTATCCTGACACTTTCCTGAAATCTTCTATTAGTTTCAATAGTTTTCTTGTGGATTCTTCAAGGTTTTCTGTGTATAAGATCACATCATCTGCAAATAGGGATACTTTTACTTCCTTCTTGCCAATCTGGATTCCATTTATTTCTTTTCCTTGCCTAATTGCTCTGGCTAGGACCTCCTGCACAATGTTCAATAAGAGTGGTGATAAAGGGCATCCTTTCTGGTTCCCATTCTCAAGGGGAATGCTTTCAGACTCTCTCCATTTAGGATGATGTTGGCTGTTGGCTTTGTGTAAATGCCCTTTATTATGTTGAGGAATTTTCCTTCTATTGTTATTTTGCTAGGAGTTTTTATCATGAATGGGCATTAGATTTTGTGAAAATCTTTTTCTGCATCCATAAATAAGATCATGTGGTTCTTATCTTTTATTTATGTGATGGATTACATTGATGGTTTTTCTAATGTTGAACCATCTCAGCATACCTGGTATGAATCCCCCTTGGTCGTGGTGAATTAATTTTTTTGATATGTTGTTGAATTCTGTTGGCTGGAATTTTGTTGAGGATTTTTATGTCTATGTTCATGAGGGGTATTGGTCTGTGATTTTCTTTCTTTCTTTTTTTTTTTTTTGGTGTCTTTATCTGGTTTGGGTATCAAGGTTATGCTGGCTTCATAGAATGAGTTTGGGAGTATTCCACCCATTTCTATGCCTCTGAAAAACCTTTAGTAGTAGTGGTGTTAAATCTTCTCTGAAAGTTTGGTAAAATTCTCCACTGAAGACCTGAGGGCAGGGCTTTTTGTTGTTGTTGCTGGGAGTTTTTTAATTACCTCTTCAATCTTTTCTTTTATTGTAAGTTGATTTAGTTGTTCTCTTTCTGCATGTGTTAGTTTAGGTAGGTAGTGTGTTTCTAGAAATTTGTCCATTTCCACTAGGTTTTCAAATTTGTTGGAATACATTTTTTTCATAGTATTCTGTTATGATTTTTTGAATTTTATTTGGGTCTATTGTGATACTGCTCATCTCATTTCTTATTCAGTTTATTTTCTCCCTCATCTGTTTTTCTTTTGGCTGTTTGGCCAATATTTTATCGATTTTGTTGGTGTCAAAGAACTAGCTTTTGGTCTTGTTAACTGTTTCAAATGGTTTTCTATTCTGTATTACATTTATTTCTGCTCTAGTTTTTATTATATCATTCCTTCTGGTGCCCTTGGGCTTATTAGCTTCTATTTTTTTGAGTTGTAGGGTTAATGTTTTTATCTTAGCCCTTTCTTCTTTTTGAATGTGTGCATTAATTGCTATAAACTGACTTCCGAACACTGCTTTTGCTGTGTCTCAAATGTTCTGGTAGGATGTGTTTTCATTCTCGTTTATTCTGTGAATTTCTTTATTCTGTCCTTGATTCCTTCTATAACCCAGTAGTTTTTGAGCAAGATGTTGTTCAGTTTCCATGTATTTAATTTTTTTTTCCTTGCTTTTTCTGTTACTGATTTTTACTTTTATGGTTTTAAGGTCGGAAAAGATGCTTTGTAATATTTTGATGTTTCGGCTTCTGTTAAGGCTTGATTTATGGCCTAATATGTGGCCTGTTCTGGAGAATGTTCTATGAGTAATAGAAAAGAAAGTATACTTGCTGCTGTTTAGTGGAGTATTGTGTATAAGCCTATGAGATCAAGTTGGTTGATTGTGGCATTTAGATCTTCCGTGTCTTTATTGAGCTTCTTTCTGGATGTTCTGTCCTTCACCGAAAGTGGTATGTTGAAGTCTCCTACAGTTATCATGGAGCTATTTCTCTTTTCAATGCTGTTAGAGTTTGTTTTATGTATTTTGGAGCCCTGTCATTGGGTGCATAAATATTTATTATGGTAATTTCCTCCTGGTGTATTGACCCTTTAATCATTATATAGTGTCCTTCCTTATCCTTTGTAGTGGACTTTGCTTAGATATAGAATTCTTGACTGTTGCAGCCTTTTTTATCTTTTCAGTGGTTTGAATATGAATTACTACCACTTTCTCGTTTTTATATTTTAGATTATGTATCAGCTGTTAATTGCATTGCTGTTCTTTTGTACTTGAAGAGTTATTTTTCTCACTGCTATGAAGATTTCCTCTTGTCTTTGGCTTTTGATGCGTGGGCTATGATGCATTTAAATGTGGCTTTTTGTATTTAACCTACCTGGAGTTCATTGAGCTTCTTGGATCTGTAAATTAATGGGTTTTATTTCCTCAAATTTTGGAAGTTTTGATCATTATTTCTTCAAGGAATTTTTTTTTTTCCTGCCCTTTCTCTCTCTCTCCTTCCTATTCTTCAGGTACCCTCATCACACATATGATCTCTGAGGCTGTGTTCATTTTTCTTTGATTTTTCCTCTGTGTTCTTCAGATTGGATAATATGTATTGATTTATCTTCAAGTTCACTAATTCTTCTGCCATCTCAAATCCTCTGTTGAGAGCATGTAGTGAGTTTTTTATTTCAGTAATTGTTCTTTTAAATTCCAAAATTTTCAGTTGCTTTTTTCAATAATTTCTTTTTTTATAAATAGACACATTGCATTGGGCAAGTCTGCAGCAAAAGACCTCTTTAAAGTGTTAAAAAGCAAAGATATCACTTTGAGGAAAAGGGTGCACCGGACCCAATCCATGGTCTTTTCAGTTGCCTCATATGCATGTTGAAGTTGGACAGTAAATAAAGAAGGCAAAAGAAGAATTGCCGTCTTTGAGTTATGGTGTTGGTGAAGAATGTTGAATATAACATGGACTGCCAGAAAACAAACGAATCTGTCTTGGAAGAAGTCCAGCCAGAATGCTCCTTAGAAGCAAGAATGGCGAGACTTCATTTCACATACTTTGGACATGTTGTCAGGAGGGATCAGTCCTGGAGAAGAACATCATGCTTGGTAAAGTAGAGGGTCAGCGAAAAAGAGGAAGACCCTCAACAAGATGAATAGACACAGTGGCTGCAACAATGGGCTCTAGCATAACAATGATCATGAGGATGGTGCAGGACTGGGCTATGAGTCAGAATCGATTCAACAGCACCTAACAACAACAATATTTGAATTTTTTTATTTCCTTTGAATTATTTAAACATGGTTTCCTTTAGTTCTTTGAATTGATTTACAACAGCTGCTTTGAGGTCTTTGCTAAATCCAGCATCAACAGAAACTCCAAGAATATTTCTATTGGCTGAATTTTTTTCTCATGTGAGTCAAATTTTCCTGTTTCTTTGTGTAGCTAATAATTTTTGTCGAAATTGAAATATTTTAGATAGTATATTGTAGCAAAACTGGATTCTGACCTCCCCCCACATGTTATTTCTTGTGTGTGTGTATGTGCACGTGTACGCATGCATGCACACATGTTCAGGTACCTGTGTGTTTCTGTGTTTGGTAACTTTCATGGACTAAACCTATGAAATAGTTTTCCGTGTGTTGCACAGCTACTGAGGGCTCTGCTCAGTTTTTTAGTTTTCTTTGTCGTTTTAATTTTTATTTTTAAGCCTTGCTTCCCAAAGGATGTTGCTGTATCAATATAGATCAGTGGTCAACTGCTCTTTGCTCATACACTCAAGCCAGTAAGGCATCTACTCTCTATTGATGGATCTGTATATGGATTGGGAAGTTCATTCACATTTCTGGCAATTTACAAGTCTTCCCTGGCCATTACTTTCTGCCACACCTTCTGTGTCTCCTCAGTGAATGTATGTAAACAGAGTCTCATAAGGCCAGGGATATGTGAATAGCTTGGGCCCTCTCTAGTCTCTCTTGTGCATGTATACTCCCTTTAATATGTCTGGGATATGTGGAGACCTTATCTAGCAGTTCTATATCAATCTCATTTTCTTCATGTCCTTGTTAAATTTCTGACTAGTTCACCAGTCTTTTGCTTTCTCAAACAGTCACTGCAACCTCAGTCTAATAGAACTGCTAGCTTTCCCTATTCACTCACCACTGAAATTGCCATTAATTATCGACCACCTTTGTGTATGGGCTTTTGCCTTCCACCCCAAAGAAAATCAGCCCCCTCTGGCAGTGCAGTTGTTAGGTATTTCTGGCCACTCCATCCAGTTAGAACTATGGCTCCAGCCAAGCTGGAGAAGGAGGAAATGAATGCAGGTACAGGCAGAAATGCCTTGGATTCCCACTCTTCTTAAGTTCAGTAGTTTTTCATTAATAAGTGCTTTTCAATTTGTTTTAAGTAATTGGTCAATTTCCAGGTCTCTGAAATGATTGTTTTTGTTAATTTTCTACAGTGTTAAAGTTGCCTTTTGGGAATAGGATGAGACAATTTTCTCACTCTACCGTGCTAAAAATCTCCAGTCAATTACAAGACTTTGCAATAGTTCAGAAATAAAATGAAAAAAAGTCTGAATTAGGGATGAATACCAGTGGAGATTATAGAATGGGTTTAATAAACATTTAAAAGGTAATATAGACAAAATTTGAGGAATATTTGCATTTGGGAAGCAACTAATAAAGATACATCAAGGACAAATTACAGGACAATAGAACATAATGGTGAAATATGTAGGTTTAAAACCCTTTCAAGACCTGTGGGCCATACAGTATCCCACTCACTTTTTATGTCTCTGGAGTTCTTTGGAAAGAGGGTAGCCTGATTGTAGCGTGTTTATCCTCAAGGTGGGACATTTTTTCAAATGCATGAAACTAAAAAATCTTGAGTGGGAGCCTCATTTTTTTGTAGACTTAGCATTGTCTCAGGTGATGCCTCTGGGATGTGTAAATTTTCTAAGCTTCTGACAGGTTTGCCTTTATTTCTGCGAGTTTATTGTTTATAGGTATTACTGGCTCCCTTCTTTTCTTTTCTTTCTTTTCTAGCTTCTGAACAGTAAATAATGTCTTTCTAAAAATAAAAATTAAAAAAAAAAAAATGTTGCCATTGAGTCCATTCCAACTCACAGTGACCCTATAGGACAGAGTAGAACTGCCCCATAGAGTTTCCAAGGAAGCAACCTTTTGGTTAGCAGCCATAGCATGTAAGCACTACTCTACCAGGGCTTCTAGTAAGGAATAATGCATTGCAGTGGCACTTTTCAAGAGATTGGAACTCTATAAATTATTCCTACCCTGTATTCAATCTTAAGGTCCAATCATTGTTTCCACGTGTAGCAGAAGGAATGCACTGCTGTGAGCAGTTATGTAGTATTCCAAGGCAGCTGTTTCTGCTTCTTAGCTGTTAGTACTGCTTTTGCTGTAGGACTCCATGAGGAATACATAAAAAAAAAAAAAAAAAATAGCAGTGGTGATTTTCCTGAGATTCAAATTCCTTTAGTTTTATTTATTTTGGCCTGTAAGTGCTGTTTTTGCATTAATGAAGAATGCATTTTAGTGGTAATTTTCCTGAGATAAATCCCTTGGCTTTATTTAATTGGGCCATGAGTACTGGTTTTGCAGTAAGGAAGAATGCATTGTACCATGTTTTAAAAAGTTTCATGAAAAAATAAAATGAAAAGGCTGGGAAGAAGGAGACTAGAATAAAATGTATATGCAGCCCTTGCCAGGTGCCTTCATGTTTTACCTCATGTTTTGGAAATTTTCAAGAAATAAAATTTTTTAAAAAGGATTTAATCATTGACTTATATTGTCAGAATTTATGTCACCCAGATGCTGCTGGGACATATGTGATCCCAGATAATGGGTATCAAAATTCATAATTCCTAACAAAAGTTCTGAATTGGTCCTTTTGTCAGCATGCCTTCATTAGTGAAAACACAAAGCAACAAAAAATTCAAAGGAGAAAATAATTGAGTCTTGAAAGGGTTAAATCCTTGTTCTGCCACTTCAGGCTGAGCGGCCTTTCTAAGCCTCATCTTACTCATCTGATGTGCAGCGATTTAACAATCATCTGGCGGGAGAATTTAACACGACACTTTGAACAGTGCCCGACATCTTATAGATTCTCAAAAATTGTAGCTTTTACTTTTATCATTATTAGGTCACCCCCTGCTCCTATCAATTTTGTTAAAGGCACTGATTGTTGTTGTTAGCTATTGTCAAGTTGATCCCTGACTCATAAGGACCCCATGCATAATGGAACTAAATGCTGCCCGGTCCTGCACCATCTCAATGATTAGTTGCAAGTTGGACTGTTGTGATCCATACTGTTTTCACTGGTCGATTTTCAGAAGAAGATTGCTAGGCCTTTCTTCCTACTCCATTTTAGTCTAGACGCTCCAGTGAAACCTGTTCAGCATCATAGCAACATGCAAGCCTCTACTGACAGGTGGGTGGTAACTGCACATGAGGTGCATTGGCCAAGAATCAAACCCAGGTCTTCCATATGGAAGGTGAGAATTTTACAACTGAAGGTCAATAGTGCCGTTGAAAACTAATCACCTATAGCATACTACATAGACACGCCATAAGAAATTAAGGTATTTCTAATTCTTCCTAATCACCAGTCAGATAAATATAAGCAACATTCTTAAAACATTTAAGAAACATTCTATTCTCTATACTAAAAGCTCTAAATATGTTGTGTCATAATTGTCATAATTGTCATCAGTAGTAAGAAATATATTTTTTCAGAGAAGCTGTCGATTACTTTTAAAATACCTGCCAAATTTTTCTCCCTATGTAATATGTTCCAAAGAGGTTTTAAAAATAACGTTTACTTTCTCTCCAATTTTCCTCATTCCTTCAGCAAACACTGATTATTTTCCCTAGTGTCCTGAATAAAGATGGAAATCAATGTGCATTTGGGGTTTATTATTTGATTAGTGCACCTGAATCATTAATGATATGAGCTCGATTCTTAAAATAGTTTGAATAAAGAGCTGCTGTCGCAGATCACACAAAGGGAGACCAACAATGCAAGCCTTCATTTCTACATATTAATATTAACTACTACTTCGTGCCCTAGACCTTATTTCAGTAGAAAAATCAAACAAATTCTAAAATTTTTCATGATGGTCATGCTTTTATTTTTATTCACTTATAATTTACACTTTCATCCACCTAAAATGTATTTGAAAGAGCTTATGATAAACATGCAAGGCAATAAAAAGTAAAGACAAAAAGAGATTAAAAAAAAAAAAAAACTGATAGCAAAAGGAATGGAGATTATTTTACCTGGGGTCAGAAGGTAACTATGATTGAACATCACCTTTAGTTCTCTGACCTCCTTGGAGCCAAAAGAAAAAGTGAAATAATATATCACATAGTCTCATTGTGTGATTAAAGGAAACGTAGTAGTTCTGCAGATGAGAGGAATTTTCCTGGCACTAAATTCTTGGAGGAATTCAATTTCACAGGACCTTATAGCAGAAATATGGTATAATGTATACAATAGCTTTCCACAGCAGTTTGCAACAAATGAAAATGTTTTTTTACATAAACAGTTGCCCATGATTGCTTAATAAAAATCAAGAAAATATAATTCTTTCAATGATGAAGTAAAAAATTGACCAACCATGGTCTTTTCAATCACCTCATATGTATGTGAAAGCTAGACAATTTAAAAAAGAGGACAGAAGAATTGATGCATTTGAATTGTGGTGTTGGTGAATAATATTGAATATACCATGGACTACCGAAAGAATGAACAAATTAGTCTTAGAAAAAATACAACTGGAAAGCTCCTTAGAAGCAGGAAAAAGCATCATGTTTGGCAAAGTGGAGGGTCATCAAAAATGAGGGAAATCCTCAATGAGATGGATTGACACCAATCTCAATAATGGGTTCAAACATATTGAAGTTCATGGAGAAGGCGCAGGACTGGGCAACATTTTGTTCTGTTATACCTAAGGTTGCCATGAGTTTGAGCTGATTCGATAGCAACTAACAACAACAAACTGTTATTTGAATCCCCCATATAAGGGACTCTGCAGATCCATCTCATATGACCCTCTGTAGCAGTGTTTGCTCCTATACCTCTTGTCTGCGGCTTCCAGAAAAGACTCCCCCTCTGCCCGTGTCACCTTCTTCTTTGATCACTCTTGTCCTAGTGTACTCCAAAGTTCTATCTTTGACTTTTTTTTCCTATTTTACATGTCTTCCCTAAGCAATTTAATTGATGGCTTCACCTGCCAAATATATACCAATGACTCATACATCTATATGGCCATCACAGGGTTCTCCCCATAAGTCCAGTCATTCACCTCAACTGTTGGATGTTTGATAAATACTTAAAATATTCATCATGTTTCTACCAAATCCATCTTTCCCTTTATATTACCAATCTTGGAAATTCACACCATTTACTCAACCTTTTACCAATGCAAACTAATCATTCCTTGCCAATTCTATCTCCTTACTAGTTCCCATATCTACCTACTATTCCTCATCTTCAATTTTACTGCCTTATTTCAAGCCTTCATCATCTTTCATATTGTTATTTATGTGCAAGCTTGGTTTACTCAGCAACGAGTTCTTTGAAGACAGAGGTTTGATTCATTTTTAACCCCTGCCCCAAGTACAAAGCATATCATGTAATTGGTTAAGTAAATACATATTTAACGAATAAATGTAAAAATGATGATGTTAGAAGAGAATAAAAAGTACTGAGTTATGTTCTTCACATTGTATTTTATCAAATCTAAAATGTTCAATTTTAAAATATATCATTTTATGTGGCATCAAACAAGGGAAAAAATAGAACTGATATAGAAAGATATCCTTGATTATGAGACATAACTCCAGTTTTTAAGATGTGTGAAAATGTGAGCAAAAACAAATGTGTATCTTACAATTGATTAACTATGATATGTTATCTAAGTTAAACTATGTTGCTTTCCAATGATTAAAAAAAAAAAAAAAAGCCAATAAGCTTTAAAACTTCAAATTAACTGACTGATAGCACAGAAGCCTGAGAGTCTCTCTTTTTCTCGTTACTATTTAAAACCTTATTTAGCTTAGTTTGGATGGCAATAGTATCATGTACTTTGTGTTGTTAAAGCAAGACCCACATACTTCAAGTGCTCTTTCTTCCTTCACCTTCTGCTAGTTCTATCCTAACTATTACCATGCCCAAAGAGAACCCAAATCACAAGAGCCTGGCTTGATTTCTGCTCCTTTCTGAGCACTATTCCTATTTTTAAAAAATCGTATCTGCTTTATTTGATCCAGGGAAGACAATTATTAACCTTCTGCCCATCCTCCTTTTAGGGCTTGTGCTTTGGGGCCACACATATGTGAAGCAATTCAGTGGGATCCTGATCCTCCCAAAGCTTTGTTCAATAATTCTCATACTCTCCCAGAGATGTGTGTAAACAGCAGTTGTTTATACAGGCACACCAAGAAAAGCATTCTTGTTGGGGATGGGAGAGAGTGAGGGTTATTAATTCATTCTTTCACTTACTCATTAAACAATGATAGCATGCCTACTATTTGCTAGGCATTGTGTTATATAGCCTTTGTCCTTGTACCAAAGTGTTTTTAAATGGTTACCACCACTCTAGAAACTTCAGTTTAGATATCGGAAATTCTCCTCCCTTTAGTACTTGAAAATTCTCTGAAATTTAACTCTATTTACTAAATATTCTGAGAACGTAAAACTACCAGTGAGTCTGTTACTTGGGTAAACTGCTAGGTGGGGAGTCATTTTAGGTAGTTTCTACTGAAAAGTGTCCAGAAGATAAGATTCTTACATGACTTAACTCAACCCTTCCCACCATACCCATTTATCAACAAATTCAAACAGTAAAAACAGCCTTCTCTGGCTCCACGGCCACCCCTGGAGCTGTTCTTTTATAATTCACTTTTCCTTTTCCCTATAAAGTAGTGGGTCTGTGTATTCTTTGTTTACCCTCGTTTTATCTACATAATGATGCCAAGGGAAGAAAAAAAAAATGAAGAATCACAAGATTTCATGATCTCAGGCTTTTGCCAGCTACAGCCAGCATTATCAGTTCCCTATTCTCTGCTTTTGGTGATCGTGGACTCCTCCACACATTTGTTCTTCTACTCAAGTGTTTCTCAGCACATTATTAACACACTCACTGCAACTGGTATAGATGATAACGATGACAATGATGATGATGATGAGGATGATGGTAACAGACATTTTATTGCCCATTCAACTCATCTGTCAGTTTGTAGTACTGTGGGGGCTTGTGTGTTGCTATGATGCTGGAAGCTATGCCACCAGTATTCAAATAAAAGCAGGGTCACCCCATGGTGGGCAGGTTTCAGTGGAGCTTCCAGACTAAGACAGCCTAGAAAGAAGGATCTTGTGCCCTACTTCTGAAAAAAATTAGCCAGTGAAACCTTATGAATAGCAGCAGAACATTGTCTGATATGCTGGCACAAGAGGAGTCTCTCAGGTTAGAAGGCAATTAAAATACGACCAGGGAAGAGCTGCCTCCTCAAAGTAGAGTTGATTTAATGAAGGGGACAGAGTCAAGGTTTCCAGACCTTCATTTGCTGATGTTGCGTGACTCAAAATGAGAAGAAACACCTGCAAACCTCCATTAATAATAAGAATGTGGAATGTACAAAGTATGAATCTAGGAAAACTAGAAATCATCAAAAATGAAATGAAAAGCATAACCGTCAATATTCTAGACATTAGTGAGTTGAAATGGACTGGTATTGGCCATTTTGATTTGGACAATCATATGGTCTACTATATCAGGAATGACAACTTGAAGAGGAATGGTGTTACATTCATCGTAAAAAAGAACACTTCAACATCTATCCTGAAATACAATGCTCTCAGTGATAGGATAATATCCACATGCCTACAAGGAAGACCAGTTAATATGACTATTAATCAACTTACACACCAAACACTAAGGCCAACGATGAAGAAACTAAAGATTTGTACCAACTTCTGCAGTTTGAAATTGATCAAACATGCAATCAGGATGCATACTGGTGATTAGAATGCAAAAGTTGAAAACAAAGAAGAAGAATCAGTAGTTGGAAAATACGGCCTTGGAGACAGAAACACTGCTGGAGATTTCATGATAGAATTTTGCAAGACCAACAACTTATTCATTGCAAAGATCTTTTTTCAACAACATATGTGGCGACCATACACATGGATCTCACCACACGGAATACACGGGAATCAAATTGACTATATCTGTGGAAAGAGACAATGGAAAATCTCAATACCATCTGTCAGAACAAGGCTAGGGGCCAATTGCAGAAAAGACCATCAGTTGCTCCTACGCAAGATCAAGCTGAAGCTCTAGAAAATTAGAACAAGTCCATGAGAGCCAAAGTATGACCTTGAGTATAACTCACCTGAATTTAGAGACCATCTGAAGAATAGATTTGACACACTGAACACTAATGGCTGAAGACCAGATGAATTGTGGAAAGACATCAAGAACATCATACATGAAGAAAGCAAGAGGTCATTAAAAAGACAGAAAAGATCAAAATGGATGGCAGAAGAGACTCTGAAACTTCCTGTTGCAGTCAAGTAGCTAAAGCAAACTGAAGAAATGATGAAGTAAAAGAGCCGAACAGAAGATTTCAAAGGGCAGCTCAAAAAGACAAGGTAAAGTACTATAATAACGTGTGCAAAGGTCTGGAGTTAGAAAACCAAAAGAGCAATTCTCAAGTTGAAAGAAATGAAAAAAAAAAAAAAAAAATTCAACCCTTGAGTTGCAATATTGAAGGATTCTATGGGCAAAGAATGCAGCCTCAGGATTGGAGAAATACTCAGTAACAATCTTCCATATGCAAATGACAGAACTTTGCTTGCTAAACGTGAAGAGGACTTGAAGCACTTACTGAGGAAGATCAAAGACCATGGCCTTCAGTATGGATTGCACCTCAACATAAAGAAAACAAAATCCTCACAACTGGACCAATAAGTGACATCAGGATAAACTGAGAAAAGATTGAAGTTGTCAAGGATTTCATTTTACTTGGATCCACAATCAACACCCATGGAAACAGCAGTCAAGAAATCAAAGGATGCTTTACATTGGGCAAATCTGCTGCAAGAGACCTCTTTAAAGTGTTAAAAAGCAAAGATGTCACCTTGAAGACTAAGGTGAGCCTGACCCAAGCCATGATGTTTTCAATCGCCTCCTATGTGTGTGAAAGCTGGACAATGAATAAGGAAGACTGAGGAAGAACTGACGCCTTTACATTATGGTGTTGGCAAAGAATATTGAATATACCATGGACTGCTAAAAGAATGAACAAACCTGTTTTGGAAGAAGTACAGCCAGAATGCTTCTTAGAGGCAAGGATGGCAAGACTTCATCTCACACATACTTTGGACATGTTATCAGGAGGAATAAGTCCCTGGAGAAGGACATCATACTTGGTAGAAAGTCAGTGAAAAAGAGAAAGACCTTCAACATGATGGACTGACACAGTGGCTGCAACAATGAGCTCAAACATAACAAAGATTGTGAGGATGGCACAGGACCAGATAGTGTTTCATTCTGTTGTACATAGGGTCACTATGGGTTAGAACCAATACAATGGCACCTAACAACAACAATGTGCAAAATATTGAACAACTCAGGAAGCTCCAAAAGAAGATGGAAGGAATATACAGAGTCACTGTACCAAAAAGAATTGGTCAAAGTTCAAACATTTCAGGAGGTAGCACATGATCAAGAACCGAAGGTGCTGAAGGAAGAAGTCTAAACTGCACTGAAGACACTGGTGAAAAACAAGGCTTCAGAAATTAACAGAATACTAATTGAGATGTTTCGAAAATGGATGCAGTGCTGGAGGTGCTCACTCGTCTATGACAAGACACTTGGAAGACAGCTACCTGGCCAAGTGACCAGATGAGATCCATATTTATGCTTATTCCAAAAAAGGTGATCCAACAGAATGTGGACATTATTGAACAGCATCATTAATATCACGCACAAGTAAAATTTTGCTGAAGATCATTCAAAATTGGTTTCAATAGTACATTGACAGAGAATTGCCAAAAAGTCAGTCTACATTCAAAGGAGGACATGGAATGAGGGATATCATTGCTCATGTCAGATGGATTATGGCTGAAAGTAGAGAATATCAGTGTTTTATTGACTATACAAAGGCATTCGACTGTGTGGCTCATAACAAATTACGGATAAGATTGAGAAGAATGAGAATTCCAGAACACTTAATTGTGTACATGAGGAACCCATATATAGACCAACAGGCAGTTGTTCAGACAGAACAAGGGGATATTGTGTGGTTTAAAGTCAGAAAAGGTGTGCATCAGGATTGTATCTTTTCACCATACATATTCAGTCTGTACATTGAGCAAATAATCCAAGAAGCTGGACTATGCAAAGAAAATGGAATCAGGGTTGGAGGAAGACTTATTAACAATCTGCATTATGCTGATGACACAATCTTGTTTGCTGAAAGTAAAGAAGACTTGAAGCACTTACTGATGAAGATCAAGGACTACAGCCTTTAGAATGGATTATACCTCAACATAAAGAAAACAAAAGTTCTCACAACTGGACCAATAAGTGCCATCATGAGAAACGAAGAAAAGATTGAAGTTGTCAAGGATTTCATTTTACTTGGATCTACAAAAATGCACATGAAGACAGCAAATCAAACGATGTATTACATTGGGCAAATCTGCTGCAAAAGACCACTTTAAAGTGTTAGAAAGCAAAGATGTCACTTTAAGGACTAAGGTGCACATGACCTAAGTTGTGGCGTTTTTAATCACCTCATATGCATATGAAAACTGGACAATGAATAAAGAAGACAGAAGAAGAATTGAAGCATTTGAATTATGGTGGTGGCGAAATTATTGAATATACCGTGGACTGCCAAAAGAACAAACAAATCTGTCTTGGAGGAAGTGCAGCCAGAATGCTCCTTAGAGGCGAAAACGGTGAGACTTTGTCTCACACATACTTTGGACATGTCATCAGAGGGGATCAGTCCCTGGAGAAGGATATGCTTGGTAAAGTACAAGGTCAGTGAAAAAGAGGAAGACCCTCAATGAGATGGACTGACACAGTGGCTGCAGCATTGGGCTCAAGCATTACATTGATTGTGAGGACGGTGCAGGACTAGGCAGTGTTTCCTTCTGTTTTAAATAGGGTCACTCTGAGTCAGAACTGACTTGATCACGCCTAACAACAACCACAATGAATGTATTACAGACTTTAGCCTAAAGTCTTTAATAATAATCCCATGAAGTAGAACTATTAACTTATATTGTGAATAAGAATATCGAGGTTTACAGATGTAAATAATTTTCCCAGGTTTACCTAGCTGGGAAATGGCAGAGCTGGGATGTGAAGCTAGATCTACTTAGTACAGAGCCCAAGAGTATAACTGCCAAACTAAGATATGTTCAAGGCAGCTTTGAATTTAGAAGGAACTGGATTTGGGACTAACTCCACCAGTTCCTCACTGTGTGGTCTTAGGAAGCTTTTGGAACTTTTGAGAGTTATTGTCTTCATTTGTAGAAACTAGGATAATATGTCATTCCTTCCAAATTTTTCTTTTGTAGAAATTTCTAAGTACAATGAAAGAACATGACCTTAAAGTGACTGATGTTAGTTTCTTTCCTTTTAAAATGGTCTATTGAGAAACGCTGGTGTTACTAACACTACTAACACTAAATTACTTCTCTAATATTTAATGTAACATGTTGAAGTTAATACACTCTTTTTTTTTTTTAATTTCACTTGGTGTTTTGCACATATATTTAACGTTGAGTGGCAATATATTCTAATCTACAACAAAGACTGGGTTTCACTTTTGGCGTATGGCATTGGTAATGCTTTCTTGTTTGTGGTCTTAGGAGCCCTGGTGGCTCAGTGGTTGAGGGCTCAGCTATTAACAAAAGGTCGGCAGTTCTAATCCTCCATTTATTCCTTGGAAACCCAATGGGGCAGTTCTACTCTATCCTATAGGGTCACTATGAGTTGGAACTTGACAGTAACGAGTTTGGTTTTAATTTAGTTTAGGGTCTACTTACAAATGTTTCCAGAAAAAAAAAAATTGAAAATGATTTCTGTGGAAAATCCATACCTCAAGATTCTTTAAAGAAAATCCGCTGAGATAATTACTTGTCAGCCACTAGTTTGGAGTGTATTCTTTTCAACTCAGGAAAGCAGTGGACGAGCTTTCATGATCTGATTCTCTATTTTACCTATTGGGACATTTCTTAACAACTTGTTAACTGAGTAGGCTTTTCATTCAGGCTGCTACCTCAGCACTTTCTTCTTCCCACTTAACATGAATTTTCCACATAAGCCTATAGGTTTTCATATCTTCTTATTAAAATCTGCCAGTGAGGAAAATTACTGAAAGATTTCACCTTTTGAAAAAACAAATATAATTTTTACAGAGTGTCACTGTTTCCTTCAAAGGGTATTCAGTTGCTTGGAGAATGTCAAGTTGATTGGCTGTATCAGCTGAGGAGATAACTTATATGACCATCCCCTCCTGTATCTGCTTCCTTTCAGTTTACCTTTTGAGGAAGATTTTACAATTTTAATAAGAATCCAGGATACATTCACCTACATGTAATAAAAACCAGAAAAGTGATTTAACTGAGAAAAAGATTTATTTTCTCAACTAACAATAGGTCTGGGCTTGGCAATTCAGTGCTGATGCAGGTACTGAAGCAACTGGCTTCTTTATCAGTCTTCCTTCTTTACCATTCCTAGTGTTTGGTCACAAAACAGCTACTACATTGCAGGATTGCAGAAAGAAGGATGAGAAACATGTGGAAAGAAGAAAGAGCAGTAGATTTTTCAGAATAATAAAATCTTCTCAGAAATCCTAGTAAACAGATATCCACATATATCTCATTGTTGTTGTTAGGTGTGTAAAGTTGGTTCCAACTCATAGTAACCTTATGTACAAAAAAATAAAACACTACCCTGTCCTCCACCATCCTCACAATCGTTGTTATACTTGAGCCCACTGTTGTAACCGCTGTGTCAATCCATCTTGTTGAGGGTCGTCCTCTTTTTTGCTGACCCAAAAAAAAGAAAAAAAAAAAAACTATCAAGCATGATGTCCTTCTCCAGGGACTGGTCCCTCCTGATAACATGTCCAAAGTATGTGAGACGAAGTTTTGCCATCCTCACTTCATTAGCCATTATTATGTCACATGGCCAACTGTAACTATAAGAAATTTTGAAAAATGGAATTTGAGTTAGCTGTATATATTGCTGCTCCAGTAGGATTCCTTTAACAATGAAGAAGGGAAAAAGAGATATTGGATTGGCTCCTTATGGTATCTGTGACCTATAGTGTCTGTTCGTCTACTTTGAAACTTGATGGCACGTGGATTGAGCAACCAAACTACAAAAATGTGACTGAAAATACAATCAGATTTTGGTAATAATTTCTGTGTTATAAATTATGTAGAATCAATTCTCTCTTCTTCATCAGAATAACCCCTTTTCATTCAATCATAACAAACAAACAAAAATGGGGAAGGAAGAGTCACTTCAATTCAGATACCAATCCTTCTCACACTTAGTCTGGATAAGTTTAGTCTATGTTCTCCTAAAATTTCATGACTAAGTATATCATAGCATCCAGCTCGTCACAGTGCAATTATCTATATGTATGTCTGACTGGCTAGCTTGTTACTTATGTTATTTGTAATTATCTGTATTGTCTGTATTAGTGGAGTGCCTGGCACATAGTAGGTGCCTTATAAATGTTTAATAAAAGTAATAATATTATTTATGCACATTCTTTTATCACAGAAAAAAGCGATCTCATTTCAGTATTGTCAAAACTATTTAGCCTATTAATAATTTAAATTCATATAAAAATTAACTTTACCAAGGGAGTGTGATTTATCTCTTGTAACACACTGAAGAAATTGCAAAACAAGAAAAACCAATCATTTTAAACCACTTAGGAAAAATGCAACATACAATAAGTTTGGGAAGAATGACATTGGGAGGTACATTTAAAAAAAAAAAAAAAAAAAAAACCTCCAGCTTAGAATGAAATGAAATGGTTTCTTCTGCTTTAAGCTTGCCATCATTATTACAGATACAGTCACTGTCTCCTTAGACAGTTCTTATTTTAATCCTGGCAGGAGCTAATGGATTTTCCCAGACATGTACCCAGCTTTTATTACACTCCTATAAAATCTTTATTATGCTTCTATAGAATCTATTTTAATGTATTGTATTTGCAGGGGTGGACTGAGTGTGCCCACAATTCTCTTCAAATCTTAAAATTGGGAGAGGCCCTAATGCCTTTCTCATTTAATAAATAGGAAACTGAAGCCAGAGAGGTTAAGCCACTTGCCTAAGATCACACAACACTAATAGCAGAGGTAGGACCTGAATTAGAACAACAGAAGCAAAGTATACTTTTCTGAAAGGAACTCATGAATGTATCCTGAATCCCACTGTGGGGGCTTTAGACTGGGTCAACTCACCTAAGCTGTCATTCCATTCCTCACAACCCCTCCCTTGAATGTTTTTGTTATTGTTGTTAGAGATATCCAAAAGAGAAATTTGCATGAGATTTGGAGAGCAGAAACAAAGTGGCCACCATTGCACTTCAAACATCACCACAATTAGATGTGTAAAAGAAGGAAGCAAAGTGGCCAGTAGATGCCAACTTGTCCTCAAGCTCCCTCGCTCCACATCTGGATCTCCTTTCATCAGTGGGTCCTGCTGATCCACGGTGACCCCAGACACAGAGCCAACGGCCTTCCCTAGATCACTCCACCAGCTCTTCCCTGCGGTATCACTCCAGCAGCTGGATGTCTCTAGGTTTAGGAGGCAGTTAGCAACTTTGCTCTGATCCTTTCACGCTCCCTGTCAGACTTGCCTTCTCTTGCTGACTCCAACAATTGTGAGAACTATCATTCCTAAAATAAATTCCTTATTCCACAATGTTCATAGTGGTTCTCCTCCCTGATTGAACTCTGATACACCAATTAACATATTGTCATCCTACAAATCATTTGGTTGAGGAAAGAAAGTTTTTGCTAAATTGACATTTACCAAAAACCTGTTGCCGTCGAGTCAGTTCTGACCCTTAATAACCCTACAGGACAGAGTAGAGCTGCCCCACAGAGTTTCCAAGGAGCGCCTGGTGGATTCGAGTTGCCGACCTTTTGGTTAGTGGCCGTAACACTTAACCACTACAACACCAGCATTTAAAAAAACCTAGTGCCATCAAACCACCAGCGTTTAGAAGATATTAGTTACAAAGACACTTGTTATAGCAGAAATTATAGTACAGATTTACATATACAGAACAACCTCAGTCCTGAAAATATAAATTTGTATAATAAAACCCTAATATATAATGATTTTATTTCCCAAAGAGTATTGATAAGCAAAGCACGCAAAGATTAGACCTGTGACTATATAAGCACATTTATATAATAAAAGGCCTAAGAAGCCTTGCAATAAATACAGAAGGCTCTTCTTCAATCTTATTTGTTTACAGAAACTTTTTTTTTTCACTTTTTTTCTTATTTTCAAAGGGGAAGATACAATATAACTATTAATATCAGTCAAACTAGTGCCCTACAGTTTATCAGTTTAGGGAAAAAATAGCAATTTTTTAATATCAAGATTTTTAATTACAATAGAAAGAGGATATTAGTTTTGTCCCTTGGCATTAATACTTTAAAGGAATTCCACTAGATTTTGATATTAAAGGCACTGACTATCAGAAAAGCCACAAAGGCATTGCCTAGTTCATGCCCACATAAGTGTGTTTTTTAACTGACTCACTGAGTAATGACTTACTGGTTGGCTGAATAAATGAAAGAATGAATAAAGAGCATCTCTACCTCACAATTAATGCTGTTGAAAACAAGTCTAATTCTCCTACTTCTTTCTATTATGCACTGCCAATCCACACTCAGCCAGGCTGTTCCTGAAAAATGTTGGTGTGAATACACCCTTCAATAGTTCTCCCACACTGACTGTAAATATAATCTAGGCATAAATCATCAAAAGTAAATACCAGTGAGCACTTTAATCCTCTATAATAAATCAGTGAGACGGGGAGCCTATGCCTGATGATGAAGTTTTAGTGCAGGTCAGACCAACAGTTTGCCAGGGAGGTGGTACATTAGGAAACAAAGCGTTTGTTAAAATTCCACTGTAGGGTGAAATTTTTTGCATGTCTTTCTATCTCTTCTGGTTATTGAGTGGTGCTGTTGTTTTACTCCTGCAAACCAAGTCAAATAAGAACAAGTTTTTTGTTTTTGTTTTTCTGAGCTAGAACAAGTACTCTGAATTTCAAATAAACAATAATAATATTAAGAACAAAATTTTAAAAATTTAGGACAAGGATATGCAAAAAAAATTATTCGTCATTTATCTGAAATTCAAATTTAAATGAGTGCCATGTATTTTTATTTGCTAAATCTGAAAACTGTACATGGAGAAAATAACATACAGGATGTATGGAGAAAGAAAATTTCTGTAGCCACAGACATGTAAAAAGCTAACCCATGGCCCAAGAATGTCTTACTTTCCTAGGCCATTAATTTTACTAGAAGAATCTGGAAAAGGAAAGGGATAGGAAGGACATTATTTTAGTCTCAAAACAAAGCGAAGCAAAAGGATACAAAGTATCCTATGAAGTAAAATGCAAAATGTGCTCTAATTTTTAGGACAGACTAAGACTACAAAACTCTTGAAATAACTTTTAAGTTCTAGACCCTGCTTGGGATATGGGATCCTCAAATCCAGAGAAGTACTTTGTCATCAGAAGTGCTTTGGTGAAAAAGTTTAAGAAGCATTATTTAATTAGTGAAGAAATTTTTTGAACAAGTACTCTGAAAAGATTATAGGTATAAGGCAAAATGGTACCTATACCCTCATACTCAAGAAGTTTGCAATACTGTAAACAAGACAAAAATGGGGAATGTTGAGTTCATTGTCAATTCAACATAATAAAAGACATGTTAATTATGAATTAACCAAACGATTTTTTTTCCTCTGTGTATGTTGGAGCCCTGGTGGTTTAGTGATTAAGAGCTATGGCTGCTAACCAAAAAGTTGGCATTTCAATCTATCAACTGCTCCTTGGAAATCCTATGGGCAGTTCTACTCTGTTCCATACGGTCACTATGAGTCAGAACTGATTCTACTGCAACTTTTTTTTTTTTTTAATGGTTGTTCAGAAATGCTATAGTGATCAAAGAAAATATCACGGATGAGATACAGTTTTTAACCAGGCCCAGAAGTGTGGAATCAATATGAAAACATACCCAAAATCATGTTACTGTCATTTTTAATTTCACTTCATACTTTTCTAATCTGCAAGTATGTGTGAGTGCTGAAAAACAAGAAAATACGTTTAATAATGTGTTCATGCCGTTTTCATAACTTTGAGAATGTATGCTCATCTAAAAAAGATGTACAAAATCAGTTCAGTGTGTTGTCAACCTTGTATTCAAAATGCTTTCAGTTATGGCACAACATTCCTTAAGCAGTTTTTGGAGTGTAACTATAGTTGGCTTCTAAGTTGGTATCTTTGCTGAGAGGGCCAGAGATGTGCTAACTTTTTTATACAAAATCATCTACCTTTCAAGGCACTGGAAAGGTGGCAGTGGAATGAATCCCTTCACTCCTACCCCCAAAATTGAAAAAATAGTAAAATCCAGGGGAAAACTGGCTATGGGTCTACTGTGACTGGATGTCATTTAATCATAAAGAATTATTTCTTTGAAGAATTTATATGTTATCAAGAACCAAAAAGTATCTGAGGCAGCTAAATTTCATAGAGTTACAGAAGATAATAAAAGCAGTAAAAAAAAAGATGAATGTATGATAAAAATGGTGAAGTCATGATACTGGTGAGGAGTGAGGTTCTTGGATCAAGTAAACACATGAGACTATGTGGGCAGTTCCCATCTGGAGGGGAGATGAGAAGCCAGAGGGGGACAGAAGCAGGTGGAATGGACACAGAAATAGAGGGTGGGGAGAAGGAGTGTGCTGTCTCATTAGGGGGAGAGCAACTAGGAGTATATAGCAAGGTATATATAAATTTTTGTAGGAGAGACTAACTTGATTTGTAAACTTTCACTGAAAGCACAATAAAAATTAAAAAAAAAAATGATGAAGTCAGGAGTGACCAACTATGTATTATAAAATTCTGTACACTTTTTGAGAGGTGGGCTGTGGTTTTCTCTGATCTTAGATTTAAGGAATGAAGAAAATAAGTTTACTGTATTTGACAAAAATAATACACACCTTCTATGTTTGTTTGCTAACCACGCCCTCCTCCTTCAAGGTATTTTCATAAGCACTCTATGCTAATTTTTTTACAGCAGTGTGTAAAAAATTGGCATCGTGGCAGTTCTGAAAATATTTCACAGGGGGCGGGCATGGTTAGCAAACAAATGTAGAAGGTGTGTGTTGTTTGTGTAAAATACAGTATCTACAGTTGCTTCTCAAACTTTAATGTGCACCTGGGATTTGGGGAAGATTCTGATTCAGGAGGTTTTGGTGGACCTGAAATTCTGTATTTCTAGAGAGCTTCCAGTGACACCAATGCTGCTGCTCCAGGGACCACCACACTTGAAATACCAAGGAGTTACTTTCAAACATACTTAACATCTCTGTTCTACATTTTTTTTTTTATTATTATTTATTCAATTGTTTATCTACTCCACTATGTTATGTGGGAGTTCCTTTAGGTCAAAATAATATCTTACTCACTTGATACCTCTTTCAGGTTCCTGGGTGGTACAAATGGTTTGCATTCGGCTGGTAACAGACAGGTTGGTAGTTCAGACCCACCCAGTAGCACCACGGAAGAAAAGGTCTGGTGATTTGCTTCGGTAAAGTTTACAGCCAAGAAGCCCCTATGGAGCAGTTCTACTCTGTAACACATCTGTCATGAGTTGAAGTCGACTTGAAGACACAAGACAACAACAACATACTTCCTTCAGCTAGTATACACCAGACACACAAGATGATCAATAAAAGATTGCCGAAAAAATACCATATATTCTTCTTTTACATTATCCTTCTTTTTCAACTAAATTACAATTTTGCTGTAACAAGGAATGTAGCATCTCTGAAAAAGTTTGTAGCTTGATAAAGATCACAGGAAAGGAATAACACCACTATCTAGCAAACAGATTTACTGACACATCAGAGGAAGAAACATAACAAATGTATAATATGAGTCAAATATTTTTGAAGAGATGAGACCTAGGAAAGAAACCAGGTCAGAACCCAAAAAAGAATTAAGGTTATTGATCCACATCTGTCACCTGAGGATGTGAGATAAGGAACAAATCATTTAAGCTTTTATGTCCTTACTTTTTCATCTGTTATACTAGGTTCTAAGTTTAAATATATGTATCAAAATGTCAAGAACAACCACTAGTAGAAAGGAATTAGGATGTATAACTCCCAATCCACTTTAAGGAAGGAAAAAAAGAAAGACAAGAAAAAAAATAATTTGATAAATCGAACAAAAGACAGAAAAAAGGTGAAACGTCATCAACAAAAAAAGCACAGTAAATAGATATCATCATAAGAGGCATGGGCTAAATGCAAACATGATAACAACAGTAAATAAAAATGGATTAAATTACCCCTTGAAAGGAGAGCAAGTAACATTGGGTTAAAAAAAAAAAAAGTTCAGTTCTAACCTGTCAATAAGAGGCAGGACACTAAAAACTAGAATGATTAAAACAAAACAAAGCAAAAAATACAAGAAAAAAAAGTATATATATATATATATCTGCACATGTATCGGAAAACCCATTGCAGTTGAGTCAATTCCACTCATAGCAATTCTATAGAGCGGAGTAGAACTTCCCCATAGCATTTCCAAGGTGTGACTGATGGATTCGAACTGCCGATGTTTTGGTTAGCAGCCTGAGCCCTTAACCACTGTGCCACCAAAACTCCATATCCGAAAAGCAGTAGCAAAAAGAAGATGAGCAAGTATATTTAATATTAATTATTAACAAATAACATATAATTCAAAATTTACAGTATTAAAGTTGTGTTTCACACTGATAAAATACACAGCTGATCAAAAATGCAATAGTTATGAATCTTCATATGTCTAATAACCCAGCTTCTAAATATGTAAACGAAATACTAACGGAGAGACAGAGAAAATAAACAACTCTACAATCAAAGTCAGAGATTTAAACAATTTCTGTCTCAAGTTGGCAAATGAAATCATTGAAAACAAGAATCATTTCAATTTTGTTATAATTGATGTACAGAGAATTTTATATCCAAACAAAACACATATTCTTTTAAAACGTGTGAAACATTAAGAAGAAGACTCATGTATCAAATCATAAAAAAAATCTCAACAAGTTCCCAAAACACAGATAATATTGCTGATAAACTGCAATAGAATCAAGATATGACACAAAGAAAATTTTCTAAAACTCTTGGGTTAAAACATACATAAAAATTTTTTAAATGTAAATATGTATACATGTATGACAATATCAAGGACTATCAAAATGTGAAAGAGTAAAATCCATAGCTTCAACTCCATTAATCATGAAATAAGACATTTTGAAATTTAACTTAGTGATAAAAGAAATATTCCAGAATAAATTCAAAATGTAACAAGAAAGAAAATCTGATGAAAGTAAAAGTAATGAAAATAAGAGTAAAAAACATGAAGAGAAATAAAAAAGTAGTAGATTAATGAATAAATCCAAAAGTTGATAATTGAATATACCAATAAACCTGAAAACTTAGAGAAATTCTGAATGATACCAAAATACAAAATAAAAAGAAACCATTAAACAACATTAGAAATTAGAAAGCGAGTATAGTACATGTTTACAAATTCTGAATAAAACCCATTGCCATCAAGTCAATTCTGACTCATAAGACCCTATAGGACAGGGTAGAACCATCCCTTAGGGCTTCCAAGGCAGTAATCTTTATGAAGGGAGACTGCCACATCTCTCTCCCTCAGAGAGGCTGGTGGGTTGGAACTGCCGACTTTTCTTTTAGCACTTGAGCCATTTATCATTGCATCACCAGAACTCCTTACATGACTATAGATATGGACAACTTTCACACTTTTCAAAAAGACACTTAAATAATTTTATACTGAAATGCATAAATTAAGACTAAAATTTTGATTTCCCAGGAACTAGGAATATAAAAATTAATACAAAAATTAATATATGACTTAAAAATAGGTAGAGAACCTGAATAGATTAATATCTGTGGAAATTAATTATGAAGGCAATCAAATATTTAACTTGCTCCAAAAAGGCTCCTGGGCCAGATAGTATTACAGGGAAGTTCTACTAAACCTTAAAATTCCATTTTATATAAACTTTTTCTGGGCCATATTAAACAACAGAAAGCTTCTAAACATGCTTTGTTGTTAGCCTCACCTTGATACCTAAAAACCAGATAGCAATGACAGAACCAGAAAACCACAGAAGTCTAAAAGAAATATTTCAAATGACAACTAACACTATTTTAGCCTGTAAGTTTCATTCCAAATGTGCAATGAGGAATCCACATGAACATCTGAATAAATGCTGAAAAAGTTTTGTTTAAAATGTAACCTTCTTTTTGTGATTTAAAACAAACAAACAAAAAAACCTAATACTAAAAGGAAAGGTCGTCTAAGAAAAAACCCCTTTAGAAACACATTCCAAACATAATTCTTCATGGGAAATTAACAGAGCCAGTCCCAATAAATGCAAGGAAGGTGAGGAGACACGATACAACCACAAAATGCACTGTATAAAAGACCTACCCAATTTTAAAAAAAAGAAGAGACAAACCCAACAGTATTTGTTAATATGACTGTCTACATATGTAACAACTGTCTACATAAAAAAAGAATGTACAACAAATTTTTAGAATTAATTTATTTGTTTAATAAGTTAGTGGATATAAAATCAATACAAATCAATATTTTTCCTCTACTCAGAAATAATTAAAAAATATAACAAGAAAAAAGGATTTCATAAAGAAAAGCATAAAAAGCCATAAAATATCTAGGAATAAACTCAGCAGGAATTTGAAAACCCTATAAAGAGAAAATTATAAAACTTGAGTGAAAGACACAAAATAAAATTAAACAATGAGAGACATTCTGTGTTCCTGGATGGAGAGTTTTATTCACTGAAAAGTTTCCCCCAAATTAATCTATAAGTTCAACAATCTCTCAGACAAAACAATATAATTTTTTTTAACAAAACCTGACAAAGCATTTCAAAAGATTATCTAGGAAAGCGTATGTTTTTCTAAATAGTCAAGAACATTTTGAAAAAGAAAAACAAAAGGGTGTCACTATGCTAGATATGAAAACTATTATAAAGTAAAAAAAAAAAAAAAAAGTACTTTAAGTAAAAACCTATGGAAATGATGCAGGAATAAACACATCAGTCAGCCAGAAGGAAATACCCTAACAGGATGTTTGCATACGTCATAATTTATGGTAAACATGGTGTTTCAAGCCAAAGGTTGGTCTATTTGATAAATGACAGTAGGAAAACTGGCTACCCATTTACATAAGCAAAATAACTCAAATTCTATAAGGGAAAATGCTAACCATTCACTAAATTCCTTTCTTCTTCTTCTGGTGAACATGGTGTGACCATGTGGTGGATTCTAGGAAGTGGCTTGTGAGATGTAATATATACTACTCCATACTCAGACCAGAAAAACTCACACACATATTTCTCCCTCCTTTTTCCCCTCACACCAACAGTGATTAAAAAAAAAAAAAAAAAAAAGACCCCCAGGCAGGCCTTGCAAACCACATATTGAAAATGCTAGAGCCACATTTGGTTTGGGTCCCCAAATCACTCCATGAAGCTAAGCTGCCCACCTCCCACCCCAGCTGCCATTGGCCTACTTTGCCTTGGACTGTTCCTTGAGTGAAAAATAAACACCTGTTGTGTTTGAGCACTTATGTATTTTTTTAACCTAATTGCCTCAGCAATCTCTGTTTGACAATAAATAAAAACTAATACCTATGTGGAGTAAAGAGATAAGCCAGACACAAATGCATAAATAGGAAAGGAAGATGCTATTTTATTTTACCTCATAAAATTAAAATCTTCCTTTAAAAAGAAATGAATAAAAACTTAAAAGACAAGTGACAGTTTGGGTGAAAATATGTGTATCCTACCTCAAAGTTTAATATCTATAAAAAAAAGGGAGGGGAACTCTTATAAATTAATCTACAAAAGAAGGAGACAAGCTTCCCTATGGAAAAATGGGCAAAGAAATGCAATCAGGCCGTTCACAAAGAAGAAATGAAAAGGTACTCAATATATGAAGCATACAGAGAAATGCAAGTGAAAATTAAAAATTGAGATTTTTTTCCTATCAGATTAGCCAAAAAAAAAAAAAAAAAAAATCGTAAGACTGAAGATTGAGTGTTGGAGAAGATTGAGAGGAACTGGCCTTGCCAGAGTGAGTGTAGCCCACAGATCTAAATGGAGGCACTCTGGCTGTTTTACTAGATTTAAAAATGCACATATAATCTAACAATTCTATGCCTGCGGATCTATTATTTTAAAATACAATCTACTTTTACATTTGTGAAATGATACGCTTATAAGATATTCTCTGAAACATTGCTTGCAATACCCTCCCTCCCCAACATAAACAATCCAAATATTGATTAACAGAGAAAAGGTTAAATAATTTGTGGCATATCCATATGATAGCATACTAAGAAATCAGATATACTGATATGCAATGACATGTAATAATTTCTGAGACTAACGTTAACAAAGCCCACCAGAAACACTGTGCAGTATGATTTTTATATGTTTAAACATGTACATGCTTATATATATCCATGAATATATGTATAGTATATTAACCCATTCCCATCGAGTCGATTCTGACTCATAACGACCCTATAGGGCAGAGTAGAACTGCCCCACGGTGTTTCCAAGGAGCACCTGGTAGATTCAAACTCCCGATCTTTTCGTTAGCAGCCAAACTCTTAACCATTGTGCCACCAGGGTTTCCTCATAGCTTGTATACACATGTAAATGCATGGAAGGAAACTCAGACACAATTGTTTCCAGTGCCTACCTCTGGGAAAAAGAGCCAGATTGGAATTTATGGGTCTGGGAGACTTTTCTGTTGTGTACTGTGCACATCTAGATTGTTTACATCTTGTATTAAGACACTACATTGGGGTGGTACTCATGAAAAGTTTTTGTTTTTGTTGTTAAATTCAAGATAAAGACATAAGCTGATCACTGTTCCACAAAACACGAGTCCCCCTGAGAGACATCGTGCAGAATGGGCTATGAGACAAAATACATTTTTTCACTCATATTTTCAGTCTTCTCTAGAGGTGGCGCCTATTCCAATCAATGTCAGAAGACGTTGTTCAGCTGCCAGATAGTGGAGTAGGTTGTTAAAGAGCAGTCATTGACTATTTGGGCAACATAACCAAATATCTCAGAAGAGATTGTAAGTATTTCAAAGCTAGGAAGAATCAATGTGACTGATTCAGGAGTGCTGAACGGTGTCTGTAAGACCAGATATCAAATGTTTTAAGCTGCCTTTGAAGAAAAACTATTTAACTTCCAGCAATACATAATTAAATTAAGGGGGGAAATGAAACTAAAAGGGTACCTAAATAAAAAAAAATATAGAACAAAATTCCAGAACTCTTCAGCGTGAGTCTAAATTACAATGTCATCTCTGCACACAGAGGGCACGATCACATGCAAAAATAATGAAAAACCAGCCTGTCACCATGATATTATACATCACAACTACTTGCCCTACGTGAATCAGAAGAAACGTTAGATTCTGTGTGTGAGTAAATCCTTAGCCTCAAATTAACAACAACACAAATAGCATGCAATGATCAATGTTCACTATTGTCAGTTAGTTTTGAAAAAGCTTGTGTGTATGTCAAATGTAGCAGGATTTTTTTCTTTTTAATTTATTGTGTTTTCAGTGAAAGTTCACAAATCAAGTCAGTCTCTCATACAAAAACTTAAGCACACCTAGCTATGTACTCCTGGCTGTTCTCCCTCTAACGAGATAGCACACTCCTCCTTTCTACCCTGTATTCCACATGACCATTCAACCAGCTCCTGTCCCCTTCTGCCTTCTCATCATGCCTCCAAACAGGAGCTGTCCACATAGTCTCCCAAGTCTACTTGAGTCAAGAAGCTCACTCCTCACCCGTATCATTTTCTGTCTTAAAGTCCAGTCCAATCCCTGTTTGAAGAGTTGGCTTCAGGAATGGTTCCAATCTTGGGCTAACAAAAGTCTGGGGACCATGATCTCCGGGGTTCCTCCAGTCTCAGTCAGACCATTAAGTCTGGTCTTTTTAAGAGAATTTGAGGTCTGCATCCCACTGTTGTCCTGGTCCATCAGGGATTCTCTGTTGTGTTCCCGTAGCAGGGTTTTTTTGTTTTCGCTTTTCATTTTTGCTCCCAAAGCCTTTTATTAAGTTGATGGTGTTTCTTAAAACGGGCTGGACTCCTGAACACTGGAGTTCTCTATGGCCCTCAAAAAGCCCAGGCACGCTTCTGCCTCAGAGCCTTGCCTTTGGCTGTACAGCCCATGTAGAATGCTTATCTTCCTGACAGTCACATGACTTCCCTCTGCTCGGTGCTGCCTTCCTTGACCACTCTGTTTAAAGCTGAGATTCTTCACTCTTACTCTAGTGCCCCTTACCCCCCTTCCCTGGTTTATTAATTTTCAGAGCAACTTATCATCTGACTTATGACATATCTTACTTATTTATTTGTTTGTTGTATATCTCTCCTCACTGGAAATTAGGCAGAGATTTTCTTTTTTTTCTGCTTTCTGGGCTGCTGTCTCCCCATTTTCTAGAACAGCACCTAATGTATTCTTGGTAGTCAAAAAAAATTATTAAATGAATAAATGGGTGAATATGTGTTGAAATCAATATTATCTACAAATTGGACTCAGGATCTAATATTGTCACATTAGATATCAGTTTAAAACTTTCAGTTTCTGTCTATAACACACTGTTACTTTGAATCATTCAGGCAATAAACCAGTATCAGTCGCAGTCACGTTGATCCCAACTCATGGCAACCGCATGTGTGTCACAGCAGAACTGTGCTCCATAGGGTTTTCGATGGCTGATTTTTCAGAAGTGGATCACCAGACCTTTGTTCCAAGGTGCCTCTGGGCGGGCTCAAACCTCCAACCTTTTAGTTAGCAGCCAAGCACGTTAACCATTTATACCACCTAGGGGTCATTGTGGCAGTATTTATTAAATAATATTTTTCACTACTTCAAAGTGACTAGAAGTACTTGGTATAGAATCTTCAAGAATATATACATTTGCAATAGACTATAAGCTGGAGTAAAATGATCCAAATATAGCAATTGAAAAAATGACAAAAGCAACAAACTGAAAACAATTTTAAAATGTCCTGGATGGGAGAGCTGAAAAAGAGCAGGCTTTTCAGTTGTGGTTACAGCTTTTAAGAAAAGTGTTGTACAGTCTATGGGTGCAGCCAAAAACCATCACAGGCAAAAGATAGCTTTAAGGACTTTCCAGAGTGAGCACTTCATTTCATTGCACCCGTGGGCTTACATCATATATTTGCAAAAACAAAAAAAAATATTCAAAGTACATTAAAATGAAAGTACAATATAATAAAACTGAGCCATTACCTGGAATTAAAGATTAAATACTAAAAGGGTGAGAAATAGGCGTATACCAAGAAACTCTTGCTGAAGGCAACTGTGGCTGGGGTTCCTAGCAGCTGAAATAAAGAGGACATCTTGGGATTTGTAGCTGGCAGGGTCAAAGAAAAAGAAATGTATACACCGTTGATAGAAGGGGTGATACAGCTTCAGATACACTTGCAGCCTTCCTCATGTTGAAAAGTGACAATATCACATTGAACTATGTGATAGACAAAAGCTGACTTAATCTCAATCAAAGTATTAAAGCCCTATACAATAAAATTCAAAGTATATTGATTTAATTTCTCACTCAAATATTCAGTGATCCTTGCCTAAGTATCAATCATCATAATTGTACCAAATATCCATATTAATTCACCACACGTGCTTTTGTAACATTTCTGATTGCATGTGTAGGTTTTTTGTTGTTTTTTTTTTTAATTATGTTGATCCTTCCAAGAGAGCAAAATGACTGTTTGGGGGTCTTTGAAAAGCTGTCATGACTACACTTTTGGTAAAAAATCAGGCTGTGCATGATTAGAAACAACTTAAAAATTCAAGAATTTAAAATGGAGAACTTTGCATTTGGAAAACACAATTGGAAATCCCAATCATTCTGGTACTTAGCTTAATTTTGGTGGGATGAGATCATTTATAAGGCTTACCATGGAAATAGATCACTATTGCCATCTCCTGGCAAGTAAACCACATGGCCACAAGTTAAATCTCGAACAGCCACATATTGTGGGAAAGCAAAAAGATTACTCCATAAATAGGCAATAAAGTATTGAATATTTATTGTAAGAGCATCGTTAGATTTTTATTCTTCATTCCTAGAAGACCTTTACGAACATCCATTAGAGTTGATAAATAGTAGCATTTGTTTTATAAGCTCTTTATGTTGAACAGAAATCCTCCTTGTTATGACTTTTTAAATTAAATGCATATGACGGATCTACTACCTGTGATTGAAACAAATATTAGAGCTGCCTCAGATAGAAAACCTAGAAAGTGCTTACAATGTATTGGGGGAAAGGAGCCAGGATTGTGCCACTGCATGCAGCCAGGAAAGTGACAGGCAGCTTTCGACCATGTCATAAAGCTGATGGAAGGGATAACAGCTTGACAGCCTTAATCCGTCTTCTGCTGTGGGGGCTTTCATAGGAGATGAATGATATACCCCTTCTCCCACGTCCCCTTGTCATCTTGCTGTGTTTCTCTTTAATTTCTCTCTCTTGTTATTGTTCTCCTTTGCACTCCACTATTTCTGATGCCCTGAACTCCCTTCCCTCCCTTCCTTACATCTGGCTGCCAAACCATCATCTGCATCTGAGCCTGGTTCATATACTCCCCGTCTGAGATGCCAGCTGAGCCATTTATGAGCTAGATTTCCTATAGGCTCCAAACTCTCGTTGCAGCTGAGTGAAAAAGGAGAATGAGATATGGCTTCAAGTCATTACCCTCGAGATCAGAATGCCACACTCCACATGGTCCTGAGGCTTGACATGTCACCTTCTGAAACTAATCATTTCATCACAGACAAGCGTGATAACTAACTTCCCCAAGATGGGTTGAAAGTACCAAGACAATTGACACTTTTTTTATTCCCTTCTGAAGTCCTTCCTCGGAGGAAGAAGGAAAATGTATTGTTGTATTTTTGTTTTTACTTTTATCACATTTTATCATGCATTTTTACCAAATCTAAATTCCCTTCCAACTAGCTTGAGATCAGATTTCATTTACACTGAGGTAAAAGAGGAATGAATATTTGAGAAATCAGTCTGGGCATGAGCTTTGAAGCATAAAATCACTCCACTTAAGTGGCTTGGTGGTCCTCTGTTGAAGTTGCCTGCCTATCACTTTCCCAAGTCAAATTCCTGTAGAAACGAGCCTAGGAGAACAAGAGGAGGAGATAATACTATATACCTAGAGATGAAGCACCTGATGAAGTCTACAGACAGAGGGCAGATCAAAGAGAATGACTCAAAAAATGCTTAAGGTCTTATTCCAGCTGAACCTGAGCTCAGAGGCACATTCCCCTTTAGAATTAACCTCAGTTAAATCCATGAGAAAAAAACCCTCACAGAAACGAGAAAAGGATTCTGGAGGAAGGAACGGAGGTCAAAGCAAATAAAGGTCATTGAGAGAGTCAAAATCATAGAAGGAGAAAATCCAAATAGCCATTTGAATAAATATAGTCAAAGTAGTTAATACCATCAAAAGTTCGCATGTATAGCATGCACTATGTAGAAGACATGGCTGTAATCATTTCACATATATTAATCCATTCAATCTCATAATGATCCTATTACCTACAAGTAACAGATAGGAAAACAGAACACAGGGAAGTTTGGAAACACACCCAACCAAGGTCATACAGCTAGAAAAGAAGGGACAGAAGACTTCAACCCAGGTGGTCTGGCTCTTAACCACTATAGTCTATCTCTTCTAAATTATATCTATCTCTATATCTTAGAAACTTCAGACTTTTTTCCTCCCCCCTCCTTTCACAGGTATCAAATCTATAACACGATCCAAAGTGTCTCTCTTCCTACTCCTACTCTCCCATCCCTCTATCTTTCTTTGGAATCTCCCCCAATAAATCTCATGTATGTCTAATTCCATCCTGAGGTCTACTTCTTAGAAGACCCAAATTAACACATGGGTCAATGTAATCTCTTCAGAAACTCAATTCACTAGATAGCTAAAATAAAAATATTTATGTTTTTAGCAACATTATTTATATTTAATTACTTATGTTTTTTTTACTTATGTTAGTTATGTTTTATTTAATAAGTCATGTGAAGAAAATGAAGTGATAGAATGGAGGAAACACAATAACAAAGCAACTCAAAGAATTAAGCCATTCCCTATTACAAATCCCTGCAGTCTTCGGGTAGTGAAACAGTTAACCAAGCTACTAACTGAAAGGCTGGCAACTCTAACCCACCGAGGGGTGCTTCGGAAGAAAGGCTTGGTGAGCTGCTTTGAAAGATCACAGACTTGAAAACTCTATGGAGCAGAGTTCTACTCTGCAACACATGGGGTCACCATGAGTCAGAATTGACTAGACAACAACTGTTTTTTTTTTTTTAATTGTAGATCCCTAGATCTAAAACATACATGCTAGACTTTCTCTGGGAGAAAAATAAAGAGGCTATAATACAAGGGTGTACAACCAGGCTGTTTCAAAATGGTATCGATCAAGAGTTTCCAGGAGAAATTTGCACATTTGTCTAACCTTTTAATGATAATAAGAGTTCAAGGAACACAAAAATCCTTCTTGAGGGGAAAATTTTAAAAGTTAGAATCCCCTGACTTTGCAATCTCAGTATTCAGTAAAGTGGTTTAAATAATAACAGGTAACTTATTTTTCTCATGATATCCTCAACGATTTATGTAGGCCCTGAGGTATTTAGTTGTTCCTGCTTTGATTTCTCAAAACTTGTTGTCTTTTTGATGATTTAGTCTCTTACTTGCCAAGGGGCTCATCTTGAATTTTCTTTCAGCACTACATGACTCAGTGAACATAGAGGCAATTTCAAGTCTCATTACCGAGATGTTTAGCACATGGGAAAAATGCCAACATTAAAAAATGTGCCTTGCGAAGCACTAATATTGATGAGTCACATTGGGGGTCACAGGACATAAGAGGTTCTTGTGAGTTAAGTTCCAATAGTACTGATCATGGGCATTGAATAGACAACATATTTAAAATCAGTATGACATCTTCATCAATCAACACAATTGTACTTGAATAGGATTCAACTTTAGCTAAATTGTCATAAAGATCTGGCTATATCATTATAGCACTGACACAGTATTTAGTTAGGAGCCAGACCTCTAAGACAATGGAATAGAGTGCTCTAACACATCTGTACTCTATTTCAATAACCTAAAAAATAATAATAAAAAGACTATTGTCATCAAGTAGATTCTGACTCATAGCAAATATACAGGTTAGAGTAGAACTCCCCCATAGACTTTCCAAGGAGTAGCTGGTGGATTTGAACTGCCGACCATTTGGTTATCAGCCGAGCTCTTAGCCACCGTGCCACCAAGACTCCATTTCAATAACCTAGACGGCACTGGGTTTTGTCTGGTAGGCAGCAATAAACCATTGGCTAATTAATTGCCAGGACAAACTGCATAGTAATGAAGAAAATGCAAACAAAAAGGTATAAACAAAATCAAATTTTGTTGAAAAAATCACCCTAGAAAGTTCAGACTGCTAAATTCATTGCATGCTTGTGTAATGGTAGGTCGTTTCAATACAGTATAGAATGATAGGGTATGTTTATGGTCCCTGGGTGACATATAAATAGTTAAGTGTTCAACTACTAGCTGAAAGGTTGGTGGTTCAAGCCAACCCAGAAGTGCCTTGGAAGACAAGGCTGGCAATCTGCTTTCAAAAGGTAACAGCCTTGAAAACCCTGTCAACAGTTCTACTCTGCACACATGGGGTCTCCCTGAGTCAGAATTGACTCAAGGGCAACTAACAACAACAATGATACAGTATAAGATGGCCCCATGAAGTGAAGTACAGTATGGTTCACAATAGAATTTCTAGATTGTTATATATATCACACCAGTATGTCCAGAGCCCCCAGAAAACTTGATATTTGTCAAATTTTGGTTAACAGTGTTCAAAACTCTTTTTTCAGTATGGGTAAAGACAAAGAGCTGTTTTTAAGGTCAGAGATTGATAACCAGTTTGCTACTTGGCCAATTTTAGTGGTAGAAGTCTTGTTCAAAACCTAGAGTGGGCAACAATGTTGAATTAATGGTTTATGAAAATTTAATTTTTAATCGAATTTACTACATGAAAATCTGAAATTTAACTGATGTAGTTTTGTTTTTTTATCAGTAAATGTCGAGAGTAACACTAGAAGCTCTCTGTTTCTATGCAGCCTTTTAATATGTGTGTTTACTTAACACATGTGTAGAAATGAATGTGTATATAATTCATAGAGTAATCACCTACCCAGCCACTAGAAGTTCATGGATAAATATAGCTGCACACTTATGTGTATACTCACTCCAACTCAATTGAATCAAAAGGATGAAAAATTCTTTGCTCCAAAACTAACAAAAGGCATCAAAGATAATGGGAGCTACCTTCCTGGGTTATTACTAATGCAATTAGCAACTGGCACAAAATCATTAAAAAGTGCAATTGATAAATTAAAACTCCCTGGAAATTTTCTGAGTGGGACTATAAAATATTCATGGTATTGTACCTAACTCCAAGTTTTTCTAAAGGGATTCCCATGTAAATGTTGTTCTTACTATTTCTAGTACGCGGAGAGCGATTTTTTCTCTCCCAGTTGCAACTAATTGGCAACCACTGAAAGAACCCTGGAACAGCGTTCCACAGAGTGGTCATCACTTGTCATAAAACTAATGATTTTCCTAATTTCCAATCACAAACCAAGGCTATTCGACATTTTCTTAAAATGTTTAAATGTGCCCATTTAGATACAATATTGTTTTTTTGTTTGTTAAACTGTTTTGTTTTACTTCAGATTCTGAATTTCAATTTTTTTTTTGTATAGTTTTTCTTATTGCTTTCCATTGGACATATTTCAGCCTGTTATAGAACTGACACTGAGGATACTGCCAAGTTAGCATAACCATATCCTTACGTAGATAATCTGTTAGTCATTTGCTTAACATAAATACTCTATTCTGATCATCTCATCTTGTTATTAAGTCATATTGAGCATTAATATTGATATTTAACATTTAATAAGTGCTTGGAGTCCTGGTGGTGCAGTGAATAAGAGTTCAGGCTACTAACCAGAAGGTCAGCAGTTCAAATCCACCAGCTGCTCCTTGGAAACCACATAGGGCAGTTCTACTGTGTCCTATGGGGTCACTATGATTCAGAATCAACTCAAGGGCTTCGTGTTTGGTATTCTTATGTCAGCTCTGTGCTAGGTTCTTTGCCTGGGCTCTCTCTCATTTACCCTCACAGCCAACCTATGAGATAAGTGTTATGATACCAAATTTATGTGGTATGTTTAAGCTGAGCCTTAGAGATGTTTCTCTAAGATCACACAGGCAGCATGTGGGGGAACTGGGATTTGACACCAGGTCTAACTTCAGAGTCCCAGCTCTGAACCATGATGCTCTACGGCTGCCCCAGATCTTTGCTGAAGTAAATCTCAAATAGATTCCATCTTATGTTGTCTCATTAATTATGTGGAGTTACCCTGGGCTGAGAGGATTTACCCTTCTCAAAGCAAGCTTGGTCTTATGATGCGCTAAAGATAACTTCTGGAGCAGATACAGATAACTTCTAGAAAAGATGCACATAACTCTACATATCAAGCTTTGTTATCTAATGCTCAGGAACTTACATCATTCCAGATAATTTAAAATAGAGAATTGGAAGATTTTTTTCTCGTTTTCTAGCGTTCAAGTGAAGCCGAAGAGCATATAATTATCAAGGTCATCCTCCCTTCCACCTCTGCCCAGCTCTCCTTTACAAGACAGGCTTTCTATCTACTCTTTAGAGTAATCTGAGCCTTTTCATTTTAAAAGTTCTCAAAATAATGGACACAGATCTGTAACTTTTTTTTTAATTCTTTAGAATTTCTACAAGTATCCTTCCTCAGAGCCTGCGGATCTAATATACCTAGCTTTTCAAACTGCCTATATTCTCAACTTTTCTAATTTGGCTTTTCACCTTCCCTTCATGGACTAACTCCCCTCTGTATGATTAGACTTGAACTTTTTCAAAAAGACAAGGATTTTATAAAAGCATGAAAAGCTTCTACTGTCTAAGATGTTTTTCCCTTTGAGTTCCTCCTACTGGTGACCTATAGATTGCTATATTATACATATATACAATTTTTAAATAAAAATTAATGTCTTTATCATGCTGATTTTCCTTCATTTTTTTTTCCTATTGACTCTCAAGTCCTAGCATCTTAAACCTATCCCCACCAAGGCTATCCTTGAAACCTTTTCTTATTTGCAGAAATCAAGGTAAAGACATGTGCCCTGTTGACATTTCTTCTTCAGAACAGTTCTAACAGTCTCTTCAGAGCAGGCATGAGTGTTGTCAGCCACCAGGAGGAGGAGGAGGCTGGAGAGAGAAGGTCTCCTGTGGAGGAAGCCTTACAGGCAGGGTTTCAGCAGTTGATGGGCTACATTTAAAAACATGTCAGACCCCCAGCTGTTCAGAACAATGCTTTCTCTGCCCATGGCTGTGAGTTTGTGAATTGAAGACTTGGAGACTGAAGAGAAAAATAAAACCAAAAAACTTTTTTTTCTCTCCAAAATGTAATACTCCACTGTCCTTTCCCTTGTACAAATGGCTCTCGATAGACATGGAGTATCAGGGTGTGTATATATAACAAATCTCTAAAAATCCCATTACTCTTTGCAAATTTGCATCAATCTTTTTCAAGTTACACATCATATATTGGGAGCCTGGGTAGGGCAGTGGTTAAGAGCTACAGCTGCTAACTAAGAGACTGGCAGTTCGACTCCACCAGCTGCTCTTTGGAAACCCTGTGGGGCAGTTCTACTCTGTCCTATTATTTGTTGTCTGTCTCCCATTGGAGTGGAATCCTCAGCCTAGCAGGGGCTATGTCAGTTTTATCTTTTTTTTTTTTTTAATGTCCCTTTCCAGCTCAAAACACAATGTTCACATCAAGACAAATACTTGCTGCATTTCTTTTTTTTAAGTTCAGGGTTGGAATAAATTTCAAACTTTTAATGGTTCCCTGTTGACCAAATGTAAAATCCAAAACCCTTACCATGATATGCAAAGCCTCTGAGGTCCTTGATGGTTTTTAATTTTATAGTCTCACTCATATTCCCATTACACCAGGGCTAAAAAAAAAAAAAATTTTTTTTTTTAATAGAACTGCACACAGCATTACAGCCACTGAAGAGTTCTTCTTAACTCCTTTCCCTTCACGTCTTCTGTTTATGCCTGAGATGCATGTCCTGCTTTGCTCTTTCTACTTGATTCATATCTAATTCACTTTTCCTTCCAAATTTCACACATCAATTACACTCCTTATGAAGTTGCCACACCTTTAGTACTGACTTCTTATTTTGTAAAACCATTTGTTTTGAATGGAAGTGTATGATACATTTACCTTTTATCACATTCTACTATAATTATTTGTACATTTCTCTCTCTCCCTTGTGCACATGTTGTCTTTTGTAAATACACGCCCTTGATTATAAGTTTCACAAAGGCAAATATTATACGGTATTCTGCTCTGAAGTCTCCTAACTTTGTATAAAGCCTGGAATATGGTTCATAAATTAATTTGAATTGAATTTCAGAACAATTAATTTCAAGTGCGAATTTATTGTGCCCTTTACAACAACAACAGTATATACTATGGAGAAAGTTACTTAACCTCTCTGAACTTTGGTTTCCCCACCTATGTATGAAAAAGAGGTAAATGCTCTATTTCATATGAGTGCTGTATTAAACTAAATATTTTGCATGGGACACTTTGGTAGAGTTCTTAAAATATATTATGTGAATTATTCATATTATTAGCACATAGCTAGAGGTACTTAATTAAAAGATACTATGTCTCATGGAAACCTGGGTGGTGTAGCGGTTAGGTGCTATGGCTGCTAACCAAAAGGAAGGCAGTTCAAATCCACCAGGAACTCCTTGGAAACTCTACAGGGCAGTTCTACTCAGTCCTATAGGGTCGCTAGAAGTTGGAATTGACTCAATGGCAATGTGTTTGGTTTTTGGTGTCTCATAGTTTCTTTGGGCTACTAGAGTGAGTGAGAATAAAAAGGTTAGGTTATTCTTAGTGATTAAATTATATAGAACACTCAGGTTTGCTCCCAGTAGGCTTCTTATGTTAGAACCAATAACAAACAGGAAATTAAAAAAAAAAAAAAATACAACATAAAAAAGCAGAATTATTTCAAGGCACCATTGTATTTTTTCTAAAATACTGTAATGAGAAACATATTAGGTATTTTCAGTAATAATTTATCAAAGGTTTAAAATTTGACTACACTAATTTCATTTGCATCTTATTTTTTCTTGGTTCGTCTAACGTTACTCAAATACTCTGAGATGAATCTCTTGAGGTATATCTTTTCCCTTGAAGATGAACTTACTTTAATGTTTGCACAAGGGATCAAGCGTGGGCACAGCAGAGAGTAAACTCAGCATGAAAAACAATATAGCATGAAGCAGAGAATGAGCCCCTGTTTACCACAGAAATGCCTCTATTCCAAACTCAGAAGGCTGAACTAGCCTGTAAAGTCACAAGGAATTCATCGGGCACTGGCTCATAACAAATAAAAAAAAAAATTTTTTTTTTTCATTATCAAATGGCAGAGGAGTAAAAAAACGGGGTGAACACACTGCACAGGAAACCAAAAAATTAAAGGAGTCTATTTACTGATCATCTAGAGAGAATACCTGTATTCGTTGCCACTGAGTCAATTCACACTCATCATGACCTTACAGAACAGAGTAGAACTGCCCCACAGGATTTCCAAGGCCGTTAATCTTTATAGAAGCAGACTGCCACATCTTTCTCCTATGGAGGCGCTGCTGGGTTGGAACCACCAACCTTTCAGTTAGCAGCCCAGCGCTTAGCCACGGGGCCACCAGGGCTCATTAATTTAGAAACATGCTTTGGTTCGCTAAAGACACTCTGTGTGAAGTGTTTCACTTTGGCGTTACATGAGCAGGAGAACTTAGTAACTTGCTCCATGTCCTCAATCACGAGTCATAGATTGTGACCAAGTCTTGCAAGCTAGGTGGCTCTTGGTTAGCCCACCTCTGTTTTTTTTAATCCAGCCATCAGTGAGTCAATGTGACCTCAGGCAAACAGATATGACTCCAGCCCATTTGGTTAAGACAGTCAAAGACAACTGCATTTAATGATTTTCTAGGGTAATCAATAAAGTACCAAGACTCTAAATTCCAAAAAAAAATTTTAGTATTGTTTTGGGTTATGATAATTTACAGTTCATTGGGAGACGGAAAAAATATCTCAGAAAAATTGGCTTCACTTTCCTGCAAGGCTCCTATAAAGGGATGATAATCTACGTCTTACATAAGTATTGATCTGTGTGTACTCCTCAGAGATTCCGAAGTCATTTTAATATTAATCTTGTTTCCTTCCACTATCCTACCATGTACTCACCAAATCCACATTACCACTATGTAACCTTACTGTTGTCTTTTGAAAGCAAGGTAACTAGATGGTATATAGAATTGGCAGTCCAAACTCTCATTACATAAAAACATCTATAAAATCCATGCACAGAAGGCGGCGCGAAGATAGCTGACTAGGTAGAAGCTACCTGGGATCTCTCTTGCAACAAAGGCTCGGAAAAACAAGTGAATCGATCACAGACAATCTACGAACCCTGACCATCAAACACAAATCTAAAGAGTTGACCTGAGTGACAGAGACTGAGAGCAAACAGCCACAGGGAAGCAGCAACTGTTTTTGGAGCCTGGAGCCAGTGTCCCAGTCAGGAAACCTTGGCGCCGGGCCTTGGACTGGGTGCAGGGGAGCTGAGTACGGCATCCTGTGACGATGCAAACATGGGACGCAGCCCTACCCCCCTGAACTGACCTCGGGGGAAGCCCAGCCAGTGCACGCAGGCAGCGCAGTGATGCAGCTGACAGGAGGAGAAGACACCAGGAGGCAGAGACTGGTTTTGGAGCCGGGAGTGCGGCGTCCCAGCCAGGGAACCTTGGCACTGGGCTTTGGACTGGGAGCAGAGGAACTAACAGTGGCTTCTGAGACAGTGCAAGCACGGAACTTGGGCCTGACCCTGGAGGCAATTTCTAACCAGCCAGCGCACACAGTTGACTCGCCCCTTGGGAATCTCAGATAAAACAGTCATCCCAAGCAAGATAAGTATCTTTGTCTATATTCTGGGGTGCTACGCTCTCCTATTTATCTGAACCCTCCCCTCCTCTTCCCAGGCGGCTTCATTAACATTGGAATTTCCTGAGCCAGAGAGTCAACTGCGCTGTGTTTTTTCTTTCTTTTCTTTTTTTTTTTTTGGTCTTTTCCTAACCCATTCTCCTGGCCTGAGAGAAGCAGCTACAAAAAACCCAGGGACCAAAAATCCTTCCCTAAATGGACTAAAAACACAGAACCAGCTCCAGCCAAGCATATGTGATCCACAGTCTTGGGCTTTCATCCCTACAGGGAACAAGGTGGCTATTATAATGCAAAGGCACTTCTGATAGGGATCTGACTGTAATTGTTTTAGCAGATTACTGGAAAGACAAGTTTCCCAGGTCTGATATCTCTGCATGTTCAACAGAGCCCTCACTGACCCACAACAGGGAACTGAGGGCTGAAGCTTCCCCCAGACCACCTAGCCTCCTGCCTTAGGGGTCTAAGGAGGGTGACAAATACCAATCTGTAGAGGTACTTGCATTGGGGGCCTAAGGTACAGCTGCAGAGTCCACCCACCAAAGTGCTTTAGGAATAGACACACCTACCTCACTGGCACTTGGGGGAAGCCTGTCAGCATCCTGCCCCCCCCTAGAGTGCGAACCCCTGCTGCTACAAGAATCTGGTGCACACAACTATCACTACCACTTCTCTAGGTGGATAGGTGACACTCTGCACCACACACTTGATGACCAAAATCAGATTCTACTCAAGAATAGTGAATGGACTCTTAGGCTTATATATCTGGTAACAGCCCAAACCAGCGGGTAATACAATCAGGACAGGCAATCTAGTAGCCCATCGATGTATATTTAAAGAAAACAAAACAAGATAAGACTCAGTTAGCAAATATAGAATAAATCACTACAATATCTTAGTGATGGCTCAGAGACAGCAGTTCATATCAAACCACATTAAGAAGCAGACCATAATTGCTTCTACAACTCCCCAAACTAAAGAATCAAAATCTTTCCCAAATGAAGATACAATCCTGGAATTGCCAGATGCAGAATATAAAAAACTAATTTACAGAATGCTTCAAGACATCAGGGATGACCTCAGAAATGAAATAAGGCAATCTACACAAAAAGCCAAGGAACACACTGATAAAGCAGTTGAAGAACTCAAAAAGATTATTCAAGAACATAGTGGAAAAATTAATGAGTTGCAAGAATCCACAGAGAGACAGCATTCAGAAATCCAAAAGATTAACAATAAAATTACAGAATTAGACAACGCAATAGGAAGTGAGAGGAGCAGACTCGAGCAATTGGAATGCAGAGTAGAAAATCTGGAGGACCAGGGAAGTGACACCAATATAGCTGAAAAAAAATCAGATAAAAGAATTTAAAAAAATGAAGAAACCCTAATAATCATGTGGGACTCTATCAAGAAGAATAACTTGCATGTGATTGGAGTCCCAGAACAGGGAACAATAACAGAAAACACAGAGAGAATAGTTGAAGATCTGTTGGCAGAAAACTTCCCTGACATCATGAAAGACGAAAGGATATCTATCCAAGATGCTCATCGAACCCCATTTAAGATTGATCCAAAAAGAAAATCACCAAGACATATTGTCATCAAATTTGCCAAAACCAAAGATAAAGAGAAAATTTTAAAAGCAGCCAGGGATAAAAGAAAGGTCTCCTACAAAGGAGAATCAATAAGAATAAGTTCAGACTACTCAGCAGAAACCATGCAGTCAAGAAGGCAAAGGGATGACATATATAGAGCACTGAAGGAGAAAAACTGCCAGCCAAGGATCATATATCCAGCAAAACTCTCTCTCAAATATGAAGGCAAAATTAAAACATTTACAGATAAACACAAGCTTAGAGAATTTGCAAAAACCAAACCAAAGCTACAAGAAATACTAAAGGAAATTGTTTGGTCAGAAAATCAATAATATCAGATACCAGCACAACACAAGGTCACAGAACAGAACATCCTGATATCAAGTCAAATAGAGAAATCACAAAAACAATTAAGATTAATTTTAAAAAGAAAAAAACGCTCAAAACAGGGAATCATTGAAGTCAATATGTAAAAGATCACAATAATCAAAAAGAGGGACTAAATACAGGTGGCATAGAACTGCCATATGGAGAGGGATACAAGGCGATATAGGACAATACAAGTTAGGTTTTTACTTAGAAAAATAGAGGTAAATATTAAGGTAACCACAAAGAGGTACAACAACTCCATAACGCAAAATAAAAACCAAGAAAAACATAACGACTCAGCAAACATAAAGTCAAATACTATGAAAATGAGGAACACACAATTTACAAAGAAAAACATCTCAGCACAAAAAAGTAAGTGGAAAAATGAAATTGTCAACAACATACATAAAAAGGCATCAAAATGACAACACTAAACACATACTTATGTATAATTACGCTGAATGGAAATGGACTAAACGCACCAATAAAGAGACAGAGAGTCTCAGACTGGATAAAGAAACACGATCCGTCTATATGCTGCCTACAAGAGACACACCTTAGACTTAGAGACACAAACAAACTAAAACTCAAAGGACGGAAAAAAATATATCAAGCAAACAATAAGCAAAAAAGAGCAGGAGTAGCAATATTAATTTCTGACAAAATAGACTTTAAAGTTGAATCCACCACAAAAGATAAAGAAGGACACTACATAATGATTCAATGGACAATTGACCAGGAAAATACAACCATAGCAAATATTTATGCACCCAATGACAGGGCTGCAAGATACATAAAACAAACTTTAACAGAACTGAAAAGTGAGACAGACACCGCCACAATTATAGTAGGAGACTTCAACACATCGCTTTCGGAGAAGGACAGGACATCCAGTAAGAAGCTCAATAGAGACACGGAAGACCTAATTGCTACAATCAACCAACTTGACCTCATTGACTTATACAGAACTCTCCACCCAACTGCTGCAAAGTATACTTTTTTTACAAAGCATCTTCTCAGACCACAAGGCCATTAAAGTGGAAATCAATAACAGAAAAATCAGGGAAAAGAAATTAAATACTTGGAAACTGAACAATAAGATCTACCCTGCTCAAAAAAGACTGGGTTATAGAAGACATTAAGGAGGGAATAAAGAAATTCATAGAATGCAATGAGAATGAAAACACTTCCTATCAAAACCTCTGGGACACAGCAGAAGCAGTGCTCAGAGGTCAATTTATATCGATAAATGCACACATACAAAAGAAGAAAGAGCCAAAATCAGAGAAGTGTCCCTACAACTTGAACAAATAGAAAGTGAGCAACAAAAGAATCCATCAGGCACCAGAAGAAAACAAATAATAAAACTTAGAGCTGAACTAAATGAAATAATAAAAAAAAAAAAAGAGAAAAACAATTGAAAGAATTAACAAAGCCAAAAGCTGATGCTTTGAAAAAATTAACAAAATTGATAAACCATTGGCCAGACTGACTAAAGAAATACAGGAAAGGAAACAAATAACCCAAATAAGAAACGAGATGGGCCACATCACAACAGACCCAACTGAAATTAAAAGAATCATATCAGGTTATTATGAAAAATTGTACTCTAACAAATTTACAAACCTAGAAGAGATGGACGAATTCCTAGAAAAACACTACCTACCTAAACTAACACAATCAGAAGTAGAACAACTAAATAGACCCATAACAAAAAAAGAGATTGGAACGGTAACCAAAAAACTCCCAACAAAGAAAAGCCCTGGCCCAGAAGGCTTTACTGCAGAGTTCTACCAAACTTTCAGAGAAGAGTTAACACCACTACTAGTAAAGGTATTTCAAAGCATAGAAAATGATGGAATACTACCTAACTCATTCTATGAAGCCACCATCTCCCTGATACCAAAACCAGGTAAAGACATCACAAAAAAAGAAAATTACAGATCTATATCCCTCATGAATATAGATGCAAAAACCCTCAACAAAATTCTAGCCAATAGAATTCAACAACATATCAAAAAAATAATCCACCATGACAAAGTGGGATTTACAGCAGGTATGCAAGGCTGGTTTAATATTAGAAAAACCATTAATGTAATCCACCATATAAATAAAACAAAAGACAAAAACCACATGATCTTATCAATTGATGCAGAAAAGGCCTTTTACAAAGTCCAACACCCATTCATGATAAAAACTCTCACCAAAATAAGAATTGAAGGAAAATTCCTCAAAATAGTAAAGGGCATCTCTACAAAGCCAACAGGCAACATCATTCTAAATGGAGAGAGCCTGAAAGCATTTCCCTTGAGAACGGGAACCAGACAAGGATGCCCTTTATCACTGCTCTTATTCAACATTGTGCTAGAGGTCCTAGCCCGAGCAACTAGGCTAGACAAAGAAATAAAGGGCATCCGGATTGGCAAGGAGGAAGTAAAATTATCTCTATTTGCAGATGACATGATCTTATACACAGAAAACCCTAAGGAATCCTCCAGAAAACTACTGAAACTAATAGAAGAGTTTGGCAGAGTCTCAGGTTGTAAGATAAACATACAAAAATCACTTGGATTCCTCTACATCAACAAAAAGAACATCGAAGAGGAAATCACCAAATCAATACCATTCACAGTAGCCCCCAAGAAGATAAAATACTTAGGAATAAATCTTACCAAAGATGTAAAAGACCTATAGAAAGAAAACTACAAAGTACTACTGCAAGAAACTAAAAAGGACCTACTTAAGTGGAAAAACATACCTTGCTCATGGATAGGAAGACTTAACATAGTTAAAATGCCTATTATACCAAAAGCCATCTATACATACAATGCACTTCCGATCCAAATTCCAATGACACCTTTTAATGTGATTGAGAAACAAATTCACCAACTTCATATGGAAGGGAAAGAAGCCTCGGATAAGTAAAGCATTACTGAAAAAGAAGAAGAAAGTGGGAGACCTCACTCTACCTGATTTTAGAACCTATTATACAGCCACAATAGTCAAAACAGCCTGGTACTGTTACAACAACAGGCACAGAGACCAAAGGAACAGAATTGAGAACCCAGATATAAATCCATCCACATATGAGCAGATGATATTTGACAAAGGACCAGTGTCAGTTAATTGGGGAAAAGATAGTCTTTTTAATAAATGGTGCTGGCATAACTGGATATCCATTTGCAAAAAAATGAAACAGGACCCATACCTCACACCATGCACAAAAACTAACTCCAAGTGGATCAAAGACCTAAACATAAAGACTAAAAGGATAAAGATCGTGGAAGAAAAAATAGGGACAACGTTAGGAGCCCTAATACAAGGCATAAACAGAATACAAAACATTACCAAAAATGACAAAGAGAAACCAGATAATTGGGAGCTCCTAAAAATCAAACACCTATGCTCATCTAAAGATTTCACCAAAAGAGTAAAAAGACCACCTACAGATTGGGAAAGAATTTTCAGTTATGACATCTCCGACCAGCGCCTGATCTCTAAAATCTACATGATTCTGTTAAAACTCAACCACAAAAAGACAAACAACCCAATCAAAAAGTGGGCAAAGGATATGAACACGCACTTCACTAAAGAAGATATTCAGGCAGCTAAAAGACACATGAGAAAATGCTCTCGATCATTAGCCATTAGAGAAATGCAAATTAAAACTACGATGAGATTCCATCTCACTCCAACAAGGCTGGCATTAATCCAAAAAACACAAAATAATAAATGTTGGAGGAGCTGTGGAGAGATTGGAACTCTTATACACTGCTGGTGGGAATGTAAAATGGTACAACCACTTTGGAAATCTATCTGGCGTTTTCTTAAAAAGTTAGAAATAGAACTACCATACAACCCAGAAATCCTACTCCTTGGAATATACCCTAGAGAAATAAGAGCCTTCACACGAACAGATATATGCACACCCATGTTTATTGCAGCTGTTTACAATAGCAAAAAGCTGGAAGCAACCAAGGTGTCCATCAATGGATGAATCGTTAAATGAATTATGGTATATTCACACAATGGAATACTACACATCGATAAAGAACAGTGAGGAATCTGTGAAACATTTCATAACATGGAGGAACCTGGAAGGCATTATGCTGAGTGAAATTAGTCAGAGGCAAAAGGACAAATATTGTATAAGGGCACTATTATAAGATCTTGAGAAATAGTATAAACTGAGAAGAACACATACTTTTGTGGTTACGAGGTGGGGAGGGAGGGAGGGTGGGAGAGGGTTATTTACTGATTAGTTAGTAGATAAGAACTACTTTAGGTGAAGGGAAGGACAATACTCAATACACGGAAGGTCAGCTCAAATGGACTGGACCAAAAGCAAAGAAGTTTCCGGGATAAACTGAATGCTTCAAAGGTCAGTGGAGCAAGGGCGGGGGTTTCGGGACTATGGTTTAAAGGGACTTCTAAGTCAATTGGCAAAATAATTCTATTATGAAAACATTCTGCATCCCACTTTGAAAAGTGGCATCTGGGATCTTAAATGCTAACAAGCGGCCATCTAAGATGCATCAATTGGTCTCAACCCACCTGGATCAAAGGAGAATGAAGAACACCAAGGTCTGACGACAACTATGAGCCCAAGAGACAGAAAGGGCCACATGAACCAGAGACTTACATCATCCTGAGACCAGAAGAACTAGATGTTGCCCAGCCACAACCGATGACTGCCCTGACAGGGAGCACAACAGAGAACCCCCAAGGGAGCAGGAGGTCAGTGGGATGCAGACCCCAAATTCTCATAAAAAGACCAGACTTAATGGTCTGTCTGAGACTAGAGGAATCCTGGCAGTCATGGTCCCCAAACCTTCTGCTGGCCCAGAACAGGAACCATTCCAGAAGACAACTCATCAGACATGGAAGGGACTAGACAATGGGTTGGAGAGAGATGCTGATGAAAAGTGAGCTACTTGTATCAGGTGGACACTTGAGACTGTGTTGGCATCTCCTGTCTGGAGGTGAGATGGGAGGGTAGAGAGGGTTAGAGGCTGGCAAAATTGTCACAAAAGGAGAGACTGGAAGGGCTGACTCATTAGGGGGAGAGTAAGTGGGAGTATGGAGTAAGGTGTATATAAGCTTATATGTGACAGACTGACTTGATTTGTAAACGTTCGCTTAAAGCTCAATAAAAATTATTGAAAAAAGAAATAAAAATTCATGTACAACTATATCTACAAAAGTACCATAAAACTTTTAATGTGCTCGTGTTGCCATTGCCCAAAATTGGATAATATTAGTTCTTCCCTTCACAAGTTTTATTCTTTTCTATTTGGAAAAAAAAATTGATTTTTCTTCTCTCAATGGTTTTAATACAGTACAAGCCAACATGGCTTTATTTATGCTGTGTCTTAGCCCAAATGCCATCAAATATGTCAACTGCGTATGGGAACATTGGACTTTAGGGCTGCTTCTGCTGAATAAGTATTTAAAGAGTAGCAAACCATAAATAAAGTTCAACTCAGACATGAATCAAGCCTCTTTCCTCAATTCCCCCTTCCTTTGCCCAAATTACAAAAGGAAGTGAGATATACGTGATCTGGACCTAGGATTAGTGTATTTAGGATTTTTTTCTTGGGTCAAAGCTTGCCTCTCCTGTTTCTCAGTTTCCACTAGCTCTTAATCAGATAGACCAGACAATAAACAGCCTGATGTCTTGTGATATGAGGCATGCAGCTAGATAGAGGTAGTGTGATTTATGGCTAAGCTTCTTTTGCAGTGGCCAGGAATTATGATTGATGCAGGCTGAATCGCTTCTCAATGCAGCACTTCAAACTATTAAATGGGTTGGGTACTGGGCAGTATTTTCAAAACGTAACTGTTCAGATCAGTTATTTACAGGACATAAAAAAGGAAAGTAGTATTGATAAGCTCATGATGCATAGTTGAGTAGGGACAATAGTTCCAATAAGTGTATATACTTAGTAAAAATGTCAGGCAGTGATTTCACGATGAGGATACTGTTATTTACTGTACAATTTCCACTGTGCCACAGAGATAATGGGACTGTGAACAAAGCAAGCCTTCTCCAAAGCACTGACATTCAGAATTGTAGTCAGCTATATGTAGAATGTTGGCAGTTCGAATCCACCAGGTACTCCTTGGAAACTCTATGGGGCAGTTCTACTCTGTCCTATAGGGTCGCTATGAGTTGGAATCGACTCGAAGGCACTGAGCTTTTAATTTTATGTGTAGAATGATGTTTCTTTGGGAAAAAAATGTGAATTTTTTTAATTATTATTTTTAGGAGTGTAGAGATGGAAAATGAAAAGCTCTCATTTAGAGAAAGTGAGTTTACAGCATCAGTATAAGGGTAATGTTCCACCTTCCACTATTGTTTATGTTGCATCGATGTTGCCAGTATAAATGGCTATATCTGTCAAACTCAATTTTCTAAACAAATGTCGCTCGGTATTGGATCTTAGCAAGCAGGTTACCTTTCCTAAAAAATGAAAGACTTCTAAAATTCAATAGGAGAGACGCACTCACCTAATTTCAAAAGAAAAACAAATTAGAGAAAACAGACATTATTTTGAAGCCCTCTTCTGAAAGCCTATTCATAAAAATTCTTCACTGTTTATAGTGTTAAGTACCAAAAGTCAGGTTCAAAGAAATTTTTAAATAGGGACCAAGAATTATTTATTTATTAATTTATTTATTTTACTGTGCCTTTTTTTTTAGATGAAGGTTTACAGATCAAATTAGTTTCTCATTAAACAATTAATACACACATTGTTTTGTGAGGACCAATAATTTTTTTAAGAGGCATCAGAGAACTGCAAGAACAATGTAATTTAAGGTAAATGTTTAGTTTTAAAACATAATTATTTCCATTAGCTAAGTATATTTATGCTTTTTGCTTGACTTAGACACTTGTCATTTTAGCTTTCTTCTTGCATTTAGTTGTATTTTATGGCTCTGACACAGGTTTTTAATTTTCTAACATTATATTTGGCAATTTATAGACAAAAGGAAACAAATTAAAACTTCTTAACTCATTTGAATTTTACAAACTATATTTTTGTTAGATGTTACCACATTTTGAAATAAATTTAAAATACAGGATGGAAAAATAAATGATAGTCTTTGCAAACCAGCTTATGTTTTTGTGGTTTTCTAATGCTACATTATTTCTTTTTCTGTTTCTTACAAAAACAAAGTGGATGATCACCTTTCAAACGTGGAAAACAAAGTGAATTTGTTCAACTTCAAACAGAATCATTAACACGCTATCAATCTCTTTGTTCAAGAGTAATTCGCAAAAGATTTGGCCAGTATTAAACAAATATGGTTTAACAAAAAGAATCAAAGTTGGATTTATATTCAATTATGCTGCATGAGTTTTGACAATACATGCCATTTGTAAATGCTAATAATTTTTCTCACAAATGCAGGCCTTTAATAACAAAGGTGACATTATGTTAATAATAACAGCTAATAATTATTCAGTTTTATGGTGTGCTTGCACCTTTAAAAGTGTTTTGCACGTGTTAATTCATTTCATCTTTACAACAACTCCATAGGGTAGGAAATATTATCTACAATTTCCAGATGAGGAAACTTAGACACAGAGAATTTAAATAATTTAATAAAAGTTACAATGTGACAGAACTGAAATCTGAGCCCAGCGGGCCTAGCTTCAGAGACATAACCATTACTTTTAGTAAACTACTCCTTTGAAGATTTTACATTTCGTACTCTATTATACCAGGGTTTGGTGCTCTACTGTTCTCCTAATGACAAATAAAGTACAAGCAAAACTTAGGGAATGTCTTGTAAGTAGAAAGAATCTAGCAGAGATTCTTTTTGTGGAAATAGACAAAGAACACCCAGATAAGAACAAACAACGTCTATTTATTCAGAGCTTGCTACATCAAGGGAGTCAATTACCATCACTTGTTTGATAAGAGACTCAAAGCCAGGCAGGAAAGTGGGAAAGTTTTATAGTTGAAAAAAGGGAAGGCTCCAGGAGTGCCCTGACTGGAAGCTGTTGACATGGGGAAGCTGGTGGTGGGGGAACTAGAAGCGGGGCATTTTATACGACTAGTTACAGGAGTATGTTTGGTTTTCCCTGGTTGGTCCTAAGTTGGAAGTAGGGAGAAAAATGAAGGAAACTTTCATTTATTAATCAAGTTCCAGCCATTTGGGGCCCATTGTTACAGGGATTGTTTTTTGGCTTTCTGGACTGGTAGCTGCAGACAGCTACCAGTGGTCTCTCATTTTGAAAGGGGAAATATCAGAGATCAAGAGATGAAGAGTTGCCTAACATAGGAACAATTTTGCCATTTGGCAACAATAAAGTGCCACTAAACATTGGCAAAATTCTTCAGCAACCTGGACACTTCAGCATAACATGCTAGTGGTTAAAATGCCAGTTAATATTACACACCTTCTAGTTACCATCTTACTATAAAAAGCAGGCAGTGACAACCAATTTATCACCGTGTCAGCAAAAATATATAGAGGACATGTGTCCAATGATCACTGAAGCACTATTCACAATAGCAAAATGGTGGAAACAGCTTAAATGTCCATCAAAAAAAGAATGAATAAACAAAATGTGGCATACACACGCAATGGAATAGTACTCAACCATAAAGAAAAATCAAGTCCTGATAGATGCTACGACATGGGTAAACCTTGAAACATTATGCTGAGTGGAGTAAGTCAGTCACAAAAGGATAAACATTGTATGATCCCACTGACAGGTAATATCTAGAATAGGCAAATATGTAGACAGCAAAATTTATTAGTGGTTATTGGGGCAAAAGGGAGGAAGTAAGAGGGATTCATTATTCAGGAAGCATTGAGTCTCTATTAATAACCAAAACACCCCCAAACCTGTTGTCCATGAGCCAATTCCAACTCATAGAGACCCTATAGGACAGAATAGAATGTCCCATAGTGTTCCCAAGCCTGTAAATCCCACAGCTGAAGCAGATCACCACATCTTTCTCCCATAGAACTGCTGGCGGGTTCAAACTACCAACCTGTCAGTTAGCAACAGAGTGCCTAAGCACTGTGCCACCAAGGCTGAAAATCTGGCAACAGATACAGGTGATGGTTGCACAACATGATTAATTTAAACAGCATTACTGATTAATTAATTCAGGCAAGTGTATAGACAGCAGAGTTGATTAGTGTTATTAGGGCAGGAGGCGGGGTATAAGAGGGAATCATTGTTTAGGAAGCGTTGAGTATCTATTAATAGTGAAGGAAAATTTGGCAACAGATACAGGCGATGGTTGTACAACAGGATTAAATCAATCATTGTCACTGAATTGTACATGTAAAAATTGTTGAACTGGCAGATGTGTTATGTACATTTTTACTACAATAAAAAAATAAAGAGGTAGAGTCACAGAGAGGTAGGAGGCATGTTTCTTCTGTCTGAGTTACGTGTTACTAACTATGGAGACAAGCACGCACATTAAAACACAGTGCTAACAATACTAAGTAGCACAAGCAAGGAGCAAAACGATGCCATCAGCAGGAGGGGAAGCCTTCATGGAGGAGGAAAAACAACAACAACAAAATGGGCCACATCTTTAATCATTTATTAAGTTATTCAAGGTATCTTTACAGAGTACTTTCTATATACCAGGCACTGTATTGTGCCCCGGAAAACCTGGTGGCATAGTGGTTAAGCGTTTCGGCTGCCAACCAAAGGGTCGGCAGTTCAAATCCGCCAGGCGCTCCTTGGAAACTCTATGGGGCAGTTCTACTCTGTCCTATAGGGTCGCTATGAGTCGTAATCGACTCGGCAGCACTGGGTTTGATTTTTTTTGGTTTGGAACTGTGCCCTGAGGTTAAAGTGATGAACAAAATAAAAAACATAATCCCTACCTAACAACCTGACATTCCAGTAGTTGGGGAAGCAGACAAGTACACATATAAAGCCCCGGTGGTGCAGTGGTAAGAGCTTTGTTGCTAAACAAAAGGTCGGCAGTTTGAATCCACCAGGTGCTCCTTGGAAACTCTATGGGACAGTTCTACTACTCTGTCCTATAGTGTCGCTATGAGTCGAAATTGACTCCATGGCACCGGGTTTATACATATATATATATATATGGTGTGTGTAGTGTGATGATATAACTAATAAAAGAATATATAAAACAGTAAGAATCACAAGGGGAGCTATTTCAGCAAGGAGGTCAAGGAATGACTCTCTGAAGATGTCAAAATTGAGTTGGTACTTTAAAGGTGGAAATAAGCCAGGTAGAAAATTTCAGGTGAGGATTTTCAGACAATAACAAGAAAAACCCCAACTCAGAAACAGAGAGATGAGGCTGAAAAAAGCAGGGAAAGGAAAACAGTAAGAAATAAAGTTGAAGAGGTAGTTGAAGTCAGATAATGTACGGCCTTGTAGAGCATGGAAACGTCTTTGGATTTTGGTCTCGTGGAAGCCAGTGCAGAGTTAGGAACAAGGAATCTGACTGACATTTTAATAGGCTCACTGTGGCTTCTCAGTGAAGAATTAACAACAGGAGACAAGAGTGGAAACAGGAATTGCAAATGAGAGGATATGGGGGCGGGGTAGGGGGCTGGGGGGACGGGAGGGGGGCAGCGAGGGGGTCCTGGGTAGGAGAATGGTGACTCTCGAGCAGTATGTTAGCAGAAGGAATAGTGGCGAAACTGAACTATTCAAAATTGATTCTAGAGACAACAGGTTGTGATGATAAATTGGGAAGTTAGGACTATGAAGAAAAAGAAAACAGAGATAGATGATTTTTGAAAATCCACAGATGGCTCTAAGCAGCAGTGCTCAGACAATGAAAAATGGCAAAGTAACCTAGTCTGAGAGCATCTGTCGCTCTGGCCTGGCCATTGGAATAGATTGCTATCTAGCCTGATATACCTACAGCCTTTGGTAGACACCGGAGGCCAAGGGGTACTGGATCATCTAGGCCTCTTTCATCACAGAACTATTCTTGCTGCATGCTAATATAGAATTAAAATTGTAGATATGTATATACAGATGATAATTTCATATATTTAGTTAACAAATACATCATGTCTATTTTTTAAAGACTATTAGCGCTTAAGTGCTAAGGCTGCTAACAAAAAGGTCAGCAGTTCAAATCTGCCAGGCGCTCCTTGGAAACTCTATGGGGCAGTTCTACTCTGTCCTATAGGGTCGCTATGAGTCGGAATCACCTCAAAGGCAGTGGGTTTCGTTTGGTTTTTTGGTATTATTCCCTTCACTTAAAACAGCTTTAAAGATCAAGTAAAGATAACATCCTATACTCCAAATTTTTATTAATCCCTCAGACTAAAAGCGTGAGCGTCTCTTATGACACACCGTCAATTTAGTGATGCTATTCCATAATGATGCACTTTGAGTCTTGCTATAAAATAAAGTTACTTGGTGCTGGCAGGGGAGATAAGGAACAGAACAGCACAAGCCCGTTCAACATGCATCACTGCCTTTACGTTCATTCATTTATTCCACAGACGTTTACTGGGTGCCTATCACGCATCACGTGTGATATGAGGTGGTGGGTAAGAGCAACGTGTAATCAGACCCAAGTCATGATGATGCGTTTGGGGATCTCAGTGTCTAGAGTGTGTAATTACCAGGGCAGCGTGATAAATAGAGTATGTTAGGGAAATGTAGGGTTTCACAGAGCGCCCACCACAAAGGAGCTCAGTATTATACGACAAACACATTTTAACATAAAACCGACTTTTGTTTGTTCAGTGTGTTATTTATCCTTTGGAGAAAGCCCCTCTGAAAAAAAAAACCCCTAGTTTTTTTAAAATATCTATGTGGACATTAAACATTAACTACTTCAAAATATCTCTGGGCATGAAAAAGCAGTAAGTCATCTGGTAAACGGTTTTTGTTTTTGATTTTTTTGTGTTTTTAACCACTAGCCTGGGACATAGAAAGTGCTCAGTAATATTTATTGAAGAACAAACAAATGACTTGATGAATTTGTTTAGAGAAATGAAAGAGGGAATAGAATTTCCAGAACAGAGGGAAAAAAAAAACTGAGAGAAAGCTTCAAAAGTAAGAAAAGTTACCAGCTCCTCCTCACCTTTCCACCTCTTAGACACATACATTATTTCTACAGTCTCCCTAAATGATCCAGCAGTGGTTTCTCTGGTAGAACTATATGATGTTACTTCTCAACACTGGGTAAGTGTATAGAGGCTGCTGTCTACAATAGTGTTTTCAGATATTGATTTAAAGGTTAGATTTCTTCGCCTTTGAAAGAGACCTCTTCTGCTTTATATTCACTGGTCTTGGAGAGTGAAAATAGGAAACATTACAAAATTAGCTACAGTAGGAAAATGAAAATTTTCCTGTAAAGGCTTTCTCTCTCATGCCCCTCTCATATCCCAAATTTCCATGTTTTCTTACCAATACAATAGGTACGTGAAGCCTTTGTGACATGACGCAACGGTTACCATGGATATTTTTTTAAAGGTTAGTGAACAGTGTGTTTTCAAAGACATACACTGTCAAGGCTTTTGGAAGAGTAAATTGTGTATTTCTGAGGTTTAAGAAGCATTTTTAGATGTTTTCTCTTTTTCTGTTAAATAGTTAAAAAAAAAAAAGTGTAACAGACCTCTCAATAACATTCAGCTAGGGTAAATAAATTATCATATTTTCTCATGTTTGCTTTCATGTTTTGATTATTAAACATTAGCCTATAAAATGGAAGTTTCTGGGTTTTTCTGCATGGCCTCCTGAACCATCCCACTGCTCTCCATCATTTCCTAAAGGCAAGAATGTTTCATTCAATTCATCCCTATTTCTGAATTTTTACTATGTATAATCCCCAAAAAAAACCTTTTTAAATTTTACACGATTGACCTGTGACTAATAGTATCTTTCAGCAATATGTTTTTCACTCAACATTATATTTTGAGATATATTCCAACTGATACCAACAGTTTCCAGCAGATTTTTTTTTTTTTACTGCCAATTCTATCATATTCCAAATTCCTGTATGTGTTTGGGTCTTTTTCTGGATTACCTATTCTCTTCCATTAATGTACTTTTCTTCTCTGTACCTAAGCCATGTTGTTTTAATTGAGGTATAAGTGTTAATATTTTCCCAACTGACTTGGCCATTCTTGAATTTTTTCTTTGTATGATCTTTGGAATCAGTTTTCTAGTTTGGAACTGTATTATATTTATAGATCTATTTGAGGAAGGCTGACATATTTAAGATTCTGTGACTTACCTGCTATGAACATAGTAGAATAAATCTTTCCATTAATTCTGGCCTCACTTCATACACTTGAATAATGTTTTGTAGTTGTATCAACATCTTTCGTTAGTTTTCATTAGATTTATAAATAAATTACTAGATTTATATTGCCTATTGCTATTATGGAAACCCTGGAGGCATAGTGGTTAAGAGCTTGGTTGCTAACTAAAAGGTCAGCAGTTCAGATCCACCAGCTGCTCCTTGGAAATCCTATGGGGCAGTTTTACTCTGTCCTTACAGGGTCGCTATGAGTCAGAATCAATTCGATGGCAAAGGGTTTTGGTTTATTACAGTTTAGTATAGAACAAGACTAATCATTTTTTTGTTGATCAGTATGCTAAGCAGAAAAAAAGTTCTCCAAAGATATCAATAGCCTAATCCCTGAAACCTGTGAATATGTTAGGTTACATGGTAAAGGGGATTTAAGGCTACAGATAGAGTTGAGTTGCTAATCAGCTAACCTTATTGGTGTTAGGTGACCTCAAGTCAGTTCTGACTCATTGCGACCCTATGTACTACAGAATAAAGCAATGCCTGTTCCTGCACCATCTTCACAATCGTTGTTATGCTTAAGCCCATTGTTGCAGCCACTGTGTAAAGCTAAACTTGAGATGGTGAAATTATCCTGTATTGTCTCAATGGACCCAATGTAATTACAAGGGCTCTTGTAAGTGGAAGATAGAAAGCAAAAGAGTTAAAGTTAGAGAGAGATTTGAAGATGCTATTCTGACGGTCTTGAAAATGGAGGAAGGGGCCTTGAAACAAAGAATGCAGACACTCTACAGAAGCTGAAAAAGACAAGGAAACGGATTCTCCTCCAGAGCCTTCAGAAGGAACACAGCCCTGCCATCGCTTTGATTTTAGCCTGTTGTTATTATTGGAAACCCTGGTGGCTAGTGGTTAAGTGCTACGGCTGCGAACCAAAGGGTAGGCAGTTCAAATCCGCCAGGCGCTCCTTGGAAACTCAGTGGGGCGGTTCTACTCTGTCCTATAGGGTCGCTATGAGTCGGAATCGACTCGACAGCACTGGGTTTGTTGTTATTAGTCACCATCTAGTTGATTCTGATTTATGGCGACCACATGTTTGCAAAGTAGAATTGCCCCATAGGGTTTTCAAGTCTGTGACCTTTCGGAAGGAGATCACCAGGCCTTAGTGCCAGGGTACCTCTGGGCAGGTTTGAACTGCCAACCTTTTGGTTAGTACACCAGCACTTAACCATTTGTACCACCCAGTTATTGATTTTAGCCTAGCAAGACTCACTTCAAATTTCTGACCTCCAGAACTGTAAGAAAATAGATTTGTGTTGTTTTAAATCTCTCAGTTTGTGGTAATTTCTAAAAGGAGCAATGGGAAACCAATGGAATTGGTATCTAGTAAATGTGCTAAACAGTTATTAATCGTAACAATTTTTTCTGAGATTTCCCTTGGATTTTACACATATACAAACATACTGTCTACAAATGACTATAATTTCAGCTTTTCCTTTCCAATACTTGTATCTCATTTTTAATTTATTCTTGCTGCATTGGCTAGAACACATAGCACAATACTGAAGATGAACAGTGATATCAGGTAGCTCAATTGTTGCTACTTTAATGGGAATGCTGTTATTTTACCAATTACATGATCTTTATTGAGATTATTGGCAAATGCCATTTACAAGGATGGGGAAGTTCCCAGCTAGTGTTAGTTTTCTAGGAATTATAGCAAATTTCCTAGTTAGCATCTCCTCTTGGATATTTAATAGCCATCTCAGAGTTCATGTGTCCAAAATAGATTCTTGCTATTTCCTCCCCAAATCTATTTTCCTCCTAGACTTCTCTATCTAAATAAATGGCATCACCACTCATAAAAAGAGAGGCACCAAACCTAGAAGTCATTCCAGACTCCTCTCTTTCCTGCATGTCTCACGTCCAGTTTATTGGCAAATCCTATCAGCCCTGACTTTAAAACCATTACATAATCCAGCCACTTTGCCACCCCTGTAATTTATACCAACCCCTACCAACTCCCACCCAGACTACACTACCCTTCTTACTGCTCTCTTTTGCCATTAGGCAGAGTGACTTCTGAAGAGAGTAAATTAGTTGATGTCATTCCTCTGTTCAAATTTCTTCAGTGGTACTCCATCAGATACAAAATTTAATCAAAAATCTTTATCATGGCTTTTGTGGCTCTACATGATCTGACCTCACCTTTTACCTTTCTTTTCTTCTCTCAACCTGTCCCAGCCACGCTGTTTTCTTTGCTATCCCTTGAACACATTAAGTGGTTCCAACTTTAGGGTCTTTGTACTTACTATACCCTCTGCCTAAAAAAAATCCTATTCCCTCAAATTTTCTCATAGATAATTTTCTCTCTTCATTTAGATGTCAGCTCATATGTTATCTCCTCAAGGAGGCCATTTTTGATCATGTATGTACTGCATATTGTTCTTAGTTGCCATCAAGTCAGCTCTGACTCATGGTGAGCCATGTATAATAGAAAAAAACATTGCCTGGCTGTGCTTCATCTACATAATGGTTGGTATGCTTGAATCCATTTTTGTGACCACTATGCATTTTGAGTGTCTCCCAAACTAGAAGGTTCATCTTCCAGCACTATATCACACAGTATTCTGTTGTGATCCATAGAGTTTTTATTAGCTAATTGCTGGAAGTATATCAACACTCTTTCTTTCTAGTCTTAGTCTGGAAACTCTGCTGAAACCTGTTCACAATGGTGACCTTGGTGGTATTGAAATACTAATTGCATAGTTTCTAGCATCATAGCAACATACAAGTTACCACAATACAACGAGCAGACAGATGGGTTATGGATGTACTGCACACAGCAAATCAATAGCAAACTGCGAGAAATTCAAGCTAGATTCAGAAGAGGACATGGAACAAGGGATATTACTGCTAATGTCAGATGGATCTTGGCTGAAAGCAGAGAATACCAGAAAGATGTTTACCTGTGCTTTATTGACTATGCAAAGGCATTTGATTGTATGGATCATAACAAATTATGAATAACAATGCAAAGAATGGGAATTCCAAACACTTAATTGTGCCCATGAGGGCCTGTGCATACAGCAAGAGTCAGTTGTTGGAACAGAACAAGGGGATGCTGTCTGGTTTGAAATCAGGAAAGGTGTGCTTCAGGGTTGTATCTTTTTTAGCACATACTTATTCAATCTGTAGGCTGAGAAAATAATCCAAGAAGCTGGGCTACATGAAGAACAATGTGGCAGGATTGGAGGAAGACTTATTAACAACCTGCGATACGCAGATGATGCAGCCTTGCTTACTGAAAGTGAAGAGAATTTGAAACACTTACTGAGGAAGATCAAAGACTACAGCCTTCAGCATGGATTACACTTCAACATAAAGAAAACAAAAATCCTCACAACTGGAACAATAAACAATATTAAGATAAATGGAGAAAAGGTTGAAGTTGTAAATGATTTCGTTTTACAATCAACGTCCATGAAAGCAGCAGCCGAATGCAAACAATGTATTGCACTGGGCAGATCTGCTGCAAAAGACCTTTTTAGTGTTAAAAAGCAAAGATGTTATTTTAAGGACTAAGGTGCACCTGACCCAAGCCACTGTATTCTCAATTGCCTCACATGCACATGAAAGCTGGGCAATGAATAAGGGAGATGGAAGAAGAACAAACAAATCAATCTTGGAAGAAGTACAGTTAGAATCTCCTTAGAAGCAAGGATGGTGAGACTCTGTCTCACGTACTTCGGACATATTTTCAGGAGGGATCAGTTCCTGGAGAAGGACATCATGCTTGGTAAGGGTAGAGGGTCAGCAAAAAAGAGCAAGACCCTCAACAAGACACAGTGACTGCAACAATGGGTTCAAACATAGCAACGATTGTAAGGACCAGCAGTGTGTCGTTCTGTTGTACATGGGATCATCATGAGTCCTAACAGATTTGATGGCACAGTGGTTAAGAGATAGGGCTGCTAACTAAAAAGTCAGCAGTTTGAATCCACCAACTGCTCCTTGGAAACAATATGGGGCAGTTCTACTGTGTCCTATAGGGTCACTGAGTTGGAATCGACTCTATGGCAATGGGTTTTATTTAGTTGAACAACACTAATGTTTCATTATTCCGTTATTTTTTCTACATAGACGTTATCACTCCCTGTCTACATTATACATACAATTACTTTGTTCATTTCTTGTCTATACCACTAGAATATAGGATTTTTGAGGGGAAGAATTCTGTCTTGTTTATAATAGTAGGCCCAGTATCTAGAAAAGTGCCCATCCTTTAAACCCAGTGCCGTCGAGTCGATTCCAACTCATAGTGACCCTACAGGATGGAGTAGAACTGCCCTATAGAGTTTCCAAGGAGTGACTGGTGGATTCGAACTGCTGACCCTTTGGTTAGCAGCCATAGCAATTAACCACTACGCCACCAGGGTTTCCTGCCCATCCTTAGTAGGTGCTAAAAAAAAACTTGTTTAGTATGTGTTGAATTTTATCAAATACCTTACCTACATCTAAAATATGACCATATCTCTTACATATATAAATGTGATGAATTACACTTAAATGGACTGTCATATTGTCAATTTTTGCAAGTGTTCTATTTTTGCTTAAAAACAATATATAATCTTTATTTAATAGATGCACTACATCAAGTAATCAATTGGACCTGTATCATTCAAATTGTCTAAATGCTTACTAATTTTATATACTCAATCCATTTTGATTCTTGAAGGGATAAATAAAATGTCCTGTTTAGATTTTATTTTTGGATCTGTTGACTTTTGCTATATAAATTTCAAGAGAAAAATGTAAATTTTGTATAAGTTCTGCATTGTGGATATCTTACACATTTTTTCCTTCAACGTTTTGTAAAACTTTCTTCCACCTTAACAATTGTTTTTCTCTGAAATTCTATTTTTTCTGATATTGCCATGCTAGCTGTATTTTGATTAGTATTTTATAGAATATTTATTTCCTTTATTTTTACCTTTTCTGTACCATTTTCATTTAAGTATTCCTCCAAAGCTATGTTTGTCCAGATTTTCTTTAAAGATAACACCTAGTAGTCTTCACATATCAGCAGTTAATGCATCAACATGTCTTATGATTACCAGCAAATCTGAACTTTTTTTTTTTACTATTCTTTTTCATCTCTTTATCTTTTCATTTCTTACCATCTTGTTAAGTTTTTCTTAGAACCTTCTACCTCGTGTGCATGTAACTTTCCTCCACTTCCACTTCCTAAGAATATATAAGTTTTCCTTAAATCTTTAGCATTAGCATTAATTCTACAGAGTCCCAACAAAGTCTAAAGTTACACAGTGTAACTTTTTTCCTCCCAAGTAAAAGAGAATTACATACTTCGGCTACCTTCCAACTTAAGTGCAACCACTCTCGAAGGCTTAGAGTTGTATTTTTCTTTATCTTTAATACCATTAACAAGCATCATTTACAAATATTTTTGGTCATGGGTACTCATAGAATCATATCCCTTATCCTGAATTCAATTTTTTCCTGCTGAAGGACATCTTTTAGTAAATTTTCAGCACGGATCTAACAGTGATAAGCTCTCAGTATTTACATTTGTGAAAATACTTTATGTCTCTCTCACTCTTGAATAATAGTCTAGCTAACTAAGACAACTTCCTCCTGAATAAATGCAAATAATTGGAAAATCCTAATGTATCAGTAACCATTTTATTTAAATCCTCAAATTGATAAAGGAAGGAAAAAAATCCACTAAGAACAAAAACTATTGAACAATAGTAGACATATATGGATCAAAACTAGGTAAATATTGTTTTAAAGTATCAATAATTAGTTTATGAATAAAACTATAGATATTAAAATTAAATGATGGGATAAATGCTAATTTGGGCATAACCAACCAGTTGCCGTCGAGCTGAATTCAACTCATGGCAATCCTATGTGTAAGAGTAGAACTTCACTCCATAAGGCTTTCAAGGCCATGACCTTTTTGAAGTAAATAACCAGGTCTTTCTTCTGAGGTGCCTCTGGGTGGATTTAAACCACCAACCTTTCGTTTAGTAGTTGAGAGACTAACCATTTGCACCACCTTGGGACTCCGATTTGGAGCTAGTCACAGAAAAAATGAGAGAATTGGAAGGCTGTACTGAGGAACTGAACTCAGACATTACAGAGGGATATAAACACATGAAAAATGTGAAAGATAAGAGAAGAAATATCAAGGATAGATTGAGAAGCTCCAACATACACTTAACAGAAGTTCAAGAAATGGCGAATATAGGGAATGACAGAGAAGCAATACCTAGGAAGATAATGGCTCACTATTCTGAATTCAAGAAGGGAACAGACTTCTGAAATTTGTGGCTATTCTTTATGGAGTCCTTTCTGCTTGTGCTTTGTAATTAATTTTCAAGCCCACATTAAGAAGTTTTGGGAAGTTGTTTATGTGTTTATTCGTTTCTCTTAAGTTCTTACCTCTGTCTGTGGTTTTACAATCGTCTCTAAACAGCATGAAACTTCAGAAATACTCTTTACAATGGATGCTTGGGGCCTTGGTGTCCTGATGTTACCACAAATAGTTCTTGAGTCAGTGAGCATTTTGGCCTAGGTCTTGATATACTACCATCTCTCTTCCCTCTCTCCTTCTAGGCTGCAGCTCAATACCAGCTGTAATCAGAGCTCTCAAATCTTTTTTAGTCATTGCTCATGATTTTATCTGTCCTAGTTTAATGAAATTAATTTGACTCAGAACTCATCAGATTGGGCATGAGCCACTCCAGTTCTTGTAACCACCTAGAGTTAAACCCCCAGCCATCTTGCTTGTTTCCTAGACCTATTGCCCACTAGGACTAGGGCTTAAGCCTCTAAATATTGCATTATGTTTCTGGTCTGTTTGTGAATCATAAAACTATCTTGAAAAGATGCTAATTTTTATTATTTTAAGTTTTCCTGGCACCCTAGACCAAAATCCTCTTCCTATTTTCCTCAGAAATGACGAATTAACACCAAAGAAAACGATTCCCACATTGTGTTATTTCCTGTGACCATGGTGACTGAAAAAGATGTTCTCTTAGCAAAGATCTCCTTTATCAATCTGAATTTAATTAATAATGTCCATTTCTGCAACACAGGAAATGTTCTCAGCTAGTGGGCTCCCCACTGGTATGGTTGGCACTTCTGCTGCACAAGTAGAATTAAGTGCTCAACATGAGTTAGTTGTAATAGTTCTCCCTCATTATGCCAGCAGACATACTTATTTCCACAGTTGTGTTGTTTAATTAAATAGCATGTACATTGATGAAACATGAGTGCCAAAAAGTGGCTCATTTCTGTGAAAATTTAGTTGAGTATTTTCAAAAAGCTTGATTGTCATAAGTTGTTAAATAAAAATGCTACTAAATTAGATGTGAGTGCATCAGTTTAGAAGCCTAGGAGAAAGTAATGAAAACCCAGAAGATTCCTTTGCAAGTGTCTTTAAAATAATGTTGTACTCTCAAGAAACTGAGTCTGGGGCTATAGATTAAACTCTGTGTATAGTTCCTGCGACAAAAATGGACAGAAATTCAATCAATAGATCCATGCTCAAACAAAATATCTCTACTTAAATTATAGTAAATGAAGAATATGTTCTATGGCAAAATAAAATATTTACAGTGTGCTTGTATGATTTTTCATGATTCTGTATTTTAGCCAACATTTTGATCAACCGACTAAATACTGTTCCCGATAGTTTTATTATATTCCCTGCCACCATCTTAAAAGTATTAGGGAAAAGTAGATTAGAGGATTTTGTCTTTTGACAAAGACAAAATGATATGAAAAAATAATCTAATTTGGTAATAAAATCAGTTTTTTTTTAACTTGGAAAAAAATCCTTATAACATTTCTGCCCTCTAGTATGTACATAGACAATTTGTTGTTAGCAATGCAATTCTTAAGACGAAGTATGTTTTGGGATGAGCTGTTGTTTGGAATTGTGTGACATAGGTCCAGGCAACAAGAACTCAGGGAAGAACATATCACTCCACCTGCTTGGGGAATGACTACATATAAGCATATGTTTTAGAGCCTCGTGGAGGATTTGTGGCTCAGTGCACATTTAAGGTGAGCATCCAGAGATGTGTCCCCTCTAAACAAGTGGTCCACCATGGCACTGGCTTCATCAACACAGGCCAGCCTTTGCAAGACATCATGAGGTGTGCCCTTAAGATTATTTATTTCCTTAAAAATAATCTACCAGGATCTGGTAAAATATGTAGTCTTTTGGAAATTTTTCCGAAAAAAATTAAAGAAGGCCTTTAATAATGTTCTTTCTGAGGCAGGACTGATAGCTATGTAAGCAAAACATATTTATTTGTGTTGTAATAGGTTGCCATTGTATAAAACTACTAGTTTAGGGGTTTGCTCTTATCTGCAAAATATCTCAATCTTCAGCCACAGAATTATAGAATGTAAAGGTTTAAGGTCACTAGGTAAGTTTAACAACTCACTTATAAATAAGGAAAATAAGACCTATTATGACATGTTTTCCCAGTGTAGAAATTAATTCAACTTTTTTTTTTTTTTAATTTGCAAGTCCTCTTATGCAGAAACACAGATGTTGGTAAATACTTCAAAAGAGCCTCTGCTATTAGGTACAAGTGTCCTAGAGGGTAAAAGTTGAGGGAGTGAATGAGGGGACAAGATCAATAGGCTCTAGTTTTTATTTCTTCATTGATCTTTGTCACCTGAATGTCTCTCAAATAGCCTAAAGAATAGATAAACACACCTGGGGGTTATGAAACTAAGAAAGCAATTTTTAACATTTCTGAAGTTGTCTTTGATTTAATTGTATGACCCCTCTAATCAACATACTACAATATCAAGTGTTAGCAAGGATGTAGAGACACTGGAACTCTAATTTGCTACTGGTGGGAATGTAAATTGGTAAAACTACGAATAAAGAGTGAAGCCGAACATTTATATGTCCTTCAGCTCCCACTTCCAGACACATGTTCTAGAGAAACTTTCACATGTATAGTCAAGGAATCATGCATAATATTTATTCCAGCATTTTCATCTTACCAACAACAACAAAAAAAAAGGGATGAAAGTAATAGAAGAATGAATAAGTTGTGATCTGTTAAAACTAGGAGACACTATGTAGTTGTGTGCTGTCGAATCAATTTTGATTCATAGTGGCCCTCTATACAGAGTAGAACTGCCTCAAAGGGTTTCCTAGGCTGTAAAAAAAAAAAAAAAAAAATTTTTTTAATCTTTATAGGAGCAAATTGTCAGGTTTTTTCTCTAGCAGAGTGGATAGGGTGGGTTCGAACTGTTGACCTTTCAGTTAGAAACCAAGCACTCAAAATTGCACCAATAGGACTCCTTCAAGGGATACAATATAGCAGCTAAGAAAAGACTGATTAGAAGTTGCAAAAGGGTATATACAGTAATAATCATGAAAACATGCAACGCACTGCTACGTACTGCTCATACACCACGTGTGTGTGTGTGTGTGTGTGTGTGTGAACTTAAGTAGAAATAAAAAGCACCAAATATTGGATAATCTTATTTTCAATAGAGAGATCAGAAAAAGTTTCGGGAATAGTACAGGAAGTATTTAAGCCTTATCTATAGCATCATATTTCTTTAAAAATGTAAAGGAAATACTCAATTTGGTAAACTGATATGATTTAGCAAAACTTGATAATAGGTCGTCAGATTTTATTATATTGTATCTTCACCTCTCTGTATAGACGAAACACTTCATAATTACAAAGTGCAAGCCATTACATATTTTCCCTGAACTGAAGATTTGGGAAACGCTTGAAGATACAGATACACAGAAACAACATAACAAACTAAGAGGCCAGAAGCTTTTGTATTAAGTACCCATTTTTCCATAACTCATACGGATTCTACTCCAGAAAATAAGGTCTACACTGGAATACTTTGGTTGGTGGTGTTTTATTTTCATTTTATATTTTTGGCATTTTAATCAATATTAAGTGCCAATTTCCAGGTTGACTGCTGAAACTTTTGATGAATGGAAGATACTCCAGGGTCAGTGCAAAGAAATTTAGCTTTTTTGTATGGAGACAAAAAAATAAATGAAGCCCTTTCATCCATGGTTTCCTTGTCTCAAGGAAGACAGCTCCAAGAAAGCCAGAAAATACAATTTCTATTTTAGAAGCTAGAAAAGGTGAAAGAGAGTAAAACCAGACTGAACTCTCTTCCCATTGCTTCTTTTAGAAGACAGAGAAAGCACCCACCCAACTGACCACACTATTTCAAAGCCTACTGTGACTATCTCAGGTTGTTTGGGTCGTTTAGATTTATGACTAGGAGAAAATTAAACTCAACTTAGACATTAATCTGTGATAGTAGATCTTGAAGAGTAATGGATATTTCCTAGGCAATCATAGTTTTTCTTCTCATTTTCCCTAACACTACGTGTTTTTTATTTGGAAAATTTTAATATCAACATTTCAATTAAACTTGAATACTCCTAGCACTAAACTAAATTGAGAGGCTCTTGACTGGGCTACTGAATATTTTATCTCCCTACTTGGTACAGAATAGACTTGTTTACATTTTTCTATTCAGGCTTCAGGTTCAACTATAATCCACAAAGGAAGAGATAGAAATGCCTCCATAATACTTTATTTCTCATATGAATGATTTTATCTCTTTTCAAGTATTATATTTACATAATTCCTAAGATTATTTTCTCAAGAACAAAATCATGTTTAAAACCCTGAAGATTCTGTTTTAATAGCTCAGAGGGAAGCATGTTTTCAGGATTATAAATATGGGAAAGTTAATGACACAAAGAGAAAAAAAAAAGACTGTGAATCTGGAGATAAGATGAAGAGCAAACCTTCACTTCCCATGTATAACACATCTCTGCTGCTTAGGCTGAGGGACAGGAACTAGGTCTATTTAGATTACAGTGCTAGCCTGTACTCAAGTCTTTGGGACGTTCCTTCCAGTATTAGTCTTTCTGAGGTTGGAATGTCTCCTTGCTGGATCAAAAGGCTGAACTCAGATAAGGGAGGGCAGCTCTCCTGAGTATTTCTCCTTTTTGACACAAAGAGATTTGATTTGTGGAGAGAAAATGTTACTGTGGACAGGCTTAAGTGAGTTTTTGAACTTTAGTTCTATTTCTCCAGAGGCTAAATTCCTTGCAAACTCTGAGGCAAAAAGGAGACTACTCCTTTTCTGCTGGGTCCTGCTTTCTGCTTTATTCCTGATTCCCTGAAGTACACCAATAAAACGGAAGCAGCACTGGGAAGCTCCATGTAAGTGCCAGCTTCCCTGTCATTTGTGTCACTGTTATCACTAAATCTATGAAACTGGAGCCTTGTGCAAGTACCTAAGATTGTTGTTTTTCTTGTTCTTATTGGGAAAAAAATAAATACTGACCTGGTCATTGCAGTTAAAAGATGTTTTACTAAGCTGGGTGGAGACTCAAAGAAATCAGCTGAATATTTGGGAACGCTTACTATGCGCGATATCGCTTAATTTCCACGCAAACGTTCCTAAATGTTACCATTTGTCTTGTACGAAACCAAAACCAAACCAAGCCCATTGCTGTTGAATCAATTCCGACTCATAGTGACCCTGTAGGACAGAGTAGAACTCCCCTATAGGGTTTCCAAGGAGTGGCTGGTAGATTTGAACTGCCGACCTTTTGGTTAGCAGCCGGGCTCTTAACCACTGCACCACCAGGGCTCCTCTTGAACAAAGTCATGTTAAATAACTTGGCTAAGTCACACGGTTTGTAAAGGAAAACTTGGGTTGAGTATCCAGCTGTTTTCATCTGAAAACCTGCCTCTTTTCCATTTCACCATCATATATGTGGCACTGAGAATTTAATGCTTGAGGGGAAAAGCAAAATGATTGTGTTTCCTTCTATCCATTCACAAAATATGTAATAGGCTTACCAGTGTTCTAGATTTACAGTTTTTTGGGGTTTTTTTTATTATGCTTTACATGAAAATTTATGGAGCAAATTCATTTCTCATTCAACAATTAATACACGTATTGTTTTGTGAAACTTGTTGCAAACCCTGTGATGTGTCAACATTCTCTCCTTCTCCACCCTGGGTTCCCCATTTCCATTCATTCAGCCTTCCTGTCCCTTCCTGCCTTCATGTCTTTGTTTTTGGGCAGGTTTGCCCATTTAGTCTCATATACATGATTGAACTACTAAGCACGTTCCTCACTTGTATTGTTGTTTGTTTATAGACCTGTCTAATTTAGTCTAAAGTGTGAACTTCAGGAGTGACTTAGTTCTGAATTAAAAGTGTCAGGAGGCCATATTCTCGAGGTTCCTCCAGTCTCTGTCAAACCAGTAAGTCTGGTCTTTTTTTGTGAAATTGAATTTTGTTCTACATTTTTCTCCCACTCTCTCCAGGACTGTCTACTGTGATACATGTCACAGTGGCTGGTGGTGGTAGCTGGCCATCTAGTTGTTCTGGGCTCAGGCTGGTGAAGCTGTGGTCCTTGTGGTCCATTAGTCTTTTGGACTAATATTTCCTTTGTGTCTTTGGTTTTCTTCATTCTCCTTTGTTCTGAACAGGGATCAGTAGATGTATCTTAGATGGCCACTCGAAAACGTTTAAGACCCCAGATGCTATTCACCTAAGTCGGATGTAGAACATTTTCTTTATAAACTATGCTTTGCCAGTTGACCTAGATGACCCCCAAGACCACAGTCCCCAGCCCTCAGCCCAGTATCTCGGTCTCTCAGGGAGTTCGAATGTGTCTATGAATCTTCTATGACTTTGCCTTGGTTAAGTGGTGCAGATTTCTCTATATTGTGTACTGGTTTTCCCTTCACTAAAGTTACCACTTATCTACTATCTAGTTAGTGATTTTTCCTCCCCCTCTTCCCCTCCCTCATAACCATCAAAGATTGTTTCTTTCTGTGTGTAAACATTTTCTTGAGTTTTTATAACAGTGGTCTCATACAATATTTGTCTTTTTGTAATTGACTTATTTCTCTCAGCATAATGCCCTCCAGATTCATCCATGTCATGAGATGTTTCGTGAACTCATCATTGTTCTTTATCATTGCATAATGTTCCATTGTGTGTATGTACCGTAGTTTTTTTATCCATTCATCTGTTGATGGGCACTTAGGTTGTTTCCATCTTTTTGTTATTGTAACTAATGCTGCATTGAACATGGGTGTGCATATGTCTATTCATGTGACAGCTCTTATTTCTCTAGGATATATTCCTAGGAGTGGGATTGTTGGATCATATGATATTTCTATTTCTAGCTTTTTAAGGAGGCACCATACCATTTTCTAAAGTGGTTATACCATTTTACATTCCCACCAGCAGTGCATAAGAGTTCCAATCTCCCCATAGCCTCTCCAACTTTTGTTATTTCATTTTTGATTACTGCCAGTAATGTTAGGGTGAGATTGTATCTCCCTGCAGTTTTGATTTGCATTTCACTAATGGCTAATGATCGCAAGCATTTCCTGAAGTGTCCGAATATTTTCTTTGATAGTGTTCGTATCCTTTGCCCGTTTTTAAATTAGATTATTTGTCTTTTTGTTGTTGAGGTGTTGGAATATTTTATAGATTTTAAGATTAGACCTTTGTAGGACATGTACAGAGATTTTTAACACAGCATGTCATATGCCCTCAAGGAGGCTTACAATCTGGTGAAAGAAATAAGGTACTGTGGCTATTGTAACATACAGGTATTAGACTTATGACAGGATTTAAACAGCTCTAAAAGTTGGTCTGATTAAAAAAAACAATGGTTTGAACAAACTGGAGAGCAATCAAGGCAGCCAGGGTTTAAAGAGCTGATGAGAAAAAGCAGCCATAGGCAAGTGTGCCCAATATTCTGCATGCAGTTTCCCCCAAGATATTTGTCAATTCCTAGCTGTGCATATGAAGTAAAAAATGCCAAAACCAAGCAGAAAGAGCTACTAAGAGATTTCCCTAATTTCACAGTTCTTAGGAGATGAATAGAAGCCCTGGTGGCATAGTGGTTAAGTGCTATGGCTGCTATCCAAAGAGTCGGCAGTTGAAATCCACCAGGAGCTCCTTGGAAACTCTGTGGTGCAGTTCTACTCTGTCCTATAGGGTCGCTATGAGTCGGAATTGACTCAACGGCACTGGGTTTGGTTTGGTTTTTAGTTTAGGAGATGAATATTACAGTTCAAGGCTCACCGAGGACCAGGGAACTTGACTCCAGCTTGGTTTCCTGTTAAGATCCCTGAAGGCTCTGCCATAGGTGTATGGATAAATTCAAAATACACAGCCTCACAGAAAATGACAAAATCAAAAGGCGAAATAGGAAATACACAATTCTGGTTGGATGTTTTCACAGTCCTCTCTCTGTAATTCATAGAATAAACAGAAAAAAATTACATGTGTTCTATATATATAAAACATGCATATATATTTAAGATAGACTATGAAATCAATCAAATTTACATAACTGAGATATACAAAGTAATACACCTAAACACTGCAGAATATACATTCTTTTTAAGTATACACAGAAATTTGACCAAAATTGACCATATGTTAGGCCATAAAGCAACAATTTGCAGATATGAAAGGACTGAAGTCCTACAAAGTATGTTTTCTGACCCATAAGAATTGAACAAGAAATAAATAAAATGATATCCAGATTATTTAAAGTGAATAAAAGATAAATTACATAGGTCAAAGAAGAAATTAATATTAGAAAATGTTTTAAAAATATGACATATTACAGCTCATAAAATGCAGTGCTTAAAGAGAAATTTATAATCTTAATTACGTAAATTAAGAAATAAGGCTGATTACCTAAGCTGCCATCTAAAGAAGCAAGAAAATATTTTTATAGAAAGCAGAAAACATGAAACAGAGAACAGATATATAATAGAGAAAAATTAACAAAACTGTTTGCTAAAAATTAATAAATTCTTAACAAGGGTGATGAAAAACAAAGAAAGAAAACACAAATTACCCATATGAGGAACAAAAGATTCTAGGCACTAAAAAGATAATATGTTATGAATGCTTTATGCCAAAAAAATATGATCCTTTAGATAAAATGGACAAATTTCTTGAAAAACACAATTTACCAAATCTGACACAAGAAGAAATGGAAAAACCTGATTAGCCCTGTATTTTATAACAAAATTTAATCTCTATTTTTAAAACTTCTCACAAAGGTAACTACAGGTTCTTATAATATGACTAGTGAATTTCTCCAAACATTTAGGAAGAAATAAGACCAATTTTATACAAAATATTCTAGAGATTAAAAAAAGGAAAAACATTTCCCAATTTATTCCAAAATGCCACCTTAATCTCGTACAAAAATAATATCAATTAAAAAAGAAAAAAAAAAAAAAGGAATTACAGGCCAAATGACTCTTATGATCATGGATGCTAAGATACTAAAAATAAATATTAGCAAATTAAGTTCCAATTTATCTAAAAGAAAGAAGCCAAATAAAGCTTATTCTAGCAATGCAAATATGGTTTAAAATTTGAATATCAATTTATGTTTTCACAGTTACAGAATGAAGAATAAAATGTATGGTTTCCTCAATAAATGCTTCTGAGAGCAATTTTAGAAATCTAAACAAGCAGAAGTATACATCATGTCATGAATAAAAAGGCTTAATATTGTCAAGATGTCAGGTTTTCCCAAAAAATCTTGAGGCTCAATCATATTCCATAAAAATTTCAATGAGTATTATTGGGAAATTTTGCAATTTAGAAATGTGAAAGGCCTTAGAAAGCTAGGATAACTTTGTAGAAGAATAAAACTAGAAGAATTTGTCTAACAAATAGTAAGATTTAATACATAGTAATTCAAACAATAAAAGGAGTTCTGGTGGCGTAGCGATTAAGAGCTCGGCTGCTAACCAAAAGGTGGTTTGAACCCACCAGCCACTCCACAGAAGAAAGATGTGGCACTCTGCTTCTGTAAAGATTTACAGATTTGGAAACCCTAAGGGGCAGTTCTACTCTGTCCTGCAGGGTTGCTTTGAGCCAGAATCCACTCAACAGCAATGGGCAGTTTAAACAATAATATTAGTGTCCGGATAGACAAATAGACTATTAGAGACCAGATGCATTCCCACATTTATGTAATCATGTGAATTACTAGCAAGTTACAACTGAAATGCAGTGGAAGAAAGAATGGTATTTACAATAAATTTTGTAAACTAAATGCATATTCAAAACTGGAAAAATTACTTTCACTCCCATCTCAAACCATATACCAAAATCAAGAGATCATAGCTCAAAATATAAAACATAAAACAATAAATCTTGTAGAAAATAACATAGAGGAATATTTTATGACCTTGATGTAAAAATAAAAACACAGAGTATCTTCATTAAAATTAAGAACTAACAAAAAAATTAAGAACTAATACTAGTCAAAAGATATCATTAAGATAGTGAAAAAGCAAGGCACAGAATGATAGCAAATGTTTGCAACGTATGTCTGACGAAGAACACACATCCAGAATATATAGAGAACAACAATAAATCAATAAGAAAAATCAGCAAATGGCTTGAACAGACACTTCACAAAGAACCAATAATCATGACGATATTAATATCATTGGTCATCAGGAAAGTCCACATTAAAAACCTCCATGAGATGCCATTACATGCCCAACATAATAGATTTTTTTTAATATCTAAAAACTCCAACTGTTACAAAAAATGTAGAATAACTGGAACTCTCATAGACTAGATTAGAAGGCAAATTTTCAAAACAATTTTGAAAAAACTATGAGGCATTGGCTTCTAAAACTGAATATATACGTACCCCGTAACTCATCCCTTTGATATATAGCCAACACAAATTTAGATAGATAGAAACTATAATACCTGTATAGAAATGTTATATAAGAATTATTCATAAGACCCTCAAACTAGAAATTATGTATTTGTTCATCACCTCTAGTAAGTGAACAAGGTTTCCAATGTAATATTATACACCAATGGAAAAGAAATTACTTCTGATATGCAGTTAAATTTCACAAACATAATATAAATTAGAAAGAAACTAGACACAAAATCACTCTACGAGCCTTAGTATATCTTCGCATTTATATAAGTTTCATAAAATTCAATATTAATCTACAGTGATAGAATTCATAGTATTGGTAATGTTGGAAGAAATGACAGGGAAGACGATGAGAGAAATTTCCAGCATGTTGAGAATATTCTGTATATTTCTGTGGTTGCTCTTTTCACAGGTGTGTTTACTTTGAAAAAAGTCATCCAACTATATAATTAATATTTATGCACTTTACTCTCTATAATTCATTAAACAAAAGCTAACAAAAACACTATATGATATACATAATTATGAAACTTACTTTGAAATAATTGGTTATTAAAATCTTTCAGATTAAATATTGGTGGTAACTAAGTGGTGTTGCATTTTTATTATATAGTATACATTACCTATTATTGAGTCAAAGTTGACTCAATGGCAATGAGTTTTTTTGTTTGTTTTTTAATGTTACTTACTTTTGTAATTTTGAGGTCCTGTATGCAAGTACATGTTTTGAAAGCTTTGTGCTTGTCTTAGTTTGTTAGTGCTGTCACAAAAAACAAACAAAAAAAAATACAAGTGTGCAGCTTTAAAGAACAAAAATTTATTTTCTTACAGCAAGAAGTCTGAATTTACCAAAAAAGTAAAAAGGGAACCTAAAACATTAAAAAAAAAATTATGTGTGACATATCTGACAAGGGTTTAATCCCTAAAATCTATAGACTATTTCAACAACTCAACAACAAAAAGACAAATAATCCAATTTAAAATGGACAAAAGATATGAGCAGACACTTCACCAAAAAAGATACTTAGGTGGCTAACACATGAGGAAATGCTCGAGATCATTAGCCATTAGAGAAATACACATCGAAACTGTAATGAGATACCATCTTACCCTGACATTACTGGCACTAATACAAAAACAGAAAATAACAAATATTGGAGAGGTCGTGAGTAGATTTGGACTCTTATGCATTGCTGGTGGGAATGTAAAATAGTACAAGCACTTTAGAAAATCATATGACACCTCCTTAAAAAGCTAGAAATAGAAAAAGAATATGATTCAGCAATCCCACTATTAGGAATATATCCTAGAGAAATAAGAGAGCTGTCACGTGAATAGGCATACCCACACCCATGTTCACTGAAGCATTATTCAAAATAGCAAAAAGATGGAAACAACCTAAGTGCCCATCAACAGATGAAAGGATAAACAAACTATGGTACATATGTGCAATGGAATACTACACAACAATAAAGAACAATGATGAATCCTGAAATCTCTCACAAGATGGATGAATCGGGAGGGCATTAAACTGAATGAAATAAGTCAATCACAAAAGGACAAGTATTGTATGAGGCCACTATTCTAAAAACCCAAGAAAAGAAAAATAATCTTTGATGGTTTTGATGGAGGGGAGGGGTGGGAAAAGAAAATCACCAAATATTAGGCAAGTGTTAACTTTGGTGAAGGGAAAGACAACACACAATATAGGGAAAGTCAGCACACTTTATCAAGGCAAAGTCATAGAAACTTCTTAGATACTTCCAAACACCTTGAGGGTTGAGGGCTGGGATCATTGTCTGAGGCCTGGGGATCATTGGCATAACAGTTCCTAAAGAAAATGTTTTATATCCTACTTTGGAGAGTAGCATCTGGGGTCTTAAAAACTGGTCCCATCCTGTCAGAGCAAAGGAGAATGAAGAAAACCAAAGACTCAAGGAAACTATTAGTCCAAAAAACTAATGGACGACATGAACAAAAGCCTCTAGAAGAAATAGAAGGTGTCCAGCTACCACCACTGACCACTCTGACAGGGATGACAATAGAGAGTCCCAGGCAGAGCAGAAGAAAAATGAGGAGCAAAATTCAAATTCACACACTCACACACACAAAAAAGACCAGACTTACTGGTCTGACAGAGGCTATGGCCCCTGGACACCCTACTAACTCAGAACTGAAGCCACTCCCAAAGTTCACCTTTCAGCCAAAGATCAGTCAAGCCTATAAAACAAACAGTGACGCATGTGAGGAACGTGCTTCTTAGTTCAATCAAGTATACAAGACCAAATGGGCAACCCCTGCCCAAAATCAAAGTTGAGAAGGTAGGAAGGGACAGGAAAACTGGACGAATGGTCACAGGGAACCACGGTGGAAAGGGGAAGAGTGCTGACACAATGAGAGGATTGCAACCAATGTCACAAAACAATCTGTGTAAAAATTTTTGAATGAGAGACTAATTTGCACTGTAAACTTCCACCTAAAGCACAATAAAATTAAAAAAAAAAAATTCGAATTCAGGGATATGTTCTCTGGCTAGAAGTCTAAATCAGAGCAGCCCTAGGGACCGCTCCTTCCTCTATCTTTCAGCTTCTAGCAGCCCAGGGCATTTCTTGGCTTCTACAGAGCCTCATGTGATCTTTTTGTCCTGTGTGTCTCTTCGTCTGTAGTCCCGTTTATAAACATCACTCAAAAGGGATTAGGCTTAGTACCCACTATACTTGGAGCCCAGGTGGCACAATGATTAAGAACTTGGCTGCTAACCAAAAGGTCGGCAGTTCGAATCCACCAGCTGCTCCTTGGAAACTCTATGGGGCAGTTCTACTCTGTTCTATAAGGTCACTATGGATCAGAGTCAACTCGATGGCAAGGAGTTTCACTGTGGCATGGCCTCATTAGCATAACAAAAGAAGATCCTATTTACAAACAGGATTATATTTATAGGTACAAGGGTAAGGACTTCAACATATCTTTTGGAAAGACACAATTTAATACATAACAATTACCAAAAAACCAAATCCAGTGCCATCGAGTCGATTCTGACTTATAGCAACCCTACAGGACAGAGTTTGGAAACACCATCAACACCCGTATACAAGGCTTTGTATGCTTCTATGTATCTTGGCAAAGTACAAAGGAGTGAAAGGATTGAATCATATGGTAAGTATATGTTTAAAAGTTTAAGACATTGATAAAGTGTTTCCCAATGTGGTTATACCATTTTACATTCTCTCTAGCAGTGTATGAGAGTTACAGTTGCTCCATACCTTTGCAAACACTTGTTATACTCATACTTCATAAATTTAAACACTCTAATAGATGTTTGGAAACCCTGGTGGCGTAGTGGTCAAGTGCTACAGCTGCTAACCAAAGGGTCGGCAGTTCGAATCCTCCAGGCGCTTCTTAGAAACTCTATGGGGCAGTTCTACTCTGTCCTATAGGGTCGCTATGAGTTGGAATCAACTTGACGGCAACATGTTTGGGTTTTTTTAGTATATATATGTATATAATGTGTGTATATACAATGTGTGTATACATATATGTGTGTCTACATATATGTTTATATACATATGTGTTTGTATATAAATATATGTATATACACACACACGGATTAATCCCTGCATGCTGCAGACACATTTGAAAATTCTCTATAAATGCACATGAAAGAGCAGCATATTCTGCAAATAGTAAAAGACATTTAACATAGAAGAAAAGACATTTAGTTGCGTAGTGATTCCAATTAAATAAAAATGAAATGCTAAAAAGCAGTTACTAAAGGTTTTATAACCTTCACAAAGTCATGCACATTTTATTGAAATATGTAGATGCCTCAGTTTGACTAATATAATTAGATAATAAATTAGATTTACGTATTCCAGGAAAGGCAGAGCCTCACCTAGTCCTTTGTTGTTATCTACACATCTACCTCATAGAGCAATTCTATTAGAAAATGTATTAAAACATTTATTTTTGCTAAATTAATATGAAGTACTCTATTATTAATATTGTTCAATAACTTCTGCATTTGGTTAGATCATCTTTCTTGGGAATAGGCATAAATATGGGTCTCTTCCAGTGAGTTGGCCAGGTAGCTGTCTTCCAAGTTTCTTAGCATAGATGAATGAGCACTTCCAGCACTGTATCCGTTAGTTGAAACATCTCAGTTAGTATTCCATCAATTCCTGGAGCTTTGTTTTTTGCCAGCGCCTTCAGTGCAGCTAGGACTTCTTCCTTCAGTACCATTGGTTCCTGATCATATGTTACCTCCTGAAATGGTTGAACATTGACCAATTCTTTTTGGTATAGTGACTGTGTGCGTTCCTTCCATCTTCTTTTGATGCCTCCTGTGTCGTTTGATATTTTCCTCATAGAATCCTTCAGTATTGCAACTTGAGGCTTGAATTTTTTCTTCAGTTCTTTCAGCTTGAGAAATGCTGAGTGTGTTCTTCCCTTTTGGTTTTCTATCCCTAGGTCTTTGCACATGTTATCATAATACTTTACTTTGTCTTCTCAAGCCTCCCTTTGAAATCTTTTGTTCAGCTCTTTTACTTCATCTCATTTTTTGCTTTTGCTTTAGCTACTCAACTTTCAAAAGTAAGTTTCAGAGCCTCTTCTGACATCCATTTAGGTCTTTTCTTTTTCTCCTGCCTTTTTAATGACCTCTTGCTTTCTTCATGTATGATGTCCTTAATGTCATTCCACAACTCATCTGGTCTTCAGTCATTAGTGTTCAATGCTTCAAATCTGTCCTTGAGATGGTCTCTAAATTCAGGTGGGACATACTCAGGGTCACACTCAGTGGCTCTCACTGACTTTTAATTTTCTTCAGTTTTAACTTGAACTTACGTAATTAATGATCTGATCCGCAGTTGGCCCCTGGCCTTGTTCTGACTGATGATATTGAGCTTTTCTATCATCTCTTTCCACAGATATAGTCAATTTAATTCCTGTGTATTCCATCTGCTGAGGTCCATGTGTATAACTGCCATTTATGTTGATGAAAAAAGGTATTTGATGAAGATCATTCAAAAGCAGCTGCAGCAGTGTATCGACAGGGAACTGCCAGAAATTCAAGATGGATTCAGAAGAGGATGTGAATCCAGGGATGTCATTGCTGATGTCAGATGGATCCTGGCTGAAGGCAGAGAGTACCAGAAAGATGCTTACCTGTGTTTTACCGACTATGTTAAGGCATTTGACTGCATGGATCATAACAAATTATGAATAACATTGTGGAGAATAGGAATTCCGGAACACTTAATTGTGTTCTTGAGGAATCTGTACGTGAATCAAGATGCAGTCATTAGAACAGAACAAAGGGATACTGCGTGGTTTAAAGTCAGGAAAGGTATGCGTCAGGGTTGTATTCTTTCAACATACTTATTCAATTTGTATGCTGAGCAAATCCTTGAGAAGCTGGACTATATGAAGCAAAATGGGGCATCAGGATTGGAGGAAGGCTCATTAACAACCTGTATTATGAAGATGACAAAACCTTGCTTGCCGAAAGTGAAAAGGACTTGAAGCACTTGCTGATGAAGATCAAAGATCACAGCCTTCCGCATGATTACACCTCAACATGAAAAAAAAACAAAAATCCTCACAACTGGACCAATAAGGAACATCATGATAAATGGAGAAAAGATTGAGGTTGTCAAGGATTTCATTTTACTTGGATCCACAATTAACACTCATAGAAGCAACAGTCAAGAAATCAAAAGATGCATTGCATTCGACAAATCGGCTGCAAAAGACCTTTTTAAAGTATTGAAAAGCAAAGATGTCAGGTTGAGGACTAAAGTGTGCCTGACCCATGGTGTTTTCAATCACCTCATGCATGAGAAAGCTGGACAATGAATAAGGAAGACTGAGGAAGAATTGATACCTTCAAACTGTGGTGTTGGCGAAGAATATTGAATATACTGTGGACTGTCAAAAGAACAAACAAATCTGTCTTGGAAGAAGTACAACCAGAATGCTCCTTAGAAGCAAAGATGGTGAGACTACATCTCACATACTTTGAACGTGTTATCAGGAGGGATCAGTCCCTGGAGAAGGACATCATGCTTGGTAAAGTGGAGGGTCAGCAAAAAAGAGGGAGACCCTCAAAGAGATGGATTGACACAGTGGCTGCAACAATGGGCTCAAGCATAGCAACAATTGTGAGGATGATGCAGGACCTGGTAGTGTTTCGTTCTTTTGTGCATAGAGTCGCTATGCGTCGGAACTGACTTGACAGCACCTAATCAAAACAACATTGTTAATAACTATTCATATTTTATGTCAATATTGTAAGTAATATTCAAAATATTTTCCACTTGCCCTGTATTAAACAACGGGAACAAAAGCTCAGTACATGAGTATATATAGACATATATACCAAAAAACCATGGCAATTCATTATGACCCCATCTGTTAGAGTAGAACTATTCCATATGGTTCTCTTGGCTTAATCTTTGCGGAAGCAGTTCACCAGGTCTCATTTCCACAGATCCACTGTGTAGGTTCGAATCACCAAATTTTATGTTAGCAGCCAACCACAAATCGCTTGCACCACCACATCCACACACACACACACGTACACACAAACACACACACAGAGATTATTCAATTGTTGTACCATACTGAACTAATTAAGAATACTATCTGTAGTGTCAGCAAACCTGGGATCCTACACTGAGTCTGTCACTTGCCAGGTCTTGGTTTTGGCATCTATTAAATATAACAATGGTACCTACACAATTGGAACCTTGTAAGAATTGATTGAAATATGTGTCAGACACACAGTCTCTTCTGTGTGCCTGTACTTGACAACTGAATTTCTCTTTACAAGTGTACTCAGGTCACGTTACTTTACTGTGTTAAGGAAAGAGCCCTTGCTGATTTCTCAGATGTGGGTTACCTGACAGCTTCCACATTCACAGGGCAGGGCCTGCTGCTCAATCCTGAAAAACTGAGAGGGCACACAGCTCAGAGCCCTGCTAAAGGATTGGCATGTAAACATGACAGTCTTTTCCTTCCCAGAGTCTTGGAGCAGAAGGCTTATGCAGCTCTTGGGCAGAAACCTGGAGAAGGACAGACTTGAATCCAAGGTGAAGAAGTGTTGGATCAGTCAGGATAGAAGCCATCCATAGTACATATTCCCCCAGTGACTTCTTTAGTCATGATTCCAGCTTGGAGCATCTGTTCTACATTTTTTGCTTTGGCCCACACCTTAGTAGGAAATTCATATTTGCACACAAGTAAGTGTAATTGTAGCCAGCCTACTCTGGCAGGATGCATTGCTCTGAGGCTAAAATTACCTACACTCTTTCTGGTTAGATACACAAATCCCAGTGCTTTCACACTTGCTAGCTGTGATCTTGGGATATTCAAGGTCAAGTTTTTTCATACATAAAAAAGGTCTAACAATATCTACCAAGCATGCTTCTTATAAAGACTGACACTGATAATGTTTATAAAGTATGCATCATATGGTTGTTAAAGAGATAGCTATTATTATTACAATGATCATCAGCTCCTGCCATTGCTACTCAGCCCTGAGTATATAGACGCTCAAAAAAGCCTTCCTTTAATATTTCAGCAGGAGAAAGTGACACTGGACTAAACCTTGATGATTTTCGCTTCCTTCTACTGCAAACTTGATATTTCTCATAGAAAATATACCTGACAGACTCGCTTTCCAGGTCAACAGAGACTTCCATACTCATACAAACTCTGCTGCCTTACATGATTCATTTAAGAAAGGCAATGCAAAAGAAAAGAAGCTATATCCAGAATCTGAAATTGTCCAAAAAAAAAATGAAAGCTAGTCTCTAAAATCGTAGGGCCTGTGTTCTACAGAAAACAAAGTCATTACTAAGGAAACTTGATAAGACTCTCAATAGTCTGTGAAAATGAAGCCTGAGAATTTGTTTAATTGCTATATCTCATTTTACTCTATAGGTTCATCTTATTTTTATAATAAACATCTAAAATATAACCACCATGTAGCAAAATTGTTTAAAATTTTATTTTAGCCATTTCCAAAAGCATGTGTCGATATTTTAGTACAGTCCTAGCAAAACGTAGAAAGGCAGTCAATTACAAATACTGAGTGCTAACTGTATACTGGCCATTTTTACACATGTCCTCTGCTATATGAGTCTGAATCAACTCAACGGCACTATGTTATAACCCACAGAACTACCCAGTGAAGAAGTTATTGTTATCATTATCATTACCCTTGTTTTGTTAATGAGGAATCAGACCCAAAGAGGAAAAGTGACTTATATAAGGTCACACAGCTAAGTGATGAAGCCAAGACCCCAGCCCAAACCTTCTGATTCTACAAACAGTTCTATTTTTCCAGTGAAATTGCTACACTATTCACTGAGATTTTTATGCAACCTAACCAGCCCAAACCTTCTGATTCTACAAAGAGTTCTATTTTTCCAGTGAAATTGCTACATTATTCACTGAGATTTTCACATAACCTGACCACTGTATTTCAATCCACGAGAGGATAAAAAATAAATATGATGGGCATTCTATGTTAAAATAGCAGAATAAACCTGAATTAAACTATCTCTTTTTCCCATGACTATCAAAATAACAAACAGGAAAGAATATTTTCAAAAAGAAAAACACTTAGCTGGCAACAACTAGAGAAAAGGACAGTCTATAAACAAAAATTTTAAAACTCACAGTCAAAGAAGGAAAGAGAAGATGCTGAATAGAGGCAAGAGGCATAGTACGACAAAGTATGGCAAAAACCCTAAAAGCACCTACTAAAACTCTCAAATACAAAGAGAGGCAAACTGAGGGGTGCCATCTTTGCTCCAATTCTTACTGAGGAATAATGGAAATACTTGTTGAGGAAAACAGATAAATGAGGAAAGTAAACAACAGGGCTGATTGACAGAAATAACGCCTCCAAAAGTAGAACAATGGGCTGAAATCTGAGTGTTCCCCATGAAACTGTAAATGTCACCTTCCCAACCAAAAGGAGTGAAACATCTTAAAATATGGTTCACAGACTTTCAGAAGAGTACCGCCAAAGTAAAGACTACATACCTGCTCAACTCGGTTCCCCCTCTCCTCCTGCCAATCCCTCAGGCTACAGAAAAATAGAGAGCATATGAAAGGCTAACTCTTCTAACTTGTTGAAAGGGAAAGATACCATTCTTAAATATACCAATTGAGATACTACATCATATTGAATAAAAGTCTGGACAGAGCCACCCAAGCACAGACAAGATGAAAGAATTCACATACCAACTAGGCAAATTAATTGCAGTAAAAAGAAAAACTTTTGCATGGTAGAAACGTAACCTAGAAGAAAACATAAAAAAACAAACTTGTTGCCGTCAAGTCAATTCTGACTCATAGTGGCCCTATAGGACAGAGTAGAACTGCCCCATAGGGTTTCCGTGGAGCAGCTGGTAGATTTGAACTGCTGACCTTTCAGTTAGCAGCTGAGCTCTTAACCACTGTACAACCAGGTCCCCAGAAGAAAGCATAAACCCCTCCAAAATAGAAGAAAAGTCAGCATGCTATAGACAACTTTTTGTGAATATTAATTGAACCAATAAGAACTCAAAGATGTGATAATAAAACTGCAGAATGAGATTTTAAAAAAAAAGATTGCTGACCTACACGTACAAACAGAGAATTATATCTATATAAAAATGACTAAATACATTAGAAAAAATATAGGACAAAGTAAACATGGCTAAAACTAACTAATATCGTAGAGAAAGGACTTGAAATTTTTCAATAAAAGCAGGTTCAAAAAAAACAAAAAGGTTGAAATTAATAGAAAGACGCTAATAGACATGAAGAAAGGACAAGTATATTCCAACATAATAATGATTGGTAACCCTGAAGTCAAGAATGCAATTGAAGAAAAATAAATAAAGAAATAAAACATGCAATTCAAATAATGTTTACCTGAAATGAACAGCAACAACAAAAACTGAATCTGCAAATTAAAAGATTATATAATGTTGCTGGGGTATTTGGTATAGGATGTTTGAATCCGCAAATCAAAAGATTATATAATGTTTCAGGAAAAGTTGGTATAGGATGTCCAACTTCAAGACACATTATCGTTTGTAATTTCAAGGATAAGTAAGAATTTCCCAAGCCTCCAGGGAGAAAAAGCAAGGCATATTGAAGGGGAGAAATAACAGGTTGACCTCAGACTTTTCTACTGCAACATACAATAATAGACTGAGTCAAAACTAATGAGTAATCCAAGGATAAGTCACTGAACAAAGCTACTGTTCAAATATAAAACAAATAGGAAAGAACCTAGAGGACTGTCTATGGACATTCTTTGAAAATTGACTCGAAGATGAAATCTAGCCAAAATAAAGAACAAGGAATGTTGGTGAGCACAAAAAACAAATATAGAATTAATAGGAAACGACCATGGGGACTATAGTTATAAGTCAGAATGTTATTTTATATATGGGGAGCAGGTTAAAAAAAAATTAAAACAAATAAAGTTGGGGTGTGAAGAACAGAGTAAAGGGATTGTGACTATCTTTTATAACAGGGAGTCAGTCAACACAGAGTTAAAGGGAAATATAGTTTTAAAAACTTGATTCAATCTCTCATAGCTTTTATAACCCCTTTTTTCATATCAGAAGTATCTTCTGAGCAATAATATTTCTTGTGGTGAAGAAAAATTGATGAATTTTCTCAATGTCTCCAATTGTACTGGGATGCTGGGTTTTTTTCTGCTGAAACATTTTAGTACATTTAAATAGTTTTCATTAAAACTTGCATGGTTCTATTTAATAAAAGTATGTGTCAACTTGACTAGGCTATGGTGCCCAGCTGTTTGGTCAAACACTAGTATATAGATATTGTTGTGAATTAAATGTGTTAAATTAGTTGGCCTTAAGTAAAGCAGATCACTTTCTATAATGTGGGTGGGCCTCATCCAATCAGTTGAAGACCTTAAGAGCGAAATAAGAGTATTCCCTAGGGCATATAAATAGACATCTCCCCAGAACTCCTCCACTCCTGTTTTCCCATCTCCTGCCTACCAATTTGGGGACACAAGACTGATGGTAACACCAGCCTGTTTCCTAATCTACAGATTTTGGGCTTGCGATCCCCCAAAATCATGTGAGGCAATTCCTTGAATCAATCTTTCTTTCCATGTACACATACACACACAGATACACACACAGGCACACATATACATACACATACACATACACATACACATACACATACACATACACATACACATACACATACACATACACATACACATACACATACACATACACATACCAAAAAACCCATTGACGTTAAATCAATTCTGACTCCTAGAGACACTACAGGGTAGAGTAGATCTGCCCCATAGGGTTTCCAATGCTATAAATTTTTACTGAAGTAGGCTGCCACGTTTTTCTTCCAAGGAGCAGCTGGTGAGTTTGAACCTCTGACATTTTGGTTAGCAGCTGAGCACTTTAACCACTGCACCACAAGGGCCCCTTACACACACACACATACACATACATAAAAATATATCTATATACATAAAAATATTTCTGGAATGATGTAGAACAAAAGAAAACAAAGATTCCATCTGGGTCATTAGAATTTTTTTTTTCTCTTTCCTTATTCTCTTTGTGATCTTGCATCACATCTACAAAAAATGAGGGGGGCTGGATAATTTTTTTAAGAGTGAAACAAAATGCCAAAACCCAGTGCCATAGGCCTAAAACTAAAGACTTTGTTACCAAATGCTTTTTAAAAGAATGGACAATTAAATCATAACTTCTGAGGGAATTTGAACAGTGGGGATAGGATATACGTGATAAAGAGATCTGAACGAGCTAATGTTGATCAGAGATATTTCCTGGAGTTAAGTATTAACAGTTTCAGAAAGAAAGAATTAGCAAAGGCTGAAAGATAAAAGTAAAAAGGATCTCTCAAAAAATCAGGGAAAGTATAAAATAGGTGCAATAGACTAGATTTACCTGGAACGATACTGCTTTGTTTTAAATAAATAAGAAAAAGGAAGAGAAAAAAAAAAAAAGAGAGAGATAAGAAGGACAGAAGAGGCAGAAGGGAGAGGAGTGTTTACAGGAAGGAGATAGAAGAAGGGGATGAGAGGAAAGAAGGAGAAAAAGGAAAAGGAGGAGAAAGGGAAGAGAGAGGAGACAAAGAAGAGAAAAAAATGAAAAGAAGGAGAAGGTTGAGAATAGCAAAATTTCTATTAGGACCTTTACATGTTTCCATGTAACAATTACAATGATGTGAGACATTAAAAAAAAAAAAAAAAGAAGAAGAAGAAACAAAGATTAGAGATTAAGTACCATATCCAGTTTGTGAAGCTAGTAAATATCAGAACCAGAATTTCTGCCATAAAACTGTAGAGATATTTCTAGAATTGCCTCCAAACTAATGTAAGAATTTGAAGATGAGTATATCTACATACTCCATAACCTTCCCTCATGGGTAATTCAAACTAGTCACTCAATTCCAAGACTTTACAAAAGGAAGAAGACCTATTGACTGAGTTTTGTGGATAAAAAAGAGAAATATAGAGATTTATAAAATTGTATATATTTAGTTTTCTCTCTCATGTCACATGGCAGTATTACTTTCACTGTCCAAGTTTGCTCTCAAGTTTGATACAGTTGGCCAAAGAGAGGTATCATATTGACTCTCATGGACCATGACTTGGCTGCTGCTGGGACTCCATTTTTAGATACTTTGCTTTTTCTTACAGGGGAAGTGATTGGGCTCATGCTGGATCTTAAGGCATTGTCCTAACATCCAAGATGCGTAACCTTAACCCTTGACCAAGGTTCTTACTCTTATAGTCCTCCAACTGCACTGTCTTCCTGTCCATCAATAGTAGGCCTGCTTCTACCTGTTCTGTGTTGTCTAAGGCTGTTATTTGTATCAGTACATTTGTCATACAGGACTAGTCTGTGCTGTGATAATTTTTTTAAAAACCATTCTCTAAATATGTCCACTGGATATTGGTGATATTTCTGATCCATGTCATCCTCACCCTGCAATCTAGATTGGTGAAATCATTCCCATTAGGAAAATCACAGTGCCGGTGGCAGCAGGCCAGAATGTGGCACATAAGCAGTAAATGCTCCCACTAAGAAATCACACATGTGATGACTTCTTGAGCAGAGTAAGTCAGCTTAACATACCTAATTTCAAGAGTAAGTAGAAGCATAATCTTCCATGTGCCCATTACTAATGCAGAATCAGGAGTTGCTTATTACAAGTAAGGCTCTCCACAATAAAAATTATTGGTTTATTTCTGCCTAAGTTTTATCCTCAACTTAGCTGTCTTATGTAATGGAATTAAAATTTCCATATGGTCAATATAACTAGCCTGTAAAAAGTTATCTTGTATTTATCATCAATTTTAAACTAAAGCATGTTGTTGTTAGTTGTTGGCCTCAGCTCATGGATAATAGAATAAAACATTGCCAGTCCTGTGCTATCTTCATGATTGTTAATATGTTTGAGTCCACTGTTGCGGCTACTGTGTCAACCCATCTCATTAAGGGTTTCTCTCATTTTTACTGACCCACTACTTTACCAATCAAGATGTCATTTCTAGTGATCGGTCTTTCCTGAAGATGTGTCCAAAGCAAGCTGAAGTCTCACCATCCTTGCTTCTAAGGGCATGTTGTATTTCTCCTAAGACTGATTTCTTCGTGCTTCTGTCAGTCCATGGCATATTCAATGTTCTTCACCAACACCACAATTTGAATGCCTGAATTCATCTATCTTCCTTTTCATTGTCCTGTTTTTGCATGCATATGCATGGCTTTGGTCAGGCAATCCTTAATCACTTCTTTGGTTTTTAAAACTCTAAGTTCTTTTCCAGCAGATTTTCCCAATACAAGACGTTGTTTGATTTCTTGACTGCTGCTTTTATGGACATTGATTGTTGATCCAAGAAAAATGAAATTGCTGACAACTTCAATTTTTTTCCATTTATTATGCTGTTGTTATTACTCTAAACAAAATCTGAATAATTTTACGCCTTTATCAAAAGGAGATAATTGCAATGATATTATGACAGACATTCCTCATATACAAGCTAACGCTTTACCCTTTTTTTCTTGATTTCTCCCAGATGACATTACACACGACTTGAAAGAAAAAAAGAAGTAAAAAGGAAAGAAAGAGAGGGAAAGAAAAAAAGAAAAGAGATATTTATCCTGAGAATCAGCTCGTAAATATAAAGGATAAAGTAAGGAAAGCTACTACAGTTTGTTAAAGAGGTGAACATTGTGAGAAAATCCATTTGAATTAAATCGTTTCAGCCATTTAGCAAAAGTTGTATAGTTTTAAGGCAAAGAGGGAAGAAATTTTTCCAGATTCACTGAAAAACTACAGAAGAGAAATCCAGAGTAATACAAAAAATTAATACTTGAAAAAATCTTATTCATTAAAAGATGAGGACAATTAGAAAAATCCTTCATGAGTAAGCCAACACCAGACATACCCTAAATATTGCCTAGCCATCAAATGATAGTTCAAAACTGATATAATTATAGTTTTTTTTTTTGTTTTCTTTTTAGTGTTTTGAATGTCTAATGGGTTATGGTTTAATCTTATTGCTTTGGATTTTTTTCATATAGCCCAAGTAGTGATTAAGAAAGAAGTAAGTATCCCTCTTTTGAATATGCAGTTTGTTTTTTTTTTTAATGGAAACCCTGGTGGCATAGTGGTTAAGTGCTATGGCTGCGAATCAAAGGGTCAGCAGTTCGAATCTGCCAGGCGCTCCTTGGAAACTCTATGGGGCAGTACTACTCTGCCCTATACGGTCACTATGAGTTGGAATCGACTCGACAGCACTAGGTTTGGCCTTTTTTTTTTTTTTTTTGAATAACTAACTCACATTTTAGCATCAGTCTCTACAAAACATAACAATTCTCTCATTTCCCTTAAAGGTACAAAGGTTGCCAGTCTCAACAATTGAGAAAATCACTAACAAATTCTTTCAGTACCTAAGACTACAGAGTCGCTATAAGTTGGAATCAACTTGATGGCACCTACCAATGACAACAAAGACTTTTTGCATCTGCTTGCATGTTTAGATGGTTGGGTGATTTCACATTCAAATCAGGAATGAGAAAAAATAAGTCTTGTGAAGAACTACGAATAAGCTCAATCCAACAGCTGGCCTACCACAAGGCAAATTAGTGTTTTGGATTCTGTATGTTCAAGACTTTTGTAGAAAACAAGCTTTTTGCCAGACCAAACTAAATTAAAAAGAGAAAGCAGAACTTAACGTGCTTTTTGACAGTCTTTCCTGTTCATTCATAAATGTGAAATTTGTATAAACTATACAGTAGGTGGCCTAGTGGCACAGTGGTTAAGAGCTCAGCTGCTAACCAAGTAGTTGGCAGCTCCAATCCACCAGCCACTCCTTCGAAAGCCTATGAGGCAGTTCTACTCTGTCCTGTAGGGTCACTATGAGTCGGAATAGACTGCATTGGTATATAATAGTAAAAAAACAAACCTGTTGCCATAGAGTTGATTCCAACTCATAACGAACTTATAAGACATAGTAGAACTGCCCCATAGGGTTTCCAAGGAGCACCTGGTGGATTTAGACTGCCAACGTTTTGGTCAGCAGCCGTAGCACTTAACCACTATGCCACCAGGGTTTCCAATAGTAATGCATGCATATCTCCAGGAATTCATAGGGAAACAAATTTTCTTTGGGAGATTTCATTGGGAGAATCTGTTGAACTAGATATTATTGCACATCTTCAAACTACTAAACACTATAAAATCCAGAACTTGAAAAAATATTAATTTCAAGGTTGCTTAAAGAATAAGAGAAATTGCTGCAGCTTGCACATGATTTATTGACCAAAAGAACCAAAAATGAAATCAAACAATCAGATCACAGCAGTACCCTGGTTATGTTCTAGTCATAGCACATCCACACCTGAAAAAAAAAAGTTCCCATTAATTCCTACAACACACCCAAACAGTTGTTTGATTAGATTGGCTAGAGAACATAATATATACTCCCTTTTATTTATATTAATAGATATGACACTATAAATAGCACAAAGCAACTGGAAAAGTAAATTACCCGTACTTAATGGTGAATATAAAAACATAATAAAATTATAGCCATTGCCAAAACGTCTACAAATGGAGAGATGTTATAAGGGCAGAAAAGTTGAAACAGTAGATACCTCAACAGTAAAGCAAACAACGGTAAAAGTAATTTGCTTCATGTGTGTCTCAACGATGTGGAATGACGCATAGCCACGAAAGGGGTATCTCTATATCAATTGAACCTTAGGGTTTTACTTGGAAACCTGGTGGTGCAGTGGTTAAGCAATCAGCTGCTAACCAAAAAGCTGACAGTTCGAATCCACCAGCAGCTCCTTGGAAACCCTATGGGGCAGTTCTACTCTTTCCTATAGGGTCACTATGAGTCGAAATCGACTTGACCACGAGTGGTTTATTGATTTGGTAGTGCTCTTGTTTTGCTTGCTCTAGTCAATACTCTGTTATCTACCCAGTGTGAGACTGGAGGATAGGGTGGTAGGAGTACAGGAGAGAAAAATATCTCCTGAGTTTTTTAGCACAATATTCTGTTGAAGCTATGGTGCTGTCGTCGGACCTGGGCCATGTGTGTGGTGAAAATACCTAGAATTGGCTGGGAAAATGTTTCCTCCAAGGTGCTGAATTCATGATAGTTGTTAATTGTTCTCTAATCAGCTAATGTTTCCAGTGGTTGGATTATCTAGCATAATAACGGAGTGAGACAACCCTTATATCTTTCCCACTAGTTAGTTCATAGATTGTTAATTGGCCCATACACCAATATTTAGACCAGCGCTTCTCAAACTTTAACGTCCATGCACATTCCTGGCAATTCAGATTCAGCAGGTCTCAGGTAGGGCCTGAGTGCTCCATTTCCTGCAAGCTCCCAAGCGAGGCCAATGCCAATGCTGCTGACCCATGCGCCACACTTTGAACAGCCAAGATTTAGAGACATCATCTTTACTTCCAAGTAAAGTGGCTGAAGACTTCCATGGGCCTAGCAGCTTCTGCTGCATTACGTTCAATTCTAGGCCTTTTTCCTCTATCGAAGCGAAGCTATAGTTAAAAGTCTAAATCAGGGGTCATCTGTGAGGCAAATGAATGTCACTCACAGTAGTTGGTCTTCATTTCTGCTATCAGCAAGCCACAAACTGGTGCCTGTCTGTGCATGAAGAAGAAAAATAGAAATGAATAAAAACAAAAGCATTTCCCCTTGGGCAGAAACAATCCACTGTTCCAAGTATTATTTTCTGGCTACATAACCATTGCAGGCAGAACTCTGTCTGCTAAGTGGAACTAACTACTACAGACCTCCACTTTCTCAGGACACCCCCATTCAATGCATTCTCTTGACAAACACCTGAGCTTGCTTGCCTATCTCGCCAGAACAGAGCAACACACATTTCCAAGTTACTTTCTGTGGTACCAAGCCTATCGATAAGAAAAATTATGCCATATATTAGAATGCCATTTAAGCACTTTTGGAAAGAGAAGCTCTTCAGTGCCTATATTAGAGATTATAGAAATGGAAATGCCAACTTCAGTTTTCCATTTCGTTTTAGTTAAAATTTTGTCCTGGCTTGACAAAGCAACTGTTTAAACACAAAATTCTGTCATGTATTTACCCAGTAGACACCGGGGTAATGAAACATAAAGATATCATCTCGTGAATGCCCAGAGGCAGTTGCAACTTTACAAGAAAAAAAAATGAGTTCTGCTTTGCCCCAGATTCTAAATGGTCAGCCACATGATTGGAAGTAGCAGCCCAGGTGAGAAGGCCGGCTGTGTCATCAGATGCATTACCCATTCTTTGGGACGCACAGTATTTTACACTCTTTGGTGACAGAAGCTGTCACACAGATGTGAAACAAGGGAGCTGAGAGGTGCTTTCGGTCACTTTACGTTATGAATTTCTTCCAGTGAAATCTCTCACTTCTGTTCTTTTAGCATCGTCCTGACTCTCTCATTTTCTCTGCTGCTTTTGACACTTGACACTTTTAAAAGGAGCAAAGAAGCAGAAGGTTTCTGTATGTAGACAACTCTCCGTTTTCTAAACACTTTGAGAGAAAGAACTATTCTGGCTAATTAGATATTCTGATTAGAGAATCTTATTAGAGAAATGCAATGGTAATACATTCAAATATGTGCACCATTAAACCTAAGTTGTGAGCAATGAAACATTTCTTTGAGGATACAGAAGCTTTTTAACATTGCATGACAGACATGCGGAAATACTGGCTAATGGCGCAGTCTAGCTGATTAAATGCAACACGACATTTTTATCAAGTGCCAAGGCAATAATGGTACGCAGTTGCTAGATTGCTAAAATAAAGTGAGTTACTGGTTCACATAGGTATCATCTAACATCTAGATCACGCTGTTTCCCAAACATAGAAAAATCACTAGCCTAATGAGTTTTTTTTTTTTTTAATGAGTTAGGTTGCTTGACACCTTATCTACATGGGCTCATGCATTTAGGTAACGTACCTGAAAGATCTGGAGAGGGTTTTCAGGGTATTTAAATTTCCGATATCCTAGAGTAGAACTGGAAAATGGATTTGTCTCCAATATGTTGAAGACATTCTGGTGCTGTGAAGCGAGTGTTTTAACACAACTTAACTCCCATAGGTACACCCTTTCCTCTGTCCTACATTCTCACCTGAGGGTCACCAGCAGTAAGCCACACTCTTACCTTTCCCTCTGCTTCACAGCAGGCCCACTTGGCTCTGCAGAAAGGCATTTCAGCAATAATATAACTGATTTTTTTTTGAATCAGGTTTTCGTGCCTATTTAATGAAAAATTTGTAGCAGTTTTCATTACTAAAAATTTATGAGCTTATAAAAGGGAAGTGAACTAACATTTACGGAATGGCCACTATGTTGTCTCCACTCAGGTAGGCACCCTGGATGCTTTATATGCATGATATCACTTAATCTCCACCAAAAATCTGTGGGGTAGTTATTACTTCCACTTTCCAGATAAGAACACGGAGCCTCAGAGAGCACAAATTTGTCCCTGGTCACACAACTAGCTACCAATAGAGCTAAAATATGAACCCATATCCATGTGATTCTGATACTCATATATTTTGATCATATCATACTCTAGCATACATAAAAAATATGATATATTAACTAGACACAATAATTTAGCCTATGCTCAGCAATTTGTATGCTTGGTTTACATCTATTCATTTATCTAATTATAAAAAGTAATATAACTCATTGCTAGAAAACTAAGAAAATACTGTACACTGCAAAGAAAATAAATACTACCCATATACTTGTCACCGTGAGAGACTCACTAACAATATTGGGTGGGTTTATATAAACTTAACTTTTATGAGCTAAGATTCATAATGTTTTTATCTTTTCTAATCAGTAGTTGCACTTGAAAATGTATCATGATCATTTTCCATATTATTAAATATGGTCCTGAAGCATGATTTTCATGGCTATATATCATCCCATATTATGAAGACATTGTAATTCAATCGGTCCCTATTGTTAAATATGCCTGTTCCCAATTACAATTATTCTTTAAAAATTAAGAGGCGGTGTGATACAATTAAAACAAGTTGGAACTGAAAATATAGAAAATTGAATTCTAGACTTGTTACTTCTTAGCTCTGAAACTTTTTTAAAAAAGGGCATTTAACTTTTCTGGTATTGATTTTTATCTGCAAAATAATTTTGAAAAATAGAGTAGATAACCACTTTCACATGTTTTAGATTATCTGATTCTAGGAATACTATACACATGACTCTAAAACTATGATGCTCAAACTGGGGTATGTGTATACCCAAAGGAGACAATTGGGAGAAGAGAGTTACAGACCTACAAACCTATAGGTTGGATAAATGTGGCAGGCTTCACTTTCTGAAAGATCCAATCTATTCAGTTTTTTTTTCCCCCAACAGTCTGAAATGTTATTTTGACAAGTACTAATGTGTTAATGGAATAAAATGCAATATTTTGCATGGGTGTTACTCCCTAAACAGAAAACCTTAAGATATCAAACCGCAGCTTCCTAAGATATATAATGATCTCCTGTATTACTAGATATATCTTGGTCGAAATTTTTGGAAATTTGCCCAACATTGTTCTAAAGCATACAGGGTTGCTATAAGTCAGAATCAACTTGACACCAATAGATCTGTCCTAAGACACTATAGTTATGCTAGTAACTAATCAGATATTCCCATGTAAATGATAGGACTTGGTGACACAGATTTCTTTCCAATGTCTTTCTTCAGATCCTATGGGCAGCTGACCGTTTTTCTAGATTGAAACATAATAAATAGTAATACCTTTCCTTTCATTTCACCTCAGATGGATTCTTCTGAAAGGGTAAAGCTTCAAAAAGTATTATCTCCTGAGGTCCTGTTAGGAACATGAGTCTTCACACCATTAGTAAAAAGTGTCATTGAGAAGAAGTTAGTCTTCTGACTCCTAAGCATTTTCCCCTCTTGTTCTTTTCCTATTGTTGTTTGTTCTTCAATCTTTGGTTCACCTGCCACCATCCCAGGAGTTAACTCTTCTGTTTTGTAGCTATATTAGACACAATTTTCATTCATTATTTATTAAGTTAGGTATTTATGTAATGTACAGGATGTATCTCATTTAAGCTACCCTTTCCCAGTGAAAGTTAAAAACGGGCATGTGTTCATCACACACACACACTGTTACACACAGGGATCCTTGAGATTCCTCTTGCTTTGAATGGTTTGCAAAGACACCCAGAGTGGCTGTTGTTGAGACGAGAATCACCATCTGCACCAATAAAGATGGGGTGAATTAGTTGGAAATTATTCATGTCGGCAGTCAATGCTTGAAAACCAGTGCCCCCTGATAGTCTGAAGAAATACGAATTGGCCTAACAGTAGTCAGGCAACTGATGTCATGAAAATTCAATAGGATCATAAAGAGATTTAATATGCTCTGCCCATCCTTCAAGGCTTGGCTTGTTTTTGTGGGAATACACAGTAATGGGGAAACAGTACGCTTTGTGGTTTATCTTACCTGATAACTCATTGAGATTAAGACTCCTTTCAGTGATGCAAATATAAATATGAATGTCATGTGGCTCATTCCATCAAAGAGTTCAAAGTCTATAGGCCAAAAATTAAAAGTTCCTAAATATAGGGTAAATAATACTTTTGTGGGGTTTATTTTTGTTTTGTGTTGTGTTTTAGAACTAACCCGATTCATAAAACTATTTGTCAAGATTCCAGGAACATGCAGATACCGAGGCTAATATTTCAGTGTTGACATGTTATGTTTGTGTAAAGATTTACAGCGCCCTTCCACATTCAATGCCACATTTGATGGCACAGGAGGCAGGAGAAGTAGATAAAGCCACAGTCATCCACATTTGAAAAAGGAGCCAGAGTGATGAGATAACTTCTTCAAGGTTGGACAAGTAGAGTGGGAGTCAGGACTTAAACTGACTTTTTAAAATTACAAGTCTAATGCTGTTTTCACTCTTCTTTGATGTGTATCAAATGATTTGAAAAGCTTGTTCAATGCTAAATACTCTATAAAATCAAGAATTAGATTGAAATAGAAAACAGTCATGTATGGACAATATTATTCTCTATATTCCACCTTGTTCTATTCTAAATTTTCTGATCACTTTGAGAGTAATAGAAAATTAGGGCAGTATGGGACAGATGGACCAGAATAAATTGAAGAAGAAAATGTATTTATTGAAGTAGAATAGGAAAATCAGTAATAAAGTGTTTTGCATTTGGTAATAAAAAAAAAAAAAATTGTTGCTGTCGAGTTGATTTTGACGCATAGAGTACAGGACAGAGTAGAACTGCCTCATAGAGTTTCCAAGGAGCAGCTGGTGGATTTGAACTTTGACTTTTTGATTAGCACCTGTATCACTTAACCACTGTGCCACCAGGGCTCCAATTGGTAATAAACTTTATTTGAAAGAAGTTAACTATTTGGACATAAATACTACTTGGAGGCATTTAAGTTGTGCTAAAATTATTCTGGCTAGTACAACAAGTGAAAGGAGGCTGTGGAAGGCTTACAAGAGTGAAGTAAACTGAGAAAACTGTGGAGCCCGGATAAATGAGAAGAAGGGTTTCCCTGGCCAGAAGCTGGACCACACAGGCTCCACTCAGTGTGGCCATAATTAAAGACCCCATCTTCACGTTAAATACATTATAATAATAAAAGTGACCTATGAAGTAAATAGTACATAGAGCAGGGAAATACATGGCCTTGCTAGTTCTACTTTGAGGAAGGAATAAAGAGAAATGTGTGCAAAAAACAATGAATAACTTTACAAAACTTGTAAAAAAATGTTTTGTTTTGTTTTTCTGTGCCAACATGTTTGTTAATTTCTTCAATACCACAGGTTGACTGGATTTCCTTTTGGCTCTGTCAGTTAATGTAAATAAACTCAGTGTTTGGGGTATCTACACTGACCTTCCTTCCTCTTCTACCTGATTGTCAGTAGGAGGAAATCTTAGGACAGGGAGAAGTTTGGCTAGCTTGATAAATTTGTGTGGGTTCCAAACAGATGTGACAGCAGCTACCTGAATGTATCTCCCTGGATTTCTTTCCCTCAAGCACACTCAAAAGGTTAAGGGTGTTTGAAAGCAAAGAGTTGACAAGGACATCCAAAGAAGAACACTACTGCCATACTGTATAAACATGAGTGCCAACTGCCTTTCTAGGTCGCTCCTGTTTTTGTCCATTGGTCCATACTCTGTAAGAGAAACCACCATAAAAGAGGTGTTTAAATAATCTACAGAAACTCTCGTGACATTGATTTTACCCCTTCTGTGGGCCAGAGTTCAACAACAAAAACTTTACATGAAAGAGTTGGAAAAAAACGCCAGGTCTCAAAAAGTCTCCTGGGTCAATGCCCAATTTCCTTCAGCACAGAGGGACAGCTTTGCCTTTGTCTATTACCAGATACGTCCTTCAAATTGACGCCATCTGTTCCATGAACTTCTAAGAGTTGGGCCAAGGGAACTTTAAACCAAGAAACCATTTCACCAAATGTTAGTCAGAGTGTCTGGCATCTGGCCGAAACCGAAAAAGCTCAGAAATTGATGTTTTGGAAGTCTGCAGCCTTCTCTGGAATTTTACAAAGTACAATGTGCACTTAAAATTAATATTTATTTTATGCTTCTCATTGTAAAAGGATTTGATGTTCATTATAATTTTTTAAATCAAAAAGAATAAAAATCATTCATAATTGCACCACACTGATTTAACTACCCTGATGATGCTTTTGTAGTTCCCTGTATTCTTTTATATATTATTTGTTTTGATAAAAACCAGCACCATATTCTATATACTGCTGTGTATATCATCTCCCCTCTATAGTTCTCATGTCACTTAATAGTCTCTTAAAATTTTACTCTACCACAAGATAGTGCCATTATAAATCAATCCTAAACTGATATATATACAGATTGTTTCCAATTATAAATAGAATATTTTAGAGACTGTCTTTGCTTATATAATACCGTATGCATCTTTAATGACTGCCTTAATTTTTTTTCTAGAATCATAATTATTATAACAAAATCAGTTCATAAATCCTGATTTTGCCAAATCGACTTCTAGAAAGTTGGTATTTTCTCATGAGCAGTCTATGTGGCTAAGGATCTCTGAGTTGCTATATTCTGTCAATGGGGGAATGACCATATGTCCCAGGAGGATATATGCAAAACATGCACTTATTGTGATTTCGAATTTTGATTCCTCGCAAGATTAATCACCTGTTTGTTTGAAACTTGTGCATCTCAATACACACCCATGTAAATGCTGCTTTCTTACCACAGGACAAGAATCTAAGTTCTGTGACATGCCCTGTTACACAGCCTGCTCTAAACTGTCCTGCCAAGGCTGCACTGAAGGGATTCTGTCCTGAGCCCCTCTGCCCACTGCTTGGCCTTCCAGCACTTTCTCAGGAGGAAGAGGTACAGTGTTCAATGACACTTTTCAATCTGACTGCATCTAAAGCATACACAGAGAAAATTCCTCAACACTCACACCTTTTTGTAGGTTTCAGTTGTTGTCAGTTTCCTCCAGATTATTTTTGAATATTGTATATATCTTTTCATTTGTACTAGTGTTATCATTGCACCTTTAAGCCTGCAAGCTTCTTGGGTTTTGTTCTTAGTGACCAACACTACACATACAAATTCACCTCCTTGAGGCCTTCGCTCATGAGCACCCCTTTTCTTCCCTCTGCAGGCATCTCCTTCCCAAAGGCACCCTCTTCTCCAACCATCTACTATAAGCCAGTTTTATTCTCAGCTTGGCATGAAAGAAACTTTCAAGAGTGTTAGATGATAACCAGTATATTAGCTGTGTTTTCACTCATGCTGTGTTTTCTTTTGTTGAAAAACTTTAATGAAAATTAAAGAAAAATAGTGTGCAAGGTCCAAAGGAACAAAAGTTTAATGATAGATAATGGGAAAAACACTCAGGAATGGAGAACCTTATTCGGTGCTCTGTTAGACCAAGTTGTTGCCAGCGGAAAGACTGGTACTTTGCCTTAAAATGCAAATATGAAGCAAAGTACATCTCCACTGTTCTTAGGCTCTCAATTCCACTTTTTTTTTTTCTTTTACCGAAATAATAAATTCTTATTTCTGCAAAATTGCTGGCATTGGCAGCTTTGTTTCCATCACTTGGCTCCATGTTGTAAGTTCACGGAGTACTGAACAGGGCCTGCTCTCACAAACCTGGTCATAAGCTTAAGTTTATAGCATTTTAAAACAAGGAGAGACCTTAAGGCTATCTGATGAACCTCAGAAAACCGAGGTCCTGAGAAATCAGGCAATTTTGCAAGGTAATGCAGATGACGAATATCTTCCAACGCCGAAGTCAGTGCTTTCTAGTACAAGCACGTAATCCGCTGTGTTGTTGAAAACTTCACGTGAAATACAGCCTAAAACAATTCTTCCACTGTATTTTATTTCACTTATTATCACAGGCTCATATTAACCTATTCCTTTGTAACCACTCTATCCTAAAAATCCCACCCAGTTTCTGTGAAAAGAAATAGTTCCTAGTTAAGTTACAAATACCCAGGTGCAATGTCAGATGACTTAAAAATCTAATGTGCCCCTGCTACCCTCCTGGTCCTCACAATTACATTTTCCCTTAATCATGTGGTGTGCACCTGCTTCTAAGGGATACGCTTCCAGGAATTCAAAGGATTCCTTATTTGAATCCACGTTTTACTCAGCTTAATGAGCATTATGCATATGCTAATTTTTGAGACATCATACATCAAAGAGGAAAAAATTATACCCATATACACACACACATATTTCACCATAAAGAGCAAAAATTAGAAAAGACAGCAAAAGTTCTAATAGTTCTGTAGCGTGGTATAAAATATGATGGCGTAATTGGTTTTCCAGTGATTGCAGAGAATAGAGACATTCAAAGTCAAGAACAGTTTTTCTCTTAGGTTCTGATACTTCAAGTAATACACAGCCTTTCAGTCTTGGCAGGTTTTCTTGGGACTCAAAATGAAACATGATCATTTTTATGATAAATAATTCTTGCCCCTTGTGACTAACTGAGGAAATGACATCTTAAGTACCCTTGATGGCGTATAGACTGAAACTAAACTTAAGAAGGGGGTTTTTGCAGTGATGAGCCAAAGCACGTGATCTATGAAGCTCTGACTCCCACACCCTCACCTAAAGGAGGGCAGGACTATTTTGACTTAAGAATGTTTGCAGGACAACAGTGTGTCCCAGTTCCAAGAGGGACTAAAAGGTAGATTGACTTCCTCTTGTCTAGGCATGGGAGACTTCATGGTTCACATTGGTCCTGACTTCTGCCTTCAGGAGATGGAAGTCAGCACATGGGGTGTGGCCTCACCCATCTTTCATGCAAGACAAATATGATGAGCTTTTTACAGATAACTGTGCTCACACAGGGGTCAGGTCATTTAACCTGATGGATTAGCTTGGGAGAGCTAATTAAGTTAACAAATATGTAAATCAGTAATTTGATTATCTCTGCTTGGGTTAGAATAAGGATAACTCTGACCCAATGTATGTGTATCCGGAACCAGGACTAATTTTTCCTTTGACATTTATTAAGCTGATTGAAGTAGCTCATTCAGAAGTAAAATTCGGAACTCCAGCCAAACTTATCCCTATGTTACTAACTTACATCTTTTATACCACTAAGGAATACATCAAGAAATGTAATATAGAAATTAGAATTGAAGGATTTGGGGATAGAGAGAGTTTTCAATTTGCCAGGAAGAGTCTCATTTAAAAGGCTGAATTGATTGAGAGGCAAAAAGGCACCATGTTCCCCTTGGTTAGGAAATTCAATTACATTTTCAGATACCGTGAAGATCACTTACACCTATAGAGCCCTTAGCAGTTTACAAACTGGTTCACATAATTTATTTTCTTTGGCTTTTCCAAATATCCTGTAAGATACCATGAAAGCTAAGGCCAGGGTGATTTCATGTCCCCTAAAGTAAAGCCCATTCTATGCAGTGGCTTCAACTTACAGTAGAAACTTATTGTCCCTATAGATACTTCAAGTTAAAATAACCCAGTTTAGACTCATTTACAGTGGCTTCCCTGAGTTGTTTCAAGTGCACCTAACCTGTGTATGTGATCTAAAACTTGTATTAGGCTGGAGAATGTGTCTTACTCATCTTTGTATCTTCTATGGTGCTCAGCATTGTAACTTGCATATATTATAGGCTCATTAACCTGTCTCCGTAGCGAGACTGTACCTTTAAAATATATTCTTGTAATTATTTACTATATACCTACTCCTCACTTATCAACTCTCTCATTATCTGACATTTCACATTTATGACAATAGTAAAAAATCTGCTATCCAACTACGTGATGGTTAAGGTCGTGTGTCAACTTGGCTGGGCTGTGATTCTCAGTGGTTTGGCAGCTACGTAATGATGTAGTTAACCTCTATTTTGTGATATAATATAATCACCTTCATAATGTGATTTGACATGATCAGCCTAGCAGTTGCAAGGGAATTTCCTTGAGGATGTGGCCTGCATCCAATATATAAAGACATTCTGCAAAGCTTGCTGGCTTTTGCTCACTTTGGATCCTGCATCTGGCTCATCATCATCCAACCTCTGATTCTTGGGACTTGAACCAACAGCCTGCCATATTGCCTGTTGATCTTGGGATTCATCAGCCTCAGAAGCCCATGAGACAGCAACCTGCTGTCTGATCTGCGGTTCAACTATCCCTGCAGCAACGTGAGATGGGAGAAGCCTCCAACCTGACTCATGGACTTGGGCCCTGCCAGCCTCTACAACTGCGTGAACCATTTCCTCGAGCTAAATTTCATTCTGTCTCTCTCTCTCTGTATATACACATACATACAGAGAGAGAGAGAGAGAAAAAGCCCTGATGGCACAGTGGTTAAGAGCTACAGCTGCTAACCAAAGGGTCAGCAGTTTAAATATACTAACCACTCCTTGAAAACTCTATAGGGCAATTCTGCTCAGTTCTGTCCTACGTGGTCACTATGAGCCAGAATCTACTCGACAGCAACAGGTAAGATATATATATATACTTCACTGGTTTTGCTTCTCTAGAGAATTCAGCCTAAGGAAGACATTTTGTGTATTAATGACATACATCTGGCAGTTATGAATGCTGTGGTACAAAGTGAGAATAACACTTGCTGTGATGGTTAGGGTTATGTGTCAAATTGGCTGGGCCATGATTCTCAGTGGTTTGTCAGTTATGTAAAGATGTAATTTGGCAGTTATGTAATGATGTAGTCATCCTCCATTTTGTGGTCTGATATGGTCATCCTCCACTTTCACGTAATGCCATTTTCATATAGCGATATTGTCTTTGGAACATTACCATGTTGATAAGTGAGTAGTGGATGTATATCGATTCTATTTCCCCATTACTACTTGTCAAGGAGGAAATATTCCTTTCTCCATGTTAAATTCCTTTTAGAGGGAAAGTAAGGAATTGTCCAGCTCTTTCTCTTTTTTAATGTATTTCTAAGGGTTGTGTTTACAAAAACATGTTTATATTGTCTTTTGACTATTTACTCCCATATCCTTTTGTCTCACCCACGTAAATTGTGATTCCTAATAAAAAATTAACTCTCTGCCCTCAGCCAAGTTTTGCCCTCTATTAAATGAGTTTTGATTTTGTTTTGTTGTTTATAATCTACAGTTAATTTGTGCCATATTTTTTGACATATTTAAAATACCTGATCAGTTAAGAAACTATATATTATTCAGTTTGAGTGTATGTTTTGATATAGTTCTCATTTGCAATTAAAATTCAAATAATTTTAACTAAAATTCTTAAGAAAAAAAATATTTTTCTGGCCAAGAACTTATTTAGAAAGTACAAAAATGCAATCATTGGCCTCAATGTCGCAAAAGCAAAGATTTGTTTTCCTTATGAAAAGGAGAAAAGAATTAAATTTATTTCCTGATTTTATCAAGCATTCTCTACTCTAATGCCAGAGAGTGACTGCAGATGAAAGCAACTCTTGAACCAGCTGGCACAAGTGGTCATTTTGTATGATGCCAACGTTTAGGTGACCTCTGCTGTCATAAGTTAACCACAAACTCTGGGCTTCCTGCCACCATGGCTGCATCCAAAACATATTTTCCAATTTCCCTTACACATACTTAAGTGAAAGGAATAATGAAAAACAGGGTGGGTATAATAGTCAAATGAATATTCATAAATGTTCATCAGTGAAGACCCCAATTTGTGGCACACACGTGAAACAAGCGTATCTTTAATGGTCCCTTCAACTTATCCCTTGTTTTAAAGCCTACTTGCAAAATGTAATTATTATAGTCAAATTTAGTGATTCTTGTCTAAACTGTGAAAAAGCAATTCTGATAAGAGTTATAGTATTGGCAAAACGTCAAGTGAAACAATGATAATACAAAAATAGCAAAATGAAGACTTAAAGCTATGAGATATTTTAAGTTTCAGAGAGCTCAATTTAGCTCAAACAAAGAAGAAAAGAATGTAAAATAATAGTAATGAAACAGAAAGCACAAACAACTTTTGCAATTTTTTTATTGTACCACTAACGGTTAGTTTTATGTCCTTCTCAAGAATTTTAATACCGTAGCTAAAGAGCAAGGTTTCTTAACCTCAACACTGTTGAAATTTTGGACTGGATAATTCTGCTTTATGGGGGGCTGTTAGGCACATCATTGAATGTTTAGTAGTATCCCTGGCCTATGTCCACTAGATGTCATAGCACACACACCCATCCCCAACTGTGAAAATCAAAAATGTCTCCAGATGTTGCCAAATATCCTCTGGGGACAAAATCTCCCCTGGTTGAGAACCATTAGATAAAGAGTGAGGATGCAGGTATGAACAAAAGAAAATACAGATTCAAAAAGACTTAGGAAGAAATTGACAAGCGATAGAGGCAACGATGTTTAGAAGAAAAGTTGGACCATTTCTTTATTAATTCCTTCAAGTATTAACTGACTGCATATTATGTGTCAGGCACTGGTTTATACTTGCTCATTTTGACATTGACTGATTCCAGGGAAGAAAATTGGACCCTCTCATGACATAGACCTTGTCTATACCCCTGAGAGAAGAATACTACTTTGGGTAGAACATGGGTCTGACAGATTATTAAATATTTCCAGTTTATTTGCTGTACCAGAAAGGCTCTGGGAAAGGGTAGATATGGGTTTGAATACCAGCTCTGGTACCAACTAGTTGTAATCTTGGGCAAGCCATTCAACATTCCAAGCCTCAGTTGTGTCTACTGATTGATGAAAAAATTATCACATAGTGTTGAGAATTAAAGATAATATATGCATAATGCACACATATATGTGTTATCTACCACACTCACATGTCAGGTAACATCACCATTATCATCACCATTCTTATTATCTCCACAACCACTACTGGTGTGGTGATATTTAACAATATTAATTGAAGCCAAAGGATCTGTTGTAATCCTGCATCCTGAGTTCAAACCAATATGGGCTGAAGGCAAATACTATTACAGCGGCTTACAATTTATTTGAGTCACGTGAACAATAGCCAGTTGAGCTGAGAGTTTATCTGAACATGAAAGGACTGGATTTGAGGACTCTAATAATCTTTTTTTTAATAATCTTTGCATTTTTCTAGGCTATGAGTTTAATTTATATATTTCTATCATATACCTTTATGCTTCCCCTCTGATTAACCAGTTTCTCACTTCAATTAACAACCCATCTATAATTCTGTCAAGCCATCTTCTGATGGAAACTATTCCTAGCTGCCTTTTCATGAGGGGAAAGGTCCTCTTTCATTGTCACTGTGGTCCAGAGTTCTTAGACTATTGCGCCCTTAGACTCTATGGAACTCCTTTAAAACAACTTCTTTTTTTTCCTTCCTCCTTAAAAAGCAATATAAGTACAGGGTAGGTGCTCTTTAAAATACAAATAAACAAAAAGAATAAAGTTTTAACTATAAAAATTCTTCCCAGAGGCATAGCCCTAGTAGCATGCACACACACACTCGCACACAGACACACACACACTGATGTATTCATACAGACAAATCAGACAGGATTACAAGATGTGTCATTTCTGCTATGATGTAGAGGCATAGAATGCTATGGAAGCACATAGAAGGGTCTTTAATCAACATTTGGTAGACCAAGGAAGATTCTGAGAAAAAATAATTAACGAAGGTGAAAAAATGTTAGCTACCAGAAGGAAACAAGGTTGTAGGAATGAGTGCCCCAGGCAGAGAAAGGCAATGGCATGAGCAAAAACCTGGGGTATAAAGAATATGAAGGATCTTGAGGTCAATACGCAGGAGTGGGTAGTTGAGGGGGGTGGTGGTGGTGGGAATTTCTGTGTGACAAAAATTATGACATGAGCACAAGAAAGAGTAAGCAAGACTACTTATAGCAACCCTATTTTTTTTTTTTTATAGGACAGTGTAGAACTGCCCCATAGAGTTTCCAAGGAGTGCCTGGCGAATTTGAACTGCCGACCTCTTGGTTAGCAGCTGTAGCGCTTAACCACTACGCCACCAGGGTTTCCAACCACCAAGGTTTCATGAACTGTATGTTGAGTAATTTGCTATTTCTCCGAGGAGCAACAAGAGCCATTAAAAAAAATTGGAGGACTTTAAACAAAGGAGAAATATAATCCAATTTTTGTTTTATAAAAATTACTCTGGATTGTGGGGAATAGATTGGAGAGAAGTCAGGCTGAAGGAGGGCAGTGTTAAGAGGCTGTTTTGGTAATCTTGGAAAGAGGTGATGACAACTAACAAGAATGAAAGTGAAGCTGGAGAAAATTAGACAGATTTGAGATCTTTAGGAAGTAAAATTAATAAACAAACCAAAAAGAAACAAAGAAAAGCAATTGCTTGGATATGGGTGCTGAGAGAAAGAGGCAAGTCAAAAATGCCCAGAAAGGTTTCTGGTGTAAAATGACTGAATCAAATTATGTCATAGAATCTCCATTTCCGAATACCTAACAAAACGAACCGGATCAGCCAAAGTCCTTGTACCTTTCTCTCTGTGTTTGTTTGTGTTTAGATACATAAAATACATTTACAACAAACAAGGAACAGGGTACAACCCAATGCCATAAAGTTAAACAGGAGGCACCAAAGAAAGAAACCAAAATCCCTCAGTTAGAAGAAAGAGGCAAATACAGGAAGGCTCCTATCCTGTCCCCAATTTCTGATACTTGTCAATCAGGAAAATAAGATAATGATTTTTCTCACTACTATTCCCACATCTGGAGAGAAGCAAACCACCTGGGTATCCTGGGACATAAAAGAAAACCACCTGTAGAGAGGAACAGATTATGAAGAAGGATGAAAAATGGCTTTTTTCAGAAATGAAGTTTCCTGAATGGAAGAATGATATGAACATTAAGGTACCCTCACGAGTGTGCAATATTTCCCTAACTAAAGTACCCAGAGCCCTGAAAGATGCTAACTAACAAGACCTCAGGCATAATCATAGGTTCCAGTTCTTTCAACTAAGCACATCTCTGTAGCATAGCCCCAAGGCCCTGCCCCTACCGTCATGCCATCAGGCATGGCTAGAATGAAAAATACCCAGCACTCACACTGTAGCTGTTTGCGTACGGGTGGCAGGCACCGGTTTTATCCACAGTGAGATGGTTAGTCAAGAAGTTCCCCATGTTTTCGTGTAACATAAAAATAAAAAAAAAAAAACCTAAGGGAGACCTCAAAAGAGCTACCACAGTATGCAAGAAGTGGCACAACACACTTGCAAATCGGCTGAAGGAAATAAAAAGGCATCGTTCAGAAGTATTTTACAAAGCAGAGAAAATATAACCCTCAGAACAAAGGAGATTCCCTGAAAGTACTGTTAGCTATCAGACAATTTAATAAGAGCATTTATATAAGAGCTCCACTCAAAGTCAATTGACCGACTTAGCAAAAATGCTTGGTGAAAACACTGCAGACAGCATTCCAGCGATCAAAGCTAAGCTAATAGATCTGAAGGAACAAAGATTATGCAGCATGGACATTGTGGGTGTTTCTGTAGTATAAAGCGCCACAAATGGTACAGAAAAGACATTTTAAAATTTAACACAAGAAAATTCCCCAGAAAAGGAGGGCACTGGAGGAAGAGAGAGATCGGCAGAAAGAGGAGGGAGAGAACAAACGAGAGGAGAAATGAAGAAGAGAGGAAGGAGTCAAAAATATGCAGAATTTACTCTCCAGGCATTGTTCTGGGCACTTTAAATATATTAGGTCAGTAGGAAACAAATACTATTACTACCCTCATTTTCAGGTTCCAAAGCTGAGGCTCAGAGAGGACTTGCTCACAAACGGAGTGGCAGAGCCAGAATTTAAACCTAGGTAGTTAGAGATTAAAGGAACACAACATGTTCCAGGAAGATTCGAAACAAAAATAAGTGACTCATTATTTGAATACTTGAGGCTAAAAAAGAGAAATTTATATCATCCCTAGTGGGTGAATTATACTAGAAAGTCTTTGAACTGGGAATACATCTTTTCTATAACTTGTGATTTCAAATTTACGAAGACAACGTGATACCATCTTTCCCTCCTTCTCACTCTGCTTCTACATTTAACAGATCAGAGGCAGATTTCTCTAAGTGAAAAAGAGAAAGTATTTTTTAAAAATGATTTCTATTTCATACAGTACTCCTTAACCTACCCCCAAATAGTGACGTTAGATGAAACACCACTTTACGCACACACACACACACACACAACTGGAGGAGACAGATTATACGGAGAAGAAAATGTTCAAAAACCTACTATTAATATTGTCAGAGAAATTTGATTCATGAAACAAGATGAGTTTCTCAATTTCCAAATGTGCTGTACAACTACTGATTCATGGCGACCCAATGTGGCCCCGTGCATACAGAGTAGAACTTTACTTCATAGGGTTTTCAAGGCTGTGATCTTTTGGAAGCAGATTGCCAGGACCTTCTTTTGAGGCACCCCTGGGAGAGTTTGAGGCACCCCTGGATGAGTTTGAGGCACCAACCTTTTGGTTGTAGTCAACGGCTTAACCATTTTCTCCACCCAGAGACCCAACACTAACTATAAAGCTAAAAAATCAAGACAATGCGGTACTGGCATAAGTATAGAGATATTGATCAAGGGAACAGAATAGTTTAGAACTAAACCCTTATATTTATGGTCAATTTTTTTGATAAGGATTCCAAAGCAATTCAATGGGAAAGGACACTCCCCCCCCTCAAATAGTTCTGGGAATATTAGATATCCTCATGCAAAAAGATACACATAGACCCTATCTCACATCATACATAAAAATTAATTAATTTGATACCTAAATGTCAATGCTAAAACTATAAACCTTTTAGAAGAAAACATAGGAAAAAATATTGGTGACCTTGGCCTAAGCAAAGACTTCTGATACACAACACCAACACTATGATCCAGTAAATAGTACAAATTATACTTCCTCAAAATTAAAAATGTTGGCACTGCAAAAGGAACCATTAAGAAAATGAAAAGGCAAACCACAGACTGAGAGACAGTCATTGAATTTATACATATGATAAAGCACTTATATTTAGAATATATAAAGAATCTGGTAATAATAAGACAAGTAAATGTATTCACAATTGGACAAAAGATTTGAATGGACATTTTACCAAAAAACTATACAAATAACTAATTAGCATATGAAAAGATTTTGAATATCATTAGTGATTAAGTAAATGCAAAGCAAAATCATAAAATATTACTCTCTGCTCACTTAAATGGTTATAAACAAGAAGAAATAACAAATGTTGGCAAGAATGTAGAGAAACAGGAGCCATCATGCATCGCTGATGGAAATATAAAATGGCACAGCCACTCTGGAAAATAGTTGAGCAGTTTCTTAAAAGTTAAACATAAACTTACTATATGACAGCAATTTTACTACTAAGTATCTACCCAAGAGAAATGAAAACATATGTCCACACAAAGATTTGCCAGCAAATATTTATAGCTGCATTATTCATAATAGCCAAAAAGTGGAAACAAAACAAATTTTTATCAACTTAAAAGTGGATAAATAAAATCTGGTATATACATTTAATGAAATATTATTCAGTAATAAAAAGGAACAAACCATTGATTTATGTCACAACATGGATAAACTTCAAAAGCATGATGGTTAAGTGAGAGAAGTCAGCCACAAAAAGCACATAGTATACGATTCCACTTATATGAAATGTACAGAAAAGAAAAATCTATAGAAACAGAAAATAGATTAATGATTAGTCTGGTCTGGAGGTAGAGAGGGCTGGGTAGAGAATCTTCAAAAGTGGCTGCCTATGGGGATAAAAAAGATGGATGTCAACCAATGAATGTTGCTTAAAGCTGTATAGTTTCACTTAACTTTCAAATCTGTATGCATGTAATATTTTGATAAAATAAAAGGTATTCAAAAATTAATGTCTGTTCTAAAAAGTAGAGTATGGAAGTGGGGGATGGTTTGATTAACTTTACAGTGCAGAATCCTGATAAATACAACCTTCGTCTGGTGATCAAGGTTAACATCATCAATGAAAAGTCATGTCGATATCATGTACCTTAATATGATGTGATAAGAATATCACATTGCCCGTATGGTCTTCCTCACTAAAACCCATTGGCTTGGAATACTGGAGAGATGGTGGTTATATTAGCTAGCTATTGCTCAGTCCACCACTTGTCTGTCAATTGCATCTTCCCGTGATGCTGGAAGCCAGCTCTACCACTGGTATTTCAAATATCAGCAGGGTCACTCATGGTGGACAGGTTACAGAGGAGCTTCCAGACCAAGACAGACTAAAAAGAAGAAACTGGCAGTCTACCTCTGAAAAAAATTGTCCAGTGAAAATCTTATGAGTAGCAGCAGAACATTGTCTGATATAGTGCTGGAAGATGAGCCTCTCAGGTTAGAAGGCACTCAAAATACAACTGGGAAAGAGCTGCTTTCTCAAGGTAGGGATTGACACAGTGGCTGCAACAATGAGCTCAAACATAACAACTGTGAGATGGTGCAGGACCTGGCAGTGTTTCCTTCTGTTGTACACAGGGTGGCTATGAGTCAGAAATGACTCAAAGGCACCTGACAACAACATTGCTGCAGCGATGCTACATAACAAACCACCCCAAACTTAAGGATTTACAGCAACAATAAAAAACAAAAACCAAATCCGTTGCCGTGGAGTTGATTCCAACTCATAGTAACCCTATAGGACAGAGTAGAACTGCCCCATAGGGTTTCCAAGATAGATTTGAGACAGTCTTTTGGGTAGCAGCCATAGCTCTTAACCACTATACCACCAGGGTTTCTGCAACGAAAATAAACATTTTTTTTCCTGTGGTTTTATAAGCTGGCTGTGATGGGGTTGGCTCTTATTAGGTGGGTTTAGTCACCCAATCAAATAGTGGGCTAGGTTTAAGTGAGCCCCATATATCTCTCACTCTTCTTGGACCAGTACCTACCTGTTAGTTTTTCTCATGGCAACTGGCAAGACCACAAGAGGGTGAAAGAGGGTGAAATGAAACACATAATACCTCTCAATAACTGGGCCCCATACAGGCTACCTTCACTTTCGCCAACATTCTATCGGCCTTAGCAAGTCACACGGCCAAACTCAATATTGATCAGTTGGGGAAATATATTACACCTACTCTGGTGGGTGGTACTGCAAATTCACATGGCAAAGAGCATGGATGTATAATTATAATACAGAAAGTTCATTAAGAATTAACGACAATGACTCAATATACCTTAGTAGTATAATTTAATGAGAGGGAAGGAGAGTCACTCCCCACCCCTGTTTTCACAAAAAACAGTTAAACATTAAGCAATCAATTCTGTCCTGTTTAGGGTCAAAAATAGAAATGTGGGTATTCAGCACCCCCAGAATGGTTAGCCGACTCCCAGAGTGGCTTCATCCCATCTATCCTTTTAGGAGTGATGAAGAGCATTCAGATTGTCTCACCCACCTCACCTCTTAAAACAGGGCTTAATGAAAAGTGGAAACAATACTGACATTCTGAAAATCAAATGAAACCCATTGCCATTGAGTCAATTCCAACTCATAGCAACCCAATGCTCCAGGACAACCCTTCCTTTTCACAAACATCTTTCCATTTCTAAATAATTTTAGTTTTGCTCCCATAGGCCTTGATCATTTCTTTTCCTTCCTTCTCCAGCCTTAACTCTTCTTTTCACTTTCCAAAAGTATTTGGCTAGAATTTTTATCTCAGGATAATGACTAAACTCTGTAAGTACCAATAGACCAATCAAACCATATATCAGTCACTTCTGAACCATGACCTCGTAGGAAAGCCAGTGAAGGCCTCTGAGCCTCTACTTCCCCTTCTGTAAAATAAGACAATTAATACAAAATTATTTTGACTATTAATAAACTAATTCGCTTATAAACACTTCTGAATCTCTAAATTGCTCTACAACTAAATGTCAGTTAAAGAGCAACATACAATTAAGTTGGGTCAGTCTATATGTCCTGGGAATTATTACAGACACTTGATGATCTGCTATCAGGATTAAAGGGAAGTAGTTTTATTATTTTCTCCCTCTCTCGTTAAACATACTGAAGTGCAGAATTCTGTCTCATCAGTTTCTTTTGCCTTTTCTGAGAGCTAATGCTGTTGGAGATGTTGTTGTTAGGTGCCATCAAATCGGATCTGACTCACTGCAACCCTATGTACAATAACACCAAGCGCTGTCTGGTCCTGAGCCATCCTCACAACTGTTGCTGATGTTTGAGCCCATTGTTGCAGCCACTGTGTCAATCCATCTCATTGAGGGTCTTCCTTTTTTCAACTACCCTCTACTTTACCAAAGTACATAACATGACATCTCACTATCTTTGCTTCTAAGGAGCATTCTGGCTGTACTTCTTCAAAGACAGATTTGTTCATTCTTCTGGCAGTCCATGGTATAGTCAATATTCTTCACCAATTCCATAATTCAAAGGCATCAATTCTTCTTCAGTCTTCCTTATTCATTGTCCAGTTTTTGTATGCATATGAGGAGACTGAAAATACCATGGCTTTGTCAGGTGAACCCTAGTCCTCAAAGTAACATCTTTATTTTATTTTATTTTTTTTAACACTTTAAAAAGGTCTTTGCAACAGATTTTCCCAATGTACTACCTCACTTGATTTCTTGCCTGTTGCTTCCTGGGCATTGATAGTGGATCCATGTAAAATGAAATCCTTAACAACTTCTATGTTTTCTCCATTTATCGTGATGTTTCTTGTTGCTTCAGTTGTTAAGAATTTTTATTTTCTTTATCTTGAGGTATAATCCATACTGAAGGCTGTGGTCTTTGATCTTTGTCAATAAGTGCTTCATGTCCTCTTTGCTTTCAGCAAGCAAGGTTGTGTCATCTGCATATTGCAGGTTGTTAATGAGACTTCCACCAATCCTGATGGCACTTTCTTCCTAATATAGTCCAGCTTCTCAGATTATTTGCTCAGCATACAGATTCAATGGGTATGGTGAAAGGATACAATGCCTGTCCTGGCTTTAAACCACACAGTATCTCCTTCTTCTGTTTAAACACTTCCTCTTGATCTACGTACAGTTTCCTCATGAGCACAATTAAGTATTCTGGGATTTCCATTCTTTACAATGTCATCCATAATTTGTTACGATCCACGCAGTAGCCACGCAGTAGAATGCCTTTGCACAGTCAATAAAACACTGGTAAGCATCCTTCTGGTACTCTACTTTCAGCCAGGATCCATCTGGCATCACCGATGATATCCCTTGTTTCACATCCTCTTCCGAATCCAGCTTCAATTTCTGGCAGTTCCCTGTTGATGTACTCCTGCAACAATTTTTTATTTATCTTCAGCAAAATTTTACTTGTATGTGATATTAATGATAAAAAAAAAAATTTTTTTTATTGTTCAATAATTTCCACATAAAAATTTTTGTTGTTGTTGTTGAATTATCTTTCTTTGGAATGTGCACAAATATGAATTTCTTCCAGCTGATTGGCCAGGTCCAAATTTCTTGGCATAGATCAGTGAGTACCTCCAGCACCACATTCATTTGTTGAAACATCTCAATTGATATTCCGTCAATTTCTGGAGCTTTGTTTTTTTCCCAATGTCTTCAGTGCAGCTTGGACTTCTTCCTTCAATACCATCTGTTCTTGACCATATGCTACCTCCTAAAATGTTTGATCATTGGCCAATTCTTTTTGGTACAGTGACTCTGTGTTTTCCTCCCATCTTCTTTTGATGCTTTCTGCATCGTTCAGTATTTTGCCCATAGAATCCTTCAAAATTGCAACTCAAGGGTTGAATTTGCTCTTCAATTCTTTCAGCTTGAGAAATGCAGATTGTATTCTTCCTTTTTGTTTTCTAACTCCAGGTCTTTGCACATGTCATTATAATACTTTGTCTCCTCAAGCTACCCTTTGAAATCTTCCATTCAGCTCTTTTACTTCATCAGTTCTTCCTTTCCCTTTAGCTACTTGACATTCAAGAGCACGTTTCAGAATCTCTTCTGACATCCATTTTGGTCTTTCCTTTCTTTCCTTTTTAATGATCTTTTGCTTTCTTCATGTATGATGTCCTTGATGTCATCCCACAACTCATCTGGTCATCAATCATTAGTTTTCAATATGTCAAATCTATTCTTAAGATGGTCTCCAAATTCAGGTGGGTACACTCAAGGTCATAATTTGGTTTTTGTGGACTTGTTTTAATTTTCTTCAGCTTCAACCTGAACTCGCATGTGAGCAATTGATGGTCTGTTCCACAGTCAGTTCCTGGCCTTGTTTTGACTAATGATATTGAGCTTTTCCATCATTTCTTTCCACAGTTATAGTCAATTTGATTCCTGTGTTTTCCATCAGGTGAGGTCCGCATTTATAGTCTCCATTTATGTTATTGAAAAAGGGTGTTTGCAATGAAGAAGTGGCTGGCCTTGCAAAATCATGAGATCTCTGGCATCTTTTCTATCACCAAGGCCATATTTTCCAACTACAGATCCTTCTTTGCTTCCAACTTTTGCATTCTAAACCCCAGTAATTATCAATGCATCTTGATTGTATGTTTGGTCAACGTCAGACTACAGAAGTTGGAAAGAATCTTCAATTTCTTCATCTTTGGCAATAGTGGTTGGTGCATAATATGAATAATAGTTGTATTACCTTGTCTTCCTTGTAGGAATATGGATATTATCCTATCACTAACAGCGTTGTACTTCAGAATAGATCTTGAAATGTTCTTTTTGATGATGAATGCAATGCCATGCCTTTTTAATTTGTCATTCGTGCCATAGAAGATCATATGATTGTCTGACTCAAAATGGTCAATACCAGTCCATTTCAGCTCACTGATGCTTAGGATATTGATCTCTATGTGTTCCATTTCATTTCTGGCAACTCCCAATTTTCCTAGATTCATACTTCATACATTTCACATCCTGATTATTAATGGATGTTTGCAACTGTTTCTTCTCATTTTGAATTGTGCCACGTCAGCAAATGAAGGTCTGGAAGGCTTTACTACATCCATATCATTAAGGTCAACTCTACTTTAAGGAGGCAGGTCTTCTCCAGTTGTATTTTGAGTGTCTCCCAATCTGAGGGACTCATCTTCTGAAACTATATCAGACAATGTTCCACAGCTATTAATCAGGTTTTCACTGACCAACTTTTTTTGGAAGTAGAATGCCAGCTCTTTCTTCCCACTCTGTCTTAGTCTGGAAGCTCTGCTGGAATCTGTCCTACATTGGTGACCCTGCTGGTATTTGAAATACTGGTGGCATAGCTTCCAGCACCACAGCAACACGTAAGCCACCATAGTATGACAAAGTGACAGATGCATGGCGGACGCTGTTGACAGATATACAATAAGAACACGTTTTCAGGCTTTGCCCAGAGGGAGTCTGTGGTGTTATTCCTGAGGTAAATTATTCAGTTCTGGTTATCTCTTACAGAAATTAATATACAACAGCATATTGCTAGTAACTTAATTTAATGTTTTATTGCTTCTTACTCAATTTTATGTTTTTATTTATTAATAGGTGTTTTGCATTTTAAATAAAGCAATATCTTTGCATCCATTATCCATTAATCATTTAACGCTAGTTAAACTGAAAGTCAGATGTGACAGGAATGAAATATTCTAAATAATAGTGTGGGGAAAAAACATTCTATTAAGATCACTGCATTAAATCTTATAAAAACTCTAAAACTGGATGTTTGTTAAAATACAGTTTTGTGGCTATAGTATGGATTGCTCTCATGTACAAAACTGTAGCTTTAAATAAATGAAAGTAGTTGCTACTCATACTTTATTTATGCATTTTTCATGCCAGAATATAACAAAATAAGTTTCAGTATTAATAAAGTATAAAAATATACATTTCTTTTGTATATAATTCAGATATTAGTAACCATAATAAGAATGCATTAGCATATTTCTATGCTCAGATAATGATGACTAGCTACTTGATTTAACAAAAAAGAAAATAAACTCTAAAACAAAAAAGAAAATTAAAATATTAATAGTAAATGTAATTCCAGATGATTTGCATAATACACACCTTGCTAAACAGAACTTGTTTCATTTACATATGAGTGGTGCAGATGAGAGCAGGAATTCTGTTTGAGACTTTCATGGGAAAAAAGAAAACATGATTTTCCCAAAAGACATTAATTTATTGAAGTCTTGCAGATAACATCCTCCGTAGCAATTAAAGAGATCAGCAGAGATGTAAACCAAGGCAGACCCACAAGACCTGCAAGGAGGAGGGAGAGCCCAGCAGGAGAGTAGATGGTGCAAATGAGGACACGCTGTTCAAAAATCTTGCCTCTCTTCCAGTAAATCCCTCAAAAACAAAATAAAATATATTGCCACTGAGTCAATTCCAACTCATAGCAACCCTACAGGATAGAGTAGAACTGCTGCATAAGGTTTCCAAGGCTGTAATCTAAGGGAATGGTGCGTTCAAACCACTGACCTTTCAGTTAGTAGCCAAGCACTTAATCACTGCACCACCAGGGTCTCTATGAGTTAGAATCAACAAACAGCAAAAAGGTCCGTTGTAATAGGCCTCTGATGTTAAGTTTCAGAATATAACAAACATGCCATTATTGACATCTACATATACATTTTCATTTCTCTTCCAACCGTACACTTCTGGTTGTCCACAAAGACTTTGTCTACCAGAAAGAAACACAGAAAGACTGAACTAAAATTTAGGGTAGAAAGATTGAGAACTAAAGCTTGAGAGTCAGGCTGGTGTATAAATATTGACTCCACCAATCCATTAGCCCTGTGAGCTTACACAAGTCTCACAACATCTCTGTGATTCTGTCCTACAACTAAAACATGTGCCTGTGAATAACCACCAAAACCAAACCCGCTGCCATTGAGTCAATTCTGACTCATAGTAACTCTATAGTATGGAGTAGAATGGCCCCATGGGGCTTCCAAGGCTGGAATCTTTACAGAAGCAGACTTCTACATTTTTCTCCCACGGGGCAACTGGTGGGTTCCAACCACCAACTAACTTTTCAGTTAGCAGCAGAAGTGCTTAACCACCGTGCCACCAGGGCTCCTTGTGCTTGTTAATAGCAGCTCTTTTTATGGGTTGTTACATGGATTAAAGAGTCCCTGGGTGGTTCAAGTCCACCCAGAGGTGCCTTAGAAGTAGGGTCTGGTAATCTACTTCTGAAAAATCAGCCATTGAAAACCCTATGGAGCACAGTTCTACTCCAACACATATAAGGTCTCTATGAGTCAGAATCGACTTGACAGCAACTGATTAATTAGCAAGGATTTAAAGGTATAATCCCATTAAAGCACTTAGTGAGGGGCCAAAGCATGATTACAAATATTTCAATTTTAGTATTTGACTTTCTTGAGCATCATTACCCCTAGCAAATCCCCAAGTATGTTATGGGCACATGTATTCAAAAAAAAAAAAAAAGAAAGAAACCATTGTCATAGAGTCGGTTCTGACTCATAGCAATCTTACAGGACAAGGCAGAACTGCCCCATAGCATTTTCAATGGCTGGTAGATTCCAACTGCCGACCTTTTGGTTAGCAGCAGAGCTCTTACCCACTGTGCCACTGGGGCTTCTTTATATCACTGGTCAAATGTATTTTTTCACACAGTTTGTATGGTTTGAATTATATAGGCAAGATTTTAAGTGAAAATTTTCACTCTGAGATACAGGTAACTTGGTTTCTAAATTAATTACATTCAATGAGTAATTGCCAGATCTTTTATGTTTGGTTCAGTCAGCGTAGTCTCTTTAACATATTAATTTGTTCTTCACTTTGGCCACTTGCAAACCAGTATAATGGCCTGTTTTCCATAAGAACAAAACAAAACAAAAAAAAAGGCAACAAAGCATAAAATCTTACGTGTTTAGCAAAACCTCTGATTTGACCCAAATCACCAACATTAGGTGACCCATTTAGGAGAGAATTTACTTGAAAGGCAAATTTCAAATGTGGGAATTAATATAAAGTCATCAGAGAAGATACTCTTGCTGCCTCTGTTCCTTTTGGATTAGATTATCCAGAAAATCACCATCAGTTCCTGGTTTGGCAAGTAGAACCGGGACCATTAAATCCTGAAATATCTTTGGATATTCCTGAACATATATTCAGCTGTCTCCATGGACACTGAGGTTGCTACCTGGATTTCAAGATTGAAATTTCGTTTATGGGGTCCAATTCGTTTAATGCCTGCTTGTACGTGTACATCCTTACTCCCACCTGGATACACACAACACACCAGCCTGGAGTTTGTAGCAGACAAATAATTTCATTTAACAGCTGTTAAATAGGGGAATCCACAGGTAGCGTTCATTCAAATGTTAATTGCTCTCAGTGCTTTGTTCATAAACCACGCCGAAGTCAGGTGGTACTTTAAGCTGTAACGCAGAGGGATGTAAAAGTAAGATGAGTTCCAGGCATCCTGGCAGAAAAGGAGGATGGCTTCAGTCCTAAATGTGCCCAGGCCCCTGGACCCTGTACCAGCACGGAAATTCAATAGTGATGGATGTCTGGGTGGCAGTTGTTTCCCAGATGGTGAGGGTTTGCAAAAAAGACCCCTCATGCCTACATTTGCAAATTCAGATTGTAAAAAGAGGCAGAAAGGAGTAAACTGGCAAATCCCTGCACTATAAAAGAGTGCTGAGCCAGGACAGAGGTAGTGTGTTGTCAGTTGTTTTGGAAGACACCAGTAAATGGAGAGTGGATTTGGAACTAATCCACTCTCCATTTACTGGTGTCTTCCAAAACAACTGACAACACACTACCTCTGTCCTGGCTCAGCACTCTGTTATAGTGCTTTTTACTTTTACTGGGAGGAATACTATAACCCATTGCTGTCAAGTGGGTTCTGATTCATAGCGACAGAGAACTTATAGGACAGAGTAGAACTGCCCCATAGGGTTTCCAACGCTGTATCTTTATAGGAGCAGATCACCAAGTTAGGTCTCAGCAAACAAAGGTACAATTAGGGCCAAACTAGGTGATCTAGGAAGTGGGGGCTTTGTGAGCCTGACCTGCCTGGCATCAGAATTCTTAATCCCCTTTGTCTACTTAGCTCAACTATCCAAATTTATTTATTCATTCATTCAATTATATTTATTAAGTACTTACCATGCGCCAGACGGAAACCCTCGTGGCGTAGTGGTTAAGCACTACATCTGCTAACCAAAGGGTCGGCAGTTTGAATCTGCCAGGCATTCCTTGGAAACTCTATGAGGCAGTTCTACTCTGTCCTATAGGGTCGCCGAGAGTCGAAATAGACTCAGCAGAAATGGCTTTGGTTTTTTTTGGTTTTATGTGCCAGATAAGGAGCCCTGGTGACACAGTGGTTAAGCACTTGGGTGCTAACCAAAAGGTCAGCAGTTTGAACCCACCAGGCACTCGGACGGAGAAAGACATGGTAGTCTGCTTCTGTAAAGCTTACAGCCTTGAAACTGTATATGTCAGATCTACCCTGTCCTATAAGGTCACTCTGAGTCTGATTCGACTCAACAGCAATGAGTTTTGTGTGCCAGATACTCCATAGATTCAAAGGTATGGAACACAACAATTAATGGCTGGTAATACGGATTTAATTCAATTTTTATTTCTTCATGTAAATAAATGCATAAGATTTAACCTAGACTGTAGACCCTTCCAGAGGACAGGCAATTTATAGAAACAATCATTCTTCTGGTCACTTGATGAGAGCCCTTTGGTGATGATGGATGTGACACGGATGATAAAGAAGTATTTCACCTTAAGAATTTTCCTGCCGTGTTGATACTTGGATATGCGTGTTATTAGCCACAATTGGGGATTTGAGGGGATTTAGTCACTTGCTTGAGAGTTGCCATAAACCTAGAGACAGAAGATAGTGTGTATGTGCATGTGTGTGTATGTTCTTACTCTGTCAATTTTAAAACATGATTTTAAGTAATGTCAACTGATTTTGATGTACTGTGTGGTTTTATCAAAATCTTACCGTTCATGCATTTAGAAATTTAAATACTTATCAATTACCAAGAAAGTTCCAAGCTCTGTTGGCTTTTTTAATGATTACATGCATATGAAAAGAGCAAACATATATACATACAAAAAATGTGGGCTGCCTTGTTCAAAAAAGACATAACTTCAGAAGATATATATACATTATCCATCACCATGGTCTTTTATTTTTCTAATATTTTTCTGTCCCAATTGTTTTTCCATCTCTTCATTTGCCTTATTATCTGCTCTAATCATTCACTGCTCCTCTCTTCACCAATTTTTTTTCTGTCCTCATCCTGTTAGAAAAATCCCTTCCATTTCTACAGTGCTTCTTCTTGGTGCTATAAGGCCTTGATAAGGTGTTGTTTGCTGCCATCCAGTTGGCTCTGATTCATAGGGACCCCTATGCATAACAACAAAACATGACCTGGTCCTGCATCATCCTCACAATGATCATTGCTATGTTTGAGCCCATTGTTGCAGCCACACATACTTGAGTCCAGTCAGAAACGGGGCTTGGATAGTAATTTAATCTCTTGTTCTATTCACAAGAATATTAAGGTGCCCAAATTTGGAGAAGTGCTAAAATCTTAAGACTTCTGTTATCTATGACTGAGAGAGGCTACACTCCACTGATTCTTGCTCCCATTTCCTCATAAGTGAATTTATATTGCTACAAATTAGTACTGAAATGAAATGGAGAGTCCCCAGGAGATATTTCACATATGGTCAAAAATCAGTCCAAACTCACCGGATGCTTTGGCTGCTGCATTGGATACCACAGTTCTCGTTGGAAACTGCCTTACCCATTTTCTTCAATGCAAATACCCTGATGAGCACATCTGCTACCATTATTGTCTTCTGCTAGTATAAGTAATGCTCTGGAAACCAAGCAATGTGAAGGTTACGTGGTTCTCCCTTAGTTTTTCTCAAAGTAGCCTATCTACAAACTCTTCGTTACCAAGAGTAAAGAGACTGAGCATTCCAGATGTAAATGAACACTCTTCCTCCTTCATCAAGAAATATCAGCTGAACTACAGACTGTGCTCACTAATAGTGAATCAAGGTCTTTATCTCATCATGGACTCTTTCACAGACTGGCTACAGCCCACGGACTACATTTAGGGTACCTCTGCTCTATTGTACAATGAGGGAGAACAATGCATCTCTCCCCTCCTATCTTCAATGCCTTACAGGGCATCTGAGAAATAATGCTGATGCCCCAAAATTTGATGAGTTTTCAGGTAAGGATTCCCTTCGTGTTCATTCAAGTCAGGGGAGTCATACTTGAGTTCAGTGAAAAACAGGACTGGGATATCATCTAATCTCCTGCTCTATTCACAATTAACCCAATCTTTTTTTTTTTTTTTGGATCGCGCTCCTTATGTTATGGATTGAATCGTGTTCTTCTAAAATACGTATTGAATTCCTGGCCTTCTGGATGTGACCCTGTTTGAAAATAGTGTTTTCTTTTGTTATGGTAATGAGCCATACCAGCATAGGGTAGATCCTAAACCTACTCACTTCTGAGTTTTCAAAAGAGCAGAATATACACAACAAATGACACAGGAGGAAGACAGACATGAAGAAATGCCAAGGAATACCAAGGATTTCCAGGAGATACAGAAACTAAGACGGAGGTTCATGGAAGGAATAGACATGGCCAAAATGCTGATTTGGACTTTTAGCCTCCAGAACTGTCAGAAAATAAATTCCTGTTCTTTAAAGCCACCCACTTGTGGTATTTCTGTTATATGGCAGCACTAGGAAACTAAAACATCATGTAAGATTCTTTCCTCCCTTTTGATGAGGTCTCTTGTAAGAAGGGTCCTCAGTCCTCAGTTTACAGACCTCCGGCAAATCTATCTCACCAGATTACCAGACATGTCTTCACCCCACTTGGACACAAGTTTGTGCACTACCTGGAACTCAGGCTGGAGGCATTCTCTATGCCCTTCAACATTTATTGAGCAGTATGTCCCAGGTGTGCATGGGGGGCAGAGGTGGATAAGTCATGGCAGTCACCATAAGGCACCTGCGGAATACTTGGGAATAAGATATGGATACAAATCCATATAATATTACATTAACTCTAGTAAGTGCAATAAAAAGTATAGAAAGTGTATAGGAGACAGGCATGACTTCTGATTAAAGAACAGAAAATTATTTGAGTAATAAGTTACATTTATGCTACGCCTTAAAAGATATTAATGATTTACGATGTGGTAGAAGGGTTATTGTGGAAGTATCATTGACAGGACTTAGAAACTATTGGATCTTTTCTTCTGTGTTACCTGTACTCATTTGTGCCATGTGAAACCTAAACTCACTATCAACAATTGCTCACGGTCTGGTCTTTACTGACTGCAAATTAAAAACTGCAAAATGTTTCAGGGTAATGCTGTGCCTACTTAAATTTTTTTTTTTTTTTTGGTCATAATCTTAGCTTACATCATACAAACATTAAAAAAGGAAAGAACACGATTTATTTCTGTGTTTTGTCACCAGTGCTTTGAGAATGTGAATAAAAGGACAATGATTGATCTAAATGGTTCGAAAAGTTAATTTCACAGCAGCTATATTTGCACAAGATGGTGATTATTATCTTGGGAGGCCTTAACATGATTTAAAAGCATTTCTCCCTAAGTCAGGGAAAACTTCTATACTCTTAGTAATTTCCTTGCATCCTTTCTGCACTAAAACTTGAATTGCTTCCTGTGCTCCCAGTTAGACTGATTTGAGTCTCATTAATGCACTGTCTAAAAGCTCTAGTTTATAAAAATGAATAATTTGATGAAGAATGGCAATTAAGACTTGTTTCTTGAATAGCAGTTTCACTCAACTTAATGCAAACCACGATGGTGTATTTGGTTCCGTTTCAGGACTACTGCTTCCTGTTATAATCCACGTGAACTAAATTTCTCATTGATCCCTGAGAAATAAACATTAGTAATAACTCACAAAGAAATTGCCTGCCATTTCCTGTAGCACTGTAACAACTTACAATGGTTACATGTACGAACACATCAAAAGCAACTCCCTTCACCTGATATAATCAAAGGTAATGGTTTCCCAGGGGTAGCTGAGAAATTCTGTGAGCTGAACATCAAGGAATATTCCATTGAAGGCTTGTCTCTTAAGAGAAATCCCATCCGCCTTAATAAAAAATAATAATAATAAAAAGAAAATTAATAAACACAGATCCTTCATGGTCAGTACAGGGCGGGACCTGGACTACATGACTCTGTTTTGTCCCCAAGATTCCCTTTCCTCTCGGGGACTCATTAATTTCCAGTGTGACCACTCAAGGGGTTAATGCTTTCACTTTAACAGTCCCCTACACCTTGCTCCTTCTTGCACAGCTGGGGCAGCTGGGAACTCTTAAATAAGAATTATTGAAGGTTTGGGAATAACAAAAAGAGAGAACAGAGGCTGTTGACTTCAGATAACCTGACTTGCCAGGCATAGCTTACTCTTTATGTTATCAGGCCATGAGTATTGTACCATCACAAGAAAAGAGATCTTGCTAAATCCCTCTCTTCCCAGTAGGATGGTGAAAATACAGAAAGAGTCATCTTTCAAGATCAGTCGTAATACAGTCATAAGATGCCTTAAAGTCTAAACTGAGAGTGTCTAGCCCCTCTCCTTCAACCTGGAAGCACAGCAGTCCTCAAACTTCAGTGAAAATGAAGATCTGTGGACAATACTTCCAGAAGGATTTATTCCGTAGGACCAGGGTAGTACCCAAGAATCTGTATTTTAATATATACTGCAGGAGATTATAATGCAGGTTCCTTGAACCACACTTAGATGAAGTCTATATTAGAGATTTTGCTGTCACTAGATGTTTTCTTGTTATTGTTACTGGAAATGATCTTCAGGGAAAGCCAAGACTTATCCCAAAGCCTGTGCACAATCTTGGAGTGTCAGTAGGCTGAACTGGGCATAACGATTCTTTCAGAATATAATTCTATTACATTTGTATGAGATAGACATAGAATAATGCAGGTCCTTCTATATAGGACCAGCCACCACCTCTCACTGTGACCTTGAGAAAGGCACATACCTATGTCCCTAAAATGAAAAGGTATGACAGATCTATAGTGCGTTCATTGACTCCTTCGTTCATTGATTGTCCATTTTATGTTAAGCACTGAATTTTCTAATGTTTTTTCAAATGTGGACCTTTTAAACTTTAAAACTTCCATAGACTACCTTCTTCACTTGATTGCCAATAGAGCATAGATTCCACTGATTATGAAAGAAATCATTATTATGATTATGAAAGAAATCATTATTATGACTATGAAAGAAATCATTATTATGACTATGAAAGAAATCATTATTATGACTATGAAAGAAATCATTATTATGATTATGAAAGAAATCATTATTATGATTATGAAAGAAATCATTATTATGATTATGAAAAAACATTATTATGACTTCAGAGACACTTTAAAATAAATCTGTTTTCTATTCACAGCACTAGTGAGAAATAGTGCATGTATGTATGAAATGTTTTGCTTGAGGAAAGAAAATGATTGGTGTCCATATGCAATTACTGATCCAATGCCACGACTCTGACGTTCCCCAGAGGTTGACAGCCTACAGCTTGGAAGTCACAGCAACAGATTCACTTCAAGTCTTTCTTAAAGAATCTTGATAATTCCAACTTGCTGAGACTCTAAGACTGGGATTATTAATAGCAAAATATTGATAAATTAATAGAAAAACTTTGAAGTATGTAACATGATTTCTTTTTTATTTCTTCTTTCAAAATGTCAAAAACTGGCTGAGAATGAAATGAAATTCTCAGGAGGCAAACTACTCTGTTTTATGTAGAGGCCATTATGACAGAGTAAATAGAATTTGAAATTTGTTTGATCAGGTTTATTTAAATCCATCTTAGGCCACACTGATTGATTTGATTGGCTTGTGTCTATAGAAAAAATCAAATTATATTGAAAGTATTAGAGTGTTATTCTAAGTGCTTCTTTATTTTATACACTTATTTATGGGAACTACAGGGAATCAACTGACCTAATGTTGTTTTTATGCAAATGTAGTTAGTCTCAGTCTCAAGGAGGCAATTTTACATATAAATGCTTTATCTGCATAGAAACTAAACATCTGCACAATTAGTCAATTTAGTCAAAAAAACCAAAACCAAACCCACTGCCATCCAGTGGATTCTGACCCCTAGCCACCCTATAGGACAGAGCAGAACTGCTCCGTAGAGTTTCCAAGGCTGTAATCTTTACAGAAGCAGACTGCCACAGCCTTCTCCCTCAGAGCAGCTAGTGGGTTCGAACCGCTGATCTTTCGGTTAGCAGCCAAGCACTTTAATCACTGGGCAACCAGGGTCCTTAATTTAGTCAAGGAGCCAGTTAAACTGTGTTTAATTAAAATTTATTTTTATTATAATGTATGCAAAACACCTGGATGGAATTACTAAATTTCTGACTTTGTGCCAAAGTCATATGGGCTCATCAAGACCATTGACCATGTGTTACCCATTTTGCGGTTCCTGGCACCCATCAGGTCATTTGCTCATTATAGATGCTTCAAAAATTGGCTTTTAAATGAATGAATAAACAAATATATGTAAATAAATGCTTTTTCTCTCAGTCTACTTTGCTTCACTTGGCAAATAGGTACACGCTCTTCTCTTTTTTTAGGCTTTGTCTTCCCTGTGCCTTCAGTGTGATAAATATTTTAATAACCAAGAAATTTTAACAATAACGCCTGAAGAACCTATCTCATTACCAGGGAAATGTCTTAGCTTTTGGAAGAATCGATGCTTCTCTACACACAAATTTTACTCCCACAAAAATGAACAGAGGAGCCCTGGTGACACAGTGTTTAAGAGTTTGGCTGCTAACCAAAAGATTAGTAGTTTGAATCTACCAACTGCTTCTTGGAAACCACTATGGGGCAGTTTTACTGTGTCCTATAGACAGAGTTGCTGTGAGTGGGAATTGACTCAAGGGCAATGAAGTTTTTTTTTTTTTTTTTTTAAATGAACAGAAAAAAAAAAAGCACTACTTATTTAACAAGAATCCACTGAGCAACAACAATTGAAGGGCAATGAATGAAAAAAAAAAAAAAAAAACAGTATTCAGACTTAAGCCCTACCACCAAGATCTTAGAATGTACTGGGAGAGAAATAGCTGATCTGTAAGTACCTAACAAGGTAACTGTTAACACGTGCTATGGGAAAATTCAGGTAGAGTATATGAGGAGTTCCATTGGCCATCATTACCCTTAATTTGATTTGCACAGAGACTCAAAGGAATGCCTAAAGAATTCGAGCCAATTTCAGTTGATTCAATTTCCTTTGCCCTTTATGATCAGACATTCCCATTGATTTTAATGTTAAATAGTTGTTTCAGATTTTATTCACAAACTTTTACTATTTAATTCTAATACAGAAATACATAATTAAATGTTCATGTCAAAATTACAGGATCCAAATATTTCTTTTCCTTGAAATTGCAAGCTCTTTATACTCACCTGTCCACATACCAAGATTCCTAATATAATAATCTGGATTTAAACAACAACCGATATTCAAGTATCTGCTGTGTTCACGATAACTACAAGGTGGTATCGATTGCTTCTTGTATGTGTGTGCCTGAATCCCATACTGTTCACATTAGCAGTCATCTGCTTCCTTAATCTTACCTGATAGCATCTGAAGACCTTCTTTTATTTCCAAATTTGCAACCAAGCTTGTATCATTTAGAAGCAAATGAATTCATCGGTACTCCTTTTGCTTTTCTATTGTATTTTTAATGTTTCAATCACTATGTTATGTTTGGAGGATAAATTGCACAGAACAATTTACTTTCCAAAATATCTCCAACACTTTGCAGAACTGGATAAATTTTTGAAGGGAGGACTTAGTTGAGGGATAGATATGACTTAAAATCCACTAAAATCCACCTTGTTACCTCTCAAGTTGAAAAACGAAAGAATTTAGATGAATGTGGAGAGGTAGGAATAATACCAGAACCTAGCGCCAGTGCCATTCGTGTATAAAAATGATTGATAGCAATTTATATTCCATAATGGATAAACAAGATGTTGTCAAGCCTGATTACTATTAGGCCTAATGATATTTTTCCCATTTTATAGCATGGAGACCAATTACTTTACCTGATATGATCAAGGAGAAACCACAAAACATTTCATAATTAGTAAAGATGATTGTCACATATTTATTGGCCTGAATTTTACCAAATTGGTATGATAACTTTAAAGTAGTAATTCCCTAAAAGCAAACAACATATTTACAATACCAAGAGGTAGACCTATGTTTTAAGGACCTGAAGTTTGTACAATTTGGGGGATCCTTTTAGAGAAAAGAACAAAAATTACTAATACAAAATCAAGCACAGAGTCTTGAAAGCATCCAGTACAAGTGAGAGAACTTGAAGTGTAAGCATCATCGCCTTCACAGCAAATACCCTCTGACCCAAAATATACAATGTGGACTGCAATGTGTTTGATTTTAAAAGGCAAACCATACACACGTTGGCTATGTCCTCCAATGCCATTCGTCATTTGGAGATTGTGGGATACCGTGTCTGCTAGCTCACTGAGCTAGACTAATTAAACCCAGAGTATGTAGCTATCTCCAATGTTCTGCCAAGTAGCAGTGACTAAGACCTCTGTCTCAACAATTTGATTGCTGGGATTTGAATGGTTGCTCTATACCTACTTACGTGACCATGAGACAATTACCCCCAAATCAGGTGCCTCCTCTTTTGTAAAATGGGAATAATAACAATAAGAACACCTATTTCTTAGAATTGTTCAAGGATTAGATGATTTAAAGGACATACAATGTTTTAAAACCCAACAGGTGTTAGCATTCACCGAAAAATAAATACAGTCATACTGTATTGTAACTTACGCTAGATGATTTGTACAAAGCCTTCTCTTCCAGACTCTGATGGTGGTGTGACTGATACTATACAGAGGGTTCATTCTATTTGCAGATGCCAGGCTTAAACTTCAGAAGTTGCATCAAATTGTAAACTTTATCTTTCATTCTATCTGAAATAAAATTTACAAAATTGTACAGATAACTATGTGTGTCACAGAAGCCTTAGATTTTAATTATTGTTGAAATTAACTTAATAAATAGCAAATTTAAACTTTTGATTTCTAGATAATTTGATCAATGAAAGCAAAAAGAGCTTATAATTATTCATGTATTTGACCTTATTTCAAATTTAGCTGGCCTAAATATCCAATACACTTTTAGTGTCTGTGGAACTGGAATTTTCCAAGTGGGTTGATTTCTTCAAGAAAATTAAAGCAGTTTCGGATAGAAGAAAGTTATTGAATGAATCACTTTGGCTTTTTGATCACAGATAGATAACTCTTTTTCTGCTTTTTGTTCTAGAAAATAAGGAAGAAAGCATTCTAATAGAAGACCGTCTTGACTTTTAAAATTGGAAAAGAAATAATTGAACACTATTTTCTCCTTTAAGATTTCCTTCCAAAGACTTTCTTCAAAGTCCATAGTGTTTTTGACAGTTTTTTATTTTCACTTGACCAGTTCAAACTAAGTTTCAAGCCCTTCTGCCTTTTTAAATTTGAGTATGTTAATCCAAATTTCATCTACTTTTAATCAATTTGTTTCTGGAACTGGTAAAGAGTAAGTATGTACAGAAAGTCTGTATATATTTGTGTATACGTGTGTATATATATAAGTATATATATATACACACACAGACTGAAGATAAAATGATAACGCCCAAAAATTCTTTGAAAAGAATTAATGTTCTATTTCTCTTCATTTTACTTCCTTCGTATACAGAAAATATGAGCTGTGTTAATCAGTTGTGTTATCGGCTGCAAGCAACCAAAATGAACTGGTTTTATTTTCTTACAAAGGAAGAAGTTTGGATACAGCAAGTTGCTAGTGTTGGTTTAATTACTTAGTTATGCCATAAAATACTCAGGTTCTACTCTGCTGCCCTTCACTCTTTGGACTGCAGTCCTATGTGCTGGCTACATCTTTACCTTTTATCTGAAAAAGCAAACACCTTCCCAGAATCTTCCCTAAAAGAGAGGTGCCTACTTGCACCCTATGGGCCAGAAATATGTCATATGTTCCCACAGCTGGGAGGCTGAGGAAGTGAGCATCTGCCCTAACCTCTATAACCCTAAAAACCTAACCCATTGCCGTTGAGGCAATTGCTGAGTCACTGCGACCCTATAGGACAGGGTAGAACACCCCCAGAGAGTTTCCACAGAATGCCTGGTAGATTTGAACTGCTGACCTTTTGGTTAGCAGCCATAGCTCTTAACCACTATGCCACCCAGGTTTCCCTAACCTCCATAGTGGAGGTAAACAAGGATGAAGGAAATCCGAAATGAATGTTGTGTTTGCCACTAAAGCTAACACAACACTAAGAATAACACCATACAATTATCATGCAATATTTACATCACAAAACATCTTCACAACCAATATTAATTTATGCAAATAAGATTTCTTGCTGTACAATAATTGATATTCTATACTTGAGGTTAATTAATTAAAAACTGAATGCTTCATTCAGTTCAGTCTTTAAACATATTTTGGACAATTGACTGCCAGGCACTATATTACAATGCATTAAAAACACATAGATAAACTGTTCATAGTTCCCACCCTCAGGCATTAACAAACCCCTAAAAAAATCAATTATAGTGTGTGGTAAGCAGAAAAATGTTCCCCCTAATGGTGGCCACACTGTAATCCCCAGAACTTGTAAATATGTTGCATGGCAAAAAGGAATTAGGGTTGCAGGTGGAATTAAAGTTGCTAATCAGCAACCTTGAGTTGGGGAGAGTATCCTGGATTATCCAAGTGACCCCAATCGAATTATGTGAATCCCTAAACGTGGAAGAAGAGGTAGAAGGTTTTGTCAGAGAGACAGACATGAGAAGGACTTGACAATTGCAAGTTTTGAAGATGGAGGAAAGGGGCCTTGAGCCAAGGAATGTGGTGGTCTCTTGAAGCTAGGAACAGCCCTCAGTTTACAGCCAGCAAGCCAGTGAGAACTTTGGTCCTACAAATGCAATGAACTGAATTCTACCAACAACGTGAAGAAGACTGGAAGAAGGTTCTCCACCACTACCTTTGGAAAGGGTGTAGCTTGCTGATACCTTGGTTTTAGCCCGATGAGACAACTTATTATCTGAAGAATTGTGATATGATAAACTTGTGTTGTTTTAATCCACTAATTTTGTAGTAATTTACTGTAGAGCAGTTGTTGTTGTGAGGTGCCATTGAGTTTCTTCTGACTCATAGCAACCTTATGTACAACAGAACAAAAACACTCCCTGGATGGGTGCCATCCTCACAATAGTTGTTATGTTTGAGTCCATTGTCATAGCCACTTTGTCAATCCATCTTGTGAAGGTCTTCCTCTTTTTCGCTGACCTTCTACATTCCTAAGCATGATGTTCTTCTCCAGGGAATGGTCCCTCCTGATAACATGTCCAAAGTATGTGAAACGAAGTCTCACCATCCTTGCTGCTAAGGAGCATTCTGGCTGTGCTTTTTCCAGACAGATTTGTTCATTCCTCTGGCAGTCCATGGTGTATATTCGGTATTATTCTTCTCTAACACCATAATTTGAAGGCATCAATTCCTCAGTCTTCCCTTATTCATTGTCCAGTTTTCGCATGAATATGAGGTGACTGAAAACACTATGGCTTGGGTCAGGTGCACCTTAGTCCTTAAAGTGACATTTTTGCTTTTTAACACCTGAAAGAGGTCTTTTGCATCAGATTTGCCCAATGCAATGTATCATTTGATTTCATGACTGCTGTTTCCACGGGCATTGAGCAATAGAATGTTAATATATGGTGACATATTAATGAGCACATTAAGTAAAACATGATACAGCTTAAGAAATGTCTTATATGTAACAGTAATAATAGGGGACTCTATGCTATACATAATAAGGAACCATCAGATTTTATTTGGGTATTTACCTTAGAAAAATGAAAACTTACCTTACCACCAAAACCAGTACACAAATGTTTATTGCAGTTCTATCCATACTTACCAAAAACTGGAAACAATTTAAAGTTATTCAACAGGTGAATGGATAAACCAACTGTGGTATGTCTATACAACGTGGTACTATTCAGTATTAAAACAAAAAAATATTGAAACATACAACTTGGATGAATCTCAGAGGCATGAATGAATGAATGACGACAGCATGCCCCCATTTACATGACATTCTTTGAAAACAGAAAACTACAGTGATGGAGAACTGATGAGTGGTTGCCAGGGGTTTAGAGTTGGGGGAGGGTGTCACCATCAAGGGAAAGCACAGAGAAATTTTTTGAAGTGATAAAGCTGTTCTGTATCCTGATTGTGGTGGTAGTTAGGGGAACCTATAGGGTTGCTATGAGTCAGAATTGACTCAATGGCAATTTTTTTTTTTTTTTGGTATACATGTGTAAAAATTCATAGAATTGTACACTAAAAAAAATAAACTGGATTTCACTATATGAAAATTTAAATATCTATATTGATGGAGATATAGACAGCCATCACCACATTGCCTTTGCATCAACTTCAACTCACGTTAACTCCACAAGTGTTAGAGTAGAACACTGCTCCGTCGCTGGGTTTCTAATGGCTGCTTTTTCTAAAGTGGATTGCCAGATCTTCCTTCTGACGAGCCTCTGAGTGAACTTGAACCTCCAACCTTTCAGTTAGTGGTGAGCATGGTAACCATTTGAAACAGCCAGGGACTCCCGATATAGATACTGTTGTTAGTTTCCATCAGGCCAATTCCAATTCATTGATACAAATTGTCAATATATATAGATATAAGTACAGGTGTACGTCCCTGGGTAGTGCAAATAGTTTGTCCCAGCTGCTAACCAAAAGATTGGTGGTTTGAACCCACCCAATGGCACTGCAGAAGAAAGGCCTGGCAATCTGTGCCTGTAAAGGTTACAGCCAAAAAAAAACCCTGTGGAGCTGTCCTACTCTGTAACACATGGAGTCACCATAAGTCAAAATAGGCTCAATGTGATGGATTTATAGGTATAGGTGTAGGCATAGATGTAAATGTAGATGTAGGCATACATATAGATGTGTGTGTGTGTGTGTGTGTGTGTAGGTTAGAGTAAGAAGAGACTGGACTAGGACTAGTGTAGGGTAAAGTTATTCAGCTATATGCATCCCCTGCTAATTGAGGCAGCTTTGCTGTTCCCCAAACCATGCTGGGGATAAACTTGGGCTAAGGTACAAGTCCAGGAGTGGCATGACTGGGTCGGCAGCCAAGGCCAAGGAACACCTTAGCAATAAGAAGAAAAACATCTGGGCCTGAATGTGAAGTCCCTGGGAATGCTGGCTGCCCAGGGACTTGGGAGAAAAAACAATAAGCCTTAGCCCCAGCTGGAATGGCATATAAGCTTGTGGCCCCTGCTAGGCAGTAGGGAGTGCTACTTTGATCCAGACTCCACCCTGGACTGTCTCATACGTATTGTTGTTGTTAGGTGCCGTCGAGTCATTTCTGACTCATAGCAACCCTATGCACAACAGAACAAAACACTGCCCGGTCTTGAGCCATCCTTAGAATCATTGTTCTGCTCGAGCTCATTGTTGCACCCACTGTGTCAATTCATCTCACTGAGGGTCTTCCTCTTTTCCACTGAACCTGTACTCTGCCAAGTATGATGTCCTTTTCCAGAGACTGATCCCTCCTGACAACATGTCCAGAGTATGTAAGATGCAGTCTCCTCATCCTTGCCTCTAAGGAGCATTCTGGCTGTACCTCTTCTAAGACAGATTTGTTCTTTCTTTTGGCAGTCCATGGGATTTTCAATATTCTTCGCCAACACCACAATTCTAAGACGTCAATTCTTCAGTCTTCCTTATTCATTGGTCAGCTTTCACACGCATATGATGTGACTGAAAATACCACGGCTTGGGTCAGGCGCACCTTAGTCTTCAGGGTGACATCTTTGCTCTTCAACACTTTGAAGAGGTCCTTTGCAGCAGGTTTACCCAATGCAATGCGTCTTTTGATTTCTTGACTGCTGCTTCCATGGCTATTGATTGTGGATCCAAGTAAAATGAAATCCTTGACAACTTCAATCTTTTCTCCCTTTATCATGATGTTGCTCATTGGTCCAGTTGTGAGGATTTTTGTTTTCTTTATGTTGAGGTGCAATCTATACTGAAGGCTGTGGTCTTTGATCTTCATTAGTAAGTGCTTCAAGTCCTCTTCACTTTCAGCAAGCAAGGTTGTGTCATCTGCATAACCCAGGTTGTTAACGAGTCTTCCTCCAATCCTGATGCCCCGTTCTTCTCCATATAGTCCAACTTCTCATATTATTTGTTCAGCATACAGATTAAATAGGTATGGTGAAGGAATACAACCCTGATGCACACGCTTCATGACTTTAAACCAATCAGTATCCCCTTGTTCTGTCCAAACAACTGCCTCTTGATCTATGTAAAGGTTCCTCAGGAGCACAATTAAGTGTTCTGGAATTCCCATTCTTCACAATGTTATCCATAATTTGTTATGATCCACACAGTCGGATGCCTTTGTGTAGTCAATAAAACAAAGGTAAACATCCTTCCGGTATTCTCTGCTTTCAGCCAGGATCTGTCTGACATCAGCAATTATATCCCTAGTTCCACGTCCTCTTCTGAAACCAGCCTGAATTTCTGGCAGTTCCCTGTCGATATACTGCTGCAGCCATTTTTGAACGATCTTCAGCAAAATTTTCCTTGTGTGTGATATTAATGATATTGTTCTATAATTTTCACATTCAGTTAGATCACCTTTCTTGGGAATAGGCATAAATATGGATCTCTTCCAGTCAGTTGGCCAGGAAGGTGTCTTCCATATTTCTTGGCACAGACGAGTGAGCACCTCCAGCGCTGCATATGTTTGTTGAAACATCTCAACTGATATTCCATCAATTCCTGGAGCCTTGTTTTTTGCCAGTGCCTTCAGAGCAACTTGGACTTCTTCCTTCAGTACCTTCGGTTCCTGATCATATGCCACCTCTTGAAATGGTTGAACATCAACTAATTCTTTTTGGTATAATGACTCTGTTTATTCCTTCCACCTTCTTTTGATGTTTCCTGTGTCATTTAATATTTTCCCCATAGAATCCTTCACTATTGCAATTCGAGGCTTGAATTCTTTCTTTAGTTCTTTCAGCTTGAGAAACCCCAAGCGTGTATCTTCCCTTTTGGTTTTCCATCTCCAGGGCTTCGCACATGTCATTATAATACTTTATTTTGTCTTCTTGAGCCACCCTTTCAAATCTTCTGTTCAGATCTTTTACTTCATCAATTCTTCCTTTTGCTTTAACTGTTCAAAGTTTGAGAGCAAGTTTCAGAGTCTCCTCTGACATCCATCTTGGTCTTTTCTTTCTTTCTTGTCTTTTCAGTGATCTCTTGCTTTCTTCATGGATGATGTCCTTGATGTCATTCCACAACTCATCTGGTCTTCAGTCACTAGTGTTCAATGAATCAAATTCATTCTTCAGATGGTTACTAAATTCAGGTGGGATATACTCAAGGTCATATTTTGGCTCTCATGGACTTGCTCTGATTTTCTTTAGTTTCAGCTTGAACTTGAATATGAGCAATTGATGGTCTGTTCCACAGTCGGCCCCTGGCCTTGTTCTGACTGATGATATTGAGCTTTTCCATCGTCTCATTCCACAGATGTAGTCCATTTGATTTGTGTGTGTTTCATCTGGTGAGGTCCATGTGTACAGTCACCGTTCATGTTGGTGAAAGAAGGTATTTGCAATGAAGAAGTTGTTGGTCTTGCAAAATTCTATCATTTGATCTCCGGTATTGTTTCTATCACCAAGGCCATATTTTCCAACTACTGATCCTTCTTCTTTGTTTCCAACTTTGGCATTCCAATCGCCAGTAATTTTCAATGCACCTTGATTGCATGTTCTATCAATTTCAGACTGCAACAGCTGATAAAAATTCTTCTATTTCTTCATCTTTGGTCCTAGTGGTTGGTGCGTAAATTTGAATAATAGTTGTATTAACTAGTCTTCCTTGTAGCCGTATGGATATTATCCTATCACTGACAGTGTTGTACTTCAGGATAGATCTTGAAACATTCTTTTTGACAGTGAATGCAACACCATTCCTCTTTGAGTTGTCATTTCCAGCATAGTAGGCTATATGATTGTCTGATTCAAAATGGCCAATACCAGTCCATTTCAGCTCACTAATGCCTAGGATACGTAAGTTCCCCTAATAAACCATATGTCCCAATCGCTGGTTCAGAAGCCTTTCTTTGGTCTCTTGGACATGCGGCCGACCTTGGATCCGGATGCTGCTGGGCTGTTATTCAACAACTAGGGAAACCAGTGAGTCCATAGCAACTGATGGAAAAAGAGATCACATAGTTCTGAACTATGACTGTGGCAGTGGAATGGGAAACATACACAGAAGATTTCCAAAAATAGTACCAGAAAGACCTGACCTATTTTTGTTTGAGAAGGAAAGGATCAAAATAACGTCATAAGAAAAGGGGTAAAGGTGAATGATTATCTTAACATAGACAGGGAGCACAGGAAAAAAGATTCAATTATTTTGGCTAAATTTGAGATTGAACATGTTGAATTCAGGCCGCTCGTGGCATATCCAGGGCATATTCACAAAAATGCTGGTCTGAAACTGAGGAGAGACACAGGATCCATATAAAGCAATGAGCGTCACCAGTATCTAGGTAGTGGTCGAAGTCACAGGAGATAAAGTGTGTGGATCCATCCCTATAACACTTTGCCAAATAATTTCTCCTTTGATACCTCTAAGCTTAAGTCTTTTAATTCTTAAAATTCTAAAATGGAGACCACCTATGGTTTTGATTCTTAGCTTGTTAAGGAGAGCACTGTTGAGTAAACATCTTTAATAGTAAACATCTGGACTCTCCAGGAAAACAGAGAAGGAAACTATTTCTGTCAATTACTTTTCAGGATTTTTAGCCTGAAAATCCATACTCGTGTAAAATGTGTAATCTGTGAATTAGACACAAACTATTTTTTTGTTGTTTGAGTTTTCCAGCTAGAGTAAAGCAGAGCACTCATGTCATCTCATTTTTAAGTTTTACTGCTGTGAATATCTTTGTTTATCTATAGGAAGCATGCCTCAGACACTAGTTCTTATTAAGACTTTTATACCAATGCAAGTTTGAAATTTTTAAGGGGGCCTCTTTACAGTGACCTAAAGAGAAAGAATAGATTTGTCTTTAGTTTAATCAGCAAATAGATCATTCTGCCTGCCATATTCCACTAAAAAATTTGGGGGGAGGGGGAGAAGCCAATTCCAAATCTCCCAGTTGAAGTTAAGCAAGACAAAAGGCAACTTGGGAAAAATTATGTTTAATTTGGCAATATAATGAGAATTTAATATGGCAACATAAGTCTCATCATAATGAATTTGAAAAATATCTGCTACATCCTTCAGGGTATTTTCTAAAATGTTATATGTTTACTTTTTATGAAGAGAGTTGGAAATTGAGTTTACGACCAAGTCTGCATGGCATGGCAAAATTCACTGGCTAAATGGGTTTGCAATTTGCTGTTGTCTTGGTAATTGGCAGTGAGGCAAACAATCAGACTGACTACATGGTAAGCCAATTTGTTCATCAAAAAGACATAAAATCCTGGTTGAACTGTGCCTCAGCCCACTTTTTGCAGTTGCCTGGCTGTTAGGAATTCATGTTCAGTTTGCGACTGGAGGGAAGGATTTGGATTTTACATTGCAATTACTGTACTGTATCAGAAAGCTTCAGTGATATGACCAGTTGTTTACAGCAATCCTCCAGGACCTGGGAGAAGAGCCAATCAATGAAGAAGGACAAATATTTGGGAGATGACAAGGGCAGAGGCTGAAAACAAAAGTTCAGTTTGGGAAATACTGTGGGTTGAATTGTGTACCCCCAAAATATGAAGTTCTGGCCCCTGTACCTGTGGGTATAGTCCTGTTTGAAAGTAGGCGTTTTTCTTTGTTTGTGGTAATGAAGTCATGCCAGGTCCTAAACCTAACCACCCCTGAGTGATGTCTTATAAACAGACATAGAGACAGGCACACAAGGGGAAGACAGATGCCATTTAAGAACCTCTCTACAAGCAAAGAAATGCCAAGGATCTTTAGCAGACACCAGAAACCAGGAGAGAGACCACAGAAAGAATCCATGGGCTCTAGACTCTGACTTGGATTTTCAACCTACTTGTGGTATTTTTGTTAACACACCATTAGATAACCAAGACAGGAAATAATTATTTAAAAACCCAGCAGCCACCAGTTGAAATTGAGGCAAAATATTTAATGATGGTTTATTATAACAGCCTCCTAACTGGTTTACTTGAATCCATTCTGACTCCCTCTAGTTCATCGTCTACAAGGGAGTCTGAAAGATATTCTTCAAGATGTAAACCTGAACAGTGCACTGCAGCTCCTTCTACCTAAAATCATTCAATGACTCCCCAGCCATTTAGGAAAAACACAACACTCAGTAGGGCATGTGAGGTACTACAATTTTTAGTCCCACCTGCCTATCTAGCACCATCTTCTACCACACTCTCCTTCCATCTCTGCTCTGCAGTCACACATGCCTTTGTGTCCCTTGTACTTGCCATGCTGTCTCCCTCCACTGGGTCTTAGCACATGCTGTTTCCTTTGAATGGAGGACTACTCCTTCCTATATTGCCTTACTATCTTCTACTCATTTCTCAGGGAATCCTGTACTGCCCTTCCTAAATTAAATCCCGTTTTACAGGCTTATACCTCCATGCACCAATTTGTATCGCTCATCACTGTTGCAAGCAAACCCTTGTTCAAGTGATTACTTGATAGTGTTTTTCTCTACCACTAATGGTAAGCTCTATGACTATGTGTTTTGGCTCACTATTGTTTCCCCAGGACCTGAAAAAGTACCTGAGATATAGGCGATCAAGAAATATTTGTTAAATATACTCATCTATATTTGTTAAATATAGATGAGGTAAGAAGATTTTCAGGAATTCTTAGTAACATAATTTCTATTCCATGGCGTTATGACACTATCCTGATTAAGAAAATGAACCACCATGTTGTCTATCATAGTGCTTTCAACAATCAGTTGCTTAATGCAAGTTTAAGAAACGTGCTGTATACACTCATAGCCCAACGAAAGATTCACAATGGTTAGTTTTGATTAGTGTTGGCATACTAAGAGAAGAGACAAAAAATGCCACTTCTCCTACCTGAGTAAATGGTCCCAAGAAATATAACACATAATGTCTTTACAAAGACCCTGAGAGGTAGTAGACATTCCTGGGTTATACTTACTCACCACCAGCTAATACTAAGAAGTCAGTTAATCCTAAAAAAAAAAAAAAAAAAATCCTAGAAGGGGTTATAACTTAATAGACAAGTTAGGGATCCATGAATCTCAGAGATAGAATGTACCTCATAGATGCTGTCTTAGGCTGGGTTCTCTAGAGAAGAAACACCAGTAAAGGGTGTATGGATATATACGGAGAGAGAGAGAGAGATTTATATCAAGGAAATGGCTGTAGTGGCTGGAACGTTCCAAGCCTATGGGTTAGGATAGAGACTTCTCCTCCACAGGGGCTGGCAAACCCAAGATCAGCAGGTCAGAGAGTAGGGGTCTTGCTCATAGGCTTGGAAGATTGACAAATCCCAAGATCAGCAGGAATGACTACAGGTAAGCTGTTAGCTCAGGTCCCAAGAAGTACATATAGATGAACAGGAGCCAGCTGCAGGATCCAGAGCAAGCAAAACTCCACAAGTCTTGCCAGAATGTCCACTTATATTTGATGCAGGCCGCATACCCAAGGAAACTCCCTTTCAAATGATTGGCTACTCACAGCAGATCCCATCATGGAGGTGATTACATTATATCAAATCTTATCATGGAAGTGATCTCAACATCATAAGGCTGCCAAACCACTGAGAATCATGGCCCAGTCAAGTGGACACAATCTTAACTGTCACAGTCCACCCCTTGTCAACTTGGCACCTGTACACATCTCCTTAAACCATACACATTCTCTGAATAAAGACAATTATAAAGTCATACTTGTGCCTAACATGATACAATGAACACACATACAACCAAAAATGTACTAGCCCTGTTTACATCTTAAATTTTATAAGTGAAGAAAACAAAAATATTTGATGCACATATACAATGCAGAAATACATGTGAGAATTACAGTCCTTGTTTCTGCAACTGGTCATGTGGCTGTAACTAGTATTTAGAAGTACCTTCTTTCACCACACATTCTGTATTCCCTTTGCCCTCAGCAAGCACCTCACCTGGTCATGATTCTTTGGTTGATGGGGTGACCCAAACCTTTATTCCTGAAGGGTCTGGGCCATTAGTAGTCATGTCAGAATCGGGTTGCTCTAGTTTTCCATTGACTAATCACAGGGCATGGCAGTACTAAGAGATAACCTAAGGGATCTCCTGCATTCCAAACATACTCTTCTTTATCTCCATTATGTAATATCAATCCAATTTCCTCTTGGTAATCAGGATCAATCACACCAGCCAGCATGGTAACTCCCTTCTTGGCCTGTTGATCCAGAGGAGCCCAAAGTGGCCAGGAGGTAATCTTAACTTTCAGTTCAGTGGAATCAGTGATGTGTCTCCAGGTGGGAGCATTCCTCCCTTTAGAACTCAGACCTCTATATATGCAGAGCATAAGTCTACAGGGACAGAAAGCAAAAATTTTGCAAGTGGGTCATGAGGGGTAATAGTGAGTGGTTCCATTCCCATTTCCACCTCTCAGTTCCTGGACACTTGAATCCTAGCTATGAGAGAAATAGCACCATATATCAGACACTGGTTTAGAACATATGCAGGCTCCTGGAGAACACTGCCCCAACCCTGCAAGGTTTTGTCACCTAGTGGCACTGTAACTGTGTCTTTAGAAGGCCATTCCATCATTCTATCAAGCCGTCTGCTTCAGGATGATGGGGGACATGGCAAGACCACTGAATTCCATGAGCACAGGTCAACTGTTGCACTTCAGTTGCTGTGAAGTGAGTCCCTTCCGAGGCGATGCTCTGTGGTATACCATGACGATGGATAAGGCATTCTGTAAGTCCACGGATGGTAGTTTTGGCAGAAGCATTGCATGCAGGGAAGGCAAATCTATATCCAAAGTAAGTATCTATACCAGTAAAAACAAAAGGCTGCCCATTCCATGATGGAAGAGGTCTAATGTAATTAACTTGCCACCAGGTTGCTGGATGATCACCTCAAGGGATGGTGCCATATCGGGGACTCAGTGTTGGTCTCTGCTGCTGGTAGACTGGCCAGTCATTAGTGGCTGTAGCCAAGTTGGTCTTGGTGAGTGGAAGCCCATGATGGTTACGGTTGTGTGTCAACTTGGCTGGGCCATGATTCTCAGAGGTTTGGCAGTTGTATGAGGTTGTGATCACTTCCATGAAAAGATTTGATATAATGTGATCACCTTCATGATGGGATCTGCTGTGAGTAGCCAATAAGTTGAAAGAGAATTTCCCTGGGCATGTGACCTGCATTGAATATAAGTGGACACTCTGGCAAGGCTTGCTCTGGATCCTGCGGTTTGCTCCTGTTCATCTGACCTCCAGTTCTTGGGACCTGAGCTAGCAGCTTACCTATAGTCTTGCCTGCCAATCTTGGGATTCGTCAATCTTTGCAGCCTGTGAGCAAGAGCCCTACTCTCTGACCTGCTGATCTTGGGTTTGCCAGCCCCTGTGGCTGCATGAATCAGGAGAAGCCTCTATCCTAACCCGTAGGCTTGGGACGTTCCAGCCACTACAGCCATGTGAACAATTTCCTTGATATAAATCTCTCTCTCTCTGTATATATATATATACACACACACTTTACTGATGTTTCTTCTCTAGAGAACCCAGCCTAAGACAGCATCTATGAGGTACATTCTATCTCTGAGATTCATGGATCCCTAACCTGTCTCTTAAGTTATAACCCCCTCTAGGATTCACTGACTTCTTAGTATTAGCTGGTGCTAGTAAGTGTAACCCAGGAATATCTACTACCTCACAGGCTCTTATATTATATGTTATGTTACATTTCTTGGGACCACTTACTCAGGTAGGAGAATTGGTATTTTTTGTCTCTTCTCTTAGCATGCCAACACTAATCAAAACTAAACATTGTGAATCTTTCTTTGGGCTATGAATATATACAGCAGTTCCTAACCTCTCTCAGTCTCAGTTTTCTCACTGTAACTTGGGGCTTGTGATACCTTCTTCATAAGGCTGTTGTGAGGACTGAGTGGTATAGTATATATGCATATGTGCCTTGAAAATTATGCTGAATAAAACACAAATGAGGTATCATCCTCTCTGTATGTGTTTTCACTCCATCTAGAATATAACCTCACAGTTGAAAAAATGCCTAGATATTTTTTCTGTCCCCCTGAGCACTAGCAAAGTGCCCAGCACACAGTAGGCACTGAATAAACAGTGTAAAAATTAAAACAAAAACAAGCTCCATCCGCACTGCATTCGCTCCAGCCATCCTTGTTTGTGCCCATTAACTGCACCCAAGTTACAATATTAGTCACTGAAGCAACGACTGGTGAAAAACAATTTGAACTGGTAACATTCATCTTTGCTATATCAAACGCTAGAGTGATAAAAGCAGTTTAAAATTCGTGAGCTGTCATAGCAATAACACTCACTTGATACATTCTACAGATAGCAATTGCTGATAGGCGTTCTTGCAATGAAGTACTCAAATAAGTGGTATGACTAAGAATGTCAGTCACAGATCAGTCAACTGCTTGGGAAATCAATTTCACTAGCAGTTGTAGAATTCCTGAATTTTTTTCTTTCTTTCTTTCAAAATTTAAGTCATGTCCAGGAGATTCCAAACAAACTGCTATTGCCAAAGCAGGTCAAGGGCAGGATGGGAAGGGGCAGAGCTAGAAGAACTAGGTCAGGGTTGTATTGGTTCTGTAGTATAAAGTGTAATATAAAGAGGATGGACTTTGGAGCCAGGGGCAAATGTTAGCAAATGCCCCATCATTTACTAGCAACTTGGCACAAGCCTTTTTTAAGGCCTCAATGTTCTTCTATATAAAATGGCAACAATGCAGTTGTTGTGACAACTAAAAATAAGTTTCTAAAGCACCTATTACAGGGCCCAGTGTGGAACTTGGCAGATGAGCACAATTTTCAGTGACTCAATAAGACTAAGTGATCTTTGAAGGAGGAGTATCTGTAGGCCTATATCATAAGTTTCCCACATTCAGGTCCAGGATATATATCACCCACATCATCGCCTCAACAAACACCCACAATCCCATGCCTTATTAAGTGTCCTGTCTAGGGTCATAAACCGGTTACTGTAGAGTCAATTCCAACTCTTGGCAACCCCATGTGTGTCCAAGCAGAACTGTGCTTCATGGGGTTTTCAATGGCTGATCTTTTGGAAGTAGATTGCCAGGTTTCCAACCTTTCGGTTAGCAGCCAAGCACTTTAGCTATTTGCACCTTCCAGGGACTCCACCCAAGGTCATAGACTCTGTTAATAGCTCAGTTGATTCCAGGCCTGTTGCATTCAACACAACTTCTGTGGTAGGCTATTTAACAACATCCTCCCTCTCTCCTTTCCCCTTCATAAGCAACTCATTATAAATATCTCTTAGTACCCACGGAGTGAGTAAGCAGCCCTGTATTTGGCACTATCTGATGGATTAAGCTTTGATTATTAGTCAGGGTCTCTACTTTAAGGGAAATTATGATCCCTTCCTTCATTGTCCTCACTGGGATACTAAGGTAAAGCATTCCTGAAAATAAAATATCAACAATGCTAGTGGACAAATCTTCAACTTTGTAACATCTCCAAATTAAAAAAAAAAAAAAAAAAGCCCTTCTATTTCTGTCTGTTGAGGACATGAGGATTTTTCTTATTATAGAACAATGCATTCAAGGCGGTGGAAGTGTGTTGGATGTAATGGGCTGGAAGATCAGGCTAGAGTGGAGGCAGGTTTCCTCAAGGGAGACTCTAAACAGACAAAAAATACAGTGTGTGAAGAAAGCAGAATCTTTCAGCTCAGAGCAGGTAAAAGAAACTGGATGCTGAAGTCTGTACGTGAGAACAACAATTAAGACACTGAAGGACCCACTTCCTTCTCACCCTTTCCTCCACCAAAAAATAAAACTTCTCCAATCTCTATTAAAGATATTCATTTCCATTACACAACCTCTTATTAGATGGATTTCTAATCACTCAGAAGGGAGCTACGGTGGTTCAGTGGTAGAATTCTCGCCTTCCATACAGGAGACCCAGGTTCTAGCTCAGGCAACACACCTCATGCACAACTACCACTTGTCTGTCAGTGGAGGCTTGCATGTTGCTATGCTGCTGAACAGGTTACAGCAGAACTTCCATATTAGGAAGAAAGGCCTGGTCATCTACTTCAAAAATCAACCAGTCAAAAAAAATTGATAAACCACTGGCCAAAACGACAAAAGAAAAACAGGAGAGGGAGCAAATAACCTGGATAAGAAATGAGATGAGTGATATTACAACACACGCAACTGAAATTAAAAGAATCATATCAGCTTACTATGAAAAACTACACTCTAACAAATTGGAAAAGCTAGAAGAAATGGAGGAATTCCTAGAAACACACTACCTACCGAAACTAACACAAACAGAGGTAGAACAACTAAATAGACCCATAACAAAAGAAGAGATTGAAAAGGTAATCAAAAAACTCCCAACAAAAAAAAAAAATCCCTGGTCCGGATGGCTTCACTGCAGAGTTCTACCAAACTTTCAGAGAAGAGTTAAACCACTACTACTAAAGGCATTTCAGCACATAGAAAAGGATGGAATACTACCAAACTCATTCTATGAAGACACCATCCACCACAAAAAAAGAAAATTATAGACCTATACCCCTTGTGAATGTGGATGCGAAAATCTTCAACAAAATTCTAGCTAATAGAAATCAACAACATATCAAAAAAATAATTCACCAAGACCAAGTGGGATTCATACCAGGTATGCAGGGATGGTTCAACATTAGAAAAACAATTAATGTAATCCACCACATAAATAAAACAAAAGACAAGAATCACATGATTTTATCAATTGATGCAAAAAAGGCATTTGACAAAATTCAACACTCATTCATGATGAAAACTCTCAGCAAAATAGGAATAGAAGGAAAATTCCTCAACATAATAAAGGGCATTTATACAAAGGCAACAACTGACATCACCCTAAATGGAGAGAGCCTGCAAGCATTCCCACTGAGATCGGGAACCGGACAAGGATGCCCTTTATCACTGCTCTTATTCAACATTGCGTTGGAGGTCCTAGCCAGAGCAATTAGGCTAGATAAAGAAATAAAGGGCATCCAGACTGGCAAGGAAGAAGAAAAAGTATACCTATTTGCAGATGACATGATCTTATACACAGAAAACCCTAAGGAATCCTCAAGAAAACTACTGAAACTAATAGAAGAGTTCAGCAGAGTATCAGGATATAAGATAAACACACAAAAATCAGTTGGATTCCTCTACACCAACAAAAAGAATATCAAAAGGAAATCACCAAATCTATGCCATTTACAGTAGCCCCCAAGAAGATAAAATACTTGGGAATAAATCTTACCAGAGATGTAAAAGACTTATACAAAGAAAACTACAGTACACTTCTGCAAGAAACCAAAAGAGACTTACATAAGTGGAAAAACATACCTTGCCCGTGGATAGGAAGACTTAACATATAAAAATGTCTATTCTACCAAAAGCGATCTGTATGTACATTCAATGCAATTCTGATCCAAATTCCAACGACATTCTTTAATGAGATGGAGAAACAAATCACCAACTTCATACGGAAGGGAAAGAGGCCCCAGATAAATAAGGCATTACTGCAAAAGAAGAACAAAGTGGGAGGCCTTACTTTACCTGATTTTAGAACCTATTACACTGCCACAGTAGTTAAAACAGCCTGGTACTGGTACAACAACAGATACATAGACCAATGGAACAGAATTGAGAATCCAGACATAAATCCATCCACAAAGGAGCAGCTGGTATTTGACAAATGCCCCCAAACCTTTAAATGGGGAAAAGACAGTCTTTTTAACAAATGGTACTCGCATAACTGGATATCCATCTGCAAAAAAATGAAACAAGACCCATACCTCACACCATCCACAAAAACTAACTCAAAATGGATCAAAGATCCAAACATAAAACCTAAAACAATAAAGCTCATGGGAGAAAAAACAAGGACAATGCTAGGAGCCCTAATACATGGCATAAAAAGTATACAAAACATTACCAACAATGCAGAAGAAAAACTAGATAACTGGGAGCTCCTAAAAATCAAACACCTCTGCTCATCCAAAGACTTCACCAAAAGAGTAAAAAGACTACCTACAGATTGGGAAAAAGTTTTTAGCTATGACATTTCTGATCAGCTCCTGATCTCTAAAATCTACATGATACTGCAAAAACTGAACTACAAAAAGACAAATAACCCAATTAAAAAATGGGCAAATATATGAATAGACACCTCACCAAAGAAGACATTCAGGTAGCTAACAGATACATGAGGAAATGTTCACTATCATTAGCCATTAGAGAAATGCAGATCAAAACTACAATGAGATTTCATCTCACTCCAACAAGGCTGGCATTAATCCAAAAAAACACAAAATAATAAATGTTGGGGAGGCTGTGGAGAGATTGGAACATTTATACACCGCTGGTGGGAATGTAAAATGGTACAACCACTTTGGAAATCGATTTGGCACTTCCTTAAAAAGCTAGAAATAGAACTACCATTCGATCCAGCAATCCCACTCCTCAGAATATATCCTAGAGAAATAAAAGCCTTTACACGAACAGATACATGCACACTCATGTTTATTGCAGCACTGTTTACAATAGCAAAAAGATGGAAACTGCCTATCAAAGGATGAATGGATAAATAAATTCTGGTATATTCACACAATAGAATACTACGCATAGACAAAGAACAGTGAGGAATCCGTGAAATATTTCATAACATGGAGGAACCTGGAAGGCATTATGCTGAGTGAAATTAAAATTAGTCAGTTGCAAAAGGACAAATATTGTATAAGACCACTATTATAAGAACTTGAGAAATAGTTTAAACTGAGAACAAAACATTCTTTTGTGGTTACGATGGGGGGAGGGAGGGAGGGTGGGAGAGAGGTATTCACTAATTAAATAGTAGATAAGAACTACTTCAGGTGAAAGGAAAGGCAACACAACATACACGGAGGTCAGCACTACTGGACTAAACCAAAAGCAACGAAGTGTCCTGAATAAACTGAATGCTTCGAAGGCCAGCGTAGTAGGCGTAGGGGTCTGGGGCCCACGGTTTCAGGGGACATCTAAGTCAAATGGCATAATAAAACCTATTAAGAAAACATTCTGCATCCTACTTTGAAGAGTGGCATCTGGAGTCTTAAACGCTAGCAAGCAGCCATCTAAGATGCATCAATTGGTCTCAACCCAAGTGGATCAAAGGAGAATGAAGAACACCAAGGACACAAGGTAATTACAAACCCAAGAGACAGAAAGGGCCACATGAACCAGAGACTGTATCATCCTGAGACCAGAAGAATTAGATGGTGCCCGGCTACAACCGATGACTGCCCTGACAGGGAACACAACAAAGAACCCCTGGGGGAGCAGGAAAGCAGTGGGATGCAGACCCCAGATTCTCATAAAAAGTCAGACTTAATGGTCTGACTGAGCGTAGAAGGACCCCAGGTGGTCATGAACCCCAGACCTTCTGTTCGCCCAGGACGGGAACCATTCCTGAAGCCAACTCTTCAGACATGGATTGGGCTGGACAATGGGTTGGAGAGGGATGCTGGTGAGGAGTGAGCTTCTCGGATCAGGTGGACACTTTAGACTATGTTGGCATCTCCTGCCTGGAGGGGAGATGAGAGGGTAGAGAGGGTTAGAAGCTGGCAAAATGGACAGGAAAAGAGAGCGGAGGGAGAGAGGGGGCTGTCTCATTAGGGGGAGATTAATTGGGAGTATGTAGCAAGGTGTATATAAGTTTTTGGTGGGAGACTGACTTGATTTATAAACTTCCACTTAAAGCACAATAAAAATTAAAAAAAAAAAAAATCAACGAGTCGAAACTCTGTGGATCACAATGCCCCGACGCCCGATCAATCATACGGATGGCGTATGATTGGGCAACATGGGCTTGGCATGAATTGGGGGCCCACTTAAAGGCAGCTAACAACAACAATCATTTGGAGGATACATTTCTCACTCCTCCAGTTTGCATGAAGAGATGTTTTTCCCATATCTTCATGGCCTCTTGCCCCAAAGTTGTTATTATTGGTAGGTGTCATCAAGTCCACTCCGACAAATATCTACCCTATATGACATAGTAGAAATGCCTCATACGGTTTCTTAGGTTGTAATCTTTACAGGAGCAAATCAGTAGGTCTTTCCTCCCTTGGAGCGGCTGGCGGGTTCGAACCGCTTACCTTTCCGTTAGCAGCTGAGTGCTTAACCGTTGCACCAACTGGGCTCCTTCATCTCCAATTAAAAAACCCAACCCACTGCCGTTGAGTCGATTCCGACTCATAGCGACCCTATAGGACAGAGTAGAACTGCCCCATAGAGTTTCCAACGAACACCTGGCGGATTTGAACTGCCGACCTGTATAGCAGCCGTAGCACTTAACCGCTACGCCACCAGGGTTTCCCATCATCTCCAGTTAGGGGGAGCAAATTACCTGTTTAGTGAATTTGAGGAAGGAACTGAACATGCGCAGCTCAGCTTCTCCACCTACAGTCTCTTGGGAGCAGATTTCTGCCCAGGAAGGACATAAGCTTCTGCTGAAGGGACCCTGCCCTGAAGGGAGTCTGACCACCCTGTGGTTTAGCATTAGGAAGCCTCTTTGCAGGCAATCAGAAGCCACAATCCCCACAGTTAGATGTGCAATGAATAAGAGTGCTATTTGAGCTCTTTTCTTCCCTACTCTTTTGCCTTACTTCACATTTTGTTAAAAACTCAAGTGGGAAGAGGGAAGTTAATTGTTTCTTCTCCCTAATCATAACACCCGTTGAATCCGTTGGCGTCAAGTTGATTCTGACTCATAGCGACCCTATAGGACACAGCAGAACTGTCCCATAGTGTTTTCAAGGAGCTCCTGGTAGATTCGAACTGGGGGATTCTATTAGCAGTGTAGCACTTGACCACTATGCCACCAGGGTTTCCAATCACAATATTAATATTAATGTGTGTTCTAGCGGGAAATCCACCAGAGCATCTTCAGTCATATCTTCATGTAAGAGTCAACTCATTTCTGTTGGTTCCTTCACTTTCCACTTTCTCTTAATCCCCTAAAGCCATGTACTAACCCACGGAATTATTTTTATCAACTAAATCATCTGTAGGACCCAGAGATTAATAAAAAGGGATAGTCTTCACCAAAAAAAAAAAGACTAGTTTCATATTTAATGTGTTTTTGCCATCAACTTAATCAGAATAATAACTATTTGAAACTGAGCCTTTCTATAGTGGAAATAGGAGCCCTGGTGGCACAGTGGTCAAGAGTTTGGTTGCTATCCAGAAGGTCAGCAGTTCAAATCCACCAGCCACTCCTTGGAAACCCTATGGGGCAATTCTACTCTGTCCTATAGGGTCACTATAAGTTGGAATCGATTTGACAACAGGGATTTTTTTTTTTTTTTTTTGTACTGGAAATATGGACTGAAAGTAACCTGGTATCTAAACTGGCTTGCAAACTTACAGAATTTAACTAGAGGAAACATATAGTCTGAATCACTTCTCTCTTCTCCATCTAAAGTACAGTGACAGGCATGGTATAGGGTTAAAAGTAGCATGATTTCTGGTCTTGGTTCTGTCACTAATCTGCCGCCTAGTTTTGTGATAACCCTTCTAAACCTTGGGCTTTTTTTTTTTTTTTTTTCCTATTAAATGAAGACAATAATTACCTTGCAAAAAAATTCCAGGAAGATTAAACTAGGCAATGCATGGAAATGATACTTATATTCTGTAAATTTATATAAAGATGAGAATTGCTAGCATCACAGATGAAGAAAGTGAAAAGAGATAGAATGTATCCTGTCCACAGTCACCTGGCTATTATGTGCCTTGTCAAGACTAGAACTGCCTTCTTGTCTTCTGGCATCTACTGTAGATTCTCACACTGAGGTCCAGGGATGATTTTAAACAACCACACGTTTTGAGTCGCACTGCAGTTCTGTACCAGAATCTCTAAAGGAAGGCCCCTTAAATCTGTATTTTAACAATAAGTACTAAGTTTGAGATCCACTATAACTGGTCCTAAAGTTTTTTAATACAATGCTGCCTTCTCATCAATTATAGATGTTATTCCTCCTCTCTACTTGAAAGCTTCTCAAAAGGATCAGTTCAATCAAAGCATTTCTTCTATTTTAAGCTATTCGGGTCACTCGAAGTTAAAAGTGCACACCCTCACAATTTTAAAAACAACTTTCAAATCCAGACAGCCAAACATCTTCATCTCCAAGTCTCCTATCTCAAAATTATAACTCTAATATTTATCTTAACTTCCTTAAAAGTCACTTTGAAACTCTTAACCCCTGGGTAGTGACAGGCCCAGGTAAAAATCATTAAACCATAGTGCAAACTCTAATAAGAATAACAGGTGAAATCCAATTATGACAAACTCCATGAAACTTCCAAATGGTTACATTCTAATAGAATTGGGTTAAAGTGTACACAGTGTCAGAAATTAGGTCCAGGTTTACGGAGCTTAGAAAGCAAAATGGGTGATTTCTAGCACTCTCTGAAGTAAATTATCCATTGAAAAGAAATGCTTTGAATATAATATAATATAATACAAGGGCTGTGTCATGGAAGCTAGGATCTACGGAGCTTCTGTGTCTCTTTGAGGGGCGGGTGCTGATGGTTCAGGGACTTGGACTCTGAGCGAGACAGGAAACCACTGGACTATGAACAGAGGAGTGGTATGATGTATCTTTCATTTGAACAGCATCTCTCTGGCTGTGATGTTGGGGATAAGGTAGAAACAGGGAGACCAGTTAGTAGGCTACCACAATAATCGAAGTGAGAGGTCATGGTGAGAAGTGATCAGCCTCTGGATGTATTTTAAAGCTAGAGCTGCCAAGATTTGATCTTCAAAGTCAATTTAACTAAGCACTGTCCATGTGGAAATGACTCTGCTCTGCAAAACACTTTTTAACACTCATTTTTCACAACTTATATTGTCATGGAAATAATCTAAGTCTTAAAAAGAAAATAGTGGAAAGAACAAAATAAATGCATGGTATTAATGTATGTACCTTATATATGATACAAAGTAACATAGTATAATATAATAATTTAAAAAGCCAAAACTAAACCCATTGCCGTTGAGTTGATTCCAACTCATAGTGACCCTAAAGGACAGAGTAGAATTGCCCCATAGGGTTTCCAAGGAGCGCCCGGTAGATTCGAACTGCAGACTTTTTAGCCGGCAGCCATAAGACCTTAACCACTACGTCACCAAGGTTTCCAATATAGTAATATACACATACATAAACACATAAAAGTAAATAAATACAATCTGCTCATATATGTAACAAAATATATAGTCTGTACATGTCCTTAGTGCAAGCATCTTATGAGCTGGGTGAATCTATTCAAATTTATTTAACTAAATTCATTTCTCTTTTATTTTCATGGCATTCTGCAGAATTACACAATATGGCAATTAACAAATAGTTATATTGTCATGCTTTCTCTTTTGGGCCATGAAATTAAATATATATGTATATACCTATATATAGTTTGAATTTTCCTCCTTTAAATCAGCTGTTTTCTCACAGTGTGACAGTTTCGTCCCTTCCGTAGGCTCAGCTTATTATCTTGCCCTTCCATTGTCCTCCAAGTTCTTAGTTTTTGAAACTGATCTTCCACTCTCACACATTTCCCCTGGGAAAATTCTGTTCCACCTTTCACATTGCCGACTAGTTTTCTTCATCTTCCCTCCTTTGTTTCCTTGAGCTAGTAGTCTCCTATCAGTGGACCAATCAGAGTGGACTATTTCCCTTCACCCAGGAGGCTTATAAAACCACCTCTGCAAGCTAACTAGAGGTTCTGTGATTGAAGCCTAGATATCAGTCGAAGCTATAAATAAAATTTAGCACTCTAAGCTGAAGCAGTCTTTTTTTTTTCTTTTAAGTTATTCAGCAGGACACCATCATTTCATCTCTTCTACACATCTTTTTATTACATTGCATTTTAATGTTCAATATGACACCCCAAATGAGATGCCGAAACACCCTGTGGGTGCTTTATTGTGTATTCCATCTCTTTTCTGCTTCGATTCAGGATATTAGTTTATAAAATGGTTTTCTCAGATGAAATTAAGAATACATCAGTGTGATTCAGGCATTCACAATTGCAGATAAGCCTCCTATTGTGGAAGGATTAACTGTGATTTCAAACAATAGAAGACAATGCCAGGAAGAAATTATACAGGTGAGTATGTTCATTATGATGTCACAGCCGGGCTTTGGGTTAATATCCCTCAGCTAAGATTTGCTGACAACAGCTTTATTAGAGTCACGATTATTCATGGATTACTAACTTTGATCACTTGGATATCCAAATTTTGCTTTACCTTTGAGGCTTCTCCATGTACACTTTTCATGTCAGATCTGTTTTCTTGTGTTAGTGGAATAAATTTGCTTTATGACTGTCAGTAGATTACAATATGCTTGGTTATTACCGTTATGTGTGAATTGCTGTAGTCTTGAATTCTCCATCAACGCTGTTCCATAATTACACTTGTCATGAAAGCACAGTCTAATTATTATCCTCACATTAAAAACAAAAAGCAAGGAGAATTAACTAATCTTTATGTGAGTAAGCCTTTTCAAGTGTGGTCTATAACTGTATCACCACCTTCATAAAAATGTATAGATATGTCTGCTATGTAATCAAACACCTGGACAGGAAAAAAAAAAAAAAAACTGTTGCATGTCTAGGTGAAGAACAATTGCTCAAATTATCTAATGAGTGTTCTATTTTTCACTCAATCCTTTTGGCGAGGTCAAAGTTCCTCTCTCTATCCTTAGTTACCTCCTTTCTCTCAAGTACCAATCACGATTAATAATTATTATAACGATAATCATATTGATGAAAGGAAACACTTGTATCATGCTTACTGTGTGTCTGATATTGTTCTAAGCATGTTACACACAGTAATTATTGGGTCCCCACAACAGCCTTATGAGGAAGTACAGGCAGTCCCTGGGTTATAAACATCCAACTTAGAGACAACTCGTACTTACCCTTTAACGTTACGTAATTTTCCCTCACTCCGAAACAAGGTGTCAAACTGGTTCATTCCAGTTCCAACCCTGCTGAAAATTCGCATTTCCACCCCAGATATACTGAATCCATATTTACAGTTTAACAAGATCCCCAGGTGATTCTTAAGTGTAATAAATTTTGAGAAGCACTGCTGTAGTGGTGGGTCTCAGAATTGGTCCCTAACCAGCAGTGTTAGCATTGCCTGGGAACTTGATAGAAATGCAAACTCTCAGCAGGGGTTTGAACCAGAACAAACCGGCTTGAAGCCTTGCTTTGAAATGATTGAACCAACCCCTAAATCACAACAGATTCTTCATCACAATCACCTTCACGTGCTGCAGCGTACCTTTTAAATTACTGAAAAGGTTTCCAGCCTTTTTCTTGCACTAAAGTAAGGCTACATAAGGACCACGTGCATCCGTTCCAACTTCCCTACAAATCTGACTTAGAGATGGTTAGGAACGGATTTTGTGTGTCACCCAGGGACTGCCTGTACTGTTACTACTCTTATTTTATAGATGCGACAACTTGACCCACGTTCTAACACTAGGACGTGGTGGAGCTGTGACTGGAGCCCTGGCCAGTCTGAAATGTTGTCCTTTATTCTGTGCAACATTAGCTCCCAACCCACCACCCCTCCCCCACCAAGGAAGACAGTGTTGAGCTCCAGTTGCACTACAGATTGGTAAGTAAGCACAATCAAGCCCACGTGTACCTTTCTGATTGGGTAATCCGTCTCTGCCCCAACAGCCTTGAGGTCCCGGAGACACAATTATAAGCAACACAATCTCTGTTCTCAAGTCCAGCGTCTGGAGGGGGCTACCTCTCTGGCTGGCAGAATTTCACAGGGCCTCTCTATGGTAGGTATACCTTCACACTCACCTGCCTTCAGCGCATCCTCTGGCTGACCCAGCTCTGACTAAAAAAAGACTAGCTCCTCGTGATTCTCGTAGGTCATCTCTATGCCTGTGCTTTTCCATTCCAGCTTAATTCAAGATCGTTCCCAGGTTGCGGGCATGAATTTGCACAGCAACTGTGCTCCTCTGAACCCCATCTGACCCACTTTGGGCTTTCAGGCTCTGCTCCTGGGCATGCTTCCTGCTGAGCAGGCACCTGGCTCGCCATTTGCTTGGCTTCCCTTGCAGCCTGGCTGCTCTCCTCCTACCACCTCGCCTCCCTCTCCCACCTCCCTGGGCTGTAAGAGTGTGCTCACAAATCAGTATTTACTTGTTGACACCTATAAACATTTCATATGAAAAGATTCCATTTTCTAAGCCGAGAAACAAAAGGAAATAAAAGACACGTTTAAAGGGTAATACATTCTTAAAGTCTTTACTGGTTGAAGTTGTGAGATTTAATAAGCAGTAAATTTGGTCTTTTATCTTTATTCAAGATACTAAAACTTAAAATTTCAGAAGAAGGAAATAAATAACATGCTATTCAGATCACCACAGGTGATAGAATAGGACATTGTGTAAAACTCAGTTTGTAAATCTCCAAACAGTCAATTAGCATACCAATATGAGCAATGAGTAGGCCTCACAGCCTTTCCCAAGCAAACAGGGTAATTAAAAACAAATTACAGTGCAGCCTGGATGTGGTGCTTTACCATGTACCCCACCTGCCAGCCAGCAGCTAAATTCATTCCAAGGCTGTCTGGCCAATTAGCTGCTCCCCCATCGGGTGACTCGGGCTTCCTGAGTGAGCACTACTTGCAAGGATCCTCATCAGATTGGACCTTTTGTTCTTAGAAGGCAGCAGGTCTTTCAGGAGATTCAAGAGCAGCTCTGTTTCTGGAGAGATTCTGCTTTAGCAAGAAAATGTACGCTTTGTACTTCACCTCACAAAAGCCTGGAGGTATTCCAACGTCAACACCAGGATAGAATCCCTAGGGTTTAAAAAAAAAAAAAGGGGTTTAGCAAGAAAAAAATACCATTGCATATTCTTGCTACAGGTAATTCTAATTAGAAAAAAAAAAAAAAAACATTGGGTTTTGACATCTTCATCAAAGGACCTTAGCAAAAATTTGATTAAATTACCTGCCTTTTTTTTTTTTAGATAAAAATAAATCCGTGAAATCAGATCAAGTAAAATGCATTGGTTTATTGTATAAGTGATTTTGCACGTGCATGTAGAAATAAAGAGGCTAAAATTAAAATTAAAAAATCCAGTGCTTAAATTTGACAGCTGAGGAAATGAGACCCAAAATCACAGAGAGGGGGAGGGAGAAGCAAAACTTAGCAGTTCTTTCCACTACACTACCCTCGGAATGTATTTATGTTTGTGTATACACTCATAATATGCATAGATTGTCTTTGCATAAACACAGATCTCTGAGTCCTTCACGTAAGTTTTCATGTGTGATTCTCACCATCTGTAGTTGGGAGAGTCCAACATCAAAGGACTTTGTTCATAAAAGTACCCTTACTTTATGCCACAGAGAAAATGAGACCCCACCTATGTAAGTATAGAACGTTTTGCCTTTGTAGGTTTGGAACATTTAATCATCCCTTCAATGAGCATTTATTTAACACTATCCACTATCCACATGCCAGGCATGCTTCTCTCTAGATAAATCTGTTTCAGCCATAATACGCTATTTATATTTCACAGCACAAATTTTAATGTCCCGATAAGATTCCTATAGTTAAGAGAAAACAAAATGCTAGTAGATATTCTTGCACTCCTCCACACAGTCACATACTGCTTTGCTTTATTCTATGCATAGGAAACCTCTTCTTCAATTTGAGTATTTCCCATTCTTTGAGTACTAGAACTTCCAAATACATCATCCACCTAAGTTTGAGCCAGGCAGGTTCCACGTAAAGGTAGCATCATTTTTTTTTTAATTGTACTTTAAATGAAGGTTTACAGAACTAGCTTCTCATTAAACAGTTAGTACGTGTATTGTTTTATGACATTGGTAAACCACCCCATGACATGACAGTACTCTCCCTTCTCGACTTTGGGTTCCCTATTACCAGCTTTCCTGCCGCCTCCTACCTTCCAGTCCATGGCCCTGGGCTGGTGTGCCCCTTTAGTCTCATTTTGTTTTATGGGCCTGTCTAATCTTTGGCTAAAGGGTGAACCTCGGGAGTGACTTCAGAGCTGAAAGGGCATCTGGGGACTATACTCCCAGGGTTTGTACAGTTTCTTTCAGACCAGCAAGTCTGGCCTTTCTTTTTCAGTTAGAATTTCTTTCTACATTTTTCTCCAGCTCTGTCTGGGACCCTCTATTGTGATCCCTGTCAGAGTAGTCAGTGGTGGTAGCCAGGCACCCACCATCTAGTTGTACTGGACTCGCTCTGGTGAAGGCTGTGGTAGTTGTGCTCTATTAGTCCTTTGAACTAACCTTTCCCTTGAGTCTTTAGTTTTCTTCATATGCCCTTGCTTCTGAAGGCCTGAGACCAGTGGGGTATCTTAGATGGCCCCTCACAGGCTTTTAAGACCTCAGATGCTACTCAACAAATTAGAATGTAGAACGTTTTCTTTATAAACTATGTTATGCCAATTTAGCTAGATGTTCCCTGAGACCACATTCTCCAGAACCCTCAGCCCAGTAATTCAGTCCCTAAGGGAGTATGGATTTGCCCATGGAGCTTTAAAGGGAGCATCATTGAACCAAGCCACCTGCCTAATTTGGCACAACTAATAATGCAGAGTCCCTCCCATGAACCTACAGAATTTATAGCACTTAAAACTCCCCAAGTCACTAGAGAAGTGGTTCTGAAATTTTGATTCAGATTACAATCACCTCAAGAGCTTTTAAAAACATCCCAACACCCAATTTTCACTCCAGACCAATTAAATCAGAAAGTTTGGGGGTGGCACTCAGGTATCAATATATTTTAAAACTCCCCAGGTGATTACACCAAACAGCCAAGTTAGCAAACCTACGCCCTACAGGACACCACCATAGCTCACAGCAAAACACGCTTTACTTCACCCCACATCCCACCCAGCCTCCCATAGGTTCTACACATCCAGATTTTTCTGAGGGCAGGTTACTTCCCACATATCAAGGAAATCTGAAATGCTTGAGAGAAGATCTCCGAGTTGTAAATCCACTTCTGGGAATGGAGAAGTGAGGTCAGCAATTAAAAACAACCAGTCTGGATGAACCTTGAAAACACTGTGCTGAGTGAAATCAGACACAAAAGGATAAATATTGTATGATCCCACTTAGATTCGACTTGACGGCACCGGGTTATATGAAATATCTAGAAAAGGCAAATGCATAGAGACCAAAGTTTACTAGTGCTTACCAGGGGTAGGAGTAAGGGGAGAAGGGTAAGTCATTGCTTAGGGGACACTGAGCTTCTTTTAAGAGTGATGGAAAATATTTGGAAACAGACAGTCACAGCACCATGAAAGTAATTAATGTCACTTAGTTTTACTTGTGAAAAACATTGAAATGGCTAATGTTTTGTTTTATATATGTATGCCAAAATATTTTGTTTTATGTATATATATATATATCATAATAAAAAATAAATCAAATCAATCAAACAGCTTGTTTACTAGGGAAGTATTTCCTGAATCAGAGCTTCCTGACTACAGCTAAATACAATATTGAAAGTGAATTTTTTTGTTCTAAATAAAGGACAAAATATAAGGAGAGTTTCAGAAAGGTTTTTTATTGTAAAACTTTGTTTTTCCTTTATGATGTATAATAATGATTTATTGAGAAAACCGCTCTTTCCTCAATGATAAATGCAGTCCAATCTTCCAGTTTGTAACATTTTCTGAGTAACTTTATCAAATCAATGAGTCTTCACTGAAATAAAATCACAGGTATACACGAAATATGTGTTTAAGCTGAAAAGGAAAGAAAATCAAAATGGCCCTATTATTTCCCTGTTGAAAAAGCCTTTGCAATCAGTAAAAATCTTTCAGGGGTGGTTTCTTTAATCATTGCTTTGGTATAAAACCTTAAGTGACATGCTTTGGAAATCATGAAGAGAAGCCAAGAAGTCAATATTAAGTTCGCTGCAAGAATATGATGAATTTGCACTATTGTCTGGTCTCATTATATCCTTTGTCACAAAAATGAGTTATCACAGAATTATAATGTCTAGTATGTTCTTCTTTATAATACATTCTTATTCACATGACAAGAAATACGACAAGGGGAGAAAATGGACAAAATTAATCCACCCCCATGACAGAAGATACTGCATCAAATTAACTTGTGACAGGCAAGTATTTTTGTGAAGGCATTTATTGATGGCATCTGTCTTATCAGTCTACCTACATCAGTTCTTTATGTGCCTCATCAAGGATTTATCCCCAGATGAACCCGGGAAGAAAACATCTTCTGAAGATAGTTTAGATGTGAAGAAGAGAAACCAAGGTCATATTGTATATGGCCTTTGGAGGAAATTCCTTAACTAAATTAATAACTTGGATTTTATAGCATTTCTGTTGAACAGACTCCACCCTACTTTGTCCTTCTATAGGAAGTTCCTACCTCTGGCAGCGAAAACAAATTCCACTCTACTTGCGTTTCAGGGGGAAAAATAAATAAAAACACTTCAAACTATAATTCAGTTCATATCTTTGCTTTCTACTTTGGCTCTAATGGAAGTAGAGCTATTGGTAGCAACCAATACAAAAAAAAAAAATACTTAACGATGATAGATATCATGCATATTATTTAGCCAAACCAAATTAGCTGACCGTGCAAATGCAGTGTAGTCACTCTGGGCAAGAGGGAAATTATCAGGAGGATCAAGGACAATGAATGAATAAATGATGCAGAGATTTTAACAGAAAAAGGTGCAGTGGTGTGTGATGAAGCACATGACAGATGTCACCAGCACAGGTCAGACGGTTGTTTTTAAAGAGTCATTTCCTAGGAAGCACCTACTCTGATGAATCACCACAGCCAAGGGTCTGGCACACTCTCCCCACCAAAAAAAACCCAAGCCCACTGCCATCGAGTCTATTCTGACTCAGCGACCCTATAGGACAGAGTAGAACTGCCCTGTAGAGTTTCCAAGGAGCGCCTGGCGGATTCGAACTGCAGGCCTCTTGGTCAGCAGCCGTAGCACTTAACCACTACGCCGGTCTGGCCCACATAGGCTGTGAATCTGTAAACTCGGGCATGCTGACTCTACCAGAAAGCTCCCCAAGACTTATGCTTCCGACCAGAATGTCAATGTGTTTGTTTTGTTCAAAATGACCACTGTATTTAACCAATGCATTTTCAATATCTCATAAAGATAAAAATATAAACATTTTGCTATTTTTTAAATGTACCCAGAAAACTAAATGGAGAAAATGCATCTCTTGTCATGAAGAGAAATAGTCCATCACCACATTTCTGTTTGGGGGCGGCAACATCTCTAAGGGAGTATGACAACTTCTCAGCATGCCCCCATTACCTTTCATTTGCATATGGGTCTCTAACGCAGATGATAAATGAGAAAAGACACCCGTGGTGCTAATCAGGTCCCCAGTGATTATACAACTGCAAACACAAGTTCCTCAAGCCGGGTTTTCATTGACTGATGCTGAATATATCTTTGCCGGTCTTCCTTGGTCAGAAAATGTCATTTAGTATGGTATCCTACTTTCATGGCAGATTATGTACCCATTTGATTTTCTTCTAAAGTGAACACAAGTAGCATTTAGCTCAAATGCCATTTCTATAGGAAGGTATGAAATAGGTGTAACAACCTAATACAAGCAGCAAATGACAGATTTTGAAGGTACACAAGTTGTGGTTAAAATCCTGGTTTTAAGTGTTTTTCTAATGTTAAAGAATACAAATAAGACATCTACTTTTTCGGGTAGATTTAGCCAATGGGCATTTACCATTATAATTACCTGTTTCTTGTGGGGAACACACCGCTAATTACCTGACCTAAATTTAGAAGGAAATTTAGGGGGTTGGAATCGTTATTCTGAAGACTCTTGTGCTTAAATGAAAAACTGTAATGAACTAGTCAAACCAAATTGAATTTAAGTGCCCTGGGAATTGCTTAATATTTTTAACCAGTAGAATAATATATCTTCTGAAGAACCTGGCATATTCATTGTAAACAATTAAAGTTTGGAGACATAAAGGCTCTGTTAAAATAATTTAAGATTCCCTTTCATATTCAAACAAAAGAACAACATCTCGTAAATATGCAATTCATTTGTCCAAATCACTGTCTTGGTACGTTATGAGAAATATAGCAATGTTTCACCACCAAAAATAATAACACAGGCCATGGTGCTTATTTCAAAGACAGTGAATGCCATAAACTCCTTTTCAGCAATCCTACACCAAGAAAAATTAATTCCAAGTAAGAAAATTAGGTGGATTCAATTTAAAGAACAACCATGATGAAACACTACATGTCTAAGGGGGAAAAAAGAAATGATTCAATTAAATCCTTGAATTTAATTCTTTTGCAGCTATACTGCAATATATTGAGGAGCCCTGTGGCACACTGGTTAAGGACTCGGCTCCTAACCAAAAGGTCAGAGGTTAGAACTCACCAGCTGCTCCACAGGAGAAAGATGTGGCAGTCTGCTTCCGTAAAGATTATAGCCTTGGAAACTTCATGGGACAGTTCTGTTCTGTCCTACAGGGTCGCCATCACTCGGAATTGATTTTCTTGGTAGCGACACACATGTTGACCTTCTCCATCATTCTTACTTCTGCAAAGCTGTCTTATTTACACTGAGAAAATCCTATAGGATGCCACTGCTGATTCTTACAGTGCCGGACTTTCTATTTTGGTCATTCTTTCAATAACTGGAAACATTCTGGGCTATTTTGCCACTAGCAATTAATCTCTAATAGAGAAGTAAATCATTTTCATGCTACTGTTGTTCCTAAAATTATTCACACTTATATTTGTGGTCATCGAGGTTAATGCAGCCCCTTGCCATCAAGTTGATTCCAACTCATAGCAACCATACAGGACAGAGTAGAACTGCTCCGTAGGGTTTGCAAGGCTGTAAATCTTTACAGAAGCAGACTGCCATATCTTTCTCCTGGAGAGCAGCTGGTGGGTTCGAACTGCCAAGCTTTTGGTTAGCAGCGGAGTGCTTAATCACCGTGCCACCAGGCCTCCTCATACTGAGGTTAGAGAGCATACTCTATTCATCTGGGATAAGATGTGTCAGCTAATGGGTCTCCCTCCCCCTACACTCACTCCCTGTCCTGAAGGTATCTCTAAACTTATTCAGAACCCAATTCCGTGGTTTGAGCCATGAGCTCTTGCTGCTTTCTTTCTTGAGCATGTCTATGCCTCACATCTTCCCCACATACGTATCTGATAGTCCTGGGACATTCTGCATAAAGAATTGGATACTTTACTAGTTTCCACAAGAAAGCCATTCACATTAAGCATTCAGGATTTATTAGACCTGGTGAGATTTGAGTAGGTGGGTAGTCTCCTGCCAGAATTCCTGGAGGCACAATGATTAGGCACTCAGCTGATAACAGAATGGAGGGCAGTTCAAACCCACGCAGCAACTCTGTGGGAGAAAGATCTAATGATCTGCTTCCTGAAATATTACAGCCTAGACAACCCTATGGGGCAGCTCTGCTCTGTCACATGGACTCACTATGAGTTGAAAATCAACTCGAGGGCACTCAACAAGTCTCCCGCCATCTCCCAGTTCTACACTGCCTCTCTTTCCACCAACTCTAATCTGCTCCTCCTCAGGAATAGCAATCATAATCCTGCCTTGTATGCAGCTGAGTAGTTCCAAACAAACCTAGGCCCCTTATTTTCAATTCTCAGGTTCCACGTTGAGCACTAATTAAATTGTGTTCCCAAGAACTTCCTTCCCAAGTTCCCAAATTCTCCCTTCTTAAGAGGAATCCTGATAAGCCTTAATCTCATTGCGTTTCTATTGCCTGCAATTTCATGCATACAGATGATTTTCCTTTAATGTTTTTTTGAATGAACACTCCATTTAATACTTTGGCGCTCATTCAAGGCTCACCGTTTTAGAGTAAAACAGTCCCGATGGCAATTTCTTGTACACTCGCTATATAACCTTAGCAAATAACAAAGCTCTCAGACTGTTTCCTCATCCAGAAAATGGAAACAATAGTGTAGTTGCATTCAATCAGAAACCAGCTATGTCAGAGAAAAGCTAGAGAATGAGACGGAAATAACGGCTCAAGTAATACAATAATGCTGCTCCCTATTTCACTCTTAGAAGTTACACACACAGGCAATGGTGTGAAATCCAAGCTGAATGTGTTGATGCATGTTGGTTAAATCCATGAAAAGAAGGGGTGAATTATTGTAAGGGTCTCCTGGCCTTTGACCAGTGAAACATTGCTCAGGTCCAGCAAGACAGTGTAACGACACCTTCAGCATCCTCAAAGAAAACATTGAGGAATTAACAGAGAGTCATAGAGAAACACTGACTCAGAAAGAGTGTGATAAAAATTCCCTGTAGAAGATGGTGATGACAGCCAGAAAGAATCTGGTCTGTGGTTCAAATCCTTTTTGAGTCTGTTAAAGTATTCCTAGGGGGAAATATTGAATGATAATTTCTAAATGTAATCTCTCTATCGAATTATATACTAAACATTTTTATATACATTATACAGCTATTATTGGCATACTGGAGGAATCATCTTAGAATTTGTTTATTTAACCAAGCTTTCTTTTCTTGCTAGGTCAATCCACATAAAATTTTATTTATATACAAATTTTCAGGAGTCTGTCTTAAGAACCATAAAACGTAAAAAAAAAAAAAAAAAAAGCTTTCAAGTCTTATTCTTTCATTTTCCAGCTAAGAAAAGTGAGATGCAAGATAGTTGCATTACACTGCCCTAAATGTGAATAATAATCCAAGACTCATGATTGCTAGACTAGGGCATTCCTGATTCCCTTTCATTTCTTACATCAGTGCTTCTCAACACTAGCTGCACATTAGAACCAACTGTAGGGAGCATTTAAAAACTAGCCTTGCCCAGGTGTCAACCTAGAGATTCTAGTTGGATTGGTCTGGACTCTGTCATCTGCCTTTGTTTTAAGCCCCTCAAGTGATTCTAATATACAGCCAAAGTTAAGAGCGCACTATCTTGTCTTATATGTAGGCAAAACCAGTAAAAACCAGTTGCCTTTGAGTCAACTCCAACTATTGATGCAATGTGTGTCAGAGTAGAACTGTTCTCCATAGGATTTTCAATGACTGATTTTTCAAAAGTACATCAACAGGCCTTTCTTCCAAGGTAGCTCTGTGTGGATTTGAACCCCCAACTTTTCAGTTAGCAGGAGAGCACATTAATTTTTTGCACCACCCAGGTGCTCCATGTAGTGAACTAAACCCCCTGCCATCAAGTCAATTCCAACTCACAGCAACCCTATAGGAGAGAGTGGAACTTCCTCATAAAGTTTCCAAAGAAACAGTCCTTTTGGTTAGCAGCCGAGCTTTTAACCACTAGGCCACCACGGCTCCTCTTAAATCCATGGACCTGAAGACAGGAGGCAGGGAGAAAGGGACACACATTGTGATGAAATTTACCTCACTGACCCTTAACTCACTGGTTTTCAGACCATGCTGTCATTAAGCTCTATCAAAATTCCTCACCACTAAAATTTGGGTTTTTTTTTAAGTCAAATGACATAGCGGCTACAACAATGGGCTTAAGCATGACAATGGCGCAGGACCTGGCAGAGTTTTGTTCTGTTGTACATGGGGTCACTTTGAGTTGAAACCAACTCAACGGCACCTAATAATGACAAAGTCAAATGCAAGTTCTCTTCTCCAATTCAGAGAACGTTATTAAGCCAGTGAAATAGCATATTTCCAATTTAAAATGTCTCTCTTATAATTATTTCTTAAACTTTTGACAGATATATAGATATCTATGGCAAAATCTAGCACAAGATGGTATCTGATTAGGAAAGAAATTTTATATTTACTCCCTTTAAGTTTAGTATATTAATATTTTATTATTTTGAATATTGCTCAGTAAGCATCATGAATTTCAGACATTTTACCACCTAAACAAAGTGAGAACTACTTTCTCAATTCCTTAATCTGTACCCCTGGTTGATTTCAGTTTCCAAATTCAGAGATTCTGTAGTCCTTTTAGCTAAAACAACCTTCAAAATAAACCAAACCCACTGCTGTTGAGTAGATTCTGACTCATAGTGACCCTACAGAACAGAGTAGAACTGCCCCATAGAGTTTCCAAAAAGCGCCTGGTGGATTCAAACTGCTGACCTTTGGTTAGAGCAGTAGCACTTAGCCACTATACCACCAGAGTTTCTGTCTTCAAAATAGTAGATGCTAAAAAAAAATTATGAATTGAATTTATTTCTTCTGTTCAAATATTCCAATAATCTGTTGTTAAGATATCTTCATTTTTCCATTCATAATCTTCTTCAACTTTGTCTCATTCCCTTCATCTTCTCTCTAAGAGCCCTAGTTTAGCTAAGATTTGAAAAATAAGTTGGAGATAACTAAATAAAAATAACAGTATGTACAAAATTAAGAGTGAAAAATGACTGGGCTGATGACCAAAAAACAGAAATAAAGTATATTGTCTGAAGGGAGACAGAGTATGAGAGAACCAAGAAATGAGTGAAAAGACAACCATCTTAACACCAGCCTGTCTTCAAGATCTGATGGCTTCCTGAGTTCCTCGACTGAGCTCCGTTTATCTGATTAGAACTTCTCATACTAACCGTTGTCCTACCACTGCCCTAACCTTCTCCATAGGCACTGAAGTTGGCTATAAATTTCCTGATCTCCACCAGTCTTCAAATTACTCTTCCTAAAATAGCACTTGCAATTTTTTTCTTCAAAAAATTATGTAAACATTCCTTTGCCTGATGAGTTTTAAACTTCTGTAATCTAGTTCCAATTTACTTTTCATGCCTTTACTATTACTGATGAGGGAAATGAAGCCAAAATCATAGTGTAGTAAGTACCAAAAACGAAACTTGTTGCTGTTTAGTCAATTTCGACTCATAGTGACCCTATAAGGCAGAGGAGAACTGCCCAGTAGGGTTTCCAAGGAAAGCCTGGCGGCATAGTAAGTAGCAACAAGTATTTTGTCCAGGGTTTTAACCTAAATCAGTCCAAACTAAGTTTTCCCACACTATGAGAGAGCTTTATTAAAGGGATGATGTTGTGGACACAGTGACATTTGAGCTGCATTTGGAAGTCATTAGAATTGGGAAGAAGGGAGAAGAAAAATCAAGCTAAAACGGATATTCATTTTGTCTACATAAAACCTATTGCTGTCGAGTCGATTCTGACTCATAGTGAACCCACAGGACAGAGTAGAACTACCCCATAAGGTTTCCAAGGAATGGCTGGTCAATTCGAACTGCCGACCTTTTGGCTAGCAGTCAAGCTCTTAACCACTCTGCCATCAGGGTTCCTTGTCTACATAAGAGCCCTGTTTTTCTGGGAAGTGTGTCCCTGCTTTGCCTTTTAACAGCTACATAGTTATATGAAGATTGTCATAGTATTAAGAATGACCCTACCACCTGGGCTACAACTGACTGATCTGGGGGTAGGCTAACCAATTGGACCAATCAGACCTTTTCCCAGAACATCTGGACTGGTGACCCAGAGAGCCAAATTGGGTGGTGGTTGGCCATGTTCTCTACAATGACTTCTAGAGAAGTCTAGAGCAGGAATGAAGAATGGCACCAACATACAGAGAGAAGCAGATACAAGAGGCAGAGAGAGTTTTGAAGGTATGCATGTGTTTACGTGGTCTAAATGCTTTACCATGCTTCCCACAGCACTGTTCTTTATGAAACAGTTCAGTGTATTTTGAATTAATCTCATCTTTTGCTTAAGCTAAGTTTGTTTGAAATTTTGCCACTTGGAATCCAAATAATCTTAACTCACACATACGCTATTAGGAGATGTTGCAAGTGACAAATCTATGCAAGTCTCAGTAAAAAAAGGAAAGCAGGAAGAATACCACAATTTTGAGCTGGGCAGATGGCAGTCTTTTCTACATAACAGCAAAGCAATTCATTAAGCTATCACTGATTGTCTTTTGGACGTAAACTGTGTGCTCACAAAATCTAAAATAGCTAAGGACAAGAGACCAAACTATAAGGAGACTGGAGTATGTTGACTAACTCTTATAAACTTAGATACAGTACTAAGGAAGAAAAAAACAAAACCTGCTGCAAGCTGCACTACTTGAAATAAAGTAGAGGATAACAAGAGGAATATAAATTTGTTCAGGGAAATGTCTTTTATCTTTAGCTAAATATTTAAGACCAATGAAGATCAGGTAATCATTTGTGTGTGTGTGTGTGTGTGTGTGTGTGTGTGTGTGAATAACAGAAGAAAATACTTTGTCACCCCCTAAAGACAGTGGCTAAGTACGAAACTGTGGATACTGGAAATGGGAATGAAGGGAGCTGAGGGGTCTCTGGGGAGCCTGATCTTTCTTGTGTTTTTAGGTACCCTACCCTACATATCTCTTATCCTTCAAAGAAAATGATGCTTCTAATTGGAAAGCAATTTTGGAGCAGGGATAACTTTCTAGGGCACTTCAAACCTGCTGTTAAGGATTGAATTATGTTCCTCAAAAACCTGTGTTGTAAATCCTAGCCTCTATGTCTGTGGTTATAATGCCATTTGGGAATGGTTTGTCTTTGTTATGCTAATGAGACAGAGTTAGTATAGGGTGTGTCTTGAATCAATCTCTTTTAAAATTGAGATATAAAAGAGATTAAACAAGCAAGTGAAAGAAGCAGAGACAAGAAAAGACACATGCCAACCCATGTGGCAATCACCCAGGAGCAGAAGCTCAAAGAGACAAGGAGCTTCCTCCAGAGCTGACAGAAAGAGAAAAGCTTGGCTAGAGTCAGCACCCTGAATTCACACTTCTAGCCTCAACTGTGGGAGAATAAATTTCTGTTTGTTGAAGTCATTCACTTGTGGTGTTTCTGTTATAGCAGCACTAGATAACTAAGACACCTGTCTATTCCGGTTCCATTAGGTTGTTAGCTGCAGGTAAAGAACTCCCAGGCAAGGTCTTGAGAAGCAGAAGTCCAAGGACCCAATACAAAGAGAATGACCATGACCTTTAGGGGTAGATGGAATTCAGCAGGCGGAGAGATATGCCTAGAGAAGGACAATCAAGTCGAAGGGGAGAATGAAAACCACCACATTCTGTAGGCAGAAGAGTTTAGTATGATTGACAAAGGTGCACACATGTAGGGAAGCAGAGGGAGACAAAGTTGTTCAAGTTAGCTGGGACATTCAGTACATCTCATAGGCAACTCAGAGGTCTCTTTCATGTACTACTGGCCTCTTAGCTTCCTTTCTTACAAGCAAAACTAATGGAACAGTGATCTCCAGATAAGCGGAAATGGCGATAGAATTCCTCTTCTGAAATAGCACAACACCTGGTTTCATTTACAATAAATTCCCAAATTCTTAATGAAAAAGTATATTTTCTACAAAATAGATTGCCATATAGAATTTTTTTATTATAATATATATATATACATATAACAATAGTTGTCTTTAGATTTGCCGTGAGTTGGAATTGACTCGACATCAACAGAGCTTATAGTTGTCTTTATCTCCCCTTCCACCACCCTCTCCTAACACTAACAAACACAAACACACAAAACTTAATGTATTTAAATAAATTTTTCATTGTTAAAATAAATTAATTTTTAATTCGGTAAGAAATGGCACCTTCCTTAAAACATATTTTCAAAGGGATACCATTGACCTTGTTCAATTAGCAGCTGTCAACTGTATTCTGAACATCTTTATAGCTATGCTGTTTCAATATGGTAGCTGCTTGTCATATGTGGGAGCCTTGGTGGCACAGTGGATAACAGCTTGGCTGCTAACCAAAGGGTCGGCAGTTTGAATCCACCAGCCAGTACTTGGAAACCCTATGGGGCAGTTCTACTCTGTCCTATGGGGTCTCTATGAGTCGGAATCGACTCGATAGCAACTGGTTATTTATTGGTTATTAGTCATATATGAAGAATATATATATATTTAGTCATATATGAAGAAGCCCTGGTGGTACAGTGGTTAAAGCATTCTGCTGCTAACCCAAAGGTCAGTGGTTTGAACCCACCAGCTGCTCCACGGGAGTAGGATTACAGCCGTGGAAACTCAATGGGGCAGCTCTACTCTGTTTTGTAGGGTTATTATGAGTTGGAATCAACTCAATGTCAATGGGATTGGTTTGGTTTTTTCAGTCATATGTGGTTATTTAAATTTAAATTAAAAAACTTGGTTCTGAGTCACACTAGCCACATTTCAAGTGCACATGTGGCTAGCGACTACTGTATCAGACAGTACAAGTATAGAATATTTGCAGTATCATAAAATGTTCTATTGAACTGGTTTATATAGCAATGATATGGAAGAATATAGCAACTGTAAAACTTAGTAAAGTGATTTTCAATCTTGTGCAATAAGCAGACTCTTGCAGGTAATGAGAAGTATAGGGAGAAAGATTTTTAAAGGAGAATTAGGCTTTGTGAAAAAAAAATGTGTAATGGAACAATGAGATTGGCACTAAAAGCAGCTAAGATAAGGTCAAAAGAAGCATCCTTCCGATCTGACTCCCTGTGGGTCTTTTCTCATCTAAGGTATTTTCAGGTTTGGCCTTTGTTCTAAACCTCCTTCTAGATAACTTCCTTATTTTTTACTCATGTTCTTATCACTGAAAAGGGAGTCCTGGGGGGCACAACAGTTAAGCGCTCTGCTGCTAACTAGAAGGTTAGTGGTTCGAACCCACCCAGTAGCTCCAGGAGAGAAAGACCTGGCTATCTCCTCCCATAAAGATTACAGCCTAGAAAACACTATGGAGCAGTTCTACTCTTTCATATGGGGTCACTATGAGTTAGACTTGACTTGATGGCACCCAACAACAAATCACTGAGAAGGAATAAAAGCACCAGGACAGAGTACATCCAGTATACCTACTCCTCACTTATCGATTATCTCATTATCCGACAATTCACATTTACAACAACGGCAGAAAACCTACTATCCAACTATTTTGTGCATTAACAATATACATCTGGCAGTAATGAATGCTGAGATACAAGGCGAGAGTAACACTGGCTATGATGGTTAAAAGTATGTGTCAGCTTAGCTGAGCTGTGATTCTCAGTGGTTTGGCAGTTATGTAATGATGTCATTTGGCAGTTATGTAATGATGTAGTCATCCTCCTTTTTGGGATTTGATGTGGTCATCCTCCATTTTCACATAACGACCTGGTCTTCAAAACCTAACCATATTGATAAGCAAAGAGTGGGTGTAGTCACAAAGACGTTTGGACTAGAAGTCAGACCCAACAATGAACAATCATTTCCTCCTTCCAATGCCTAAACAAAACACAAGAAGTTAAAAACAAAAGAACCCCCACACACTCATTGGTGGGGTGGAGGAGTCAGAGGTGTGGAACCACTCCACAACCAGGCATTCAGAAAAAAAAGACACATTCAAAAGACTTCTGCATACAAATCAGCCATTTTATCTCTGCCATTAAATTAAATGTTTCTCTAGGAACGGGAAATTACCTTGAATTTCCTGAAATTTTGAACATAAATCAGACCTAGAACCTGAAAACACTTGAGCAGCCATTATTTGATTTCTACTCTATTTCCTCCCTGGCTATAGCATGTGTTGCTCATGTTTCTCCACCTGGTGTTACCTGGGTCTGAACATTACAGTGAGCTAAAGCTCTCCTTTCTTAGACACTTAGACATTTAAAATAAAAGGCAAACTAAAACAATTTCTTTGGGGGATAGTATCTCTCCATACATATACACACTCATTGCTCTGCCCAGAAGTCATGCATTTAGTTTTGCTTAACCTTAACTTTATAATATGACAGTACAAGCAAGAGATTGCAACATCATCATGTATTTGATTAAAGATGAGGCCCCTTTATAGCACATTTCCAGTAAGATAAAATATTCAGTTGCATGATTTCTAGACAATAAATTTTCCACAGCATGACTTATAGCTGGCTCATCAGCCACAAAAGCTGAATAATAATCAAAGTTAACCTCCATATTTCTAAAAGGAAGACACTAGTATTTCTGATCTTAATTCTTAAACCTGACATTGGTTAAAGGGGTGCTAATACCCACATTTTACAGTCCCATCAATATTGCAAATAAATGCACAACACAATGAAAATATTTATGTGTGGTACTACCCAGAAAGATATAGTTAGGAAAAAATATGGTAAAGTATAAGTAACCTTGACAAATTACACTCCATTGAAATACTTCTCAGACCATGCCCAGAAACATAAATAATTCACAGAGCCCAGCACCAAATACAAAGAGCATTTGTTATTAATCCGTCCTTCTTTTATTGGCCAGAGCATTATTCCTTCATAATGAAACTCATTGTGAACCACTTTCTGTTGCTCCTCTGTGCTGTAAACAGCAGGTTATGAAATGTCTAATTTATTTTTATGCAACTAACATGGCCAAGGATGGGTGTTCGTGTGTGTGTGTGTGTATTTATAAGCATTCCACAGCGCTCTTGCAATGCTGTCATCTTCAATATGACAAATTATTATTTGACTCAATAGTTAATGTCACCTAGAACTCTTAATACAGACTGACCAATCTATTAGTAAAACGTGGAGTTATACGACAAAACTCCCTTTACCTCAGGACGGAAATTATTCACATCAGTGAATTCCATTTGAAAGTTAAAGAGACACAGTCTATTCTTTAAGAACGTAAGTGAGAAAACGCAAGGATGGAACAGAAATCAATGAAGTTGGACCTTGTCCTAAAACTCTCTCATTAAAACCAGAGCACTCTATTCAGCTGAGTCAACTTAAAAAAGAAGGAAGTGAAGAGTCTGCCCTGGCTGACATCGGAAAAGGTGGTTGATTTGTTCCATTTTAAAATGATAGCTGATGTTCCAAGCTCTTTAATTTGGAGCTATTAGTTAGTATAACCGAATTTTCCTCATCTTTCAATCTGCTATAAAAAATATTCAAAGTCATTTTTGAATATCTTCAATGAGGTGAGAAAAAAGCAGAGAGTATAAAGAATGAGGAAAAAATATGAGATGAAAGAAAGGTAATATGTAAAATTAGAAAAAGCGGACAGGGAGACAATGTTGGGGGATTATGTGGTGAAATGTATGACCTCCTCTGTACTACAACCTGTGAGGGAAGAAGAGAGGTAATTATCTGCTTTGAAACAGTATGGGATATTAGACAGGAGTAAAAACACACCTGAATTGGAATCCCAGCTTTGCCCATCATTAGCTAAATGTTGTTGGGCAGGTTATTGAACCTCACTGAGAATCATTTCTTTCAACTGTTAAATAGATTAAAAAAAAAAATATCTTGTAGGGCTGTTTTGAGGATTAAATGAAGCAAAATGTGTAGCCTCTGGCACATGGTTGAAACTCAAAAAAGTAATTAGTTTCCATCCCCATTTAACAATGGGGATACCTGACTTATCTTATTATGGTGCTTGTTTGAGAATTTTTCTGGCATCTATTCCTGGGAGTTGAACCACTGGATTATTGTGGGTTTTTTGTACTGAATCTGATTAAGGACCACCAGCTTGCTCTCCAATTTGGTTTGATCAAGTCTCCACAGCCACAAATGGTACACAAGTGTTCCTACTCCCCACATCCTGCTAAATGCTTTATTTGAATTATCTTATTGAATCTGCACAATGACGCTAATGAACAACATGCTATTCTCCCCATCTTATGAATGAGAACATTAGAGCCTAGAGAACAAAATAACCTGATCAATATCACATAGTTGGTAACGGTGCAGACAGGGTCAAACCCAAGAGGTCTCTTTCCAATGCCTCCTTTTCATCGTTATAGTTGGTGCAAACCCTGGAGCTAATCTTGGCCCTCCAAGATTGGGTAGGCAGGGCAGCCTGAACCATATTGTTCTGAGCCACAGCCTCTATTTTAAGCCCTTTCACTCCACACTCTCCTGGTGGAAGCTAGTGAATAAGGTGCACAGGGGACAAACTGCCCAAAGGATTTTGAGAAGAAACTCAATGGTTTTTGGCTAGGCAAAAACTTTAAACAAAGAGGATACATATTCAACTGAATTCAAGACAACAAACATTCTATGAGCACACATTTTGGTGTGGTGCTTTCTACATGCAACATTGTAAAGAAATCCAGTTGAGTAAAAATAGCTGTCTTGAAGGAACAAAACATATTCCTAGGAATCAGGAAAACATGTAAAGAAATATTTAGTCATGCCCTTTCACCTCAAAAGTGCTGTCAGCACTTTCTTCTCTGTTTCTGCAGATGGAATCTGGTTCTTAAAGTAACCGAATCAAGGACAGTAGCATTTTGGGGGATTCTAAGGAGTGGCATAGGGATAAGGAATCAACTGGAACAGCTACCCTCACTACCAGTAAGTGGTATATCTTCTGTAGAGAATTTAAGAACAGTAATAAAAATATTGTTTTTAAATTCTCTACAAAGTCACTCTGCTTTTTGTTATCACCATGCACTGGCAATTCTAAACAATGTCAGTGATAACATATTCCTCTCCACCAGGGATGGATTATCTAATATGCAAGGTGAGCACAGTGCTTACCTTGCTTACCAGATCATCAGTAGTGAACAATTTCACGTTTTTTCACCATGTCAAAGATTCTGCTTCTAGGTATGGCTGGTATCCATCTCTCTCCCAACCCCACAGAACCTTCCAGCAAAATCAAAGCCTCTTCTAAATTTACAATCCCTGACAAGAGCAGGTGATCTGTAAGCAAGGTAAACACAGGCTTACTTGTGCTTACTTACTAATCTGTAGTGAACAATTTCACACGGGTTTCACCATATCTTTGAAAGTCATGTGAAATTGTTCACTTCAGATGATCTACTAAGCAAGGTAAGCATCATGCTTATTGGATAATAATCTGCCCCTGTTCTCCACTTGCTGGGATAAACCTAACTTTATGCCACATGTTCTAAGAAACTGCTGTATTCGAAGGTGGAAGCTAAAATGTGACCTTGGAGAGTCCTGTCTTCATCCTTGTCCACCACTTTGGTGAATAGCTTTAGTCATTAGTAACAGAAGTATTTATTGGAGCAGTGGTGGGTCATTGGTAGACTTCTCACCTTCCATGTGACAGACCCGGATTTGACTCCCCCAGTGCACCACCTGTGTAGCCACCACCATCTGTCAGAAGAGGCGTGTGTGTTGCTATGATGCTCAACAGGTTTTAGTGGAGCTTTCAGACTAAGATGGGCTAAGAAGAAAGGCCTGACAATCTACTTCTGAAAATCAGCTGGTGAAAATCCACGACCAATCATGACAATGGCATAGGACCAGGCAGCGTTTAGTTCCATTGCACATGGGCTCACAGTGAGTTGGAGCCTGATGGGACAGCAGCTAACAACAAGGCAAGTTCTTACCTGTTATTTTTGGGCAATCCCTCGATTGAGGATAAAATGCTGATACATTCTGTTTCATAATGTAAAAGATTAACTTCACTGGGAAAAGAGTGTAAGGCTGTGTAGATTACTCTGTCCACTTTGTTCTGCTACCTCCTTTGGGAATTGGATATAGGGAGAAACTAGAGAAAGAAGTTCTGTCATACAAGAGGGATAAGCTGTTGGCAGGCCTGAGCCAAAGAAGGTAAATTGCTGGTAAAGGGAATAAGCAATGGACCCTAAGAACTGCAGTATCAGATATCTGGTTTTAAGGTTTCCTACTCCATACTTACTTAAGAAAGTCTTATAAAACACCTCAGCCTAATGTCAGCTGAACTTCGACGAGTAACAGCAGGGTCTGTGTCCACATTCAAGAGTGTTATGGATTGAATTATGTCCCCTAAAAATAAGTGTTGTAAATCCTAATTTCTATGTCTGTGATTATAATCCCATTTGGAAATGGGTTGTTTTTGTTGTGTTAATCAGGCAGGATTAGTGAAGGGTATGTCTTGAATCAATCTCTTTTGAGAGAGATTAAACAGCAGGTGAAAGAAGCAGAGACAGGAAAAGACACATGCCAAGCCATGTGAGGGTCGCCCAGGAGCAGAAGCTCAAAGAGACAAGGACCTTTCTTCAGGGCTGACAGAGAGAGGAAGCCTTCTCCTAGAGCCAGCACCCTGATTTCAGACTTCTAGCCTCCTGAACTGTGAGAGAATACATTTCTGTTGGTTAAAGCCACCTATTTGTGGCGTTTCTGTTATAGCAGCACTAAAAAAAAGATAACTAAAACACGGGATGTAAACCTTCAGGAACATGAGGCAAAAATTATAAAGTAGCAAAAGGTTACCATGACAGACATCCAGAGAAGCATGGAGAAACATGAAATGTAAAAACAAGAAGAATGGATGTAGGAAATGTGTAAGCCTGGAAGTCACAAGTTGATACATGGAAGGCTTAGGGTAGACACATAAATTACACTCAGTTTTGTAGAGCCTGGAGTGCTCGTGTGTTTCTAAAAGGTTGGTGGATGGTGGCCACTTATGACTGGTCAATTGCTGTCCTGAATACAAAGGTAGCCAGATGTACAACTTTTCTAAGACAAAGCCAAACCTTGAACTTACATGGGAAATTACCCATTTCTTCAAAGGTTAAAAATAATGGAAATACTAACATCCTTCCTTAGCAAAACTGCTGATGATTCCTTGGGGATTTTCAGAAATTCCTAAAATATACACGATGAGGCCTCAAAACACACATGATGGGGACATGGATTTTTAGTTGAACAACAGAGGAAAGGATCATCTACTATAAACAGATATTGTAAATACCTCATAAACATGAAACAATGCAGACTATTACAAGAAATGGTCATAAATGGTTCCATGGAAGAAGGGTACTTGCATTGGTCTTTAATAACAGAGAGGTTATCAACAGGGAGAGATGACCAGGAAAAGAAGGAAAGGAAGATCTAGACAAAAGAAAATGCATTCATAAATGCAGTTTGAGATTTCAAAAAATCCTATGTGCTAGAAAAGTTGTAATTGTACAGATCCACTGAATAGGAACGTGTAAGAATGGAGGGAGAAACAAGGGTAAGGCAGTGAGTGTGGCCACGGTATGGAAGGCCTTGGATGACAAGTGGAATGACTTGTACAACACTCAGTATGTATGTGCAACACTTGAAGAATTTTAAAGGTTGGTAATTCATCTATTTGTCATGCCCTAGATTTTCCAAAAGCGTTATCTATCAATAATGGCAAATCCCCAAAATCATATTCCAGCATATGCCATACCAAACCTTAAACAACAAAAGAAAGTTGTGATTAACTAGAAGTAACCTTACCTGCTAAAGGAATGATGATCGGATGGTTCCAGCAATACGCAGGATAACATGAAAATTCTTTACTAAGCAAAGGAGAAGAGGCTACACTTAATTCTAAGGGGGAGAAAACGTTGCCCTGTGGCTACGGGGCATATTTGTCACAAACACTAAACATTTATGGACCCCAAACGCCCAGCATTGTTTTTCAGAGTCCCCAACATCCAATGCTTCTCCTGCAGTGCAACATATGTAAGCTGCTTAAATCAGCTTCTGACACGGCTTCAACTTCAAACTGGAGGCTACGTGAAGCTTAGCAGATGGCAGAAACCATCCAGTTCTCTAAGTGCGCGTTCAGCATAAGGTGCTCGTATGTTCTCTTGGACCCGGCTGGGCTGAGATCTTCCCCGGGAGAGAAATACATGGTGTTCAGTTTTATGGTGATGAGTCAGAACTCCAACTACTTGAGCGGCTTCTTGCTTTTTTTTTCTTTCACAAAGGTTAAGAGCACAGTTACAGTGACTTACCTGCCTCTTCACTAGGCTTAGGAAAATTGAAAGTTGATTAATTGCCTTGTGATTGTGATTACATTTAGGTACAGATAATTCAGGACCATCTAATCATTAAAAAATAATAATAATAAATTCCCCTCTTTAAAATTCAGCTCTTCATTTTTGAATTTATCATGAGAAAAATCAACCGTAAAGGCACAGTTTCAGTAAGACTAAGAGGAGGTTGATACATACAACCGCGATTAAAAAAGAAGAAAAAGAAAAGATGAAAGAACAAAACAAACAATGAAAGGGCCAAGCACCCCACTTTACTGCAGAACAATCATACCTTCTTCAACCTGACATCCAAGGCTTTCCACAGTCTGGTCCCACTTTGTCTTTCGAGACTCTTGCTCTATCATACTACAATCATTCAAACTGGACTATCCACTATTTTCTCAAGCATCTCATGTTGCCTCACTTTAGTGCCTGTGCAAAGGCTGGTCTCTTTTCCAGGAAGAACTTTCCTCCACCCTAAGCCATCTTTGGAGCCCTGCTGGCGCAGTGGTTAAGAGCTATGGCTGCTAACCAAAAGGTCAGCCGTTCAAATCTACCAGCTGCTCCTTGGAAACCCTATGGGGCAGTTTTATTCTGTCCTATAGGGTCGCTATGAGTCAGAATTGACTCAATGGCAATGGGTTTTGATTTTTTGGAATCCGTCTTTGCAGTTCTGGCACTGATGACGGAGTGTGGGGTTCATGGTGGAGGGAGAGGTGGTAAAGGGTGGAGGGAAGGTGAGCAGGGAAATGGAAATCGGAGCCAGAACGCGAAAGGCCTTGAATCTTTAACTAGGAAACTTGGATCTCATCCCTGAAGCCAGTGTTTCTAAAAGTATTGTCTGTAGATCATCTGCATCTGAACCATCCGGAGGCTTGCTTAAAAAAGCATATTCCTGGGTCCAGACATTTTCAATTAGCATTTCCGTGCATGTAGCTCAAAACTAGCCTTTCGATAAGTCAGTTAGGCTTAGCCGATGACTTCAGAATAAAACTGCCTCATAAGGTTTCCTAGGTTGTAATCTTTAGGAGAACAGATTGCCACATCTTTCTCCTGTGAAGTTGATGCATGGGTTTGAACCTCCAACCTTTCAGTTAGCAGTCAAGTGCTTAATTGTTGTGCCACCAAGGCTTCCTGCCTATATGTATATATGTGTATGTGTGTGTGTGTGTGTGTGTATATATATATATGGGGCCCTGGTAGCACAGTGGTTAAGCATCCAGCTACTAACCAAAAGATTAGCAATTTGAATCCACAAGCTACTCCTTGGAAACCCTATAGGGCAGTTCTACTCTGTCCTGTAGGGTCACTATGAGTCAGAATCGATCAGTCATGCACAACATAACGTCCGTTTGGGCAATGTCCAGTTGTGTTTGTCCACGGTCCCATAAGGTTATACAGTGCTGGGAGGAGGAGGAGCCTACAGCCCCTCACTACACAGGGGCAAGGGAAGAAGAAAGGCTCGTAGTCATATGTCTCTTAGTCCACAGTACATTCTGGGAGATAGAACACCGTATCGTATACATGCTTACCTCCTTCTGAGCACCTTCCCCCGTGGCTAACCCCTGGACAGCAGCCCCCTCCCCACACTCTTCTCCCTCTTCCTTCTTTACAACCCTTTCTCCTTCCCTGGACCCTGGGGTTTGTGGGGCGGAAGACTAAAATGCACTCTCCTCCCTGTCTCTATGGCTAGTTATCTTTTTTTCGTTCCTATCTCAGATATACCCATTGCCATAGAGTCTACTCTGTCAACTTGAGCTTGCTATGAGTCAGAATCAACTCCCAGGCACCCAAGAACAGCACCTTGTACAAAATATGTCATTTAGACTTCCCCAACACCATATGAAGTAGGTATTGCTATCTCCAATTCAAAGGCAAGCACACAGGATCAGCGAGGTTGAGAAGTTTCCTAACAGTTGCACAGCCAGCGTTAGATCTGAGATTTGAACATAGGTTTATCTGAATTCGAAGCCGTCTCTTTCCATTAGTTGTGCTACTTTTGCTATGTTTTATGTTCTGCTATTGTTCTCCTCTGGTAACTTTGCGATACAAACGGTAACATCTAGCAACTGGGCCTATTCCATATTTAAAATATTCCCAGGAGGAAGAGTGGGAAGAGGGTAGATATGTCATCAAAGGCAACATTCCTTGAAATGAATTGCCTGTGTGATTCACAGAAGGGATACTGACATGGTGTTATGCCTTTAATGGTTTTGCATCATACAATTATCAGTAATTAACCACCTAACAAGGGTTAGTTTATTAGATCACTTTTTAAGGTAACAGTGAGCTGAGCTCTAAGATGGAATTTAAGTTGTAGCTTTTTGTCGTTAGGAAACATGTACTTTTTCAGTTCATATAGAGAGAGAAGGTGCTACTCGTGAATCCTGGGAAAGTTCCGTCTTTAAAAGTATTTTGTTTCTCCTAAAATAAGCGTCTTGATGCCATAGCTTTAATTTTAATTTGTTCCATTTCCATTGATCTTAGTTTAAACTAGGTCAATATTTTTCAGATTTTTTTATTCTTTCTTAGAAAACAAAAGAGTGAAAAGGGGAAAGAAAAAAATTGTGTCATTGTATCAAATTTAATGATGATTCCTAATTATTTCTGAACCATACTTCAAGAACTTAATGAAAATTATAGCTACTGTTCACCTAAAATATATATATTGCTATAAACACATTTCTGCACACGGTTTCAGAGAATCCGCGAATCCTTAAAGCCCGTCCAAAGAACCATTAGTACGAGACATCAACTCCAGAAAAAAAAAAAAAAAAAATGCTTTTAAAATTTAAGTAATACTTTTTATCTTTCCTTTACTTCTTTAGTGCTTTTTCCTTAGTGGGCAAAATGTAAGAAGAAAAAATTTACAGAAAATAAAATCAAGGGCCCATAAAGCTATATAAAAAGGTCTTTATAAAAAATAATGAACAAGTCACACATGAGAACAAAAATAAATTATTGTCTTTTTTTTTTAATCAGAGAAATATTTATCGAGGGTAGAGGATATTAGTTTTTCATATACTTCTGATGGGCTTGCAAATTATATATCATTTTGGGAGGGAAGGAATCAAATTGCCCAGGTTAAAAATTTGCACATCCTTTGATCTGGCATTTCACTTTTAAGAATGTCCTCAGGATTCCTATTTCTGGCATCTGGGAAGGGGAGGATAGGTAGTTTGATAAATCTGATAAATCGTGATAAACATTCTTTTAAATGTATAAACAGATTTAAAGGAAAATGAAGGAAATTCATTCCCACGGGCAAAAAGCAAATGAGGAGCTGGAAACCACAGTGATAAACTGATGGTGAAACTTTAATTGCCCTGGAAACATTTGTAATCTTGGCACCAAGATGCTTGGGTTTTTATAGCACAGAGGACAGGTCTTGGATCCATGGAAGGTGGGAGCTGAAACTGTGACCAGTGCATAAATCCAAGGTACTCTAAAGAACATTACTATTACTACTACTACAAATACCAGCTCCCATAGAGTCAATTCCCACTCATGGTAACCCCATGTGTTGCACAGGAAAACTGTGCTCCATAGGGTTTTTTGAGTCTGTGACCTTTCAAAAATGGATTGCCAAGCTTTTCTTCTGAGGTGTCTGTGGGTACATTCAAACCACCCCTTTCTGTTTAGTAATTGAGATCTTAACCATTTGCATCACCCAAGGACTCCTACTCTAAAGAAGTTTAAAAAAAAATATTGCCATTGAGTCAATTCCAACTCATAGCGACCCTATAGGACAGAGTAGAACTGCCCCATAGTGTTTCCAAGGAGCTTCTGGTGGATTCAAACAGCTGACCTTTTGGTTAGCAGCCAAACTCTTAACCACTCTGCCACCAGGGTTTCCACTTTAAAGAACAGACATTTAATTTAAAAATGAATTAGTTCTGTGGCTGCTTATGAACAACTAAAAACCTAGTGGGATTTGGTTCCTTGGTTTGGAGGTTTAGTGTCATGGTTTCATGGGACATTCCAGTTACTTGGCCTAATAACATGTTTAGTGCTGTGTTTAGTGCATAGTGACTGGGGTCTTAGAAGCTTCCAAGTGGCCATCCAAAGCACAACAATTGGTCTCTATTTGCCAGAGCAATAGTGGGAGAAGAGAGTCAGGAATAGTAAAAGGGTAGGGAATGTGTGGCTAATTGCCTCCATGAACAACTGCCTTCTTTGCCATGAGACCAGAAATATTGGATGGTGCCTGACTCCATTACAGCACATTTGGATCAAAGATTTCATAGAAAATCCTGATGAAAGGGGGAAAAACAGAACAAAATCTCAAATTCTCATGGACTCCAGACTTCCTAGAACCACGAAGGTTGGATGAACCCATGAAACTATTGCCCTGAGTTAATCTTTAAACCTTAAACTAAAAATATCCCTGGAAGTCTTCTTAACACCAAACAAAAGCTTAGCTTAACTAGTAAAAAATGTCTGCCTTGACCATTATGCTCTTTTAAAGACTATCTATATGGAATCCAATTGATAACAACAACTCAAAAGATTAGACAGGAATCTTAGGGGCAGTAAGTTTATGTTAATGGAAAGGAACAACTCGGAAAAGGAGGGTGAGAATGCACAACTCGAAGAAGAATATAATCAGTGTCACTAAATGGTACATGCAGAAACTATTGAATTGGTATATATTTTGCTGTGTATATTCTCAACAACAACAACAAAATAAATAAAATTATAAAAATAAGTTAGTTGCCAGCAAAAGGAGATGATCTGGAGATTTTCCCATGTGAACCTAGTTTCTGGGTAGGAAAAAAGTCTTTCCTAAAAATCCATAGCCACAGTTTTTCACTCCCATGAGTTTAAGATATGAATTTATACCATCTAAATGGCCCTCGAGACCCCAAATGAAGAAATTGACTTGAAGTGGGGTTGAGTTGCCAACATCTCTGGCTGTCTTGTCAGACCAAATGCGAATCCCCTCTCAAATGATGAATCCTAAAACCAGGCTTCACGATATTGACAGAGATAAAGCCACCAGGTAAACACGAGATCACAATAAAACATGTAGAAATACATGAGGAAAAATTCACCCAAAATAAGAATAAGTAGAAACAATAACCAACAGAATTATCAGATAGAGAATATGAAATAACAATATTTAAAACAATAAATGGTAAGATCAAAAATGAGAGAATGATACAAAGAAATATCAAAAAATTTGAGGAAGCCTTAATAAGAAAAGAGAAAGAAATAGACTTCTATAAATGGAAAATAAAATCATTGCAATTAAAATAAAAAGCTAAAAGATTTAACCAAAAAAAAAAAGAAGAAGAAAGATGGTCGGTTGCAAAATAGGTCAGTTTTCCCAAATTTTCTATATACTCAAAAAGGATATAATCTCTATGCTAGAAGCAGGGTTCAATATATATTCATTAGACGAAGCTTTTTTATGTTAAAACACGTACATACATGTTAATGATATCTTTGCTTTATCAATTATTGAGAAACAGAAGTTATTAAAAAGTTAAAATTTCATTTCTTTACAACCATATCCATTCCTGTGGAGTTGATTCCAACTCATAGCAACCCAATAGGACAGAGTAGAGCTGCCCCATAGAGTTTCCAAGGAGCTCCTGGGAGATTCAAACTGCTGACCTTTTGGTTGGCAGCTGTAGACTTAACCACTACACCACCACGGTTTCCTACACCCATATACCCCAGAGCCAGAGCCATCGAGTTGATTCCGACTCATAGCGACCCTATAGGACAGAGAAATGCAATTTTTAAAAGGTTGTAATTTATAATGTTGTTATTTTTGTTAGGTGCTGTCAAGTCAGTTCTGACCCATAGTGACCCTATGTACAAGAGAATGAAACACTGCCCAGTCCTGTGCCATCCTCACAATTGTTGTTATGCTTGAGCCCATTGTTGCAGCCACAGTGTCAATCCATCTCATTGAGGGTCTTCCTCTTTTTTTTGACCCTCTACTTTACCAAATATGATGTCTTTCTCCAGGGACTGGTCCCTCCTGATAATATGTCCAAAGTATGTGAGACAGTCTCACCACCTTTGCTTCTAATGAGCATTCTGGTTGTATTTCTTCCAAGACAGACTCGTTTGTTCTTTTGGCAGTCTATGGTATATTCAATATTCTTCACCAACACCATAACTCAAAGGCATCAATTCTTCTTCGGCCTTCCTTATTCATCACCCAGCTATTATATGCATATGAGGTAATTGAAAACACCATGGCTTGGGTCAGGGGCATCTTAGTCTTCAAGGTGACATCTTTGCTTTTCAATACTTTACAGAGGTCTTTTGCAGCAGACCAGGTAGCAGATTTGGGTAGCTAAAAATAAATCCAATGAATTATTTCTAAGACACATGCTGTGAAAAACTATAAAGCATAATTGAAAGGCATTATTAATGCTCTAATTGTGATATATACTATGTTCATGGAAAGAAAGACTCAAAGTCATCAAGATACCAGTTTTGTCAAAGTGAATGTTCTTTTTGTTATTGTTAGGTGCCATGGAGTCAGCTCACTCCTTCCAAGACAGGTTTGTTTGTTCTTCTGGAAGTCCATGGTATATTCAATATTCTTTGCCAACACCATAACTCAAAGCAGCAGAACATTGTCAAAGTGAATGTATACATTCTACATAATTACAATCAAGATCTTAATAAGGTTGGATAGAACTTATAAGCTTTTCTAAAATTTATTTGGGCAAGTAAAGGAGTTTTTTCTTTTTTTTTACAGGTGCCCTGGAGTTGACTCCAACTCATGGTGACCATATGTGTGCCAGAGTAGAACTGTGCTCCGTAGGGTTTTCAACAGCCTATTTCTTGGAAGTAGATTGTCCAGCCTTTCTTCCAAGGTGCCTCTGGATGGACTCGAACCTCCAACCTTTCAGTTAGCAGCCAAATACATTAACAGTTTGCACTACCCAGGGTCTAGCTAAGACTCTACCAAAGAAGAACAAGGTGAAGAGACTTGACCTATGAAATCTCAAGGTTTATTGTCAAATTAATTTAGTTAGGACTAGAAACTAACATATGTAGAAAGGGATAAAGAGCCTATAAAGAGGCCATATTTACAATGGAAAGGGTGGAATTTTCAATAAATACTGAAGAACATTTGTTCTACCCTTGGGGGGAAAAAAAACGGCAGATGCCTACCTCATGCTGTATATAAATTTCAAATCTAAATGTTTTAAATATTAAAGATCCAAACATAAAAAACAAAATGTTAAAATTCTTAGATGAAAATATGGAAATCTAAAATGATTAAAGATTTGGTAAACAAGATGCAAAAACATACCCCATATGGAAAATACTGATAAATTTAGCTTCATTACATTTAAAATGTCTACTCAACAAAAGATACAAAAGTAAAAGACAGGCTCAAGATGGGAGAAGATATTTGCAATTCTTGAAACAAAAGATTAGCATACAGATCATTTGAAGAACTTAAACCAATTAAGAATTAAAAGAAGAATAAGCCAAATAATAAATTACAAGATAAGAAAAAAAGAGGAAACTTGGATGTCCAGAAAGCATATGAGAAAGATGCTCAACTTCACTGGTAATCACAGCTATATATATATATATATATATATATATATATATATATATGTATATATATATATATATATATTTAATTACAATGAAGAAGTAGTATTTCATATCCATTAGACTGGGAATGTTTTAAGGTGTGAGAATACCAATTCTGGCCTAGATCTTGAAACATGAGAACTCTCATATAAATGAAAATTGTTCCAACTACTTTGGAGAGAATTTTGATGCCTTTCTCTCAGTAAAATTGAAATTAAATATTCCCTTAAATCCAATAATTCTACTTTTATAAATATAGTACAAAGGATACTTTGTACATGGTTATGAGACATGTATTAGAAAGCTTAGAGAAGTATTGATTATAATGGCAAAATAACTGAAAAAGTCCTCACTGTCAATGAGACAAGATTGAATACTCATAGAGTTAATACCACACAGTAATTAGAATGGGTAGTCTGCAGATGTGCTGTCCAATAGTGTATCCACTAGCCTCCTGTGGCTATTGAACACTTAAAATTTGGCTAATCCAGTTTGAGATGCACTGGAAGTATAAAAGACACATAGAATTTTGAAGATTTAGCACATTGGAATACAGGCTTGCAGTTGATATCACTGTTCTTAACTTTTATTCATTTTTTTTCCCCACCTAGGCACCTGGAACGAACAAACCTATCTTGAAAGAAGTATTGCCAGAATGCTCCTTAGAAGCAAGGATGGCGAGACTTTGTCTCACATACTTTGTACATGTTATCAGGAGAGACCAGTCACTGTAGAAGGACACAATGCTTGGTAAAGCAGAGGGTCAGCAAAAAAGGGGCAGACCTTCCATGAGATGGATTGACACCGTGACTGCAACAATGGGCTCAAGCATAACAATGATCAGGAGGATGGCACAGGACAGGGCAGTGTTTCGTTCTGTTGCGTGTGGTGTCACTATGAGTCGGAATCAACTAGACAGCACCTAACAACAACAGACATTTTTTACTCCCTTGCCCCAATCCACCATCGCCTTCAGAAGAATCCTAGATCACAAAGGTACGTGGGTTGGATGTTCAAAGCCATACCTAAATCAGTAGATGTTTTTCTCATTTCTCACTTACAAAAAAAAAAAAAAAAAGTATTGTTGCCTTTAATAAACATTCAATGAATTGAGTCATTTTTAGGGAGTTGAAATATTTAATCCACATTCCAAAACACAACATTGAATATATGAGCTCAAGCAGTTGGGTGTTGTAAACTTTAAGTTTGTTTCCAGATTTTAAACTGAATTTCCTAGTTCATGGAAGATCATCACATAAATACACAGAATCTTAAATTCGGACACAGTTTAGTGTCCATTCATTGAAAAATATTAGTCCAACGAAGAAACATTCAAATTGGGACAACATTGCTATCTGTTATCTTATGTCAACACATATTTAAATACTCTCCGGGAAATTTAACAGCCAGAGACCCAATACATGGTTTATACTTGGGATTTACTGGCAAAGAGAAAATGAGAGGATATTCAATATGTACCATAAATATCCAATCACTAATGTAAATGTCCTTGGCAAACAGCTGTTCCAACAGTGCCCACTGAGTCCTGCTGGCGTAGCAGAAGGTGCTGCAGAGTGAACGTTGGGCCTGCTCCAAAACCTGCAGTAACGTTCTAAATAAACATTCAGATTTCTGAGCCACATTTCATACAGCATCCTCCTGGCCACAAGGACAGATACCAGGTTTTGCTCTGCAGAGCCCAAGCTAAAGGAAATCACAATTGCCTGGTGACTCAGCCCATAAATGAACCAGGTAGATACTGTGCTTGTATTGGTCTTGCCATCCGTGTGGCTTGAGGTTAATCACTATAGCCTCATGGACTCCAAGAGAAACAAACTATACCACAAGGTATATATTTAACAGGTTATAAGATTTTTGTCCACAGTCTAGTAAAATCAGCCCTTAAATTGCACTTTCTGTTATTCTGATTAATAGGGAAAATCACAACATAAGCTTTATTGTAATGATATAGACCCATTTTTGGTCAAACAAATACCAAAAGCAGTTGATAAATAGGCATTTTATACCTGGGAATGGTTAATGAAGTAATTTCTATTTAGGGAATAATTTAATAGTTTAAAGAATAGATAATGACAGTTAAGAGGATGATTAAAACCCACTGATGCCGAGTTGATTCCCACTTACAACGACCCCGTAAGACAGAGGAGAACTGCTGCATAGGGTTTCCAAGGGTATAAGTCTTTATAGAAGCAGACTGCTACATCTTTTTTCCCACAGAGTGGCTGGTGGGTTCGAACCACCAACTTTTCTGTTAGCAGCTGAGTGCTTAATCACTGCGCCACCAGGGCTCCTCCAAGAGGATGATTAGTAGAATAATATCAAAGTCAATGAAACAGTAATATTTGACAAAAATCACTGTTCTATACGAAGGGTCAGCAAACTATTCCTGTGAAAGGCCAGATAATAAATATTTTAGACTTTGTGGGCCATGCAGTCTCTGGTGCAACTATTCAACCCTGCTGTTACAGTGTTATAATAGCCATTGTTGTTGTTGCTAGCTGCCATGAGTCAATTCCAACTCATGGTGACCCCAAGTGTGCAGAGTAGAACTGTTCCATAGGGTTTTCAAGGCTGTGATCTTTCAGAAGCAGATCACCAGGCCTGTCTTCCAAGGTGCCTCTGGATGGGTTCGAGCTACCAATCTTCTGGCTAGTAGTAGAGGACTTAACCATTTCAGCCACCCAGGGACTCCATGATAATAATCATAGGCTATATATATATATATATACACGCACACACATACATACATATATATATAAAGCATGATTGTGTTCCAATAAAACTTTATTTACAAAAACAAGAATTAGATCAGATTTGGTCATTAATTATAGTTTAGAAATGCCTGACTATATTATTCAAAGGTTTAAGAATTAGCGATAGAGAACAGAGGTCCCCCTGAGACTGTTGCCCTGAGACATTCTTTAAATCTAGAACCAAGCCTATCCCCTGAGATCACCTTTTAGCGAAAAAGCAGAGCAGCATAAAAAATAAAGGATATCACTGGTTTGGTTCCCTACTTAAAAACCATCAGTATGAGACCAAAAGATCAAGAATTTCTCAAAAGCAAAGATGAGAAGGTAAGAGGGCAGGGAAACTAGAGTACTAGAAAGGGAACAAACAGAACACAATTAAAGAGAATGTTGACACATTGTGATAACTGTAACTAATGTCACTGAACAATTTGTGCGGAAATTGTCAAATGGGGACCTAACTTGATGTGTAAATTTTCACCAAAAACTCAAAAAAAATTATTTAAAAAAAGAAATATAAAAAAATAATGAACTGTACACTTTTCTGTACTTATCTATGTGTCTGTTAGATTTCAATAAAAAGCTTAAAACAAAAAAAAAACTAGTCATTTATGTAAACAACTCTACTCACATTTTAAAGAGATAAAGCAGTATTAATTACTTCTTGTTCTACTCATCAAATATTTAAGCAAAATTAATTTTTTCTTTTAGAAATTTTTTTTTAAACTGGCCAAGTGGTGGATAGAAAAGAAATAATTGTAAAAAACAATAGTATTTGCTTTTTCATATACTGCATCTATCATACTAGATTTTCCTCTATTTTAAGCCAAGTTTATGGTCAATATTAGTATCTACAAAGCATTATGGTAAAATTGGTTGGAAGGTGAATTGAGAACAATTCACAATATGGATTACAGGAGCCGTATCGCTTATGCAATGGAGCATATTGATTGCTAGGACAACTCAGAAAGCTGCCCCAATCAGATTTCTCATGCCGGGATATATTTGTTTCACCACAAAGAAAGGACCCAGCATTTCTTTCTTTTACCTCTGAGTAAAATTCCCTATTTTCCTGTTACCTCTGAAAAATTTCCAAGACCAGTGTATTTTATTCTGTATTCAGAGAAACAGTGCACTGTTGAATAAACAGCTGAAAAATCAAGGTAGATGAATATTTCCGCTCAATCAAAACACAAAATGAAATGATCTCTTCATCGTGGATTCTCCAATACCTCTCTCTTTCAAAAACCAAAAGTCCTCAGCAAAACCAAACAATAAAGAAACATAATAAGCCAGATGTTTTCTGTCACTTTCCTGTTTTATGACTCACATATCTTGAAAGTATAATTTATGCATATATATTAAATAAATGTTGTCAGAAACCAAGGCCATATTTGTTTTGTTTGGAAAGAGCTGCAAACTGACAGACAGGAGGCTAGGTTCTCGTTCTAACTCTGCTAATAGCCAGCTGTGTGTCCTTGGGCAGTATGTGGAGCAAAGCAATAATTTTCCATTGTCTCTGGATCTCTGTCATACACAAAACACACACACACACACACACACGAACACACAGCCTAAAATTACTCCAGACAACTGGAAGCAGAGTGAAGACATACACACTGTATGGGCTCCCATGGACACGGCTTCACCTGAAATTGGAGAAGTAGCAGTATTTGCCAATGAGCACCCAGGTGATTTAAAGTTTTCTACCCAGTGACCCATATAAATAAAATGGGCCTTGTCAGATCCTGAGAAATATAGAATGCTTCTTTGGGGAAGCAAGAGTTGGCCAGATCACGAGAAATTTCATTCTTTGTTTGCAGATAGTCTCAGTTCCGTCAGCAGTCCTATAGGCCCGAACAAAACACTAAGCTCCAAGTGACAATGGGCATCTCACTACAAAGCTCCTGGATGTGCCTGTATGTAATCAGAGACCATTGAACTTCCAGAAGAATGCACTGACCCTCCAGTGTTATTCAGATACTCTATGGGCATTGCTGCAGAAAAAATAACTCCTGGTGAGATGAAGGTTGGGTTTCAAGGCTTTTTCAGAAGAAGGTAACAGAGGCAAGAGCAGAGACGGCAAATTCATGACCTCAAAATCAGTTTCTGTCAACTCGACTCTGACTCATGGCAACGCTATGTGTTTCAGAGTAGAATTGTGCTCCACGGGATCTTCAATGGCTGATTTTTCAGAAGTAGATTGCCAGGCCTTTCTTTCAAGGTACCTCTGGGTGAACTCAAACTTTCAGCCTTTTGTTTAGCAGCCAAGCATGTTAACCTTCTATACCACCCAGAGACTCCAAACCCAAAACAGGAAGAGGCAATGGAGTCAGTGAGCGAATACAGTCTTCAGAAAGTAAAGCTCCACTTTTTTGTTCTGACCTATAGGACTTCTGGCAGAGCTAAGCTCCACATATTTCCCCACGTGGAAAAATCTTACAGAGATTACCATCATTCTTGAGTAATAAATATACTTTACGGAACACTGAAGAAGTGAGGACCATGGTGGGATGTCCCACTCTACAGCAGCTTACGTGACAATTATTGATTCCTTCCTCTTGGTTAAGCTTTAGATTAAAGGCAGTATTATGCCTATTTTTCACATACATACACATACACACACAACAAACTGGACATGTAGAAATATAAGAGCGACACAATCTGCCATATATCTGCTCGAGCCACAGTCCCAAGGGCAGCATTCCCTTTCTTCTCTGGAGATGCAGTGGGGAGAGAGAGCCATCATTTGAGGAAGCCTTCTAGGGAGCACTTAGCCCAGAAGATGCTCTTGTTTCCTCTTAAAATTGTGGAAGACTATGAAATGCTTCCCCCATGCAGTCACGCGATGGGTCCCACAGGCTCCATCTTGATGTTGCTGTGCAGAAGTTACCCAAATTCCTCCCATATCAAAAGGCATGTTGTTATTGCTGCATGCTGTTGAATCAATTTCAACTCACAGCGACCCTATAGGATGAGCAGAACTGCCCCCTAGGGTTTCCAAGGAGCGGCTGGTAGATTTGAACTGCCAACTTTTTTGGTTAGCAGTCAAGCTCTTAACCACTACGCCACCAGGGCTCCATCAAAAGGCATAGGTCTGCAAATTAGGAACAGCGTAACGGAAATATCAAATTCTTTAAGGACTGAGCTATTTTCAGGGTAAGAAGGAAAGAAATCACAGCCAATTGGCACAAAAGTGAGTAAAACCAGTGCGTGGAAATCAAACCAATGTGCTTCAACACTTTCACTTTTATTCTGACATCAGCTACACGTGCAGCATTCTTCCTCTCACCCTAACCACCCAGGGCTTGGTGGGACCTCATAGCTTAAAGAGTACATGCCTCCAGACAGCCAGTTCTGCCCAAGACCTGACACTAACTGCCAAGTTTGGCAGTCCCCAGGACACCCTCACTCCTGACCTAATTGCTACAAGCTTGGGGATTCCCTTTATCCCCCTCAGGATACCAGAAATACGTTTGGGAATTCCCAGCCCCCTCACTTCTGACCTGCTGGGTCTTACTACTACCTCAAGTTTGATAAATCGCTAGAACAATTCACGGAACTCTGGAAAGCACGATAATTCTTTACACTTTTATTACAGCACTAAGATAGACTCGATAGCACTGTTGAAGATACAACTCAGGACTAGGATAAAGACTAGTGTGTGGTCTGGAAGAGTCCCCAACATGGAGCTTCTATGTCCCGAAAAGAGCACGTCACCCTCCTGAGTGCCGATGTCTTTCATCAACTAGGATGCCCCTGGAGCTTTCTTGTCCAGTGCCTTGGTAAGAGACTTTCTCCCCAGTTGTGTGCTGTTTTGAGTATTAATGCTAAAAAAATGCCTAGCGTAAATTTATTCAACAAATAATTATTGAGCAACTTCTTTTGCCAGGCACTGTGTTAGGTAGTGGCAATATAGTCTTGATACGCAAGTCTAGATAGAAGCTCTATTTATTCAAAAGGGAAATTTGAACAATTTTCAGTTCCTCAGCAAGGACAACACAGCTTTTATGAAGACTGAGTCATGTATAATTTGTGCTCAACAAGTTGCCTCCAGACACATGTATCTACAGATTCCCTGACTGAAATTACATATTAGATTAAAAATTAAATTAAATTAAAAAATATTATATTACTAGTTAATCTAAACTATCATTGGTTTTTAAAAAATTTCAGGAGGTGTATGTTTGGCTGTGTATATTCTCAAGAACAACAACAAATATAAATTATAAAAAAATACTAAAGATTCTGATGCTCAGAATAACCAAAATTAAGAAACCAAATTTATCCTCCACCTCTTTACAGAATTTGGTCTTACCAAGGATTGCTAATGATTGAGTAGGGTACAATTTAAATTATGCTACAAGGATGGAAATTAGTCTTCCTAGACAAGTGAATGGGTAGTATGTCCTTTAGACCAAGGTTCTTGAAGTAAGGTTCCTGACGTATATCAGCAGGTCTCAGCTGACCTACATAGCAGTTAATACACATTTAAACTGTCTGGTGAAGCAGAAATATGCTTTGTTTCTGAATGGGAAAAAAAAAAAAATCCATAGGTTTGAAAACCGATTATATAAGAAGCAAGGGGGATGTTCTATACTAAGAGATGAAAATCCTGGCTTGTATATTCACCCAGAAGGGAAGCCATTTCAGCACTTCAAAGAGATAGGCTACAAGGGTGCCTTCAGGCAGACCAACATTTTTCTCAAATTGGATTTCTCTAATCCCTGAACTGTGACCAGCAAAGACTTTAGCCTGGAAAATTGATTTTTCAACTATACTTCCTGAGGACTCACCAGAGCCACAAAGTAAAAAAAAAAAACAAAAACAATAATTCTTCCTTGTCCACTGCATTGATGAAACAAAGTCATATGGTATTTTTACACCCACTAGTATAACTGAAAAATAGTTATGCAATTGGTTACCTCTTCATAGTTAAAATATTACATTCACTAAGGGAGGAAGGTTGTTTATGTGCCATGAGGATAATGCCATATATAAGGATTTTGTTCATTTTGAATTCTTTTAGTCCCCCACCCCCCCAATAAATATCGAACTACCTGGTCATAGTTTCTTCAAATGCTTCAAAGAAAGAAGGAGAGTGAAAATAAATTAGAGCTTCAGCCTAATGCTGTAATAGCAGCAGAGAGACAAATAAGGCATGGTCTAGCCCCAAAGGAGTTGTAATCCAGAGGTTGCTGTATCCTTCAAAGATAAGATAAAAAAAATGAAAACAAAGAATTGTTTTGGTAAAATTTAGCTCTGTGTTTCTATTTTAATAGCCTTGAGTTTGTATTATTGTAGGCTTCTGGTGTGTGGGCAGATAGGCTGGGCAGTCAGTCATAAAGGACAATGCCTTTGAGGCAGAGAATATTCTACTGGACATTGTCTTAGTTTACCTTGGGCTGCCATAACAGAAATGCCACAAGTGGGTGGCTTTAAAGAACAGAAATTTATTTTCTCACAGTTCTGTAGGCTGATAGTCCAAATCAGGGTCTTGGGCATGTCAATTACTTCTACGAGCCTTTCTGGTGTTTGCAGGTGATCTTTGGCATTCCTTGGTGTTCCTCAGTTGTTCTTGACATCTGTCTTCCATCTGTGTGTGTCTCTGTGTCTTTTCTGGTCTTTTGTAATTCAGAAGTGATTAGGTTTAGGATCTACCCTATACTAATATGTCCTCACTAATACAGCCAAAGAAAAACCCAAAGAGGATCACATTTACAGGTACAAGGGCCAGGAATTCAACACCTATTTTGGGGAGACACAATTCAATCCATAACAGACATATACCCAACCACCGAGCAGGAAAGTGATCCCTTACACACTTTTTTGAAAGAAGTAACATTTCCACTAAGAATGAATTTTGAATCATCTTCCCTTAACAGTTCCCAAAGCAGTAAGAGAATAGTTTTATTTTTTCTTATACGATCCAGTTTCCTTTGGAGTTTTTTTCTGGTTCTTCCTAATTTTTGACCCATAAATAATTCAACAAGTAAATTCTCTTAATGAATGGACACACGTCATCTAGAGTCCTTAATTACCATTCCTTTACATTTTAAAATGTCTCAAGCCTTTTTTTTATGAATATAAATTTTTATGAGTTAATTTTTAGCATTAGGTTTTCTTTCCTGTAAACAAAATTAATGACTCAGCAGCTCAATCATTTTTAGCACCATTATTAATTTTCAAGCTACAATGAATTTAAAATAATTGTTTTCTCTGTCTTTTTTCATTTTGGGCTAGGATTTCATAGCACCAGATATTAATTATGTAATTACTTAGATTTCATCTCAATAAGAAGTTTTCAATTTTCTTATAGACAGGGTTTGTTGAGAATGGACATTGTTTCTTCAGACTCTTAAGTCATGTCTATGTTGGTGTCTTAGTTTGCTAGGGCTGCCATACCCAAAGTACCACAAGTGGGTGGCTTTAAAGAACAGAAGTTTATTTTCTCATAGTTCTGAGCAAGTCCAAAACAGTGCTTGTGTTGATTATTTCTGTGGGCCTCACTCCTAGTTTCCAGTGACAGCCAGCAATTTGGGAGATTTCTTTGCTTGTAGTTGATCTTTACGTGGTCTCTTTCTCCTGAGTGTGTATCTCTGTGTCTATTCTGCAATTTTTATAAGACCTCACTTATAGGTTTAGGACTGGTCCTACTTTGGCATGACCTCATTAATATAACAAAAGAAAACCCTTATTTCCCAACAGGGTCATAATTAAAGGTTTGGGGGTTAGGACTTTAACATATAATTCCGTGCATCACAATTGCTCTCTGGCTTTCAAAGCTCATTCCATTTCCCTTTGGTACTTACCTTTTAATATCTATTGGATCCTTTAATCTGTGGTTATTCATTAGTGATCTTTATTATAGAAGACCTGCACTGACTTTGTAAAGAAAGTTCATTTGTCGGGACTTCAATATCCCCTTCTTTTAAATAAGGGTAATAGGCTATGTGATGTATGTGTAAAGCTCTTTCTAGCACCAAAATTCTAAGTTTTGTAATAGAATTTCCTGAGGCCAGATTCAATACATATATCTATCTTGGCCAAATGGTTCAGGATATTCAAGGTTAAAATGACAAAGCGGGTCAAAATGGCATTTAAGCTTCTACTTACTATAGCATTTAAGCACGAACACCCCCTTCGAGAACTGTGTAAACATGAATGCTTTTTTTTTTTTTAAAGAAGATAAAATGTTGTTCTTGTAAGGAGGGGCGGTATCATTCTGCAAAACAGATTTTCCAAAGGTAGAACTAGATCAAGGTCATAGTTTGCAAAGAGATAGGTCCCAGCTCAATATATCAAAATTTTTTAAAACAATTTTCCAATAAATGAATTGGGTTACCCCCTCCAAGGAACTTAGGCAGAATCCAGAACCACTTGGCATAAATGAGATTGCACTAAAGGATTTTTAAAGTCTCTTCAAATTCTGAGTTGTGGGATATTAAGACAGAGTCTAGATTTCTCAATTTATAAAAATCAGTCTCTCCAACAATCAGGCATGTTAGCAGACAGAAAAGCCTTTTTATCAATTTTTTAAAGTGCTAAGTCATTTATGGTACAGACACTTCTAAAGATTAAGACTCACAGAGTTTGAGATGTGCTTGTTTTTTGCTAAAAAGGCTGTGTTTGGCAAAGGCCACATGTAAAGTCCAATTTATGATATTTTCCCTGCAGAAAAATAATCAGTTGCCATGGATAGAAAATGCAGCCCACTGTAGTCTAGTAGATTAGACAGATAGATGACAGTCCTATGAATCTTGAATAGCCATTGTCATCCATATACAGAGTTATTCCCAGATAAACAGCATTGTAGACATGGAAAACCCCTGACTTTGGCAGTTTTAATTTTTTTATTGTCTGTAGAAGCAGTTACTTCATAGATCATAGACCTCTTTGAAAACACAAACAAAGCAATGAACAAGGGACTATGAAAACAGGACAGTGACTCCTTCGTCTTCTTTTCTCAACTAAATTCTATTTGAAGTGGACTTATTTTTAACATCCTATAGCACCTGGGACAACTAGCTTGTATTCTATAAACAATGATGTTATATTTATTGGTCCTTCCAAAATTCTGAGTCATGTTTAGGTTGTTCTCTGGGCTTCAGAGACTTAAAGACTAAAATAATAATAAATAATCAGTTGCCGTCGAGTTGATTCTGACTCATGGAAATCCCGTGTATTACAGGGCAGAACTGTCCATTAGGGTTTTCCATGGCTGCTATCTTTTGGAAGAAGATCACCAGGTTTGTCTTCCTAATGCCTCTGGGTGGGTTCAAACTGCCAATCTTTTGGTTAGTAGCCACATGCTTAACCATTTGGGCCGCCCAGATGAGCAGAGACTTAAAGATAGCTTGGTTTAAATGAGATCTACGCTCTGCTATGATCCAAGCAGAAAGAACTGGTAGAGAACGTTATTCCCTATGACTGGACAAGTACTTGAAAAATAAATCTAAAACAAGGATTAAAAACAGTTGTGGTTCAGGAAGGGACTGACTCTCAAAGATCAGATGTCAATATAAAGAAGGATCTAGATATATCCAATCAATGTTCTGGGTTTCTCTGACTCCAGAAGGCCAGGAGACAAAAGGCTGACCCCTGAAATGAGGAGATAACAGAGATCAGAGATCCAGGGAACTTCCTCCAGCAACCCAACAGAGACTGACAACCTATACAATTATGCACAAATTCTGTAGGTCCTCGAGTAAGATTCCTGGCATTTAAAATACAACAACAGGCAGGCTTGAGTCCAGCAGGTCAAAGAGAAATGTCAACAAAGGAGTTGAAAGCTAGAGATAATGCTCAGGCAAAAAAATGAGAATAGATACCATGTGACATACATGTGACGTAGAACTGCTAGAGGAGCTAAATGAAGACGTGAACTTAAAAAAAAAAAAGCATTTAAGGGTTTTTCAGGTGAAACACAAAGACTTCCTGGGGTTAAAAGACACAATTTCCGAATCTAAAAGTTCAGCAGATGAGGTCACTCAGCACATTCAGCACTGGTGAGGCCCCTGGAAAATCAAAGGTGAGAAATCTCACACTATCTTAATGTACAGAGAAAAATGCAGAGATGAAATCATGAGGGGGGAAATAAGAGAATTAAAGGATAAATTTAGAAAACTGAACGTGTACCAGAGGAGAAAAGGACCAGATGGAGAAAAACCAAATAAACAAACAATAGAAGGAAACCTTCTCTGAGAAGAGGACAGCTGTAAGTCCAGAAATTAAAAAGACTTGCCAGGGGCTAGATTAATGAGAAAATATACATAAATAAGCATATCTGGCAAAGTTATTGAACTATGAAGATAAATTTAAAAACAACAACGAAAAACAGACAAACTACCTGGCAGACTTCCAAGGAGAAAGGATAATGTAGCTAAAATGGAAAGTAAAGTCCAACTGGTCCTACCATCTCACCTTCAATCTGAGCAACTAGTAGCCATTGGAATAGTATCCACAGAACCACTGGGAGAAAAGGGATATAATCCAAGAATACTACACCCAAACAACATATCAATTACTAGTTGAGGTGAAAGAAAATTGCTTTAGGATATACAAGACTTTAGATATCACCTATGTACTACATCTGAGGAAAATACTTGAGAAAATTCCTTAATTAAGGAAAGAATAAGTGTTAGTTACTACCAGTATTGCTCCTAAGCTATTTCTCCAAAAACAAAGAAATTAGGTAGGAGAGATAAGAGTAAAAGTGATCCAAACATAACAACATATACAATGAAAACGCACTTCCAAATTAATAACAGCAAGGGTAATCAAAGCAGAAAGAATAAGGAAAAAGAACTATGAAAAGAACTATGCAACTAAACATAAAATCTAAGCAATGAAGAGAAAATGAGAAAGAATTAAAAAAGGACTCTAAGACTCTAGACTGTGAATCTAGGAAAACTGGGAATTGTTAAAAATGAAATGGAACCCATACACATCAGTATCCTAGGAATTAGTGAGATGAAATGGACTGGTATTAGCCATTTTGAATCAGACAATTATATGGTCTGCTATTCCGGGAATGACAACTTGAAGAGGAATGGTGTTATATTCATCACCAAAAACATTCAAGATCTATCCTGAAGTACAATGTCGTCAGTGATAGGATACTATGCATATGCCTACAAAGAAGACTAGTTAATATGACTACTACTCAAACGTACGCACCAACCACTAACATCAAAGATGAAGAAATTGAAGATTTTTACCAACTTCTCCAGTCTGAAATTGATCAAACACGCAATCAAAACACATTGATAATTACTGGTGATTGGAAAGTAAAAGTTGGAAACAAAGAAGGATCTGTAGTTGGAATATATAGCTTTAGTGACAGAAACGATACCAGAGATTGCATGATAGAATTTTGCAAGACTAACAACTTATTCATTGCAAAAACCATTTTTCAGCAACGTAAATGGGGACTATACAAGTGGACCTTGCCAGATGAAATACACGGGAATCAAATCAACTACGTCTGTGGAAAGAGATGATGGAGAAGCTCAATATCATCAGCCAGAACAAGGCCAGGTGCCAGCTGTGGAACAGACCATCAGTTCCTCATACGCAAATTCAAGTTGAAGCTGAAGAAAATTAGAACAAGTCTACAAGAGCCAAAGTACAACCTTGAGTATATCCCACCTGAATTTAGAAACCATCCCAAGAATAGATTTGACGCATTGAACACTAATGATCGAAAACCAGATGAGTAGTGAAATGACATCAAGAACGTCATACATAAAGAAAGCAAGAGGTCATTAAAAAGACAGAAAAGAAGAAAAAGACCAAAATGGATGTCAGAAGAGGCTCTGAAACTTGCTCTTGAACATCGAGTAGCTAAAGCAAATATAAGAAATGATGAAGTAAAAGAGCTAAACAGAAGATTTCAAAGGGCAGCGCAAGAAGACAAAGTATTATGATGACATATGCAGAGACCTAGTGATACAAAACCAAAAGGGGAGAACACACTCAGCATTTCTCAAGCTGAAAGAACTGAAGAAAAAATCCAAGCCTCAAGTTGCAATACTGAAGGATTCTACAGGGAAGATATTAAACTATGCAGAAAGCATCAAAAGAAGAAGGAATACAGAGAGTTACTACACCAAAAAGAATTGGTCAATGTTCTACCATTTCAGAAGGTAACATATGATCAGGAACCGATGGTACGGAAGGAAGAAGTCCAAACTGCACTGAAGCCATTGGTAAAACACAAGGCTCTGGGAATTGACAGAATACCAACGGAGATGTTTCAACAAATGGATGCAGCGCTGGAAGTGCTTACTTGTCTATGCAAGAAATTTGGAAGACAGCTACCTGGCCAATGGACTGGAAGAGACCCATGTTTATGCCTATTCCCAAGAAAGGGATCCAACCAAATGCAGAGATTATCGAACAATATCATTAATATCACATGCAAGAAAATTTTGCTGAAGATCATTCAAAAGTGGCTGCAACAGTATATCGACAGGGAACTGCCAGAAATTCAAGCCGGATTTAGAAGAGGATGTGGAACCAGGGATAGCACTGCTGATGTCAGACGGATCCTGGCTGAAAGCAGGGAATAGCAGAAAGACATTTACCTGGGTTTTATTGACTATGCTAAGGCATTCAACTGTGCAGATCATAACAAATTATATAAATGACATCATGGAGAATGGGAATTCCAGAACACTTAATTGCACTCATGAAGAATCTGTACATGGATCAAGAGGTAGTTGTTCAAACAGAACAAGGGGATGCTGTGTTGTTTAAAGTCAGGAAAGGTGTGTGTCAGGGTTGTATCCTTTCACCATACTTATTCAATCTGTATGCTGAGCAAATAATCTGAGAAGCTGGACTGTATGAAGAAGAACTGGGCATGAGGATTGGAGGAAGACTCATTAACAACCTGCATTATGCAGATGATGCAACTTTGCTGAAAGTGAAGAGGACTTGAAGCACTTATTGATGAAGATCAATGACTACGACCTTTAGTATGGATCATACCTCAACATAAAGAAAACAAAATCCTCACAAATGGACCAATAAGCAATACCATGATAAATGGAGAAAAGACCGAAGTCATCAAGGATTTCATTTTACTTGGATACACAACCAACATCCATGAAAGTGGCAGTCAAAAAATCAAGATGCACTGCATTGGGCAAATCTGGGGCAAAAGATCTCTTTAAAGTGTAGAAAAGCAAAAATGTCACCTATAAGACTAAGGTATGCCTGACCAAAGACATGGTGTTTTCAATCGCCTCACAAGCATGCAAAAGCTGGACAATGAATGAGGAAGACAAAAGAAGAATTAACACCTTTGAATTGTGATGTTGGTGAAGAATATTGAATATACCATGTACTGTCAAAAGAACAAACAAATGTGTCTTGGAAGAACTACAGCCAAAATGCTCCTTAGAAGCAAGGTTGGCGAGACTATGTCTCACATACTTTGGACGTGTTATCAGGAGGGATCAGTCCCTGGAGAAGTACATCATGCTTGGTAAAATAGAGCATCAGTGGAAAATAGGAAGACCCTCAGATAGATGGACAGACACAGTGGCTGCAAAAATGGGTTCAAGCATAAGGACGATTGTGAGGATGGCACAGGACTGGGTAGTGTTTCATTCTGTTGTACATAGGGTCGTTATGAGTTGGAACCATCTTGATGGCATCTAACAACAAGAAGATTCTAAGATTAGTTAAAGAAAGAAAAAGCTCAGCTGTAGACTGTTTTAAAATAGGTAAATGATGAAAAAAACACTATGAAAAAGTTTAATAAAAGTGTAGGCAAAGACATAGCATACAAGTGAAAATGAAAAATATGTGGGGGATTCTCAAGAAGAGTAGAATTTAATATTAATTACACTAATCAGATAAAAACATATATATGAAATATAATCAATTACTCTCTAATAAAAAAGTGTGGCTATAAAACTGTCATAAACCTATACGTAACAACTAGCACAACTGTTAAGTCACAAAGCAAAAACTTTTTAAATGCTAAAATAGCACAGAAAAAAATTAAATTACTTTGAGAGCCTTCAATTTGTTTTTGTGAGAATTGGGAATATCTAATAGACAAAAAATAAGTTTGCATATATAAAATATAAAATTTGGTAATTTAGTAATTCACTTAAATGTGAGTTGACATATAGAGAGAAATATATAGCCCCCAAAAGAGATAAGAGAATTTAAGTAAATGTATATCCATGGAGTATTTACAAAAATTAGTAATCTTGGCCACAAAAACAATCTTAACAAAATTCTTTTGAAGATTTTACTGATCACACTATCTAGTTATAATCCAACACAATTAGAAATTAATAGACACAGAAAAAAATTGTAATAAGGGCAACACACAAAAGGCTAATAAATATAATACACAAATAGCTTTTACAAACTGACATCAAAAAGACAAACATCCCTTTTGTGACTGACTTATTTCACTCAGCATAATGTTTTCTAAGTTCATCCCTGTCATAGCATGTATCAGGACTTCATTCATTTTTATGGTTGAATAATATTCCATTGTATGCATGTACATTTTGTTCAGCCATTCATCTCTTGATGGACATTTAGGTTGTTTCTATCTTTTGGCTATTGTGAATAGTGCTGCAACGAACACTGATATACATGTATCTATTTGTGTTCCTGCTTTCAATTCTTTTGGATCTATACCTAGGAGTAGAATTGCTGGGTCACGTGTTTAACTTTTTTGAGGAACTTAAAAAATGTTTCCCACAGTGGCTGCACCATTTTGTCATCCCACCAGCAATGGTTGAGGGTTCTGATTTCTTTATATTCTTGCCAACATCTGTTTTCCTGTGTTTGTTTTTTTCTTAACAGCCAACTTAGTGGGGGGGAAGTGATATCTCATTGTGATTTTGATTCGTATTTTCCTAATGACTAATGATATTGAACATCTTCTCATGTGCTTGTTGGTCATTTGCATTTCTGTTTTGGTGAAAGGTCTGTTGAAATATTGTATGATACTACTGACATGAAATATTTACAATAGGCAAATGTATAAAAGACCAAAGTTTATTAGTGGTCACCAGGGCAGAATGGAGGCGAAAAGAAAGAGTCATTGGATAGGGGAGAAAATTGGAAGTGGTGTTGGTTGCACAGCATGATAAACGTAATTTTAACATCACTGAATCGTACATGTAAAACATGTTGAAATCGCAAATGCTTTGTTATATATAACTTGCCATGACAGCAACAACAAAAGACAAACATTCCAACAGAAAAAAAAAAAAAGCAAAATATACAAATGAACACATACAGAGGAGACATCCAAAGGCCTAAGACAATGGAAAACATGCTCAAATTCACTATCGTCCATAAGAAAACGACTGAATACATTATTACATATTCATACCATAGAAAAATATGCAGAAATTAAAAATGAATTTGAGATTTTTCACTTGACTTGGAGGGATTTCCATAACATATTATTAAGAAAAGCAAGATAAGCAAATCTAGAGAGTCAGAAAGTAGGTTACTGATCATCTGGGACTTGGGGTAGAAACAGAAATTAACTAAGTTGCGGGAGGGAGTATATTCAGTGATGAAGACACTCTAAAACTGGACTATATGGTGATGGTTGTACAACTCAGTAAATTTACTAAAAATCATTGAATTGTGCACTTAAAATGGTTGATTATATGGCATGTAAACTATAACTTAATAAAAAACCATTGCCATCAAATTGATTCCCACTCATAGCGGCCCAAAGGACATAGTAGAATGGCCCCATAGTGTTTTGAAGCAGTGGCTGGTGGATTCAAACTGCAGACATTTTGGTTAGCAGCTGAGTTTAGAGTTGTTTAAAAATATTCAAATAGCCACTGTCGTGGATTGAATTGTGTCCCCCCCAAAACATCTGTTGACTTAGCTGGTCCATGATTCTCAGTATTGTGTGACTGCCCACCATTTTATGTGATTGTCCACCATTTTATGTGATTTTCCTATATGTTATAAATCCTATCACTATGATGTAATAAAATGGATTATCAGCAGTTATATCGATAAGGTCTACAAGATTAGGTAGTGTCTTCAGCCAATCTCTTTTGAGATATAAAAGAGAGAAGCGAGCAGAGAGACACAGGGACCTCATGCTACCAAGAAAGCAGCACTGGGAGCAGAGCGCATCCTTTGGACCTGAGGTTCCTGTGCTGAGATGCTGCCAGACCAAGGGAAGATTGATGACAAGGACCTTCCTGCAGAGCCGACCGAGAGAGAAAACCTTTCCCTGGAGCTGACACCATGAATTTGGACTTGTAGCCTACTAGACAGTGAGACAATAAATTTCTCTTTGTTAAAGCCATCCATTTGTGCTATTTCTGTTATAGCAGCACTAGATGACTAAGACAACCACATGTGGTTAGTGACTAACAAAAAGAAAAAAATAAATAAATAGAGGGATGGAAGGAATATACAGAAAATAGGCATAACATGATCCCTTTCTTTTACTTTTTTTTTTCCAAAAAACTAATAATTCAGGGAGGTGAAGGGAACAGCAACCAAGAAAAAAAAAAATACAAAATATTGCACTACAAATAGAAACATGATGGCATCTCTACATTTATATAAAATTGTATCTGCGGTATGTGTTTAAATATTACATGTTAAATAAAAAAATTTTTTTTTATTTAACTAACTTTAAAATACTTAAAATACTTTAGCATAGACAGTAAAACATTATGTATGTACAAGCTAGCTTATGACTCCATTCTAGGGTCAGTAAGTGGCCTTAATGATAAATCTATACTCCAATGAATGTCATATAGACTTTTACCAGAATTTCACAAACCAAAAGTATTCAATCCAGTGCTTCTGTTTTCCATGTTTAGAACATTGCCCGAATGTCAGAAAAAGGTTTTTATTGGTAAAATTATTGGCTTATTAATTAGCATGGAAAATGTTAGAACTGGGTTCTCAGAGGTGAAATTAAAGATTTTCAAGATGGTTAAAATACTTTGAGAGCCCTCCTCCCTCCAATCTCTTGCATGTACAATATTACTTGAGAGTACAGTGATCTGTAGCCTTGATCAATAAACAGTCCAGTGTGACTATGACAGCATCAAAACCCTGCCTCTAGAAAAGCCAGCATATCATTCTTGAATGACCCTTTCATGTAATGTAGCACTCGAAGCATTTAAAAGGACAGAGAGCTGGGACTTCATCAAGCTGACAGAGCAGATTTTATACGGATTATCGCTCAAGAAAAAAGTAATGCCGTAATTACACATTATAAAACTTTCTTATTCAATTTCAGGACACAGGACTGTCCAGGTCCATTCACAAACTTCTAGATCAATTGCCAACAAACAAGCACTTTCACCCTTTAGTTATAAACATATATATTCAAACCCTGCTTCAGTGGACAAAATGTATAAGTTGAAGCACACAGATAGGACTGGATTCTATTCAATTTATACTAGAACAACTGCAGAAGTAGACTTTAACAATTACTGTTAAGATCGGGTGGCACGAACAGTTAAGCACTTGACTACTAGCCTTAAGCATGGTCGTTCAAACCCACCAGAGACACCTCAGGAGATAAGCCTGGAAATCTGCTTCTAAGAGGTTACAGCCTTGCAAACCTTATGGAGCAGTTCTACTCTGCAACACATGGAGTTGCCATGAGTTGGAGCCAAATAAACAGCAACTAACAACAACAACAATGAGATTGGGTAGGAGTCCCTGAGTGTTGCAAATGGTTAAGTGCTCAATTGCAAACTTAAAAGTTGAAGGTTCAAGTCCATCCAACCCGTTGCTGTCAAGTTGATTCTGACTCATAGCAACCCTATGGGACAGAGTAGAACTGCCCCATTGAGTTTCCAAGGAGCAGCTGGTGGATTCAAACTGCCAAACTTTTGGTTAGCAGCCGAGATCTTAACCACTGTGCTTCTAAGTCCATCCAGATGTGCCTCAGAAGAAAGGCCTCGTGATCTACATCTGAAAAATCAGCCATTGAAACCCTATGGAGCACAGCTCTACTCTGAGGTACACAGGGTCACCGTGAGTCAGAGTCAACTCACCGGCAACTGGTAGCGTGATACTACTAGACAGAATCATTCTCTGGACACAGGGATCTGAAGTTCCTGCTCTGCTAGCATAGGCCTGTCTATATGCATGTATGTGGCTGATTGTTGATCATGGCTTGCTAGTGAACACCTGAGATTTCACCATGGAAAGTGACTGCGGAAGTCCCCTTTGCCATTTAATAATTTGGAAGGCAGAAACGTGTACAAGGAAATAACTAAAAATTTAGTCTCACTGGAAAACACACAACAGAAGGACAATTCTAAGAAATTAAAAGTATGAAATTAGACAGGGCAGGGACAGAAGAACTGTGAGCTCATAACTGGAGATTTCGATTTACAGACAGTCCCTGAGTTATGAATGTGAATTACAGACAACGCACACTTGCCCTTTAATGTTATGCAAATTTTCTCTCACTTTGGAATGACTGAACCAACCCCTACTCACAACAAATTCTTCCTCAGAATCACGTTCGCTTGCTGCACGTACAGCTTTTAAATCCTTGAGAAGGGTTTGAGCCTTCTCTTGCCCTAAGACCCACTCATAGTGCAATATTCCAACTCATAGCAACCCCATAGTGTTTCCAGGAAGGTAAATCTCTATGGAAGCAGACTGCCAGGTGTTCCTCCTGCAGAGTGGCTGGTGGTTTCGAACCGCTAGCCTTTCAGTTAGCAGTCAATTCCTTTAACCACTCTGCCACCAGGGCTCGTTTCTTGCACTAACGTAAGGCTAAATAAGAACGAAATACACCTGCTCTGACTTACCTACAAATTTGACTTAAAGACTTAAAGACATAGTTAGCAACAGATCTCATTTATCTCATTACCACCTGTAATTGAAATAAGAACACACACAGCCTCATGAGTAGCTCAGTGTGTGACCTTTACCAACAAGAGTTACTGAGAAGAAATGATAACTCGGGCATTTTAGAACGAATAGAAGGGAAGGTGAGGGTCTGGAAGCAAATAAAAACCAAGACATAAAAAGCAGCTGAATATGAAATTGAGGAAAAACAGAAGAAATAATATCCTTTGGACATAAATATTAAAAAAAATAATATTTAAAACATTATTTAGGAAGAAGCAATAAGATCTGTTGATCTTGAAGTTATGAAGGGTCAAGAATAATTTTTCCCACTGATGTACAGTGACACAAATATACAATCCATTCCCGCACCACTGCCAGATGAATCTTCTAGAAGAGCTAATTTCTACATGTTACCCTCTGCCCCTAAAGGTTGTAACCTTATTCTGGAGCTTTAGAATGAAGTCTAAATGCTTATTGTTGAAATTTAAGATTTTCTACAGTGTATTCCAAACTATCTTTCTGAACAGTGTCCTTAAAAAAAAAAAACTGACTGCAGGGGATATTGTGAATTTCTGTACTCCACAAAGGAAAAGCAGATTATAACTAGTTCTGTATAGTCCCACCTTGATCGAAAGCAAAGCTATCTCTTCACCCCACTATCTCCTTTCTAGGTCCTCTACTTTTCATTCTAGGATGCAGAGATGGGCAAGGGTGAGAGGTTCGAAGCTAATGAATGTCTTTCACATTCACATGAAATGCTGTCCGTGCGGAAGTTAAGGGTTCCTCAGGGGTAGTGGGGCTGGGCAATGTCAAGCACAGGTAAGCTAAGCAATGGACAGTGTGTAGACTGACCTTCATACTGTGCTGGCCTCACCAGATGCCATCTCTGTCTTCAAGGGCTTTTTGTTTCTTCATTACACTTATCTTATCACTGGGAACACAATCCCTCTTCTCTCAGCTCCTGGTTTCTTTTTAACTCGTTCGTCTAGGTGGGAAAACTATCTGATATATGAATCTGAGTCTTTTGTCTCACATTTTGCTTAATAATTACATATCTGCAAGTAATATGGTTTATTAGTGGATGACACCAGGCTTCCATCTAGCCTTGACCCTGTTCAGCCTAGAGGAACGAAAATGTTTTAAGTGTACAAGTAAAAGAAGAATCGATAGAATAACATTGAAGTATCATACCAGCTTGCCATGCAGTTGCCGCACAGGTCCTAATCCTCCTACATAACTAATTCCCCAGGAAGGAGTCTTTCACTATTTCCCTCTCTTAGTTTACCTTTGGTGTCTAAGCCACATTTCTAGACTCTTAGCTTTTTCATTGCCTCATTTCCATTTACTGTTATTTCAAACTTCAAATGCTTTGGCCGCACTCTAAACACTTTTATCATCACAACTGTTTTAAATCCAAAATAGTAAGTATGGCCACCCTATTCTCTGATCGTAATGTTTATCCTTCTAGAGTACTTGCGAAGTTTCTCTCATTACACCTGTTTTTCCATTTTTCAGGGGCTTTTTGGTCCTTGATCTCATTTCCATTTTCTTGACTTTTTTATCCCCTTCTTAACTCCTTCCTGATCCAGCCAAGTTCCTATATCACATTATCCAGTCACTCTTTTATCAAAATGACCTTCCTTGTCCTATTTTCTCTCTATCACATCTGAATGATAAAATTCCAACCCTTGGTCATCCCAAAGCCTGCCTTCTCCATTTGTCTACATAGACTGCTAATCTATCGCTGCTGGAAGAAATCACACAACTGCTTAGACTGATACCACTAAAAATTCATGACCTCAAACTTCAACTGTCTGGCAGTCCTATAATTATTATCTAAGCAAATCTCTCTCCAATTCTCCACAGTGACCATTTTTAAACTTCTCCACATTTTTCAAGCCTCTAAACCTGATGCTTCTCACTTCCTTCTCAGCAAATGCCTTGACCTGCTGCTCATAAAGAAAATAAAACCTTCAGCATAGAATTACCTCCATTCTTCAACCAAATGCACAAACTTACTTACTTCTGAATGTGTTAATCACATTCTATGCTCCTTCGCTCTTCCTACATTTGAAGAAGTTTACATCTGTGGATAACTCCTCTGCCTATTCTCTGGAGCCATCTCCTCCTACTCTCTCACTCCATTATTCTCTTTTCACATGTTATTTTGGTGGGATGAACAGGAGTTTCTGCTGAATGATGTTTGAGGATCCCTCTACATTGCCCACCAAGGAGCTAACTGATATTGGTGGCTCCCCATTCTCCAATGGGAGTGGTTTCTACTGTTTTCAACTTGCCACAGGGTATACAGGTTCTATCAGACCTGTAATAGCTGACAGCCAACTGGAAGACATTTGTCTGTGACTCCCCTGAGTAGTTGGTACCAAAGTCTAGACTATATATCTCCTGGTTTTTCTATCTGTTACAAGGGAGAACAACAGAGCCCCCTCTCCTAGAGTACTGCCCAACTCTGGCCCAACTGTGTCCTATTGAGGACATCCCTATACAGATAGTTGAAGGCAGGGTACCTGGATCCCCAATCACACTGTACTCCATGAGTTCCAACTTACACTCAGTGATACTTGCCCTATAACTTCTAATTTCCCCATACTAGCTCTTTCCCAATAATATCTAAATGTTCTCCAATTAGCAAAATATAATCCTATAATTCCATCTCTAAAAAAAACTCTTCAGTCTGCTTTCCCCTATCTACACCACCATTCTTCTATCCAGGACTTCATGTATTAAAGCTAAAGCTTCCCATCTTGTTCAAGTTTCTCCTCCCAATTAATTCACAAACTGAAGTCAGGGTAGTCATAAAGTCACAAAACTTATTATGTCATGCTCTTTCCCAAAAACTTTCAGTGGTTTTCCAATAATCTTAAGAAAATGTATAAACTTCCCTGGAGAGGCTATTAACAGCAATACTTACAACAACTAATATTTACTGAACATGTGCCTAGTGCTTCAAATTCACATGCTTTGGCTTTCCAATGCTTACCAAAATGACTCAACGTTTATGCCTCATTCCAATTTTACATGTAATGAAACTGAGATCAGATGAAGTGACTTAACAAGGACATGCAGCTACCAAGAAGTCAAGCGAGCATTTAAACCCAAGTCCATTTGTTCTCCTTCCTGAGATCTTCCCCTATGCCACATTTCTACTCATTCTTGGACATCCCAACTCTCTGCTTGGCTCAGTAAAGGCTGATATTTATCAGGCAGTAGCTATGTGCATGGTATTTTGTTTTTGTTTTGTTTTTTTCCCCCAAGATACTTTGCATACTTCACAAAACTGAAATGCAGAAAGGTAAATTAATTTGCTAAGGTCATACATTTGGTAAGTGACCACCCAAAACCACTGCCGTTGAGTAGATTTCAACTCATAGCAACTCCATAGAGTTTCTGAAGCTGTAAATCTCTACGGAAGCAGACTGCCACATCTTTCTCCCACAGAGCCACTGGTGGTTTCAAACTGCCTGCTTTTTGGTTAGCAGTTCAGCACTTTAACCACTGCACCACCAGGGCTGACAGAGACCTAAAATCAGTTAATTAAAAACCTTATCTGGTCTCCATCTGTGTGGTAGAAAGGCCATCTTTCTTTTCTCGTTCCCTTATTAAATACAAATTTCTAAATAGGCATGAAACTAGAGAAGTCATTTGAAATCTCCATGAAACCATGCTGAGGACTTAAAAAAGTGTATTAGGGATATGGCTGTAACCACTCAGAATGGCGGTTATGATCTCACATGTCAACCACCATCCTTATCCTTATCCTTTATCCTTATCCTTTTCCCTTCCAAAGGAAGTCATTTCATCTATAGAGCTTACAACATTGAGGCCAGTTTCACAGCAATGGGCAAAGTTTGGGGAAAAATTGATTGGTTCTAAGCATGACCATATAACATAACCATCACTGCCAGGCTAATATAAAAAGCACATGGCGAGGTGCCAGGTTACACTCAAATCCCAAAGCCTAATGATCTTTAGCAGGATTAGCTAAAAGCAGTCATGTGACAAGAGGCCAAAGCTATTGCTTGGTTCAGGTAGAACTCTAAAGTCAAGTGTCAAAGCCAACCAAGCTGAGGGCCAGAGGAGTCAGTAATCATTCCTAGTATCATAGATGAGAGTAGATTCTAAGACTAGCTGGGAGTCAGAAGGTGAGACAGCGTATGGTAGTCAAGAATAGAGCAGTGTGTGGGCAGGGAAGAATGTATTTTAGCATATAGTGTTCTTGTTCTTTTGATAATTGGACAAGAACAAATGGGGTATCTTTGCTCCAATTATAGAAGGATTACCTTGATACTTCCTGCTTTTAACATTTTCTCCCTCAGTCAGTGCTTTAGCAGCACATGCTTACTAAGCAGCATAGCTAAGAGTTCTTCCACCTTAAGAGATCCAGGGAAGGGACAAACAAGAGCAGAGCGTTATTACTACCGGGACTCTCTCTGGAGCCCTAAGGTAAAGTAGGGAGAGTAGAACCAGAGTGATTTGTAAAACACTGGGAAATTTTAATGACCCTTTTTGGTCTTCTAAGCTAAATAATACAACATCTGAAATTGTTTATCTATAAAGTGCAGATTTAGCCTTATGGGGTTCTTAAGATTAAATGAGTTCATGTGTATGAAACACTTTGACCCTACCCTAAAATGACCCATCCTAATGCACAGAGGTATTATCATGAGGAACAGAAGACAGCATCTGTGGCCTTCACCTCAATATTACCATGTTTACTCAGTGGAGGTGTGGGTCTCATCCCATGTATTACCTCCTTGAAGGCTCTTGGTATCTTGTAACATAGACCTCTGGGTTATTAGTAATGGGAAAATACCCAAGATGGAGTTAAATGTTCTGCTCATCTAGATACCAGGATATTACCTCCCCAACATGGAGATTTGGTTAACACCAAAATGACATGAATCATAAAAATCACAGCTCAAGCCACGTAATTACAAAAATGGCCCAAAGTAAAAGAGAACACAAGGTGTTGAATAGTGATAAAAACCCTTCCCAGGACAACAAACAGAAGGGCAAACAGGCCATGTTGGGGTAACCAAAGACTTAAATGTGTTGGGCACAATTTTGTTTAAAAATCTCTCCTTTAACCCTTCCCAGGGTTAAAAGCTGATTTAATGAATGTGTTTATCAAGCAGTTGGAATGATAATATGATTTCCTGCCACACCATCAGCACTGCCCCATTGAGGAGGTTAGCACATGCCTTGACTCTGCCTTTAACCATGAGGCAACAGATGGTTCCAAAAGAGTCTTCCCATGGAATGTAGGCATGAGCTAACTGCATGGTGGTCCAAGTGCCTAAGAAGTAGAATCTAGCTGGTGCTTTTTAATAAATCGGTACACTGAATGATAAGTGATTAGTCCTTCTTCCACCATTTGTTGTTGTTAGGTGCCATCAAGTCAGTTTCAACTCATAGTGACCCTACATACAACAGAACAAAACACTACCCAGTCCAGTGCCATTCTTACAATCGTTGTTACGTTTGAGCCCATTGTTGCTCACTGGGCCAATCCATCTTGTCGAGGGTCTTGCTCTTTTTCGCTGACCTTCTACTTTACCAAGCACAATGTCCTTCTCCAGAGACCAGACCCTCCTGATAACATGTCCAAAGTATGTGAAAAAAAGTCTCTCCATCCTTGTTTCTAAGGAGTACTCTGGTTGTATTTCTTCTAAGACAGACTTTTTCATTCTTTGGGCAGTCCATGGTATATTCAATGTTCTTCACCAACAACATAATTCCAATAATTTAGGGCATGTAATTTTTTCTTTGAGTTTCTGTAGTTATTTTTTCCTAGCTTCACTATTATTTGAATTTTAGTTTACTTCTACATACGTAGTTTTTCTTTGGTTTTGCCTTTTTCCCACGTGTGCTGTGAACACACATAATGGACTTCAAACCAGGATATTTGATCTCTCTCTGTGCTTGACTTTCCAGGCAGATGTCACAATTGCCCTTTCACAGTAATCAAAGGGCACTTCTATTCCTTCCTCTGAAAAATCACAGCTTTCAGGTGGAGAGGCAAAGGAAGGCAGTACATCTCTCACATCCTTAGTTCAGTTTTGAGAGTGAGAGGAGATGAAAACAGACTTCAAAACACGCAGAAAACTCCTGTCTTCACAAAGGAAGAAAATGGTGGCATTCAAAACACTACAGAGCAATGTAAGCAGCATCTCCAACTCCCAAACAAATAAAAGGCCTTTCACAAAAGAAATCTACGTGACCTGAGACAATAAGCCTCTATATAGTTCAGTACTTGGTTTTATAGTTAAAACGGTCAAACTTTGCCTTTACACACCCACAGTTCTGGTATTTGAAACTTTTTATTGCCCATTATGTTCAACTTATTGCCACTCCATATTTCCTCAATTCTCTTCAACTGAAAATGGAATTTGAAGGTATCCTATGTTACCCAGTGCCATTGAGCAACCTAATTTTCCTTCATAGCAGCCACTTAAATCAAGAGGCACTGAAGGTTACATATATGGTCTGATAAGAACTTCTTAGACTTAAGTAAAAGATACTATTCTGGGCGAGTAGAAAGCAATGATGAACTTATGATACAATCTCTTTCTTTCTTTTTTAATTAATAAGTTGGCTACTAAGAAAAAAAAGTTTTGAAAAGAGGTAATACAGATCTACTGCAGAGAGTTTCGAAACTGGAGTGTGAAGTTCAGCACACCCTGTGAAGGTGCTGGGGTCTGAATATTAGATATGAGTATTAACTTGGAGGGGACATCACTGCAAAGTGTGTGGTGGGAGGAACAGATCAGGCAGGTAGAGTTTAGTATCTGTAGAATATGATGTCTGTGACAGGACTAGTAATGCTTGGCACCAGAGAAGTAATTGGTAGGTGATGTCCCTGAAGATAAAGGGTGTATTGTGACCAAGTATCTGAGACAGTGGTCAGCAAGAGGCAATACTGGCAATAGAAGAAGACTCCAGGCCCTGGACTCTTGTACAGCAACGTGATTTTAATGACTAAAGGAAAGTAGAAGTAGAAAGTCATTGTTCCAAAAAATAGCAACTACTACCAACTACCACCACCAACAAAGACTATGGAGAGTAGGACCTGTACTTAATACTTTATGAGAATAACCTTATTCATGAGATATTAACCTTAGTTAGCAGGTGAGGAAACTGACAATTGAATTGTGTAGTCTTTCCTAATTCTCTTCAAGTGTCAGAGCCAGATTTAACCAAAGGCCGACTTATCGAGCTCTAGAACTCTTAAGTGCTGTGTTTGTTCTACTCTGCTAGAAAGAACAAAGTTACAGGAACTCAGGGACTAGGGAACATGGTTGTATCATAATATCTTAACATAACATTTTGTGGTTACATGATTTAATACATAAGGAAACTGGGACTCAGGTTAATTCGCTTGTCAAATATCTCACACCTGGGATGTCTACAACACTTAAGAGTTTATGAAAGTGACCTTATTCACAGAAAACCCTAAGGAATCCTCAAGGAAACTACTGAAACTAACAGAAGAGTTCAGCAGAGTATTGGGATACAAGATAAACATACAAAAATCAGTTGGATTCCTCTACACCAACAAAAAGAACATCGAAAACGAAATCACCAAATCAATGTCATTTACAGAAGATAAAATACATAGGAATAAATCTTACCAGAGGTGTAAAAGACTTACACAAAGAAAACTACAGTAAAAGAAACCAAAAGAGACTTACATAAGTGGAAAAACATAACTTGTTCATGGATAGGCAGACTTAACATTATAAAAATGTCTGTTCGACCAAAAGCGATCTATACACTTAATGCAATTCCTATCCAAATCCCAATGACATCTTTAATGAGATGGAGAAACAAATCACCAATTTCATACGGAAGGGAAAGAGACCCCGGATAAATAAGGCATTACTGAAAAAGAAGAACAAAGTGGGAGGCCATACTTTACCTGATTTTAGAACCTATTATACCGCCACAGTAGTCAAAACAGCCTGGTACTGGTCAACAACAGACACATGGACCAATGGAACAGAATTGAGAATCCAGACATAAATCCATCCACATATGAGTAGCTGATATTTGACAAAGGCCCCAAAACAGTTAAATGGGAAAAAGACAGTCTTTTTAACAAATGGTGCTGGCATAACTGGAGAGCCATCTGCAAAAAAATGAAACAAGACCCATACCTCACTCCATGCACAAAAACTAACTCAAAATGGATGAAAGACCTAAATATAAAATCTATAAAGATCATGGAAGAAAAAATAGGGACAACGTTAGGAGCCCTAATACATGGCATAAACAGTATACAAAACATTACCAACAATGCAGAAGAAAAACTAGATAACAGGGAGATCCTAAAAATCAAACACCTGTGCTCATCCAAAGACTTCACCAAAAGAGTAAAAAGACTACCTACAGCCTGGGAAAAAGTTTTTAGCTGTGATATTTCTGATCAGCACCTGATCTCTAAAATCTACATGATACTGCAAAAACTGAACTACAAAAAGACAAATAACCCAATTAAAAAATGGGCAAAAGATATGAATAGACACTTCACTACAGAAGACATTCAGTAGCTAACAGATACATGAGGAAATGTTCGTGATCATTAGCCATTAGAGAAATGCAGATCAAAATGACAAAGAGATTTCATCTCACTCCAACAAGGCTGGTATTAATCCAAAAAACACAAAATAATAAATGGTGGAGAGATTGCAACACGTACACACTGCTGGTGGGAATGTAAAATATTACAACCACTTTGGAAATCGATTTGGTGCTTCCTTAAAAAGCTAGAAATAGAACTACCATACAATCCAGCAATCCCACACCTTGGAATATATCCTAGAGAAATAAGAACCTTCACAGGAACAGATATACGCACACCTATGTTTATGGCAGCACTGTTTACAATAGCAAAAAGACGGAAGCAACCAAGGTGCCCATCAACAGATGAATGGATAAATAAATTATGGTATATTCACACAATGGAATATTACGCATCGATAAAGAACAGTGATGAATCTATGAAACAATTCATAACACGGAGGAACCTGGAAGGCATTATGCTGAGTGAAATTGGTCAGTTGCAAAAGGACAAATATTGTATAAGACCACTATTATAAGAACTTGAGAAACAGTTTAAAGTGAGCAGAGAACATTCTTTTGTGGTTACGAGGGGGGGAGGGAGGGGGTGGGAGAGGAGTATTCACTAGATAGTAGATAAGAACTACTTTAGGTGAAGGGAAAGACAGCACACAATACAGGGGAGGTCAGCACAATTGGACTAAACCAAAAGCAAAGAAGTTTCCTGAATAAACTGAATGCTTCGAAGGCCAGCATAGCAGGGGCAGGGGTCTGGGGACCATGGTTTCAGGGGACATCTAAGTCAATTGGCATAATAAAATCTGTTAAGAAAACATTCTGCATCCCACTTTGAAGAGTGGCACCTGGGGTATTAAACGCTAGCAAGCAGCCATCTAAGATGCAACAATTGGTCTCAACCCACCTGGATCAAAAGAGAATGAAGAACACCAAAGACACAAGGTGATTACGAGCCCAAGAGACAGGAAGGGCCACATGAGCCAGAGACTACATCATCCTGAGACCAGAAGAACTAGATGGTGCCCGGCTACAACTGATGACTGCCCTGACAGGGAACGCAACAGAAAACCCCTGAGGGAGCAGGGGAGCGGTGGGATGCAGACCCCAAATTCTCATAAAAAGCCAGACTTAATGGTCTGACTGAGAGTAGAAGGACCCTGGTGGTCATGGTCCCCAGACCTTCTGTTGGTCCAGGACAGGAAGCATTCCTGAAGCCAACTCTTCAGATATGGATTGGACTGGAGAATGGGTTGGAGAGGGATGCTGGTGAGGAGTGAGCTTCTTGGATCAGGTGGGCACTTGAGACTATGTTGGCATCTCCTGCCTGGAGCAGAGATGGGGGTGGTTAGAAGCTGGCAAAATGGACACGAAAAAAGAGAGTGGAGGGAAAGAGTGGGCTGTCTTACTGGTGGGAGATTATTTGGGAGTGTGTAGCAAGGTGTTTATGGGTTTTTGTGTGGGAGACTGACTTGATTTGTAAACTTTCACTTAAAGCACAATAAAAATTATACAAAAAAAAAGATTTTATGAAAGACTTTCACTTAAAGGCATGGTCTTAGAATCAAGATAGAAATCTAGGTAATGGATTTAGTGTTCAATGGCTAATAGGACCCTAAAGGTTGACTTGATGTGAAGTCATATTAAAACACATGTATAAGAAAACACAAGAATAAATCTTTGAGACCTTGGATTAAGCAGAGTTTTTAGGTATAACACCAAACGCACGATCCAAAAAAAAAAAATTTAAATTAGGCCTCAACAAGATTTAAAACTCTTACACTGTGAAAGACATTGTTAAGAGAATGAGAAGACAAGCTATATTGAAAGAAATTACTTGCGAATCATATATCTGACAAAGGACTTGTGTCTAGAATGTGTAAAGAGTTCTCAAAATACAACATTAAGAAAAGAAATTATTCATATTAAAAAATAGGCAAAAGGTTTGAATAGACAAATGGTAAATAAGCACACAAAAAGACGTTCAACATCATTAGTGATTAGAAAAATAAAATTTAAAATCACAATGAGACACCATTATACACCTGTTTGAATGCTTAAAAAAAGAAAGAACTAACAATACAAAGTGCTGACAAGAATATAGAGCAACTTGAACGCCCATAAATTGCTGGTAAGAGTGAAAAATGGTGCAGCCACTTTGGAAAACAGTTTGGCAGTTTCTTATAAAGGTAAACATACACTTACCATGCAACCCAGAAAACTCACTCGTATATATTTATCCAAGAGAAATGAAAACTTATGTTCACAAAACAACTATACCCTAATGTTTAAAAAAAAAATGTTTACAGCAGTTTTATTCACAGTTACTAAAAATTCAAAACAACCAAAACATACTTAGTTGGTAAAAAGCATAGTACATCCATTCAATGGAACACTAAAAAACCAAAACCCATTGCCACTGAGTTCATTCCAACTCATAGCGACCATATAAGACAAAATAAAACTGTCCCATAGGGTTTCCTAGGCTGTAATCTTTACAGGAGCAGGGAGCAGATCTCTAGGTCCTTTCTTCCATGGAGCCACTGGTGGATTCAAACTGTCGACCCTTCGGTTAGCAGCCAAGCTCTTAACCACTGTGCTACCAGGGCTATAAGGTAATAAAAAGGAACAAACCACTGATAGGTGCAAGAATATGAGTGAATCTTAATTACATTATGCTAAATGAAAGAAGGCAGACCCAAAAACTCCACACTGATTCCATTCACATGACATTCTGCAAAAGGCAACAACCATCAGGTAGTAAATAAATCAGTGAGTACCTAGGTTTGAGGGTGGAAAAGAAGCTGACTGTCAGCAAAAAAAACATTTTTTGGGTGTATAATGACACACTTTAGTATATTGATTGTAATGGTGGCACAAGACTCTATGCTTTAGCAAAACTCAGAATTATACACTAAAAAAAAAGTTTACTGCAAAATTAAAATTAAATAAATTTTTTTAAAAAACGAATATATATATATTTGCTTTTGCACAGTAAAATTTTGTGGAGTGTGTCTGTGTGTGTGTGTGTGTGCATGTGTGCCTGTAGAGAAAAAGAGAGAAAGATTAATGTAACTCCTCCTACCTTTGCAAAAAAAAAGAAAGCATCAGGAGCGTGGATCTTTCCTCCCACACAGTGCCTTGTACAAAGTAGACATTCCATAAGCATTTAAGTCCAAATGAATGACTAAAGGGATAACAAAGTATATAAGTTACCTCAAACTAACTTCATTTACAAAACATGAATACCGAGACTAAATAATAAATGCATTCATTATTGCCTCAGTAATGATTGAAATCAAAATCTTCGAAATTGCAGCATGCTATACACACCAATCTTGTAAAGTTACATAAAAACAACAGTGGCTCGATTAATTTCTTAGCATATATAAAAGTCAACATGGCCAATGATAATGCGGGGTGTCATTTTAAGTTATAAAGCAACAATTTAAAAATCATAATAGTGGAAAAGAAAGAATAAGACATTTACATGTTATGTATGATTATGGTTTTCTGGACATATTAAAATTCATCTTTATTATAATTGATGAATATGTAACATAGAAAATTACTTTAGAAAAATGTGGGCACAATGAGAATGTATCAGGAATATTTCATACGCTAGGTGCTTTTCATATTTTATTTTTAAGTCAAATTTCTGAAGAATGATTGAATGCTACTTTAAAAATTAAACTAAAGAATGCAAATTATAGTCATTATCATGATTTGTTTAAAAAAGAGGTCATTAGAGCTTAAATAAGTTTCACGTGAAAGAAATCAACTATGATTCCAACAGTAAAAGAAGTATTGAAAAAAACAATCTAAGTGTAATATTAGTGCATATATTTCACTTCTGAACAGAGGTAAACACCAAATGATATCATCTCTTTAAAGTACAAACATTTATGAGATTATTCCAATTTTAAAAACTAACTACGGCTGTTAGTATAAAAGTCTAACAATATTTATCGACATGTGCTGAGTTGGAAAAAAAAGATACTAAATAAAAAATACTCATATTAGGCTCAGTTTTAAGACAGTTGTGTATTGCCCAAGCTTACCCACGTTCACTAGGAAGCAACAAATCAGATTAATTATGGAGTTGCTCCCCAGTTTCAGAAAGTCCAAGAGAAAAAAAAATCTAAGAACAATATTCTCTCTTTTTTTTTTTATTTTGCAATAAGCTACACACTAATTTGTTAATTATGTTAATTATGGTTTTCTCTGGGTGGTTAATGTTGATATTCTTTTTTCTATCTGAATTTTATAATTTTCAACAGTGGACTTGCACTGCTACTGAAATAAGAAAAAAGCAAGAAAGTGAAAAACGGTTGTTTGGAGTAAGATAGAGACAAGGCTACTCACAACCACAAAAATGACTAGCCTGCCCCTCTTCTGACTAACTTGAGTGATTGCTGCTCCTTTACTAGGCAACTCTAGACCAAGCCAAACCAATCGCCATTGAGTAGATCCTGACTTATAGGGTAGAACTGCCTCATTGGGTTTCCAAGGCTGGAGCAGTGGTTAAACCGTTAGGCTGCCTAAATGAAAGGTTAGTGATTCGAACCCACTAGCCACTCCACAGGTTACAGATTACAGCCTTAGAAACCCTATGGGGCAGTTGTATTCTCTCTTACAGGGTCACTATGAGTCGGAATTGACTCGATGGCAGTGGCTTTGGTTTTTGTTTTGTTTTGCTTTGGTTTTAATCTTCACAGCAGGAGACAGCCACATCTTTCTTCCCCCAGAACAGGTGATCGGTTCAAACCATTAACTTTCTGGTTAGCAGCCAAGCACATAAACACCGCATCACCGGGGCTCCTAAGGCAACTTTAGTTGCACTTCGTTCTCCCACCTCCTAGATTAAAAAAAAAAAAAACAGTAAAAAATCCAATTATCAATTCATCTTTTTTTTTTATATATAATAATCTAGAATGGGTCTGCTTTATAATCCATATTTAGAATCATCAGCATAAGCCTAAATTCTGTGAGAAGCTCCTCCCCACACCCTTTTACTATGTGGTCTTAAGACTCCATTTGGGTGGATTCTTAGACCCTGCTGCACCAAACTGGTTAAACCAAACTTTTGGGCTATGGATATATTCCTGGTGGTCTTTAGCTGCTCCCGGTAGTTGTGATGGTGGTGGTGGTGATGGTGGTATGGTGGTAGATGTGGTGATGAAAGTGATGTTGCTGTAATGATGTTGGTGATGGTGGTGGTATTGGATGTTGGGTGTTATAATGGTGATAGGGTGTTGGTAGTGATGATGTGACAGTGACATTGGTGATGGTGATGGAGGTGATTGCGGTAAGAGTGCATGAGCGAGTTTTTAACACTAGTAGTACCTGAACTAAAGGAAACCAAAAAAAAAAATCTTTTATACATCTTGCAACAATATTATAATAGGTCCTCTGACTCTCAGCACAGTAGAGGTAATACAGAGAAACCAAAAGAACTATACCAGAAGTCAAGAGCTCACAGATTTTAGTCCTGGTTCTGCCACTAGTTTACTTTGTTGCCTTGAGTTAATCACTCAACTCTCAGGATTTATTTAATTCATCTGCAAAATAGAAGAGTTTACTGTATTAACTCCTAAAGTAATTTCTCACATTGTGTGACTTTGTGTGTCTGCTCTGTCAAAGTTATCAGAGTCATACAGGTAGTTCCCAACTTATGATGTATTTTAGTTATGAGGAACCGCACTTACGACTGTCTGTTTTTTTACATCTTATCAGTAGTAACATGTACTACAATGTTATACCATGTAATTTGCTGATCTCACCATATCTCTAAGTTTATACGTAATGTTTCCAAAACCCAATGACAAATAAATATCAGATTTATAAAGATAATGATAATGAAAGGCAATTGTAATAAAAACTAATAAAAAAAAGTGAGATACTGAGTCACTGGAATGGAGCCCCATTTTAAGTTGGGGACTACCTACGTATAGTTTAGGTTCACTGTCTATTTTTGTAAATAAGGTTTTATTGGAACATAGCCCTGACCATTTGTTTGTATAGTAAAACCTGCCAAAGCCAGAACCTGTGTAAGGCATAAACCTGTCAGAGAAGGAAAACTCAAAATACTTCCCACTAAACAGAGAACAATAGAAAACTGGTTAGTGCACCCTGTCAAAGGCAGAAAACTTTCAAGACATGGAAGAATGAGTAAGTCCTGTCGAGTTCCAGCTCTCACAGGTTTCACTGTATACTTCACAGCACAACTGCATAATTAAGTGGTTACCACATGCATCCATCAGTTTGTCATACTGTGGTGGCTTGCATGTTGCTGTGATGCTGGAAGTTATGCCATCAGTATTACAAATACCATCAGGGTCACCTATGGTAGATAGGTTTCACTGGAGCTTCCAGACTAAGAGAGTCTAGGAAAAAGGACCTGGAAAGCTACTTCTGAAAAAACTGGCCAGTGAAAACCTTATGAATAGTAGCAGAACATTTTCCATGAAACGCTGGAAGATGAGCCCCTCAGGTTTTGGAAGACACTCAAAATACAACTGGGAAGAGCTGCCTCCTCAAAGTAGAGTTGACCATAGTAACGTGGATGGAGTAAAGCCTTCAGGACCTTTACTTGCTGATGTGGCATGGCTCAAAATGAGAAGAAACAGCTGCAAACATCACTAGTAATTAGATTGTGGAATGTACAAAGTATGAATCTAGGAAAATTGGAAATCATCAAAAATGAAATGGAACAAATGAAGATTGAAATCCTAGCATTGATGTACCGAAATGTAATGGTATCGGTCATTTTGAATCAGACAATCTTAAGGTCTGCTATGCTGGGAATGACCAAGAGGAATGGTGTTGCATTCATCATCAAAAAGAACATTTCAAGATCTATCCTGAAGTACAATGCTGTCAGTGGTAGGACAATATCCAAATGTCTACAAGGAAGACCAGTTAATACAACCATTATTCACATTGTGCACCAACCACTAATGCCAGAGATGAAGAAATTGAAGATTTTTACCAACTTCTGCAGTCTGAAATTGATCAAACATGCAATCAAGATGCATTGACAATTACTGGTGATTGGAATATGAAAGTTGGAAACAAAGAAGAAGGACCAGTAGTTGGGAGATATGGCCTTTATGACAGAAATGGCACAGGAGATTGTGTAACAGAATTTTGCAAGACCAACAACTTATTCATTGAAAATACCTTTTTTCAACAACATAAATGGTGACTATACACGTGGACCTCACCAGATGGAATACACAGGAATCAATTAGACTACATCTATGGAAAGAGATGATAAAAAAGCTCAATCAAGCAGAAAAAGGCCACAGGCCGACTGCAGAACAGATCATCAGTTGCTCACATGCAAGTTCAAGCTGAAGCTGAAGAAAACTAAAGCGAGTCCAAGAGAGACAAAGTACAACCTTGAGTATATACTATCTGAATTTACAGACCATCTCAAGAATAGATTTGACGCATTAAACACGAATGACCGAAGATCAGATGAGTTGTAGGAGGACATCATAAATGAAGAAAGCAAAAGTCATTATAAAGACAGGAAAGAAAGAAAAGAGCAAAAAGAATGTCAGAAGAGATCCTGACTCTTGCTCTTAAACACAGAGTAGCTAAAGTGAAAGGAAGAATGATGAAGTAACAGAGCTGAAGAGATGATTTCAATGGGAAGCTCAAGAAGACAAAGTATCATAATGAAATGTGCAAAGACCTGGAGTTAGAAAACCAAAAAGAAGAGCACATTTCTCAAGCTAAAAGAACTGAAGAAAAATTCAAGCCTCAAGTTGCAATATGAAAGAGTTCTATAAGCAAAAAATTGAATGACACAGGACGCATCAAAGAAAATGGAAAGGGCATACAGTTACTGTACCAAAAAGAACTGGTCAATGCTAGCATTGAAGGAAGATGTCCAAGCTGCAGTGAAGACACTGGTGAAAAACAAGGCTCCAGGAATTGATGGAATACCAACTGAGATGTTTCAACAAAAAGATGCAGCGTTGGAAGCACTCACTCATCTATGCCAAGAAATTTGGAAGACAGCTACCTGGCCAACCAACTGGAAGAGACCAATATTTGTGCCCGTTCCAAAAAAAAAGGTAATCCAAGAGAATGCATAAATTATCAAACAATATCATTAATATCACATGCAAGTAAAACTTCTCTGAAAATAATTCAAAAACTACTGCAGCAGTACATCGACAGGGAACTGCCAGAAATTCAAGCCAGATTCAGAAAAGAATGAGGAAAGCAGGATATCATTGCTGATGTCAGATGGATCATGGCTGAAAGCAGAGAATACCAGAAAGATGTTTACCTGTGTATTTTATTGACTACGTAAAGGCATCTGACTGTGTGGGTCAGAACGAGGGGATACTGTGCGGTTTAAAATTAGGAAAGGTGTGTGTCAGTGTTGTACCCTTTCACCATACTTATTCAAAATGTATGCTGAGCAAATAATCTGAGAAGCTGGACTATATGAAGAAGAACGGGGCATTAGGATTGGAGGAAGACTAATTTACAACCTGGGACATACAGATGACACAGCCTCGCTTGCTGAAGTGAAGAGGACTTGAAACACTGATGAAGTTCAAAGACTACAGCCTTCAGTTTGGATTACACCTCACCATGAAGAAAATGAAAATCTTCACAATAGAACCAATAAGCAATATCATGATAAACAGAGAAAAGCTTGAAGTTTTCAAGGATTTCATTTTACTTGGATCCACAATCAACATCCATGGAAGCAGCATCAAGAAATCAAAAGATGCATACATTGGGCAAATCTGCTGCAGGAGACCTCTTTAAGGTGTTAAACAGGAAAGATGGCACTTTGAGGACTGAGGTGCGCCTGACCCAAACCATGGTATTTTCAATGGCCTCATGTGCATGTGAAAGTTGGACAATGAATGAAGACGGAAGAATTGATACATTTGAATTATCATGTTGGCAAAGAATATTGAATATATTATGGACTGCCAGAAAAATGAACAAGTCTGTCTTGGAAGAAGTCCATCCAGGATGCTCCTTAGAAACAAGGGTGGCGAGACTTCCTCTTATGTAATTTGGACAAGTTACCAGGAGGCACCAGTCCCTGGAGAAGTACATCATGCTTGGTAAAGCTGAGGGTGAGTATAAAAAAGGACGACCCTCGACGAGATGAATTGATACAGTGGCTGGAACAGTGGACTCAAACATAGCAATGATTGTGAGGATGGTGCAGGACCATGCAGTGTTTTGTTCTGTTATACTGTGAGTCGGAACCAACTGGGCAGCACCTAACAGCAAGCAAAAGAAGTGGTTACAAGTAAGACTCTGTGACCACAAAATCTAAAATATTTATTATCTGATCCTTTACAGAAATGTTTTCCAAACCCTCGCCTAGGAGTATGGTAAATTGCAGTTTGATATGTTTAAGACATAGCCATGTTTCACAAGGTAGGGATTTTGATCTATTTTGTTCAGTAGTGTATGCTAAGTTCCTATGACAGTGCCTAGTATCTAGTGGGTGTTCAATAAATATTTGTTGACCAAACAAGTGTATATGAATGAATGAGTGAATGAATTGTAACTTTGCAAGTCTGAAGTTTTATTCATCAGCATCCTTCCTGCCTCAGCATGATTTCTATTTGCTGTGGAATTTTAAATATATGCAGAGGGAGGGACATCTATATATAATACTCATCTACAGGGATGAGGGACATCTATATATAATACTCATCTACGGGGATGTCATATAGTAAACCCAACTGAATATAGTTCCAACTGTATAACAGGATTTCCTGAAGTGAATATCAGCATGAATTTCAAGTACAGTAGCAACACACAATATCTGATCTCACTCAGAAGACAAACATGGACAACTAAAATGGTCCCCTTTATATTACTGGTAAAATATTCCTTTGGTTCAGAAGATAATGAAGCCAGGTGGGAATGGAAAAAGGTCACCAAATATTATAATCTTAATACTACTATCCATTGTTTTAAACTTCTAAAAGTAAGTTTATTTTCATCTAAGCTCACCTACCAAAGACCACCAGCAACATACCCAAAGTCAAAAACTTAGGTTTATGTAGCTTGCACATATATATATATACACATATATGTGTGTGTGTACATATACATATATATACTACATCTACATATGTGTGTGTGTGTGTGTGTGTATATATATACATATATATACAAGCTACATGAATATATACTGGCACATTCAGGAAATTTTTACTTTAAGAAAAATGTATTCTCTTTTTTTACTAAACAAAAATAAATCATTTTGCACATACTTTTGTTTTTGTTGTTGTTGTTGTATGTCATCTAAGATGGTAGTCATGAGAACTAATAAATAGCTATTAACCAAAGATACAGTGTTCAGGATCACAGACTTGGTTCAAATTTCTAGCCCTACAAACTTACAGCTTGATGACTCTAGGCAGGTTATTTCACTTCATTAAACCTCAGTTTCCTCATCTTTTTTAAAACATGGATAATAAAATTTACATAATTGTTAAGGGCAATAAATATGGTAACATATGCCATTCCCTGCACATAGTCACACTGAAAAGTGCCGGTTTTTATTATATCCACCTCCATTATATTATATGCTTAAAAGATATAAATTATTGTCATATATCGCACAATTATATTGCGATATTTTTATCATGTCTGTTAGAACATTGACGGCAAAAGGGAAGAAAAAATATTTTAAAGTATTGTCTGATTTGAGTCATTTTTACCTTAGAGTTTAATTTTCATCTTTTTTTGGGTCAGCAATACCCAAAACATTTTTCCAATTCTGAGTCTATTCTTTTCTTTGAAAGGAAAGTCTGTTCCATTGGTTCACCAGTGTTCTTCCTTACTAATAATACCAGAGAGATTTGTTGTTTCTGTCTCTCAAAGAGGTCATGAAGGGTCAGCATTGCTTCAGGAACTTTACTAAATAAAGCTGCTCACTCCCAGCTGGGCAAAGAGTGGATGTTGCTAAAGTGCTTATATGAGGACACAGCAAATATATATCGGTTAGTGATATCATTAAAGAGTACAGAAAACATTCTTTTATTTCATTAAAAAGCATACTGTAAACTTCTGAGTGCATACAGAGTGGTATTCAGAAGATAATTCTCCTTGTCAGTATACAACCACCAGCACCATCCAGAAATTATGAGTCATTTTATTTAAAAATTCAATTCCAAAAATATCTGAGTGCCTACTATGGGTACAACATTGTACTAAGTGCAGAGGAAGATATAAGGATAAATGATGTAAACGTTTGCAAGGCTAGCTCTCTTTTCTTGCCTGTTTCTACTCCTTTTTAAATACTGGATCTAGCTTGGTTGACCACAAATTACATACAGTTTGCATATTGTCCTATATTTGTGTTTTAAATGTGTCTTTAAATAACCCTGGGTATGCCTTGGTGATTATCTCAAAGACAATTGGTGATCTTAGCTTATTGATTTGAATTTTTCAGAAGGCCTGAGATACAGTAGTCCAAAAAAAGGTTAGGTCTTTCTGCGAATTCAGGAAGAATGCTGAATACTTGTTCCTGTGCCTGAATTATTGATGTACTTTCTCTCCCATTCTATACCGTCAATGTCGTTAAGGGGAAATTTTAGTAAATGGCAATGCAGGAAAAATTGTGGGTCAAAAGAAAGTTCAAGAATATTACAAAAACCTCTTATATAATTACGGAATTTTTTTGGAAAGTAGACGATTCATATTAAAAGAATTTTCCAGGGACCTAGAATTTACCTTACATTTTTAAAGGAACTTAAACCTCCTCCTTCTCCCTTCCTCCTATCCCCACCAACAAACTCTGAACCTAAGCACTAACAGTGACCAAGATTAAAGACGATGGCATTATTGGACCTAAATGCTGACGCCAGGAATTTATACTTTTCTTGTTTAGAGAATAAATTTAAATCATTTTATTTCAGATATCTTGTTCCTCTGGGATTTGTGGGCACATCTTATTTTGAGTCTTCTAGAATTTGTCTAGATGAGCCGAGGTGAACTTTCTGCTCAGGAGAGGCTCTATCTTCAAAAGGTTTAGACGTAGATATTTAGAGCAGTTATTTACACCTGAAGGGAGGAACATTCACCAAGTTTCCTAGAGATTTTCCTTGGAATTTTTACCTTAATGGCTCTCATGATCAGAGTGATAAAATCAAGAGGAACGACCTTAAAGTACAAGCTTTTGTGAAAATACGCAAGTAGGAGACAATTTAGTATGCCATAGGTCAGAAAAATTCAATACAATAATTGTTGTTTATACATGATCTTATCAGTCCAGCTCACCAGATCTATGTTCTCTACATAGAGGGGCTAAACCTCCACCATCATCAGCGTCATTGAGGTTTACCTGGCTGTGCCTTCTATTTGGCCACCCTAGGTGGAGTGTGACAACCATGGTATGTGGCTACTCAAGCATTCCAGGATTTGAATCCTGGACAACTTTCTCAATCCCTTTCCCTCTAAACCCATGATTAATATACAGCTGAACAGGCTTAGTTTTACTTTGTTCACTTTGAATGGTTAACTTTCTATATATTAGCCTCCAACCAAAAAACCAAACCCAGTGCCATCGAGTCGATTCTGACTCATAGCGACCCTATAGGACAGAGTAGAACTGCCCCATAGAGTTTCCAAGGAGCGCCTGGCAGATTCGAATTGCTGACCCTTTGGTTAGCAGCTGTAGCACTTAACCACTACGCCACCAGGGTTTCCGTATTAGCCTCACGAAACCAAATATTTGAAATGTCTATTTAACCTTTTCTAAACTGAAGATAGTTGTTGTTAGTTGTCATCAAGCAGATTCTGACTCATGGTAACCTCACAGTACCCTGTGTGTGCAGAGTAGAACTCCTTCATAGGGTTTTCAAGGCTGTGACCTATTGGAAACCCTGGTGGCATAGTGGTTAAGAGGTATGGCTGCTAACCAAAAGGTCAGCAGTTCGAACTGACCAGGCACTCCTGGGAAACTCTATGGGCAGTTCTACTCTGTCCTATAGGGTGGCTATGAGTCAGAATCGACTTGATGGCAATGGGTTTGGTTTTTGGTTTTTGACCCATTGGAAGCAGATCACCAGGTCTTACTCCAAGGTGCCTCTGGGTGGCTTTCAACCACGAAACTTTTGTTGGGAGTTTTTTGATTATCGTTTCAATCTCTTTTTTTGTTATGGGTCTATTTAGTTGTTCTACTTCTGATTGGGTTAGTTTAGGTAGGTAGTGTTTTTCTAGGAATTCATTTCTTCTAGGTTTGCAAATTTGTTAGAGTACAGTCAGGCATAGACAAGGGAAGGCAGGAAAGTAGTGGAAGATTTTACCTTTTTTTTTTTTTTAGTTCTTTTTATCCTTGTTATATGTATATTGGGATTTTTATTTTATCCCTGATGTTACTGTTATGTTTGGAGTTCTTGGGGGAGTGAATTTTCCCACAAGTACATACCTTTTAATTTTTATCAAAACCCACCCAACCCACCATTCCTGTTTCAGGTTCACCTATCATCACTATATTAGCTTGGGTTCTCCAGAGAAGCAAAAACATGAAACATGTGTGTCCACTCTGGGGAAGGCTGGGATAAAGATTAACAATATGAGTTTTTGGAAGTGCAGTGCCATCCATCCTCAAGGGGGACCCAGCCTTCCCTTCATTCAAGGGCTCGTGGGTGTGTAAACTCGCTCAAATCTGGGAATTGAGTGGCTGTGATTCTCTATTCTGGTGAGTCAAGTTAGACTGCCATTCACCTGACCTAGAATTCTTCTACTTGTACAGATCAAGTAAATATTTAGTAGATTTCTGATCTATTTCACCCCTAGGGACACCAAGACTAAGTAGCCAATGCCATAAAACCATATGAGTTAGACAATTCTGGCTACTACTTTGACTCCATTGTCCATTATGATAACCACACCCACCTTTTCTTTGTAGATTGCGTGCCACCACATGGCACCTACCACCATGCGGTCCAGTCAGCCCCATTATAGTTAGGGGTCTTAATTCAGTTAGGACATTTCCCACTGTCCAATCTGACTTACATAAAATAGCAATCACAGCAGTCTTTAAGGATACTGAGGCTTCCTTCACAAATTGCTCCTCACCACTGTGGTAAAAGGGGTGTCCTCTGGGCACTCCATGGGTGGGTCTGTGGGTCTAAACTGATAAATCCACTCCAACATGCCATTTCCCTAAGCATTTGCATATCTTCTTCTACAGTATACCAAGGCAGATCTGGTACTTCATTTGATGGTGTAGGCTACTGCATAATTCATGCTTCTGTGAGCCAACCAAATATACTATTAGATCCTTTCCTAGCCTCTCGAACTGAAACACTCAATGAAGAACCTGTGCTTAGCAGGCCCATATCAGTATGTATACATGCATATACATATGCTATTGTTGTTGTTAGGTGCCATGGAGTCGGTTCCAACTCATAGCAACCCTATGTACAACAGAAGGAAACACTGCCCGGTCCTGAGCCATCCTCACAATCGTTGTTATGCTTAAGCCCATTGTTTCTGCCACTGTGTCAATCCATCTTATTGAGGGTCTTCCTCTTTTTTGCTGACCCTCAACTCTACTAAGCATGATGTCCTTCTCCAGGGACTGATCCCTCTTGACAACATGTCCAAAGTATATGAGATGTAGTCTCACCATCCTTGCTTCTAAGGAGCATTCTGGTTGTACTTATACATAAAGAGAGAGAGAGAGATTTACATCAAGGAAATGGCTTACACAGCTGTAGGGGCCAAGTCCATGGGTCAGCCATGAGAATGGAGGCTTCTCCTGACTCACTTAGCTGCGGAGGCTGATGAACCCAAGATCAGCAGTTCAGATGGTATGCTTATGGCTCATAAGCTGTGGAGGCTGACAAATCCAAGAACAGCAGGTAAGACGGTAGGCTGTTGGTTCATAGGCTGTGGAAGTCAACAAAATCCCAAGATTTGCAGGCAACACAGCAGGCCACTAGCTCAAGTCCCAAGAACTAGAGGTCAGATGATAACAAGCCAGATGCAGGAGTCAGACTTGCTGGGACATCCACTTATACATTTGGGGGAGGCAGGCCATACTCCCAAGGAAACTTCCTTTTAGCTGACTGGCTGCTCATAGCAGATGTCATCATGGAGTTGATTACATCATTACTTAATTGCTAAATTACACCGTAATTACCAAATCACAGAGAATCATGGTCCAACCAAGTTGACAAACAACCTTAACCATCACAATCACTATTATTCCAATTTATACAGCAGCATAAATACAGAACTTCTTAAAATTCCTGATCATACCATATATTTTCTGACCTATATGCCCTGACAAGGACTACCTGGGTGGCACAAATTGTCAAACCCTTATCTACTAACCAAAAACTTGGTGGTTGGAACCTACCCAAAGATGCCTCAGAAGAAAGGTCTGGCAATCTGCTTGTAAAAGGTCACAGCCTTGAAAACCCTATGGAGCAGTTCTACTCCGCACACACAGGTTCATCATGAGCCAGAACTGACTCAACAGCAACTAGTTTTGTTTATATTTTTGTTTTATGCTCTGATGTGCTATTTCTTTGGTCTCAGTAAGCCCTCCTCTCCCATTTTGCCTTTGGTACCACCCACACAAACACCCACCCAGCTCAAATACCATTCTCTGAAGCCTTCACCAACACCCTCAGGCCAAGTTACTTTCTCCTTTCTGCTTCCATTACACTGTGTAAACACTGCAAACAATTTTTTTTATATATTATAATGGAACCATTGGTTCATAATTTTGTCTAATCAGATTAAACCAAAGAAGGGTTGTTGTTGCTGTTAAGCGTTATTGATTGCAGTTCTGACACACAGCGACCCTGTGTATTACAAAATTAAACATTTTTCTGGCCTGCTCCATGTTCACAATAGCAGGTACATTTGAGCTCATTGTTGCAGCCACTGTGCCAATCCATCTCATGGAGGGTCTTCCTCTTTTTTGCTGACCCTCTACTTTATCAAGCATGACGTCCTTCTCCAGGGATTGGTCCCTCCTGATAACATGTCCAAAATAATCGAGACGAAATCTCATTATCCTCTCTTCTAAGGAACATTCTAGCTGTGCTTCTTTCAAGACAGACTTGTTTATTCTTCTGGCAATCCATGGTATATTCTATATTCCTCATCAACGCCAGACTTCAAATGTGTCAATTCTTCTTTGGTCTTCCTTTTTCATTGTCCAGACGACACAGCACTAATTCCATTGAACTGAAAGGAAGCCACTCTGGACTCTTCATGCCTCTGAATCTACTGGCGAAGAAGGGTGTTACCATATTGGCTGGTATGATTGATACTGATTACCAAGAGAAAACTGGACTATTATTACATAAAGGAGGTAAAGAAGTGTATGTCTGGAATATAGGAGATCCCTTAGGGTATCTCTTCGTACTATCATGCTCTGTGATTAAATCAATAGGCAACTACAACAACCCAATTCAGACAAAACTAATGGCTCAGACTCTTCAGGAATGAAGTCTTGGGTTACCCCACCAGGCAAAGAACCACAACCAGCTGAGATGCTTGCTGAGGGCAAAGGGAACATGGAATGAGTAGTAAAAGAAGGTAGTTCTAAATAGCAGCTCTGACCACATGACCAGCTGCCTTCTTGTTTTCTTATTACATGCGTGTGTATGTGTGTATACATACACACACACACACACACATATATATATATACCCAATCCTCACTTATCAACATGGTTAGGTTCCCAAGATCAGGTCTTATGTGAAAATCAGCATTATGCAAAAATGGAGAGTGACCACATCAGATCACAAAATGGAGGATGACTACATCCTTACATAATTGTCAAATCACATCACTACATAACTTCCAAATCACATCATTACATAACTGACAAATCACATCAATACACAACTGCCAAATTACATCATTACCTAACTATCAAGCCACTGAGAATCATGGCCCAGCCAAGTTGACACATAACCTTAACCATCACAGCCAGCATTACTCTTGCCTCACACCTTGGTGTTTGTTACTGCCAGACGTACATTGTTAATGTACAAAATAGTTGGGTAGTAGATTTTTTACTATTGTCATAAATGCAAAATGCCAGATAATGAGAGAGTTGATAAGTGAGGATAAGGTGTATATATCAAATATCTTTGTTTTCTTCTCTCTCTTATCCCATTGCTTATTATAAAATATAAGGTATAAAGGGGCTTGTTTGTTTTCAGTTGTACACATGCTAGATGTGTCCTATTTGGCATAAGTATGACTTTATAATTGTCTTTATTTGGAGATTACGCATGGTTTAAGGAGATATGTATAGGTACCAAGTTGACAAGGAGTGGACTGTGATGGTTAATGCTATGTGTCAACATGGCTAGGCAATAATTCTCAGTGATTTGGCAGACACTATGTAATCGCCTTCCATTTTGTGATCTACGTGAGCAGCCAATCTGTTGAAAAGGGAGTATCCTTGGGTGTGGAACCTGCCTCCAGTGTATAAATGGATGATCTGGTAAAGCTCACTCTCTCTCTGAACCCTGCACTCTTCTCATCATCTGATCTCTGGTTCTTGGAACATAAAGCATGCACTGAAAGGGACAGAGACAGTACAAAATGAAAGAAAGTTGCCCATCTCCTGGAATTCTACAGGCAGGAAACAGGCCAATGGAGCAACTTGGTTCCAAACATCTGTTGACTTCCAAGAAAAGAAAAGGATCACCCCATGGAGCAGTTTGGAGACCAGCAGAGTTATTGGAAGGAGCACAGGAAGCAGGGCTGCCTCAGTTTCAAAGGGTAGAGACATGGCCTCCTATATCTCACGGGGTGGCGCCATGGCCCCCTAGGTTTCAAAGGGCGCAGCCACACCTCTCTTCAAAGGGTCAGATCTCTGGATCTCAGGTAGATCTAGGGAATGGGGCCACCACCTAAAGCTGAGGCATTGGGACTTCTATGCCCAAGGGCCAAGAGAATGGAGTCTTCACCTAAAGTTGAGGGTGTGGGCCTGCTATGCCAGAATGAGTAAAGAGAATGAAGTCTGCCAGGACCTAAGACATAGGGTTGCCACTCAAATGGATTAAGAGAATGGAGCCACCCAAAACCAAGGAGCAGAGTTGCCATCCCAGTGGACCCAGAAAGTGAGGCTGAAGCCCGGGGCTGAGGGGCCTCCACCCAGAATCTGGAGAGAATGGCCAACACCCACAGCCTGAAGGATAGGGCCAATGCACAGATGGTCCGGAAGAAAAGACGATTATTTTCAAGTCTTGAGAGTTAATATAATTTGTTCTGCTGGGTTTTGGACTTGCTTGTGCCTATTTTCCCTTCTTTTCCTCCAGTGTCTCCCATTTTTAATGGAAATGTCTACCTTGTGCCTGTTCCATCATCATACTTTGGAAGCAGATAACTTGTATTCTAGTTTTCACAGGTGTACTGACGAACAGGAATTTTGCCCTAGGATGGAATATGCCTAAAGTCTCACCCATCTTTGATTTAGATGCTTCAGAAAATGAAATTTTGGATTTGAATTTGATTTAAGACTTTTGGAAGGATATGATATGGTGAATGTGTTCTGCATGTGGAAAGGACATAAATTTTGGGGGACCAGAGGGTGGAATGTTATGGGTTGAATTGTGCCCCCCAAGACATGTATTGTAAATCCTAACCCCTATACCTGTGGTTTTAATCCCATTTAGGAAGTGGTTTTCTTTGTTATGTTACTGAGGCAGTATTAGTATAGGGTATGTCTTAAATCAATCTCATTTGAGATATAAAAGAGTAGTTCAAGTAAGCAAGCAAGCACAGAGAGGAAGATACAAGCCACATGATCTCCAAGGAACCGAGTACTAGAAGCCAAAAAGAGACAAGGACCTTGCCCTACAGTGGAAAGACAGAGAGAGAGCCTTCCCCTAGAGCTGGCACCCTGAATTCAGACTTCCAGCCTCCTACCCTGTGAGAAAATAAACTTCTGTTCATTAAAACCACCCATTTGTGGCATGAAAACTGAAGGGTTAGAGCCTTATTTTATTAATCTCTCCATCCTCAGTCTTATTAATTAAGATTTTTGGCTGCAAAAGATAGAAATCCAATTCTAATTTAGGCCAAGAGAGAAACTATTGGTTCACTAATAGATACATCCTGGATTAAATGATCTCAGGTTAGCAACTCCAAAGGAACACAAATCTTTCTTTCTAAACAGTCACAGATCAATCCCCCTTTAAATTAATTACTTTTCCACCAACAAATTTATCACTCTGCCACGTACTATGACTGGCTCAGCCCAAGTCAAATGCCTATCACCGTGAGCAAAGGGGATGTCGACATCACCACTGTTGTTCCACCAGGACCAAAAGGTGAGGGTGGGATCTCTGCAAGGAGAGAGAGACTGTACTGTTATGGAAAGAAAAAGGGGAGATGACAACATGATAGGCTACTGAAAATCAGGGCAACTACAGCTTGCTGTACCGGAATTCAGCATAGTACTTGATGGGTGCTCAATAAATATTGAATAAGTAAATAAACACTAGTTGTTCTCCTGTGTTCTGATAGATTTCCCAACATATTATATTTCCAAAGACACAACACTCCTCCTCAGATTTTATATTACATTCTGATACTTCATAAGCCAGTTTGTTCCCCAACTATTTCCAGCCTAGGGCTTTGGAAATCCAGTTAGTAAAACCACAATTTTTTTTATTTTTTTAAATATTTCTATTGTGCTTTAAGTGAAAGTTTACAAATCAAGTCAGTCTCTCATATAAAATCTTATACACACCTTGCTATGTTCTCCTAGTTGCTCTCCCCTTAAAGAGACAGCATACTCCTCTCCACCCTGTATTCCCGTATGGCTGTATTCCATCCAGCCAGCTTCTGTCCCCGTCTGCCTTCTCATCTCCCCTCCAGACAGGAGCTGCCCACATAGTCTTATGTGTCCACTCGAGCCAAGATGCCCATTCCTCACCAGTATCGTTTTCTATCTTATAGTCCAGTCCGCTACCTGTCTGAAGAGCTGGCTTTGGGAACGGTGCTGGTCTTGGACTAACAGAGGGCCTGGGGACCATGACCTCTGGGGTCCTTCTAGTCTCAGTCAGACCACTAAGTCTGGTCTTCTTAAGACAATTTGAGGTCTGCATCCCACTGCTCTCCTGCTCTAAAACCACAATTATTAAAAAAAAAAAAAAATTTTTTTTAATCCAATAAATAATAAGTTTTCACAAGATTTAAACATATATTTATACAACCACATGTGTGTTTGCATACACACGCCTTTGTTGTATATACACAAATACTCAAAAAAGTCATTCCCATACCAGAGAAATAAACAAATCTCAATACAGAGTCACCAAGCTATAAATCTGGTGACATTTGTTTTGCAGTTTGCCCTACAACTACCAATTAAAAACGTTCTTTAGCTTTTTTATTCCTCACATAACAAACAGGTGTTTAACAAGCAAAATTTAAGTTTAAAGAATAGATCTCTCTCCCTTCCTGCTCCCAGCTTGTGATAGTTGAATCACTGTTTTGTCTAAAGAAAGAAAAATGAGCTAAATGAAAACAAAAGGACAATTGGATAAGAGATAACAGAGTGAAGGTAAGCTTTTTTGGCTCTTCAGATGTTATACTTAGATCAGTCTTTACTTATCGAAGGAAATTGTCTGTAGCAATCAAGTTACTAAAACATCTTTAAAGGTATAATCTTCATGTTTTTTAAAAAATGTAATTAACGTAAGTCATTTTCTTTAACTTTGTTTCTATAAAAGAGGTCATTAGCCTTAATACGTCCTCTCACTTTTTAATAAAAACCCAGTATTGACAGACAGCGCAAATAAAGACATAATCCCTCACAATAACATTTTACAGTCTTTCATTCGCCCTTCATTCCCTCTTATCCTTGCAGTTATTCCCAGCAGCATCAGAAACCCAGAAATTGTGCAGAGCAGACATTTTGTCCAAACTTGTCAAAAATAAGCAACAGACACAGTTATACACAAATAAAGCTATTACTGAATCTGCAGGAGCCAAATGAACCCTACAAGGTGTTAATTAATCTTGCATTTCTAACATTTCAGTCATCATTTCCATGGAATTGGACACCTACAAGAAGAAAAGAAGTGTAGCCACATGCAGCTATTAGGTACAAAAATATTCTTAATACACAAATGCAAAACTTTTCTTGGATAACATTTATATTTCCCGTTCACATCTGGCTCCTTTTTCAGTAAAGTTCAGTATTTGTGACTGCCTTTCTTTGTGACTGCCTTTCTTTCAGAAATGTGAAGGCTTCCTTGCGGTGAGCATTTCAAATGTTCAGAAATACCAACTGGGATTCAAATGATTTATAAGGTCATCACCCAAGAAAAGCTATGTATACTGCATTTCCAAACAGCCAAACAGAGGAAAAATATAAGTAGAGTTATACAAGTGTGCATGTGTGTGCTTGTGTTTGGGGGAGATAGCTTCTAGAACGGATAGTGAAAACAGGGCAGAAATAAGCAACAGGTGTGAAACGCAAAAGAGAAAAAAGAAAATTTGGATCCTAGGTATTTCTTTAGTCTTCCATAGTAGCCAGCATTCTGCATTACACGTAGTAGGTGGTCAATGAAATCTGCTCAAATGATTTGTCAGGGTAAAAGCAAATTTGGGTCTACATATAAAGTAAAATATCCACAACTAAAGATCCGCTTCAGAAAGGGACACCTTGATCTATACTATTCTTAATGACAATACAAACTTACATTTCCTTAGTGCTTACTATTGACCAAACAGTGTGCTAGATGCTTTACAAGGCGGGTACATTTAAGCTTTAAAACCATCCTATACGGTGCATACCATTGTCCTAATTTACAAATGTGAGAAGGCAAGCAGGAAGTTGTGAGGAACTCTCACTTGCTGTGCCTTCCTTCTGGAATGCTCTTTCCCTAGAGATTCACATGGCTGGGTCCTTCTCTGCCAAACCCCAGCTTAAATGTCAACACCTGACAGAGACCTTCGCTGAATACCCTTGTCGCACATAGTTACAAGAATTTTCTTAGCACAAATATAACATGGACTGGGCCTGACAGATGCCAAGGAGAGGAATGGCAGAACACAAGAGCAGTGGGCAAGGGCCAGATCATGAAGGGTACTGTAAACGAGTTAGACAATTAGTAGTGTAGGCTAAGAAAAATGGGACACTGTTGAAAGGCTTTAACCTGTAAGAGAAAAAATTATATTCTAATACGGCTTTTTGGGGGTACCCCCCCGAAAAAACCAAACCCACTGCTATCGAGTTGATTCCAACTCATAGTGACCCTATAGGACAGAGTAGAACTGCCCCATATGGTTTCCAAGGCTGTAAATCTTTAGTGAAGCAGACTATCCCATCTTTCTCTTACAGAGCAGCTGGTATGTTTGAACCGCTGACCTTTTTTGTTAGCAGCCCAGCACTTACCTACTGTGCCACCAGGACTCCTTTTTGGGGTAGAAAGTACTAAATAAATGGAAGGCTAAAGGTAGTGAGACCTATTTCAATAGTCTTGTTTGTAAAATACAGTCACCTAGAAATAGTTAATAGCAGAAGGGGTAAGAGGGATAAGAACAGAAAGAAATAAACACACTTGAGAGGTATTGTGGAGGCAGGTAGGAGGAGCAATCAACAGGACTTGTTTGATTTTATAGCGAGGGAATGAAGAAAAAAGGAAAGAGTAAAAGATAATTTCCAGGTTAATGGCCTGAGCAAGCAGATGCCAATGCTGCAATAGGAAAAACAGGAGGAAAGCTAAGTTCCCCTGGATTAGTGAAAGGGGAAGTGGGAGCATGGTGGAAGGCAATGAATGCACAAGGATCATCTTGAGTCTAAGATTTCTGTTAGACTTCCACTATAGAATAAATTGTGTCCTCCAAAAACATATGTTGAAATCCTCACCCCCGTACCTGTGACTATGACCCTGTTTGGAAATAAAGGTTTTTATTTTGTATGTTAATGAAGTTATACTTAGTAATATGGATCCTCACCCTAATCTGCTCTGGGTGGTATATTATAGACATACACACACACACACACACACACACACACACACAGGGAAGATGCCACATGAAGACAGAGGAAGATGAATCTATAAGCTCAAGAACACCCAGGATTGTTGGCAGCTACTAGAAGCTGAAAGAGATAAAGAAGGATCTTCCCCTATGGTCATTGTTCTGAATTCAGACTTCTGGGCTCCAAAACTGTGAGAAAATAAGTTTCTGTTCCTCAAATTCACCCACCGGGGACCCACGAGGTTAACAGGACAACTTCCAAATTGAGACATCCAGTATGAATGAAGTTTTGTAGGGGCCTAGAATTCAAGCGGAAACCGTAGTGGCATAGTGGTTAAGTGCTACAGCTGCTAACCAGAAGGTCAGCAATTCAAATCCACCAGGTGTTTCCTGGAAACTCTATGAGGCAGTTCTACTCTGTCCAACAGGGTCACTATGAGTCAGAATCTACTCGATGGCAACAGGCTTTAGAGTTCAAAGACGAGTTCAGAGCTGGAGCTGGAGGTTATTCTTCATCAATACATAGATGCTTATTGAAGCCATAAGAGGGATGAAATGGCTCAAGACAGAAGCCTGAGAAACAACATATAAAGAAAGTGTGGAGAATTAAGGGCCTTCAAAAGAGACTGAGAAAAACCATTCAGAGGAAAGAAAGGAACCTAGGAGGGTAGTATCCCAAATGCCAAGAAGAGAGGATTCTAGAATGAGGGGAGCCCAATGAGCCCAAATGAGTGGTAAAGTACATGTGTACTGAATGTGGACCGAACCCTGGCAGAAAGGAGGCCAAGGTAAAAGTCAGTGATGTTCTAGGACTGAATAGTCAGCAAGTTGGAGTGCTGTTTCCATGGATGTTGAAATCATTCAGGATGACAAGACATGGAATGGAGATGTTAGTCATGACTCTAGTGCCTCAGAATTCAATGAATGGCATCTGGGTGTTCATAGGTGGCAATGGTGCAGAGACATGAAGGGTACGGCTGGAAGGCATGATCCGTGCAAAGGAGTTTTTCACTTGGGTAGAGAAGTAATGGTGTGCACAGCAATGTGCAGTCAAGATCATCAAAACTGCCTCCCAACCTTGAAAAAATGTTTCTGATGAATGGAACTACACAAGGCCCTGTTTTACCCCAAGACATAATTTATTCAGTTTCGAACAAGGGATGGAAATGAACTTGTATAATGTTCTGATTTTTTTAATATCTTTTTAATATCAAGAAAATATATGTATGCTTACCACACAAAGTATTTCATAGAAAACTCCCATATATCTCGATGCCCAAAGTAAGAAAAATTGTGGTTGGATTTCCTTCACTGTCAATCATCTAGACTTTGAAAGAGGGTGTCATTATTAGCTCCAACTTATGGAAGTAATAATTGATGGCCCTGAATGGTAAACAAATCTCTCTTTCAATTGATTTCTGTTTCTTGGAGTTATGAATGCATGTCTCATTGCTTTTTAAGGCATCCAATTCATTAATTAGATCCTGGAAAAAAGGGAATTTCCCCTGGTTTTGACATATTTCCTTAAAAATATTCTGGTACGGAGAATAAGATTCATAATAGTATTTTAGTCCACCAAGCATGAACACATCCTAGAAATGATAAAGATTACAATTTCCTAACCTTTCATATAGACATAGTACTCTCTTCCTGGACTAGCAACCATTCATCTTTCAATTAGAACCTTTAACAGAGAAGTTTATGTTTCAGTCTTAGATTCTTGATGTCATCAGTTAAGTATTTTACATTATCTGTTTAGGAGTTGCCTTTTCTAAGCAGCCGTTTTTTAACCATGCTCTCTCTAGGAACACAGTTTAACTCAATTAGCTTCTATCATATCTGTATAAGGTAAAAAAAAAAAAAAATCCAAGGTCATGGATTTTTCTTCAGAGTCACAAACAAAAACAGAAAAACTCACTCACATACATTAAAATGAACTTTATAGTTACAATTGGTAATATATTACTGAGTTAATTTACCCACCATATCCCACGGCAGGAGGAGACAGGCATTTAGGCTGATTGGTGCCAAAAAGAAAAAGAAGTAAGCTCTCTCAAACCCTTCCCAAGAGAAGGAGCCCCATAGCTCAACACAAGAAGGTTTATTTGGGTCAAGAATTTGGTTCCTACATATCTACAAACCCTAACTGTCAAATAATTTTAGGCACAATTTGAGCCTAATTTAGGTTCTTTCAAAACAAGCAATGAGTGTAAATATTCCAGGGTTCTAAAAGCCTAGAGATGAGTCAGGTAGGTATTCTGTTGTCCGTCATAGTTGCCTGCTTATAATTCCACCCCACCTCCCACCCTGAAGCTTGGCCCTTGTTAACAAAACCCTGTTTGGTCCAGCCATGTGCCTGGTCCCCAGTGAAACAACGGCTGTTCATGCTGTCCTAACCTCCCTTGCATCTAGAGGTACCCACAAGACAAAGGTCAAGCCAATGAGGAATAATTTAAAGTATTCCCAGGGAATTACATGATGTTTTTGCTTTCCTGGTGAGGGAGGATAGATGCAATTAGATGTTCATTGTAGGTCTTCTGTCAAGGTGGACATAACGTCTGGCATGCAGCAGCCACCTTGTGATCAAGAGGCAGCAAGCACAAAAATAAAGATCAACACAGTAAGACAGAATGGGAGAAGAGAAGCGTACTGGTCTCTGATGATAATATGAACAGCTGGATCAATTCCAGCAAAATCCCACCTCCAGATATTTTGTTTTATGAGAAAAATAAACACCTACCTATGCAAGTCTTTTAGTTAGATTTTCTGTTTCCTGAAACTAAATACATTCACAAATGATATAACTTTATCTTCTCATGTTGGTCACATTGATTTTAACACTCTGCTTGTTAGATTCTTTTTCTATTTTTCTACTCTCTGAGCAGATCAGGGTCTTTCCCCACTCCCCACCCCCTGTGGAGAGCAGCACTCAGGACATGCCCTACCAGCAGCTGACTGCTACAATGAGAGAGCTATTCTGGCCCTTTCCCCCTCAGAGCCATAAGTTATTCTGTGTGGTGAGGTGAGGTTTATGTCATAACTTCCTAGTTCATTTGAAGTGCATTTATTGGTTAAGTCCCACATTAAAAAGCCAGATGGAACAATCTGAGGACAAAGGTTTCTTAGAGAAACTTTGAAAGTATAAATTCCATTGTTTGCAATAATGTAAAATTTCTCCTTTTGGGAAAGCTACACACAAATATTGGCGTAGCTTATTAAAAACAATAGATATCAGGATCATTATAAATCTTTTTTTCAAGAGATAAGGAAAATCATTTGGGGTTTTATAAGTTCAGAGTCAGAAACAGACTATAGTCTCCAAAGTAGGATTTGCTCAAAAAAGTGAGATCAGCCTCTCCCCTGAGGAGGCCAAAAGGGAGAGCCATACCTTTGGGGGAATTGCTTCCATTAAGGCAAGGGATAGGAAGCAACCTTTAGAGGTTCCACGGAGTTTGTAGACAGTGCAGAGCAAAGGGAGCAATGCAGGGGAAAATTACGATAGGAGAGAAATAGCATGGAGAAGAAAGACTTCAGGTCAGGTTTGGGGCATGAGGCAGCTGGTTCACAGGTTTCCAGGAAGCCATTGGATGTCTCAGGCTTTGAGAGCCTGTAGGAGGTATGTATGCTCTCGGGCATAAATGGAGGCCTGGAGACACATCCCTTTTCCTACTCTGTAGGCCTGATGGGAAACCGTAAATGACAATATGATCTTTTCTCTTGTACCCCCAGTGCCTGGTAAACACCCCGTAAGTGTGCTGAGCCAAAACAAACTTTCTTCAGGGAAAACACCTGTATAGTTGTTTATGCCACTTTTCCCAAGGTGAATTTTTTTTTTTTTTTTCATCTTTTTGAGCTATATCCTGTTTTTTGTTTTTTGTTTTTTTCCCCCTAACCAGGTAGGGGCCTATGCAGCAATTCTACTGTTGGGAATGAGAAGCATCTCTATACAGAAAAGAGTCTTCAATAGCTTCTTTATTTTATTTATTTACTCATTTGTTCATTTTAGCATTTACTAGATTTTTTACAGAGAAGAAAACGGAAACAAACACAATCCCACTACCTAGATAGCCATGAAGAAAATTCAACCAGCACACAACGGTACAAAATGAAAGTACAAACTTCTCTCTCCTAATTCTCTCTCACCAAAGGCAACCATTGTTAAGTCTATTATTGTGTTTGTATCCAGGCTACCTCCCTTCTTCTGAAGAAGAAAAAAAAGAAAGAAAATCTAGATAGGCTCTTTAGTTTTACCTTGAGAATGGCACCTTTTTCTTCAGTTTTCCAAAGCACATGCATATACCACACCCAATAGCTCCAAACACAAGCATTGCAAGGCCTCATGGGATAGTATACAATGCCAATTGCCCACGTCCCTGGAGACTCAGTTAAATGATGTGACGTTTATTTGAGGATGTAGATTGTATTATCATCTTTGTATAAACTTAATTTTTATGCTTACATTAAGCCAGACATGAGATGATTACAGATTTAAGCATATTTATTGCCTTAGCCACACTGAATCATCTTCACTGCATTTTAATCTAATGAAACCAACGTTTATCTTAGTGTTAAAGGGAAGAGCTGTTTTATTTTCTCTATCTTATTTTTGTTAAAATATTGTTGTGGACATTATCCCCTTATTGCTGGTTGAAGTATAGCCTCCCCTGAGCAAATGATAGGCATCCTCCTTTGTGATAACTGGAATTATGTCACTGACTATGTCTTTCTTTCCTTGCTTGCTGCTAGGAAACAGAGCCAAATTTAAAGGTATTTACAAGAACCTGATAAATTCTTATTACTTGCATATGGATGTTCTTTATCTCCCCTGGCTTAACTTTCTACTTTTGTTTTCTATGGACTTGTCTTTTTATTTCTGGAATAACGTTATTTTATTTGCATTCTATTATAAATGGATTTAATTCCTCCTTAAAAATATGCAAATAAATTTAAAAAACTATAAAACTGTATAGATAGACACAGACAAATAAATGAATGACAAGACAGTAACTTCTCAATGAGGTCGACTTTGTTTTCTATCTTCTTCCTTTTCTCTGCCAGTCACTGATCCTCTCATAGAAGTGAAAATCAATTAAAAATCTACAAGTTGACAAAACAAGATTTTCATCTCCCATATCAGCAGCGCTGCTCAAAACATGTCTATTTACTATTATAAATTAAAATACAACCCTACAAAAGCATAGCACATGATAGAACCAAAGAGACTATTTTGGAAATTCTGCCAAGATGATCAGATCGTGCCAAAGGTGCTAACGAAATGACGTTCAAGGGTGCTGGGGCCAAGACAGGCAGCTGAGAAGTTACTGCAAGCCCCCAGCCAGATGGAAAGAGATCGTGAAGGTAGTGGAGGATCCAGGGCACAGGGTCAGAACAGGGATAAACTGGCAGGTAGAGAGGACTACTGAAGCTTAGGAACCCAAGTAGTAAGACTGGGTTACAGGAGATAAGGGAAGGGAATTAGAACTAGAAAGAAATATCCAAGAACTAATACAAGCAGTCATTGTATGATCACAGACAGAAATAACTACAAAGCTTTGAGTTAGAAGCTAATTCCTAATTTTGTGAAGCAGTGTAAAACCAAAACCAAACCAAATCCATTGCCATCAAGTCAATTCTGGCTCATAGCAACCCTATAGGACACGGTAGAACTGCCCCATAGGGTTTCCAAGGAGTGGCTAGTATATATGAACCGCAGACCTTTTGGTTAGCAGCTGAGCTCTTAACCATTAGGGGAAGCATAGTGAAAATACCGGCCTGGGTTTAAATCTATACTCTGCCACTTACTAGCTGAGTGACAATGAGTGAGTCTCAACCTCTCTGAGCCTGTTCCCTTATTTGTAAAAAAAATATGGATAATACATACCTTAAAGGTTAGTATAAGGATCAGAGATATATAACATATATTTGAAACAGGCACAGATAATTCCTGTTCTTTTTCTTGTCCCATATGGTATTACTGGTCTTGTATTTGCGGTAGAAAAAATTAGAAGTGCTTATTTTGAGCCAGGTTGACAGAGTAGTGATGAGAATAGAGCCAGACATAGTTGAATCTACTCTTTATATTTTGGAGTTATTTTACTGGCTATTCTATAATTGTACCTGTCAGTAAATGTCTATTTAGCATTATGTGAGATATATTAAAACCCAATAAATATATTCCTACTAGTGAAGGCACTACTGTTCATATTCTGGGGGGGGAAGGGGAGAAGGGGATGGAAGGGAAGGTAAAAGAAAAAAGGAAAATTTGTGCCTGACATAAATTAACAGAAGAAATTACTCCACAAATATGTTCTTCTGATATTGTCCAAAGTGACTCTTCGTGAAACTGATACAGGTTTGGACTGGGGCTCTGTGCCATTTAAGCTGCAACAGGGGTAAAAAAAAAAAAAACCCAAAGAGTAAGTAAAGCTGAAAATAATATGGGAAAGATTTGAAATAAATTCAAATTATACCAAATCCAAGGAGGTCCTAAGACAAGTATGATAGACTAGAAAAGCCAGAGATACAAGGCAGAGACAAGAGGTGATGGATCTGAGCAAGTCTTACCATTTGCATTTATTTCTAGGTATATCTTCTGAGTGAGTAGGTATTGTTTATGCTAAAATTATTTTATGCAGAATAAAGAGATATGAAATAAATTTCATAGACAAAAATTCTTTTGCAAGTACTCAATCCATTTGGTCTCAAATACTATTACCTCCCAAAAGAAGCTAAGGGTCTTTGGAAGAATTCTATTTTAGGCCTGGTGAAGGAAATGCATAACATGAATGTGGACAATCTTGTCATAATTGAAGTTGGGAAAGCTATCAAACACTCTTAAGACAAATCAAAAGTAGGTTGCTACTGGCAGAATATAGGACAATTTGAGCATCTATAAGGATATTAGTTGTTAGGAGTTGAAATACATCAAATACATATACTATAAATATACATATACATATATCCATGAATTCATAGTGATTTTACAAAAGGGAAATCTCACCTGTCACTTCTGGAAAATGTTATAGAGCAAACAACTATTTCCATTATTTTGGAAAGTGACAAAGGAAGAGAAGCAAACATTATCTTGCCTTTCCTATGAGCTTTACCTCTGGGTAGTCAAATAGCAGACGAGCGGAAGTGCTTTGCAAAAATACTTCAGCTAATAAACGAAAAAAAGAATGATAAAATATCATCACGGTGCAACCACTATGAATTAACAGATTCAGGCTGTAAAAACCAATGACTGCTAACATCTCAAAAAAAGAGACAACCAGGCATTATGTACCTCCTGAATTTGATCAAGCCTATAGATGTAGTGATCAATTTAGAATACAAAGGACAAAGAAATGTATTAAACTGTATTAAACACATCATAGGAACACAATTCAAGAAAATCCAGACTGTGAGAAGCTCTATAGAGCACATGACATTGTTTCTCCAATAAATAAATTGTAAGTGAAAAAAAGGAAAAGGGAGAAACCATATAATAAAAAAACACTCACATGATATAGCAACCAACCCAGTATGGAACAATATGATTGGCGTAAACAAAATGAGAATCAAATAAACTAGAACATTGACTATTATTTGCTGATTTTAAGAAAAATTTTAGTTGTGGTTATAGTATTATAGGGTTTATTTTTTACTCCCAAAGAAGCTCTTATCATTTACAGATACATACTGAAATATTTATATAAAATGATACGATGTCTGGAATTCGTTTCAAAACAATCCAGGGGTTGGGAAGAAACAGGCGTGTAGATAGAACAAGATTGCCCATGACTTCACAATGGCTGAAACTGAGTAACAGCTACAAGGGAGTTAATGAATCTCCTTTTGCATATGTTTGAAATTTTCCATAATAAAAAGTTAAAACAAAAACAAAATACATCATATATTTTATTGGAGTTATAACTGGTCAAAAGTCTTAAAAAATAGTTATTTTGGTATAACATGTTATCTGTGTGATTATATTTTACCCTGAAGGTACCTTTTAGAACTTAGACCGAGAAAATTGGGTAAAGTCTGTTTCTAAAAAGGAAATAAATATATAAATCTTTTCAGCATTTATTTTAACTTCCTACTTATTAGATTTTTTTTCTAACTTCCATTTCACACTAGTAGAATATTAGACAGAGACAATCAAAAGAATTCAGAGAGGCACTGTGATCTGTGCATATCGGCCCATTGGTGAAAGGAATTAAATTAAGTGAAAGTAACAAAAAAAATTATTTTCTTGCCAGGTCATTACTAGGAAAAAAAAAAAAAAAGATGTGAGACTAATCAGGCATAATGGCAAGAAACCAAGACCTCTGAAGAGTAGGTGCTAAAGAAGGTCTGAGATAAAGCTGAAATAACTTTAGCAATTTACGTAGACGATACAATGAAGCTAAGAATAGGGAATGTGTGTATAATGGAGTCAGGTTAATTAGAAGGAGGGAAATGACTTCAGAGGAGCACACTGAGTTCAAAATTGGAAGCAAGACTAAAGGAAGTAGCAATGTGGGCATTTTATGTGAAGAAAATTCTGAGAAAAATCAAATGTTAAGAGTACTGGAAATTTTGAAAGGTGAGAATAAGAAAAATGCCAAGCTGTCTTGCAAATACAAAGGTTTAAAAGATTGATTATGGGCAGACAGCACCTATGTTTGAAGTCTTTGAGCCAGAGGTGGGGGAAAGGGCCAAAGTACCATTATATGAAAGACTAAATGACCACAATGGAGTCTAGACACGTTTCAAAAACTCTTCAGCATGTCTATGGCAGAATACACTATGGCCAATGGAGGATAATAATTCTACAAAACAGAATCCAATCACCTTCTGAACCTTCAAATTGCATGTTGCAGTTAATAGAAGTATTGATTCAATTGTCAGAGTCACTATGTAATTTTTCATTGTACAGAAACCTGGATGGTGGCAAGTGTAAAGCTGAGCCAAAATGGATAATGCACGTTATTTCTTGATTGTAGAGTGAACGCAGGGAGAACCTCACCCTACACCTCATACACACACAAACTCATACTCACACACACACACACCCTTTTATCCACACTCAACATAGACTCAGCCTTACTATCATTGTATCAGTTCTAGATATTGAGACAATATAGTTTAGTGTGAAGCATATGGCCTTTGAAGTCAGACAGACCTCAATTCCTGTTCCAACTCTACCACCCACCAGCTCTATTGTCATCATTATCTTTAAACTTTCAGCTGTGCTATTGGATGGCTATAAGGATTAAATGAGATAACAATTACAAAGTGCTTAGCCCAGATTATGGCACATAATTTGTGGTGGTGGTTGTTCTTCTTAGCCTACTGCCTTACCTAGTGCTGGTGGGGCAGAAATACCACAAATGGGTGGCTTTAAAGAACAGGAATTTATTTTCTCAGAGCTCAGGAGGCTAGAAGTTCAAATTCAGGAAATAATTCTAAAAGGAGGACCTTCCTTGTTAGTTGCCAACAAATCCTTGGAGTTTCTGGGCTTATAGATACATTTGTCCCCATTCTCTGTGTTCTCTTCCTCCTGTGTGTCTCTAGGTCTACTACGTTCTTTTTATAACTGAGAAGTATTTAGGATTAGGACCCACCATACTCTGAGATGACCTAATTAACATAACAAAAGAAGCCCCTGTTCCCAAACAGGGTCATATTATAATGGACAAGGGTTAGGGTTTCAACACATATTTTGGGGGGACAAAATTCAATCCACAACAGCTATTGTAATACTCAGAAACATGATAAAGTGTTCCTGGGCAAATCTGTGGAACAGCAATTATTGAAGCCAATGGTCTACATCTTGGCCACCTTCAATACCCCCATCTGGGTGATAAGAAAAACATTGCTTGAGGAGATCTCATTAGAGGTAATATTAACCATATGTTCAAAATAAGCATAGATTTGCCTTCAGGATCAGATTTGAGGGAACACCCAAACTATTCCCATGTGAATCTGCCATACTGTCTGTAATTCTATCAACAGTGACAAATTTATTTTAGAAAAAGACCCAATAAAAGATCACGAGCTTCACTAAAGTATAGATCAACTATAATGTATTTATTTACTTTTAATATCCAGCACCTAGCTCAGGGTTAGGTAATAACGTGCAGTTAAAAAATTTTTTGAATAAATACATGTCACATGCATACTATGCTTCAGACTCTGTGCAAGGCTCTCAGTGAACAAAACACATTGAGTTCCTGCCAACATGGAGCTTATGATCTAGTAAATAAATAAATAAATAAGAATAAACTAATTCCTTAATGCAGCAATTTAAAAAAAAAAAACCGTTTTAGAAGTTTGAACTATGTGACTGTCTTCAATTTTTATCAGTTTTACAGTACATAATCAATAAGCTTCCTATTATAGTTTAGGATAGTTTTATTAACAATTGTAAAGTATGTAACAAGCGAAGACCCAAAATCATTTTTCTTGAAATGCTTCAAAAAATGTCTAGCACCCCCCTCCTGCCATTTCAGTCTTCTTCCATTCAGACAGCAGCTCTACCAAATGAGCCAAATGTGGTGATTTTCAGATGTTCTCCAGAATTATTTTCCAGTTTAGAGATACATTCTTCTCCATGACACATTTATGACTGAGCTGCCTAAGTAGAACTTTGGAGGAAAGGGAAGGAAATTTAGGCTTAGGCAGGGATAACATAAATCTTTCTGGAATACAAATAGGAGTATTGCCTCTACCAAAACCATTAAAAGAATTAAAATCGAGAAGGCACTCCGTAGGAAAAAAAACTTGTAAAAGACTAATAAATGGATCAAAAGATTATGTGGTGTCTCCAATGAGAAACAACGAATTGTTAGAATACACTCAGGGTTATCTGATTCTATGGAGTTTGTGCCTTTCGTTGTCTTTGAGCTATTTTATAACCCATAAGAAAGTAATAACGATGCAAATAACTCTTGGCTATAGACATGCAAATAAATTCTGTCCAGTGGAGGTTCAATTGGTTTCCCTCCTCCACGGTTGAAGAAGCCAGTTTTACATCTATTCAGCAAATTTAATTTTTCCTTTTTGATAGACATATATATTTGTTGGCTCTTTGGATTCTCTTTTGTACCCATCAGTTTTAACATCTTTTCTAGTTCCTTCATTAATTAATAAGTTAAATAAAATATTCGACATGCATTCATTTCATATTTATATGAGAATCATAATGACATCTTTTTTCACATTCATATTTTAGCTATTGGGGTGTGCAAACCAAGTGAAAATTTCTCCTGTGGTATTTATAAATCCTTCCTTTCAAGAGAAATGAAGACTGAGATAAATTGATCCATGGAGAGTGTTATTTGATCTAATAAAGGAAACATTACCTATGGATATAGATTTAATAAAGCAATTTTAGTTTCCTAAAAAGAGTATAAAAGGGCATTCCAGAAACCCTAGAGGAACTATGCCTTGCCTGTAGTGAAAAAAGAAATAATTACATTAGCCTCAAACTATCGCCATAGGCTCATTTCAAATGACCATGAGGAAATATAGGCATATAAGCCAGTAGGTACTTATTGTATAGATCTATTTGTAGATGGTCTTCTAGAGAAATGAATCAAATTTTATTAGTTTACTGACAGAAATTTCACCTCACCAAAACTAATGTCCATATCTAAGTGCACTTCCCTTACTTCCAGAAGTTACAGGAACACATTCCTTTCAGTTCCTTTTCATCACATAATAAAGTCATTCTGAAAATGGAACAGCATTTATTTCTTTAGTATGTTCATTACACATGATTTGCTAAATCTAAGGTAATTTGCAACTAAATTCCAGTTATTGTGCCATTAGTCATGGATTGGTTCTTGCAAATAATGGACTTGGCTAATTATTTGACACTGGCCATATGACAGATTACCATACCCACAGGAAACAAGGTGTGACAAGCCTGGAGGCACATGCCTCGCTTGGATAAAACTGACATACTTAAATCAGATAAAATACCCACCAAAAACCCAAAACCATTTCCATTTGGACTCATGGTGACCCCACGTGCTCCAACGTAATACTGCGCTCCATATATAATTCCCAGAAGATGTTATTCTTCTGGGTCTGAGGATTTAATTTTTTATGGATTTTTTATGGAGGTGAATACACCGAAAGAGATGTGAAATATGTAATTAGTTAACAACCATACTTTTCTTATTGCATTTAGTAGAAAACAAGTCTCGCTAAGGCCTGGAAACTCATGTCATTCTTCCCTGCATCGGACCTGAATAATTTGACTAAATAACCTCAAAGATTCTTCAGATATTTAGAAAATCTGTATTTTGAAATATTTTGAAATTTTTCATAAAAATGCAAAGCAACTGAATAATTTTTAGACAGTGAATTAATAAAAAACAAAATAACATTTTTTGAACTCAAACTCACCCAGGAAGAATAAGAATTAAAATTTGATTTTATCTTTTAAATTTTTTTATTTAAATCAAACACCAAGTCAATAGAAAGCTTAGCAAAACCCTCTGCAGTCTGAGTACATAGGATAACAACTTTCATACAAGGGATGTAGTCAAGGGATGGAGCAGGGAAGATGGTGAGCTCAGTTTCAGACAGGTTGAATCTGAGGTGAAAATTCCACCAGGTATATAAAAATATAGACCTAGAACTCATGAGAGATGTCAGGGTGGAAAAACAAAACAAATCCATTGTCATTGAGTCAATTCTGACTCATGCTGACCTCATGTGTGGCAGAGTAGAACTGTGCTCCATAGAGTTTTCTTGGGTATAATCTTTCAGAAAGCAGATTGCCAGGCATTCTTCCATGCTACCACTGGATAGGTTAGAACTGCCAAGCTTTAGGTTAGTTGTTGAGCACAAACCATTTGTTGGTAGACATAAAATTGAGCTCTGAAGCCATGAAAATGGATACATTCAAAATTGAGGACATATTGAAAGGGAAACATATGAGAGTGAACACTGAAGAAAATAAAAAAAAGTAAACAGAGGTGGACAAGGAATATAAGAAGACTGAGAAGAGAAGTAAGATGCAAAATACATTACAAGTCTCTGAAGCCAAAAAGAGAGCAGAGGTTCAAGGACCAACGAAAGTGAAGGCAGAGCTCCATCCCCATGCTACCTGAGTCGGAAAAACAAGTTTCAAAAACTATGCAACAGTGAAGATATTCCTTCAGCAAATAAAACTTGTTACTTCTGTCCTCTCTCCCCAAAAGTTAGTCATTCTGTATTTCCCTTCAAAATCAAGAATATGCAATACATTTTTCTAATTTGGGCAAATAAACATAAACAACTGAACTTTCCTACTGTACAAGGGCAATGTGGGAAGCACCTAAAAAATTTCTTTCCTTCTTTTTTAAGAAGACTTTAATTAGAAAACATGAAATTGAGGGGGCGGAGCCAACAAGGCACTATAGACACGAGCACTAGGCCATTCCTCCACAGCAAAGACCCAAAAAACTAAGTAAAACAGAGACAAACATAAATCCTGGAACTCAAAGCATCAAATGAAGAGCTAAAGAACTCAACCAAGCACCAAATGGAATAAGAAACCGGCAGAGAACAGACAGTGAGGAGAGATACAGAATGGAGGTCCCCATCAGTGAACTCAAGCTTTCTCTCTCCCTTATTTTTAGCTAGTTTATTTCTCACTACCTTCCTTCCTTTGGAAACCCTGGTGGCGTAATGGTTAAATTCTATGGCTGCTAACCAAAGGGTCAGCAGTTCGAATCCACGAGGCACTCCTTGGAAACTCTATGGGGCAGTTCTACTCTGTCCTATAGTGTCGCTATGAGTCGGAATCAACTCGACGGCACTGGGTTTGGTTTGGTTTTTGGTTTTCTTCCTTTACTTTCTTCCGCTCATCTAGCTGCGTATGCCATATCTGTCCCTTCTTGATGGGCTATGCTTCACCACCTGGCTAGAAAGTCACTGGAGCATGGCTTCCCCAGATCTTCATCACTCCAATGGCAGGCTCCCTCAGCACTTTTTTTTTTTTTTTTTTTGATGTGGTCCTATTTCTTTTTCCTCTTTCTCTTCTTTCCCAGACCCACATACTCCATACATCACAACCTCACCCCTCCCTCCTGCCTATCTGCACAGTGCACTGAACATTGTACCCCCAAGCAGCACAGGCATGCTCTACCAGAACCTGCCCTTCACTGAACCCCAGCCCTACCCTGTCGGCCCCAGTACCTGGCACAAACAACCCATTCCAGCACCTCCTGTTTCACTGGACCTTCCCTGCTGCACCATAGCTGAGCAATTGTCCCTGCCATTGGAAAAGGTGGTGAGGAGTATCATGCCCACAGATGAGCAAACAACAAAGAACACTCAGACCGTCTGCTCTGACACAAACAAATAAAACAAAAAAGCAATATGAAACAAACAAATCTACAATCAATAAATGATAAAAATAACTACTGAATGTCCTGAAGATGGCAGACAATATCAGAACGTATTAAAAAATAGGACAGAATGGTTTCAGTAGGTGTCCAAAATAAAACACCAGATGACATTCCAGCAGAAGAAAAGGTACTGGAACTTCCTGATAGGGAATTTAAATCTCTAATATTCAGAGCTATCCAAGAGGTGAAGAAGAAAGCAGACAAAAATGAGGAAGAATAGACAAAATCATAGAAAAGGCAGAAAAAATCATAGAAAAGAATACAGGAAGAATGTGTCAAAATAAATTCACAAAGAGAAATCATACAAAAACAACAATTAGAAATCCAAAAGATAAACAACAAGATTTCAGAAATGGACAGTGTCATAAAGGGCTAGGGAGCAGGTGTGAAGTGATAGAAGACAGGAGCAGCAAAATTGAAGACAAATACTCGCAGAACATTTTGTTTGAGGAAAAATCAGAGAAAAGAATGAGGAAAAATGAAGAAACCCTGAGAATTACGTGGGGTACAATCAAAGCAAAAAGTTATGAGTGATCAGAATTCCAAAATGGTGGGGGAAAACAGAAAACACAGAGAGGATCATTGAAGAACTGCTGACAGAAAACTTCTCTAATATCATGAAACATGAAAAGCTGACCATCGAAGAAGCTCAACGAACCCCATATAGGATATCCCCCAGAAGAAAATCACCAAGGCATATATCTTAATCATACTTGTTAAAACCAAAGACAAAGAAAAAATCCTAAGAGCAGCTCTAGAAAAAAGAAAAGTCACATACAGAGGGGAAATAATAAGACTAAACTCTGATTACTGGGCATAAACCATGCAGGCAAGAAGGCAATGGGATGACATATATGAAACCTTGAAGGAAAAAAGTTGCCAAGGATAACATATCCTGCAAAACTCACGCTCAAATATGATGGTGAAATTAGGACATTTCCAGATAAACAGAAATTAAGGGAATATGTAAAACCCAAACCAAACTTACAATAACTATTAAAGGGTGTCCTTTGGTTTGAGAACAAACTATATCAAATGACAGCCTGAATCTAGGATGAAAGACCACATCAGCCAGATACCAACCTAGATAATGAACTCTCAAGGACTAATCAAAACTAAAAGTCTTACAACAGGGAACCAGAGAGAGGTTAATCTGTAAATGACAACAACGTCAGAACAATAAAAGGGAATAAATGGTGCAGGTATAGAACTTTCCAATGGAGAGGAAGGCAAGGCAATACCAAGTAATAAAAGAATGGTTCAAACTTAGAAAAATAAAGGTAAATTTCAAGGTAACCACAAAGAAAGTTAACAAACCTACTCATCAAAATAAGGATGAAAAACAAAGCCTCAGAAACAAAAGAAATGAAAAAATCCACAAACAAAAGGAATTCAGCACAGGGGAGTAAGAGGAACAAAGAAAATGTGAGCACTACAAAAAAAATAGCACTACAAAATGACAGCAATAAACCCATATTTATCAATAATTGCACTGAACGTAAGTCACTTAAATGCACCCATAAAGAAATAGAGTGACAGAAAGGATTAAAAAAAAAAAAAAAAACAGGACCCATCAATATGCTGTCTACAAGAGATGCACCTTAGAAACAAAGACATAAATTTATTAAAAATCAAACAAAGGAAGAAAATCTATAAAGCAAACAGCTACCAAAAAAAGAGCAGGAGTGGCAATACTAATCTCAGATAAAAAAGACTTTAAAACAAAATCCACCAAAGAAGACAAAGAAGGGCATTATCTAACGATTAAAGAGATGATCTAGTGTGAAGACATAACCATAATGAATATCTACAGATCCAATCACAGGGCTCAAAAATACATAAAACAAACTCTAACAGCACTGAAAAGAGAAAGTGACAGCTCCACAATAATAGTAGATTTCAACACACCACTCGGTAAAGGGCAGAACATGTGGAAAGAAACTCGACAAAGATACAGAAGATCTAAAGGCCACAGTCAGCAAACTTGAGCTCATTGACATGTAGAACATTCCACCCAACAGCTGCAAAGTACACATTCTTCTCCCATGCACATAGGCTATTCTCCAGAATAGACCATATCTTAGGCCGCAAAGCAACCCTCAACAAAATCCAAATTACTGAGATAACACAAAGTATCTTCTCTGATCAGAACACCATCAAAGTAGAAATTAACAACAGGAAGAGCAAGGAAAAAAATCAGTGCATGGAAACAGCATAACAATCTGCTTAAAAACCACTGGGTAATAGAAGAAATCAAAGATGGAATGGAAAAATTCCTAGAATCAAATGAGAATGAAAACGCATCATACCAAAACCTTTGGAAGACAGCAAAGGCAGTGCTCAGAGGTCAATTTATAGCAACAGACGCACACATCAAAAAAGAAAGGGACAGGAAGAAAGATCTGGCAATCTACTTCAAAAACTAGCCAATAAAAACCTTACGGATACAGAAGAGAATTTCAAATTCTAATAGAATTCAGGTTTGGAGCCATGGAGGCTGTTTGAACACCTGAAACTATTGCCCTGAGATCATTTTAAACCTGAAACCAAAAATATCCCCTGAAGTCTTCTCAAAACCAAACAATATTTTAGCTTAACTAGTAAAGAATATCTGTCTTGAGCATTGAGTTCTTTTAAGATCTATATGGGATCAAAATGGCAACATCAACTCCAAAGATTAGATAAGAAACTTAGGGGGCAGTGAGTTTATGTTAATGGGGAAGGAACAACTCCGAAAAGGAGGGTGTTAATGGTTGCACAACTCAAAGAATATATTCAAAGTCACTGAAATGTACATGAAATGAACATGGAGAAACTGTCAAATTGGTGTATGTTCTGCTGTGTATGTGTGTATATTCCCAACAACAACAACAAATTTTTTTTTAAGTATTTTTAAAAAGTCTTTAAAAACCTTATGGATTGTAGCAGAACACTGTCTGACTTGCTTGCTTTAGACAAGTCACAATGAGGGATCAATCACTGGAGGAGTGTCATGGATTGAATGGTGTCCCCAAAAAATATGTGTATCTATTTGGCTAGGCCATGATTCCCAGTATTATGTGATTGCCCACCATTTTGTCATCTGATGTGATTTTCCTATGTGTTGTAAATCCTATCTCTATGATGTTGATGAGATGGGACTTTCAGCAGTTACATTAATGAAGAGGACTCAATCTATAAGATTGGATTGTGTCTTGAGCCAATCTCTTTCAAGACATAAAAGATAGAGGCAAGCAGAGAGACTTGGGGACCTCATACCACCAAGAAAGTACAGCCAGGAGAGCACATCCTTTGGACCGGGGTGCTGAGAAGCTCCTAGTCCAGGGGAAGATTGATGATAAGGACTTTCCTCCAGAGCAGACAGAGAGAGAAAGCCCTCTCCTGAAGCTGGCATTCTGAATTTGGATTTCTAGCCTCCTACACTGTGAGAGAATACATTTCTCTTTGTTAAAGCCAGAAAAATAAAAAACTGATGTCCTCCCTTTTTTAGTAAAATTGGAGTCTAATTGGGAAAAAAAGGGACAAAATCAAAACATTAGCTACCCAAATGGAACAAACAGAAAGAGAACAGTAAAAGAAAGCCCCTGCCACGAGAAGAAAGAAAATAATGAAGATCAGAGCAGAAATGAATGAAATAGACAATAGAAAAAACAATAGAAAGAATCAACAAAACCAAAAGTTGGTTCTTTGAAAGGATCAACAAAATCGACAAACCACCAGCCAAACTGATGAAAGAAAAATAGGAGGGGACTCAAATAACCCAAATAAGAAATGAAATGGGGGACACTACAACAGACCCAACTGAAATAAAAAGGATCATAACAGAGTATTATGAAGAACTATACTCCAACAAATTTGAAACCCTAGAAGAAATGAACAAATTTCTAGAAACACACTACCTACCCAAACTAACACAAAATGATGTTGAAAATTTGAACAGACACATAAGAGAAGAGATTGAAAAGGTAATTAAGAAAAAAAAAAACTCCCAACAATAAAAAGCCCTGGTCCAGATGGCTTCACTGGAGAATTCTACCAAACATTGACAGAAGTGCTTACAACAGTACTACTCAAACTATTTCAGGACGTAGAAAAGGAAGAGATACTTCCAAATTCATTCTATGAAGCCAGCATAACCCTATACCAAAACCAGGCATTGACACCACAAAAAAAGAAAGTTATAGACAGATATCTCTCATGAATGTAGATGTAAAAACTCTCCACAAATTTCTAGCCAATAGAATTCAGCATCATATCTAAAAAATAATACACGATGACCAAGTGAAATTCATACCAGGTATGAAAGGTTGGTTTAACATTAGAAAATCAATCATCATAATCCACCTTATAAATAAAAGAATCACATGATCACATCAATTGACACAGAAAAGGCATCCAACAAAGTCCAACATCCATTCCTAATAAAAACTCTCAGTAAAATAGGTATAGAAGGGAAATTCCTCAACATAACAAAGGACATCTATACAAAACCAATAGCCAACATCATTCTTAATGAAGAGAGATTGAAAACATTCCCCTTGAGAACAGGAACAAGACAAGGATGCCCTTTATCACCACTCCTACTTAACATTGTGCTGGAAGTTCTAGCTAGAGCAATAAGACAAGAAAAAGAAACAAAGGGCATCCAAATTGGTAATGAAGCAGTGAAACTGTCCCTATTTGTGGATGATACGATACTATATATAGAAAACTCAAAAGACTACATGAGAAAACTAGTGGAACTAAAACAAAGATTCAGCAGAGTAACAGGATACAAGGTAAAAAAATCAGTTGGATTCCTACACACCGATAAAGAGAATGAGGAAAAGGAAATGTGGAAAACAACAGCCCCTAAAAAAATAAAATACTTAGAAATAAACCTAACCAGGGATATAAAAGATCTATACAAAGAAAACTACAAAACACTACTGCAAGAAACCAAAAGAGACCTACATAAATGGAAATGCCTTACCTTGCTCACGGAGAGGTAGACCAAACATTGTGAAAATGTCAATTCTATCCAAAGCAATCTACAAATACAATGCAATCCCAATCCAAATACCAACAGCATTCTTTAAAGAGATGGAAAAACTAGTCATTAACTTTATATGGAAAGAGAAGAGGCTCCAGATAAGTAAAACACTATTGAAGAAGAAAAAAGTAGGAGGACTCACACTACCTGAACTCAGAACCTACTATACAGCTGTGGTAGTTAAAACAGCCTGGTACTGGTACAATGACAGATACGTAGACCAATGGAACAGAATTGAGAACCCAGAAGTACATTCATACACCTACGGTCATTTGATTTTCGACAAGAGCCCAAAGTCCATCAAATGGGGAAAAGACAGCATTTTTAACAAATGGTGCTAGCAAAACTGGATGTCCATCTGCAAAAAAATGAAACAGGACCCATACCTCACACTACACACAAAAGCTAATCCAAATAAATCAAAGACCTAAGTATAAAATCAAAAACTATAATGATCATAGAAGAAAAAATAAGATTCGCATTAGAGGCCCTGACACACGACATTAACAGAATACACAGCATAACTAACAACACACAAACTCCAGAAGATAAGCTAGATAACTGGCATCTTCTACAAATTAAGCACTTATGCTCATCAAAAGACTTCACCAAAAGAGCACGAAAAGAACTTACAGATTGGGAAAAAAAATTTGGCTATGACAAATACAACAAAGTTCTAATTTTTAAAATCTATGCAAAAACCTAACAACTCTACAACAGAAAGACTAATAATCCATTTAAAAAATGAGCAAAGGAGATGAACAGACGCTTCACCAAAGAAGACATTCAAGTGGCCAACAGACACATGAGAAAATGCTCAAGATCACTAGCCGTTGGAGAAATACAAATCAAAACCACAATGAGACAGCATCTCATTCTGGCATTACTGGTACAAAACAGAAAGTAAATGTTGGAGAGGCTGCAGGGAGATTGGAACTCTGATGTACTGCTGGTGGGAATGCAAAATAGTACAACCATTTTGGAAAATGATATGGTGCTTCCTTAGAAAGCTAGAAATAGAAATACCGTATGATCCAGCAATCCCACTCCTAGGAATATATCCTAGAAAAATAAGAGTTGTCACAAGAATAGGTATATACATACCCATGTTCATTACGGCATTGTTCACAATAGCAAAAACGGAAAAAAACCTAGATGCTCAACAACAGATGAATGGATAAACAAACTATGGGACATACACACAATGAAGTACTATGCAACAATAAAGAACAATGATGAATCTGCGAAGTACCTCACAACATAGATGAATATGGGGGGCATTATGCTGACTGAAATAAGTCAATCACAAAAGGACAAATATTGTATGAGACCACTACTACAAAAACTCATGAAGACATTTACACACAAAAAGAAAAAATCTTTGATGGTTACAAGGGAGGGGTGCGGTAGGGATTGAAAAACACTAAATAGATCATAGATTAAGAGGTAATTTTGGTGAAGGGTAAGACAGTAAACAATACTGGGAAAGCCAGCACAACTTGTCCAAAGCAAGGTTATGCAAGCTCCATAAAAAAAAAAAAAATTTTTTTTTTTTTTTGACACATCCAAACTCCCTGAGGGACCAATTGCTGGACTGAGGGCTGTAGGGACCATGGTCTCAGGGAACATCTAGCTCAATTGGCATAACATAGTTTATAAAGAAAATGTTCTACGTTTTACTTTGGTGAGTAGCGTCTGGGGTCTTAAAAGCTTGTGAGTGGCCATCTAAGATACTCCACTGGTCTCACCCCATTGGGAGCAAGGGAGAATGAAGAAAACCAAAGACACATGGGAAAGATTAGTCCAAAGGACTAATGGACCACAACTACCACAGCCTCTACCAAACTGAGCCCAACACAACTAGATGGTGCCCAGCTACCACCACTGACTGCTTTGACAGGGATCACAATAGAGGGTCCCAGACAGAGCTAGAGAAAAATGTAGAACAAAATTCTAACTCACAAAAAAAGACCAGACTTACTGGTCTGACAGACTGTAGAAACCCCAACAGTAAGGTCCCCAGACACCCTTTCAGCTCAGTAATGAAGTCACTCCTGAGGTTCACCCTTTAGCCAAAGATTAGATAGACCCATAAAACAAAATGAGACTAAAGGGGCACACCAGCCCTGGGGCAAGGACGAGAAGCCAGGAGGGGACAAGATAGCTGGTAATAAGGAACCCAAGGTGGAAAAGGGGAGAGTGTTGACATGTTGTGGGGTTGATAACTAATGTCACAAAATATGCGGCATGTTTAATGAGAAGCTAGTTTGTTCTGTAAACCTTTACCTAGAGTACAATAATTAAATAAGTAAATAAAAAGGAAAATAGGAAACCAAGATAGAATTTAGAGTGTTGCAAGAACCATGTAACTAGAGTCATTTTGGGTTTTTCTCCCCTCTAAGAAAAAAGTATGGAATGCTTCAAGAATTTGGGTGTCATCCTCACCCAGGGGCCATGCTAATCTTCTCTGCATCATTCCTATTTTAGTATATATGCTGCCAAAGCAAGCACAGTCATTTGGGTTTTAAAACAACAAATTTGCCTGAGAAACAAACATAAGGTAGTAATGCAAATTGTACCCAATGTACACAATTATAGAAAAGCCTCCAGGCTCATTCATGGCTAGTAAGTGATGAAAGAAAATTGATAACCTAACAAATGTTAAAAGAGTCAGAAATTAAAAAAAAAAAAAAAAACAAAAAAACTCTGGTGGTGGTTGTAAAGGGGTAAGGGGCACTTTTTTTTTTTTTTTTTTATAAAACCAAATCTAAGAGGCTTGTCCTCTACAGTTTGGGAGAGAAAGGGGGTTAGCATCCCTGAATAAAATAAAATCCCTGGGTTTAGTCAGGCTACCTGTAGACACTTACAAAGCATTATTTAAACAGAGAGCTGGCTCTTGTGATACTTAATAAAAAATAAACTAAAAAAAAAAATAGCTGCTGTTTATTCCCAGAATCTTTTACCCCTGGCCAGGCCACCATACAATCCAAACGGTGCTCTCATTATATATATATAAATAATTATTACATATATTATATAAATAATTATTCTCAAGGCAGCACTACACAGCATAGAGCCGGAAATGACAGTCTCAGCTGACTAGTGTTCTCTAAAAAAAAAAATTTTAGATGTGACAAATGCCCTTTGCGTCTATCTGCACACCGTCCCATAACATTTGCAGACACTGAATTGTGCCAAGGAGTTTTGACAAAGCCTCACGTACAGACAGGTGTTTTTTCTTTCCTTTCTTCTTAAATAGGAGTGTGGGGTGGACAGAAGGTGGGGAGGTGTGATGGGGTGCCACAAGTACCACTGTGAGTCTTAGAATGTTTCCCAAATAGAAAAGGAATAAACATCATTAGAGAAAGGATTTCTAAAGCTGCCCAGCTTGTTTAAAAAACACATACAAAGAACCACAAAGGAAAATAACAAAGCAGTGCTCAATTCATTTTCCAAATCCCTCCAAGGGATTCAAATATTTAAAATAAAGCCCCACCACATCTCTAACCACAAAATAATATATCCCATTCCTAGTTTTTAGGATACCTCACACAATCTCACTCGTGCTGAGAGGCTGGCTCTCTGGCTTTCCCTAAATTATGGCCACAAAGGAACCTGGTTCTACTGCAGCCCTCAGAGCCAGGAGCCACACAGCGGGGATTCAGGAAGCTGAGGCTATTCTAACAAGGTCCTGCCAGTGGCAAAAACCCTTTGGTCAAGTTCAGTGTAGAAAGTGTATTATGGAGAACTCCGCTTTGTCTCACCTCTGTGTATGATCCTTAACAACAAAAGGACTTCCTTAGTTTGAACATTAAAAGACCTGTTACTTTAAAACACTAGTAACATATTTTAAAACAAGGTTGTGCCACAACATAGAAAAGGAAAAGCAAACTTATATGATACTCCTGTGGAATAAATGTGGAATATTGGGAGAGCACAATGTAAAAGCACATATTAGTCATGGTTTCACCAACAGTCAAGCATCTTACAGACTATTTCACACCAACAATCCTCAGCGTGTGTCTACACACATGGCACTACCAGTAAGAAATGCCGTCCTTGTTCTCTAACGTTACTGACCTGGACACCACGTGCACACCTCCTCACCTCCCAGGGCTTGCTAGACCATAGGCTGCAGTGTCCCTTTACTACTTGCTTGCCTTTATACTTCTTGGACCCTTGTCCCATTGGAAACACACTTTAACTATTTAAAAAAAAAAAAAATTAACACCACAAAACAAAACAAAAACCTTTAAAATCAGAGAACCATAAGTTCAAATCCCAATCCTACCACTCAACAGATCTGCTACTGATCTTTCCAAATGCTGTGACCTGTCACCAATTCTCTTGAAAGTCAAAGCCCAGGGATTCTTCTGTGATGAGCAGAGACCAGACTTTGCCAACTCAGACACTATCTCCACTCTCCCAGGCACTGATGATCTGAGACTCGCCAGTATCTTCCACTTTGGTCCTTGTTAAGGACCCCACACTCTATGCTACAGAGGTCCCCTGACACTCAAGTGTAATCAAAAACAAAGCAATGAAGCTAGCTAGTATTAATAGCATTTCCATTGACATTACTGTTAGTACTTATGCAGTGCTTATTATATTCCTGGGACTTTGCACACATTCTCTCATTTCATCCTAGCAAGAACCCTAGGAGCTGGGTACGATTATCACCCATTCTGCAGACGAGGAAACTTGGACATACCTTGCCTAGTGCTACAGCAGCTGGCTCAGGATTCAAACCCAAATAATCTGACTCCAAAGCTGTGTTTTTTCACTTCTACTAATTCAAAACAGTTGTGCTGGGCTGACTGAAAAGCAATGCCTTACTGTGAATAGTAAGTAGTTGGAAGAATGGGGAAAAATAAGAGAAAAGAAAAATAACATTTTATCAAGAATACTTAGTTATGAACAAGTATTGTGTGCCAATCAGTGTACTAACTACAGGGAGACAAAGCACAAAGCACTTTAGGTGACTAAATAATAGCTGAAGAGAGGCCACACTGTCACAATACATACTTGTCTATATGTGATAGAAGCTTCCAAGTTCTACCACAGTGTTTATCATACTGTAATATAATAATCTATTTTCACATATGTTTCCTTGTTAGGCTGAGGTCAGAGTCGCATTGACTATTGTATCTGCGGATCGTAGCACTGACTTGCACATAGCAGATACTCAGTGTTGAATGAATAAATGAAGAACACTTGAGTCGCAAGTTAATGTTTACAGATGCCAAACACAGGGATTTTCAGAGAAGGAATCAAATCGCAGACCACTGAAGCAGTAAAGTACCTTAAGGAAGTAGGTCTTTACCAGGATCATGGGTAGAATTTTAATTTGAGATGAACACTGATAGAAAAATGACAAACTGTCAGTTGCAGACCTTTCCACCTTCCCCACATAATGGTGTACCTTCTTTTCTCACCTGAACTTTTCAATTCTAGGAGCAAATGCTTAGAAAGGCGATATTTGTTTTGTTTTGTGTTTTCAGGAGCTGGGTTGAGATGATCTGAGACCAAAAAGCTATGAATAAAATATACAGTACATTTTGGCCAAATAATAAGAAATAAAATGGGTTATAATAAAATGAATTAAAAAGCTTATTCCAAGAAAGCAATCTAAATCTCTTTTCCAAGAATTGTCTCTTCCTATAACTGCCTGTGGAATCTCTATTATCTAGGGATATTCCGGCAGCCTTGTAATATAGACTTCTACCACTCCCTAATCCTACTGGATGTTTAAAGAGTTTCATGGTTCTCTGACTGTTGCTTTAAAAATGCTTTCTCATAAAGCACACACAGTGATGCTGCTGCAGCACCAATATATATTTTCAGAGTTACCCTTACCCAGGGATATTGGGATTATAATAGAATGTAATTTATTCCAACCTCAGAAGCATATTCAGAACAAGACATTACTCTTCTGTATCTATAATACATGATTTTCCTCATTAGATTTTGCTGGCACGATCTTCCCACCAGTATGCCTTCTTCCAATGACATCGTTTATATTCAATTGATTGTTTGTGGCACTCAATTTCTTAAAAGCTATTCTTAAATTAGGTGGCTGAGTTTACATATGCAGCATAATATCTGAAAAAAATTGAATTTTCATAATCTCCAGGGACCTGGAATTAGAAAATCAGAGAGCCCGAACTGGAAGGGATAAGGGAGAAAGTTAAGTATAATTGTTTTGCCTTTATTCGCATAACTGGAATCATCATTTTCTGTGCCAAAACCGAGGGTGCCTTAATGACCACAAGTTATTTCATTCCTCAATTTTATCTTTCAAACATTTTGGGACTATAATACTGAGTTAGCCTAGGGCAGGGGTTTTTTTTTGTATCATGAACAACACTGGAATTTTGATGAAGAATGTAGTTTTCTATTGCTGTCATAACAAATTTCTACAAACTTAGTGGTTTAAAACAACACACTTTATGACAATTCTATAGGTTAGGAAACCCCAGTGGTGTAGTGGTTAAGAGCTACAGCTGCTAATCAAAAGGTCCACAGTTCAAATCCACTAGGTGTTCCTTGGAAACCCCATGGGGCAGTTCTACTCCCTCCTGTAAGGTCACTATGAGTCAGAATCGATTCAACAGCAATGGGTTAGTGTTTAGGTTATAGGTCAGAAGTTTGGTACAGTCACCGGATGAAAATCAAGATGCCGGCAGGCCGAATTCATTTCAGAGGGCTCTAAGGGAGAATCCATTCCTGCTCGTTTGGGTTGTTGGCAGATGTCAGTTCCTTGTAGTTGTCGCACCAAGGTCCCCATTTTCTCACTGGCTGTAAGTTGAGGATCATGCCCACCTCATTCTTTGGTTCATGGTCACCTTCCTTCATCTTCAAAGGCAGCAGTGATGGCTCTGTACTTTTCATGCCATTTCTCTAATCCAACATTCTGCCTTCCTCTTCCACTTTTAAGGACTCATGACCAGAATGAGCATACTTGGATAATCTAGGGTACTCTCTCCATCTCGAGGTCCTTACCCTTAATAACATCTGGAGAGCCCATTTTGCCATTGAAGTTAACAAATTCACAGATACCAGGGATGAGAGCATGAAACTCTTTCAGAGGGGAGGGGGCATTTTTCTTCCTACCATACTTCTCAGAATAATTTTTATATGCATAAAACAAAAATACAAAATACATAGGATTTAAAAGGAAATCAATTATATTGAAATACAGTTAACAAATTTTATTCTAAAAGACAATTTTGTGATATAGTTTATATATGTGCTTCTTCATGAATACATTAAATAATAGGATCAAGTGATGGATCTACTACTATATTTTTCAAGCTATTTATGAGCATAAATGATATTGTGATTTGTTGACAAAACTAGAAATATGATATGAATATATGTTTGATTTCTATTGGTAACAAAGTCATGGGTACTGCCAATATATTATTGTTTGTTGCTTATGTTTATAATTGAAAGAAATGCTAAGTTTCAGTTTGAGATTAGTTTTAAAAAAAATAGATGTACAACCCTCCTCAAAGTTCACAGAACCCATGAATTTTTAACCCCTGAGTTCCCAGTACAGAAATCTTACAATTCTAATTTCACTGTTCATTTATTTTTCGTTATATCTTAATTCAGAATTCTGGGGCAGGTTTCCAGTTTTAGCTCCAACATGTAAAGAGCTTAGATGTCATCACTCCTATCCTTACAACAAGAAAAAAGCTAGACAAACTAAAATCAATGACTTTTCTTGGACTCATCAGAGAACCAAAGTTGCAGGGAAGCCACCACTCTGAACTCTGGACAGACGGGGGAATCCAGACAGTAACAGCCAAGATCATCTGGGGTGCAAGTTGCTGCAACCACAAACTGGTGGAAAGACCTAATTGGTAATTTTGATGAATTAATGCAGGCTGAGTGTGAACTAGCTTGAGAGTGAGAGACTCCTGGGGGCTGCAGTTTTAGGGGAGTCCCCATGCTTTGGTGCATTTTATTCCAGGAACCCCTCAAGGCTCACAGAGTGACAATCTGAGAAAAACTCCTTTTGAGAAATACATCTAGAGCCTTCTCCATAACAAAGACCAACTCTCCTGGGGAAAAGACTTTTAACATCTCACCCCCACTGAAGGAAGGCAAATCCTCCTACTCAAGTGTCCAACAGGGGCTAGAGGAGTCAGGGCTTCTGGGAAATAGATTGATAACTCAGCAATCAGGGAAGACAATAGGAAAAAATATACGTGACTAAAGGAATATTTGTGAAGTTCACAGTGCCTAGACACAGGCCCATTAAAAAATTGAGATTTAATCAGATGATTATAAAATACTCACCATCACCCACAATTTACCACCAGATCAACTAGGCTCCAGTGTAATAATAGCAGACTACAGATGAAAGAGCTGCAAGACACAGATTTTCTCCAAGAAGGAGTACTTAGGGAAGCCCAAAATCAAGAGACGAGACAAAAACACAAACACTAGAGGAATTTGAAATCTCTTACACCTATAACTACAGCAAACATTAAAAAAAAAGACCAAATCCTAGCCAGATTAACAAATTCTCACACTAGAAGTCAATTTAACTGAATTCCTATTACCTGATATAACATAATCCGACTTAACAAAACATTACAAGGGACACCAAAAGCAAGAAAAACACAGTTTAAAGAAACAAAGTAATCATCAAAAATAGACTCAGATATCACCTAGATGTTGGAATTATCAAAGAGAAAATTTAAAATAACTATGGCGCTCCTTGGAAACTCTATGGGGCAGTTCTACTCTGTCCTATAGGGTCACTATGAGTCAGAATCGACTCAACGGCACTGGGTTTTATGGCTAAATATATTAAGGGATATAACAGAAGAAGTAAACAATATGAGTAAACTTTGGAAAAGTAAACAAGATGAGTAAAATTTGGAAACTGGTGGTGGTTGTACAAGATAATGAACATAATATTGAGTTGTACAGGTAAAAAATGTTGGAATGGCAAATATTTTATTACATATGTACTTACCATAATAAAAAGGAAAAAAAAAAGTTGGCAATGTAAGCGGAGAGATGGAAACCCTAAGAAAGAATAAAAAGGAAATGCTAATAATCAAAAACTATGTAACCAAAATGAAGAATACCTTTGACGGGCTCATCAGTAGACTCAGTGTAGCCCAGGAAAGAACAGTGAGCTTAAAGATAGGTAAATGAAAACTTCCAAACTGAAATGTGAAGGAAAAAAAAAAAAAAGAATGAAAAAAGCAGAACAGAATATCAAGAACTGTGGGACAAATTCAAAAGATAATACACACTAGAATACAAAAAGAGAAAAAAAGAATGGGAGCAGAAAAAATATTTGAAGTAATAATGGTTGTTATGGATTGAACTGTGTCCCCCAGAAATGCGCGTCAACTTGGCTAGGCCACGATTCCAAGTATTGTGTGGTTGTCAACCATTTTTGTGATCTGATGTAGCTTTATTCATAACTTCCAAAACCTGGAAGCAACCAAGATGTCATTCAATAGCCCATTAAGACTATTTCAGATTTCTCACCTTCAGAAACACATCAGACGCAATGAAATATTACTCAACAATAAAAAGAAATAAGCTATCAAGACACAAAAAGTCATGGATGAATCTTAAATGCATACCGCTAAATGAAAGGAGTTAATCTGAAAAAGCTACATACTGCATGATTCCATTATTTGACATTCTGGAAAAGACAAATCTGTAGAGAGAGTAAACAGATCAGTATTTCCCAGGTACTCAGGATGAAATATTTGAATGGGTGAAACACAGGGAATTTTTTTACGGCAGTGATACTATTCTTTATCATAGTACAATGATAAATACGAGACATTGAGCATTTGTGAAAACCCAGAGAATTTTACAGCACAGAGGAAAGCTTAATGTGCCTAAATTTTTAAAATTTTATTTAGGAGGTTGGAGGACCACAGGATAGAAAGAAGAATGTGACAAAAGAATCTGAATGTACTACAAATACATGAAGCAACCTCACTGAAGTGGGAAGGGGAGTAAGGTGCTGACCTAAGTAACTCTGGAAAGATAAGGGTAAGAGAACTGTATGTAAGCACTGTATTCTAGTTGATTAAGTTGTTTCCACGGAGATACAAGTTAACATTTCTGAAACCACTATACACGTGTGCTGGGATTGAACAATTAAGTAAATAGGTGGTACGTGGTGGGAGCTAGGGGGATGATGGAGTGGGAAGGCACAAATAAGCAAGGGGAGGAGACTAGAATGATCCATGTGGTAATAGATTAGAGATATCAGCATGCACTAACCTTTAGCTTAATATAAAGATGATTATACATAGAAATATTTATAGACATACGTGAATACACATAGATATCCTTGATCTGTAGCTGTGAGAGTGCCTAAAAGCAATGAGACCCCAGTAGCATTAACATACCTGGGACTCATATCTTGTTTTCTAATATCATTTTCCAATAAAAGTAACCAACCCTTCTTAGAGAAAGGGCTGATTCTAGAACTCGGTCAGGATATACACATGATGAACTGGGAGCAGCTTGTAGTGCAAGAAAGTAAGAAACAAACAAAAAAACACAATATGAGGATATTTTAAAAAGAGGCAGGAACCAATAGAAACAATGCCCAATGGCCAAAACTGGAATAATTTGAATAATAAAATAAAGTACTATCTATTATAGCCAAAGCATAAAATAAATATCCATGAGTTAATACTGATATAAATCAATGATTTAATAAATACATAAATGAAAGGATAGAAAAAAATCTCCTATGTAGAAGGATTTTGAATAATTTTATAGATACTCCATCCTTAAGGAGGCGAAACATAATTTTCCACTCCTTAAGTACGGGCTGTGTATAATGACTTTCTTCCGAAGACTATAGTGTGGAAAGGAAGAGAAAAAAGAGTAACTTTACAGCAGAGAAACCTAGCAAACATTACCTCAAGCCAGGCGATCAGGATTAACACCAACAGTGATAAATCATACTGATGCGATATTATGAGAATGGTGCTTTATCTCTGTACTGGCATACCTTGGAGATATTGCAAGTTCAGTTCCAGACCACTGCAATAAAGCAAGTCACACAAGTTTACTGGTTTCCCAATGCATATAAAAGTTAATTAAAAAATAGTTCATTGCTAAAAAATGCTAACTATCATCTGAGCCTTCAGTGAATCATAACCTTTTTGCTGGTGGAGGGTCTTGCCTCGATGTTGACGGCTGCTGACTGATTATGGCAGTGATTGCTGAAGGTTTAGGTGGCTGTGGCAATTTCTAAAAATAAGGCGACAATGAAGATTGCCACATCCACTGACTCTTGCTTTCAGGAGAGATTTCTCTATAGCATGTGATGCTGTTTGATAGCATTTTACCCACAGTAGAACTTCTTTCAAAACTGGATTCAATCCTCTCAAATCCAACTGCTGTATTATCAACTAAGCTTATGCAATATTCTAAATCCTCTGATGTCATTTCAACAACGTTCACAGCATCTTCACCAGGCGTAGATTTAATCCCAAGAAACCACTTCCTTTGCTCATTTATAAGAAGCAACTCCTCATCCATTTAAGTTTTATCATGACATAGCAGCAATTCAGTCACATCTTCAGGCTCCACTTCTAATTCTAACTCTCTTGCTGCAGTTGCTTCCTTCGCTGAAGTTTTGAACTTCTTAAAGTCACCCATGAGGGTTGGAATCAATTTCTTCCAAATTCCTGTTAATGTTGATATTTTGACCTTCTCCCATGAATCACGAATGTTCTTAATGGGTCTAGAATGGTGAATCCTTTCTAGAAGTTTTCCAATTTTACTTTGCCCAGATCCATCAGAGGAATCACTATCTGTGGCATGTACAGCCTTATGAAATGTATTTCTTAAATAAAAAGACTTGAATGTTGAAATTACTCCTTGATCCATGGGCTGCCAAATGGATGTTGTGTTAGCAGTCATGAAAGCAAAATTAATCTCCTTGTCAATGAGCAGTAATATTTTGAAAGGGAATATTTTTTTTCTGAGCAGTAGGTCTCAACAACAACAAAAAAAAAACCCAGTGCCGTCGAGTCCGGTGGGCTTAAAATACTCAGTAAACCATGTGTGCTGGCATCCAGACTTTGTTGTTCCATTTACAGTGGACTTCAAATACTCAGTGAACCATGTGTGCTGGCATCCAGACTTTGTCGTTCCATTTATAGAGCACAGGCAGAGCAGATTTAGAATAATTCTTAAGGGCCCTTGGATTTTCAGGATGGTAAATGAGCATTGGCTTCAACTTAAAGTCACCATCTTCATTAACACCTGACAAGACAGTCAGCCTGTCCTTTGAAGCTTTGAAGCCAGGCATTGACTTCTCCTCTCTAGCTTTGAAAGTCCTAGATGGCATCTTCTTCCAATACGAGGCTGTTTCATCTACACTGAAAATCTGTCATTTAGTGTAGCCACCTTCACCAATTATCTTAGCTAGATCTTCTGGATAACTTGCTGCTTCTTCACCTTGCACTTTTATGTTATGGAGACGGCTTCTTTCCTTAAGCCTCATGAACCAACCTCTATTAGCTTCAAACTTTTCTTCTATGGCTTCCTCACCTCTCTCAGCTTCCATAGAATTGAAGAGAGTTAGGGCCTTGCTCTGGGCTAGGCTTTGGCTTAAGGGAATGTTGTGGCTGGTTTGATCTTCTATCCAGACCACTACAACTTTCTCCCTATCAGCAATAAGGCTGTTGCACTCTCTTATCATTCCTGTGTTCACTGGAGAAGCACTTTTAATTTCCTGCAGCAACTTTTCCTTTGCATTCACAACTGGGCTAACTATTTGGCACAAGAGCCTTAGCTTTTGGCCTATCTTGGCTTTTGACATGCCTTCCTCATTAAACTTAACTATTTCTAGTTTTTGATTTAAAGTGAGAGACATCTACTCTTCCTTTCACTTGAACACTTAAAGGCCATTGTAGGGTTATTAACTGGCCTAATTTCAATATTGCCATGTCTCAGGGAATAGAAAGCCTGAGAAGAGGGAGAGAGGCAGGGCAAAAGCTGGTCAGTAGAGCAGTCAGATCATATACAACATTTAGTGTTTAAATTTACTGTCTTACTTAGGCACATTTTGTGGTGCCCCCAAAACAATCATCAAAGATCACAGACCACCATAAATGACATAATAATGATGAAAAATTTGAAATATTGTGAGAATTACCAAAACGTGACACAGAGACATGAAGTGAGCACATGCTGTTGGAAAAATGGCACGCACAGACTTGCTTGACACCGGGTGGCCATAAACCTTCAATTTGTAAAAAAAAAAAAAAAAAAAGTATCTGTGGAGCACAGTAAGGAGGTATGCCTGTCATGTCCTCCCAAAAACACATGACCTCAGTCTAACTATGAAAAAAAGAAAAAATCTGACCAGTAATCCTCAAAACTCTCAAGGTCATGAGAAATAAGAAAAGTCTGGGAAAATGTCACAACCAAAGGTAGCCTAAGGAGATATGACTACTAAATGTAATGTGGTATCTTAAATGTGATCCTGGAACAGAAATAAAGACATTAGGGAAAAACCAAGGATATCTGAATAAAGTATTAGCTTTAGTTAATAACGGGGTACTGACAGTGGTTCATTAATTGTGCCAAATATATCATAATAATGTAAGATGTTAATAATCAGAGAATGTGGTGTGCTGTACAGGGCCGCTCTGTACTTTCTTTTCAATAATTCTATAATTCAATAACTGCTCTAAAATAAAAATTTTGTTAAAAAAAAAAAATTCTAGGACTGCCCAGTATCAATAAGAAACAAAAGATTCCATATCATGAACTGCTCTGGCCTGCCTTGATTGAAACTACATTGGGAACAAGTCATAATAGGTCACTTCTGATGACTCACTGATTACTACCATGAGGAAATCTCAATTATCTGAAGTAATTTCTGTTCCCAGTTCCTCAAGCCTTCGAGAGATATTTGGTTATTATCATAGAATAACTCATCAAGGAGATAATGACCCATCAAGGGCTAACGTCTTTAAGTGTGAGTTAACAGGGAACTACATTTAGAAAATCCATTCTTTGGAGTCAAATTTATACTTCCATTATCATGGAATTTAGTCATTTGTATGCTTGTATGAGGTTTCCCTTAATTACCTAGTGTGGCCTCTATCTAAAAAAAAGATAATGTGCATAACTTCCCCAAAACTTTCTTCAAACTTTTCCATTTGTAGCTGGATTAATCTGATATTTTAATAAATATTTTTTATGTAGAATGCATTTAGGTTTAGCAATGAGCTGCACAATATTCCTAATTCAAATCAATTAATTTAGAGCCTTATCGCTCACCTGTCATCAAACACTAATAAATTCCAAAAGGACTAAAGATTGAAATATAAAATAAAACCATAGACATGCTAGAAGAAAATATGAAAGAATATCATTTTTATACTGAAATAAGAAAGTTAATTATAATTCATAAGCCAAAAGAGAAAATGATAATACATTTGACTACTTCATAAAAATTTCACATTTCCATAAGGCAAAAAATTATCATAAATTAAGTAAAAAGAAAAATGGTGTTTGGAACAAATGATTTAAAATTCCTAAAAATCAGGGCTGATTTCCTTAGCACACAGAGTGATGCTTCAAATTGTTAAGAAAGAGACAATAAATACTTTCTAAAACATAGGCGAAGGCCATGAACAGACAGCTCAGAGGAAAGAAATGCATATGGATTTTAATTATTTTTAAAAATTTAACTTTTCCGACAAGTAAAATGTCAGCTTACATTACAATGAGAACTCTACTACTGTAAACTCATCAGTTTTTCAAAGATAAAAATGTATTTGAAAATATACTATCTTGGCAATGATATGGAACCAGTATTCTCATACATCGCACTTTCATGGTATGCAACTGAGAAAAATTTTAAATATATGTACCTTTTGATTTAGAAATTCTACCTACAATAATTTATCAAAAATATATACTCACATTCTCATACAAAAATAAAAGAATATTTATTATAATGTTCGTAATCACAAAAAGTAAATCAACATCAAGGCCCATTATTAAACTGGCTTAGTAAGTTTAATGAAATTACCAGTATCTATGTAATGACATGTAATACTTTCTAAGATATAGTATTAAGTGAAATATGTGTATGTGTATAGTAAGCTACTACTTTTGTAAAATAAAAGAAATACAGATGCACACACATTCACATACACGTGTGTATATGTATGCATATGCTTGTGAAAACACAGACTATCTCTGGATCTAGCAAAAGTGATTGTTTCTGGCTAATAAGCCAGGGGACCAGGAGGGAAAAGTAGAAAGATGACTTACTTTCCATTGTATACCAGTTGGGACTGTTTCATTTTTTTAATATAGTATATTTAAAAATAAAAACAATATTTTAAAGATTTTGAATTAGCATGCTGCCTCCATTAACTATTAACTTGGATATACTTTAAAAGCACAAGATTCGTATTTTTATGTAGACTATGTTTTAGAGCTGCAAACATTGTCTGCCTTGATGTCAAGAAGAAAGGATTTGATAAGTCAATACCAGTGACATCACTAGGGTTGGTGTCACCCAGTGTGGTAACTCATGGCATCACCCTCCCATGGACCTCCTCCAACACCAGAACACAGACTACTTAGTAATGCTTTTTGTACTAATGTTACTCGAAAATTGTATTTCCCATATATCACTCCTTCTTTTCCTTTAATTACTGCTTCATTCTCAAAAAAGTTATTGATATAGGTTCACAAATACTAATTACCAAATTATTGTAGCTAAAATACCAGAAAATTTGATGAAATCAGCAATTATAAAAACACTGGCAGCAATGAAGACAACAGCGCATGGTTGTAGCAGCTGCAGATGAAATCACGTGATTCAAAGCAGCATTGTAATTGGGTAATACTGACAGCTCCGGCTGGGCGTATTAGAAAGTTCAAAAAGTAAATCAGCATAGGGTTTTAGCCTTGCAGGTATATTGATGTGTGTAAGCTGGGCTTACAAAAAATATTTTTGTTGTTATAACTAACTACAGGGATATTTTTATAGACAGTCATTTTGGTGTCACCCCTTCTGACAGTGTCACCCAGCACCCCCATTGTGATGCCACTGGTCAATAATACTTTAGGGTAATGATTTTTATACTATATAATGTATTAGTCAAGCTAGCTTGGCTGGATTATGCTCACACTGCTTGACCTACGATGTAGTCCATTTTAGGTCAGCCTCAGGCTTTGTTTCACAACATCCTCTCTCAGTGACTTAAACTAATGGTGGCTCCATCATCTGAACCATCATGAAGGACCTTGGCTATAGGTTGGGAACATGACAAACTGTACAGTGGTTCTTAAAGACTTCTACCTGGTAGCATTATAGATCACATTCACTCATATTTCTATGGCTAAGGCAAATTGCGTGGCCATGCCTAACTCCAAAGGATGGAGAAGTGTATCGTACCATTCTCCAGGAAAGTGGAGAACCCAAAACCAGAACATTGGTGATCAAGCCCTTAAATTTAAATGGCACCTGTATCTTTAATCCTATCTACTACTGCCTCCTTTAGAATCTTGTTTCATAGGTTGTTAATCATTCTAAAGTTTCCATCTCTCCCTTTCTACTGGCTCCAACTTCTCAATTTAAAACACAATAAATTCCTCTTCCTTTCTAAAGTGCACCAAAAATAATCTCCCTTCACTTCTAGTCCCCATCTAGCTATCACTCTATTTCTTCCTTCCATTTTTTGTCCAAACTCCATAAAGATATAGTCAAGATTCCTTGTTTTTACTCTCTCAGCTTCCATCCACTTCTCAGCCATTACAATCTGGCTTCCACCACCTCCACTCTATAGAAAATGATGTCCCTAAGAACACCAATGTCTTTCTAATTATAAATTCTGATAGATTTTCTTATTAGAAAGATATTGATCTCCAGGGGATATGCCTAGATCATAACATGTATGACTTCATGCCTTCCCCAAACCTTCATTTGAAACTGTATTTGAAAAGATGCTGGTAAATTATGGACTGAGAATTATGCCATTGGATGTCCTTTTTTTCAGAGCCGTTCTAAGAAAGACACTTGGGAAATTCTTGACTAACAACAGAGCTAAGTATCATTAACTCTCAATTTTTCAAAAACCGATTACCTCGTGTGAGGATTTTCCAGGCCTTTTGATTGTTCTGCTTCAGGCTATTTAATTGCTCATTAGAGAGTCGAAAAAGGAAGGAGACGAGTCAACCACATCTGCCACTTGTTAGTGCCTGTAGTAAAAATTTATTAGTAAAGAGACTGAAACCATGGACTAAAAGAGGAATTTCATTTTCATATTATCCCAAGACCTCATTATCACAGGCACTGGAACGTGGGATCTATTCAGCCCACATTTTCCTAAGGACTAATTTTTTTAAATTCCCAATTGTCATCACTTGGACTCTTTATAAATACAGGCATACATATTTAATGTGCATTAGGCATCCTAATCGTCCCTAATATAGGCAAATGTATGAATTACTGCATTTCTAACCAATGACAGCTCTGAGCATGTACCTTGTAGTCAAGGGTCAAGTAGTTGAAACAATCGTAATCAACATAATTTAACTTGATGAGGGTTTTTTTTTTTTTTTAGAAATTTGCTCTAACATAATCTTTGTGTAGAAATGTAAATTTGTAATTGTAACTTTTGCTTCTCTTTCTCTCTTTACAAACTGCTGTAACCCGCTGCCATCAAGCCAATTCCAACTCATAGCAACCCTACAGGACAGACTAGAATGACCCCATGGGGTTTCCAAGACTGTATCTTTACGGAAGCAGGTTGTTGCCTCCTTCTCCCGAGAGCAGCTGGTGAGTTTGAACCACGGACATTTCAGTTAGCAGCCCAGTGCTTAACAGCTACACACCAAAAAGCCAAAACCAAAACAAAACAAACCCGTTGCCATCAAGTCAATTCCAACTCATAGCAACACTATAGGGCAGAGTAGAACTGCCCCATAGAGTTTCCAAGGAGTGGCTGGTGGATTCAAACTGCTGACCTTTTTGGTTAGCAGCTGAACACTTAACACTGCACCACCAGGGCTCCCACTGCACATTAAACCCAAACCCACTGCCATTGAATCGATTCCGACTCATAGTGACCCTATAGGACAGGGTAGAACTGCCCCATGGAGTTTCCAAGGAGCGCCTGTTGGATTTGAACTGCCAACCTCTTGGTTAGCAGTAGTGCTCCTATAAAGCTAGGTATTTCTGACTCACATCCCTTGACAATATTTACCTGGTCATACTGTTAGATTTTATTCAGCCTGGTGCTATCTACCTAATACTCGGAAACATTTATGGATTATATCTATCAGGTCAGTTTTAAGAAGAACTACATTCTTTGATTCAATTATGAGGCTCATAGTGCTTTGAAGAAACCTTGTTGACAATCCAATTTAACAGAGTCAATTAGCTCTGGTTAAATGACCTTTCAAAGTTACGGCATATCTCAAAGGTCAAGCTAAATTGCAAAGATTGAATCATTTTTCACATGACCATTTTCACATTTTTCCCTGGCTTTTTGTTTTGCTTTGCTTTGTCAGAAGCTGCTGTTCAAACTTTCACATAGAAACCATCTAGTAAAAAAATTAGAGGTTGTATCAAAACTTCATATTCTAGATTGTTTTATTTTATTGTTGTTAGGTGCCTTCGAGTCGGTCCTGACATTCTGTATTAGTGCTTTCTGCCTCATCTCACAAGTGCCTGAAAATAGGCTAATGAAAACACTCTTTTCCTTGGACCCTATGATACAAGGAAATGACTTTTTTTTTTTTTAATCTAATAAGGGAAAATATTATAAATTTCTGTACAGGTGGTCAGTCTTTTATGACTTAAATTGTTTCCTTAGTTGCTACTTGTCCATAAAATATGAATGTAGAACATTGACTCTGGTGGAAAAAATAATATGTATCTGCTTTATTTAACTAAGAATAATTTATTTTTTAAAAAGAAAAACATAAAAAATAATGCCCTTTTTAAAAAGTCCAAATTAATTTATAATGTACACAAGTCTCAACAGTTTTTCATGTTAAAGTATAATTACTATTTGAGCCATTTTATTAGTATAACCTGAAAAGTTGATTAGTCCTGAAGCCATTCTGAAGAAATGGTGAGTCAAAAATATCAGAAATTATTTGATAGTCCAATAAAGTACATGACCACATCTTTTCTTATTTAATAACTTTGGGGAATAAGAAAACTTCATTACATTTTTTTCAGGGGGTTTGTATACTGTTTGTATGTCCATATTTGTCAGCAGAAGGGTTACATCAGAAACTGAAGGTCCAGGAAACATAGGCTGTACTAACATAGCTAAATTCTACATGTTTAATAGAAGCATGGTAGACTTATAAAATTTTTGTTCAAGACTGAAAATATCTATTTGAGGTATCCACTAAATCATGATTTTGACTTTTTATTGTGCTTTCATTTTTAACTTTTTAGTGAGATATAATAAACAGAAAAGTGTACAGATCATAGTTGTATAACTCAGACTTTCCACAAATTGAACACACCTGGATATCTACTACCTAGCTTAAGAAACAGAATATTAAAAAAAAAAACCAGTGCCGTGGAGTCGATTTCCGACTCATAGCAACCCTACAGGACAGAGTAGAACTGCCCCACAGTTTCCAAGGAGCACCTGGTGGATTCAAACTGCCGACCCTTTGGTTAGCAGCCATAGCCCTTAACCACTACACCCCCTTAAAAGGCTGTCTCGTGGCCCCTTCCTGTCACTACCCTGCCCCAGGGTAGCCACTCTCCTTACATCTAACATCATAGATTAGTTTTACTAGTGTTTGAAATTCATATAAATGGAATCATACAGTATGTACTTTTTCATGTCTGGATTCTTTCATTCAACATTATTATTTTTGTGTGTATGAAACTCATCCCTGTTGTCGGATGTAGCTGAAGATAATTCATTTTCATTGCTGTACAGGCATTTCACTGTGTTTACGTACGACAATCCTCAGTTCTACTGTTGAAGACATTTGGCATATTTCCAGTTTGGAGCTATTACAAATAGAACTGCTACAAATATTTAAAAAACAAAAACGAAACAAACCCATTGCCATAGAGTCAATTCTAACTCATAGTGACCGTATAGGACAGAGTAGAACTGTAGCATAGGATTTCCAAGGAGTGACTGGTGGATTCCAGTTGCCAACCTTTTGGTTAGCAGCCAAACTCTTAACTACTGCACCACCAGGGTTCTCATAAATACAATACCTTTTCTAAATACTTTTTCCTGTAACTTCACATCCTTTCTCCATAAAATAAATAGTACCTCAAATTTCTAAATGCACTGAAAGGAATAAAAGCTATAACACTATTCTTGTGTGTGTATTTCAGGGAGTACATATACTCATTTCTATGGGTCACAAACATAAGAGTTACACTGCTGGATCATACGGTGTGCATATATTCAGCTTTATAGATACTGTCAAGTAGGTTTCCGAAATATTTTATAGCAGTTTACACCCCTATTAGCAGTACATGAGTCTTCCAGTTGTTCCATGTTCTTAGCAGCACTTGGCATTTTCTGCCTTTTTCATTTTAGCTCAATCAATATTAGTTCTTATCTAAATCCCCAGTGGAAACAGTGAAGTGAAAAAATCAAATAAATATTAAAAAAAAAAAAAAACTGCCCTTGAGTCGATTCTGACTCATGGTGACCCCAAATACTACAGAGTAGAACTGCTCCATGGGGTTTTCTTGGTAGTAATCTTCATGGAGGCAGTTTGCCAGGCCTGTCTTCCACAGTGCTGCTGGATAAGTTTGAGCTAGGTTAGCAGCCAATCAAAAACTGCTTGTACCACCCAGGGACCTTAAGTAAATATTACTACCACACAAATATTTGCTATTACAAGAAATAAAATGGGTATAGAAATTTGTATTCAATGTTTCTTCAAAAATAACAATAAACTTGCAAGGTATCTTTTCTGTGATGCTAAGAGAGGCATTCATAATCTATAAGAATTTATCAGATTAATATGGCATTTAGCAACTATACACGTCTTCCACCTTGTAACATAATTTGTATGAGTTTATAGAAAGTAGAAAAAATGAAACCAAAGAAACTAGAATACTATAAATAGATTTCCTTAAAAATCTTTCCTTCTAATAGAATTACATATTTGAAAGTCCAAATAGTTTCATTCATTCATTCATATTTGCTATTGGCAGGAACTGTGTGTGCTAAAGATACACAGTCAAATAAGTTATGATCTCTATTCTCGAGCCACTGAAGCCTAGTAGCAAGTATGAACAAGTAATTTAACAACAACAGTGGAGAGTAACACATGTTGTGGTGAAGACATGCACACGGTACTATCACAGCACAGAGCTACTAAGGGTGGAGTGCGGTCATTTCAAGGTAACTTCCCAGAGGTAGTGAAATCCAATTTGATCTAGGAAGGAAAAATAGGAATTAGCTATAGCATGACTTTGTGGAGGGGTCTTCTAACCACAGAAGCAGAGTGCTCAATACTACCCATCTGATAATGGAATTCCCATTACTATATTCCTCCAGGGACTGGAAATGCAGAGATAGTCAAGTCCAAAATCTTTTCTTATAATAAACCAATAATCCCCTGAAGCTTTTGCCCATTGGTTCTAGTTCTACACTTCCAGGCAACAGAAGAGAAGTCTAAATACTTTTTCTGTAGTTTCACATCCTCCCTCCATAAAACAAAATAGTATCCTTAATTTCCAAGTGTATTGAAAGGAATAAATACATAATAGAGAGAAAAGAATATTGCCCTAAATAAATACAATAATCAAAAAGAAATATGACAAAGACATCCTAGACAATCTATTCTGAGGAAATGGCATTCATGTGCTCTGTTTTCTTTTTTGAGGAGATCTCTGGCACGTCGGACAGGAAGAGACAACCGAGGGGAAAAATCACAATCTAACAAAAGCTTAATGTCCTCTCCAGGAAGAAGAAAATGGTTCCAAGTCATTAAGGACAGATAGGCATTCCATAAAAGCACAAGAATTTGATTGAGAAAGATTACTTCATTCACATGTACTCCTGCAATTATTAATACAATAATAAAGATGTCAAATTACCTTTACGATAATTTCCAAAATGTAAACTAAAGCTACCTTCTAGCCCAAAGAGCAGTATTGAATTGTTCCAGGCATATTAACTTCCCACAGATGTGGCAAGGTCAGAGTTTTTGTTCTGAAAAGAAAAATAGGCACAAGGGATTTTCATGTTTCTTTCTGTTTACCGACATTGAAATTATCTGATGGAGAGATGTTTATTGGAAGACACACAGACATAGCACAATTCATGTTCAGGGAGATGAACTTCTTTCAATTGCAAAAGTCAATGGCATTTCACAAATGTTCACAGCACTCTATTGCCTTCCTGAATAGACATTTCTGCTAATGAAATGAGTCAGAGTTCCATGAAGTATTGATGACACAGATAAATAACAAGTTTTTTCAAATAGTCCCCAATGTCATGATACTTTAAGAATTGATTGCTGTTGCACCTTTTGGAACTACCTTCTTTTGCATATTTGTAACTTTTTTCTCACAAATGTATACTTACACAAGTGGAGCAAAAGGTGTGAAATCACCACCTTTGAGGGATTTTTGAAAACCAATAGGATTTCATTGTAAATTGAACAAATACATGAATAAATTTTAAAAAATTCTGTGAGTCATAAAGAGTTCAGACGGGAAGTTTGATTGAAAAGGTAAAAAGAATTGATCTTTTTCTCATACACAGTTATGGAGGAAAAATATCTGACCTGATATTGTCAAAGAGTCATATTTTTCACAATTTGAGTGGGAAGATACAAATTTTAATTAAGGAAAACAAATAGAATTTTAGGTTACTTCCTTGAATTTTGGATACTTTCTTCTTAAGTGACAGAATATTTAGTAGAATGAGACATGTTCATTAATAAGAATACTAAACACTTGACCTCTCTCACTTTATCAAAATTTTGGATTTTTTTTTTTTTTTTAGGATTAAATTCCTAGTTAAATGCCTGTCCAATCCAAACATCCAGCATCACCTACCTAGTTATAAACAAACACCAACACAAATCTTAAAAGAGCCTAAAAATATTTCAGTTTTTATTTTAAAATTTGCTTTGTGGAATTTCATTTAGCTGCAATAATATCCATGTATCAAAAATGAAAAATAACCAAAAGAAGAAGCTGTCAAGCACACATTGAAATTTTATTATGTTGTTTATTCTACTGAAAAAAACTATACTTACATGGACTGGAAAAATAAACTTACACCTCAACACATTTTTTTCTATAATAAACTTTTTGTTCACTCCTTTTATAATTTTTTAATTTCCTAAATGATTTGGCATGATTTAGAATAAAAGCATACAAATGAACCCAAAACTACTAACTCATGTTTAAAGATTTTAAAAGAACTGTAGCAGAAGAACTAAGGAGAAAAATTACATGAAGTCTTGACCAGGGAAAAATATAACAGGTGACCTCAAATTTTAGCTCTAAATTTGTAGCAATCCAGGTCAAAGGACAACAGATGAATACATATCGCTCATCATCTAGCTGACAATGAACTCTCTGGGAGAATTCTGAGTTCTTGGAAGAGTTTGTCGCAAGGATTTTTACAAGAAGTTTTGGACAAAGCTAGCATTACAAAGAAAAAGTAACAGAAAAGTTTCCTACTATATCAGGCCATCTATGAAACTTAAGGGTACAATATTTAAAGAGTCCAACAATGAAAATTCTAAAGAGGATCAAAAAGATATAGCCAGCTTATGTAACTTTTTGATGTTCAAGCACATATTAAAATTGAGAATACAATAAGAGCTTGGGTTTTTTTGTTTTGTTTTGTCTTAATTACAACTATGCACAGTAATGGTCAACATGAATCCAATCCCCAAAACATGGAAATTGATCCAGTCCTCACATTCCCACTCCTCCATCCTGGTCCTCCACAGCATTCCCTCCCTGGCCCTAGCCACCTAGACCTGAGTCAGAGCTTACAAGTTAAAAGGGCACCATCCTTCAGACTGTGAAACAGGCAGATGCCAGCCACAAGTTTGGGGAGTCCATATGACACCCCAAGCTTTTGACCTGCTAGACAAAAATTCAGGATTGGTTTCTCACTACCTCTCTGGATTCAATAATTCACTGGAATGACTCACAATTCATGGAGAATATACCATACTTATGACTACAGATTTATTATAGTGAAAAAGGATATAAATAAAGAGATATGTAGAGCAAGGGCTGAGAAAATTCTCAATGCGAAGCTTCCAGGTTCCAACAGATGTCCTACCATCCCGAGAGCCGATGTTCTCATCAACCAGGAAGCTCTTTGAGACTTAGTGTTAAGGACATACATTGGCCAGTCCTGCATGAAAGGCTAAATCATGCCTCCCGAGGATAGTTGATATCAGCTCCCAAAACCTACTGCCATGGAGTCAACTCTGACTCATAGCAACCCTATAGGACAGAGTAGGGTTTCCAAGGAGCAGCTGGTGGATTTGAAATGCTGACCTTTTGGTTAGCAGCCGCAGCTCTTAACCACTGCACCACCAGGGCTCCACTGGCCTCCCAGGTGAGTCTTTCCTGGTCTGGCCAGCTCCCATTTACCAGCACAAATTCTCAGGTGTCACCTGTAAGTCCCAGACAAAGGCACTTGATACTCCAAGGGTTATCTCTCCAGAGCCAAGGACAAAAGCCACCATAAAAAGGGGCAAAACTAGGTCCTTTACCCCACAAAGTGTTTTTCAGTATTTCCAGTGGCAATAATTTCATGTCACAAGCATGAAACAGAATTGAAACCTCACATTTTATCTTATAAATCTATGATTGCATTTTATTTTATATTTTGACACGGTAATAATGTTCTGCTATCTAAAGTAAAATGGATCATTCAGGAGGTATGTTATACTAATCCTGTGTCATAATGAAACCTCTGTCAAAACATAATATATTCCAGAAAGACACACATAATTCAGGCTAAGAAATATAGATTTATTAAAGAGTCTCTTTCTCACCCAGTTTTGACAAAACTTTTCACAGAAGGGTGGTTACCAGAGACATAGGATTGCCTAGTGGTTAAGGGTCCAGCCTCTGGACACTGACTGGTCAAACTGCCTGAGTTCATGGCCCAAGCATACCACTCCCCAGCTGAACAACAGTAGACTAGTTATTTACCCTTTACAGCAATCTATTCCTCTTTAAAATAAGGTTGATGATGACAATAATTGTATTTACCTACTAAGGCAACTTGTTTAACACAATACCAGGTATCTAGCACATATTCTCTCAATGTCAGAGGCACTCAAGGTTCCTTATAGAAAGGAACATTATAGATTACATATAGAGATGAGAGAATACACAGAAAGTTAATGTATTCTAGATACAGGCATTGTCTTAGTTATCTAGCATTGCTATAGCAAAATTCGAGCGGGTAGCTTTAACAAACACAAATTTATTTTTTCACAGTTTTGGAGCCTACCAAAAGTCTGAATATCAGGGTGCTGGCTCTACAGGAAGGCTTTCTTTCCCTGTTGGCTCTGGAGGAAGTCCTTCTTCCTTGGTACGTTGGTAATCTTCATGTGGCTTGGCGTCTATCTTCTCCTACCTCTGCTTACTTTTCTGTGCTTCTCTGCTCATTTTATATCTCAAAGATGATTGGCTTACAACACACCCTACATTGATACTACCTCATTAGCATGACAAAGAAAACCCATTCCCAAAAGAGATTATAGCCACAGGTACAGGGGCTAGGATTCACAACACAATTTTTGGGGGGACACAATTCAATCCATAACAGGCATGTACATGAGATGGTGTTTTATTTCCAAAGTTAAAATGCCTGCCTTCTATTTTTGCCTTATAAATGAGTCATCCAAATGCAGTATTCTTTATTGGTAGACTGTATCACAAAATCCACTGACCCAGGAAAAGCAAAGAAGTTTATACCTGGAATCTAATTTTTAATCACAGCTTCTCAGTTGGGCTACAAATTTTATAGGATAAGATTTATTTGTGATCATTAGCTGAAGTATTCCCTTCATAGTAAAAAACTAATTTACAAAGATTTGCATCCTCTGAAATCTTATTAGACCCAAATGTTTAGCTTTGGGATACTTTGACAATGTTTGCTTTGTGTTTTGTAAAGCTCTATAAACCTACTATATAAAACAGAATCCCAGTAGTCTCCTCACTTTAAATGAAAACATAGACACACATACAATAAACAAACAAATAAATTATTCATCTTCCTTTTGAGACTGAGCTTGGGGCCTCACTTATTTTCTGAGTCATAATACAAACCCTAGAATGAGTTACCCATTCATCAAACGAAGAGTTCAGAGTTTATATGAACTTTACCATGAAAATCTCTTCAATATGAAAAACCCAATGATTCTACATGGCACGCCATAATAAATGTTTAAATATGTTGACTTGCTTTGCCTTCCTCTCTTTTGTATGATATAAGCAGGCTTTTGAGACACGGTTACTCTTTGTCTTGTTCTTTAGCCTAGAGAGGTTCGAGAAGTTCAAAAACATTTTCTGATTTGAATGGCAATGAACAAATCTTATTTACTAATCAATTAATTCACTCTTTCAACTATTCATTTTGACTAATATTTATTGAATAGTTACTGTATAATATTTGCTTTTGACAGAAAGGAAGAAAAATGATGAAAGGCCCATTTCTCAAAAAAAAAAATTACAAAAGTATCATTATTGAGTACTCAGTGGGAGCCACGATACCAAGGAGATGTAATACCTATTACAAAAGTATCATTACTGAATACTTGGTAGGAAACATAATACAGTTATTTTTGTTATCTTATAGCTAAAAACTGATGTTCATGGCAATCAAGTGACTTCCACCAAGCCAAATGTCACCTCCGTGCTGTCCAATCTCAAAACCAGTACTCTGAACTCTGCCTCTCCGTCTGCCAATGAATTTCTAAAAGAAGGGAAAACAACATAAGTACTCAATACAATCGTGTATGGCTACAGGTTTCTAATAGCTAAAATTAATATTCAGTGACCAAATGCCTATTTTACAAAAGAGGTAAGGCTAAAATAATTCATACACCTAAATGGGATCATTCTCACTCAATCTGAAAATATAACCAAATCTGAAATCATTTTTTAAACCCTTTTCCACATTCTCAGTCCATTTTGTTCTTTTCCATTCTTACCAATGAGCCAAAAACTGCCTCTTTGTCTGGATTAAATTTGCCGAGAAATTTGGATTCTGAGCCATCAGAATAATGCCAGAGAATTCATGGTTAAAGAGGAGAACGAGCTAGATCAAGACCATGATTCCATTTCTCCATGTGCCTTCAGCCTGTGATCAGAAAAAAAGAGGCACTTGAAGGTCCTCATGACAAAATACTAGGTTTCTAAAGTTAAGATTCTTTTCCATTTACACGTGCCTGCTGGAAATCTGCTGTATACTTTTACATACATTTGAAAATTTTTTGCCTCAATTTAGAAACAAGTGATTTAGCACCTGGTTGGTTCATTGTGGGTTGATATTTTAATTAAAAGCTTTCTCATTTGAGTCTCTCTTGACTGTTTCTGGAATTGCACTCATTAAGTGAGAATAATAAAATGAGTTGTTTGAGGAAGCACTCCCTTCCTACCTCAATCCCTGACTTACCTCAGGGATAGGGCCCAGAGAAAGCAATAATGCCCTTGGGCTCAGGTGGAGAAGGAGACAGTGTGTTGACCCCTGGGTTCTTTGTCTCCCTGGCTTTATGGTGGCTCATTGAGTGATACAAGTAAAAAGTCTATAGCTTTGAGCAATGACAATTCTCTATCTTTCAGCAATATGAAGCCAACTCTAAGTATGAGACCTGAAATAAACCATTATCAGAAGAAAAATGAGGTCGCTTAAGGGGAAAAGGCACAGCTAAACAAAATATCCCCTAAAACCAGCCAAAATGTTTAATGTAAATGCTGGCAGTTATAGATATTTATCTGCTCTACAGGTACTCAGGAAACCCTGGTGGCCTGGTGGTTAAGTGCTATGGCTGCTAACCAAGATGTCGGCAGTTTGAATCCGCCAGGCGCTCCTTGGAAACTATCTGGCGTTTCTACTCTGTTCTACAGGGTCGCTGTGAGTTGGAATCGACCCGACGGCAGTGGGTTGGTTTATAGGTACTCTAAATCAGAAATATATTTCCAAACGGTATACCTTGACTTGGCCTGAAAACTCCCGTTCACCGATTGTTAAGCAATGCTGCATCTGGGAAGCACAGGCTTTCTTGGAGCATTTTTGAAGTTTATTTTTCAGGTACAACACTGCCATCTACAGGATATGAGATAACAAAAATCCTCCATTCCTTTAAAGACGGATTGGCCATCAACACTAGAAATCGCTGAGGTTGAAAACGTATGGGTCCAAAATCAGTCCTATCTGATCATCTTGCCAGCCACTGCTATTTCACAAATTATCTCATAAACTTACAGATCACCACAGAGAGGGGGAAAAGCCTGCGCTAAACCGACTGCCTATTGCTACAAGCTTCTTGGTCTTTGGGAGCTGCATTAGGGGTTCACTTAAAGGCTCTATCATGATAAATGCAAAGGAGCTGGGAGGAAAAGTTAGTATCAGTAAGAGTTTTTTAGTGGTTACGTTAAAGATCAATCTTGCTCCTATTACCAGATTCTTCTGAAGTTAACTGGAAGTGTGTTACCTAAACTTCATCATAGAATTCAAATAACAAAGAATCTTTCATAGATTTCAAATAGCAAACAGAGCAGTCTTTCACCTAGTACAGGGAAGCAACAGACATCTGAGATTACTTTACGGGTCTAATAATCTAATCAGGCTTCCCAGCATTCAGGTGGCATGACAGAGGGGAAACTCTTAGTTTGCAAACGAAAAAACAGAAACAAGGTTAGGTGCTGACCTCCAAAAAGTTATTAGCTCGCTGCCAGGCTGTCTTCTTTTAGCCAAAGGGAGAGCGAGGAAGAGAGAGACCACATAACTAATTTTCTCTGTTTTGACACTCAGACTAGAATATGAGCTAAGAAAAGAAAAAACGTAGCATGTACAAACGGTACTAAGAAGCTAGTTTTGACTGCTCAGTCTGACCTCAGTTCAGTTGAAAACTGGAATTACAATATTTATTAGAAAAAGCTCGAACATTTCAGGAAAAGCTATTACCATTTCCTAGTACATTTCTAATCTCTTTTCCTGGAGATTATTCAATACAAAGATGTATAATTAGTTCTCTGCAATTCCTTAATTATGCCTCATCTAGAGACTAAGCAGCGGACTTGATGGTATCTGTACATTCCTTCATTCTTGTGATTTTTTTTAAAATTAATTCCCAGAGGAAAGAATAAGAGTAATATAAATTGAAGTCTTCACAATCACATGCAAGTATATAAAATTAAGTTCATTTTGTTATTACAATGTTAACTATAAGGCCAAAGAAGAAATAGGGATGTTTCGGTGCCAAGGAAAAAGCCTCATTAAAATGAGAGAACAGCTTGTGAAAAAAAATCAGTACTGGGGTTTCATTTCAAATGTTTACTTTTCAGATTTTCAACCACATATCCGGCATATCCTCCGGGTACATAAACCAAGTTTAAAGCAAAAGATTAAAGAAAAAAATCCTAGCCGCAAAAACAGATTCATTTCATCTGTGTAGTCCATGTAAATGCAGTAACCAAACGAGGAGCAAAATGTTTATATGGACTAAACAAGTAGCTTTTGAGCCAAAGGCAATTACATGAAATAAGAGGCCAATTTCTGGCTGAAACCCAGTATGGCTTCCTCCTTTGAAAAGCAATTTTACACGATATCATCCTTCACCTGCAATACACAAAGGATAACTACAGAAATTGGTTTTCTGTACGTCTCCAGTTACTTCAACATTTCCAAAGCCAATGGGCAGTTCTCAGTCTTCAGTGTGTTTGACTCTTGAGCATTTAACATGACTTTTCCTTTCCTGAAACATTGTCTTCACTTGATTTCCAGAATACAACATTCTCTTAGTTTTTCTCCCAAGTCACTGGCCATTTTTCTCTACCTCTTCTGCTGCGTCCTCTTCCTCTTCCTCATTTCTGAATGCTGGTGTGCCCTATCTATACTTAATATCTAGATTATTTCACCCATTCCATGCTTTAAACATCATCTTTATGCTGATGGCTCCCAAACGCGTATTGCTAGCTCCAAAGTTTACCTTAACTTTAGACCCTCAAATCTAAGTGCCTACTCAACATCTCCATTTGATATCTAACAAGCATCTCACGCTTAATATGTTTAAAACAGAATTCTTTATTCTCCCCACCCATATGTCTGCTTTTTGAGGGTATGCCATCACAGTAAACAACACTGCATTTCACAGATTGCTCAAGCCAAAAACCCTGGAATCATCTGTTACTCCATTTTATCATCAATTTCATCATCAAATCTTGTTTAAAACAGATCATAAATTTCATAACTTCTTACCACTTGACCATGATAATCCTACTCCAAGTCACCATCACCTACTTATCAGACCACTGCAATAGCTCCAGACTGGCCTCTTGCTTCCACTCGTGGCCTTGACAATTGCTCTTATATAAAGATCGAAAGGATCCTCAATAAATGCAATTTAGGCCATGCGTTCACCTGGCTCAAAGTCTTTCAATGCTTTCCCATCACATTTAGAATAAATACCCGTGGTCTGAGATGTCTGATGTGATCTGCTACTACTTTGGCCTCATCCCTGACTTCTCTTTCTTTCCTTGGCTTCAGCCACTGAACACATTAAGCATTCTTCCAACTCAAGACCTTTGCAACTTGTTCTTCTTTGTCTGAAAGGCTTATCACAGTAATATTTGAAACAATTGGTCCCTTCTCTTACTTCAGGACTCTGTTCAAATGTCATCTCCTTAGAGAGGCCTTCCTTGACCTCCCAATCTAAAATAGGAGCACCCAATGCTCCCCATTTCCTTTCCTTTTGTTATTTTTCTTCATTGTTTTAATGTTTACCTGACATTATGTTGTATATCATAATTATTGTTATGATGACTGGTTTTCTCCTCCACTAGAATTTAAGCATAATGAATTTAGGAACTCACTGTCAGTGTCTACCTTGGTCATTTCTATATCCCTAGTATCCAGAATAGTACCTGGCACAAGTAAGTATGAAATTAATATTTATGGAATTAATTTTTAATTAATTAAGGAGTAAACACAATGAAAGAATGAGTGAGTGATTAGGACTCTATAGTTAGGAAAATTATCCCAGTAATGAAAAGTATAATCGGTGTTTCCTTATAGAACAGTAGGGCTCATAACAAAACCAAAAACCAAATCCATTGCCATCTAGTCAATTCTGACTCATAGTGACCCTAAAGGACAGACTAGAACTGCCCCATAGGGTTTCCAAGGAGTGGCTGGTGGATTCGAACTGCCAACCTTGTGGTTAGCAGCCAAGTTCTAAGAAGGAGGTGATAAAAGAGGACCCACCATCCGCACTTACATCACACAACACGTAGACAACACTCCAAACATAATAGATGTTTAATTAATTTAGAGTTGATTTATGAGAGTCTTCATGCCACAAGACCCATGTACTCTATTTTCCACTCTCCAGAATGGTAGCCCAGTAAGAAAGGCTCTCCTGATATTGCTACCAATACCCAGTGTTGTAGGAGATTGATTTCTTCCCCATTACTGCTCTACTGAGGAATGAAGGCAGCAACAAATCCTTGGAATTTAGATTTAGAGTCTTTGTGAGGCTCAGGGAAATGAGTTGTATGTTCATGGCTCTCTGTGACGAGTACATCTGAATGATCACATACGATATTTAAGGGTTAAAAGGAGACAGGACATGTATTGATTTCTCTCTTCTACATTATTTTGAAAACAAATTGTTTAAAAGTCAATCCAAAAGTCACTCTATCCATCTCAACTTTTTCATCTGTACCAATTCCAAGACATGCTTCATAGAATGTAATTCCATAAAATCACTCTGTGAAAAAAGGGGGATGTTTGAGGTAAAATAACTGAGAAAAGCTCAGAACTATGTCCCTGTCTTGAAGAAAGCAGAGCACAGAATCATGTTAAAGTTTCTGATGATTCCTTAAGCAAAGAAGTCCATTTAATTTTTTTAGCCTAAAGTTCATTTGACTACGAACATCTTTTTATTTAGCACGTATTAAAAACTCAGTGCCATCGAGTCAATTTTGACTTTATAGCGACCCTTACAGGACAGAGTAGAACTGCCCCATGGAGTTTCCAGGGAGCGCCTGGTGAACAAATCTGTCTTGGAAGAAGTACATCCAGAATGCTCCTTAGAAGCAAGAATGGCAAGACTGAGACTTACATACTTTGGACGTGTTGTCAGAAGGGATCAGTCCCTGGAGAAGGACATCATGCTTGGTAAAGTACAGGGTCAGTGGAAAAGAGGAAGACCCTCAGCGAGATGGATTGACACAGTGGCTGCAACAATGGACTTAAGTGAAGCAATGATTGTGAACATGGCACCAGAATGGCCAGTGTTTACTTCTGTGTCTATGAGTCAGAACCAACTCAACGGCATCTAAAAACAACAAGCAAAGTCACTGTTCCACTACAAATATTTGAAAATGTGCAGAAATAGCCTCAGAGTCCCTTTAAGTCCTGCAGATCTTTAAGAAAATATGCTTGCAATATTTTGGGGGATGCACTTCATAAATATTCCCTATCATATGAGCATTTATTGTGAAATAAAACATTTAGCAGACAAACAGAGAAACAACTAACCCTTCCAGATATACCTTACTGTCCTCAAAATGAAATTCTGGTATTAAAAGAAAGATGACCTTAAAAGTTATTAGCTTTGAAGTTTATTTAGAAAAAGGAGATTAGAAAAATCAATATTTGCAGAAAATATAGATGTCATTGGTTGATAATTCTAGTGCAATAATCAGATCGAAAGTCTGACCTTTGAGTTAAGAAAAACAATTTGCTGAGTCTAATTCCAAAAGCAGGAGTAGAAAATTGTGGAGCTACATGGTCATTCCATAAAGCTAAGAAAAATCTTTAGAAAGATCACATACAATTATCTCAGAGGAATTGCTATAACTGGGAATGTCAAGAAACTAGAACAATTTCTGACCTTTCAAAACCATGAGAATATAGATATGTCTAAATAATTTTGCAGTTTGCTGACTTCTAAACACAATCCTGTCTATCCCCAGCATACCTACATAAAAAGAGAAATGAAGCAATGGGAATTCAGACAAGGAAGTTTTTATCACTATAGAACGCATGCATCTTTATGCCTAGTTTGGGATACACTGAGATATATTTTGTCTCAGGCATTTAAGTGCAGTGGAGGGAAGGTTTGAGGGGCGTGGATATTTCATCTCCACATATTCATTTACCCATTTCTTCCCTTTTTCAATAAATCTGTTGTAAGAGACAGATACCAGCATATTGCTAGGTGCTTGGGGGTGTACCTTGTCACAGTCTGGCAAGAGATAGAGAAATCACTAGAGTACAAGTTAGAAAGTGATACATACAATTAACTGACAAGGAAGAGATAGCCAGGCTATTGCTCCAGAAACAACAGATGCAAAAGAAGATTTGATATACTGACTTACGATGTCTCAAAAGTATTCTTCCTCTCCTTTCCTTTATTCATTCAATCCCAGTTGGCAAAGAAAAAAGAAACAGATCAGTGGAACAGAATAGAGAGTCCTGAAATAGACCCACATGAATACTACGGTCAACTGATCTTTGACAAAGGAGCAAAGCAATTCAATGGACAAAAGATAGACTTTTCAACCAATAGTGCTGGGACAACTGGATATTCACATGCAATAAACTTTGTTATGCCAATTGACCTAGATGTCCCTTGAAACCATGGCCCCCAGATCCCTGTCCCTGCTACACTGTCCCTCAAAGTGTTTGGTTATGTTCATGAAACTTCTTAGCTTTTGTTTTAGTCCAGTGGTGCTGACTTCCCCGTACTGTGTGTTGTCCTTCCCTTCACCTAAGATAATTCTTGTCTACTATCTAGTTAGTGAATTCACCTCTCCCTTCCTCCCTACCCTTGTAACCATCAAGGAGATATTTTCAATGCTTGGAGATGCTAAAGGTTTTATCTGGTCTTGCCTAGGATGTCACTTAGCAGCCCAATTCCCTATGATCCCTCACCACTTATCTCCCTTCCTCTTCTTCTCCTCCACCAAAACATAGTTGCTCCAACTCTCATATAATGTTGTTGCAAGTATTCATTTCTACAACCCTCCTAGAGAGTAATTTACATATATTTATTTATTTATATTTATATGTATCTGTAAATTGTGCATACTCTTTACCCAGAAATCTTAAGTATTGCAAGTATCATAAAATTCTTCAAAATTATGGTGTAAAAGATCCATTACTGACAATTACAAAAAGTTAGGTTACATCAACATGAAAAAAAATCATGGTTCAAAAGAATGTTATAGTATGAGCCATTTGTAATTCCATTTTTAGGGAAAACCAAAAATCTGCTGCTTTCCTACAGTGATCAAGACAGCGTGGTATTGGTGAAGAAACAGACAAATGGATCAGTGGAACAGAATAGAAAGCCCTGAAATACACCTGCATGAATACTACAGTCAACTGATCTTTGACAAAGGAGCAAAGCAATTCAATGGACGAAAGATAGTCTTTTCAACCAACAGTGCTGGAACAACTGGACATTCACATGCAAAAAACAAAGAATCTAGACACAGAGCTTACATGGTTCATAAAAATAAACTCAAAATGCAGCTTAGACCTAAATGCAAGATGCAAAACTACACAACATCTGAAGATAACACAGGAGAAAATCTAGGTGACCTTGAGATTGGAAATAACTTTTTAGACACAACACCAAAAACACACTACTTAAAAAAAAGAAAAAGGCTAAATTGTACTCCATTAAAATTAAAAGCTTCTTCTCTCCAAAAACCATTGCCGCCAAGTCGATTCCAACTCATAGCAACCCTATCAGACAGAGTGGAACTGCCGCATAGAGTTTCTGAGGAGCCCCTGGTGGATTTGAACTGCCAGACTTCATGGTTAAGCAGCCGTATCACTTAACCACTGCGAAAACCCTGGTGGGTCACCATGAGTTGCAATAGACTTGATGGCAATGGTTCGGTTTTTTTTGGTTTCCTCTGGGAAAGACACTGTTAAAAGAATGAAACAACAAGCTACAGACTTGGGGAAAATATTTGCAAAATATATCTGATAAAGAATTTATATCCAAAATATACACACAATGCTTATAACTCAGCAATAAGAAAACCAACAATCCAATTACAAAATGCATAAAAGGTCTGAACAGAAATTTCACAAAGAAGATATACAAATGGCAAAAAAGGATACGAAGAAATGCTCAACATCATATGCCATTAAGGAATTGCAAATCAAAAGAACGATATACCCTAAATGAATAATTTCTTTTTAATAATCAGCACAAAGCTAGTGTCTTTGAAAAAAATAGTGTCTTTGAGGTGGAGGTTAAAAACATCCCAAACGTCCAACTTTCCCATACTGCTGTGTATACCATTCCATCATCTCTAACATCAACTACTCCTCTTCCCCTCAGTACTCTTCTTCCAATCTTTGGGTTCCCTAAGTTGCTGCAATGTCTCAAAGAACCCACAAACTGTACTTAAGTTACGTGGTTTATTAGGGAAGTAAAAAAAAAGTGTTTTTTTTTTTTTAACAGAGTATAACTCAGGATCAGGAATGACTCGGATGTAACAGGAACAACTCGGTTTTTGTTTGTTTTTTATTTTTGCAAGTTTTTTCTTTTTATTTGTACTTTAGATGAAGGTTTACAGAGCAAGCTAGTTTCTCATTAAACAATACACATATTGTTTCGTGACATTGGTTGCTAATCCCACAACATGTCAACACTCTCCCCTTCTCAACCTTGGGTTCCCTGTTACCAGCTTTCCTGACCCCTCCTGCCTTATTGCACTTGCCCCTGCACTGGTATGCCCATTTAGTCTCATTTTATATTATGGGCCTGTCTAATACTTGGGTGAACCTCATGAGTGACTTCAGTACTGAATTAAAAGGGTATCCAAGGGCCATACTCTCAGAGTCAGAATACAATTCTTGGCCAGGACAGCTTTTCGCACCCTCTGCTGCTGGGCCCTACTCAGGGCCTTCTTGGGAAAATGTTACAACTCTTAGCTCCATGGGTCAGCAAGCCCCACAGTAGCCATCTTACACCAGTCTCCTGGTTCCTGCCATCTTGCACTGCTATCATGCTTGCTACTGCTGTGCCACCGTCTCTTGCTGTCTTTCATGTTACGGCTCACTCTTTCTCCGTCTCCTGGGTCTAGGAGGTTCTCAGTACGGGGACCTTGGATCTAAAGGATGTGCTCCACTCCCATCTCTTCTTGGTGTTAGTGAGGTCTACTCTTTCCATCTCTGGGTTGGCTCATTTTAAGTCTAGGGGCATGGCAAAATTGACCAATCCCCTCGTTGCAGTTCCATACACCTTACTGTATTTTTACACATATTACGAGTGCCTTCTACATTTGTTTGCGCACCATGCCCTCCCTGCACAAGGTATTATCATAAGCATGCTATGCCAGTTTTTTATAGCAACATGTAAAAAAAATTGACATAGCTACACTTAAGAAAATACCTTGCAGAAGGAGGGAGTGATTGGCAAGCAAAAGTAGGTGTGCACTGCTTGTGTAAAAATATGGTATTTGCATGGGCCCACCACACAAGGGTGCCATGCACCTTATTTGCATTATTAGCAAGTTGCCCAATCTCCTCAGTGGGCCACAAGCACCTTATTTACATAGCCCCACCCAATCATTTGATTCGAGTTACAAGACCATAGCAGGAAAGGCCGTATAAAAGCTATCCATTACACTGCAGGCCACCTCCTGGCTTTCCTAGCTATGGTTCTTTCGTACTTGGAGGATAAATTTCCCCCTCTCAATTATTCTACCAGTTCAAAACAGTCACTAACAATTAGACCTTCAGTAGAGCAAGGAGTCCTCAGGGTGAGGTTACTCAGGTACCAGTCATTCAGGTCTGCTGCAGTTGTCCATCTGATCTGGTCAGGTTCTCCAAAAGTCATCTTAGCTTCACCCTTTCTGACGTCTGATAAAATTTAACTAAGAGAAGATTATTTCCTTGCTCTGAGCCTCATGAGGTATCAGCACAGCAAAACCTTTGAGGGGCTTTAGATTCAGCCCCACTGTTCTCCAGTCCAGAAGTGCCTTCCCCCTAGTCCACTCTTTCACAGTTAAGGCTTCTACAATTACAGTTTTTACAATCACAATTAACTCTGTTAAACAATACTCACAACTGAAACATATAATCCTTAAACATCTTCCTCTACCCTCTCCCCCAGATCCACCAGGAAGAGAGGAATCTATTCAGTGGAAATCCTCCCTTGTCTCCCTCATTTAACGTAAGCAAATTTACAAAAGTGTGTAAGCCAGACACTTCATGTTTTTATCTCCCCCATTTTAGATAGCCAATGTTTAAATTGCCAGCCCCTATCAAACCAGTACTCTGAGGAGACAAGCATGTTCCTTGGTCTGAAGAATCTTCTGTTCTGATTGGAACTTTGAGCAACCACATCCGTAAACGAAGTCCAGTCCAGAGCAAGCCATTAAATTGCAGCAATTTACACCAGCTCACGGTGTCAAACATCTCTCTGTCTCTTCATTCAGTTGGGTTCTGGTCAGCTCATCCCTAACCCCGTGGCCTAGGTCATTAGGTACCACCGTAGGCTCAGGAGTCCATACAACTCCCTGGGCTTCAGATCAGCCAGCACTTTCCTCTCTCGCTTTCATTCCTAGCCTCCTTGGCTAAGTCAGTGGGAGCCAGCGGTACATGCCCAAACTCAATCCATCTCTTCATTGCTGTGCCTCCCCCACTTCCACTCATCGAGGGGACCCAGGTGGTCATTACAAGCAAGCATACCAGGCTGTCTACTCACTGGCTCCCTTTAACTCCTAGTCCTAGAAGGGGGTCCTTCTGATGAGCACTGACTCTTCCTGTCTGGATGAATCAAACGGCAAACCTCTTGATTGGAACTCAAAAAAGCAAAACAGTCATTTTTTTCCTGTAGATCCTTCCTTCAAACGCAAATTTCCTGCTTTCCCAGAAGTTCTGAGTGGGTCTGCATGTCTTTTTAAATGCAAATTTCCTGATTCTGAAGGTTCTGGGTGGGACTCAGGTTTTCGACCTAAGCCCCCAATACTCTATACACAGGGCTATTGCATTCAAGCCTGTGTTTCTCTCAAGCAAATCCTAGTTCCCCTTTTAGCATATCCAATTAAGTATTGGAGGAAGCTGAAATTACACATTCTCTGTTATCTATAATAGTCAATATTCATTTCCATCGTATATATAGGTCTGTGTTCACAAAGCTTGGTAGGAGAAACATTCAATATCCGTATAAAAAATATAGTACATTAAAAAACACACACACCCTTCTTAAAAAATTGTAGTTTTATCTTCTCTTCTCCACACCTTGACTATCTTCCCACTCATAGGCATATGGCTTTGGGCCTCTGGCTGGGTGAAACTAGAAGACCCTGGCCCCTATCGATCATCTTGTTTAACCAGCCTGACTTTTGCTCCAAGCCACTCCAGATGTGGCTTTTCTCCCCTCAGCTGCGCATAACACCTCTTACTTTCCTTTCAGCCATTACAGATAACAACCAAAGTAACCATATAAGAATCATAAGTTGCACTTCCCACATCCCTTTATCCTTTATCTTCCAAAGTCCCATACTTACATGATTCTGAAGCCAATACAATGAGTCCCATTCCTGACACCAACTGTAAAATTGGCATGGTGGCAGCATCGTTCAGCCTCCTCCTCTAACTTCACAGGTGAGGAGGATAATCATTATTAGCATCAGCAACCCAAGGTTGACTGCTGTCAGGTGTAGGTCAGACATGCCTCCTCTCTCCAATCTTTTCACCACTTCTGACACCAGCCATCCCACAGCACTCTATGCTTCTCTGTTAGGTTCAATAATTCATTGCAATGACCACCCAGAACTCATAGATAATACCAATGTTTATGGGGTTTATTAAGGAAGTAACAGGTTACAACTCAGGATCAGGACAAATTCAGGATACAGTACCTTCGTCAGGACAGCTTTCCAGTCATAACCACAGGCAGGTGTCTTCCTGGCCATTTGGCTACTTGGCCCTCAGCTTCTAGGGGCTCTCAGGCCTATTGGGCCAGCCAGGCCTTTGCCCTGCTCAGACAGGCATTACAAAGCTCTTTAGCTACATCAGTAAGTGACCAGAGGCACCCCACTCTGCCAGAAAGCCTCCTGCCTGAAGGCACTCAGCTTTCTCACTTTGTGGGAAGCCTGTTGTGCCATCTTGTGTCAGTCTCCTGGTTCTAATGACTCCACTGCCACCATTTTTCTGCCTCTGCTTCTTGCTGTCTCTCACCATCTCTGGTGTTACAGCTCTCTCTCTTTCTGTTTCCTGGGTCTAGGAGGTTCTCAGTGCAGGAACCCTGGGTCCAAAGGATGCATTCCACTCCCATCTCTTCTTCTTGGTGATGGTGGTAGTGATGTCTCCCCTTTCCACCTCTGGGATGGCTCATTTTAATCCTAGTGGGATGGCAAACTGACTAATCCCCTCTTTAGAGTTCCATGCACTGTATTTGCATGTCCCCACCACCATAATGGAGCCATGCACCTTATTTGCATTATTAGCAACCTGCCAATCCCTTCCATGGGCCACAAGCACCTTATTTACATAATCCCACTCAATAATTTGATGAGAGTTACAAGACCATGGAGAGAACGGCCATATAAAAATGACCCATTGTACCTCATACCCCTACACATGTATTATAATGGTTAAAACCCAAAGTACTGGCAATATCAAATGCTGGTATGGAAGTGGGACAACAAGAACTCTCATTCATTGCTGTGGAGACTGAAAAATGGTACAGCCACTTTGCAAGACAGTCTGGTAGTTTCTTACAAAGCTAAACATAGGCTTATCATTTGATCCAGCAATCACACTCCTAGGTACTTACCCAAATGAGATGAAAATATATGTCCACATAAATACCTGTACATGCATATTTATAGTAGCTTTTTACTGGGTTTATTCATAATTGCCAAAAATTTGCCAAGGTGTACTTCAATATGTGAATGGATAAACAAACTGTGGCATATCCATATAATGGAGTATTATTCAGCAATACAAAGAAATGCTCTATCAAGCCACAAAAAGACATGGAGGAATCATAAATGTATACTGCTAAGTGAAAGAAGCCAGTCCAAAAAAGCTACATATTGTATGATTCCAACTACATGACATTCTGGAAAAAGGAAAACTATAGAAACAAGGAAAAGATCAATGGTTGCCAGGGGCTCAGGGAGAGGAGGAGGAATGAATAGGTGGGATGTTGTTGTTAGACGCCATTGACTCAGTTCCGACTCACAGCGACCCTATGTACCACAGAACGAAACACTGCCCGGTCCTGTGCCATCCTTACAATCGTTGTTATGCTTGAGCTCGTTGATGCAACCACTGTGTCGATCCATCTCATTGAAGGTCTTCCTCTTCTCCGCTGACCCTGTACTTTACCAAGCATGATGTTCTTCTCCAGGGACTGATCCCTCCTGACAATGTGTCCAAAGTATGTAAGATGCAGTTTCTCCATCCTTGCTTCTAAGGAGCATTCTGGTTGTACTTCCTCCAAGACAGATTTGTTCATTCTTTTGGCAGTCCATGCTATGTTCGATATTCTTCGCCAACACCACAATTCAAAGGCATCAATTCTTCTTCAGTCTTCCTTATTCATTGTCCAGGTTTCACATGCAATGGGTGGAATGCAGGCATTTTTAGAGCAGCGAAACTATTTTGTGTGAAACTGTAATGGTGGACACATGACGTTATATATTTGTCAGAATCCACAGAACTGTACAACACAGACAGCAAACCCTAATGCAAGCTATGGCCTTTAGCTAATAGTAATATATCATTATCGGTTCACCAATTATAACAAAAGTACCACAGGAATGCAACATGTTAACAGGAGAAATTATGTGCCAGAGGGGAGGGGTATATGAGAACTCAACTTTCTGCACACTTTTTCTGTAAACCTAAAAACTGCTCTAAAAAAAATGTTTTTCACTGCTGTTAATATTCTTAGTACATACATAGCGTAACTTCTTTTGATTCAAATTAAAGAAGTAATCATGGCAGAAAGGATGAAGAAAAGAATAAATCTCCTTTAGGCTCAACTTTTTTTTTTTATTACTTTTCTCATCAGAAAAAGGAAGAGTTGAGCCCACTATTCTACCAATTTAGGGACAAACTAAAACACTATAATTTGGTTCATTCATTTATTTATTCATTCAACAAATAGTTATTGGCAGCTTCTACCATGTATAAGGCTTTTTCAAATACATTTGACACTTGTGCTTCCATTAAACTGTACAACAGGGCAACAGTAATTTAAAATACACAGGATTTGCGTATTTTTCAGCTGAAGGGTTAGTTGAAACCCTTGCAGATTAGTCAAAGCAAAGCAATTATAAATAAATTTCACAAATGACATAAAAAATAGAAATCTCTGAGGGAGGTAAAACTTGGAAACCAGAAACATCAGAAAAAGTAAGGCGACAAGAAGAGATAGAACTGGATGAATGGGTACAGGGAACCCAGGATGCAAAAGGGGAGTGTGCTGTCACGTTGTGAGGGTTGCAAACAATGTCACAAAGCAGTATGTGCATAAACTTTGGAATGAGAAACTAACTTAAGCTGTAAACTTTCACCTAAAGCACAATTAAAAAAATTTTTTTTAGTAAAAAAAAAAAAGAAAGAAAAAGTAAGGTATGACAAGGAATTACTTAAAAGCGATTAAACTTTTAAAAGGTTGTGGTACTTTGTATATTATTCTTATATTCTCTTGAATTCTACATGGAGAAGTTGCTTCTTCATAATGGGTATCCTGGAGTGCTTCCATTCCTGATATGTTAAGAGGCCTAGGTTCTAAAGCAGGGAGTGAGAGAGGAAGGAAAGAGAAAAACAGAAGGCCATTTATCTGGAGGTAGGGGACCATACAAACTGGTTTGCTTACAACAGTCCAGTTTATGCCTCTAGTTCTGGGATATTATTAATGGTACCCCTTTTATTTTCAAAAGTGTCCTGGTTTGAGAGAGGAATTACATGGTTATTCTAATTGGTGAGAGGAGTAAAGAACTGAAACTATAAATAACATTAAATTAATGGCATATTTAATGGGACATGCAGGGAGTAAAAAAATTTAAAGAGGCGAGGAATCTCTGAAACTGGGTCAGGTACCAAAAGGAAAGGGTTATAAACCAAAGAATGGAACGATAAAGTGCAAGTCAACAGGCAAAGGTCAATTTACAGCCCTTCACTAAATAATATGTGACTTCTTCTCCTCTCATCTTTAATTCTTTACCAAATCAATTTGGATATGAGTAGTCCTAGTTTATCCTAAATCATTAGTCGGAAGGGATATCAATAAGTCATGCTGTTCAACCTGTCTCGAATAGCCCTAGACCTAAATTTTCTAAGACAGAGAGCTAACTGCAGAAGGCCATTAGCTTTCACAAATTTAAGCATCCCTGAAATCATTCCCTTTTTTGGTTTCCCTGACACCAGGCTTTCCTGCCTTACCTTATGGTCAGACCCTTACTTTTTGGTCTCCTTTCTTAAATCCTGCTCATCTACCTGATCTTTAAATGTTGGAAATTTTAAATGTATAGAAGATATCTTGGGGAAAATGCAGTAAATTTGAGTATGAATTAGGTATTATTTATGTTGGTGAATTATTGTCATTTTTCTTAGATAAAAAAAAGATACGATCATGGTATTGCAGTTAAGTAAAATAATGTCTTAGTTTTAGGAGATGCTTGCTGAAGCATTTAAAGTGAAGCAGTCATAATGTCTGTAATTTGCTTTTAAATAGTTGAAATATGTGTACATAGATATAGATGTAGATGTATATTTGAATGATGTAGCTGTAAATGCAGAGATATGTAGACAGTAGAATGAGATATGGCGAAATGTTAACAATTGTTGAATCCAGGTAGCAGGTACATGGTTGTTCAATGTATTATATAAACTTGCCAAAAATTTGTATGTTTGAAAATTTGCATAAATAAAAATTGAAAAAAAATTGACCATCTTTATAAGTCCTAATACACACATTCTTACCGATATTTTTTCTCTCATACTCATTCTAGGTGATCTCATCCATTCTTCAAATTCAAATACCACCCAGATAGTTCCCAAATCATCTCTGGGTCAGACATCATCTTCAAAATCCAACATACGTAAATAGCCAATTAACTATTCAATTTCTTCCTTAGATATCTCATACACATCTCAAGTTTGACAGGTCTAAAACTCATGTCTTGGTCCCTGACCCCAACAAATCTATTCATCCTCCAGTGTTCTTCAACTAAGTGCTTGACACATCCACACAGCCAGGAGCTAAAGTCTGAAATTTGGGGTTCCTCCTTTATTCACACCTCTCTCTCTACTTCCAATCAATCCGTTACAGGCATTTACCTTGGAGATATTGCGAGTTAGGTTCCAGACCACCACAATAAAGCAAATATCACAATAAAGTGACTTACACAAATTATTTGGTTTCCCAGTGCATATAAAAGCTATGTTTACACTATAGTATTAAGTGTGCAATAGCCTTATGTCTAAAAAAAAAAAAAAAAGTACATACTTTAATTAAAAAAATACTTTATTGCTAAAAAATGCTAAGCATTACCTGAGCCTTCAGCAAGACTTAATCTTTTTGTTGGTGTAGGGTCTTGCCTCGATGTTGATGGCTACTGACTGACCAGGGTGGTGGTTGAAGAAGGCTGAGGTGGCTGTGGCAATTCTAAAATAAGACAACAGTGAAGTTTGCCACATCGATCAACTCTTCCTTTCATGAAAGATTTCTCTGTAGCTTGTGATGCTGTTTGATAGCATTTTACCCACAGTAGAACTTCTTTCAAAATTGGAGTCAATCCTCTCAAACTCAGCTGTTTTTTTTATCAACTCAGCTTATGTACTAGTCTAAATACTTTGATGTCATTTCTTCAAAGGTCACAGCATCTTCACCAGGAGTAGACTGCATCTCAAGAAATCTCTTTCTTTGCTCATCCATAAGAAGCAACTCCTTATCCATTAAAGTTGTATCATGACATTGCAGCAATTTAGTGATATCTTCAGGCTCCACTTCCAATTCTAGTTCTCTTGATATTTTCTTCATATTTGCAGTTATTTCCTTCACTGAAGTCTTGAACCCCTCAAAGCGATCCATGAGGGTTGGAATCAACTACTTCCAAACTCCTGTTCATGTTGATATTTTGATCTCCTCTCATGAATCATGGAAGTCCTTAATGGCATCTAGAATGGTGACTCTTTTCCAGGAGGTTTTCAATTTACTTTGCCCAGGTCTATCACAAATCACTGTTTATGGCAGCTATATCCTTATGAAATGTATTTCTTAAATAATAAGACTTGAAAGTCAAAATTACTCCTTGATCCATGAGCTGCCAAATGGATGCTCTGTTAGCAGGCATGAAAAAAAAACTTTAATCTACTTGTACATCTCCATCAGAGCTCTTGGGTGACCAGGTGTATTGTCAACACCCTTTGCCATCAAGTTGATTCTATTCCGCTCATAGTGACCCTATAGGATAGAGTAGAGCTGCCCCATAGGGTTTCCAAGGAGCAGCTGGTGGGTTTGAACTGCTGACCTTTTGGTTAGTAGCCGAGCTCTTAACCACTGTGCCACCAGGGCCCATTTGTCAATAAACAGTAATACTTTGAAAGGAATCTTTTTTTTTTTTTTTTTTCTGAGCAGTAGGTCTCAACAGTGGGTTTAAAACATTCAGTAAACCGTGTTGTAAACAGATGTGTTGTCATCCAGGCTTTGTTTTTCCATTTATAGAGCACAGTGGAGTAGATTTAATGTAATTCTTAAGGGCCCTAGGATTTTCAGAATGGTAAATGAGCATTGGCTTCAACTTAAAGTCACCAGCTGCATTAGCCCCTAACAAGAGAGTCAGCCTGTCCTTCGAAGCTTTGAAGCCTGGCATTGACTTCTCCTCTCTAGCTATGAAAGTCCTCGGTGGCATCATTTAAAATCTGTTGTTTCGTGTAGCCGACTTCATCAATTATCTTAGCTAGATCTTCTGGATAACTGGCTGCTTCACCTTGCACCTTTATGTTATGGAGACAGCTTCTTTCCTTAAACCTCATGAACCAACCTCTGCTAGCTTCGAACTTTTCTTCTGCATCTTCCTTACCTCTCTCAGTCGTCACAGAGTTGAAGAGAGTTAGCGCCTTGCTCTGCATTAGGCTTTGGCTTAAGGGAATGTTGTGGCTGATTTTACCTTTTATCCAAACCACTAAAACTTTCTTCAAACCAGCAAAAACACTGTTTTACTTTCTTATCATTCGTGTGTTCACTGGAGTACCATTTTTAATTTCCTTCAAGAACTCTCCCTTTGAATTCATAACTTGACTAACTGTTTGGTGCAAGAAGCCTAGCTTTCAGCCTATCTCAGGTTTTAACATGCCTTCCTCATTAAGTTTAACCATTTCTTGCATTTGATTTAAAGTGAAGACTTAGGGGACATTCTAGGGTTATCAATTGGCCTAATTTCAATATTATCATGTCTCAGAGAATAGGGAGGCCCAAGCAGAGGAGGAGAGTTGGGGGAGCGGCCAGTCGGTGGAGCAGTCAGAACATACACAATATTTATCAACTAAGTTCTCCTTCTTATATGACGTGGTTTGTGGTAATCCAAAACAACCACAATAGTAACATCAAAGATCGCTGATCACAGATCACCATAACAGATATAATAATAATGAAAATTTTGAAATATCATGAGCGTTACCAAAATGTGACACAGAGAAAGGAAATCAGCCCATACCGTTGGAAAAATGGCGCTGCCAGACTTGCCCGAACGCAGTGTTGCTGCAAACATTCAATTAGTAAAAAACAAAGTATCTGTAGCACAATAACAAAGTACAATTATAATAACTCCTGTTGATTTTATCACCAAAATATAACACAAGACTGTGAATCCCTCCGTTCCGCTCACTTATCACCATTCCCTGTTCTAGGCTATGTAATTATCTTTGCCTGGACTAGAGCAATAGCCTCTTAATGGATATCCAGACTTCTTTTCTTTCCCCTTTCCAATCCATTATCCACACAACATTCAAGCCAATCTTTTAAATGTCTTTAATCCTCTGATTCAAGTAAGATAGTTTCCCATGGCACTTAGAACAAAACCCAGTCTCCTTACCAGGACCTTGAAGGCCTAACTTGGTCCAGTCCCTGGCCACCTCTCCAATGTCATTGCAACACTGTCTCCACCCTTACTCATTGTTCTCCTCAAACGAGGCTCCTTCCTATAGATTCAAGGAAATCCCCATCAAAATTCCAACAGTCTTCTTTGCAGAAATGGAAAAGTTAATCCTTACATTTACATGAAACAGCAAGGGGCCCTGAATAGCCAAAGCAATCTTTAAAAAAGAAGAACAAGGTAAAAGGACTCACACTTTCTGATCTCAAAATATATTATAAAGATACAGTGGGTCCTTTTTTTAAATAGCAGTTTAGCCTTTCCTCAATCAGGCAATGGAGGCTGGGGATACAAATATATAGTAGAGAATTCCCGGAAGGGCTTTGTAAAGAGATGGCACTTAGGAGATGAGGCCTGAGATGGGAAGGAGTTAAGCATATGAATATGTGAGAGTGGAGCAGAAAGACTACTGATAAGCATGCCAGAGGGAGCCTGGCAAGTTTCTATTCAAGACCCTAGTAAGACTTAGCTGCTATGTTAACACCAGAACTACAGGTACTGATAAACCTTTGGAAAAGGGTTAGGAATCAGATTACAGAGAGCTGAGAAAGATTAAAGGTAAGGAAAACATAGTAAACTCAAGGGCAGACTAGCATTAATGCAAAGACCAGAAGCTGGTGATCACACAGTCTGCTTTCGCAAGTCAATATGCTCATGATAGGACAAACAGAAGCAGCAGGAGATACATGGCAAGCAGCTGGCCAGATATCGAATGATCAGATAAACCAGAAAAATTGAGTAATTTAGCCATTTAACACACTTAAAGAAAAATGAAGATACCATATTTGTGTGTGTGTGATGGTATCTGCCAGAATGCTGTACCTGGACCTTTTCTTGTTCCCTAGAGAGATAACATATTGCTGTATTTTTGCTTTAACAAGTATTGAAAACTGTTTCTTTGTTTTGTCACCCAAGTAACATCCATTGACCTACACGTAGTCGTCTGTGTGTGCCTGAGATTTCAAGCAGATTCATCAAGGGATGTGCAGAAAGATGGGAGAAAGAAAACAGCACTTCACTGCCAAGAGAGAATGTTGAGATCTAATGATTTTTTTTAAGCACTCATAAGATACACATGAAAATATTTTCCTGAAAAGTTCTAAGACTCTTAAAGAATGATGGATGAAAACAGGAAGCAAAGGCCTCTGAGAATAATTAAAATCCAAGTAATCCGGAGGAGCAAATGGGGCAGAATAGGAGGTCCCATCAGGTGTGACAAAATCTGAAAAAGTTTGCACCTGAGATTAGTAGCTTTCACATGTTTCTCATCGGGGTACAAGTCTATGGTGACCAATACAGAACCCACCGCAGAAATAAGTGGAAGCACCAGGCTGGAGAGAAGAGCAAAGAGATATCTTGCCATTGAAGCTCATTTCTTTTTATTCTACTGTCAATAAAGGTAGAGAAAATATTTTCTAATAACACCACAGTCTTTTTAAATTAAGGCCACTGGGCTAATGCTCCCTATTCTATAATGCAGGACTCTAAATAGTCTTGCTCAGTTGCCTGTTTTCATCGTCTGTCGGGGTGAAAACATGATTATCTCTAGGTTGTCAACGAGTTTTGTAAGATGCTAAGAGAGCAAATTTGGGGTGTTGTTATCATTGTCATTGTTCTGCCTATAGTGACAGAATCTTCAAGTGTAGCAGGCATGAGGTTCTGATTCTTCCCTCAGCCTGTCAGAAGAGTGCTGGTGAGGAAGGGGCTGAGGGAATTACTCCACTGCTCTGTTCTCTCCCACAGAGTAAAAGGGGAAAGGCAGCTTTAGTGCTGCTGCGAAGCGCCATTGCTTTCTACTGAGTTAACTGTCATCTCACTCCTGTAATGGAAATACATCAAAGCCTCCCTATTCCCCTCAGGATTTAGTAAAAACTCCAGAATGTGGTTTAGAAAGCCCTTTATCCCTAACCTTCTCTCCCAGACTCATCTTTCCACATTCTCACCTTGCATTGTTGGGTCTGGCCATACAGAAGTACTCAGAAAGAAACATCACACTCTCTTCCTTGCACCTCAGGTTGTCTTTCTCTTGCCCCAAAGAAGCCTCCCACTCATTCCTCAGTTCTCATTCTAAATCCCACTTCCTCAGGAAACATCTCCCGGCACTCCCTAATCTGAGTGGGGGGCCCCCCATGTGCTCTCATGACATCCTGTATCACCGCTGTTGTAACATATAGACACCTGTATCAGATTCACCTTTTCCTTGGCTGCCCAGCACCTTGAGGACAGAGTTTGTGTCTCGTTTACCATCGTACCATCAGTATCTAATCAGTGTTTGGTACATAGCAGGTAATCAGTAAACATTTGTTCAGAGAATGTATTTTATTTGAAAAAGTGAAGTCAATACACATCGGCTTTAGGTAGCAAGAAATGAATTTAAAATCATAAATTACGTTTCCAAGTGCTATTTCTCAGTATGTCCAGACATTGTGACTCCTGAGTCATATCTTCTTGCATATGCTGCACTAGTTTTTAAAAGGCAGCCTTTGGTCCTTGGAAAACTAATGTTTGTATTTTTTGTTGATGGATCTTCAGTTAAAATATTCACGTAACACAATTTTAAATAGCAAATACAAAAATGCATAAGACAGTTTCAGGAAAGATTATAAGAACTTTACAAGAATATCTTTATATAACTCCATTAAAGAGGAGTGAAATAGGAATCAAAAAAGGCTTTTGACTCATAAACTGTTACTTCTGCTTTTAATGTAATTGCATTGATTTCTTTGACACAAGATATAAAGTTAAGTACTAAGACACCAAAAGATGTGTCTAGCACATTCCCTGTTAAGTAAACTGAGTCCAATTCATTTATAAGTAAGCTTTCTATTGCACCCTTGGAGAAGCTGATCGAAGAGGCCTCCGGCTGAGTAAAGATAAACAAGGAGCTACCATGACGATTCTCATCTTGCACGCTTCCTTGGGAAATTTCTGTGACTTATTCCATTTCTTTCATGTAGAGGAGAAAGTGGTTCATTTTTAAAAGGAAGAAACAGGCATAAAATGAGAGAGCTGGTTATAAGCTTCACCACACTCAAGATGTGCTCTTTTAGAATAATGCTTCTTTATTTAGGAGGCTAGTTTCCCTCATTCTTTCTTTCACTCATGCAATAAGCAAGCACCACCATCTCTGCTCGAGGCACTAACCACTCCAAACGACACCGCACGTCCTCATCCTCAAGATGTTCACACAGAGGGTGGCACACACAGTTTTAAAATAACAATTACAGTAGATGATGAATACCAGAAGAGGATTATGACTTTAAAATTATCTACTAATTCATATTTTGGGCCTTGAATAAGCCACAGTTGTGTATTGTGCCAAAATTAATTAATATATATTTGTTTTCCCTTCCCACTGAGATCTAAGTATCTTGACAGCAAAGAACTTATCTTATACTGCTTTAATATCATTCCTAGCAGGGTTTCTGTTAATTCACCATGACATACAATAATAAATGCATTTTACATTGTGACTCAATACACGCATATATACCTATAACAAAGGTTTCACAAAAATACACCTACCGTTACGGCATCAATGCATTCTGATGTTCTTTAATTTGTAACATTCTATTCTAGTCCAGCTGATGGAAAAGATTGCTCATTATGACTCACTAATGAGCCTCAACCCACAGTTTGAAAAAATAAATAAACCAAACCCATTGGCGTCGAGTCGATTCCGACTCTTGGCAACCCCAAGTGTTACCAAGTAAAACTGCTCCATTGGGGTTTCTTGGATCTAACATTTATAAAAGCAGATCACTAGGCCTTTCTTCTGCTGCATCACTGGAGTGAGTTCAAACCACCAACCTTTAGGCTAGTAGTCAAGCACAAACCGTTTGTGCCGCCCAGGGACCAAAGAGTTTGAAAAAATCTACTCCATATGACCTGCATATATTAGCAACTGAAAATGCAGACAATAACAGTACCTACCTGCTGAGAGAAGAGATCATGCATGCTAAAGGACTTATTACACTCCAAAGCATATGATGGTGGTGTTGCTGTTAGGTGCCATAGAGTTGGTTCCAACTCAGAGTCATCCCATATATAATAGAACGAAATGTTGCCCAGTCCTGTGCCATCCTCATAATTTTGCTATGTTTGAGCCCACCATTGCAGCCACTGTGTCAATCCATCTCATTAAGGGTCCTCACCCTTTTCGTTGATCCTCTACTTTACCAAGCCTGATGTCCTTCTCCTGGGATTGGTCCCTCCTGATAACATGTCATATCAGTAAATATCAGGCTTAAAAGATATATCCAAAGAAATGAAAACAAGGCTTGAAAGGAAAATTAAAAGTAATCTGGCTTCGGCCAACCTTTAACAAGATGGGGGGGGCGGGGACTGCAAGTAGAAATTTCACAAATAAAAAAAAAAATTTTTTTTTTTTTTTATATAAGTAGATGTATATATTTTATGGGCTAGGGAGATAATGGAAACCCTGGTGGCGTAGTGGTTAAGTGCTACGGCTGCTAACCAAAGGGTCAGCAGTTCGAATCCAACAGCCACTTCTCGGAAACCCTATGGGGCAGTTCTTCTCTGTCCTATAGGATCGCTATGAGTCGGAATCAACTCGAGGGCACTGGGTTTGGTTTTTCAGTTTTTTAGGGAGATAATGAAATGAGTTACCAAGGTAGATTCTTTTCTGTTGAGTTACAGAAAACAATAGCATCCCATCTGTTTCACGTAGCTTAAGTATGACTCAAAAGAGAGAAAGATGGGGAAAAAATATAGTAGATAAAATTTTTGAGATTTCTTCAAATCTTATTCTTCTGCAGACGAAGTTTGGCAAACGAATCAATAATGGATACCCAGGACAAAACACCTCCCAATACCACACCTGGACAACTGAACCAAGCCCTGAAGACTGGAGACTGACTCCATGGCTCATCTGAGCTGCACGGGCATCACAGTGGCATTTTGGCCTGGATTGTGCCCACTGTCTACTAAGCCGTCTGTGACACCCTGGCTGCACAGATTCACCCAAAACAGAAAGTCACTCTGCTCCTCTACCAGGGACCTCTCTTAGTTTGGGAGCTGCCACATACAGGGTTCTGGGGCCTGTTAGCAAAGTAAGTTTAAGAGGTTCTACCTCAAACTCTCCCAGAGATGCCAGGCCGTTGCCTTTATCTCATCATTTTCCTCATTTAAAAAAAGTTCTACTAACCCCAGATTCAAAGAGAGACAAAGTCCATGGAGTTCATAAAGGATGAAGAGACTTGACTTCTGCAGAAAAATGTTTACACAGCCTGCGTGAAGCTATGGGAGATCCAGGTAATAATCTTGCACCCTCAAAGCCGAGAGGGTAGAGTTGTAGCCAGTATCTCCCAAATCCTAAAGGAGCTAAATGGTGAAGGGACAAAACACGTTCTCTGAATACTTACATGTAGCAACTTGACACTGCAGCTGGTTACAGAGGAAATGCTGACGAGGATGATTCCAGTGAAGTGTGACCCACTTAACCACAAGGCACTGATATGCAGGCGTTGGCCTTCTGAACCTGCCACCACTGTTGGAGAACAAATAAATGAACAGAAAGAATATGGTTCCACTAGTGTGGATTAAACAGGCAAATGGCAAGGATTCAGCACTGAGTAATCAGAGACAGAGACTGCAGGTCCATTCAGCTGCAAACAGATTCTAGCTGCTACTTAAAATATCAGCAGGAGTGTCCATCTACCATGACGCCTACATTTTTTCACTATGTTCAGGCAGCCAGATAAATCACTCTGTGGTTTCCCCTGCTGCCTGTGGACTGACAGTGTTAATCAGCAGCTGTTTTAATATTCTCAGGCTCCAAGGAAATGCTCTCCTAGCACTGAAGATGTTTTACGTTCATACATCTAGCAATGGACCGTCAGGTCTTTTTGTTCAGGTGGCTGTGTTTCTAGCATCTGGGTTATGACAAGGCCAATAATTCCTTTTGTGTAGCCAGTGGTAGCAAGTGGCAGTAACTCTAACCCTGCCATGATACAAAGCATCTCCAAGCAGATTTTAGCTTCCCTCATCTGGGTATTTACAATGGTAGAACAAAGAACATGCACTTTCTCATGTCTCACAAGGCCCTTCGCCATCTGGGCCCTGACTCATACAGCACTGAATTTGTCACTGTGCCCTAAATGGGCTGCTCTGCATTGTTTTTGAAACTCTGCATGAGCTACTGAGTGCTTTGCTGGATTGCCGTACATTCTTCCCTTACCCACCTGGAGAGCACCCCCTTATTTTCATACCCAGCTCAAACATCGCCTACTCTGTGAAGTCTTCCCCCCCCCCTCAGTCAGAATTGACATCTCAGAGATTTGTATCCTCCTTTGTACCCAGCACAGTGTCACCAGTATATATACAATACATAGGTATACAATACACAGTTGGGACACAATAAAGGGGAGACCCTGTGTTGCACAAAGGGCTAAGCACTCAAATACTAGCTAAAAGTTTGGTGGTTTAAATCCATCTGGAGGCACCTCAGAAGACAAGTCTGATGATGTGCTTCCAGAAGGTCATAGCCTTGAAAACCCTACAGAGAAGTTCTACTCTGTACACGTGAGGTTGCCATGAGTTGGAATACACACAAAGGGAACTGACATTGACACAATAAAGTATTGCCAAATGGAGAATTTTTAGGTGAATGTTATTACTTCTACTTACCAAAAACAGAGTAAGGTGTGCTGGGGAGTTCCCAAGGAGGAAAGTGAAGGTAGAGGAGCACTGTCTGACTGAACACCACTGGGAGTTGCAGGGAAGATGAGGTTTTTACTTTCTTTTGTTGCAGTTGGGTTACGCTTAAAAGTGGCTAGCATCATGCAACATAACAACATTATTTTTTTAATATAGAAGTCCTTCATTATGGCCCCTGGGTGGCATAAGCAGTTAATCATGCCTTCTCTTTGTGATACGTCACGTTTATGAAGCACTTCTATACTTTCTGGTTTTCAACAGCTAAGTCCATGTGTGGTACAAAGGGTTAATGTGCTCGGCTGCTAATCAAAAGGTTGGAGGTTGAAATCCATCCAGCGGTACCTCAGAAAAAAGGCATGGCAAACTACTCCTGAAAGATCATAACCATTGAAAATCCTATGGAGTAGCTCTACTCTGACACACATGGATGTATGTATTCCATCGTGTTGGTGATATTTAAGAGAATCAAATTGATAAGGAAAAAATGTGCAAATCACCTTGGTATATCATTTTACTCAATATGAAGTCACATTTCTTATACATTTGTACAGTTTCCACTCTAACAAAAATATGTGTCAGTAAGTGTTTGTTAAACATTTGCTACATGTCCAACAATGTTATACTTGCTCTTGAGAACCCTACACTCTGAAAAGCCAACACAATTACTAAAGAAAAAAAAAAAACAAGAGAAACCATGAAACTTGCCAAATTTGGTGGTCCACATCATGAATGTGGTAGGAATCAGACATGGAGTATACTGTGGTCAGGAAAGGTTTCTAAGAAGACTCTCGCTTCTCATTACACCAGTTGAGGGGCACCTTCTCCCCACAAAGGTCCTATCAGGCAGTAGTGTTTCAAACAGGAAGCAATGTCATAAATGGATATCAGACTTAGACTAGGAAGCCTAAGTTTTAGGCCTAGCATTACTACTTACTAACCACATAACCTTAGATTACTCACATATTTCTGTGCCTTAGTTTCCCCACCAGTCTCATGAGAATAATATCTCTACCTGGCCTCCCTCCTTGACATGTTTGCAAGGATTAAACCAGATAAAGTGGCTGAAAGCATTTCCCAAATTATAATTTACTAAGACTATTGGAGGAAATCCTGGTTGCATAGTGGTTAAGAGCTGCAGCTGCTGACCAAAAGGTTCACAGTTCAAATCTACCAGGTGCTCCCTGGAAACCGTATGGGGCAGTTCTACTCTGTTCTGTAGGGTCACTATGAGTCAGAATCAACTCAACGGCAAAGGGTTTAAGACTATCGGAAGGGAAAACACCATTGGAAGTGGTCAGGTCAGGCACATGTAATCATTTGTGGCAAAGAATACATTCCTTTCCTCAGCCTGTTTTGTTTTGTTGTCTTGGCTCTCAGCGATTTGTTCATTTAATAACATTTCTTGTCAAATTTCTCATACATAAAGTTTTATGTACAACCAGCACAAGAACGGCAGGTAGGCTGCTAGGATTCTTTTCAGAAAGGGGCAAGCGAAAGAACAGTGGCTTCATTCTAGCCAAAAGCAGGCAGGCTTTCTCATTAAGGACTCCCCCAGAGGTGGAATATTTCAGCATTCGCATCATTTTTTTCTTTCAAAGTCTGTCCCCTGAGCCCTCTGCAGCTTGTCCGTGGTACACAATTCAGAATCACCCGACCACTCAGGACTCTGGGCTCTGGAGACAGTAGCAAATGTATTTCACATTCAAGAGCAGAAACATTAGCGAGCATCACATTTAATATGCTCTATGCAGCAAGAATCAGGGGCTCAGACTTTCCATTTCGGCTTCACTGGTTAGACTGCAATCTGAACAAGAGTGTGCAGTGATGCGGTGTGTTTGGCCCACGCCTATGCCAGGCAGCAGTTTTATCATCAGTAAGGAAGCATTAAGTGAACCCCAGGGATAGCGTATGTATTGTGTTTAGAGGAAGGGGTGAAATATCCATCAACACCATGTAATTTAAAAGGTTTTCATGCTGTTCGCAGAAAGCTATAAGCTTAGATTCCTTCGTCCCAGGAAGAAAAATCGTTCTAGTAAAGAAAGATGGATTTAAAACAGTAGTTACCCATGGAGTGAACTTAAGTGATAAAGGAAGACGCTTTGGATAATGGACGTGGTGCAGCACATTAGAGGAGCCACACATTATTTTGTATTTGTGAAAGAGCACACTTTGGGAATTCTGAGCTAGACACCCATTCAAATGAATCTTTTTATTGCCTTTGATTAGACAATCTTTTAGTCCCTTCTTGTCAGTGCCCAGTTGTCTCCTGTTAGAGGAGAATTACAATCAGCCTTTATGCCAGGAAAGCCTAAACTTGAGGGGAGAGAAAGGACAAACAACGGGGCAGATGATAAGGAGCAGGAGATATATGAGTCAAGATTTCATTATGCATGTTAGATTTGGACTCCTGTGCCAAGAATAAATAAACTCAAACAAAGCTCCCAGACTCTCCTCACACACAAACGATTATAGCTTCATTCATAGATTATAATTACAATCTAGTCATCTCATCTACCCTGTGTTCCTGAATTTGTTCAATTCCCTGCCACCAGGCCTTTGTCTCAGCTGTTCCTTCTACCTAAAATATTCTCCTGTCAGGATAGCAGCTATGGAAACCTTATCCTGCCTTATCACATCACTCGGAATTAATCTCGCCAGCAAATTGCTTTTAACTGTAGTTTAGCACTTAGCACAAGGCAGGTGGTTTAAGATTATTATTTATGGAAATGTTGAGATGGCCCCACTAAATTATGGGCTGTGAAGGCAGACGCCAGGCCTGAATCATCTCTTGTCTCCAGCAGTGCTTGGCGCCCTCTTGGTGTTCAGAGGGCATCTGTTAAGCCAGGATGCCAATACAGGCAGCACCCAACTTGGAGCCCTGGAATTTTGATCAGCCCCTAGATGAGACTAGCTCATGAATCTTCACGCCTCTGTAGCCTTTTCCAAGATACACTGCTATTCTCTGGGTCGCCACCAAACTCCCAACCTTGAAATGCTTGAACTCAATCTTGCGAGCTCTGGTAATAACTTCTTTTAGAGGATCGCCTACCCTAAAGTCCAGCCACACATTGCAAATGACACTTATCCTAGCCTCTGTTTTGTGATGGTGAGCATGTCCACAACCTTCAAACCTGCCAAAAGCATTTGCTTACTTAAGCATTTATAAATGAAGGCTGTTCAGTGCATAGCTTCTTCTAAGAAATTTACGTATGTTAATACATTTAATCCTCACAAGGACCATACGTGGTAATATTATTTTTCCCACTTTAAAGACAGCGCAAAGTGAGGCAGAGAAAGATGAAGTAACTTACTCGTAAGTAGTGGAGCCAGGCTTTGAACTCGGAAACCTGGCTCCAGAGTCTGTGCTTCTAACCACTGTACTGGCTGCACAGGTGGAGGAGACACGTTCTCCAATTCAGGAAAGCTGAGGTGTATTTGAAATTATATATGATGTCAATGCTGAGGCCCGAAACTAGGAGCGCAAGTCTGGAGATGGCAGATCCTCCTTTGTGCAATACACCCAGACCTGGCTTACTTACTGGACAGAGATTGATTCAGTTTCTAATTACTTCCAGTTACCTGTCAGATTGAGGGGGTAATTAACTCTAAGGACAGAATAGATTGGTTTACTTTGATATCAAAGTAAGCTTTTTTAAAGAAAAGATAAATGAAACTTCTTTTATACAGAATAAATACACAAGGAATCAGGAATCAGCTGAATTAAAGTTCATGCTCTCCCCAGAATTTCTCGTCCTCAAAAAACGTTATTTATCCTAGAGAGACACTAAATTTTCCTCAAGAATGATTAAATAGAAGATCTATGCTACAGCTAAGACTCAGATTAAAGTCTCTTTGTTATTAGGGTTTACTTTGCATTTTACCTTAAACAATATGGAATGGATACAACGTCATCATTCTCTTCCTGGAACCTGATTTGCACAAGTTTCCCATTGTTCCTTTTTGGAGCCTGCCCCTCACCCACCTCACTCCCATCCCCAGGTCCTTTCCTGGCTAAATCCTCCTTGTTATTCAAAACTCATCTCTAGTATCTTCTCCTTGACTGTCAGTGCACCTAAGATGCATCTCCTCAGAGTGCCTACAGCACCTGGCTCACAACTCAGTCACAGCAATCGTGATATTCAACCCGACTAGCCCATTAATTTACAGCCTTTCTCCCAAGACCGTGAGCTTCTAAGAGCAGATACTGTGTCTTATTCAGGATTCATTACTACCATCTAATACAGTACACAGAAGGCATTTTTTCCTTCACCAAACATATATATATGAATCTTCAAAATAAAATTGGTATCATCATATATATTGTTTTATATTCTGCTCTTTTAACATCATCATTGGCATTTTCCCATGTTCTTAAAAATTTCTTAAAAGCGTGAATGTAATGTCTTCATCATATTTCACTTCATATGTATCAAGTGTCTAGTAAGTCCCAGGCAATATGTTAGACTAAGGATATCATGGTGAACAAAGACATGCATGATCCTTGCATTCATGGAGCTTATAAACTAGTGGGAGAAATATAGGTCAACCAAATACACACACCAAAATGAATCGATGTCAAAATACAACTGAAATTGCTATTATGATGGAGAGTCCTCAGGGTATACAGTAGAGGAAAATGGAATAGAAAAAGAAAATGTTTTAGTGGAAAAGGTCAAGGTGCATTCCCTGAGAATGTGGTCATTGAGCTGATTTCTGAAAGAAGAGCAAGAAAGAATGTTCTAGGCAGAGGAACCAGATCCTGCAAGATCCCTTGTAAACCCGAGTTAAGAGTTAGGTCTTTTTCCTAAGATCACTAGGAAACATATTTAACCAAATAATCCTATTTATGTTTTGAGGTGATTTCTCTGCTGCAGTACAGAGAATGAGTGGACAGTTAAGGAGCTGGTATGTTTGGATGCTGGACAATCAATTAGGAGACTATTGTAGAATTCAGTAGAAGGTGGCTTGGGCTACAATAGTGGCCTTGGGAATAGAGAATAATGGACAGATCCATGAGATATTTAATAGGTAAAATCACTGTGTATTGGTGAAAGATTTGAACACACTCCTTAAATATTTGCTGAATGAGTAAAGCGTTGGCGATAACTAAAATTTCTGCATATCCAAGAAGGCGGACACTGCCAGGCAGGAGTAAGAGACACCAGACTTGTGGAAGCCGATCCCCTTCCAGGGAGGGAAAGCAGTGAGCTCAGCAATGAGGTATCCTTAATCTAACAAATTTTTGCTCTCCCAATAGTGTTTTCCATCCACATTTTCCAGTAAGTGCCTTCGGAGAAGGCTGCTAGTCTTGTCAGCCATGGGAGTGGCCTGTGCAGTTCCTGGCTGAGGTTTTCTATTTTACTTCACCTACCTTTGTCCAGCAGGTTCAAAGCTCAGAGGCTGGTCGAAGATCAGAAAGAAAGCCAGTATAGAAAAAACTGAATGAGTAAGTGAGCGGGCAGAATTACACAAGAATGGATCACAAAGTAAGAAGGCACCAGATATACTGGGACTTGTGGACCATATTACAGAATCTAGATTTTACTTTAATTACAAGGGGTGTTAAGACCAGCTCCAATATACCTACAGTCTCTTAACTTATACTTCCCTACCTATATAGGGAGACATCACTCTTTTAGTAATTCATCCTATATCAACATCTTGCCAGCGCCTATTTAAAACAAGTTCATCTCATTCTCTAAAAAAAAATTTCCCCCTACCCATTGTTTCGTAGGCTGTTCCAAAGCTGCCTAGCTTCCTGGAATTTTTGTTAAGGCCTGCAATTATTTTAGATGGTATATTCCCTGCTAACAAAGCTCCTTTCCAAACTCAGCCCCAGAAACAAACTACATTAGTCAGGCAACATTTCCTGAATGCCCCCTGTGTACAGAGCACTGAATTTGTCTCTTAGAGGCAGATAAATAAGCTATATGGCTCACAAATTGCTAAAACTCAAGGTCATACATGCAACGAGAATAAGGACAGAACTGGTCTGTCTTCCCCCATGCCAGTCCTGAGGGAAAATAAGATTGACATGCCATCAAGGATCTACTTTTCATTCAAGGGAAGCATCCTTTAAGCACCCTTTAAGTCACAGAAAATATCTCACCACAGAATTAAGTCCCCTTGGTCATTCAGTGATTCTGGCTGCAATAATCCTCCTTGACATGTGACAGGGTTCTATGAGCTTCCCATGGGGAAGACCCCTCACAGCAGCCACTGGCTCTCATACTGACTCAAAGGGAAATTCGCTATTGTTTTTTATGGCCAAAAAAAAACTTGACATAACCTTCCTACTTCAACCCTACTCCAACATGTTGACAGATTCATTAGCGGGACATGCCCAATTATCATAATTTAGGAAGCATGAAATGTGTGCCCAAGTGAAGGTAGAGCAGACAAAAAACAGCCTTCTAATCAGCTTTTAAGGAGCCCTGGTGGCATAGTGGTTAAGCGCTCAGCTGCTAACGGAAAGGTTGACCACTTGTACCCACCAGCCACTCCGTGGGAGAAGGATGTGGCAGTCTGCTTCCATAAAGATTCGCAGACTTGGAAACGCATGGGGCAGTTCTATTCCTTCCTACAGGGTCACTGTGAGTGGGATCTGACTCCACAGTGGTGGGTTTTGGAAATCAGCTTTTACAGGCGGTGCGAGTCTAAAGATCTGCAAACCTGCTACTGATTTACGTTTCAACATCTTGCCAACAAGACGCTTTAATTGACCAATCTCCAGCTGCTTTGCCCAGCAAGCCCTGCAGTTCTAAAGAGCAGAACTAAATGTCAGCCACAGTCCTGCACACATAGGATTAGGAGACAGCTCTGCACGCCCCTCCTCTCAGTGCAAAAAAATCCAGATACCCTGAGGAACCATATATGGAAGGAAGAATTGGAAATAAAAACATGTTCACAGGGTGACAAGTGGGTAGAAAAATATTGACTCTAGCTTCTTAAATAAAATACATGGACTTGGGAAAGAATCATGTCATCTCATAAGATGAAAGAAAAACAAGTTGAGAGGGAAAAAGCCAACAGCTTCCTTTCTGCAAGCTCTGGGTTGTCAAGTGTCATGGTTTAGTGGAGCTGAGTGGGGAATCTCTGGGGAGCAGCAACTAGAAGTCCCGCTGCAAGTTGAGCGGTCACTCTCCTCGCGTGCACATTAGACAGAATGTGGAAGGTCATACGGCCCAGCAGAGCTTCACAGATACCTGGGACTCTCAGGAGCCTTGTGTTCTAATATTGGTCTTTATATTCTTACGCCTTTGATCTTATAAAACTAGCATAAAACCAGCCTATCTTTGGAAACAGGGAAAATGTGATCCTAGCTGAAAGTTAGTGTTTTGTATACAGGGTGTGGCAGTCTCAGAAGTGGAAGAAGCCCCGGACTTGGAGGCAGAAGGCCTTGGGACCTCCAGTCAACCATTTAGACTCTCTGAGCCTCAGAATCCTCACTCTTCACTTAGGAGAAATGGTATCTGCCCTGTCCTCTGCTCTGGGCTACTGTGAAAAACCACCAGTTGCCACTGAGTTAACTCTGAATCATGACAACCCCGTGTGGATCAGAGTAGAACTGTGCTCCACAGGGTTTTCAGTGGCTGATTTTTTAGAAGTAGATTACCAGGCCTTTCTTCTGAGGTACCTCCGGGTGGACTCAAACCTCCAGCTATTCAATTAGCAGCTGAGCGTTAACTGCTCGCACCACCCGAGGACTATACCGTGAAAACTAGAAAGTATGAAAAGGCTTCATAAATGTGATACACCATAAAGAGAAGGCATGGGTAGCATGAGCCTGGCTCTGTGCACTTTTGTCCAAGAGGACAAAATAAACCATGTTACAAGAAAGCAGTCTTTCCATGCTTTCACTAAGATGGTGGATGAATGCTCAGTCTAACAGCCTTCCCATATGGTTCTAACTACTAGGAGAAGAAAAGGTGGTGGAACATATTGAACTTTTATGAGCACTCAACATTTCCCCACACTCAAAATATCCTGTGATACAGAAGAGGCCTCAGGAGAAGTAAATGTGTAAGTAAGAATTTTTGTTTGGAAGGTTGGTGTTTGTTTCTTTGTTTTTTCACCTAAGTCAAGCTAATTACAGGCTTTCTTTAAAGTAACACTTCTCAAACTATAATTCACACATAAATCAGCTGGAAAGCTTGTTAAAATGCAGGTTCTGATTCTGTAGGTCTGGGGTGGGGCTTGGGATTCTATATTTCTGACAAGCTCCAGTATGATATTCATTCCATTGGCCCACATGCTACACTTGAGAAAGTAAGGCTGTAAACAATATTTAAGAGAGGACTAGGAATGATTTAAGATATCATAGGATGTTTGCAAAGAATACTGTATATATGACGGACTGCCAGAAAAAAAAAAAAAAAAAAAGCAAATCCGTCTTGGAGGAGGCACAGGTAGAATGTTCCTTAGAACCAAGGATGGTGAGACTTCATCTTGCTTACTTTGAGCACATCAATAAAAAAACATAATCTCTAGAAAAAGACACGATGTTTGGTAAAGTAGAGGGTCAACGAAAATGAGGGAAACTTTCCAAGAGATGGATTGACGTGGTGGCTACAACAATGGGCTCAAACACACCAAAATTTGTAAGGATGGTGCAGGACCAGGCAACGTTTTGTTCTGTTACACATAAGGTCACCATGAGTCAGCGCCAACTCATGGCAACTGACAACAACAGATTTTTAGAGAGAAAAGGACCTTAATTCAAAACCATAAACTTGTTTATGAGGACAGCGAGGTGTGGGGTTACCTGATTTGCCCAGTACGACCAGAAGGTAGATCTTTCACTGCTTGGGAAATGCTACCTGCCTGACTTCCCCTGCTTTGTTCCCTCTACCAATCTGTCTATGATACACTTGGTCTTTTTGTCCTTGGATATCTTTTCTCAGCTCTTTTTCTGTTTTTTTTAGAAGTAAGGAAGGCAGAATATGATTATGGTCATATATTCTAGCTGTGAATCATGGAATCTCTTACTTAAAGAAGATAGAGGAAGCAATGAGGGTGAGTTTCCAGAGTGAAAAAATTTAATCACATCCCACGATACCATTCAACTTAAGTCGACTAGATTTTATCTTTCTGCAGGTGGTCCAGGTACCTGAGCATCCACCAGCTTACAGATGAGGCACCATTTCATTCTGTATTACATCTTGGGGGGAAGTATATTTACTGAAGCCCCAGGTACCTCACTTACGTATCTCATTCGGATGCTCAGAAGAAAATCTCTAGATCAAAGGAAAGGAAAAGACTTTCAAGTGAAAAACTGGAAACTGAAGATCACCTCCAACAGACTTCCTGTTCTTGGGCTTGGTTCCAAAAGAGAAGAAGAGGAGGGGTGCAATTTGCATTGAATAGACTTGAGCTTTGCTCCCAAGCACACAAATTGATCAGAGCTGTGCTTATAAAAGCTGCATTGATGGCTTTAGTTGCTTTGATGCCAACTATCCAACCAAAGGAGCCCTGCTGGTGCAGTGGTTAAGTGATCGACTGCTAACAAAAGATGGGCAACTCAAATTCACCAGCCATTCCTTGGAAACCCTATGGGGCAGTTCTACTCTATCCTATAGGATCACCATGAGTCAGAATCAACTCGATGGCAATGGGTTTGGTTTGGTTTTTATTCAACCAATGGCATTAAATTAGGAAACTTTTCTTTGGTCCATGTTCGCTATATTATAGAGTTATGTCTAAGGACGTCAATTAAACAGGGGAAAGGAAATTGGTGAAGTGAAAAGAACTGCTCTTCAAAAACAAAAAACCTGCTGGAACCCGGAAAACACTCCTTTGCCCTTTTAGAGAATTGCTGCATTTGCACCCACAATTTGATCATGAATGGAGTATTTGAAGAAAAGGTTCAGCTCTAAATGAGGCTTAACACATACAAGGGAAAGTTTGTTCCCAAGTGCTTCTATTATGCCTGTAAATATTGAGCAGGAATGGATACACATCACACAGTGAGAACTTTCATCCTCAGTCAGCATTGTTCTCAGCGCTTTCCCTGTTTCAGCATAAAAGTTTCACAAGAAAATTTGCCTACAATGACTATACTGTCTGGAACTCCAGAGGACTCTCCCTGGGTTATTTGGACTTCAATATTAACAAGTATTTTTAAATAACCGTGTTAAGATCAGAGCCCTGATAAAATGAAGATTAAAATATCCTAGTCTTGCGTGTACATAGGTCCCTTTCATTGGGGATTTTTATGAATGATAAATAATGACACAGATTTAAGGGTTTCAGAAAGTTTTTGCTGAGATCTAAATTCTTTCTTTCAGTTCACTGAGGTGCCATTAACTAAATAACCCACCATAGGGACTTACATGATGCCTAAGAGCCTTCAGCCTTAATGTCAGTTTCCCTGAGAGATTCAACCCCTCTTGCCAAAGCCGGGGTTCTTCTTTATTTGGTCTTCTAATAAACAAGTAATTGCACTGATCATAACATTCAGTCAATGGATTAAGGAACAATGTTAGGTCATTCCACACAGTGAAACTGAAAGAAACGCGCTATCATACTGCAACTCCAAAATGAGGCCACTGAGTCCTTGTTTCTTTATGGGTTACCAGGCGCCCTAGAAGACTGAGGAGGTATGAGATGAGAAGTGGGAAAATGACAAGCGTGAGCACTGCAGAAAAAAGACATGCAGGCTGTGCACCCAAATGAACCTTCCTGGCAGCATCCACCTGCCTAGACCTCATTAACCCAACAGCTTTGTTTCCTCTTTACTTATCTGTCCAGCCATTCTGAATATACCCTTCCCTTCCTCTACCAAAATCTTCCTCTAGGTAACTTGTTGTCTATTTCACTGACCATACAGCTCCGTGTCAAGACCCCTTACAGGTCCTCACCCCCGCCATAGACCTGTATACGTGCACCCACACATGCATTTACACACGCAGTTGCCTCACAACCCATACTTGAGTCATTCAGTGGTGAGCGTCTGATTTAACCTCAGCCAATGAAGGCCTCCCCTTGGATTTTTGGACTTAGGATCCAGGAATCTGAGTCAGTCTATTTCCACATCCTCAAAACCAAGACATGTAAAGCTCTGGAGCTTAAGGAGGCTATTTTGATAATTCTATTTTTTTATGTGTTTGTTTGAATTATGAGAAACTTAATCAGAAATAGAAATTGAAGAGCAGAGAAAAGCAAAGGAAGCAAAGGTTAGAAATGGAGAAAACTCCAAAGCAGTTAGACTTCCCTGAAAGCTGGCTCTCTCCTGAGGATACTTCTGCCACTGCAGCTCACTTTCAATCGTTCAGTAATATTCAGTGCACAGAGCCAGCTACTTGATCACTCCCTTATTCACCAGAGTTAAAATTCTATGAATCATAAGCAAGGCTGGAATAGTTGATTTTATCCAAAGAAATCTAAGTCAATTTCCTGGAAATCGTTGTTCTTGTTCTCTTGGAAACTCTGAGGCTAACAAAGCTTTTCTCACCTTATAATCCATATCCTTGATCACCACTGAAATATAAACCCATCTCATCAGTGATATGCTTCCTTCTCTTCATTCCACGCTCTTTGGAACTCCTCCCCACCTACCTAACCTCACTGTTTGTTGCCTCTCTCCCAAACGTTTCTATCCTGCCCTCTGGCGTCCAGTGCCACAACAGACACATTTCCCTACATCGTCCCCACTGAACTGCCCAACAACCCTGGCATTTCAATGCCTGCTTTGCTTTAGTCCCTGCTGTCATAAAGTTTATTCTCCAGTGAGGAGGAGAAAAAAATAAATAAATAAACGTACAAACATATCATATGTCAGATGACAAAAAGAGAAATGAAGAAACAAAAGCGAGGTAGTGACAACCAGGAAGTTTGCTCCAGAGAGAAGACCTAGGAAATTTTAGCTTAGTTCTAAGGAAAGTGAGGGTTTCAGTGAGGTAAAGAGGGTTCCAGACAGAGTAAAAAAGCAAGTACAGAGGCCCAGAAACAGAAGCATGCTTGTCAAGGAGGTCAGTGTGGCTACAGAGCACTGGCGACGAGATGGTGGGAGATGAAGTCAGAGAAGTAGCCTGGGCCAGATGATGCAGTGCCATGTGAGGGGATGCCGCTCACATTCTCCTACTCCACGTACCTTGGGATCCTCAATGGCAGTCAGCCTCTTTCTCCTATACCCTTCCCAGACCATCCAGCAAAATTATCTGTTCTGTTGACACTCCCTACACTCTTACCTGTACTCAAGTCTTCTCCATCCTAACACAATCTCCAACGCGAAAGCTTCCATAAAACCTTCTCTGCTCACCTGTCTACAGAACAAGATTCATTCAATCTTTTACTCAATCAACGATTCATTCAACAAATATTGAGGGATAACCTGTTATGTGTAAAGCATTGTGTTCCCTGGGTATAAACCTTAAATAATAAATCTAACAAAACATTTGTAAGAGTCTTCTCTAGACCAGAGACTGTGCCCTGAAAAATTAACAATGAATGGTAAATTTACATTAACATCTACAATGAGCCAGGGTCTCTGCACTGGGTGCACAAAAGTGAGTAAGATATGGATTTCATTCCTTGAGGACGGGAATGAGGAACAGTACAAGATAGTCTGTGGAGAGCCTCCAGAAGTGATGCAGAAGCTTTAGGAGAGTGGGAAGGTTGGGTGGTTTCTTCAATAGCGGGCTGGGCCTTTCCGATTGAGAAAAAAGGAAAGATGTCACAGGTCTGGACAAAAGCAGAAGTGGGAACATGTGGTGAGAGGCACAAGACTATGAGTATAGCAATTTAGCTGGGATGGAGAATTTGAGTAGTAGAAGAGTGAAGAATAAAGCAGAAAAGGTAGGTGGGGCCAGATTTTAGAGGGTTTGCATGCTATGTTAAGGAGTTTATTGTGAAGATGTCTTCTAAATTTGGAATGCAGAAGCAACTTTTAAAAGGTTCCAATTAGTCCTGCTGGACTTCATTTTCACCATGATATTTAAATAAAAAGTGACTCAAACCCTACTTCTCACGTGGTGGTAAGCTTAGTGGTGAGCCTCCACAATATCTCCAGGGCCATGGTCCACTTCTGCTTTTCTGCTTGCAGTGAACTTTCTATTTTCTCCTGCAGTTATTCCCTTCCTTATATCTCACCTAAACCTCAATAGAGAACAGTCTCTTTTCTCCATTTCCCCATCCACCTCTCACTCACGGTAGCAGTTATATGCAGGTAAATTTTCCTAAAGATTAGGTGGGAGAGGAGGGGTACTTAGCATACAATCAGTCCTCCATGCCTGCTATAAACAACTGCTCCCAAATCCTCTTTTTCTTGGGTCCTAGCCTCCAACACCTTAGTTAGCTTTCTCTCCCACTCCTCTCACCCACACTTACCTTACTTTACAGACCAGTTTTATTTTCCTGGACTCATTCCGAGCTTCTGTGGCCATACCATACAATTATCTTTCCATGACCAAAATGAACTATCAAAGTGTTCAACTAATCAAAAGACAGATCTCTCTGATAAAAAAAAAAAAAAACCTTGCTTTTAACTTGCCTCTTTTGCATGTTTTATCTACATATAGGGAGTATATCAGTCAGCTTAGACTGATCTATGCTGCAGTAACAAACAACCCCAAAATCTCAGTGGCTTACTACTACAAAGCCATATTTCTCACTCAAGTTATGGTCATTGATTGTTAGCTATGGCTTAGTTCCATGTCCTCTTCATTTCCAGCACCAGGCGGAACTCTGGGCTATGCTGGTCTCAGGCTTGCAGCAGCAAGAAAGGAGTGATAGTGAAATACTCACTGGCTCTTAAAGTTTCTGCTCAGAAGTGGCACACATCACTTCTGCTCACATTTAATTGGCCAAAGCAAGTTATATGGCCAAGCCTGATGTTCATTGGGCAGGAGTATTATCTTCCTATAAGGCCAGGCCCAGGAGAGAGAGGCCAAGGAGGCAGAGGCATAAATATTTTTACAATAATACAACCCAACTTGAGGGAAGACTAAGCAACAACCTTGGAAAACTCTGTAGACATCAATTACCTCATGGGAAGAGTGAGCAATTTCTACTAGGTGCAGTGTAAACAAAATTGAAGAAAGGTGTAAAGAATACTCATTAATAATACTCCCTTCTCTGAAAAAAGAACATGTTTGGGAAATAAGTACAGAAGATTTCACAAAACCCATTTAAAATCCCAATAACTTGAAGAAGTGAGAAGGGGCCTTGGGATGGTAGACAGAATTAGCAGAAAGTTGAAGTGATGCCAGGATATTTTTGGAAGTAAATGCTGCAACAAATAGGGAGGCAAGAATGACAGGGATTTTTCAAGAAATACTGGCACCATGTGCCAAGATACAAAGGTCAGCTTCTTTCCAAATTGGGAAACTAGGACAAGCAAAGAACTAAAGTGGCAAGAAATTTCTTCCAAGACAGAGTGACTGCCACAAAATGAAAGCTAAACCAGTCAAGTGCTTTCCTGAGTGAAAAAACAGAAAAAAATCATCAGTTTTGTGACAAGATTGAAAAGGTTGTGGACATATATACCATATTTGAGTATTCAATATTTGAGGATAGAAAGACAAAATATCATAAAGATGTCAGTCCTCCCCAAATCGAACTATAATTTCAGCACAATTCTAATCAAAGCACCAATAGGAATCTTCAAGGGATATTATAAACTATTATACAATGCATATAGGAGTACAGAGACTCAAGAACAGCTAAGAATATCATAAAGAAGAAAGAAGTAGAGGAACAGTTCTAGATATAAAAACTTATTATAAAGCTATACTGATAAAAATAAGAAGAAAGCAAGAGGTCATTGAAAAGACAGAAAAGAAAGAAAAAAACAAGATGGATGTCAGAGGAGACTCTGAAACTCGCCTATGAACGTCAAGCAGCTAAAGCAAAAGGAGGAAATGACAAAGTAAAAGAACTGAACAGAAGATTTAAAAGGGAGGCTCGAGACGACAAAGTAAAGTATTATAATGACACACGCAAAGAGCTGGAGATAGAAAACCAAAATGGAACAACACGCTCGGCATGTCTCAAGGTGAAAGAACTGAAGAAAAAATTCAAGCCTCAAGTTGCAATAGTGAAGGATTCTATGGGGAAAATATTAAACAATGCAGGAAGCATCAAAAGAAGATGGTAGAAATACACAGAGTCATTATACCAAAAAGAATTAGTCAATGTTCAAACATTTCAAGAGGTAGCGTATGATCAGGAACCAATGGTACTGAAGGAAGAAGTCCAAGCTGCTCTGGAAGGCACTGGTGAAAAACAAGGCTCTAGGAATTGATGGAATATCAACTGAGATGTTTCAACAAATGGATGCAGCGCTGGAGGTGCTCACTCATCTATGCCAAGAAATATGGAAGACAGCTTCCTGGCCAACTAACTGGAAGAGATCCACATTTATGCCTATTCCCAAGAAAGGCGATCCAACTGAATGCGTAAATTATAGAACGATATCATTAATATCACACGCAAGCAAAATTTTGCTGAAGATCGTTCAAAAACAGCTGCAGCAGTATATCGATAGGGAACTGCCAGAAATTCAGGCTGGTTTCAGAAGAGGACGTGGAACAAGGGACATCATTGCTGATGTCAGATGGATCCTGGCTGAAAGCAGAGAATACCAGAAGGATGTTTACCTGTGTTTTATTGACTACACAAAGGCATCCGACTGTGTGGATCATAACAAATTATGGATAATATTGCAAAGAACGGGAATTCCAGAACACTTAATTGTGCTCATGAGGAACCTTTACATAGATCAGGAGGCAGTTGTTCGGACAGAACAAGGGGATAAAGTCAGGAAAGGTGTGCATCAGGGTTGTATCCTTTCACCATACCTATTCAATCTGTATGCTGAGCAAATAATCTGAGAAGCTGTACTGTATGAAGAAGAATGGGGCATCATGATTGAGGAAGCCTCGTTAACAACCTGCGTCATGCAGATGACACAACCTTGATTGCTGAAAGTGAAAAGGACTTACTCATGAAGATCAAAGACCACAGCCTTAAGTATGGATTGCACCTCAACGCAAAGAAAACAAAAATCCTCACAACTGGACCAATGAGCAACATCATGACAAATGGAGAAAAGATTGAAGTTGTCAAGGATTTCGTTTTACTTGGATCAACAATCAACACCCATGGAAGCAGCAGTCAAGAAATCAAATGACACATTGCATTGGGGAAATCTGCTGCAAAGAACCCCTTTAAAGTGTTGAAATGCAAAGATGTCACCTTGAAGACTAAGGTGCACCTGACCCAAGCCACAATATTTTCAATTGCATCATATGCGTTTGAAAGCTGGACAGTGAATAAGGAGGACCGAAGAAGAATTGACACCTTTGAATTGTGGTGTTGGCAAAGAATATTGAATATACCATGGACTGCCAAAAGAACGAACAAATCTGTCTTGGAAGAAGTACAACCAGAATGCTCCTTGAAGGCAAGGATGGCGAGACTACATCTTACATACTTTGGACATGTTGTCAGGAGGGATCAGTCCCTGGAGAAGGACATCATGCTTGGCAAAGTACAGGATCAGAGGAAAAGAGGAAGACCCTCAACGAGGTGGATTGACCCAGCGGCTGCAACAATGAGCTCAAGCATAACAACGATTGTAAGGATGGTGCAGGACCAGGCAGTGTTTCATTCCTTTGTGCATAGGGTTGCTATGGGTCGAAACCGACTCGACGGCACCTAAGAACAACAACAACGTTGCTATAGAGATGACAAATAGACCAATAAAACAGAATAAAGAGCTCATAAGTACCCAGCATGTATGGGGAAAATATCTAATAATGATAGCTAATATTAAAGTATAGTTTATCCAATAGCATGGGTGTGAAGAGTCAGAATGCCTCCTTTAACCACAGCTATACCACTTTTTTTTTTTATACCACTTACTTGTCATGCCTCATTTTCCTCATCTAGAAAATGGGATAATAATAATTCATACCTCCTGGTAGTCATATCCTTGAATAGTGCCCTCCCACATGGGAGAGGCCCTGTGTAACCAACAGAATACTCTGGAAATGAAAATGTGTGACTTCCAAGACTAAGCATGGCAGCTTCTGACAAACTTTTGGATCAATCTCTGGGGTTGCTAGCGGCCATATTGTCAGGACACTAAAATAATCGCATGGAGAAGAACAGAGGCTCCCATCCAACAGCCTGCAACAACATGGCAGACATGTGAGTCAACCATTTGAAAGCGGGCCCTCCAGCTCCATCATGGCTTCAGATGACTACAGCAATAATGTCAGCAAAAATCTAGTAGAGTTGCTGGCACATAAAAAAAAAAAAAAAAATTTGCAGGCACCAAATAAATTAGAAGCACTATTACTTCTGGAAACTCTGGTGGTGTAGTGGTTAAGACCTATGGCTGCAAACCAAAAGGTTGGCAGGTTGAATCCCCCAGGTGCTCCTTGGAAACTCTATGGTACAGTTCTACTCTGTCCTGTAGGGTTGCTATGAGTTGGAATTGACTCGATGGCAGTGGGTTTGTTTTTGTTTTTGTTTTTGTTTGGGGGGGGTGTTTATTACTCCTAAATAATATCTTCAGGGCTTGGGTCCTTTTGCTTTTCTTTTCTGAATAATATTGGAGGTTTGGTGGTAAGTCACGGTCCAGATATCCCTACTCTGTGGCCACATGGACAGTGTATGAATTATGTTTGCATTCTCAGGGCCCGGTATGAGCTCAATAAGATATGTTTATTGAGTGCCAACTATGTACCAGGCATTCTTCTAGGCAGTGAATGGATGCAAAGCCTAAAAACCTCTCCAGCTGTTCCATTACAACAGTGCATAGCACAGTGAATAAAATCATTACATAGCAAAAAAGAAAAAATCAGGAACTTAGACAAATGATCTCGTAGATAAGTCCAAATTCTCCGTTCTTCAGAAAGCTTCATTTACCTAGTCTGGCTAAGCACTTGGTCCCCTTTGTTTATACCACAGAAATACCCAGGGAAAGAAACATTATGGGAAGAAGGCTATAATAGCACAAAACTAACCAAACTTACCACACCAAAAAAAAAAAAAAAAAATTGCCTTCAAGTGGATTACAACCCCATATGCTACACACTAGGGCTGTGCTTCATAAAGTCTTCATGGCTGTGACCTTTTGGAAGCAGATCACCAAGCCTTTGTTCTGAGGCACTTGTTCAAACCAACAACCTTTCAGTTAGAAGTGCTTAACTGTGCCATAGTTCTTACACATTCCATTCAACTTTCAAATGATCTGTACAGGTTGATTTAAAAAAATAAAAGAGAGTTCATGAATCTCATATATATGTGTGTGTGTGTGTGTGTGTGTGTGTATACATATATATATCCCTATGCATATACCCATATATATTTTTTTCTACCAAATTGGAATATGTAGGCTTAATTTTCTTAATTTGATCAGTCCATCTGGAAGCAAAAGAAAGAAAGCTATTTCTTTAAACAACTTAGAAAGTATTTGGGGGCACTATTTTGACAGTGGACGGTTTTGAAATTATGCAAATATTTTTCATTCTGACATGCGGATAAATGTTTCCTATTTATAGACAGTCCTTACTTTACATGATTTCAATATACACAAATTTCATTTGTCATAGTTTAGTTAAATAATCAGTCTCCCAAAAGCATGGTTCAAATTTCAGTTACCACGATATATTAACTATGAGTCTAGTAGCTGCTTAAAAACAAACTTCACTGCTAGCTCTTCAGTCCACCAATCGCTACATAAAAACCAGTGCATGTCATAATCAGTGAGCAACCATATCACCTCTTTCTCATTGTTATTGGTCATTCTGCATCGCTATACAGTTCGTGCACAGACAGCAAAGCATATAGTTGTGTTGCCTCCTTGTCTCTAAGTAATAAACCCACATAACAGTTTACAAAAATGAATAAGTCAAAAAAGAAATTGGCCAACAAAGATGGAAATACAGCAAGGAAACAAAAAAATGAAGCGAAATTGTGTGTGATTAGAAGATTTTAAAATGTTAGTGAAGGTAGGACAAGCCCTACACCTGCAAGAAGCTACTGTATGAACCATATAGAAAACAACTACTTCAGCATCTTTTAGTTTAAACTGGGCTAGGGATAGAATGTTTGAAATGAGTGTTCATTTCTACTTTGGACTGAAGAATTACAGTTTTTAAAAAATCGAAATTAGTTTGGTTGGCATTCAGGCCAAAGAACTGAAGTTAGCTGCCACTTTGAATGAAAATGATAATTATAAGGGGGTTGAGAAGGACCTCTTATTGCCAGTAAAGGCTGGCTTCATCGTTTCATGTGTCAGCATCCACTGATTAATGTTAAGGTATCTGGTGGAGCTGCTAGTGCAGTTACTGATGCTGCTGCGAACTTTGCACCCAGATTCCAAAGAGATAAAGAAGAAATAGCTGACCGTGGGTGTGCTGACACCTCTGCCGTTCAAGAGACGCTAGTTAGGCAGCAAGAGAAGCTTAGTGAGGGCCAACATACCAACACAAATGAGGCAAGGGCTTCTGACGAAAAGGATGAAGATGTCCCAGAAGAAGGGACACTGGCAAAAAAAAAAAAAAAAAAAAAAACCCTTTACATTAAAGGAAGTACTTAGAAATATTTTACAATATTAAGAGTGCAAAAGATAAAATGTTGGAAGCTGATCCAAACTTAGAAAATTTGCAAGGCATCAAAGAGATGCTCATTCCTTACATACGTTACATGATGAGAAGGCAAGCACTGTTTAAACTACGTTTGATAAGTTATTTACAAAGAAATTAACCATGTTAATTCTCAGTGCTTCCAATGTTCTAAATTATGGTGTACCTCATGAATATTAGTTTTATTTATTTATTTTTTTCATTTCCCTACACTTTTATAACTAACAGTAGGAGATTCTTTAATGTTTTCACACACACAAAAAAAATTTTTTAAAGGTCATGTAATTTTTCCCTTTGATTATTAAGATCACTTTGCATGGTCTCGGCTCATACCTTTTTTTACTGTCCTGCAGTACAGTGCAAAGTGAAGACGGCCCCCATTTGGTAAAACAGCCACAATGAAAGGGAAGGAAAAAATATGTAAGACACATTTTAGTTTTTGTAGTTCAGCAGTTAATGGGTTTTTTTCAAAACAAATTTTAACCACCTTGGCTAGCTAGTTTTTTAAACCCAGGATTTCAGGATAAAACAGAAAAACTACTTGTGCCTTTTTTCAAATACGAGAGCAAATTTGCTTTTTGATTCGTATACCCAAGGGGAGAAAAAGCACTAGATTAAGGCTTAAGGAGTGCAGGTTCAAAACTAGGCTCTACTACAAACTCCCTGAGCGACTTAGAGCAAATCCCTCTGTTCATTCTACAGACATTTATTGCCAGACACCCTGCTATGTGTCAAGAAAACAAAATTGAATACAATATGAAATCTGGCCTCGAGGAACTCACAGCCTACTGGGAAAGACCAGAAACAGTTACAGTACAGTTATCGTCTATAAATCAGAACTAGTAATGCCTGCCTCCTAGAATTACTGAGAAGATAAAATGAGGCTGTATAGGAAAGCATTTTGCTATCAAGTATTGTATCAAAAAAAAAGAATTTTTTTTTTTTATTATTGTATCAGTGCTACTTAGTAATAGCGTAATTGCAGCACCTGACAAAAATTAGACTCTTACCAGGTAGTTCTCATAGCGTGGTCTACAAACCAGCAACATTAGCACCACCTGATGTTCAAAATGCATATTCTCAGGTAGCCCCAGACCTAGGGAATCAGAATCTATGGAGGTGGGGGCTCCGAAATTTGTGTCTTAAAGGCCTTCCAAATAACTCTAATGCAACTAAAGTTTGAGAACCACTGCCGAGTCTTAACTATATAAGAAGATGAAAACGCAGGTAAACTGAATTATTACCTTGGTAAGGTAATGAAAAAAACAAAACAAAAGGTAATGAGCCATCGAAAAAGATGGATTGACACGATGGCTACAATAATGGGCTCAAACATAGCAATGACTGTGAGGATGGTGCAGGACCAGGCAGTGTTTCATTCTGTTGTACATAGGGTTGCTACGAGTCAGAACTGACTGGACAGCACCTACAACAATATGAATTTTAGTGGGTACCAGAAACTCATTTCCCAGTTATCAATGAGGAAATTAAAGCAGGATATAACCAAGCTTCTAACTGACCAGGAAAATTAGCAAAAGGACTAATGAGTTATTACTTATCATGTTTATATTTAGTCCACAGTCATACCGTTTCCCAATCCCTTCCACTAAGATGAAATCAGAGTAGAGCCTCTTTCCATATTAACTTCATTGATAGTGTAGGCTGTGTTTTAAAACATGAGCTTTAAATAGGCAACACACATTATAGACAGCCAAAAGAACATTTTCACCAAAATTGCAAGTAAGAGACTATTATTTCAATGAGATAGTCATGACTAACCTAATTTAAGAATTCACCTGGAGAACTCCTTCAGAATTCATGGCACGTTTTGGTCAATACCCCTAATGTTAATAAAAGTTTGTTTTTTGAGGATGAAAGCTGTTTTCTACCTTTCCAAGAGCCATTTGAGATAATAAATTATATCAGTATCCAAACACAGGAATATTTGCTGTATTTTGAAAACTCTTCCCAGTTCTACTGGTCCTATAGAACAATATCTTCTTGGACTAAACACTGAAAATTAACAGCCATCTTCATTTTCACATATGTTCACTAATTATCACCCAAGGGATAAAGCAGTGTAGAACAGATGTTTACCACAAAGTCTTGTAAAATCTACACATCCTGGCCCATAGTAAGCACTCAAAAACTATTTGTTGAATGAATGAATCCTCAGTGTTGAAAAATATGAATACCAATGGCCAAAGATGAAGAAATTGAAGATTTTTATCAGCTGCTACAGTCTGAAATTGATCAAACATGCAATCAGGATACATTGATAATTACTGGTGATTGGAATGTGAAAGTTGAAAACAAAGAAGGATCAGTAGTTGGAAAATATGGTCTTGGTGACAGAAACAATGCTGGAGATCAAATGATAGAATTTTGCAAGACCAACGACTTCTTTATTGCAAATACCTTCTTTCACCAACATAAACGGTGACTATACACATGGACCTCACCAGATGGAACACACAGGAACCAAATCGACTACATCTGTGGAAAGAGACAATGGAAAAACTCAATACCATCAGTCAGAACAAGGCCAGGGGCCAACTATGGAACAGACCATCAGTTGCTCACATGCAAGTTCAAGCTGAAACTGAAGAAAATCAGAGCAAGTCTAAGAGAGCCAAAATACAACCTTGAGTACATCCCACCTGAACATAGAGACCATCTCAAGAATAGACTTGACGGGCTGAATACTAGTGACCAAAGACCAGACGAGTTGTGGAGTGACATCAGGGACATCACACATGAAGAAAGTGAGAGGTCATTGAAAAGACAGAAGAGAAAGAAAAAACCAAGATGGATGTCAGAGGAGACTGAAATTGCTTATGAACATCGAGTAGCTAAAGCAAAAGGAAGAAATCATGAAGTAAAAGAACTGAACAGAAGATTTCAAAGGGAGGCTCGAGAAGACAAAGTAAAGTATTATAATGACATGTGCAAAGAGCTAGAGATGGAAAACCAAAAGGGAAGAACATGCTCAGTGTTTCTCAAGAACTGAAGAAAAAATTCAAGCTTCGAGTTGCAATAGTGAAGGATTCTATGGGGAAAATATTTAAAAAAATGCAGGAAGCATCAAAAGAAGGTGGAAGGAATATGCAGACTCATTATACCAAAAAGGATTAGTCAATGTTCATCCATTTCAAGAGGTAGCATATGATCAGGAACCAATGGTACTGAAGGAAAAGGTCCAAGCTGCACCGAGGGCACTGGCGAAAAACGAAGGTCCAGGAACTGACAGAATATCAACTGAGATGTTTTAACAAACAGATGCTGCGCTGGAGGTGCTCACTTGTCTATGCCAAGAAATTTGGAAGACAGCTTCCTGGCCAACTGACTCGAAGAGATACGTATTTATGCCTATTCTCAAAAAAGGCATTCCAACCAAATGCAGAAATTATAGAACAATATCATTAATATCACACACAAGCAAAATTTGCTGAAGATCATTCAAAAACGGCTGCAGCAATATATTGACAGGGAACTGCTGGAGATTCAGGCCGGTTTCAGAAGAGGACGTGGAACAAGGGATACCATTGCTGATGTCAGATGGATCCTGGCTGAAAGCAGAGAATATCAGAAGGATGTTTACCTGTGTTTTATTGACTATGCAAAGGCATTTGACTGTGTGGATCATAACAAATTATGGATAACATTGCAAAAAACAGGAATTCCAGAACATTTAATTGTGCTCATGAGGAGCCTTTACATAGATCAAGAGGCAGTTGTTCAGACAGAACAAGGGGATACTGACTGGTTTAAAGTCAGGAAAGGTGTGCATCAGGGTTGTATCCTTTCACCATACCTGTTCAATCTGTATGCTGAGCAAATAATCCGAGAAGCTGGACTATATGAAGAAGAAGGGGGCATCAGGATTGCAGGAAGGCTCATTACCAACCTGTGTCATGCAGATGGCACAATTTTGATTGCTGAAAGTGAAAAGAACTTGAAGCACTTACTAATGAGGATGAAAGACCACAGCCTTAAGTATGGATTGCACCTGAACAAAAAGAAAACAAAAATCCTCACAACTGGACCAATGAGCAACATCATGACAGATGGAGAAAAGATTGAAGTTGTCAAGGATTTCATTTTACTTGGATCAACAATCAGCACCCATGGAAGCAACAGTCAGGAAATCAAATGACGCATTGCATTGAGTAAATCTGCTACAAAGGACCTCTTTAAAGTGTTGAAAAGCAAAGATGTCACCTTGAAGATTAAGGTGAGCCTGATCCAGGCCATGGTATTTTCTATCACATCATATGCAAGTGAAAGCTAGACAATGAATAAGGAAGACTGAAGAAGAACTGATGCCTTTGAATTGTGGTGTTGGCGAAGAATATTGAATATACCATGGACTGCCAAAAGAACAAACAAATCTGTCTTGGAAGAAGTACAACCAGAATGCTCCTTAGAAGCAAGAATGGAGAGACTACATCTTACATACTTTGGACATGTTGTCGGGGGGATCAGTCCCTGGAGAAGGACATCATGCTTGGCAAAGTACAGGGTCAGTAGAAAAGAGGAAGACCCTTAACGAGGTGGACTGACACAGTGGCTGCAATAATGAGCTCAAGCAAAACGATTCTAAGGATGGCACAGGACCAGGTGGTAGTGTTTTGTTCTGTTGTGTATAGGGTTGCTATGAGTCAGAACCAACTTGACAGCACCTAACAACAACAGCCATTTTCTAGTACCTACCATGTGCTAAACTCTCTTCATATGTGATAACTAACCTTCACAATAGCACTGTGAGATGAGCATTAATATTTCTATCATAAAATGATGAAGCTGAGGTTCAGTTAAAAAAGGGTGTCATTCATTTAGTGAATGGCAAAAAAAAATTTGAATGCCAGTCCATCTGACTCACAAGTTCTTTTCATGATCCTACACTGAAATGATAAGCTACTGCCACCATTTTATTCATAAAAGACAGTACATTATATATGTACCAGAGTAAAATCTTTAACAAAGCAAAATAGAGAAATCCAAGTCCGTCTTAGAGAATACCTATTTTTGGTTTAAATGACTACCCAGGAACCTGGCAGCTCTCTTTGCTTTCTGAGCTATTTACCTTTGCAATTTTAGTTGAGGTATTCGTTTCTTTGTTAATACAACTTGCCCTTGTTATTGATTAGTTTATTTAGAACAGCAGGATTCCTGGAGCCCAGGGAAGGCTTTTTTGCCATTGGAAATTACCTGGCCCAGGACCATGTCTTGGTCCCTTTATTTTATTTTTGACAGAAGCGCAGGTGTAATTAGGTGCTCTTTGAAGATGGCAGAGGAAGATTCTGAGGTCTCCAACTGCTGTCAGTCTCATCATCATTAGCCCTGAAGGGCTCCTCTCTGAGGAACTTTCCACACTTGACACATGCCTACTTTTTGTAAATTATTTTAAATGTCTTCTTAATTAGAAGTATTATGTTGCCCATTGCTAATGAAGCTGGCAGGAGTTGCAGAGCTGTCAGGAAATGGTGATGGTTCAGATTCCCTTTTTCTTCTCTCCATCAACCCCACTTTCTAACAGTCAGGTGCAGCATAACGTCCTTTCGGACAACTTCCGACCGGAATATATGACCATGGGCCCCTAAGTTTATAATAGAGTTCAGAAATCCCTATCAGAGAACAGGACGTAGCAAAGGTAACCAGACACAGCGAATGCAACAGCCTGTAATATGGTGTTCGCACAACGTCCAAATCGCATAACATGCTATTTCACAGAATGTATTGTGGATGTTAAGTGACACATGACTGTAATCACATCTACTCTAGGCAGTGCTACATCTTTTTACAATAAAATATGAAGTCTTTATCTCTGGGTTGCAGCTTTTTGCAGGCATCATAAAATCCAGATCTTGTTAATCTAATTTTAATGTTTTGCCCCTCCATGGGTGACTTCCGAGACACATGGAAAGGAGGTTTCTTCTTTCAGGAAAAATTACCTACGTAGTCTATGTCTCTAGCCCAGGTAGCGATTCCAGTAAGTTTTGCAAAGGTAATGAGCAGTGTGTCAAAGAAAAGTGTTCTCTCATGAGGAGCACCTGCTGGGAAAACTGAATTTAAAAAATCGTCAAATTCAAAGAAATCTTTTTCCCCCACATCAGTTAGCAAAATATGTACTATTGCTAATCTTAGTTTAAGAGATTGTTTTATTTTTATCCCCGCTAATTATTCAAAATTTTGGTTAACAATTAAATAAAAAGCGAAGGACAACTCCTCTATTTTATTTTGAAAACAATCTGTGGGTTAACCAACCATTTAATAAGGGAAATTATAACAGATTATGATATGGATTACAATTTAGGCATATACTGGTGATCTGAAAACTCCCTGCAATCTCCTCCTTATAAACCTGGACCAGTGTCTCTTCAGACCTGAGGGGTTTCATTAACCTGGGTTTGGAATTGAGTCTAGACCCTTCCAGAATCAAACCATGCTGACTCCCTCTCTTTTCCCACAACTATCATTCCCTTGTCTTGGCTTGTGTCTACCTACCACCACTATCCTGTACATTCCTTTGTGGTCAGAGAAGACCTTCCTCATGTTTGTATTTCTCTTTCCTTTCCATATAACCCAACTCCACCCCATGAAAGTGCTTTGTTGATGGCAAATAATAATTGTTTAAAAAATAAACTGAACATTTGAGGGCAAACTGTACTAAGATTAGTCAAATGCCTTCAACAACAATGCTGTTGTTAAGTGCCATTGGGTTGGTTCCAACTCATAGCAATCCTATGAACAACAGAACGAAACACTGCCCAGTCCTGTGCGATCCTCGCAACCATTGCTATGTTTGTCCCCGTTATTGCAACAACAATAATAACATTTATTCAACATTGCTACATTCCAGGAACTCTGCTAATTACTTATATATGCATTATCTTATATATTCATCGTAATGACACTATGAAGAATTCATTAGATCACCCCCTTTATAAGAAACAGAGGGTTCAATGAGAACATAGTTTGCCCTACATTTCATGCTAAGGAGTAACAGAGCCAGGCTTCTCTTAGAAAGAATTATCCAAGCACCTGCCTTAAGTGGGAACTAGAAAATACAACATAGCGCCTTGGGCTATACCCTCTGCCTGGAGCTAAGCAGTTGCCATTCAGTCAACTACAACTCATGGCAACCCCGTATGCGTCAGAGTAGAACTGTGCTCCATAGGGTTTTTCATGGCAAATTTTTTAGACGTAGATCATCATGCCCATCTTCCAAAGCATCTCTGCGTGGACTCGAACCTCTAACTCTTCGATTAGCAGCCAAGAGGGTTAACCGTTTACACCACCAAGGGACACTGCCTGGAGCTAAACTTCATCTACAAACACATCCAGCCGATTATCTACCAGTTACTAACCAAGCTCAAAAACTGCTGAGCTTCTGGAAACTTCTTGAAAAATATTGGCTCTTCTCATTTGGTAGCTTGTGGGTGCCTTTCCTCCACCACCCATAGCCATACAGGCTTTAAGGCAGTGGGTCGGCTCAGGATCATCTGTGTCAGGCTCATCGGGGTACCTGCTGAATATGCTAACCCAGACCTTATGAACCAAAATCTCTATAGTGGCTCCCAGGACTATATAATTTTTAATAAGTTACCCAGGAGATAGATTCTTGGACACATTTACATTTTAGAATGGTTCCAGGGTCTCAAAGTCAAGGTTTCTCTTGGACACAGTCACTCTGTTCCTTTCTTTTAAGTGCATGCATCATATCTCCAATGCAACTTTTCCCATTCACACTTTGAGGGGAAAAAAAAAACTGGCTTAATACATTTCTTAATTTTATATGTAAGGAAACAAAAGCTTAAAGAAATTAAGTGATTTCCCCCCAAGTCAGATTCAAAGGCAAGCCTACTGAGCCTCAATGTTGACTTTCCTCAAGCTTCATTAGAATCATCAGAAGTAAATAGTGTACTACTGTTGGATAGCACTTTGCAGAATGTCTGGCAAAATGTGTAACAGGCTAGCTGATCAGATAAGACAGGTGCTGAGAAATAAAGGGGGAAATATCACTGAACTAAATTTAAAGAGATGTGCAATAATTCTACGGGATTTTCCACTCTCTATCCATAAATTTACTAAAACAATAAAAGGTAGGATTATGCCACCTTTTATTATTGCAAAGCCCTGTATTTATGATTTTATGGTATGATGTGGAGACAGCACAAGTTATTTCAAGGTTTCTCCTTGTTTTAATACCGTACATAAAAACTTGCTGCTGTTTTGTTTTTAAAGAAGAGCCCGCTACAAGTAACCCTTATGTGTGATATTGCTCAGGTCAGACTTTTCGTGATGAAATGTTAAGTGTTCCTGTTCTAAATTCCTCAAAAATGTGTATATTCACAGTATGGAAGAAAAAATCTTAAAATTCCTGAATAAATATGCTATACTTAAATACTTAGATGTACTGAAATATTTATAATTCTAAAAAATTACTCTCATTCCCAGTCTATGGCTAAGTCCACCATCAGCCTTATTTAGTGAACAGAGCAGAGCACAGGCCACTATCCCAAAGTCGATCAGTGAAGTTGCCGCCAAATCCCTGGGCAGTTTTAGGTGACCAGGCACCATGACTGGGAGGCAGGAAAGTGACTGGTTTGATCCTTAGAGTCTGAGGAGTCAAGATCCTCCATGAATGCTGAATTCTAGCCAGCTAACACTACGGTAAGATCTACTCTGTTCTGGACCATGGAAGTTCTCAGCAGACAGAGATAAATAAACATGGCTTTGCCTTCTAATTCTTGTTTGAAAAGATATGATTGTGGAGAAAAACGTGGCTAAAAAGCATAGAAGGTTAGTAATTTGTGCCAAGGTTACAACTATAAACTACAGTAGTAAGCAGTTCTTACTCCTTTAGTCTTATAATCTGATAGCAAACCAAGGTTAGAGTCTTGCAATATGTCAAATAGGACAAGGGTGACCCAAAGCAAAGTCAAAGTCCGTGTAAGTGTTTAGCTTGCAAAAATGTCAGAGACAAAAATGTTACAGCAGTGTCAGGACCAGACGCTGGGAAGTTAAAGTGCTAGTAAATCAATCCTCAGAAAGTTTGAAATAGAATTTGGTCAGTTCCACTGATTTGAGTAAGTCTGATCCTTTGTGAGGTCAAAATAGATGGATGTGAGGGGAATAAGGGGGAAATCTTTTAGGGTTGTATACTGTGTATTTTGAATTTTCCAGCACTATATTGGATAATATTCTGTTGTCATACATAGGGTTTTCAATGGCTAATTTTCAGAAGTAGATTGCCAGGTCTTTCTTCCTAGTCTTTCTTAGACTGGAAACATGTTTACCATGGGTGACTCTGCTGGTATTTAAAATACCAGTAGCATAGCTTCCAGCATCACAGCAATATGCAAGGCACCACAGTATGACAAACTGACAGGTGGTGGCAAGATATGTGTGTGTGTGTGTGCGTGTGTATATATATATACACACACACATGTATATGCTGATATTGGGCTCTGAAGAGATCATTTTATCATTTCACATTTTATATTTGATGTTTTGTCACATAGCTATACGGTCTATGACTCTTTTGTGGTTGTATTTTCCTGACTCAAACCTTCATGTCGCATTCTGCTATGAAATGTTTGGAAAAAAGTTAACAAACATCCAGTTCAATTTTACGTCCGTCAAGAGTCATTTTCAAATATGAGGGGCTAGAAACCTTCAGCTCTTTCTTCTTTTCAAATTCAGATCTTCATTACTTATTACCACACTGCTAGAAAAAAATTTTCCGATATATTTTTTTCTTCCGTGAGCTATCCCTCTTAAAATAATCAACCAGCTTAAACTTTCAAAAGCAGAATTTCAACCACTTCACCTCTCTGCTACAAGATGTTCAGTGACTATTTCCTGCCAAATTAAGGATAGCCCCCTTTATCTGGGATTTGAGGGCTTCCATAAAATAGTTTTGACCTATACATTTAGATTATATTCTCACTTTTCCCCTTCCTACTTTAGGTTTTAGGATCAGATAATTCAATTTTTTTTCCAAACATATTCTATACTTGCCTGTCTTACAACTATTTTTCATATTTATTTGCTCATGTCTAATTCTTAAAAATCTTTCAAATTGTTTAGAAAATATTCAAGAGTCGCCTCTTTTATAAGCCTTTCCATTTTTCTACCTTTAAATCCTTTATAGCATTGCCTGTACTTCTAAAGGCAATAAGATACGTTCTTATTGTATCTCTCCTACCGTATAATGGTAATTTACATTCTTTTAAGAGAGTATGTGGACTCATCAACATGAATAAGGTAAAACTCAGCCATGGATTACACAAGGGATCAATGTTCTCCTGGGGAAAAATCTGAACTTCGTCCATAATTAGGAGTTTAAACTTACAGGAGCTACAACATTCCAACTAGGCTAGAGGATGATGAATCTGAAGAGGAAGCATCAAATCTGGACCCAGAGAAGGTGCCATCTCATTAACCTCTGTGATACCTTGTAGTACAATCAAACCCTATACACACACTCATGCCAAAGTGAGTATCATGCTTGTTCTCAATTTAACAAACCATTGTTGGCCTAGTTGACTTGTCAGAAATTTGGACCAGGCAACAAAGGAGTGGCAAAGAAGCATCGCCTGATGATACCCCCAGGGCCAGAGACTTACAGAGTTTTGGCTCACCAACACACAACAACAAACATCAATGAGGCTTTCAATCTTTTTTTCCCAGTCTGTAGGTTGTCTCTTCACTTTATTGATAAAGTCCTTTGATGATCCAAAGTTTTTAATTTTCATGAGGCCTCATTTATATTTTGTGTTTTGCTGTTCATGCTTTTGGTGTCATATCTAAGAATCCATTGTTAAAAACTAAGTCCCAAAGCATTATCCCTATGTTTTCTTCTAAGAATTTTATGGTTTCAGTTCTTACATCTATATCTTTTGATCCACTTTAAGTTAGTTTTTGCATATGGTGTGAGGTATGGGTCCAGGTTCATTCTTTTGTTTGTTGGAATCCAATTGTCCTAGCACCACTTATTAAAGAGACTATTCTTTCCCCACCAGATGGACTTAGCACCCTTGTTGAAAATCAGCTGACTGTGGATACAAGGGTTTATTTCTGGACTCTAAATTCTATTTCTCTGGTCTATATATCTATCTTTATACCAGTACCAGGCTGCTTTGATTACTGTAGGTTTATAATATGTTTTGAGATCAGGAAGTATGAGTCCTCCTACTTGTTTTTCTTTTTCAAAGTTTCTTTGGCTATTCTGGATCCCTTGTCTTTCCATACAAATTTGAGGATTGGCTTAATATCAGAATATATAAAGAATTCTTACAAAAAAAAAGAATTCATACAAATTAATAACAAAAAGACAAACAAGCCAACCCAAAAAAATGGGAAAAGAACTTGAAGAGATATTTATCCAAAGAAGAAATACAATACAAATGGCCAACAAGCACGTGAGAAGATGCTCAATGTCATCAGTCATTAGGAAATGCAAATCAAAGCCACGATGAGATACCACTTCACACCACTAGGATAGTTGCGATTAACAACATGGAAAACAACAGGTGTTGAGAAGGAAGTGGAGAAACTGGAACCTTCATCCATCACTGGTAGGAATGTAAAATGGCACAGCCACTGTGGAAAACAATTTGGCAGTTTCTCAAAAGAGTTACACATAGAATTACCATAAGATCAGCAATTCCGCTGCTAGTTATACACCTAATAGAATTGAAAGCAGGAACACAGATACTTGTATACCAACACTCACTGCAGCACTATCCACAATAGCCAAAAGGTGGAAAAATCTAAATATCCGTCAACAGAAGAATGGATAAACAAAATGTGGTATATACATAGAATGGAATATTATTCAGCCATAAAGAGAAGAAAACTCCTGATATATGCAAAACATGGATGAACTTTGAAAACATTATGCTGAGTGAAATAAGTTGGTCACAAAAGAACAAATATTGTATGATGCCACTTATATGAAATATCTAGAATAGGCAAGTGCATAGAGACCAAAGTTTATTAGTGGTCACCAAGGGTCAGGGGAGAGAGGTGGGAAAGAGGACTCAAAGCCTAGGGGACACTGAGTCTCTGTTAAGGGTGATGGAAAAATTTGGGAAAGGATAAAGGTGGTGGTTGAACAACATGATGAACATAAGTTAATGTCACTGAACTGAACATGTAAAGACCGTTAAAATTGTAAATGTTTCGTTACACATATATTTAGCACGATAAAAAAAAAATGTCAATGAGGCTAATATGTGAAGACCTGCTGGACTGAATTAACAGGCAAGCCTTTTAGGCAGCTGCCCAGGGAACTCATCTACAATGGGTATAAAAAATCACTAGAATTAATTTGAAATATGTTACCAGTCAATCCAGATTCACATGCAAAACACTCCATTTATAACTGGCATATGTATGAAAAAAGAGGCTCCAAGGGAAATAAAATATCAGCAGGATTTGGTTGATCCAATTGGATATAGATGCCCTGGTCATGGCCAGGGCTTCTGAAGAGGAGGTAAGATGACAAAATAGGGCTCTTAAACCGAACAGAAAATGGAGCAGTGATGAGTACAGGAACAAGATAATACAGCAAGCACCATGAGGCCTCTAAAACAAACAAACAAAAAAAAAAAAACCACTGCCGTCGAGTCAATTCTGACTCACAGTGACCCTATAGGACCGAGTAGAGCTGCCCCATAGGGTTTCCAAGGAGCAGCTGGTGGATTCAAACTGCTGACCTTTTGGTTAGCAGCCAAGCTCTTGACCACTGCGCCACCAGGGCCACATTGGGCTTCTGAGCACAGTCAAAGATGCTGATAAGAAGAAAGGGCAAAAAAGTAAAACAGCATGCATACTCTGGGCTATCAGAATTAAAATTCTCAAAAATTCTCATATTTTAAGAAAAATGGAACTCACATACAGACCTAAAAATCTAGCTATGTAATGCATTCAGCTAGTAGGCTGGATATTGTTTCTATTTCCATAGAAAAAGTCAAGGGATGGCTCCAACTTTGCTCTCTGCCCCTCCAGCCCAGGGACACACATATGTATGCACAAACCACACTGTCTCCAAAAGTCAACCACTAAACTCATCATCAAACCCGACTCTCCCTTCTGCTATTTTTGTCACATAATAGACATATCTATTGTGACTGCTTTCCTTATCTATACAAATGAGAATAAATACTCTTCCCTCACCTGTCTTACTGGGTTGTTCTTAAGATGATATTATATCTCATATAGAACAAAACTTTATAAAGCAAAAAGTACGGGATAAATAGCAAGTATTGTCATTGGTACTGATGAACATTTACACTAGATATCCCAACCAAGCCTATGTCTTAGGCTCAGTTCTCTAGAGAAGCAAAACCAGTAATGCGTATAAACACATACATAGAGAGATTTTATCAAGGAAACAGCTCACACCATTGTAGAGGCTGGAAACTCTCAAGTCTGTGGATCAGTATAGAGGCTTCTCTTGATTCAGGTAGCTGCAGGTGCTGGCGAACCTAAGATCAGCAGGTCAGAGGGCAGGGTTCTGGCTCACGGGCCGTGAAGATCGACAAATCAATCCCAAGATTGGCAGACAAGACCACAAGGCTTCTCCTGATTGAAATAGCCGCAGGGGCTGGCGAACCCAAGATTGGCAGGTAAGCTGATAGCTCAAGTCTCAAGAATTGGAAGTCAGACTAACAGGAGGCAGCCGTAGGATCCAGAGCAAGCAAAAAACCAGAACGTCTGCTTATATTTGAATGCAGGCCACACCTCCAAGGAAACTTCCTTTAAATTGATAGGCTACTCACAGTAGATCTCAATCACGGGAGTGATCACATGTAAACACTGAGAATCACGGCCCAGCCAAGTTGACATACAATCTTAACTATCACAGCCTACTATCTAAATATTTCAACCACACCTTTTGGAAGGCAGCTTTGCACTAAGCTGATGAGGTCCCACCATAAGTTCAACTTTTCTTTTCCTAATCAGCATGCTCACAAAGCATGGGTCTTTCAAAATCAGAATAGCGAATTGACCCCTGAGCTGCAAACATAAACATTTTCAATACCTAAGAATCATTTCAATCTTCTATTGTTTTCCAAAAATTACATGGCAGTGTGAAGCTCTAGGTTATTAGGCTAAGAGTCACCATATTTTTTAATTAAAATTAAATTCCAATGGTCTGTCAGGCAATCCAGGTGAAATGTACAATGTAATAAATTCCAAAACGTATTCTTTCTGTCTGCTCATTAGAAAATTGCATTAAATTCCACCATACTATATTTCTACAACTATGCAGACAGGCTTTTTAGAAATTCCTTTTCAAAAAAATTCATCGTTCTAAGAAGTACAAATATATACAAATATTCATGTATTTTTCAATAACTCATGGAAGATTAACACAAAACATCTTTTGGGAATGTTTTATGTGTTAATGAATATAATTCAGAAACACCAGTGATCCGGTTTTATCAGTAATTTTTTTTTCCACTAACAGCAGTGAAGCTGTCGAGCCAATATGATTTCTAGAACTTGCTGTGCTTCCAACTTGTATGTAACCTTGGTAAATCTATGTTATCTCCCTGAAGCTTAGAATCCTCAGTAAAATGTCGCAGCTCGACACTAAAGAAAAAATAAAAATTCCTGTGACAGTCTGATAATTGAGTCCCAATAACTGTTCTCCCTTTTTTCCATAATAATGAATCCGCTGGTTAGCTAGTCATGATAAAGACTACATTTCTCAGCTTCCTTTACAAATACATATGATCACATGGATAAGTTCAAGCCAACAGAATAAGAGTAAAAATGACTCTGACCTTAAAGAAGCAACATGCCCTCCTTTCCTTTATTCCCGTGCCCCCTTTCCATCATCTTAAAGGCAGACATGGTGGTGAGCCCTCTTGAACCAAACAAAGACAATAACACCTGAGTGATGGCAAGATAGAGGACTCCTGGTGGCACAGTAGTTAAAGAGCTCAGCTGCTAACCAAAAGGTCAATTGGGACCCACCAGCCACTCCGGGGAAGAAAGATGTGGCAGTCTGCTTCTGCAAAGATTACAGCCTTGGAAAACCTATGGGGCATTTCTACTCTGTCCTATAGGGTCACTAGGAGTCAGAATTTGACAGACTCAATGGTAATGGTCTACAGGATGGCAAGAGAATGTGACAGAAAGATCTTGAGTCTCCAGTGTCATGGAGCTGCCATACAGATCTTGGCACTTAAAACTGGACTACTGTGAGAGAAATAAACTTCAAGATTATTCAAGTCACCATTGTTTGGGATGTTTTTGGAATAGCTGAACTTAACTAGTGTATATCCTTCCAGTTTGGAAGGCAATGTGGTATAGTAAAACAACATGGGATTTAGAAAAACTACAGGCCTGGGTTCAATCCTGACTCAGCTGCATGACTTTGAGCAAATTCTTAAGTATTTCTGAGCCTCTGCTTTCTCATCTCTAGATAACGTAAAGAAATTAAGCTTATTAGAGGGCCTGGTAATTGGTAAGTAATCAACAAATGGTCATTATTATCAGCTTCTGTTAAATGAGATAACACAATAATAGTGCTGAGAAGAACATGTTGGCATTCAGTTTTGTTATTGTTTTGAGATAACCTATAGCTCTCAAGATTCTGAAGTATTATCACATTAGGGGCTGGACATTCAATCACTCTAACACTTTGAGTCCCCTAAACACGCTTTAATGCAAACTGCTTTTCCCCTATTCCAGGCTCTAATCTTACAATCAGAAAGAAGTGCTGTGATCCAGTGCAGACTGGAATAACAGAGTTTCTGAGTCTAACACCTGTCTCTTCATAACATTTTGCTTAACCATTGTGCTTGTACATCCCCTGGGATTATTGAAGGAGACTAGGTATTTTTGCAAAAATGGAAACTTGAAACTTAAAATAATATACTCTGGTGAACAACTTCATGAGGGATGAACCAATATTTCTTATGTTAGAACATGCGATCTTGACATCATGACTGTCCATGAATGTTTGAAGCCATCTCACTTCCTCCACAGGCCGTTCTCTACTTTCGCAAACTCAGCCATGTCGGGTAATATAAGAAAGGCAACCTAAGCCTTCACTCAGTGGAAAGCGTCTTTCATTCCCCACAGACAAATTTTCAAACAAATTTACTGAAGATCATGGAGATTTTTTCACCTTTCTTTGAAATTCCAGACATTGGCTTAGGATAGAGTTAAATTACAGGACTGGTTGCTTTTACCTGGGAAGGAAATTTTTACATTTGTTCTAAACTCCATCCCTTTGCTAGTAGGGATAGAGGTTTATCATCGTTACTAGCTTTCATCAAGAGGAGTCATGGCACAAAGACGTTTCCCCAGAATGTTTTCAGCTGTACATCTCTTCCATATTATGACTTCTGTGGTTGAAAATCTGTTATCCTTTTTCATTTTAAAATACCTGCCCTAGCCTTCAGGGATTGATACAGAGTTTTGAGTTATCCTTCAAACAGAAAAAATAATCATAATAAAAATGGATAAATGTTAAAATCATTAAAAACTTTTTACCCAAGAAATGAGAAGAAAATGACTCCTCTCAGGCCATTGTTATATGATGTACTTTTTCATGGGTTTTTTTCTTTTTTTTCCTCAACTAATATGCATAAGTCTTTTCTGTCTACCTGCTTGTCATCTTTCTGTCAAAAGATTTCTCACAGCATATTCTTTTTACTTCTCAAAACACTTCACTTTAAAATTTTATCACAGAATTTTCTAGGTTTTTTTTTTTTTTCAGGTTATGCCACCTAGCACAAAATGTAAAAAGCTCCTATATTTTAAAAGTCAGCCTTAATAAGAAGAAAAGAGACAACTGACTATCCAGAATATCTTTTTGGAATTGAATCTATAATCATTCTCCTCAAAACTTCTCATAGAGCTCCAAAGCTTGACAGACATTTTGCTTCATTAAAGCTAATGTGACACAACTATCAAAACAGAGAGAATAAAATGGCATCTGAGGGCTTCTTTTTCAGTCTGAAATCCTTTCCCTGAGGCTCTCTTCCTTTGTACCAAGAGAATTTCTGCTAGAAGAATCAGTTTGTATTGGAATTTAAAGTTCATTCACTTTGACACACCTGTGTCACTGTAGAAAAGACTCCAACCAACATGCTGAGATCCATCCTTCTTGCAGAATGCGCTGTACAGATCCCTTAAGGGTTTCTCTGCAATTTAAATGGTGAAATATGACCAATAATCCTCTAAAATGCTTCTTCTATCCTCGCTTGGGTCCTACAGCTACAGTCCCTCTCTTAGGTCTAATAGCACTCCACAGCAACATGGGAAAGCAGGAGATGACCAGCTTACCTGCTTGGAACTCTATGGGCAAGAGGTGATGGGGACCAACACAGAGATGACTCCCCAGGCTCCAGCCAGCAGTTTCGGAGAGGCAAGAAAAAAGGAAAAAGTAGACCATCCTGTATAATGCTCAGTATCATGACCCATGATAGCTAGAAATTCGATCTACATCTCACCCCACAAAATTTGATAGGAAAGAATCCTTTTGTCTCCTATTTGGGAGGACACCATACTGTATTTTCACCATGGGCATCCTTTCTCCTTCAAATCACATGTATTTTATCTGAAGCTTTCTCTGGAGCTGAATGTTCAGTAGAAATAGCATGGGTGATAAAGTTTATGTTTTAAAGCACTCACTTATCTAGGATTGAAATTAGAATTGTTTTTCTAAGTGTAAGTATAGTGTGTGTGTGTGAGAGAGAGAGTGAGAGGGTTGGAGTTAAATCGCTATGTTACATTTCTGCATTTTACCATTCCATCAGGTCAAAGGTAGAACAGATTATGTATCCAGCTCAGTTAGAATCATCAGGCACTTCAAAACTCATTTTTTTTTAAATGTTATTAACCTCTTGAGCCTAAAGAGGCAAAAACAGTAATGTGGAAGGCTTGCCTGTGTGAGGAGACTACTGATGAGTTTATGACTCTGGCTTTCATTCTCCCCAAATGACTTTAATCCACCTCCAGAATCCTGGTGGTCAGACACTACAACTGCAGTTAAGACACACACATACACACAGTGCTCAGCTCAGTTGTACTAGCAGCTCTAATTCTGTGATCTGGGCTTCAATTCCCTCATTCACAACCAATGATTTATTTTGATTTACTTTAGTTTACATGATCTAACCATGATGGAAATTAAAAGACCTAGAGAATAAGGAAAGAACTCTGTGCATTCAATGCCAACTACATAATTTTAATTTGCTAATGAATGACACATATTAACCCAACTTCACAAAAAAGGAAACTGAGGCTCAGCTGGGCCACCTAACTAGCCAAGATTGCATCATTAATAAATGGCATGTCTAAAATTCACATTCCTTTCATGATAGCAGGTTTTTTCCCAGAATGCTGCCTTTGTAATACACTCCAGTCTAGCTGAAGACATAAAACCAACACTGGCTCTCAGCACAAATAAGTGATGACCATCTTCAAGAACCCGGCCAAAACCTTGAACTAGACTTTTCTTTTTCATAAGCAACACAACCCAGTTTATGGTTCTGACAAATGGGTTAAGGTTTAGGGCACAGTCTCACTATAAAATGACCTGGAGTGAGAAAAGGACAAACTTAAAAATGCCAACCAACATGATGATGTACTGGCTACTATGCAGGAATCAAGAACGCAATTTTACAAAGACCTGCGCTGGGGCGTTAATGTACATGAAATTCCCCTTCTTATGAACATTCAAACCATAACTACATTGAAAATTTCATACTTGTCAGATTAGAGTATTTCAAACCAGCATGACAACAGTTAGTGGGCAAGAAACTGTTATTAGGTAAAATTCTTAATTCATACTTGTTAATACATGAACAAAAATGGCTTTTGGCTCTTTTTCTCTACTTTTAAGAAGCACTAGAAGTGTCTTGATTTTACAATGTCTGTACAGTTTTTGTCAACTGGACAAAATTTTCCCAAAGAGATAGATCCTTCTTGATTATTTCTCCCAAACCTTTACTATGTTTTTATAGTGTGCTTAGAATGAAATATCACTCACCCAGTTCAGTGTGTGAAAGCTCAAAGAAGGCTGTGACCCGGGCCCAGCCCCACCTTGCCAGGAATTACAGACTCTTGGCCTCCTGGCTTCACCCATGCTTCAAAACTGATTCCTACCCATAGTGCTCTCTCAGCTTTCTAAGGAACACCCTATTTGTGTTTCAGCCTCTGTTAATAAATTGCTCCTAAAGCTTTCATCAATTTGGGCTACCTCATCACTTGGAGACCAGCAGACAAACATTAACCCACTTCATACGGCTTCATTAACTGGCAATTCTGTGCTCTTTAAAAACTATACAAATAATCAAAAATTAAATATTTGGATTTACCCTAATAAAAATAATTAAAAAACCAAACCCATTGCCATCAAGTCAATTCCTACTCATTGGGACCCAATAGAATAGTGTAGAGCTGTCCCATAGAGTTCCCAAGGCAGTGATCTTTACAGAAACAGACCACTGTATTTTTCTCCAGCAGAGCAGCTGGTAGGTTTGAATCACCTATCTTTCGGTTAGCAGCTGAGCCCTTAAACCACCCTGACAATGACCTGAACTATTGTAGTGTCAGACAAGAGCCATTTAAACAGGATAAAAAAAATGTAGTTGAGGATATTTTTTACAGATCACAGCTGATAGCTACATGAAGGAGGAACAACAAGGATCAATAGGTTATTTATTTTATGTGGTCAGCTAGCTGATAAAAGTAAAATTTTCGTTTCATTCCCAAATGGTTTTCTCTGGCTTCTCCTTTGTTTCTTGGATGTCTGCTCTTCTTCTAATGTTGATAAAAGGTATACAAACATCACAAATATTAGCTAAAGAAAAACGTTTGGAAAATAAATGGGCTAAAACCATAAAAAATTATATCATACATTTCAAAACCAAATTTAATCAACTTGGGATAGTCTTTGAGAGTGTAACATTCAGTTTATTTATCTAGGCAATCCTTCATTCAGCAAACAAATACACTTTCTCTACACTAGATATTGGGGAAGAAAGTGGATGAATCTTACATAATCTCTGTTCTCAGAAAACTGACAGTCTAATGGAGGAAACAGAAGGGGCATTGGTTATTTATTTCTACAAAATAGCCATTTAACATGCAACCACAAAAACTCAGTGACATAAAGCAATAAGCATGTATTTATTAAAGCAATGAGCATGTAGATCAGTGATGCAATCTGGACTATATATACAAGTTTTTCTGCACAACAGAAAACTATAATAAGGCAGCTATTTTGTATTTGGCTGCACTTGCTCACATGGCTGGTGGTCAGCCTGCTGTCAGCTGATCTAGGATGACTTTGCCTGGTATAATTGTGGCAAAATGGCTGTGCTCTTCACATCACTCATCTTCCAAGAAGCTAACCCAGGCATGTTCTCAAGGCAATAAAAGAGGCGTAAGAGCACAAGCAGAAATGCACAAGTTCTTTTTGCAAACCCTGTGTCATGATGGGGAATGGTCAAATCAAGTCACACAGTCAAACTCACAATCAAAGTAAAATGAAATAAACTCTTAAAAAAAAAATTTTTTTTTTTTTTTGGCAGAGGATCCTTAGTATCCCATGATCAAGGGCACAGATAAAAGGAGATCTGAAGAACTGAAGCTGTTATTATAATCATTACAGTCTACCACTAAAGAGTGAACAAATAACTCTAAATCTAGAGGATAAGTGCTATCATAGAGGTAGGAAAAGAGTTCTCAGACAGCTCAGTGGAAGGTCTGAATATTTCTACTCAGAAAACCAACAAAGCTTTAATCCTTTCAAGACCCAATTATTTTCCGCTTTGAATTTTTTGTTGATACCATGTGTTTTCATTAATGGAAGTATGCTGAATCATTGAGTGTTGTTGAATTTTTGGTAGGTAGTATGGATTTTTTTTTTTTTTTTTTTTTGCCACCTCCAACAATCCTACCCTCCGAGTCCTGAGGAACACATGGTGTCCCATTAATCCTACCCTGGACACCCCCTAAAATCCAGGGGGACACATGGTATCTCACAGAAAATTTTTAACATTTCCTTTCTCTTACCAAAAATGCACACATCTCACACAACACCCTGTAGAAACAGTAATTTGCAGCACACGGCTGTTTTTTTGGTTTCAAACAGTCATAAAGGCTCCTGCCTGTGGCAGCATGAACTGTCAGTGGGAAAACTACTTCCCTATGAACCAGGAGAGGAGGAAAAAGTGGGTGGGCAACCGTATATTCCAATGGCGATACTTGAGCTGGTTTTTAAAGGCTGCTCATCCAAGATCTGGAAATCCTGGTGGTGTAGTGGTTACGTACTATGGCTGCTAACCAAAAGGTTGCCAAGGCCCACTGCCGTTAGTCAATTCTGACTCATAGCGACAAGGTTAGCAGTTCAAAACCACCAGCCGCTCCTTGGAAACTCTGTGGGGCAGTTCTACTTTGTCCTATAGGGTCACTATGAGTCAGAATTGACTCAACAGCAAAGGGTTCATTCATTCGATCTAAGATCTAAATGGCCCTCAAGAAAGAGGACATTTCTGAAAGAAAACAGACATGCAATGACACAGGGATAGAATTAGGCACATTATGTCGGGAACATATAAAGGCTCAGTGTGGCTGGAATTGACAAACAGAAGAAGAAACTGAGGGAACTATTTTAAGCCTTTTCAAAGGCCATCTAAGGGCCAAAACTAAGCTTCCACCAGTGGTTCCAGGGAGTTAGCCAAAGCGCAATAGTAATTAGTATTGGGAAACTGGCATCATGAAGGCCAGAGCAGGTCTTTCCTGATATGCTGATGATCCCTTGTGCTGAGAGGGACAAACACACTGTCATTTTATCATGAATTTAGAGATTAGAAGCATTAGAAGAAAAAAGCTGGAGACTATTTGGTTGAGATCTTTATATGCCTAGCCTCAAAATCCCATGAGGCTTACTTCCATTGATGTGACATTCCACGTCTCACTCCTCACTGCATCTTACTTATTTTCCCCCGTGTAAGAAGTAGGTTGTCTGGCTAGTAGTTTTACGAATCTGATGAGGGGTGGCTGAACCATTAAAAGACTACCAGTTTGGCTCAAAAAGCAAGACAGTTTGCAGGAACTGATACTAAGGAAGCTCTGCTGATCCCAACTCTTCTCTAAGCGGGCTGTCCCAAAGTCTAGTTTTAAGAAGAGTACTATTAGCAAGTCCTTTTTTCTGTGTTCGCCAATGAACTTTATAAAAAAAAAAAAAACTACTATTTTGACTACCAGCTAACTCATGTCTTGTTTTCAAATGGTTCCAAAGATAAAAAGAGAACAAAGGGCTGCTGTATTTTGTTCTTCTAAAAACACAAAAGTAGATCGTCTCTCTTACTGTCTCAGTGTTCCCCACAGTGCTAGAATGGTATCAGGAACATAGTGAATGCTCAAAAAAATTGTTAAATGAACAGGAACAGAAATTATTTAACATCAAAATCTAGTCTGTTCTTTGATCTTAGATCCTTGGGTTCCTTTGGAGAAAAGTAGAGTTCCTCTAGTGTCACTAGTCAACATTTTTCTTCTCCACACGTCTGTTCAATTTCTCAAATGCTAATGACCCATGCAACTCTCTTATCTCCGCATTGCACACTCTGTAGCATGGTGACCACAAAGACTTTGTCGAGTGCTTTGTCATCCTTTGTAATGACAAGGTCTCTATGGATACAAAATGCTACCATCTGTCTTCAGTTTGGAGATTTCACTGAGACAACCAGGGCCCATTTCAATAAAACACTAAACACTTTACCACTCTAACTGTTGTCTCTGGCAGCTCCATGGAAGCTTCCTGAATGATATGCTTTCTCAAAAAAAAAAATATATATATATATATATACACACACATACATATGGTATTGCATCCCTGTAATTTCTCTAACACTCCCTAGTTCTCAATGACTGAAATAATAGCTTCAAAATAATCAAAGAGTTCTCAAGAGGTTGCCAATGTTTTCTTACTGTGCCTACAGAAGAAAATGTAGTATGTTGGAAGCAACGTTCCCAATAATGACTGAGAATGGTTGAACATAAAATAGAGAGTTGGCAAAGCCAGATGATCATTAGATTTGATACAGTAGTAAAGAGGAAACCATTAAAGGATTCTGAGACAGGAAGGGGTGGATGGAAGGTCTGGCAGTCATATAAACATAATACTCCTGTCTTATCTGCCAATAAACTCAGGCTTGGTCTTTGCTGAGAAATTCTAAATGAGGAGCGTATGTTTCCTGTGTGGCCCATTCACTGCTTCTAGCCAATAGCAATGATTGAGAAGTTAATTCAAAATGTGTATATTAGAGTCAACAGAAATATAAACATCTGTGTGTGTTAGATGCCATCGACAACCCTATGTATAACAGAACAAAACATTGCCCAGTTCTATACCATCCTCAGTAGCAGGTACGTTTTAACCCACTGCTGCAGCTGCTGTGTCAATCCATCTCATTGAGGCTCTTCCTTTTTTTTTTTGCTCACCCTCTACTTTACCAAGCATGATGTCCTTCTCCAGGCATTGGTCTCTCCTGATAAACATTTAGTAAATGCCACAAACTAATTCTTCTCTTTTAGTCTAAGTAAGTCTGTATAGCTCTCCATAACTGTACATGTAAAAAAAAAATTTTTTTTAAGTGAATTGGCAAATACATGTTGAGTAATTACTATGTGTCAAGGATTCTGTTGTATATCTTAAAGATAAATAAGACTTAGGTACTTGTCCTCAGAGAGCTCACAGTCCGGTGGAGAGATAACACTAGCAAGTTCATGCCATACACAAACTTACCTGAAGTATACATGTAATAGATCAAAAGTATCTGTGATGGTTAAGATTGTGTGTCAACTTGGCTGGGCCATGATCCTTAGTGTTTTGGCAGTTGTATAAAGTTGTGATCACTTACTTCCCTGTTCAAATTTGATACATGACCACCTCCATGATAGGATCTGCTGTGGTACTGGCAGGGGCGGGGCCTATGGTGACTCACCAGCCCCCTCAGCCTTCATCTCTCAGCCCTCCGCCACCTAGTGCCTTGTTGCTCACCTTGCCAGGGATTTAGCTTGTTCTAGATCCTGCAGCTGGCTCCTGTTCATCTGACCTCTGGTTCTTGGGACTTGAGCTGGCAGCTTACCTGCAGTCTTGCCTACTAATCTTGAGATTCGTTGATCTCCACAGCCTGCAACAGCCCTGCTCTCCAGCCTACCGATCTTGGGTTTGCCAGCCCCTGTGGCTGCACGAATCAATAGAAGGCTGCAACAGCCCTGCTTTCAGGTCTGCTGACGTTGGGTTCGCTAGCCCCTGCAGCTAGGTGAGTCTGGAGAGTCCTCTTTTAAGACCCACGGACTTGGGGCATTACAGCCTCTAAAAACCCAGCGAGCCATTTCCTTGATAGAAATCTCTCTCTCTATATATATATGTATACCTATATATATATGCTTTACTGCTTTTGTTTCTCTGGAGAACCCAGCCTAAGACAGTATTCTTTTCTTGTTTTATCTGCATAGAATCCTTATTTCTCAAAATAACATTGGCAGAGCCATTGAAAAGCATTTCTTCTGAAGTGCCTCAAAGCAGTAACCACCAAAATTCTTGTAGTTTCAAATTAAAAATATTCAGTTAGAGGTGTATAGAACGTTTGAACTGAAAGCGACCTCAGAGATATTCTCATTCAAGTTCTTCACTCTTTCTAATTAAGACACTAAGAGCCTGAGAAATAAGGTGACTACCCCAAGGTCACTCACCAATTTGTGGAGTTAAAACCATGATCTCCTATTCACAGTCCAAGGGAACTGACAACCTACTACAATCAGTTGCATTGTGCTGTGTATATTTTTAGTGGATATAAATTTATGATCTAAAGAGTTTGTTTTTGAATGCTTTATGTACCCCTCTAAGAAGACATCATAAACTCTATTTTACAGGTGAGGAAATTGATTCAGGGAGATTAATTCACTTGTCCAAAGTCACACAGCTTGTTCATGGCATAGCCAGGATGGAAACCCAAGTCTTTACAACTTTCACAACATCAAGCAGCCCCACACTTCACAATGCAGTACCGTATTTTTTCACAAATAACGTGTCCACACATATAAAACACAGAAATAATGAAATTAAGTAAAACAATTCTGGCATAGCGCACCTATCTCACAGCATTAACAGAAGTGAATTTCGACCTCATTCATTTGTCCTCCTGTCTTAGAGGTAAATCATATCATTCTGTTCATTTTCCTTTGCTCTGTTCATTTTCTTTAATCTTCTGTTTATATGTATAAAAATAGTCCAAAAATGTTTCTTTTGATCCTAATTGTATAATAAAGTTATAAGCCATGGTCAGAAAGTCATGGACTGAGTTGGGTAGTCTCTGGGTAATTGGAAAACAAGCAATCAAAACTGTGCTTTGTTTCTATTAATTTGATAATTACAGCACATTAGCTCAACAGTTGAATGCAAAAACCTTATCAGATCATCTTAAATTACGTTAGATCTGCATTTTTCATAGTTTATTTATATTTTCTTAGTGTCAATTGAAGTCAGTAACATGTAAAAAAAATTGGCATAGTGCGATTATGAAAATAACATGGGGGGAGGAAGTAGGTTGTTGGCAAAAAAACATATAACACAAGTGTTATTTGCAAAAAAGTGTGGTAAGTTAACTTGGTGATACACAGCTTTATCTCTAGGCATGATTCCAATATAAACCTTTCTTCTGCCTGGAGCCTAAAAAGGCAAACAATTGTCGAAATTTAAATCAAAACGTGAAAGCTACTTTTCCTACTCATAGGTCAAAAAGCCAGTTTTCCTTTAGGTGTCTCATTTGATCTTCTTAAAAGGGTCTTTCCTTCAGGCCATTAAAACAAGTGTTGTCTGCAGGGCCGGAGCACTCCAACACAGCAGCAGCAGGCTGATCAAGTGGAGTATCTTTGTAAACTTTGCACTTCGATTTATTTCACAGGGACTATAAAAGGGAGGCTTTTATCACCATGCTTCTGTGATAAAACAATGAAAAAAACACAGGCATGATGTGCGGTGGTGAGTCGAAACAGCCAGAGTGCAGACCCTGCCGGGCTTGGGCACTGCAGCTGCCATTCACTCACTGACTGTGTTGTTCTTTCTGGAGGAGAATAAGCCACGGCGAACAGGACTCCTGGGTTCTTCTGAGAGAGCACAGTGGACAGCTCAAAAGCAGGGATCTAGGAGTCAATATCTTGCATTCAGATCTCACCCTGGTCCCTTCTTACTACTTGAGGCCAATTGCTCAAACTGATGCTCAAATTTCATATCTGTAAAATCAAAGTAATGACACCTACTTCAGAGAGCTGTTGAGAGAATTATGTGCAATGTATATAAAGCCATGTAGCGCAGTTCCTGGAACATGGGAGGTGCAAGGGGGACTAGGTGGTAGGAGATCCTTGCTGACCTAGCTTACTTCTTTTCCATTGACCCTAATAACATATGGCATTTCTGAATAATAAACTAGTAAAACTAGACTTCACCAAGTCCTTTCCTATGCAGTATAGTACATGCTCTTTATGATAACCTTTGAAGGGGGGCAGAGCAGTGATGACATCATTCCCATTTGACAGTAAGGATGGAGGCTCCTAAAAGGTTAACATGGAAATGTAAGTGACACAACTAGGATTTGACCCCAAATATTTTGTCTCCCAGTTCAGTGTTCTTTTCTCTAAACTGTGCCAATGTGACATGTATAGATAGAGACCAAATCGTTATTGCATTTCACTGTAAACAAATTCACTCAAGAATTGGCCAGCTCAGTTTGCTGATCCAGAGACCATACTTCCTCATCTGGGTATCTTAAAGTCATAGCCATTATTAACAAAGCAAGTAGCTATGTAGTTGTCTCTGTTTTATAAATAATTATGAGCCTCTAGACTAAAATACTTGGTAAGGTAGAGGATCAGTGAAAAAGAGGAAGACCCTCAAACAGATGGACTGACACAGTGGCTGCAACAATGGGCTCAAGCATAACAATGATTGTGAGGAGGGCACAAGACCAGGCAGTGCTTTGTTCTGTTGTACATAGGGTTGCTATGAGTTGGAACCAATTCAACAGCACCTAACAACAACAACAAGACTAAAATGTCTTATAGTAACAGTTTTCTGTCAGTGAAGAGAAAGACAGATTACTAGCAGAATGACTCAGAAGGATTTGTTAGTTGTTGCTGTTGCTGTTAAATAAAACCAAGCCAGTTGCCACTGAGTCGACTCCAACTCATGGAGACCCCATGTGTGTCAGAGTAGAACTCTGCCCCAAGGGTTTTCAAAGGCTGTGATATTTTAGAAGTAGATTGCCAGGCCTTTCATCTGAGGTGCCCCTGAGTGGATTCGAACCACCAACCTTTCAGTTAGTAGACAAGCACTTAACCATTTGCTCCACCCAAGGACTCCCATTGTTAAGTAACACACTTGATTTTGGAGTGTATCTGGCACTACTTTGTCAATGGTAGGATACTTTGAGGTGAAATGGAGACACTGCAAAATTAGGATACAGGATATCTGTGTTCCAGAGCTGGGTCTGCCTCTAACCAGCTTTGTGGCCTTGTCAAGTCACTTCCTTCCCCCGGACTTTGCTTTCCTCATCTCTGACACGAGGACATTGCAGATTATATCCATAACAAAAAAAAAAAAAATAGATGCTTTTAAATCCCACATTTCTCAGATTTCCAACTCTATCCTTTATAGGCCTTACGAAATGCTCCTGAAGGGTGGCAATTACATATGGTTAAACTCTGATAGGACACGGTAGCTACAAATCCAAAGACTCTGTTCTTACCCTATTTAAAAGTACTGTATTTTGTTTTAAAGTGCTGTATTAGCATCAGCCCCCACGTCATGGTAAAAACCCTGGATTTAGAGTCAGGCATTCTGGGTCCCATGCCTCATTTTACACTTATTAACTGTGTAACCCTGGAAAATTCACATTTTATTTTTTTGAGTTTCTTTTTGTTCATCCTTAAGATGGGAATAATGCCTGCCCTCTTGAATTTTTGTGAGTTGTTGTGAATATCAAACATGTGAACATTCTCAGTAAATTGCTTTGGGCTGTGTATACTTTTAGTGGTTATGAATTCCACAGATTCGGGTGTAATAAATGCCACATACCTTTAGGTTCCTAAATCAAATTTAATCTCTAATCTATAGACTGTTGAGTTGAGAGAAAATTCAATGATCCTTATCATTACTAAGGCCCTTCTCTTCTGTCCTCCTTCCAGAGTCCTGCAAGGTTCTCAAGAGTCACACACAATTTAGAATATTCATAAAAAGGTAACCTAGACAACACCAATTATTTCTTAAAAAAACAAAATAAAACCATTCCCCAGCTTACAGGGCCCCCAGAGGGCTGGCAGCTCCTTGGCTTCTTGTTGGTTCAGGTACAAAGTAGACCCTCCTTACCACCTTCATTCAGAGGCAGTCTGCATCATGTGAATCCACACACCAAATGGATTTTGTCCACAGGAAACCCACCTAAGACACCCCTCAGAATATACCCGCCCTCAACACCCCCCGCCACATATGCTCCCTCCAGCCTTTTTCTTATTTCAAGTCCTTGTCTCCAAAGGTTACCCAGCATAGTGCCCCCTCATCAAGCCTAGGTTTCATAAGCGATAGCCTTGAAGGGAACAGCTGCTTCTGCCACTCCACGTAAAGGCTCCTGATGACAAAGGGTGCCATCTTGAGATGGGAAGGGAAAAATATCCACAGCACTAGAGCAAACCACAGATTTATTATTTATGTGATTAAATCCTCCCAACACCTATTTATTTATTTATTGTACATAGCAGCATTTGGCAGCTTCAAATCATGAGAGGCCACTCTCAAAGCCGATGGTTTTGCAAATGTGAAGAAATTTCATGAAAGGTTTGGGCCGTATCATTAGAGATTTATATACCCCAAATGCCCAATATTTTGCTTTTAACTTGAACTATTTCCATTCTGGGCATTGTCAAATGAACCTTCTTTTCCTCCATGCTGATTTGACAGAAGTGCTCCTGAACCTCCCTCAGAGGGCAGCTTTGAATTTGGCAGAGGCCTGCTAGCACCCGACCATCATCACATCAGGGACCATAATGATGGACAAAATGTTTGCAATACCAGTCAAAACTCAGTTATTCATGTGGATTATTTGGCAAATGTTAAGCGCCCCTGCTTCCCAGTAAGCTTCTGGGCTGCCACTTCTTCATTCTGGCGTGTGCTTAGGGGATGGGCACGCTCTTTGTACCTGTTGGAACCAGCCATCATTATTAAAAGGCAATGGTTTCTGTAATGGTGCGCACAGAGCGACTCAGATTGCTTCAGGCCCACAAAGCTACCCACTTGACTTTGGTAAACAGGCATTGTATGGCCACTATCTTTTTTAGCAGCCATCCTCAAGGGTGACAGGCTAACACATATATGCAGCCAGCTTGTTCCAGAAGTCTGAGAACTGGTTGTCATCTGTGCTGCATGACAGTGAACAACATTCATTCCCCCTTATTGGAGGCAGGGAGGGCAGAGTACAGGATAAAAAATAAAAATCTATAAAATGGCCCAAAGCCTCTTCTAAACAGTTGAACTTCTTGAGATGAGGCTACAAGATGGACTGAGAGATTCCCTTGTTGCTTTCTCAGCCCCCAGCAAGACCTAATCATTGTGCAGAATTGCTGTTGCTCTTTAGGTGGTTCAGAGAACACGGCACACAGCTGGGGTGACCCTGTTTACTTATGAATGAATTCTTCCTGCATTCAGGTCATGGGGTTACTGCCCCGCCCCCACCCCAAGAGGTATCACTCCTTGACAGATTTGATGTGAGAAGGCGAGGCCTTCCCTGTCAAAGATGAGGGAAACCCTAAGTATAAATGTTGGGTGTGGGGCAGTGGTAATTGCTCCAGACATGCAGAAAACAAGGTTAGCCATTAGGTAGCATCTTCAACAACCTTCCACGGGAGATGCCACACAGGTCACAAAGGAAGATAACGTTTGTAGGACATTTCAAGGATTATATCCCCCCATCTCAAAGCTCGTGGTTGTGCCATTGAGTCAATTCCAACTCACAGTGACCCTACAGAACAGGGTAGAACTGCTGTAATCTTTACAGGAGCAGATCGCCAGGTCTTTTCTCTCATGGAGCTGCTGATGGGCTTGAACTACCAACCTTTCCATTACCAGCCGAGCACTTTAACCACTGCACCACCAGGGCTTCTTACCTCAAAGCTACAACCAGCTAAAGTCCCCAGATTTAAAGTTACCAGTGTAGCATATACTCTATCCCACGCATCAGAGTGGAGCCTCACAAAGCCACATTGCAGTGCCAGGTTGTTCCCTATAAAGACTAACAGGCCGAACAATTTGCTCCGCTCTCTCTACCTGATGGCCCAAGCAATTCAATATTACTTCATCAAATTCGCAAATTGATACAACTCATGCATATTCAGGCTGTCCTGTAAATACTCAAAACTGTAATCATTAAACATACGTTACAAAGAAGATTACAAAGAAGATCCAAAATTACAACTAAAAGATTTTTTTGTAACTAAGAAACGGAACTAGGCTTTAAATTTAAATTGTCTTTAAAATGCTTTCTAAAAACTTACATGAATATTTGAAGAAGGAAAAAATCAGTTCAACAACGGTGTACGAAGGGCTGTTTAAAAGGCGTGGTAGTAACTACGGAGACATCTTGAGTTTTCACTTGGGTTTGATATTTAGTGCCTTTCACTCACCCCATTGTCTAAGGAACAAAATCAATAGCTTTATGTCTCACAACTCCTGCTTTAACGCAAACCAACAGCACCACTGTCTACTGACAAAAATGCCTTTTCCCTTCCCCTGACTGCCATTCAGCCTCATACACACCTCAGGCTTGAGTTACACCAAACTACTCTTCATTCCCCAAATGGGCCACATTACTTCACCCTTGCATCGGCAATTTCAGCCTTTATCAAGCTCAAAAACACATTTGAAATGCAAATTCTGGGTTTCATTTCTAGAGATTTTAATTAAGTAGATCAGGGATGGGTCCAGGAATCTGCACGTTTGTAAGCATATCAGTCTATTCTGATAGAAGAGGTCCAAGGGTCACATTTTGAGAAATACTGGCTTGGACCATTTGCACCTGATCTTTCCTTGCTCGGAAATGCCATTCCCTTTCTCCTCAACCACAAAATTCCTGCTTATTCCCCAAGGTCCCAGGTCAATATGACTTTCATAAATTCTTCTCTGATAAGCCCAGGAATATCTCTCCTTTTCTCTGTGCAACCATAGATCTTGTTTTGTCCTCGTCTCAAAGCATTTGTCACATTGTCTTGTATTATGGCTATCTGCACAGGCCCCTTATTCCCCTACTTGGCTGGGCTTCTTGTGCAACCATCTTTGTGTCCCCAGATAACACAGCAGAGCGCCTTGCCCATAAAAATGCCCCATGATAAGGTCTCAATTAATATTTGAAAAGAATCAGGTTGTACATGGTCAACTTGCCTAATAAAAGTGTACTCCACTTGGACAACTGAAAAACACCATTTCTTTCACCTGGCTACTGTAGAACAAAATCAGAGTATAAAAATTATAAAGACATGGAGGACAATCCTTTGCTCTTTGGATATATGTCCTGAGTGAGAATTGTAAAATTTGCAGCAAACTACAACTTTCTAAGTGTAGGAGTTTGCAGCTCTGAAGAAAGTGTTCCCTTGTACAGGTCTCTGGCTTGTCAGACTGATTCTACCATTTATTACTGCTGTTGTTATTATGGTTATTATTATTATTATCCTGAATAATGAGTGGATAGAGTCAGATGTAGACGTAACATAGAAGTTACCACCATTCTATATAGAAGCTCTGATTTTTTTATCCTAAAGTAATATACCAACATTTCTCCTCACCCAATATGCAAAAACCAATTACCAAAAAGAAGAGAGAAGTTATTCATTCACACATATTCTTTCATTTATCCAATCAAATTAAGTTATGCTTAAATGTAAAGACAGTTTGTCTTTTTCTTCTTTATAGCCTGAGGTTAACACAGTTCCTGTGCTTTTCAACTTAACTTGTTGATTGATGAATGAATGAATGAACAAGCCAATGACTAAACAAATAATGACGAGGAAGGTTTTATCCTTTCCCTAGCCACAATGGTATACTGGCAGTGCTCTTGCAGACTTAGGATAAATTAAAGTTGAGTGAATTATGATTGATTGCATGAACAAGGTAAGCCAATTTCTTGAAATTCCTAAGCAGTCTTTATTCCTGCCAATGTATTTAATTTGAAAAGGGAAGGGACAGAGATTTGTCACCCAAGGAGTCTCTTTAAATGTTGTTATACTTCTAAATTTTTTTTCGACAGAGCCATTTACTTTACCTCTATGCATTATCTTAAATTGGGAAAATCGTTCATATGTTTTATGTATCTTCAGTGACTGTGAGATTTTCAAATAAAGTGGCAGTAAATAAAAAAAAAAAAGTAAATAGATGGAAACATATCTGAAAGAAACAATTGTCTTTGGTAATCAGCATACTGTCGGTTGGCAATGAAGTGTAGTCAAATTTTTAGTAGAAAGCAGGCATGAACACTAAAAATGCAATCAAGAAGTCACTTAGTATCAAAATAGTATTGTGGGAACTACACCGAATGTACAATAGGCTAAAGCCCATCAGCATGGTGGCTACTGGAAACAGCAGCAAAGGCAACCATACCACTGTGAGGTGTTCAGTGATGACTGCAGATTGCTTGGAGTGAACGCTTCACACAGCTCTCTAAATGTCTGAGCTCCAAAGAGATAAACTGTTAACTACAGGCATCATGGCCACTGCAGCTAACCAGAGGCCTGGGTCACCTCAGGAAGCCTGGGTACACTGTTTGAAAAGACTTCCTGCTCTACTATAGCCTGTTAGATATTCTCACATACAGGAAGAGAAGCTCCCCTAGTTACAGGTTCATATTCACGTCCTGTGACCAATCACACTCCAGGCACTAGCTAAACTAGGACTGGTGGGCAGTTTGCTCCTGGGCTTTCATTCTAATTCTGTGACAGCAGAAAATTAAGCATGCAGATAAATATTTACAGGAACTGTCCAGAGCCCTTTTATATTCTGTAAAAGAAGTCTGCATTATCATGCCATTCTTGAAAGCACAGGTAAATAGATAACAGCGAAATCAGGAATTGCCAAACCCAAGCAATTGTCAGGAATTAAATGGCAATGCTCAATACAAGTCGTAACTGAAATGCGCACAATCCTCTAAAGCCATGTTAAAAACTTCATGACGTCGCAGAGCTCTCCTGAGTCCCCTATATGGTAGCAGGATTGAAGAGATGGCACTAGTAAAAATGTCATCCATAGAATTTGTCTTGAACCTCATTAGCTGGAAATACCATTGGGGTTTTTACAGTCTTCTGGATGAGTACTTATAGCATCACACCCTGACCTTGAGCATGACTGTTGCATTAATACAAACCATTCAGGGAAATAGGAATAATAAAATGTGAGTTTAGAATAAGCATGAAATGCATTGAGGTCTCAAAAAAAAAAAAATATGTAGAGAACTGCAGGTGTGTTTAAAACTGAAGATGAGCTATTTGTTCACATTTAAACAGGAAACCTGCTCCCAGAGATAGCAATAGTGGCTTTACATTATTCCTGTATCACCTAGTCCTTCCTAAGATCTCTAGGATTTAAAAAAAAAAAAAAAAAATCCTGTATCTTATTGAGTTCTAGGGAGAACTCAATATCTTAAAAAGATACCAGAAATGCAAAGTCACCACTGCATAAACACTGGAGTTAAATAGAAACCAAAAGCAGCGCTAACTAATGAAGAAATATGAGACGCTCAGACCATGAAGGGGATATGAACAAAAGCAAGGTTTGGGAGGAGCTGAGTGAGAAGAAAGTCTTTTCTAGAACTCAGCCACTGGTTGAAGAACCATGGGCTTTGGACTCAGATATATTTCAATGCGAATTCCACCTTCAGCACTCATATACCGTTTGTAAGTTTTTAACTTGTCCTAGCCTCACTTTCTTCATCTGTATTTAGATTCATACAGAAAATATTTTTATGTTTCTGTATAGTTAGGGTTTTCTGAGTAAATTTTACTGAAACTTGGGACTTGGGCTAAAAGCAAGCGTTGTAGGGTAATTTATGATAGACAAAAATCTAGAGATATTTACCTCTCAGAAATATGTGTTTACATCTCAAGAGAGATTGAGCCCTGGGACCATGGAGACATCCCTGGGTTGTAAAGATAGAAACAATGGTCATCTTTCACTTCAAAAAATTTATTTACATTTCAAAGAATTAGAGTAAGAACCCAACAAGGAGCAAAGGTTTCCTCCCTCTTTTCAGGAGGGGGGAAACGCTGGTGGTGTAGTGGTTCAGTGCTACGGCTGCTAACCAAGAGGTCAGCAGTTCAAATCCTCCAGGAGCTCCTTGGAAACTCTATGGGGCAGTTCTACTCTGTCCTGTAGGGTCGCTATGAATTGGAATTGACTCAACTGCAGTGGGTTTGGTTTGGTTTGGTTTTCGGGGATGCAGCATGTACATAAGCACCCAGAATTATTTTTGGGAGGATTCCTCATCTGCAGTACAGAATGTGCATGTGTAAGTTAATCCATCCAGTTCTCGTTATGTCGCTCTAGCGATAAGAATTGGGGCACAGAGAATCACATGGTTATATCTGCTATAAAGTAAATTATACTCAATCCACTCTGTTCCAGAAACCTTGCGTGTACATTCAGGATAATATGAATAAAGATAAATATTAAAAAATAGCATTGTTCTTGTTTTGGAGTGGGAGGTTACAGGCTTGAATGATCTATGTGGTAATGGATTAGAGTTCGAGATATCCAAGAATCCATGGTTAACTTAATGCAGATATGGATGGTTACATATAGAAATATTTATAAATATGTGTATATGCACAGGTTAGTATACATACAAACATTTTTTGCTCTGTCATCTGAAAGGATCTGAAAGAAACAACACCCCGGTAGTGATGAACACACTGAACACCCAAATCTTGGTTTCTAATGCCATTGTCTATTAAAAGAGACAAGAGTTTGTTGGAGATATGTCTGATTCCAGGACTGATACAGAAAACTTATAAGATGAGCCTGGAACATCTTATAATACTGCCAGAAAGTAGGAAAGTGCTCAAAAAATTATATATGTGTGTGTGTGTGTGCGTGTGCGATACAGATAGATATGGATATATCGACGGACGGACGGACCGACGGACGGACCTAAGGGCAATCAGAAATTGAAAGCAATAGAGAGAGAGAGAGAGATGGGTTTATGTCTAGGGGACACAGGAGCCAACTGAAAGAGTTCCCAATGGCCAAAGCTTGAACAATGTGAACATCAAAATAAATAACCAAAAAAAAAAAAAAAACCCCATTGCCATCGAGTTGATTCCAACTCAAAGTGACCCTATAGGACAAAGTAGAGCTGCCCCACAGAGTTTCCAAGGAGCGCCTAGTGGATTGGAATTGCCGACTTCTTAGTTAGCAGCCATAGCACTTAACCTCTATGCCACCAGGGTTTCCAAAATAAAGTAGTATTGAATTATAACTGAAAGTATAAAATAAATATTCATGAGTTCATACTGATATAAATCAATGACTGGACAAATAAATGAGAGAGAATAGACACATTTCCCACTCAGAAGAATTCCAAATAAATTATGTAGACACTCCACCCTAAAGGAAGGGGATCATAACTCCTCACTCCTTAAGTGTGGGGTACGCACAGCAACTTTCTTCCAAAGAGCACAAACACTGTGTCAGCCAGGTGATCAAGGTCAATATCAGGAGTCGGTAAACCAAGTTGATAGCATATACCCTTGATATGATGAGATGAAATGGCACTTCCGTAATCTTCCACTCAAAAATCCAAAATCCCAGTCTAATCAACCAATAGAATGGCACCCTTGGATATACCTGACCGGTAACCCTCAAAACTGGCAAGGCCATCAAAAACAAGGAAAGTCTGAGAAAGCCTCACAGCCAAGAGAAACCTAAGGAGACATGACAACTAAATGTAACGTGATATCCTAGATGGGATTCTGGAACAGAAAGGGGACGTTAGGTACAAACAAAGAAAATCTCAATAAACTATGGACTTTAGTTAATAATAACATATGAATATTAGTTCATTAATTATAACAAGTATACCCTACTAATGTAAGATATTAATAAAATATTATGTTAATAATATATCAATGTAGTAATATACTAAATAATATGTTAACACATATCAATAACATATTAACAAAGAAAGGGAAGGAATTATTCGTACTATCCAATTTTTCTTTAAGTATAAAACTGTGTCAAAAAATTAAGTCTATTAATTTTTTTTTAAAACTAACACTGTAAAAAAACAAACAAAAAAACCTAAACCTTTGCTGTCCAGTCAATTCCGACTCAGAGCAACCCTGTAGGACAGAGTAGAACTGCTCTATAGGGCTTCCAAGGAACAGCTGGTAGATTCGAACTGCCAACCTACTGGTTAGCAGCCGAACACTTAACCACTGCTCCAACACTGTAAAAGGGAGGTAATAATTGCTTCCTCAGAGTGCTGTTCTGAAAAATGAGGATTCTTGCTGTCATATGCAGACTAGATACTTTGAGTGACCTTCCTAATAGCAATACATAAAGAAGGTGGAGAAAATATTTTAAAACATTATAATATGTTGAGGAAGTAAAGATTCCTAAGAGGCCAAAAAACTAAGGGCAATCAGAAATCAGAAAGTAATATGCAAAACTCACTTTTAAGCAGAGGGCGTTTGCCAAAGCCCTAATCAAATCACCTTGAGCTTTGTTTTTTGTTTGTGTTTTTAAGGTTTTTTAATGGTTGTACGTCTAACACAACATTTGCCAATTCAATATTTTTCACATGTACTGTTCAGTGACACCAATTATATCAATTATGTTGTGCAACCATCACCAATATTCGTTGCCAAATTTTCCATCACCATAAACAGAAATTCAATGCTTCCTAAACCATGACTACCCTTTCCCCCTTCCTTCCCTCCCCTGGTAACAATTAATAAATATGTTTGCCTATTCTACGTAACTCATGTAAGTGAGCTTTGGTCTTCATAACCTGGAATGGTGTGGGGAAAGGAATCAAAGCCTAAGGCATCTAATAGGAAAACCCCTGCAACAATCTGTGATTCCAAAGGACTATGACTAGAAACAAACCTGCACCTCGAGAAAAGTTCCTGACTGGAACTTGTAAATGGGTGTAAGAACACACACTCCTATGATAGTTTGTAAATTGTAAACCAGACCCACAGGAGTTTACAAACCAAATCTGTTTGCTGTCCTCAGAAAACTCACTTTAAATACATAGACACAGGTTAAAAGTAAAAGGGTGAAAAAATATGTATCATGACAAAATGAATGAAAAGAAAGCCCAAGTGGCTGCATTAATAATGGACAAAGTAGTTTTGAGAACAAGAATTATTATAAGGGATAAATATTATTTCATAATAATAAAGGAGTGAATTTATAAAGAAGACATAATAACCCTAAATATGCATACTCTTAAAGAGGAGGGCCTCAAAATACCTGATGCTAACATTGATCAAACTGGAGGGAAAATAGACAAACCACAATTATAATTGGAGATTTCCAAAGATCTTTCTCAGCAACTGATAAAAAAAAAAAGGGGGGGTGGGGAGGAAATAAATCAGTAAGTGTAGAGACGACCTCAATACCATTAACCAGCCAAGTGGACTTATTTGACATTTTAAAAACACTCCACCCACCAACAGCAGACTCCACTTTCTTTTCAAGTGCGCTTAGAAGATTCACCAAGAAAGGCCATATGCTGGAACATAAAATCAGCAACATGAAAAGGATAGCTATAATACACCATATGTTCTCTGACCACAGTGTGATTAAATCATCATTTAATAAAATCAGAGTATCTGGGAAACCTCCAGATATTTAGCAATAAAATGAAGCACTTCTAATTAAACCATGGGTTGAAAAAGAAATCAAAAGGGACATTAGAAAATATTTTATTTGGATAAAAATTAAAACAAAATATCAAAATTTGTGGTATGTAGTTAAAGCAATACTTAGAGGGAAATTTCTAGCATTAAATGCTTAAATTAGAAGAGAAAAAATCTAAAATCAATTATCAATGATTCCACCTTGAAAAAAACTAAGAAAAAATTAATGGATTAAACTCTAAGTAATTAGAAGAATTAATAAAAATATGAGCAAAATCAATGAAATAGAAAAAGGACAAATACAGAGAAAAAGAATGAAGCCAAGACCTGGTTGTTTGAAAATAGTTAATAAAACTGGTAAATATCAGGCTTCAATGGACAAGATTACAAAAGAGAAGACTAAAATTAGCAGTATCAGAAGAGAGTATCTCCAAAGATCCTATGAATATTTTTAAGTAATATTGTTGTCTCACTGGTTTATAATTTTCAGTAGTAGTCATATAAACACTGATGACAGGTTTTCATGAATGTAAGTTTTCATAAGTAAGTAACTAGAAGAGTTATGGCTGAGTTATATGGTGAGTATATGTTTAAATTTATAGGAAACTGCCAAATTGTTTTCCAGAAGTGTCTGTACCATTTTGCATTCCCACCAGCTAGGTATGGATTCCAGTTGCTCTATATTCTCACCAGCACTTTGGTATTTTTATTTTAGCTATTCTAATAGGTTGTAAGGAGCCCAGATGCCTCAAAGGTTAAGCTCTCAGCTGATAACTGAAAAGTCAGCATTTCGAACCCACCAGCAGCTGCAAAGGAGAAAGATGTGTCACTCTGCTTCTGTAAAGATTACAGCCTCGGAAACTCTATGGGGCAGTTCTCCTCTGTCCTATAAGGTCAGAATCAACTCATTAACAATGGGTTTGGGTTTTTTGGGTAATAGGTTGTGCAATGGTATCTTATTGTGGTTTTAATTTGCATTTTCCTAATGGCTTATAATGATGATGATTTTTCTATGTGCTCATTTGTCACCTATATTTCCTCTTTGGTGAAGCATTTATTCAAGTCTTTTGTTAATTGTTTTTGTTTTTTAACGGTTGAGTTTGAGTTTTGACAATTTGTGTATAATCTGAATGTGAGTCCTTTTTCTGATACGTGATGTGATTTGCAAATATTTTTTCCAGCCTCTAGCTTGTGGGTTAATTCTCTTATCAGTTTTGGGTTTTTTTTGTTTTTTGTTTTTGTTTTTGTTTCTGTTTTACAGATCAAACTGTTATTTTGATGAAAGCCAATTTGTCATTTTTTTCATTAATGCATATCCTGGGAACGAAAGGCTGGTTCACGACTCAAAAAATCAGCCAATGTAATCCAGTCTATTGACAGTATAAAGGAAAAAAAGGCCATATCAAATGATGCAGGAAAAAAACTCTGATAAAATTCAACACCCACTCATGATAAAACTCTCAGTAAACTATGAGTAGAAGGGAAAATTTTTAACTTAATTAAGAGCATCTACAAGAAAAAGACAGGTAACATCGTACTTAAGGGTTGAAAGTTTTTATCCTGAGACCCAGGCCTATAAGAAATGCATCATTTTTCTCTTGTTGCTTTCAACATTTTTTTGTGTTTTATTTTCAACAATGTGGTTATGATGTGTTTGGACATGGATTTCTTTGAGTGTGTACTACCTGGGATCTCTCAGCTTTGTGAACCTGTAGGTTTCTGTCACCTAAATTACGGATATGAGATAGACTAGAACGATAGGAAAGATCTGTGGAAACAGCCTTGACGAAATTTACCTGTACGCAAAGGCCACATCCTGAAGAAATTCTCAGCATGTAGAGACAGTCTCACCACTGAGCCCATAATCTGCAGAAGCAATCTAGAAATTGCTTCACTTGCTTAGCCTAGTTTAACCACAACTTTGTCTCTCAAGAAAACAGGTGCCAAGCATGCGTGCAAAAGGTAGCCCTGTCCGCCAGATGACCTTCTCTCAGAAGTCACTGTGATATCCAACACACTGGTGGGATTCAAACCAGCAGAGTTGGGGAACTGCACAAGCACCACATCCCATAATGAGTGATGCTAACAGTCCTAGAGCCCTCTGCCGCAGACTCCATCTTGGCAGAGGGCTGCGCACGCACCTTATAGCCACACCAATTCCCTGAAAACTCCTGTCTTTTCTCAGAAACTGCATGAATAAATAAAGGCCACTTAACATAACCTGGTACATAAAAGCAGTAACCTCTCTGACTCAAACAAGTCAGTCTTTCGGAGAGGCTTATTCCCCCAGCTGACTCCTTTACTTGACTCAAGCAAAATAAAGCTTGCTGAAGATAAAGTTTGTCTTTCTTGTATATTCTTATTCGGGAAGACAAGGACCTTTTGTGTCAGATTGGCCATTGGTAACAGAGAAATTTTTAGTTGTTATTTTTTCAAATATTTTTCTGCACCCCTCTTCTTCTCCTCTCTCCTTTTGGAACTCAGATGTCATAAATGTTATGCCTTTTAGTATTGTCCCACAAGTTCCTGAGGTTTTGATAATTTAATTTCAACCTTCATTCTCTCTTTTGTTCAAGTTAGATAATTTCTATTGATCTATATTCAATTACTCGATGGCACTGAGTTTGTTTTTTTTATATTCAATTATGACTCATCTGTCATTTTTATTCTGCTTTGAAGCTCATCTAGTTATTGACTTTTTCAGTTCTAAAATTTCTATTTGGTTCTCTTTTACATCTTCCAATTCTTTGTTGAGACTTCCTATTTTTATATTTATTTCAAGAGTATATCCCTTACTTGGAATTTTTAATATCTACTTTCAAGTCTCTCAGATTGTTCCAGTATCTGTGTCATCTTGATTTTTGCATATGTTGATTGTTTTTCCCATACAAGTTGAGATATATTTGGTTCTTCATATGCCATGTAATTTTGGATTATGTCCTGGACTTTTTGAATATTATTTTATGTGACTCTGGGTCTTGTTTAAATCCTACAGAGAATGTTGATACTTTTATTTTAGCAGGCAATTGACCTATTTGGATTGAGGCTAGAAACCAGAGAAGTCTTCCATGGTTTGTAATTCCAATGTTAATTCTGGTTTCAAAGTCTTTTTGATGCTATGTGGATCTCTCTTACATGTGTGCCACCCAGTAGTAGCCTGTTTGGACCTCAGACAGTGGTATATTCCACAGTTCAGTTTTCAAAATCTATGTATGCTTTCTAGGATTATATCCACACCTGAATAGTTCATGGGTCAGCCCAGAAGTTTATTTACAACTTTAAAGGGTCACTTTCCCAAACTTTTCACTTACTGGGATCTCCTGAGTACTTCCTGTTTCCCTTGTTTTCCCTTTTCCTCTGTCCAAAACTTTTTTTTTTTTTTTTTGGAGCCCTGATGACGCAGTGGTTGAGAGTTACCACTGCTAACAAAAAGATCGGCAGTTGGAATTCACCACTCACTCCTTAGAAACCCTGTGAGGCAGTTCTACTTTGTCCTATAGGATCTCTATGAGTCGAATTCACTTGATGGTAATGGGTTTGGTTTTTTCTGGTTTTGTTCCAAAACAATGGGGCTTTAATTGCAGGGTTCTGCCTCGTAATTCCCACAGTTGTGCCCGAAACCGGAGTCAAACTGCAGAAGGGCAAAAGGAGGGAAAACCACAGGTGTTCACTACTCCCTCTTGTAATCATAGCCCCTCTGATTGGTGAGAAAGGTTTCCTACTTAGTCTGGGCTCCTGTCAGCTCTGATTGGCTCTGCAGCTGCCACTCCCACAGGCCTGGAGAGCAAGATAATGAAGAAAACAAGTAAATAAACAAACAAACCAAATAGGGAGATGTCTGCATTGTTTCATAGCATTAGGACACTCCTTTACTGCTCCTTGAGCCAGAACAGGAGGGCTTTTTGCTTCCAGGGGTCTGGCTGCTTTGATGCAGCCCAGGAGAAACCAAAGTGAACACATTGTAAGCTCATTGCTGGTTCGGTGGTATTTTGAATTCTTGTATTCTTCCTCAATCTTAATCTTTCCCAACACAGTTTACTCTCCACAGCCCTCACATAGCTGCTCCATGCATTTCACCCGTCTTGTCTTTTTTTTTTGTAGCTGATCACAGTGGGAGAGTTAGAAGTTTGCAATGTCCATCTTGCCTGGAATCAGAATACTCTACGAAAATTACTTTTCACTTAGAGACATATACATTGCTCAGACTTCTGAAATAGATTTGTGCTATGTGTTGGAATGAAGTTGGAGCTCCTAAGGTTTGGCGTTCATTCTGACAAATTTGAGCCCATGAAAACTATTTTTATGCCACATTACAGCTCTTAATATTCTCTTGGCCTCTATCAAAGATTACTGCCAACAGCATACACATAATATCTGTAACTTCAGTCAGTATAAGAGCAATACATGTCACGTTGCTCAATGACCCTTTACAAAGTTCAATGAGAGGTTTTTGCTTGCTTGTTTGTTTTTAATTAATACAATACTAGGGGGAAAAAATGTTTCCTTTAAAGAAATTGTAATACATACAGTTTTCATATATCAAAAGCCTTGCTATTTCTGGGTACCAGGAAGCTCAGAGACAAATCTGAACCCTTATCATAGTTGTCGTAACTATATTATTCTACTTCCCCTGCTTTTGATTTTCTATTCTTCCTTATATATTTTATTATTTCATTGAATATGAATTTGGTATAACTTCCACAAATCCTTTGCAGAATAACTCAGCTCACTCAGTGCCATTGAGTCGATTCTAAATTAATATAATAGAGTCGAGTCGAGTCTACTATTGTATTATATTAATTTATAATTACAATAAATTAATGTAATATGTAGATAAAATCTTATTTGGTCCTTTTCTAAGATTTTGTATCCAACCAGTAGAAATTTTTTTTTAATCTGAAATATTTTTTACAAGCAGCAAGATATCTTGGGTCTTGCCTGATTATTTCAAGTCCTAAAGCATTTTCCTCCTGCATTTCCATTGACATCTGCAAATGCTAACGGAGTCTGTCTCCAGGATGGGGATCATTAAGTCAAAGAACCGAAACAAAATGGGCAATGAAAGATAGAATTTCGTTCATTCCCGTAACGATAGGCCGTGATGCTAATGTGCACGGCAATTTTTATTGAATTTATGCAGCAAACTGCAGCAGCTGGAAACTTTTTGCTTGATTTTGGGACGCAATCGGTTCAAACCCTTAGAGACCCTCTTCAGGGTTTATTCTCCTATTGATTAGAATTAAAAGAAGTTGCCCACACGAAAGCCTGGGACACCGGTAGGAAGTTAGGGACCCTGAAGTATTTTCCTCAGTAATGAAGATAAAAGGCAATTACAGTGAAACTCACTTCTCAAGGGAACATAAAAGCAAAGCCTCCCACGTACCCACCTGCTCCAAAATTTCTTAAGTTTGGAATGGGAGTTTACTAGAAAATTGGGTTAATGTCAGTATAGATGGAATTAATGGGATTCTATATATTGTCTCTATGTGACTCTCATTCCAGAAGGTGTCCCACTTTCCAGGGCTGGAGCCCTGATGCAGTATCCCCGTGACCTTCCCAGTGCTTCTGTGTCTCTCTGCAGTGCTTCTTAGTAAATAAACCAGCCTTTATGCATAACATACACTGCTGTCTTGGCCTGGAAATCAGTCCTGCTCCAGCCCTCCAATCAATTCACTCTGCTCTCCATTTTCTCTTCCTAGATAGCCACCAGAAAGAAACTATGTGGAAATCCATTTATGTTCTCCCTTCTTCTCTCTCTCTATTTTCTTTTCAAGGCACATTAGCTGCCATGGTTCTCGTTGTTCTGAGGTCTGGATATACTTACTGCATTCGGTGAAGTCCTGACAGGCTCCATGCATCCATCTTTCCTTCAGAGACTCTGTACTTGCTCAGTTTTGCCAAGCTGGAAGCTATTCCCCATCATTACATGTCACATTAGAGACCAGTGTTGAAACTGAGCAGAAATCACATAGGTCAACAAGCCTATACCAATAAAGAAGGAGACTCAGGGCATAGGATGATCAGTCAGTAGGAGACTGATGCTCACAGTAGGCAGCCTAAACACCAAAGTACTGTGCCCTCTTTTCTGTTGAGAATAGAAGCAGCCATCAATCCCCAGGGCCTCATTCTCCATTTAGGAGTTATTTCATAACCATGCTGTCTGGCTCCCTTCCAGACCCAAATAATAAAGCAGCTAAATGAATGGACCTAGAATCAACAGTGAGGAGCCTGAAGGGACTTTAGAGCTCTTTTGAGTCCAAAAATCACATTTTTTGAACAATTGCAGAAGCTGAGAGGTGACTTGACCAACGTCAAAGCAGGAATTCAAACCCAGGATGTCCAGGTCACAGCCTGCCACCTTTCTGTGAGATCATCATGCTTCTTTTCTACACCAAAGAAATTTCCTCCCTAAACTGCGCTGCTACTGACTTCTGCTATTAATATCACCAGTTCCCCCATGACATTTTGGATATTTGTCTTTCTCTTATTTTTCATTTAAGTTACTTTTCCATTCTATCCATGAGTCAACCAATTCAACAACAACTAACAACAACATAGATTACATGCTCTGTAAATGCCCTATGGACATCTGTTGGATGGTTGACTTGTTGATTGACTAATTGTTTAGTTGATTGATCAATGATCCATAAGAGAAGTGACAGTCCTTCCTTCCCGATAAGGGGAGTAACCATTTTATCAATGAGGAATTAAAGCCTAGAGAGGTGAGGTGGCTAGTCCTCTAACATATAACTCACAAGTAGCCCCAGAGTTTGAACCTAGTTTTTCAGAATACAAATGGAGGATTATTTTTATGATACTGTGTTTATTCCCGGATCAGCCTTTCTGGCACCCTTGACTAGTACCATGTTAACAACACCCGGAACATTAGGATATCTCTACAACTGCCAAGATATAAAAGGTCCCAAAAATACATCTCGGATCAGGATATGTGTAAGCAGGACAACATCAGGATCAAGAGCAAGAAGTAAAGACCTCTTCCACCTGTCAATCCCTTTTGAACCTTCATATTCTGGCTGTGGTAATAAAATAGATGATAGGTAGATTAGGCAAGCAGGCAGACACACAGATAAAAAGAAAGAAAAAGAGAAGGAAGGATGGAAGGAGGGAGGGAAGACAGACAGGGAGGGAGGGAAGAAGGAAAGAATGAACGAAGGAAGGAATGAAGGAGGGGAGGAGGGGAGGAAGGAAGGGAAGAGGGAAGGAGGGAGGGAAAGAGGGAAGACGGAGAGGATATAAAAGATGATAACAATCATTCTAAAATTATTAGGTAGAAAAAAATACTTTAAATCCCTGTCTAGAAATAGGAAGTAGAAATTCTAATTTTTTCTTCTTCTGTAGTTATTTATCCCACAGTAGTTTACTCATTCTCTTTTAATATTAGGCTTCCATAATCTAAATACATGTTAATAGCAATTTTATTTCCTCTTCTACATGGCAGGTAGGTGAAAAACAATTCTGAGAATAGGCAAAAGGAAAATAATAGTCTTTTTGCCCACGCTGGACTTTAAAAGTTAGATAAGCACTCAATGTGACATGGGCATTGGGTAGGATCCAAAGAGAAAAGAAAAGAAAAAGTATCTCATCTGTAGATGGGTGTCAGAATTTTGGAAGTAACAGAATATCTAATTCAGTGGAAAAAAGGCGCTGCCTGCTAAAACGATTTGCTTGATGAGTACACATAAGATTGGGTAGAAAAGAAAAAAACGGTGGTGGGAGTGGATCTGTAGGTGGTCCTCAGGCTTAGAATGAAGAGACTGAATATGATGCGGGGGAAAAAAATTGAAAACAATGATGTTTAAATGAGTCACATTTAAACACCTACTCTATGAAAAAGACTTAGCAACAGAATTTCAAAGTCAGTTAATGGCACCCGTTTAAAATAATAACTCAAGAAATTCTAAGTCAATAAAAGTGTTGCGATATGGAATAAAATGCTATCTAACTATCACCACCTACGAAAAGTATTTGCTGAAGTTTCACAAGTACATAGATCCAATACCTAGCAAGTCATCAGATATTTCCTTTGAGCTTACAACATTTTACAAGTATTATTGACACAGAAAATAACATTTTGAAAAGTAACAAGAAACTCTATGATATGTATGTATGATTATATGGTATATATATATTGTGTGTATATGTATGTGTGTGTGTATATATATATAAAATTACTGAGGTATCAGATATAAGGAACAGGTTTTATTGGTATTCTAGAGGTAAAGAAAGAAACCCTGGTGGCACAGTGGCTAAGTGCTTGGCTGCTAACTGAAAAGTCAGTGATTTGAACCCGCTAAGCACTCCACAGGAGAAAGATGTGGCAGTCTGCTTTTGTAAAGATTTATATAGCCTTGGAAGCTCTATGGGGCAGTTCTGCTTTGTCCTATAGCTTTGCTATGAGTCAGAATTGACTCGACAGCAATGGGTTTGGTTTGGCTTTTGGTTTAGCGATAAAGAAATGTTGTCAACCTGCTCAGCTAGTTCCTTATGACAATCTGCAAGAAGGCTACAAAATATATTACGTGACTATGGAGTTTTTCCCTATGTTACACCAGTTGACCTAAACCAACTTTTCACTCTAAAAAGGAAGAAAAAGAAGGAGGGAGGGAGAGAAGAAGGGAGGGAGGAAGAGAGAGAAGAGGGGAAGAGAAGGAGAATATCTAATGGGGATACAGGCAGACAAGAAGAAAGTAGACGTGATTGAAAGAAGGGGAGAAGGAATAAGAGAACAATGTCAGGGCAACAAATATTATCTACTGTGAACTTTCAGGGGGACGGGCTTTGCGGAGCATAGCTTGATTGACAGACTCCATCACCACACCTCTGGATCCACTGTAGCTTTCACACGATATTTTTCCCCCAGGTGTCTCCCAGACAAGGATTGTACAGTGGAATATGAACCAGGCAATTCCCGCCAACATGGCATTCCTTTAACAGGCAACTCTGGCACAGGGACTCCCCATTAGCCTGGCTGAAACTTTCTCAGAACTGTGCTAGGGTCAGAGACTCTTACCCAACCCTTCCTTCTCTCTCTCTTTTCACAGGTGTCAGGTCAACACTGTAGTCTGAAGACTCTCCTTGCCTACTCCTGCTCCCTCATTTTTATTCTTCAAGGGTATTTCACCCAATAAGCCTCTTGCAGGTCACACCTCACCTTTGCACTTGTTCCTCAGAGGACCTAAACTGTCACAAATGTACATTCACATGCGTAAAACTGTCCTGGGTAGATCCAGGCTTTTCTTAAAATTTATATAACATAACATTGATCACCCCTGGCATAAGAATGTAATAAACACATTAAAATAGAAACTCCCTACTCATATATTATAATTTTAATAAATCAAATCAAATATACCGAACACATTTTTAAAAGGATTGGGTTAAATCACTGTATGCCTCAGTTAAAACTACTTCCTAACATAGGGTATTCACCTCTACACAAAAATTCCTTCTACTTTCCCCCCAAAATATACCCCTCCACAAAAGGCTATTATAAGTCACACACTACTTTCTTTCTCTCATGTCCCATCCCCTGTCATTACATCCACCCAGCAAAGCTCCTGGCGCTCACCATTGTGCTGCCTTTCTCCAATCTCTAATGTTTCTCACTAGGTACAGCTGTCTTCTGCCCTGCCTAGTTTCATTACAAATCAAAAACCAGTATCTGTCCAACTGATTTCAACTCATGGGACCTCATGTTTGTTGAAGTAGAACTATGCTCCGCACGGTTTTCAATGGTTGATTTTTTTGGAAGTAGATCACCAGCCCTTTCTTCCTAGGCACCTCTGGGTGGACTCAAACCTCCAACCTTTCAGTTAGCAGCTGAGTACACAGAACTGGTGTCCAAGCGAAAATGTGTAACAAAAAAAGTGGTGAGGAGGCTGTCACTCTCCTTTAAAAACCCAGATTGTCTCTTCATAGACTGGTGATGAAGAATGCTGCACTTGGAGCCATAGAAAAGAAGGTATAGAAACAACCTAAACCAACCTCTTAAAAACCCAAAAGTTCTTTGTGAAATAGGCAGAGGATAGGGACTCCCATTTTAGAAATTAGGTATTTTATATATGTACTGCCCACCAGGTGCCCTCCCCCAAATCACAGTGCGTTAACAGGAGAATTTGAAGGACACGGGCTCTTAATTGTGAATTCCACTGTTTTTACTTGATCGTAATGTCTTTGAATTCCACATCTCAAAGAAAAGACTAATAACTAGATCAAATCTGAAATATAAACAGTTTGATTTTTATTCAGAATTTTATATTAAAAATAAAATTAGTAAAATTAAAATGTAAATATTACAGTATAGTCAGATAATTCCCTCATATAAAAGATGAAAATATGGTCTTATAACTCTCAAGTAGAGCTACTGCCCTCTTATCGTTTTTAACCAACTGAATTTAGGCCAAAACCTTGAATGTCAACAAATCATCCTTTTGCAACAGTAACTATTGATTTTCTTCTGAAAAATAATAATGAACCTTTCAAAGATATTATTTTAAAGATAAAAATACAATAAATGAATTTTGTATGGCTGAAATTACTTCACTCTTTTAAAGCTCACGAAATGAATTCCCAGGGACTGAAGTAAAAGGTATTCTTACACGCAACTTGGCATTTTCCATTTATTGCTTTGAGCTTTAAATGGCAAAGCATTATTCTTATTATTAATAATAGCACTGAGCTACAGAAACTTTAAGTAATGCATGGATGTTGCTACAACAGCTGTGCTTCACTGTAAGAAAACATAATATATAAAAATGTTACTTACGAAGAATCCAAGGCTGTTTATTAATATTACCAAAGAGTTATTTGCCTTAAAAAATGACTTATTGCAGAATGTTTTAGGTTGTATTATGTAACCTACCTAATATCAAGTATTAGATAGGTCATCTAATATCAAGTAGTAAATTATTAAATGGAAATATCTAAGCTACTGTTACCTAAAAAATGTTGAACAAAGTTGCTTATGAAATGTGCAGGGACAAACTACCAATAAGCAAAGTAAGCACATGGTTAGGGCATTGACAAAACAAGAGCAGCAGTTGTTCAAAGCAAAGGCCCAGAGATGCCCAAGCAGACAAGACACAAGGAAAGGCGAGTGCTGCAAAGAAAGGGAACTGAATGAAACTGGTACCAGCTCCAGCGAGTGAGAATGCTAAATAAGATTTAGCAGCCAGAATAGATTCCTAGGGTGCAAAGATAATAGTGAAAATTATAAGAAGGAGTGGCTACTGTATTTTCCACCAGTCATCTCTGTATATTGCTTTGTTTGCAAACTATTCAGTCCTAAATCATTTAATTTCAGATTTGCTATGGATGGATTTAATGATCGGCGCAAGTCAAATATGATTGATAACCATGAGAACAGTTCAGTTCTCAGAGATTATATGACCATGCTGCCAATATGCCAGGGCATTATAAAAGCAAGCAGCAGAAATATTTAGAACAAATGAACCTGCCATTTTCATACCATGGGCTGTGCATTCACTTAATCTGGTAGGATGTAGCACAGCAAATTGGTGCCTGAAAGCAGTTGATGATTTTTCTACTGTTCACTAACTCCACACACTTTTTACCACCTCTACTCACCAAAGGGCAGTTCTTAAAACATGTTTAAGCAATGATCGAGTACTAAACTTTCTTTCTAGTACACTTGGGGAAGCGCGTACTATAACAAAAGATACAATCCTGAAATCGTACACTTAGATTCTAGATGCCTTAGAAAATGCTGCTGAAGACCAGCCACAAAAAGGAGATGCCAAAAGAGAAGCTGAAAACATTGCTGACAAAATGCAAACACTAGTGTATGTATTTATGTTGATTATGTGGAATAATCTATTGCAGTATTTTCATTAGACAAGTCAAGCTCTCCAAGATTCAGAAGTAAATTTAAAGATGTGCACAGATCTCTACCAGTCAGTAACAGGGTGTTTACATACGTTAAGAGAAGTATTTTGAAATTTTTGAAAACACGTACTGTCAAATATTGACTAACAAGTAGTTTACCATCACAGAAGCATTAGGAAGAAACAAGTAAATGATGGAAGTGCTCCAAGAGTATTGAGTGCGGGGTCAATTTCACTTAACCACATACTACGCCATCACTGATACATTTGAGTCTTGTATGAAAAGAAGGGTGAAAGTGTGTGAAGTTCTTTCAAATAGATTTTCCTTCTTAAATAGTGTGGCTATACCTGATGAAGAATGCATGAAGACATCCAAAAAATTAGTGTAGGCTTATCCCAATAACTTAAATACAAACCTTTACGGAGAAGTGCAACAATTTCATTTCAACTATGTTCACAGATTCAGGAAAGACCAATTTTACGCATGGAGGCATATATGATTCCGTAACAGAAGATAAAATACGATGCATATTTCCTAATGTTGAGATTGTTTTAAGCACACTCCTAACTTTAGTGATTATAAACTACACAGCAGAACACTCATTTTCATCCCTGAAGAGACTCAAAAACCCTCAGCATATACAACAAGGATTCAAGAAAGACTTGATTCATTGTCCTTATTATGTATGAAAGTTGATATTGTTTGGCAGCTTAATTGTGACAAAATCATTGAAGAATTTGTAAGAGCGAAGAATAGAAAGAAATGTTTTTAATTCTAACATGGTAGAGTAAAAAGATCTATGTAAAATTACACCAATTTGTTGTACTTGTTTCCTGACAGTTAAATTTTCTCTTATGACATCTTTTCGTTTGTTCAATTACAACTGTAGCATTTATTTAAAAACACATATCAAAAATGAAGTAGCGAAATTGGTGAAAGTCAATTTTTCATTGTGGGAGACCAACAGAATTTTACTTTGTTGAAACAACTAAGTTCACTGACTCATTTTCTTTGTTGTGGAATATTCTTTTTTGTAGAAAATGTGGCATGTGGTAAAAATCTTAGTATGCCACATCCACTAAAAATTTTATAAGGCAGTTCATCTCATTCTGCTAAAATGGTGTACACCTTTTTGTGTTCAGTCACTAATATTATGTTGTTTTTGTTAGGTGCCGTGGAAGTTCTGGCTCATGAGGACCTTATGTCTGACAGAACAAAACACTGCTCAGTCCTGCACCATTCTCACAACCGTTGTTATACTTGAGCCCATTGTTGCAGCCTCTGTGTCAATCCATCTATTAAGGCTCTTCTCTTTTTCACTGACCCTGTACCAAGCATGATGTCATTCTCCAGGGACATGATAACATGTCCAAAGTACACAAGACAAAGTCTCAGCATCCTTGCTTCTAAGGAGCGTTCTGACTATACTTCTTCCAAGACAGATTTGTTTGTTCTTTTGGCAATCCATGGCATATTCAATATTCTTCACCAACACCGTAATTCAAAGGCATCAATTCTTCTTTGGTCTTCCTTATTCATTGTAGAGGTTTCCCATGCATATGAGGCAATTGAAAACACCATGGCTCGGTTCAGGCGCACCTTAGTCTTCAAGGTGACATCTTTGCTTTTTTAACACTTTAAAAAGATATTTGCAGCAGATTTGCCAGTGTAATGTGTTATTTACTTTCTTGACTGCTGCTTCCATGGATGTTGATTGTGGATCCAAGTAAAATGAAATCTTTGACAACTTCAGTCTTTTCTCCATTTATCATGATGTTGCTTATTGGTCCAGCTGTGGGGATTTTTGGGATTTTTTTTATGTTGAGGTGCAATCTACACTGAAGGCTGCAGTCTTTGATCTTCATCAGTTTCTTAGTCACCTAGTACTGCTATAAAAGAAATACCACAAGTGGATGGCTTTAACAAAGAGAAATTTATTCTCTCACAGTCTAGTAGGCTACAAGTCCAAATTCAGAACATCAGCTCGAGGGGCAGGCTTTCTCTCTCTGCAGGCTCTGGAGGAAGGTCCTTGTCATCAATCTTCCCTTGGTCTGGGAGAATCTCAGTGCAGGCACCTCAGGTCCAAAGGACCCGCTCTGCTCCTAGAACTGCTTTCTTGGTGGTATGAGGTCCCCATGTCTCTCTGTTTGCTTCTCTCTTTCATATCTCAAAAGAGATTGACTTAAGACACTATCTAATCTTGTGGATCTCATCACTATAACTGCCACTAATCCATCTCATAGTGATAGGATTTATAACACTTAGGGAAATCACATCAGATAACAAAATGGTAGACATACAATACTGGGAATCATGACCTAACCAAGTCAGCAGATATTTTGGGGGGACACAATTCAAGCCACAAGACAATCAGTAAGTGCTTTAAGTCCTCTTCACTTTCAGCAAGCAAGGTTGTGTCAACTGCATAATGCAGATTGTTAATGAGTCTTCCTTCAACCCTGATGCCCTATTGTTCTTCATACAGTCCAGGTTCTTGGATTATTTGCTCAGCATACAGACTGAATAAGGATACAACCCTGATGCACACATTTCCCAATTTTAAATAACAAAGTATTCCCTTGTTCTGTTTGAACAACTGTTGTTGATCTATGTACAGGTTCCTCATGAGCACAACTAAGTGTTCTGAAATTCCTATTCTTCAAAATGTTATCCATAATTTGTTATGATCCACACAGTTAAATGCCTTTGCATAGTCAATAAAACACAAATAAACATCTTTCTGGTATTCTCTGCTTTCAGTCAGGATCCATCTGACATCAGCAATGATATTCCTGGTTCCACATCCTCTTCTGAATCTGGTTTGAGTTTCCGGCAGTTCCCTGTTGATGTATTGCTGCAGCCACTTTTGAATGATCTTCAGCAAAATTTTCTTTGTGTATGATATTAATGATATTGTTTGATAACTTCTGCATTCAGCTGGGTCACCTTTCTTTGGAATCAGAATAAATACGGATCTCTTCCAGTTGGTTGGCCAGAAGCTGTCTTTCAAATTTCTTGGCATAGACAAGTGAGCACTTCCAGTGCTGCATCTGTTTGTTGAAACATCCTAATTGGTATTCCATCAATTCCTGGAACCTTGTTTTTCATCAATGCCTTCAGTGAAGCATGGACGTATTCCTTCAGTACCACTGGTTCTTGATCATATGCTGCCTCCCAAAATAGTTGAACATTGACCAGTTCTTTTTGGCATAGTGACTGTGTATTCCTTCCGTCGGAATTTGATGATTCCTGCATCATTCAATATTTTCCCCATAGAATCCTTCACTATTGCAACTTGAGGCTTGAATTTTTTCTTCAGTTCTTTCAGCTTGAGAAATGCCAAGGGTGTTCTTCACTTTGGGTTTTCCATCTCCCGGGCTTTGCACATGTCATTAAATTACTTTTGTCTCCTTCTCAAGCCAGGCTTTGAAATCTGTTCGGCTTTTTTACTTCATCATTTCTTCTGTCTGCTTTAGCTACCGGATGTTCAAGAGTGACTATTACAGTCATGTTTAAAAAGAATTTACATCATGGATAGCTAAGACACACACACACACATATATATGTATATATAAAACTCACATATCCTGTTTGAATGCATGAGTAAGCAGGGAAGGGGGCACCACAGATTATCAGTGCTTAGAGCCCTCACATGCCTTAGTCTGGCCCTGGAAATGCCCACAAACAAGAGATTTCATTTCAATAAGGATTCTAGACAGAAGAGACTTTACTTACCAAACAGCCAGAGAAATCTTGCCATAATAAAAAAAAAATAGGAGCACATAAAATGAATGGATTGATGAGGAAGAGAAAATGATATATTACTATGCAGCCATTTAAAAACCAGGTTGTAATGTTCATTACAGCACTGTTCACAAAGGCAAGAAGATGGAAACAACCTAGGTGCCCATCAACAGACAAATGGTGTCTTAGTTATCTAGTGCTGTTACAACGGGCATACCACAAGCAGATGGCTTTAACAAAGAGAAATTTATTTCTTCACAGTAAAGTAGGCTAAAAGTCCAATATCAGGGTATCAGCTTCAGGGGAAAGCTTTCTCCCTCTGTCGGCCTTCTCATCAATCTTCCCCCTGACTAGGACCTTCTCCATGCAGGGACCCCAGGTCCAAAGGATGAGCTCTGCTCCCAGCACTCCTTTCTTGGTAGTATGAGATCCCCCTCTCTGCTCACTTCCTTTTCCTTTTTATCTCTTGAGAGATAAAAGTAGTTCAGGTCACACCCCAGGGAAACTCCCTTTACATTGAATCAGGGATGTGACCTGGATAAGGGTGTTACAGTCCCACCCTAATCCTCTTTAATATACAATTACAATCACAAAATGGAGGACAACAACACAATACTGGGAATCATGGCCTAACCAAGTTGACACATATTTTTGGAGGACACAATTCAATCAATGACAAATGGATAAACAAATTATGGCATATTCACACAATGGAATACTACGCAATGATAAAGAACAATGATGAATCTTTGAAACATCTCATAACATGGATGAATCTGGAAGGCATTATGCTGAGTGAAATTAGTCAGTCACAAAAGGACAAATATTGTATAAGACCACTACTATAAGAACTTAAGAAAAGGTTTAAACACAGAAGAAAACATTCTTTGACAGTTATGAGGGTGGGGGGAGAGAGAGAGAGTTGTATTCATTAACTAGATAGCAGACAAGAATTACCTTAGGTAAAGGGAAAGACAACACACCCACAATACAGGGGAAGTCAGCACAGCTGGACTAAACCAAAAGCTAAGAAGTTTCCTGAACACAACCAAACATATTGAGGGACAGAGTAGCAGGGGCGGGAGTTTGGGGACCATGGTTTCAGGGAACATCTAGGTCAACTGGCATAACAAAGTTTTTAAGAAAATGTTCTGCATCCCCCTTTGGTGAGTAGTGTCTGGGGTCTTAAAAGCTAGCGAGCAGCCATCTAAGATGCATCAATTGGTCCCAACCCACCTGGAGCAAAGGTTAATGAAAAACACCAAAGACTCAAGGAAAATATTAGCCCAAGAGACAAAAAGGGCCACAAACACCAGAGACTTCATCAGCCTGAGACCAGAGCTGGGTGATGCTCAGCCACCACCAATGACTGCCCTGACAGGTAACATTCCCTGACAAAGCAGGAGAAAAGTGGGGTGTAGAACTCAAATTCTAGTAAAAAAAAACCAGACTTAATGGTTTTACTGAGACTGGGGGGAAATCAGAAGATGTAGCCTGTGGAGTCTATGTTAACCCAGAACTGAAACCATTCCTGAAGCCAACCCTTCAGACAAAGATTAGACTGGACTATAAGACATAAAATGATACTTGTAAAGAGTGTGCTTCTTATTTCAAGTAGATACACGAGAATAAATGGGCAGCTCCTGTCCAGAGGCAAGATGAGAAGGCAGAAAGAGACAGGAGCTGGTTGAATAGACATGAGAAATCCAGGGTGGAAAGGAGGAGTGTGTTGTCACATTATAGGGAGAGTAACTAGGGTTATATAACAATGTGTGTATAAGTTTTGTATGAGAAACTAACTTGAGCTGTAAACTTTCACTCAAAGCACAATTAAATAAATCAGGTTGTAGAAGAATATTAAAGACACAGAAAATCTTTAGTATTAGTGAGTGGGGAAAAAAGAGCACAAAAGAATATTCACAGTATAATTTCCATTTTGTAAAATTATACAAACAAGCAGATACACAAATTTATAAAATCCCAAACGGATATATACCAAGATACTACAATAATAGCTGACATTTTTTTCATTTTTATATAATTCTGTATTTTCCATTTTTTTTTAATGACCACATCTTTCTTTTACAACCACCTCTATCAGTCAGCATAGGCTACATTATGCTGTGGTAACAAATAATCCCATGATTTCTGTGGTTTTCCCTAAAAAACAAGTTTATTTATCATTTACATGAGTCAGCCAGGAGGCTCTGCTCATGGAGTGAATTGGAGACTTAGATTAACAGAGGCCTCATCTTCACACATACTTCCATAATCACTGAGTCCAAAAAAGGGGGACTGTGGTGAAAGGTTCGCAGCTCTTAAAACTTTTACCTGAAAGTGACATAAGCCACTACCACTGACATTTCATGGGAAAGGCAAGTCATGTGGCCAGAACTAACAAGTATAATCCTACCATATGACAATGAGAATTTGCTAAAACTCCCAAGAGGATACCAAATCACAAGGATAATAGCTCATCTTTTGAAATATATTCCTGGTTTTTCAAATTTTCTAAAACATCATGTATTTTGTAATGCCATAATAAAATCTCACACCAAATACTATTATAAAAAGAAAAAAAAATCACTACAACATGCAGGTGAAAAAAAAGTTTATTTTCCAAATAGAGACAATAAAGGGAATATAAGATTCAACACTATGTCAATGTTCCTCGAGCTAGAAGGAAAGATGTTTTGCTTAGCATAAGAAAGAGCTGGGATTTGGTAACGTGGGCCCATGAAAAGCCACTACAGTCCAGACAAAACCAGTGATTCAGGGATATTACCAAGTGAGAAGGAATCAAGAACTGAAAACACACTCTACAGCCATCATGGTCCATTGTTCATAAGTATGCATAGTAAATTCTATCTTTTAGTCATTGTAGAGCCTGAGTGTGGGTATATGTTCATTCCTAGTTAATCTTTAATGAGGCACTGTTGTTTCAGTGCCAGAATTCTCCTTTTCCATGCAGAAGACTCAGGTTCAATTTCCTGCAAATGTACCTCACACGTAGCCATCACCTGTGCCAGTGGAGGTTTGTGGGTTGCTACGATGATGAACAGGTTTCCACAGAGCTTCCAGATTAAGATAGACTAGGAAGAAAGGCCTGATGTTCTACTTTCAAAAATCAGCCACTGAAAACCCTGTGGATCAAAACAGTCCAATCTGCAACCCATTGTGGGGATGGAGCAGGACCAGGCAACATTTTGTCACGTTGTGTATGGGGTCACCATGAGCCAAGGGCTGACAGGCTTGAGACTATGGTGCCTTATGAGTCACAGCAGGAAAAGACCTTGGAAGTTATTCCTTGTGCAAAAGGAAGCCATTGGCAAGTTTTAGCAGAGAAGTGACATGATCCCAGTTATCATTTTAAAGGGATTACACTGGTTACTGTGTGGAAAAAAGACAGACTAGCTCAAAAGCAGGCAGGTGTGTTAGGATGCTATTGCAATAACCTGGATGACATGCCTTGGAGGACAGTGAGAATGGTAGAGGTGATGAGAAGATTGAGGATATCTTTTTAAGTAGAGCCAACGGTATTTACTGATGACCTGGATTTAGTGTGCGAGAGAAGTCAAAGAGTATTCTGATATAATTTTATGAAGTGCAGAGTCTAACAGCCCCTTCCTATGAATTATATATGGATAGACTGGATGAATCCTACTTAACAACTACTGGTGCCCAAAGGGACTTAAGAAAATAGTGAGGCATACCTCTATTTCATACTGAGTTGTTTTTTAACAAAGCTTACTGTATTTCTGTCAGGCTGAGCTACATGTTACAATTTCAAAATGGATTTTGATTTGTAAAAATTCTGATGTGTGTATAACTTCATATCTATTCAGTTTAAGTAATGTACTCATGTTAAGTAATTATTACATGAAGTCTAAAAACAACCCTATCTGATTCATCTGTGGATTTAGGTCTTGAGAAACAGTATAAATAAGACAGGACTATAATTGAGTGATAACATAGCAGTAGAACCCTATCTCAAGAGAAGTCATGATTGCTACAGTTACCTTCTAATGCTTTTATTCAATACAAAGAATACCATCCACTTTTTCCTTCAACAATTCATTAAATCCTGGACAGAATTCTCTCATGATATAATTTGAGCTATCCATCTAACTCCATTCTGACTGAAGACTGAGGGGAATATTAAAATAAATATTAAAATTTAAAATATTTGAAGTGTCTTATGGGATAAAAGTAAAAACGTGAACAGCTGCAAATTTTGTGAAATAGATTTGAACATGAACCTTGGAAGGCTAAATATCAAAAGCAAAACCTACAAGAGATATGGAAAACTGTGGTGGCAAAGAAGACCTGGAAGAAAAAGCAATTCTAACAATGGATCCATGAAAGAGAACACAGAGACTATATTAAGTTAATAAATCATCACCAAGAAATTCCAGAGAGACAGGAAAGGGGGTGTTGTTAAGAACTGCTATGCATAGCATCACTTAGACAGGAATGGCAGCTAGACATACGATTTTAGATTTTCTGCACCTTCTTCTTCACCCCACTCCAAATGAAGTTCTCCTCTTATCCTTGCCTATCCAGTCATCCACTTGTTAAAGCTAAAATATTACCTTCTCTATCAAAGAATTCTAGACTTATTTTATGAGAATAGTATTTTCAAACCAAGTAGAAAAAATAAGAACTCCCTCAATGGTCAGAAAGAAACATTTTTAAACAAAGTTTTGGGTGAGCATTTTATAAAGCTGAACCAGCTCCCATGTTTAAACAAAAAAGCAAAAAAAACCCAAAAACTCATGCCAAATCTCTACCACAAAAATTTCCAAAATAACTGAGGACCAACTTGTATGAGTCCAGTCTCACTCTAATTTCTCTGGCATAATTGTGAGCTCTTCTGGGGCTGGAGTCAAATCTACTTTGTTGCCCCTGTGTAAATCCACAGAAGGTCAAAGAAAAGCACTATTTTTTTTTTATATAATAATAAAACTGAGTGGAAAAAGAAGGCAAATATTGAATAATGCATCCAATCTGACATTTTAGCCTTAATTATTTGTGTGCTTCCAGATAATTATTTAGTCATTACAAATAGAAAATGGTCTCCATTCTTCTTTCATCTTGTTGGGTAGATCAAGTCAACAAACTAGGTTCTACCTAGTTCAATGTTTCTCACTTCTGACTGGGACAGGAGTAGGGGGACTGATTATTGGGAGCTTCTTGGGGGTGCAATTTGGAATGGTGCAATTGTTATGAGCTCAGCGGCTAACCAAGAAGTCGGTCGTTCAAATCTACCAGCCACTCTTTGGAAACCCAATGGGGCAGTTCTACTCTGTCCTATAGGGTTGCTATGAGTTGAAATTGACTCGAAGGCAACGGGTTCAGTTTTGGTTTTCATAGGTGGACCTGGAATACCAAGGCCCCTCACTCCTTATCCCTTCACCACTAATTCAGAACTATTAGCCTCTATGTGAACTGTTTTGAATAAAAACAATTCTATCCTTCGAGTATCCTATACCCAAGAGGAAAAATATTCCCATATTTAGTCAAAAACAACTACTTGAGACCAACCAATTGTGTAATATCAATATGGCTAGGAGGGATAAAATGATCTATTTACCTAGTGTTACCTGTTGAGTCCCCCCCAAAACCACCAGAAAACCTATTGGTTGAAGGACATTACATTCATTTATTTGACCTATTTTAGTAACAACATCTTGACAGTCTAGGTAGTGTCTCATGAAGAGGTGGTCTGGGAAGAATACCCAGAGATTTTGGGGTCTGTGCTCAAGTGATTTAAGGCAGTTCTTTCAAGGCACAAAACTGACAGGGATTAGGTAAAATCTGAAGTTTAGATTTGGTGGACACAGTGAAGCAAGTATTTTAAAGAAATTCTTGATAAGTAAGTCATTCTTTGATAAGCAAGCTATTTGCCCATATGTGCATTCTACTGTCCAGATAGGAGAGCTGTTTACCCAGATTAGCAAATTATTTGTCTGAATAAATTCATTTTCAGAAATTTCCTGAAGTAAACAATGAAGTTATTTATTGTTTTACAGACTTATCTACCTGAACAAAAATTTCAGGAACAAATAGGTAAGTCTTGGTGACACAGGTAGCTCATTTATCAGTCCTAAGAGTTAAGTAATGTGGATGCAGGTGGACTCATTCTGACTAGAAAGGCCAGCAGATGCACAGAAGTTCAATTCATAATCAATAAGAGAGGCAGCAGGTCAATGGGTTTAGAAGCAAACCAAATTTTACTTGGTCCTATGAGCTGACAAATAAGTCACAAGGTCAGTATCGGGAAGACTGGGAATGGGTAAGGAGGCAGAATTGAAGTCATGTTTAAATAAGTCATCACAGGGACCTCACAGAAGATAATTGAGAAGTGTACAATATCTGTTTAAATGTGTTGCTAACTCAATGCAACAAGTTTAATCTGATTACTTAACGGTGCCAGACAGGCTGGAGAGGTCACCTGCACCTTTCTTTGTTCCTCAATTCATTCCATAGTGAAAACAGGACTAGAACCAGGAGGTAGAACCCCAAGGTGTGTAGGTACAAGGATTATAAATCTTATATTGAGTAAGTACAGTAGGCAGTTTCCCGTTCATGTTGTTTTATTCCCCTTCCACCCAATCCTCCCCCTAAATCACACACAGAGACACAGAGTTTTACTGAAGATGTACAGTTGCTAAGGATTGAACTGTGCCCCCCAAAAATGTGTGTCAACTTGGATAGGCCATGATTCCTAGTATTGTGTGGTTGTCCACCATTTTGTGGTGTGATGTGATTATCCTACGTATTGTAAATCCTAACCTCTATAATGTCAAGGAGGCACGATTAAAAGTAGTTCTGGTAATGAGGCAGACACAATCTACAGGACGAGACTGCATTTTGAGTCAAACTCTTTTGAGATATAAAAGAGAGAAGCAAGCAGAGAGGAGAGGGACCTCACTACCACTAAGCAAGAAGAGACAGGAGCAGAGTGAATTCTTTGAACCCAGGGTTCCTGCATTGAGAAAGTCCTAGGCCACTGGAAGATTGTTGACAAGGACTCAGAGCCAACAGAGAAAAAAAGCCTTTCCCTGGAGCTGGCACCCTGAATTCAGACTTCTAGCCTCCTAGACTGTGACAAAATTAATTTCTCTTTGTTAAAGCCATCCACTTGTGGTATTTCTGCAACAGCAGCACTAAATAATTAAGACTACAGTTACTTGTCATTATTCCTGAATTCTGTACTTGCAAATTCACTTACTCACTAAAATTTATTTGTAACGCCAAAATCAATACTTGTGGCACTTTCACAGTCATCCATGGACATACACAGAGCAGTGAAAAATCTGAACAACGCAATGTACATGTTCCCAGCTGAGGCCAAATAAGGTGATGCTCTGCCTTCTTATTTCAACTCTCATCCTGTAATCTAGTGTCCTTTTTGCTATCTCCTTAGTGCTATTTTCTTGCCTTTGGGGGTTTTTCTTGGTAATTTTGCTATTTAAAATGGCCTCCAGGTATATTGTTGAAGTACTCTCTATTGTTCCCAAGCACAAGAAGGCCGTGATGTGCCTTCCGGAGAAAATACATGAGGCAAACAAGCTTCATTCTGGCATGAGTTATAGTGATATTGGGCATGAGTTCAATGTTAATGAATTAATAATATGGTACATCCAGAAAAAGGAAGAGGAAATTCATTTATCTGTACGTGAGGTTGCTCCAGAAAGTGGTAAAGTAACATCTATAGTGTGTGATAAAGTTATGAAAAAGCAGCTAAATGTGTGGATTCATGAAATGGCAACTGATGAAAAAAAGTGTAGTGGACAGTATTGTTGTGAGTATGAAAACCAAAGAACTTTATGGTCGTGTTAAATACAGGATCAAGAAAATGTTAAATTTGGCTTCTTGGCTAGTGTTTTATCATTAAAAAAAATAATAATTATCTGTAAGAAATACATATTAAATAAGGTGTCTTCAAACAGAAACACACACAAAACCAGGTTATATATTGATCAGCTGATGAAAATGTTATGACTGGAGACTCTCAGACACCCAACCGTGTGTCTTCCCTAGAAGCAATAGCTCAGTATTTGCTAATTCAGTGTCCACAGTGACTTTATTGAACATAACTACTGCAAATAATGAGAACTGACTTACTTAATAAAAAACACAGATGCAAAGAGACACATAGAAACACACTAATAAGAGACTTTAATATATTAGAAAACTTCAATACACTACTCTCAGTACAAAACAGATCAAAGGGACAAATAATAAATGAGGAGATATAAGATTTAAACAACATAAACAATAGAGGTAGATCTTAAGGATAAATATTGAGTCCTACACATGGGTGATGGAGTCTATACATTCTTTTCAAGCATCCGCAGCCAAGACAAAAAAGTTGATCACGTATTAGGAGACAAAGGATCAGTGAGCTCCATTAGGTAGACATATCAACCCCACCCCCCAAAAAAAACACTTGTCTGATCACAACTAAGTAAAACTAAAAATTACTATCAAAAACAAAAAACTGAGTGATCCTCCCATGCGGAAATTTAAAAACTTGGGTTAACAGAGAAATCCAAGAGAAATTACAGAACTTAAAAAATAATAATAATAAGGAAAACCTATGTATCAGAAACTATGGGACACATTTAAAACAGTGACCAAAGAAAAATGTGTTGCACTAACACTCTCATCAAGAAAAAATAATGAAATTATAACAATACATAAATGAAATATCTAGTTCAAAAATAAAAAAGTAAAACGAAGTCCAACAAAGGAAATAAGAAAAAAATTAAAGAGGTAATAAAGAGAAAACTAGCAGATCTAATTAATAAAAGTTTGTGTTAATGAAAAAAGTAATGAAATGGACCAGTCATTAGCTAATTTAATCAAGATAAAAAAGGGAAAAGGTACAAATAAATTAAATAATAAAAAATGACAAGGAGAAAATAACCACTGAAATAGAATTTTTTTTTTTTAATTATAAGTGACTAATTTTCAGACCTTTATACAAAAGGATTTAAAAACCTAGGTGAAACAGATAATTCCATAGAGAAATTAAGGTTACTGAAATTGACTTCATTTGATTTACACAGTTTAAACAGGCCAGTTTCCATAAAACAAGTAGAAAAGTTATAAAGGAACCACCCTACGAAAAGCACTAGGTTGAAACGGTTTTGCAGGTGAATTCTACCAAACCTGCAAATGCCAGTAATCCCAATGCATTGCAAAGGAAGGAAAACTTTCAAATTCGATTCATGAGCAAATATAACACTGATACTAAAAACCAAATAAAGAGATAAACTACAAACCGATATTACTCATATCAATGTAAAAATATTAAATAAAATAGTAAACAGATTCCAAAACCACATTAAAAATACATTTGACTAAGTGAGATTTATTTTAGGAATACAAGGTTGGTTCAATATAATGAGATCCATTAATGTCATATACCATATTAATAAATCTGTGGGATTGGACAAAGACTCATAAACAGCATGAGGTATGCAGATGACACAACCTTGCTTCCTGAAAGGAAAGAGGACTTAAAGCACTTACTGATGAAGATCAAAGACTACAGCCTTCAGTATGGACTACACCTCAACACAAAGAAAACAAAAATCCTTACAACTGTACCACTAACCATTATCATGAAAAACCGAGAAAAGATTGAAGTTGTCAAGAATTTCATTTTACTTGGATCCACAATCAACACCCATGGAAGCAGCAGTCAAGAAATCAAGCAACGTATTGCATTGGGCAAATCTGCTGGCAAAAGACCTCATTCAAGCATTAAAAAGCAAGAATGTCACTTTGAGGACTAAGGTGTACCTGACCCAAGCCACGGTGTTTTCGATCGCCTCCTATGCATGCAAAAGCTGGACAATGAATAAGGAAGAATGAAGGAGAATTGATGCCTTTGAATTATAATACCGGCCAGAAGAACAAACAAATGTGACTTGGAAGGAGCACAGCCAGAACGCTCCTTAGAAGCGAGGATGGTGAGCTTCATCTCACATGCTTTGGACATGTTACCAAGAGGGATCAGTCCCTGGAGAAGAACATCACGCTTGGTGGAGTAGAGGGTCAGCGAAAAAGAGGAAGACCCTCAAAGAGATGAACTGACATAATGGCTGCAACAATGGGCTCAAACATAGCAATAATTGTGAGGATGGTACAGGGCCAGGCAGTGTTTCGTTCTGTTGTATAAAGGCTTGCTATGAGTCAGAACCGACATGACAGCACCGAAGAACAACAACAACAAAAAAAGATTTTAAGATGTCTGTCTAATCCAGCATTGGATGGAAAAGTACAACAGCATTTAAGACACAGTACAGGACTGATGTTGTTGTGTGCTGTTGAGTGGATTCCAACTCAGAGACCCCATGTGACAGAGTAGGCTGTAGTCTTTTCCCCTGTGGAGCCACTGGTGGATTCAAACTGCAGGTGACCTATCAGTTAGCAGTCACGCTCTTAACCATGACACAAGGAGGGTTCCTTTTACCTTAGAACTAGAGCTGGTATTTGAGGAGCTTTTTATAAATGAGGCCACAGACATGAACTTTTTAAAAACATGGCTTTTTCCCTTTAGTTAAAATCTGCATGCAGGAAGAAACAAAGGAAGCAACTACCAACCAAGAATCTGGCAAATGTCTCACCTCAAACATAATTTTGCATGTCTGATTTTATGCATAAGCACATTCCAAGACTGTCCTACCCCACAGCTTTCCACGAACTGTTTTTGGATCCCTACAGAATGAAGCCTATTACTGTCAAATGTAAACAAATTTCAGAAGGCTGTAGAAATATTCATTTGAAAAGTGATGCAAATAGTCTGAAAATAAGAGTAACAGTACGCTTTTGACAAGAGGTCAAATATGCATACCGAAAACAAGGGCATTCCTGTAAACAAGGTAAATATACATCAAAAAAGAGATTTAATTAAGCATTTCTCGTGACGGGAAGTCACAATGTTCCATCAGGAAAACAAAGAATTTGATATTGAGTATCTGCAAAAGATAAAAGTTTTGTTTTCAAGGGACTAAAGCATTAAAGAGTCTTTTGTTAGGGGGGATTTTAACTAAGCATATGATTGCTTTCTCTTCAGTCAGTCTTTGGAATCCACTTCCAAGAATCTGACTCCTGTAGAAATGACCAAAAGAAGCCCCAAACACTCATAACTTTTCATAATAAAAGTATATTGCAAAGAGAAATGAAATTATTCCTTTATATTAAAATTCCACAAAAGAGTTCATCAACTCAAATAACGAAGGGGACAAGAATTTCTAAATGAAACCATTATACCAACGTGAAGTTCAGCAGCCTATATCAATCATCCAAACCTAACATTCCAAAGGGGCGAAAAAAGAGTAAATTTTCAGATAGCCTAAATACATTGGAAATAATGACATATCCTTCTGCAAGGTCTTCCATTCTCCCCTTCTTATAAAGATTCGTGTATTATACTTTCATCGTCTGTAAAGTAAGATAATGAAAATAAAAGTCTGTATCTATGGAAAGCCATTTCCTAGCCACCTCATTCTGCCCTAACTCTTCTTTGTTTGTTGCCCCTGAAATATCATTTGAGCAAAATTAAACATCTCCACAGAGGAAAAAGTCAGGTGGCACAGCCTATTATAAGAGATGCTTGCATGTTACAAGAACTGGCATAATGACAGCTGACTTCATGATGACTATTCCCAGGTACAGAAATTACAGGCATCTTTTTAAAACCAGGCAGAACTCTGAGCATCTCGGCTGCATCTATTTTCCGTCTTTCAAGCTTGATAGTTATTCCTTTCATAAGGATAATGAGTGTCACGCAGAATTATACAACCCAGCTACATCTGTTCTCCCTTGTTTTCTAGATATTACATTCATTGTATTTCACAGCATGAACCTCCAATCAAGATCCTGAATATTGCTGCATGATAAATGTCACAGATGAAAAAAATGGTCCAGTGCCAAAGTCATTATCACAGCTCTGGCCCATCTCCTTGAACAATGCCTCTCATTGCTCACATTTCTTCCTTGGATGAAAGTACCATAGAAACTGCCTTTTCAAACTTAGAAACTTTCTGTCCGATATTTGTATAAATACATCAATTGCGATTCTACTGACATGCCTTCCTCGTATTCTTAACTATTTAGATTCATTGTGTTATTCCAGCTGTCATCCCCTCAGTGTTCACCGTCTGTAGCACTTCACACTTCAGGATACTAAAACACATGATAGAGGGTGGCATGGACCTGCCCCAAAGCCTCTGACAGAGCAAAGTCTACAAGACTCACACCACCAGCCAGGAAAGAGGTTTCTGAGGTAGCCTAAAACCTCAGCTAACCAGGATGCCCAGGATAGGGTGCATTCTAGAATCACGGACCATAAAGCATGAAGAGAATTTTTTATTTTTATAGCTGACTTCTAGTCTCTGAATCATGATGGTCCCAGGTACAAAGAAAGGAAATGTCGCCTGTCCTACACCATCCTCATAATTGATTGTGGACCAGGCTGTTGTGATCTGTCCAGTTTTCACTGGCTGATTTTCAGAAATAGATTGCCAGGCCTTTCTTTCTAGTCCATCTTAGTCTGGAAGCTCCGCTGAAACCTGTTGAGCATCATGGTAACATGCAAGCCCCCTCTAACAGAAGGGCAGTAGCTATTCACTCCAGGCGCATTGGCTAGGAATTGAACCAGGGTCTCAGGCATGGAAGGGGAGAATCCTACTACTGAATTAATATTGCCCACCAAGGGACCTTGTTGTTGTTATTGCTAGGTGTCATCAAGTCAATTTGGACTCATTAGCAACCCCATCCGACAGAGTAGAACTGCCGCATAGGTTTTTCTTGTCTGTAGTCTTTGTGGAAGCAGATCACCAGGTCTTTTTTCCCACTGAGTAGCTTGGTGGGTTTGAACCACCAAGTTCATTTAATCGAACTTTTCATATCATGCATAAGAAAAAGGAGGCCCCATCAGGTTAGATGAGTTATATATAGCCACACAACTACTTGGTCACAGAGTAAAGACTTGAACTAGAACACGTAACTTTCTGGCATGCTATCCAAGATACTACACATGCCTATTATTTATTTAAAAAAAAAAAGTTATCATGGAATGGATTCTGCCTCACGCTGACCCCATGTGTGTCAGAGTACAGCTGTGTCCACAGGGTTTTCAGTGGCCGATTTTTTTAGAAGTAGATTGCTAGTAATCTAGTGCTGCTGTAACATGTAGTGCTTCTGTTAGGCTACAAGTCCAAATTTAGAGCATCGGCTCCATGGGAAGTCTTTCTCTCTCTGTCAGCTCTGGAGGAAGGCCTTTGTCATCAATCTTCCCTTGGTCTGGGAGCTTCTCAGCTCAGGAACCTCCGAACCAAAGGACACACTTTGCTCCCGGCGCTGCTTCCTTGGTAGTAAGAGGTCCCCCTATCTCTCTGCTGGCTTGTCTCTTTTGTATCTCAAGAGACTGACTCAAGACAAAATCAGATCTTGTAAACTGAGTCCTGCCTTATTAACATAACTGCCGCCTATCCCACCTCATTAACTTCATAGAGGCAGGTTTTACAACACAAAGGAAAATCACATCAGATGACAAAACGGTGGACAATCACACAACACTGAGAATCATGGCCTAGCCAATTGGTACACGTATTTTGGGGGGACACAATTCAATCCATGACAATGCCTCTGGGTAGATTTGAACCGCTAAACTTTTGGTTTACAGCAGAACACATTTAATCATTTGCACCATGGAAGGACTGCTTGTTATGACAAAAAATAAAAATTTCTATTAAATAAAATAACCAGAACATTTTCCTTTTTTAAAAAAAAGACCATGTTAAATCTTATTCTAAGAACACATCTCAAACATATAAATCCAATTTCTACCCTTGCAACGTTACGTACCTTAGCAGTAACCGAACTTTTCTTTGATGATTGCATTGCTCAAAGCTGGCATTTTGCAGATGAATTATCTTTGTAGAGTAAGGTAGTTTAAAATGTAAAAGTTGTAGGTGACTAGATAAAATCTACATCAGCCTGAATCAAGTTATCACTTTAAATACATATTGATTTTTTTTCTTGTGATTTTCCTTTCTCCTAAAAGTTAAGGACAAAAAATAATTTGGGTAAGTAAATGGTTCCAGACAATTGAGGATTTTCTGCACTTATCACAGGATTTAAATAATAAAAAAAAAAGTTAGCCCAATTTTCCAACTGCAAACAATTTTTTTCATTTGTTTTAACAGAATCTATATTCAATTTAATTTAGCAAGTATTTTTCAGTTATTGCAGTACATGTTCTGGGGGATCAGGGTAAATATAATATAGGTACCATTCTTCTTTCTATATTCTTTCCCCCATCACTTCCTAGTACAAACCTACCAGTTGCTGCCGAGTCAGTTCTAACTCATGGAGACCGCATGTAAGACAGAGCAGAACTGTGCTCCCATAGGGTTTCCAATTGTTGATTTTTCGGAAGTAGATGGCCAGGCCTTTTTCTGAGGCACCTCTGAGTGAACTCGAACTTCCTACTTTTTGGTTAGCAACCAAGAGTATTAACTATTTGCGCCCAGGAACTTCTTCTGATACAGACACTGTATATTGTACTTTTATTTTTTAGTCATTATCCTTAAATTTCAAAATGTGTCATTTTCCTGAGTAAGACCTTACCATGATTCTGGACTCCAACTTCTTCTCCTTTTTTAAATATCAAACTCTTTTCTTTTAGAATGATTTTCTTCCTATTGAAATACTATCTTAAGTGGTTCTTTCCCTAATGGTCCGTGGGTGGCATACACTCTTAGTCTTTATAGATCAGTAAGTGTCTTTATTTCTCCTTCTATCTTAAATGAGAGGAAACCCTGGTGGCATAGTGGTTAACAGCTATGACTGCTAACCAAAAGGCCGGTACTTCAAATCCACCAGGTGCTCCTTGGAAACCCTATGGGGCAGTTCTACTCTCTCCTTTAGGTTTGTACAAGTCAAAATCAACTCGACGACAATGGATTTGGTTTTTTATCTTGAATGATAGCATAGCAAGGTGTTAAATCTAACTAACATTTACTTTCCTCTCAGACATTTGAAGATACCACTCCATTGTCCTCTGGCATCCATTCTTGCTATAGTTTATTAGTCTTATTTTCATTTTTTGAAGTAATCTGTTTTTCTCACTGGTAAATTTTAAGATTTTCAATTTATTCTAAATCTTTTGTAATTTCATTATGATGCATCTAGATATGGTTTTATTTTTATTTATTTTACTTAGTTCTTCAAATAAACTTTTATCTGTGGATGCAGGTCTTTTTTAATACAGTCATGCACTGCCTAACATCCATTTGGGCAACATCCAACCACGTGTATGTCCGTGATCCCATAAGCTTATAATGGAGTTTAAACCCTGATCAGTGAATGAAATGTAGCGAATGTAACCAGATGTAGCAGAGGCAACAGCTCTCCGCTTGGAACACGTGTATCTCATGTTTCTTGTATACATGCAGTCCCCAGGTTATGAACAAGATGCATGCCTAGGTCTGCATTTGAGTAGAATTTGTAGGTAGGTCAGAACAGGCCCATACGGTTCTTATTTAGCATCAGTTAGTCAAATGTTTGTCTTAGTGCACATAAAACATTTAAGAAACACTCCCAAACTGCAGTGTTTCCATGAGTATCACAAAGTAGTGCGTGCATTCTTTATTTTGAACCATTGGATTTAACTCACATTTTTTAATGTAACAGGCATTAAGGCAGTCCGTTCTCATGTATGAGTTGTCTGTAAGTCGGACGTTCATAACCTGGGGACTGCCTGTAATATGGTGTTGGCACAACCTCCAAATCGCACAACGTCCAATTTCACAGACCGGATCATGGACATTAGCTGATGTATGACTCTACTGGAAAATTCTCAGTTCCTTTTATCCTTACTTTTTTTTTTTCTGTCATTCACTCTAGTCTCTTATCTTAGAAATTCAGTTAATCATGTACTGCAGCCACTCATTCAAATAACAGCAGGGTCATCCATGGTGGACAGGTTTAAGTAAAGCTTCCAGACTAAGACAGGCTAGAAAGAAAGGACTGATGATCTACTTCTGGAAATTAGCCAATGAAAACCTTATACAACCACAACAGAACATTGTTTGATTCATTTGCTTTGGACACGTCATCGGGAGGAATCAACTGCTGGAGGAGGACATCCCGTTTGGTAACATAGAGGGCCACTGAGGGCAAGGGAAACCCTCAGTGAGATGGATTGGTACAGTAGCCACAACAATGGACTGAAACATGCCCACGATCACAAGGATGACTCAGGACAGGGAAATAATTTGTTCTGTTCTAGATGGCAACTTTCAATTGTCTATTTGTCTCTACCTGTCTATTGTAATAGTAATTAACTTCACTTATCAAATATTTGTACTATTCCTCCCAAGAACTTGGCAGAATTTTACTTCATCACCTTAAATATGGCCTGTGATTTGTTTTGGTGAAGGTAATATAAGTGGATGTGGCATGCGTCCCCTCCAGACATGGCATATGTTCCCTCCAAAAGCAAGCTTTAAGGAGCCAATATATCGTTCATTGTGCTCTTTTTCCCTCTGCCACAGCAACTAGTAATGTCCGAAGCGGCAGTCCCTACATCTGCCTGGGTGTCAAAATGAGGACACCGTGGACGAAGCCCCAAGTCAATTCACCATGGGCATAAAGCACGAGCAAGAAATAACTGCTTCTGTTTTAAGCTACAAAGATTTTGGTGGTATTCTCTACCGCTGCCTGATCTACCTTCTCCTCACAGATGTCGCTTTGTCTTTTTAATTTTTTTCTTTTACAATTTTTATTTGTTATTGCTATTTGTTTGGGGCACTGAGAAACTTCAAAGCTTGAATTTACAATGCAATCTTTCTGAAAGTCCAGTCTGTATCTCCAAGGCATTTCAAATGATGCGATAGAAACAAAATATAAATACGCAGGAAACATTAACCAAACCAAACAGCACTAGTACATGTTAATGTGTCAAAGTGTGTTGCTTTACTAATGCACGTTATAAACTGCTAAATTTAACATACTCAAGCTCTTCCTTGCTTGTCTTAATCCTAAATGTGTTTCCTATGCATGAAGAAAGCCTTTCAATTTTTTTCGTCTCTGTATTAATAAATTATTATTAAATTTATCACAATATTATGACCCAGTAATGTCCGCTGTATGTTTTCAAAGAGTTCTTGGTCAGAAACTTCAGTGGATAAAGCTGAAAATAGGAAAATTTCCTCCTTTTCCTTTCTTTGTTCCTTTGTTTCCTTTCTTTACTCTCTCTGTATTACCCCTTCTTCCTTCAGAATCTCTTTGCCCTGTGGTTTTCCACGTGATCAGTTCCCAGCCACTTGAAAGCTTTCTCCCTCAGCTCAGAATCTGACATCAATCATTTGTGCCCTAACAAGTCAAGTGTTCCATTCACCTAGGTTATTTGTATTTTATATTCATTCGTATATTTTAATTTTACATTAATTTATTCATTCCTTCAACAAATATTTATTGAGCATCTACTATGACAGGCATTACTTCATTGGACACAAAAAATGAAAACAATAGATTCTTCCAATCTTGCAGAGTTAAAAATCTAGAAAGATTAGGGATAAGTCAAGACAAATGATAATACAGATAGATGACGTTATTTATCTGATCTTTATTTGAAGAATGAAAAGTCTTTGTCCCCTGCTGAGGACTGTCATCCTCCAAGAGCAAGCAAGAGTAATGGTGCAACCAGCTTTCCAAGTGACAACAAAACCACGGTACAATGGTGGCCACAAATCTTTTTCTGTAGCATGAGTCCTGCCTATGAGCCTTCATCCCAAATTTATAATTAGACAGAACTGTTCCCCCACCCCTGGCAGTGTATTCAACCAAGAATTCTACAGTATTTAACTGACTATTAAATATTTTCCTAGGTCAATTATTCTGGAAGATACTTCCAATTCCAAAATGAACAGACCAAAATTTACTTTCAAATTTCATTGTTGATCTCTCAAGGGAACCTTTTCTAATAAGCATTAATGACACGCCCAGTGACAGCCACATAAGAGACTAGGAAGTTGCTTCCTTCTTCCTTGACTCTGTAGTAATAAAACGTCTAACCTTCACATAGTGCAGTTTTTCAGAGCCCAAGGGCACATTTTATCTAATTTTATCCTCACAGCAACCTTATGAGGTAGACGTATATTCTCTGTTTTACCAAAGGAGAAACTAGATATCAGAGAAGCTCAGCAACTTGTCTAAACTCACACATCTGGTAAATGGCAGAATTGAGATTCAGATGAGATCTGAACCCAGAGTCTGTACTATTTCATCTGCACTCTGCCTTTCTTGATCTGCTGCTCTCCTACCTCCACAACGCTTCTGCAGAAACTGGAGACCCCAAAGATTAATGTCAGGAAATTTTATATAGAAATGAAATGACCTTTTCTCAATTCTAATATATTTCCCTATCCTCCTACAAAGCTGGTGTTTTCAATTCAAAATGTACAACTTCCTCTATATTAAAAATTAATGCCTACTTCTCAGCCATGAAGAGAAATGAAGTCCTGATCCATGCTACAACATGGATGAACCTTGAAAACCTTATGCTCAGTGAAATAAGTCAATAACAAAAGGAAAAATATTCTATGGCTTCACTTATATGAAATAACAATAATAGGCAAATGTAGAGATCAAAGTTAATTAACGATTACCAGGGGCAGGAGGGAGAAGGAAAGGGGAAGCCACTGTTTAGGAAGCAGTGAGTTTCTGTTTATGGAAATTTGGCAATGATTCCAGGTGACGGTTCTACAACGTGATTAATGTAATTGATACCACTAAATTGCACACTTGAAAAATGAATCAGGAAATGTTGTGTTATACATATTTTTACAACAATAAAAAAATGAAGTCTCTGGGGAGCTAAAAAAAAATGCCCCTCCCCACTCGTGGTTGATCCCATTGTTTATCCATCCTCCATGGATCTGACGGAGATGGATGGAAGGAGTGGTTCATCTCTGGCACAGTGCAGATACTTTGCCTCTCTCTTCCCCTTCTGTTGCCAGGGTGAACCCGTGTGGCACTGGGGGAAAACTTGTCTTTCCTATAAGCAAGGGCAGGTGTTGCTGGGGGAAATAGGGCTCAGGCCTTAGCCACAGCCACAGCATAGGAAGCCATGACACGCATTGTTCCAAAGCCCCTCAGCCAGCAGCAGTGCAGTAAATGCCATCCCTGCTCCCAGTGGCTGCTGAGCTGAAATGCAGCTGCAAAAGCTGTTGACACCACAAAGCTTCCTCAGTGGATACCATCGGGGGGCACCTAACTTATGTAGGGGGAATCAGGGGTAGTAGGTCAGATTCTGAGCGGTCTGAAGCTGATGTATACAGTGTTGGAGATGCCCTTTAAGCAAAAATGAAAAAATTACAAATAGAATATAAGACACCAAAGTGAATCTTTGCTTAGAATGAGGAATCACAAGAAATTACTGGAAGCCTGAAGATTCAGGTCCTGTTTTCCCGAAATCACTTCAAGCAATGTTTTATAAATGTTTCCACAGAAATTCTTCCCGATAGCAACTACCTGGAATACTCTACAACTCCCAGCACTGATGAGATCCATACAAGTCTGGACCCGAGTTCAGCTTCATTAGCTTCGAGGTAAGCCTGTTTCTGGATAGGATCCACTGGAACCTCAATTCTAACTAGCATGCATCACGATTCTCCCAAGCCCCACGCACTGTGCCCAGCTAAAATGGAGGGTAGTATCCAAGCGGCTTACGTTTGCTTGAGAAAAAAAAACCTGTAAGTTACAGGGGGAAATAAATGCACTTGTTGTTGTTGTTGTTAGCTGCCATGAGTCGGCCCTTGACACACAGTGACCCAATACACAATGGAAATAAACGTTCCATGGTCCTTTACCGTCTCCACAATCAGCTGGAGACTGTACCATTGTGATCCATAGGGTTTTCACTGGCTGATTTTTGGAAGCCTATCACTCGGCCTTTCTTCCGAGTCCTAGTTCATCTTCATTTGGAAGCTCTGCTGAAACCTGTTTAGCATCAAAGCAACATGGAAACCTCCATTTACAGATGGGAGGTGGCTGCACGTGAGATGCATTGGATGGAAATCGAACCCAGGTCGCCAGCATGGAAGGTAAGAATTTCACCACTGAACTGCCACTGCAAGGAGATTAGTTATTTAGAAAGAAGCATTGCAGGGCAAAAATCTGTGCAGGTGCCTGAAAAATAATGGTTTATTTGTGCATATCTCTTTAATTAAATAAATTTGATATAAAAATATATTTTAACATGTGTTTTCATTCAGTGACTATTTTTAAATGATGCTCTAGTTCCAGGACTATGTACTAAGCCACATGGATATGAGGGGCCAGGGGAAAGCCCCTGAAAACACTTAGAAGTCATCAAAAATCTCATTTCACCTAAATTTTCTATCATTTGGATCAACGTCAAAGCTTTGTAAAAATATGGGCTAGATAGGGTGTAGAAATTACTCAGTTTAATTGGTGACAGGATTTTGTCTTTGCGAAGTGCCAACTATAAGAAATACCAAGTTTATGGAGATTATAATTACTTTGTGTAATTTCCATGATTCTTTGAAGTTCAGCTCCAAGTGACTTCTGATTAAGAGTCCAGGGAAAGACTCTCAGAGGCACAGTGGCATCTGTGTCCGTGAGGAGGGTGGTACATCAAACCACAAACATTTTATCCAGGCAGCATGGTTACCAGATGAGTTTTCCTTAGCTCATCCAATCAGAGCTCCAGCATAAGCCTTTCACATCCATCTGCCCAATGGGTGTCCTCTGGGACTGAAGCAAGAGTGGCTTGTGGGGAGAAGACAAGACTGAACTGACTCTCCCTAGATGCTCACAAACCCATTCCTCTGTGAAGGTTTCTATCTTCAGCCCTGCCTTTGACTGTCATGTATAGTGTGGTTTCCCTCACTGTAGGTAAAAGCGGTCCACTTTCTGCCCCAAGAGTTTTGCTACTTGCTGTCCTGTGCTCATGCCCTTGTACATTATCCTTGCATGGATGGATCACACAAACTTTCCTACAGAAATGTGGAAATGAAAGATCCTTCTTGTAAAATCATTTACAATGTACTTTCTGCCTCAGTTCTTCAGGGTTGCTCGGATACCTGCTGAGAAAGCCCTAATATGAGAGGCTCTGGGAGAGGAGACACATTGCTGTGTAATAGATCACTTTTGTGTGGCCTTCCTAGCCATGATCTTGTCACTCCCACCCAAGTGATTGGGCAGGATTGTACAGATGTGGTAATTGTGTCCCACCAAAGGGATTGGTCCGTTTTGCCATCCTCCTGGGCTTGAGGTGAGCCAGTCCACAGGTGGGAAAGAGAAAATCCCACTACCACAAAGGAAGCCAGGAGCCAGTATGTCCTTTGGACTCAGGATCCCTGAGCTGAGAAGCTCCTGGAAGCAGAGACAGAGAGAGAGGGAATGAGCTGTAACCTTGATGATGGTGAGAATTGGTGGCAGGAGAGACTCAACAGGAGAGACCCAGCAGGAGACACCTGGCAGCAGATACCTGGCAGTAGGAGAGGGTCTGGTGGGCTTCCCAGCCCATGGAGAGAGAAAGCTGAGTGCCTTTCGGCAGAGGCCTAGGGCCAGGGAGAGGCATTCCTGCAAGCACAGCTGGGAAGAGACTGTCCTGATAGAAGAAGAACTGTATCCTCGAGTATTCCGAGGGCATGAATTAGAACCAGTTTCTTCCCTAATAAACCCTATAATTGTGAGTATGGTCTGTGAGTTCTGTGTGGTCATTGCAATGAATTATCGAATCCAGCACAGAAGTAGAGAGTGCTGTGCAAGGTATGGTTGGTATCAGAGTTGGTAAAGAAAGTGAAGAAAGGAGAAATATCTGACTTTCACCTCATAGGAATCTGCCTTGGGCTGTTGATTTTGATTCTCCTTCCCCCTTATGAAGTTAGAGGAGGTCAGACACTGGCCCCATGCCGTTTTTACACACATTAAGAGGGAATTAATAATAAAGCAAAGGATGTGAACAGAGGGCAAGGCCTGGGGTGTCCCAAAGAAGTCTGTTCTACTTCAAGTCTTGATGAACACCAGCATTTTAGTCTACCGGAAGTCCTTTCGTATTTGTTTTATCTTTGTGGAAGTTATAAGGCCTGAAGGAGTATATTCTCAAGATATTGTCTGGAAACCAATTGAACATAGTAGGGAAAAAAATCTGTTTCCTTTTGTTTTACTGTGGTACATGCGAAATAATTTCTATATTCAAAGGGGTGGAGTAGGAAGGGGGCATCAGGTTGCAGTTGGAGGTAGACCAGTAGGAGATAGAAAATTCCTCTTTTTGCCTCTGAAGACAACCCTTCTGTTGTGATCTTTTCTTCATCACAAGTTTCTTTATTTCCAGTGGTAGAGAGCAATAGATTTTACTGTTCTGGTTTTTTTGTTGTCTTTTGGTTTTTTCCCTCTCTGTTTCATAAATAATATCAAAGTAGTAGCCAAAAGCCAGGGATGTAATTAAAGCACTAGCTTTACTGTGACTGGAGCCATGGTAGCACAGTGGTTAAGAACTGTGGCTGCTAACCAAAAGGCTGGCAGATTGAATCCACCAGCCACTCCTTGGAAACTCCATGGGGCAGTTCTATTCTGTCTTATAGGGTCACTATGAGTCGGAATCAACTCCACAGCAACAGGTTTTACTACAATTATACTTACGACTAAGTTGACGAGGAGGAATTATAAAGGTATTATCCCCAAATCACACAATTTTAAAATAAGATGCCCAAGTTTCCCACGCCCATCTAAAAATTTGGTTTTCCTTTCTCATTCCCATCTCCCACCCTACTGACTTCCCCTACCCGTTCTTCTTACTCAACATACATCTAAACCCTTTTAGGCTATGCATAGAAGCTCACTCTTTATGCAGTCATAGCTACACAACTTGGTACGTAGACCTAAAATGTACAGAGGCATTGCCAATTTTAAAAGCGTACACTAAGTGATATTTTACATTTTTGTTTTAATTAGTATCACATTAAATTTTACAAGTTTGTGTATCTATTTTATTTTATAATAGAAAAAATAAAAGTTTTCTATTTAGCCTCTCACTCTGACATTCCCGTGAGTCTCCACGTTTTGTTTTCTCTTGAGAATAAGATAATATGTCATATCTTTCCCTTTTAGCTGGAATATCTTATTTTCCATAGAAATAATTCAGAAGAATTTCTGAAGCAGGAAGATGGCTCATCTGAAATGTACTCTGGGAAAGTCTTCCCTTAAATAACATGATCATGGAATTTTAGAGCAGGAAAAGATCTCAAAAATCTAGCCAAATGTTTCCCAAAGTGTTTTACATGGCTAATGGTAAAAAAAAATGGTACACATTGCAGATTGCATGAATGATAATGCAGTCATGAAAACATGGTCCTTGGGATGCATGTCGCTAGACGCATACAAGTAGACTTCATTATTGTGATGTTTAGTTGTTTATTTTTACGGTTTCTTTTTGATTATTAAAAGTGATACTGCTTTTGCAGTTGTGGTCATTTTCAGTTTCCTTTTCAAATATATATAGAGATACATTTTTTTATGAGTTGGGACAATGAAATACGGTTGGTTAATAAGTGAACAGTTGGTATGTGAACATGTAAAGACCTTCAACAGGGTACACAAATGACCAGAGTTTAGGGCTCTCGTCACGATTGGTATATGAGAACCAGAGAGATGAGGTGAGTCACAGGAAATTGTCCAATCTAAAAGCAGCACCCCGACCTCTTGTTCGCATCTTCCTCTTTGCCTATATCAACCTGGCTGCCTCCTTACCTTTCTTTCAACAAGAATTTCATTCCCATGTTTGGAACAGGATGAAGTCAAATCTTGTGAATGAGAAACGTGGCAAATTTAAGTGACTGGGTTAAAAGTTTCTTCCTTTTAAGAAATAGCTGTCTAACTCATCAGAGGTAGAGAAATAAAGTTGCCATCCTTCACTCTCCCAAAGATGATTATTATGCCATTTCTTATGGGTGCACTGAACCAGAACTGCAGAGATAATAGGTTATTATAGGAAAATTTGGCTTTGACATTTGTATGATAAATTTGGAGTCAATTAGATGAAAAATACTCCATTAGATAAAGTGAGTATACCAATTACTGTAAAGATGGCCTATTGCTAATAATATAATTGAAATTTAGAGAGAAGAAGTCTTAGCCCTCCAGAAACTGACTGCATTGGGGACATTAATACAATCGTGTAAACATTTGTGCTTTCAGCCATTTTCAGTTGCCCTCAGAATTTTCCTAATAGAATGTTGATCTCATGTATATATTAAAATCCCGCCCTGTAATTAGCTCCAAGATGTTTCAGTTCCTTGCTATAAAATTTAAAAAGTCCAGAAACTACTTCACATTTACGCATTATGATGCAAGACATGGAGCCTTGGTGACTCAGAGATGATATTTTTGAGACAAAAAAATCAAGCCCATAGCCAGGTAAATAATGACTGCTTTTTGGTTCATCGTGGAAAGGGGAGATTTGAGACTCACCAACAGGGGAAAAAGAAACTCATCCACATATTGTGCTCCCTACAGCCTTGAAGTAGCTGTCAGTGGCCAGCTACCAAGGCGTCTCGATCCCAATTGAACAAAACGGGAACAAGTGTGTTCTAAGAAACAGTCCTGCAAAGGGATGGCCTAGTCTTGAATTCTTTTTCATCTTCCATGATTTTGTGGCACTGGGTTGGTGGGTATGAATTTAAAATGTAAAATGAAATATTTATCAACAATCCAAAACACATCTGACTCTGTTATCTGAATGCAATACTTCTTTCATCTCAGAGAATAGAAGGCTGCTTCAGAGGAACGTTCACTCGGCTTCAGTGAAGGCTCCTTTTGGGGATACACTATGAAAATTTAACCTTGTCAGTTCAAAGGGGCTTCCCTAAGGAATTTTACTTTAAATTCAAGTGAGTGCTCAACACAAGGTGTCTACCATCTTTATTCCAGGATTAAAAATCATTTTTTAATTAGTAAAATATAATAATGATGGTTATAATTCTATGATCTATTATGGGTTATAAGGAGCCCTGGTGGTGCAACGGTTAAGGGCTCAGCTACTAACCTAAAGGCTTGGTGGTTCGAATTCACTCAGTGGCTCTGTGGGAGAAGACCTGGAGATCTGCTTCCATAAAGACTGTAGCCAAGAAAACCCTAAGGAGCATTTCTACTCTGTCTCCTGGGTCCCTGTGAGTCAGAATGGACTTGATGAACCCAACGACAACAACATTATGTGCTATAAACAGTAATGTACTGCATTCTTTTACTTATTTTATCTTTACAAAAAATCCTGCAAAGTAGATGTTAATATTGCTCCCATTTTAGAAATGAACAAAATTAAGCTTAAAAATGATGAATAAATTACCAGCTAATAAAGGGTAATGGAAACCCTGGTGGCGTAGTGGTTAAGAGCTACAGCTGCTAACGGAAAGGTTAGCAGTTCGAATCCACCAGGCACTCCTTGGAAACCCTATAGGGCAGTTCTACTTTGTCCTGTAGGGTCGCTATGAGTCGGAATCGACTCGACGGCAACAGGAAGGGGTAGTAGCTGCATTTGGACCCAGGTTGGTTTGTCTCTTAAGTCCTGACATCTTCTCATTACCATGATGTCTACATTTATTTGTTCCAAAATTTCCATTTTTCATTATAAACCAAATCAGCTGCTGTCTCGTTGACCCTGACTCATGGTGACCCTACTCTGACATACTCTGTGTGTCAGAGTAGAACTGTGCTCCACAGGGTTTTCAATGGCCAATTTTTTTAGAAATAGATCACCAGACCTTCCTTTCAAAGTGTCTTTAGTAGACTCAAACCTCCAATCCTTGGGTTATCAGCCTAGTGGTTTACCTTTTGCACTACCTAGGGACTTCCTTTTCTTATATCTTGTGCCAAATATGCAGAAAGGCCTTTCACCTCATCAGTTTCTGCTCTGCTAGCATAGTTCCACTGGCATCATATTGGTACTGCCATCTTGTGATGATCATAAAGGTGGATTTTTGGTCCTAATATCTCAATGCCTTTTCCTCCTAGTCATTTCTGTCCCCATGTTGCCCTTTGCCACTTCCAGATGCAGATGATTCCTATACTACCCTAATACCATCTATTACCCAGATCTTTTCACAATCCCTGGGAGGATTTTCATGGACACCAAGCCCCAAGTGAAGTTTCCAGACACAGCCAATCACCCTGTACTTATATATTTAACTAATGTAGCTAGTTCTTTTTTTTTTTTTCTGATTTTATTGACTCATATGTTCAGTCAAAATGATGTATTCAATTTCATCTAAGAGAACTGAAAAGAACACTTATCCTCAAAGTCACCACCATAGATGCTCTGAGACTGTCAAATTCTGTCTCTTATTCCATTGCTTTCCTAATACCTAGAGAAGCAGGGCATTCACAGATTTCTAGAGAAATTTGCTGATTTCTAACACTCTTAGGTTGACAGGGTCTCCAAAGTTTCAAATCCGTCACTTCCCCCATTGCCTCCAGTAGAACCCTGCTGGATAGGGCTGCAGCACACATACACACACATGCTCGCACGCACACGCATGCACATACACAAAGCCTAGTGAGAGGCAGGGTAGAAATAATCCAAGCTGCCATCATGACTGTAGTTTTTAGAGATGTTTTCCTATCTGCAAGGTATAGGTTATGGAAAAATCAATTTTCGACACAAATATTTCTTTTTTAATAATTTATTTTTGTTGTTGAAAACACACACCAATTAAACAATTTTTACATGTACAATTCAGTGACACTGATTGCATTATTCAAGTTGTATAACCATTCTTGGCCTCCTTTTCTGAATTGTTCTTCCTCCATTAGCATAATCAATCCAACACTTTCGTAGGGCATTTGTGAACAGGTGCATGGAGCACACTACTTATTCCATTAAAGAGGAGGGGCTTGTCTTAAGCTTTTAATTGTTTTTAACAATTTCACCAATATTCAAGCAAACACCCAGTTTAATAGAACCTCGAGAAGTTTTACGATATATGCTCTTTCTTTACCAGAAATATAGTCTCCTTATGATATACTTCTTGGTCAAACCCCATAGAAAGAGTTGTACTGTCCCTACCATAAATTAAGGAAACTAGGACATAGAAGAATGTCACAATGTAGGTCTATCTAAATCCAAAGGCCACACTCTATTTCACCCCCAATCTCCTGCTTCCCTAATCCATTTATTCCAATTACGGCATTGTCCTTTGGCCCATACGGCATTGTTTTGCCTAGATGGTGTTGAGGAGACTGTTTTTCTTAGTCACATCATTAATGAGCTAGAATGACTTGCTTTACACATGTCACAAGCAGTTACCATAGAGAATTTCAATTTTTTCCAGCCAGACAGAGCTACGTGTTTTTAAAACCCAAAGCAAATGTCATAGTGTGCACTGCCAGTGGGCTAGTCTTTGTTAGAAACATAAAAAGAAGTCAATTTCCCTCCAGGGATGGCAGCCTCTTCCCCTTTTTTCAGCACAGTATACCAGACAGCAAAGACTCTGTAGCACTATTTATGGAAATCATTTTTGACTACACTTGGACCCTCAGGCACTTCTGCCCGGGCTCCTTTAACCACCTCCAGGAATCTTGCCAGCCTGCCACACTCACATCAGATGCATTAAGACTTCATTTTTTATTGTCCTACTGGTATCCTATCACTATTGATATAATAAAGAGTTTTATTTCAGAGCCAAACAATTATTTGCTAAGATATGTTGAAGCTAGAAAATTGGTTTTTACCTCAAGGAGCAGTGAAAATGCAGGAAAATTTGCTCTCTTGCTGCTCCATTGATTCCTAAAGGTGGAAAGAAATGCGTAAGAAATAAAATGCCCTCTCTCCAGAGAATTGTTCAAATGGGTTTTGATTAAGCCTGGAAATTTTTCAGAAGGACTGATAAAATTATGAGCCTAGTTTTAAGTCAAGGTAGCAGTCAGATAAATTGACACCTAAGACCAAATATTCAAATGCAGAAGATTACATTTTTATCTGCTATGTTAGGTTCGGATGGAAAAGGAAAAAACAACACCCTAATGCTCATATTTCAAGCAGTTTGCTGGATATTTTTACTTAGGTTCAACCATTCGTCATTCAATCAGCAGTTGATTAATTACCTTATATGTACCATACAAGGAGCCCTGGTGGCACAGCAGTTAAAGCACAGTGGTTGAAGTGGAAAAGTCGGCAGTTCGAACCCAAGAGCTGATCTAAGGGAGAAAGATGTGGCAGTCTGCTTCCATAAAGATTTACAGTCTTGAAAACCCTATGGGGCAGTTCTACTCTATCATACAGGGTGGTTATGAGTCAGAATCTACTCGAGGGCAACAGGTTTGCTTGTGGTTTGGTATATACCATACACCATGCTTTCCGTTAGGGAGTCCTCAGTTCCCTGAAGGAGAAAGGCAAGTAAATAGGGAATTCTAACATAAGCTGATGAGTATTCTGGTGGAGGTTTAAGTAGGACTTTATTGGAGCCCAAGGAGGCACATCTAATCCTGACTGGGAAGTAAGGGATACAAGGTTTCCTAATGGTTTCTAAACTGAGTCTTGAAAGACAAGCAGGAATTAGCCAGCAAGAACACATGAAAGGACACCAGTAAAGGCACAGAAGAAGAAAGAGACAGTGCGGTGTTTGGAAAAATGCAAATATCTCAGGATAAACAGCAAAGCTACATGGAGACATCCAGCCATCTTGCCATCACGCGTGTTATGGATTGAACTGTATCCCCCAAAAATATGTGTTGTAAATCCTAGCCTTTATGCCTATGATTGGAGCCCTGGTGGCTCAGTAGTTAAGTGCAATGGCTGCTTACCAAAAGTTTGGGAGTTCAAATCTACCAGCTGCTCCTTGGAAACCCTATTGGACAGTTCTACTCTGTCCTATAGGGTCACTATGAGTCAGAATTGACTCAATGGCAACAGGCTTGGTTTTTTTGTTTTTTGGGGTTTTTTGTTTTTTGGTTTATGCCTATGATTATAATCCCATTTGGGAATGGGTTGTCTTAGTTATATGAATAAGGCAGGATTAGTGTAGGGTGTGTTGAGTAAACCTCTTTTGAGATATAAAAGAGATTAAACAAGCAAGCAAGAGAAGCAGAGATGGGGGAAGATAGATGGCAAGCCACATGGAGATTTCCAAGGAATCAGGCAACAGAAACTCAGCAGAGACAAAGACCTTCCCCCAGAGCTGTCAGAGAGAGAAAGCCATCCCCTAGAGCTGGCACCCTGAGTTTGGACTTTAGCCTCCTAAAATGTGAGAAAATAAATTTGTTAAAGCTACCCACTTGTGGTATCTCTGTTATGGCAGCACTAGATAACTAAGACAATGTCGTTCACATATTTAAAATTAAATTAACTGCCCCTGCTGAACTCAAAAACTTTCTAATCTTGAATTTACACCCAGGTCCAATACCTTGGATTTCATTTAATTTTTCCTTTTTCCTCACCCTCACATTCAATCACCAAATCCTATCTCTTTTACCTCTGCAGCACATTCAGTCTTAATCTTCTCCTTCTAATCCCATTGCCTACATAGTAGCCTAAACCCTTTGCAGCTTATTCCTAAAATGTGGCAAAAGCTGCCGTCTCTTCTCTTCACCAACACATTATGCTAACTGTCATTAGGTTTAATTTCTTGAATTTGCCCATGTTGCTCTGTACACAAAAATCTTTCATGTCATCTACAGTTTATAAAGTCCATCCTCTTGGCCCAACAGGCAAGTAATCCTTCATCTGACTCCACACTGCTTTTCTAATCATAGCTTCTTTATGCGTATCTACAGCCCCTCCCTTCAGTCAAATGGTTCCACCCCTTTACTGTATTTCCCTACCCAAAATCTTTGTTTCTACCATGACCCATGCTTCAAATCCCCCTCACTGAATCCCTTATATTCTTCCTAAACAGCCTCACTCATTCCCTCCATGCAGCCTTACCAGACCAAACCATTGTTATTTCTGCCACCTAAGAATCAGTGTAATTTGATATTTTAAGTATAATTCTGGTAGATAAAGAGAAATTTACTGAGACTCTACTAAATATCAGGTTTAGTATCAAAACTCTATGAGTTGACCGTTACTTTACAAATAAGGAAATTGAGGTTAAAAAAGGCTAACTAACTTGGCCAAGATTGCACCATAATTAATCTATTTGAAGCCACATCAATGTAACTTTAAATCTCTTGATCTTTCATCTATACCTTTATCCTTTTCTAAGTTAATCATTATTGCTGTTGTCATTGTCACTGTTACCAACTATCTATAGTTTACTTTCTGCCAGACTGTGTACTAATATCTTGAGATGATCCAACGAATATCTAATAGGAGTTTCAGAAGAAGAAAAAACAGAGAAATGGGAAAGGTAATACTCGAAGGGTAATAGCTCAGAATTTCCTACAATTATTAATTCCTCCAATTCAAGGAACACCACAAATCCTGTGCAGAATAAATAAAAATGAAATCAACACTGGATAAAATTATAGTAAAAACAAAAAAAATAATAAATTTCTCTTTATTGCACCTTAGCCTCCAGCTCTCCTCTTTTAAAATGCATACACCCCTGAGAGAGGCAGTATTCAATCATTTATGGATATCTGGGAATTAATTGGTTGGTTTGGTTCTTCTGTCTCGGTCACCTGAACCAGAAGGTTATGGAGTCTTGCTGGAAGGAGGATTGTTTTAGAACATGAGTTTCCACTCAGGAAGATGGCTTTCTTTCGGTGAATTCTTCAGTGAGGACCTTTGGAAATAAAAGAGCTGGCACTTCACACTGAGTGAGAAAGAAGAGAAACCCAAAGGGCAAAGAAAAACAAGACAAGGAGTATGAAGACATATCACCCTACCTCACAATTTGGCCTCAGGCCAATCCAACCTGTTGGCAAATAGGAATTTTCAGAAAATTATCATATGCCACATTGCTTTAAAAGGCCCATGAGCAAATTAAGCTAATCCTGTAACTACTACAGCTGGCAAAACCATATCACAATAGTATTATGCAATAGGGAAGGCATGGAAGAGCTAAGTTTCAGCCCCAGTTACAGTACATTCTGGATGTATGATCTTGGGAGCTATGCTGCAATATCAGCAACTATCAACAGATACAATCTACTTGCACTACTAATCTCATCTCTGAGAATAAAATGAGTCAACAGATGTAAACATCTTATTTGTCAATAATGACACAGGACTGCAGTTATGTCAAACAAACCATGGTGGAGTGGTGAAGCATCTACTAATGTTGTATATCCCTAAACACCTTCAGGAGTCTCCTATGGCCTTAGAAAGTTCTATGTGGCTGCCCTCCACAATTATTTCAACATTTTCCATCCTCTCGAAGTGAATAATTCTTAAGCTCAAAATATAGAACCCAAAGTAGATGCAAAGGTTAATCGGCCACCCAAGAGCTGTGTGACGATAAAAACACTTTCAGTTCTTTCTGAAGAATAAGAACCAAGTCGTGTTGTTATCTACAGGAGATGCGCTATTGTATTTTTCTCTCTCTCTGCATCCTTCCTCTGAAAAACCACTGGAGTCTATAATTACTTGATTTTCTTACAAATGGCCAATTGTCTCAAATAACAGGGAGATGAGGTAAATTTAAGTTTGAGAGCACAATTTATATGCTTGCCACTGGAAATGTATCAATTTGACTTATTTTTGTTTGATTCAAATGAACACATTTTGATAAGTTAAAATAGTCTGATTTGCCTATTTAGAAATCTTCTTTACTGACAAGCCTGTATTTGTGTCGTGTCTTAGATTTTTCCTGAGCTACCATGTTGGAATGGAATGAAGTCAGATAAAATGAGAATGAGTAAAGTTAACGAACTGTGTGATGGTTAAGACTGTGTGTCAACTTGGCTGGGCCATGTTTATATATGATCACCCCTGTGTTGGGATCTTCTATAAGTGGCCAAACAGTTGAAAGGAAGTTTCCTTGGGTATGTGGCCTACATCCGAATATAAATGGACATTCTGGCTTTTGCCTGCTCTGGATCCTGCAGCTGCCTCTTGTTCATCTGACCTCCAGCCCTTGGGACTTAAGCTAGCAGCTCATCTGCCAATCTTGGGATTCTTTGATCTTCACAGCCTATGAACAAGAGCCTGGCTCTCCGACCTGCCAATCTTGGGTTCACTAGCCCCTGCAGCTACATGAATCAGGAGAAGCCTTGCGGTCTTACCTGCTGATCCTGGGATTTGTCAATCTTCACAGGCTGTGAGCAAGAGTCTGCTCTCTGACTTGCCAATCTTGGGTTCTACAGCCCCTGAGGCTACATTAACCAAGAGAAGCCTCTACCCTGATCCACAGACTTCAGGCATTCCAACCTCTACAATTGTGTGCGCCATTTTCTTGATGTAAAATATACACACACACACACACACTTTACTGGTTTTGCTTCTCTAGAGAACTCACCCAAAGACCATCTTGCATGTGTTTCTTTGGGATTGAAACATGCCATTGCAAATTCTAAAGACCCCCAAATGAAGCTGACAAGGTTAACGTTCAGTAATGCTTTCACTGCAATCATGTTGAAGGTCTCTACAATATGAATGCTTAATAAATTCTCTGGCCTGACACATGTATAACGTGTGCTGCTAAAAGATGCATCAGCTTCTCTCTAGCTCAGACCCTCTTCCTACAGAAATATTCTAAAGTGAACACTTAAGCTATTAGAAATCTTGAACTAAATCCTTACTCTAAAAGGAATCTTGGTGACACAGTACATGATTTGTGGATGCTAAATGGCATCAGGCCTTCCCTAGACATTTCTTTTTCATTCTCTTGTGTTCCATTTTCTAAGAAGTCATAACTTCACTGGTCCCTGACCTTTAAAAATTCCAGCTATATAATTTTAATCTTAAAGATGGAGACTTAAAGTATTGATTCTGGAGACAGGTGTCCTTGGGTTCAAATCACAGCTCTACCTCTCTTATCAGCTATATAGTATGGTACTAGATCCTTCACTTCACTAACTCTGATATCTAATGTATAGAATGAGAATAGTTACATCTATTTCATAACGGTGATGAGAGCAGAGCACTATGGTTGAAGGCATGGTCTCTGAAGCCATTCTCTCCAGATTTAAATCCTGGTTCACCATTGACTAGCTGTACAACCTTGGCCAAGTTACACAATCTTTTTCTGCCTCAATGCTGCCATTTGTCAAATGAATCTTTGAGGATTGTTGCATTACTAAATAAGAGACTTAGGGTTGCCATATTTAGAAAATAAAAATACATGATGTCTAGTTAAATTTGAATATTAAAATGTATGGTTTTTATCTTAAATTCAAACTTAATTGTTGTTAGGTGCCTTGGAGTTGGTTCCAACTCATAGCGACCCTATGCACAACAGAACGAACCACTGCCCAGTCCTGCGCCATCTTCACAATTGTTGCTACGCTTGAGTCCATTGTTGCAGCCACTATGTTGATCCCTCTCTTTGAAGGTCTTCCTTTTTTTGCTCATCCTCTACTTTACCAAGCATCATGTCCTTATCCAGGGACTGATCCATCCTGACAACATGTCCAAAGTATGTGAGATATAGTCTCGCCATCTTTGCTTCTAAGGAACATTCTGGTTATACTTCTTCAAGACAAATTTGTTTGTTCTTTTGGCAGTGCATGGTATATTCAGTATTCTTTGCCAACATCACAACTCAAATGTGTCAGCTCTTCTCTGGTCTTCCTTATTCATTGTCCGGCTTTCACATGCATATGAGGCAATTAAAAACACCATGGCTTGAGTCAGGCGCACCTTACTCCTCAAGATGGCATCTTTCCTTTTCAACACTTTAAAGAGGTCTTTTGCAGCAGATATGCCCAATGCAATACATTGATTTCTTGACCGCTGCTTCCATGGATGTTGATTGTGGATCCAAGTAAAATGAAATCCTTGACAACTGCAATCTTTTCTCTTTTTATCATGATGTTGATTACTGGTCCAGTTGTGAGGATTTTTGTTTTCTTTATGTTGAGGTGCAATCCATACAGAAGGCTGTGGTCTTTGAGCTTCATCAGTAAGTGCTTCAAGTCCCCTTCACTTTCAGCAGGAATGGTTGTATCATCTACATAACACAGGTTGTTAATGAGTCTTCCTCCAGTCATGATGCCCCATTCTTCTTCACATAGTCCAGCTTCTCGGATTATTTGCTCAGCATACAGATTGAATAGGTATAGTGGAAGGATACAACTATGACGCATACCTTTCCTGATTTTAAACCATGCAAGTATCCCCTTGTTCTGTTCAAATGACTGCCTCTTGATCCATCTAAAGATTCCTCATGAGCACAATTAACTGTTCCTGGAATTTCTATTCTTGGCAACATTACCCATAATTTGTTACAATCCACACAGTCGGATGCCTTTTCGTAGTCAATAAAACACAAGTAAACATCCTTCTGGTATTCTCTGTTTCAGCCAGGATCCATCTGACATCAGCAATGATACCTCTGGTTCCACATCCTATTCTAATTCTGGCTTGAATTACTGGCAGTTGCCTGTCGATGTACTGCTGCAGCCACTTTTCAATGACAAAATTTTGCTTGCATATGATATTAATGATATTGCTCAATAATTTTTGCATTCAGTTGGATCACCTTTCTTGGGAATAGGCATAAATATAGATCTCTTCCAGTCGGTTGGCCAGGTAGCTATCTTCCAAATTTCTTGGCATTTCTTGATGAGTGAGCACTTCCAGCGCTACATTCATTTGTGGAAACATCTCAATTGGTATTCCATCAATTCCCAGAGCCTTGTTTTCTGCCAATTCCTTCAGTGCAGCTTAGACTTTTTCCTTCAGTACCATTGGTTCCTGATCATATATGTTACCTCCTGAAATGGTTGAACATCAGCCAATTCCTTTTGGTATACTGACTCTGTGTATTCCTTCCATCTTCTTTTGATGCTTCCTGCCTCATTTAATATTTTCCCTATAGAACCCTTGAGGATTGCAACTCGAGGCCTGAATTTTTTCTTCAGCTTGAGAAATACCGAGCATGTTCTATCTCCAGGTCTTTGCACATGTCATTGTAATACTTTGTCTTCTCAAGCTGCCCTTTGAAATCTTCTGTTCAGCTCTTTACTTCATCATTTTTTCCTTTTGCTTTAGCTACTCAACATACAAGTGTCAGAGCCTTTTCCAACATTCATTTAGGTCTCTTCTTTCACTCCTGTCTCTTTAATGACTTCTTACTTTCTTCATATATGTCGTTCTTGATGTCATTCCACAACTTATCTAGTCTTCGGTCATTAGTGTTCAACGCATCAAATCTATTCTTGAGATGGTCTCTAAATTCAGGTGGGATATACTCAAGGTCATACTTTGGCTCTTGTCGACTTGTTCTAATCTTCTTCAGTTTCAGCTTGAACTTGCATATGAGTAACTGATGGTTGGATCCGCAGTTGGTCCCTGGCCTTGCTCTGACTGATGATATTGTGTTTTCCATCGTCTCTTTCCACAGATGTAGTCAATTTGATTCCTGTGTATTCCATCTGGTGAGATCCATGTCTTTAGTCACCATTTATATTGGTGGAAGGAGGCATTTGCAAAGAAGTCATTGGTCTTGCAAAATTCAATCATATGATCTCCAGCATTGTTTCTATCACCAAGGCCATATTTTCCAACTACTGATCCTTCTTCTCTGTTTCCAACTTTCTTATTCCAATCACCAGTAATTATCAGTGCATCTTGATTGCATGTTTGATCAATTTCAGACTGCAGAAGTTGGTAAAAATCTTCAGTTTCTTCATCTTTGGCCTTAGTGGTTGGTGCATAAATTTGAATAATAGTCACATTAACTAGTCTTCCTTGTAGGCATATGGATTTCATCCCATCACTGACAGCATTGTACTTCAGGATAGATCTTGTAATGTTCTTTTTGATGATGAATGCAATACCATTCCTCTTCAAGTTGTCATTCCCAGAATAGTAGACCATATGATTGTCCAATTCATAATGACCAAAACCAGTCTATTTCAGTTCACTAATGCATAGGACATTGATTTTTATCATTCCATTTCATTTTTGACAATATCCAATTTTCCTAGATTCATACTTCATACATTCCAGGTTCCGATTATTAATGGATGTTTGCAGCTCTTTCTTCTCATTTTGAGTCATGCCACACCAGCAGATGAAGGTCCTGAAAGCTTGACTTCATACACGTCATTAAGACCAACTCCACTTTGAGGAGGCAGCTCTTCCCCAGCCATATTTTGAGTGCCTTCCAACCTGAGGGGCTCATCTTCAGGCACTATATCAAACAATGTTCTGCTGCTATTCATAAGGCTTTAACTGGCTAATTCTTTTCAGCAGTAGACTGCCAGGTCCTTCTTCCTAGTCTGTTTTAGTTTGGAAGCTCAGCTAAAACCTGTCCACCATGGGTGACCCTGCTGGTATTTGAATACTGGTGGCATAGCTTCCAGCATCATAGCAACATACAAGCCCCACAGTCCCGCATATGGGAACAAATTTTATTAGGCATCTTATATTTTATCTTTCAACCCTAGATATAATGCACTTGGAAAAATGCTACTACATACTGAGTAATCAACATATAATATGAGCTGGTATTTAAATTCATGAACATAGGCCTAAGCACACAATAGCACCTCAGTAAATGGTAAGCATTGATAGAATTACATCCCACATTATGCCTCTTTTTTAGTCTTGGCTGCCTGGAGGTCCAGAGTTTGGTTAAAATATAAATTCCAAACAAAATTTATCTCAATAGAACTGTACTTCCATTCATATTGGAGTAATCAGGCCTCCATCCAATTACTTATTTATTCAATAAATGCTAAACATTTATTATACAATAACTATGTGTTAAGTGCAATAATAGGCTCTAGAAGCATGAAAGAACTAACAGGAAAATGTAGGAAGTGCTCACATCAAAATCAGGAGGTTGCCATAGTTACATCTCACATCTTCAAAATCATTGGTAGGAGAAAATAAGAAATTATAGGAATGCCATGAGGCCAGAACTGGATGGAGCCTGGTTACCATTACTAAACATTTTGATGCATGATTGTATAGAAGAATACTGATCAAAAGGGAAAAAAGGCAGAACAGAAATTTCAAATTCTCATGGACTCAGTTTCTAGAGCCATGGAGATTGGATGAACCCCTGAAACTACCACACTGAGATAATCTTTAAACCTTAAGCCAAAAATATAATCCTGAAGTCTTCTTAAAACCAAATGATAGTTTAGCTTTAACTAGTAAAGAATGCCTGCCTTGAACACTGTGCTCTTTTAAGATCTATCTGGGATTAAACTGACAAAAGCAAACCGAAAGAATAGATAAAAAAAAAAACTTAGGAGGCAGTGAGTTTATGTTAATAAGAGAAAACAACTCAGAAAAAATAATGAGTGTCACTGAATATATGTAGAAACTGCTCAAATGGTGTATGTTCTGCTGTTTATATTTTCAACAACAAAAACAATATAAAATTAATTATAAAATAAAGAAAAATTACAGGTAAACTACCTAGTATTCTGCTACTTGCTTAGGAAATGAAACTGTGATTCTTATTACTAAATTTTTTTTGTTTAATCTTAGCAGATAAAACTAAACCACTTATGTATCTTACATATAGCTATTCTCTGTTCAGTTCTTTTCTTTAAGAAAACCAGTTCTCTACCATGTCATATTTTACTGATCAAGGAATACTTCTTTGAGACATGGCTAATTTTGTAATATATGTTAAACAATTATTATGCAGTAACACATGTGGTGTTGAAATATTTCAACATGCCTTTCAGACAATAGTCAATTTTTTTTCTACAATAATCAAAATGATGCTGGTATCTAAAGAAACACTCATAATTATAATACCTAGCACAGTATTTCATTGATGGATGGCATTAGGACACTGTTAACTTCACTGGGAACTCAAAATTAATTACCTGTTCCCCAGCTGAAAATTTGTTTACAAGTTTTGCAAATTTCCTTTACTAAAAAATTGCTTAAGACAGCAGAAAACAAGAACCTTATTGCACATAATCTATGGCCTTCACCTGTGCAGAAATTGCTAAATAAATAGGACAAATAAGATATTGATGTAACAATATAGTCATAAAGTACAGATATTAGAAAAGTCTTAAGGAAACGTGATTCAGTGATCTGTTCGTAGTTGCACAGCTAACGGTGTAGTCACACAGGTGGCATTCAGTGAGCTGCTCATAATCACACAGTTAGTAAGTGGCAGAGTGTAGCTTCTGAACTCCAAGAACAAGTGATTTTCAGTCATGCCTTTAGAGTCTGTTGCAATGGAACACGATGGAGATAGAAATTTTCTATGCGGTAGCGTTCTAAATCACAGTAACCATCACCACACAACCACCCCCTACCTGGAAAATAGAACTATTAAAATTATAGTTTGAATAAACTGGCTTTATAAACATAACTATTTCTTCTGGTCTTAGGATGTAGTGTCAAGACCTCAGCATTGTTGGAACTGGAAATTTCAGGCCAAGAGAAAGAATTTTTTTGCATTCTAGGGTGGAAGCTAAAGTATGTATTGTTTTAAAAAGTGTGACAATATTGATGAGCCTTTTTGGTCATGTCAGTTAAAGACAAGGATCTACCTATAGTTTGAAAGAATACCTGAATTAATGAATTATTACAAATGTGGGACCTTCATAATAAAAAGCTAAACATTCTATTTGATACAGAAAATGTTTAGCTTTACTGTGGGAAAAAAAATCAAGAATGTTTCTCTTCTTCAACATGGATTGGAAAGGAAAAACCTGTCTAGATTCAGGGGAGTGGACACAAGGAGAATGAGGAGAAAAGTTGGCGTCAGCCCCATGTCTAAGGAGACAGACTGCAAGCGGGACTTCCTGTGGAGGGGAAAAACTAAGGGACAAAGGAAGATGATACCTAACATTTTGTTTTAACATGTCTCTTGTGGCACTATAATCCCCTTCATTGTCTTCGAGACTTCAGCAAAGCATTATTAAACACAAGGTGAAGAGTGGCCCTCTTGGAGTACAAAATGAATGGAAAAGAGCTATAGCAACAGAAAGCAGATCAGAAATGATCAGTGGAGAAGTCCAGAGAGGATCCTGAAGAGAAAAACAAATGGCATCTAAGATAGAGCTGCAGGACATATAAATGCTCCTCAACAACCAGAAATACCCGGACCTCTTGCAATCATGCAGGATAGACCTGGGCCATATTATTTGGCACTAAAGAGAGAAGCAACCAGATCCTCCATCCTCTCCACCTCCACCCCACAAAGGCGGAAGTTATCTTCTTGGGAACGTCTGAGTTATCTTCTATTCATCTCCCAAAAGCATTTTACCAAGAAAATATTTACATTTAAGCAAGTGCTTTTGTAAGAGTTCCACCTTCTCTTCAGTCTACTCACAAACTCAATCATTCCTGCTGTTTCCAAATTGCCCCTTCAGTTCAGTAACATGTTTATAAATTACTTTACTCTGCTATTCCTTCATTTATTCTGATCTGATTGTTGGTATTGCTTCCAATCAACATGCTCCATGTTTTGTTTTGGGGTTTTTTTGTTGTTGTTGTTGTTGTTGTTGTTTTTCCCCCAGTGGAGCACAAGTGGGAAAGGCAGGAAGGAGCAGGTGCTTGGGGGAAAAGTCCCAAATGTATTCAAATTGATACTGCAATGAAGGAAAAGATTGACTCCCAGCTTTTTGCATTTTAATACTTCCATTTATGAAAAGAGCAGTTTTTGTTTATGCCATTTACTTAGACTCCTTTCATTGTTTGCCTTGCATAACAACTTGTCTCACTTCCTTCTTCTCCCACAGAAGTGCTACAGTCTCTGTTTAGTGGCCCTCCAGGATCCTGTATAATACACTGTGTTGCCTTCCAGCCAGCCTCTGTGTAATCATCACTAGATGAATTGCCCAAGCTACAGATGGTGCACTAATTACCTTTTCACCCTAATTGATACAAAATCCCATTTGTCTCCCTCCACACCCTCATTCATTGTTATAATAATGCCCTGTACCCTGTCTATAGCACCTCCATTTTGAAGGACCCCAGAGTGCTCAAGAAAAACAAGAATTATTCCCTCATCCATTCCTAAGGCTAAGCAATCCCTAGCAAAGTTAAATAGTTGAAGACTCAGAAGTGAGAAGAGTTCATTTGGCCAAACCCTCAGGAGACCACCACGTCAGCAAGTGTAGTTCCCCTGAGATGGGCTTTACCAAACCAAAGCATGAGTGACACTAATTTGGTTTCAAGGGCTTCTAAGGCATAGGTTCCTTTTTGTGGTGCCTATCCTGTAAGACATAACTCCTAAGCGTATCCCAAACCTAGCAGATGGATTGTACGTGATTAATTCTGTACAGTGACAAACTGGTATGACTGGCCTGCTCATAGAGAGCTGTAAGTTATAAAGGCTGAAGTTGAGCACTCACTGTGACATTAGGTAGATAGCTTCCTGTTTCCTTCTAATTTCTTCTACTTATAAAAGAGTTACTTCACTTGTTCTGCTTTTCACATCATAAGAATGTCATGAAACTTTCAATTTACAGTTCAACTTCCACTAAATGTATTGCTCTTTCTCAAATATCCCATATACTTTTCTTCCTGGCTTTGAATATCCTGGTCTATCTGTCCTCATTACACCTATACAACAGCTCATCCTTCAATGCTCACTGTAACTATCACCCACCTTTTATTCAGCATCCATTGTGATGTGTTCTGGAAATACAAACTGAAATAATTTCTGCCATCAAGGAACTCTCAAAACAGTTAAGGAAAAGAGACATGTAAACAAATAAATATGATAAAGTATAACCTGAATATAACTGGATCACCACAGTGCCCATAGTCTGGTCCTGTTAATTCAAAAAAAAGAGTAGTCTAACAGATCCGTGGAACTAATAGCCCACACGAACCACAGCCTCTTCTAATCTCAGACCAGACTACAGGGCACCCAACTACAACTACCAATCATTAGGACCAGAGATACAATAGAAGGTCATGGATAAAATGGGAAAAAAACAGAACAAAACTCAAATTCCTAAAAAAGTTCAGACTTCCAGGACTGACAAAGATTAGAGGACTCCCTGAGACTACTGCCCTAAGATAACCTTTGAACACTGAATTGAAGCTATTTCTGCAGGTCACCTTTTAGCCAAATAACACACTGGCTTATAAAATAAACATCATCACCCACCAGTAATGTGCTCCCTTAAACAATTTACCCAAAAGCAAAGATGAGAAGGCAAGGAGGGGAAAAGATACTAAATCAACTAAAATAGAACAAGCAAAATGGAAATAATGAGAATATTGATACATTGTGAAAATTGTAACCAATGGTATAGAATAATAGTTATAAAAATTGTAACAGGGGAACCTATTTGCTGTGCAAATTTTCACCTAAGACACAATAAAATATTATTTAAAAAAAAAAAAGAGTAGTCTAACAGAAACAGGCAATTAAAAATAATCTCAATTTTGATATAACCTCTTGAAAATTTATCTAATTCCAAAAGGGTAGGGGCTAGAGTACCTCCTTAAGGAATACCTTCCAATACACTTTATAATTTCCTTATTTATTATATTTATTCTTTATTTTCTCCCACAAATATGCAGCCAGAATGGCTATATGAAAGAGCTAGTGCCAGTAGTGTTTTCCTTAAAGAAACAAAAACGGTTGGACAGCAAGTTCTAGTAACAGAAAAAAAGACATAAATTTCTGTAACAAAAAGAACACAGAATGGGTCGCAATTGAGAGCTTATAAGTAGGGCAATCTAAGCAATTTAAAAAAACTAATTGAAGCTTTAAATGCCTAGGAAAGATTTTCAAATACTTACATCAGGTTCACTAATAACCAACTACCACCCCACTACCAGCAACTAGATATTAAGATAGAATGAAGTGTGCAAAGACTTAGAGTTAGAAAAACAAAACAAAGACACTCAGCATTTCTTAAGCTGAAAGATCTGAAGAAAAAAATTCAAGCCTTGCAATGCAATACTGAAGGACACTATGGGTAAAATATGGAACGATTCAGGAAACACCGAAAGAAGGCAGAAGAGGAGAGGCCAAGATGGCGGAATAGACAGACACTTCAGGTGAGCCCTCTTACGACAAAGACCCAAAAACCCAAGTGAAATGAGTGTATTTATAACAAGCTAGGAGCCCTGAACATTAAAGGCAAGGTTAGAAAACAAACTGAGGGGCAGGGGGAGGAAGAGACAGTTCAGAAGCGGAGAGGAGTTACCGGACCTGAATCACTGAGGGCCCTCAGGCACCATTCCCGGGAGCAGCTGCAGCAAGCTGGTTCTACTGTTTGGTTGCAGTTTCCTCAGGGAGAAGCAGCCAGCCACACAGCATACTCACACCTCCGGAACCAGAGAATAACGGTGTTCTTGGCAAAAGCTAAATACCTGCGTATATTTTACCGCGCCCCCTGCTTCTAAGTGGGCATCAGCAGCTGATTTCCCTGGGCCTGAGATAGGCCCTGTTGAGCACCTAGAGCCATCCTCCCAGCCTTGGAGAATGAATAAATTTGCAAGGGGGGAAAAGATAATTTGCCAGCTCCACTAACCAGGGGAGCTCAGAACAGAAGCAGCCCCTGTCCAGGCATAAACGGTCCATGGACTTTGAGTACCTTTCCACTCCGCATGGACCTGTGTGGGCCTATTTCAGGAGAATAGGCCCTTGTTCTCAGACTACAACTGTTTAAGCTGTGCAATGGAGAGGGGAGTGTTTGATGTTTGACATTGCTTTGCCTATTAAACAGGTCCTCACCTACACACATCAGGTGCCTAAAGAATGGTGGCTCCACTCAGGTCACCTAGCCACCCATGACAGGGGTCCAAGGATAACTGGTACCTCTCAGTCCTTACAACCAAAAACATTGGGAGCCCATGGTCCATCTGCAGAAAACACCCACCAGCATGCTCTAGGGAACAGGGACACACTTTCCTCAAAGACACTTGGGGGATGATTCTCACCCCCTGCCTTGTTTAGAGCATAATACCCTGCTACAACCAGATACAAGTACCTACACCAACCACCCCTGCCCCTCTAAAGCTGTAGGACAGAGCCAGTACCACACATTGATGATCAGCTACCTGGAAACCTGAGCTGAATTCATATAAGAAAAGTGAACAGACTCCTAGACTGATATACCTGATAAAACCTCTAGCCATCTGGGGACAGGACGTCAGAGCTCCAAAGGTGAAAATAATCAAGATAGCTCACTCAAGCAACCCATCTGGGCATATCAAAACAACAAAAAAAAAAGCAAGATGCTATGACACAGTAAGCAAATATAAAATAAACTAATACAATAACTTACAGATAGCTCAGAGACAACAGTCAATATCAACTCACATAATAAACAGACCACGATTGCCTCAACAAGCTCTCAAAACAAAGAATCCAGGGATCTTCTAGATGAAAGTGCAGTCCTGGAATTACCAGAGGCAGAATACAAAAGATTCATATACAGAACCCATCAAGACATCAGGAAGGAAATCAGGCAATATGCAGAACAAGCCAAGGAACACACAGATAAAGCAGTTGAAGAAATTAAAAAATCACTTAGGAACACAAAGAAAAATTTAATAAGGTGGAAAAATCCATAGATAGACAGCAATCAGAAATTCAGAAGATTAACGATAAAATTACAGAAGTAGACAACTCAATAGAATGAGGGGCAGAACTGAGAAAGTGGAAGGCAGAATTTCTGAACTTGAAGATACAGCACTTGGCACCAATATATTTGAAGGAAAATCAGATAAAAGAATTTTAAAAAATGAGAAACCTTAAGAATCATGTGGGATTCTATCAAGAAAAATAACCTACGAGTGACTGAAATACCAGAAGAGGGAGGGATAACAGAAAATACAGAGAGAATTGTTGAAGATTTGTTGGCAGAAACCCTCCCTGATATAGTGAAAGATGAGAAGGTATCTATCCAAGATGCTCACCAAACTCCACATAAGGTGCATTTTAAAAGAAAGTCACCAAGACGTATTATAATCACACTTGCCAAAACCAAAGATAACGAGAGAATTATAAGAGCAGCGAGGGATAAATGAAAAGTCACCTACAAAGGAGAGACAATTAGAATAAGTTTAGACTACGTGGCAGAAACCATGAGGGCAAGAAGGCAGTGGGATTACTTATTTAAAAAATTGAAGGAAAAAAATTGTCAGCCAAGAATCATATATCCAGCAAAACTGTCTCACAAACATGAAGGTAAAATTAGGACATTTCCAGATAAACAGAAGTTTAGGGAATTCGTAAAAACCAAATCAAAACAACAAAAAATACTAAAGGAAATTCTTTCAATAGGAAATCATTAATATCAAGTATCAACCCAATACTAGAACACTGGGCAGAGCAATCAGAACTCAAACCAGACATGGAAATCACAAAAACAAATTACGATTTAAAAAAGGCTCAAAACAGGGAAAGAGCAATGTTATTATGTAAAAGAAGACAATAAAACAATAAAGAGAGACTAAGAAATGTAGTCATAGATCTTCCATATGGGGAGGAAGAAAAGGCTATACAAACAAATAAAAGTTAAGTTTAAATTTAGAAAAATAGGGGTAAGTAATAAGGTAACCACAAAGAAGACAAACTATCCTACACATCAAAATAAACTACAAGAAAAAAATAGAGACTCAGCAGAAACAAAATCAACAACAATGAATATGAGCAAAGGACAATATGTAAAGATAATCTACTCAGCACATAAAACTAAGTGGGAAAAAAAAACTGTCAACAACACACAAAAAAAAGATGTCAAAATGACAGCAGTAAATTCATACGTATCCATACTTACACTGGATGTAAATGGACTAAATGCACCAATAAAGAGACAGAGAGTGGTAGAATGATTAAAAAACAAGTTCCTTCTATATGCTGCCTACAAGAGACACACCTTAGACTTAGAGACACAAACAAACTAAAACTCACAGCATAGAAAAAAATATATCAAGCAAACAACAATCAAAAAAGAGCAGGAGTGGCCAATATTTAATTTCTGACAAAATAGACTTTAAAGTTAAATCCATCAGAAAGGATAAGGAAGGACATTATATAATGATTAAAGGGAAAATACACCAAGAAGATATAACCATATTAAGTATTTATGCACCCAGTGATGGGGCTGCAAGATACATAAACTCAGCATTGAAAAGTGAGATAGACAGCTCCACAATAATAGTAGGAGACTTAAACACACCATTTTCGATGAAGGACAGGACATCCAGAAAGAAGCTCAATAAAGACACGGAAGATCTAAATGCCACAATCAACCAACTTGACCTCATAGACAAATACAGTGCACTCCACCCAACAGCAGCCAAGTATACTTTCTTTTCTAGTGCACATGGAACATTCTCTAGAATAGAACACATATTAGGTCATAAAGCAAGCCTTAGCAGAATCTAAAACATTGAAATATTACAAAGCACCTTCTCTGACCATAAGTCCATAAAAGTAGAAATCAATAACAGAAAAAGCAGGGAAAAGAAATCAAACACTTGGAAACTGAACAATAACCTGCTCAAAGAAGACTGGATTAGAGAAGACATTAAGGATGGAATGAAGAAATTCACAGTATCCAATGAGAATGAAAACACTTCCTATCAGAACCTTGGGACACAGCGAAAGCAGCGCTCAGAGGTCAATTTATATCAATAAATGTACACATTAAAAAAAAAGAGCCAAAATCAAAGAATTATCCTTCCAACTTTAACAAATAGAAAGAGAGCAACAAAAGAAACCCTCAGGCATCAGAAAAAAGCAAAAAATAAATATTTGAGCAGAATTAAATGAAATGGAAAAAAGAAAAACAATTGAAAGAATTAACAAGAACAAAAGATGGTTCTTTGAAAAAATCAACAAAATTAATAAACCACTGGCCAAACTGACAAAAGGAAAACAGGAGAGGAAGCAAAGAACCCAAATAAGAAATGAGATGAGTGATATTACAACAGACCCAGCTGAAATTTAAAAAATCATATCAGATTACTATGAAAAATTATACTCTATTCCTAGAAGAAATGGAAGAAGTCTTAGAAACACACTACCTACCTAAACTAACACAAACAGAGGTAGAACAACTAAATAGACCCATAACAAAAGAGACTGAAAAGGTAATCAAAAAACTCTCAACAAAGAAAAAACCCCTGGTCCGGGCGGCTTCACTGCAGAGTTCTACCAAACTTTCAAAGAAGAGTTAACACCACTACTACTAAAGGTATTTCAGAGCATAGAAAAAGACGGAATACTCCCAAACTCATTCTACAAAGCCACCGTATCCCTGATACCAAAACCAGGCAAAGACACCACAAAAAAAGAAAATTACAGACTTATATGCCTCATGAACTTAGATGCAAAAATCCTCAACAAAATTCCAGCCAATAGAATTCAACAACATAGCAAAAAGATAATTCAACATGACCAAGTGGGATTCATACCAGCTTTATGCAGGGGTGGTTCAACATTAGAAAAACAATTAATGTAATCCACCACATAAATAAAACAAAAGACAATAATCACATGATTTTATCAATTAATGCAGAAAAGGCATTTGAAAAAGTTCAACACCCATTCATGATAAAACTCTCAGCAAAACAGGAATAGAAAGAAAATTCTTCAACATAATAAAGGGCATTTATACAAAGCCAACAGCCAACATCATCCTAAATGGAAAGAGCCTGTAAGCATTCCTCTCGAGATCGGGAACCAGACAAGGATGCCCTTTATCACCACTCTTATTCAACATTGTGCTGGAAGTCCTAGCCAGAGCAATTAGGATAAAAAAATAATAATAATAATTAAATTAAATAATTAGGATAAAAAAAGGGGGGGGGGAACATCCAGATTGGCAAAGAAGTAAAAGTATCTCTATTTGCAGATGACATGATCTTATACACAGAAAACCCTAAGGAATCCTCCAGAAAACTACTGAAACTAATAGAAGAGTTCAGCAGAGTATCAGGATACAAGATAAACAGACAAAAATCTGTTGGATTCCACTATACCAACAAAAAGAACATCGAAGAGGAAATCACCAAATCAATGCTATTTACAGTAGCCTCCAAGAAGATAAAATACTTAGGAATAAATCTTACCGGAGAGGAAAAAGATTTATACAAAGAAAACTACAAAACACTTCTGCAAGAGACCCAAGTGGAAAAACATACCTTGCTCATGGACAGGAAGACTCAACATTGTCAAAATGTCTATTCTACCAAAAGCAATCTATAGATACAATGCAATCCCGATCCAAATTCCAACGACATTTTTTAATGAGATGCAGAAACAAATCACCAACTTCGTATGGAAGGGAAAGAGGCCCCAGATAAGTAAAGCATTACTGAAAAAAGAAGAACAAAGTGGGAGGCCTCACTCTACCTGATTTTAGAACCTATTATACTGCCTCAGTAGTCAAAACAGCCTGGTACTGGTACAACAGATACATAGACCAGTGGAACAGAATTGAGAATCCAGACATAAATCCATCCACATATGAGCAGTTGATATTTGACAAAGGCCCCAAAGCAGTTAAATAGGGAAAAGACAGTCTTTATAACAAATGATGCTGGCATAACTGGATATCCACCTGCAAAAAATGAAACAAGACCCATGCCTCACACCATGCACAAAAACTAACTCAAAATGGATGAAAGACCTAAATATAAAATCTAAAACGATAAAGATCATGGAAGAAAAAATAGGGACAACGTTAGGAGCCCTAATACGTGGCATAAACAGTACAAAAAACATTATGAAGAATGCAGAAGAAAAATAGATAACTGGGAGCCCCTAAAAATCAAACACCTATGCTCATCCAAAGACTTCACCAAAAGACTAAAAAGACTACCTACAGACTGGGAAAAAGTTTTTAGCTATGACATTTCTGATCAGTGCCTGATCTCTAAAATCTACATGATACTGCAAAAACTCAACTACAAAAAGACAAATAACCCAATTAAAAAATGGGCAAAAGATATGAATAGACACTTCACTAAACAAGACATTCAGGTAGCTAACAGATACATGAGGAAATGCTCACGATCATTAACCCTTAGAGAAATGCAAATCAAAACTACTATGAGATTCCATCTCACTCCAACAAGGCTGGCATTAATCCAAAAAAACAAAATAATAAATGTTGGCGAGGTTGTGGAGAGACTGGAACACTTATACACTGCTGGTGGGAATGTAAAACGGTATAACCACTTTGGAAATCGATTTGGCACTTCCTTAAAAAGCTAGAAATAGAACTACCACATGATCCAGCAATCTTACCCCTTGGAATATATCCTAGAGGAATAAAAGCCTTTATACAAACAGATATATGCACACCCATGTCCACTGCAGCACTGTTTACAACAGCAAAAAGATGGAAGCTACCAAGGTGCCCATCAATGGATGAATGGATAAATAAATTATGGTATATTCACACAATGGAATACTATGCATCGATAAAGAACAGTGATGAATCTGTGAAACATCTCATAACAAGGAGGAATCTGAAAGGCGTTACGCTGAGCAAAATTAGTCAGTTGCAAAAGGACAAATATTGTATAAGACCACTATTATAAGAACTCAAGAAACAGTTTAAACAGAGAAGAAAATATTCTTTGATGGTTACGAGTAGGGGGGAGGGAGGGAGGGGGGTTATTCACTAATTAAATAGTAGACAAGAATTACTTTCGGTGAAGGGAAAGACAACACACAATACAGGCGAGGTCAGCACAACTGGACTAAACCAAAAGCAAAGAAGTTTCCTGAATAAACGAAACACTTCGAAGGCCAGAGTAGCAGGGGCGGGGTCTGGGGCCCATGGTTTCAGGGGACGTCTAGGTCAACTTGCATAATAAAATCTATTAAGGAAACATCCTGCATCCCACTTTGGAAAGTGGCGTCTGGGGTCTTAAATGCTAGCAAGCGGCCAACTAACATGCATCAATTGGTCTCAGCCCACCCAGAGCAAAGGCAAATTAAGAACGCCAAAGACACAAGGTAAATTACGAGCCCAAGAGACAGAAAAGGCCACATAAACCAGAGACTACATCAGTCTGAGACCAGAAAACCTAGATGGTGCTCGGCTACAAATGTGACAGGGAACACAACAGAGAATCCCTGATGGAGCAGGACAGCAGTGGGATGCAGACCTCAAATTCTCCTAAAAAGACCAGACTTAATGGTCTGACTCAGACTAGAGGGACCCCAGAGGTCATGGCCCCCAGACCTTTTGTTGGCTCAAGACTGGAACCATTCCCAAAGCCAACTCTTCAGACAGAGATTGGACTGGACTGTGGGATATAAAATGATATTGGTGAGGAGTTAGCTTCTTGGCTCAAGTGGATACATGAGACTATGTGGGCAGTTCCTGTCTGGAGGGGAGATGAGAAGTTAGAGGAGGACAGAAGCTGGCTGAATGGACAAGGGGAATACAAGGTGGAGAGAAGGAGTGTGCTGTCTCATTAGGGGGAGAGCAACTAGGAGTACATAGCAAGGTGTATAAAATTTTTTATATGAGAGACTGACTTGATTTGTAAACTTTCACTTAAAGCACAATAAAATAAATAAATAAAGTGTTAAAAAGCAAAGATGTCACTTTGCAGACTAAAGTGTGTCTGATCCAATCCATGGAAACAGTGGTGGTGTAGTGATTAAGTGATACTGCTGCTAACCAGAACGCTAGCAGTTCGAATTCACCAGGTGCTCCTTGGAAACCCTATGTGGCAGTTCTACACCATCCTATAGGGTCGCTATGAGTTGGAATTGACTCGACGTCAATGGGTTTTTACGGGTGATCCAATCCGTTGTATTTTCAACTGCCTCATATGCATGTGAAAGCTGGACAATGAATAAGAAAGACCAAATAATTGATGCCTTTGAATACCATGGACTGCTTAAAGAACGAACAAATCTGTCTTGGAAGAAGTACAGCTAGAATGCTCGTTAGAAGCAAGGATGGTGAGAGTTCATCTCAGGTACTTTGGATATGTTATCAGGAAGAAAGAGGTCCCTGGAGATGAACATCATGCATGGTAAAGTAGAGGGCCAGTGAAAAAGAGGAAGACCCTCAAGGAGATGGATTGACACAGTAGTCGCAACAATGGGCTCAAACATGGCAAAGATAGTGAGGATGGTGCAGGAACAAGCAGTGTTCTGTTTCACACCAGGTCACTATGAGTCAGAATCGACTTGATGGCACTTAACAACAACAGATATTGAGACAGTAAATCAGGACTTAACCAATGTAAGATAGATATTAGTAGGATACTTCATACAGTAGAACATCTGATGCAAAAATTGCAAATGAATTTTGATTAAAGCACTCTAAAATCCTTCCCTTTGCAATTAATCCAATGAATTCCTCTCTGGTATTTTGCTTTTTTTTTTCTTTTTTTTAACCAAAATTTTTCACTCCTGTTTCTATCCTCACCATTTACTGTATGACTTTGCAGTTCTATCTACTGAAGACAGAGTCTACTTACCTGCCCCACTGATGTTTGTTGCTGTTGTTGTTGTTAGGTGCCATGGAGTCAGCTCCAACTCATAGTGACTGTATGTACAACAGAATGAAACACCACCTGGTCCTGCACCATCCTTACGATCGTTGTTATGCTTAAGCCCATTGTTGCAGCCACTGTGTCAAATCCATCTCATTGAGGGTCTTCCTCTTTTTCACTGATCCTCTACTTTACCCAAGCATGACGTCATTCTCCAGGGACTGATCCATCCTGACAACATGTCCAAGCGTGTGAGATGTAGTCTTGCTATCCTTGCTTCTAAGGACCATTCTGGTTGTACTTCCTCCAAGACATATTTGTTGTTCATTCTTTCAGCAGCCCATGTTGTATTCAATATTGTTCTCCAACATCACTATTCAAAGGCATCAATTCTTCTTTGGTGTTCCTTATTCATTGTCCAGCTTTCATATGTGTAGGAGATAATTGAAAACAACATAGCTTGAGTCAGGTGCATCTTAGTTTTCAAGGTGACATCTTTGATTTTCATCACTTTAAAGAGATCTTTTGCAGCAGATTTACCCAATGCAATGCTTCTTTTGATTTCTTGACTGCTGCTTCCATGGGTGTTGATTGTGGATACAGGTAAAATGAAATCCCTGACAACTTCAATCTTTTCCCCATTTATCATGATCGTGCTTATGGGTCCAGTTGTGAAGATTTTTGTTCTCTTTATGTTGAGGTGTAATCCATATTGAAGGCTGTGGTCTTTGATCTTCATTAGTAAGTGCTTCAAGTACACTTCACTTTCAGCAAGCAAGGTTGTGTCATCTGCATAACACAGATTGAGTCTTCCTCCAATCCTGATGTCTCGTTCTTCATATAGTCCAGTTTCTCATTATTTTCTCAGCATACAGATTCAATAGGTATGGTGAAAGAATACAACCCTGACGCACACCTTTCCTGACTTTAAGCCACGCAGTATCTCCTTGTTATGTTCCAACAACTGCCTCTTTATCTATGTACAGTTTCCTCATGAGCACAATTAAGTGTTCTGGAATTCCTATTCTTCACAATGTTATCCATAATTTGTTATGATCCACACAGTCAAATGCCTTTGCATAGTCAATAAAACACAGGTAAACATCTTTCAGGTATTCTCTTCTTCCAGCCAGGATCCATCTGAATTAGCAATGATATCCCTGGTTCCACATCCTATTCCAAAGCCGGCTGACAATTTCCTGTACATATACTGCCCCAGTCTCTTTTGAATGATCTTCAGCAAAATTTTACTTGTGTGTGATTTTATTGATATTGTTTGATAATTTCCTTACTCAGGAGGATCACCTTTCTTGGGAATAGGCATAAATATAGATCCCTTCCAGTCGGTTGGCCAGGTAGCTGTCTTCCAAATTTCTTGGCATAGACTAGTGAGTACTTTCAGTGCTGCATCCATTTGTTGAAACATCTCAGTTGGTATTCCATCAAGTCCTAAAAAAAAAAAAATCAAGTCCTAGAGCCTTGTTTTTCACCAATGTCTTCAGGGCAGCTTGGACTTCTTCCTTTACTACCATCAGCTCCTGCTCGTACGGTACCTCCTAAAATGGTTGAACGTCGACCAATTCTTTTTGGTATATAAAAAAAAAAATCCTTCCATTGTCTTTTGATGCTTCCTGAGTCATTTCGTATTTTCCCCCATAGAATCCTTCAATATTGGTACTCGAGTCGTGAATTTTTTCTTCAGTTCTTTCAGAGCGAGAAATTCAGAGTGTTTTCTTCCCTTTTGATTTTCCATCTCCAGGTCTTTGCACATGTCATTATAATGCTTTACTTTGTCTTCTTGAGCCATCCATTGAAATCTTCTCTTCAACTCTTTTACTTCATCATTTCTTCCTTTCACTTTAGCTACTCTGCCTTCAAGGGCAAGTTTCAGAGTCTCTTCTGATATCCACTTTGGTCTTTTCTTTCTTTCCTGTCTTTTTAAAGATCTCTTGCTTTCTTCATGTATGATGTCCTTGATGTCATTCCACAACTCTTCTGGTCTTTGGTCACTACTGTTCAACATGTCAAATCTATTCTTGAGATGGTCTCTAAATTCAGGTGGAATATACTCAAGGTCATACTTTGGCTCTTGTCAATTTGTTCCAATTTTCTTCAGTTTCAACTTGAACTTGCATATGAGCAGTTGATGGTCTGTTGCATATTTGGCACCTGGCCTTGCTCTGACTGATGATATTGAGCTTTTCCGTCGCCTCTTCCCACAGATGTAGTCGATTTGATTCCAGTGTATTCCATCTGGTGAGGTCCATGTGTTTAGTCACCATTTATGTTGGTGAAAAAAGGTATTTGTGATAAAGAAGTCATTGGTCTTGCAAATTCTATCATGTGATCTCCCGCATGGTTTCTATCACTAAGACCATATTTTCCAACTATTGATCCTTCTTCTTTGTTTCCAACTTTCGCATTCCAATCTTCATTAATTATCAGTGCATTCTGATTGCATGTTCAATCAATTTCAGACTGCAGAAGTTGGTAAAAACCTTCAGTTTCTTCATCTTTGGCCTTAGCGGTTGGTGCGTAAATTTGAATAACAGTTGTATTAACTGGCCTTTCAAGTAGGCGTATGGATTTTATCTTATCACTGACAGCATTGTACTTCAGCTTAGATCTTGAAATGTTCTTTTTGATGATGAATGCAATACCATTGCTCTTCAAGTTGTCATTCCCAGCATAGTAGACCATATGATTGTCCAGTTTGAAATGGCCAATACCAGTCCATTTCAGCTCACTAATGTCTAGGATATCAATGTTTATGCATTCCATTTCATTTTTGATGACTTCCAATTTTCCTAGATTCATACTTTGTACATTCCATGCTCCAATTACTAATGGATGTTTGCAGCTCTTTCTTCTCATTTTGAGTCACTCATGGATGACCCTGCTGGTATTTGAATACCAGTGGCATAGCTTCCAGCATCACAGCAACACACAGACTGACAGACACCTGGGGGCCACTGATGTTGGACTTGGCCAAATGACTTCCTTTGGCCAAGGAAGTGGGGGAAGAAGTGATGGTGTACCTGTTCTAAATCTAGGGTTTAAGAGGCATCACACGTTTCCACTTGTTCCTCTTGCATGTCTGCCATCACCATGACAGTAACCTACCTTTATTTGCCCACTGAATCAAAAGAGATGAGAAATATATGGCATCAAGCTTTATCGGAATCTTGAAGCCAAGCCCAGCTGATTCCAGACTTAATCAGCCAAATCTTTGCCAGTCTGAAGATGTGGGAAACCCACTGGTTTCTGGAAGAAACTAGAAAACAAACATGTTTATTTAGAATTTTTCAGATAAGTGCTGTGAGTTGTGGGTTTTAATGCTGACCTTGTCTCCAAAACTCTCCAGTAAACTTTCAAAATTTACATTTTGTGTGTGTGTGATTAGAAACCTTGTCAGGGCTGGTGACAGCCAGTTTGCACATAGGTTGGACTAGAGTTTCAACAGATGTAGCCCATCTCACTGAATTATGATTGTAATATATAATTTAAAATTTCTGAGTGATTATTGAAAATTCTTATTCCTTTTGGAAAAATACTACTCTTTCACTGATTTTCATAATTGTACAGATGGGAAAAATATTAGACAATTAGATATGATGACAATAGGGCAGAATTACTATATTTAGCATCTTCCCTTTTGCCTCTGCAGAATACTCACTAAATATAAAAATCCAGTATTTCAAGTGCTAAAGCCTCTTCTCATGTTTCAGGTTGGATATGAGTAGAGGCAGAAGGAGGACAGAAATGACTGAGGAAGGAGGAAGCTGAGTGAATTATCTACCAACTGTGACTATTTTTCCTTAATGTCACTGCTGACACAACATTTTGGGATAAGGAAAGGTATAACTAAAGGAATGAAGAAGAGGACAGTGAAAATAATGAGAGAGAGGAGATTGAGGCATGAAGGGTGTTACAGGCAAATTTATACAGAGTTTGGCACATGATGGGAACTCTACCAGTATTTCATGTTTGCAGTAGGTTGGTTACATGGTGCTTCCCCAAAAAGATATGTTCCCTGGAACCTGCAAATGTGACCTTATTTGGAAAAAGCGTCTTTGCAGGTGAAATTAAGTTAAGGAGCTCAAGAGGAGATCGCCCTGAATCATCGAGTGGCCACTAGATTCAATGGCAAGCATCCTGATATGAAGAAGAGATGACACAGACAGAAGAAAACACACAGGGGAGAAGGCAGGGATTAGAGTTATGAGGTCACAAGCAAGGAATGCCTGTAGCCACCAGAAGCTGGAAGAGGCAAGGAAGGATCTCCCCCTAGAGCCTTTGGAGGGACTGTGACCCTGTCGACACCTTGATTTCAGACTTCTGGCCTCCAGAGCTGTGAAAGAATAAATGTATGTTGTCTTACTCTTCAGAAAGGGATTGGACTGGACTATGGGATACAAAATGATTCTGGTGAAGAGTGAGCTTCTCATATCAAGTAGATACACAAGACTATGTTAGCATCTCCTGCCTGGAGGGGAGATGAGAGGGCAGAGGGGGTCAGAAGCTGGCCGAATGGACATGAAAATAGAGAGTGGAGGTAAGGAGTGTGCTGTCTCATTAGGGGGAGAGAAATTAGGAGCATATAAAAAGAGAAATTAGGAGTATACAGCAAGGTGTATATAAATTTTTGTATGAGAGACTGACTCGATTTGTAAACTTTCACTTAAAGCACAATGAAAATTAAAAATGAAAAAAAATGTATGTTGTCTTAAGCCACCATGTTTGTGGTAATTTGTTATAGCAGTAATAGGAAACTAATACACTGCTATTATTTAAAACTAGTCAAAATAGAGAGTAGTGTGGGAAACTCACCATCTCCTTAATCTTAGATGGGCATCTTTAATTCACCCTCCATTGACTCACTGAGAGGAGATAAATCTAGATGGCCCCAGGGGTTCATACCCTCCACTGCCCCCTCCCTGCCCCTCTCTCACTCCCCTTTTGGAGTTTAGCAAAAGGCTGGTTCAGCAACTTAGTTCTGTGAAAGAACAGACTGACCCCAGAGGCTGAGCTCCAGAGACTCCCTTTCTACCAAAGGAATTTTCTCCACCAGGAAGCTCTATTGTTACATAGTCACCGAGCTGTTCCCTGCCCTCTTTCTCTATAAATATTTCAAGCATTGTGGGGTAGAAGTCTCTCTTTAGTAGAACTCTTTCTGTGCAGCTTTTATTCCACCTAACCCAGCCTCACTCTTCTTACCTGTAGAATCATGAGAAAAGTGGAGGAGAAAAGAATTTGAAAAGGAAGAGTCAAACACAGCAGATAGAAACATCTTCAGTCATACAAGCGGAGAGCTTGGGGTGTCATTTATGCTCTGTTATATTTTTGCTTCTGTTTTTCCCCTTTAAACTATAAGGTGCAGGAAGCAACATGGCACCCTAGACTGTCACACCATGCTGTCCTTCTGTAGCAAAGACCCAAAAAACTAAGTTAAACAGATACAAATGTCAATCTTGCAACCCTAAGCATCAAATGAAGGGATAATGAGCTAGATAAAATACCAAATGGAAGAAGAAACTGAGAGAAAAAGGGAACGAGAAGAGATATGGAGCGGAGGTCCCCTGCCAAATTAGACGGCACAGCGTCACCATCTTGAAGCGTAGCCAGCAATGGCCCTGGACAAGGAGTATGGGAAGGCAACTTCATGGAGCTCCCAACAGGAGACAGAACACTCAGGAACCAGAGAAACATGCTTTTCCACTTCTCGCCCTTCTGGCCCCTGCTATGCTGCCACAGCCAGAGAAATTCCAGCCTGGTGCTGCCCCAGATCTGCCCTGCCCCCACCCGACAGCTCCTGCTGTGATGCCATTTTTTTCCTTTTCTCTCTTTTATTTCTCCTTCCCACCTAGCCCTGTATGTCACCTCCACCAATTCCCACCGAACCCTGCCATGATACCATGGCTAGAGAACTACTAGACTGCCACCACCCCAGGTCTGCCTGCCCCAACCCACCAGGTCCCACCACGATGCCATTTTTTTTCTCTTTCTCCCTACCACCTAGCCCCTTACACCACCTCTACCCCTTCCTACCGACCCCTGCCATGAGAGCCACCAGCCTGCTGCCACTCTGGGTCTACCACAACCCCACCTGCTCCTGCTACCTCCCCCCTTCTCACTAACTCCTGCTGTGCCACCACAGCTAGACAGCCACAGGCATGCCAGCGCACCACTGCCCCAGGTTTGCACTGCCCTCAACCACCAGCTCCTGACATTTTTCCCTTTTCTTTATTTTTTTGTACTTTTTCCTTTTTTCCCTTTCTCCCTTCCACCTACCCCCCCATCCTGCCAGCCCCTGCTAGAGGCCCATCAGCCCACCACCACCTCGGTTCTGCCCCACCCCCAAACACTGCCTCCAGTGGTGCTGCTGTATTTTTTCTTCTTCATTGTTTTTCTTCTCTTCTCTCTTTTCTTTCTCCTTCCCACCTAGCCCCAAACACCACCTCCCCTCCCCCTCCACCTGTCTCTGGGTCCAACCCACCCCCATTCATTAGCACCCCCCATGTCACCATTATTTTCTCTTTTTCTTTTTTTTCTTTCTTCTAATTCTTTCTTCCTCCCATTTACCCCTGAATGCCACCCTACCCCACCTTCTCACTGGGCCCCTCCATGCTGCTGTACCTAGAGAGCCGCCAGCCCATCATTGTCCCGGGTACACCCTGCCCACACCACTGGCTGCCACTGCACTGCCATTTTTTTCTTTCTCTGTCTTTTTTCTTTTTCTTTTCTTTCTCCCTCCCACCCAGTCCTATACATCATCTTCTCTTTCTTCCCACCAGAAAGGTCCACCCTGTCCCCACCTGTCACAGTGCACCACATATATTTGTTTTTCTTTCCTCCTTGCTTTCTCCTTCCCACCTATCTCCATATGCCAACTCCCCCAGTTCCCACCAGTCCCCACCATGCCACCATGGCTAGAGAGCCACGAGTCCACCACTACCCCAGGTCCACCCTATCCCCACTTGCCAGCTCCAACTATGTCATTGTTTTTTTTTTTTTTTTCTTGCTCCCACTTAGCCCCATAAGTCACCTCTCCTCCCCTCCCTCCAGCTCCTAGGACCATCCTTCCCTCACTTGCCAGCCCCCACTGCACAGTTATTTTTTCTCCTTTTTTCTCAGTTTTCCTTTCTCTTTCCCACATAGCCCTGTACTCCACCTCTATGCCTTCCCACCAGCTTGCACCATGCCACCACAGACAGAGTGCCACTGAAGCACCAGCCTACTGCTGCCCTGGGTCCACCCCACCCCTGCTTGCCTCCACCATGAGGCCATTTATTATTTTTTTCTTTTTCATTCTTTTTTTTTTCTTTCACCCTCCCACATAACCCCATATGCCACTTCTCCCCCTTCCAGCAGGGCCCCAAGTCTGCCCCGTTGCCACACACTGACTACCACCATGACGCTCCCCCCTTTTTTTCTTTCTCTCTCTTTCATTTCTCCCTCTGGCCCTCTGCTACCCCACCACAGCTAGAGCAGAACTGGTGCTGAGACCCACTGCTGCACTGGGCCTGCACAGCACCTACCCCCCACCATTGGACCAGCTGCTGAATGGTGGGAAGTGAGCCCATACCACTCATCTGACACTGCTGCCCACCCAGTGAGGGGCTGTGAATGCTCTCACACAGATGAACCAAAATCAGGAGGCATACAATGCCCCCCCCAGGTCTGCCCTCAGCCATCTTGCCAAACCAGTGTGCAACAACGAAGGCTTGCCCTGCCTCCTGTAACCCTGCCCACTCAGGCAAGGCGGTGAGAGCTATCATACACGCAAATGAGCAAGCGGCAAAACACACCCAGTCACCAGCCCTGTCAATGAAAGGATCAAACACAAATCGATAAACAGCAAAAATAATACAAAATGTCTCAGAGACAGCAGAAAATATCAAAACATATTTAAAAAGGCAGGACAAGAAGGTTCCAGACAATCACCAAAATAAAGACTCAGATAACTTTCCAGTAGAAGAAAAGGCAGTGGAACTATCTCATACAGAATTCAAAGGACTAATATTTAGGGCTTTCCAAAAGATTAGGAAAGACATCAAGGAATACACACAAACAAAAGCAAAGAAAAAATAGAATCATGGGAAACACGGGAAAAAAGAAAAAGAAAGAAAACAGCCAAAATCAAGGAAAACACAGACAAAGCAATATAAGCATTCAGAAAATAATAGAAGAAAACATAAAAACATATAAAAAATCAGAAATCATACAAACACAGCCACTAGAAATCCAAAAGATAACAAAATTTCAGAAATGGACAGTGCAATAGAAGGTTTTAGGAGCAAATTTGAAACAAAGAAAGACAGAATAGCAAGATTAAAGACAAATCCATGGATCCCACTTTTTTGAGGAAAATTCAGAAAAAATAATGAATAAAAAATTTTAAAAACTAAGAATTATGTGGGACACTATCATGAAGAAAACTTGTGCGTGATCAGAGTTCCAGAATAAGGCAAGAAAATGGAACACACAGAAAAGATTGTTGAAGATTTAGTGGCAGAACACATCCCAAATATCATGCAAGACGAAAAGTTGACCATCTAAGCTCAACAAATCCATATAGGATAGACTCCAAAAGTAATTCACCAAAAAAAAAAAAAAAAATCACACTTGCTAAAACCAGAGACAAAGAAAGAATTCTGAGAGCAGCTCAGGAAAAACACAAAGTCAATTACAAAGGGGAAACAACAAGACAAAACTCTGATTAGTCAGCAGAAACTGTGTAGGCAAGAAGGCATTGGGATGACATATATAAAACCTTGAAAGAAAAATAATGTCCACCAAGAATAGTATATCCTGTAAAACTCTCTCAAATAAGATGACAAAATTAGGACACTTCCAGATGAACAGAAATGAAGGGAATTTGTAAAAACCAAACTAAACTTACAAGAAATATTAAAGGGAGTCTTTTGGTTAAAGAACCAACAACAGCAGACAATAACTTGAATCTAGGACAGAGGACAGCATAAGCCAGATACCAACCTAGGTAATGGACTCTCAATAATAAAACAAAGCTAAAAGATTAAAACAGGGAAACAGAGATATCTATCTGTAAATGATGATAACATCAAAACAATAAAAGGGGGAATAAACGGTATAGGTATAGAACTCTCAAATAGAGAGGAAGTCAAGGCAATATCAAGTAATAAAAGACTAGTTCAAACTTAAGAAGATGAGGGTAAATTTCAAGGTAATCACAAAGAATATTAACAAACCCACTCATAAAGTTTCAGTAAACACAAAATCTATAACAAAAGAAAATCCACATACAAAAGGAACACAGCACAGGAGATAAGAGGAACAAAGAAAATGTCTGCACGACAAACAAAGCACAACAATATGACAGCAATAAACTCAGAACTATTAATAATTACACTGGCTTAAATGCACCTGTAAAGAGGCAGAATGGATTAAAAAAAAAAAAGCCACAGCCCATCAATATGCTGTCTACAAGGCACACTTTAGACAAAAAGACATAAATATATCAAAAATCAAAAGATGGAGAAAATATAACATTCAAACAATAACCAAAAAAAGGCAGGAGTGGCAATACTAATCTCAGATAAAATAAACTTTGAAGGCAAAATCCACCATAAAAGACAAGGAAGGACAGGATATAACGATTAAAGGGATAATCCACCAAAAAGATATAACCTTAATAAATATCCATATACCCAATGACAGGGCTCCAAAATACATAAAACAAACTCTAACAACACTAACATGAGAAATTGAGAGTTCCACAATAATAGTAGGAGACTTCAACACATCACTATGGGTAAAGAACACATCTAGAAACTCAACCAAGATACAGAAGATTTAAAGGCCAAAATCAACCAACTTGACCTCATAAACATATATGGAACACTCCACTCAACATCAGAAAAGTACACATTCTTTTCCAATGCACATGGAACACTGTCCAGAATACACCACATTTTAGGCCACAAAGCAATCTTCAATAAAATCCAAAATATTGTAATAATACAAAGCATTCTCTCTGATCGAATGCTGTAACAGTAGAAATCAAGAAGAGAAAGAATGACGAAAAAAATCAAATACATGGAAACTGAATAACATTTGCTTAAAAACAACTGGGTAATAGAAGAAATCAAAGAGCGTGTCACGGATTGAATTGTGTTCACCAAAAAATACGTGTATCAATTTGGCTAGGCCATGATTCCCAGTATTGTGTCATTGTCCACCATTTTGTCATTTGATGTGATTTTTCTAAGTGTTGTAAATCCTACTTCCTGATGTTAATGAGGTGGGATAGGTGGCAGTTATGTTAATGAGACAGGATTCAATCTACAAGATTGGATTGTGTCTTGAGGCAATCTCTTCTGAGATATAAAAGAGAGAAGTGAGTAGAGAGACAGGGGGCCTTATATCACAAGAAGGCAGCGCTGGGAGCAGAGCACAACCTTTGGACCTGGGGTTCCTGCACAGAGAAGCTCCTAGTCCAGGGGAAGATTGATGACAAACACCTTCCTCCAGAGTCGACAGAGAAAGCCTCCCCCTGGGGCTGACGCCCTGAATTTGGACTTCTAGCCTACTAGACTATGAGAGAGTAAAATTCTGTTTGTTAAAGCCATACTCTTGTGGTATTTTTGTTGCAGCAGCACTAGATGACTAAGACAGAGGGAGTCAAAAAAAAACTCCTAGAATCAAATGAGAATGAAAACACATCATATCAAAACATTTGGGACACAGCAAGACAGTGCTCAGAGGTCAATGTATAGCAATACACACATCAAAGAAAGAACATACTAAAACCCAAATTTTAACCCTGTAATTAGAACAAATTGAAAGAGAACAGTAAAAGAAGCCCACAGGCATCAAAGAAAGAAAATAATAACGATCAGAGTAGAAACAAATGAAACAGAGAACAGAAAAAATCAACAAGACCAAAGTTGAGTCTTTGAAAAGATCAACAAAATTGACAAAACACAGGCCAAATTGACAAAGGAAAAATAGGAGAGGAAACAAATAACCCAAATAAGAAATGAAATGGGGACATTACAACAGACACAACTGAAATAAAAAAGCCTCATAACAGAATACTATGAAAAATTGCACTCCAACAAATTTGAGAACATAGAGAAATGGACAAATTTCTAGAAACATACTACATAACTAACAACAAAAAACTGAGATAGAAAATCTGAACAGACCCATAACAAGAGAAGAGATTGAAGAGATAACAAAAAAAAAAGTTATGAAAAACTGCACCAGGTTTGTGGGGGACAAAGACAACATTCCAATGCTCCGGGTGCTTCTTTCAGAATGTCGTAAAGCATTTGGATTTACAGGAATCAGACTTGTACAAACATGTGATAAACAATCTGCTAACTTAATTTTGCTTTTTTTCTCAGAATACTTATACATGTGTTGGCTTGGAGTTGTTCTGAAAGTCCTGTTTCTGGTGTTACATAATGAAGCATGAGTGTCAGAAAAGGCATTGAGAGTCACAGAACCTGGACCGAAATGGTAGCACCAACAAGCAAGTGAGCTTATCAACATAAAAAACATAGGTGCTTTCCCCTCGGCTTTTATTATTGGCTTCCTCTGAACTGCTCCATCAATAACTAAAAGCCATCACATTCGTGCAACCATGGTAGTTCTTAGCACATTATCAGCACTTACAAAAAGCCCAGCAGACAGGCAGGCCACAGTGAGGCCAGAGACTGAGTTAGAAATAAACCAGGAAAACGCCAGCACACAGCCTCACTTGATCTTTATGGCATTAGTCCTAAGACCAGAACCAAGGGAGAAAACATAAACCAGGCAAAAAGCAACCCAGTTGAAAATATTCTTGGAAAGTCATCTGGATATTTAATTGATTCCCAAGACCACTTGGCTACCAAAAGGAAAAAGGAAGAAACATAAATACTAGAGACAGAAGACCACGCTTTTTCAGCTGGCTTGTAAGACAAGCTAAATGCGAGATCATAAACAAGTGGCTCTGCTTTGGGGATCTCTGTTTCCTTGTTGATCTGAGGAAAACTGATTGGATTGTTCCCAAGGCCCCTTCCAGCTATGGAAATTCAATAGTACTCCAGTAGAAACTAAAAGAGAGAAAACTAAAAAAATCTAGACGAGAAGGATGAGCGAAAGAAAGAAGGGAAAAACGAAGTGAAGGAGGGGAGGAAGAGAGAATGTTCCTCTTAAGTTTTTTAGAGTGAACACGTATTACTCTCATAAATATTTTAGTTATAACATGTAGTTTGCCATGTTCTCTAAACCCCAAGGTTTATTATTGATCCCATTATCTCAGACCCAAATCCAGTGCCTTCTAACCCAACTCCCACTGACAAAATGTGACTGGTGAAGTGGAGAAGAACCCAGGAGTTTCTCGTGGAAGTGGACTTTTTATTCAAAGAAAACCAGCTGAGTCATGCTACACAGTATTCCTGATGAATGCGTGCAGTGGTGTTTATCTAATCTGTGTTATCTTTGGGTTTGACTGCACCTGGACCTTTAGCCCCAGCTATATTTGGTCTTCAGCTCATAAAAGACTCGTTCTGTTACCTGTAGGTTTCATGTTATTCTCCCAGGTGGCATGTTACTATATAGTGAAGTCTTCCCCATGAGAAAATTCCCAACTGCTCAGAAAAGACAATAAAATGTGTCTTTGTTTAAAACTTCTAAAATATCTGTGCTGTCTGTGAACACAGTGTTATTGAAGCACATACAGAGGGCACAGGCACTCTTTTATTCCTCACATGAGCAAGCACTAACGTAGATATAAAAGAACTCTGGACTTGACACATTACTTGGCTTCAGGAAGGGATGCCAATATAGCCCCATTGGGTAAGTTTGAAATAGACCCATCATATTCCCTGCAAACAGAAGCTCCTATTCGATGACAATTTTTTCATGCAGCTGACAAATCCCCAAATGCATGTGTGCTCAATTTACCACGCACAATTTAAAATATGTATATATATATATGGAGAGAGAGAGTCTCTCAATAAATACATTCTAATTATTATGTCAGAAACTGCAAAAGATACTAAGTAAAACAAGGCACAATTTCCATAGTCAAGAAAGGTACTAACTGGTTAAAGAGATCACTTTCCTGTATGAAGCATTAATAAAAATAATAGTTAATGTTTACTGACTATTCACTCTGTACCATCCACTGTTGAATGAACTTTATGTGTATTAAGTTATTTAATTCACACAACAACCCTACAAAGTAAGCGCCATCATTAAATCCATCTTATAAATAAGGAAAACGAAGCATAGAGAAATAAAGTAAATCACATAGCACATAAGGGGCAGAGTCAGGATTCTAGTAGCTAATGTATGGATGTACATTAGCCACTATACTACCCTGCCTCGAGACAATACAAGAAAACAGTATAGGCAAACACAAGGAAACAGTATATGCAAACACAAGGCAGCCAATGATTAATTGCCAAATGAGTGGTGCAAACAATATATTCCTGAGAAGAATCAAACATATGATGAGTCCCTGCTGCACGCCAGGCTTTGTGCAATCCACAGCCAAGAAGCTGGATATCCATGCCTTATGCTGTGGGTTTTACACCAATGGTTTGATTGCCACCTACTTTATGTGGAGCCTCAATGCCTTGCTTCATAAAATAAATCCCATGTGGGTCAATTACCAGGGATCTAAAATTTAGGTCACTGCTCATTAACACTAGAGAGATTTTATCAAAAATATTCTCTTAAAGGTTTCTGAGGCTCAAAAGGAGGGGGGGAAAGAATCCATTCAAAGCACAGTCCTCTACTTAGTTCCACCGTGAACTATCTGTACAATACTTTATCCTAGAGCAGTAATCACATGGAGGTTTATGCCACAGAAATCCATCGAGCTCTACAGCCTGCACGGTAAGCCCTCGACATCATTTTCTTCTGTCATGTTCAATGCAGATCTACCGTTTATTATTCAAAGCCAAGTATTTGGCCTAACTTCCTACTACATCCCATCTTGATATCATCCTTAAGAGCAAAGCAAGGAGTGAAGACATGCAGCAAGCATTAGTCCTGAATACCCCACAGTATTGGAATTGCAATTATTTAAACACATTCATTTCTCCAATTTCAAATAGGGTATATAGGGAAATGAAAGTTTTAATTCACTTGGAGAGCCAAATTAGCTTTGGAGATAGGAACTAAAGGTCTGTGTAAATTTCACTAGTCTGCCCTAATCCCCCAGGCTACTCAGGTAGGAAAAAAAAAAAAAAAACTCAGGCAGATCATTCAATAAATCAATCAGCAGTTAGTTTTGCTGGCCCCACAAAAGTGAACAGTGGTCCTGTCCTGGCCTAATTAGTGAATAACATACTACGAGACTGACACAATTCCCAGGGGCTACCATCTCCTCACAACACTTCCAGCAAACTCCATTAACCAAGACGGCCCTACACACTCCTCACAACACTTCCAGCAAACTCCATTAACCAAGACGGCCCTACACACTCCTCACAACACTTCCAGCAAACTCCATTAACCAAGACGGCCCTACACACTTTCCTCTAGTGGCTAAGCCCACTCTCCATCCTTCATGGACCAGGTCAAGACCCAGCTGATACTTGAAGAGGTCTGTGATGGTTAAGGTTGTGTGAACTAGACTGGGCCATGATTCTCAGTGGTTTGGCAGTGGTATGATGTGTTCACTTCCATGATGAGATGTGATATAATGTGATATAATGTGATCACCTCCATGATGGGATCTGCTGTGAGTAGCCAATCAGTAGAAAGGGACTTTCTTTGGGCATGTGGCCTGCATCAAATATAAGTGGACATTCTGACAAGGCTCATGGGCTTTTGCTTGCTCTGGATCCTGCAGCTGGCTCCTGCTCATCTGACCCGTGATTCTTGGAAGTTGAGCTAGTAGTTTTCCTGCAGTCTTGCCTGCCAATCTCAGGATTTGTCAATCTTCACAGCCTGTGAGCAACAGCCCTGCTCTCTGACCTGCTGATCTTGGGTTCACCAGCCCCTGTGTGTACATGAATCAGGAGAAGCCTCTATCTTGACCCATAGACTTGGGAAATTCCAGCCTCTATAACCATGTGAACCATTTCTTCGATATAAATCTCTATATGTACATATATTTATACATTTCACTGGTTTTGCTTCTCTAGAGAGCCCAGCCTAAGACAGGTTCCATGACTGTCCCACTTCAGGGGACTCTCTCTACTCTTGTACTCTGGGATATTTATGTTCTGTACTTCTTACCTTGCTTCTGAGCACTGTGGTTCCTGTCTTCTATGCTGCTTTATATTTCCATGTGTATAATTTATTTCCTAACTAGACACAGGGACAGTGTGAGGTGACAGAAGTATACTGTAGCGTGAAGAGAATGGGTTTTGAAGAGACACGAAGACCTGAGCTCAAATCTCAACCTCACAAATGAACACATTTCCTAACCTAGATCAGCACCAGTTTTCTCTTCTATGAATAGACTATGAAAAGCTTTTGTAGGGAAAAAATAAGAAATAAATATACAGTACCTTGTGTAATATCTCCCCACAACACAAGCAGGTATACATCCATGAACACAAACTCATGTACATCATAACAAGAAAATATATGTGTATATATACCCATGATAAGCACAAGATGTTTTTCTCTAAGCTCCATTTCATTCTTGAGCTCACCTAAAATTCAAGCCCAATGCCCTGTCACTCAAGGTACGTAGGATGTACTCAAATACCTATTCATAAAGTAGGTACTCATTACTTCATAACATTAATAAGCAGAACTTATTAAGGGTGTGGTTTGTATTAGACTCTCCGTGGTACACTCAAAGGATTTCATTATAACACAGTGCTACATCTCCCAAGAAGGGATGATCTCAAGGCTCTGGTGTGCTTCAGAGGCTCCCAGGGGATTTGCTGGGGTAAACTGGCAAACACAGCATTCTCCACATCTGTTATAAGTGGATGATTGCATAGTGAACACTGTAAAAATACTTTAAACTTTCACAAATCGAGCATCCTTTCTGTTTTATTTATTTTTGTAGTTGCTTCCCTAGAACAGAGAAATTAAATAGAAGTTTAAAAACATCAGACCCAAGAAATAACAGAAGAATCCAGGTGAGAATTTGTCCAAGGAAAAAAGGAAGCAAAAACAATATCTTGAGAATGAGCAGAATTTTTAAATCGAGGTCAGGGTAAGAGTTAGGATGACTTTAATTTGAAGTGACAGAAACTCAACTTGAACCAAAAAAAGGGAGAAAAACATAGGAACTTTTTATAAAAACAATTCTCAGTATTCTCATGAAACCCAAGGTCTCTGAAGCAGCTTGAATCAGTTATTTGAATGCCAGCGGTTCTCTATCCTTCATACCTCATTGCTGCAATTCCCTGCATATCTGTTTTACCTCTCTCTCCCTCCCTATCTCCCTCTGTCTCTCTCCCAATTGCCTTTTCTGCTTCTCTTATCCATATGTCAGTAAACATGGCAACAAGCAATTCTGAGCAACTCTGAAGCAGCATATCCTATAGTTATTAGACAGTCTTTGAATATCTTAGGCCAAGGGGCTTATTGGTCCATTTTGGTCATGTGCCCAAATCTAGAGGCATGAACTGTAGCCAAGGAGACAAAGGCACATTGTACAAAATGGCTGCCCCAGGAGAACCACCAAGGTGGGGATGGATCAGAAAAAAGGAAGAGGGTACATAAGCAGGAGAAACAAGTATCAGTGTAGCAGATTCAGCCTTGGGAGTTCTCACACTCATACAGGAGGCCCTGCTGGTAGTTCCTTGTCTGTGACAGGTTGCAATGAAGCAGAATGTAAAATGCCTTCAACCATGAATATGTACATTTCAGAAACCTTAAGCTGTGTATGGAGAGACCTTTGCCCAAGCAAGTATATTCAGAGCTAAGGCACAGTGAAGAAGTCCTGACTCTATAGAAGAACAAATATTAAATAATTGATTAAAACTTAGTAATAGGTGCTTAAATTTATGGGAGTACAACAAAATATTTGGCAGTCATTAGGATCATTTTTCTAAAGGATTTGGAATGATCTACAACAATGCTTACAATAAAATGTTCAGTGAAAGAGCAAGACATAGAATTTATACAGCATAATCCAAACAATAATAGTTATATCTGGGTTCCAGGATTCTGGTAAATTGTATTTTCTTCTTTATATCCTTTTTTTTAATCATATTTTCTATATTATTTTCACAGATATCTATCATCTATCTATATAATTTTATACTCAGAAAATTAAGGGTTAAGAGGTTCATTAAAGGACTCATTAAAGGTTTAGACATGAGTCACTAAAAGGTGGGTGGCATCATATGCACCTAGGGTTTTAGGAATCAATAGTCCTATTGCTCTTTTTCATAGTTTCCATGGTGTCATCAGTGACCATCAGCCTGTGGTTAACACAGAGAAGCTTTGCTGAAAAATGTGCTGTCGTTGGGGGTGAAGATAAGACGGAGGGAGAAAAGGAAGTCTAGAAGCAAGTCAACCACTCCACCCCAAGTGCCAGCCTAAGACTTTTGCATTTCACAGGTACACTCAACCCTAGGTTACCACATGGACTTTCTCGGCTCAACAACGCTTATGTATCAATCCCACATGAACTCTATGCTCACCATTTTCCTGTTGAAACCCCCCCCAAAAAACAACAAAAAAAAGTTTAATTCAGCTGCTTTCCTTTTCTTAGGTGTCATTACAGCTCTGTCCTGCTAGCACCTGATGACAGAACCACAAGAAGAGAGCCCATCAGTAGTAAAGACAAAGGGCAGGACCAGGCTCCAGCCACGTTTAACCCGTAACCAGTTGCCACTGAGTCAGTTCTGACCACTGGTGACCCCACGTGTGTCAGAGTGGAATTGGACCCCACAGGGTTTGCAATGGCTGACCTTTTGAAAGTAGCTCATCAGGACTTTCTTTGGCTGCACCTCTGGGTGGACTCAAACCTCCAACATTTTAGTTAGCAGCCAAGCACAAGAATCATTTGCACCACCCAGGGACTCTGCCAGGCAGGCTTAGTGGACGTTTATAACTGGCCTTAAAATGTCTTAACCTTACACTTACTAAGCATCACACACTTCCCTATGGTCTAATATAACACTTAGATTGGCAGTATCAGCTTCAATTTTAACAAGAAAAAAAAAAAAAAGAGCTTACAAATTTCGTGAGTCTATAAAATTCAAGGGAACTCTCCAAATTTATAATTCCAGTTAGTGTTAGTAATCATCAAGTCATGCACCCTGACAGAGAAGGGAACATTTAAATGGTGCAGACTCTTCGTGTTTACCAAGATGGACATTCTGGCGAGCTTTGTCTTCCCCAATCTTTGAAACTTGAGAGCATTTGAGTGCCAGGTCAATTACACTCTTCCCTGGGTGGCTAAAGCAGTTCTGAAAAATATTGTCACTGTGTCAGATCAAGTGCAGAGGAGCAGAAATATGACTTGGGAGTCTCAAAACGTATTAGGCAGCAGGTTAGGCAGAAATTAAATTCCATTTGCTGGGATTCCATATAGCATCCTCAGAGAGCAAAAATGTTCAATTCTCTTCATTGGTGCCAGATTTATCATCCAAAATGAAGATTAAATTAAGAAAAAATATCAAAGTTGATGTTCTAAATAGCTCTTTAAATTCAAGATTCTCAGCAATGTGCTTCAGCATCCTATCTGGCCTCCCCAGCTTCAGAGTCTCTCTTGAGCTAATCTGTCGAGCTCGTTGCTGTTGAGCCAATTTTTATAAGGCCGCTTTCATCATGTCAGCTCTTTCCTCAGAACACCATAATAGCTTCTCAATGCCCATGAATCAAGTCCGAATTCCTCTGTCCAGCTCCCAGAGGCCCCCCAAATCCAGGGAAATCTGCCAAACCTATGATGTCGCTGCTGCCCCAACAAACCTTCTCCACCCTACCTGGGATGGTGTCTCATTATCTTGAAGTCACACTGTGCCTTACCCCAGCATTGGGTCTTTCTTTGTGCTCGTCTCCCCACCACACACACACACACACACACACAGACACACACTCCAGCCATGGAAATAAACCTTCAATGCTTAGTCAAGTCCTATGTATCGTTAGACCTTCCTTGACTTCTCCGGTTCATACTGGACTGCAACTCATGAGCCTGATGGTAGTTAATACTCACTGAGTATTCACTGCAGGCTGGGCTCTGTACATGGTATTTTACGAATACTATTTTATTTCATCTTCAGAAGAAGCCCATAAGATAGTCAACATTGCCTCATTTCATCATCAATGAGGAAAGTCAGATGATAAAGCAATTTCGTTCTTATAAAAGCATGAGCTCTATGGAACCAGCACCATGTCACTTCCCCCCTTGGCTGCCTAGTGACAGATGCCCAGTAAATATTTTGCTGCACTTACACAAAGTTACAAACTTAGTAAGTAGAAGAGTTGCAGTTCAAAACTGAATCTGTTTCCAAATGCTATGGTTGTATATAGACACTCAGACACAGACAGACAGTGGTACAGTGGGTGAAAACGGATCAAACACTGGCTGACGTCTCGATTTCACTCAGGGAAAAGCACTCCATGAATGCACTGAACAGTGTTGAAGCGAGGTGAATGGCCAGAAGAGTTTTATCACACCCGCCCTCACCAACAGTCTCCATCAGCCACACCAAATAAACACACAATAGAAGTAAAAGCACTGCACTAGCCCAGCAAATGCAGCTTCAGGGCAGGTCTCCCAGCCACCACCACCCCCTCTCCAACGACACTGCCACCCTCAAGTCCCTCCTACAGAGAAATTCTGCTTTTGCCACTGTAAAATGAACATAGCTAAGTCAGCTTAGTAACCCTTTTATACACACTTACACGGCTCCAACAGTTTGCTTTTGGCTACTAACCTAAAGGTTGGGAGTTTGAAGCCACCCATGGTGCCATGGAAGAAAGCGCTGGTCATCTGCTTCCACAAAGATCATAGTCAAGAAAAACCTATGGAGCAGTTCTACTCTGTAACACATAGAGCCACAGTCATGAACTGAATTGTGTCCCGCCAAAATATCTGTCAACTTGGCTAGGTCATGATTCTCAGTATTGTATGACTGTCTACCATTTTGTCATCTGATGTGTGTGTTATAAATTCTATTGCTATGATGTTAATGAGATGGATTAGCAGCAGTTATATTGATGAGATCTACAAAATTGGATAGTGTCTTAAGCCAATCTATTTTGAGAGATAAAAGAGAGAAGCGAGCAGAGAGATGAAGAGACCTCAGACCACCAAGAAGGTAGCACCAGGAGCACAGAGCATCCTTTGGGCCCAGGGTTCCTGCATGGAGAAGCTCCTAGTCCAAGGGAAGATTGATGGCAAGGACCTTCCTCCAGAGCCTGTAAAGAAAGCCTTCCCTTAGAGCCGATGGCCTGAATTTGGACTTCTAGCCTACTAGGCTGTGAGAGGATAAACTTCTGTTTGTTAAAGCCATCCACTTGTGGTATTTCTCTTACAACAGCACTAGATGACTAAGACAACCGGCATGAGTCAGAATCAACTTGACAGTAATGTGTCTGGTTTTCGTATGCACTTACATGCTTATTTACTCCCCAACATTCCCAAATGGATTTAAGCAATGAATATAATCTGCCCAGATTTAAAATCTCCAACAAATCATAGATGTAGCTGAATTTGTCTCTGATTTATAAAAACTGTAACAGATTCATATTAGGTGGGAGCTAGTTATTTTCATTTGCACTGACCAATAGTAACAACTGTGAATTACCATAGCTCTTTAATATTTGAGGGTGCTAGGTCTCCAGATGGCCTGGTGAAGGGGACAAATACTCATGTGGCTTTTGAATCATAACATCTTAATGTTCACAATGTGAAATTAAATTTAGAAAAATTAATGTCTTATGTGACTTTTTTATGTTACTGGGTTGCACAAAGAGTTAAGTGCTGACTACTAGCCAAAAGGTTGGTGGCTCAAATCCATCCAGACACCCGGTGATCTGCTTCCAAAAGGCCACTGCCTTGAATAAATATCCTGTGGAGTAGTACTAGTCTGCAAACATGGAGTTGCCATGAGTTGTAATAGACTCGATAGCAGCTAACAACAACATGACTTCTGTAACCAAGGAATAAATCAAAGTCGTATGCTTAGCTCAGGGAAGTATTGACTAAATCTAGAGCCGTATATTTTAATTTAACATGTTCGTGATGCTTGTGGGATCCAAGAATATTTTCTCTGGCTCTTTGGTTCATAGTGCTGACCCTAATAAAGAAAAATGTTCTTATTAAAATAACAAACCTTGTTAAAGCAAGTTTAATTAGTATTCATGAATTTGCGAATTATACAGCCTTGATTTAATTTTCAGCCGTAGATGAGAGTGTTTTGTAAAACATTTATTTAATGTTCATTGAGCCCCTATCAATTAAATTCAGTACAGTGAGACATGAAACAACATTTAAGGTTTAGGAGGGTGGCGACCATAATTCACTCACTGATAAGGCTTTAAGGAAGCTAAAAACTATGAGAGGCATTCAGCTGAAGAAGGAGGGAATACCTCCCTGCCCACCTAATACACAAGAGTAAAGTCAGGGTTCCTCTGAGTTTATGTTTCAATAGTTTAGATACTGACTTCAGTCACTTTAAATATTGAAAGGCTCCCTCACTCTGTTTTTGTTTTTTTACTTTGTTTGTCTGAAATCCTCTATTTACCTCTCTCCCCACTAGACTATGTGCTGAGAGCCAAGATGATGTTTTACTCACCCTTGTATCTTCTAATCCCCAGCACTGTGCTGCCAATTGCCATGGCTTCAACAATTATTGTTGTTGTTAGTTGCCATCAAGTCAGCTTTGACTCATGGCAACCTTACGTCTAACACAACAAAATATTGCCAGGTTCTGTGCCATCTTCATGATCGTTGGTATGTTTGAGTCCATTGTTGCAGGTTACTGTGTCCGTTCATCTCGTCAAGGGTTTCCCTCATTTTTGCTAACCCTTTATTTTACCAACCATTATGTCCTTTTCTACCAATTGGTCTGTTCCTGATGACCTACATGTCGAAGGTAAGCAACTGGGAAACTCAATTTCTGAAAATGTGAAAATATGACAAAAATCTCATTTGATCAAATAATTGGGTCCTAATTTTTTTTCAATCTGTACTAGGCACTGTACTAGATATTTTACACATATTAATCTTAATCTTTACAACAATCTTGCAAGTTAGGTTTTTTTTTTTTTACAGATGAGGAAACAGGCTTCAAAAAGTTGAAAAGCTGGCCAGGGTCACACACCAACCAGTGGTAAAGCTAGAACTCAGATTCAGAGATCTCTGACTTGTCTACACTGCGCTGCCTCCTTGAAGATATCAACCAATGACCCACAGCCCCTCACAGAGGTCAACACAGCCCTTCTTCTTCATGTCCCAATCAAGCCTGTGACCTCCAAAGCCATTTACAGTCCTTGTTCAAAAGAGCCGGTTACATTGTCTATTCTGTGTAAGCGCTCTTGCTCCCCAGGGTGCCAGTTAGAGGTCAGTTGCTACAACTTCAGCTGCCAAAGGTTTTAAAAAGGAAATGAAATGAGAGTGTAAATCTGGGAATCGCTGAGCCACATGGCCTCTACGGTACTCCATCAGTCAAGGCTCACGCAGAGTTGGTGGCCCGGACTTCAGAAGCTGTCGTTCATCTGGGGCTTTGCATTATTTCTTCTGGGAAAACCCACTGGCAGGCTCAAGGCATTATCAATTTCACCTTCTCCATATCCTAAACTCATAGCAAAAGCCTTACCGCCAAACTTCCTGTGGCAGAATAATTAAAAACTCCATGCCTAGACCATCTTTGCTTACAAATCAACAAACTACACTTTCAAAACAAAACAGTACTTATTCTTTCATGTGGAGGTATGCCATCCTATAATATTCCTAAAGAGATGTTGAGGTCTGAAAAAGAATCTTCTTTTTCCAAGATTTTTGCAGGGACATCAAGAGGGACGTTCCATCAGGGCTGGCCTAGTACTAATAATCACCTAATTCCATTCTCTCAGTCCCAACAGAGATCTCACGGACTTTTCTAACTTAGTAAGAAAAGCCACCAAAATCTCTTAGAAATCCATATGCCTACAGTGGAACATTTTAATTGATACCAGGCTACAAGGCTACCCAGGATAGGTTAAAATAACGAAAACAAACGTGAGAATCATTTCAAATCATCTCTCTCAACTTTTTGCAGGGTTCTAATGATTTATGCTTTATTCAAATAAAGAATGGCTCAGCACATATGCCTTAAAATTACACTTAATGTCTTAATTACTTATTTTCCCCCTCTCTTTGCACACAGCCATAAAAGAACTCAGAGAGCACAGTCTCTCTGTAATTCTTTTTAATATGAAATAAAAGGAATTGCAAGTGTTTGGGGTATAATTACATGTTCCAGTTCAGCGTTTAATATTGTGACCATATTTACTAATTGGGTCTCTCTAAGAATTTTCCCACGTTTTTCAATTTGTTTCCAGGATGCACAATCTTCAAACCACAGATGTCAGGGTCTAACAAGCCTAGGTTTGAGTTGCTAGAGCCACAGCTCTCCCGGCTGCGTTGACCTCTACGAAGTTGCTAAACCTGCTCGAATCTCGGTTTTTTCATTCATACAACGAGGACAATTAGACTAACTTGCTGTGAAGATAAAATGAGGTTCTATGAGTAAAATACCTCTCACAGTATCTGGTATATTCTAGTCTCAATAAATAGTATTTTCCCCTCCTGAAACCGCAGTGTAGTGGTTTATTCCTGCTTTCTGCTTCACTTGAACATGGCAGGTTTTTAATAAAGTGACACCAAGCAAAGGCATATTGATTCTCTCTTGGAAATCTTCATTTTATGAAAAATGATTTGGTGATGCATGCTTCTCACGTTCCTCTTCATGCAATAATCTAGATGGGAGATTTTCTCAGCAATAATCATGTCAAAGTATGAATGAATAACTGCGGTGATCCTGTTTGTTGACAGATTTAAATAAAATGTCACATGAATATAAAGTCACTTTTCATATCTCCTTGTGATTGATGCTACAGTGAGGAAAAGCTTTCATATAATACAAGGATGGGATGAGCACAAAGTTACTTTTAATTTCTTCCTTTCTCAAACAAAAGAAAGGCATGAATCAAAGTAGAAAACAAAAGTAAAAAGGAACTCTATGAGTCAATTTTTGATTGTCTATAGTTGCGTAACAGTATAGCTATGCTCAGAGAGGAATCTTGTCTTCAACTCTATTAGTAAAAAGGAATAACATGGTGAACTGAAAAGAAACTGGGATTTGGTCCTGTTTTTGCCATTAAATCACTCAATTATTTTGTAGAAGTTACTTACCCCCACCCCAGTTACTTACTCACCTATTAAAGAAGGGCAGGAGTCAGCCAACTACATCCCAAACCCAGACCACCATTAATTTTTTGTAAATAAAGCTTTACTGCAATATAATCATGCCCATTCATTGGTATTGTTTATGGCTACTATTTTATTACTACATCAGAGTTAAGTAGGTGCAACATAGACTTAAAAAGAGCCCTAGTGGTGCAATGCTTAAGCACTCAGCTGCTAACCGAAAGGTTGTCAGTTGAGACACACCTTCTGCTTTACGGGAGAGGTTTCACAGGAGAGAGATGTGGCAGTCTGCTGCCATAAAGATTACCAAACAAACCCAAAAAAAAAGCAAACCCTCTGCCGTGAAGTTGATTCCAACTCACAGCAATCCTGTAGGACAGGAGCCCTGGTGGCTCACTGGTTAATCACTCAGCTGCGAACCAAGAGGTCAGGGTTTGACTCCACCAGCTACTCTGAAGGAGAAAGATGTGGCAATCTGCTTCTATAAAGATTTACAGCCTTGGAAACCCCATAGGGGCAGTTCTACTCTGTCCTATAGGGTCTCTGTCTGTTGGAATCAACTCAATGGCAGCAGGTAACAAAGACTTTATGGCCCACGAAATCTAAAATATTTACTATCTGATCCTTTATAGAAAAACTTCGCTGATCCCCGAGCTAGAGGGCTGGGATTAGACTAGATTGGTGACTGTCAACCTTTTTTTAAATAAGGTTCACATTAAAATACTCGCTGCAATGGTTAATTTTATGGGTCAACTTGACTAGCCTATGGTTCCCAATCGTTTAGTCAAATACTAGTCTCGATGTTGCTATGAAGGTATTTACATATGATCAGCGTTTAAATCAACTGACATTAAACTAAGCAGTTTACCCTCCATAATGTGAGTGGACCTCATTCAATCAGTTGAAGGCCTTAAAGGAAAAACTGAGGTTTCCTGAGGAAGAAGGATTCTGTCAAAGTTTCCAGCCTGTTGCCTGACCAATGTGGGTTTTGACTTGTCAGCCCCCGTCATTGCATGAGCCAATTTCTTAAATCCCTTCCCTCTCCCTCTCTATATATATAAATACATATATATATGTATGAAACCAAACCTGTTGCCATCCAGTCGATTCCGACTCATAGTGACCCTATAGGGCAGAGTAGAACTGCCCCATAGAGTTTCCAAGGAGCACCTGGTGGATTCAAACTGCCGACCTTTTGGTTAGCAGCCACAGCTCTTAACCACTATGCCATCAGAGTTTCCTATATATACATATTTGTTGTCATTATTGAGTAGATTTTGACTCATCGTGACTTTATGTGCCCAGAGTAGAACTGCTCCAAGGGATTTTCAAGGTTGTGATCTTTCAGAAGCAGATCACCAGGTCCTTATCCTAAGGCACCTCTGGGTGGGTTTGAATCATCAGCCTTTTGATTAGGCGTCTAGTGCTCAACCATTTGTACCATCCAGGGATATATATATATATATATATATATATATATATATATATATATATATATAGACTAAACAATGAATTTACTGGCTCTGTTTCTCTAGAGAACCCTAAGACATGTTCTTATGGGAAAAATTCCGAGGTGTGTAGAAATCTCATCTCGCTAACTCTATTTCCACATCTTTCTCTCCCACTCACAAAATTCTGTTAGTACTCAGGTGTCATTATTATAGAAATATCTTTAAATCTACTCTTAATTATTTAAATGATATACAATAAAATGCACCCATTTTTAATTTATATACAGTTCAATGAGTTTGACAAACATACACATTCAAGTACCACATACCACTGCAATCAAGATAAAAAGATAGAGTAGAGCATTTCCATTACTTAAAGAGGTTCCTTCTTGTGCCTTTGCATAAATTGCAGCCCCACCCCCGGGCCATGTAGCCAGAAGGTAGGCAAATTGAACACACTAGCTGCTTCTTGGAAACCCTGTGGGGAAGTTCTACCCTGTCCCACAGGGTTTTTATGAGTTATAATCGACTCCACAGAAATTGGTATTATTGCTGACTAGTGGCGCAAAAGGAGCCCTGGTGGGGGGATGGTTAAGCACTGGCCTGCTAACCGAAACATCAATTGTTCAAACCCACCAGCTGCTCTGTGGGAGAAAGATGTGGCAGTCTGCTCCTGTACAGCCTACAAACTAGTATGGGGCAGTTCTACTCTGTCCTATAGGGTCTCTAGGAGTCAAAATTCACTCGAGGGCACACAGCAACAACAGTGGCACAAACTGTTTGCACTCAACTGCTAACTAAAAGGCTGGCGGTTTGAACTCACCCAGCAGAACCATACAAGAATAGGCTTGGTGATCTGCTTCCTTTAAGATTACAGCCAAAAAAAAAAAAAACCCTATAGAGCAGTTCTACTCTGTAACATATGGGGTTGCCATGAGTCAAAAAGACTCCACAGCAGCTTAACAATGACAGCATTATACGTACAGATAGACACACCATGGTGGACCTTTAAGCTGTTTCCTGGATTTAAGTACTATGAAGAATGCTGCCATGAACATTAATGTACAGGTCTTTGTGTGTGTGGACGTGTGTTTTCGTTGCTTTTGGATAAATAATTCAGAGTGGAACTTCCAGGTGATACGGTAAGTATTGGAATCCTGGTAGCACAGTGGTTAAGAGCCTGCCTACTAACCCAAAGATCAGCAGTACAGATTCACCAGCCACTCCTCAGAAACCTTAAGGGGCCGCTCTGCTCTGTCCTATAGGATCACTATGAGTCAGGATCAGTTCAACGGCAACAGGTTTGGTTTGGGTTTTATACAATAAGTATATATTTAATTTTACAAGAAACTGCCAACTGTTTCCACAGTAGTTGTACCATTATACATTCTCACTACACTGCGAGAGAAGTCCAGTTGCTCCACATTTTAGCTAACATTGGGTACTGTCAGTTTCTGGTTTTTGTTTTTTTTTTAACCATTTAGCCGTACTTATCTCATTGTATTTTTAATTTGCATTTCCCTAATTAGTAATGACGATAGGCATAAAGGTCAGACACATGGTGCTGGGTTTTATTGAACACAAGGTGAAGACCTAAGGCAATTTAGTTCCAAGCTCAAGGGGAAGCTTGTCTGAAGAGAAGGGCCTGGCAGCTGAGTACAGTGGTGTAGACAGCAAGGGCGTCTACGAGATCAATGAGATCACAGTGGGTGCTGAGTTCAAGGACCACTCAGACAGGCATGAAGATGGAGGTAAGCATCTTTTCCTGTGATTATTGACCATTTATATGTCTTTTTTGATGAAGAATTAAATTCTTTTGCCCGTTTTCTTATTAGGTCATCTCCATTACTGAGTCCTAACTGCAGTTTATATACTGTGTGCTGAATACAAGTCATTTGTTGGGTATATATTTTACAAATATTTTCTCCCACTCTGTGACTTGCTTTTCATTCTCTTAATGATGTCTTTCACAGAGCAGAACTTTTCAATTTTTATGAAGTTTAATATGACAATATTTTTCTTTTATGGTTTGTGCTTTTTGTGTTCTATTTAGGAAATAATCTACCCCAAGGTTACAAAGATTTCTCCTATGTTTTCTTCCACAAAGTTTAGAGTTTTAGCTTTTACACTTAATTCTACAAACCAGTTCAAGTTAGTTTTGTGTATGATGTGAGATAAGAACTGGGTTTCTTTAAAATATTTTTTAACATGTCTAGTTGTTCCAGCAACATTTGTTGAAAATACTTTCCTTTATCCTTGGATTGCTTTGGCACTTTTTTTTTGGAAATTAATTGACAATATAGGCATAGTCTATTCCTCAACTCTCTATTCGGTCCAATTAACCACATGTCAATACTATATGGCAACGATTATTAAAGAATTACAGAAATCCTTGAAATCAGGAAAGGTAAATTCTAGAAGTTTGTTCTTTTCAGAATTGTTTTGGTTGATGAAACTAACCCCTGAGGTCACCTCATAGCTAAATAAAAAATTGGTTCAAAAAATAATGAATATCATTCATAAGTACTATGCTCCTTTAAAAAACACCAATATGACAGCAAACAGTCAACAATTACTTTAAAACAAAGACAAGAATGTAAGGGAACAGGGAAACTAGATTAATGGAAATGGAACAACCAGAATGGAAACAATGAGAATGTTCACACATGGTGAAGAATGTAGCCAAAATCACCAAACGACTTATGTAAACATTATTGAACGTGAACCTAAACTGCTGAGTAAACCTTCACCAAAAATACAATACAATATTATTACATGTTGTTATTGTTATTTTTAGGTGCTGTCGAGTCACTTCTGACTCATAGCGACCCTATGTACTACAGAACAAAACACTGCTGGGTCCTGCGCCATCCTCATGATTGTTGTTATGCTTGAGCCCATTGTTGCAGCCACTGTTTTGTCAGTCCATCTCGTTGAGGGTCTTCCTCTTTTCCGCTGATCCTGTACTTTACCAAGCATGATGTCCTTCTCCAGGGACTGATCCCTCCTGATAACATGTCCAAAGTGCCTGAGACGAAGTCTTGCCATCCTCACTTCTAATAAGCATTCGGGCTGTGCTTCTTCCAAGACGAATTTGTTCATTCTTATGGCAGTCCACGGTGTATTCAATATTCTTCGCCAACACCATAAAAGGCACCAGTTCTTCAGTCTTCGTTATTAATTGCCCAGTTTACGTATGCACACGCAGTGATTGAAAACACCATGGCTTGGGTCTGGTGTAGATTAGTCCTTAAAGTGACATCTTTGCTTTTTAATGCCTTAAGATCTTTTGTAGCAGATTTGCCGAATGCACTGTGTCTTTTGATATCTTGACCGCTGCTTCCATGGGTGTTGATTGTGGATCCAAGTAAGATGAAATCCTTGACAATTTCAATCTTTTCTTCATTTATCAAGATGCTGCTTATTGGTCCAGTTGTGAGGATTTTTGTTTTCTTTATGTGGAGGTATAACCCATACTGAAGACTGTAGTCTTTAATCTTCATCAGTAAGTGCGTAAGTCCTCTTCACTTTCAGAAAGCAAGGCTGTATCATCTGCATAATACGGGTTGTTAATTAAAAAAAAAAAAAACTAACAAAGAGAATCCCCAAAAAAAAATTGTTTGGGTTGTTACGAGTCCTTTAAATTGTCATACCAGTTTTAAAATCAGCTTTTCAAATGCTAAAAAAGAAACTTGCTGGGATATTAATGAGGATTGCATTGAATCTATAGATTAATTTGGAAGAAAACTGACATCTTAACAATATTGAGTCTTCAGATCCATGAGCATTTATTTAGATCTTTTTTAAAATTCTTTCAGCAATGTGTTATGATATTCAGCGTACAGGTCTTTGATGTATTTTCTTAAAAATTTTCCTGTAGAATCTCATGTTTTAGGGTGCTATTGCAAATGGCTTTTTTTTTTTTTTTTTCATTTTCAAATAGATCATGGCTACTCGAACCCATTGCCATCAAGTCGATTCTGACTCATAGCAACCCTATAGGACAGAGTAGAACTGCCCCACAGAGTTTCCAAGGAGCACCTGGTGGATTCGAACTGTCAATCTTTTGGTTAGCAGCCATAGCTCTTAACCACTACACCACCAGGGTTTCCAGATCATGGTTAGTATGTAGAAATAAAATTGTTCTCATATACAGACTTTGTATCCTGTTAATTTCTTTTTTGTACATCATTTAGGAATTTCTATGTACACTATATGTCATCCTTTAATTAAGGCAGTTTTACTTTTTCCTTTCCAATCTGAATGTGTTTTATTTCTTTGTTTTGCTTTATTGCACTGAAAAGGACCTCCAGTACAATGCTGAATAGAAGAACAGACATTCTTGCTTTCTTCCCTCTCATAGGAGAGCATTCAGTCTTTCATCATTATTTTAGCTCTTTATTAAGTTGAGCAAATTTCTTCATTTCTTAGTTTGTTATGAGTGTTCATCATGAATCATTGTAGAATTTTGTGAAATGTCTTTTTTCTGCATCTGTTGAGTTGATCATATAGATTTTCTTCTTCAATGTGTTAATATGGTGAATTATATTGATTTTTTTAATGTATAACTTTTAAGAACTGCTTTGCTGCAGTACATAGACTTTGTTAAATTGTGCTTTATTTTTATTCAATTCAAAACATTTTCAAATTTTCCCTGTTATTTTTGTCTTTGGCTATGGATTATTTAGAAGTTTACTGTTTAATTTCCAAATATTTGGTGATTTTACACATAACTTACTGTTATTCATTTCTAATTTAATTCCATTAAGATCAGAGAAAATACTTTGTATGACTCTAACCCTTGGAAATTTATTGAGACTTATTTTAATGGCCCAACATATGATCTATTTTGGAGAATCTCCATGTATATTTGAAAAAAAAAAAAAAGTGTATTCTGTTGTGGTATGGAGTATTCTATAAATGTCAAATAGCTAAAGGTGATTGATCCTGTCAAATCTTATGTAGTCTTACAGATTAGCAGCCTTTTTCTTAAATCAATTACTGAGAGGAACATTCAAATTGCCAACTATAATTGTGGATTTGTCTTTTACTTCTGTCAGTTTCTGTTCCATGTATTTGGAAACTTACTGAATAAATACACACTTAATACCTTTATGTCTTCTTCATGAATTGAACTCATTACATTCTAAACTGTCCCTCTTTATCCTTCTGATAAATCCCTTTTTCAGAAATTTACTTTAATACTAATATTACCACTTCAGCTTCTTTATGATTAGTATTTGCATAGCATATTTTTTCACTTCTTTATTTTTGATCTGTTTGTATATATTTTTTAAGTAGGATTCTTGTACAATTCATAAAGTAGCATCTTATTTATGCAGTCTGATAATCTCACATTTTATTTGGATATTAGGCCATTTATATTTAATATTATTACTGACGTGATTGAGCTTAAACTTAGTATCTTTCTATTTGTTTTTATTTTCCTCATCGTCCATTGATTTTTTTTTTTTCTTGTCTTCTTTTGGATTAATTGAATAATTTTAGGATGTCATTTTACCTCCTCTATTGGCTTATGAGCTGTGACTCTTTGGTTTTTTTGTTTGTTTAGTGGTTACATAGCATTTGCTTTATAAGCCAACTACATGATCTAATAACAACCACATCTTCAGTTTTATCTCCCACACTACACTGCAGTTAAACAAGCTGCTATCTATTGTCAAATATACCTTTACTTTCCTAACAATATACCACACATTTATGTGTTAGCCACATGAAGCTACTATATTTGTACAAATTTCCAGTTGTTTCCAGTGAGAGGGAAAGCTTATAACCTCTTCTCCTTCATGGGTAGAAATGGAAATTGTTGGTCATCATTAATAACAGATTCTTCTGATCCACCTCACATGACTGCAGTGCAGCAGTATACTTCCACGCAGGAGCTGAGGTCTCAAGTTTCTTTCATCTCCAAAATTTTGTGGTTCTATAGTTTTATAAACGGGTTAACGGGGTTATAGTTTTATAATATCTTGCATGTGACCAATACTTTTTAAATTTCAAAGACCTTCCACATCCATTATCCCGCTAATCTTTACATTAATCTGTTTAAAAAAAAAAAATCCAAGTACTACAATGCTTATTTTACAGATAAGGAAATTAATGTCCAAAAAGTTGAATGAACTTTCTCAAAATTTTGCAATAAGTTAGCGTCACAATGAATATTCGACCCCAAATATTCACATTTTTATCCTACTTCTCTTTATACAATATCAACAAGTGAACTACTCTCTTCTTAACTGTTTGCTTTCTTGACTGTGTTCTGACTAAACAGATTTTACAGAAGCATTGTTTATTTTCCTAAGACTAACCCAAGTACATAAAGGAACTAACAATGGCAAAAAAAAATTATAAAGAGAAAGTCATAAAGCAGTCAATGTGAAGGTAAGCGGTGCATCGAAGTAAACGTTCAATAATCCTTTGCTAATAAACTTTCTTATGTAAGGTGATACATATCACAATCTTCACAAACCTTCATAAGTTATCTAAAGCAAATTCAGCTGCAAGCAGAGCTGAAGTCTGTCCTTAAACTCGAGGCTTCCCTACCCCAGAAGCTTAATGTCAATGATTTCCTATATGAATAGCTTAATACCCAACATAATCTAGAAAATTTCCAAAGGATGGGCAATTCTCATGGAAGATAGAGTCTTCAGGCAGACTGCCTGGCAGCTCACAGATAATAACTTAATGTTTTGTAAATCAACTGTTCAACACAATATACTTCCTTAGCATGCACCATAACTTTGTAGGCAATCAATCTCTAACTGAGCAAGCAGAGTCCTATAGCTGAGCCACCATTCCATTATGGGACCAGGAAAAGAGAAGCAGTTCTAACAATGGATGGATTGACATACACTTTATACCTTAAGTCTTGTTGACAGGGTATTAATGGTATAAACCTTATTGTTTTCCACACAGCTCACACTTCTGTAATACACAAGTCATTAATTATACAGTATTTGGATAAAAGACTTGTCATTTTCATTCCACTGTTATCTGTTTCTTCTTGTGCTATGACAAGGTTACATGTAACAACTGTGAAGATGGCATATTCTACCTTAACCAAAAATATTTAAAGATATTGAGAGAGCTTATAAGTTCAAGGTTGCTAGTTATGCAGGCTTACATCAACCACGAAGTCATTGAGTGCAACAGAAACAAGGAATGTAAAAGATGAAAACTCCCTATGTGATTATCTATCACAGCTCTTCACTCGGCAGATACAGGAACAGTTTTAGAGAGACCTATGCAGCTTGTCTGAAGTCACAAAGCAAGACAGTATCATAGCCAGAAGTACAATTCAGATCTGCAAATTCTGAGGCCAGCATTCTTTTCTACAAATTTATAAAGTTTCCAGATTAAGTTTAACCTTCTGTTCCTTTGAAGCCAAATTTCATTCAACTAATAAATGTGCCTAGATATTGCAGTAGTTAGAAATATCGCAAGGTTTCATGACATAAATTTTAAAATATGTAGAGTTCCATATGATTAAACATAAAAGCTCTATAAAGTTTTTCTTTGGATAGAAATGTAACCAGCTTATTTTATTTTTGGAGTCCCTGGGTGGCACGAACAGTTATACACTTGGCTACTAACCAAAAGGTTATTAGTTTGAACTCACTCAGAGGCACCTCAGAAGAAAGGCCTGATGACCTACTTCCAAAAGATCACAGCCATTTAAAATCCTATGGAGCACAGTTCTACTCTGACATACATGGGGTTACCTTGAGTAGGAAACGACTCGATGACAACCAGTTTGGTTTTGTTTGATTTTTACCTTTTTTTATAGATAACCTTAGACACCTTTTTGGTTGTACTTATTCTTGGCTCATGAGCCTCTTCTCTATTAAAATAAAAACCCTACTAATCTAAGGGAGGATAGAGGGGTCTGATAGCAAAGATTATGTAGAATCTCAGAAAGTATACTTAAGTGATTTAAGTTATGTGTTTGATTTTCCTGGTCACTCCTGGTAACGCAGTGGTTAAGACTTTAGCTGCTGGACCAAAAGGCCGACAGTTCAAATACACCAGCTGCTCCTTGGAAACCCTATGGGGCAGTTCTACTCTGTTCTATAGGGTCACTATGAGTCAGAATCAACTCAACAATAACGGGTTAATATACAGCATAAAAATCCACCATTGGATTCCTACAAGTCAGAAAGATATAAAGAAACCATAATTGGAAGTCAAAAGACAGAATCCAAGGCAGTTATTTCTCCTCAATCATGAGAAATGTATTGGGTACTGACTTGGCCTGTGTCCTCTAGAAATTCTGAGCTCTCTGAGTCAAGAATTAAGATGCTAACACTTTTAACAGATAACATAAGCCCAAGATGGTGAGAGTAAAGGAAAAAGGAAGGGAGGCAAGAGATCAGATGCAAAAGAGTACGATGTGTCATGCTGACTACATTTCGTGAGGAAACACACAGCAGTCACTTCATACAAATTCACTCAGCACATGGGACTTGTCTGAAATGTTACAAGGAGGAGCTGAACAGGAAAAGTTTTATTTATTGGACACTTTCTAAGGAAATACGTTAATATCAATATAGTCCCAAAGAAATATAGTTCGGGAGCTTCTGAAGTTTATTGCTCGTTTCAGTATTTTTTCAATAGATGACAATAGCAAGTATGTGAATGACGATGGCATAATGGAGGACAAATAGACCATTAAAAGCTTTAAAGAAATTTTGTTTAACTTTATAAGATGAAAATTATGTGACTGATTTAACATTCAAAGATGATATCAAAGAAAAAGTATTCTAAACTTCAGCTCAGAAAACTTCAAACATGAAATACGAAAGGAAAAAATGCCACCAAGGAATTTCAAATTCTAACCTTTCTTTTTATTCTAAAAATTTTTGATTGTAGCAATAGACATTCATAAGCATTTTAAAAAAACAAAAAACAAACCCATTGCTATCAAGTTGATTCCAACTTATAGCGACCCTATAGGACAGAGTAGAACTGCCCCCATAGGGTTTCCAAGGAGTGCTTGGTGGACTCAAGCTGTCAACCTTTTGGTTAGCAGTCAAACTCTTAACCACTACGCCACCAGGGTTTCCTCAAGATCATTAGGAAGCCTAATATTTACTGGGTTGACTTTTTTTTAACAAATGGACATTTTTAGAGGGGTCTTCCTGGCTCAGGCCTCCTTCTCTATGAATTACTCACCACACATATACAGCCTTGAAGACATGGGCTTCTCTACCACCAATCACAACTGATTAGATAAAGAAAACACACCTAACACATGAGGAACTAGTCTAGAGACAGGTTTGAGCCAAACCTATTCTCTCCCCTAGGGAATGAGAATTGGTACATGAAGAAAATGGGTCAATTAGATTCAGACACTAGACTTTCCAGGTTCATGTGTATTTGCAGCCAGGTGGTCTTGTCAGGGGTTTGGCATAAATTTAACAGAGAAAACCACAGAGAGAATGAAACTGAGGCACAGTGAGAAGGAACAACTATGCAGGCCTGGAGGGAGTGAAAGAAGCAGTACTGTCGGATCAGATAACATTCCAGGTTCTGGGACTAGTTGTTTACAAATAGAATGACCATCCAATTTGTCTTCCAAGCCAGGTGTATTAATTTCCTGAGGCTGCCATAACAAATTACTACAAACTTGGTTGCTGAAAACAAGAGAAAGTCATTTTCTCACAGTTCTGGAAATCAGTGTCACTGGGCTGAAACTGAGGTGTTGGCAAGGCTGCACTCACTCCCGAGGCTTAGGGGGAAATTTGTTCCTCACCTCTTGCAGCTCCTAATGGCTGCGGCTTTCTTGTTTGAGGCAGCATCACGCCACACTCTGCCTCCATGATCACATCACCTTCCCCTCTTCCATGTCAAACCTACCTCTGCCTCTCTCTTATAATGACACTTGTGAGTTGTACTTAGGGGTCACCCAGAAATCCAGTAAAATCTTACCATCTCAAGACTCTTAATTTAATCACATCTGCAAAAACCCTAAAATTTAATCACATCTAAAACCAAAAGAAAAAACCAAACCCATTGGTGTCAAGTCAATTCTGACTCATAGCGAACCTATAGGACAGAGTAGAACTGCCCCACAAGGGTTTCCAAGAAGTAGCTGGTGGATTCAAACTGCCAACCTTTTGGTTAGCACCCAAACTCTTGACCGCTGTACCACCAGAGCTCTTTCCCATCTAAGGTATCATTTAAAAGTTCCAGGGATTAAAACTAAAAATTAGGACCTGATATTTTAGGGCATTTTTCTGCTTACCACATCAGGTCGACTTTGAGAGTGAAAACAGGGGCCAATTTGTAATTCCTGGGGGATAAAAGATAAAATCCAGGTCTGTCCCAGGTAAGCTGGACATATGGTCTCCCTCAAGCTCCAGACGCACTTCCATCTGCTGGACCACAGCAGACCCCCTTATCTCCCCTCTGCAATGATTAGAAATGTTCTCCCTGAACCTACCACAGCAGGTCTATACCAACTTCACTTTCCACCCCTGAGTACTATAACAGATCACCATAAATTCCTGATAAGTTCTCATATCTTTCTATAAAACTATTTAGAGACGTTTATAGGTCTCATAATCAAATGAGTCCTTATTAAGACACAGAACAAAATTCTGAAGAGAGTATAGTTTCATTGCCTTTTAAACACATGATGTTCTCCTTGGGTGTATACACATTTTTGTCTTTCCTACATAACTGTTAAGTGACAGGTTTGAACTTCTGTGTCTTAGTCTGGGTTCTGTAGAGAAGAAAAACCAGTGAAGCAGAGTTAAATCTACTTCAAGGAAATGATTCACACAGTTGAGAGGAAATGGCTCAATCAATTTTGGAGGGTGGCAAGTCCCAAATCTGTGCATCAGACAAGCTGAAGACCTCTGCTGGCTCACACGGTTGCAGGAGCTGAAAAACTCAAAATCTTTGGATCAGGCAGCAGGCTGAAGGCCTCTGCTAGCTCATGGGCTTGCTGAGGTTGGCAAATCCAAAATCTGCAGGTCAGACAGACAGCAGGCCAGAGACTTCTACAGGCTTATGTCCCAAGAATCGGAGATCAGGTTATAAGAAGAGTGCAGGGTTGAGGAAGAAAGTGAGCTTTGCCAGAACACCCATTTATATACTGGAGGCAGGCCACACCCCCAAAGAAACTCCCCTTTCAACTGATTGGCTGCTCACATCAGTTCACAAAATGGAAGATAATTACATAGTGTCTGCCAACTTGACACATGACACTAACCATCACACTCCTTTTAATAAATAAGTAAATAAATCCTCCAAGTGCCAGTAAACAAGGGAGGGGAAGATTTGTGAGGACAGAATGGCTTTGTTGTGTTCCATGAAATGATACCATCCAGGCACCTACCCTCTTGCCACCTAAGCTAAGCCCACCTTAACTACATGCAAAGCCAGTAATTTTCCCTGTGGTGTCTATACCACCATAAGAAAAAAAAAAAAATTCTTCCCTACCATATACCTTACTTTTACGATAATTCAATTATCAGGTACCAGAGACCATTACCAATAAGGAAGTTTCAGCACAAATGAACTCTCTGGAATAATTTCAAATACAATTGCACCAGAAAAGCTATAAGAAATCTCAGAATATACAGAAATCAAGAGAAAGCTTTTATCTATATTACCACAGCTTTTAAAACTAATGCTACTGAATATTTTCACTACCGGTGCAATTGTCTGTACCACTGAACGTATTATTCAAGTGGTCATTAAAATGATTGCCTGTAATTCAAAGAGCCATTCCAATAAAGTCTTCCCATTAAGATTACTCTGCTCCTCATAGTTTGTTTCATTTTTAGAGTCATTACATAAGAAGGATATACCACTTCCTTCCTTCTCCTATATGCGGTTCTCTGATCTAAAAAACCATTCATGGCTCAGCTTTTAATGTTTTCTCCCATTTCTTCCTTTGCAATAACAAAGGTTAGGACTGCTGGGTAATTCAGAATAGCCTCAACGTGTTAAATCAGTGCTGCACTTTGGGTTAAACTACCTAAAAGTTTTCATCAAAGTAATCAACAAAGTCAGGAAATCTTCAAGAAAACACAGAGCTGATGTTATGCAAAAAAAAAGAACTACTTCTTTTCTTGAGGTTATAATTTGACACGTATTACTTGAGCCTACTGAACACCAGATACTATTCTAGGATAGACATAAAACCTCTCCCAATCAAGCATTTCCAAATCCTTAACAGAAAAAAGATAATCACAGAAAAAAATATATCAAATTTATTGGGTTTTCGAATTCCCCAAACAGAAGACAACGAGTTTCTTGTTTAACAATGAATCCCCAGTCCTTAAAACACCAGTTAGTATGTGGGCAACTCCTATTGGAGGTGAGATGAGAAGGCAGAGGGGTACAGGAGCTGGTTGAATGAACACGGGAAATACAGGGTGGAGAGGAGGAGTGTGCTGTCACATTATAGGGAGAGCAACTAGGGTCACATAACAATGTGTGTATAAGTTTTTATATGGGAAAATGACTTGAACTGTACACTTTCACTTAAAGCACAAAAAAAAATTTTTCAGTTGCCATGGAGTCAATACCAACTCATGGAAACCCCATGTGTGTTAGAGTAAAACTGTGCTCCATAGGGTTTTCAATGGCTGATATTCTATTCCTGTAGTAGATCACCAGGCCTTTCTCCTGAGGAGCCCCTGGGTGGACTCAAACTGCCAATCTTTCAGTTAATAGCCAAGCACTTTAAACATTGTACAACCCATTAAAAAAAAAAAAAAAAAAAAAAAAACACTGCCATCCAGTTGATTTCTACTCATAGCGACCCTTTAGGACAGAGTAGAACTGCCCCATAGAGTTTCCAAGGAGCACCTGGCAGATTTGAACTACGGACCTTTTGGTTAGCAGCTGTAGCACTTAACCGCTACACCACCAGGGTTTCCACCAATCATAAGTCCTCGTCAAAACATAGAAGAAACATAGAAAGGACTAAATAAATAATTGTTAAATTAATGAAAGTTAATTAATGCACCATGCATAATGTCATGGCACAAGTCTTTAGAATGACTTAGAAATGGCTATGGAATGAGAACAAGGCAAAGATGCTCATTATCACCATTCTCATTCAATATTGTACTGTAAGTCCTAGCAAGAGCAATAAGGCAAGAAGGAAGAGTAAAAGGTATCCAGATTGGAAAGGAAGAAGTAAAACTATCTTTATTTGCAGAAGACATGATCCTATACAAAGAAAATCTCAGAGATTCCACAAGAAAGCTACTGGCCCTAATAGAAGAATTCACCAAAGTAGCAAAGTATAAGATTAACCCACAAACAGTCACATACGGAGGGGAAACAACAAGACTAAACTCTGATTACTCAGCAGAAACGATGCGAGCAAGAAGACAGTAGAATGACATATATAAATCCTTGAAGAAATACAAAAAAAAAAAAAACTACCAACCAAGTATAACACATTCTGCAAAACTCTCCTCAAATATGATAATGAAATTTGGACATTTTCTGATCAACAGAAATTAAGGAAATAAGTACAAACCAAACTTACAAGAATTATTAAAGGGAGTCCTTCAGTTTGAGAACAAACAACATTGTATGACAGCCTGAATCTGAGACGCAAGATTACACCAGCCGGATGCCAACCTAGGAAGTGAACTCTCGAAGACTATTCAAAACCAAAACATTACAACACGGAACCAGAGAGATTAATCTGTAAATGACAACAATGTCAGATCAATAAAAGAGGGAATAAATGGGGTAGGTATAGAACTTTATAATGGAGAGGAAGGCAAGGCAATACCAAGTAATAATATACTGGTTCAAATCTAGAAAGATAAGAGTGAATTTCAAGGTAACCACAAAGAAAATAACAAACCTACTGACCAAAATAAAGAAGAAAAACATGAAGTCTCTGTCTTGGTCATCTAGTGCTGCTGTTACAGAAATACCACAAGTGGATGCCTTTAACAAAGAGAATGAAAATTTATTCTCTCACAGTCTAGTAGGCTAGAATTCCAAATTCAGGGCATCGGCTTCAGAGGAAGGCTTTCTCTCTCTGTCGGCTCTGTAGGGAGGTCCTTGTCATCAATATTCCCCTGGACTAGGAGCTTCTCTGCACAGGAACCCCAGGTCCAAAGGACACACTCTGCTCCCAGCACTGCTTTCTTGGTGCCTCTGCTTGTTTCCCTTTCCTTTTATCCCTTTTAAGATAAAATGTGGTGCAGGCCACACTCTAAGGAAACTCCTTTTACATTGGATCAGGAATGCAACATTAGTAAGGGTGTTACAATCCCACCCTAATCCTCTTTAACATAAAATTATGCTCACAAAATGGAGGACAACCATGCAATCCTGGGAATCATGACCTAACCAAGTTGACCCATATTTGGGGGGAAAACAATAAAATCCATGACACTCCACCAATTGGCCACCAAAAAATTCATGTCCTTGCTACATGGAATACACATTCACTCCATCATATCATGGCAAAAGTCTAAAATCAACTCCAAGTTCAAAATCCAAAAATTTCTCTTCATCTGTGAAATCTGGAATACAAGTTATCTGCTTCTAAAGTACAATGGCAGAACAGGCACAAGCTAGGCATTTCCATTATAAATGGGAGAAAATGGAGGGAAAAAAGGCATAACAGGCACCAAGCAAGTCAGCAGAACACATTACATTAGCCCTCAAAGCTTTGAAAATAACCCTCTGTTCTCTGAGACAATTTACACAATGGCCCTGCCCTCCAGACTCCAGTTACTGGCCATACTCTCCAGATTCTGGGGCTTCAGCTCCATCTTCCAGGCCCACTGGGACATCAACTCTGCTCTCTCAGCTTTAGATGCACCATTCTCCTAGTTCATCTGAGTGGCGAGGCTAGGGCGCCACCCTTCTAAACCCCAGAGGTCGTGGCCATACCTTTTGAGACTGAGGAAGCTCAGCTTCCTGTGTTCCTTGTCTCTTCAGCTTCTGCTTCCTGGTTCCTTGGCTTCTCAGCCCTTCAGGTCTCACACCCACATCTGCCCTACTGAGGCAAGTGTTCTAGAGCTCTGGAGCTCCATCAGTAAGTGTCCAAAGGCACGCTACTCCACCAGGAAGCCTCCTACTCACAGGCACTCAGCTCTCTCACTCCGTGGTCAGCTGCGGCAGTATCTGGCACTGCTCTCCTGGTTCTGCTGTTGCCATTTCTCTTCTGCTGCCAGTCACCTATCCATTCACAGTTTCAAAACTGCTTCCGCATTTCAAGTATCTGTTAGAGCAGCAGCCCACTCTCTCAGTACCAAATTCTGTCTTAGTTACCTAGAGCTGCTGTAACAGAAATACAACAAGTGGATAGCTTTAACAAAGAGAAATTTATTTTCTCACAGTCTGGTAGGCTAGAGTTCTAAATTCAAGGAGCTCGCTCCAAGGGAAGGTTTTCTCTCTATCAGCTCTGAAGGAAGGTCCTTGTCATTAATCTTACCCTGGACTAGGAGGTTCTCTGTGCAGGAACCCCAGGTCCAAAGGACACGCTCTGCTTCCAGCATTGCTTTCTTGGTGGTATGAGGTCCCCACTCTCTGCTTGTTTTCCTTTCATCTCTTGTAAGATAAAGGTGGTGCAGGGGGAGGGTAATTGGGAGTGTGTAGCAAGGTATATATGGGTGTTTGTGTGAGAGACTGACTTGATTTGTAAACTTTCACTTAAAGCACAATAAAAATTATTTAAAAGAAAAAAAAAGGTGGTGCAGGCCACACTCCTGGGAAACTCCCTTTACATTGAATCAGGGATGTGATCTTAGGAAGGGTGTTACAATTCCACCCTAATCCTCTTTAACATAAAATTACAATCACAAAATGGAGGACAACCACACAATACTGGTTATCATGGCCTAAACAAGTTGACACATATTTGTGGGGGACACAATTCAATCTATGACAGTTTCAGTAAAAACAAAAGAAATGAAAAAAAAATCCACAAACGAAAGGAATTCAGCACAAGAGAGTAAGAGGAACAAAGAAAAATGTCAGCACCACAAAACAAAAAGCAATGCAAAATAATAGCAATAAACTCACACCTATCAATAATTATAAAAAATAATAATAATTATACTGAATGTAAATGGTCTAAATGCACCCATAAAGAGACAGACAGTGACAGAATGGATTAAAAAAAAAAAATCCATCAATATGCTGTCTATGAGAGACACACATTAGAAAAGAAGAGATAAATTTATTAAAAATCAAAGGATGGGAAAAAAAAATACATCAAGCAAACAGCTACCAAAAAAGAACAGGAGTGACAATACTAACCTCAGATAAAATAGACTTTAAAACAAAATCCACCACAAAAGTCAAAGAAGGGCACTATATAATGATTAAAGGGATGATGCATCATGAAGACATAACCATAATAAATATCTATGCACCCAATGACAGGACTCCAAAATACGTAAAACAAACTCCAACAGCACTGAAAAGAGAAAGTGACAGGTCCACAATAATAGTAGGAGACTCAAACACACCACTCTCACTAAAGGACGGAACATCTAGAAAGAAACTCAACAAAGATACAGAGGTCTAAAGGCCACAATCAGCCAACTTGACCTCACAGACATATACAGAACACTCCGCCCAACAGCTGCAAAGTATGTATTCTTTTCCAATGCATGTGGAACATTCTTCAGAATAGACCACATCTTAGGCCACAAAGCAACGCTCAACAAAATCCAAAACATTAAGATAACACAAAGTATCTTCTCTGATCACAATGCCATCAAAGTAGAAATTAACAACAGGAAGAGCAAGGAAAAAAAAAAATACATGGAAATTGAATACCACCTGCTTAAAAAAACACACTGGGTAATAGAAGAATCAGAGATGGAATCAAAAAATTGCTAGAATCAAATGAGAATGAAAACACATCAACCAAAATCTTTGGGACATAGCAAAGGCAGTGCTCAGAGGTCAATTTATAGCAATAGATGCACACATAAAAAAAGAAGAAAGGAACAAAATCAAAACATTAGCTACACAACTCAAACAAATAAAAAGAGAACAGCAAAAGAAGCTCACAGTCACCTGAAGAAAGGAAATAATAAAGATCAGAGAGCAGAAAAACAATAGAAAGAATCAACAAAACCAAAAGTTGGTTCTTTGAAAGGATCAGCAAAATCGACAAACCACTGGACAAACTGACAAAAGAAAAACAGGAAAGGCCACAAATAACCCAAATAAGAAATGAAATGGGGGGATGTTACAACAGACCCAATTGAAATAAAAAGGATCATAACAGAGTATTATGAAAAACTACACTCCAACAAATTTGAAAATGTAGAGAAAATGGACAAATTTCTAGAAACACACTACCTATCCAAACTAACACAGAATGATGTTGAAAATCTGAACAGACCCACAACAAGAGAAGAGATTGAAACTCCCAACAACGACAACAAAAAAAAGCACTGGCCCAGATGGCTGCACTGGAGAATTCTACCAAACATTCAGAGAACAGCTTATACCAGCACTACTCAAACTATTTCAGAACATAGAAAAGGAGGATACTTCTGAATTCATTCTATGAAGCCAGCATACCCCTGAAACCAAAATCAGGCAGAGACAGCCAAAAAAAAAAAAATTACAGACCAATATCTCTCATGAAGACTCCACCAAAAGAGAAAAAGAGAACCTACACACTGGGAAAAAAATTTTGGCTATTACAAATCAGACAAAGTTCTAACCTCTAAAATCTGCACAAAAATCTAACACCTCTACAACAAAAAGACAAAAACTCCAGTTAAAAAATGGGCAAAGGAAATGAACACACTTCACCAAAGAAAACATTCAAGCAGCCGACAGACACATGAGGAATTGCTCACGATCACTAGCCAATAGAGAAATGCAAATAAAAACCACAATGAGATACCTTTTCACCCTGAAATTACCGGCATGAATCAAAAAAACTGAAAAAAAACAAATGTTGGAGAGCATGTGGGGGGATTGGAACCCTTATGCGCTGCTGGTGGGAATATAAAATGGTACAATCATTTTGGAGAACAGTATGGCGCTTCCTTAGAAAGCTAGAAATAGAAATACAACATGATTCAGCAATCCCACTCCTAGGAATATATTCTAGAGAAATAAGATCCATCACACGAATAGACATATGCATACCCATGTTCACTGCAGCATGGTTCACAATAGCAAAAATATGGAAACAACCTAGATGCCCATCAACAGATGAATAGACAACTAAACTGTGGTACATACACACAAAGGAGTACTACGCAACAATAAAGAACAATGACGAACATGGGAAGCATGTCCCAACATGGATGAATCTGGAGAGCATTATGCTGAGTGAAATAAATCAATCACAACAGGACAAATATTGTACGAGACCACGACTATAAAACTTATGAATAGGTTTATACACAAAAATAAACAATCTTTGATGGTTACAAGGTAGGGGAGGGGTGGGGATCAAAAAATACTCCACAGACAATAGATAAGCGGTAACCATGGTGAAAGGTAAGACAGTACACCATACTGGGAAAGCTAGCACAACTTGTACAGGGCAAGGTCATAGAAGCTACATGGACAGATCCAAACACCCTGAGGGACCGAGTTACTGGGCAGAGGGTTGTGGAAACCATGGTCTCGGGGAACATCTAGCTCAACTGGTATAATCGTTTTTAAAGAAAATGTTCTACATTCTAGTTTGGTGAGTAGTGTCTGGGATCTTAAAAGCCTGTGAGTGGCCATCTAAGATACTCCAATGGTCTAACCCCTACAGGAGCAAGGGAGAATAAAGAAAACTAAAGATACAAGGGAAAGATTAGCCCAAAGGACTATTGAACCACAACTACCACAGCCTCCACTAGAGTGAGTCCATTACAACTAGATGGTGCCCAGCTACCACCACTGACTGCTCTGACAGGGATCACAAAAGAGGGTCCCAGACGGAACTGGATAAAAATGTAGAACAACAAAATTCTAACTCACAAAAAATAAGCCAGACTTACTGGCCTGACTGAGACTGGAGAAACACTGAGAGTATGGCCCCCGGACACCATTTTAGCTCAGTACTGAAGACACTCTTGAGGTTTACCCTTCATCCAAAGTCTTGAGGTTTACCCTTCATCCAAAGATTAGATAGGCCCATAAAACAAAACAGGACTGAAGGTGCACACCAGCCCAAGGGCAAGGAATGTAAGACAGGAGAGGACAGGAAAGCTGGTTACAGGCAACCCAAGGTCAAGACAGGAGAACACTGACATGCTGTGAGGTTGTCAGCCAGTGTCATAAAACACTATGTGTACTAACTGTTTAATGAGAAGCTAGTTTGTTCTGTAAACCTTCATCTAAAGTACAATTAAAAAAAAAAAAGATTGACTTAAAACACAACCTAATCTTGTAGATTCAGTCCTGCCTCATTAATATAACTGCCTCTAATCCCACCTCACTGGCATCATAGAGATGGGATTTACAACACATAGGAAAATCACATTGGATGACAAAATGGGGGACAATCACACAATATTGGGAATTGTAGCCTAGCAAAGTTGACACACATTTTGGGGGGACACAATTCAGTCCGTAACAATGAGAAAGGTAGCACTGAATATGGGAGAAGTGTACACAGCTTGACCAAGGTAAATGATATTACTAAGAAGTGCTTGAGAGAAGAGGATAATTTTGGTAAACGATATGACAAATATAATTTTGCAACAACACCAATGACAACCAAAAAACATGTGTGGTCACAAAAATGTGCATATAGGCATATATGTGTATGGGTATAAATATACAGGTATATTTATACCTGTATATGTGTACACAGACAGATATATCTACAGGTATACATACATACAGGTATGTGTGTGCTTGCATGTATATTCATATATACAATAAACCACATAGGGGACACAGTTACAAATTTTTTTAAACATAACCAAACATCTCGTGAGATTGGTTTTCTGGGTTTGGAAGGCTTGGGACTATAGTCTCGTGGACAATTCGATTAATTGGCATAATATAGTTCATAAAGTGTGTGTTTATACATCCCAATGTGGTGAGTAGTGTCTGGGGTCTTAAAAGTTTGCAAGCAGCCATCTAAGATACAACTATTGCTCTCACTCCTCCAGAACAAAAGAGAAAGAAGGAAATCAAAGACTCAGAGACGAAAGTACTGTACAGGACTAATAGCTTTCACGAACCATGGTCTCATCAACACTGAGACCAGAAGAACTAGAAGGTGCCCAGTTACTACTACCAACCGTCCTGATCAGGACCATAATAGATGGATCCTGATAGAATGGGAGAAAATGTGAATAAGAACGCACGTTCTTAAAAAGTCCACACTTACTGGAACTGTTGAGATTAGAGGACTCCCCAAGACTATTGCCCTGAGAAACTCTTTAAACCTTAAACCAAAATTATCCCTTGAGGTCACTTTTTAGCTAATAACAGACTGGCTCACAAAATAAAGAATATCACCCACGAGTAACAAAGTACTTTAAAAAATCATCTATATGAGACCTAAAAGGTCAAAAATTACTCTAAAGCAAAGACGAGAACATAAGGGGGCAGGGAAACTAGAGTACTGGAAATGGTACAACCAGAACGAAGTGAATGAGAATGATGACACATTTTGAAAAATGTAACCAATATCACTGAATAATTTGTGTAGAAATTTTATATAAAAATCTAATTTGCTGTGTAAACTTTCACCTTAAACACAATAAAATGTTATTTTTAAAAACAAAGGAAATCATAGTTGAATGGCTATGGAAGTTCAGAGGTGGGAGAAATTAATTTGGGCTGGGGAGGCTCAGGCAGGTGACACCAAGAAGTGGGTTCTAAATTGTATCTCGAAGGGCAGGTGGAATTTTTTTGGAGGAAAAAAGCAAGTTGCATTCAACAAATGAAGGAGAGGCTAATTTGGCCAAAACCAGGAATCGAGTTTAAAAATTAATGGGCACATTTTTATGATATGATATGATAGGAAATCCTCATGACATAGTGGTTAACCAAAAGGCTGGCAGTTCAAATCCATCAGGTGCTCCTTGGAAACTATTGGGCAGTTCTACTCTGACCTATAGGGTCACTATGAGTGGGAATCAACTCAACAGTAACAGGTTTGGGGTGTTTTTTGTTTGTTTCTGGTTTTTACGATAGGAAATACTAGTTGGGGAGAAATGGTAGAGAATCTTTCCAACTACACAGAGGATTTAGGACTATTCTGTTCTGCAGTAGTAAAAACTGTAACAGTCAGACACAGAATGGAGTAAGGAAATCTGGGTTCAAGTCCCAGTTCATTCACTAGATGTAGAATTTGAACCAATTCACTCATCCACACTTTCCTTAACTAAAATAAGAAAAAGGTGGACTATGAGACCACTGTTAACAAAAACTCATGGAAAGTTTTACACACAGAAAAAAGCAATTTTGATGGCTACTAGGGAGGGCAGGGGTGGGGAGGGAAAAATACTAACTAGACAATAGATAAGTGGTAACTTTGGTGAAGGGTAAGACAGTACACAATACTGGGGAAATCAGCACAGCTTGACCAAGGCAAAGTCATAGAAGATTTACAGACATATCTAAACTTCCTGAGGGACCGAGTTGCTGTGCCAAGGGCTAGGGACCATGGTCTTGGGAGACATCTAGCACAAGTGGCATAACATAGTTTATAAAGAAAATGTTCTACATCCCACTTTGGTGCTTAGTGTCTGGGATTTTAAAAGCCTGTGATCGGCCATCTAAGATAATCCACTGGTCCCACCCCATCTGGAGCAAGAGAGAATGAAGAAAACCAAAGACACAAGGTAAAGATTAGTCCCAAAGACTGATGGATCACAACTGCCAAAGCCTCGACCAGACTGAGTTCAGCACAACTAGATGGCACCCGACTACTACCACGGACTGTTCTGACAGGGATCACAGTAGAGGATACTGGACAGCGCTCGAGAAAAATGTAGAACAAAATTCAATCTCACACACACACACACGCAAAAAGAACAGACTTAATGGTCCAACAGAGAGACTGGAGAAACCCCAAGAGTATGGCTGCCCGGAAACCCTTTTAACTCAGTACTGAAGTCATTCCTGAAGTTCACCCTTCAGCCAAAGATTAGACAGGCCTATAAAACAAACAATAGTACACATAGTTCAACCATGTATACAAGACTAAATGGGCACACCTATCCAGGGGCAAGAAAAAGAAGGCAGGAGAGTACAGGAAAGCTGAACAAATGGAAATGAGGAATACAAGGTGGAGAAGGGGAGAGTGTTGACATATAGAGGGGTTGGCAACAAATGTCACAAAACAATACGTGCATTAATTGTTTAATGAGAAACTAATTTGCTCTGTAAACTTTCACCTAAAGCACAATTAAAAAAAAAAAAAAATTCTGCACCAGAAATGGCCTAGGACAATGCTTCCCAGTGTTGTTGAGTATGAAAGCTGGTTTTTAAAGTTAAAAAATAAAATAGCATGCCTTGAATGATTATACTTTTCAAGACTGTACATTTCAAGAGACACTGAGAAATATGTAATAAAAAGCTATTGTGAATTTAACAAGGCTTTTTATCATATTTCTACTCTGTTATCCACAGTATCGTCTATATTCATTTGAAAACCTCTGACAGGTATAAGCTTATCACATTATGGTTTTAATTTGCATTTCCCTCCTGACAAGTGAAGTTGCACATCATTTTATGTAATTATAGGTCATTTTTAAATCTCCTATGAAATGCTTATCCATGTCTTTGCCCATTTCTCTAGTAGTTTGTCTTTTTATGATTGACTTGGGGGTACTTCATATATTCTGCATACAAAAGCCTTTATAATTTCGTGCTTTGCATATGCTCTCACCAGCTTGTAAATTGTCCTTTTTTGTGTAGCCCTGGTGGCACAATGGTTAAGTGTTTGGTTGTTAACCAAAAGGTTGGCAGTTCGAATCCACCAACCGCTTCTTGGAAACCCTATGGGGCAGTTATACTCTGTCTTATAAGGTGGCTATGAGGCAGAATAGACTCGATGGCAATGGGTTTTTATTTTTTTAATTTTAGTAAATATATATGTAATAGCACATTTGCTATGTCCTCACATGTACAATTCAGTGACGTTGTGTTCCTCGTTTTATAATCATCACCATTTTTTGTCTTACAATGAAGAGACATTCTTAATTCTCATGAAGTTAAATTCACGAATCATTTCCTTTATAGTTTGTGCTTTTTGTGTCTTAAATAATGCTCTCCTATCACCAGGTCATAAAAGCATTTTCCGTTAAAAAAATTTACAGTTTCATCTTTAACGTTTAACTCCACCTGGTATATGTTTGTTGTTGGGTGAGATATGCGACCAATTTTATTTTTCCCATGGATAATTTTTATATATTCCTTCTTTTCCCCACTGACCAGCACAGCCACGGCTCCGTTACAGGTTTCCCTGCTCACATAGGTCTGCTTCAGCATTCTTTAGTCTTCTCTATTGGTCTAGTTACTTACCTCTGCCAATTCCACACCATTTTAACTGTTATAATTTTGCAAAAGTCTTGATATTTGCTAGGGAAGGTCCCTCCACATTGTCAAGTTCCATTAAATGTTTTTAGAAACGCACGGATGTTCGGCTACACGTTAATGACATTCACCTCACTTAAACGGAAACCCTGGTGGAGTGATGGTTAAGTGCCACAGCTGCTAACCAAGAGGCTGGCAGCTCAAATCCACCAGGCGCTCCTTGGAGACTCTGTGGGGCAGTTCTACTCTGTCCTATAGGGCCTCTATGAGTCAGAATCAACTTGACGGCAGTGGGTTTTTTGTTTTTTTTTTTTCACTTAAACAATTTGTTGGGGGAAAACGAGTAGGCCGAATTACTTCATTTAAGGATATTATCGTCTGTGTGTAACCGAAAATTGATTTTAGTACATCCTAAGAATGGTATTCTGAAAACACTTTTGCCACCCACAGAATAGAAGGAGAAACGTAAACACCAGAATACCTACCAACATTCAGCCAACTACATGAAAGATAATCCAAATAATGACTCTATACTACCTCTGTGGAAACCCTGGTGGCTTAGTGGTTAAGTGCTATGGCTGCTAACCAGAGGCTACCTGTTCAAATCCACCAGGTGCTCCTTGGAAACTCTGTGGGGCAGTTCTACTCTGTCCTATAGGGTCGCTATGAGTCGGAATTGACTCAACAGCAGTGAGTTTTGTTTTGGTTTTTACTGCCTTTGTAAATGTTTTCTACCAGCTTGTATATCATACGAAAAAAAGAAAAGCCCTTATTTACCTGGGCGTAAAGGCAATGAGTTCAATAGGTTATGAGGAAATTTTGAAATCGTTGACATAACTCAAAGATGATCCTATAAAAAGTAAAACTGCCCAAGAATTCCACAAACAGAGCTGCTAAAGACGTAAACATGTGTGAGTTTCTTTAGACCAGACCGTTTATGTGGGAATATACATGGGATATTATTTTAAATCAAAGCCTTGAATATGGCTTTGATTCGCTGCAATACACATGTCACATTCTTTCAGTCCTTCTGGTACGAAAATGTTCTCAGATACTATGCCTCGCCATTCACTCACGTGTCACATTTTTCTGAGAATTATGCAATGGAAAAAATTATGTCGAACACATAATTCTACTTGAATAATCAAGCTCATTTGGGAAGTCAGTTCTAATGTCTGCAGCTGGGCTGTAAAGGCGTCACTGGGCTCACAGCTATGACAGCGTAAATGTCAGCAGGCGTACACTTGGAAAATGGGTAACATCTTCCCTTCACAGCAGCGCTCTTGGTTAAATGGAATGTTGTGCTCTAAACGAAATTACTTCAATTCTATTTGTGAAACTCAGTTGGATACATGTTTCTTGTATAAACAGCGGCTGGAGATAATCTGCCAAAACTGGCATGCTGATTTGTATTTTTAGTTATGTAAAACTTTTAGGCCCAGAAATGGAATCTGGGAAAAGCATGCTGTTTTGGCCCCCAAATTTCCTGGATATGTTACTGAATACATTATACTGTTTAACACATATATTTACTATTGGTCTCTTGGTAGTACGGAAATTATACTCATTTCTCTGAACTGTTCCCCAGTGACCAACTTACTTCCAGGGCATTTCAGCCACCACTAAATAGAAATTGTTAACCAGGGAATTTGAATAAGTTGCCAAAACTCTTCAATATTAAAGACAACAAATAAGGCACACTAAGGTGTTTCTCTAAGGAATCAAGACTTGAACAGAGGAATGCCTTTCTAGTGTTTTCACACATTTGCGCTAAGGGACTAATTCAAGTGTTGTTGTTGTTAGCTACCAGTGAGTAGCCCCCTACCCATGGTGACCTTGTGTATAGCAGACCGAAATGCTGCCATCAGGATGCTCTGGTGAATTTAAAAAAAAATTTATAGCTCACTAATTCAACAGTGGAAACCCGGGTGGCATAGTGGTTAAGTGCTATGGCTGCTAACCTAAAGGTTGGCAGTTCAAATCCACCAGGCACTCCTTGGAAACTCTATGGGGCAGTTCTACTCTGTCCTATAGGGTCACTATGAGTCAGAATCAAGTCGACAGCAATGGGTTTTTAGTTCAAAAGCAAGTGAGCACTAAGTTAGCCAGAGCACCAACATGACTTCACCTATGGGGAGGAGGAAATGCAAGGATTAAATTTTGCATAATTTATTCACTTCCATTGAAAGGATGAAGGGAAGTACCCAAAACTGTGTAGGGAGAGCCAAGGTCTTTAGAACCCCAAAGGTCTGTGGTGCAGGATAAATCATTCCATTTTCCTCAGATCACTTTGTTAAAACCCTCGCTCAGTTGATTCTGGCAAATTTATCACAGAGTGGTCATCATCCATGCCCCCATCTCCCACCTCTCAAGCTACTGCATCAGTGATTATCCCAGAAAGCCCAACTATTGTTAAGAGAAAACAGAAGATCCCATAGTCATATAAGCAAGATTGAAAGTAGGAATTGTATTCATTTTAGGAAACTACTGTCTATTAATGGGGGCATGGTAGTTCGATGGTAGAATTCTCACCTTCCATGCAGGAGACCTGGGTTTGATTCCTGGCCAATATATCTCACGCACAGCCACCACCCGTATGTCAATGGAAGCTTGTGTGTTGCTATGATGCTAAACAGGTTTTCAGTGGAGCTTCCAGACTAAGATGAGCTATGAAAAAAGGCCTGGCAATCTATGTTCAGTCAATGAAAACCCTATGGATCACAATGGTCTGATCCACAACCAGCATTTTGTACTGGCACCTAACAACAGGAACTCTCTGCTAAGGTCCCAAACAGGAGAGAAGGAAAGCATCTGGTATTAGGTGTTAAGTGCTCTGCTAGGTATGTGTACTTTTTTTCAATATAGCATGCCATCACATAGGTAAGAAAACTGAGAGCAATAAATGCACTGAGCCACTCCTCACATCCCTCCCTTCTCTGACGCATGGTGGATTTGCTGGTTCATTACACGTTTCAACACCCCTTCTAGTGTGCCAGAGCAGGCAAGCTGTATAATTACATTTCCCAAGCTCTCTTGCAGCTAGTATTCTACATGCAACCCAACTTCCGCCCATCAGGTATTCTTGTGAAAGACCTTGATTCAGAACTGAGTCACTTGGGAAGAAAGACACTTGCTTCAGACTTTGACTTGGGATAGATTTAAGTGAGGGGTGAGAGGACACCTAATTTTCTGGCACGGAGCCCAGCCAGTTGGTGGGTTCTGGTGTCAGTGATGACTTCCCGAGCAGCAGCTTCCTTTACATTCAGAGGCAGGGACTCCATTGATGGCCTGGCCTTATGTTGTGTTACTGGCAGTAATTCAGTCTACAAAGATGTGTTTCTTCAGGCCTCTCTACAAACCTTTGAGCTCTCAACTTCTCTGAGTAAATAGTTCTCTAGTTAAGTCGTAGTGGATTCTCTCATCTGTAAATAAAAACTCTGACTACTAACACATCTTACGAATCTATGAAATGTTCTACAGTTAAACAGAAAACAATCTCAATTAAATAATTCATTACAACTGCCAAAAATAACAGTAAATAAAAGATGAGACCTTGTTTTAACGAATGGCATACATAGCTACATAAAAAATATTTTTTAAATGAACAAAAGAGACTTTGCTTAAGATACCAAAAAAATATAAGAAATCTTAAAATTACAAGTGTACTGTATTCCTAAAGTTAGTCTGCAGTATAGTGGCTGTGACCTTGACCATACCTACACATAACATGAGTGCTCTAAGTGGGCACTGAGTTCCTGAGTCATCTCAAAAACATTACATAAGCTTTACTAGAGCAGAAATACACAAAACTACCATGAAAAAAAGGAATTAAAAAAGTACCACACCATGAAATTAGTGATTATACAATACAGAAACAAATTTAATTACTGTGAATGCTGGTTCTTGAGGGGACTAGTGACTTTTAAGTGGATAAAGGAAATTTAGAAATTATGGTTGAGCTTCTCAAAAGAACATTAGAAGTAACGGCACTGATTCATTTTTATGTCTAATTTTTCTTCAGAAAATTATAACATCCAAGAAATACATGTACCACTAATATTACGTGCAGTTTTCAGCTCCAGTTAGTGATATTTTGAGGTCTCATAAGTACAATAGAGAAAGGAGGGTGAAAAGAGGTAAGAAAGGAAGAAAAATTTTCCTGAGGTAGCTATTAATTCAAAGAACGTAGATACTTGTGTAAATCTGAGCAGGACGCTGCATGGTGTGGAGTTAAGAGAGCATATAACAATAGCATGACCCTGATTTTTTCACAAATGAAGAACAAAAGTTACTTAGATATTCACATGGCCTCAAAGTATCACCCATAGATTACTTATTGATTGATTGATTATTGTTGTTAGTTGATGTCAAGTCGATTCTGACTCGTGGCAACCCCATGTGTACACAGTAGAACTGCTCCATAGAGTTACCAAGGCTGTAATCTTTCGGAAGGAAATCTCCAGGCCTTACTTCCTAGATGCCTCTGAGTGGGTTTGAACCGCCGAACTTTTGGTTAGTAGTCCAGTGCTTAACCATCAGTGGCACTCAGGGACTCCTACTTACTGGTTACAAAGGGGATAATGTGCATCTATGATAGAGAATCTTCACCTTAACCAAGTGATCAAGCTCAGCACCACCAATGGTAGGAAGGCATGATGTGACTCAGTGAGAGGTACCCAATATTACATACATGGTATTCTTGTTGAATATGTTTGACTTGTAACCAGTCAGGACACAAACTAATTCAGACCATGGGATGTTATGCAGGACAACTTTTTGGCATTTCAATGATTATCCTGGATTAGGGGAGACGGTGTTGGCAAAGAACATTGAATATACCATGGACAGCCAAAAGAACAAACACATTTGTCTTGGAATAAGTACAGCCAGAATGCCCATTAGAAGCAAAGATGGTGAGACTTCATCTCACATACTTTGGACATGTTATCAGGAGGGATCAGTCCCTGGAGAAGGACATCATGCTTGGTAAAATAGAGGGTCAGCGAAAAAGAGGAAGACCCTCAACGAGCTGGAATGACACAATGGCTGCAACCATAGACTCAAACATAGCAATGGTTGTGCGGGTGGCGCAGGACTGGGCAGTGTTTTGTTCTGTTGTACATAGGGTCTCTGTAAGTCGGAATTGACTCGGTGGCACCTAACGAAAACAACAACAAAGAGACAATGTGAACATAATGAATGTATCTCTTTTGAACTCTGAAACAAAAACAATACCACCAACAACAATAATAACATAATAAAATAAAATATAATATAATAAATTATTAAGGACATTTTGAGCATGATTGAGGCAATTTGAGTTTGAACTGTATGATGGGCAATATTATTGAGTTAATGTTGATTTTCTTAGGTGTGGAAAATAACCTCTGTTTGGGGAGATGTATATCATGCTGCAGTATTTAGAGGTAAAATGTTATGATGTCTTCAATATAGTTTCAGTGGTTTGGCAAAAGAAAATTGTTTGTGTATAGTGTGACTAATAAACAAGTCATTTAAGGAGAATAGTATGAGCTTGAATTTTCCACAGATGAAGATATTCACACAGCCTCAAAATTTGGCGGGGAGAGGAGGTGGATGTGGCAATATATTACAGGTAAGGAACTTTCTTTTATGGTTCTTTAACTTTTCTGGGGTTTAAATATTTTTCAGATATACATTAAAATATACATTTTTTTAAAGAGAAGAAAATAAACAAGGAGGCTATGGTCATGCTCTCCTTCAGTATCACTCACCACATAGAGCTGTGGCTCTGGTAGTTTCTGAAATGGAATGACAGTCTAACTTTTTTTCTTTTTCAAATGATATAAAAACCAGGGGTTGTCAAGCCAATTCCAATTCATGGTGACCCATGAGTGTCAGAGTAGAACTATGCTCTCTGGGGTTTTCAATATTTTATTTTTTGGAAGTTGAATGCCAGGCCTTTCTTCCGAGGTGCTTCTGGGTGGACTCGAATCTCCAACTCTTCAGTTATCATAAACCCATAAAATTATAAAGTCTTAGAGTAAATGAAAGTTTGGAGATTAGTATCACCTGGGAATTAACATCCAATGAGTCCTCTCCTTGAGTAGAATATCATGCTGGAAACCATTGTAGGGGTGGGAACAGGGTGGATTCAAAGAAACAAAACAGCATAGTCACTACTCTTGAGAAGTTTGAATTCTCACTGGAAATACCTGACACGATGTTTTTTGTAGAGGCTGTCATTTTCATTTGCACAAATATTTTTGAAATCTTCCTAGAATAAACCAAGCCAAAGGGTTACAAGAAATCTCCTTTGAAAGTCTAAATCTTTGACCTTTCAGTCCCAGTGCCCATGTGTTTGATAAAATGCTACAGAGGAGCAACAGGAGAGCCTGCAATGCAGTTGTCTCTGGAGAGTCACCACACTGGAAATGAGGCAATGGGGAAGAAAGAAAAGGACTCTGATCTTGGCCAGGAACTTCAGATCTTGGCCAAGTTCCAGCTCCATAATGTGCCTGGTGTGTAACATGGGGAAAATCATCTAGCATCTCTGAGCCTCAATTTTCGTTATGAAATGAGGCCCACAAGAATAACTCTCAAGGTTGTCGTAAAAATAAAAAATGGCTAAAGTGTGTGAAAATCTTTGTAAATAATTCAGTGCTCTAAAAATATTAGTTGAAGGAGGCTTTGAGAGTTGATTTCTGGCCGCCCACTTCCCTCACCTTTACCTCTCCTTTTCTTCCCAGGAATCAAACAAGGCCTCCACTCCCCTTCGCTCAAATTAGGAAATTTTAAGAGCTTGTGCTAAAGTTCAAAAAAAAACAGCACTTCATCAAGGAAAGTTCTGGAGGCTGCAACAGGAGACATAGACCTGACTTTTTTATTTCAAACATCACATTATTAAGAACAAATTACAAACAAATTGAACTCCCTGAACAAGGAAATACTTTGCCTCAGCAGATTGTAAATATCAGCTTATGCCAGTTATTTAAAAAAAAAAAGTCAAGAAATTATTTGTTAGAAATTGTTTCTGAACCTGAGGAGACATGTTCCTATAACTTTTCTGGGAAAAAAATATACAGTTCTAAGTTATTATTTTAAGAGGAAGAAGCATAGCTATCTCTTCAAATAAACAGCCTTAAGTCCAAGAATGATGACTGTGTAAAAGTTATCAAAAAGCTTTCAAAGTGGCTAAAAATCAAAGTCAATGCCTGAAGATAAAATAATTTTAGAAATGTGCTTTCATTCTTGAGGGGGAATCAGGACTGTGGTGATCAGAAGGAGTACTGGACTAGAGCCAGTTTGTTTGGCTTCTGCCAAGACGTCCATTGACTCACTGAGTTTAGACAACCGCTTGACTTTTAGGAGCTCCAATTTTATCCAGGTGAATTAGATGCATGCAAAGTCTTTCCAAAGGTAACGTTCCATGTACATCATTATTTCAAGCTCCTATTATAACCCAGGAAGCCCTGGTGGCATAGTGGTTAAGTGCTACGGCTGCTAACCAAAGGGTCGGCAGTTCAAATCCTCCAGGTGCTCCTTGGAAACTCTATGGGGCAGTTCTACTCTGTCCTATAGGGTTGCTATGAGTCAGAATCGGCTCGACAGCACTGGGTTTGGTTTTTTGGTTTTTGGTTTTTTATTATAACCTAAATTTCATTGACAATTCCATGCTTTATAAAACTGAAAAATTGTAAGTTGGCCCTACAATATAATTATTTCCAGTGTGCTTGGCTGAAGTGGGTTTTAACTTCAGAATAAAATGCTTTTATTGCCTAACCCTTGACATGGAGTGCAGCAAAAGTTCTCATCAGATGATCAATGAGCCAAGCATAGATTGAGCTCACCTAAAAAAAAAAAAAACATGCACCGTATACTAATTTCATCAATCAGCAGAAAGTACAATAAATTGAAATTATAAGTGGATGTATTTTTTTTCCAAATGCAGGGTAACCTCTGAAATGACTCCTTTATTAACTGGCCCCGGGAGTTTCACAGATTGTGGCATCACTGCTTTATCATGGATTAATTTATCATCTCTAAAAGCAATATGGCGCCCAATGCACCTATCCTGCTCACCGTGGCTCTTTTCCTCTAATTCAGCCTAACCTCCATACCTTGGCTCCTTCTCTCTTATCTGTGGACAGCCTGAAAGAAAACAAACCCAGAAGACTGGTTTCTTTATCTAACCCCTCTGTGGCTCTGTTTCTTCCTTATTATTTCTTCACATATTGAGTGAAATACATGTGAACTAAGTTTTTGTCTTTTAATATTTTATCAATCCAATCACTCAATGCTACTATGTTAAATAATACCCATTGACTGTTTCTTTATATTTTACCTTTTTTTTTTTCCAGCCAAGTTTCACCCATGCTCTAAACAGCAGAATGTTCATCCAAGGCACAGTACCATTTGTGGAATTCAATTTGACAAAAATGTTTCCAATTCCTACCACGTAGTCTATATCCAAGCATTGTGCTAAACTCTGGAGATGAAAAGATGAATACAAATACTAAGACACTGTCCCTATTTTTATAATGGGTATATTATATATGGGGGGAATATATCCATAATTAAAAATAAAATTATATATATATATAATATACATTCGTAAGTTATTTATTTATTATGGTAAGTGCTACAAGAGTGTGTACAAAATACAGTTGTAAAACCAAGGAAGGGGCAGTTACTAATTCTGGTGTAAAAATGGTGTGGGGGCCACGCTGACCCCCTTTAACTTCATAAGGGGGTAGGAGAATCAAGGTCAACAGCCCAAGGCTAATTCCTTCAAAGTGGAGGTCAGACAGGCCTCCTCTCTCTGCCATCTTTACCAATTCTGACACCAACCACCCCTTCCATGGCACTCTACTTCACTGCTGGGTTCAATAACTCATTGCAATGGCCACATAGAACTCACAGACCATATTCACAGTTATGGGCTTTATTAGGGAAGTAACAGGTTACAATTCAGGTTTAGGAACGCTCAGTATACAATTCTTCCCATCAGGACAGCCTCTTCTCAGCTGTGCCCACGGCCACACCCCTCTCTGACCCCTTGGCCTCTGCCCTGCTTGGGCAAGTGTTACAAAGTTCTTTTAGCTCTGTCAATAAATGTCCCAAGGCACCCCACTCTGCCAGTAAGCTTCGGCCTGAATGCACTCAGCTCTAGCTCTGCACATTGGCAAACCTAGTCCTACCAAGTGCTCAGAGACACCCTACTCTGTCAGCAAGCCTCCTGCCCAAAAGCACTCAGCTTTCTCACTCCATGGGCCAGGAAGCCCACCACACCATCTCCTGCCAGTCTCTCCTGCCGCCATTTCTCGCCACCATTTCTCAATTTCGGTCCCTCAGTTGCCCGGTTCCAGCAGCTTCTCAGTGCAGGGATTGTGGGTCCAAAGGACACACTCTGCTCTTACCCCTTCTTCCTTGGTGGTGGTGAGGTCCTCTCTTTTCCATTTCTGTGATGGCTCATTTTAAACCCAGTGGGACGGCAAAACTGACCAATTTGTTCATTACGGTTACATTGGCTTTATTTGCATAGTTCCACGCAATCATTTTGTGTGAGTCACATAGACCATGGCTAGAAGGCCCATATTAAGTAATTCACTGCACCACATCTGGCTAGGGAGTTCCAGTGAAATTTCACAAGGAAGGTAACATTCGAAGATTGAAGATGTTACCCAAGCAGAGGAGAGAGAAATAGGAACTAACATCAAACAAACTGCATGAGCAAAACCATAGAGGGCAGCAAGTGTATGGAGAATGGGGTAGGCCAGCATGGTGAGAGTGAATGATTCACGGGAGAGGTAACAAGAGAGAATCCAGATGTTAAACGTCAGCGAAAGAACTTAAATGCCACCCTGTAGACAACATATGATAAACAGTTTTTTAACCAACCCTGTTGAGTGATCAGATTTTTGTTTTGGAAAGTTTACTCTGGTGACAGTATGGTAGATGAATTGTAGTCGAGATGAAATTAGGTCAGGGAGACTACGGAGATATCTTCCCAGACAAAGGCAGGGCTAGAGAAGCCAGATTCTAGAGACATTTAAGAGGCAGACCCCACAACATTTGGTGAGCAGATGGATGTAGAGGGGTTGGTGGAAGGAACTGGGAAGGAGGAAAAGCCAGAACTGATTCCAGGATACCTAGCTTATGGAAGAGAGTAGAAGTAGTGCTAATGAGAGAAAATACGTTGAGTTGGATATTGTTGTGTTGTTAGGTGCCGTGCAGTCGGTTCTAACTCATAGTGACTCTATGTAAAACAGAACAAAACACTGCCTGGTCCTGTGCCATCCTCATAATCATTGCTATCTTTGAGCCCACTGTTGTAGCCACTGTGTCAACCCATCTCATTGAAGGTCTTCCTCTTTTTCATTGACCCTCTGTTTTACCAAGCATGATGTCCTTCTCCAGGAACTGGTCCCTCTTGATCACATGTCCAAGGTACATGAGATGAAGTCTCACTATCCTTGCATCCAAGGAGCATTCTGGCTGCACTTCTTCTAAAGCAGATTTGTTTGTTCTGGGTTCTTCTAGCAGTCCACGGTATATTCAATATTCTTCACCAATATCATAATTCAAAGGCATCAATTCTTCTTCAGTCTTCCTTAATTCATTGTCCAGTTTTTGCATGCGTGTGAGGCGACTGAAAATACCATGTCTTGGGTCAGGCACACCTTAATATTCAAGGTGACATGTTTGTTTCTTAACACTTTAAAGAGATCTTTTGCATTAGGCATACAAATAGAATATGAGGTGTCTATTTTTTTCTTTTTATAGCACATCAAGGTGAAATGTGCAGTCATTTGTTAGAAAAATGTGATGAGCTCAAGTGAGAGCTAGAGAGATAATGTAAGACCCAAGACTCACTGGTACCTAAGTGTAAGAGAGGTCACGAGGGTAAATGGGATAGCCTAGGGGAAGTTTATATGGGAGTAAAATAATAGGAATAATGATGGGCCCTGAGGAATACCTACATTGGAGGGACAGAGAAGGAAGAGTCTACAGAGGAGAATGGAAAGAAGTAGTTGAAGAAGTTGGAGCAGACGTAGGTGAGCGTCATTGCATGAGATGGGAGAGAGCAGAGTAGATAAAAACACAAAACAGCAGTGAAGGTCTGTTCTGGGAAACAGTGAGGAAACTGCATATTTGCCTTTGAGTCTTCAGGTTTATCAGGCAGTTTCCGGGACTGTGTAGAAATGGTAGAAACACTGAAGCAGTCCAGCAGGTTATAGGGTCTGTTCTAAATCCTGGGGAACAGGGCTATCAGCAATAGACAAGAAAAGTATAATAAAGGGAATTGGCCTGTTCAAGAAGAGGGATTGAGAATGAGTTCCCTGAAGAATTGATGATGGACCTGAGATCTGATGGAGAAGTGGAAGTTAGCTGGGCATGAAGGGGACAAAGCAATATTACAAAAAGAGGGACCATCATGCACAAATTCTCTACAGCAGGAAATACATGGGCCTAAAAGAATGACGGTAAGCCTGGAGCTCTGTGTCTGAGGGAAAGGGTAAATATACAAAGCTAGAGAGTTGGGAGAGAACCAGACCACAAGAGACCCAGCAGACCATGGTAATGAGAGACCGCTAAATGGTTTGAGGTCAGAGGATGATATAACCAGATTTTACATTTCGAAATGATCCAGTCAAGTGGTTTAGAGGTAAGTGTAATAGGCTCTACCAGTATAAAGACTATGATTTTCTAAGATGATTAATCACTAAGTGATTCATTGTAAGTCATTGTTTGAGGCAAAATGTACTCACGATTCACTCTTGCTCAGTTACAGACAATCAGAAGGATTATTATCTGCTCTCCAATTCATCCCAGGAGATGGATCCTTGTCTGACAAAGTACAACAAATGTTCGAGATGTGGAGTTAAGTCATTGGTAGTAGGACTACCCCTCACATGTCTGTCAGTTTGTAGTACTGTGGGGGCTTGCATGTTGCTGTGATCCTGGAAGCTATGCCACCAGTATTCAGATACCAGCAGGGTCGCCCATGGAGGACAGGCTTCAGCTGAGCTTCCAGACTAAGACAGACTAGGAAGAAGGACCCGGCAGTCTACTTCTGAAAAGCATTAGCCAGTGAAAACCTTATGAATAGCAGCGGAACATTGTCTGATATAGTGCTGGAAGATGAGCCCCCCAGGTTGGAAGGCTGCAACAATGGGTTCAGGCATAACAAGGATTGTAAGGATGGCACAGGACCTGGAAGTGTTTCGTTCTGTTGTGCATAGGGTTGCTATGTGTCTGAGCTGACTCGACAGCACCTAACAACAACAACAAGTAGGACTACAGATTTTCTTAAGGACCAGGCAATTATGACTCTGCTTCCTACAAACTCCTTAACAAAGTAAACTAAAATCGGAAAAGAGCCTTCATAATCTGGCTCTGCCCACATCTCCAACCTCATCACTTCCTCCTTCTCCCGTTTACCTTACACAACAGCCATGCTAAACCACTCATAGTTCCCGTTCAAATAGTCTCTCTTATTTTTGAATCTTTGTCATTGCTGTTTTTCTCTACCTGGGTAATGCTCATGCATCCTTTAGGTCACAGCTTAGAAAATACTTCTTCCAGAAAGTCTTTCCTGAATTCTCAACACTGAGATAAACTAATGCTCTATACTTAAGCCCATATACACTTTGCTTGTTTCCAACCTTTAGGCGTGCCAGGTCCACCTTCTAAGTGTCATTCAACTTGCAACTTTTGGGGAGGCAGAGAAAGTCACAGAGGCTGTGGGGAAAGTAGAGATCATGGAGAAGAAGAGCAAATGATCAGTGGCCAAAAGAATCAGGTACAAGTCAAAGAGTAAAACCTACACTCAGGGAAATTACATGGATTACTCTGTGAATGTAACTCCCATCTATTTGTTTTACAAGTCTCTAGAGATAGAAGGAGGAGCCCTGGTGGCACAATGTTAAGTGCTTGGCTGCTAACCAAAAGGACCAAGGTTCAAACCTGCCAGCAGCTCCATGGGAGAAAAGACCTCACCATCTTCTACTGTAAAGATCACAGCCTAGGAAAGCCTATGGGGACGTTCTACTCTGTCGTGTAGAGCGGCTAGGAACGAAAAAAAAAAAAAAACCTGTTGCCGTCAAGTCAGTTCCGACCCATAGCGACCCTATACGACAGAGTAGAACTTGCCCACAGGGTTTCCAAGAAGCACCTGGTGGATTCAAACTGCCAACCTTTTGGTTAGTAGCTCTGAAAGGTTGGTGGTTCGAACCCGCTCAGTGGCACTGAGTGAGAAAAGGCCTGGCAATCTGCTCCTTTAAAGATTACAGCCAAGAAAATCCTATGAGGCAGTTCTACTCTGTTACATAGGGTTGCTGAGTCAGAATCCACTTGACGACACCTAACAAAAACAATAGAGGTAAGAGTAGGAGTCCCTGGCTCGTGCAAACTAATAAGAAAAGCTGCTAACCAAAAGCATGAAGGTTAAGTCCACCCAGAGGTGCCTAGGGAGAAAGGCCTAGTCATTTACTTTCAGAAAATCAGCCACTGAAAACCCTATGGAGCACAGTTCTGACATGCATGGGGTAGCCATGAATTGGAATCATTGCTACCATAACTGAAAAGAGAGAAGAGTAGCATAATTGAAGACCATCACCAAAACTTTAGAAGACTCACTCACTAGGAATCTTTCACATTCCTTCAAAAAAATTGATTTGCAAAGTAGAAGTCCAGTTAGTCTTATAACCAAAGTTGTTAAAAGATCACAGGGACAGTGAAATAACTTGAAAATAAAGAAATTTTTGTTTCTAGGATTGCCTGAGGGAGCAAAGACAATGGAGGGAATGAAATTTCTCTCCCATCGAATAAACCCAGAAAACCACTGGCATCGAGTCAATTTTTGACTCATAGCGACCCTATAGGACAGAGTAGAACTGCCCCATAGGGTTTCTAAGGAGCAGCTGGTAGATTCGAACTGCTGGCCTTTTGGTTAGCAGCTGAGCTCTTAACCACTGCGCCACCAGGGCTCCCTCCCTTCTAAAAGACATCGGGAATTTGGAGACTAGCACTGTGGTTTATTCCAACTCTTCGACTTTGAGCTGGACTGCGGCTTTTTGTGGCACCCATCTTGCAATATTACTATTCCGCTTTGTTTCCTCACAATGTCACACAATCCCTCATACTGCAAACCAACACTACCACTAACGGTATTATTATCATTTTCTGCAAATCCTTGTAGTTACTTAAAGAACTTGAAACAGTGGAGGCCAACTCTATAGCAATTCACACTAATTTGACCAAGTGATATATCAAAAGAGACAGGGACTGCCAGCGATATTGAAAATCAGTCACAGGACTTAGAGGATTTTACTAAAGTTGCAGAGAAGTTGAAACTGCCAAACTCCCAAATGACCGAAATGTGAAGATCAACGCTTGGCCCGAATAGTATCATTTTCTCCCTGCTCCGGAAATTAAGCAGCTCAGAGCTGATAAAGCCCATAATTTAACATGGAGGGCAAATAGCTAAAGCACTTAACCAGTGAGGTACTAATCTTCCTTTCTTATGTGAACTCGAACTGACTGCTGACAGCAAAATCAATTGAAGAGATTTACCCTAGGGATAGCTTCTAAAAAAGCAGTGTTATCAGGAGATGAGGGAATTGATGGGGAATGCATTATCAAGGCCCTCCACCTCGAAGTCACCAGCTGCCAAAGCCTTCCCACTGCCCTGAGCCTGGAGTTACATTCCTCTCAGGCAGATCCCATTGAACTCAAGGTACTCTGAGGCTAAGAAACCTCTTCCCATATTGATTTAACCTTGTCACCTGAAAAAACACTTGAGGTCAGGCAAATTCCCCACATCAGTTGTCAGGGGTAGCTACAGAATTATAAAAACAATTTCTGTTTTTTCATGTATTACAGGATTCTTTGAGCTACCTACCTGATGTATTTGATGGCTGACAAATTTGCATGTGCCTCATGGCTTCTTAAAATGAACTGTCTGCTTTGAACTCAAGAGGGCTCTAAAAATATTTTAAGCTTGTGGGTTTTCCATTAAAAGCAAATAACCATGTACTGTTTGAAATGATGAAAAGATAGTTATGGCCTCATTGCCCCATTGCTGCATGTTCTACCTTGAGACCCCACCTCTATTCATACTACAGAGCATGCAGGGTGATATAGTAGAAAAGGCCCAGTGTTCGGAGTCAGACACATATGAATGTGAATCTCTGCTGTACAGCTTACTAGCTGTGTTAATTTCAGCAAGTATTTTACCACCTGAACTATTTCCTTATTTACACCCTATGTCACCTGCCTGCCTTCAAGGGCTGTTATGGGGATCAAACGAGATGACATAAATAAAGTACCTAGCACAGGCCATAGAAATGGGTTTCAAAATGAATTCATTAGTTCACCGAAACCACACCCGTTGCCATCAAGTAGATTCCAACTCATAGCAACACTATGGGACAGAGCAGAACTGCCCTGTGGGGTTTCCAAGGCTGTCATCTTTACGGAAGCAGACTGCCCCATCTTTCTCTCAGAGTAACTGGTAGGTTCGAACTGCAGACCTTTCAGTTAGCAGCTGAGCACTTTAATGACTGTGCCACCAGGGCTCCTGTATTCATTGATTACATAACAGCTTTAATGTAATTGTGGAGGTTATGATATTTAGCTTAAGTTATGGTTATACTGTAAGCGTATAAATATATATATTTTTAAAAAGTAGTTACCATCGAGCTGATTCTGACTTATGGAGAGCCCATGTATCAGAGTGAAATTGTGCTCCACAGGGTTTTCAGTGGCTGATTTTTTCAGAAGTAGATCATAGGCCCTTTGTTCCAGGATGTCTCTGGGCGGACTCAAGCCTCCAACCTTTCAGTTAGCAGCAGACCATGTTAACTATGCCACCCGGGGAATCTTATAAATATATAAAGACTATCAATTTTCATAGAATGTTCTATAGCTGGTCAGGAGTAATAGCCTAAGAGAAGAAGAACTGAAATATTTATTATGACTTATTGACAGCCTATCACCAAACTCCTGCCAATCAAATGTCAAAGAGTCTGTCCATCAGACAAGATCCAGAACTTAGAGATCTATAGGTGTCCTGGATATTTGTGCCATAAAAGGGGCCTGTGTTTGAAGGAGGAAGGAATTTTCCAGGAAGACAGGATGGCAGTCAGAAGCCACTTGAATGTGAATCAAACAGAAAGTTAGGCAGGGAGGAATCTAGGCAAGATCCCTGTTAAGTTGTACCAGCCCTTTGGGGTTAAAACATAATTATCTTTGGATTAGATTACTGGAAATTTTACTTCTTTGAAGTCAAGCAAGCTGGAAAACAGCTTCATAGAATGCTAAAAATTCAGGCGTGAAAAGGTCTTTAAGTGTTAGCTAATCATCCAAAGCTTGGATGCCTGCTATAACATCCCAAGAAACAATGCCTTTATTCCAGAACACCTCCAATAATTAAAAAAAAAAAAAAATCACATACATATTCCACTTTAGATGGCTCTGATCGTTAGAAAATTCTGCCATACCTGTCTTTCTGGAAGTTCTATTACCGGTTAAAATACTAAGACTCAAGTCTGCATAGAAAGTCTAATTATATGTACACATGACAACCCTTCAAACATCAGAAGATGCTAATCATGTCATCCAAATTCTGTCTTTTTCTGCCTATTTATTCCCTGTTCTTTCCACAGACTGTATACATGACATGGCCAATGTTTCTCAACCACGTTGATCCTTCTCTTTTATATCTCTTGGCAAGTCAGTCTGCCTAAATCTTCAGAAAGTGGCCCAGTAAACAGAGAAGGAACGGGGGTATAAGTACTCTCTTTCTAGAACCCATGTATTCATACAGCTTCAAATCATATTCTTTTTTTTTTTTTTTTGAAAGCCCCATCACCACCAGTTAGTCAATGGTGTACTAACTGCCAACTTAAATCTCCTGCCTCTTAAAGACGGATGTTTGTAAATAAGTAAATGGCCATACAGCCTGTTAAATTTCAGCATATTAGCTTCAGCCTATCCTTCAGCTAATAAAGATTTTTTGCTTAATGACTCTATTACCCCCAAATTGAATAAACAGGCCTTCTATATCTTCTTCCAAGTCATTGGCAAAAATATCAAAAATGACAGGGTTAAGAATAGACCCTTCCCTCCAGGTGAACAGAAATCTCTTGCTTCAGTCAAATATTGGATTCCAACCTGTATGTCTCCATCTTGTGCACAAATTAGGGAGGCCTTGTCAAATTTCTTGACTAAGTTCAGATATACGATACCGTGCTGGCTGAATTTCCTTGACAAATCAAGAAATCCACATCAAAGAAAGAAATGAGGTGAGTCTAGTATGACTTTTTGTCAACCTGTTTTATGTCCTGATGTTCATTTTCTGCTTCTGGTAGATGTAGGTTCTGAATTTTGATTTAATAAGTCATCTTTGCTGGTATTATGTTTATTTGCAGAAATATCCTTTTTATTTTTAAAATGAATATTAATACATTTAGGTGTGAAATTACGTGATATCTGGGATTGTTTTAAAATTCTCTGGGAAAAAATGGCCAGAGACTCTGAGCTATAATAGGCGAATGGTAAGTATGGCTAAATATTGACCAACCAAAAAACCACTGCCATTGAGTTGTTTCCAACTCATAGCAACACAATAGAACTGCCCCGTAGAGTTTCCAAGGCTGTAAATCTTTACAGAAGCAGACTGCCACATCTTTCTCCTGAGGAGCAGCTGGTGAGTTTGAACTGCTGACCTTTTTGGTTAGCAGCCAACAGGTTTAATCACTGCACCACCAGGGCTCTTTAAATACTGACAGAGATGGGTATATCAGTTTTGAGCATATTTGAAGTTTTCATAAAATATTTTGAATGCTTTTAGAAAAACTTCAGATTTTAATTAAATTTACAATTCTACAGTTTACAGAGATCACGTTTCTTTTCTTCTTTAAATAAAAATGTTAGATTAATTGCCTGACCTCTATCACCCCACATCTTACCCAGTCTCCACAATTTTAGCTTATTCCATTAATTTGTTTGAATCTTCTGAGTACCCTAGCATGTCATTCACTTGCTTCACGAGACTTGAATTCATTTGAGCTACTAATGCCCTCACATCTCTATATTTGCCTTGATTTCGCATTCCCATGCCAATGTTTGCCCCGCTCTTTTCAGTATGAAGGTCAATCTAACTAAGGTGATATAAGGAATTCTCCTGAGTCATCTACAACACTGCACTTTCTTTCCAGGTGTCACTGCCCTACCTCTTCCTTGATCTTTGTCTTGCTTGAAAACAATGAAGAAATTCCATTAAAATATCGGTGGCACTTTCTGCAAGGCTGAGCGTGCCAAGCCTTCTGGACATTATTCTTATGCATATGGACCACCCTTAAGTGTATTTTAATTGATTAGTATGCCCCTTTTTATACCACTTAAAAGTATCTTTTAGAAATTTGAGCTCACTGGAGATAGCCCCATAATTTTTTATCAAATGGATAGCTTAAAATATGCAGAATCGGAATTGTATTTCTAAGAACTTTCCAAACCTGGAGCCATCTTCCCTTTGAGATGACATTCCATGAAATCATGCCTATGTTGTCTCTAATCTTTTTTTGAAATCTGCCCTCTTGAAGTCTGAAGTACATGGTCAGCCATACCAGGTTTCCCCTCTGTGGTTATCAGGAACTCTAAAAGCTTCTCTCAAAGCTTCTGCTCCTTTCACTTTGCCAATAAATTCCTCCTAGATATCAAAGTCAGATTCAGAGGAATGAGGAACTATTCCCCTAATGGTCTATCTCTTGGGAAGTGAGGTTGTTAACAATTTGTCAAAGTATGTCATGAGTTTGCAGGAGCTCCACTTCTTAGCAGATGTCTTAATAACCGAAATCCCACAATCATGACTGTGCCTTGGCACATGGTCATCTTTTGGATCTCTTTCAGAAGTATATTATCTGTTTCTTCCTCTGGCCAGGAATCTTGAAGAACACTTTCCCTACAATATAATTTCTGGGACATTTTTTGGTTTTTCTTAGCCATCATCTAGCATCATGAATTTCCAAACTGGTGTATGTCTCCTTAATACATAGCTTTTAAAGGGATACCACCACCATCTTCCAATTTTGAATCGCAAGTTAATTAATCTCACAATAACTGAAAATACTTAAACTTTTTACTCGTATTAAAATCTCACTTCATATTTTTCATTTCTCATTCATTTCTGCAGAAATATACACATGTCAGAGGTCATAATTTTGGCTTCCAGTACCATTCCTGCTTTTCCATGGAAATCACTAAGCATCTCCTACATTGTACTAAGCACTTCCTATACTTCCTGTTACTGTTTGCATTTTCCAACGTCATAGTCTCTACCAGTGAATCTGATTGTCTTCTCCTTCTTATTCAATTTAAATTCCATCCATTTTCAGCCATATCTTCAGCCATATCTTCACTCTGGCCAAAAACCCACTATTCTAGGCTCTTAAGTTATGGCTCAAAAATCTAAATTCTAGTTCGGCAACACTCTCTGCATTTGCCATCCATTCAACATCAATGTTTTTCTCTTTCGTTTATTTTTTCAACATGTATTTATTAAGCAATCATTTCGTACAATTTGTGCTATGGTAATCACTGGGATTATAATGGTGGAAAGATAGACAACGTCTTTGAATCCACTTGTTTGAGTGGGTTCAAACAAGTAAACAGGTAATTTTAATACTCTTCTACAGTTTCAGTCTCAGACAAGAAGAAATAATAAGCACACCACCCATGTACCCAAGTTCTTCTCTTTCCTGTTGAATTTCTATATAATTGTTATTTACCACAAGTGGCTCTGAAAGCCATAGTCAACACATATGAATTAGTAGAAGGGGATAATAGCTTGTTGAATTTGATATATTTGTCACATCTCACTAGCTGCTTCAGGAAAACAGAGTACTTTCCAATTTATCATATCATTTCTACGTACAGCTCCCTCCATATGACTGACTCTATGACACTGAACAAGAAGACAACTCCCATTAGGCACCTCTCCCTCCTTGACCTGGTAACAAACTTACTTGCATAGACTGGGACCTAGTAATTCTACCAGTAATTCTGTGGAGGATGGGCTGTTATCACTTCTTCAGAAGATCCAAATTTCCCTTTTCTGGAAAGGGCCACATGCACATAGCATAACTCAAGCTAAAGCATGTCTTTCTTGTTTTCCTCTGTGTCAGAGTCTTCCACTTACCACTAGTATTCATCTCTCACTTCTTCATTAAAACTTTCTTTTCTACTCCCTTCATTCTTGGATTATTTCTTCCATTATGACTAGAGATCATTCATCTCTAATCAGAGTTAAGAGAGCCTTCTTCCTTCATGCTTTTTAAGTGAAGGGAAAATCCATATTCATCTTGATTCTCCCTTAACACTGGCACAGGTCCTGACATCTCATAGGCAACAAGTAAATGCCTACTAAGTTGGTGTCTGTCTTAGTCATCTAGTGCTGTTATAACAGAAATACCACAAGTGGATGGCTTTAACCAACAGAAGTTTATTCTCTCACAGTCTAGTAGGCTAGAAGTCTAAATTCAGAGCACCAGCTCCAGGAAAAGGCTTTCTCTCTCTGTAGGCTCTGGAGGAAGACCCTTGTCATCAATCTCCCCTTGGTCTAGGAGCTTCTCCACGCAGGAACTCCAGGTCCAAAGGACAAGTTCTGCTCCTGGTGCTGCTTTCTTGGTGGGATGAGGTCCCCTTGTCTCTCTGCTCACTTCTCTCTTTTATACCTCAGGAGAGATTGCCTCAAGACACAATCCAATTTTATAGATTGAGTCCTGCCTCATTAACAAAGCTGCCTCTAATCCTGCCTCACTAACATCACAGAGGTAGGATTTATAATACAACAAGAAAATCTCATCAGATGACAAAATGGTAGACAATCACACAATACTGTGAATCGTGGCCTAGCCAAGTTGACACATATTTTGGAGAGGACAAAATTCAGTCTATGACAATATCTTAGGTTGGGTTCTCTAGAGAAGTAAAACTAGTGAATCATATATATCTAGAGAGAGAGATTTATCTCAAGGAAATGGCTCATGCAGTTGTAGAGGCTGACAAATCCCAAGTCCATAGGTCAAGCATCAGGCTGAAGGCCTCTCCTGACTCACACAGCTGCAGGGGCTGATGAACCCAAGATTGGCAGGTCAAAGAGTAGACCGCTGGCTCATGAGTCCAAGGCTGACAAATCCAAGATCAGCAGGTAAGATAGCAGGCTAACGGCTCACAGGCTGCAGAGGTTGACGAATCCCAAGGTCGGCAGGCAATACAACAAGCAGCTGGCTCAAGTCCCAAAAACCAGTAGTCGGAAGAGGACAAGCCAGGTGTGGGATCCAGGACAGACAAGCAAGCTTTGCCAGAATATCCATATATATATTGGATGCAAGCCACACCCCCAGGGAAATTTCCCGGACAACTGATTGGCTGATCACATCAGATCACATCATGGAGGGTGGCTACATCATTACATAATTGCCAAATTATGTCATAACATAACTGTCAAACTACATCATAACTGCTAAACTACATCATTACATAACTGCCAAACTACATCATTACGTAACTGCCAAACCACTGAGATTCATGGCCCAGCCAAGTTGACACACAACTTTAACCATCACAGTTGGCCTGAAATCAGAAGATCAGAGAAAAATGATAGCTCATGTAATTGGCCAGGGCTGCAGGGAGGAAGACAAACACCTCGCAGGCTCAGAGAAACACTTCTGCCCTAATGCACACCTTGTGGATTGCTAAAGGAAATAAAGCCTTTTCTTTTTATCCTGTAGATCATTACAGAAAATAAAGCCTTTTTCTACTTTCCCCCAGGAAATATCTCTTAAATTACTGTAACTCATTGCTCAGAGGCTCCTAGGCATACTGCCTTTAAGGAAGCTGATGACATGCCCCCCTCCTCTCTGTCTGCCATCATCAGCTCAGATACCTTATTCTCCTTCAGCAACACTAATCACAAAAAAAGTAAACCTACAAAAAACCTCCCAATCACCTCTTCCTATCTCTTTTCTATGTTTGCTTCTGGGCGTCTTCTCAGGGTTAATGTGGAAAAAACGTTTTCCCACAGCTTTAAACAACTTTTAAACGTAATCAACTGCATATTATTCCTTTAAAAAAAAGGGGGAGTAGGTAGCTATTTTATTTATAGATAGATTTCACATGTGCTCTGAAACTCTTTTACTGAATTATGCAGTAACTTGGGTCCAGTAAATGTAGACAGGGACCAATAAAGGAAATACCTTGCATGGTGCACTTCCATTGCAAAGCTGCTTGAAAAATTAGAATACCATGTCAAATACACTTTGAAATAGCTCAAACATTGTGCAAATTAGCAAGCAGGGTAACAGTGAGAAAAAAAATCAATATTTATATTCTCCCATGTCCTTTAAACATAACACTAGAGTGACTCCCCTCTGCCCTATTTGAGGAAGAAGTCATAGACATTTTCCAAACTAAGGCATTAAGCATGATAGTTCAAAACCTAGTATTCACACTAGGGAACTTGTCCATTTACGATGATAGCAGAATCTCCATTTGCCTGTATAATCATCAGGGTAGAATCTACTGAGAATACTAGAAAGCTTGCAATTTGCAAAGCTTTCGGAAGAAAAAAATAATAATAGGGAAGTTAATTAAATCATGTAAAACTACTCAGAATCTCCAGGAAAATAAAGACCCTTAGGTTTACAGGTACATATCAAGTCTTCTCATCCCCACTCTCGATTTTTCCAAAATGTCATCAAGGCAATTTCACTCCATTCTTCACAGCCACAAAGTTTGACCTGTAGTTTCTAGTAGCATAAATGACATGTTACAACAGAGAGAAAAATTATCCCCAAGAATTCCTCTTTGGATGAGCTGTTTGCATTTGGAGGGAATTCTTTGATAATCCACTTCAAGTGGAAAGAATAGTGAAGGCAATGTCCAAATTGCAAAATTGCTCTTCATTCTAAAAAAAAACCAAACCCAGTGCCATCGAGTAGATTCCGACTCATAGCAACCCTATAGGACAGAGTGGAACTGCCCCATAGAGTTTCCAAGGAGCGCCTGGCAGATTCGAACTGCCGACCCTTTGGTTAGCAGCCATAGCACTTAACCACTACACCACCCTGGCTTATGTCTTTCCCTTCCAGGGTTGATTTTCTCTGTGACCTGAAATTGCGTAGTCCTTTAGAATTTTTTTTCCCTTCTCATTCTAAAGGACTACGCAATTTCAGGTCACAGAGAAAATCAACCCTGGAAGGGAGAGACATAAGCCAGTAACACTGGATGCTGCACAAACTCCGTGGGTAAACAAAAAGAAAAAAGGGAGCCATCTACTTCCCATCCTCCAGCAGTGCAGGGGGAAAAGAGAATTCTGGAGAAGAATCCTTAAAACGGTTTCGATTGTTTGCTGAGGTACTAAGCCTTGGTGATAGAAACAATGCCGGAGATTGAATGATAGAATTTTGCAACACCAACAACTTCTTCATTGCATATCCCTTCTTTCATCAACATAAACGGCGACTATATACATGGACTCCTTCATATGGAACACACAGGAATCAAACTGACTACATCTGTGGAAAGAGACGCATAGCAACCCCATAGAACAGAGTAGAATTGCCCCCATAGAGCCTCCAAGGAGCACCGGGTGGATTCGAACTGCCGACCATTTGGTTAGAAGTCGTAGCTCTTAACCACTACACCATCAGGGTTCTATGAGTCTGAATCAACTCGACAGCAATGGGTTTGGTTTTTTGGGTGGAAAGAGACGATGGAAAATCTCAATATCATTAGTCAGAACAAGGCCTGAAGCTGACTGTGGAAGAGACCATCAATTCCTCCCATGCAAGTTCATGCTGAAAATGGAGAAAATCAGAGCAAGTCGACAAGAGCCAAAATATGACCTTGAGTATATCCCACCTGAATTTAGAGACCATCTCAAGAATGCATTTGACGCATTGAACACTAGTGGCCAAAGACCAGACTAGTTGTGGAATGACATCAAAGACATCATACATGAAGAAAGCAGGAGGTCATTGAAAAGACAGGAAAGAAAGAAAAGACCAAGATGGATGTCCAGGGAAATTCTGAAACTTCCTCATGAACATCAAGCAGCTAAAGCAAAAGGAAGAAATGATGAAGTAAAAGAACCAAACAGAAGATTTCAAAGGGCGGCTTGAGAAGACAAAGTATTATAATGACATGTGCAAATAGCTGGAGCTAGAAAACCAAAAGGGAAGAACACACTCAGCATTTCTCAAGCTGAAAGAACTGAAGAAAAAATTCAAGCCTCAAGTTGCAAAAGTGAAGGATTCTATGGGGAAAATAGTAAATGACACAGGAAGCATCAAAAGAAGATGGAAGGAAAACACAGAGTCATTATACCAAAAAGAATTAGTCAATGTTCAAACATTTCAAGAGGTGGCATATGTTCAGGAACCAATGGTACTGAAGGAAAAAGTCCAAGCTGCTCTGAAGGCATTAGCAAAAAACAAGGCCCCAGGAATTGATGGTATATCAATTGAGATGTTTCAACAAACGGATGCAGTGCTGGAGGTGCTCACTCATCTATGCCAAGAAATATGGAAGACAGCTTCCTGGCCAACTGACTGGAAGAGATCCATATTTATGACTATTCCCAAAAAAGATGATCCAACCAAATGCAGAAATTATAGAATGATATCATTAATATCACATGTAAGCAAAATTTTGCTGAAGATCATTCAAAAATGGCTGTAGCAGTACATCGACAGGGAACTGCCAGAAATTCAGGCCGGTTACAGAAGAGGACATGGAACCAGGGATATCACTGCTGATGTCAGATGGATCCTGGCTGAAAGCAGAGAATACTGGAAGGATGTTTACTTGTTTTTTATTGACTATGCAAAGGCATTCGACTGCATGGGTCCTAACAAATTATGGATACCATAGCGAAGAATGGGAATTCCAGAACACTTAACTGTGCTCATGAGGAACCTTTACATAGATCAAGAGGCAGTTGTTCTGACAGAACAAAGGGATACTGAGTGGTTTAAAGTCAAGAAAGGTGTACGTCAGGGTTGTATCTTTTCACCATACCTATTAAATCTATATGTTGAGCAAATAATCTGAGAAGCTGGACTGTACAAAGAAGAACAGGGCATCAGGATTGAAGGAAGGCTCATTAACAACCTGTGTTATGCAGATGATACAACCTTGCTTGCTGAAAGTAAAAGGGACTTGAAGCACTTACTAATGAAGGTCAAAGACCACAGCCTTCATATGGATTACACCTCAACACAAAGAAAACAAAAATTCTCACAACTGGACCAATGAGCAACGCCACGATAAACGGAGAAAAGATCGAAGTTGTCAAGGATTTCATTTTACTTGGATCCACAATCAACAACCATGGAAGCAGCAGTCAAGAATCAAACGAAACATTGCATTGGGTCAATCTGCTGCAAAGGACCTCTTCAAAGTGTTGAAAAGCAAAGATGTCACCCTGATGACTATGATACCCCTGACCCAAGCCATGGTATTTTCAATCACATCATATACATGTGAAAGTTGGACAATGGAATAAGGAAGACCGAAGAAGAATTGATGCCTTTGAATTGTGGTGTTGACGAAGAATATTGAATATGCTATGGACTGCCAAAAGAACAAACAAATCTGTCTTGGAAGAAGTAGAGCTAGAATGCTCCTTAGAAGCAAGGATGGCGAGACTATGTCTCACATACTTTGGACATGTTGTCAGGAGGGATCAGTCCCTGGAGAAGGACATCACACTTGGTAAATTACAGAGTCAGCAGAAAAGAGGAAGACCCTCAATGAGGTGGACTGACACAGTGGCTGCAGCAATGAGCTCAAACATAACAATTGTGAGGATGGCGCAGGACCGGGCAGTGTTTCATTCTGTTGTGCACGGGGTCGCTGTGAGTCAGAACCGACTCGACGGCACCTAACAACAACAACAACAAGCTAAGACAAAAGATCAGACTGTCAAATCAGACTCTTCTTAATCAGAGATCTCACCAGCATCAAGGTTTACTAATAATTTCAAAATCAAAAGGCATAGATAAAGCAGAAGAGATTTAGAACATTCCATGTAGCTCCCCAGGCCCTTCCCTCCAATATTGAGCATATGTTCTTCAGCCCAGAGTAATAGTGAGGTTTCTAATGAGGTACATGAAATCTCACACGTCAGGAAACATTTAGGTCATGAAAAATCTCCACTTTAAACCTCAGATGGTCTCCTAACTGACATGACACTTTCCAAGGAACAATGCCCCATAAATCAACATATCCTAAATGTGGTTACCATAAGCAATCTTAAACAAGGAACATATTGCTAAAAGCATTCCACAGATGAGCATTGCCTTCCTAGCAAACACCATTAATCTATATACCAGAAGGTCCAGTTACCAGCATGTTGACAAGAAGATTAGATTGGGTCACCTGCCTTCTTTACCCCAGGAGCATCCTCCCAGCAATTAGGACAGAAATGGACCTCAGGCCAACTGCTTTAACTTATTCCTCCCCGGGTATCTGGTGTAATATAAATTCACTCTTCTAATTCACTACAGAATTTTCAGTATATTTGATATTGCTCACTCATGCAAAAAATAAATTTTATGAAAAATTTTGTTGAGGAAAATACATTTAGTTATCTTTATACAAAATAAGTGCATATCCAGTCAGGAATAGATCATGTTAAATTTCATTGTACAAAGTGTGCTGTTACTGGTATGTGTGTATATATATATATATATATATAATATATATATTATATATATATAATATATATATATATATATACATATACATAAACTGTCTTAGTTACTAGTGCTGGAAGTAGATGGAGAAAAAGAGGAAGACACTCAATGAGATGGACTGACACTGGCTGCAACAATGGGCTCCAGCATAAGGACATTTATGAGGATGGTGTAAGACCAGGCAGTGTTTCGTTCTCTTGTGCATAGGGTGGCTGCGAGCCAGAACCGACACGATGGCACCTACAACAACATTGAGCCTACTCGTCCTATAGGGTCGCTATGAGTCAGAATCAACTCAATGATAATAGATATTGAGACAGGAAAAGAACTCCCGTGTTACAAAAACCTGAAAAATCTTCCTGTATCAGTAATTGCAGCATAGAAAAACACTCCAAAATGTAATGGCTTAAAACAACTACCATGCATTGGCTGACATTCTTGGGGTCAACCATTCGGGCAGGGCTCAGTTGTGATGGCTTAACTCTGCTCTGCTGGTGTTGCCTGGGTTCGCTCATGTGTTTGTGATCAGTTGACTGGTCAGCTGGGGCTGGCTTGTTCTGGAAGGCTTCATGCATGTCTAGCAGTTGGTGGGGCTTTTGGCTTGGTACCTCAGTTCTACATTGAGCATCCTCAATGGTGGACTGGCTCCAGGATGATGAAAGCAAAAGCTACGAAGGCCCTCGAAGCTCCAGAACTCACACGATGTTACTTCTACCACATTCTATTGGTCAAGGTAGGTCACAAGACCGGCACAAATTCAAGGGAGGAAGGGATAGACTCCATCTCTTGATATGAAGAACAGCAAAATCACATTGCAGAGAGGTGTGAGTACCTGCTGCCACCATCTTACTTTGACATAATTTTAAAAAAGTTTTTGAGTGCCTAAAAGCAAAAGACCAAACCTATTGTTGCTGAGTCAATTCTGACTCACAGTGCTAAATACTGTTCTAGCCACTGAGGAGTGGCAGTAAACAGCACAGACACAGCCCTTGCCTGTGTGGGGGTCACAAGCTACCAGGGAAGACAGACATTAAAAAAGTGCTAGTACACATTGTGAGTGTTACAAATAAGTGCCAGGTTGGATAGGAGGATCATGCAGGCAGAATTAACCCAGAGGGAGGAGGTAGTACGATTGAGTTGGGGTTGGGGGAGGCGAGTCAGAGAAGATAGTGGTATTTCCTCCGTGTAACTATCAGAGTTCTCTGCTGCCTGTAGCCACTTGGGTTCCTAATGCCTCATTTCTCTATGTCTGCGCTGCACATGGACTTATTAATTCCCTGCCAAATAACTGCATGGTTGCAGAGTGAAAATAGAAAACATCAGGAAATGTATTACTTTCAAAGACATTCTAGAACAGTTCTGAAAAAAAAAAAAGTAGGATTAACTTTTGTGATGCTTTTTTATCAGTCAAAATCTTTTCTTAATTTGAGGAATTTATTATTAATTAAGAAAGCTGAGGCTTTCAAGTGCCTAATTCTCCCTTTGATCTGCAAGCCCCCAGGCTGTGAGTTACCAGATGCCTGAAACTGGTTTTAATGAAAGTGTTTTCCTACTAAAGGCATTTCCTGTCTCACAAAATGAAAACACAGTTGTGGCAAATTTTGTTAGAAGATCCAAATGGATAAGCTGAGATGCCAGGGTTTGAAAACCTGGTGTGCTGGAGGTAACTGGTTTATTAATCTATGTATATGCCACAATTTCACTACAGTGTCAAAATCAATGAACCAAACTCTGTTCTTTTTAAGGAGTACAATCAACATTCACGGAAGCAGCAGTCAAGAGATCAAACAATGTACAACAGTAGGCAAATCTGCAGCAAAAGACCTCTTTAAACTATTAAAAAGCAAAGATGTCACTTTGATGACTAAGGTGTACCTGACTCAATCCATGGTCTTTTCAATCACCTCATGTATGTGAAAGTTAGACAATGGAAAAGAAAGACCTAGAAGAAATGATGTATTGGAATTGTGGTGTTGGCAAAGAATACTGAATACACCGTGGACTGCCAGAAGAACAAACAAATCAGTTTTAGAGGAAATACAACCAGAACATTCTTTAGAAGTGAGGATGTCAAGACTTCAGCTCACTTACTTTGTACATGTTATCAGGAAGGGCTAATCGCTAGATAAGAACCTCATGGTTGGTAAAGTGGAAGATCATCGAAGGTGAGGGAGGCCCTATGTGAAATGGATTCCAACAGCTGCCGAGACAACGGACTCAAACATAGCAACGATCATGAAAATGGCAAAGGACCACGCAACATTTTGTTTTGTTATACATAATGTCACTATGAGTCAGCATCAACAACTAACAACAACAATACGATTTGAGTAAGCGAAGTCAAAGAAAGTTTTGCATAAAATTAAGGAAAGAAAAGTAAGTTGAAATATCTCCATCTTCTAGGATAGGAAAAGTTATGAGAATAAGATAATTTCAATACATATAAGATTTTAAATGTCAAAGAAAAAAAATTTGCCCAATTGAAATATAATGAAGACTCTGTGACACATTATTTCGAAACAAGCCCTTGTAAAGTTTAAGCTAAAATTAGTAAGGTCTGAGTAGAATATGTCCCAGAGTATCCAAAGATTTCATAGTTTTAGTAAACTGGTCATAATATTCTTATAACACTGAGGATTGGAAAGAGACCATCAGTCTATTAAAAAAAAAAGTCATGATATTTTAAAAGCCACAAAACTTTCTAATTTTCCCAGCTTTGTTTTCTCGCTGAAAAGTACTAGGCAGGGTATGAGAGGAATTTTAGAAATCTTTTGAAAGCATCTAGAATATAATGGCATCATGACTAATGCTTCAGGCTTTAATGAGGGGAAAAAATCATATTAGACATACCTGGGAGATGTTTTTGATAGAATGCCAGAATTAATGAATGAAACACAGTAGGTGTTGATTTTATGTCATTATAAATTAAGCCTTTTATTTTGCAGTCAAGGAGTGGAAAATAAATATCAAACCAGCCTGACCTGTTCTCCTGATTTAATAGCTTAATTTCCAGAAATGCCAGTGAAAAATAGCACAAATGTTTGCCTAGGCCAATCCTTCTTTTTTATAGTTCATCCATTTCCCCTTTTCCACAAGGAAAGCTGCACCTAACAGAGCTTAATTAAGTTTATATTTTACAGCAGGAATCGCATTGCCTGAGGAGAGAAAGCTTGTTAGAGGCAAGAAAGGATGGGTCCTAGGACCTGATCCATAAAAAAGAAAATCCTAAGATTCCCACGGAATTCCATGGGTTCCTATACCTGGTGGCTAAGGCACAATTAGGACACAATTTTTCATATACGTTAAGTTTATCAACATTTTACACTAAGCAGGACAGTAATGAAATAACTTATGTACACATCAAGAAAGTAATTGAATCTCTGAAAGATTAATATTTAGACTCAATAACACTTTTCTTTACCACAGAGGTTTGCAGTGTCTATATTCTCTCTCTCCGTTTTTTTTAACATGGAGAAAAGGTATCAGAAGGATTCCTCTTTCTCCCTCCCCTTCTTAAAAGTGCTGAAGGCAGCATGCATCATCGAATTCCCTTAAGGTAAAAGGCGCTGAAACGTATAACAGTTTATTCTATCAGAGGAGTCCGTGTGTCAAGGCCTCAGGACTCAAGTTGCTGTAACAATGAATAAATTTGCTAGTATTTTCGAGGAGGATGGCCTGACCCCAGCAAAGTGACTGATTTCCTGTCAAACCTAAGTGTAATATAAATGTTTAAGACAGAATCTACATCATGAATAAAATTCAAATGGAAATAAAAGCAGGTGGCTTTGTTGTGACTGCTTTGAGAAAGCAAAGACAGAAGTATTAATGTTTCCATTAGGAAAGGGTCAATAGCATGGTCCAACATGGCTGGTGGCACTCCAGCCCATTATAAATGCATGCCACAAAGCAAGATGAGGGATGGGAGAAAGAGCAAAAGGCCCTTCTCCCAGTCAAGTTAGCTCCTTGCGTCAGTCTTCCCAGAAGTCTCAAACAACACTTCTGTCTGTATCTCACAGACAAGAACTTCTTACGTGAGAATACCTAGTTGCAAGGAAGGCTGGGGAAAAAAATCTTCTAGAGGCTTCATTGCCCTCCATGATAAAAACCTGGATACTCTTAGTAAGGAGAAGGCTGCGAATGAATGTTTGGGTAAGCAACTAGCTTTCTCTGCCTCAATTAGTTTTTTTCCATGTTTAGAAATCTGAACATGTTACTGTACAGAGACAAAAAGCAGATCAGTGGTTTCCTGGGGATGGGAGAGGCATAGAAGGGGGAGTATGAAGAGGCATGAGACATCTTATGGGGTGATGGATATGTTTGCTATCCTGATTTCGCAGATGGTTTCACCATTCTACATATATGTCAAATTTTGTGCATAAATATGTCCAATATAAAACCAAAACCGTTAACATCAAGTCAATTCTGACTCATAGTGACCCTATAGGACAGAGTAGAGCTACCCCATAGGGTTTTCAAGGCTGTAATATTTATGGAAGAGAGCCCTGGTGGTGCGGACGTTAAAGCGCTTGACTGCTAACTGAAAGGTCAGCTATTCAGCGTTTCGAGCCCATCAGCCAATCCTCGGGAGGAAGATGTGGCAATCTGCTTCTGTAAAGACTACAGCCTTAGAAGCCCTATGAGGCAGTTCCACTCTGTCCTATAGGGTTGATAGGAGTCAAAATAAACTCAGTGGCATCAGGTTTGGTTCTTTGTTTTGAATCTTTACAGAAGCAGATTGCCACATCTTTCTCCCACAGAGCAGCTGGTGGGTTCAAACTGTTTACCTTTAGGGCAGCAGCTGAGTGCTTAATCATTTGCACCACCAGAACTCCTTATGTTAATTATACCTCATTAAAGCTGTTAAAAATTTAAAGTGAGACACTAAAAAAAATGAAAATAACAAATGAGAATACATACACAGATACACCCACACACAATTTGCAGAAAACCATTTCCTAGTGCTGTTGAAAGAATAGTTATTCCCTCTTAGTTTTGAAGTCATTTTTTTAAATGCCTCATCTGAGAAACTGAGGGATTCTCACTAAATAAACAATAGATTAAGCAGTATAACTTTGATGAAGGGTAAGACAGTACACAATTCTGGGGAATCTAGCACAACTTGTCCAAGGCAAGGTCATGGAAGTTCCATAGACACATCGAAACTCCCTGAGGGACCGAATTGCTGGGTTGAGGGCTGTGGGGACCATGGTCTCAGGTAACATGTAGCTCAATTGGCATAAACACAGTTTATAAAGAGAATATTCTACATTCTACTTTGGTGAGTGGCATCTGGGGTCTTAAAAGCCTGTGAGCAGCCATCTAAGATACTCCACTGGTCTCACCCCTTCAGGAGCAAGGAAGAATGAAGAAAACTAAAGACACAAGAGAAAGATTAGTCTAAGGACTAATGGACCACATCTACCACAGCCTCTACCAGACTGAGCCCAGTACAACTAGATGGTACTCGGCTACCACCACCGACTGCTCTGATAGGGATCACAACAGAGGATCCCAAGACAGAGCTGGAAAAAAAATGTAGAACAAAATTTTAACTCAGAAAGAAAGACCAGACTTGCTGGCCTGACAGAGACTGGAGAAACCCTGAGGGTATGGCCCCCGGGCCTCCTTTCAACTCAGTGATGAAGTCACTCCTGAGGTTCACCCTTCAGCCAAAGATTAGACAGGCGCATTAAATAAAAAGAGACTAAAGTGGCACCCCAGCCCAGGGTCAAGGACTAGAAGGCAGGATGGGCCAGGAAAGCTGGTAACAAGGAACCCAAGGTCAAGAAAGGGATAGTGTTGACATGTCGTGGGGTTGGTAACCAATGTCGCAAAATGGTATGTATACTAAGCATTTAATGAGAAGCTAGTTTGTTCTGTAAACCTTTGTCAAAAGTACAGTGAAAAGAAATTGAGGGATTCTTCTTTAAAATACATGAATGAAGAGAAGATAACAAGGGTATCAGATAACCTACTGCACTGACTCATAAGTAAAGGACAGTATAACATCAGGTAGTGGGCAATGGAGACTGTCTTCCATTCACCAGTTAGAGAAAACCCAGACTCCTCACTTGGAATAGAAACTCATTAAACTTAGTATCTTCGATTCTCGTCTGTCACAATTGAGAAAGCTTAGCAAGGAACAATTATTTCTTTCCCAGAATGAGTGGCAGTGAAGAGATAAGAATTCAAAGGTTCTTGTATTTCCCATGGAGAGGGGTGAGGATATGCCATTCACCTATAATCTCAGCCCAGTCCCACCCTTCTACACTCTGTTCCATGATGATGAGGCTAACACCCTGCAAACCATGTTTCCCTGGGTGGTACAAACAGATAACATGCTTGACTGCTGACTGAAAGGTTGGAAGTTCAAGTCCACTCAGAAGTGTCTCAGAGGAAGGGCCTAGTGATCTACTTCCAAAAAATCAGCCAATGAAAACTCTGTGGAGCACAGTTCTACTATCACACACACGGGGTTGCCATGAGTCAAAACGGATGAGATGGCAACTGGGTTTTGTTTACATTGGACTCTGCAGTGACAGAAAATTATAAAGTGGGACGAGTGGAGAAGGTCCAGTCTCCCTGCTCCAACGGGGACCTGACTCCCTTCATCAGCAATGGGCAGGTATGGCTCCAGCTTCCAGCTTCTTTCAGCACTCTCAGTTCCGGCCAGGCTAGTGTCCCCAATCCACGGGGCCATGCCCCTCCTCAGCACTCCAGACCTTTCTGGGCCATATCCCCTCCTCAAAAATATCAAAACCCACTGGGGGCATCTCAGATCTGAACAACTGCAGGGCACTTCTGCCCCCCTAGAGACCCAGTCACCAACCCCCTGAAAGGCCTGGGCACCAGCCAATGGGGCCCTCTACTAAGCTCCAGGCTCCCATGATAGCACAACTTCTCTTTTGTTCCTGCTTCTGAAGTGACTAATCTTAGGATTACCTCATCATTGTCTTTTTCTCCTTTGAATTTCCAATACCTATGTCTTTACGGCAGTGGATTTTATGTCTTTGTATTTAATCACCTCTGGTTGAAACACTTAGCATGGCTCTCTTTTTCTGACAATACCTTGACAGGTAAAGAGATTACTTTGTCAACAAATGACAGCTCCTCCATGTCCTAATAAAATCGGACTTAAAGAGCCTGTTTTCCTACAGTGTCTATGTCAACTAATAATTTACTGACCCTGTAAGCCTGGTTTGTTAGAGGAAAAGGGATGTATGTGGTAGCTGTGCCTCTGGACCAGTTCCTCCACAAGTGCTCAAGTGAGCAGCTAAGTCAACAGCGTCCAGTTGAGAGACAGACACCTGGATTCTGATCCGTGGCTGGGTCTGTAGCTCCCTGACTGATCTGACACAAGTCCCCCCTTCTCTGAACTTCGGTTTATTCACTTGCAAAATGAGAGGACTAAACTAGGTGATCTTTAAGCTTCCCTCTAGTTTTTATCTTGTGTGAATTACAAATATCTTTCTCAGTTTCCTCATCTGGAAAATCACAGAAATAAATGGCAACTCTTCTTATCTGAGAAGTTTGTCTTAAAAATACCATTCAAGGGAGGCGGGGCCAAGATGGCGGACTAGGTGGACGCCACCACGGATCCCGCTTGCAACAAAGACTAGGAAAAACAAGTGAATCGATCACATACATAACAATCTACGAACTCTGACCAACAAACACAGATTTAGAGAAGGAGAACGAACAAATACGGGGAGACAGCGATTGTCTTCAGAGCCAGGAGCCAGCGTACCAGTGGATTTTCTGGAAAAACTAGTTTCCAGTGATGGCTCAGAGACAGCAGTCCGTATCAAACCACATAAAGAAGCAGACCATGACAGCTTCTCCAACCCCCCAAACAAAAGAATCAAAATCTTTCCCAAATGAAGATACAATCCTGGAATTATCAAATACAGAATATAAAAAACTAATTTACAGAATGCTTCAAGACATCACAAATGAAATTAGGCTAACTGCAGAAAAAGCCAAGGAACACACTGATAAAACTGTTGAAGAACTCAAAAAGATTATTCAAGAACATAGTGGAAAAATTAATAAGTTGCAAGAATCCATAGAGAGACAGCATGTAGAAATCCAAAAGATTAACAATAAAATTACAGAATTAGACAATGCAATAGGAAGTCACAGGAGCAGACTCGAGCAATTAGAACGCAGACTGGGACATCTGGAGGACCAGGGAATCAACACCAACATAGCTGAAAAAAAATCAGATAAAAGAATTTAAAAAAATGAAGAAACCCTAAGAATCATGTGGGACTCTATCAAGAAGGATAACTTGCGAGTGATTGGAGTCCCAGAACACGGAGGGGGGGACAGAAAACACAGAGAAAATAGTTGAAGAACTCCTGACACAAAACTTCTCTGACATCATGAAAGACGAAAGGATATCTATCCAAGATGCTCATCGAACCCCATTTAAGACTGATCCAAAAAGAAAAACACCAAGACATATTATCATCAAACTCGCCAAAACCAAAGATAAACAGAAAATTTTAAAAGCAGCCAGGGAGAAAAGAAAGGTTTCCTTCAAGGGAGAATCAATAAGAATAAGCTCAGACTACTCAGCAGAAACCATGCAGGCAAGAAGGGAATGGGAAGACGTATACAAAGCACTGAAGGAGAAAAACTGCCAACCAAGGATCATATATCCAGCAAAACTCTCTCTGAAATATGAAGGCGAAATTAAGATATTTACAGATAAAAACAAGTTTAGAGAATTTGCAAAAACCAAACCAAGGCTACAAGAAATGCTAAAGGAGATTGTTTGGTCAGATGACCAATAATATCAGATACCAGCACAATACAAGGTCACAAAACAGAACGTCCTGATATCAACTCAAATAGGGAAAGCACAAAAACAAACAAATTAAGATTAATTCTAAAAAATAAATAAATAAACACAATAATACACATAACAGGGAATCATGGAAATCAATAGATAAAAGATCACAATAATCAAAAAGAGGGACTAAATATAGGAGGCATTGAACTGCCAGATGGAGAGTGATACAAGGCGATATAGAACGATACAAGTTAGGTTTTTACTTAGAAAAATAGGGGTAAATAATAAGGTAACCACAAAAAGGAATATCAACTCCATAACTCAAGAAAAAAGCCAAGAAAAACGTAACGACTCAACTAACATAAAGTTAAACATTATGAAAATGAGGATCTCACAATCTACTAAGAAAAACATCTCAGCACAAAAAAGTATGCTGAAAAATGAAATGGCCAACAACACACATGAAAAGGCATCAAAATGACAGCACTAAAAACTTATATATCTATAATTACGCTGAATGTAAATGGACTAAATGCACCAATAAAGAGACAGAGAGTCACAGACTGGATACAGAAACACGATCCATCTATATGCTGCCTACAAGAGACACACCTTAGACTTAGAGACACAAACAAACTAAAACTCAAAGGATGGAAAAAAAATATATCAAGCAAACAATAAGCAAAAAAGAAGAGGAGTAGCAATATTAATTTCTGACAAAATAGACTTTAGACTTAAATCCACCACAAAGGATAAAGAAGGACACTATATAATGATAAAAGGGACAATTGATCAGGAAGACATAACCATATTAAATATTTATGCACCCAATGACAGGGCTGCAAGATACATAAATCAAATTTTAACAGAATTGAAAAGTGAGATAGATACCTCCACAATTATAGTAGGAGACTTCAACACACCACTTTCGGAGAAAGACAGGACATCCAGTAAGAAGCTCAACAGAGACACGGAAGATCTAATTACAACAATCAACCAACTTGACCTCATTGACTTATACAGAACTCTCCACCCAACTGCTGCAAAATATACTTCTTTTTCTAGTGCACATGGAACATTCTCTAGGATAGACCACATATTAGGTCATAAAACAAACCTTTGCAGAGTCCAAAACATCGAAATATTACAAAGCATCTTCTCAGACCAAAAGGCAATAAAACTAGAGATCAATAACAGAAAAACTAGGGAAAAGAAATCAAATACTTGGAAAATGAACAATACCCTCCTGAAAAAAGACTGGGTTATAGAAGACATCAAGGAGGGAATAAAGAAATTCTTAGAATGCAACGAGAATGAAAACACTTCCTATCAAAACCTCTGGGACACAGCAAAAGCAGTACTCAGAGGCCAATTTATATCGATAAATGCACACATACAAAAAGAAGAAAGAGCCAAAAGCAGAGAACGGTCCCGACAACTTGAACAAATAGAAAGTGAGCAACAAAAGAATCCATCAGGCACCAGAAGAAAACAAATAATAAAAATTAGAGCTGAACTAAATGAATTAGAGAACAGAAAAACAATTGAAAGAATTAACAAAGCCAAAAGCTGCTTCTTTGAAAAAATTAACAAAATTGATAAACCATTGGCTAGACTGACTAAAGAAATACAGGAAAGGAAACAAATAACCCGAATAAGAAACGAGAAGGACCACATCACAACAGAACCAAATGAAATTAAAAGAATCATTTCAGATTATTATGAAAAATTGTACTCTAACAAATTTCAAAACCTAGAAGAAATGGATGAATTCCTGGAAAAACACTACCTACCTAAACTAACACATTCAGAAGCAGAACAACTAAATAGACCCATACAAAAGAAGAGATTGAAACGGTAATCAAAAAACTCCCAACAAAAAAAAGCCCTGGCCCGGACGGCTTCACTGCAGAGTTCTACCAAACTTTCAGAGAAGAGTTAACACCACTACTTCTGAAGGTATTCCAAAGCATAGAAAATGACGGAATACTACCCAACTCATTCTATGAAGCCACCATCTCCCTGATACCAAAACCAGGTAAAGACATTACAAAAAAAGAAAATTATAGACCTATATCCCTCATTAACATAGATGCAAAAATCCTCAACAAAATTCTAGCCAATAGAATCCAACAACACATCAAAAAAATAATTCACCCTGATCAAGTGGGATTTATACCAGGTATGCAAGGCTGGTTTAATATCAGAAAAACCATTAATGTAATCCATCACATAAATAAAACAAAAGATAAAAACCACATGATCTTATCACTAGATGCAGAAAAGGCATTTGACAAAGTCCAACACCCATTTATGATAAAAACTCTTACCAAAATAGGAATTGAAGCAAAATTCCTCAACATAATAAAGGGCATCTTTTATGCAAAGCCAACAGCCAATATCACTCTAAATGGAGAGAACCTGAAAGCATTTCCCTTGAGAACGGGAACCAGACAAGGATGCCCTTTATCACCGCTCTTATTCAACATCGTGCTGGAAGTCCTAGCCAGGGCAATTAGGCTAGACAAAGAAATAAAAGGTATCCGGATTGGCAAGGAAGAAGTAAAGTTATCACTATTTGCAGATGACATGATTATATACACAGAAAACCCTAAGGAATCCTCCAGAAAACTACTGAAACTAATAGAAGAGTTTGGCAGAGTCTCAGGTTATAAAATAAACATACAAAAATCACTTGGATTCCTCTACATCAACAAAAAGAACACCGAAGAGGAAATACCGAAATCAATACCATTCACAGTAGCCCCCAAGAAGATAAGATACTTAGGAATAAATCTTACCAAGGATGTAAAAGACCTATACAAAGAAAACTACAAAGCTCTACTACAAGAAATTCAAAAGGACATACTTAAGTGGAAAAACATACCCTGCTCATGGCTAGGAAGACTTAACATAGTAAAAATGTCTATTCTACCAAAGGCATCTATACATACAACGCACTTCCAATCCAAATTCCAATGTCATATTTTAAGGGGATAGAGAAACAAATCACCAATTTCATATGGAAGGGAAAGAACCCCCAGATAAGCAAAGCACTACTGAAAAAGAAGAAGAAAGTGGGAGGCCTCACTCTACCTGATTTCAGAACCTATTATACAGCCACAGTAGTCAAAACAGCCTGATACTAGTACAACAACAGGCACATAGACCAATGGAACAGAATTGAGAACCCAGACATAGATCCATCCACGTATGAGCAGCTGATATTTGACAAAGGACCAGTGTCAGTTAATTGGGGAAAAGATAGTCTTTTTAACAAATGGTGCTGGCATAACTGGATATTCATTTGCAAAAGAATGAAACAGGACCCATACCTCACACCATGCACAAAAACTAACTCCAAGTGGATCAAAGACCTAAACATAAAGACTAAAACGATAAAGATCATGGAAGAAAAAATTGGGACAACCCTAGGAGCCCTAATACAAGGCATAAACAGAATACACAACATTACCAAAAATGATGAAGAGAAACCCGATAACTGGGAGCTCCTAAAAATCAAACACCTATGCTCATCTAAAGACTTCACCAAAAGAGTAAAAAGACCACCTACAGACTGGGAAAGAATTTTCAGCTATGACATCTCCGACCAGCGCCTGATCTCTAAAATCTACATGATTCTGTCAAAACTCAACCACAAAAAGACAAACAACCCAATCAAAAAGTGGGCAAAGGATATGAACACACATTTCACTAAAGAAGATATTCAGGCAGCCAACAGATACATGAGAAAATGCTCCCGATCATTAGCCATTAGAGAAACGCAAATTAAAACTACGATGAGATTCCATCTCACACCAGCAAGGCTGGCATTAATCCAAAAAACACAAAATAATAAATGTTGGAGAGGCTGTGGAGAGATTGGAACTCTCATACACTGCTGGTGGGAATGTAAAACGGTACAACCACTTTGGAAATCCATCTGGCGTTATCTTAAACAGTTAGAAATAGAACTACCATACAACCCAGAAATCCCACTCCTCGGAATATACCCTAGAGATACAAGAGCCTTCATACAAACAGATATATGCACACCCATGTTTATTGCAGCTCTGTTTACAATAGCAAAAAGTTGGAAGCAACCCAGGTGTCCATCAACGGATGAATGGGTAAATAAATTGTGGTATATTCAAACAATGGAATACTACACATCGATAAAGAACAGTGACGAATCTGTGAAACATTTCATAACATGGAGGAACCTGGAAGGCTTTATGCTGAGCGAAATTAGTCAGAGGCAAAAGGACAAATATTGTATAAGACCACTATTATAAGATCTTGAGTAATAGTAAACCTGAGAAGAACACGTACTTTTGTGGTTACGAGGAGGGGAGGGAGGGAGGGTGGGAGAGGGTTTTTTATTGATTAATCAGTAGATAAGAAATGCTTTAGGTGAAGGGAAAGACAACACTCAATACATGGAAAGTCAGCTCAATTGGACTGGACCAAAAGCAAAGAAGTTTCCGGGATAAAATGAATGCTTCACAGGTCAGCGGAGCAAGGGCGGGGGTCTGGGGAACATGGTTTGAGGGGACTTCTAAGACAATTGGCAAAATAATTCTATTATGAAATCATTCTGCATCCCACTTTGAAATGTGGCGTCTGGGGTCTTAAATGCTAACAAGCGGCCATCTAAGATGCATCAATTGGTCTCAACCCACCTGGAGCAAAGGAAAATGAAGAACACCAAGGCCACACGACAACTAAGAGCCCAAGAGACAGAAAGGGCGACATGAACCAGAGACCTATATCATCCTGAGACCAGAAGAACTAGTTGGTGCCCGGCCACAATCGATGACTGCCCTGACAGGGAGCACAGCAGAGGACCCCTGAGGGAGCAGGAGATCAGTGGGATACAGACCCCAAATGCTCATAAAAAGACCAAACTTAATGGTCTGACTGAGACTAGAGGAATTCCGGCGGCCATGGTCCCCAGACCTTCTGTTGGCACAGGACAGGAACCATCCCCGAAGACAACTCATCAGACATGAAAGGGACTGGTCAGCGGGTGGGAGAGAGACGCTGATGAAGAGTGAGCTAATTATATCAGGTGGACACTTGAGATTGTGTTGGCAACTCTTGTCTGGAGGGGGGATGGGAGGATAGAGAGAGAGAGAAGCCGGCAAAATTGTCACGAAAGGAGAGACTGAAAGGGCTGACTCAAGAAGGGGAGAGCAAGTGGGAGTAGGGAGTGAGATGTATGTAAACTTATATGTGACAGACTGATTGGAGTTGTAAACGTTCACTTGAAGCTTAATAAAAGTTAATAAAAAAAAAATATTTATGCACCCAATGACAGGGCTGCAAGATACATAAATCAAATTTTAACAGAATTGAAAAGTGAGATAGATACCTCCACATTTATAGTAGGAGACTTCAACATACCACTTTCGGAGAAGGACAGGACATCCAGTAAGAAGCTCAATAGAGACATGGAAGACCTACTTACAACAATCAACCAACTTGACCTCATTGACTTATACAGAACTCTCCACCCAACTGCTGCAAAATATACTTCTTTTTCTAGTGCACATGGAACATTCTCTAGGATAGACCACATATTAGGTCATAAAACAAATCTGTGCAGAGTCCAAAACATCAAAATATTACAAAGCATCTTCTCAGACCAAAAGGCAATGAAACTAGAGATCAATAACAGAAAAACTAGGGAAAAGAAATCAAATACTTGGAAAATGAACAATACCCTCCTGAAAAAAGACTGGGTTATAGAAGACATCAAGGAGGGAATAAAGAAATTCTTAGAATGCAACGAGAATGAAAACACTTCCTATCAAAACCTCTGGGACACAGCAAAAGCAGTACTCAGAGGCCAATTTATATCGATAAATGCACACATACAAAAAGAAGAAAGAGCCAAAAGCAGAGAACTGTCCCTACAACTTGAACAAATAGAAACTGAGCAAGAAAAGAACCCATCAGGCACCAGAAGAAAACAAATAATAAAAATTAGAGCTGAACTAAATGAATTAGAGAACAGAAAAACAATTGAAAGAATTAACAAAGCCAAAAGCTGCTTCTTTGAAAAAATTAACAAAATTGATAAACCATTGGCTAGACTGACTAAAGAAATACAGGAAAGGAAACAAATAACCCGAATAAGAAACGAGAAGCACCACATCACAACAGAACCAAATGTAATTAAAAGAATCATTTCAGATTACTACGAAAAATTGTACTCTAACAAATTTGAAAACCTAGAAGAAATGGGTAAATTCTTGGAAAAACACTACCTACCTAAACTAACACATTCAGAAGCAGAACAACTAAATAGACCCATAACAAAAAAAGAGATTGAAACGGTAATTAAAAAACTTCCAACAAAAAAAAGTCCTGGCCCGCACGGCTTCACTGCAGAGTTCTACCAAACCTTCAGAGAAGACTTAACACCACTACTACTGAAAGTATTTCAAAGCATAGAAAAAGCTTCATTCTATGAAGCTACCATCTCCCTGATACCAAAACCAGGTAAAGACATTACAAAAAAAGAAAATTATAGACCTATATCCCTCATTAACATAGATGCAAAAATCCTCAACAAAATTCTAGCCAATAGAATCCAACAACACATCAAAAAAATAATTCACCCTGATCAAGTGGGATTTATACCAGGTATGCAAGGCTGGTTTAATATCAGAAAAACCATTAATGTAATCCATCACATAAATAAAACAAAAGATAAAAACCACATGATCTTATCACTAGATGCAGAAAAGGCATTTGACAAAGTCCAACACCCATTTATGATAAAAACTCTTACCAAAATAGGAATTGAAGCAAAATTCCTCAACATAATAAAGGGCATCTTTTATGCAAAGCCAACAGCCAATATCACTCTAAATGGAGAGAACCTGAAAGCATTTCCCTTGAGAACGGGAACCAGACAAGGATGCCCTTTATCACCGCTCTTATTCAACATCGTGCTGGAAGTCCTAGCCAGGGCAATTAGGCTAGACAAAGAAATAAAAGGTATCCGGATTGGCAAGGAAGAAGTAAAGTTATCACTATTTGCAGATGACATGATTATATACACAGAAAACCCTAAGGAATCCTCCAGAAAACTACTGAAACTAATAGAAGAGTTTGGCAGAGTCTCAGGTTATAAAATAAACATACAAAAATCACTTGGATTCCTCTACATCAACAAAAAGAACACTGAAGAGGAAATACCGAAATCAATACCATTCACAGTAGCCCCCAAGAAGATAAAATACTTAGGAATAAATCTTACCAAGGATGTAAAAGACCTATACAAAGAAAACTACAAAGCTGTACTACAAGAAATTCAAAAGGACATACTTAAGTGGAAAAACATACCCTGCTCATGGCTAGGAAGACTTAACATAGTAAAAATGTCTATTCTACCAAAAGCCATCTATACATACAACGCACTTCTGATCCAAATTCCAATGTCATATTTTAAGGGGATAGAGAAACAAATCACCAATTTCATATGGAAGGGAAAGAACCCCCAGATAAGCAAAGCATTACTGAAAAAGAAGAAGAAAGTGGGAGGCCTCACTCTACCTGATTTCAGAACCTATTATACAGCCACAGTAGTCAAAACAGCCTGGTACTGGTACAATACCAGGCACATAGACCAATGGAACAGAATTGAGAACCCAGATATAAATCCATCCATGTATGAGCAGCTGATATTTGACAAAGGACCAGTGTCAGTTAATTGGGGAAAAGATAGTCTTTTTAACAAATGGTGCTGGCATAACTGGATATTCATTTGCAAAAGAATGAAACAGGACCCATACCTCACACCATGCACAAAAACTAACTCCAAGTGGATCAAAGACCTAAACATAAAGACTAAAACGATAAAGATCATGGAAGAAAAAATAGGGACAACCCTACGAGCCCTAATACAGGGCATAAACAGAATACACAACATTACCAAAAATGATGAAGAGAAACTCGATAACTGGGAGCTCCTAAAAATCAAACACCTATGCTCGTCTAAAGACTTCACCAAAAGAGTAAAAAGACCACCTACAGACTGGGAAAGAATATTCAGCTATGACATCTCAGACCAGCGCCTGATCTCTAAAATCTACATGATTCTGTCAAAACTCAATCACAAAAAGACAAACAACCCAATCAAAAAGTGGGCAAAGGATATGAACACACATTTCACTAAGGAAGATATTCAGGCAGCCAACAGATACATGAGAAAATGCTCCCGATCATTAGCCGTTAGAGAAATGCAAATTAAAACTACGATTAGATTCTATCTCACACCAACTAGACTGGCATTAATCCAAAAAACACAAAATAATAAATGTTGGAGAGGCTGCGGAGAGATTGGAACTCTCATACACTGCTGGTGTGAATGTAAAATGGTACAACCACTTTGGAAATCTATCTGGCGTTATCTTAAACAGTTAGAAATAGAACTACCATACAACCCAGAAATCCCACTCCTCGGAATATACCCTAGAGATACAAGAGCCTTCACACAAACAGATATATGCACACCCATGTTTATTGCAGCTCTGTTTACAATAGCAAAAAGTTGGAAGCAACCAAGGTGTCCATCAACGGATGAATGGGTAAATAAATTGTGGTATATTCACACAATGGAATACTACGCATCGATAAAGAACAGTGACGAATCTGTGAAACATTCCATAACATGGAGGAATCTGGAAGGCATTATGCTGAGTGAAATGAGTCAGAGGCAAAAGGACAAATATTGTATAAGACCACTATTATAAGATCTTGAGAAATAGAAAAAACTGAGAAGAACACATACTTTTGTGGTTACGAGGGGGGGAGGGAGGGAGGGAGGGAGAGGGTTTTTTATTGATCAATCAGTAGATAAGAACTGCTTTAGGTGAAGGGAAAGACAACACTCAATACAAGGAAGGTCAGCCCAATTGGTCTGGACTAAAAGCAAAGAGGTTTCCGGGATAAAATGAATGCTTCAAAGGTCAGCAGAGCAGGAGCTGGGGTCTAGGGAACATGGTTTGAGGGGACTTCTAAGTCAATTGGCAAAATAATTCTATTATGAAAACATTCTGTATCCCACTTTGAAATGTGGCGTCTGGGGTCTTAAATGCTAACAAGCGGCCATCTAAGATGCATCAATTGGTCTCAACCCACCTGGAGCAAAGGAAAATGAAGAACACCAAGGTCACACGACAACTAAGAGCCCAAGAGACAGAAAGGGCCACATGAACCAGAGACCTACACCATCCTGAGACCAGAAGAACTAGTTGGTGCCCGGCCACAACCGATGACTGCCCTGTCAGGGAGCACAACAGAGAACTCCTGAGGGAACAGGAGATCAGTGGGATGCAGACCCCAAATTCTCATAAAAAGACCATACTTAATGGTCTGACTGAGACTAGAGGAATCCCGGCAGCCATGGTCCCCAGACCTTCTGTTGGCACAGGACAGGAACCATCCCCGAAGACAACTCATCAGACACGAAAGGGACTGGTCAGCGGGTGGGAGAGAGATGCTGATGAAGAGTGAGCTAATTAAATCAGGTGGACACTGGAGAGTGTGTTGGCAACTCTTGACTGGAGGGGGGATGGGAGGATAGAGAGAGAGGGAAGACGGCAAAATTGGCACGAAACGAGAGACTGAATGGGCTGACTCAATAGGCGGAGAGCAAGTGGGAGAAGAGAGTAAGATGTATGTAAACTTACATGTGACAGAGTGATTGGAATTGTAAATGTTCACTTGAAGCTTAATAAAAGTTAATTAAAAAAAAAAAATACCATTCAATACTAAGAGTTCAAAGACAAATTCCGTCAACAAAATTCCTGAGCATCCCACTCTGCGGCAAGTACTATGCAAAGTACAGAAGGCACAGAGGTGTTTAAGACACATTTCTTGCCTTCAAGGAATCTATAATCTAGTAAAGGAGACAGAAATATAACAAAAATCATAGCACCATGTGAGATATGCAACGAGAAGAGAAACTAATAAACTGGAGGGCACGGCAGGCTGGGGCAGTTAGAGACGGCTTCCCAGAGTAACATTTTGAAGGGGAAATAGGAGTTGGCTAGGCAGACGAGGGAGGAAGTGCCTTCGTGGTAGACGTAGCATTGCAAAGGCAGAGCAATAGAAGCTCATGACGGTTTCAGACAAGCGTGAAATGTTTACCATTGCTGAAGCTTAAAGCAGTGGGAATGTAAAAGATGAGGGCTAAGGATGGCCGTGCCATTCAGAGAGGTTTGGACCTCATCCTCTAGCACCAGGGGATTATTGTAGAGTTTTAAGAAGTGGATTGACATAGTTCCATTTTAGAAAGGCTGTTTTTAAAAAGTTGGTTCTGGCAGCAAGATGGAGAGCCAATTAGAGGCCGGCAGCCCAGCTAAGAGGCTATGGCGTGCCTCCGGGCCAGGGAGAGTGAGGGCTGGAGCGGAGGCAACAGCAATTGGAAAGGGCAGATTTCGGAAACGCTTTGTTGTTAGACCCAATGGACGCTCTTTAGCCCTGAACTGATTTGACTGCTCAGTAGTATTTAGCACTAATGAGCACACCCTCCCTTTTTAAACTCTTTTCTTTGGACATCTATAAAACCACACTTTCCTGATGTTCTTCCTACTCTCTCACTTCGCTGTCTCCCTGTGGTCTTAGCTTTCCCTGCCCAGCCCTTAAATTTATTATTTCCCAGGGGTCTATATTTGGCCCTCTTTCCTTCCCACACTACTGGCCCCTCATCTATCACATTTATTTTCTACACTTTGAATACCAATAGTCCCAAATCCATATCACCGCCTCCAATCACCGTCCTGAAGCTTACACTGTTATGCCTGAGAACCTACTAGACGTCTGTGAGCCCCGTGAAGACAAGATCAATGTGTAACTTGCACAAATAAGTGGGTATATGCATGTGTACGAATGCATGTGTGTGCGCATGTATGTGTTTGTGTGTTTATGTGCTTGTGTGTGTGTGCGTATTTGTAAAGGAGGAACAAAATGTCTGAAAAAGATTGATAAAAGTTAGTTGGGGTAGTTTCTATGCGAGGAGTGGACTTTCACTTTTCTATATTATATGCTTGTATTTGTTTGAATTTTTTACAGTGAACATGAATTGATTTCATATCGAAAAAAAAGCTAAAGGAATATAAAGGAAGATTTTGAATTCCATGCTCTTCTCTCTGTTCCAACTGCTACTGACTCACCATTTCTCCCATAACCAAAACCAAACCAAACCCAGTGCCATCGAGTCAATTCCAACTCATAGCGACCCTGTAGGACAGAGTAGAACTGCCCCATAGTGCTTCCAAGGAGTGCCTGGCAGATTCGAACTGCCAATTCTTTGGTTAGCAGCCGTAGCACTTAACCACTACGCCACCAGGGTTTTCATTTCTCCCAAAGCCTTTGCAAATTCCTCCTAATTTGTTACTTTGCCTCCAACCTCTTCCTTTCTCAGGCCTTTCCTCCAGGCCTCTACTGTAGTTATCATATCCCTTCCTCCTTAAAAACCTCACAGGAGCAAGTTCAGGCTCCTCAGAATGGCTCCTCAGGCCCTTCACACTTGGGTTGGCCTTGGTCCCCACTTTAGTTCCTACTCCACCGCTCTCCCTCGTCCAGCCACTCTGAATGCTCCACCCCACAGACTGTGCCTTCACGGACGGATGTTTTTACCCTCGCTGCTTCTGCCTCAAATGCCTCTCCCCACTTCCCTTCCCCTGAAAATCTCATAATCCTTCATGATTCATCTCTGTGGTGTTCCACTGACTCTTTCTAGCAGTTGTCACTTCAATACTTTGTTGCATCTCCCTTTTAGCATCCTTTTACAATGAATCGTAATGTGTCTGTAGTCAGGTCTTCACAGGACTGAGAGCTCCTCAAGAGTAAAAATCCGGCCTTAGCAGGTCCTTGTTACCGCAACACCTGGTGCTTTGCCTGTCTCATAGTAAATGCTCAGTAAGTATTTATTAAATGAATGAAAGGATAAGTGAGTAAATACACTTGGGAAATTAGTGACAACTTCCTTTGGTTTCCTTCTACCTCCCCTCTCTGTGTCCATATCCCATTTCCAGGCATCCACTCTGCCCACTGCAACACCAGCACTGCCACCAGATCCTTCTCCAAAGCCCCATGCATGATCATGCCCCTCACGGCTTCGTGTTCGCTCATCCCTGCTGACACCTTAGCTGAGATATCTGAAGGTGCTGCCCTTAGACAACTTGCTAGGTATGTGCCCCCTGACAACTGCTCACCAAGTAAGCCTCCATTTCCTTATTCAAAACAGATGGTACTATTCAGGACGGTCCCCCACAAAGCTGTTGTAAGAATCTAATGGGATGGTATAAGTCAAGCAACTACTACAGAATTTGAGTCTCTGCAGAAAACTCTATGGTACCTCTATTTCCCTCTATTCCTCCCAATATTGCTCTCCTTTTAGTCTTGAAAATAAGAAAAACTTTATCATTTTTAAAATGACTTTTAACAAAGGTTGTTGTTGGAGAGGAGCCCTGGTGGCTCAGTGGTTAAAGCACTCAGCTGCTAACCCAAAGGTTGGCGGTTCGAACCCTTCAGCCGTTCTGCGGGAGAAAGATGTGGCAGTCTGCTTCCGTAAAGATTTATAGCCTTGGTACCTATGTCACAAAACAACATGTGTACAAACTTGTGAATAAGAAATTAATTTGAGTTGTAAACTTTCACCCAAAGCACAATTAAAAAAAAAAAAAAAGATTTACAGCCTTGGGAACTCTGTGGGGCAGTTCTCCTCTGTCCTATAGGGTTGCCATGAGTCAGAATCAACTCGATGGCAGTGGCTTTGGTTTTGGTTGTTGTTAGTTGCCATCAAGACTCATGGTGACCCCATGTGTGCAGAGGAGAACTGTGCTCCATGGGGTTTCCGGGGCAGTGACCTTTCAGAAGCAGATCACAGGCCTGTTATCTGAGCTGGGTGGGTTTGAACTGCCAACCTTTTGACTAACAGTCAAGTGCTAAACCTTTTGCTAAACCTAGAGATTCCTTAATGAAGGTGACAGCAGGCAGTAGTTGAGCCAGTAAGGACAAAAGGTTTGAAGAGAGAGCCCTCCTGGGTCTTCTCAGATCATTTCACCAGCAGCCGCCTACTTTGTCGCTTAAACAACTCTACCCTCTGGCCTCCCCTATTGCAGTTCTGCAAATACACCCCCACCCTCCTCCACCTGCAAGGCTCTTTCTCTCTTCCCATCTTCTCTGCCTAGCTCATTCTTACCCATTCTTCAAGGCTCACCTCCTCTGGAGAGGCTGCTCTGATGCTCTGAGAGAAATGGCCACTTTCTCTGTGCTTCCTCAGACCTTTGTACTCATCTCTCCTCTTGCCCACAACACATTATTCTCTAGGTTCCATTTCTGAGCCTGCTTCCCACCACTAGAAGAAAACTTCCTTAAAAGTGGCCTTTCCACAATGCGTAAGAGACTCTGTTCCGGCAGATGACCCAGAACTTCTATTCAAAGCTACAGAGTAAGTAAAGAAGAAACTAATTACAGCTAACATGGAGAATTTTAAATCCTGAAGTCACTATTAGAGTTTGGAACAATAAAGAGGCTCTTATTAAATTGTTTCAGGGCAGAGTTTCGAGACAGACACCGTATCACTGGGTGATGTGGTGGGATTTCCTGGATCATCTCTCTGTGCTGGAATTTAATTTCTACCTTAAATAAATCTCACTCTCAAAGGGGGTTTTGACAGTAACAGGACAATTAATGAGAAAGAAAGCCCTGGAAACATAATCATCAGCTCAAATGACATCCGGAGACAGTAATGTGAGAAAAAGGTGTGAAATCCGACTGGCATAGCATTCTGGGCTTGTGCTGTGACTAGGTGTTTGTAGCTAATGCAATTATTTTTCTCTAGGGCTGTCTCCAAGAGACATTTCAAAAAATGACATTTAAAGTGACCATATAGTAGATTAAAGGAAAAAAAAGTTACAAGTTTTACACAGACATCATCAAAAAAGAGATCCCGGTGTGCTGACAAAGGAGACAGCTCCTTCCAGCATGCTGTTGCTCCTTCTCCAACCTGCAGCCTTCAAGTTTAAGGGAGCAGGTAGCAAGCAAGTACCTTCAGAGGAGAGAGGGGCAGCGCCACTAAGATAAAATGGTACAGGGATTCTATTATATTTTATTTGTCACTCAAAATAAGGGCTCCAACAGGCAAAAGCAAGCTTTAACCAAATGACGGTGACTTTTCCCTGTATGTATGGGCTGTGCTATTTTTTACTGCTTCATGCTGCCCTTCAAATGACCTAAATTCAGTATCCCTATGCGTGCACAAAACCTTTTAAAAGCAAACCCAATTGTCTGATTATCAAATTCTCCCAGAATTATTAAGAAATTTTTTCAAAAAAAAAAAAAAGTGCAGATCACCTTATTGGAGGATAATTTGATCGTACACATCAAAGGCCTTAAAATGTGCCTGCCTTTGACCCAAACATTCACCTTCTGGGAACTTAAGAAAACTATTAGAGATGTGCACAAATGCGTGTATATAAAGACGAGCATTGCACTGAGAAGTTTGAACCTCTTAAGTGTCCGTCCATTATAAATAGCTTAAAAAATGACATTCTGTTTGCATAATGACATACTATAACATCTAAAATAGTGTTATAAGAAATATATTTACTGACACTTACAGGTATTCATTGTATAGTAGGAAAAGAAAGTTACAAAACAATATTAACAGTATGATCTCATTTTTATAAGCAATATAATACAAAAGAAGTCTTCTTATTTGACCAAATCAGGTCAGGGGGTTGGTTAGCTGGAAGAAAAAAAAAAAAAAAAACTCTTTAAGAAGTAAAACAACAACAACAAAATGATGCATATACAGCCTAAAATTTTTGCTTTAATCTGAAATGTAAATATATACTCCTTTACCATTAATTTGATATAGGGCCAAGACCAATTTTTTTTTTCTTTTTGGTACGAGTTCACTTATAATTTGGCAACCTCTGTCTTTATATACTGAACTGTCAAGTATTCCCAGTTTCAAATTCTTTAATTGGTAAGAAAACATAGAGACTCTTCTAAAGCAATCTAAGAGCAAAATCCTTCCATTTTTTTAGAATACTTCTTGAAAGGCAACACCATTAATAACCCAGTTGTCTTAAATACCCAAACCCAGCACCATCAAGTCGATTCTGACTCATAGTGACCCTATAGAGCAGAGTAGAGTTTCCATAGGGTTTCCAAGGAGATGCTGATGGATTCAAACTGCCAACCTTAACCACTTAGCTGAGCTCTTAACCACTGCATCACCAGGGCTCCAACAGTTGTCTTACCCACACCTAATTGACAGCAAATTTTTAATAAGTTGCCTTTTTTAGTTTTTTCTATAGCACTGAAGTTAACTCTCATAGAAGTGACTCTCTTTTCAAAATCATACTTCTTGAGTTTGCATAATCGAAATAACACAACCAGTCAGCATAAACAGACTGGGAAGTAAACACAACTGACTCCTGATCCATGGACACAACTGGTGGGAGGGTAAACGCATACTCAAGAGTAGTCTACCGTCACATTAGATAAGATACTTTACAGAGGAAAAGGAGACCATTGCTTAGTCCAGAGTGTAGGCACTGCAGAAGTCAGAGACAGGTGGGAATTCTCTTCTCCCAGTTCTGTACCTGGCTGGCTCATAGGCAACCTTCCAATCTCAGCTCGCACCATCCACTCAGAAAGTCTTCCATGAACATCCTAACTAAGTAGGCCTCTTCTTTTATTCTTCACCATATCATCCTGCTTTTTCTTCATAAAAAAAATCATCATCATCTGGTACGTGAAAGAAACCAGTCCAAAAAAGTTTCTTACTGTAAGATTCCAACTATATGGTATTCTGGAAAAGGCAAAACTATAGAGACAGTGAAAAGATCACTGGTTGCCAAGGAGATGGGGGGCAGGAGTGAACAGGTGGAACACAGGGCATTTTTAGTCAAACTATTCTGTAATATACTGGGATGGTGGACACATGACATCATGCATTTGTCAAAGCTCACAGAAATATAGACAATAATGTAACCTATGGGCTTTACTTAAAAATAAGGTATCAGTATTGGTTCATCCATTGAAAACATGTAGAATGTGAATGCAAGATGCTAATAATAGTAGAAATCCCTGTGTAGAAGACGGGTTATATGGGATCTCTCTGTACCTTCTGAGCAATTTTTCCATAAACCTAAAACCGCTCTAAAAAAAAAGTAGTCTATTTTAAAAAACCAGGATCATCTGTATCTCTCTTGTTTACTTATTTGATCATGTGTGTGTTTGTCTGCCTCCATCACTAGAATTTAAACTTGTCTATCTGTGTCTTAGTTATCTAGTGCTGCTATAACAGAAATACAAGTGGGTGGCTTTAATGGACAGAAATTTATTTCCTCACAGTTTGTTGTTGTTGTTAGGTGCTGTCGAGTCAGTTCCAACTCACAGAGATCCTATATACAACAGAATGAAACACTGCCCAGTCCTGTGCCATCCTCACAATAGTTGTTATGCTTGAGCCCATTGTTGCAACCACTATGTCAATCCTTCCTCTTTTTCACTGACCCTCTGCTTTACCAAGCATGACGTCCTTCTCCAGGGATTAATCCCTCCTGATAACATGTCCAAAGTATGTGAGACATCGTCTCGGCATCCCGGCTTCTAAAGAGCATTCTAGCTGTATTTCTTCCAAGACAGATTTGTTCAGTCTTTTCGCAGTCCGTGGTATAGTCAATATTTTTCACCAACACCATGATTCAAAGGCGTCAATTCTCACAGTTTAGAAGGCTAGAAGTCCAAAACCAGGGCAATGGCTCTAGGGGAAGGCTTTCTCTCTCTGTCAGCTCTAGAGGAGTTTCCTTGTCTCTTCAGCTTCTGTTCTCAGTTCTCTGGGGATCCTCATGTGGAATGGCATTTCTCTTCCCCATCTCTGCTCGCTTGCTTTCTTGCTTCATTTGCTATTTTTATATTTCAAAAGAGATTGATTTAAAATGCTGCCATATTAACATAACAAAGAAAAGCCATTCTCAAATGGGATTATAACCACAGATACAGGGATTAGGATTTACAACACATATTTTGGGAGGACACAATTGAATCCATAAAATTCTGATTATTCACTAGTATCTAGCACAGTGCTCGTCATAAAGTTGTTACTTGGCATTTTATTGAGGGTTTGTATGTATTATGAATGTTTGAGGTTTCAGTAATCTAATGCTTTCATAGGGAAAAAAAAATACTTTATCTCATCAGAGGAACACCTCTATCACCCATAATCTTGAACTGATATGTGGATGACACTATAATACATACGGAGGAAACCCTGGTGGTGTAGTGGTTAAGAGCTACAGCTGCTAACCAAAAGGTCAGCAGTTCGAATCCACTAGGTGTGCCTTGGAAAACCTATGGAGCAGTTCTACTCTGTCCTATAGGGTTTTGATAAGTCAGAATCAACGTGACGGCAGTGGGTTTTTTGGTTGTAAGTCATACAAAATGAGCTCTGACGGTGGTGCTGTGGTTAAGCTCTCAGCTGCTATCCAAAAGGTCAGTGGTTCAAACCTACTAGCCACTATGTGGGAGAAAGATATGGCAGTCTGCTTCACTGAAGATTTACAGCCTTGGAAACCCTATAAGGAAGTTCAAGCCTGTCCTACAGGGTCCCTATGAGTTGGAATCTACTCAACGGCAAAGGGTTTTTGTTTTTGGTTTACTAGACATACACATTTAGGACATAGCCTTAATTTATTAAAATGTCAAAATGTTTATATTTACTTATTTATCAATACCCATCTTCACTGTAAAAATGCATTCAGATTGTTTTAAAACATAAATGTTAAGGTGAAATAAGGATAAAATTAAAAATAAAGCTAAAATTAAAATTAAGACACAAAGTTCATCAAAACTAAGTACTAACAGTAGGCAGCTTATTTGGCCCTGAGTTTCCAAGCAGACGAAAAATGCAATAACAACAAAGTCGTCACAAGTTCCACACTGTCCCTAAGATACAAACAAGCCAGGGTTTTAAGACCAGCAAGTAATTTTTGGTAGCCCGCCTGTGTTAAAAAAAGAAAGAAAGAAAAACCATTGCATTGCGGTCGAGTCAATCCCAACTCTTAGCAACCCTATAGGACAGGGTAGAACTGCCCCATAAAATGGGGTTTCCAAAAAGTGGCCGTTGGATTCGAACTGCTGACCTTTTTGTTAACAGCCGAGATCTTAACCACTGCACCACCAGGGCTCCCTGCCTGTGTGTTAGGTGGCACCAAAAACTCAAGATTAGGAGGGCAACTCCCACTTAGGGGCTGTGTTCTATGATCTTGTATGTTACTGAGGATAGGATAGGTTATACTGCAATAGTAAATAACTTGGATGAACCTGAAAACATCATGCTAAGTGAAATAACTGAATCACAAAAGGACAAATATTGTGATCCCACTTAGATGAATTAGGCAAATATATAGAGACTAAAGTTTATTAGTGGTCGCCAGGGGTGGGAGGAAGGGGGAGCAGAGGAGTCATTGCTTAGGGGGTACTGAGTTCCTGTTAATGATATATTTGGAAAAGGATAGTGGTGATGGTTATAAATTGTGATGAAAGTAGTCAATGTTACTGAATTGTACATGTAAAAACTGTTGAATTGGCAAATATTTTGTTATACATATTTAACCACAATAAAAATTTTTTTTAATATACTGTTTTGAGTATTTTGAAGCAGACTACCTAGAGGAGAATACTCAGATGATTAAGATAAAATATGAGAGGAAATTAGGCTCTTCACAATCCAGAGAATTTCTTGTCTTGTTAAAAACTCAACTAACAGAAAAGATCCTTAACATTTTACTCCCTTGTACAAGCATCATCATGACCCCTTTACAGAAATTCAGTGACGTAATCCCTTTGTTCTTCTGAACAAATGCTGTGCCACCCTTTGTTTTCAAATGTATATTTGACGTCCTTTCAAATGCATATTATCATATCCTTTTTAAATGTACCCCTCTCAAACAGACTTTTGGAAGTTTGGCAACTTGTTATAAATTCAATTTCCCTTCCTCTGTTACCTGTCGCTTTTGTTTCCTTTTTCCTACCTGAGTGTTGTTATCAGGCCCCTTTTCCCCAGCTGACCACAAGGCAAAGCTTGAAGGGTGGATTGAATCTAAAAGGAAGCCTGTCATTTCGGTGTGTTAAAAACTGGATGAGGCAGTTCCCAGCCTCTGGCTGGTGAGCCCCTCTTCCTTTCAGCAAGGAAGGTCTTAAAAGCAGCAACATCTTATTTTAAAATTTTGAGCTTTTTATGTCCATAACAGATCCCTGCAATGTAAATACTACTAAGGTGAAGTTTTATAGAATCTGTTAACATTTAGATCTACCATGACAGCAAATCCATGTCCAAAAGTAGAAACCCTGATGTTACATTTCTCCTGCAAATTCAAGACTAGTTCTCTGTCAACAAGTTTTGAGGAAGTCACTGTTTTAATGGGAAAGTTTTTGTGCAAGAGACAATTAGAACACAGCTCCAACTGATATCTCTTCTTCTCTCTCTGTCTCTCTCTCTCCACACACACACACACACACACACACACGTGTATTTTTTATCTTCCTAAATCTGCCAATCTGGCACACTTCAAACTGGCCATCCTGGCTGCTTTGTAAAGCTGCCTTCTCTGACACAACTTCGGGGAATATCTGTCCGCAGGTGAGAATACAGAAACCAACGAATACAGCCTTGAATTTAAAAAAAAAAAAAAAAAACCCGTTGCCATCCAGTCATAGCCACCCTGTAGGACAAAGTAGAAGTGCCCCATAGGATTTCCAAGGAGCAGCTGGTAGATTCAAACTGCAGACAGTAGCTCTTAACTACTGCACCACCAGGGCTCCCAGCCTTCAACAGTTCATCTCAAATGAAAGCTTCAATTCTCCTCTTACCTTTTCTTTCCAACATACCCTCCTTAAACTCTTCTTCCCTCGCTGCACAGAAAACTGCAAGCCAGAATTCCCCTTCACCATACTCTGGGTGGGGAGACTTGTGGGAAAGAAACATTTCCTACAGAGGAAACTTGCCCTTGTCAGTAAGCGCATGATAACAGTACCTCCCTATTAAACGACACTCCCTTTCTGAAACTTTTATTCCACCTATAGATCATATTTTTGGATGAAAGTTTTGCTATCAAAGTAGCTGCCAGGATGTTATGGCCAGTGCAATCGTAATTTACAGAATCTCATAAATCATGGGAAGATTGAAAACGCTTGTGACACACAGGGCTTTAAATTGACATCCTGTCTTTTTCATCGACATCAGAAAGGTCGATCTCATGACATCCTCCACAGATACGTCCCCCCTTGGCTCAGCCACATCGTCCCTGCTTGCACATCAATGGCGAGAGAGAGATCCCGGATAGATAGCAAACTAGAGGGGGAAAATCTGAAAAGTAATGCCAGCATTTGTAAATGCTTTAAAGACAAGATCCTCGATCCATACGCTGCCAGCAGCAACAATCTGTGAATTTCATGAGCCCCCAAAACCAAACCCTTTGCCTTTGAGTTGATTCCAACTCATAATGGCCCTATAGCCCCAGTGAATCCCAAAAGCACCATATGTTTAAAAGAAAAGAAAATTAGAATAATTCTCCTTGGAAGAAACAAAACCTTGCAATTTCCTGGAGGGAGATCACAAGGTCAAGTGATGGATCAATTGTGACCCTCGTGAGAAAATGGTCAGTGCCCACTCTCCATACTCCCTGGGCCAGAGCTTCTCAATTTGGGCCACACCTTAAAATCATCTGAGATGCTTTTAAAAATGCCCCACTGCAGACCAATACAGTCAAAATCTCTGGGGGTACAGGTGAGGCTCAAATGTTCTCCAAGTGAGTCTAATATGAAGCCAGTTTTGAGAATTACTGGTCCAAAAACGCAAAGGCAGGCAATAGAAATGAACGAAACAGTCATAATCAAGGAGTAAGCAGGACTTATGGTAAACCAGAATCATGTACGTGGGGATGTTTTAATAGGTGCTGTTGCCACACCATTTGGAAGCCTTATGGGGCAGTTCTACTGTGTCCTATAGGGTTGCTGAGTCAGAATCGACTCAACGGCAACGGCTTTGGTTTTTTGGTTTTGTTTGCCACTTGGAGTCCCTGGGTTGTGCAAATGGTTAACGTACTCAGTGGCTAACCAAAAGGTTGGTGGTTCAAGTCCACTCAGGGGCACCTTGGAAGAAAGGCCCAGCAATCTACTTCTGAAAAATCAGCCATCGAAAACTCTAGAGAACACAGTTCTACTCTGACACACATGAGGTCGTCATGAGTCGGAGTCAACTTGATGACACCTGTTTTTTTTGTTACTGTTGTTACTTAGCTCTACCAGTTGTTACCATGAAGGAATAAACCCGTTGTTGTCGAGTCAATTCCAACTCATAGCAACCATGAAGGAATATGGGCCCATTGTTGTCATATTAGGAGCACTGGTGGCACAGTGGTTAAGCTCTCCACTGCTAACCAAAAGGTCAGTAGTTCGAACCCACCAGCCATTCTGCAGGAGAAAGATGTGGCAGTCTGCTCCTGTAAAGATTTACAGCCTTGGAAACCCTATGGGGCAGTTCTACTCTGTTCTACAAAGTTGCTATGAGTCAGAATCTAACCAACGGCAGTGGGTTTGGTGGGTTATATTCAGATTTTGTTAAGAAAATTCGGAAATCCAGTTCTCGATCCCCACCACCTGCATGAGCTTTACACTGAAATTGTGCGCTAGGTGAAGTAGGCCCCTTCCCCTAGTGTCTTAGCTGTTGTACATTCCCCTAGTGCCTTAGTGGTAAGGTATAAGATTAATTATATAACTGCACGCTGTCAAGATCCCTCCAGAAGTGGAGGGAATATTCTTCCTTTGACACTATCAAGGTTGACCCCAAGACTGTCACACACCTTGAGCCCAGACTACATCAAGGGGCACCTCCCTCTTCATCCCCATCCCCTTTTCCTGTGCATCCCAGCACATAAATTCCTACTGTCTAAGGAATATACAAACTCTGGGGCCCTTTGCCCCTTTGTTTCCTTCACCAACAACATATTGAGGGGCTATAGAGCCCTAGTGGCACAGTGGTTAAGAGCTAGGCTGCTAACCAAAAGGTCAGCAGTTCAAATCTACCAGCCACTCCTTGGAAACCCTATGGGGCAGTTATACTCTGTTCTATAGGAAACCCTCGTGATGTAGTGGTTAAGTGCTACAGCTGCTAACCAAAAGGTCAGCAGTTCAAATCCACCAGGCATTCCTTGGAAACTCTGCGGGGCAGTTCTACTCTGTCCTATAGGGTCACTAGGAGTCAGAATCGACTCGACGGCAACTGTTTGTTTGTTTGTTTTACTATGTTTTTTATAGGGTCACCACGAGTTGGAATCTACTCAACAGCAGTGGGTTTTATGTGGTCATGGAAAAGATTCTGGGGTGTCTTAGTCATCTAGTGCTACTATAACAGAAATGCCTCAAATGGATGGCTTTAACAAACAGAAGTTTATTCTCTCACAGTCTAGTAGGTTAGAAGTCCAAATTCAGGGAGTCAGCTCCAGGGGAAGGCTTTCTGTGTTGGCTCTGGAGGAAGGTCCTTGTCATCAATCTTCCCCTGGGCCAGGAGCTTCTCCATGCAGGAATCCCAGGTCCGAAGGGTGCGCTCTGCTCCTGGCACTGCTTTCTTGGTGGTATTAGGTCCCCCTTCTCTGCTCGCTTCCCACTCCTTTTATCTATTGGAAGATAGAAGGTGGAGCAGGCCACGCCCCACAGAAACTCTCCTTACATTGGATCAGGGATGCAACCTGAACAAAGGTGTTACATCCCACCCTACTCTTCCTTAACATAATCTAAAATTGCTTCATTAGCCACAGGCAGAGATTAGGATTTACAACACACAGGAAAATCACATTAGATGACAAAATGGTGGACAATCACACAATACCAGGAATCATGACCTAACCAAATCGACATATACTTTTTTTTGGGGGGGGGTGGACACAATTCAATCCATGACATCAGGGAACTGGTCTGAGATGGAATTTTACCCTTTCCTCTCCATCCCAATTACTACGTAAGTAATTAAGGCTTATGAAAATACCACTGGGACAATGTCAATTATTTGCTGAGAACTACAGCCCTGAACAAAATTACTTTCATTTTTCATCTCAGTTCATCGCAAACGTGAAATCTCCCAATTTTTAAATGTTGAAAATAATTCAAAAAATTTAATTATGCTGTGAAACTTAAAACATGTCTTGGAACTACCAGCTTGCAAACTCTGCCCTAGACTTGCCCATCCAAATTTTCCATAAACAAAAGTACTTCCTCACCACTATCATAAACAGCCAGGATGATTCTCAAGGCCAAAGGCAAGCTTAGTGGAGGAGCCTAATGGAACCCACAAGCAGCAGTTATTCTGGCCCAGGGAATGGAAACATCAGCAACACCCCTGGGAATCATAATGCCCAATAACCCTCCTGTTTTTATATTTGAGTTGAGTTTCCTCAAGTGAAATAAGGGGGCGCGGCAGCTCTGCTGGTCCAGGCCAGTGAACTGGCTTGCACACAAAGCTCTTTCCTTGTGCTGTCATTGTCCAATGGGGACTCCAAAACTCTGTCACTATGAACCCCAGACCTTCACTTGGCCGTTGTTCCTCCAAACCACTGAAACGACTTTTTTTTACTGGCTTTTTTCAGTATTTGCAAACACTACAGTCTGGGAAGTGGGGGCAGAAAAGGCAAAAGGACAGGAGTTGGTTGGAATTTCTTCCAACATTAAAGCAGTGACTAACACTAATCACCCTTGTGTTTGAGCAGATCTATTCTCTCTATGAATTAGTGTGGAGTGACCTACTTTTCTACATATTATTTCTTATTTGTGCCTCTGTTTTATTGATTATGAGATTGTTTTTGCCACACAGGAATGGAAAAAAATCTAATACAACAAAACTCTTCTCACTGAAAATAATACAGCCGCGTCATGAAATACAAATTTACTGTTCCTTTATGAAAAAATAGCTTCTGTGGACTACATTTAGGTTGAAAGAATTAGCTGAAGGTTGCTTCAGTGGACTAGTAAGAACAAGAATATATATATATACATTAAGGTTAAGACATAAAACCTAAGAGAGAATAATAGAGTACATCCCTAAATTTTAAAACTTGTTTACTATAATATTCTAGAGATATTTATTTCATAAAGGAGCCCAATGTTAGCCTTACAAGACTGTATATATTTTCTACTTATATGCCTCTTATCCCATTTTTCCTGTGCATTATATCATCTGATTTTATTATGTCCCATATTTTATTTATTCCTTTATGAGACCCTGGGATTTTTCTTTCTGGAAATCTTAGTAAAATGTTTACTAAGAAAACATAATTAAAAATAAAACCACATAGCTCACACATGCACATTTTGTTTTATATGCAATTATAAATGTATTTTCAAGGCAATTTTACTGTCCAACTTCCAGGCACCATCTTATTCTCCCCATGCAGCAGGGATTCTAAGGAAATCTAAAAGGAGGTTGTTTCTATAACTCCAGTAACTGCAAGCCTAAGAGATTTCACCTACGCAGGAATGCAAAAGAGTGACTTGCATTTTGGCGATGGATATAACATTATTTTTTGGTGCAAGTGGATTTCCCAGAAAAAATATAATTGCCAAGGGGTATGGAGACGGTGATTTGGAGAGAGACAGTGAGATTCAGGACATGGCTTGGAGGAGCCTTCATAACCCAGCTCTACAAATGCTCTCCCACTAACCTGCAGGAACATGGTGCACACTGAATATCCATACTGTGTAGCTTCATGATGAACCCACCACAGCACACACAAAGCAATGGTGTCACCACCGCCAAGCTTCCCCAGACATGGAAAACCACTGGTATACCAACTGCCTCACTGATGAGGCCCTTTGGGATGGAGAGCTTGGGAGTAGTAGCCCTACAGTGTTGTGCTTTGTAATCTTCCTCCTCCTCCTTAAATGCTTTCTTTGCTAACAGATGGAGGGCATGGAGAATTCAGGAACTCCATGAAAAAGAAACCAAAACCAAAACTTGTTGTCAAGCCCACTCCAACTCATGGCGACCGTATAGGACAGAGTAAAACTGCCCCATAGGGTTTCCAAGGCTGTAAATATTTGTGGAAGCACACTGCCATGTCTTTTTCCCATGGAGCAGCTGGTGGGTTCCAACCACTGACCTTTGGTTAGCAGCCGAGCCCTTAACCACTGCACCACCAGGGCTCCTTGATAAAGGAAAAAGATGTTTTACTCCACGTAACCTCCATCCCCAACTAGAAAACTAGATGTGAGTTTGGATGCCAGTGGCCACCTCCCTGTTCTCTCTTACTTTCTTACTCCCTTATTTCACAAATTAGTGATTCATACTTGTCCTTCAATAGTTAGCTCAAGGGTCACCCTCTCCAGGAAGCTCTCCCAGATTGGCCTTGCTTCATCATATTAGGGAAATCTCTTCATGCTCCCGCAACACCTGCTGTGCCCCACTGCATAGTCCCTGTTGCCTAAGGCTGTGATCAGTGGTGTAAAAGTGTCACTCCCCTGTTTGACTGTGACTTCCTTGAGGGCAGGGACTGAGTCTTAGCATTTCTGTAGCCCTTGGTTTAGCCCAGACTATCCCATACATAAGAAGTACTCAACGAACTGTAACATATTGTTCACACAGTCTACTCTTTACTAGCATCTTAGCTCAATAGAGGTTGTACTCACTCATTCACCAAACATTTACTGATCTTCAACCTGTGGCAAGACTGTGCTAAATACAGAACATTTATGTGAAGGTCAAAGCTAACCTCCAAGAAATGTTTATTTTTATTCATATTTTACAGGTAAGTAAATGACACTTAAGAAGTTTATCTAACCAAGGTCATGCAGCCAGTAGATGACAAAGCTTGGATTTAATCCCAGGTATACTCAATTTGAACACCTGTTTTTCCTTATTTATCTCAATGTTCAAAACCAAAAAACAAACAAATCTGTTGCGTCTCAATGCTACTTGTGATTGGAATTGTTTTGTGAAGGTAATTCTGAAGGCAGGAAGACCAATTAAGGGACTTATACAACAGAACAATAAAGAAGTGATAAGGGTCATGACCACACACAAGTGCTTTCATTCATGTGGGCGCATGCACGCTCGCTCACACGCACACACACACAAAGCACCTTTCCACTCTCATCCTCTCCTTTTAGCATCACTGACCTGCAGAAGATATTCACCTTTTCCTTCTTGTAACTGAGGGTCTATTTCTGCCAATTCTTCCCATTGCATCAACATAATTATTGATATAACCCCAATAAAAGCCAGGGCACCACATGGCCCAGTCAAATATATAGAAGCAGAGTCCAGCAACTAAAAGGAAATAAAACGAAATTTCAAACGCACTTGCAATTTTTAAAGAACATAAAAGAGAATCTAGTTCATAACAAAAGGTACCACTTCTCAATTTTCCTTTTCTCTTCTCCCCATTTTCCTTATGGTTTCTCTACAGTGTCTCTGGAGCCATTCTTCACAAATGCTCTTCACCACCCCCAAAATAATTTCACCCGTATTAGATTTTCCCCCACTCTCCCCTCTATTGTCCCCTAGATTTCAATTAAATACAGCTCCCGGGAGCCTTGGTGGCACAGCAGTTAAAGAGGCAGCTGCTAACAAAAAGGTCAGCAGTTCAAATCTACCAGCCACTCCTCGGAAACCCTATGGGGCAGTTCTACTCTGTCCTATAGGGTCACTACAAGTCGGAATCGACTTGACAGCACTGAGTTTTTAGTTATTTAGCTCCTGTATCTAACTGCTTCTCTCTTTACCCTTGGCCTTAAATCCCTCAGTTCTAACTCTCTGCCCTTTTCCTGTGCCTAGATCACCAGAGAACTGGGCACTGGGGTGACAATGACCAAAGTCTCCTTAGAGGACAGATGGAGGGAGAAATCAAAGATAGGGGGCAAAGAACATATTCTCTGTAGCAAGAGTTAAGGTTATGGGGTGGTGGCAAGTAGCACTCACTTTTATCACATGCCTGGCTCTCCCACTATATTGCCACACCTTGAAGGCAGGAACCATATCTTCTTTCTTCATGTCCCCATCAGAGTAAAAAACCTTATCTTCTTTCTTCATGTCCCCATCAGAGTAGGTGGTCATTAAAAAAAAACCATTCCTGTCAAGTTGATTCCAACTCATAGTGACCCCATAGGACAGAGTAGAACTGCCCCATAGAGTTTCCAAGGAGCGCCTGGTAGATTTGAACTGCCGACCTTTAGGTTAGCAGCCATAGCACTTAACCACTATGCCACCAGAGTTTCTAGGTAATCATTAGCAAACACTAAATGAATGCAGAAATGAATGCTTGCTTTCACTCTCCCTCAGACACTCACTTTTTTTTAAATGCTTCTCTTTTCTCTTACTAACTTGTGTCTCCTTATGAATCAAGTCATCTTTATGATCATGGAGACAACTGCCTGAAATGCTACCTATTACTCATCTTCTCCACCAATTCCCAGAGCAATTACGGGGAGGTAATTATAAATGTCCAAAAATCTCTGATATATTTCAAGCATCAGACCTTCACTAATATTAGTAATACATTTATTTAATCTCAAGCATCTTTCTATATTTGATAGGTTGTAAAGAGGAATTTATATGAAATGAGACAGGGTTCTTCTTCTCCTATTAAAATGAGCATAAATAGCTCATGAATGATGGTTCGCCATAACAATTCGCATAACAAATACACTTCTCAAGGAACTTTGTGACAGCATCCAGTGTTCTAAACTCAAGATTATTTGGGGTGATTAAGGAGAGCACAGAATGTAAATAGGTGGGAAAAAAAAAAATACTTCCGCTAAATAAAGCTTATCTGTAAACAGAAAATTTAGAGCTTGCCTTTGGGTTTTCCTGCTTTCTCATTCTTTAGCATGTTGTGTCTTTTAAAAGGAATATATATACATTCGCCTGAAGTTTTAAAGCAGTTTGTAAAATAACCCGATAGCCAGCAGAGCATATCTGAACAGGTTATTTAGTATTCTGGTCCTGATGGGTTAAGCACCTCCAGCGGAATACTCTGATCATCTGTGTTAATTTTATCCTCGCCACAAGATCTGGCAATGCTTAGCTCACATATTCTTGCAAATTACTGGAAATACCACATTCCCATAAGAGAAAGTGACAGCTATGAAATTACGTAGTGTAAGCCAAAGACTCCAAGAGCTACACTAAACAAACACACCTCCAGCAAATTTCTCTGCCCCACTCATGCAAATGGAATACAATCTTGTCTAAACAGTAAACTCGCAGCTCTCCACATTCAATACCGAAGATAACTCAACTCTCAGGCTTTGTTCAGGGCAATTCTCTCCTCTCTTCCAGTGAAGTGGGGAAGTGGGAACACACACCAAGGAAAGCCCTGCCCAGGTCAGGCACTGGTCCAACAACCAGGGTCACTGGTCAGGTTCAGGAGATTCTGGTAAGCTTGATGGAAGAAATCCCTAACATAATTAAGAAAAAAATTAAGCTTCAGTATAATCTTTAGTTTGGCAAATTCTCAGAATAACATTTTATTCATTTGTATACACTCTGTGTAGACTCAAGATTTCAGGGAGCATGCCTCTCTTTAGTCATGTGTACAAGTAGAATATCAATGATACCTACTGTGTTCAGTTGCTATGAGGATCAAATGAGATAACACAGGGAAAGTGCCTAGATAAAAGTTTCTAGGTGAGAGCAAACACTCAAAAAGTTATTTTTACTACATTAGAATTTAATCTAGTAATTTTAGTTCTCCCACATTTATAAACAAAACAAACCCATTGCTGTCGATTCTGACTTATGGCAACCCCATGTGTTACAGAGTAGAGCTGCTTCATAGGGTTTTCATGGCTGTAATTTTTAAGGAAGCAGATTGCTAGGCCTTTTTTTCACAGCACCACTGGTGTGTTGGAACTGCCAATCTTTCAGTAAGTAGTCGAGCGCAAACCATCTGCACCACCCAGGAACCCTACATTTATAAAATGTATACCCTAATAAGAGTTTTATTTTAATAAAATTAATGAAAAGCATATTAGAATTTGTTCTTAGAGAAGTAGACATTTTGCTAAGAATTTAACCCTTCCTCTGTCATGTGTTGCTTTGTGGACAGTAATTTATTTTTACCACCAGAAACCTATAGTAATTCTTGGGTTGAGGGTGCTCCTAATGAGGTCACTGTTATTATCCAAGGCTTCTGAATTTCCAGGAAGAAATTATATCTCAAAAAGCAGTCAGTCATGCTGTCAACAAGGGGGTGAGGAAAAAGAGAGAGATACTGCTAGAAAAAAATCTCTCAACAGCCATGCTTACTTTGAAATAGTTTAATAGTAAAATGAAAGGCAAAATTCCTTCATTTTACATGCTTTCTAGTGGTAGGTGAAATAGGAATGGCGTTGGTTATCCTATTTTTCTTTTTCTGATCACTGACCACTGCTATCAAATAAAAAGAAGGAAAAGAAAAGAAAAAAATAAGCAACCTCTGGGCACAGCTCATAGTCACGTTACCTCCAGAGGTTTCAAAACTTTTAAATATATAAAGCAAGGTGCCTGTGATCCTGCAGACAGGCATTAAAGGTGACATTTGCAAACATCACTCTTCCACTCCCAGTTCACAGGCATTTTGACAAGAAGAAAGTACAAATCTTCACTCATTCCAGAGCAAACTTTCTGAAACTAAATGATTTACATGGTAATAGGCAAAGGTTAAATTCACATATATCATAGTCTCCTTACTAACTCTGGTCAAACCTCTGAAGTTTAACTACAGAAGTCCTCGGTCTTTCTATAACCCACTTGAGTATATATGTAATAAGCATTTTGACAATAACCTTTGAGTCATGAGGTTGGGTTTCTGAATATAAGACCACTCATCCAAAAATACATATATACAATAGGAATCATTTTAAGTGTAGAAATTTGGAAAAATGAACTGCCCTGCAAAATAACACCTAGAATGTTCTTTAATATAAATTATGATTCAAGGTCAATTAAAGCAAGGATACTTTCTTTGTTAACAAAAGCTCCTGCCATTGAAAGCTAGGATAAGACATTTCAATTGACCAATTAAAAATGCACAATTTTCCACTCAAATCCTAAAATGGCCAAGGGGAGAGAATACTGAAGTAGTACCTTGAAATCGGGAAATAGAATCGTGGGGAGAAAAATATAAATGTATCTCTTTAAAAAGTATCAAAGGGATTGTGTGGAGAATAAAAAAAGAAATTAAATTTAAGCTAAGTTTTTATTATTTTTCAGGCCAGGATATTTACATTTGCTAAGGAAAACTGTTTATTGTTCAAGTTTACAGTTCTAGGTTCATGCATATGGAAATGTCACTGCCCAAAGGTCTCAAGATGTTGCTGTTAGGTGCTGTTGAAGTCAGCCCAGATCCACAGTGACCCCATGTACAACAGAACGAAGCACTGCCCGGTCCTGCACCATCCTCACAATCTTTGCTATGTTTGAGCCCATTGTTGCAGCCATTATGTCAATCCATCTCATTAACATTCTTCCTCTTTTTCACTTCTACAAGGACTGGTCATCCAGGTAACATGTCCAAAGTACATGAGACAAAGTCTCACCACCCTCCCTTCTAAGGAGCATCCTGGCTATTCTTCTTCCAAGACAGATTTGTTTGTTCTTCTAGCAAGTCATAGTATATTCAATATTCTTCACCAAAACCATAATTCTAATCCAGCGATTTTTCCTTACTAGTTGTCCAGCTTTCGCATGCGTATGAGGGGCTTGAGAATACCATGGCTTGGATCAGGTGCACCTTAGTCCTCAAAGTGGCATCTTTGCTTTTGAACACTTTAAAGCGGGCTTTGCAGCAGATTTGCCTAATGCAATACAGTGTTTGATTTCTTGACTGCTACTTTCATAAGTGTTGATTGTGGATCCAAGTAAAGTCAAATCTTTGACAACTTCAATATTTTCTCCATTCATCGTGATGTTGCTTCTTGTTCCAGTTGGGAGGGTTTTTGTTTTCTTTATGTTGAAGTATAATCCATACTGAAAGCTACAGTCTGTGGTCTTCATCAGTAAGTGCTTCAAGTCCCATTAGCTTTCAGCAAGCAAGGTTGTGTCATCTGCACATCACAGGTTGTTAATGAGTCTTCCTCCAATCTTGATGCCGTATTCTTCTTCACACAGCCCAGCTTCTCAGATTATTTGCTCAGCATAGAGATTGAATGAGTATGATAAAAGGATGCAACCCTAACACACGCCTTTCCTGATTTTAAACCACGTAGTATGCCCTTGTTCTTTTGAACGACTGTCCCTTGGTCTATGTACAGGTTTCACATGAGCATGATCACTATATTTTATACAAATAATGTGTGCTTTCTGCATTCGCTTGCCAGCTGTGCCTTCCCCCAAAAGGCATCCTCTCAAGTGTGCTATGCTGATTTTTCTTCACAGCAACATGTAAATTAAATAATAATAATAAAGCTGGCGTACCAGTACCTTTGAAAATACCTTATGGGGAGAAGGAGCATGTCTGGAATTCCCATTCTTTGCAATGTTATCCATAGACATTGCAATATCCTGATTGACTTCCACTCAACTATGATGTTGCTAATACGCCCAAACAAAGAATATTTTGAGCTTAATTTTTTGGACATGATACTTTCAGGAAAGCGACCTTAGGTGAAACTCATTGATTCAAATGAGGAATTCTTGAGCAATCAATACCATGTTAGATGTTATCTTAGTTATATAGTGCTGCTATAACAGAAATACCACACACAGATGGCTTTAACAAGCAGAAATTTACTCTCTCACAGTTTAGGAGGTGAGAAGTCTGAATTCAGTGCACCAACTCCAGGGGAAGACTTTCTCTGTCAGCTCTGGGGGGAAGATCCTTGACATCAATCTTCCCCTGGTCTAGGAGCTTCTCAGCGCAGGAACCCTGGGTCTGCTCCCAGCTCTCCTTTCTTGATGGTATTAGGCCCCTTCTCCTCTCTGCTTGCTTCTGTCTTTTATATCTCAAAAAAGATTGACTCAAAATATAACCTAATCTTATAGACTGTGTCCTGCCTCATTAACATAACTGCCTCGAATCCTGCCTCTTTAACATCATAGAGGTTAGAATTCAGTATATATAGGAAAATTACATCAGGTCAGCCACACAATACTGGGAATCATGGCCTAGCCAAGTTGACACATCTTTTGCAGGGACACAACTCAATCCACAATAGATGCCACCTGAGAACAATTGTGTTCATTGATACACACATACACGTTACTTCATCTACATCTGTAGGGACAGGTCTATGCCTCCAGGAATTCCTTTCTTTCCTTTTCTCAGGCACAGGTCTAAGCAATTTTAGGGAGCTGTAAGACAACAATTTAGCTTCTACTTTTTTTTTTTTTTTCTTCAGAGATCAAGAGCTATAACGAGAAAAGTTCTTACCCCATGGTGCTTCAGTTGGAATACATTTACAAAATTAACTTTGAAAAAAATTGGAATTGATTAGCTACATTAGATATTCTGTCAACAAATCCAGCTCGTCCTAATCAGTCATAATTAACACTGATGTTTGATGAGAGGTACAAGTAAGAGTAGCAAGTTGGCGTGCTGAGCTGCTCCTCTAGGGAGCTGGGTAAAGTCGGCTCATTGTCTTCATCTTGGAAAGGAAGTTAGTTTCCTTGCTTTGGCCAAATTGGCAAAAGAAACCTATGCCCAGCCTCTAATGGTTTCAAGAACATTTTGTGCCCATTTAGCAAAATTGGCAGGCAGGTTTTAATTTTCTCCAGGAATTGGATGTGAATCCTGGAATCCTGGCACTTTAGCAAAGTCAAATGCCAGCCTAACCATGCTCTCCATTGTGGTTCTTCAGCCCAAGAATGTTGGAGAACATTTCCTAGCAGTGGCAGCAATAATTAAAGTAGCATGTCACACTGCATAAAATAATCCACTAGATGACAGAAACCAGAGCTGGTCATTAGATTATACCAGGCACATCCCAAAGAACTCCAGATTGGAAAGGATGGAGCTTCTGGAATATGTCTCTCTTCACCAGCATGTAACAAGATCGTTCAAGCAGACCAGCTTCCCACAAGTTTCCTACCAAGTAAACTCAGATTTGTCATTACTTCACAAAAAGGAATTTTTACCACTAAATTCCTTGTAGTTTTGCCAGAAATAAAAGACAGAAACAGGATCTAGTATCCTAATTGGCATCTGTGGACTCACAGACTTAAGTCCTTCCTTCCACCTCTTTCTGCCTCTCCCAGAATTTCTCTCTCTGTCTCTCTCTCTCTGATTTTGTCTTTCCTTTTAAACTGCTTAATTCTCAGCGGCCTGCAAACATGCAAGAATTTTCATTTTAAACTCATTTTCCTCTACTTCTTCATTACCCACTTCCTCTTTAACCTTTGAAATCTGTTGTCTACCCTCTTTGCTCTAATGGAATTTCTCTTCCCACAATCCTCCTTCCTGGATCTAGAGACTTTTCGTTCATTCTTTGCAACTTCTCTAGAACATTTGACTGTACTGCTCAGCCATGTTTGACCTTCTCTCCCCGTGGTACCAGTAACACTAATTTTCTGAACTTTCTGATCAACCTCTTGGCTTATCTTCCTCCTCCAGTCTCCTAAATATAGATTTGTCCACAATGTGTCTCCAAAGCCCTTTATCCTCCTTTCTCAGTTCTCTCACTTGACAATCCCTTCTATTTTTAATGGTGATCATTAAAGTAAAATGCTTATTTGCATACTTGCTGGGGTGCCTGGTAGACTACAGGCAGTAACACCCAGATGTGTCGATGTTATTTGACTCAAATATTAGAACATATTCTCATATTAGCACAAACATAAGAATCATCAAGTTGTGCAAGTAAGTTTTTTTTTTCATGTTACTAAATGCTTGTCAAGCTCAGGTTTTCAAAACGTTAAGAAAAAACATACATAAATTGAAAAATAAAATGCAAAATTAAAATGAATGTTTAAGATGAAGCATAAACTTTCCAAGAAAATTTGCCTTTTATTCCTTAATGCTCTCCTCACTAAGCAACTCCAGGTTGGTACCTTGTACACTCCCATTTTATATTTTCAACATCTTCATGGATAGCTCCGTACAGGTCCCCCACAAGACCCTTAAGTCCATACTGAAATTATAAATTCGAAAATTAAAAATGAAAACATATCGTTTCCTGCCAAACCAGTTTCCATTCCTATTTCTACACATAGTACCACCAATCTGACAAAGGCTCCATTTCAGAACCTTGTAACATTGTGGCCCCCGCTCTCTTTGGCTCCTGTGTCCAAACAGGTGCCAACCTTGCAAATCCTACCTTCATGATGAGACTTTCATCCATTTTCTTATCTCCCTTCCTACTTTCATTCTTGTACCTCCTATTTCTCTTGGCTCGAACATTCTAACGGTATCCTAAGTAATCTCCCTCCCTTCCTCTGTCCACATGTATAATATGGGCTTCTGTCATCTTACTCATTCTCACGCTCAAAAAGTTCAATTATTTCCAATATCCATTGAATAAAGATGGACTCCTTGGCCCAGCATACAAAGTCTTTCACATTCTGGTCTCATCTTATCTCCAAAATTCTTATATTCTCACACAAGCATTTCATTCAACCCTTACGTCGACACTAGCATTTTTCCTCTCCTTACTTCGACACTATCATTTTTCCTCTCCTTACGTCAACACTAGCCTTTTTCCTCTATAGAGGAAAAAACAATACAAAGGTAAAAGCAGTTAACTACATGAGCATTTCAATAAGCAAATTTAGTCCTTAAATCCATCGTGCCCCTGTTTACCCAAGAGGAGTGTATTCCATCAGATCGGTGACACGTTAAGTAGGGTATATCGTCTGCAGTAGAAGTAGAGGGTGGTTTAATTTCACTTTAGCTGCTACCCTTTTTCAATGTACAGAACTGCTGCCAAGTCCCTTGGGTTCACTGGATTTCCATGTATGTGTATGTCTTTGCTTCTGTGTGATCTCAGCAGGGACAAAAGAAACTTAGATATTAAAATGTAATTTGTTCAGATCTTTGCCTTCAGGGTGAGCACTAAGATGCTGCCATCAGCCAGAAAATTTGTGATCTAATTTAGAAGCAGTGAGCCATGCTGTCTTTTTTCAGACACTTTGGAAAGCTGCACCGGGTTCCCAGTTTTCAAAGGTTTTGTAAAAGATTTTCTTTCAAGCTATAAACAATGTTGATTTTTGCTTCCTCCGCCTCACCATTCCAAGAAAGGTTCACTTAGTAAAGGCAAGGAGGAGGAACTACGTTATTTAGCTGCTGTCACTGTTGAAATGTCATTTTGCGTGTCATGGATTGAATTGTGTCCCCAAAAAATATGTGTCAATTTGATTAGGGTGCGATTCCCAGTATTATGTGGTTGTCCTCCATTTTGTGATTGTAGTTTTATGTTAGAGAGGATTAGGGCGGGATTGTAACACCTTTACTAAGGTCACATCCCTGATCCAATGTAAAGGGAGTTTCCCTGGTGTGTGGCCTGCACCACTTTTACCTTAGAAGAGATGAAAGGAAAGGGAAGCAAGCAGAGAGTGCGGGACCTCATACCACCAAGAAAACAGCACCAGGAGCAGAGTGCATCCTTTGGACCCAGGGTTCCTATGCAGAGAAGGTCCTAATCCAGGGAAAGATTGATGACTATGACCTTCCTCCAGAGCTAACAGAGAGAGAAGCCTTCCTCTGGAAGCCATCCATTTACAGTATTTCTGTTATAGCAGCACTAGATGAGTAAGACATTGCCCAAGTGCCTTACTTGTAGTGTAGAATCTCTTGGATTCTACACTATCAAAGACTCTGCCACCTTGGCCCACTTTTTCCAGACATTTTGGAGGAAATTTGTCCCTTCCTCTTGCCCCTAGTTAGAGTTCTGTGATTGGCATTGAACTGACAGTTCTTATACGTGCTCTGAAAAAGAGCTTTCTTACCCAAGTAGTATTGGGTTAAAATCTTCAGTGCTGTCATTAAACTAAAATCAAAGAAAGTTTTTTAGTTTTTCTGTAGACAATTTTGCCATCTCACACCTTATCTCAACTAAAGACAAGTTGTTTTACTAGTTCATTTGTTATTTTGTCTTTGGCTTTTCAGAAAAAGAAAACCAAATTGTTGAGCTATAGAAAGTGTAAAAAAAAAAAAAAGCTGGTGAAAATTCTGGACATTCTGACCTTAAGGCTTAGTTAAGATAGAAATGAAAGGCGTTGGACGTGAGTTACTATAGAAGAATCCAGCACAGTGCACAGCTAGATCAAATTCAACTCCAGAAAGAACCAGGAGCTGTAGACAGATGAATTGCTGAACACTCTAGAAAGGATTTGAGAAGAGAGTTTCACAGTCTCTTTGGGGAACAAAGAATTCTGTTAATACCCTCCTCGGCACCCTCCCATACTTTCCCAGAAAAAGGAGGAAAGAAAGGTTTTAACTTCATCAACACAATTTTATTCAAGATGACTGCCATTTTATTATAACCTTGCTTTAAAAAGAGGGTATGTGCCTACCTACATAATGAAAGAGAGACAAAGAGTGAAAATAACAATAAATGTATCCACATTAACTTCAGAGTAATTTAATTGCAAGAAAAATAGCAATTTTTTAACTAGGTCAGCAGTTGCAACTCATGTGAAATTGGCATTTCCTTTAGGAAAACTCTGGCAACGTCTGGAAATGCAACTTTTCCCAAATTAGATCCAGAAGAATTGAAACCACTGGAACCCTCAGATTTTCAGTTTTAAAGCACCTGGGTCACTGTTTCATTGGCTACTGCAAATGCCGAGAGGACACCTTTAGTGAATGCTAATTTACTGGTAGCTTCGTAACAATGTAACAAAAAGGGATTTGAGGTTTTTAAAATAAGATGTTTCCTTGTAATTCAGAAGCCAAATCTGACAGAAAGCAAATAACGTTCTCAACAAATGTAGTGGGGCAATAGATTAGCGAGCGTATTAGCAAGTGAGAAGGAACTGTCTGAAGGGCCCAATGGCTGCACCTTTAAACATTAGAGAAGGCTACAGGGTGCAGACATACCTTTTAAAATTCTGTGCACCTAGAGACCCCTTGTTTCATCCAACACCAAGTCTCAGTCACTTGCTACAAAAAGCAGTGTGACTTGAAAGGACAGAATGGTGTTCCAGAGCTACAAATTTATGTTTTAACCCCTCGATATAAGTTTGAAAGAAAAGTGATGAAGATGGTGGTAGAGATACTACCAAAAGTTTTTTAATCAGAGTTCAAAGTGTGCATGTCTTTTCTTTGTCTCTAATGCAAAGTCCAACATGTTGTAATGTTTTCCGTGCAGATTTTAAACAGCAAAGATTCTGTGCAAATTATCAGAACAACTTTGCAGGTGTGATTAAAAGACATATCAATTTCAAGGAATAGGTTTCATTTTTCAATTGCATTTCCTCAGTGAGAACCTTTATTAGATTCTCAACCCTAAGTATGTTCTGACCATATACTTTAGCAGAACGCTGCACTGCCATAAGCCTATTTTCATCATGGAGTCGATTGTTCATCATGAATATAAATATAATCCCTAGGCTTCAACAAAATGTGGTACGCTTTTAGGACCACCTTAAAATACAAGTTGTATAAATTGTCACTGGAAATTACACAGCCACATTACCTGTAGTTCCAGTTGTACTGATTAATTCTTTCATATACCCAACCCATTCAACAGAGATAATTAGATAGCATAAGAAGATATAGCATTATAAAATCAAAGAACTTAAAGTCTCATTGTAAGCTGTGCCAATCAGTGTCTTGTCTCTAATGTTTATAAGGCATGAATGCCACCTACTGGTAAGTATTAGAGATTGCAAGATCTGACCAAGACTCACCTAACAACAGGGTTTTTTTCCTCCCATAGAGGAAATGCACCAGTTACGACAGGTGTTGCTCACTGGATAGTTATTTATTTGTAAGGAGATCAACAAAAAGTGGTTTAACTTTTGTCATTATATTTTACGTTCAATATATACTGTAATGTACAAAAGTACGTATATTCGTGTACTTAGGTTTTCTAGAATCTGTTTTCCCCTATCAGAATATAATCTCAGCAAGAGCAGCAATGTTGTTTTATTTACTGCTCTATCCCCAAAACCTAGAACAGTGCCTAGCACTTTTTTACATTTCATTGTATAATGAACAAAAGAACAAATGAGCAAAACTACAGTTTTATTTAAGGCACTCGTTTTAGTGTAATGATTTAATAGCCTAAGTTTTAAAGTCAAACAGACTTGAACTGAAACAACGGTATCCTTTTCCACCCTCTATCTGTTACAATTTGGTCATGTTTCTTAATCTCTTAATCTTTTTACACCTCAGTTTGCTCATCTATAAAACAGGGATAATAAAACCAATGTATTTTTCTCTTAGTTGGAACTATTAAATGACAAGCACTTGGTACAGAGTAAGTGCATAATAATTAGTATTATGACAATTATTAAAATCCACAATTGTAAATCAACTGAAGGGTTTGTCAGAAATTTAATAAAGACATTAAGGAGTGGTCATATTTTCATTATGAGTACCAAGAACTCTTTCTTCTTTGTCATCTTTGTCCTCAGCTCCCAACCTACCCCAGACGTACAAAATCCTCTACTTCAACCAAAGGCTGTTTCCAAGCCGGTATTCAATAAATTTAGCATTCAGAAAGGAACAGCCCCTTAGGGTTGTTACGAGTTGCAAAGTGATATTTAAGAAGTCACTACTCTAAAAATCTCTAATTGTACTCTGAAGCACTTGAATAGTTGAGAACTCTCAGGAGGGTTTTACAAGGGTTTTAATTTATATTACAGCTGATGTTACATTTTGTTACCTTCCAGGGAAGAATCTCGTGCTTGCAGGAAAATACCTACCCGTGAGCACTTCTGTTAGAGTGTTAGGCAAGGAGCAGAACACTCACTGAAATTGACTTCCACGTTAAGGAACTCTATTGCCTGATATTACCTGACGTCTGGAGGTGGAGCTGTTGCAGATCCAATAGCACAGCGACGTCACAAAGGTCCAGATTCTTTTCATGTCATGCTCTGCTGTCCACACCAAAAAAACCAAACCCTCGGCCATCGAGTTGATTCCAACTCATAGCGACCCTATAGGACAGAGCAGGACTGCCCCGTAGGGTTTCCAAAGAGCGCCTGGTGGATTCCAACTGCCAACTTTCTGGTTAACAGCTGTAGCTCTTAACTACTGTGCCACCAGGGTTTCCCCGCTGTCCACAGTGTTGTCTTATCCCGAGGCTGCTTCCTCTTGTGGCCTTGGGATGATTCCAGTAGAAGTCTGGGCCACGTGGGTTCTCACTTACATTCAGTGGGAGAGACAGAAGTTTTCCCAAAAGAATCCCAGGAGAAGAGGATCCTCTCCTTAAAGCCCTGACAAACCATTTCTCTTGGCTCACTGGTCAAAATACTAAAGCTATCTCTTCCCTAACTGGTGAGTCGAAGATCAATTGGGCTGGTTTAGAGCCAACAATCAGGTAGGGTCTGCCCCTGGAGCTAAAGGGGCTCAGCTTCCCCTGAGTCCCATGGGGTAGATAAAGGAGGGGAATAGACTTGAACACAACTCAGGTTTATCAGGAAGGGAGGAAGGAAGAGAGGGAGGACAAGTAGCTAAAAATCCCCTGTCTAATGGGAGCACACAGAGATAGTGCTGCTCTGGTCTGCGAAAACAAACGTGGGTGGGCTGAATTGCTCCCATTTAAAACCAAATTTCCTGAAATCATATTTTACTGGAACGCTTGCTGGCAGTCCACATGCGAAGAATCTGATATGCCTTCAACAAAACTGTTGCACGGCTAGGTCTAGATTAATTTAGCAGTACCAGTAGCTGTCGAGTCAACTCTAACTCCCGGCAATCCCATGTGTGTCAGAGTAGAACTGTGCTTCATAGGGTTTTCAATGGCTGGTTTTTTCAGAAGAAGATTGCCAGGCCTTTCTTCTGAGGTACCTCTGGGTAGACTCAAACCTTCATCCTTTTCATTAGCAGTCAAATGCTAACCATTTGCCCCACCCAGGGACCCCATGTTACCATAAAAGTTGTGTAAATGTCACTAAATATTATACAGTTTGACAGCAGGAACTAACTTTAGGTAAAACTTGCTATGAGTACAAGTGTCTATTGCTTCTCTGGGCCTTAGTTTCCTCGTCTGTTGAATTAAGATGAGCTCAGAGGCCTTTCTCAGCTCTTACACTGTGTCTATGAATCCACCTACATCAACAAGTGAATATACATCAAGACTTGAACACATTTTCATTCATCATTCTATTAAGTATTGACCTCCTATTACATGGACTCTGAAACTGATATGAAAACTGATAAAGGTATGCTCAAGGGTAAGACAAGTTCCTACCTTCCAGAGCCTTAAACTAAAAAACTAAAGCCACTTCCATCCAGTCAATTCCGACACATAGAGACGCTATAGGACAGAGTAAAACTGTCCCATAGGGTTTCCAAGGCCATAAATCTTTCCAGAAGCAGACTGCCACATCTTTCTCCCATGGTGCAGCTGGTAAGTTCAAACCACCAACCTTTTGGTTAGTAGCCCAGCGCTTTAACCACTGTGCTACCAGTGCCTTAATTGGTGAGAAAACACAAGTATAAGAAAAAGTTATAATAGCGGCAGCCAAAAGTTACTAAGCAACCATGGAGTGGAACAGAGGAGAGTATTCTAGGCAGGAAGAGGGAGGGGAGGAAGAAGGTTGGACTCAAGCTGTACCCAGAAGAATAAATATGACTGAGAAGTTGGAACAAAACGGGAAAGGAAGTTCAAACAAACACCAGGGGTCAGGAATCGATTTTAATATGCACACGACACTTGGAGTAGACAAAAATGATTATGGTGATGGATGACATTGATGATAACGATGCTTAACGGGTGTGACAGCTGCAAGTCACTACGACCTACTGCCAGCACTTCGCTCACAGTATTTCCTATGTTGTTGTTGTTGGTGTCTTTGCATCTATTTTGACTCACAGAGACCCCATGTGACAGTATATGTACCCCACAGGGTTTTCTAGGTGGGAAGGAGCCCTGGCAGCACAATGGGGAAGCACCTGGCTGTTAACCCAAAGCTCAGTGGTTGGAACCTCCCAGCTGCTCAATGGGAGAAAGATGTGGCAGTCTGCTTCCCTAAAAATGTCACCCTTGGAAACCCAGTGAGGCAGCTCTACTCTACCCTATAGGGTTATGACGAGTCAGGATTGACTCGAAGGCCTTTAATCTTTACAGGAGCAAATTGCCAGGTCTTTTCTCCCTGGGGGCCACTGAGAGGGCTTAAAGCGCCAACCTTTCCTTTAGCAGCCAAGCTCCTAATCACTGCACCGCTGGGGCTCCTTAATATTTTATAAAGCCCACAATAACATTAGGAAATAAGTGTCATAATCCACATTTCACATTTTCCCTCAAGCTGTTGTGCCCAAAGTTAAAAAAGAAAGAAAATGTAGTAAGTAGTACATCTGTGAAGAGAAGGAAAGTTCCTGGCACTTTAAAGACCACGCCTTTACCAAACTTCTCTACCTCTTTGAAATGCAGCTACTTGGCAAACCTCTGTGAGTCTGAGAGTCAGGCTATATAGGTCACTTTATACTTGAGGGCCGACTTAGAAAAACCACAGCTTTTATGGTAAGGCAACATCTTCTTTCATATAAATGAAAAGAGCTCTGCTGATTTCCATACAGAGGGAAGCCCTTGGCTGGGGAGGGATGATGCATAATTTCCCAAGTTAGATCATCTGCCTGTTAAATAGGATTATGATAGGAAAAAAGCTAGCATTGCTTGCTAGCCTCTCCAATGCTACTATTGGAACATATGTGAGAAGTAATAACACAGAGGCAGCTTGTATTTTTTTTATCTTGAAATTGGATTGAGGAGCTCTATTGGCCAAGTTATACAGTCCCTGGGCTGCTCATTACTCTGCACAGGATTGTACCGCATGGGAGACCTGCCTGGCTGATCTCCCACCATACAAAGACACTGTGTGTCCACTTGTCATCTTCAAAACAGCAGCTCTCTCCCATTGACTTTGCCATGATAATCAATTCAACACGGCATACATTTGGCACTCTTATGACGGTTCCTGGGGCCCATGCCTACATTAGATAGTATCACCCCACAGTATGAATATAAATATGAATCATCAAAATATACAAAATTCCGTCATCTTGCCAGCATTGTTCAAATGGAAATGAAGTTCCTGCCATTCCGCTCTGATTCCAAAACACACTTCCCTGCAAGTCATGCATCACGACTGCTGAACTCCCTTTGCCAGTCTCTGTTCCCTCCCCTACAATTGTAAAAAATGCCTTTTGATCTGTGACCTGCATTTAAAAGCTGACATCTGGTGGTTAGGGTGGTAATTAGACGTCATTTAAAAGTTATTTCTGCCTTGTTAACTGAGTTACTCTGTGTTCAAATTATGGGATAATTTAGAGGAATTCAGGCATATTGATTGTATAATCCATAATGTGTGTAATTAATAACTACCTCCTAAAAGCTCTATGTGAGAAATTGTAAGGATTCACATTAGACAAGGAGTCAAGGCCTGAATGGTGCTTTCCCTTCAATGTCTTTTATTAACTACACATAAAAGGGAAAGCTTTCAAGGGAGATGAAATCAAGATTGGATGCCAGAATTTATTGACACTTTTGTATAACTCACAGCCCTAATGGCCATCGACTAGTGTCAGCTGGGAGACCTCTTGCCTGGGTGCCTGAGGTGTCATTTTTCTCGGGTTGCACATCTTTTGGGGCACTCTGGCTCTGGTCTTTACTGAGAGCTTCACCCACTATTTTTGAGTTACAAATGGAGCTCATCCCCACCATGGGAAGGGGTATAAATGCAGGCTGATCTGTCTTGCAGTGAGCTGAAGCCAACAGTTTAATTGGCCTAGGCAAAAAAACTCTATTCTTTCTAGTTGTAGTTTGCTGTCAAATCGATTTCAACTTATAGTAACCCTAGAGGACAGAGTAGAACCGTCCCTACTGGAATTCTAAGGCTATAATCTTTATGGAACCAAACTGCCACGTTTTTATCCCACAGAGCAGCTGGTGGGTTTGAACCACCGACCTTTCATTTAGCAGCCAAGCACTTAACAAGCCACTGCGCCACCAGGGCTCCATAAGTGTCAGATCTCTATATTCTTGAATCTTATCCAGCTATTCACAGCCATGCAATACCAAGTGCCCAAGAAATACGCACACATAGCCACACACACATTCTTCATTATTAGCTAGGATTTCTGCCCCCAGTTCCTTTCTGTTCTCCTACTTAGGGAGCTGGGCTGGGCCTTCTGTGAGCCAAAAGGACACCTTGAGCGCTGTAGCAAGTAAAACATAAGAGACCTGCTAATGGGCTCCTTTGTCTTGGTCCACTTTGTGCTGTCAGATCTCTAAAGGGCCTCATGGTACCTGACAGGAGAAGCCCTGAGGAGCAAACAAGAGAGCAGAGCTCATGAAAGCAGGGCCTCGCTAATCCAGTAGAAGTCTGCCTTGCCCATTTGATATGGAAGGAAACATGACCTTGTTTAGTATTTCCACACAGGTTGCTTGGGCACTTACATCAATTTATCAGCCTTTTTCCCCACCCACTAACGCATCACTTGGAGGGAATGGTGACATCATGATAGCAGCTCGTATTCATTGAGCCCAGCACTGTGCTGAGTCCTGTCCATGCAGTGTTTCATTTAATCATTGGAACAACTCTGGTAAGGTAAATGCCAACACTATCCCCAATTTACAGATAGGAGACCCATGAGAGAAGAGGGTCAGTAACATACTCCAAATCCCTCAGTTGGTAAATGGTGGAATCAAATCCTAACTGCCAGGCCCGTCTGACTCGCAAACACATGCTCTGAGTAAGTCTGCCATGCCTACTTCATCATGTGTTTCCCTAAAATTCCATTTCTCCCTGACACTTCCCAGAGTTCCTCCTCCTTAGGGATAGAGTGAGGGAAGACTAAGGAAAAAGAAAGGGACTGGCAACAGGAAAAAACAAAAAAATCAAATCCTGAGAAAGAACGACAGCTATGAGAAACTTTCTATGGTTGAGAGAGCCCAAGATATGTTTACAATAAAGGTGGCTAATATTTAAATTACTTGCCATACAGTACTCTGTTGTGATAACTGCCCCTCACCACAACCACCTCACACACATATATGCACACACACAAATATACAGAGTAAAAAAGTCTGCTGGGCACACTGCCATGTACAGAACATTAGTGGGAAATTAAACACAAAATTTGTCTCCTACGCACGTTGTTAGATGCCCACAAGCCAATTCCACCTCTTGACGATCCCATGTGACAGAGCAGAACTGCCTCACAGGGTTTCCTAGGCTGAAATCTTTATGGGAGCAGATCACTAGATCTTTCTCCCATGGAGCCACCAGGTGGGTTAAAACTACCAACCTTCCAGTTAGCAGCGAAGTGCTTAACCACTGTGCCACCAAGGCTCCTCCTACATGCATGGAGTTGATTAAAAAATAGAAGAGAACAAACAGGCCAAGATGTAGACTGAGGGCAAAAAACAAGAACTTAGCAGAAGCAGAAAACCAAAGAAAGAGGTACTAGTTAAAGTTTAATCAACGCCCCCCAAGAAGAAAATTCTTGGAAATACTAGTATTTTCCACTATACAGAGGATTGGCTTTGAGTACATTTTGTTTTGTTTGCTGTGAGGATTAGAGGAATGATAACTCCTGACAGCTGGACAAACATGGGCAACAGAGTGATGAATGGTAGAGCTATATTTCAGTGAATTACCACCAAATCCCAGTCTGCTTATCAGAGGTCACATAATCCTCTGTGGCAGAAATGTGATCGAAATATTCATCTCTTGGTTTCCAGCCCACTTCACCATCCCTCACCAATAAAACAGAACTAGAAAGATGTCACATCCTAAAGGTGAGAAGAACAGTGGACATGTGCTTGGAATTTTTTGAGAAAGATGTCACATCCTAAAGGTGAGAAGAACAGTGGACATGTGCTTGGATCCAAGGCAGTAGAGTGATTCAAAATCAAATGTGCAGCTAGCAGGGACAGAAATCCAAACAACTCACAGAGCTCTTTGGCTCAATGCTGTTTGTGATGGAATTTCAAGACAGGAATAACATCATTAATCTCCCAGCAATTCACAACCAATATTTTCAACTGAAAAACATTAGGTTCTCCTAACCTTAAACAAAGCTATTAAATAAGTGAATGCTAATAAAAGGATCCCCTTCACACTTAAAAATTATCCTAAGCCTTCTTGAAAGGGCATTTCTGCTGACAGTACAGAGGGAGAAATCTTCCCTTTGGTTGCCTTTCTGGGCCGCAAGGCATGCTGGTGGGGTTGATTGACAGGACCTCTGCGCCAGCATGGAGCCATATGGCAACTGGTCAGTGCAGCTGGGAGACATATATATACTGAGTCCTGTATCACAAGTCGCAGCTGCTCACTGACAAGGCAGCCATTTCAAAGACACATGTGGCAATTTGGTCACACTAAAATTTGTTTGTGTGAGTCTATATGTGTTTGATGATGCAAACAATAGAGCCTATTGACAATTGTTTTTCAGAGAGACAGTAACCAACACAAATGCTCAAGCAAATTAAGTTTCTCAACTATTTAAAATCATGTGGCACCAATAGGTACAGACAAAGAAAAGGAAGGTCAGTCAGAGAAGGGTAAAGGAGATATCCTACAGTATGCTAAAGTGAGAGGACGGGCTATCACACTCATAAAATACACACACACGCACAGATTAAGGCTGTTGGGAGGAAGGAGAAAATATATTCATTCTAATGAAACTGCAAGGTGTTCTATCCTTATTGTCCACTTCCACAAGTTACAATCTGGCCAGTATTGCAAGAATTATGCACACCTAATATTTAAAAAAAAAAAAAAAATCCCATTGCTTTCGAGTCAATTCTAACTCATAGCAACCCTATAAGACAGAGTAGAACTTCCCCATAAGGTTTCCAAGGAGCAGCTGGTGGATTTGAACTGTCGACGTTGTGGTTAGCAACCAAGCTCTTAACCACTGTGCCACCAGGGCTCCCAGCAAAAACAGGGAAAAAGAATTAGTGCCTGAAAAAAATCTAAGAAAACAAAATAATATTCATATCTTGGAGGAAATACGCATGACTCTTTAGGAAAATATTGGAGAAACAAAAACAGCAATTTCTTAAAACTCAGAGGCATAAAGATTAACAAAATAGGGAGTCATGTGGCTAAATGAGATTATGTTTCCATGAACATAATGGAAACCATAGTCGGAATTCCATGGTGGTAATTCCGACGTTGTTATTGCATGTCATCAAATTGATTCTGACTCATGGAGACCCTATAGGACAGAGCAGAAAGGCACCATAGGGTTTTATAGTCTGTGATCTTTATGGGAGTAAATTACCAGGTCTTTTCTCCCATGCAGCTGCTGGGTAGATTCAAACTGCCAACCTTTTGGTTAGCAGCCAAGCACTTAACTACTGTGCCACTGGGCTTCTTAATTCAGACATTAATATCATCTACATTAATTAAGATTCTTCTAGTAATAAGGAATAAATACTGACTCTGGCTAAATTCAGAGGGATATAAGAAAAAGGACAAGAAAGAGGGAATGAATTTTTTTGTACGGACGTGGAAAAGATTCTGTGAAGCTTCAGGGGTTTTATGGGCACTTTTTAAAGAGCATTGATTTTCAATCATAATAGAATCACGTGGGTATATGTGAGAAACAAGCAATATGCTAGCTCCACCCAAACAAAATACATAAGAATCTCTAGGGTGGGGCCCACGAATAAGTATATTTTAAAAACTCCCCAGGTGATCTTAATGTGCAGCCAGGGTTGAGAACTACTCCTCTGGAATGTTGGAATTAACATCACTCAATCCTAATGACTCCCAGGTCCAATGTTTTTTAGCTCAAAATTTCTAGAAGAGAGAATATAAGGGGCCCAGTTTACATTCAGGGGCTACACCTGAAAAAATTAGCTTTTGCCAGGACAGCAGGGTCATATTGGACCAGACACAGCAGCTCAAAGCCCATGCCTGTGGATCAAAGCAGGTTGAACTCTGTGAGTGGGGCAGCCACCCATGGATGTGATGGAGAGCTTCATGCTTAGCCAATACTCCCTTCCCCTCTTAGAACACACAGATAAAATAGCACCACAGAGTCCAATGACTATGGAGATGTTTCATACTCTTCAGCTAGTGAATTGGTAAAGTAGTGAACTGATAAATCGGAAATGAAGGAAGACCTCAATGAGACAGATTGACACAATAGCTTCAAAGATGGACTCAAACATATCAAAGATCATGGAGAGGGCAAAGGGCCTGGGAACGTTTCATTCTGCTATACATAAGGTCACCATGAGTGGGAGGTGACTCGACAGCAACTAACAACAATGACAGCTAGTGAATGTACCCAGCAGCATTCATTCAAACACCAATGTTACCTGGTGTAAGTTCTACATTAGTGAATGGTTTGTGATTATTTCAAGCAAAGCTTAAGTCTTTGTTTGCTTCTGCTTACCTTCTAAATATATGTGAAAACCAAAAAACACCCCAAAAAAAATTTTTTTTAAGCTGATGGACCTAGCTTTTAAAAATAGATGATCTAATATAATAACAAAGCTAAACCCATTGTTGTCAAATAGATTCCAACTCATAGCGACCCTATAGGACAGAGTAGAACTGCTCCACCGAGTTTCCAAGGAGCAACTGGTGGATTCAAACTGCCTATCTTTTTGTTAGTAGCCAAGCTCGTAATCACTGCACCACCAGGGTTTCAAATATATGTGAAAGAGTAGCTTAAAAAAAAAATGAAGTCCCACACATCTATGGTCAACTGATTTTTGACAAGAGTGCTAAATCCATTCAATAGGGAAAGAAGAGTCTCTTCAATAAAAGGTGCTGGGAAAATTGGATTTTCACATGCAGAAAAAATGAAACAGGATCCATGCCTCACACCATATACAAAAACAAATTCAAAATGGATTAAGGACCTAAATGTGTAAGCTAAAACCATAAAATTCTTAGAAGAAAATGCAGGGGCAATGCTGTCAGTCCTAGCTTTTAAAAATAGATTACATAGTACAACAAAAGCGCAAAGAGCAAAAAAGTAAATAAACAAATAGAACCTCGCAAAAATTTTAAACTTTTCTTCATCAAAAGACTTTTCCAAAAAAAGTGAAAAAACAAGCTACCGAATGGGAGAGTATCTTCGGAAACCATACATCCAGTAAGAATCTAATAACTAAAATACATACACAACTTCAACAACTTAGCAGCAAAAAGACAAGTAAATCATAAATCAGGGAAAGGACTTGGATAGACATCTCACCAAAGAGGACATTCAAGTGGCCACCAAACACATGAAAAAATGTTCAACGTCATTAGCCATCATAGAAAAGCAAGTCAAAAGCACAATGATATACCATTTCACTCCCACTAGGATGGCTAAGATTAAAAAAAAGAAAATAACAAATGTTGACAAGGACGTGGGGAAATTAGAACCCTTATCCATTACTGGTGGGAATGCAAAGTGGTACATCCATTGTGGCAATTCCTCAAAAAACTAAAAATAGAACTACCATGTGACTCAGCAATTCCAATCCTAGGTATATACCCAAAAGACTTGAAAGCACAGACTCAGAGACTTGTACACCTATATTCACTGCAGCACTATTCACAATAGCCAAAAGATGGAAATAACCTAAATGCCCATCAACAGATTAATGGATAAACAAAATGTGGTACATACATACAACGGAATACTACTCAGCCAGTAGAAGAAACAAAGTCTTGATACATGCTACAATATGGATGGAGCTTGAAGACACGCTGAGTGAAATAAGTGAAACATAGAAGGACAAATATTGCATGACCTCACTTACATAAAAAGACAGGAAAAGGCAAATGTATAGAAATCAAAGTTTATTAGTGGTTACCAGGGTGAGAAGGAGGGGGAAAGGGAAAGGGTAATGGTGATGGAAAAATTGCATTGATTAAGGGCAAGACTGCATGGCCAATTATTGTAATTGCTATCTATAAGTTGTACACCTGCAAAAAAGTCAAACTGGCAAGTTGTGTGATAGATATATTTACAACAATGACAAAAAAAAAAAAAAAAGAGTCTGCTTATGTACAACCAAAAACTTCATGGAATTCTGTTCCTTGGTTTGGAGGTTTAGGGTCATGGTTTCATGGCACATGTCAGTTAATCGGTCTAATAATGTATTTAGTGCTTCCGGTCCTCCTCTTAGTGTGTTACATAGTGCCTGAGGTCTTAAAACCTTGCAAGCAGCCATTCAGGGCATGCCAATTGGTCTCTATTTTCCTGGAGCAACAGAGGAAGGAGGGTCGAGAAGGAGAAGGATATGGAATATGTGGCTAATTGCCTTCATGAACAACTGTCCCCTTTGCCATGAGACCAGAACTGGATGGTGCCCAGCTACCATTACTGGATATTTTGACCAAAGATTTTATAGAAGAATCCTGATCAAAAGGCTGGAAATGCAGAAGAGAATTTCAAATTCTCATGGGCTCCAGACTTACTGGACCCAAGAGTGCTGGATGAATGCCTGAAACTATTGCCCTGAGATAATCTTTAAGACTTAAACCTAGTCTTCTTAAAATTGAACAATAATTTAGCTTGACTAGTAAAAAAAAAAGTCTGCCATGAGCATTATGCTCTTTTAACAACTATGTATATGGGATCAAAGTGACAACAGCAACTTGAAAAATTAGAAACCTTAGGGGGCAGTGAGTTTATGTATATGGGGAGGAACAACTCCAAAAAGGCGGGAGAGAATGGTTGAACAACATGTAGAAAGTAACAACGTCACTGAATTGTACATGTAGAACTGGTTGAATTGGTGTAATATTTTGCTGTGTGGAGCCCTGGTGGTGCAGTGGTTAAGAGCTATGGCTGCTAACCGAAAAGGTCGGCAGTTCAAATCCACCAGCCACTCCTTGGAAACCCTATGGTGCAGTTCTACTCTGGAATCAACTGGACAACGATGAGTTTTTGTTTGTTTTTTATCTCAACAACAAAATAAAATTAAAAAAAAAAAATCATATCTTAAGTAGGTAAGAATTTCTCTGTCAAGCTTCTTTATGCCAACAGTAGTTTAATGGGTCCCCTTTTTTCTAATAAATAGCACAAAGATGAACTCCAGTCTAAATTTAGTTCTAAACTTGCAATTTGGGTGGATGATCAAACCTATTCAAGAAAGGATCAAGCATCTCAGACTTGGAATTAAAGATGTTCAAATGAGTATTTTTGTATAATAAGCAACTATCCCAACTGTGACATAGATATTAAAGGGAAAGCACATAACATGACTGGAATAACTCACAAAGCAAAAGAAGTACATATACTTCAAAACACAAATATATGCGGAGCATCTACAAGGCACTCAGCACTAAGGGAAACTCACAAACAGCTGCTGCTTTCAAGGGACTTACAATTTGGATAGGACCAAACCTACATCAAGAGATAATTAAGCATCTCAAGAAGGCATGTGACTGAGAGTCAAAACGAGCGATGCCTCAGAAGGGTTACATGAGTGTAACCGTAGTGAGTATGTTTGATGTGCTGTGTAGTCCAGTATTTACCCAGCACTGGAGGCTTCACACAATAGACCACGGAACGTTGTTATTATTGTTAGGTGCCATCAAGTCAGTTCTGATTCATGGTAACCTTACGTAAAAAGGAACAGAACACTGCCCAGTGCTGCACCATTCTCACAATTGTTGCTATGTTTGAGCCCACTGTTGTAGCCACTGGGTCAATTCATCTCATTGAGGGTCTTCCTCTTTTTCATTCACCCACTACTTTACCAAGCATGATCTCCTTTTCCAGGGAGTGGTCCTCCAGATAACATGTCCAAAGTACATGAGATGACGTCTCACCATTCTCGCTTCCAAGGAGCATTCTGGCTGTACTTCTTCCAAGACAGATTTGTTTGTTCTTCTGACAGTCCATGGTATATTCAATATTCTTCACCAACCCCATAATTTGAAGACATCATTCTTCTTCGGTCTTCCTTATTCATTGTCCAGCTTTTGCATGAATATGAGGCAATTGAAAATACCATGGCTTGGATATTGCATATATCTCAACATATGCAGGTTGTTAATGAGTCTTCCTCCAGTCCTTACGCCATGTTCTCTTCATATAGTCCACCTTCTCGAGATTATTTGCTCAGCAAACAGATTGAATAAAATACCACGGAATACGCTGGTCAACCTCCTTGAATTCCTTCTTGAATCTCAAACACACGAGAGTCTAGGTTTCATGAAGGAAAAATTATATATTTGTTCCCCATACAATGTGGTTTGGGAGATAAGAGACAAAATAATGAAGACCTAAAGTACCATATGAAGTATATGACTCTCACACAACAATATAGAGTCATCTTAGCAGAACTTGAGACAAGGAATTTGAGTGCAAGTAGTTTATTTGATAGATGAGTGAAAACACCTATGGGGAATGAGGGAGAAAGACAGGGAAAAGAAAGCAGGCAATAAAAGGGTATGTTATCCATTAAGCAAGTTACCACTAGATTTCCTGCTAGAGAGGAAAATTTGAGAGCCTGTGAAGAACACACACCACAGGTTATCCTACAAGGGTAAGGGAGCTGGGGTATTTATATGCCAACTCCCATCAGTCATTGGCTGAGGGTTGCTGTGGAGGGAATGGGAGGAGGAATTAATCCCTGGCATTTCAAGCAGGCTGGGAATGTGGGCAGATTGGTTCCAGCAGCCAGTAAAACCCTTAGTGCAAGAGATGCAATTCTGGCAGCTGAATTCAGAACACGGGCCTATGATGTTGTTGTTAAGTGCCACCAAGTTGGTCCAACTCATAGCAAACCTTGTACAACAGAATGAAACACTAGCTGATCCCTGCACCATCCTCACAAGTGTTGCTATGTTGGAGCCCATTGTTGCAGTCACTGTGTCAATCTATGCCTGGGAGGGCACTAACAACTTCTGCCACAATTGGGAAATGCCAAATGGGCACAGCGGCAAGAGCACTAAAGTTGACATGAGGAAATGTATGTTCAAGGCCACAATCAACCTTTAATAGCTGGTGGCCTTTGCTAGTCACAACCTCCCTTGTCTCTGTTTCTTCCTCACTAATAGAAAGGTAGTACCACTTACTCCTGGGAATGTTGTGAGAACCAGATACGAGCAGGTATATATAAAAAAAAAAAAAAAAAAAAACCACTTTATAAAATACAAAGCATTGTGTACACACTAGCTATAATAATAAACTGAGAATTTTAAAAATTGAAGTACTATACCTAGTACTGGAAAAGGACATGATCTTTGGAGACACATGTCCATACGGAGTCACATGACCTTGGGTCTATCATGCAATGATTGTAGGGCCTTGGTTCAGTAATCTAACCTAACCTCTGCTCATCTATCAAATGGGACTAGTTAATAATACCTTGCTTATAGGCCTGCTGTGAGGACTCAAAGCACTTAAGAGTGTAAAGCATCTAGGACAATGTCTACCAAACGGTTAAGTATTTAAATGTCGGCTATCATCATTATCTACTTCTTCATCACCATTATTAAGCAAATAAAGTGAACCGTAATGCAGTATTTTTTTTTCACCTCCACTTATTCATAATATGGACAGTGTATATAATACGAATGAATGGAGAGATTAGATACATACATACATACATACATACGTAAATAAGGATTGTAATGCTACAAGCTGAGATTGTAGAGTGGTCAAAATATTTTTTTATTTGATGTTACTCTTTTTCCAGGCCACCCAAAAGCAAATCTTAAACATTTTCTACTTGTATGCTGCCTCATTCAGGTAGCTTGCTGGCAGGGCCTTAAATTACACTAGCAGAGAGAACATAATTGCAGTGTCTGTGGGTTCTCAATCTGAACATCAGTTCTCATCACACAGCCCTGTAGGAAAACTGGTGGAAAAAACAACCGATTAGTCAGAATCTTCAGTGGCCTTGAGATACTCCTGTATGCCTTCTTTTTTTTTTTTTTTTTTTTTTGGTTTGGTTTTATTTTGTTTGTCTTTACCCTTTCTTACCCTTTAAAAAATAAATATATCAGTTAGGTAAATTTTTTATTTATTTGTGAATTTTCTCCATCTGATTGAGTTTAGGGAAATTTTTTATTTACTTCTCTTTAAATGGCATGAGTTCTCTCTCTCTGCACACAGAGGGCAGAGGACACATGAGAGGGTCCTTCGTCTCCTCCCTGACCACTTAGGGACTAGATACATTCTTCTACATGAACGAGGCCTGGAGAGAAGCTTAGTCTGCCCAGCTCCTTGTCTACCTGTGGAGCCTAGTAGGCATCCATCTAGAGGTAATCTTTCAGATGTGTTCTGAGTCCTTTATTGAAGGGTCATTCATAAAGAGCCATGCCCACTGCACCCCAGCCCATCCCACCTCAGCTTGCTCTGCTCTGCCTCTCTTCCTTCCCTCCAGATAGACCTATAAAGACCTTTTCTAAAGTAAAAAGACATCCCAGGATGTAGTTCCTCACTACCCATCCTTATAACACTAGCCACGTTGAGTCTTAGAAGTTGTAATCTGTGCACGGATCTCTTGATGGATGTCAAAGGGGAGGAGCCATGGGGGTAGGAAGATATGGGAGGAGTTATACTGTGTCACAGACGTTGCTGGTTCGGGAGATGATTCTGGTGCGAAGGAATAGCAGCTGGCTGAGTCGCTGACTGGTCAGGACTCAGAGTCCCATAGTTAAGGGTGAACGGTGAGTGTAAATTGAAGTCGTCTCCTCTTTCATACTATTCTGGCTCAATAAATGGAGTCTGTGAATCCAGAGAATGCTTTTCAAAATCTAACCCCAATCATGTCGCAGTAAAAATACGGTCACTCTGGTCACAACTACATATGTTTTCTCCTCAGTTTATAGCTTTGGTTCCAACTTTTCAAATAGTGTCATAGATTGAATTGCGTCCCCAGAAAATATGTGTATCAATTTGGCTAGGCCATGATTCCCAGTATTGTGTGATTCTTCACCATTTTGTTATCTGATGTGATTTTCCTATGTGTTGTAAATCCTACCTCTATGATATTAATGAGGTAGGATAGGCGGCAGTTAGGTTAATGAGGCAGGACTCAATCTACAAGACTGGATTATGTCTTGAGCCAATCTCTTGAGATACAAAAGAGAGAAGCAACCAGAGAGGCCGGAGGACCTCATACCACCAAGAAAGCAGCGTTGGGAGCATGGTGTGTCCTTTGGACCCAGCGTTACTACCGGGAGAAGCTCCTAGTACAGGAGAAGATTAATGACAAGGACCTCCCTCCAGAGCCAACAGAGAAAGCCTTCCCCTGGAGCTGACACCCTGAATTTGGACTTCTAGCCTACTAGACTGTGAGACGATAAGCTTCTGTTTGTTAAAGCCATCCACTTGTGGTATTTCTGTTACAGCAGCACTAGATGACTAAGACAAATAGTTATTTGTGGGTATATAGACTGAAATTCCAGTCACAATACAAGTCATACACGAAAGTCATCCAATCATCAACCTTAAAAAAAAAAAAAAGGAAAAAGCTAAACCTGTTGCCATCAATTCTGACTCATAGTGACCTTAAAGGACAGAGTAGAACTGCCCAATAGGGTTTCCAAGGAGTGGCTGGTGGATTCAAACTGTCGACCTTTTGGTTAGCAGCCTGAGCTCTTAACCACTGTGCCACCAGGGCTCCTTAGATTATTTAGGATATAGTAAAATAGTCCCAGCTTCTGGGTATTAAAGTTCACGTGCTTGGCTTATGAGAAAGCCCTCAGAGCAGAAACGATCAGTTGTCTAATCCAACAACCATTCCATGATTCATCATGTAAAAGTCCAATTTTTAGTTGGGTATATAAGAGCCCAGAATAAAAAAAAACTTTTTCAGCCTTCCCTGCTGCTAAGAGGGGCCATGTGGCTAAATTCTGGCCATAAAATTCTAGAACTATTGTATTGGACTTCTAGAAAGTGCCCTTGAAAGGCATTCCTCTCCTATACTTCCATCTTGCTGCCTGGAATACAGATGTGGTAACTGGAGCTCCAGGAGCATCTTGGAACATGAGGATGAGACAGCAGAGCAGAGAGCTGGCAGGAGTCTGGGTTGCTAATGACTTTCTAGAGTCTCCATGCCCATTTTACATTGCTGAGTAACAAATGACCACAAACATTATGGCACAGAATAGCAGCAATTATTTATTATAATTCTCTCTCAGGATTCCAAGGGCTGGCCAGTCTCAGCCAGGCAGTTATTGCTCAAGGTTGTTCATGTGAGGCTGAAGACATCTTGAAGACTTCCTCGCTCACATGTGTGGAGGTTAATGTGAGAGGACACTGGCTGGAATTTCAACTGCAGCTATCAGCCAGAACACCTACACATGGCTTCCCAGTGTTGCCTGGGCTTCCTCACAGCATAGCAGCTTGGTTCAGAAACAAGCAGATATTGTATAGTCATTTAGGACTTAGCCTTAGAAGTTACATTGTGTCACTTCTGCTGTACTCTGCTAGCTGAGGCATCACAAGGTTCAACAAGAGGGGATGCCAAAGCTACCTCTTGGTGGGAGACTGACAAGTTCATATTTTAAGAAGAAGAGAAGATATTGTTATAGCCATCTTTGGAAAATAAAATCTTCCATAGCTTCATGCTAGCCTTGGATGACTTACTTTCATATTCCTTTTATGTGAGGGAGAAATAGATATCTGTCTTGTTTAAGCCAATATCATTATGGATTTTTCTGTTGTGTGCAGCCCAACCTGATCCTAACTCAGATAGCTAATATTATGGATTGAATTGCGTCCTCCAAAAATGTGTGTCAACTTGGCTAGGTCATGATTCCCAGAATTGTGTGGTTGTCCTCCATTTTGTGATCTGACACAATCTTCTATGTTGTAAATCCTAATCTCTGCCTGTGGTTAATAAGGCAAGATTATGTTAAAGGGGATTAGGGTGGGATGGAACACCCTTACTCAGGTCACAGCCCTGATCGGATGTAAGGGGAGTTTACTGGGATGTGTCCTGCCTCACCTTTTGTCTTATACAAGATAAAAGGAGAGAAGCACTGGGAGCACAGCAGCCTTTGGACTCGGGGTACCTGTCCTGAGAAGCTCCTAGACCAGGGGAAGATTGATGAAAAGGACCTTCCCCCAGAGCTGACAGAGATAGAAAGCCTCCCCCTAGAGCTGGCACCCTGAATTCAGACTTCTAATCTCCTAAATTGTGAGAGAATAAATTTCTGTCTGCTAAAACCATCCACTTGTGGTATTTCTGTTATAGCGGCACTAGATAACTAAGACACTCCCTGGACCATCACTCCTAACTGATCTACATTTATTTTGCACACAACTCTAACCAGGTTGTTTCATGCATATTCCCTTTCCAGAGAAGATTTATGACAACAAAATAGAAAGGGGAAAAATGGTGTGAGAGTTAAACCAGACATACTCATAGCAATGCAAATTGAGGAAAGAAACAGGAAAGCCATAAAAAATCAACTTATACTTTCAGGGGATATAGCTATCGGTGGCCGTTTAGTAAAAAGAAAAGCAGCATTATACAAATCAAAAAATCTAGAGAGTATAACTAAGTTCATTAGAATTCAAGAATTAATGAGGGTCCTGAAATATTTAAAAGAATAAGGGCTTAATCATGACATTCCCATTAAAGATAATTTTTGTACATATTATTGCTGAAGTCAGTCTCTGATAAGGGATTTTCTCACAAGCTTTGGAGACAAAATTTCATATTCTTTTTTCCTTAAGAGAATCCCTGAGAGATATATTTTTTTTTAATTCTGAATTCCATTTTGAATTAAATAAAGGAACAAATAAAGAAAACACAAAAGCATTCTTCAGTGAGAAATGTTAAAATTAAACTCAATCTAAGCATCAGTTTTGTACCTGGAGGAGGTACTGCACAGCTGTCTCACCATTTCCTGAGGAGTGCAACGGGATCACTTCTTGGTGAAGAAGCCTATATCTCAGAGAAATGATGAACAGGGGCAGTCAACAGAGTGGAGGGAGCAATTGGGTGGCTCAAATGGCTAATGTGTTCCGTTGCTAACTGGAAGACTGGAGATTTGAGTCCACCCAGAGGCACCACGGAAGAAAGGGCTGGTGATCCGCTTCTGAAAAATCATCCACTGAAAGCTCTGTGGGGCACAGTTCTACTGTGACACACAGAGGGTCACCAGGATTCAGAATCAACTCAATGCCAACTGGCACAGGTCACTACAGAAGCTCACAGTCTGCAGATCTTCCCCAGTCACCACTGTCCCATTTAGAAACTGCAGTTAATGTTGACTTCAATTGTTTGTTGTTTTGTTTCAGTCCCAATATCTTGCTTGCTTATCCTGATGCTCGAATGCCTTGGAATTAACCAATACCAACTTCAGCTTAGGATCTCAAAAGGACAAAGAGAACTTTAGTTAAAATACTTCCCCTTCTTCTATCAACACCAGAAAAATAAAATAAATTAACATAGAAACCTATTTCCTCACTAGCCATGTTAAAAAATAAGAATCTAATCCCTAGGAACATTTAATTAACATCCCTTCTCGGTTCTACGTGACCATGCTGAAATGAAGCCTCTACAAACATGTCAGTCTCTCATTTTCACTAGCCTTAGGAATTTTCTGCACTTTATTACATTCAGAAGTGGAGTAGACATTTGCCAAGGAAATGACTCATTTTTCATTATTAACCACACACACTGCTCCACACCCAAGCCCCAAGGAATTGGTCACACGGCTCCACGCCGTCCCATCCCCCAATGTTGATGGCTCCAGTCCCACTGCCAGGAACGTGTATCTGCTTGTTTCCAGCTGTTTTCTAGCCATTTCAAGGGTCACTTCAAATGCCTCCTTTCTATGAAGTCTTTCTTCATCTTCTAAATTAAAAGTAACATCTCCCTCCACGTTCAGCAAATAAATGTTTGAGTGCTCACTGAATGTTGGGAACTGTTTAAGGGGCACGAGATACAACAGGGAAAAAACATGCAGTATACTGGCCTTCTACCAGGAGAGATAAACATTAATCAGATACTTAATGGATAAATACAAAATTGACTGTGATTTATGCTACAGATGAGCTTTGATAATAAGGATATGACTAGTCATATGTTAAGTCTAGAAACCCTGGTGGTGTAGTGGTTAAGTGCTAAGGCTGCTAACCAAAAGGATGGCAGTTCAAATCCGCCAGGCGCTCCTTGGGAATTCTATGGGGCAGTTCTACTCTGTCCTATAGGGTCGCCATGAGTCGGAATCGACTCAACAGCACTGGGTTTGGTTTGGTTTGTTTTGATGTTAAGTCTGAAACTGTGAAGGGTGTGAAATTGTACCCAACTTTCAAGATAACAAGGTAGCCTGCCACGGTTTTATATACACATAATGACAGAAGACACAAGACTCTAGGTCAGAGACATGGACAGTTTATTATTACTCACACCAAAAACAGAACTAAGGGCAGCATCTTGTATCAATTCCCCACACGCCAACCTCCACATAGCAACAGGGTGACAGATGTTACCTGCACATGCAGTAAGATGACCTACACGAAAGGAATCCCAAATTTTAGGAGATTCTGACTCTAACAAGGCTGTCCATCTGTCCATCTGTCCATCTTTCCCTTAGGATAGAGACAGTTATATAACCAAATCTCCTCCAGGGAGGTGGAGGGAAGCATCATTATTACTCTGGAATGTAAGCAAATGTCTCCAGGAAGGGGAAGGAGAGGACTTGAATATCCTGGGATATCTCCAGGGAGATAGGTATGTCTCTAAATCTCTCTAGGGATACGCTATCTCTAGCTTCCAAATCTATTTGTTATTTGAACAAGTTCTTTGCTCAGAAGACCAAAACCAATGAAGAATAAAAGAAATCCACAGAGAACCATCTCCCAACATCATGAAGATCTGAGAAGTATTCCCTAAAAGATAAAGTCTGTGCTGAGATCTGAAGAATTGTTAGGAGTTTAATGGGACAGGGGTGGAGGTGGCCATGCAGGTAGAGGAAACAGCGTGTGCAATGCCAGCAAGTATGGTGCATGGCTGTAGCATGCACAGCAAGGAGGATTATGATGCTAGATGAATCCAGAGAAGTAGGCTGGGATCAGACCATACGGGGCCTTGTCAGTCCATTTTAAGTATTTGGTCACTTATACCAAGAGCAGAGGGAAGCCAAAGATGTGTTTTAAGCCAAGAAATGACAAGATGGGATATGCATTTCATCCAAGTCACTCTCTAGGTGGTAGAAGATGGGCAAGTCCTTGTGTTCCTGCTTCCCACAAAGCTTTGTATTGTCGTAAATTTTTTCCACTTGTCTCCTCCACATCTTACTCCTTCTCTTGCGTTCCCTATAGAATGCAACCTTGGGATTCGTCACACATCATTTATTGCTCACCTACTACGTGCAAAGCACTAATTTGAATCAAAATTCTTTTTATCGTTGAATCAGTACAAAGGGAATTTCCTACCTTCCTGTAGCTTCTATTTCAATGTGCTTTGATATAAGAATGTTGTTAATTTCAATTAAGGTTTTTTAATCTTTCAATATCTACTTAGGATACTTCAGTATGTTCATCATGGGAAAGATCTAGATAAAGGTGATGGAGACTTGTTGAAATGCTTAGCTGCTCTACATAGGACCTGACTTGGTTAAATTTTTTTTAGAGTGAGGCTGTGAGCTGGCTTTGCTGATCTTATATATAAGAAAAAAATATAAAATGTGGCTCTGAATCTGGAGCTGGGGTAAAATTAAAGGATCTGAAATCTTAACTAGCACGATGAGAATGAAAAAAACTAAGAGAACCTGCAAGTGCATGATGGGTTAAGAAGAACGGCAAGGGGTGCAAAGGCTTCTAGTAAGGACTTCTTCAGAAAGAGCTGATTGGTTTTATAGATGAGATATCTTTAAAGTGTTACCTTTTGCATTTTCCCCTTCACCACAATTTAATAACTTTATTTTCACTGCAGCTCCATCCATTTTAGTTTGGAAGTGCTATGATTCACTTCCCCAGAGCGTTTGCATAATGTGTATCCCGCAGGTTTCATTTCTGTAAATCACTGCTTTGGGGGGAAGAAGGGGGTGGATTCCAGGCGAGCTCCAGCCTTTGAGTAAGTTTTGAGACCAAAAGAAGATTGCATTTCCTGATTGCTAAGTTATTTCTGCTGTTCACTGTGAAATTATTTTCCCTGCAACACTTCCGTTTGTATATTCGATAAAGTCAATATCTGTGAAATCAGTTGATTCTCATTGTGCTAAATTATACTGGAATAGGCAGAAGATTGATTTCCTGATATTGACAAGAGAGAACTCTCAATGTCTTTTGACTTATTATCTCTGGCAGTTGGAAAGAATTACAATAACACAAAATTACTTTACAGGGTTATGTTTAGACTGCAAAGGAAATTAGCGGAGGGATGGTATTTTTGCCTTTTGACGAAGATTTCTATTTCCTGTCAAATGATGCCTCTGAAGTGAACTGGAGAAACACAATGTAAATTGATTTATTCGCACCTTAAGAAGTGCCTGACTTTTAATTGCCTCTGCAATATTTATGTTTACATAAATAATTCAATGGCAAATTAATCCAGCATTTACAATTACCTCCCATAGAGGCACACGGCTCTGTCCCAAGGATTTAATTACGGCCTGATGGAGGTATTTAGGTTACTACAACTGATAAACCATATAGAAACTTTTTGAAGACATAAAGGAAAGAAATCCATCACTTTCAAGCCTAACCTCTTAGGAAGAACTACAGTATTTGTGGTTCATCCTAAATACCGTGGGTTTCAGGAGCCACTGCTCTATTAATGAAGAACTTTCTAAAAATACATTGTCTGCAACATTGTCCATGAGTTCATAGCACACCGGGTCTTTAAACTCACATCTGAGTGACACCTTTTCCCTGAGTCTGTGTGTCCTCCACAGAACCTGGGGCAAATGACTTTCTCTGTAGGGCTTCCTTCCTCTTCTTTACTCATTGTACAGACAGCCATCGTCTCCTTTCATTTTGCTCATTCTCCTTGGATTCTTTCCAGGACTAAAGCTGTATTTCTGGACACGGCTTTCAGGTAGAGGAGACGCCGGTTAGCTCAGGGCTTGCACCTTAGTGGATCCTTCACCAGCCAAGTTAACAACTCTCTCTTCTTCTAAGAACTCGTATTTTAAAAGCCAGGGCCCAGAAAAAGATAAAATCATACATCCTGTCACTGGCTCATTGGCATGGTAACTAAAATTGGCATCAAATTTTAAAGCTTATTAAATGATTCAGTTATATTATCTGGCTTATTCTAATCCTACCCAAACGGTGAAGGAATTAGCATAATTCAGTTTTGTAGCCAAGAAAACTGAGGCTCAAAGAGGTTGAGTAACTTTCTCAACGTGAACAAGAGAGTAAGCTGTAGAGCCAGGCTCAAACACAAGTCTTCTTGTCCTAGAAAGTCAGCACTCTGAGGGGCAGGAATTTTGTTTTATTCACAACTGTGTCCCCAGAGGCTAGACCAATGCCTGCCACATAGTTGGCTGTCAGTGCGTATTTGTCAAGTGAATGGACTGCATCCCACTTCCTCCCTAGGTAACACGTGATACTATAATACCTGTACTCTGAATGATGTTCACTCTCTGGTACACCCTATTCTCTCCACCACCACACCCAGGCTGGCCTTCAAACCTAGGTAATTAAAAAAAAAAAAAATATTCTGCTGCAAAACAGCACTCATGTCTCCCTCCTTCGTCTTCCCAAATGAATCCGCTCATATTAACATATCACAAAATTGAGCATTTGGTCATACTCTGTCTTAAATTGGTTTCTAATTGTATGTCTGCCTGGTCTCCAGCTCCTCTCAGTCTTCCTTATTTCAGCCCAGCCAGGTGTGTCTGTGTTAATCTGCAGGTGGGAGCCATTTGTATTGAAGATGAAACAGCAAAATTTTGGCCAGGCAGCAACCTGATGCCTTTTAACTCTTGGTTCTACAGCATAAAGAGGGAGGAAAAAGTAGGTAGTGGAGAGTGAAAGAGGAGACACAAAGCCACAGGGAAGAATTCTAGCTAACAGTCAGTCCGTTTCCTGCTAAAAGCTACAATGGTCTATGAAACCCCACCAGCCACAGAAGGACACAGAAGAATTCATTTTATAGCAGGTGTTTTGCACAGTGAGTTTATAGTAAGAAGAGCTGCCCCTTCCAGAACGTGTGCAGAAATAAGTCATACTGCCTGGCTGATGGCTTCAGCAATGATGGGAGGAGGAAATGATGACAAACACCTGTACCTGCCAGCACCTGTAAATCCTGTATCTCTGTATATGGGCGTGGGTGTGCTGTTTATTTGAGACTTCATTTTTTTCACCACGTGGATTCACTTATTCTCTTTCTATTTTCATTATAAAGTTAAAAAGTTTTCTGGGCACATTGGACAAGGTAGAACCCCATCACAGTGCAGTCACCATGCAGATGCCTGTATTGGACTGAGGAATGAGCAGGCTGCCTGGTCTCTACACGGCTAAGATCAATCCGGCCTTGAATGAGAACGTGTAAGAAGCCCTTGATTCAAGCTCTCTTCTTTTTCTTTAAGTCTGTATTTCTTCTCTGCACACTTTCCCCATATCTTGACCTCCAGGACCCCACATTATAGACTGGTTCCTAATACCTTCTGCCAGTGACATTTTGGGGTAACTCTGCCTCAATGCACTGACAGTGTCTGTTTCACTGTCTCCTGTCTACATCTTCAGGACATTAACTCAGTCTAGGTGAAACTCAGGAGCTATGTCCAATATTTTTCCTTTATCCCTTACAGGTATAAGCAAAGGGCAAATGTTCAATAGGTATGTATTCAGTTAAGCCTCACTCAAGTTTAAAACCAAAAAAACCAAACCCATTTCTGATGAGTCTATTCCAACTCACAGCAGCCCTATAGGACAGAGAAGAACTGCCCCATAGGGTTTCCAAGGGGTGACTGGTGGATTCAAACAGCTGACATTTTGGTAGCGGCAGAGCTCTTAACCACTGCACCACCAGGGTACCCACTCAAGTATAAATACTTTCAGATACTGAAATATAACAGTTAAAACACGGTTTCTTAATCTGTAGTCTATAGATGGATTTCATGGGGCCTCCCTTCAAACCTTATGCAAAATTTCCATGGCAGGCACACATGTCCATTTTTCTGGAAAGAGGGTAAACAGCTGTCATTAGCTTCTCACGGGAGGGTCTACCAAAACCGTAGCACTCTCCTACCAAAAACTCTCTTAAGTTTGCAAAAAGGCAAAGACATCTCTTCTTTGTTTCAAATCATTTATGTTCTACAGAACCAACAGTCCTCTTCGTAATACAAGTCTCCTGACTGGGAAGGGGAAAGAAGAAAACTTGTCACTGTGGACCTCAATTTATTTGAAAGCCATATTTACAGAATTTTTTTATGTCAGAAAATCTACCCTCGCTCTCGCACATTGTCAGTCATGGGGCAAAGCAAGACACAACTAGGGGGAAGTAGGCATGGAGTCTGTCTAGGAACAGAATCTAGTAAAATTAGCTCCTGTCCAAAAAGCAAGAGTAAAGAGTCTCCTTGGCAGAAATATTGGAGGGCTTCATCAAGTCTCCCAAGAGCCTCTCTTAATCCTTGATATGCAAATCCTTCTTGTTTAAAGTGCCTCTTGATGCCATCATCACAGCTTGTCTTAGTCATCTAGTACAGCTATAACAGGGATACCACAAGTGGATGGCTTTTAACAAAGAGAAATTTATTCTCTCACAGTCTAGTAGGTTACAAGTCCAAATTCATGGTGTCAGCTCCAGGGGAAGGCTTTCTGTCTTTGTCAGCTCTGGAGGAATGTCCTTGTACTCAATCTTCCCCTGGTCGAGGAGCTTCTCAGGCACAGAGACCCCGAGTCCGAAGGACATGCTCTTCTTCTGGTGCTTTCTTGGTGGTATGAGGTCCCCAACTCTCTGCTTCCTTCCCTTTCCTTTTATCTCTTGAGAGAAAAATCCTTTTAGGTTGGATCAGGAATGTAGCCAGAACAAGGGTGTTACATCCTACCCTAATCCTCTTTAACCAAAAGCAGAGGTTATGATTTATAATACATAGGAAAATCACAAAATGGAGAACAACCACACATGGCCTAACCAAGTTGACAGATTTTTGGGGGGACACAGCTCAATCCATGACACAGTTGATAGTCCTTCTTCAGCTGTTAACAGGCCTCACTCTGCCAGAGCCTTATTTCCCAGTGGTGAGTCCCCAACATCACTCACAAGAAATTTCGTTTCTTTCGGAAGATTTGTGGATTCACATTTCAATTGGCCTTGTTTTTGCGCGGGATCATAGGATGCTGACACACCAGGTGGGATGGACACAAAAGACTAAGCAGGGGCGGGGGCTGTCTGAGAGCAGACTTTTTATAATTGGTCAATTAGGAGATATTTTTATGCTGCTATACTCTAACCAACTTTGTAACTGCTGTGAACCAGATAATAAATATCCAGATAATTGGTCACCCCTGTACATCAAAACGTTAACAGCAGTGATTGCTAAGTGGTGGAATTATGGGTAATAAAAATGAGAACTGACATTAATTGAGTGTTCGCTATGCATGCTAAGCACTTTACAAGCATGATCTCATTGAATATTCACAGAAACCCCCAGAGAGAGCTCCTATTATTTTCCCTCTTTTCAAATGAGGAACCTGAGGTTTAGAGAGGTTAAAATACTTACCCGAGGTCACACTGGTAAGTGGCAGAGCTGGGATTTAAGTCTGACTTCAGAGCCCAGACTCCTAACCTTTCCGCTTATTTTTATTTTCTTCTTTCATACAGTGAAAATTTATTACTAGTGTCATAAGGGGGAAAAATGGTTATTTCTTAAAACCTCTGAGTCTAGCTATCACCTTGTTTAGTTTTTCAAAGTCATATTCCTCAATCTGTTTATGGTCCATTTGGTATCACCTATCAAAGTTTATTTCTCCGAGGTTTTATTGTAACTAGAACTTAGATTTCTTTAAGAAAATGAACATTTCAATCAAATTTTTTTATCATTATCAAATCTCTGATTAGAAGCCTGTGGCATTTGTTGTTTTCAAAGTCCCTCTTTTGGCAGGAATACCAATTCAACTCTCTCTCCCAAGCACAACAAACAGGGGCGCACGGAAAAAGCTGAGCTATAAAGGACAAGCCAGAAATCACATTTCCTCTTGCAGGGGACAGGGAAGACGTCATCAGAATTTGCATTTCTTCATTTGTGAAATATCTATGCATATTCTTTAACCAGTTTTTCAGTGGATATTAAATGTTACCTGTATATATTTTAGTCATATTTACTTGTTATTATAATGCATTATTTGTAATATTTATGTAGCAACATGGCCAGCCCAAACTTTGGAAAGACCACTGAAATTGAGAAAATGCATACAGACAGAAGTTTAACAGTGATTACCAGGGGCTGGGGGGGAGGTTGGGGGAAGTGGGGAGTTATTGCTTAAGGTATATAGAACTTCCGTTTAAAACCAGTTGCCATGGAGTTGACCCCAACTCATGGCAACCCCGTGTGTGTCACAGCAGAACTGTGCTCTATAGAACTTTCAATGGCTGATTTTTCAAAAGTAAATCACCAGGCCTTTCTTCCAAAGCACCTCTAGGTGGACTAGAACCATCAACCTTTCAATTAGCAAGCAAGTGCATTGCCCAGGGACCCCAAGTTTCTATTTAAAGGGATGAAAAACATTTGAAAGTGGATAGTGGTGAAGGTTGCACAACCTGGTGGATGTAATTAATGTCATTGAAATGTACACTTAAAGATGGTTAAAACGGCAAATGTATTGTTACATACATTTTACCACCACCACAAAAAAAAAGGTCTGTTAGGACCAGAAAAACCGTTGGGGCAGGGTGGGAATAGTTCGACAGATCTTAGAAGCAATAAGAAGATAATGCAAAGACCATAGGGAGCAGCCCCTGGCCTCAGGAGGCAGAATGGGAAGGAAGTGTCCCCAGACACCCCCTTCATGTTTCCCCTCCCCTCAACATCATTAACTGTAGCTCTGCAGCAGTGTCAGTGGTGTCCAGTATCAGGAACACTCATCCAAGCTCTCGTGCCATCAACTCAGGAGCAGTCGGACATCAGATGCCATGTTTCAAGAGCAACCAAAGAGCTGACTCCCAGTGCCTCAGCCTGTGGTTGTAACATTGAGCTCATTGGAGACTAGTTAGCTTTTCCTTTTTTTCTCTAAGAAGTTAATACATTGAAGACTGATATCTTAGACTGAGTAAGTCTATGGAGGAAGGGACGCCATAGGAGGAAAGAAAGAATTTCCTAATAGTAAGATACAGCGTGACCAGGCTGGTGAAGCAGAAGTGATAACCATATTGGCAAAGGCCATATGCCTCATGGAATCCTTGGATGGTGTAAGTGGCTAATGCATTCGGATGCTAACCAGAAGGTTGGAAGTGTGAGTCTACCCACAGGCATCTTAGAAGAAAGGCCTGGCAATCCACCGCCAAAGAATCGGCCATGGAAAACCCTAGAGAAAGCACAGTTCTACTCTGATACACGTAGGGTCACCGTGAGTCGGAATTAACTCAGTGGCAGCTATTCATTTGTTTATACACCTATTGGATTATTTCCCTTTCTATCTTAACTGGATTTCGAGAAGAAATTTGAGTTTTATTTAATTAGCCTATCAGTCTTATTTATATTTTGTATTGGTATAACATGAATAATAAATGTGCTGAGCATTAGGCTAAAGACTTACACTAATCTCATTCAATCCAACAAGAGCTTAACCTGTTGCCCTACAAAATTAGGATAATAATTCTTTCTCATTTCTCATAATTTTGTACTTTTTAAATTTCACCCTCCAGTAAGGCACAGTTCTGCTTGTTTTTTGTTTTGTTTTGTTTTGTTTTTGTTTTAATCTCCATACCAGTAATTAGTGCGCGTTAAGGGCAGGGGTCTGAAAACTATGGCCCATGGGCCAAATCCAGCCTAGTGCACTTTTTTTGTGTGTGAATAAAGTTTTATTGGAACACAATCACACCTATTTGTTTACATACTACCTGTAGTTGCTTTTGTGCTACAAAGGTAGAGCTGTGTACCTGCAACAGAGATCATGTGGCAAAATAGAAAATATTTACTATCTGGCCCTTAATGGAAAAAGTTTGTCAACCCCTACCTAAAAGCACCACCAGGATCTGTCTGTCAGTTTGTCAAACCGTGGTGGCTTACTGTGCTGTGACGCCGGAAGATATACCACTGGTATTTCAAATACCAGCAGAGTCACCCATGGTAGACAGGTTTCAGTGGAGCTGCCAGACTAAGACAGACCAGGAAGAAGGACCTAGGGGTCTGCTTCTGAAAAAGCTGGCCAGTGAAATCCTTATGAATAGCAGCAGAACACCATCTGATAATAGTGTTGGAAGGTGAGCCCCTCAGGTTGGAAGGCACTCAAAATATGACTGGGGAAGAGCTGCCTTCTCAAAGCAGAAAACAAAACCAAACCCGTTGCCATCAAGTTGATTCCAACTCATGGTGACCCTGTAGGACAGAGTAGAACTGTCCCACAGGGTTTCCAAGGAGTGGCTGGTGGATTCGAACTGCAGACCTTTTGGTTAGCAGCCAAGCTCTTAACCACTGTGCCACCAGGGCTCGCCTCAAAGTAGAGTCGACCTTAATGACACGGATGGAGTAAAGCTTTCAGGGCCTTCATTTGCTAATGCAGGAAACTCAAGATGAAAAGAAGCAGCTGCAAACATCCATTAATAATCAGAATGCGGAATGTACAAGTGTGAATCTAGGAAAATTGGAAGTCATCAAAAATTAAATGGAATGCATAAAGATCAGTATCCTAGGCATTAGTGAGCTGAAACGGACTGTTATTAGCCATTTTGAATTGGGCAATAATACGGAATACTCAGGAATCAAATCAGCTACATCTGTAGAAAGACATGGTGGGAAAGCTCAATATCATCAGTCAGAACAAGGCAAGGGGCCAACTGTGGAAAAGACCATCAACTGTTCACATGCAAGTTTAGTTGAAGCTGAAGACAAAACAAGCTCTCCAGAGCTAAAGTAAAACCTAGAGTATGCGCCACCTGAATTGAGAGACCATCTCAAGAGTCGATTTGATACACTGAGCACTAATGACCAAAGATCAGATGGGATGACATCAAGGACATCATTCCTGAAGAAAGCAAAAGGTCATTAAAACAACAGGAAAGAAAGAAAAGGCCAAAATGGCTGTCAGAAGAGACTCCGAAACTCACTCTTGAACACTGTCTTGGTTACCTAGTGCGTGTCTTAGTCAGCTAGTACAGCTATAACAGAAATACCACAAGTGGGTGGCTTTAACAAAGAGAAATTTACTCTCTCACAGTCTAGGAGGCTAGAAGCCCTAATTCAGGGTGCCAGCTCCAATGGAAGGCTTTCTATCTGTGTAGGCTCTGGGGGAAGGTCCTTGTTATCAATCTTCCCTGGTTGAGGAGCTTCTCAGTGCAGGGACCCTGGGTCCAAAGGATGCGCTGTTCTCCTGACTCTTGTTTCTTGGTAGTATGAGGTCCCCAATGTCCCTCTGCTCACTTCTCTCTTTTATATCTCAAAACAGATTGGTTTAACACACAACCTAATCTTGTAGATTGAGTCCTGCCTCATTTGCGGAACTGCCTCTAATCCTGCCTCATTAACATCATAAAGTTAGGATTTACAACACGTGGAAAAATCACATCAGATCACAAAATGGTGGACAATCACACACTACTGGGAATCATGACCTAGCCAAGTTGATACATATTTGGGGGGGACACAATTCAGTAATGACAAATGTAGAGTAGCTAAAGCAAAAGGAAAAAATGATCAAGTGAAAGAGCTGAACAGAAGATTTCGAAGGGCGGCTCAAGAAGATAAAGTAAAGTATTATAACGAAATGTGCAAAGACCTGGAGTTAGAAAAACAAAAGGAAAGAAGATGCTCAGCATTTCTCAAGCTGAAAAAACCAAAGAAAAAATTCAAGCCTCAAGTTGCAATACTGAAGGATTCTATATGGAAAATGCTAAATGACACAGGAAGCATCAAAAGGAAGAAGGAGGGAATACACAGAGTCACTGTGCCAAAAAGAGCTGGTCAACACACAACCATTTCAGAAGGCAGCATATGATCAAGAACTAATGGTACTGAAGAAAGAAGTCCAAACTGCATTGAAGGCACTGGTGAAAAACAAGTCTCCAGGAATTGATGGAATACCAGTTGAGATGTTCCACCAAACAGATACAATCCTAGAAGTACTCACTCATCTATGCCAAGAAATTTGGAAGAGAGACCTGGCCAACTGAATGGAAGAGATTCATACTTGTACCCATTCCAAAGAAAGACGACCCAATAGAATGTGGAAACTATCAAACAATATAAGGAATTTCACGCACAAGTAAAATTCTGCTGACAATCACTCAAAAAGGGTTGCAGCAGTACATTGACAGGGAACTGCCAGAAATTCAAGCCAAATTCACAAGAGGACATGGAATGAGGGATACCACTGCTGTCAGATGGATCTTGGCTGAAAGCAGAGAGCATCAGAAAGATTTTTACCTGTGTTTTATTGACTGTGCAAACGCATTCGACTGTGTGGATCATCATATATTATGGATAACATTGTAAGGAATGGGTGTTCCCAAATACTTACTTGTGATCGTGAGGAACCTGTACATAGACCAAGAGGCAGTCATTCAGACAGAACAAGGGAATACTGTGTGGTTTAAAATCAGGAAAGATGTGTGCCAGGACTGTATCCTCTCACCATACTTAATTCAATCTGTATGCTGAGCAAATAATCCGAGAAGCTGGACTATATGAAGGAGAATATGGCATCAGGATTGGAGGAAGACTCATTAACAACCTGTGATACGCAGATATACAAGCTTGCTTGCTGAAAGTGAAAAGGACTAGAAGCACTTACTGATGAAGATCAAAGACTACAGCCTTCAGTATGGATTATACCTCAACATAAAGAAAACAAAAATCCTTACACTGGACCAACAAGCAACTTCAGGATAAATAGAGAATAGACTGAAGCTGTCAAGAATTTCATTTTACTTGATCTGCAATCAACACCCATGGAAACGGGAGTCAAGAAATCAAATGATGTACTGCATTGGGCAAATCTGCTGCAAAAGATCTCTTTTCAAAGTGTTCAAAAGCAAAGATGTTACTTTGAGGACTAAGGTGCCCCTGACCCAAGCCCTGGTATTTTCATTCCCCTCCTATACATGGGTAAGCTAGACAATGCATAAGGAAGACTGAAGAAGGACTGGTGCCTTTGAATGACGGTGTTGGCAAAGAATATTAAATATACCATGGACTGCCAGAAAAACGAACAATTGGTCTTGGAAGAAGTATAGCCACAACACTCCTTAGAAGCAAGGACGGCAAGACTTCGTCTCGTGTGCCTTGGACACATTATCAGGAGGGACCACTCCCTGGAGAAGAACAACATGCTTGGTAAGTAGAGTGTCAGTGAAAAAGAGGAAGACCCTCAACAAGAGGGATTGACACCGTGGCTGCAACAATGGGCTCAAGCATAGCAACGATGGTGACGATGGCGCAGGACTGGGCAATGTTTCATTCTGTTGTACATAGGGTTGCTATGAGTCAGAACGGAATGGAAGATAACACTATTGGCAGAGTCCAAATAGTGGCCAATACCTTGGTAAACAAAATGAGGCATTGTAAAGACACAGAAACTCTTAATACAGTTATAGCTTGGTATTTCTATAGTTTCCTTCTGACTGGGTTACAAATTAAACTTCCTTTTTACTACAGAACTAATTTGCCTCTTTCATTGGTGAATACATTATCACGTTGAGGTAACCTGATATACAGTATACAAGCAGAAAGCCACCTTGTTGTAAAATCCAATTCCCTAGAGCAGGTGTATCGTTTTTCAGTATTTATTGTTAACAACCCAGTACTTCTAATGAGTTGTGAAACCCGGCTGCTCGACACTTTCAAAACAAATAGCAAGGCTGGAGTGGCGCCCCGAACACCACTGCCATCCGTCACCTGCGAGACGTTCACCATAACCAGCACCCAGCTTTATAGATGGGCTTATGCTAAAGTTTTAAAAAATAAATTTTTCTTCTTGCAGTAGAGTGGTGAAAGAAAACTTGGAGCATATGCTGCAAATTGGCTATTCACATTTTAATTGTGAAGGCTGGGAAAAAATCTGGCCCACTTTTTTACAATGTAAAAATCAGTTGAAAATGAGAAAATATTAAGACATTAAGACAGCAGGAACTGCAATTGCTTTTTAGCTTTTGTTTATTTTATAAATAGTTCTAACTGCCACCAGGAAAGGTCACCATGACAAATGTAAACGGCAGTGAGTCCTCACCGGGACGGGGCTGCTGGTTTAAGTACAGACAAGTCTATGACTCAGTGATAACCCAGGAGACATTATCCAATCGCAGGCTTCTCTTGTACTTCCCTCTAGGGGGACCTCTTTGCTCGTGGTTGTGGACCCTGTTGTGGAGCCTGTGACGAGGCTGTGAAAGATCTGGAGTCAGACAGAGCCACTTCCTTATTGTGGCTCCTCTTCTTGATAGCCTGAGCAACTGTGAACAGGTCCCCTCTCTGAGCCTCAGCTTCGTCTTCTACATGAGGGTTGAATGAACTACTGCTAATGGGGTACCCAGCACACAGTAATCACACATAATTAGGATTCAATACATTTAGCTGTTATCTATTTTTGGAGAGTTCTCCATCCTCCTCCTACCCACCACTCCTCCCTGTATATACAGCTTTAAATTCCAAGTAGCAACCCAGGCCCCGTTTCACTGTTAAAGCCTCAGAACTCATTCAACTGAAAACAGCCTCATAACATAACCTAGAAGCATAGACACATTTTAGGATGCAGGTGGAAAGGAAATTACTCCAACAGGCCACTCCCGTTAGGAAACCAGGAGATGGGAGATTGGTAGTTGCTTCAAACAGATCTTAGCTAAATTTCTCTCCTTCTTTACCTTGGACAGACATTTTGCTGCTTTCTGTACTTACACTGTGAGTAATGGGTGGCACCCTTTGATTTTATAAAAGCAAATTATTGTGGCCACAGAATAGATAACTACTGCAGGGGCCTCCACCTTTCTCCTATTTGTCACCTTGGATTTATGCGATGTACATGTTTGTCTTGATATGCAGATGTTGGACATGGCTGAGACTTGAATGACCTGACGCTTTCTAGGCAGCCTTTCAAATACTGAATACCTGATCCTCTTCAAGGATCTACCAAGATCACTGGATAAGATCACAGGGGACGAATATCCTCCAGTGGGCCAGTGTGGAGTCTCACATCTCAGTTTCCTTGTAAGTCACTCTCTCTCTTCTTGATTATTTTGACTATGGCTTAAGGTTATGGGAAAGAGCTACACTCTGTATTATAAAGATGTTACTGTGAAGAGGAGGCCTTATCCTATGTAAACATTTTGTAAAGAATTTCTCCTGTGAAGCGTGTGGAGGAGCCCTGGTGGCACAGGAGTTAAGAGCTTGGCTGCTAACCAAAAGGTTGGCAGTTTGAATCCACCTTCCGCTCCTTGGAAACCCTATGGGGGCAGTTCTACTCTGGCCTATAGGGTTGCTATGAGTCGGAATCGACTCGACAGCAACGAGTTTGGTTTTTTGGGTTTTTTTATGAAGTGTGTATCAACAACATATTATGTTTGTCCATGATTCCAGCAAGTTTTCTAAAATCCTTCAGTTGATCTCTGTCATCACTGTATTAATCCAGGGAACCTAACATAATTAAAAAATTACCAGTAATAAAAATGTAAAGGCACGTGTGGCAAACATGTCCAACATGTACTTGTGCGTATCTTCTATAGTGCAGAGTTGTTACTGGAAGGAACCACCCAGCCAGAGATCACTTTTCCCAGACTCCTTTGCATCTAGGTGGGCGCATGTGACTTGATCTTTCTAAGGGAATATGAACAGAAAAAATGTGTCATTTCCTAGCTTAAAAGGTTAAGAAGACAGTGTGCCTTCTCCAAATTCTTTTCTCTGTTGTCAATGCCCAGGGTGACATTGGAAGGCACGTTTTGAAGATGACGGAGCCACAACGTGGAAGACTTATTTGAACCCTTGGATCACTTCTCAGAGCAGACTTCCTTACTAGAAACACCCCCATTCAACTGTTTAATGACTGAGAAATGAACTGTATCTACTACAAAAGCTGGTGTTTCCTTAACTAATACCAGGAGTATTAAAAATGAAAATATACTCAATATAATTCTAGAACTGGCACCTGGTCAGTATGTGGCTGGAAGAAACAATGATTTTACTGCATTGAATGTAACCAGTTCACATATGTCTGGTGAGAGGATAAAGTGGCACAACCTCTGCAGAAAACCATTTGGCAGAGCCTGCTAAAGCCAAACCTCTGCATATTCTATGACCCAACTATGTGTAATTCCATTAGAACCGTGTACATTTGTTCATCAGAAACATGTACTAGAATGTTCAGAGTAGCATAATTCATAATTGCTAGAAACTGGAAATTAATCAAATGTTCTTCAACAGTAAAATGGGCAAATAAATTGTGTGCTATTCCCCCCATGGAACATTACACAGCAATGACGAATGAATGGTCTACAACACACAACAATATGCATAACTCTCACAAACATTATGTTAAGCAGAAAAAGCCAGACAATAGAATACATACTGTATGATTCCATTCATACAATGCACAAACACAGGTAAAGCAAATATATATTGTTAGAAGTCAGGACAAGTATTACCTTTGGGATGTGGGTAGCACCGATAAGAAGCCAAAGTAGGATATTTCTGTATTATTATTATTATTCAATGTAAACTATTATTTTGTGATATAAATTGATTGTTAAAGTAACCAAACTAGAAACGAAACCAGTTGCTGTCCAGTTGATTCCAACAGATGGCAACGACATGTATGTTAGAGTAGAACAGTGCGCCATAGGGTTTTCAGTGGCTGATTTGGGGGAATATATCACCAGGCCTTTCTTCTAGGACCTCTGAGTGGACTCGAACCTCCAACCTTTCCATTAGCAGCCAAGCGTGTTAATCATTTGCATCATCCAGAGACTTCATTAATGTAACACATTTCTAAAATTGTCTACGCTTCCTGTCCCCCCCAGCCCCGTGCAAAAAAATCACAAAATGGAAGGGAAAAGGAGAAATTTTTTTAAATGGGTGCTTTTGGCTGAGGGCAGTAAAACCTCTAAACCAGCTGAGATAAATGAACTTAGAGTGTCTATGTAAATGATCAACTCAAATCAGGACACCTTAGAATTCTTATTCAGTAAACAGGCTCATTGTATACAGATCACCTACTTCCTCATCAAATTATCATTCTTCTAGGGGTACCAACAAGAAACATGTTTAACAATTAAAATTCTATGGTAATTTCACACTCAACAATGCCTTGTGTTCATAATTTCAATATTAGTTCTGATTGAATATGATTAAATACGGCCTGTGCTTTCGAAAACTGGTTGCATGATGGATCTAAATGAACTCATTAGTAGCTAATGCTGTAGAGATCTTTCTAAATGCTAATGTTTAGCTGCCTTTGGCTCATTAATTAATTTAAAGATTGTATAATTATCAGAGCTTTTATTTCAAATATATCTACCACTTTTTACTGTTGCATAATGGTTATTTGCATGTGAGCATAAAAATTAAATTATGTCATCCAAAGATATGTGGCATTATACCAAATAATCATAAAGGTTATGGGGGTATTGTTGAATTTATGTATTATTTAAAGCAGAAAAAAGAAAAGTAGGAGGGGGTGTTCTCTTTGATACATGAGGCATTAAGACCGCTTCAAATACTTGTCACAAAAATGGGAGTGATGAAAACAAAACCAGGGACTGGCAAGAAGTAGAATGTCAGAGAACAAAGGTAAAATACTAAACCCAGTGCACAAGACAGACGGGGAGTCCGGTCAGATTCAAAACTGAACTGTCTCATCCAAAAACTCTAAGCAAGGAGAAATCCAAGCTGACAGGAATATCATAGATTCTAAGTCATTCTTCTGGGATCTGACAATTGGGATCTTTTTGCAAAGACTTTCAGATCACCCGTGGTTGCTGGAAAACTAGAAAAACTAGAAACTCAATTACAAACTTTTAGATACTTAATGTTTTTCATTCACAATCAGAGTCAGGATTATTAAGGGACTGTTGCTGTGTGCCATCAAGTCAAGATGGAGTAGAACTGTCCCACGGGATTTCCAAGGCTATAATCTTTACAGGAGCAGTAAAAATAGCCACCTACAAAAAAGGTGCTATAAGTTAGAGTCGACTTGATGGCAATGAGTTTGGATTGGTTTGGTTTGGTTTGGTTTGGTTTGGTTTGGTTTGGTTTGGTTTGGTTTGGTTTGGTTTGGTTTGGTTTGGTTTGGTTTGGTTTGGTTTTGGTCATCACTCTCAAGAAGAGTCCAGTCTAAGGGAGAATAACAACACACTCTCATACCTTGTCTGAGACAATGAAGCGAAACTGAGAAGTATCTTGATAGACCACAAAAAGGAAGCCCTCTAACTTCGCTATGATTCCCGTTATCAGGAAACCTAGTGGCAAACAAGGGTAGTATAGTATATAGTACAGTATAGTAACCCCTGGTTGGTGCAAATGGTTAAGCACTTGACTACTAGCTAAACAGTTGGTGGTTCCAGGTCCAGAGGCGCCTTGGAAGACAGCTCTGGTAATCTGGTTCCAAAAGGTCACAGACTTGAAAACCCTATGGAGTACAGCTCTACTCTGCACACACGGGGTCACCATAAGTCAGGATTCACTCAACAGCAACTAACAGCAACAGCAATAGTGGGTACAGAATTGTAAATAAAGCAGTATTTTTAGACTGCAACCTTCTGATTTCTCTATTAGAGATCAGGTTTATGGCTATCTCCAAAGCATGTGTGTTCGGTCCTCGTGCAAAGACATTTGTGAGAGGACTCTAACTGAAGATAGGGCTAGCATACACAGGATTCTCCATGATGTGTTCTCACTAATTTTTAGCATAATCTGGAGGGTTTGGAGGTTTGGAAGGGATCTCACAAGGACCTTTTCCATTATACTTGCAAATTACTTAGATTGCAGGAGGAATCACTAGGAAAATTAAGATCACTGTGAAAGGAGAAAATCATGATTATGATGAAAGCTGCAGGAATAAAAATTCAGTATGAGAGGCGGAGCCAAGATGGCGGACTAGGCAGACGCTACCTCGGATCCCTCTTACAACAAAGACACGGAAAAACAAGTGAATCGATCACAAACATAACAATCTACGAACCCTGAACAACAAACACAGATTTAGAGACGGAGAACGAACTAATACGGGGAAGCAGCGATTGTTTTCAGAGCCTGGAGCCAGCGCACCAGTCAGGTACGGCACAAGCACAGAGAGCTGCTCCACCTCCCTGAACTAACCCCAGGAGGGGGACTAGCCGGTTCCGCGGGCGGCGTGGGATGCAGCCGGTAGGAGAAGTCTCCGGGAGGCAGTGACTGGTCTTGGAACGGGGAGAGCAGCATCCCAGCCGGGGAACCATCCCGCCGGGATTTGGACTGGACGCAGGTACGGCATAAACACGGAGAGCTGATCCACCCCCCTGAACTAACCCCGGGAGGGGGCCCAGTTGGGTCGTGCGGGCGGCGTGGGACGCAGCCGGTAGGAGAAGTCCCCGGGAGGCAGCGACTGGTATTGGAGCAGGGAGAACAGCGTCCCAGCCGGGACACTCGGTCACGGCACAAGCACGGGGAGCTGCTCCACCCACCTGAACTAACCCCGGGAGGCGGCCCAACTGGTTCTCGGAGGCGGCACGGCAACGCGGCTGGAGGGACGAGAAGTCCCCAGGAGGCAGCGACTGATTTTGGAGTCGAGAGTGCACCGTCCCAGTAGGGGAGCCTTGACACTGGGCGTGGGGCTGGAAGCAGAGGATCTGACCTTGACTCCAGTGGGCCAGACCCCCCGGGGGCAATCTCCACACAGCCAGCACACATAGGCGACGCGCCCTGCGGGAGTCTCAGATATAATAGTCATTCCGAGCAAGACAAGCAACTCTGGCTATATTCTGAGGTGCTACTCTCCCATCTCTCTGTTCCCTCCCCCACCCTCCCTAGGTGGCTTCATTAACATCCGAATAGCCTGAGCCAGAGGGAGAACTCTGATAGGGATCTGACTGCATTTTTTTTTTTTAGCGGATTTTCTGGAAAAACTAGTTTCCCAGTGATGGCTCGGAGACAGCAGTCCATATCAAACCACATAAAGAAGCAGACCATGACAGCTTCTACAACCCCCCAAACAAAAGAATCAAAATCTTTCCCAAATGAAGATACAATCCTGGAATTATCAGATACAGAATATAAATAACTAATTTACAGAATGCTTAAAGACATCGCAAATGAAATAAGGCAAACTGCAGAAAAAGCCAAGGAACACACTGATAAAACTGTTGAAGAACTCAAAAAGATTATTCAAGAACATAGTGGAAAAATTAATAAGTTGCAAGAATCCATAGAGAGACAGCATGTAGAAATCCAAAAGATTAACAATAAAATTACAGAATTAGACAACGCAATAGGAAGTCAGAGGAGCAGACTCGAGCAATTAGAATGCAGACTGGGACATCTGGAGGACCAGGGAATCAACACCAACATAGCTGAAAAAAAATCAGATAAAAGAATTAAAAAAAATGAAGAAAGCCTAAGAATCATGTGGGACTCTATCAAGAAGGATAAGCTGCGGGTGATTGGAGTCCCAGAACAGGGAGGGGGGACAGAAAACACAGAGAAAATAGTTGAAGAACTCCTGACACAAAACTTCCCTGACATCATGAAAGACGAAAGGATATCTATCCAAGATGCTCATCGGACCCCATTTAAGATTGATCCAAAAAGAAAAACACCAAGACATATTATCATCAAACTCGCCAAAAACAAAGATAAACAGAAAATTTTAAAAGCAGCCAGGGAGAAAAGAAAGGTTTCCTTCAAGGGAGAATCAATAAGAATAAGTTCAGACTACTCAGCAGAAACCATGCAGGCAAGAAGGGAATGGGACAACATATACAGACACTGAAGGAGAAAAACTGCCAGCCAAGGATCATATATCCAGCAAAACTCTCTCTGAAATATGAAGGCGAAATTAAGATATTTACAGATAAACACAAGTTTAGAGAATTTGCAAAAACCAAACCAAAGCTACAAGAAATACTAAAGGATATTGTTTGGTCAGAGAACCAATAATATCAGATATCAGCACAACACAAGGTCACAAAACAGAACGTCCTGATATCAACTCAAATAGGGAAATTACAAAAACAAACAAATTAAGATTAATTAAAAAAAAAATACACATAACAGGGAATCATGGAAGTCAATAGGTAAGAGATCACAATAATCAAAAAGAGGGACTAAATACAGGAGGCATTGAACTGCCATATGGAGAGTGATACAAGGCGATATAGAACGATACAAGTTAGGTTTTTACTTAGAAAAATAGGGGTAAATAATAAGGTAACCACAAAAAGGTATAACAACTCTATAACTCAAGATAAAAGCCAAGAAAAACGTAACGACTCAACTAACATAAAGTCAAACACTATGAAAATGAGGATCTCACAATTTACTAAGAAAAACGCCTCAGCACAAAAAAGTATGTGGAAAAATGAAATTGTCAACAACACACATAAAAAGGCATCAAAATGACAGCACTAAAAACTTATTTATCTATAATTACGCTGAATGTAAATGGACTAAATGCACCAATAAAGAGACAGAGAGTCACAGACTGGATAAAGAAACACGATCCATCTATATGCTGCCTACAAGAGACACACCTTAGACTTAGAGACACAAACAAACTAAAACTCAAAGGATGGAAAAAAATATATCAAGCAAACAATAAGCAAAAAAGAAGAGGAGTAGCAATATTAATTTCTGACAAAATAGACTTTAGACTTAAATCCACCACAAAGGATAAAGAAGGACACTATATAATGATAAAAGGGACAATTGATCAGGAAGACATAACCATATTAAATATTTATGCACCCAATGACAGGGCTGCAAGATACATAAATCAAATTTTAACAGAATTGAAAAGTGAGATAGATACCTCCACAATTATAGTAGGAGACTTCAACACACCACTTTCAGAGAAGGACAGGACATCCAGTAAGAAGCTCAATAGAGACACGGAAGATCTAATTACAACAATCAACCAACTTGACCTCATTGACTTATACAGAACTCTCCACCCAACTGCTGCAAAGTATACTTTTTTTCCTAGTGCACATGGAACATTCTCTAGAATAGACCACATATTAGGTCATAAAACAAACCTTTGCAGAGTCCAAAACATCGAAATATTACAAAGCATCTTCTCAGACCACAAGGCTATAAAACTAGAGATCAATAACAGAAAAACTAGGGAAAAGAAATCAAATACTTGGAAAATGAACAATACCCTCCTGAAAGAAGACTGGGTTATAGAAGACATCAAGGAGGGAAGAAGGAAATTCTTAGAAAGCAACGAGAATGAAAATACTTCCTATCAAAACCTCTGGGACACAGCAAAAGCAGTGCTCAGAGGCCAATTTAGATCGATAAATGCACACATACAAAAAGAAGAAAGAGCCAAAATCAGAGAACGGTCTCTACAACTTGAACAAATAGAAACTGAGCAACAAAAGAATCCATCAGGCACCAGAAGAAAACAAATAATAAAAATTAGAGCTGAACTAAATGAATTAGAGAACAGAAAAACAATTGAAAGAATTAACAAAGCCAAAAGCTGCTTCTTTGAAAAAATTAACAAAATTGATAAACCATTGGCTAGACTGACTAAAGAAATACAGGAAAGGAAACAAATAACCCGAATAAGAAACGAGAAGGACCACATCACAACCGAACCAAATGAAATTAAAAGAATCATTTCAGATTATTATGAAAAATTGTACTCTAACAAATTTGCACACCTAGAAGAAATGGATGAATTCCTGGAAAAACACTACCTACCTAAACTAACACATTCAGAAGTAGAACAACTAAATAGACCCATAACAAAAAAAGAGATTGAAACGGTAATCAAAAAACTCCCAACAAAAAAAAGCCCTGGCCCGGACAGCTTCACTGCAGAGTTCTACCAAACTTTCAGAGAAGAGTTCACACCACTACTTCTGAAGGTATTCCAAAGCATAGAAAATGACGGAATACTACCCAACTCATTCTATGAAGCCACCATCTCCCTGATACCAAAACCAGGTAAAGACATGACTAAAAAAGAAAATTATAGACCTATATCCCCATGAACATAGATGCAAAAATCCTCAACAAAATTCTAGCCAATAGAATCCAACAACACATCAAAAAAATAATTCACCATGATCAAGTGGGATTTCTACCAGGTATGCAAGGCTGGTTTAATATCAGAAAAACCGTTAATGTAATCCATCACATAAATAAAACAAAAGACAAAAACCACATGATCTTATCAATTGATGCAGAAAAGGCATTTGAAAAAGTCCAACACCCATTTATGATAAAAACTCTTACCAAAATAGGAATTGAAGGAAAATTCCTCAACATAATAAAGGGCGTCTATGCAAAGCCAACAGCCAATATCACTCTAAATGGAGAGAACCTGAAAGCATTTCCCTTGAGAACAGGAACCAGACAAGGATGCCCTTTATCACCGCTCTTATTCAACATCGTGTTGGAAGTCTTAGCCAGGGCAATTAGGCTAGACAAAGAAATAAAAGGTATCGGGATTGGCAAGGAAGAAGTAAAGTTATCACTATTTGCAGATGACATGATTATATACACAGAAAACCCTAAGGAATCCTCCAGAAAACTACTGAAACTAATAGAAGAGTTTGGCAGAGTCTCAGGTTATAAAATAAACATACAAAAATCACTTGGATTCCTCTACATCAACAAAAAGAACACCGAAGAGGAAATAACCAAATCAATACCATTCACAGTAGTCCCCAAGAAGATAAGATACTTAGGAATAAATCTTACCAAGGATGTAAAAGACCTATACAAAGAAAACTACAAAGCTCTACTACAAGAAATTCAAAAGGACATACTTAAGCGGAAAAACATACCTTGCTCATGGATAGGAAGACTTAACATAGTAAAAATGTCTATTCTACCAAAAGCCATCTATACATACAACGCACTTCCGATCCAAATTCCAATGTCATATTTTAAGGGGATAGAGAAACAAATCACCAATTTCATATGGAAGGGAAAGAAGCGCCGGATAAGCAAAGCACTACGGAAAAGAAGAAGAAAGTGGGAGGTCTCACTCTACCTGATTTCAGAACCTATTATACAGCCACAGTAGTCAAAACAGCCTGGTACTGGTACAACAACAGGCACATAGACCAATGGAACAGAATTGAGAACCCAGACATAGATCCATCCACGTATGAGCAGCTGATATTTGACAAAGGACCAGTGTCAATTAACTGGGGAAAAGAAAGCCTTTTTAACAAATGGTGCTGGCATAACTGGATATTCATTTGCAAAAAAATGAAACAGGACCCATACCTCACACCATGCACAAAAACTAACTCCAAGTGGATCAAAGACCTAAACATAAAGACTAAAACGATAAAGATCATGGAAGAAAAAATTGGGACAACCCTAGGAGCCCTAATACAAGGCATAAACAGAATACACAACATTACCAAAAATGATGAAGAGAAACCAGATAACTGGGAGCTCCTAAAAACCAAACACCTATGCTCATCTAAAGACTTCACCAAAAGACTAAAAAGACCACCTACAGACTGGGAAAGAATTTTCAGCTATGACATCTCCGACCAGCGCCTGATCTCTAAAATCTACATGATTCTGTCAAAGCTCAACCACAAAAAGACAAACAACCCAATCAAGAAGTGGGCAAAGGATATGAACACACATTTCACTAAAGAAGATATTCAGGCAGCCAACAGATACATGAGAAAATGCTCACGATCATTAGCCATTAGAGAAATGCAAATTAAAACTACGATGAGATTCCATCTCACACCAGCAAGGCTGGCATTAATCCAAAAAACACAAAATAATAAATGTTGGAGAGGCTGCGGAGGGATTGGAACTCTTATACACTGCTGGTGGGAATGTAAAATGGTACAACCACTTTGGAAATCTATCTGGCGTTATCTTAAACAGTTAGAAATAGAACTACCATACAACCCAGAAATCCCACTCCTCGGAATATACCCTAGAGATACAAGAGCCTTCATACAAACATATATCCACACCCATGTTTATTGCAGCTCTGTTTACAATAGCAAAAAGTTGGAAGCAACCAAGGTGTTCATCAACGGATGAATGGGTAAATAAATTGTGGTATATTCACACAATGGAATACTACGCATCGATAAAGAACAGTGACGAATCTCTGAAACATTTCATAACATGGAGGAACCTGGAAGGCATTATGCTGAGCGAAATGAGTCAGAGGCAAAAGGACAAATATTGTATAAGACCACTATTATAAGATCTTGAGTAATAGTAAACCTGAGAAGAACACATACTTCTGTGGTTACGAGGGGGGGAGGGAGGGAGGGTGGGAGAGGGTTTTTTATTGATTAATCAGTAGATAAGAAATACTTTAGGTGAAGGGAAAGACAACACTCAATACATGGAAGGTCAGCTCAATTGGACTGGACCAAAAGCAAAGAAGTTTCCGGGATAAAATGAATGCTTCAAAGGTCAGCGGAGCAAGGGCGGGGGTCTGGGGAACATGGTTTGAGGGGACTTCTAAGTCAATTGGCAAAATAATTCTATTATGAAATCATTCTGCACCCCACTTTGAAATGTGGCGTCTGGGGTCTTAAATGTTAACAAGCGGCCATCTAAGATGCAGCAATTGGTCTCAACCCACCTGGAGCAAAAGAAAATGAAGAACACCAAGGTCACACGACAACTAAGAGCCCAAGAGACAGAAAGGGCCACATGAACCAGAGACCTACATCATCCTGAGACCAGAAGAACTAGTTGGTGCCCGGCCACAATCGATGACTGCCCTGACAGGGAGCACAGCAGAGAACCCCTGAGGGAGCAGGAGATCAGTGGGATACAGACCCCAAATTCTCATAAAAAGATCAAACTTAATGGTCTGACTGAGACTAGAGGAATCCCGGCGGCCATGGTCCCCAGACCTTCTGTTGGCACAGGACAGGAACCATCCCCAAAGACAACTCATCAGACATGAAAGGGACTGGTCAGCGGGTGGGAGAGAGACGCTGATGAAGAGTGAGCTAATTATATCAGGTGGACACTTGAGATTGTGTTGGCAACTCTTGTCTGGAGGGGGGATGGGAGGATAGAGAGAGAGAGAAGCCGGCAAAAATGTCACGAAAGGAGAGACTGAAAGGGCTGACTCAAGAAGGGGAGAGCAAGTGGGAGTAGAGAGTGAGATGTATGTAAACTTATATGTGACAGACTGATTGGATTTGTAAACGTTCACTTGAAGCTTAATAAAAGTTAAAAAAAAAAAAAATTCAGTATGAGAACTACTGAGTGCTTTACGTACTCCACATTTTGTATTACCCCAACACTCTCAAAAATGGGCTTCAAAGTCATCTGCAAGAAGGATCACACATTTTCTCTAATCTGTGGCAGTGGTAACTCAGGTAATACTGTGAGAAAAGTGCCCTTGTCTTAAGCAATCTTAACATCTGCTCTTTAGAATACTAAAATCTAGCTATGTATAATCTAGAGAGTTCTCATATGTTCTCTTAATAAATGTTTTTACATGAACCCAATATGAGATAGGTGTTAGCTGGAATAAAGATTGACCCAAGCTATGGTTTTTTCAGTCACCTCATAGGCATGCGAAAGCTTGACGATGAATAAGGAAGACCAAAAAAGAACTGATGCCTTTGAATTGTGGTGTTGACGAAGAATATTGAACATACCATAGACTGCCAAAAGAACAAACAAATCTGTCTTGGAAGAAGTACAACTAGAATGCTCCTTAGAAGGAAGGATGGTGAGACTATGTCTCACATACTTTGGACATGTTATCAGGAGGGACCAGTCCCTGGAGAAGAACATCATGCTTGGTAAAGTAGAGGGTCAGAAAAATAGAGGAAGAGTCTCAATGAGATGGATTGACACAGTAGCTACAACAATGGGCTCAAGCTTAACAACAATTTTGAGGATGGCACAGGACCGGGCAGTGTATCATTCTGTTGTGTACAGGGTTGTTATGAGTTGGAACCGACTCAACGGCACCTAACAAAAACGATAGATTAACCTGCTGTAACAAAGAGTCCCCAAATACTGTGACGTGAATAAAAGAGAAAGTTGTCTTTCACAAAATGATATGTCCAGTATAAACTGGAAGGGCTACAGAGGTCAGGGACACTAGTTCTTTCTCACTGTTTTTCCGCCATCCCCATAGGTATTACCCTCATCTACATTGTCAAGGCTTGATTGTCACCACATCTGTATTACAGCCTATAGGAAGAAGGGAAAAGACAAAATCCTGGGAAAGACGCTTGTCTGTAAATTGAAAAATATCTGAAAGCTATGTATATCACATCATTCACTTCCTATTTGCCCCAACTTAGTCGCAGGTCCACACCTAGCTGGAGAGAAGCCTGGGAAATATATACATGAGAAGAAGGCAGGGAAGTAATTTGCATATTCCCAAAGCCCACCACTCTGATCACCCACATATCTATATACACCCTTGTCGTGGGTTGAATTGTGTCCCCCAAAAATGTGTGTCAACTTGGCTAGGCCATGATTCCCAGTATCGTATGATTGTCCACTATTTTGTCATCTGATGTGATTTTCCTATGTGTTGTAAATCCTACCTCTATGATGTTAATGAGGGAGGATTAGAGGCATTAGAGGCAGTTATGTTAATGAGGCAGAACACAATCTACAAGATTAGGTTGTGCCTTAAGTCAGCCTCTTTTGGGATATAAAAGAGAGACGAGGGACCTCATACCACCAAGAAAGTAGTCCTGGGAACACAGTGCATCCTTTTGATTTGGGGTCCCTCTGCTGTAAAGCTCGTAGACTAGGGGAAGATGGATGACAAGGACCTTCCTCCAGAGCCGACAGAGAGAGAAAGCTTTCCCTTGGAGCTGATGCCCCGAATTCAGACTTTTAGCCTACTAGACTGTGAGAGAATAAATTTCTGTTTGTTAAAGCCACCCACTTGTGGTATTTTGTTATAGCAGCACTACATAACTAAGACAATCCTTCTTCCCACACAGAAACACATTCACCCCTGCTCCAAAACAGACAGCCCAGGACCCCATCCATTTACTGCACCCAACTTAAAGTCCAGGATATCAGGGCAACATGCAGTCTCTTTCACCGGATCTGGATGTGCCTCCTGGTAAATAAGTTACTTGCCAGCTCTACCCCATCTCCATCCCTGTACCCCAAACATTCTTAATAAACAATGGTGGGTGAAATATGATATGCACAATAGAAATTCCTTTTCAGAAAAGAGGGGAAACATAATACACAGCAGCTACTGGTCCTAAGCAGTGATGAAGTCTTGCTGGGCAGTAATTATAAAGGGCCTTGCCCAGGCAGAAGAGTATGTTCCATGGTTAGACCTTGGTTCTGGTTTCGGGGAGGAATTCCCTTGTCCCACATCCCCTGGGCCCCTTACTTTGCCTCTGGTGGTTCTTCCTTGCCCTTTATCTTCTATGGCCACATCTGAGTTTGGAGACAGGGCTTCCTTGTGCCCTCTTAGAGGATGGACAGTTGTTTTTAAGATTAATTCCTATTAGTGCAATTTTCACAGCGACTCCACGTATGCAGAGTAGAACTGCGCTCTATAGGGTGACCTTTCAGAAGCAGTTCGCCAGGTCTTCCTTTCGAGGCACCTCTGGGTGGGTTTGAACCCCCAGCCTTTCAGTCAGTAGTCCAGCGCTTAACCGTTTGTGCCACCCAGGGACTCCACGCGTAGGAATTGACTCTATGGCCACTAACAAAAACATTGCAGTTTTAGAAGCCTGAGGACTGTATTAGGACTGAACAATCACAGGCTTGTGATTTGTTCAGCAATAAATTTTATTCAAATACACAGTAGGCTTCTGGTCTACTTGATTCTAGTTTAATGTATCAGTAACTACACCAGAATTTTTTTTCTGGACTTATTTCTAAAGCGTGCTGTATTTCTTGGTTTTAGAGCTTAACCACCACTCCTCCACTTCAATGGCAATTCCCTTGAAGCCATCTGATACAATAGGCTTAATCTGATTTAATTACCATTGGTCGAGAATCTTTTAATGGGAAGTCTTCAAAGAACACTAGTAGTTATGTCTTATCTCCTGCCTTTGTGGATTCAAAGCAGTCGATTTTCCAGCCAGATGGAGCTCTATTCTCTTCCATCTCTCACAGAAAATTGGCCAATTCTTCCCTGGGCTCATCTCTTTCTTATAATAAGCTGTGAAGAGCAGCAAGGAGCAGCCAAGATACACATATTCCGGCTTTTTTGACGGCTTTCCTTAGAACTAATGAGTATATGGAGCCCTGGTGGCATAGTGGAACCCCTGGTGGTGCAGTGGTTGAGAGCCACAGCTCCTAACCCAAAGGTCGGAGGTTCGAATCCCCCAGCCACTCCTTGGAAATCCTATGGGGCAGTTCTACTCTGTTCTATACAGTTGCTATAAGTCGGAATTGACTAGACGGCACCTAACAACAGGAACAATGATTATATAGATACATGGTCTGCCTTTCATGCAACTGCAGAAGACAATTTTACTAAATGTTGCCTTAACATTACAAGGTTAAACAACTTTCCAACACGTGCAATATTTGTCTTCTCATTGCCCACTGCCCAGTGTGGAGAAAAACGCCACTTGTAAGGTTTTTGTAATAATAGGTATCAATATCTATATTACTTAGGATAAAAATTACCCTGTTAAAACAAAGATACTAAAGATAGAGTGATTTCAAAAAGACGGACTTTTATTTCTCTCTCATATAACACTAGACTAGGCTGGTGGCGTAGCTCTCCTCCAAGAGTTCATTCAGGAACCCGAGTCCTTACCATCTTGTTGCTCTGCATTACTCCAGGGCATAGTCCTTTGTGGTTGAAGCTGGGTCAACACTACATCAATATATCAACCTATGGGAAAGGGAGAAAAACAAAATCCAAGGGTAATAGCTTCTCTTTTAATTGGAGAGTACTTAGAAGTGGCACGTATCACTTCTGCTTGTATCCGTTGGCTCAAATTGAGTCATCTGGTCACTAAATGAGTACCCTGTAAGTACTGGGAGAGGAAGAAGAAATGTCAGAGGCATCACCCAGCTACTGACAGACACTAGAGAAAGGAGTTGGGAAGTCTAACTAAAGCACAGCCTAGCCAATTGTATCAGTCAAAATAAACTATCTTTGCCAAATTAGGGTAAACAAATTAGTTCTCACATATGCCAACCTCAAGCCTTTGTATGCCCAGACTGGAAGAAAGTTTAATCATTCTCAAAGCCCCTTTCCCTCTATCTAAAAATTTTCATGACTGTTTATTCACTTCTCAAGTCATTCTTATCATTACTAATAAAGCCAAAATCAAATGCAATCTCCTTTGACCAGAAGACTTCACAATTTCCCCAGATACTGGCTCTACTGGATGCTGACCCCCACCTACCCTGCCAATAGTGTTATCGCCGCCAAAAAGCAAAGAGTTGCTTTGGTTATTGTTCTCAGCACATCTCCCGATGTCCAGGAGAAGCTCAGCCCCCTTCCTGAAACCATTTCAGGCTTCTTCAGGCCTGGGAATTTGGATCCAGCTCACTTCTGGGCCCTGGGAGTAAGGAAGTCTTTCCCTCATTAATGGCTGCATCTTACTAACCCAGGATTTACCTTTTCCCAAGATGATGACAGTGGTAACACTCATTCCCTTAAGTGGATTCCGGTTCCCACCACAGGTACAATATGCACCCTATGGCCCCAAAGGGACAAAGATGAAAACATAGCCTGACACTGACACACTTCCCAAGTCTAACTTATTTATTCATTCTACAATTGTTTTATTACAAAGGCATTTTATTAAGGTGACCTCTATGCCAGGCTCAAAAAAAAAAAAAAAAAAAATTAAAGCAAAGGATATTTCATTTAACCAGAATATGGATGCTGCAAACTATGAGACCAACTACCTGACATTTCAGTCATGCAATACTAATGGAGATTATGTTTAATTTAACTGTTGGGCACTCAGTAAATAATCTTGGATTGTTCAAGTAGTTGCTGGGTGTTACTAATTTATTATATAATATTTACAGAATATAAGCAACACAATAAAAAGAATTTTTCCCTCCATTTCCATAGCAGGTGAAAAGAGAACGAATCTACACATGAAAAACACCCACTATTTAATGAAATAAAAGTAAGTGGTAAAGCTAAGTGCTATCCGAGTTCCAAGAAATCTGTTAACACTGGAGTGGTGAGGCTTCAAAGGGAGCAAGCACTTAGGTTCAAGAACGATGAAAGGAAAGGGTAAGCAGAGATGAAAGAAAATAGTCTCGAAGGTTTAAAAAAAAAAAAAGTAATGTGAAAAAGTACAGGTGCTGCAAAACACACACCCCATGGCGACCTTGAGAGAGTTACTACTTCAGTGTAGCAATAAGAAGTTTACATATTGGTTAGCGGTGGGTGATAAGGCCAGAAAAGCACACTGGCGCAAACTTTGGAATGAATGCACCTCTATCAGGTTTCAACTTTACCCCTTTTACGATGGGCCATAAAAGGTAGAACGAGGTTGCTGTTAGTTGGCATCAAGTTCCTTCCAACTCATGGCGACCCCGTGTGTGCAGAGAAGAACTAAGACCTTTCAGAAGCAGACGGCCAGGCCTGTCTTCTGAGACGGGTTCAAACTGCCCCACCTTTCAGCTACTAATCGAGCGCTTAACTGTTTGCACCGCCAGGGGCCTCAGAATGAGGTAGAGAGACCAATTAAAAAACCAAACATAAGAGACGTAATACTGGCATATGTACCACTTTAACATTTATATTTAGAGGTTTACTTCCATATTCCTACAAAATTTTGTAATGTGACATTATTTTCGAAATGTCAGTTCTCTTATAAATATAGGCTGATTTCCAACAGAAGGTTGTTTTCTCTTTGTTTTTATCTTTTTTGTTTGTTTTTGTTTTTTCCTTTTTAAACTGCAACTGGTTTTTGGAACTCCGGAATTTGGCCCTTTAAGATAAATCTCAGACTTCCACACATCTATCTTCTAGAGAACTAAGATATCTATTTTTAAATATTAGAATTTTAAGTAATATAATGTCAACGTATTTAATTTCTCAATTATTTAAAAAGTACCTACCACATGCCAAGCACAATGCTAGACTAGGGAGCCACGAAAATGACTAAGACTCACACAGGCCCTATATTCACAGAGCTTCTACCCAGCCCAAAAAACATATGAAACAAGAAATTACTAAGCAGTGCCATTAGTCCTAGAGTACGCCAAGTACTGGGTGCTGTTCAAATCGAGACATCAGCAGAGGCCGCCTAAAGGAAGCTGTATTAGTTTCATATTGCCACTATAACAAATTACTACAAACTTGGTGCCTTGGAACAATATAAATTTATGCTCTCACAGTTCTGGAAGCCAAAAGTCTGAAATTAAGGTGTTGGCAGGGCCACATTCCCTCCAGTGGCTCTAGGGAAAAATTCTTTCCTGCCAGCATTCCTTGACTTGAGGCAGCATCACTCCAACTTCTGCCTACGTGGTCACGTTGCCTTTTTCTCTTCTGTCTCTGCCAGACCTCCTTCTGTCTGCCTCTTATAAGGATGCATGTGATTACATTTAGGGCCCACTCAGATAATCCAGGGTAATATCTCCATCTCAAGTTTGCTAACTTAATCACATCTGCAGTGTTCCTTCCCCGCCACCCCCCCCCCCCCCCATATAAAGTACAATTCACAGGTTCCAGGTTCCAGGGATTAGGACATGTATATCTTTTGGGGGACCATTATTCAGCCTACTACAGAAGTAATTTTCCAGGTGTGACTTCAAAGAGCTTTGAAGATAATTAGGAGTTAGCCTATATGTTTTATGTGTGTGTATGTATCCTTTCTCTTAGTCCTGAAGGCTTGGTTTGGGCTAAGAACCTATAGGTGAGGTTAGGTGCTATCTTAGTCATCTAGTGCTGCTATAACAGAAAATACCACAAGTGGATGGCTTTAACAAACAGAAGTTTATTTTCTCACAGTCAAGTAGGCTACAAGTACAAATTCAGAGTGTCAGCTCCAGGGGAAGGCTTTCTCTCTGTGTCGGCTCTGAAGGAAGGTCCTTGTGATGCATCAGTCTTCCCTTGATCTGGGAGCATCTCAGCGCAGGAACCTCAGGTCCAAGGGACGCACTCTGCTCCCGGCACTGCTTTCTTGATGGTATGAGGTCCCCATGTTTCTCTGCTAGCTTCTCTTTTGTATCTCAAAAGAGATTGACTTAAGACACTATGTAATCTTGTAGGCCTCATCAACATAACTGACGCTTCCAATACTTATTGCATCATAGTGATGGGATTTACAACACATAGGGAAATCACATCAGGTCATGAAAAAATGACAGACAATCATACAATCATATAAAAGAATCATGACCTTGCCTAGTCGACAGATATTTTGGGGGACATAATTCAATCCATGACAGGAGCATAGTATCTAAACACTGAATCGTTTTCTAAACTGTGACGCCACCTAGCCCATATAAAGAGTGCACCCGTGGCCTTAAATTACAGGTTTACTTCTCCGACTGGGCAGTAGTGGAGCAGAAGCAGAGTGAGGAACAACAATCGTGACTGCAGTGATTCCAGTCCATTGGCTGCTCCACCACATTTACCGGGCACTGGCTCTGCCACCTCCCAGAGGACCAGATGATTTAACATTCCCCTCCACACAAGCACATCCTGAAAAATCTATTTTCTAGCAAAGCTTTCACAATAATGAGGCCTGAAGCTGCCTCTTCCCTTGGATTTGAAGCTGTTCTCATCAATTTTCCCAGGCTCTGTAAATTTGCATCTTGTCTATCTAATGAGTTTACATACTTGTTTTTACTGCACAATCTGAATTCAGATCCATCTTTCTGGCTTTTGATAGGAAACATGTTTGTCATCAATATATTTTGTTTCCACTAAATACGGGGATTCACTGTGGCAATTATCCAGAGCTATAATCAGCTGAAGTGGCACTGAAGTGTTTAAATTAGAATAGGAAAGTGGTAGAGTTTCATTAATATGCACATAAACACGATACAAGTGCCTCCCAAGGAAGCGCTCTGCTTCTGACAGCTACCGGAGCAAGCCTACATGGTGAACAGACAAATAAAGTGCATTAAGTGATTATTATATTCTCTAGAAAAACCGAAGAATTTATATGTGGCAGTATTGAACTTGATAATTAAAAACAGCCAAATGCATAAATTAAGGAGAAATGAAATCTACTCTTAAATGTATGTGAGTATTTACTGCTGGACTTATTATCTCCTTTTTTGGGAAACAGTAAAATAATAATGCCCCAAAAAAGAAATAAGAAAAAAAAAATCCTTTTATTCTAATATAAAACCACAAGAAAACCAATTGCCGTTAAGTTGATTCCAACTCCCAGCAACCCTAGAGGACAGAGTAGAACTGCCCCATAAGGCTTCCAAGGCTGTAATCTTTACAGAAGTAGATTGCCCCAACTTTCTCCCATGGAACGACTGGAGGGTTCGAATTATCTACCTTTTGGTTAGCAGCTGAGCACTTTAACCACTGCATCACCAGGTCTCCTTGATTCTAATATAAGTTAATATTATTCCATAACTTGACTTGTGATGGGTACATTCTTTCACAGAAAAGGCAAATTAACCTATATGTATTCTTTATGTGACAGAAAGAAGGAACAGATTTTTGGTTGACTTCCCTCAACTCTATTATTTTTAATACCCCAATTTGGATATATACTTTGTTAATAGTTATGTCTGATATGGCATATATAAAAGGATCTTGGAGAAGGTAACAAGAGACATGAGCAGCGCAAAAAATCAATCCTGGAGTAAAAGTGGGGCCCTGGTGCCACAGTGGTTAAGAACTTGAATGCTAACCAAAAGATCAACAGTTCAAATCCACCAGGTTCTCCTTGGAAACTCAATGGGGCAGTTTTACTCTGTCTTATAGGGCCACTATGAGTTGGAATGGACTCAACGGCAACAGGTTCAGTTTTTTCTTTTTTTGGAATCAAAGTACTGGAACAATTAAAATATCGAATGATAAATTCTAGGATTTTGATAAGCATAAGGCATGTTTTAATTGCTCGTTTAATTGACTTTATGTCCCTACGCTCAGCCATGAATGCATATAGCTTGGGCAGGATAGCATTTTAGGATATTAAGTGTTGTTTTCCTCCTCTGAAGTCACCGGGTGGTATAAACGGTTAACGTACTTGGCTGCTCACCAAAAAGTTGGAAGTTGGAGTCAACCCAAAGGCACCTCAAAAGAAAGGTCTGGAGATCTACTTCTCAAAAATCAGCCACTGAAAATCCTACAGCCCACAGTTCTACTCTGACACACATGTGGTCGCCATGAGTCAGAATCGACTTGATGGCAAGTGGTTTGTTGTTGTTGTTGTTTTCAGTGAAGGGAGAAGATTATGACTTCTTCCTCCAGATCTGCAGGAAACTTTCCAGGGCTTGAGTAAGAAAAGAGAAAGGGAGGAATTCCTTGAGCAGAGAGACTCCCGTCCTGCTCCCCATAGATGCTTGCAGGAAGCCAGTAGCCAATAGGGCCAGTAGTGCCATTAGGGCCAAGGCTGTCCCTATGTCCCTGGAGAGCACAAGAGCAGCAGGGAGAAGGTGAACCTCAGGGGATGACACAGACAGGCACAGTAAGCATCTCAAGAACAACCTGTGAATACCAATTACCAAGGACTAGGGGTCCCTGACGGTCCCTGGAGAAGGACATCATGCTTGGTAAAGTAGAGGGTCGGTGAATGAAAGGAAGACCCTCAATGAGATGGATTAACACAGTGGCTGCAATGATAGGCTTAGGCATAGCAATTGTGAGGATGGCACAGCACCGGGCAGTGTTTTGTTCTGTTGTGCACAGGGTCGCCATGAGTCAGAACTGGCTCGACGGCACCTAACAACAACAAACAGGGTCCCTCGCCCCCAAAGCCCCTCAGGCTTTGGATCCTGAAACTGTAGCTTAACCCTGGGGTGGGGCAGAGAATCTGAGAAGTTTTGAGGTTAAAATTCTCTTCTAGCTTGAAGGAACCACAGCCAGATAGGAACTTCGGTATTAGAAAATAAAAATCTTATTTGTACCTCAGTTGGGGGAGCAAGATTCATATCCACTACATAGTAAGAGCAGAACCATTACAGCGAAACCTGCAAGAGCTGGAACTCTAATGGGACTGCCTTGTTTTCCTAGGTGTCCCAAGTTTTTCACCTTTGACAGTGTACAGTTTTACCACTTTTCTATCGCTTATCGCTATTACTGGAAAATATTTGCGTTTTCCTTCTCTGACAAGTTTCCACCTTACACAGGTTCCCACTTTTGCATGTTTTACTGCATTTGTTTAATTAATTAATTAATTAATACAATGAAAACACACAGGAAGAACACCCAGAGAGGAGTGTGGTTGACCTGAAAGACAGCTGCTGGGCAAACATGGGGATGGAAACAGTATCCCAAGCAGACAAACGGACCTTCTGGAAAAGGTTCAGAAACCAAAGGACCAAAGAACAAGACTTCAGATAAAAGAACTGTGATTCCTTCAGTGTAACTGAAGAAAAATCTACGTGAGGAGGGATGATGCTGGAGACGTGAACTCTGGTCAGGTCCCCACAAGACAACTACATCCATTTTAAGGAAATTTGGATGTTATTCTGAGGCCTGTAGAGAACTTTTCTCCTGAATTGCCCCATTGCCGTCGAGTTGATTCTAACTTATGGCGACCCGGTGTGTTACAGAGTAGAACTGCATTCCATAGGGTTTTCTTGGTTGTAATCACTGTGAAAGCAGATCACCAAGTCTTTCTTCTGTAGAGCTGCTGGCTGGGTTCAAACCACCAACCTTTAGGTTAGCAGCCAATTGCAAACCATAAAAGCCACCCAGGGACCTATACTTCTTTATTACACCTTTGCTGGTCCAGAATTCAGGGGTCTTTCAGAACATGGGCCTCACCTCTACCTTAGCTCAGAAGTGTAGATAATCTAAACCTGACTTTGCCCGTGATCCTCCCACATCAGCTCTGGACACTGTCATGAATTCAACTGTGTCCCCAAAAAATATGTTTATCAATTTGGCTGAGCCATGATTCCCAGTATTGTATGGTTGTCCTCTATTTTGTGATTGACACAATTTTCCTGTGTGTTATAAAACCTAAACTCTGGCTGTGGTTAATGAGGCAAGATTAAATTGTTAAAGAGGAGTAAGGTGGGATGTAATACCCTTGCTCAGGTCACATCCCTGATTCAACATAAAAGGTTTCCCTGGAGTGTGGCCTGCAGTACATTTTATCTTACAAGAGACAAAAGGAAAGAGAAGACAGCAGAGAGTGGGCACCTCACACCACTGAGAAAGCAGCACCGGGAGCAGAGCACATCCTTTGGACCCAGAGTTCCTGTGCAGAGAAGCTCCTAGTCCAGGGGAAGATTGATGACAAGGACCTTCCTCCAGAGCCAAAAGAGAAAGCCTTCCCCTGAAGCTGATGCCCTGAATTTGGACTTCTAGCCTACTAGACTGTGAGAGAATACACTTCTGTTTGTTAAAGCCATCCACTTGTGGTATTATTGTTACAGCAGCACTACGTGACTAAGACAGACACCTTCCTGTATGTACTCTGGTTTCTAACTTCACTACTCTGGCGTTGACATCGGCACCTCAAAGAGGGGAAGCTGAGGAACTCCGCATATGCTATGGCACTGCCCACAAGTTGAGGAGAAGGACCCTTTCAAATTACTGTCAGAGACACCCAGGGGAACCACCTCAGATTACTTGGCTTGATCCTGCCCTGCCCTCCAATAGCCAATGGGATTTAGCCAGTCTCTGTAGAAGAAGCAACAAGGCCCAGTGGAAACTGTAAATATATCTCTGTGGTTCTGGAGAAACAGTGGAATCTACACCTACATCTTTTTCTAGATCAGGCATCCATGTGGAAAACTGCACATTTCTTTCCAAGGAAGGAAGGAAACTAATATTTATCAAACTGCTACTGTATGCATTAAGCACTTCATACATACATCATGCCTTTTTATCCACACAGCAGTCCCAAAAGGTAGGTGTTATTATCCCAACTTTACAAATGGGAGAAACAGAACATTAAAGAAATTAAGTAATTTGCTGAAGGTTGTTGAGCTAGGAAGAATTTGATCCAGACATTCTCTGCACTGGACATACTGCCTCCATACAGCAGGACTCAGAAAAGTCCTAGGGTTCTAGACCATTACATTCTTCTTCAGAGAAAAATCTATCCTATAGTATATCTACTTCACATTGTGTAAGACTTCCTGGCATGCTACAAAATGCTAGGACATACTAAACACAAGTAGTGACCCAGTCATCGTAACAACCAAAAACACCCAACGTTTTCCCCAGTGCTTTCCAGGGGAGCAATACAAGAGCTCCTATTCTGAAGAACCATTCTAGTGAAAGATAAAAGGAGAGAAAGAAAAAGACTCTGACTTTATCGCTGCTGAAGTGTTGTATTAATTATCTGTTCCTTAAGTGGCTCTTCCTTACACTTGTTCAGCTGAAACTGATCTTCTCCAACTTTGTAGCCATCAGACTGTGTCTTAGCTTTCTAGGGCTGACATATAAAATACCACAAAGTGGGTGGCTGTCATGGACTGAGTTGTGTTCTCCAAAAATATGTGTCAACTTGGCTAGGCCATGATTTGAATAATTGTATGACTGTCCACCATTTTGTCATCTAATGTGATTTTCCTATATGTTGTAAATCCTACCTCTATGATATTAATGAGGCAGGACTCAATCTACAGGATTAGGTTATGTTTTACGTCAATCTCTTCTGAGATGTAAAAGACAGAAGCAAGCAGAGAGACATGGGGACCTCATACCACCAAGAAAGTAGTGTCAGGAGCAGAGCACGTCCTTTGGACCCAGGATTTCTGTGCTAAGAAGCTCCTAGACCAGAAGAAGCCTTTGATGACAAGGACCTTCCTCCAGAGCCAACAGAGAAAGCCTTCTCTTGGAGCTGATGCCCTGAATTCAGACTTCTAGCCTCCTAGACTGTGAGAGAATAAATCTCTGTGGGTTAAAGCCATCCACTTGTGGTATTACTATTACAGCAGCACTAGATAGCTAAGACAGTGGCTTTAAAGAACAGAAATTTACTGTCTCACGGTTTTGGAAACTAGAAGTCCAAATTAGAGTGTTGGCTCTAGGAGAGGGTCCTTCCTTGTTGGTATCCAGGTATCTGGGTATTTCTTGGCTTGTAGGCAGTTCTTCATATGGACTGTTCCCCTTGTGTGTCTATCTGTGTCTGTACTCCTCTTTGTAAGACATTATGCAGAAGAAATTTGATTTAGGACACACCCTACTCTGGTATGTCCAATTAACATAACAAAAGAAAAACCCCTATTTCCAAACAGGGCCATATTTACATGTACAGAGTTAGGACTTCTATATAACTTTGGGGAGGACACAATTCAACCCATAATAGAGTATCCCGTGAATTAACCATCACTGTGCAGTTTGGGAGGTGAGCTGAGTGACAGGGAATACCAGCAGCGCTCCAACAATGGGGTGTAGGGAAGAGGACCTCAGACAGCTGTCACCACCATCACCACCACCACTGTTACCACATTACCTCATCCTAAGGCCAAACATGAACATCTCTCACAACCGAGTGCCAGTTCACTTAATGTCATGGTCACATGTTCTAACACCTGAACATCTGTACAGGCCAGGGTGTTGTTAATAGAAAAAACAGTATGTTGCACATGTTAGTTATCCTTTTCTAAGTACTTTCCCAAGTACTTTCTATTCTTTTCTAAGTATTTTCTAAGTATATTTTGCATGTACCTTGTTATCACCAGATACATGATGCAAATCATTTATTTCCACTATATGGATCAAAAAAGCAGCTGCAATAGAATTTTAAAGACCACGAGGCTTCCTCAAGGTTATACAAGTTGCTGCATTCAGGGCCAGATTTCCACTGTGCGTTCAATGAACAGTTAATTGGAGAAAATACTGCTGTGGTTGCAAATTGTCATCGAATGGCTTCCGTCTCATGATGACCCCATGTGTTACAGAGTAGAACTGCTGCACAGGGTTTTCTTGACTGTAATCTTAATGGAAGAAGATTGCCAGGACTTTTCTTCTGTAGTATTTCTGGCTGGGTTTGAACCACTATTAATGAGGACCAAATATTAGTATCTATCTTTTTTTTGTTATTGACTCAACTTATGAAGTAACAAACAAGTAGGACATATTCCATAGATATAGTCCCTGCTTTCGGGATTTTGGATTTTGTTCTGTACCACTATTTCAATATTTACTATCAAGTGTTAAATACTTATTTACTTTCCGCTGTAAACCTTTGGATAGATCACTTAACCTCTCTGGGCCTCAGTCCTTCCATCTCTTGAAAATAAAGCAGCAGTTGGGTTTAAAGGTTATCTCTATATTCCCTCATAATTCTAAAATTCTTGTGCCAAGATGGCTGAATATCATTAAGATATAACCTGTCATCTTATCTTTCTCATCAAACCACTTGTTTTTTAACCTTAACTCTTCTTAGGTCTTTAAACTCATAATCTTGATATTTCATTTAGGTCTGTAATCTCAAATATTTATGCAAAATGTATTTTTAATTTCATCCTTAATGTAAGGTCATTATTTTGTAATTTACTGTCTTCAATGGAGAATGGTTTCAAGTCCCATAAGCAATTAGATTAACCTACCTCGATAATAACCATGATTTTTTCTTTTTTCCATTATCAAAAATTTTAGAAGTTAGCTAAATGACTTTGAATAAGAGACAACTAAGGGTAATAAAGGGAGACTGATAAAAGCATAGTTTGGATTTATGGGGACACACAATTCCACTGAATTTGCCTAACAGTAACCTCTAGAAAGCTTACCTAGTAAATCAATCAACTGATACAAATTAAAGTTTCAAGAATAAAACCAATAGGCACTTTCATACGAAGCATTGCCATAATCACAGAACCTTTGTTTTTTCCCCCACAAATAATAAGATTTAACATCTGTAGAATATATGGCATTCTGTACATGGGTTTGGTTAATCCTCGTAGCAAGCCTGTGAAGCAGGCACTGGAGTTCTCACGTCACAAAAGAAAAAACAGTTTCTGAGAGGTTAGGTGGAATGCATAAGGCCACACTGACTCAAGCCCAGGTGTCCCAATCTCTCTGCTCCATTCCTCCAAAGACCACAGCATAGTAACCAGTCAAGACCGTGGCCTAGCCAAGGTACACAGTTGGTGCCGGTGTAAACGCTGTACTGTTCACACAACCATCTCTACCCTTGTGAAGACAGCAAATACCAGACCTTACTGATACACAGTTGCCATGTATAGTTCATTCATTTGTTCCTCCCTTCATGAAATCTAAAAAAACAATGTTTGCCAAGTACCTCTTGCCCTCAAGTCAATTCCGATTCACAGCGACCCAGTGCGTGCAGAGTAGAACTGCTCCACGAGGATTTCAAGGTTATGACCTTTCAGAAGCAGATCACCAGGCCTGTCTTCTGAGGCGCCTCTGGGTGAGCTTAACCATCAACCTTTCAGCTAGTAGCGAAGCACTTAACTGCACGACCCAAGGATTCCTTGCAATATACAAGTGATACAGATAAATGAGTCCAATTTATTCAATTATTCAGGTCAAAATACTAAAAGTACACAATGATGAAGTAACAGGGTTGGTTTTGCAAATATAAAATGAAAAATAAATGGTCCTGGTCTGGATCAAGATGGCGCATGAGTGGCCTCACCCTTTGGCTCCCCCGTACTCCCTACCCACCCTACCACCAGCACCAAAAACACCAAAAGCCAGACGCAATCAACTTTGTCAGAACTCCAGAAACCAGTCAAAGGATTACAGTAACAAAGTGAACACTGAACCAAGAAGGAGTCCACATACAGACGGCGGGAAAGTTTTGGTTTTCCATCGCCTATGCTCACGCCTTCCTGGCTGGCGGCCACCTTAGAGCAGCAGCACCACACTGCAGACAGGCACTGGTTCTCTGGCTCCAGAGGAAGCGAGCAGAACTGATTCCCAAATGGTTGTGTCTGTTCTCACCTGAATGGGCTGTGTGAAGGACTGAAGCCAGGCGTCCTCTCAGGTTGGCCTCTCAGAGCTCACCAGGGCTGAGGGGCTGCGGCAACCCGGGAAGGCTGTGTAGCCGCCAAAGGCTAAAGAATGAAACTAAGGAATACAATGAACAGCTACAGATTGGAAGGAGAAGCCAAGAGAGTTACTTTGGGAAATTACGGCTTTCAAAAGCACCACGTGCATGGAGGAATTGTGAAAGCCAGAGCACATTCCTTGCAGGTTGCTGGTGGGAATGTAAAATGGTGGAGCTGCTATGGAGGAAAATTTCAAGGTTCCTCAAAAAGTTAAACATAGAATTTCCACTAAGAAATTCCACTCCTAGGTATGTACCCAAAAAACATGAAAGCAAGGACTCAGATACTTGTATAACCCGTTGACACAGATTCTGACTCATGGCAACCCCCCAAACTGACCCTGTTGTTTCCCCACGTGTAAAGTTTTCAAGGCTGTGACCCTTCAGGAGCAGATGGCCAGGGCCGTCTTTCAGGGCATCTCTGGGGTGGGTTTGAACCTCCAACCTTTTGGTTAGTAGCTAAGCGCTTAACTGTTTGTTAATAGCAACAGTATTCCAAATACCCAAAAGGTGAAAATAAGACAGGGAGCAAAGGCCCTGAGATCGGAGGGTCCCTGTTTGAGAAATAGCAAAGAGACTGGTGTGGTTAGAGGAGAATCAAGTAAAAGAGAAATAGACTATACTATCAGGGAGGTAATAGGTGGTTGAGTGTGGAAGAAAGACTTAGTAAGACAGAGAACGCAGGTGCCCGCAAATCTGCAAACAATGTAACAGAAATGGGCCAGGGCGCAGAAACAAAGCCATTCCCCAGAACAATGGGTCAGAGTATCTAAAAATAGCCCACAAACTTCTTTAAAGTTGCCTTTCAGAAGCAGCTGGAGAAAACCAGCCCCAGGGATATGCACAGAACATCCACCTGTGACCGTTGTGTGACCTTACACCAGGGCAGTGAGGGGGCTAAGGCCCCAGCTGGGGAATCGAACCCTGGGAGCGAGAGACTGTGCAGGCGTGACACCCCATAATAAGTCCTGCTAGGAACCCCAGAGGCCTCTGGGACAGGAGCCATCGTGGAAAGCTCCTGTGGGGTGCGCACCTTAGTTAACACATCCCGCCTGTGCCTATGAAAAAACATGAATCTTTTCCCGCCAAAGAACTTTTAATAACTCAGGCCGTCTTTTGTTCTGTGAGATGAGGGTAAGCGTTGCTCTAGGCCCTCCTCGTCTCCGCTCGCAAGCCTCTTCAATAAACCTTTGCTCGTGTGACTTACCTGCTCATTCTTGACCAGTGAGAGGCAAGAACCTTATTCCGGTAACAAAAACCACCCAAGTGTCTATCAACAGATTAATGGGTAAACAAAATGTGGTATATACATACAATATTTTTCAGCCATAAAGAGATATAAAGTTTTGATAGATGCTACGGCATGGGTGAAACTTGAAAACATTATGGTAAGTGAAATAAATCAAAAGGACAAATATGATCCCATATTTATGAAATATCTAGAATAGGCAAATACTTAGAGACAAAAGTTTATTAGTGGCTGTTAGGGGCTAGGAGGTGGAGTGGGGAGTTACTGCTTAAGGGAGACTGAATTTCTATTTGGGGTGATGAAAAGCTTTTTAAAATGAAAAGAGGTGATGGTTGCAGAAAGTAGTGAGTGTAATTAGTGAATTACACTGAATTGTATATTTAAAATGATTAAAATAGCAAATTTTGTGTTATACATATTTTACCCCCATTAAATTTTTAAAAAAGAAATGGCTATTAGGCAGGAGTTTTTGGTTTTCAATGGCTGCATTTACAGTAGTCAGTTTAATATTTGTAATGAACACAGCATCCAAGCATTTCATTTCAAAATAGTTGCCTCCATACAGCATCTTCTTCGTCATTCTGCTGACTTCCTTAGTACAGAGTGATGATGCAAGGATTCTCAGTCAGTTCAGATTTACCAACATGGTTTCTATTTTCCTTTGGTTAAATGTGAGTATTCAAAAAACAATCTTCACTCCAAAGAACCCTAATTTCATTTGGAACATAGTACTGAAAATGAAGCAACACCATTTCAGGCTATTTGTCTAAAATGCTGTCATTACCTGTCAAGAGGCAATTTTAGAGAACTTCTTTTAAGAGGAAGTGAGGAGTTTGAAGTAAGAAGAGTGAAGAAGAATTGATGCCTTTGAATTATGGTTTTGGCAAAGAACATTGACTACACCACGGACTGCCAGAAGAATGGACAAATCTGCCTTGGAAGAAGTACAGCCAGAATGCTCCTCAGAAGCAAGGATGGCGAGACTTCATCTCACTTAAACTCTGCACATCTGACTCTGCACATGGTATCAGGAGGGGCCAGTCCCTGGAGAAGGACGTCATGCTTTGTAAAGCAGAGCGTGAGTGAAAAAGACAAAGACCCTCAACAAGATGGACTGACATAGTGGCTGCAACAGTAGGCTCAAACATAGCAAAGATTGTGAGGATGGCACAGGACTGGGCAGTGTTTTATTCTGTTGTACACAGGGCCACAGAGTCAGAGCTGATTCACCAGCACCTAACAACAAGGAGGTGGTAAAAATGTTATCATGTTACAATATTAGACTTTAAAGGGGAAGTTTTTAAGCAGGTTGAGCTTAGATCCTACCTGGATCTTCCTGACTGCAGTTGTTTACTCCAGCTAAATTTTGTCTAAACCAACTGATTTCCAAAGTAAATTATTTACACGTTGACTTATATTCTGCAATTGAAGATTTTTAAATAAGTTTCATTTATCATAGAATTGGCAAGAGATATAGCTGGGATGTAACTCTTATTCTTTGTCAACCGTGTGGAAACAGGGAAGCAGTGTACTTTGTGAACTCTGGCAGAATAAATGATTTTCAGGTAAATTAACCACAAATTAAAGTACCAGGTATGAATGTCATTCGACAACTGAAGTGTCCAAGAAATATAATTTTCCTTGTTTTTTATAGAACTTAATTTCTACTAGGTCAGAGAAAAAATACCTTAGCGCTTTATGAATTTCCCACCACTCTCCTCTCCAGGGGTTTCTGATATGCCAAAGCATAAGGAAGGATATGTTTTTCAGATAATCCTGTATTCAAGCAACAGATTAGCACATCTTTCCTGGCCCTATGGCTTTTTTGTCCCTGGGTGGTGCTAATGGTTAACACGCTTAGCTGTTAACCAAAAAGTTAGAAGTTCAAATCCACCTGGAGGTGCCTCAGAAGAAAGACCTAGCAATCTGCTTCCAAAATGTCTGCCACTGAAAACCCTATGGGGCACAGTTCTACCCCAACGCGCATGGAGCCACCATGAGTCAGGGAACACTCAGCAGCACCCAGTGGTGGTCTGGCTTTTTTAGGACTGGATTCTCTGGTATATCTAGGCTGTTGTTGGAGCATGGAAATCTTTTGCTGGCTGCACAGGTCCCATCTGTCAAGACACATCTTAATTGCTGTTCCATCAGGGTTTGCGGACTACACAGTGGTGTCTTCAGGAAGCAAGAAATGGTCTCCTCTGCTCTTGGGACCCAGGGATCTTCCACTCTTTTTGTTCTCTCTCTTGCCAAGGGCTCCCAGTCCCCTGCCACAAGCCCTGATGTCTGGAGAAAATCCTACTTCCTGCACGTCCACAAATCCAGTCAGTTCTGTGAAGGCCTTGAGTTACTGGGTAACAAAACTGGGAAAGTCTTGGAGCCTATTTCTGTTTTCTGCTCTGCCACATGCCTTCCCTGAAGCAGTGAACACAGAGCTAGCCATCTGCTTGAGTAGAAAGAAGGCGGTAGAACATAGCTTAGTGTCTCTAAATATTATCTGGCAATACCAATAGCTGCCTAGCAGCCATAGTAGAAGCAATGCTCTAACCCTGTATTCTTCATTTCATCTTCTTTAAAACAGTTTTTTTTTTTAAGAATATAGAGTGTAGTAGGCAGAATAAACACCCCCCCCCAAAAAAAAAATTTGTTCGTTTCATAATCCCAGGAGTCTGTGAATAGTTTACCTTACACGACCAAAGAGAACTAAGGTTGCAGATAGAATTAAGGTTATCAATTGACCTTAAATACTGAGATCATCCTGGATTATCTGGATGAGTCCAACGTAAATAACGTTGCTGTCGTGTGTGAAATTGATTCCAACTCCTTGCGACCGTATATGACAGAATAGAACTGCTCCATAGGGTTTCCGAGGCTGTGATCTTTATGGCAACAGATCGCGAGGTCTTTTCTCCCATGAAGAGGCTGGTGGGCTTGAACCACCTACCTTTTAGTTAGCAGCCAAGTGCTTAACCATTGCACCACCAAGGCTCCATAATGTAGATAATAAGAGTCTTTAGTCGGAATTGACTCCACCACAATGAAATTTGGTTTGGTTTGGTTTAAAAGTTAGAAGTAGGGGGCAGGGGAGAACCAGAGTGAGAATAAGAGAGATGGCAGGTTGAGAAAGACTTGGTTTGATGTTGCCAGCTTTGAAGATAGAGGAAGAGGGCCACAAGCCAATAAATGTGGGCAACCTTGAGAAGCTAGAAAGGGGAAAGAAACAGATTCTTCCCCAGAGCTTGCAGAAAAATGAAGCAGTCCTGCCGATACCTTGATTCTAGTCCATTGTGACCAATTTCGGACTTGTGCACGACAGAACTATATGATAATAAATTTACATCGATTTAAGCAGGGGTGGATTATCCAATAGACAGGGTAAGCACGGTGCTTACCTTGCTTACCAGATCATCTATAGTGAACAGTTTTGCATTTTTTTTGCCACATCAAAGATTCTGCTTCTAGGTATGGCTGCCATCTCTCTCTCTCTCCCAGCCCCACAGCACCTTCCTACAGAATCAAGGGCTCTTTTGAAATTTACAATTCCTAACAGGGACGGATTACCCAGTAAGCAAGGTTAAGTGTGGGCTTACTTCTCTTACTTACTAATATGTAGTGAACAATTTCACATGGATTTCAAAGACGTGGTGAAAAAAATGTGAAATTGTTCACCAGAGATGATCTGGACACCCCTGGTTTTAAGCCACTAAATCTGTGGTACTTTATTACAGCAACCAAGGAAAACTAAAACATCGGATATTGTGGAAAGACTGCAAGATTTGTAGTGAGACCAAACCGCTTGCCATTCTATAGACTCACAGCAACCCTGTAGGACATTCCGACTCATGGCGAGCCTATAGAATAGGCTGTCATCTTTACGGAAGCAGACTGCCAGGTCTTCAGCAGAGCAGCTGGTGAGTTCAAACCGCTGACCTTTTGGTTAGAAGCTAAGCACTTAACCACTGTGCCATCAGGGCTCCTTGTAATGAGACCACCTGGATTTAAATCTCAGCCTTGTCCCTTACAAACCCTATGTCCCTCTTTGAGTTTTTGGTTCTTCCTTTGTGTCTTGTTTATCTAGTGCTACTGTAATAGAAATACAAGTGGATGGCTTTAACAAAGGGAAATTTATTTCCTCACAGTAAAGTAGGCTAAAAGTCGAAATTCAGAGCATCAGCCCCAGGGCAAGCTCTGGAGGAAGGTCCTTGTCATCAAATTTCCCCTGGAGTAGGAGCTTCTCTGTGCAGGAGCCCCAGGTCCAAAGGATGTGCTCTGGTCCCAGCACTGCTTTATTGGTGGTATGAGGTTCCCCTGCCTTTCTGCATGCCTCTCTCTTTTATATCTCAAAAGAGATTGCCTCAAGACAAAATTCAATGGAGTCCTGCCTCACTAACATATCTGCCACCTACCCCACCTCATTTACATCATAGAGGTAAGATTTACAACACAAAGGAAAATCACATCAGATGCCAAAATGGTGGACAAGCACACAACACCGGGGATCATGGACTAGCCAAATTGATACACATATTTTCGGGAGAAACAATTTAATCCATGACAGTCTGGAAAAAAAAAAAAAAAGTCCTAGCTCATAAGAGTTGGTAAACAGTGAGGTTTAATGTAGCACTTTTACATACAAAATATAATTTTTTAAGACTTCATTCAAAGCATATTTAAGCTAAAAAAATACCTATGATTTGAGAGTGGGCAGCAGAACGATCCTGCTATTTCTCAGCTACCTGACATTAAGCACGTTTTATCACAGAGCATCGGAATCAAATGTAATTTTTGTTACAATTTTAGAGTGAATAGCTCTGCAAGATGTTAATAATATTCGTAATAACCAGGCCTATAGCATAGCAGTTGACTTTCAAAGCACAAAAAATAAAAAAAAAGCTACTACTATTTATGTCAAATCTCACATAATTTATTTTTTATTTTCAATTTATTTTCCCTTCTCATATTATCACTAGTTTTTAAACTCACATGGATACCAGGTGAATAGATTATAATAAACGGGATATAAAAGTCAAGTTGATGGTAGTGAGATTTTAGATTTGGTGCTCAAGAAGGCCTCTCAGGCGGTGGCGCGGAAGCTGATGACTAAGTGACAAATGGAGATGAAAGGGGAAAGCATTCTAGGCCAGGGGCACAGCAGATATAAAAGGGCCTTGAAGTGGAAGTACAGAGAAAAGACGTGTGGCTGGAGAAGGGGAGGCAAATGGGAGACAGAAGGAGATGAAGTCAGAAGGACCGGCAGGGCCTAGATGATGCAAAAGGAGCCTGGTGACACAGTGGTTAAGCGCTCAACTGCTAACCAAAAGGTTGGCAGTTCGAACCCACCAGCCGCTCTACAGAATAAAGATGTGGCAGTCTGCTTCCATAAAGATTACAGCCTCGGAAACCCTAGGGGGTAGTTCTACTCTGTCCTACAGGGTCACTACTGAGTAGGAGTTGACTTGGCAGCAAGGGGTTGTAACTGCAGGAAGCTAGCCTCCCTAGGATCAGCACAGTAAAAGGAAATGGTGCTACTCAGAACCTATGTCCATGGGCCACTAAGATGGATGGTAAACCAGGCTGCCTAAGCAGGATGCCAAGAGTCCATTCATTAGACACTGCTGTCATCGCCACTGCTGTTGCGTCACTGCCTGAGGAGCCACAGACTGAGTGCACAGGATGAATTAGCTCTGACTTCTCCCCGGATTCCAATCTTCCCCCAGTACCTCTTAGTAGAAATTGCCAGAAATACAGATGACAAGGATGTCTAAAAAACAGACTTGTAGGCTTCCTGCTGCAGCAGACAGAAGAGGGTACAAAAGACAACTACGAAGCTGAAAGACAACAGATACTATCTGGCAAGTCCTGAAGGCACAGAAAATAAATTTTTTTTTTTTTTTTTTACATTTAGAGGTGTGTGTGTGTGCATGTACTTCACTAACATGGCATCTTATCAAGGTATCTCCTCAACACATAGTTAATGGTGCTTTCTCTGTAACAAGTATTGTTCTAGTCCCTTTTACACTTACTCTCACCAGCATCCTGTAAGCACTATAAATCTAATTCATCTAGATGAGGAAACTGAGAGAAGGTAAAAGATTTCCCCATAGCTGCTAAATGGCAGAGAGGTAGTAGGTGCCCAGGGTTTCTTGATCAGCACTAGTTAAATATTTTTGCTGATACACCAATAGTTTCTAAGCATGGACTCAAAATTTTGAGATGGAGCAAAGGATGCCAGGACAAGAAGAACCTAACTGTGGCATGTTGTTGTTTTTGCTAGCTGCAGTCAAGTTAGTCCTGACTCATGGCAACCCCATGTGTTATGGAGTAGAGCTGCCCAAGAGGGTTTTCTTGGGTGTGATCTTTATGGAAGCAGTTTGCCAGGCCTTAATTCCACAGAGCCACTGGGTGGGTTCGAACTGCCAACCTTTGGGTTAGCAACCGATCACAAAACCACTTCTGCCACCGAGGTTCCTTTGTATAGGGTCTATGAATTCTAAATATGTTGCAACAAAACAAGAGGCTTTCAAAATCTATGAAGTAAAAAAAATAATAGAACTGAAAGGAGAAAAGACAAATCCAGACTTTCACTTGGAGACTTCAACATTCTTCTTATATTAATCAGTACAAGAAGAAGACAGAAAATCAGTAAGGATGTAGAGGGCCTGAACAACATTTGACTGCCTTGACCTAATTGACTCTTATAGAACACTCCACCCAAACGACAGAACACATGTTCTCACAAGCATGTGTAGATCGTTCACCAAGATACAGTCTATTCCGGGTCATGAAACAAACCTTAACCAAGCTAAAAGAATTGAATTCATACTAAGTATGTTTTTATGCTCTCTGAGACTAATAAAATTCAATTAGAAATCAAAAACTGAAAGATACTAGAAAATAATAATTATTCTAAGTGGAAGAATTCAGATTGGACACCCCCGCCCCAAAAAAGTACATAATGTATGATTCCATTTTTATAAAATTTTAGAAAAAGTAAAACAATCTGGAGTGACAGAAAGGAAATCAGTGAGTGGTTGCCTGAGCATGGTGGGGGCAGGACAGGGAGGGCTAAGAGGGAAAGATTACAAAGGGACAAGAGGAAACTTTGAAGGTGATAGATATGTCATTTTATTAAATGTGATTGTTTCATGGTATGTAATAGCAAAATTCATCAAACCGTATAATTTTAATATGTACCAAACAAAAAAAGTAGTTTATGTCAATTGCAGCTAATAAATGTTTAAATATGACACGAAGATTATTAAGCAAAATAAAATTGATTCACACAAAATATATAGAGCATAATCCTTTTATGTTAAAAAAAAAGAAACATAAAAGTTGCACAGGAAAATGTCCAGAATATTTAGTAGTTAACGGAGGACTGCTGCTAGAGAGGAGATTGTGCAGCAAGGTCGGAGGTGGGGTTGGAGAGTGATTATATCGATCAGTATTAGCTAGGCTATGCTGCAATAACAAACAGCTCCAAAGTCTCAGTGACTAAATACAACATATTGCCTTCTTGCTCATGCTACATGTCCTGTGTGGGTCAGCAGAATGTCCTGTTCTGCACAAAAATGACTCAATGGCCTATGTTTAGCAACACCTAAGAATGCTGCTCAAAGCTAGATAGCATGTATGTCTGTGATACTCTATTTATACACACAAACATACCTTTTTTTACTACTTTAAAATTTTCTAAAATGATTATGCTTGAACAGGGACCTGGAGAAGGACACCATGCTTGGTAGAGTAGACAGTCATCGAAAAAGAGGAAGACCCTCAATGAGATGGATTGACACAGTAGCTGCAACAATGGGCCCAAACATAGCGATGATTTTGAGGATGGCATAGGACCAGGTAGTGTTTCATCCTGTTGTACACAGGGTCGCTAGGAGTCAAAATGGAGTTGATGGCACCTAACTAACAATAACAAGGGGAAAATATCATATAGAAAGAAAGGTTTACATGTGGAAGGCAAAGGTGACCAAACACACACAAAAAGCTAGAGTGATATTTTGACCTTGATTAATGTTTCAAAATTGAAGTCTGAGATAATTTAAATGGAAGCCAAAAGAAAATGTGAGATGCTCTGCCCTTAGAATCTTAGTTCTTAATATGGATGCAGTTTCTGATGTTTCTCTATAAATAATAAGTCATAAAATGGCTGTTTGGTACCAGACTTGTTTTTGAAAGTGCTGTTTTCCAATTCTTGACAATGAGAAAGAAAAAAAATGTGGTTGAGACAAAACATAAAAAAATAAAGTAACACAAGGGAACTGATTACACACACACATACCATCATCATCGTTATCATCACTGTTGTCATCATCCACCAAGGTTGCATACAAAAAACAATTTTATATTTAAGATGTCCCATCAAAACAAAATACAACTTTAAAGAACATTTTGTTCGCTACACTATTTCTACATTCCTGTCCACAGTAGAAGTGCCTTGTATGGTTATTATTAGTAGCCATTGAGTTAATTCCAACTCATGGAGACCCCATGTGTGCGGAATAAACCTAACTATAGCAAATTATTTTCAACAAATCATCCTGGAAAACGAATCTTTGCTCTGACGTGTTTATAACAGTAAAAGTAGTAACTACAATAATTATGCCATGTTTGAAAGCCTAATATATGCCAGTCACTGTGCTAAATGATTTATATAACTGCTCATGTTTAAAACCACAATGTGATATTCTGGTTTGGATCCTGTCAATTCGTTCTACTGTGGTAGCATACGTGTTGTTACGATACTGGAAGCTTTGCACCGGTATTTCAAATAGCAGAAGGGTTACCCATGGTGGACAGCTTTCAGTGGAGCTTCTAGACTAAGACTAGAAAGAAAGGCTGGGCAATCTACTTCCAAAAATTCATCAATGAAAACCCTGTGGATCACAGAATATTGTCCAAGGCTCCAACTCGCTTACTTTGAATGCATCATGAGGACTTCATGTTTGGTAAAATGGAGGGCCAGCAAAGGCAAGGGAAACTCTCAATAAGATGAACTGGCACAGTGCCCACAACAATGGACTCACATATACCAAAGATCATCAAGATGGCTCAGGACTGACCAACCTTTCATTGTTCTGTTATACATGGTGCTGTCAAAGTCAGAGCTGACTGGATAGCAACTAACAACAGTGCTTAAAACAACCCCAATAGCACGATACAGATATTTCCTACAGATGAGAAACTGACGTTCAGACGTCCGGCAACTTGTTTAAGTGTACATAGATAGGAAAAATTTGTACTCTTCTCATGACAGTATGGCACCTCGTTTTTACAATTCATTCTCCAGGAGTGTCTAGTTATGCGGTATTTCTATCAATCACCTTGATTGATGGCAAACCTATCCCCTCTTCTCAACCAGGGCTTCCAACTGGTTCATTCCAGTTTGAACTCCTGCTGAGAACTTGCATTTCCACCCCAGATACACTGAATCAGAATCTACATTTTCCACAAAATCCCCAGGAGATTTTTATGTATCATACATTTTGCTCTACCAGTGGTTCTCAGAATTGGTCCCTAACCAGCAGGGTTAACATCACCTCCGAACTTGTTAGAAAGGCAAATTATCAGCAGGTGTTTGAACCAGAACAAACCGTTTTGAAGCCCTATTCTCAACACCTCAAATTAATCAAACATCTACTATTTTCCAGGCACTGTGCTAGGCTCTGGTAACCCTGGTGGCATAGTTGTTAAGTGTTACGGCTGGGAACCGAAAGTTTGGCAGTTCAAATCCACCAGGCTCTCCTTGGAAACTCTATGGGGCAGTTCCACTCTGTCCTATAGGGTCGCTATGAGTCAGACGCAACTCGAAGGCAGCGGGTTTGGTGCTAGGCTCTGGGGATCTAGAGATAAGTACAATAGTCAGTCTTTGCTCTTAAGAAACGAGGGCTAATAAGAGCAGCATAAGGAGCCATTCTATAAACCGAGCTATGCATAATATAAAATGCATATCCAAAATGAGAGAGTGAATGGGGAGTGAGGGGACCTAACTCAGAGTGGAAGCAGAAGCAGAAGGAACAAGTAGGCACTCAGTAGGTGAGTTGGCAGTCTCCACAGAAGAACTTGGCTTGATTGAATCTAAGAATTTTTAAGAATTAGGCAAATAAGGAAGGGGAGAAGGCATTTCAGTAAGACAGAATTATATGAATAAAAGAACAAAAGGGAGAAGAAACCTTAAGGGAGGCACATGTATTTCAGTATGGCTATCGGAACCCTGGTAGCACAGTGGTTATAAGCTACAGCTGCTAATCAAAAGGTCAGCAGTTTGAATCCACCAACTATTCCTTGGAAACCCTATGGGTCAGTTCTAGTCTGTCCTATAGGGTCACTAGGAATCGGAACCAACTCGACAGTGACAGGTTTTTTTTGATGAGTACGACTGAACAAGATAAGGACATGACTGAATGCAGGGTGGAGCCAACACTTCCTCAGCCACTTAAATTCATGATTACCAATCAGAACAAAATGTTCCTTAGAAGCAATGATGGTGAAACTTTATCTTACGTACGTACTAGGACATGTTATCAGGAGGGACCAGTCCCTGGAAAAGGACATCATGCTTGGTAGAGGGCCAGAGAAAAAGAAAAAGACCCTCAATGAGATGGATTGACACAGTGGCTGCAACAATGGGCTCAAGCATAACGACAATGGTGAGGATGACACAGGACCAGGTGGCGTTTCGTTCTGTTGTACATAGGGTCGCTGTAAGTCAGAACCAATTTGATGGCACCTAACAACAAGATCAGAACACCTTCCTTATCCCAGTTCCCCTCATTGCCACAAAGCCTCACCCACAACTCAGAGCATCGATAACTTTATAACGGATTCCATAGGCCCGTTCAGTGGAGCTTCTCATCTCGCCCAGCAAGCCTACATGCCAGCATAACTTCAGCTCAGAGGGTGCCTTGACTTCAAGCCTGGCCACACTGGTTCCTTCCAGAGAAATGGAAGCCTTCCGAGACACCAGACACCTGAACTTCCTCACAAGCATAGCCATACTGCCCCAGGCTTATCCTGACTGACTAGAAGGCCCCATCTCCTGGAAGTACCTGTGGCTAATTCTCTTGCAAATTGTAGTGTGTAAATGCTCCATGTCCTGTGTCCTTATTGGAGACCTGGTGGTGCAGTGGCTTAGAACTTGGCTGCTAACCAAAAAGTTGGCAGTTTGAATCCACCAGCTGCTGCTTGGAAACCCAATGGGGCAATTTGACTGTTGACAGCAATGGGTTTGGTTTTTGTGTCCTTGTTAGTCTTGATCACCACCTAAGACACCCACCTTGCCCATGCCTGCTGAGCACGTAAGTAGAGAAAGATCGCCCAATGGAGCAGATTGGTGCCATTGTATATTCAGTATCACTAACTTCAGCTGGGCCTATAGCAAGAATCACAAAAGTATCATGAAAAGGAAAGACATACTCAGAATTATAAACAAGCTTTTTGGAACTAAAGGAAAACATGAAAAGTGTGGCTAGAGAGTTTACTACATTCTAGGGCAGATTCAAGGAGCCCTGGTGGCACAGGGGCTAAAGCACTCGGCTGCCAACCAAAAGGTCGGCGGTTCGAACCCACCAGCTACACCACAGGAGAATGATGCGGCAGTCAGCTTCTATAGATTACAGCCTTGAAAACCCTACGGGGCGGCTCTACTCTGTCCTATAGGGTCGCTGTGAGTCAGAATCAACTCCACGACAGCTGGTTTTGGTGTATAATCCCTTATGATGTGCTGGGCACTGCACCTGTATGAATCATCTCACTTAATCCCCGTAACTGGAACAAATTATGATGTCTCAATTCACAGAAAGACAGGGGCAGAGAAAGGGTAATGGATCCAAGATCACCCAGTTAACATGATTGAATGGTGGCAACTGAGGGCAGGATTCCTGTTTTGTGAGAGCCCTCTTCTCTCTTGGGCTTCCTGTTTCAGAACCGCAGTGTGTGACTCTGAAGCAATTTATAACTCTCTAATGAATTTTTCCACTCTCTGTTGGTTTCCGGCTCTCTCATTTTCCTCCTCTCCTCTACTACTACCCTGGCCAGCAACTGTGTACGGTGGTCTCAGTATTTGTTGCTAGTCTCAAGATTCAGGAGTGGGGAGGAAGGATAAAATCCTCTATTTTGACTTGAACCCTAAACTAGTTCCTGTTAAAACTTTTGTGTGCATTTCCCTGAGGGATCTTATTAAACTGCCGCTTCTGATTCATTAAGGAGCCCTGGTGATGCAGTGGTTCTGCGCTCTGCTGTTAACTCAAAGGTTGGTGGTTTGAATCCGCCAGCCACTCTGCAGAAGAAAGTGTGACAGTCTGCTTCTGTGAAGATTACAGACTTGGGAACACCACAGGGCAGTTCTGCTCTGTCCTACAGGGTCGTGGTGAGTCAGAACCCACGCGATGACATTGGGTTTGGTTTGGTCTGATGGATTCATTAGGTTCTGGCATGGCGGACCTAATGGCTCCCAGATGACTTCTGACAAGTTTCCAGGTAGGTTATTGTTGATTTAGGCCTTTGAGTAGTAAAGCCCTAAATCACAAACCCCAAAGCAGTCTCTCTATAGAGGTGAACTGGGTTGTAGGAGTATATTTTGCAGCTATTAATGAAGGGGTACTTTGATCCATGCACATGTGTCTTGTATGTGCTGTTGCCTTTAGAAACGTGGTAGGGGTGTGGGGCTGAGAAGGTGCATACACAGTGATGGCACAGGTTCCAACATTTCTGAGCTGCTGTTGTAATAGCAGTAACAGCAAAAACACGGCTTTCATTTGTAACAAGAAGAAATCTGATCTAAACTGAGGTAGGGAAAAGTGCTTCATGTCTTTCCGTTGATGGTTAGGAATCTGTGGACATTGTTTAAAGTAGTAAATGGAGTGGAAAACTTATTATTTAAAATTACAGAAGTAACCACTAGAAGGCAGACATAAAACAACTACAGGTATAATGTGGGTCACAGAGAGGGAAGTACTGGGTATCCTGTGACATATACAGGCTCCTGTGCTCTCCTGGTGTAAGGAGTCAACTCTGCAAGCTGTCAGGTACCCCTGGTCATTTATAAACACAGTAACTTGAAGTAGGTTAAACCATTTGGAAGTACCAATATTTGGCGGGTTTTTACTTAGAACAACTTCTAAGTGTATTTTCCCTGTTACAGCACTTTGTGAATTACCTCGCCTTGAGTTATACTCCACAAGAGCAGAGCCTCTGTCTTACTTGCTCACTATTTCCAAGTCACACACACTTCTTGGGACACAATAATACTCAACAAAGAAATATTTGTTGAAGAAAGTAACACAAGAGGACCCAGGGCTCAGGAAGGCAGAAATGGGTAAAAGTGACATTTATTAAAAAGTCCTATAATGCCGCTGTTCTAATCCATGGACTAGGAACTCAGTTTCCAACAAGGTTAGCATATGGGATTATATATTCTCATAGCTACATGAAGCTTGTAATTACATTTAGCCTGTAAAGTGTGCTCTGTGGTAGAGAAATATTCATCCACGTGTCACAAAACCTTGGCCGTATCTTTAGTATTTAATGACTAGTAGCATAGGCACTAGTTTTTGTTTTTTTTAGTGATAGCATTATTTATTTTTTTTATAGTGTAAGTCTGAAATATGAGTTGTTTTCCAATTCTGCCCCATGACTCCATTGGTCTAAAGTATTTTCTCTTGTTCTCACACGCACAGCGAGTAAATATACAAGTCAGGATCCCTCGGTGGTGCGAACAGTTAAGCACTGGGCTGCTAACCAAAAGATTGGTGGTTCGAGTCCACCCAGAGGCACCTTGAAAGAAAAGGCTGGCAATTCAATTCCAAAAATTGAGCATTGAAAACCCTACGGCACATAGTTCTACTCCTGATACACACGGGGTTACTGTGAGTCGGGATCGGCTCCACAGCTGGTTGACTCTCCCTTCCATCAATCAGGCAGTGATTGTTAACATGACAGGTTTGGTTAAGGCTAGGAAATGGCTGGGAGGTGAGTTTTACAAATTCTTTCAAAGTGGCTACAAACAGGAGTGTGCGTCAGGATCAACTGTTGAATTTGTCCTACAGAGAGACAAATATTTTGTTTACTGCACCATTTTTTATGAAACGGGAAATAGTGAAAAAATTTAGGGGACCCAATTATGGGAATATGCTACAATGTGGCCTTTCAAAAACAAAAATGGTAACATATAGTGCTTTGTACAATCAGGCACTATTCTCTAAAGACTTAAGATATATTAACATTTGAATCCTCATAACCATTCTGAGTTAGGTACTCTTGCTATCCCCATTTTACAGATGGGGAAACCGTAACAGTAGCTGCCTTGTCACCGCTTCCTTAGTTTGAGATGGAGCTGGGATTCAACCCCAGCTGTCATGCAGAATCCATGCTCTTAACCTGTATGGTATACTCTGCATCCACACAAACTTAGAGAGGTACACCTACACTGATGGGAAAAAGGGCCCGAGGATTTGGGTGAAAAGGTGTTTCTGAAACCGGTGCAATATTACAATCTCATCTCTCTGCTTTTTAGAAGTATGCATTGAAAATGTTTGGAAGGACACATACCAGTCGTTAACAGTGGTTACCACTGAGGAAAGGATTGGGAGTTTGGAAATGGCGACCTATTATTTAAAAAAAAAAAAAAAAAATTTTTAACCTATTATTTACATCCTTGTTATTGTGAATTTCTTTACAAGCATGAGTTTTATAATATACAATCATCAAAACAGTCACCTATGGCACAAAAACAAACAAGCATTAAAAAAAAAATCACACACATACCTAGGTGCTATCATATTAGCCAGTAGACCAAGGAATTTGGGGGAAAAAAAATGGTTCTAATGCACACTCCAGGTTGAAAAAAACTATGTTTAAAAAGCAAACTTACCTCTAATTCAGTCCTAAGTGTCCAACTTCAAACTTAAGTCTATCCCGCTTGCTAAAACGTTTCAATGGCTTTAGGTGGCAATATTTTAAAAATATACTGCGTACCGACATTTTGTCATAATAATCTTCATTGGAATTATTTGATGACTCTAAGCCATCGTTAGGATATCCACGCCAATTGTGCACTTCTCCATTTCTGTTAGTGTTGGCTATTTCTTGGCCTCTATTGGGGTGTACTGCTCCACAGGACTCAAGCTGGAAAATCAGATAATTCCCCGGTAATTGGCTATAAATTAAGCCCAGAGAAGCTTATGTGGAAAAAGAAAACGCTCTATTACAGAGAGCTTACAACTGCTATTTTGAAGGCAATGTGTACATTTTCAAAACCCTCTAATTTGAATGTGCGATTTTTCCGGAAGCTGGTATTGTCAAACGTCTGACCTCAGACCAAGGTCAGTGTGACTGAAATTTTAACGCGAGGCTTGAAGGGACAACTTAAGGTACCCATTCAATGGTTGAGTTCCTCCAGTCGTCCTGCCTGATGGCCACCCAACCTATGCTTTTGGCATTTTTGGCAGCGCGGTATCTTCTAAGCAAGCCCATTCCAACACTGAATTTGTATGTTAGAAAATAATTTAAATAGAGCTGTGATCTTTTTCTGGGTAGCTTCCCTTCCACTGGTCCTAGTTCTTAAAGTGTGACCTCGCTACCCAACTGATCATATGACCCCAACAACCAAGAAACATTAGTAATTGTCTTTTGTACTTTACTAAACACTTCGTGTTTAATATATTTTAAATTATAAAGAAATTACAAGGAACTCCTAAAAAATTTAATACAAAAATATTACAAGTTAGGACAAATAAGCATTGAGATATGACATTTGAAAAGAATCATGCAGAAAAAGCAGAGGGTTAACATTTCGTTCCTGACAGAGAGCTTCAGCAGAGAAAAGCACCGTAAAACTACTGTCCATAGCGTCTTTTCCTACACTGTATCTTGCAGATGACTATAATGGGTTTTATACTGGGACAAGAGTAATCTTTAATCTGATCTGCTATGTATTATAATAGGCAAGCAATCTCATCTATGTAAAGTGTAACAGCTAAGAAACTGGAAATCCTTTCTGTGCTTGCTCAAATGAATGTTTTACCGTAGACTTAGATGAATTTTAAATCTTATTAATCTTTAAATACCTTTTGAAGAAGTGTAAAATGTAGAAAACTAACAATCTATGCCATGCAATAAAAGTTAACCCTTTGAAAATGAAATGTTGTTAGAAAGTTCTAGCAATTGCCCCAGCTTATCATCCAATAAGACATTATAAGGCTAGGCCTGTATTAGTTTTTGTTAAGAAAGTGGAAGGGAAAAGTGAAAGACCTAGAGAATACAAGTTTTTAAAAAAACATAAACCAAAAGTATGCTTAATAGTGTTGGAAAAAAATCTCTTAACAGTTACCGGAGTTGGAATTAATTAAAGATGAAAGATGCCTAGTATTTTTTCTCATTAGATTACATAAGCTTTGTTAGGAACACAGGCAACTGGCTGAGAGAAAGTGATTAAGTTATAATTGGTTTATGCAAAGAAAAAAATACCATTAAGGAAGCTGACCCTCCTGACCTAAAAATTTTCAACAACGCGTACGTACTGTTTTGTGCTCAACTACATGGTAAGCAAACAGGTGGATCTGAGCTTTCTTTTAGTTTGTGTGAAATAATGCCCTTTAAATACAATACTGATTTTTTAAAATAATTAAGAATTGCTATTCTTTAATTGATTAGATGCTCTATTATTATTCTTTAATAAAAATAGTAACTAATCCCGTTACTTAAAAAAATCTTATCTTCTGCAAGAAGTAATAAAATAGTAAAATTCATAATTTAATCTGTGGGCTTACTTTAAAGTATGTATCTTAGAGAACAGTAAGTTTATGAAAAACAGTCATCTGGGTTCTGATGGCAGTTTTATCACTGTCAACCCCAGTATGGGCGAGAACAGAAATGTTTTTATGTTGTAAGGCTAAATCAGAGCAAAAAATTTATTCTAAAACAGATCATTGGAGGAATAGAAAGCAATTAAAATGTAAACAGGAAGTTGTAAACAAGAAATAGCAACCCTCTCTCTTTACTTGACCAGTATATAGTCTATACAAACTACATAGATATCAAAAGTTTTATATATATACACAGCCAACATAATATCAAAATATATTTTATTCTGGACCTCTTTCAGATCTGATTCAAATTACAGTTGTCAAAGCAATACAATGCAAAGGGAAACTGCAACGATAACAACAACAAAAAATGTGCCTATAAAGGATAAAAGGGTCATTGGGGACAAATCATTGTGATGTCGAACCAAAAACATTGTTAAGTGTAATTAACATGGTCCAGGACAGCATAGAACAACTATATCAGTCTTCCTTACACAATAATCATGAAAACTGAACAATAAAAGTTCTTTAACATGTACAAAAAACTGTCATGGGCTGGTTTACACTTTTACAACAGTTTTAAAGTTAACTGGATAACTAAAGAAATGATGCAGACATTTTAATCCAGTGCTATAGGTAGGCTCACAGAATTAGACCCAAAGGATTTTGTAAAAATCAAAATGAAAACATTAGAGCTACAATGTCAAAGTCAGGAAAGAAGAAAATTACTTCTGTATTCAGGGATTACAGAACTACAAAATGCAGTCTGTATGCTGTTGCCTTTAATGAGATGGATAAGTACATCAGACTCAATACAACATGCAGAACGTTTTCCTGAACTTATCCAGAAATTCCAAAGAAAACATCATGAAACAGCTTACTAGGAAAAAAAAAAAACAAAAAAAAAACCGCCCTAGTTAATCACCCTGCTTCAACACTGTCAACATAAAGGCAGAAATAAAGAATGCTATTAATACCTCAGAACTACTAGTATAAGACATCAAATTTCTAAATCAGTGTATTAAAAAAGTGAACACTTTCTCTTTCTCTTCTCTTGTCTACATTTAACTAGAATCATGTTAAAAACATTTGATATTGAATGTGAAACTTCAGAGCTACTATGGGAAGGAGTAATTCATAACTTCCCTACTCTCCTTCCATCCCTGCTGATTCAGGATGGGGGTGGGGGGAATCATCAAAAACTAGGGTCTCTTGTAGATTTGCTGCTGTTCCCCAAAATGTTGGCATTTGCTGCCATGCCACAATGTTGGTCCACTGAAAATAGGATTTCTGCAGAAACTGTCAACAGTAATTCACCATATGCAAGCACCATCCTTAGCATGCAAGAAGAAACACAGGTTCTGTAGAAATGTACTGTGTGCTTAAGAAAATGAAAATCACTGTAAAATGAGTAAATAGCATTGCATTTGAAATTGATTTTTCTGCTTTTCTAGTAAAACTTGTCATTTTTGTTCACATAAGGATGGTCATTTTGCTTTTAAGAGCAAAAAAGAAAAAAAAACAACGCATACTCCTCCTCAGGCCTCTACTCAATAATTTACATTACTCTTAAAATCATTCTACATAAACAGCTCCTTAAAAATAGTACTCTCTCATTAAATCTAATTTGACAGAAAGAAGTTTAAGAAAAAAAGGAGTGCTTTATAAGTTATGTGAAAAAGTACAAATCTTTGGCCTTTCTCTCGACATTTTTACATGTCAAAAAGCAAAAAACCTTCATGTAATTCCATCTAGTGATTACTTTTTGCACCATAATTTGTTTTTTACACCACAAAAGGAGGCACTTTCAGTATCTGTATAAGGTGTTTAATCCTAAAACATACCTAGAGTATAATTAAACACAATTAGATACACTCTAAGACCCATTAGGAAATGAAAAGTTCCCACTTTTAAAAGTCATTTGAAAGTCAGTGATGGTAGCTGATCAACAATAGGAAATGGGAATTGGAACAAATTATGAAGAATTTATGGAATTACCGACATGGATAAGAACAAAGATATTCCTTTAGGATGTGTAAGAGTGACAGCTGCTCTTTCTTTTGTCTATTTTAATCAATTAGTATTCATTCAAGTTTTCTTACTTATGATGAGTAATCATCCTAATAACTATGATATCATAATTACTATGATAAGATTCCTTTCTTACAGTAGCTTATACAACAATGATATACAATGAATACCATGGGGGGGGAAAAACAAACTACTGGATTCAAATGATTTTCAGGGATAAGTTCTCAGGAAAAAAAAAAAAAAAAGAAGGGAAATCGAGCTAGAACCTCAAATATAGAACTTTACAGGCTGTGAAACTCCGTCTCTTGCAATCATACGTTACTGCCCAAATTAGAGACAGTCTTGTTTTTGTCCATTGGAGCAGCATCGTGGCACATCAGCAGGCAATGATGATGTTGAGAACAGCAGCAAAAATAAATAAATAACTGTGTGCGCATACAGAACCCAAGCCTACATAATGGATACCTTTCAGGTAAGTTTACACTTAAAAAGACCCAAGACTTCAGGATATTAAAGCTCTGTATTTATAATCTTTTATATGTCCTATTGTGGCTATTATGCTTAAGTAACATCGCTAAAGATTAAAAAGAAAAACAAAAACAGAAAAGATGACAATACCATAAAAACGTAGCTGTCTATTTTGGCAGCTATGCTGCAGAATTTCTTGACTGTCTTTTACTTGGCTGGGAGAAAGCAAATCACTAACTGTTATGCAAATGAATAAACTGTCCATATCAAAATACAAAAGTACTATCAATAATCACCTCTGACTTTCAGATTTAACTTCAGTGCAATTGACAAATGCATCGCTAAAGGAAAATGCAGCTTAAACATACTCAAAACATTTGTGTCTATTCCTGGGAGCACATTTAAAAATTATTGCACAGATTTTTTTATTTTTATTTATTTTTTTTAAACAACAACAGAGGTCAAGCACAGATGTGGACCTCCAGCAATAAAAGCAAGATTTCAAGTGCCAGATACTCAGCATATTAGGTTTCCTACATAAGTCACAGGGTAATAGTTCTAAATATCTATAATATGTTCCAAAACCCTAAAAACAGCTGGCACAAAACCATCATGAATGACTGCCTTTCCAGATGTAAATTTTAAAAAATATTATTACAGTATTATAGTCCCCACTGACAACAACTGGGGTACATTTAACAATGTACTGTGAAATTAAGTGTATTTATTCTCTTTACCAATAGCAAATGCTACCCTACCTTAGAAAAACGAAGACTTGCTTCAACCAAGGCTGTTTTGTAAAAATAGCAAAAACAACAAACACTGGAAATCGAAGCTGCATTCCTTGGAGTACATCAGTTTCTATTTAAACTTAAAACATGGGTTAAAATTTTAGTAGTAAAGGACTCAGAATAATTAGTGACAGAAATAGTGTTATAAATTTGCTAAGCTGAATAATAAAAAAAAAGCGATTCCTTAATTAAAATCTTTGACACATAAATGTGACAACAATTTTCTCCAAAATGGAACACTCCTGGATTCTTGTTAATCATGGAACTGTGTTAATCACACATATAAACATGGCTTCATGCTGTCATTTGTTTATCTTAGCTTTTAGCTGCATGAGCGCAAGAGGAGGATTGATGATAACTATTCTTAGGAAAATACTTGATATTATAAAGAGATTAAAAGACATGATATAGTAGTGATGAATGGAAAAAAAAAAATAGCAGCTTAAACCTACCTATTTGAAAACATGTAGTCACAAGTACCACAAACGCAGAATCAGAGCAGCAGGGAGGTTAGTGCAATTATGTTTTTGTTTTTTTTTTTAATTTAAATTCTGAATCATTGCTATTTCAAAACACCTTGAAGCAAGTCTTTTGTTTTAAAGATTGTTTTTTAAACTAAGGTAGCAAACATTTTGCCATGTAATGGCAGTGTTATATGCCGTTATCTTGCTTTGAATAAAGAAAAATAACATGAGAGATTTTTAATACTGGAGTTTGGTTACATTATATATTAAGCTTCTACACATAATGATGGACACTTTGAGAAGCTATTCCTTATCCAGAAACATTTTAATCTCTTAAAAAACAAAGCAAAACAAAAAAACAACAAACAAAAAAAAAAACCCAGATCTACTTTGCTCCTTTTCACAATAGTGCACGTTTTAACCATATTTTAGCTATGGCTACAAAACATCAGGAGAATTTTTTTTTTTATGCATCTTCAATATGGTATTTAAAAAAAAAATTTTTTTTTGTGCCCTTCTAGTCTTGAATTGGCAGAAGTATGTCCCAAAAAAGCAACTATTGCATTTCAGCCACATCACCAAAAAAACCAGAGCATAACACCCTTTTACTGCTGTGTCTCAGAGACCGACATGACCAAAGCCATATATTTCTATTTCATTTCCAACTCCCCCTTCCCACAACATGCACCAATTGAATATATGCTCTGGGAGCCATAAAATGTACCAAACATCTACCTCTTCAAAAGAATGCATTAAAATATTTTTAAGAATTTTTTTTTGTTTAAAAGGTGAAAAAAAAATATAAACAAGAAACTGATTCACTCCCTTACTTCATGCATCCATTAACTAAACCAAAAACAAAGTTTAAAAGCAAGAACAAACTACTGCTGTAAGTTTTTGTAAGTCCATTTTCTCTGTACATACAAACGGCTTACTGAAGGGAAAAAAAAAAGAATATAATCCATGGTGTCTGCTGAGTCAAGAGAGATAAACAAGGCTGTCATTAGTATCCAAAAACTGGTATATGTAAGATCTGCTTTTATAATGTATATTTCTCTTTTTTCTTCTGTTTTTCATATCCAAAACTTCTAAATGCTATTTTGGGGGCACAGCAGATTAGATTCCAGCACTTGGTGAACAGAATTCACAAGCTGTGACAAAACTCTGTCGTCTTCAGGGTGCAATTTTGTTTATATACACTGTATGTATATATTTCTTTTAGATTTGGCTGTAGTGGACTGGCCATGGTTCAAGTGGGACTATAGCAGTACATGGGTCAAGGACAGTCATTTTGGCTATGTACACATTCATAGTCGGTCCATGGCTTCCAACTAGTAGCGCTATTTCCGAAGGTCTAATACACAAACCTGTTAAGAAATAAAAATGATCAACCCATGTGTTCAGAATTCTCTTGTACATTTTATACCATTTTAGTTGAACTTTCCTACGGGACAGCTTGTAATCTGTTACATATTTCCAAGTTCATAAAACCAGTAATAATCTTGAAATGGGCACTTAACCAAAAGAAATCAGAGAGAACATCTAAGCAGATGGAGGAAATAACAATGAGTTAATACCCTAAAGGTGGGGAGGCAGGCGACAGTTAAGATTTTTAGGGACCACTCTCTGTTAACTAAAAACTAGAAAAGATATGCTCAAAATAGACCATTCCCTGTCTCCTGGGCCCCAGTGAAAAAATAGTAGAGGTTATATAAAGCTGTAGTTTGGGTAAACAGCTAGTGGCTAGACCCTTTCCAACCTCCCTTTGCTTTTAGGGCTTTGGAAGCCGTAACCAGTATTTCCATAAAGAGCTGGCCGACTTCATCCTCAAAATCTCACAGTAACACACACTCCTCCATGCAGGACTCGCCTGCCTCTCTACACCCCTTCCTGCCTCTCTACACTCCCCGCTTCCTGCCTCTCTACACCCTCTTCCTGCCTCTCTACACCCCCTTCCTCTGAAACCACCAACACACTTCTGAACAGAGGGTGAAATGGGCATTTAAAACTCCAGTCACTGTTTATTCTCTCAGAGTGTTTTGTTTCACTAATAAAAGCTGACATAAAAGAAGAACTATTTCTTAATTATGAAAACTCTTTTCTGGCAAAAAAAAAGTCTAAATCTTAGTTACATTCTCTGAATGCAATGAATGTGAAAACTATGCTACCTTCAGGAAAAAAAAAAGATCAATATATCTTTAAATTTATTAAAAAGAAAAAAACTTCTGTATTCTTTTGCAGTCACGGTCACAATAAACCATTTTGTCCCGTGTGTGTGTGTGTACCTGTTTCTGTGTCTGTACCCACATCCCCTTTGGAAACACCTTACTCTACTTACTGAACCATCTGATGCACTGGCTCCAACTTTGTCTCCTGCTGCATTCCAGCAAACTTCAAAAATTCCACCTGTTCCCCTATAGCTGTGAACTAGAGCACCTGTCTATAAAAAAAAAAAAAAAACAGAATCATAAAAGTGACAATATATGTCATTAGAAATCTAAATATCGAGATAAAGAAATTATATGGCTTTATTACCAGCAATCAGAGTGAGGTCTTAAACTCCAAAATAACTATAAATTCTGAAACACTGGAAAACACTAGCCTGCTCTCACCAGATCACATACATACACATTCAGTTTCTCCAGTGTTGATAAACTTCTTTGCTAAGGTGTCTTTGGCCTCTTTGACACAGTTAATAACAACTATAGTATTCAATGTATAACACGGAATAAACTTGTTACAGTTGCTGTTGACGGATGCATGACTCTGACCAATATGTAGAGAAACAAAATTCAGAATTTTTTTTTTACAAAACATTCTAAAGAGGAAATAGAACAAACTACAGACAACAGAGCAATACAGACAACTCCAGTAAAAGTCGGTTAGTTACTGCATATTTACTAACCAGACCTCAAGGCAGGGGGGGTTATAAAAGAAGCTAAGGTAATATAAGACATGCACAGGAGTCTTGGAAGAATTTGTTACACTTTAAAAAAAAAAATTCAACCAGGAACACCAATAATTTCACCAATTTAACTGAATCATAACTAAATTATTTTATTCCTGTAGTAATGGAAGCAAAATCATACAGTCGCCAATGAAGAACTAAAATGCTGCCTAAAAATGCATTTGCTTATGAGACCAGCCAGTAAGTACGGCGAAAGTGAGAGGTGCTGCTGTGAAAACGGGAAAGCCGTGAAACCTATGCTTCTGGTGTGCTGCCCTGACAAACCTGAGAAGTATCTCTGCAGCTTTACGGTGACACAAAAAGTCAAGACAACGTGACGCCAAACCATGCACCTTGTAAATACCTACCAGAGAGCGGCCCCTAAGTTAACCAACTGTCTTGGAAGACTATGTCTTCAAATTCAGGTTGGTGATGGTACACAAACCATAGACACACTGCTATAGTTGATCACACTGGGCAGGCTCAACGCTTTTCTTTCTTAGCTAAAATTTCTCACAATTTGTGAGATTAACGGAAAAGACTGCGTATAGTAACTTATTACTGTTGAGTAGATTCCACTACGTCTTGCGTATCTACAGTTAGTTAGGACAGAAAAGACTGGCACCAACAAAACATGAGGTTTAGAAAGTAAAATCTATAGAGAAGTAAAATTTGGGGTTAAAAAAACAAAACTTCCTTTCAAAAACAATTATCAATTCCTAAGTCTGAACTGAACCAAAACCGTATGGTTGACAGAGCTATGACACTGTGGAAATATAATATTAAATGTCTACCTCATATCATATATAAAACATAATTCCAAATGGGTTAAAAATACAATGGAAAACACAAAACTTGAAAACTTCTATGAAGAAAAATCAGAGACCTCCGCGGCATCTATATAAGAATTTACTAAGCTACAAAAAGCACCAATCAAAAGAGAAAGATTAATCATTTGAATATATTAAAAATTCTATGATACTCCATGAAGAAAATTAAAAATCATTCCAATCCATATGACCAAAGAGCATCAGTATCCAAAATGCATAATGAACTGCAACCAATCATATAAAAATAGAAAAATAGGCTAAAAAATAAAAAAGCTACTCAAAAGAGAGAGTCTGATTGAATTCTAAGTACAAGGAAAGATGTATACATTTCAATGGTCAAGAAAATAATGCAAATTAAAACAAAATACTGTTTCATAGCCATCAAATTGGAAAAAATGTTAAAATTAAGTCTGGTAACACTCAAAATCCAAGCCTGCTGCTGTCTGGTCAATTCCGACTCACAACAACAACACAGGACAGAGTAGAACCGACCCATAGGGTTTCCAAGGCTATAATCTTTATGGAAGGAGACTACCACATTTTATTTCCTCTGAGCTGCTGGTGGGCTCAAACTGCTGACCTTTTGGTTGACAGCTGAGTGCTTAACCACTGTGCCACCAGGGCTCCGTGATAACCCTTTCGATAAGGAAAAATGGGAAATCTTAAATATTGCCATTAAAAGTATAAACTGGTATAAAAGTGATAATTTTGGAGAGCAGTTTGGCATGTATAAGCTATGGGCCTGGGATTTCCACTCAAAGTGTGCAAGTTAAATAAACTTTCATTCATGTGCACAAGTAAACATGTACAAGGATATTCATAGAATGTTGCAGATAATATAAAAAAGTCCATAAATAGAGAAATGAATTTAAAAGCTGTGGTATACTCATACACTACTCTATAGCCATCAAAAGAAACCATCATTCTAGAGCGCCGTTATTTTTATTGTGCTTTAGGTGAGAGTTTAAAGCTCAATTTCTCATACAAAAATTTATACACATATTGTTTGTGGCGCTCGTTACAATCCTTATAACGTGACAGCACACTCTCCCTTTCTGCTCTGGGTTTCCCATGTCCATCCAACCAGCTCCTGGTCTCTTCCTGCCTTCTCATACGGCTTCCAGGCAGGAGCTGCCCATTTTGTCTCATGTATTTGCTTGAACTAAGCAGCACACTCTTCATGAGTATTATTTTATGTTTTACAGTCCAGTCTAATTTTTGTCTGAAGAGTGGGCTTCAGGAACGGTTTTAGTTCTGGGTTAACAGAGCGTCCAAGGGCCATGGCTTCGAAAATTCCTCCAGTCTCAGACCATTAAGTCCGGTTTTTTTACGTTGAGTTCTGCACCATACTTTTCCCCTGTACCATCAGGGACTCTCCATTGAGTTCCCTGTCAGGGCAGTCACTGGTGGTAGCCAGGCATCATCTAGTTCTTCTGATCTCAGGCTGATGGAGTCTCTGGTTTTACGTGGCCCTTTTGTCTCTTGGGCTAATATTTTCCTTGTGTCTTTGTTATTCTTCATTCTCCTTCAGAATGACATGTTATCAAAGTAAATAAATTTCAAAAAATATCAAGTGGATAAAAAACACAAGTTTGAAAATATGCATATCATTTATGACAATTATAATACACAAAATAGCGTTATGGTTATTTTTAGGTGCCAACTAGTCTGTTCCAACTCATAGTGATCCTACATACAACAGAATGAAACACTGCCCAGTTCTGCGCCATCCTCACAATCGTTGTTATACTTGAGCCCATTTGTTACAGCCACTGTGTCAATCCATCTCATTGAGGGTCTTCCTCTTTTTTGCTGACCCTCTACTTTACCAAGCATGATGTCCTCTGGGGACTGGTCCCTCCTGACAACATGTCCAAAGTATATGAGACAAAGTCGCATCATGTCATTTCTAAGGAGCATTCTGGCTATATTTCTTCAAAGACAGATTTGTTTGTTCTTCTGGCAGTCTGTGGCATGTTTAATATTCTTCACCAACACTATAATTCAAAGGCATCAACTCTTCTTCAGTCTTCCTTATTCACTGTCCGTGTTTTGCATGTATATGAGGTGAATGAAAATACCATGGCCTGTGTCAGGCGCACCTTAGTCCTCAAAGTGACGTTTCGCTTTTCAATGCTTTAAAGAAGTCTTTTGTAGCAGATTTGCCCCGATACAATACATTGTTTCATTTCTTGACTGCCACAATCAATGCGGGTTGATTGTGGATTCAAGTAAGATGAAATTCTTGACAATGTCAATATTTTCTCCATATATCATAATGTTGCTTATTGGTCCAGTTATGATGGTTTTTGTTTTCTTTATGTTGAGGTCCAATCCATACTGAAGGCTGCAGTTTTTGCTCTTTATCAGTAAGTGCTTCAAGTTCTCTTCACTTTCAGCAACTTGTATTATCTGCATATCTCAAGTTGTTGATAAGCGTTCCTCCAATCCTGATGCCACGTCCTTCTTCATAATAAACCCAGCTTCTTGGATTATTTACTCAGCATACAGATTGAATAAGTATGGTAAAAGGATACAACCATGATGCACACCTTTCCTGACTTTAAACCACAAAGTATTCCCTTGCTCTGTTCATATGACTCCCTCTTTGTCTCTGTACAGGTTCCTCACGAGGACAATGAAGTGTTCTGGAATTCCCATCTTTCACAATGTTATCCATAATTTGTTATGATCCACACAGTCAAATGCTTTTGCACAGTCAATAAAACACAGGTAAACATCTTGCGTATTTTCTGCCTTCAGCCAAGATCCACCTAACATCAGCAAAGACATCACTCATTTCACATAACTCTTCTGAATCTAGCTTCAATTTCGGCAGTTCCCTGTTGATGCGCTCCTGCAACCACTTTTGAATGATCTCCAGCAAAATTTTACTTACGTGTGTTATCGGTGATATTGTTTGGATAATCTCTGCATTCTGCTGGGTCAGCTTCTTTGGAATGGCCACGGATAGGGATCTCTTCTGGTCAGCTGGCCAGGTAGCTGTCTTTCAAATTTCTTGACACAGATGAGTGAGCACCTCCAGTGCTGCATCCATTAGTATTCCGTCAATTCCTGGAGCCTTGTTTTTCGCCAGTGCCTTAAGTGCAGCTTGGACCTCTTCCTTCAGTACCATTAGTTCTTGATCATATGCTACCTCCTGAAATGGTTGAACACCAATCAGTTCTTTTTGGTACAGTAACTCCGTGTATTCCTTCCATCTTCTTTTGATGCTTCCTGTGTCATTCAATATTTTCCCCATTGAATCCTTCATTATTACAACTTGAGGCATACATTTTTTCTTCAGTTCTTTCAGCATGAGAAATGCCAAGCAGGTTCTTCCCTTTTAGTTTTCTAACTCCAGGTCTTTGCACATGTCATTATAATACTTTACTTTGTCTTCTTAAGGAATCCTTTGAAATCTTCTGTTTAGCTCTTTTACTTCATCATTTCCTCCTTTCCCTTTAGCTACTCCACGTTCAAGATCAAGTTTCAGAGTCTCTTCTGACATCTATTTTGGTCTTTTCTTTCTTTCCTGTCTTTTTATTGACCTCTTGCTTTCTTCATGTATGATTTGTCTTTGATGTCATTCTACAATTTGTCTGGACTTCAGTCATTAGTGTTCAATGTGTCAAATCTATTCTAGAGGTGGTCTCCAAATTCAGGTGGGATATACTCAAGGTCGTATTTTGGCTCTTGTGGACTTGTTTTAATTTTCTTCAGCTTCAACTTGAATTTGCGTATGAGCAATTGATGGTCTGTTCCGCAGTTGGCTCCTGGCCTTGTTCTGACTGATTACATTGAGCTTCTCCATCGTTTCTTTCCACAGATGTAGTCGATATGATTCCTGTATATTCTGTCTGGCAAAATCCACATGTATGGCTGCCATTTATATTGTTGAAAAAAGGTATTTGCAACGAAGAAGTCATTTGTCTTGCAAAATTCTATCACGTGATTTCTGGTGGCGTTTCTGTCATCAAGGTCATATTTTCCAACTACTGATCATTCTTTGTTCCCAACTTTCCCATTCCAATCACTAGTAATTATCAATGCATACTCATTTCATGTTAGTACAATTTTAACACAAAAAATAGTAGTATATATCATTTATTACGAAATGATGGATACTTTCTTCAGAGTTGCTATAGCCTCTAAGAAGGAAGAGAAGAGAGAGGAGGTGTATACTTTTGCTGTATTTGTAACATTTTATCCTGAATATATATTTAAAAAAAAAAAGGGGGGGAAGAAATCTAAAACAATTGTGGCAAAATGTTCCTGTCAAACTAAGAATATCAGTTTTATCATTTTGTGTGTATTTAAAATATTTTATAATTATAAATTAAAATGAACAAAAACTAAGACTAATTTGAATATACACTGTGATTTCTATACTTACATATTCACTTTCACAAATTATTCAACTGGTTTTCAATTTCAGAAGGTTGTTAGGTTCACAATCAGTTTTCTCCCATAAACACAAATTTATAAATAAAAATCAGAAATAAATTTTTTTAAACACACATATTGTAGTTATCCCTGCTGGTTAAAAGCTATGACTATTAACTAAAATGTCAGCAGTTCAAACTCACCAGGAGCTCCTTGGAAAACCTATGGGGTATTTCTACTCTGTCTTATAGGGTCACTATGAGTCAGAATTGACTCAATGGCAACAGGTTTGGCTTTTTGGGGATCTTTATTGCAGTTACAGTATATAATCCAATAAAGGCACATACTGATAAAAAGAGAAAGCAGAGGTGTAGCAATAAGAAAGGAATGATAAAATATTAAAGTTGAATATTTTTAGTTTAAAATGTAATTTAAGATTAAGGCTTAATAATTATTTGTTCAAACAGGAAAAAATATTTGCAACTGAGATCACAAAGCCCTTATTTTTCTAGCATATAAAGAGCTCCTGGAAATGAAGAAGACTAATAATCAGGAAAAGACCAATGATTAGTTTAAAAAAAAAAAAAGGACATGATTAGACAGTTCACAGGAAAAATAATATGAAAAACTCAAACATATAAAAAGATGCTCAATCTCACTCATAAAAGAAATGCAAATGAACACTACAGCGAATGAAGACTATGGGGTAACATATTCTCTTATATTGCCAGTGGGAATATAAAATGGAATTATCACTATGCTTTTGTTTTACAGATAGAACTCAGAAAGAATACCCTAAAAGAGAAATGTATAAAAACTGCTGCTTGTGGGAGACAGACAGAAGTGAGATATTCTCGATGTGTATCTTTTTAGAATGTTTTGTTTTCTTTTTAAAAACTATATGAACATAGAGCTGAATCAAAAATACTGGAAGATGATCTATGCAAATTAATCGGTGTAGTCACCTACTGCAATTAGCTATATACAAAGAGAAACAGCTACAACCACAAATACCTGATCAGTGAAGGGGGACAAGTCATGTGAGTGCCATTTAAGAAACAGCGTACATAGAGCATAAAAATTAAAACTTTAAGAAGATAAAAACTGAAATCAGCAGAATGCTTTTCCAGTTTTAGCAAAGGATCTCTGTATCATTATCTTGAAAAGATATAGTCAAAACTTTGTTTCTGATAAATCACTGTGTTCAGTCATAAAATCTTCTCTTTCAACACATTTTATACTACTCACACCGTAGCTCCTTCAAAGATAATTATTTTAGAAAACAAAGAAATTATGTCATTTATCTAAAGAAATGCATCTGAGACAGTGTCACATTCTGTGTCTGCAAAATTATTTGAAAAAAAAAAAAAAAAAACGAAAAACAAGGAAGGAACCTAAACCCATTTGTTAAGTGTGGTCTATATATGAAAATGTAATTTCAGCTGGTTCCAATCTTCACTTACCTGTAAATTCCCAAAAAAAGTGTTCTTAATTTTAAAACTGAGAATAGCTGCCACAAGACAAATGGGAAACCAAAAAGAAAGCATACAAATGTTTCCTACTAGATATAAGAGTAGGTGACCATGTAAGTAACACAGACATACCTGTGTGTTCCAGATGTGCACACATTTGTCAAAAGAACCACTTGCCAGATACCTGCCATCAGGACTGAAGGCTACACTGTATACAGGCTCTTGGTGTTTTGTCAAAGTGTGAATGCAAATCCCTCGGTCTACATCCCATAACCTAACAGTAGAATCGAAGGATGCACTGCAAGGGGGAAAAAATATTTTAAAAGTAAAGAAATACTGTCACGCCCCCACCTCACCCCTAACTCCTAATGGCTAGCCCCAAATTCCTTATGAGAGGTAACATGGAGAGTCAGGGAGAAAGCAGTCTGGGAAGTGGGAGCCAGCCAGGAGAGGAAGCAGCTGAAAGGCATCTCAAGGTCCTGAATTGCATGTAAGTGAGCTAATTCACTGTGAGTCTTTTCTTTTTAAATAAGCCCTTTTATTGACCCACAATTTTGAATGGTAATTGACCTTTATTGTACTATACCTCAATTATTTGGGTCTTAATTACTATTTAATATTATTAATCAATATTTGGTATCATTGGACATAAAAACCTTTAGGACCTGAAACACTAATGACAAAACCCTGTGCTTTAAAAGTTGCAGGATATATTCCCATTTCATGGAATCTTCCCTAGTTTCCTCCCATATTTACCAGAAGTCTTCTTTTTAGAAGATCTATAAAAAGAAGATAAAACAAAAACATTACCTTGCTAACATAAGGTTGGCATTTGGATTACTTGTCCCTGGTCCTGTTGGACTCCATTTGATAGTATAAATTTCTTTATTATGTGCTTGCAAATCATGGACACAATTGTCTTGTTTCATACTCCATATCTAAACAAACAAAAAAGGGTATTATTATTCCACATAATGGCTACATTTAAAATACAAGCTGTATAACCAGAATCATGATTATAGAAGTCAGAGAAATATTTGCAAAGAAATTAGAATATAGTAGACTGTATTTAATATTTATTTCTCTAAAAAAAAAAAATTATAAATTAGCTTTACGCTCTTCCAAAATATTCACTATTGTGAGGCTTGAGGGCTGAATTAATTGCAGCCACTCTAAGATTACTTTCTTTCCCTTAAGATTACTTCTGTAGCTTCATAGGTTATAAATTTCAGCACTCAAGACGTTCTATGATTAATGATTCTAAAATGCTGAATGCATTCGTTTTTATGCCATCCCTTAAACATCTCTATTATAAAGTCCTTTTAGAATCTAAAATCAGGAAAGGCTTTACTATGGAGAGGAGAAAATAAATAAGCAACTTATTAATACTAATGTTTTATATAGAAGAAATTATGAGAAGTAATAGAAATAATAGTTATAGTTAAAATGGTGAGCAGAGAATAACCTTTCCTGAGCTGAAAACATACTTCTATATATAGATTAAAAAATATTTATTTTTTTAAAGCAACAATTAAATGAAGCTTACACCAAGGTTATGCCTGGCAAAATCATTCAATAAAGACATTGGGTGGGTAGCGGGGGGCAGGGCGCGAGAGAACTTTGTAATCTCTTGGCAAACACAAACCTCAAAGCCAGCTGTAGACAAACAAACATTAGCTGGATTTCATACTCTCTGTAACGTAACTGGTAAACGACAGTAAAGCCATACCGTGGTGTTTTTGTGCCCTATGTATTTAACCCCTGTGTAAATAAATCCAAATGACACATTTCATCTGACTTTTCACTAGCATGAGAGACTTTTGAACCCTCCCATCCCTCATCTCCCTTGAAATATTCTCTACACACTCTTACCACTTCGGTCATTCCTTTTGGAAGCACATTCCTCTTGAGCTAGCAATTGCTTTTAAGACTTTGTTTATTTATTTATTTTGAGGTGGGTTTACCCACTTTTCACTCTATGCTTTCTACCTATACAGTTCATTCATACTCACGGCTGTCACTGACTATCCAGTTGTTGAGATTTACTAAATTTTTATCTCAAACAGAGTTCTCATCTGAGAATCAGATCCACCTGCCTTTGCAATCTGCATGGCTAAAAGGTACCACAAGCTCAATATGTCTGAAACAAATACGTGATCTTCTCAGTCTGGTGTTCCCTGTTCTCAGAAAATCGCTCCACTACAATTTACTCATCCGTCTAGTTTCTGCTTTAAAACTCTACATGAGCTTTTATTAGTGTTAGGATGAAGAACAGTTCTCTAACAATTTCTAGTCCTGACCTACCTCCAGCTACAACTCGATCCCTGACACTAGGATCTCCAGCCACTGGCCTTCTTTCATTTCCTCTTTTTCATTTAGCACATGTGCATTCAAGGAAAAGTCGGAGATATAACCATTAAAAAAGCACTTTTACTAGCAATGTTTGCAAGGGAGTCCAGACTTGAGAAGAACTGTCTATAAAAAAACCCACAGCAGTTATTTATGGGAAGAAAATATCACCACATTACCAAGGCTAGCCTGTTCATGACAGGGGAAAGCAGTGTTCCCACATGATTATCTTATCTGTAGGGGTCATTACGTCTGCACTCATTGGTGTTATAAAGCAGAGGATAAAAATGTTTTCCTTAGGGAGTTAGCATGTTGGAAGTAGGGGTTCAAGGCTTCATTCATCTTTGTTAATTAGTATCAGGTTGTTCTTTATCTCAAAACACAAAAAGCTTTTTTACCCTCACTGTAGTATGTGATATGCTCAGGCACGGCAAGATGTCAGTTTTGCTTTAACTCGTGCATCCAGAAAACACAAACGCATGTTAAAAGGTAGTTGTTGGCATTTCAACTAGGCTCACTCACTAAGAGATTCACTTCTGTATCAGATTCCCAGCAAGGGTGGTATGTGCTCATACCACAGACAAATCCAAGTAATATAATTCATGGAATTTCCATCAAATCCATCAATGCTACAAGGTCTTCTATACTTATTAAATCTTTACACGTGCAAATAAACTTAGATTTAATCACACCAATATATGACTTTCTAATGGTGAAGATAAGATTTAATTACACCAACATGATTTTCTAATAGTGAAGATAATGTAAAATACACTTCTTTAGTATTACAATGCCTATTGTACAGCAATCATCATACCAGTATTTATTGGCTATAGTCGATTACTTTTATGATGATTTCAGATAAGAATACATAAAATACAAAAAAAAAAAAAGATGATTAACCATTAAAAAGTCAAACGAGTCCTCATAAAAATCCAGGTTTAAATCTTCAATGAACTACATATGAGAGAAACATTCTAAAAAGGCTTAAAATGGCCAGAGCAGCCACACTGTAAACCCCAACCTGTTTCTCCCATGATGATAACCGAATTACCTTTAAAGTCATGTCATCAGAACACGAGGCCAGGAGATTGCCAGTTGGGTCCCATTTGATAGCATTTACTTCATTCTAAAAATAACAGCAAATATACACATTTTCACTTTATAGACTGGGTTGCCCTCTGGACATGAAACATACATACTTCAAATTCACTCTGAAACATTACCCATTCATCATAATCACTTAGAGTAGAGAAAAAAAGGTTTCTTACCGTGTGTCCCTGGAATGTTTTAATAGGTCTGTCTTGTCCTAATTTACAGACATGAATGCACATATCTGTACTACAGGAAGCAAAGGTGTTGTTGCTCTGCCAGTCAACATCCAACGCTGGTGCTAGAAAGAAAAACAAGGCAGGGTTTGCACTTAAGCCACATGCACTGAAATCTAGGCATTTTAGTTTTGAGTCATGGTTGGACAACATTCTTAAGTATGCTAACAGGAAGTTATAAATATTTTAAACTTTTTAAGAAACTACGGGTTCTTTTTAAATAAGGTATTTACATTACATTAATAAATATTAATAAATTTCAGTTTAGCTGTCTCAATGCAAGATACAGCCTAATGGAAAGAACACTGGCCTGGTAATACAGACATGACAGCTTGCTCTGTCCATTACTAACCCTGGTCTTGGTTTCTCATTAGTAAAATGATAAAATTAAACTTGATGATATAATTCCTTTTACTTCTAACTTCTATGAGTGTTCAATGGACAAGAAGCCTTGATGACTAAATCATTCTCTAATTAGTAAATCCTAAACAAGTCACTCAACTTCTCATGCTATTTCCTCATCTAAAAATAGGGATAATATACCAACTTTATGCACAGTACGTAGAGGTGTTGTAAAAACCAAGTGAGATGATGTGTACAGAAATATAAATTACAAGAGCTAGACAAATGTTACACTGAATAAATATCATTCACATTATCATCTACTCAACTGACACATGGAATATTGCTTATGATTTGCACATATTTTTTCCCCTGATTCTTGTCAAGTACCTCTTAAAATCTACATCACTGAACTTAAAATCTCAGAGGCCCAAAAGCTGGCTGGCATTTTAATACTTATTCCGATTTTAGCTCTGATATGATTCAAGATTCTTTCATCTTCCCCTGCAGCAAGGTGCAAAGACACTCTATGATGAGTAACACAGATTAGAGTAACGACAACAGGCAACTGGGCTAAGCAACAGGAACACACTAAGAGCACTGGATTTAGAAAAGGGGTCAAAAAACTATGGCCCATGAGCCAAATCCAACTCACTACCTGTTTTTACATGGCCCATGAACTAACAACTGTTTTTACATTTGTAATTGGTTGGGGGTAAAATAAAAAAAGACACATGATATATGAAAACATGAAATTGAAAAGTTAGTGTCTGCAAATCAAGTTGTATTAGAACCCAGCCAAGGGCATTCAGACACCTAGTCTGAATGATGACTTCTGCACAACAGCTGCAGATGTGTGTAGCTGCAACAGAAACCCTATGACCCACAAACCCAAAGTGTTTCTTTTCCAGAGGTTTGTGAAGCCTTGATTTACAGCAAAAACTTAAAAGAGGAGAAAAACAAGAGGGTTAAACTGTGTATACTCATTTTTAGATATACGAAACATTTAATAAAGCTGAATGGAGCTGGTGTCCATGGGATGGGGGGAAAAAAAGCCACTCCCTAATTGTGTATATTTAAGTACAAAAGTAACCGAAGGAAATTGCTAGAAAATGACATCATGTTTGGTGAAGTAGAGGGTTAGTGAAAATGAGAGAAATCCTTAATAAAATGGATTGTCAGAACAATGGACTCAAACATACCAACAATCATAAAGACAAAGGAAAATGAAGACTTAAAGCATTTATAACACAGAAAGGAAAAATGAATCAGTATTTTCAGAACTATACCAAGAAATCAGGGGGAAAAAAAGACAAAGGACAATAGGCAAGAAGCTGATTTCATTAACTGGCTAAAGACAACCAAATAAACACCAAACTTTCAAGTGTAGCTCAAGTAAGCTAAAGGTAGAAATAGGACCCGATATTAGAAGAACTAGCTTTGGGTGTATTTCTACAACGAAAAACCAGGAGTCAGGACACAACCTGAATTGAGGATACCCGGCAAAGGAAAGTAATGCTTACAAGATGGGAAGGGAAAAGTTTAATGAGCACTTACTACGGAGGGTATGGAACTTGAAACTATGATATATTTAACTCTCCCAAGCAACCTTCTGGAAAATACAATGGCTCAAGAAAATATTAATATAAATCTACCTTCGTACAAAATTTCAAATTGTGAGAATTACCTCAAATTAAAAAAAGAACTAATCAAGAATCACATACTTTTAGAGCTAGCAAGCTGAGTTAACTGTTGTTGTTAGGTGCCGTCAAGTCAGTTCCAACTCACAATGACCCTATGTACAACAGAACAAGACACTGCCCAGTCCAGCGCCGTCTTCACAATTGTTATGTTTGAGCCCATTTGTTGCAGCCACTGTGTCAATCCATCTCACTGAGGATCTTCCTCTCTTTTGCTGATCCTCTGCTTTACTAAGCATGATATCCTTCTCCAGGGACTGGTCCCTGCTGATAACACGTCCAAAGTAAGCGAGACAAAGACTCACTGCCCTTGCTTCCAAGGAGCATTCTGGTTGTATTTCTGTTTCTACTACTGTCATAAGGCAGCAAGACTTTTGGCCAGCTGTAGTCACCCCTTGCCCCAACAGCTCCTCTTTACCTGTGCTATGTATCCAATCTCCAGCTTGTGAGGCTTTGCTTTGCTACTGAAGACTCCCAGTGGCAAACTTCTCCAGAGAACCGCCCTGCTGCTATGTCCTCTACCCCAGGGTGGTGTGGAGGGTAGGTACGTGGGGGTTTCAAAATATTAAACTTTATTAAACACTGTTACTTAACATATCATTGTAAAAATAGTATTAACAGAATGCTCTTGGGCAAATAGCTTCTAGTGTTAGGAGGTGGCTAAAAAAAAAAAAACAAAAACAAAACGGGGGAGAATAGAGGGGAATGGGTGGGGCTGAAAAACCTAACTTAGAAGTTAAAAATGTAAAAATTGCCATGAAGGTCAAATACAACCTATCTTCATTATCTGCAGATTCTGTATTTGCACGCTTGCCTATTTGCTACAAGGACTTCTAGTGTTTTTAAGGTCATCTGCAAACATACTCGTGTGTTGTAGCAAAAAATTCCAGGCTAAGGTTCAACAAGGCTAGTTCAATATTCACCAATTCAGTGTTCACAGGGGTTTTCTAGAACAAAACTACTATAAATAATGAGAATTGACTATATCTGCCAAGGTACACCAGGGTATTATTTGGGACAGAGTAACCTGCAGAATGCTAGAGAAAAGACTAAGAAAACTAAAACAAATAACCTTTAGATTCATTTAAAAAAAAAAAAAAAAACTGTACATAACCAAGTAAAGTTATTTGAGCAAGGAGTGCTGCAACATGGTTACATACTTAGTGGTTTCTGATATGCCTAGCTCCAAAGATACAACGGTTATAGATTGATGTAATCTTAAAACATATACCTCCTTACTTTATTCTTAGGAGGCAGAGCCAACGTGGTGCTATAGACAGAAGCACCACACCATTCCTCTACAGCAAAAACCCGGAAAACTAAGTAAAACAGATACAAATGTCAATCCTGGAACTCTAAGAGCCAAATGAGGGGATAAAGAACTCAACCAAGCACCGAATGGAATACGAAACGGACAGAGAACACAGAACAAGAAAAGCTATAGAGTGGAGGTCCCCTACCAGCTAACACAGCACAGACCTGCCACCTTGGACCTCAGCCACCAAGAACTACAGACAGGGAGTACAGGAAGGCAACTTCACGGAGCTCCCAACAGGAAAGAGAGCACCTGGTAGCCAGGGACACGTGTCTTCCCACCCACCCCCCCCCCTTTCCCTCTATTCAGTCTCTGCCACTTTCCAACGGGCCACACAGCTGCTTGGCCAGAGAGACAGCAGCTCCTTGCTGCTCAGATTCACTCTGCCCCCACTGGTGGCTCCTGCAGTGGTAGTTTTGGTGTTATTTTGGCCTTTTTTTTTTTTTTTTTTTTTTTTGCTTCTTCTCTTCCTCTCACTTCCTTCCTTTCCTTTCGCCTGCCTAGCTAGCACCATGTGCCATCTCTGCCCGCTCTTGACGGGACATGCCACCTCCAGCACACAGCTTCCCCGTGTCTGTGCCACCCCACCAGCAGGCTCCCGCAGCACCACGTCCCCCCCCACCCCGGTTTCTTCTCCCTTCCTTCTTTCCTCTCTTCAGCCCACCCAGCTGCATGTGCTGTCCTGCCCCTTTTCTTGATGGGCTGTGCCACACTGCTCAGCTATAAAGCCACTAGAACATAGCCTCTCTGGGTCCACACCACCCCCACTGGAAGGCTACTTCAGCGCATTTCTGTTTTCGTTTGTTTTTCCTTTTCCTTTTTTTGTGTCTTCTCTCCCCTCCCCCACTTTCTTCCTTTCTTTTCTCCTGCCCAGAGAGCCTCCCCAGGTCTAAGCCTCCCCCACAGGTTGGCTCCCTCAGTGCCATGATTTTTAATTTTTTCTTTATCTTTCCCTTCTCCCTCCCATTTAGGCCCTGTGCTGCCTCCACTCCTTCTTGATGGGCCATGCTGTGCTGCTCAGCAAGAGAGACATCAGCTCACTGCCACCCCAATCCCGCCCTGCCCCCAGTGACCAGCTACCCACTGCACTGTATTTTGTTTTTTCTTTCTTCTCTCTCTTTCCCTTCTTTTCTTTCCTTTCTCCTGCCCACCTGGCCCTGTGCGCTGCCCATGCCCCTTCTTGACAAGCTGAGCTGCGCCGCTTGGCTAGAGAGCCACTGGCACACAGCCTTCCTGGGTCTACTCTGCTCCTACTCACTGAATCCTCCCTCGCTGTAATTTTATTCACTTTTTTTTCTTTAATCCTTCATTTATTTTTTTGCTTCTGTTTCTCTCTCTTCTTTCTCTCACCCACTTAGCTCCACATATCAGATCTTCTCCCTTCCCTCCTATCTGTACCACACATCGAGCACAGCACTCTCAAGTGGTACAGGCGTGGACCACTGGACCTCACCTGGCACTGCCCCCGGCCCTGCCCTGTCGGTCCCAGTACATGCCGCAAATGACCCGTCCCCACCCCTCCCCCTCTGCTGGACCTGCCCTGCTGCACCATAGCTGAGCAACTGGCCCTGCCCTCCGGACAAGGTGGTGAGAAGTTTCATGACCACAGATGAGCAAGCAACAAATATGTCCAGCCCACCTGCCCAGACATACCCACATAAAGCAAAAAAGCAGGATGAAACAAATAAATCTATAATCAATAAACGAAGAAAATAATTCCTGAATGTCCTAAAGACAGCAGACAATACGAAAACGTATTAAAAAAATAGGACAGGATGGCTCCAGAAAGAGTCCAAAATAAAACACTAGATCGCCTTCCAGTAGAAGAAAAGGCATTGGAACGACCTGATAGGGGATTCGAAACTCTAATATTCAGGGCTCTCCGAAGGATGAAGACAAATGCAGATAAAAATAAGTAAACAATAGACAAAAGCATGGAAAAGACAGACAAAACAATGGAAGAATTCAGGAAAATAATACAGGAACAAAATGTCAAAATAAACAACTAGAAATCACGTACTTAATTTCTAAAGTAACTGAGTCTAGAAAATACAAGTTCTTTAGGAATATAGCCCTAACTTAAAATCTCTTTTAATTTAAGCAATACATGAGGCGTATATTTGCCATTGCTGGTCTCATTTTAAGTATGATAAAAGAAGTTAAAAGTTAATTTGCCCAAGGTTACATAATCTTTTGAAATATTGGAACTAAGATTAAAATTTATGTCTTCCCCAATTCTAATTCCCCCACACGTCTGTCAGTTTTGTCATACTGTGGTGGCTTGAGTGTTGCTGTGATGTTGGAAGCTATGCTGCTGCATTTCAAATACCAGCAGGGTCACCCAGTGTGGACAGAGCTTCCAGGCTAAGACAGACTTAGGATGAACAAATCTGTCTTGGAAGAAGTACAGTGAGAATGCTCATTAGAAGCAAGGATGGCAAGACTTCATCCCACATACTTTGGACATGTTATCAGGAGGGACCACTCCCTGAAGGACATCATGCTTGGTAAAGCAGAGGGTCAGCGAAAAAGAGGAAGAGCCTCAACGAGATAAGACTGATACAGTGGCTGCAGCAATGAGCTCAATGTGTAACAATTGTTGTGAGGATGGTGTAGGACCTGGCAGTGTTTTGTTCTGTTGTACACAGGGTTGCTATAAGTTGGAATTGACTTAAATGCACCTAAAAACAATTTTAAATCACTTTCATTAACCCATGAAGCCTCTATTAAAGAGAAAGAACAAATCTACAAGAAAGAGGAGAAAGGCACATTTATTACTCATTTACTTTTTATGTCTTATGCTAGAGTTTTACATGGTAGAAAATACAGTGCCAGTAATCAACAATATGGCAATTAAAAATGCATGATAGACTCCTACTTCCAGCCAAGATAGAATAACAGGGACCAAATTTACACCCTGCTCAAAACAACCAAAAACCTTACAAAATATATGAAATAACAGTTTAAGGCACTGGACATCAGGAACAAAGGACAGTTGTCCCTGAGAGACAGAAAACCAACAAAATGCCCCTTTAATTGCACAAGCTTATAATCTGGAAAGAATTTCCAGGTCATGGCACAGGGGAACTCTCCCTAGACAAAGATCAATGGAATTCCTGAGTTCAGGAGACAAAGCAGGGAGTCTGGGAAGACCAAGGGAGCTCGAGTTCACAGGACAAAGGGTTGAAGAAGACAGAGCTACACAGAGATTTCTAAAGATGCAGTGGGTCTCACTCATTCGGCTGAGCACTAATCAGCACAGTGTGAAGAAATAGCTGAGGCAGGGAAAAGAACCTGTGAAAAGGATTAGAAGAAACAACGCCTGATATTCAAGGCTGGGAATAGTGCTTATATCTACCAGTCAGACTAGAAAATCTCATGATTCATGGAAAACTGAGTAAAGTACACATAAGGTTCTTCCTCAGTAGCAGGAAATAATTAGCCCTACATTGAGCATTATTTCAGTGCCACCTAACAAAGCTTAAAATCAACACCCAGAAGGATCAAATTGTTTCCAAGTAACTTGTGTCTCAGAACAAAGTTCATAAATACTTGTAAGAATACAAAAATACCCAGCAACCAACAAAGTAAAATTCACAATGTCTCACTTCCAATAAAAAGTTACCAGGATGCAAAGAAGAAAAATATGAGTAAGAAGTCAAATTATCAAAACTGACCTAGAATAGTCAGAGATGTTAGAATTGGCAGATAAGGACACTAAAGCACTGTTACTATATACCGCATGCTCAGAAAGCTAAGACATAGAAGATGTAAAAACAACAACAACAACAAAAAACCAAAGACCTAAATCAAACTTACAGATATAAAACTACAATATATAGGACAAAAATGTACTGAATGAAATGAACTGCTGATCAGACACTGCAAAAGGCAAGATTTGTGGACTTGAAGACCTAAAAGAAACTATTCAAATGAAAACCACAGAGAAGAAACACGGGGGGAAGGGGGGGTGGGTGATGAACAGAGCATCAGTAAGTTGTAGAACAACTTGAAGTGGAGTAAAATATATGTAACCAGAACCTCAAGAAAAAAGGGGGAGAAGGAGAAAAATATTTGAAAAACTATGGTCACAAAGTTTTCAAATTTGATGAAAACTATGAACCAACATAACCAAGAAGGCTGAAGAACACTACTGTCAAAGAACATCAAGAAAACCTATCAAGGCACAATATAGTTCAATTGTTGAAAAGTAACAGTACCAAGAAAATCTTGAAAGCAGTCAGAGAAAAGAAGAAATTATGTACAGATGAAGACAAAAATGATAGATTTCTTGTCAAAAATAATGCAAATGAGGAGTGGAGCAACATATTATTTAAAGTACTGAAAGAAAAAAAAAACAAAAACAAAAACACTGTCAACCCAGAATTCTATACCCAGCAAAATATCTTTCAAAAATTATGGTGAAGTATTTTTTCACACACACAAAAAAAATGAAAGAATTCATAACCAACAGATTCCAACTATAAGAAATGTTAAAGGAAGTATATTAGGCAGAGAAAAAAATGAAAACATGTATCTATGCAAGGAAATAAAGAGTACCAGAGAAGTAGCTACATGAGTAAATAAGATTACTTAATCTCTTTAAAATATCACTTGAAGGTAGATGGTGATAAGTTAAAGAGGTGTAGTATAAATTCTAAAGCAACCACTAAAATGATAAAACAAAGAATTATAGCTAATAAGAAAAAAACTGAATCATATACAATATTCCATTAATCTAAAGGCACAAAAAGAGGGGAAAAAAAGAACAGAGGAGATAGAGATACGGTCAATTTTAATGTATCATATCAAAAATCATATTAAATATAAATGGTCTAAATATCAAGTATTATAATTAAAAATCAGAGATTTTGAGATTGAGTAAAAAAGCAAGACTGACTATATGGTGCCTACATAAAATACGCTTTAAATATAAAGACACCAACAGATTAAACGGAAAAGAATGGAAAAAGAAATATCATGCTAACACCAATCAAAAGCAAGCTGGAATGGGTATACTAATACCAGGCAAAGTAGATTTCAGAGCACAGAATATTAACAGGAAAAAAGAGGTCACTTCACAATGATAAGGGTGGGGTTCAGTTCAACATGAAGATACAAGATTCCTAAATGTTTATGCACCTATTAATATTACTTCAAAACACATGAGGTAAAAACTGATATCTCCAAAAGAAATACTATTTTTCCAGTTATTGTTTGAGATTTCAATACCCCTCTTTCAATAACAGATGGGACAAGAAAAGAGAAAATCAGTAAGGTTATACAAGATTTGAACAACATTATCGAACAACTAATACGCATTTAGAGGAACGATGGAATTAGAAATCAGTATCAGAAAGATCTCTAGAAAACCCCCAAATATTCAGAAACTAATAACACACTTCTAACTAACCATGTGTCAAAGAAGAAAGAAAAATGGAAATTATAAAATATTTTGAAATGAATGAAAACACAATATATAAAAAATTGTGAGATGTCATTATAGTAGAGGTAAATTTATAGCATTAAGTGTCCATATTAAGAAGACTAAAGGTCTCAAATCAATGGCCTCAGCTTCTACCTCAAGAAAAACGAAAAAATGGCAAATTAGACTGGCACCAAAGCGTCCATAAAAGAACAAGTTAGTAAATACGGAATTCATCAAAATTATGAATTTCTGGTGTTTGAGAAACATTGTTAAAAGAATGCAAAGACAAGCCACAGACCGGGAGAAAATATTGGTTAAGCATATACCTGATAAAGGACTTGCATCCAGAATATATAAAGAACTCTTGAAACTCAGGAATAAAACCACCCAATTAAGTAAAAGAACCAAAGAATAGATACCTTCACAAAGAAGATGTGCAGATGGTAAATGAGCACATGAAAAAATGCTCAACATCATCAGTCATTAAAAAAAAACCCATTGCTATCAAGTTGATTCTGACTCATTGTAACCCCGTAGGACAGAGTAGAACTGTCCCACAGAATTTCCAAGGAGCATGTGGTGGATTCAAACTGTCAGCCTTTTGGTTAGCAGCCTGAGCTCTTAACCACTACACCACCAGGGACAAGATACCAGTACACATCTATTAGAGTGGCTACAACTAAAAAGACTGACCACATACCAAGTATTCGCAAACATATAGAGGAACTAGAACTCTCATCCAGTGCTGATGGGAAGTAAACCACTCTGGAAAGACAGTTTGACAGTTCCTTAAAAAGTTAAACGTGCACATACCATATGATCCAGCCAAAGCTCCTAGGTATTTACCCAGGGGAAGTGAAAGCTTATGTCCAAATAAAGACTTGTACATGAATGTTCATAGCAGCTTTATTTGTAACAGCCCCAAACTGGAAACAACCCAAATTTTCTTCAATAGATGAATGGATAAACAGCATACATAATAGAATACCACTTAATAATACAAAGGAATGTACCTCTGATACCTGTCACAGCATGAATTCAAAATAATAGGTAGCGTGAAAGCCAAAAAAAAAGTACATACTGTATGATTCCAATTATGTAAAATTACAAACTAATCTATAGCGACAGAAAACAGATCAGTTATTATCTGAAGACAGGAGGGAGAAGAGAAGTATCAGAAATGGCTGAAGGGAATTTTTGAAGGTGATGGAAGCTTTCATTGTCTTGAGCACGGTAACGGTTTTGGGGGTTATACACATGTCAGTATGAATCAATTTGCACAACTTAAATACATACAGTTAATTTTATGTCAATTCTACCTTAATAAAGCTGTTTTAGAAATGAAAAAAAAATTATAAGAAAGAATACTGTGGGTAGACTGAAGTTTGTGATTTCAATAATATCTAAACTTATACAGTTTTACTCAAATAATCTGTTCCTGTTGAGTCAATTTCAACTCGTGGACACCTTGTAGAATTGCTCCATTGGGTTTTCTTGGCTGTAATCTTTATGGAAGCGGATTGCCACAACCTTCTTCCACAGTGCCGCTGTGTGGGTTCAAACCACCAGCCTTTAGGTCAGTAGTTGAACCCAAACCTTTCGCACCACCCAGGGACCTAGTTAGGACTAAATAGGATAATGTACAAAACTAACACTATCTGTAGCACAAAGTTGATATTCGTTAGATGGTAGCTAACACTGCCACACATGTACTTACTTCAACTTCACTACACTCCTATGAGGTAAGAGAAACTTTTACCAGGCTTAAGAGAGGCCCAGGAAAATTCCATCTGGGGGACAGCTAGAAGCAGAGGTGGAAATGAAGTAAAACAGGTAAAAACTGATGTGCAAATGCCTATTAGCATGGTAATCTTCAATCAAGCTGAACAGTTTAACATAAATGCTTGCAAACTTATCTACACATTTGTTACCCAGTTACCCAGGTTCTACAGAAAAATAATTTCGCACCTTATTTGGCTTGTTGAGTGACGTTAAATAGACAAAGACAAAAAAGCAAAATGTCAGAAGCTGCAGGTCTGAAGGTAATGCCTTGCCACTAGCTGTTCGTAAAAAGGATGGTTCCAAAGATTTTTATCTCAGTCAGCCTCTGAATCAAAACTCCTCCCAAGCAAAACGAAATCTTTAAAGAAGCAGGCTAGATCAGATGGCACTAAAGCTACTGTTCTAACAGCGACTGGGCATCTTGTTCCAGTTTATCATCAGTTAGTTACAGTAGTGAGGAAATTCACTCACTACAAGCAGGCACTGTGGTTCTAAGCTGAAACGAAGCATGGCAACTCAAATCCAGCCGAGCTCTGCTCAACAGGTCCCGTGCTCTGGTGCATGGCTGTGTGTCATGGAGGAAGAGGTAGCATTCGGGGGCAGGGGAGATATGGACACAAAGGCATTGTCTAACTGCCATTTAGGCATCTCTGCTCATCAACAGAGAGGTGCCTTTTTTTCACAAAGGCATTTTATAGACTAGCAGCGGCCTTAATAGAGGGCTGATACATTATGGAACATTCCCATTACCTGAGTGCTACTTGAAGAAGAGTCCTGGTGGTGCCATGGTTAGCAGCCAAGCTAAGGTCGGCAGTTTGAATCCACCAGATGTTCCTTGGAAACCCTATGGGGCAGTTCTAGTCTGTCCTATAGGGTCGCTGAGTCAGAATAGACTCAATGGCAACAGGTGTTTTACTTGAAGAAGATGCTCAATGTGATTCTTTCAATACCTTTGTTTGGGAGAATATTCTGGCAAAAGCAGTGTAACTGCTTAAAGATTCAAGGGCAAAGAAATTAGCAAGACTTCCCAATGAAATGATATATAATGACAAGGTGGGGCTCAAAAGGTGTATTCAATTCCATGTGCCTATACTCTCTTCACTGATATTCTGCCATACTTACAGGGGACTGGTCACTTTGACCGAAACAAAATGAAAACCAAAGACCCGAATGTTGCCGAAATGTCAATATTCTTAAATGATCATTATCATCTATAAGTGACAAATACTTTATAGTAAAAAAATGTTATTAAAGCATCTCTTAAAAACAGAGAAATCGACCTAAGGATCAAGTTCCAATAGCACTGGAAAAAGCTTATTTTTTGTTTCAGGTACACAGGAGGACTGATTTAGATGAATCAATCCAAAAATGAGAAATGACAACAATGCCTAAGCTTGTAGTAGTTCACAGAGTGTTTCCACATATATCATTATCCTCATAAAAAATACCTTATTATTACTTACAGGTAAGTGAAAACGAGGCTCCAGGAGGTTAAGTGACTTACATAGTCTTAAGGCTTATTAAGCAGGGGGATCTTCTGACTCAAAAATCTACAATCTTTCCATTAAATAATATCACTTCTAATTGCACTAGGCTGCAAATGCTTCCTTTATGGAAAACGTCTGATGGTCCTCTGACAATTAACAATCTTAAAAGTCATCAAACATCAACTCCTGAAAAGACTAGTTGTGAGGTTCATATTTCAAGATCTTCAATAAATTATATGCTGCTAAAAATTTAATTAGAAAAATAGAAAGGGAAAAAAAAATCCCATTGCCCTTGAGTAGATTCCAACTCATGGTGACCCCATGCTATACAGAGCAGAACTGCTTCATAGGGTTTTCTTGTCTGTAACTTTAAGGAAACAAATCACCAGGCCTTTTCTTCCAGGGAACTGGTACCACTGGGTGGATTCAAATCACTAACCTTTAGGTTAGTAGTTGAGTGCAATCCATTTGCGCCACCCAGGGACCTTAGAAAAACAGAAGAAAGCTCCATGTAAACGGTAAAGATTTACCTGAATGGAAAGGAAACTGTTGCTTGGCTTCACCAGTATGTGCGTCCCAAATAATTGTCGTCTGAGATGAGTAAGAAAATAAAGATAAATTGCTATGAAGTTAAAAGGAGGTTATAACAGATGCATCAATTCGATGCCTAATTATATTAACACAATATAAAATGTCAGGACGAATTTAGTTTTTAACATTTTATCCTAAATAGTACAATGAGGCTATGAATGCCATTTCTGGGAGGAAAAACAAATACTAAGCAGTTAATTTTTCTCTGGTGATTTTTCATCAGTCAACTCACTTCAAATAACAAGTATTAGTTGTCTACAAAGTACTGGGCATCATATTCGATTTTACAGACCCAAAAGGAAATGAACTACAGCCCCTGCTTAAGAAACTCCACTGCAATCGTGTATTTAATATAATATCCTTACAGCTTTTTAGATATAAGACAAGTTCTTGATTAATGAAGTTAGTTCTCAATATTGAAAGCTCTTCAAAGATCACATTTACTTAAAAAGACAGGTTGAATTTTGACAGTATTAAAACAATGCCTTTCACAGTACACCAAAGTACGATGTATATACTAGAATGAATATATTCTCAAATCCCTTTAGCACTCTCCCATTTACTAATTTATGGACATAACGTATTGTATAGCACCAGCAGTGACTGCTAACAGGGCTTTGTTCTCCCCTTCCCAGCCTCCTCCACTTTCCTTTCCGTTTTGCTGTCATGCTTTAATTGCTCAATTGAATACAAAGCCTGAACCAGTTTCTCAACACTTTCCTTTCTGATAACACAGTGTGTTAACTCTCCCTATTGGCATGTCATTTCCTGGATTAAAATAATCCTAAATTTCCTTCTCCCTTACTCGTTTTGGGAACTGTAGTAGAGAGAATGACCTAAGGAAATGAAGGAGGAAGGAGGCCATGTTTTAAACTCATTTGTATTCACCATCCTAGTTAGGTGAGGAGAACTAAAAAGTTCCTGGCATTTCTTACGTTTTCAATTAAGCACCAGGAGTCAGGTAACAGACTGGTTCTAGGATTTTCCAAGGAATCACGCCAGAGCCACATTTACTGAAGAGCTCAACTAGAAGCTGGAGAAAGGTGGGGGGAGGTATGACACTCGTTATGGCTCAAATTCCAGCAAAAATGAGGAGTGGTCATACAGATAAGGGATGAAGGACACTGAGGTGTAATTCAGCAACGAGCTAATAGATGAATCTAAGAAAGCATTTTTTACTATCATAAATTCGTATCTGACTTTCCCAAATGTGAATGTTTTATTATTTGTGTGCTTAGCAGAGAAAACATTGCTCCCAAATACATTATGCAACACATTAACCTTGACAATTAGTTTCCTGTTCTTTTACCTTGTCTACTCCAGCACTCAGGATGAAATTTCCTTTCTTATTCCATTTTAATGCAAATATAGGGCCTTTATGCTGCCCCAAGGTGCTGGCGAGGTTACCTAAAATTGAAAAAGAAAAACAGTCAAACTATTTAAAACTTTGTAACTCAGATTAATAACGGCAAGGTAAAAAAGGAAAAGGTTTCATTTACCATCTTTAGTCCATATTCTGGCAAATCCATCATATGAACCAGTTGCTAGAAGTGTACCTTCACTCTGTCAGAGAAACACATCTCTCTCAATTACAGAATCCAGAAAGAACACTTAATTGTTATTAAAATATTTCATGTCTAAATTTTTAGTAAGCAGGCCCCTGACATTCTCTGCTTCAAAACTTCCTGTCTTGCCTATTTGTGCATGCCACCAAAGGCCCATGGAACACCCTCCCTGCTGTGAGGTTCCTATGATAATGGCAGTCTAATTAGTTAGTGTAGGAGACATAACCCACATCTCAGTAATGGCAGTAACTGTTCTGACACAAAATCAACTGCACGGCACTCATGAATGCTCAAGGTCTACTACACTGTCACAGACGCACAGGGCTGAGGGTGGGCGCAGGGTGGTGGGCTGGGGAGAACATCAACATTATAGTTTTGTAACGATCTAAACAAATAAAGAGCAAAAACTTCCAAAATATTTAACTGCGGTTAGAAGTTTTTATATGGCCCTCTCTCCAACTCTCCTACTGTTGAAAGAAATGTATAGGTTTGACCCATCAATACTGTTGTTTCCAATGATCAGAGTTTTTTTATTATTTAATGTTTCTTTCCTTTGTTAATTTCTCCTCACTGTGAAACCCTAACCAACAAACGGAGCAAAGCAGGAAAAGAGCCCGAAAGGGTGCAGCTTGACTACAGTTAATGAAGTGAGTACAACTGCGTAGACTACTTCACTACAAAGAAATCCGTATGAATTTCTCTAAGGTTATATTCTGTGCCCTGCCTTGATGACCAGCCAAAAGGAAGGACAGATCTCACTCTGTGAAAGTGCGAAGTGCGAAGTTACAGATGCATTAAACAGACTATTGCTGGGATGAGTGGAAACGGTACTGGAGACAGAATGAAATCCTGCCTTACCCAGCACCTTCTTGATGCTTTTTGTTAAGGGTACTCAAAACAAGGCTGCCTCATTTCAGACTTCTCGAGGCATTTAGCCTTACTGGTGAGTGACCAAAAATAAACCAAACGCTGGTTCTGAGGGCTATGGACTCAGTCCTGCCAGGATTTCAAAACTCCTGTAGGGCACTACCTGAGGGAAAAGAAAGCACACTGAAGCCAAGAGTAGAAGTTTACTTTCAGCATGTGCATGTGGGAGGTTTCCTTTAAACCAACAGTCCCCAAATGCTTATAGTTCATGGACAACTAAAGTAAGAAAAGACTACCTCCTAAACTCTTGATTTAGCTGTGGAAACAAACTATTACTTGAAGACAGTATTTCCCCCTTTTGGTAGAAGATTCGAATTCATGGTGAATAACACATTTTTGAAAAGCCCACAGTTTTTAACATAATAACTTGAAGTTCAGGATCACAAGATAAACATACCTATATTTGATAACTATCCTTTTCAGTGTAAACTGTTTCCTTAAATTTAATATAGTCTGATTCAAGTAACATAAGAGAGGTACAAGTCCTTTGGATCAAGAAATAAAGAAGACCTGTTTTAGACCGAACTGTGTCCCCAAAAAATACCTGTTGTAAATCCTAACCTCTACCCATGGTTATAATCCCATTTGTGAATAGGTTTTTGTTACAAAATGAGGCAGGATTAGGGTCTATCTTGAGTTTATCTCTTTTAAAATATAAAAGAGATTAACAAGCAAGCAAGAGGAGCAGAGATGGGGGAAGAGAGATGCCTAGCCATATGAAGATCACCCAGGAGCAGAAGCTAAAAGAGACAACGGCCTTCCACCAGAGCTGACAGAAAGAGGAGAAGGCTTCCCCTAGAGCTGGCACCCTGATTTTGGACTTCTAGCCTCCAGCTGTGAGAAAATACATTTGTTTGTTAAAGCCATCTACTCGTAGTATTTCTGTTATAGCAGCATAAGATAACCAAGAGAGGACCCATATTAAGAACATAATACTCAGTCCTGATCTGATAACCAAATAATATTGCAATGTGTTAAACCCCTTAAATTTCTAGAATTGTAAATAGTTTACAGGAGGGGAAGGGTAAACATGTTGCTGGAAACTTCAGAAGACAACATTAAAAATACATAACTACGAGTTCTGGATCAATGCCAGAACTGAGAGCTTCAGCTGAAGTAATCATTTTTAAAGATAGATCTCATTCCTTTGAGTAACATTTGGAAGATCCTTTGGAAAGCCTCACAAAAAATTTTTGAATAAACGTCCTAGAAAGAAAGGTTGTTCACTTGCTAAGGAAAGGACAGTATTCCCCAGAAATCCTTGGCAACAATGAAATGGTGGTAGTGGTGGTGGTGGACGGGGGGGTGGTTGTAAGAGATAGTTACAAGGGATAAGGAAGGAAAAAGGCAACGTGGAATAAAGACAAAAATACGGGAACTGTGAAAACACTCATTTTTCACAAACTAATCATGGGAATAATGGAAACAAACCAACTAAGCTGGGAATCATCAATTTGCAACTGAAAGGATAAAGCTTTATCAGTAACGAAATCAAACCGTTTTGTCAAAGTAAGTTATCCCAGAAAGACAGTCTGAGCCTGTCTACCTAAATCCATAAATAGAACCAAAAATTTTAAAATTCCTATTGCTGTAATAAACCTTGAAGTAATGAAGACTAATGGCCCCTAACGGGCCGGTGGCAATGAAGCTTTCATTAGTTCGCAGCCAAATGAGAAAAACAAGAACTTTATTTTTTGGTTATATAGATTTCTTTATCCCTAACACAAAGGACTTGGTTAAGGTCTCAGAATGTGTCTGCTGTTGTGCTAAGAAATTTCACCTATAACCTCATTGATGCAGGCACCGTTATCACACTTCTATCATACATGTGAAGAAAACGAAGTAGCTGCATAATAATTTTCCAAGGTTATGCTGCTGGATAAACAGAAGAGCTACAAGTTGAACAGTAGCCTGACTACTCTCAGGCCAGCCTTTGTTTTTAACATCACATTTGTAGATGAGGACTCATAGCACGTTATTCTGGTAAGTAATGAAATCCAAAACTATCTGAACAAACAGACAAACCCTACCACTAGTCTGAGACTCGGGAGGTCAAGTACACTAGTAACTACACCCACCATGGACAATGCAGAGATACTTACATTCCAGTCTAGAGATGTTACATCCTTGTTGCTTGGGACATCCTGCCCTCCTTCTCGTATACAATGTCTAAGTACTAATTGTGTGGAGCCACTCGTGCTATTTTCACTAAGATTCCATATTCTTGCAGTTGAGTCTCCAGACCTGTAAAGTATGCAATGTATTTTAAATCCTCATATTCTCAAGTATCACACAATCACAGCAACATATTTACACCTTACTATTTTTATTAATAAAGAAAATAAAAACCAGACTAGTGGGAGTTTTTATTGCCAGTATTTTTCCCGTTCTCCACTTTGTGGCCCTTGAGCACCCCTGAGGTAGCAAGCTTAATTAAAACACCTCAAACTACTTCATGAAGGAATGAAGATTTACAGAGGCAGGGTGATCGCCAAACAAAACAGCAACAACAAAAACCGAAAGCTTGCAAATGTAATATATTTTTAAAATGTGTAATAATTCACTAAGATTTAAAAAAAAAAAAAAAAGCCAGCGTAATTGCACTGTAGAAACACACCCCGATGCCAGGAGATCACTAACGGGGTTCCAGGCACAGATGAAAACTTCAGATTCATGGCCCCGTAACACCACTGCCTTATTGGGGGGGATTTCGACGTCTCCATCGACTTCCATCATGTCAGTATGGTTGTCTGTATCAGGAGGACCAAGTGGAAAATTATCATTAGGTGATTTTACAACATCCTGGGCGGAAAGGGGAGGCTTTTAACCAGCAACTACCTACTCATAATAGCAGTATAACACTTTTACTATGACAAGGTTAAGCTGACAAAGACTATACAGACTTTATCGCAAAAGAAATAAATCCCTATCTCTAGTTAAATATGATCATATATGAATATGAGTGTATGTTTAGGGGTGAGGTTACGGAGGGGAGAAATAAAGGGCTATAAAAGGTTAGCCCCAGATACGGCTAAAACTGGTCTGAATTGAATACAGTCCATGCCAATACTATTCTGAGTTTCTGCCAGTAGGGGTTGCTGATATCATTCATATAATATCAGAGTTGCCTTTATATTTCAAAATCAGAGCTTTATCGTATTTGTTAATAACAAGTATTGCAATTTTTTAAAACAAATACAGAGGTAAAAATTTATTTAATTGTGGAAAATGGACTCTAAACATTAAAAAAGAAAGTCACTGAAAACAAATCTAGGTTTGGAGTTTTAGAAATAAAAACCTGAACCGTGGAACGCAAGTTAGGGGAACCAGTGGCATAAACGAAACAGATGAAGTTATTCGACAAAATTGTGGCTCAGAAGATGGCACAGTCCTGGAAAGCAAACTATTGCCTCTGAAAAGAAATGTTTCAGATTTCTTAGCTCACTTGCTATGGTATGTGCTCCGTTCTCCTCCCCATTTGCTGTGTTTTCTCCATTTTTTGTTGATCCTTGTTGGTTGGTGGCAGCTGCGGCAGCTGCGGCAGCTGCGGCCTGCTGCTGTGCAAGCTTATCTCTATAAGCTTGTTGTCTCGTTTGTACTACATCAGGCATCACGGCATCTATCAGTGACAGGGACTCTATTGGTCGACCATCAAACAAGGTACCATCCTGGATTTGGAAAATTGTGACAGAAGACAAATCAAAAGTAACATTAGGGTTATCTGTATTCATACAACAGCAGAAATGAAAAAAAAAAAAATCTTCATTCCGAGCAAAAACAGATTTTAGATAATTTTCTAAACTCCTGTAAGAAGGAAAGCAGTCAGGAGGAAAGGAAGATGGAAACCGCAAGTGGCAGGTGCTGTTTGACTTTTCCTCTACAATTAGTCCATGCTGTCGTCAAATGTTATACAGATACAGGTGCAATGTAAGCCACTGATGAAAATTAAAAGGGATAATAAGATGTAGGCCCAGATAATAAAGATTTTAATGATCAGATTCCAAAATTCAATTAGTCAAAAGCAATGACCAATGTGGAATAGTCCATATAATGAAGTTTGGAGTCACATTATAGTCAATACTTCTTTAAAACTGGAAGAAAAAAAGAGTTCACAATAGCTTTGCTGTACTGAAAAGTTTCTTGTTACCTGACTACAATATTAAAGCAGGAATGGACTTCAGATATTATGCCATCCAGTCATCACATCTCACTAACGTTGAAAGGCAAGCACAATAAATGCAAAGACTTGTTCCTGCTCACGAAGCTAGTTGATGGCAGCTGGGCTCTCTTAAGCCAGTGCTATTGGATCAAAGTGTACAGTATCGCCATCACTTGGTAGCTTAATGAAATGTATATTCAACCCCACAGATCAGAATCTCTGGGAGTGGGGCTCAAAAATCTGTGTATTAACACACCTTCTGGATGACAGTTCTGCGTGCTAGCATTTGAGAAGCACCATCACAATACACAGGCTAGTGATCTTTAATTTTGTGGCATTTCTATAATTTTCCAAAGCTCCACTCATTGACACTAGGAACTTCACAATTAATACAAAGATCTTCAGGGAGCACAAAAGAGACAGACACTGAACAAATCAGAAACTGCACATCAGCGAGGAGAACGCATACGTGAAGGTTGCTAATAATACTATACCTGAACTGGGGAACACGCGCCACTGACAATCTACAGTGGAATGATGGGGTACTCTTAGTGACAAAAACACAGCACATCTTTCCGAATTTTTAATTGTCATGGAATGTTTGAGGAGTAGAACAAAGTATTTTAATTTATAAAACCAGTTGCAATCTAGTCAATTCTGATTCATTATGATCCCATGTGTGCCACAGTAGAACTGTGCTCTACACAGTGGTCAGTGGCTGATTTTTTGGAAGTAAATCACCAGGCCTTTCTTCCAGGGTGCCTCTGGGCAGACTTGAACCGCCAACCTTCTGGGTAGCAGGTCAGCAGGTTAACCGTTTGTACCACCTTGGTATATTATCCAAACCAACACAGATACATCGTGGAGTACTACGTAAAATTTTAAATGAGCATCATCTCTGGCCATTGGCAGAGCTTGTTTATCTTCTCTCCCTCTTAAATAAAGAGTACTTTGGGACGGAAAGTGCTATAAGACAATAACGATACATGTTAATTTAATACTACTGGGTTTTTTCAGTCATAAAGATGAGGAAACCCAAAAATAACAAATCATTTTTAAAATACTATAAACAATAAATACTGAACCTGTGAAAGCCAGAAGCTGTGTAAGGCAGAAACCTGTCAAAGAGGGAACACTCAGACATTCTCCACTACAGCAAGTGACAGAGAAGTGGTAACACTGCACCCTATCAAAGGCAGAAAACTTTCAACATTTGGTAAAACAAGGTAGTCCCATTGAGTTCCGACTCTCACCGGTTTCAACATACTTGGAAAAGTATTCATCTCTGAAATAACAATAAGGCTAAATAAACTACCGATACATGGACCTTAAGACAGGCAACAGTATCAAGAGTTAACTTCAATTATAAATTCCCTTCCAAAATTAGGGCATATATAATCTTTCCAAACAACTCAAGGTTTTCTAACTGCTCGTCAATTATGGCCTCAGCATTCCACAGCACAATCCTGTTGTTGTAATGATTCTTACTCTTTATTTGGAAAAGCATATTAAGAGAAATAAGCTATAGACAATGGTTCTTACTATTGGGAGCCAACATGCTCTGGGTGTGCAACCTGACTGCTTTGTTAGGAATGATGCCCTTCACTTTTGTTAAGCAGGGAAGCTTAAAAAGATACTAAGTAAACAAGCAAGGCATCTAATTTAAGAATATTTTTATGAATAAGAATTAGTATTTGAAATAAGTCTTCCTTACCTCATTAATACTAACTTCTGCTTCTACATACTGTAGACCTTTCTGGATGATAGAAATCAATGCAGCAGGTGGAACGAGGGCACCATTTATATTAGACTGACTGATATGGCTTTCTATGCCAAAGGTAAACGCAGAATGAGAAAATCCTAAAAGCAAAAAAAAAAAAAAGAGTATTAGAATTTATTCTCCTAGTCGCAACATGCTAAATGACACAAATGAAAGACCTCTATATCTATAATCTTTCAAAATCACATTCCATCCATTGGAAATCTCAGATTAGTAACTAAGGTCCAGTATGTTTTCAAACATTTCAAACAAGAGAAATAGCAAAATCTAAACAAATCAAAATCTGTTTGCCTTTATAGATTTTCTTTTTTCTCTTTGATTATTTAACGTACTCATAACTTTTTTTAAATTTTCTAATACATACTTGATTACATACAGCTTCAAATTTTACAAACTTCAGATATTTTCCTCAATAAAAAGCACCAAAACTTTAAAGTGAAAAAAAAAAAAATCACATGGTTTGGAAATCATGTGGTTCAACTGCAGAACTCAAGATTACTGTGGCCAATGTAAATTAAGAGGCATTTAATACTCCTGTAGTATATTTAGGTTTTTACATAAAAATTGTGAACCAAAAATCAAACCAAACCCACTGCCGTCGAGTTGATTCCGACTCATAGCGACCCTACAGGACAAAGTAGAACTGCCCCATAGAGTTTCCGAGGAGCGCCTGGCGGATTCGAACTGCCGACCTTTTGGTTAGCAGCTGTAGCACTTAACCACTAGGCCACCAGGGTTTCCTAAAAACTGTGAAACATCTTATAAATTCAATAGTTTGCCATTTACCTTCAAGCTACTTAAGAAACGAAAGGTAAATTAAAGCTAATATAAGGAATGAAAACTGAAATTTAAGAATGCAAATTTTTATGTTTAAATGGAATTTTATGTATGAATTAAACACTAATTTTTTTAACTAATTTTTTGCCACTTAGTAATAACCTACTTTCAATGAATATTTAGGAAATGGAGAGCTAGCAAATGAAAATGCAATTTCTGTGCTCTCCATCAGTGATTCTTTCCTTTTAATTTGAAATACTTAAAACCAGAATACTCACACAACAAAAATCTCTTCATTTAGAAATATTTCCTAATGAGACTTTGAACAATGAAAAGGGCTTTCCGTCAATTAAAATAAGAGGGAGCACTTTATGTTGGCCTTGTGTTTCATGAAAAGCAAGTCCATACAAATTCAAAGGTTAAATTCTGGTAAATTGATAGACAAGGGTGATTATTCTCTTTACCAAAGTATCTATCATAGCTTATCATTAAGCAGTAATTGCTATTAGTGGGATTAAACTATATGTGATATAGAATGTTTCATACTGAATAGGGTAATAAATACAGGCTTGATTTGGCTCTTGCTAAAACTGACAATCTATATGATAGTATTCTGTTGTCCGGCCTGTCAGTCCCAGTTTTTTAGTGGTCAGTATGTGTCTTTTTTTTTTTTTTTGCATTTGTACTTGCATTCTAAGTTCCTGTGGAACTTGTGAACATTCTGTAATAAGACACTGCGGGCTCACAAATAGCATGTGGTTAGGAAATATTTTAATTGGTTAATTGACAGGCCACAGTACCTAAGATGATCTTTCTCACAGCACCCTCCTTCCCCCTTTAAAAAAAAAAAAAAAAAATAGAATACCTAAATTATTCGGTGCCTGTAACTCACAGTACGAGAGACAAGAAATTAAGCCAGCTTTAAGACCTTGATTTTAACCTCATGATTTCACCCACAGGCAAGATCATAATTAAACACATTTATAAATAGTTTTTGGCTTAATCTGAGCTCTCAGAGATGGGTAAGAAAGATGCCAAGGAAAAAAGCAGGCAAGAGGACGCCTTTTTCCATTGTCTGTCCGGAATCCATAACCACTTGAAGATGAGAAGAGTCCACATCGTCAGGGTGGAAAGGAGAAAAGGGCTGGGAAGGGTGGCGGTGGGGGTGGGGCAGGGTGTGAGGTGGCAGTGAAATCCCTACACAGCGAGGTCAGAGATTCCTGTTTTCCACTTAAAACCTCCCCTAAATAAATCCCTCAGTAAATCGTACATGGTGGGAGTAGGGCAGTAGGGGTGATGTCAAGTAGCCAAGTGGCCTTGAGATTTAGGGTGGTTTTAGACAGGAGATATCATTTACAGAGGGCCAACCATATGTTAGCAACTGTGTTAGAAACTGTACACCCATATAAATTTATTATTTTATAAACTGAATTAACAGATGGGAAAATACAGCCATTAAGTAAGAGAGTAAGGATTTAAACTCATTCACAGACCATGACCCTAACCACTACACCCTCCTGCTCCTCTTGAACAGTTAACTGTCCAGGATAAAGCTAAAGCAGAAAGTTTACTGTTTATTGACAGACAGTACAAGAGTATATCGTCTGTCTTCTTTTTGCAACTCACGGTCTCGGAAAGTGGTATGAGTAATGTATGAAACATTAAGACATCTTAACGGCCTTATTTGTGCCAAGGTTTCAGAAGTGTTTTGATTTATGTCAGATTTGTAAGTTGTAGCAAAGTCTGTTTCTGTGCTCTCTATTCATGGGGGCATTTTAGTCAAAATCATTACATTCATACTGTTAAACGAGCTGATTGAGAGTTTAAGCTTTAAGTATTAATATGTCCAAGAGTATCGTAAGAGTTGCAGTTGGAACCATGTCAATTTTAGGCTATAATAGTGCATGTATTCCGAATTTGTTCCCTCAGACCAGGAGAGGAGCTATCACAGGTGCTTATATGCATTTCAAGCTATCTCAGATGAGCTTGGAATGCTCTCAACCAGCCATGAAACAACACTGAAGTAGTCATTAGCATTGTTTTGGCACTTCTCATTGATGTTTACCCTTGAGAAGCTCCACGCTTTAAAATGCTCTGCTTAAATAAATGCTGAATTCAACTATAATTTTGTCTTTATTTCTAGTCATAGCATTGCATGGCAGCTTAAAATAATTAAAGTTCAAAATTATACCACTTTTCTTCTTCTCCTCCATAAAATTTATTTTTCCTTAAAAATTTTCTGATCTTATTTCATTACACTTGAAAGTCATCCTAACTCCTGCCTCTCCCTCAGCTCTTGCAATTCCACCATTTGCCAAATCCGATCATCCTACCTCTCTGGGCTCTGTCATCACCTTTCATCTGCCAGAACCTGAGTTCAGTCACCATTGTTCTTTGCCTGGACTATTGTTGCCAAAAGTTCTTTTCCTCTCTTCCTCAGTTCAGTACACTTACCACATTGCAACTGGAATACTATTTCTAAAACACAGATTGGTCATCTCATTTCTTATTTTAGCACTTTGAAGGAACTCCTAAATATGCCACACAATTACTTTTGAGACCTGACCTTGCCTATTGCTCCAGCCTCATCCTCCTAATTCCACATCCCCACTCTTCTTCCCATTGCACAGCGAATTCAAGTAATGGCATGTTACAAGTAACTTCCTGAACGTGCTGTGTTAATCATGTCTTTGGGCCTTTGGGTGCACTGTTCACTCCTTTCTTCCTCTTCTCTTTTCTCCTACTTGAATGTTGGTGAAGTCCTTCCCTTCTCTGCCCCCAAGGTTAACCAGTCTTTTCTATGTTGATCCTATAATTTGTACATACATTTAAAGTGGCACTTACCACTAAGTGGTTCTCGTGACAGAGAGAGAGACTACTAGACTAGGCTGCATGAGGATGGGGTTTATGTCTAATTACCTTTTAATCCTGGAAAACTGGCACATTATCTGACCTAACAGGTGCTCAATAAACGTTGGTTCAACTAAAATATAATGCAATTCCACTACAATGCACGTTGGCACATCAGAAAATCTGACTCCAGAAAAAGTATATGATTTAAGCGTTTCTTGAAAAACGATCTAAAAACTGAACCGGTTTATGTCAGAAATTATTCCCAGTTATCTGTACATCGATATGCAGGAAATACCTTCAGAAACAGCTTCTGATTTACACACTGGAAGGCAAAAGGGATTATCTAAATCTGTGAAAATGTTGAAATTTGACATGATTGCCAAAAATAGCTTCCCTTCTTTCCAGAGGTAAGAGCAAATCTGTTATGAATAGTGTCTCCATAATCGAGTACTGTAAGCATTCATTAGGTAATTAAGATTTGGGAGACAGAAAAGATTCCAGAGAGGAATATGGCTGAAAACCACACGCTGAGTATATAGTAATTCAGTAATACAGAAGAGCAATGGCAGGGGGTGTCTGTGTAGTTACACGAGACCATGAACGACTCACATAAGAAATGAGATCACAAAACAACCATCTTCGACATGCAGTTTCTTTCAAGGTGTCCCTTCCTTGGGATGGGAAGGGTTATGTTCTCAAAAGGGAGTTAGTCAGTCCTCCAGAGCCTGACAACTATGTAAACAGAGAGTCCAGACATAAAAGTTGGGCCTTAAGAAAATGAGCCTAAGGCATAGGGCATCTGAACAAGAAAAACTGATGAAAAGAGGCAAAGCTCAGTTATCATCACAATACAGTACTCTCGTCTACAAGGAAAATCTGATTTATCCAAGGACTTATTAATCTTTAGGTCAGAAAAGTCCAGAAAATTTATCCCTGTTCCCATCACCACAGTGCCCCCAAACATATTTCCAACCTTGCTCTAAAAAGCCTTGCTCTACAAACCAGGATTTTAGAAAAGGTAAAGAGAAATGGGAAAAAATGCTATAGGGGATCTTGGCTGTTGAGGAATTAGACCTAGAACTTACAACAATAATAAAAGAAAATGTGGAAAAGGAGGAAAAATTACAATACCAAAACCCAATGCAACTGGTAGCATTTTTGTGTATTTCCTTGTTTTCTTCACATATAGGGTTTTTTCAGTACAATATAATACACTGGCTATACAATTTTATGCCTAATTTTGCTTTTTAAAAAATATGACAATGAATATTTTCTATAAATTATATTTTCTGAAGTAATTTTACCAGCATCCTTATCTCCAGCCAGTAAATGATTCATCCGCCCCACTGTGGGGCATCTGGACTTTCACAATGTTCACAACTCAAAAGCATCTCCCTCAGATATCTATGTGTACAGGTTTTGCCGTGTCTAATTTTTTTTTCTCCTTTGGATGGATTCCCCTCAAAAATCAGAGGGGACAGAAGCATACTAAAGAAGTTTTCATGATCGCTAAATGGCTTTCCAAAAAATTTGAGCAAATTTATATTGCTACCAAGGAAACTCGTTGCCATTGAGTCGATTTCAATTCACAGTAACCCTACAGGACAGAGCAGAACTGCCCCACAGGATTTCCAAGGATCACCTGGTGGATTCGAACTGCTGAACTCAACCACTATGCCACCAGGGTTTCCACAGTGCTACCAGCAACTTAAAAAGGTTTCCTTACACCCTCACTATGCTGGCTCTTCCTAAATATACAAAAAGGTTATTAAGATTGAACAAGTTCTCTTTTGGCAACTATTAAAAGACCTTTATCCTTTAATAAGTGTGTCAGTAGGAATGTGTAATGGGAATTTCATGTATCAATGAAATAGGGTCAGTCAGCTTACTGAAAAATAAAGAGAAAAACTGATTTGGAAGTATCAAAGTATCGTTAAGTGCCACCATTTATGACAACTGCTTGCTATTCGTTGTTAATTAGCTGTGTTTGAGAACTATAATGTAGATGATTATTTGTCATATGAATGTTATCATATATTTCAATTATAAAGCAGAACTCTATACCTACTTGCAATCCTATAGCTCGTCATCTACTCATTAAAATTAAAAAGAAGACTGAAGATGGACATACCAACTCCTGAACTTCCCTCACTCCGGGTCTTCCTGGTTGGAAGCACATTACTGACAGTCAGTTTAATCTGCCTCCATCCAGTTCACTGTTAAAATCTGTTTATAAATGGTATCGGGGGCGGGGGGGGGGCGGACTACGAAGGAATGGATATTCAGCTCAGTTGCCTTCATCTGGGTCAAGAGAAACTGTATTGTCATTTGACTACTGCCAATTAGACATTACAGGGGCTGATATAAAATATTAAATGAGAAACAAAACAAAAAAACAAGTGAATGGGTTATATGGTGTTACAGTTCAGAAACTGAATGTTATACATAAACATTCAGGTTAGTCTGCGCCTAGTGTGATCATGTTTTCTAAATTTAAGAATAAAGAAAAAGAACATGTGGTTTTAACACGTGATCTCACAAACAGAGTATCTGGAGTAAGCCCATTCTCAGAAAAAGTGGTGTGGTGCCAGGTGGTGCCAGGTCTAAGTCCAGGGAGATGTGATACCCCTTTGAAAGGTTTAAAACAAAACAGTGAAAGGAGAGTGTGGGGGAGATAAAGTGAACTTTTATGAACCAAACGCTTTAACCTATACTTATCACCTTCTTATGAATGAAGACCGTATGTAAGATAAACCTTACTTCTAAAAAAAGAGGATTTTTTAAAGTGGTAGTAATCAGAATCACAATCTAGAAAATAACTTCTCATCTTAATAACAAGGACATATTGTTTTTACAATTTCCAGTCAGCCTTTCAATCGTTAAGATGCACTTGTTTCGTAGCTCCCAACAATCAAGCCCGTATAAATAGAGATATTAGGGAGCTCTTTGACACGTAATGGATGAGAGTTAAATCCAGGATCAAGAATTCTCCCCCGAACCAAATGTACAGTTTAAGCTACATAAAATTATTATCTTCTTATACAAAGCAACAACACACACACAAGTGTCGAAAGTTTACAAATTATTCACAAATAATTGCCAGCAACAATTTCTCCAGGGGAAAAAAAAAACTGTGAATAAGTACAGGAGAGTCACAGGTGATGCTGAGGGGGGAAAAACAGGGAAACAAAAAGGTCCAAACTGCTTAGGGTCTTCTAAAATTAACACTGTTATCAGATTCTGTTACCACTAAAAAAAAAAAAAAACTACTTACCTGCATAAGGTTGCTACAAATGAGTTATTAGGGCAATCAAATTATTAATGCCCTTGGGCAAACGCTAATTAAAGACAGCATACTTAAAGTCAACCATTACTTACAATACTGCATGTCAAATGCACTCAATTTTCAAGTCATCTCAAAAGAGAAAAAAATAGCTAATTTTACTCCCTAGGAAATAACTGCTGAATACTGAAGTCTGGTGTTCATAAAAGTAGTTTAAGTTGAACTTTCGAGAGATAAAAATAAAACATCCTATAAGATATATACTTCTTTATTAGTTTTGGTGGCTGGAGATAGTTTATTTCAAACAGAAAGACCCATTAAAGACTTGAGGCCAAATATCACAATGTAATCCCTTTTCAATAAGCAACAAATTTTACGGGTAAGGAAACTGAAGCTCCAAAGAGTTATGTGTTTTTAAGTAGGAGGGGCTTTTAAAAGATAGTATCTTTTAGTATTGATAATAGTCAAGACAGAATGATTACCCACTGTTTAAAGTATTTAAGACAGGGCCCCTGGAGATGGACACCATAGCATAGTCAACATTAAACAGAAAACAACTGTTGAACATTCTTCCTAGAAAACATTCTATGTCTAACCCACATATCTATCGAAACAAAACAGAAGTTTCCTAAGGTGTGTTTTGGACTTTCTGACTTTAGGTAATGAGACAGGCAAGAAAGAAAATCCCGTTTTCTTTTTGGTAGTCTTTACAAACCAGCATTGACTGTCTTTGCACAGATCCTGTCTTTGCCATGATGGTTCCAGTTCCTTTTCTGCCTATCTCCTAACCCAATTTAGTGCTCCTTTTATAGGGAAAGAGGCAAGATTAAGATTTTACTTTCTTCTGAATTGCTTTATATTTTTCAAGAGAAATATTTATGACATAAAGTAACTGACATATTTCTCAACAAGTATCCTTTGGAAAATATGGCGATAAATACAATGAACTCCCAAATCAGCCAGGAAAACGAATTACTGGACTAGGTGATTCCAAGTTAGAATCAACTGCAAAAACAGCCATTTGTATGTCTAAATGGAGATCAGAAGCAAGAAAAAACTTTTGGAATAGATGGCACTGCCCAGGTCTATAGCTGTCATGAGCATTTACACTCTGGGGGACATTCTGAGCTCTATCTGAATCCTGCCCTGGGTTCACTGTTGTTGCTCTCGTTGCATGCTGTCAAGTTGATTCCAACTCATAGCGACCCCACATGACAAAGTCAAACTGCCCTTTAGGGTTTCCTAGGCTGTAATCTTTACGGGAGCATATTGCCACATCCCACAAGGCAGCTGGTCGGTTCAAACTACCAGCCTTTTGGTTGGTAGCTGAGCACTTAACCATTGTGTCACAACTATTAGTCTCTTCCATCTCACATTTCTGGAAGTAACTTCAAATGAATGTCCCATGGCACCCTTTATGACATAATCATGCGTCCTCATTCCTATTAAACCTTGCCCACAAGTTCAATGGCAACTTCACTTTAGGGGACATTTTCAAACTCCAAATCAGCATGTGTCAATTTCATGCTTTCTATTTTATCCGGAACAATTGTTAAGTATACTTTTTCTTTCAAGATACTGCGAACATGCCACACACCGGTTGTCAACTTCTCATTGTCCTACAACTAATAGAGACCAATGGCTTTCAAACTTTACCGTGCATGAGAATCACCTGGGGTATTTATAAAATGCAGATTCTTGGGCCTTACTTGAGGTTCTCTGAGTGATTTTGATGCAAGTGGTCAAACTCACAGAACTCTGGTAGAGGCAATTCCTAAATTTATGGTAAGTTGCATTCCTGGAAAAATGCCATAAATGAAAATAGCAGCTGAGTCTGATTTTCCCCTACAAAGCATAATGTATATAGGAAGTTACAATTTTTACTGAGACTGATGTTCACATTTTTAGAGATGTGACTTTTAAGACTATACTCATCACACACACACAAAAAAACCCCATTGCCGTGAAGTCGATTCTGACTCACAGCAACCCTACGGAATAGAGGAGAACTGCCCCACAGGGTTTCCAAGGAGCGGCTGGTGGATTCGAACAGCTGATCTTTTGGTTAGCAGCCAAGTTCTTAATGACTGTGACACCAGGGCTCTACTTCATCACCAGTACACTGTAAGTTATCAAGTTTTCTAAAGGATACATAAAACACACCTGAGGAACACAGTAAACAATTATAGGGGGCTTAATATAATAAATAACAGTCTACCATACAAAGTCTTTTGTTGTTGTTGTTTAATTTTTTTCCCATAATTCTTGCTTTATTTTTATTGCAACTTAAAACCTGGCATTTAGGAGGGTTTTCTCTGAGAATATAGGCAACTCTAAGGACCTCTGATAATATTTAATCACTGGATACTCTTTCAGAAATTAATCCAGAAAATTATTTTACTGCAATTCTTTCTGACGCTACTTTCCTATAGCAACATAAAACATCAACATGTGGACTTCTGTTTGGGAACAGGAAGACCTGAGTGCTCATGAGCATATCTAACTCCATCCTGCCCTGTTTATCCTCAACATAGGTGACCCAACAGGATATTGCTGAGCTATCCAACTGTTCCTGACCTCCAAAAGCAGCAATTTCATTTGGTTCAGCCTAAATAACTGCCTCTACATTACGCCAACACGCCTTTATAATGTATTTCCTATCCTTTGATGCTTCGCAGTGTTTTTCGCTTCAGTGTCCAAAAGTCTCAAATCTCTGGCTTCAGTAGTGGTCTGGTGCAAAGGCAGAAGGCACCATTTAATTTTGATCTAATAAATTATTTCCATTTTTGCCAAGAGTACCATGCAACAATTTCCTAACTTATCGTTTACCAGCAATCATTAGGTCACTAGTTTTTCACTTTATTAATCACTTTATCTTGCCCAAATCATCCTCTGAGACACCTCTTTTGGATCTGCCTTCAATACCAGTTTTCGAAAAAAAAGAAAACAAAATCCATTAATCTCAATTTCAAAATAAGTTATTCTCCCATAGTTTCTTAATTTAGTTTCTTCTCTCTCTTTCCCTCTTTGCCCTTGTTGGACCACATCCTCTCAGGTTATTCCAGGCCAGAGAGAAGCACTGATGGTACTTGAGAATAGAAAACCCAGGAGAAAGGCTCAGAACTAAGAGCACAGCTGGGAACATCTGAGCAAACAGTCTGGAGTCTGATCTAAGACCTAAGGCCATGTTTGTATTAGAAAGGGCAACTAACCCTTATAAGAATGACTGAAGTCTCAAAACCATAAATTGAGGACTCAAGAAGTCCTCCTTGTCCTTACTGTCCTATAGCTTAGACCTCTGTTCTATTCCTTCCATCCTCCCTCATATGTCACTACCAAAAGTGTCTTTTTTATATAGTAAAACCTGTGAAAGTCGGAACCTGTGTAAGGCAGAAAACTGTCAAGAGAAGGAAAACTCAAATATTTTCCAATAAAGGAGAGTGAAAGAAAAGTAACGACTGCACTGGTTAAAGGTGAGACCCGGAAGAACAAGGCAGTCCCATCATGTTCCGGCTCTCAAAGGATTCCCTGTACCACGCCTCGCCTTACTACTAAAACACTCGATAACTGTTAGGTATAATTTCCAAAATTCAATCTCTCAGCTATATTTTCAACTATCAAATGATTCTATCTCATGCTAACAATCTGCACTTAACATTGTAATCAAGAACCTTTAGCACCATCCACACCCCAACCCATATCCAACAGTTCTCCGTCTTCTACTCCTATAGTTTCCTCACTCTATTCCACATGCTCCCTTACAGCATTTCTTCTGTTTGCTGACTATACTGCTTAATGTGTCTAGAAAACTTCGATGCCCATGGATTTATTTATTACAAATGGTTTACTTATCACTCACCAAGTATTAATAAGAATTCAGGTCAAGGATATGCTTCATCAATTGGGATAATAGGAAAGCATTCTGAAAAAATACTGGTAACTTAGCTTTTGAAATGCTAACTGCAATTAGGGCCAATAAAATTTAATTGAGGATTCTGAATATGTAGTATCAAACCAATAGTATAGGAGAGTTTATATGTTCCTACTAACCATGTACAATAGTCCCAGTGCATAACAAATTATGAAAGTGGCCTTTGAACACTGAAAGCCGAATTTTTTTATTACAAATATTTGCCTAAGATGATTCTAACATATTTGAAAGAGTCAGAGAGTTAAACCATGCAGTAACACATAGCTTTAAAATAGCAGTCCAGACATTAAGGAAACATACAAAGGTCAACAGTTTGGACTGATACAAATTTCAAATGCATAAAAGGGTATTATTTTGAGAATATTAAAATAATTTGAGGCCTATTTATAAAAGTACTCACCTGACTCTTGCAAGTATCTATATACCAAGAAGTTGACCTCATCACTGCTTATACTCATCTTTATTCCCACTTAAACCATGAGGTCACAACACAGGATATAACCCTAAAAATAAAACAAAGTTAATTAAGTATTTTCTCAATAAAATATTTTTAAACAAAATGTAAACAATGTTGTAAAATCCATTTGATTTTATTAAATGATATAAAATGAAGGTTCTGTATTATCTAATGATAACCCTAACAAATAAAGTTATATTCAATAGTTAGTGAAATGATTATACAACTAAAATATGGTTGGGGTTATTTTTCTGCAAGATAACATATTGGCAAAAATTATTCAGAAATTTTAAGAGGGCTGCAGCATCATATTTTAATGATTATACCGAATGGCATTAAAAGTTGTTCTGCTTTTCTCAACTGTTAAAAAAAAAAAAAAGTAAATTTGAAAAATCAGAATATTAGTTTTTTAGGAAAGGATTTATTTTCATCCAAATTGGGCAGGATTGAGCGGCGCAGAAGGGACGGCAAGCCATCTACTCTTATTTTGTCTAAATTGGCAGAATTTGAAGTCTCTACTTTCTCAATATCGAATCTGCAATGCTCAAGTTTCCGAAAACTCAAGGTATGTATAAGGTAGAGAGATTGGAATATAGTTGTCAAAACTCAAATGACTTTCTCTTACTGGAGATACTTAGTCCTTAATCACAGAGTGGGCAAGGAACGGTACACTTAGACATGACTTAAAATGTCTAATTATATTCGTCCGTCCTCATATCAAAGAAATGATTTAAAGAAGAGGTCACCCAACTTTTTCTGTAAAGGGCCAGAAAGGTAAATATTTTATGCTTTGCCAGCCATACTATAATCTCTGTCATGACTAATCAACTCTCCTTCTGTAGTGCAAACCCCAAACGAACCCACTGCTATGGAGTCCATTCCGACTCACATCGACCCTATAGTACAGAGTAGAACTGCCCCATAGGGTTTTCAAGTAGTGGCTGGTGGATTCGAACTGCCAACCTTTTGATTAGCAGCCAAATGCTTAACCACTGTCCCACCAGGGCTCCATGAAGTAGAAGATAGAGAACTATTGAGTGTGGGTTGTAGTGCAAATACAGCTACAAAGGGTATGTAAACAAATGAGTTAGGCTGTGTTCCAATAAAATGTTATTAATGGACATTGAAATCTGAAGGATAATTGTCTTATTTAAAGGATATGCTTATGTCTATTCAGTAAAAAGGGATATCTAACATTGCAGGCTTTGGCAGACAGTCCTGCCACATCATGGATCACTTTATGATGCAGAGGTCACCACGTATTTTAAAAAAGCATTTGAGAGGATTATTATGTGTCAGAAACTGCTACTGCCCTAAGCAGTAAAAGTGGTGACTGAGCACTCACTGCAGCCCTGGTGGTGCAGTGGTTAAGAGCTATGGCTGCTAAGCAAAACTTCGGCAATTTCTAATCCACCATGCACTCCTTGGAAACCCTGTAGGGCAGTTCTACTCTGTCCTATGGGGTTGCTATGAGTCGGAATTGACTCCACAGCAATGGGTTTTCTTGGGGGAGTTAAGCACTCATGAAGCTTATAGCTCAGAAAGGAGGAAAATTTAATAAAGAGCTAATAACAATTTTCCAATAGACACACACAGGGGATGTCCTAAGCTCACGCAGTCGTCTAGGAATACATCTTAGAGGAAGTCGCGCTGGTGTTCAGACTGGAAGGACTGTGGTGGGGGTGGGGATGGCAAAGAATGTTCCGGGGAGGGGTGAGTAGGGAATGGAAACATTCCAGTGAGCAGTAAATCAGTGGGAGGGCTGAGTGAGGACAGGAGACGGGTGTTTGGTTTAAGAGTGCAAGAAGTGAGACATGAAGTAAGACGTGAAATGCAGGCAAGGACCATATTCTGAAGGGGCTTTGAAAGCAGCACTAAGAGAAAATGAATTCACAGAAAGGTTTTAAGCAGGGTAGGGCTATGATGAGGTGTACACTTTACAAAGATCATCCTGCCTATAATATGAAAAACAGACTGGAAGGAAACTCGGCTAGACTAAGGGAGTCAAGTTAGGAAGATGTTGCAGTAGTCCAGAAGAATACAGCCTGGATGGTGACAGTAGAGCTGGAGAGGAGTACCGGAATTTGGAAGATATTTACAAAGTAGAGAAGAATCAGTGGTTTCTTTTCTGGACGACTGGCTGGGTGGTATTGCCATGTACTGAGATGGAAAACCACAGAGGAAGAATAACACAGTATCTTCGAATAAGAAAAAGTTAACCCCAAACAAATGAACTCAAAGAGTACAATTAGTCTTATATCACCTGAATTCTCAATACATACTTAATAGAAGTTTTTTTTTTACTTAATAGAATGGTTACGGTAAACCCTCCTGATTTTGGCTCAGGACTGCTTGTCAAGATGTTACCGTGGTATTGCGCATTAGATGAGAAATGTTGTGTAGGGTTCTCGTTCAACCTTTATCCTAATCCCCAGTCACTATGGTGCTGCAGGACTGTGGTCAGCCCTCACAAACCCCCCAAAAAACCAAACCCACTGGTGTTGAGTTGATTCATGGTGACCCTATAGGACAAACTGCAACTGCATCACACACCAAAATATCCAAACGTAGTGCCATTGAATCAATCCCGACTCATAGTGACCCTACAGGATACAACAGAACCGCCCCACGGGGTTCCCAAGGAGCACCTAGTGGATTCAAAACTGCTGACGTTTTGGTTAGCAGCCGTAGCTCTTAACCACTATGCCACCAGGGTTTCCGTATCACACACAGTAGGTACTTAATTGACTTTTGAATGCCTGTTGAACTTAATGAAGATTGAAAAAAACAAAACAACCAATCCCATCCCTTATGAAATTATCATAAATCAAATCATAATTTGATCATTCAAGACACCCTATGCCAGAGTTCAAGCCATCCGAAAATAGCTATGTTAATTTAATGTGCTGGTTTCATGTTTCTATTTTTGGGGGAAACAATTAATGAAAATTATTTTCAGCATTTCCCAAAGTTAAAGAGACTGAGATAGGCTAGGTGGAATTCAAGGGAGGGAGACTGACAAAGAAAACAGCATAAGTATTCTCTTCCTCTAATGTATCATTCAGTTCAACACTCAGTTAATGAGCACTGGCACTGAAGAAGTCGTCAGCCCGCATTATTCAGATTCTAAATTTGCAAATTCGCCTACTTGCTGAAATTTATCTGTAACTCCAAAATCAATACTCCCAGCACCTTCACAGTCATTCATGCACACGTACAAAAAAACTAAAACCAAACACAGCAACCCTATAGGACAGAGTAGAACCGCCCCACAGAGTTTCCAAGGAGCGCCTGGTGGATTCCGACTGCAGACTTTTTGGTTAGAGTTCAGCTGCTGACCAAAGGGTCTGCAGTGCGGAAACCCTGGTGGCGCAGTGGTTGAGTGGCCTGGTGTGCGTGTTCCCAGCTGAAGTCCAACAAGGCCATGCTCTGCCTTCTTGCTTCAGCTCTCACAGTACAAACCAGTGTCCTTTTTGCTGTCTTTACTGCCACAACTTTCTCATTTTTGTGCTTTTTTGTTGTTGGCTTTGCTGCTTAAAATGGCTCCCAAGCATAGAGCTGGACTGCCGTTTAGTGCTCCCTAGGGCAAGAAGGGCATGATGGACCTCACAGAGGAAACGTGTGTTAGATAAGCTTTGTTCAGCCTGAGTTATAGTGTGTTGGCCTTGAGTTCAATGTTAATGAATCAATTAAGTTAGGTGTCTTTACACTGAAAAACATATAAAACAAGGTTATGTACTGATCGGTTGATGGACCAGAGGCTTGCAGGAACCTAACCTTGTATTTTCCTTAGAACCAATGCTTCAGTATTTGCTAACTCAGTGTTTGCGGCAGCTTTATAAACGTAACTAATGCCAATAGCAAGAATCAACTATCGCTACGATGCACAGCTTTTCACCAATGCCTGGTTCTGATAATACCATCAATGCCTCAACTTAAAGCAGTGATCCGTGGCTCTACAGCATCACCTAAGGCATTCCAGGACAGTGAAACAATGCCACATACAACAGACCACAAACACTCGAAAAATGCGTATTAAAATGATATAAATTATTGGCTGTAAAACTCTTCCAATAAACATATATTGCTGCTCTTTTTTATTTAAGCTGTAACAAAAAATACTGAACAGGCAAAGCAGGAAAGTTCTTATCTGTTCACATTATCAACCGGTTAACCTCCATAGTCTATCCCATTGATCTTAGTGCTACGTCACTTTCTGGCAATCGAAAGTCAATTTTTAAGGGAAAAGGGTGAATTTTCCAATTTTAACCGTGTTCCAAGAGTGCTGGTCTACTTCGGCTCCACCTCTTACATTCCTAGAGAGAAGGAACCTTACTAGTTTCCCCTACGTAAGACTAGGAATAGAAAGATGAAATAAAGTTGCCCCAAACCTTGGAGAATTTACATTTTTGCAGTAAAGAGGAAGCACAGAAACAAAGGTGTCTCTTAAACATGTCAGTGACCCAGAGGTTTCAGTCACAGCTGCGGTTAACTACATAGACTCTAAAACCTGCCTTTATCTACTTTCAAGGACGCTTAATTCTAGAATATGGTTTGGCATGAAATTAATCCTTTCAAATGTTAACATCAAAAAGACATGCGAAAAGAACAAGAGATTGAACAATCCTTGCTTAAAAACCTCAGTGTCGCCCACTTTTAGGACACCTTAAAAGCAAATGTGCCAAAGAGCAAATCAGAGAAAATACCACTGCTTCACTAGAAGCCTGTTCACTGTGGCTTTGCAGAACTGGTTCAGTTTGGTTTATGTGTCTTATACGACCTAGGTAGTTCCTCTATGGTGTGATGTAGTCTCCACCTGCGCTGGGTGAAGACTAGATACTCAGATACTAGACAGCCCAGATTTCCAAGGGGAAGGCAAGATGCCTGACTACTGTATCTCTTTCACTGTAGTGCCTTCCAGAAAAAACTGTCTTCATACCAAGTCACAAAACTGGATCGAGACACTCATCCAGTCTTTATGTGGTACCATCCGGGTGGTCAGGTCTGGTAGAGGGTGCTAGGGGTAAAATAAGCCCTGCCTTCAAGGAGCTCAATCACCTATTAAATAAACAGGATATTCAAGATAAACTCATTTCCTAAAATCACAAGGTGTTTTATTTGTATATTCTGCCTGATCTTACTTATTCAATCTTAACTAGTAAATTATGGAGTTCCAAAAAAAAAAACTAAGTATCTTTGTATTGACATATGTAAGAATTATCACACGAAAAATATTCTATTTGGGAGAATCTGCTTTTCTTAGAACAAGTATAAAGCCTTGAGAACGCTGATTGCCTTGCTAGAGAACTTCAAATCTAGGTTTGGTGCACTTAGTATCATCCTATCTTAACTCTCATGAAGTTTATAAACTCAAAAAATCTTTTATTCAAAACTCCAATGTTATAGGTAATCAATTACTTAAAATGTTATAAAAACAGGACTATTTAGGCAATTCAGCTATGGTTCAGTCACCTGCATACTACAGCATTTTCAGCATCACAAAACTCTTGTTACACACAGATACACACACACACGACAGTAAATGCCCTAAATCTTTCATCAGCTCCTAGTTTCCTCGTATATACAACCAGTGCTATTTCTGACTTCAGCCTCAATCAGCGCAGATACCGTATTCCTTCCTAATCCCATTCCTGAAACAAGTCAGGGCCCCAACATGGTCCTAGGTCACATTATTTTAAATCTAAATGACTGAAAATACAGTGAAAGAGTTATGGATAGAGAAAAGGAAGCAAGGAAGATTATCTTCTTAAATCTCCAGCCCTCAGCACACTGTTTAGAGGCCGAGAAAACCTTTGCCTGATGCAAAGTCAAATGTATAAGCCAATTTACTTTAGCCGACAAAATTTGGTCCACAGCTTACAGTGGTGGCGCACTGTTCCATAACAGATGTGAGTTGGATGTTTGTTTTGTTTGACACTCAAGTGATTCTGTTTTCAATATTCTAAGATTGCTAGGAGAGCATTTATACTTCGAGGTTTCTCTTTCCATTTCTTTTTGGTAGGCGTGCATTTATGACTATTCCTCATGATCAGGAATATTCCCTAGAAGTAAATTACTAGATCAAAGGGAATAGATGAATGGCTACCTTGAGTCTTAATGAATATCGCCAAATTGGGTCCCCTGCCCAAAGGCTGTGGCAATTTATAATCCCTCCAGCTGAAAAATTAGGAAAAACGTTTAACTTCATCAATAATAAAAAAAAACATTTTGCCCACAGCATAGCAAAGATTTAAAAATAACACAGGTTTCCACCGCTATCCGAAAGTAGAGCACTCCTATAAAACCATGTGGTGAAGAAGCGTTTAATTTCTATGGAAAAAATTTTCCAGGCCTAAAAAATAACCTACCAAATCATACCAAATAACACATAAAGCCCTTACGAGATCTCACAGGGTTTTCTGATACTTTAGGACACATTCTGCTAACAGATGCACAAAATAAATCGGGATCAAGCACAGATGCTCACAGACAGTTCAAAGTTATGGCGGCTGGATGCTGAGATGCTGAGTGTAGTTCCCAGGGAAGGAAGCTGGCAGCGTCACTGTCACCCACTGTCACCGCTCGGGGTGCCTGCTGCCTCTTGAACGGCTCACTGCAAAACAAACACTGAACGCTATATCCACTTTCTGCTTTTTTTTCATAAAAGTGAAAATCCTCTTTGGATTTCTTTCAGGTACTAATGTCTTTTGTAAAAGCGAAGTGGTGTACGATGAACTTTCAAAAAGTGAGGGATACCTGTAGTAGTATTATTACGACTGTAACGAAATGGAAATTTATACATAGCTACAGTATCTGCAACTGCTTGTTTACAAGTTGAAGAAGAGAAATTATATTAAAAGATGCTAAAATACTTTCATAGGCCATTGCCTCTACCAAGAAGCCCTGCTGGCGCAGTGGTTAAAGTGCTCGACTGCTGGTTAGTAGTTAGAACCCACCAGCCACTCCACATGAGAAAGACATGGCACTTGCTTCTGTAAAGATTTACAGCCTTGGAAACCCTATGGGGCAGCTCTACTCTGTCCTATAGGGTCTGCAGCAATGGGTTTGGGTTTGTATTGCCCCCACCACTACTGATTTCAGAACTTGGTCTGAAAAAGCATGCCCTCAACAAACCTGCACCCTATAGAGGCGACAGGTCTACAAACAATATGTTGTGAATTTTGTGGGTGGTCCAACCTCAGTATGCCTGGGAAAGTTAGGAAAGCTATTATAAAGGAGCTGCACAAGCTAAGTCTTCAAGATAAAGAGTAAGACCAAGCAGACAATAGAGTAGAGCAAATTCATGGAAGATCTCTGCATTCAAATCCAGAGCGCAAACATTTACTTCTCCACAAACAAGTATGTTGTGCTCATGAATTTCTGCATTTAAATACCCATTCAGTTAAACAAAACATGTCCTGAATACTAGGCTCTTTAATAGATGCTAAGAATACAAAGATAAAAAGTACAGAGTCCCTTCCCCAAGTTCACAGTCTACTGAAACAGAGAATTGCTTTGAAGATCGATGGCCTAGGTTTGACCTCCACCACTTAAAATGAGAGACTTTGCTCAAATTCTTTAACTTCTTTGGTCTTTTGTTTTTTTTGTTTTGGATTGTTATGAAGATTACACGAACTAATATGCTAAATTCATTTCTTAGAATAAAGCCTGGAATACAGTAGGCACAACAGGATTTGTTGCTGCTACTACTTGCTGTCGTTGGGTGCCTTCAAGTCGATTCCAACTCATAGCGACTAGTGCTACTGAATTCTAAGGGTTATTAAGTCACCAGCATACTGACACAGTTGATAAAACCAAGGCATCTGAGTATCACCTACACTTAATGAATAGACTAAAGAGGAATCTACAAGGGAAAGGAAAAAATAAGCACTTAGAGAACTAGAAGGAAAAACCAACAGTCATCCCAGAAACCAAAGGAAAAAAGGATATCCAAGAGTCAACATTTATCCAAATGCAATTATTTAATTACAACTTGGATAAGAAAAAAATACAGAAACTTATGAGAGCACAGACCCTAAGGTTGGGGGCAGGTGTAGGTATGCAAAGGATGTGAAATGGAGGCAGCTTACGGGCTTCTGTAACAGGCAGTGTTGGAGGAGCTCCTTTTTTTTCTAATTCAAAATTTCTGAACTGTGCTAAGTAACCTTTGCTCCTAGCTGTGTGTAAACCGCTCTCAGTAATTTGGATGTTATGAAAATAAAGGGTTATTTGCATTGCTATGTATGCTACATATGAAGCTAGGCCTTATACACGTTGTTTAATTTTCCCTTCAGTATCAACTTCCTCATTTTAACATGATAGTAATGACATATGAGAACAGTGTTTCTGTATACAGATAAATGCATTCGGAAATGTTATTCAAATACTAATGGTTTTCACCAGTGCAGAAAAACTGAAACAAAAAAACCAGTATGAATGTATAGTGCAAAATAGTGTATGGAATTACTAAAAAGAATGAAGATTTTTACAACTAGAAGGTCCTCACTCTCTCCCCCCCCCAAAAAACCTGTTGCTGTCAAGTCAATTCCAACTCATAGCAACCCTATACGAGAGAGCAGAACCGCCTCACAGGGTTTCCAAGGAGGGGCTGGTAGATTCAAACTGCCGACCTTTTGGTTAGCAGCCTGAGGTCTTAACCACTGTGCCACCAGGGCTCCAGAAGGTCCTTAGAAGTTGCCGATTCCAAGCCCCAACGTATGTGGCCAGGGCCATCGTGTACAATGCAAGCTATCCCGGCACAGATAGCCCGTGGGTCACCCACCTCTGCTGTCCACAGAGATCACTACAACACCCTGCTAGCTAACAGCTTCTAAACTCACACAGACTCATCTATCAAAATTATTTTACTTGTTGGGTAGGAGGTCTCCACCCACTGTGAAGCTACCTGCTGGGTTATTGCAGGAAACTGTCAAATGAAACCAAGACACAGTGCGACATGCCATTTCTTTAATATGGTGGATCTTTTAGCTACAAAATATCATAACGAAAACAGCAAAAGTGAAAGGGGGGAGTGAGACAGAGTGGGGAAAGAAATTAAATCAATTTACCCATTACAGAAGTCACGTTAGTACCATCAGCACAAACCTTAATCATTTTCCATTTAATCACTCTTTGAGAACTCTAAAAATATTGGTAAGTTCACAACTGCTAGGATCTGCCTTTTTGCAAATGTGCCTCTATGTTTGCGAACCTATCCTGTCCTTTTGGAAGTATCAAAGATGAAGAGATTCACCTCATGACATCAACATTTTGCAATCCTCTACCCACGAATGTTTCCCCTTCTCCCTCCATTGAACCATTCTCAAGAGCAGCACATACACAATCACTCAATTTTTTTTTTTTGCCTAATTTAAAATAATAATTAAAACCCACCAATCTTAGGTAATATCATTTTTGTGTGTTTAAAATGTGGTACACTGAAGGCATTTAAATTTTAGTTTTTAAAGTTTTCAGCAATATGCTTAATTTTCCTGAGATTGTGCTTGACAATGTATACATCTTACATAAACGCTACATTCTTTTTTTATTCTTTATGGTTAGGGGCAAGCTCTGTGCTGGGAGATTTTTTTGGTTGTTGTTTTGTTGTCAGATTATCACCAAAGATGCTGAAATTTAGGAAATTAAAATATGATTACAATTTAGAAGGGGTGAACGTTCAGATTACATTTCTTCCTTCCCTTTTTCATGCATCCAGAGCTCTGAGATGCAAACTGAAGATAGAATGATAATGAGATCTCTGGTCTAGCCCCGCCCAGTTTTGCTCTAGACTGTATGATTTTCAACCAGTGATGTGAATATTCTAGGCCTCTTTTTCCTCATCTGTGAAATGGGGAGGCTGAATGAGATGGTCACTCCTATTTGTAACTTTAATGATTCTTGTCAATGTAAGTAATAGGCAGATTCTTACAAGCCACCAGAGGATACCAGATCACGTCATGATTTTTAAGGGCATTCATTATAGGCCTACAAAAGTGCGTTAGAAGACTTGAAAACCAGTCATACCTCAGATGGGCATCCCCAGGAACTAGGGAATATAAAGAAATAGAAATAAGCCCATCTCATTAGGAAGCATTTAAGCACATATTACTGCATCCAATGCCAACTAGGACCTACTGTCCTATATACAAGGAGCCCTGGTGGTGCAGTGGTCAAAGCACTCAGCTGCAAACCGAAAGCTTGGCGGTATAAACCTACTCTGCAGGAGAAAGATGTGGCAGTCTGCTTCCATAAAGATTTCAGCTTTGGAAACCCTATATTGCAGATCCACTCTGTCCCACTGGGTCACTGCGAGTCAGAATCGACTCAACAGCAGTGGGTTTGGTCCTATATACACACTGACTTTCATATAAAAACATAGAAAAATGGTACATAAAATCAATCACTCATTAGTAACTGAGGCTTCCAGTGTCAATCATTTGTTTCACTTGTGATCTAAACCAGGGGTCAGGCAACTAAAGGCTCGGTGTCAAACCTGACCTGCCACCTGTTTTCTGTACGGCCCCCAAAGAAAGATGGTTCATACATACAAACATTTGCCATCGACCTGATGATAGGGACCACTAACTCTGAGTCCTAATTAAGTAATTTTAAGAGTCTCAGTAAAGCTCTCTAGACTGAGAGCAGTAAACCAGCATCCATAATGTGATGAGTCAACTTTGACTTAAACGTTAACGACTGTATTTCTGTGAAGACTCCTGATGAGCTACTTCACAAATGTGGACCTTTAATTTCCCAAACACACAAAAAAGTAGGTTTTTACAGAGATGATATCTAAGATATTTTTAGAATATAAAATTACATGATCCTAGCGAGAACTCAAGAATTCTGTGTTGAATGATCAAATACATGTATTTTGAACATTTTATTGTGCTTTAGGTAAAGGTTTGTTTCTCAATATAAAATTAATATGCAAATTGTCCCATGACGTTGGTTGGTTGCAATCCCTGCAAGTGTCAGCACTTCTCCCATTACCACCCTGAGTTCCCCATTTCCATCAGTCTGGTTTTCCTGTCCCTTCATGCCTTCTCATCTTTCTGGAGCCCCTACAGAGTCACTATGAGTTGGAATTGACTCTACGGCAACGGATTTGGTTTGGTCTCACATAGATGATTTTTCTAAGGGGTATGTTCATCACGGGTGTTACTGTTAATTTTATAGGCCATTATTTGGGAATGGCTTCAGTTCCAAGTTAGAAGGGTATTCTAAGGGTTGTAGTCTCGGAGGTTCCTCCAGTCTCTATCAGACCAGTAAGTCTGGTCTTTGTGCTAAATTTCAGTTTTGTTCTACAATTTTTCCCCTCTCTAACCGGGATGTGAATGACCAAATATATTATAGTCAAGTTATACAGGCAGAGTTATAAAGGACAAGAAATTAAAACACTAACACAAGACAGGCCATATTTCTGGTATATCTTTTTGAATGATGAAGCAGCAACCAGTCCCAGGGCTTAAAGCAAACCACAATCAGTTTGGGAGAGAATTAGAGAAAGTTAGGTAAAGAAGATAGAAATCAAGAAGTTAATCCCATCCCACTGGCATAAAAAGTTGAGTTTATTTGAATGAGAACCGATTATTAGAAAGGGAAGGGAACTATCTCAGTCAAAACTCATTTATTATTCTAACTTTGGAGCAAAGGTACCAGGAGGATCTTACAGACTGGAATACTGTCGAAGCTTCAGAAGTAACAGTAAATCACAGGAATGGAAGGAAAGTTTGCTTAAACTGAGATATTACAGGAAGAATAGAGAGAAAATGATACTGGGTGCAACTAATAGCGTTATTGGCACTACCTATAGTAGCATTTATGAAACAGTTTTTGGATAACAAAGAGTGAGCATTTCTTGGTTCTTCATGGAGGAAAAAAATTCAAATACCTAACTAGACAAAACAAAGACGACTAGGCCCTAAGCAAATTAAAAAAGTGCCCATTCTTAGGAATGGCAGTAGTAAAAATGTTCAGAAGATGGTCTGGTAGCAGAAATATGTGACTGATATATTATCAAGTATCCAAGTATAGTTTAAAGAAAAAGAAAAAAATTATACAAAGAGATCAACAATTTGCTCCAGCGGGCGACCAATGCTTGCTGAAATCAGGTGAAGAAGACTTAAGCCAAGTTTAACACTCAGATAATATACTGAGACACACATGTGCTCACACACACAATCCAGCTATGAGTAAATCTGGAAGACGAAGGGATAAATGACACTATCAGTTGGGGCAGGCTTTCAAGTTTTATTGAAATCTGAAGGAAATCAGCCATTAAAGTCCTAAAGATTTCTTTCACAGGGTGAGAGAAACAGTTGGCATCACTGTCCTGTAAGATTTTGTGTTTAAAAATCAAACCAAAAAAACCCACACAGGCACAAATCAAGCACCTCTCTCCTCGATAACACTGAGGTCCTGCTGTGCCCATCCTCTCTGTACCCGACACAGCCAGGTTACAGAATGTGAACTGCACAGACAGACTTTCAATAAACTGAAGGCTAATTTTATACATTCTTTCCATTTCATGTTAAATGTACTTCACTGCTAAAGCTGTTCAATGTGCTCAAAACCAAAACCCAGATGCATTATCTTTATTGTGCTCCTAACAAAGCTTGATAAACTTCTAGTTCAGTCTAAAAATTGGGTCTCAAAGCGAGGTCTATGGAGCCCTCGGATTCCCAAGACACTTTGAGGGGCTCTGCAAGGTCAAAATTATTTTTATATTAATACTAAGACATTACATACATTTTTACACTAAATCGGCGTTTACGCCGAGGTTACAAATGCAACGATGGATAAAATCACAGGCACCTTAGCAGCAATCAAGGCAGTGACACCCAACTGTACGAACCGTAACTATACTCCTCAGGGCCATACACTCGACACCCTCTCCCCTCAGAAAGTGTGTTGAGATTTGTTAAATGAAAAATCTCCTTGGTGAAGCAGCAAAAAAAAAAATAATAATAATTAATTTTATTAATACTGCACACCTTGATTACACTTTTCTAATACTCTGTGTAACAAAATTTAAGTACCCATAAAGCGTTTCTGTTGCGTACTGAAATGATAATAGTCTCATAGAGAAGCACTGTGCAGCCCACGCATCAATTTTTTCTTTGCGGGGGGGGGACAATGGTGCTAAGAATATTTGATGGGGACAGAAGAGTTTTTTCAATAAAAGGTTCTAGGAAAATCAGATTTTCACACGCAGAAAAATGAAACAGAATCCATGTCTCACACCACACATAAAAACAAATTCAAAATGGATTAAGGACCTAAATTTGCAAACTCAAACTGTAACAGTCTCAGAAAAAAAATACAGGGACAATGCTGTCAGGCCTAGCTTTTAACAATGGGTTACCTGGTATAACAACAAAAGCACAAACAGCAAAAGATAAATAAATGGAACCTCAGGAAAAAAATCAAAACTTTTCTTTATTATAAAAGACTTTACCAAAAAAAAGTGAAAAGACAAGCTACCAACTGAGAAAGTATCTTCAGAAACCATATATCCAACAAGAGCATAATAACCAAAATATATATAAAACTCTGACAACTCAACAACAAAAAGACAACCCAATCATAAAATAAACAAAGGACTTGAATAGACATTTCACCAAAGAGGACGTTCAAATGGCCACCAAACACATTAAAAGATGCTCAATGTCATTAGCCATCAGAGATACCATTTCACGCCCAATAGGATAGCTAAGATTTAAAAAACAAACAAAATAACAAATGTTGGCATGGATGTGGGGAAACTGGAACCCTTATCGTTGCTGGGGGGGAATGCAAAATGATATAAGTCATTGTGGAAAACAGTGTGGTGGTTCCTCAAAAAACTAAAAATAGAACTACCATATGACCCAGCAATTCCATTCCTAGGTATATACTCAAAGACTTAAAAGCCGCGACTTGTACACCAATGCTCCTTGCAGCACTATTCACAATAGCCAACAAGTGAAAATAACCTAAATGGCCATCAGCAAATGAATGGTAAAACAAAATGTCATACATACATACAATGGAATACTCAACCAGTAGAAGAAACTAAGTCTTGATACACGCTATAATATGAAAAGAGCCTGAAGACATGCTAAGTGAAATCAGTCACAGAAGGACAAATAGTGTATGATCTCACTTATATAAAAAGACAAGAAAATGCAGATGTATGAAGACCGAAGTTTATCAGTGGTTACAGGGGCAGAAGGGAGGCAGAAAGGAAGGAGGGTTAGCAGTGGTGGAAAAACAGCATTGATTAAAGGTAAGGGAACACAGTCAACTATTGTAATTCTTGTCAATAAGTTGCACAACAGTAAAAAGTTGAACTGGCAAAAGTTGTCTGATAAGATATATTTACAACAACAGAAGGGTAGTTGCTAAGGGTGCTTATGTACAACCAAAAACCTCACGGGATTTGGTTCCTTGGTTTGGAGGTTTAGGGTCATGGTTTTATGGTTCATCCCAGTTAACTGGCCTAATAACATGTTTAGTGCTTCTTTTCTACCTCCTAGTTCATTGTGCAGTGCCTGGGGTCTTGAAAGCTTGCAAGTGGCCATGCAAGGCACAACAACTGGTCTCTATTCACCTGGAGCAACAGAGGAAGAAGGAGAGTTAGGAATAGAAGGAGGATATGGAATATGTGACTAACTGCCTCCCTCCAGGGACAACTGTCTCCTTTGCCAGAAGAACTGGATGGTGCCCGGCTACCATTTCTGAACATTTTGATCTAGGATTCCATAGAAGAATCCTGATCAATAGGGGGAAATGACAGAAGAGAATTTCAAATTCTCATAGATTGCAGACTTTCTGGAGCCAAGGGAGCTGAATGAACCACTGAAGTTATCTCAGAACAAACTAAAAATATCCCTTGAAGTCATCTTAAAAATCAAACAACAGTTCAGTTTAACTAGCAAAAAACACCTGTTGTGAGCATTAGGCTCTTTTAAGAACCATCTATATGGAATTAAAGTGACAAAAGCAACTCAAAAGATTAGATAGGAACCGTAGGGCCAGTGAGTTTATGCGAATGGGGGAAGAACAACTCAGAAAAGGAGGGAGAGAACGGTCGCACAACTCGAACAGTGTAATCAATGTCACTGAACTGTACACCCAGAAATAACTGAACTGGTGTATGTTTTGCTGTGCATATTCTCAACCAAAAAATAAATAAATAAAAAACAAACAGAAAATCATTGTGCAAATGGTTTGAATGGCAAGACAAACTAGTCACTTTTTTCATGGAACATCATTTTTACTTCAAAGAACAAAGTACGGTTGTTCTGACTAGGAATTTGGCAGGGACTTGCTTTGAAAAAAAACTCAGTGAAACTGACACTTTAAGGAAGACTGTCAATACTTGACGGCAAGAACAAAATTTAAATTTTCAAGTGATAACTGGAATTTTGGAAAATCTATCAGTCACTATGGTCTTGACAGCTTCTGGTGTCTTAAAAGACTTTTTTGATGAGATCGAAGGTAATATTAATGATTCTAATTGTCTATATTATACAATGAACAAATGGAAGACATGTGTAGCTCACAGGATTAGCATGACCACCACAGAAGCATGCATGAGTAAAAAAAATCCAAAATGCAAAAGGGAACAATGGATTTTAATGTAACAAAACACAAAATTTGTTGCTATGATTTCAGATACCACACATTGCAACTAACCATTAAGAAGCTAATCACTTGTCAAGATTTGGCATAGTATCAAAAAAAGAATATCCAAATTTATTTGAAAAATAAATTTTATTTGAAAAATTTCCTACTATATATTTTTGTAAGGTCAGATTTTTTTCATATGCTTCAACTATACCAATATATCCCACCATGTAAACGCATATGTTAGAACCCCCCGTCTTCTATTAAGTCAGAGACTAGTAGAGATTTTCAAAAATATAAAACAATGCTACTTTTCCCAGGAAATATTTTTACCTTGGAAAATACTTATTTTCATAAAAATTGTATTTGTGTTCATGTTATGAATAGCTTTATCATTGTTAATTTTAAATGAGCTAGTATGCAATATAATTTTTTTATAATCTAATTCCTTTTAACTTCTGATGTGGTAAATAAACACCAATATCTATAACCCATATAAACAAAAGCTCTTTGGGGTCACAATAAGAGTGTAACAGGGTACTGAAACTAAAAAGTCTGAGACCTGCTAGTATAGAATTTTGTTTTCTCTTGACAATACATTAGCTTCCCCAAAACTAAAATTAACTTATTTTAAAACCCCATCATGACAGAATTTGATAGTAACTATACAATGTTAATGTTTTTGACAAAGTTAAGGCATTTTCCTGGGAAAAATAGTCTCCCTAGGACACAGTCATTTCTGTTGCTTTCATGTTGGAATACATATTCGCTATTCAATACTTATATACTTATAAACAAAAAAGGTACTTAGAAACAGCATATCAGAGGTCCAGTTTAGATAAAAGATATGAAATCTACTTAACTCTAAAACATATCAAAGGTGTGAAAATTATAAATCTTCTGAGATTGCACCTCTGTAAATGGACTTCCAGATGCATCCACTTGATTCAATAATCTTTCTGAAATGTTATTATTCATTCTACAAATAGTTAGAGTGCTATTATATGCCAAAAAAATTCTCACAGCTGGACCAATAAGCAACATCATGATAAACGGAGAAAAGACTGAAGTTGTCAGGGATTTCATTTTACTTGGATCCACAATCAACCCCCACGACAGCAGCAGCAGTCAAGAAATCAAAGAATGTATTGCATTGGGCAAATCTGCTGCAAAAAACTTCTGAAAAGCAAAGACATCTCTTTGAGGACTAAGGTGCACCTGATCCAAGCCACGGTATTTTCAATTGCCCCACATGCATGCAAAAGCTAGACAAAGAGTAAAGAAGACCAAAGAAGAATTGATGCCTTTGAATTATAGCACTGGCAAAGAATACTGAATATACCACTGATCGCCAGAAGAATGAACAAATCTGTCTTGGAAGAAGTACAGCTCCTTAGAAGTGAGGATGGTGAGACCTCATCTCAAGTATTTTGGACATGTTATCAGGAGAGGCCGGTCCCTGGAGAAGGATATCGGGATATCATGCTTGCCAAAGTAGAGGGTCAGCAAAAAAGAGGAAGACCCTCAATGAGATGGACTGACATACAGGTTCCAACAATGGGCTCCAACATAGCAAAGACTGTGAGGATGGTGCAGAACTGGGCAGTGTTTTGTTCTGTTGTACACAGGGGTCAATAGGAGTCAGAACTGACTCTGCACCTAATGACAACATTATATGCTAGACACTGTTCTATGACCTGAACACTGTAACAATACAGAACTCCATTAATAAAAAGAACGGTATCCTGAAGAGTAGGCTTCACAGCCAAATTCCAGACTGAATCATATTTCTTACCAAATTCACTATAAAAAGCTGTAGGAAAGCTGTGGAAGCTGTAGTGAAGAAGCACTGCCACCACAGCTGGTTTCCTGGAGAAGATGACAAGAGCTCCTTTCTCTTCCGCTGTGGATTGGCACTGCACTGCATGGACAAGTTTTCTGTCCAGACTATCATCCCTGCTAAGTGGTAAAATTCCAAAGGGCCACAATTCCTTTCCTATCAAACCAAAGCTGGTCCCTCTCTCTTGCGGCCTTTAATTACAGAAGACAATTATTTAAGACCACAAGCAATGGTAGTACAAGTTATCAGTACTGCCTTCTTCGCCATATTTATAGCAACAGATAATAACAGGACACTTTGGCACTATGGTATTGATTCAACCAGGTCCTCAATCTGTTAGCTATGCGAGAAATAAGAGGGGGATAGCTGAGCAACAAATGTGAAATTTGTCACTGCCAGATTTCCAGGTTATGCCTGCTACAATTTCCATACCTGTCCCTGTGCACTATGAGGACGCCGAAGAACGAACAGACGAGATTTGGAGAGTAGGGAAGGTCTAGGGAGTAGAGAGGGTCATCTGTGTTTAAAATAATGACGAACAGCTAGGCTATCTCAACATCGTTATTCCTAATCACATTAATCATTGCTATGGATATACTACAGGTATTTCAGCGTAATGATAGGACTTTTCCTTTTCTTCAAAGTTCTCATATATAACCTATTATCTTCCCAAGCAAGGAAGCCTACGCCAGGACAGAATTGCAAGTAAACACTGCTCTCCCTGAGATCTCCTATCAAGATCTCTTTCCCCTGACTGGTTTCCTTACCAATCACCCCAATACTCAGCACTAATTCGCTGATGAAACTGTCAACTTCCTCCTCCCAACTTTCCTGGATCTCATTCTCCTGCCCCCCATACTTAACACCAGCTGAGCCCCTTGTTCTCTTCCAACAACACTTGGAGTACAGATTTTCTACACTACTTCCCTGACCCTCAACCCCACAAATAAATTTCATCCTTTAAGGCCAGGTAGATGACAAGCTTGACAATCTCATACAATGAAATGTTAATGAATAATAGTGGCTTTAGGTTCTGCTTCATTTTATTTATATTATAACAAAGGCATAAATACATTCCTTCTAACTCAATGTTTCTCAAACTTGAATAATATTATGTACCTTCTAAAAGAAAAAGAGACTTACTTTGGTCCCCATCACTGGAATATCATGCAGTCGTTAATAACAACAGACTGAAATGGGTTCGAGGAGAGGCAAAGAAAAAAAGAATGTACAAATAGTATAATCGTATTTATGCGTTTAAGATAAAAGAATATGTCCAAAATCAAGTCCACTGCCGCTGGGTTGATTCTGACTCACAGTGACCCTACAGGACAAAGTAGAATTGCCCCATAGGGTTCCCAAAGAGTCGCTGGTGGATTCAAACTGCTGACCTTTTGGTTAGTAGCTGAGCTCACATATACAAAGAAAAACAAAGATATTTGTTGTTAAGATCTTGCTTTTCACCTTATCAGCTCTAAGTAACTGAAAGGTTAGTAATCCCTTAATCATGTCTAAATTCAAGCGGTCTTCATATTCTTTGACCTCCCTCTTCCCATTGCTAACATTTGAGAAATATGAAAATGAGAACAGTTTTTTAAAACTCACAACATTCGGCTCCTGACTTTGCCCTCTCTCCCATCTCTGTCACTGACTCTGATTTCAGCCCTTTGTATGTACAGCTGAGATCTTTTTAGACTTCTGCTCATCTCTGTATTATCCACTCTGAAGATGAGCAGAAATTCGAACCAGTTCTTTCCAGTGTGAACCCCTGCTGAGAATTTGTATTTCCACCCCCCAGATATACTGAATCAGAACCTACATTTCCATGAATTTCCCAGGAGATTCTTATGTGTAATAAATCTTGAGAACCACTGCTCTGCCAGTGGTTCTCAGAACTGGTCCCTAACCAGCAGCATTAGCATCTCCTGGGAACTTGTTAGAAATGCAAATTCTCAGCAGGGGATTGAACCAATGAACTGGTTAGAAGCCCTGAGATTTAGAAAACTACTCTCCTCCCATTACCTGCCATTCTGTATAAAATATGCTCAGATCCTTCCCACTCCAGTTTTCTATTTCTACCTGTTCTATCAGTTCTACTTAGAAGTCCTTTCAGAATCTTATAATCAGCACCCTCTGAGGCAATTTATGCCCCACATACCCAAATGTGCTTCTCCCTAGTATCATTACTGATATCAGCATTCTACAAGGCTTCAAACTTTAGTATCATGTTGGATTCAACTTGCTAACTCAGCTTTTATCTGCAATCCTTTGGACACTACCTTCTACCTATACCATGTCTTGTCTTACAGTCATGTCTTCCTTTCTATAATATCTATCACCTCAGGTTATTATTACAACAGCCTCAGAGTCCCCAAGGTCTTCTATTACTGCCTGACACGCGTAAAACACAACTCTGGCCATTTCCGATGTGTTTGTAGCTGCCCATTGGCTTCAAAATTCACTCTAAACCCTCTAAGCTAGGCACTTAAGTTCTACATTTTATGGTCTCAAAGCACATATACTGCCATACGGTATTTCCTGAATGTACTTTTCCCTTCAAATGAATATATCTGCATCATTCACATACTTGTATCCCACAAATTCCAACTTCCTGCTTTTTAGAAAGTTGTTCCAACTACCGTTTTTGAAATTATTCTATATTCTTCAATTGTCTTCTCTTTATGAAGCCTACTGAAATACCAGCATTGCAGATATCTGGGTGCGTTTCTCCTGTACCCCTACCCTAAAGGATATTTTTTTAACTCTTCTCAAAACTGAAATATATGTATTTAAAAGGAATCAGAACACTGAAGCTTTCTTTCAAATGTGACTGCTTACATGTGACTTTAACTGTCCTGAGCCCCAGTTTCTTCACCTATAAAACAGAAAGAAAATCTAAATTGTATACCACAAAGTAGGAAGAAATGCATGGAAAAGGTATTCATAATCTATTAAGTGTTACCACTATTATGTCACCTTTTATTACGCATATATTTGTTTTTCAACAAATACTTTAAGTACCTGAAACAAGTAAGTACTTATTTATAAGTACTTGAAATAAAAGGCATCCAAAGCAGGAAGGAAGAAGGAAAACTATCTGTATTCTCAGGTGACATGATCCTATATATAGAACATCCCAAAGAATCCACAATAAATCCACTAGAGCTAATAAACAAATTCATCTAAAGTTGTGGGGTACAAGATCAACACAGAAAAATTGCCAGCAATAAACAATCTGACCAAAAAATCAAGAACAATCCCATTTACAACAGCATCTAAAAGAACATGCAGAGGTAAATTTAACCAGAGAGGTGAGAGACTTGTACACTAACTACTATAAAACATTGCTGAAAGAAATTTTAAATAAATGGAAAGATATGCAGGGTTCCTGGATTGGAAGGCTTAATACGGTTAAGATGTCAATACTACCCAAAGTGATCCATAGATTCCACACACCACCACTTGCCCTCAAGGTAAATACAAATCAAAACCAAAATGAGATGTGTACCCCTGGTGGCGTAGTGGTTAAGTGCCACAGCTGCTAACCAACAGGTCAGCAGTTCAAATCCACCGGGCGCTCCTTGGAAACCCTACGGGGAGCTCTACTGTCCTATAGGGTCACTATGAGGCACAGCTGACTCCACGGCAATGGGCTGGGTTTGGTTTTATACCCACCAAGACAGTTATTAACAGAAAAACAAAAAATAACAACTGTTGGTGAGGATGCAGAGAAACTGGAACCATGGTTCACTGCTGGTGGGAATGTAAAATGGTACAGCCACTGTGGGAAAGTTTGACAGTTTCTCCAAAAGTTGAACATGGAATTACCACATGACCCAGTAATTTCACGGCTAGGTATATACTCATAAGACTTGAAAGCAGAACTCAAACACTAGTAGAATAACATTCACTGCAGCATTACTCACAATAACCAAAAGGTGGAAACAATCCAACTGTCCAACAACAGATGAATGGATAAACAAAATGTGGTATACATACAAAGAATATACACGTACATATCACGGATATATGCATTCCTTGTATGTACGACACCTATTATTCAGCCATAAAGAGAAATGAAATTCTGATGGATGAGCCTTGAAAACATTATGCTAAGTGAAATAAGCCAGTCACAAAATAATAAATACTGTTTGATCCCATAATATATTAAAATATCTAGAATAAGGAAGTGCACAGAGACAAGTTTATTAGTGGATATGGGGGGTGGGAGGAAATGGGGAGTTGTTCCTGAAATGATACTAAGTTTCTGTTTGAGAGATAAAAAACTTTGGGAAGTGGATAGCAGAAATGGTTGCACAACTTGGTGACTGTAATTAATGTCACTGAACTGTACACTTAAAATGGCTAAAACGGAAAAATTTTATGTCATATATATTTTACCACCAAAAAAAGTCTGTACTTTATGTGCCCAACACACAGCAGCTATTCAAATACACTACCTAAAATAAATAAATAAATAAATAATTTTCCCCCCTAAGGCGCACAAATTAGGAATACAATTCAAGCACTATTTCTATACAATCCTGTCTTAACGAAAACAAAATATCATCTACAAGCCTCTCCCTACACATATCTTCCCATCATTAAAACAGGAAACTGTAGCTACATGATACTTCCAGATCTCAGATTTACTTCACTTGAAGCACAATTAATTAACTGGCAAGGAAGTAGAGACCCTTGAAAATGGCTGATGAATAATTAAATGAAACAGAGAACTCCAAAAACTTTACAATGTGTACATTTAAAAGTGACATGAAGTATGTGTGATTGTGGTAGTGGTATGGTGTCCATTCAAAAAAAAAAAAAATGTATCCAGCATTCCTAGTTGTTGACCATTAGTGCTTCAGTTTACTCCAAAATTCTGAAGTTTGATAGCCTGGTTATTTCAATGATAAAACAAGTTTTTTTAAAAATGCATATACAAAAGAAACGTTATTTTCCATTAACCTGAAACGTTTTGTTTTCTTCCTTTTTCTCATTTAAAAAAGCAAAAGGACAACATTTTTAAAAATTCAAAAAGCAAAAATTGGACATGTGGAAATGATACTTTAGTCCTACAGAAACCTGTAAATCAAGAACTCACTATGTGTGGTGAAATGAGTGCCTTTATGTGGACTTTTGACTTGGTTCATTGGAAAAAGCATTTAGGAGATTTCTCCATTTAAGCCCTGAGGAATTACCTTTGCCCTAATTTTCTACCCCAGAGGGCTTGCTACTTCTGTCCAGGTTAATTGACATTCCCTGGGTAAACTGTAAACATCTTGATGGTTTGAGACTTTTTGTCAGCCTTTTTTTCTGGGCTACAGACTGCCCTGTGATTGGTCTATTTTATGCACCTTGCAGGGATTGGTCAATATACTCATGCAAATGAAGTGACTAAAGCCTACCAATAGGGAATTTGTCAGTTCACAGCCCTAGTGGGAGAACCATGTCTTGAAATTGACCAGGAGTTTGCTTATATATGCAGCCAACCCCACAAAGTTTTGGCAGACATAAGAAAGAAGAAAAAAGGAGGAGAGGCAAGAAGACAGAAGAAGCCAAGAGAGGAGGAGGACAACCTTCTAAAAGAGCTGTAACATGGGTCAAGGACTGTAACACTGTAGATAGTGAATGGCCCTGAAGGGGCCCTGCAGCAGAGCTGGCAGCAAAAGGCCCAGAAGGGGCCCTGTGGCAGAACCAGTGCTGACAGCAGAAACCTCGTGGTAGGAATGCAGCTGAGGGAGCTGATCAAAACTGCATAGTTCACTGGCTATGAACTGGGCCAGTGAGCAGTGGAGAGCTGATGGCAGGGAGGCCGAGGGTAGAGACCTGTCCTGAGGAGAGGGCCCAAAGGGAGCCTGTTCTGATGGGGGCTGAGTGGCAGACTGAGTGATGCAGAGGGGGTCTGCATGGCAGAGAGAAGAGCCTTGCACTGATGAGAGGAGCTGAGAGAGCTGCCCTGCACTGAAGAAGGGGGGGATGTGCTCTCCACTTCAAAGGAACCTTCCAGGCTTTGCCTACACGTTTCCTGATCCTGATCCCGAGTTGCTGCCTGTTGAGCGTGATCCCAAGTCACTTCTTTGATAAACCACTCAGCTCTAAGTACGGTCTGTGAGTTCTGTGTGACCACTGCAACAGGTAATCGAATCCAGAAGAGAAGGAGAGAGAGCCGTAGATGGTGTCAGAATTGGTAAAAAGGCTGGAGAGTGGAGTTACATCTGACCTCCACCTCATGGGGAAAGGAGAGTCAAGATCATCAGCCCAAAGCTGATTCCCACGAGTAGCAGTAGGGTCAGGGCCTGTCTAAACTCAGGCTCTGACGCTATACTACCCTAACATTACACTGTGAGAACTTAAAAAAAAAAAAAAAAAAAAAGCTCTCACATCTGGTATCATATCTTATGTACATTCCTGTACTTACTTGTAATTCATCTTTAAATCTAAGATTCTATAAACTCTCCCTGATATAAAATTTAATCTATTGTTGCTACAGTGCCTGATAAGGCTCTACAGTGGTTACTGATGAGAAACCTTCTCAGTAAGAGTTTAACTCTCAAAAATATTGGTCAAATGACAAGACGACTAACAGCAAAATAAAAGTGTCACGAGTAACTGGGCACAACGGATTAAATTAGATACAGATAAAGAAAAATTAGAGACAGGAATGGGCAACAGCAGTCGATGAGAGTACTAAATCATTTCATGAGTTCACACACACACACGAAAAGCTCACTCCATAAAGACAAACATCAGGCAGCATGATGTAACAGAAAGAGTCCTGGGCTGAGTCAGGAGACCTCTGTGCTAGTCCGAGGCTTCAGTTTCCTCATCTGCAAAATAAGGGTGTTGCATTAAATCATCTAAAAGGACTCCTCCAGCTTTGACACTGAGTAACTCTACAGATGAACTGAGGAAGAAGCAATACAACGTAGAATTTTTGTCAACAGTAAAGTTCCGCTGCTAACATTGGGAGCTGCAGGTGGGAACAGAAATGAAAACAATTTTTAGGTTAAAAAACGGGTCAAATCTTTGATCGTAAGAAGTAATTTCTTTGTAAGCATAGCTGCTAGGAAGATTTTTATGATACACCAGCCTCAGCAGCATAACAGTATAAGCTGGATTAGTTAGTGAGTGACAAAATTCTGACTTAAGAAGACCTATTTCCCTTTGGCCAGCCAGGCTGCCCAAGTCAATCTAGAAGGTAGTACAAGGGCACCTCTGGGCTAATCATTAGCTCAAATGATGACGTGCCTCATAACTTCTCCTAAATAAAGAACTAAACAGTCAAAGAGGAAAATGACAAGAAAAATCAGATGAAATCAAACAACTACTTAATTTTAACACACAATAAAACAATAATTATGCTTGTGATATCCTTCTTTGTTAATGAGTATTTTCCCTATGCATAATAATTTTTTTCTGGCTAGCTCTCAAAATACAAGTCTGGCTTCTCCTTCTGACAACACAAATTAAAATGATCTTTTTGTTGTCGTTTTCGTGTTTTTCCTTCTGGGTGAAACAGAGAAACACGAAAAAAGAAGACTGTCCTTGTGCTTAAGTTTTCTATACTAAAGGTAATCAAGCCTGTATCAGTAACGATGACAGAAAGGCTCTGTCATCTCCAAAAACTGGTTGTTTTCTAACTAGAATTTCCTATACATAATTAACACCCTAGTTCCCAGAATATTCTCTAGGGTCTAACACACTGAGCTGCTAGTGTTGAGCTCACAGATTACATGATGTTCTACTTTATTTATTGCTTATTTTGTTGCTAAGCGTCTTACCTGGCAGGCTTAAAACTCCAGGGATATGAGAACCAGTAAGCATACCACTATGATTTGTCAGGAGGGATCAGTCCCTGGAGAAGGACATCATGCTTGGCAAAGTACAGGGTCAACGGAAAAGAGGAAGACCCTCAATGAGGTGGACTGACACAGTGGCTGCAACAACGAGCTAGAGCATTACAACAATTGTAAGGATGGTGCAGGACCGGACAGTGTTTCATTCTGTTGTGCACAGGGTCGCTATGAATGGGAACCGACTCGATGGCACCTAACAACAATCAAGAATCTTATTTAAAAATCTACTTGAAAAAAAAAAAACCCTACTCAGAATATCTGTTAAAGGATACAAAGATACACTGAAACATTTAATGGGAGGTGAGCCAAAAGTTGTTTTTTAAAATTGTTTTAATACAAATTACCCAAAGTGATTATAAAATAACTTGGTACTCCCACAACTTTATTCCTTATTCATCTCAACATTTTACCTTGGCAATAAAAACCTAAACCCAGTGCAGTCAAGTTCATTCCGAGTCGTAGTGACCCTACAGGACAGAGCAGAACTGCCACACAGGGGTTCCAAGGCTGTAGTATTTACAGAAGCAGACTGCCACATCTTTCTCCGACAGAGTGGCTGGTGGGTTTGAACCGTTGACAGATGAGCACTTTAACCACGAGAACTCCTTACCCTAGCAATACATAAATAGTATCTAATAAATTATTCAGAATTGATCATAAAATTTCTTTCTGGTTGGTAGGAACAAGCACAAAAATAAAGTAGTCTTGAAGGGGAAGATACTTGTTCTCAACTCGTCTTAAAATGGTTGTGATATCCATGTACCCCTGAGATAGAAATTTGTGAAACAAAACTTTCCTTTACACTGCCTCTATTTTCCATTGTAATTTTGGTATTTTGATTTATAATTGTAATGACCTAATTAAAATAACCTTATGAGCTGGTTCTGACTCACAGCAACCCTATGTACAACATAATAAAACACTGTCCAGGCCTGTGCCATGCTTACAATCGTTGCTATGTTTGAGCCCACTGTTGCAGCCACTATGCCAATTCATCTTGTCAAGGGTCTTCCTCTTTTTCACTGATCCTCTACCTTATCAAGCAGGATGTTCTTCTCCAGGGATTGGTCCCTCCTGATAACATGTCCAAAGTATGTGAGACCAAGTCTCGCCGTCCTCCCTTTCAAGGAGCATTCTGGCTATACTTCTTCCAACAGACTTGTTTGTTCTGGCAGTCCATGGTATATTCATTCAATATTCTTTGCCAGCACCATAATTCGAAGGCATCAGTTCTTCTTCTGTCTTCCTTATTCACTGTCCAGTTTTCCCAAGCATATGAGGCGACTGAAAATATCATGGCTTGGGTTAGGTGCACCTCAGTCCTCAAAGTGACATCTTTGCTTTTTAATACTTTAAAAAGGTCTTTTGCAGCAGATTTATCCAACACAATACGTCGTTTCATTTCTTGACTGCTGCTTCCATGACCGTTGACTACAGACTCAAGTAAAATGAAATCTTCGACAACTTCAGTATTTTCTCCATTTATCACGACGCTGCTTATTGGTCTAGTTGTGAGCATTTTTGTTTTCTTTATGTTGAGGTGTAATCCATACTGAAGGCTGTATAGCCTTTGACCTTTATCAGTATGTGCTTCAAGTCCTCTTTGCTTTACAGCAAACGAGGTTGTGTCACCTGCATATTGCAGGCTGTTAACGAAAATAAGTCTTCCTCATTAACACATTATTATAACCTTATACTTAGTGGTGAATGACAGAAATCAAGATGGAAATGCACATACCACACTTTAGGGATCTATTCTGACCAAGAACTATTGTGAGCAATTACTTCACCTCCTATTACTTTTTCAGATACACTGCCTAAATAATCTTAAACATTAAAATATCTAATTAAAATACTACTGCTAATGATAACATACGATAAGCAATAATGCCTTTGACCATTACTTTACAGATGTAAACCAGCTCCTGCAAAATTCAAGAGGTCTGACTGCGCTTCTGTCTTTCATAAAATACTCTCCTCTAGGAAAGCCTTGGAAACCCTGGTGACACTACCAAAAGGTCAGCAGCTGGAATCCAACAGGTGCTCCTTGGAAACCCTGTGCGGCAGTTCTACTCTGTCCTATAGGGTCACTGTGAGTCCAAACGGACTAGAAAGCAATGGGTTTGGTTGGCTGGTTTGTTTTTTTGAGGAAGGCCTTAGTGCAAAGATCGGCAGTTAAAGGAGAATGTGATGTCTAAATAACTAGTTGGTATGTAGCCATGAAACCAATTAGATTCTTCCCCACTAAATTTCTACCTGTAGGACAAAAAAACCACATTTGTAATTCCTTCTACCACTTACATAAGTCAGCAAACAGCACAATTTTCTCAAAGACCAAAATACCTCGTCTAGATATCAATAATACGAATCCTTGGAACAACTGAAAGGGCTACAGCTGGGTACAGCACAGCGGCACATTACTTTGGCTGGGTCATAATATCCAGAAATAACTTTTTTTTTTGCAATAAATGTACAGATAAAAATATAAAAGTCCAAAAAGAAGTCTAAATTCTATTATTTTGGTCACATGAAAATACCATGCCCCTTATAAGACCAAGCAATTTCATGTGATTTTTAATATTCTTAAATAAATCTATATCATAACTGCTTGGTTTTATCGGAAGTACTTCAAGATTAGGGAAGAAAAGATTGTCAACAGAGAAAAACTGAGTATGATCAAATTAATGGTTAAAAATCTCACTATTTTAACCTGTTTTTCTCCCATCTCTAGGTCACACAATTTATTCTGATATACACATTTTTAAAATCCAGCCTATTGGAATAGATTTCTTAAGAACTCAGATTGGAATTTATAAAGGAAACAACATTAAATATTATATATTTTTATACCACTATACTTGTCTCTCGACACTTTACAGAAGAACTACAAAATCCTAGAACAACGATCATTTGCTTTTCTAACCCGACAACTCACTAATGCACTGTAACCATATTCCTAAAGTACTGATTATTTTTCAAAACAAATTCTAATGACTCAAACATGGCTAACAATTTTAGCATAAAAATCAGGTGGCATCTCTGTACTGAAAAATGAATACAATCCACTAAAAAATGTGTACAAAATCACGGTTCATAAATCACAACTGGTCAATTAGAGCGGGAAGAGAATCTATTCATCTCCTCTCACAGCATTTCCAAGAACTTGTTCAAACTAAGCAACCCCAACGATTCTACCCCCATTAATCACAGTCAACTCTGAGCGAACTCTAATTACGTATCCATCCCCTCAGAATTCACGTATTATAAATTACCTTAGTCTTTGCTATATCACTTCGAAGTAATCAAATTATTATATGGGTATGCTTTGTCTTCCTACTTATACTATTTATTTATATTTCTATATCTCTGCATTCTGAACAGCTCAAAACTCATTACACAGGCAGTAAAATGTCACTAATAAAATTTTTAAAATATTTTCAAATTTTAAAAAAGTTACATAAATTCTGATGAAAGAATAACATATTAAAAACAGGAACCTAGCTTTCAGAAATCCTATCTACTCGTCTTTATTTTTTACAACATTTTATTATGAAAATTTTCAAACACAGAAAAATTGAAAGACTTGTACAGTGAATACACTCATAGCCACCAACTAGACTTTATAAAAACTTCTTCTTTTCCACACCTACCCATTAACTGGGCCTGGGTACCCATGAACTGATTTTAATTTTTGATGTATTTCAAAAAGAAGTTGCAGACATTAGCACACTTCTCCCATAAACCCTTCAGCACGCTTATCATTAACTACGTTGTTGTGTGCCACAGAGTTGATTCCAACTCACGTCTACCTACAGGACAGAGTACAACTGCCCCATAGGGTTTTCTAGGCTGCTTCACCTGAAGCACATCACCACCAGGTCCTTTCTCTTAAGGCATCGGCTGGGCTAGTTGGCTGGAACTGCAAACTTTCAGCTAGCAGCTAAGCACTTAACCACTGCACTACCAAGGCTCCTTATCATTAAGAATTAAAAAAAACAAACAAACAACAACAACAACAAAAAAACCCAAACCTGTTGCCCTGGAGTCAATTCCGCCTCATAGCTACCCTAAAGGACAGAGTAGAACTGTCCCATAGCCTCCCAGGAGCAGCTGGTGGATTCGAACTGCCGACCTTGTGGTTAACAGCCCAGCTCTTAACCACTTCACCACCAGGGCTCAGTATCAATACAGTTCTTTTAAGAAAAAATTTATCCTTAACGTAATGGACAAATCTTGGGTATACCATTCAGCGAGTTTTGACAAATGCGTATTCCCAAGTAACCGAAATCCCTAAGAGGATACAGGGCATTACCACGCCCTAGAAAGTTACTACATGCCCCTTCCCAGCTAAATCCCTGGCCACAATGCCCACCTACACACTCCCACCCCCGGCTAATCATTTTTAGTCAACACAAATTAGTTTTGCCCTTTTTCCCCCCCACCATAGATTATTTGCCTGTTTTAGGACACCATATATACATGGGATCATACATTACATACTCTTTTGGACCTATTTACTCAGCATGTTTTAGAGATGGAGCCCAGTCCCTGCATGTATCAGTAATTTGTTTCTATTTAGTGCTGAGTAATGGTCCCTTATGTAATGCAGCACAGTTTGTCCACTCTCCTGCTGACAGACACCTTCAGTGTTTCCAGTTATTGGCTATTTTTAATAAATCTGCTATAAACATTATGGTACAAGTTTTTTTGGGTCTCCCATGTTTTGATTTCTCTTAGGTAGTTTAGAAGGTAAGTGCATGTTCAATTTTATTTAAAAAAACCGCCAAGCTTTTCTCTAAAGTAGTTGCAGTATTTTATACTATACCAGCAATGGATAGAAGGAAGGTTCGCCTGCTCCTCACACCTGTTGACATTTGGCACTGACGGTCTTCTAAATTCTGGCTGTTCTGGTAGGTAGACAGTAGTATATACTTGTGGTTTTAATTTGCATCCACGGTGATCAATATTGCTCAATGCCTCTTTGTCTTATTGGTCACTCATAAGTATGTTAAAAATGTTTAGCACAGTTTTTAAATTAGGTGGTCTTTTTAATTTTTGAATTTAGTACTTTCCTCATATACCCTGGATGCAAGTCCTTTTGTTAGATATATGTTTTAAAAATGTTTTGTGCCAGGCTGGGATCTGCCTACTCATTTACTTAATGAATGAATAAGAAACAGTTTAATTTTGATAAAATTAATCATTTTTTCTTTATGATTACTGCTTTCTTGTCTTAAGAAACCTTTGCCTATTATGCTCATGCTGTAAAGAGACTATGCGTTTTCTTCTAGAGGCTTTATACTTTTAACTTCTTTGAGTTTACAACTATCACTAATCTTGAATTAATTTTTCTTGAGTTTTGTTTCTGTTCTGTGAATAGCTAGTTGTTAGAGCACCATTTTTGATTTACTCTGGCACCTCTATCAAAAATGAAAAGTTACACGTGGAGGTGTGTTTCTGGCCTCCCAATTCTGATCCATTGATCTATTTATCCACCATTATGCTAACCACACTGTCTTGATTTCTACAGCTCTACAGCAGGGTTTCTCAGCAGTGGCACTATTGAGAAGAGCTGGGTATGTTGTGGCAGAAGCTGTTCTGAGCACTGCAGAACGTTCAGCAGCATCCCTGGCCTCTGCTGACCAGATGCCAGGAGCAACCTCCCTCCCCCAGTTTGTAACAACCAAAAAACCTATCCAGCTATATTAGCAAACAACCCTGGGAGCAAAACCACTCTCAGCTGAGAATCACTGCTTTATAGCAAATCCTGAAATCAAGTAGTATAAGGGATCCAGCTTTGTTCATCCTTTCTCAATATTGCTTTGGATATTCTAGGGTCTGTGCACTTCTATATAAATTACAAAACAAGTTGTTCATTTCTACAAAAAGAGTGCTGGAATTATGATGAGGACCATGCTGAATCTACAACTGTATTTGGGAGAATTGATGCCTTATCAAATAGGAAGACTTCTAACAGTATCTCTACTTACATATCTGCTTTAATTTCTCTCAAAAATCTGGTAACTGTCAGTGTTTTCTGTTAAATATACTCCCATTTTGTGTTTTTTTTTAAACTCTATTATAAATGAATTTCTAAAATTTTGTTGTCCAATTATTTCTTTATAAAGATATTTGTATACTGCCACTGTGTAAGGTTCATGTACTGATTCTACTGGTTGTAGAGTCCTTGTGATCTTCCCCGTAATCATGTCATCTGCAAATAAAGGCAGTTTATCTTCTTCCTTTCTTATATTTATGCCTATTATTTTTCTTTTCTGTCTTAATGCAATAGGTAGAACCTCCAGTGCAGTGCTGACTAGAAGTGAGGAGAGCAGAAATCCTTGCCTTGTTACTAATTTTAGTGGAAAGGCATTCAGCGTTTCACCATTAAGTACAACTGCCCGATAGGGTTTCCTAGGCTGTAGTCTTCATGGGAGCAGATCCCCAGGTCTCTTCTGCGAAGCTGCTGGCAGGTATGAAACTCCAACCTCTGAGTTAGTAGCTGAGCACTTAACCACTGCACCACCAGCTCCCTGATGTTAGCTATAGGTCTTACATAAATACCTTTTATCAGATTGAGAAAGTTCTACTCTTTATTTGCTAAGTGTTTTTATCATGATAGGGTACTGGATTTTGCCAAGTGCTTTTTCTACAGCTGTTGAGATAATTTTATGGCTTTTCTTTTTCAGTCTGTTAATATGGCATTGTTTGGTGGAGTCTTCTGTAATGTCAACTACAACAAAGTGATCGAATGTTGTTCAAATCTTTGCCTTACTGATTTTTTTTTGCCCAGTACTGTCAAATACTGACAAAAGGGTGTTAAAATCTCCAAATATGATAGTAGATTCATCTATTTCACCTCTTAATTCTGTTCACTTTTTATTCAAGTGTTTCGAAGCTCTAATATCAGATGAATACACATTAGGACTGTTCTTCCTGAAGAATGTGTCTTTATCTGATAATATTCTGTCTAAAATTCAACTAACCATTAATAGTATCAACATTCCAGCCTTCTTGTGCCTATTGTTTATATTGTGTTTTTTTTTTTTACTTTCAACCTATGTGTGTCTTTAAAGTACACCTCTTGTAGATGGCAAATGCTTGGATCTTCCGTTCTGACAATACCTGCCTTTTAATTTATTTCATTACATTTAATGTAATTGTTGGTATGGTTGGATTTAATTTAACCATTTGTTACTGGTTTTCTGTTTCTTTCACCTGCCGCCACCCGCCCCATCCATCCCCATTCTACCTTTCCTCATGGATTGTCTTCTGTCTTGAGTATGGAACGCATTTTTCTGCTTGGTCATACATTTAGTAATTTTGGATTGTATCCTAAATGTTGTGAACGATATGTTATACAGATACAAATCCTATTTTGTTATCGTGAAAAAAATGTTAATTGTTTTAGCAGGCAGTTAATTTGGCTGAAAAACTCCCAACTCTTTCTCCTCCGCAGTGACAGCAACTGAAAACATACGTTCACTTACTTCAGTTTTAGCTGGGCTGCTTGAAGTCTTCCCCTTACATGTGTAATTCAGTGGTCAGCCACATACATACGTGGCACAGTTTATATGCAGAACTTGGTACTCCACCTCTGTGGTTCTTTCATTTCCAAGATTCCCTTTCCTTTCGTCCAACCACGGCTCGTTATTCTGCAGTCACTGAAGCGGTTCTGAACTCTGTTCTTTGATTCCTTAGATAAGACCGCAAATGTCAACAGGTATCTACCCTCAGGCAAAAAGCCATAAAAAATGGGAACCGCGTCCAATGCCATTCTCTTCTTTCAAGAATCCACTCCAGTCCAGTGTCTACTTGCTTCTGTTTGCTGTACAGCAACTTCATAATATGTTTTCTTTTACGTTGTTCAGAGTTTGCAGTTATTACTTGTGAAAAGATTTGTCTGATAGCATCCCCTCCTCCATTTTACAAATTCTGGAGCCCTGGTGGCACAGGGGTTATGAGCTCAGCTCAGCTGTTAACCATACTAAGGTTGGCAGTTTAAATCTACCAGCCACTCCTTGGAAACCCCATGGGGCAGTTCTCCTCTGTCCTATAAGGTCACTATGAGCCAGGATCAACTCTACGGCAATGGGTTTGGGTTCCCCCCCTCCGCCGGAATATTCCTTTAAGGAGCGCTGGTGATGCAGTGGTGAAGCGCTTAGCTGCTAAACAAAAGGTCGACAGTTCAAACCCACCAGCCCCACCAGCCGCTCCACAGGAGAAAGATGTGGCAGTCTGCTTCCATAAAGATTTACAGCCTTGGAAATCCCGTGGGGCAGTTCTACTCTGTCCTGTAGGGTCACTATGATTCAGAATCAACTCGATGGCAACGGGTTTTTGGGGTTTTTTTAATATTCTTCTTGGTAAACACTGTAATTCACATTTTCCTTTATTTTTCCCTTAAAAGCTTGATTGAACCAGTTCATCTCAAAAGAGGCCTCAGAGAGCTGAAGAGTATGAGCAATAACCACAAGAGGAGGGAGTTGAAGAAGGGATTCCACAATCCTGTACACAAGCCAACCGAAATCCCAAGTTTATTCCAAGGTTTGCACTCACGGAACACAGGTGAGGGAGAATAATGCCGGCTTTGAGAACTGTAGAGATAAACCACTGCTCAAGCCCTACAGCCCTCAATATAAACCGCTGTCCAAACCATACACCAACACATGCAAAGAACACACACAAAATAGCATGGCACCGGCTTGGAAAACTGACATTGGGACCACGGCCCACAGAAGGTGACAATCAGCCTGAGGGCGGAACCTAATTATGCTAACTGTCTGCTTTACATAAAAACAAAACAATTAACATTCTCCTGAGAATACTATCTAAAATCACTTCAGGTGCCAAGAACCAGGAAAATCTAACCAATTCTGAAAGAACAAGACAATAATAGATGCCAACCCAGAGATGACCCAGATGTTAGAATTACAAAGATGTTAAAGCAGCTATTTTATCCATCCTCCATGCGGTAAAGGCCAACATGTGAAACGACTGTAAAGACAAAAGCTCTCAGAATAATAGCAACTATAAAAAAGAACCAAACGGAAACTTTATAACTGAAAAATATTTGGAAATGATTAGACAAGATGATAAAGTGTAAACTGATATTCCTGAAAAGAAAATAATACAAACAGATAAGGCAAAAAATTCTAAGTTAAAATAATTTTCCTAAAATAACTATTTCCATATTTAAAAAAAAAAAATCTAGAAAATGCTTTAGCCCCTATTATCCTCCTGAGTTCCTGTGAAGAATATTCAGGTTCTTTCTATGAAATCTGTATCACATAGACTTTGAAAGAATGGTGGACTGCGTACGAGGAGCTCTAGTTCAAGTTTGGCTCTGCAACCATGACAAATAAAATGCGTGATGTACGATCACTTTTCTAAGCCTTAGCTTCTCAACGGTGAGATGAGAAATGAACTCAATGAGCAGTGAGAACTCGTTTAGCTTTGTAATGTAGTCCCACGGTCTAATTTTAGGGACCCTCAGAGGAAGACCCTCAACGAGATGGACTGACACAGTGCCTGCAACAACGGGCTCAAGCGTAACAACGACTGTGAAGATGGCGCAGTACCAGGGAGTGTTTCGTTCTGTTGTACAGAGTCACAATGAGTTCGACCAGACTCAAGGGTACCTAACAACAACCATTACTACTGAGGGTCATTCCAGTCTTCCTAGGTGTTTGCATTAGCCAAGTTCTTCATTAATCTATTTACTGGCTTCTAGCAGATAAAGGAGAATCAACAGATTAGGCAGCTGTGACTAGAAGGACATAGAACACATCCAACAGAAATACAATGCAAGCCACAATGAGAATCACATATGTCATGTTAAACTGTATAGTAGCCACAATAAAAATTAGAAATAGGTGAACCTGATTCTAATATATTTATTTAACGTGCCTGGTGGCACACTGGTTAAGTGCTCAGCTGCTCCTCAGCAGAAAGATGTGACAGTCTGCTTCCGTAAAGGTCTTAAGAGGGTCACTATGAGTCAGAACTGACTGTACGGCAATGGAAAAGCTAAAGTATTATCACTTCTTATCATCAATATTTGGAAATTAAAATGTGGCTTTTCTCTGTCGAATCTTCAAAATCCAACGTGCAGTTTACATTTACCCAGTACATCTCAATTCTGACTAGCCATATTTCAAGCACTCAGTAGGTACATATTACTAGCGGCCCCCACAACGAACAGGACAGGACTGGAAAGGGGGAGAGGAGGCAGGGGAATTAATGGCAAACAAGAGCCAGACTGTCTGAGTATGAACTGCCTGCCTTATATATACAGATACAAGAACCACATACTGGTGATGGTAATGAGGGGTGTCTGCTGTTTCACCGCAGAGGGATAGATAAGAGAAAATCTGTTTGTGAAATAAACTATCATTTCTACTATGGCTAGAGTCCACAATAAAGATTTTTAAGTTGTGAAAAGATGTCTCAAAATAGGTGAATTAACAAGTATTTTATTTATAGAAAATTAATCCTATCTGCAACTGGAAAAAGAGGGTTTCATGTAAGAAATATATTAAAAGGCATTATGAAACAAAATTTTTTCTCAACTATTTACAAGATTAGTAAAGGAAAAAAGACAAGCTTCAAAAATAGGGTATTCAAAAGTGTAATGTTCCTGAGACCAGAAGAACTAGATGGTGCCTGGCTATAACTGATGACTGCCCTGACAGGGAACACAACAGAGAACCCCTGAGGGAGCAGGAAAGCAGTGGGATGCAGACCCCAAATTCTCAAAAGACGAGACTTAATGGTCTGACTGAGACTGGAAGGACCCCGGCGGTGGTCATGGCCCCCGGATCTTCTGTTGCCCCAGGACAGGAGCTATTCCCTGAAGACAACTCTTCAGACATGGATTGGACTGACAATGGGTTGGAGAGGGATGCTGGTGAGGAGTGAGCTTCTTGGATCAGGTGGACACTTGAGACTATATTGGCATCTCCTGGCTGGAGGGGAGATGAGAGGGTTAGAAGCTGGCGAAAAGGACATGAAGAGAGTGGAGGGAGAGAGCAGGCTGTCTCATTAGGGGGAGAGTAATTGGGAGTGTGTAGCAAGGTGTATATGGGTTTTTGTGTGAGAGACTGACTTGATTTGTAAACTTTCACTTAAAGCACAATAAAAATTATTTAAAAAAAAAAGTGTAATGTTACAATCAGATGTTCTGTTTATAACTAATTCGGTTTCTGAAATTTTAGCCAAAATATGAAACCTCTCCTTTGAATGAATAAGAAAATGTTTAAGTACATTTGCAAATAATGAGCCTTCTAAGTTTTTTTTAAGGATATAATTTTTTTTTTTTTTAAGAGCTCTGCAACAATTTTTTTTCAAATCGTTCCTCATACAAAATAGAGAGCAACTACCAATCTTTGTAAGCAACCTAGAGTCCCAGGATGCCATGATCCACATCTTCTCCGTATCACATCAGAAGTACAGGTCTATTGAGAGGACAGAGGAAAGAACTGTGGAACAAGCTTGGTCCTAGTTCAGGCTCTACAATTCACTAACTAGGTGATTAAACAGGAATAACGGTTTTCTCAACCATAAAACATTAACCACACCTCACAGAGTTGCAGAAAGGCTAAAATAAATTATCTACTCTCTATCACAGGGGAAAAAAAAAAAGTCACCCATTTTTCTAGACTATGGACTTTTTCTTTACTTTTTCATTAAAAAAAAAAAAAAAACTTTTTAGTAAACCTAAGAAGGGATGTAAAAGACTTTCCAAGGAGCGCCTGGTAGATTCGAACTGCCAACCCTTTGGTAAAAGACTTACACAGGAAAAGTATAAAACACTACTGCAAGAAGCTAAGTGAGACCTATACCAATGAAAAACATTCCATGCTCATGGACTAGAAGACTTAATATTATGAAAATGTCAACACTACCAAAAGCAACCTATAGATACAATGCAATTGTGATCCAAATCCCTACAACATTCTTCAACGAAATGAAAAACTCATCTGCAGCTTCATATAGAAAGAAAGGAGGCCCAGAATAGCTGAAGCAATAGTGAAGAACAAATTAAGAGGCCTCATGCTTCCCGATCTCCAACTGGTGATGGCGAAGACAAGACCAAATATGGGCGATGGCAGCGTAACTTGACCGACTTAAATAAAGACACTAAGAAGGACACAAGAAAAAGGGACAATTTTGGTAAATGCTGTAAGATATACAATTTTGCAACAACATTAAAAACAACCAAAAAATATGGGTGCGTTTATGTGGGTAGATATGAATGCATATATGTGTATAGAGAGGCATATGTGAGTAAAGGCACACGCACGTGTATCTGTAGGCAGGTGTGTGTGCTGCATATATACCCACATAAATAACCAGCCACGTAGGGGGCACAGTTATGAAGGCTTCCTACACATATCCAAATAACTCAAGGGATTGGGTTCTAAGGCTTGGAACCTTTACTGGGTTAGAATACTTGGGACAATAGTCTCAGGAGACAACTTAGTCAACTGGCATAACATAGTTCACAAAATTAATGTTCTGCATCCTACTTTAGTGAGTAGTGTCTGGGACCTTAAAAGCTTCTGATTAGTCATTTAAGGTACAACTATTGGTTTCACTTGTATGGAACAAAAGAGAATGAAAGAAATCAAAGGCTCAAAGAAGAAACTAGTCCATGGGACTAACAGCCCACATGAACCACAGCCTCCTCTAACCTGGCACCAGAAAAACTAGATGGTACCCGGCTACCAATACTGACCATTCTGACCAGGGACACAATAGAAGGTACTGGACAGAATGGGAGAATAACATAGAACAAAACTCAAATTCCTAAAAAAAAAAAAAAAAAAAACCCTGATCTAGTGCACCAATAGAGACTAGAGAAACCCCTGAGACTACTACTCTAAGACACCCTTTGAACTTGGAATTAAAGCTATTTCTGCAGGTCACCTTTCAGTCAAATAATAAATTGGCTTGTAAAATAAACAGTATCACCTGTAAGTAACGTACTCCCTTAAACAATTAACTATATGAGACCAAAACAGTCAACATTTACCCAAAAAGGAAAGCAAAGATGAGAAGGCAAGGAAGGGATGGGATGCTTGATACATGGAAGCAGGACAAACAGAAAGGAAATGAGAGTGCTGACATATTGTAAAAATTGTTACCAATGGCACAGAACAACTTGTATAAACATTGTTAAATGGGAACCTAATTTGTTGTGTAAACCTTCACCTAAAACACAGTCGAGTATCTTTAAAAAAATCAACTTTTAAACTAATCAGCATTTTGGGGGGGGGGTGTCTCTCTCCTACCCATATTTCTATGTAAGCTGTTATAAATTCGTAAAACCTTATTCTCTCTAAGTCACTTTTTTTTTAACTGAATGTAATTGGTATTACTACACTGAATGCCTGAAAACTGTTGAATTGGCAAATGCTGTACTGTAGATATTTTTAACAAGAATTTTAAAAAATTAGATGGTTACTCAGCCAGTAGGAGAAATGAAAGTCTTGACACATGCTACTGTATGGATGGAGCTCAAAGACATTATGCTGAGCCAAATAAGCCAATCACAGAGGGACAAATACTTTATGACCTCACTTACAAGAGAAAAGAAAAGGCAAATGTATGGAGACCAAAGTTTATTAGTGGTTACCAGGGGCAGGAGAGGGGGAAAAGGGAGGTTAACAGTGATAGAAAAATCACATTAAAGGTAGGGTTGCACAGCCAATTATTTTAATTGCCGTCAATAAGCTATACACCTATAAATTGAATTGGCAGAAGTTGTGTGATAGATATATTTACAACAACAACAAGAAAAACAAAAAAAAAGTAGCTACTGAGGCTGCTCACATACAACCAAACACCTCAGGTTTAGGGTCATGGTTTCATGGAACATCCCAGTTAATTGGCCTAATAACGTGTTTGGTACTTCTGTTCTACCTCCGAGTTTGCTATGTAGTGCCTGGGATCTTAAAAGCTTGCAAACGGCCATCCAAGACACAATCAAATTAGATTGAAAAAAATTTAAAAAACCCAAACCCGTTGCCATCAAGTCTATTTTGATTCACAGCAACCCTATAGGACAGAGGAGAACTGCCCCATAGGGTTTCCAAGGAGTGGCCAGCAGATTCGAACTGGTGACCTTCTGGTTAACAGCAGATCACCATAGCTTTTAACCACTGCACCACCAGGGCTCCCCAAGACACAATAATTGGTCTCTATTCACCTGGAGCAACAGAGGAAGAAGGAGAGTCAGGAATAGGAGGAGGATATGAAATGCGTGGCTAATTGCCCCTTCTGTCATGAGACCAGAAGAACCAGATGGTACCCAGCTACTATTACCAAACATTTTATCAAATATTCCACAGAAGAATCCTGATCAAAAGGGAGAAAAGGCAGAATGGAATTTTAAATCCTCTCGGACTCCAGACTTCCTGGAGCCATGGAGGATGGAAGAACCCCTGAAACTGCTGCCCTGAGATAATCTTTAAACCCTAAACCAAAAATATCCCCTTAAGTCATCCTAAAACCAGACCATAAAAAAAGACCATAGTATAGCTTAACTAGATTTTAAAAAAAAAGGCCTGTCTTGAGCATTATGCTCTTTTAAGAATTATTTACATGGGATCAAACTGACAATAGCAACTTGAAAGATTAGTTAAGGACCTTAGAAGGCAGTGAGTTTATACATTAACAACAGAGGAACAAATCAGAAAAGGAGGGTGAGAATGATTGCAGGACTCAAAGAATGTAATCAATGTCACTAAATTGTACATGTAGAAACTGTTGATCTGGTATGTTTCGCTATGTGTATTCCGAACAACGATAAAATAAATAGAAGAGGAAAAAGTACCCTATTGGTCACAATGGCCTGATCCACAACTGATCACTGTGACTGCGTGGCACAGAGCAGTGTTTTGTTTTGTTGTGCATGGATGGGGTTGCCATTAGTTGGGGGCCAACTCAACGGCAGCTAACAGTAACGAATAACTTCCATTACTTCAATTAAAGCCAATTCAGGAAAGTTAAAAAAAAAATCAGGTTTTACTAAATTCAGAATGATCCTATTAAACAACCATTTGACTGTAAATGAATACCAAATCAGATGGCCCTTAATATATGTAGAATTTAGTGAAATGAGAACTAGCATTCCAAGTGATTTTTTTAAAAGACCTTCCTTACAGGAGATAAAAGTCATAGGGAAGAAGGGAAAATAGGCACAGTGAAGGACCTCTTTTTTTATTTTTTTTTGGGGGGTGCGGATCACATGAAGATATGCCTGATATTAACTGGCTTAAGAAAAAAGGACTCCTGGCTGTACGGCACCTGTGGTCAGAGCCTGCAGAATAGACACCAAAATTATTAGAAGCGTGAAGAATCTATTTTTAGATAATCATTGGAACTCATAATAAGTGCTACTACTACATTGGATATTAGGAGTAAATCCATGTTAAGAATACAAACTTTCTTTGCCTTTCAGGTGAAACCATCATCTCTCAGGTTCCATTTAAGACACAGTTATGTCAGCTTCACATTACCACCTCTTCCCGTTCACACATTTCATCACAGAACAGTCATCTGATGGCAAAGATCCAGGGAATCAATTAAATACAACTCCAATGTGTATGTGCTCTGCTTTTTTTAAGCTTATCATTTGTTCTGCTTTTAATAGAAGATTTGCCAAAAATTTTCAAAAACACACTTGCTTATACACATGCAAAGGCACAAACTCCTTTGAAAAAAAATTCAGCTTGTAGTTGTTTTCAGTTCTATCCATTAAGAAAAAAAAAACCAAAGAGCTTTTCAATGTAAGCCTTTTACTGATGATTTGAAAATCAGCTCTCCAGAGGCATAAATTCTCAACTAAAAAATGAACACTCTGCGTTACGGCAATGTCATTCATTCTTCACATTTAATAATACCTCTGCAGAAACATATGATAGTGAAAGACTGAAAGCAGTAATGACAATAAACGTTTCTACGGTGAATAAAACATCAATTTACAATTACACTTCACAGTAATAGGGAACAGATCACTGGCTCCTCACCACTCTTGGTAGGGTCACAATTGTTGGGAGTCTGTCAGTTCTCCTGTGATAATCGAGTTCTGGGAGAATAAATTTTAATAGAGCATATTCGAGCAATTTATGAATCAGAGAGGCTATTACGAATTTACAATGAGAAACGTTAATGTCAATAAACTGGAATATTCACTGTTGCGGCAGAGGGTGGCAGTGTCCTGCCCACATCCTCTCCCTCAAATTACTCAACCTTTCAGAGCAGATGGCAGCTTCTTACTGCAAGCACCTGAAGGCCTCCTGATACGCTATTCTCCTCAAAGCAGCATTCCACCAATGAGGAATGAGAGCTGGTAAAGAAATACCCCAGCTTCCTTGGCTTGCCCCTTGGGCAGGACAGCTCTGAGGCATATTTTATATTGTCTCCCAGAGGTCCCCAAATGATGTGAGCCCCAGTTCCTCACAACAGTAACATACAATTTAATGAATCCTGTATTGGCTCCCTCCCTCCCTTTCCCCTTCTCACTTCACCACTGTCTCACATGAACTTTCTGGATTCATCTCTCAAATAAGATAGTTACACTCAAGAGTCCACTTCCATGAGAATCAAACCTAAGACAGCTAGCTGATCAACATGTTTCTATTCCCACTAGAAAAATCTTGTTGTTAAACCAAATTAATTCTTGAAAGTTGTGGAATTGACTATAGAATCAGAACAGGAGGAAAACAGAAGTGGTCATCAATCTCTTCCTGAAAATAAGATTTCTCTTCAAAATAAGAATATCAATTATTGAGATAGTTCAAATTAAAAAAAAAGCTCTAAAACATATGAAAAGATACAAATTCGAACTACAGTAAAAAGCCAGTTCTCATCTATCAAATTAAATACATATATATATGATTGCATACTGTTTGTGAGTGAGAAAACATACATTGCTGGAAGGAATCTAAGATGGTATAAACGAGAAAAAAGAAAAAAAAAACCTATTGCCATTGAGTCAATTGCAGTTCATGGCTACCCTACAGGGCATAGCAGAACTGCCCCATAGGGTTTCCAAGGCTGTAACCTTTACAAAAGCAGAGTGGCTGGTGGGTTTGAACCTCCAACCTTTTGGTTATCAATCTAGCGTTTAACCACTGTACCACCAGGGCTCCTCCAAAATGGTATAAAAGCCTACAAGTGAATTTGACAGCATGTCTGAAAATTATACACATTAATGCTCTTGTGTAGAGCTCGCACTTTTGAAACAGCTATGGTATACTCTACATAAAGGAGTACTACACGCAGCTGTAAAAAATATATAAGGATGCCTTCTGTTATGTAAAAAACAAAAACACCAAAACCTGCTGCTGTTGAGTAGATTCCAACTCATAGTGACCCTAAAGGACAGAGCAGAACTGCCCCATAGGGTTTCCAGGGAGTGCCTGGTGGAGTTGAACTGCCGACCTTTTGGTTAGCAGCCGTGGGCTCTTTAGCCACCACGCCACACATGTTTATATAATGTTCTCAAATCACACAGGTATAAGTCACTGTTGTGTTGCTTTTATAATGTTTTCCACAGTTATGTTTTCTATAATGCTTTCAAACTGCAACTCACTCGTAAGATGAAGTTAAAAAGTGAAATATATATATTTCTATGATGTTCTCTAACCAGAAACTTATAAATCATTATAACTTACCAGCTTTTAAAAACTATAAGCCATTAAGTTGTTTAGAAAGTTTCTAACTTTAAAAATAGAAAAATGGAAGTATGTGAAGTATGTGAGACATGTCATCAACAATCTCCCTTATATGGCTTGGCACATACATGATACGATAGAAGAAATAAAACATAAAGTTGTATCTCTGTAAGGTGGCCCTGAAACATTAAGAATGTCATAAACAACCCCTTAAAAAGGTGCAACATTAGTGAATGTCTGACCTCAAAAAAAAGGTGTAACACACTAAATATGGTATCACCTGGCTCCTATCATAGGAGGCCAACGTTAGAAAATTGTATTAGCAGTGGGTTTTAAAAAAAAAAAAAAAATTTTTTTTTTTTTTTTTTAAGCTCACTCTTTGTGAGAAGACAAAGGCAAGAGATTCCTCTCTAGATTCTGACACTGTCCAAAGAGGAGACCCTGACCACTGCCTCTGACCTTGAACCCTAGCTACCACGGGCCTCCACAGAGTCCAAGTCACGGTCAAGCTTTCCTCACAAGACCACTAGTAAAAGGTAAGCCTGAAATCAAAGATTAAGACTCTAACCACTGAACCAGCATTATAATTGTTAATTCTGATTGGCTGGTGGTTGAGGAATGTCTTGAGGTCTTATGTGCCTTCTTATAACTACCTTACAATAAGCTAAACAAGTTTATGCATGGCAACCTTGAGCATCTCTCCACTGATTGCTAAGATTAAATTAAACTCCTCCAGGACAACTTCTCCAAACAGCTCTAAGGTCATCTCCAGGATGTTAAGTATACACATGTTAGGTATTTGCTTATATTTTTAAAACAGCAAGGTAAGTCATAGTGTCTTCAGAGTGTTCTCCCCAGAGGCACTCTGGAAGAAAGCCCTGGTGACCTGCTTCCCAAAGGCCACAGCCTTGAAAACCCCAGGGGGTGAGGTTCCACTCTGCAACACACAGGGTCGCCAGGAGTTGGAATCAACTTGACGGCAGCTGGTACTGGTTAAGCATAAAAAAAAATTGGTTTTAATAGCACACAAAAGAAACATGTATGTAAATTCTGACAGGAGAGTAAAGAAAATAATGAAATCAAAGCATTTAAATTAAAAACGAAATCCTAAGTTTTAATCAGAAACAACATACACATCCATTGTTTTCCCCCAACCAGAAGGAATGAAGACCCTTGCTAGACTGTAGCTATAAATCTGCCTTCCATGAAAGGCATCAGGCATCCTCAGCTGCACACAGATACGAGGACTGAGGAACAGGTATGTACAAGATGAGTTCAGAACACCTTGTTATCTCAGAAAGCAAGGAAGCTCTCAAAGACTACTACAGTCATGTTGAAAAGACTCAGAATAACCTCACGAGGCTTGTCTGGCCAAAACAATTTGAGTATCAATAAAATAAAAACAACAATGGAATAAAACACATCAAATACGTTTAAATCCATGATCTCATGGTATTTCAAAAAAAAAAAAAAAAACTTCATTGGTTACCTTTCTAGGATTCTAGGAAACAACTCAGTACTTTGAAAACTGGTAAATAAAAGGGAAGAATTAAATGTTTAGTATGCCTTTCCTGTGCAAACTATGCCACAGGGCTACCAAACGTATGTTGGGGGAAGTTTCTCTTTACAGAAATATTAGAGATAATAAATGAAGGCTTGAGAGAATCAGAATACCAGTTTTGTACACCCTCATGTAAATAAAGCATCTAGGCAATGATTATCAATGGTCGCTAATAATGGAAATGGAAACAACCAAACACCATGCACCTCTTCATGGAAGTATGTATGAAATATTCTGCCACCTCAGTCCTCCAAAGCAGAGGAAGGGAAGGGGAGCCAAAGCAGACTGAGCCTTTAGATCTAACAAATTTACAGAAAATACAAGGGAAAGAGGAGCACGTTACCACAGGGATGCAATCAGCAAAATCCCCAATGTAGAAAACTTAACAGGACAAATACATTTCAAGTAAAATCCAATAAAATAAAGAGGTAGAAAAGTAACCTACACATACCAACCAAATGTAATATATGGACTTTGTCGTGCTTCTGTTAAAAAAAAAAAGTATGTATGAGCAGCCCAGGAAGATTTAAGCTAGATGGATATTTAGTAATGAGAAATTACTGTCCATTTTTATAGTGACATAATGGTATGTGGTTATATATTCTTAAGTAGTTTGTATCTTCCACAGATACATACTGAAATATTTATGAATGAAATCATAAATACAGGACTGGCTTCAAAATAATCTGGGGCAGAGGGAGTACAGGAGGGGAACAGAGTAGTTGAAGATGAAACAAGATTGGAGACTACTGAGGCTGGGTGAGAGTTCATAACATTATTCTCTCCAGTATATGCCTGAAATTTTTCATGTTAAAAACTTAAAATGATAGTAATAAATACCTGTTAGCCAATCGGTTCTAATAATGCAATTTAAAATAACTATAAAAGTAGTATAAAACATTTATATAGAAAAGCAGCTGTAAATCATGATGACTTAGGACGCAGTTAGTGTTAAAATAACTTGTGTCTAGGTAAGTGAAGAGTGAAGATAATAATGAATATTACGACTCTTTCATATACTGTATCAAGAACAAAGTCAAGGATGGGGTGGAGAACAGTATGAGTAGTTGTATATGTTCCCAACAAACAGTCCTTTATGGTATTTTCAGAGAAAAGAATATAAGATACTACATAGCACAGGCTCAGCCCAGGACACTACGGCATTTTTAAGCTTCATGGGAAAAGCACCGTTTTAACCAATGCTTATTATGTATTAACAGATACGTAGAAATACCTTCAGTATTGGAGTTTCACATGTCCTCAGACTGTAAGCAAATTTGTTGTAATGTTTGGTATTCTGCATCTCTAATACTAACAGATATATATACATACATATATATATACACACTCACTTTTTTAACACTATTTTATAAATAAAATTTCTGTTATCACGACATAAAAATGATTTCAGGTCAGCAGGGATGAACCTTGAAAACATCATGCTGAGCAAAGTAAGGAAGCTGCGTAAGGACAAACACTTTATGATCTCACTTATATGAAATAACCAAATATATAGAAAGCTGAAATTATTAGGGGTTACCAGGCGTGGAAGAGAGGGATAAAGAGTGGGGTTTCGCTTAGAGGACACTGACTTTATGTCAACGGTGGTAGAATAATTTGGTAAAGGATAGTAAGAGTGGTTACACCCTTGAGCAATGGAAGCAATGTCACTGAATTACACGTGTAGAAAATGTTGAACTAGTGTATATTTTGTTGTGTATAATTTCATCACAATAAAAAATTTCAGGGATTGCCAGCACAATTCATCAATATGCTTGGGACGATCTGATTTAAAACATAGTTTTATAAGCTATTACAAAAAACAAAACCAAATTACAGTCTATGTGGGTGGCATACAAAAAACTCACAGGAGAACAGGCACTTAGAAGAGACAGGCAGTTCTACATTATCTGCACCTCAGATACCCAAGACGCCTGTGCAACTGATTATGGGGCAGGTGGGGGCTACACAGCAAGTCACCAACAGTGAGACTCTAACAACCATGAAAACTAACAAAGACTTTAACTACGAACTTCAAGACAAATACCCAAGTCATCATTTGTGTTAGATAACTCCTCTCTCCTCAAAAAATAACTTATTTTCCTCAATTGCTTTGGGGCGGGGAGGGAAGGGAACAAATGTTCTCCATGCTAGTCGGGGCTAGTGTGTATTAGGGCAAAAAAATTTTTCCATTAGAATTCAGAAGATAGTTTGGACTGAGTAGGTCCTCGTTTTTATCAATATACTGACAAGTCCACCATTAAAATGAATCATCTCCTGGAAATATTTTCACGGGTTACTTATCTCACGCACTTACTTCAGGTTTTAATTTTATAGTTTTCAAGTCAGACTGATATATCTATGATTTCCCACCAAATTCTGTAAATCTTAATCAGTTACAGTTTCCTGATTTAGCATTTGAAATAATTTAATTAAGCAAATATAGTAAGAAGTTTTGTTAATGCACTATAGAAAATGTTTTGAAATAGAAGATATTATTGCTTAAGTAATTTACCCTACGAAAAAAATGTAAAAATTCACTTTCCTCATTCTCCTGGTACCCAATAAGCACATATAAACAATACTACTGAGATAAGGAATTACTTTTTTAAGGGGTAATCATTCTGAAATCTAGTTAACAATGATAAGATTACTTAGACTACAGCTAGAATAACCTTTAGAAATTAAGTAATTCCAGTCTGATCCTATTATCTAATTTTCTAAGAGAACTTCCCAGAAAATCATTCAAGATTCCTAAGCATACTCAGGAAAGAGAGTAAATCCCAACTTTTACAGAGCCCAATATTCTTTTACTATATACACACTACAATGAAAGGTTTCTAAAAGATCATTTTAAATAGGTAAGAGTGGCTCTCCTTAAAATTATTTGCTAACTACAATAACCGAGGAAAATTTTTAGCCATTTAATTGCTCATTAACTATAAATATATATTAGGATAAAAGGAATACACAAAACGATATACTCTAATAAGAAAATAGACAAATATACAAGAGCTATTACTGCCACTACAATTATGTTTAACAAGAAAATTCTGTTCATAAATACAGTTCATTTGTCAAAACAAGACCATCGTTACACAATACTTTTCATCTGGATAACAATTAAGAGGTTAAAAACTACAGATAATGGAAATCTCTAAAATAAAGGTTTTTTTTTTTTTAAACTTAATATTCAAAAAATATTTTTAAGCACCTTAAATTACGTATTAAAACAATTTATGTGGAAGTTTGGGGACACATCCAATTTTGTCAACTCACGAGAAACTTTCAAAATCCTTAGAAGATCCTTTAAAACAGCAGAATAATTAGAACACTCTGACAGTGGGAGTAGGTGGCATTCCTACCATTGGCAGTGCATTGATGTGGGATGTACAACTGAATATCCGGTACCGCCAATCACAAGCCGCCGCCGCTGCTGCTGCTGAAAAAAGGCAAGTAAAATAGTCAGTGTGCCTACAACAAGTTCCATTTAAAAGACTTCAGCTAACAAAACTTGACATGTTTGAAATACCATTTATTTAGGTCTTCAAGGTCCCCAACAGTGGTATCTTCCGCTCTCTACACAATTATCATAAACGGCAACAGTGTCTGAGTGTGTAATACGTGCCAGGCACTGAATCTTTACAACTCAACTTGCGCCAACTACTACTTTAGTGTCCAGTTTAGTGTACTCATAATCTATGATCATGAGCCACAAAGAACGATGTAAACTTACATTCTGTGTAATCATAAAGAGAAATAAATGATTCATTTTGAAACAAATTTGATTCAATCTTGTAAAACCTTAATCTTGTTAAGAGTTTACACTTTACCAGTCTTCCTGATTGTAAAAGTCACAGCACACTGACATTCCACGAATCTTTCAGATCAATGAAAAATTTACTTTAAACACACACTATCGGAGTGGACTGTCAGGTGGAACACTGACAGTCACAACAGGTTCCACTATGTGCTAGAAGAGAATACAACTTTCTGTAAGATTGAGAGGGTAACATCAAACTGATGCCAGAAAAAGAGAGTACTTCCTATTACGTGTAAGTGCTTTATCTCATACACCAAAGAAGCAAATTAAGCCAGTAAACACTAAAATGATAACTAAGCAAATATAATGCATAACTGCAGATATACTTGAATCCTTTAAAGTCTGCTCCCTCTGGTTTTATCTTTAACTGACCAGAAACTCATCTGTCCTACCTGACTTCATGGCCATACTAAGAGAACTTGACTTATTTACTGAAGTTGTGTCACCTTTCAGTGGTTAAGTTATAAGGAGACCTAGGATTTAAAATAATACTTGTTAACCGCTCCACATGTTTACTGAAATTTTAGATGGTTATGCCAATATCCCATCAGCCTCTGGTGCATCCAGACATGAGCATGAGCCCCAAGACTTTCTGGCACAGGACACTCATAAGCTGGTTGATAGAGCCTTTCTAGTACCTACTGAGAAAATGTTCCATAAACATCACGACTTAAGTCCAAACAAAAATTAGGTTATCAATAGGCTCTGTCTGCCTCAGGGTCAGTATTATGAACATGAATTATTTAATTTTTGAGCTCTAAGCTATACAAGCCTGCTTGTTACCCAAACATCAACAGTACACTCTGACTAGAGAAAAGTGTTTGGCATACAAGATTCTATTTCTTTATAAATAATTAATACTTACTATTGAATAAAAAAAAATTTTTTTTAATTATGTACATTTTTAAACATACAAAACAGGAGAAAGACAGGAAAAGTAATTTTTTAATAATTTATTTTGCTCATTTATAGTACTTTTTGGTTTGTAACATTCTAGATCCTTAACTTTTTAAATGTCTTCTGAATCATGATTTCATATCATCGTTAGCTAATATCTGAAGGCTCATCACCATCAATAGTGAATGTATGTCCACATTTCAAATATTTTTCTTGATAATCTATAATATTTTTTCACCCATCTTCTAAAATGATTAGATCATGGCAGGTAAAGAGCTCTTTCCAGCAGCATAACCATCAGCTCTGCCATTTTCTTGTTTCCTATTCCTATTCTTGCATCTATTTGCAATTTGTTTGCAGGAATCTTTAGATTATTTGTCTGTTTTGTGAGGCCTGGTTAAAACTAGATAATATAATCCATAAATCTACATAATCAAACACAAGTAGACTACAGCAGTATGCTGAAATAATAAACACACAGCAATTCCTGGAAATGGAACCAGGAGATGGGAAGGCTGCTGTTGTTTTGTGTAACGCCCATTCTTTCCTCTGAAGACCATTACGCTACACAGGACTCCCCAACATCAAGGCCAAATATGACAGTGTAAATCCGAACCTCTGTATTAAATATTCCCAAAAAAACCAAACCAAACCCATTGCCATCGAGTCGATTCTGACTCACCAAAAAACCAAAACCAAACCCACTGCTGTCCAGTCGATTCCGACTCATAGCGACCCTCACAGACTCATTAAATAGTAGTAAAATGTATTTTTTTATCTCAAATTAACATAAATAGACTTATATTTCCTTACAACACTGTACTCCAGTGGACTCTCATTTTCATTCACTCCTAGGATATACAGACACACACAAACTCGCACACATCTACTTTTGTAGAATACTGAATTAGATTATTCCAGTTACTAGTCTTTCTTTTTTCCTCCTTTCCCTGGTTCTCTTTCGTTACTTTTCTGTGGTCAATGAGTCTTCCTTTCATTACCCTCATAAAGGTATGTAATCTCAGTTTTCTCTACCCTTGTTTTCTTCATTCATTCAACATAATTTGTTGAATGGCTGAGTATCTGATTCTAGGATTTGAAGGGTAAATAAATCTGTGGAAAATGGTGTGTCAAGAGGTATGCCAATTTGTACATACAACCATAAAACTGACGAATTTCCAGAAACATATGCAGGGCCAATTTTGGGTTTTATCTTGAATGTTTTCCTAAGTAAACTCCTTTACCTATTTTCTTGCCATTGTGTAATTTATTTATAAACCATACCATGCGATCCTTCACCTTATAAAAATGAATGCCTGAATTTTAAAAGTCATATATTTTACAAAAGAATTATATAATGTTAAGGTGCATTTAGGATGATGTGACCGAATGTATTTTAAAATATTTGTACTAAAATGATTCAAGTTGTCCAGAAAAAGCAATCATGTGCGTCCTGCGTGTCTGCATTTCTAATGTCACTCGCTCAACATCCTCCACTCTGGCCGCAGACCGCCCGCCTCTGCCAGAAACGTCCTTGTACCCCGGTCTTGCCCACAAACCCACCTCTTCCTTCAAGGTTCAGCCCCAATCAGTTTCCTCCCTCGATTATCCACCAACTGTCTAAGAGCGAAATCCGGGAACCCCTGTACCTGGCCTTACCATGACTCCATAATCCCTCCACCTCTCATCACGCCTCCCTCATCAGACTTCTTGACACCAACTACGGGTTTCCAGAGATGGCCATGAAAGGTTGGTCCTTTCTCCACTAAAAACTCAAAAGCATACGCTCAGTCACATCATAAAAACGACCAACTACTTCCTGTGTGACATAAACTAGACCCGCTTTGCTCCATCTTCTGTAATGGAATTTATTTCTGCTTCGACGTTTGTTTTTGACTCCAAATAAAAATTTTGCTTTTAAAACGTGTATTTCAGAACATCAGGATGCTCATGGCGTTGCCATGAGTCAAGCAACTAACAACAGCAATAATAAGATCTAAAATAAGTGAAAGAATTTTAGAACAGGCATTCAATACAGTCACAGACACTGCTTACTCAGCAAACATCTTCTAAGACCTGCCACATACACACAATTTAAAAGAAAGTTTTTTTTTTAAAAAAAATGTGAAAATCCTATAAAAGAGCATGATCTTCAAAAATACTACCTTGCAAGTCTTTAAAAGTATCTCTATTTGACTTATAAACCCCTTTGAAAATTTACTGGATACTAGGAAAAGGTACAAACACAACAAAAATTTCTAATTTAAGGTAGGAACCTAAGCTAATCTAGAATCTAGTTGGCAATAACAAATTCAAAAAAGTGTACCTGGCATCCTTAAGAAATAAGAGTTGCAAATGAATTTTTTAAATGTGGATAATGTAGGAAAATTTTCCCCTAAGTATTAGGAGAAAAACAATAGGACTTCTACCAGAATGAATCCACTTAGAAAGATTTTAATAAATGAACTGCTGGGCAAAAGACAATCGCAAGTTCAAGTTAAATTGTTCAGAACGTGATTGAAAGCACAATTAAAAACCAGTGATTACTTCTAGCTGGAACAATAAAAACAAGACTATGTTTGTAAGCAAAGCATTTCAACCAAACTTTCTCAATTCCACTGATTCATTCAAAGACTTTGCTAGTTGCCTTCTTCAACACTGCAATCCCAATTAACATACTATACATACATCAGAGGCCTTAAGTATTCTGTCCTGTGCTCTCCTCACCCTATCCTCATTTTCCAGGGAGGTACACACACACAAAAAATATTCTAGACAGCCAGAGAGTGAGGTAGGCAGAAGGGGAGAGGGAGCTATAACACCAAGGATATCTTAGGAAAACTGACCCTCAAACACAGCTTTGCTGTCACTGCCCATGCTTTTGTTTCCCTTTGTTATTTAACTGGCCTAGGGAAAATGGACTCAAAAGCACTATAGCATGGTATGATCCCAACTGTCTAAAAATAAGGCATCACTCAAGAACACACACCCAGATAAAGAACAATTAAAACCTGCACTGATGTCTAATCATCCAATTACTACCTAAGTTCAGTTAGTTCATTGACAGCATTATATGTGGCTGTATCTTAAATTAAATTTATACAAAAATTACACTATTGTGCAGGAAAAGAAACAAAAGCTACAGAGCACTCTGAAATTTACCTGTCATGAGTAGGCAGTGCAATTAAAGACAAGTAAAATCGTCAATTCTCTTAGAATAGGTCACAGAGTTTTTGAAATTAAAGTTTGGTGTGAGCAGTTCCAACCATTATTAAAAGTCAAATTGATTTATTTAGGCACTAAGGTCCACCCATCGAAACTTCACCCACTTTCGATGACAGAGAATTTGAACATGAGATGAGACCTAAGACTCCAACTTTGATTTATATACTATGTTTAAACGTATGGATAAATACACATTATTGTCAGTTACTTTTAAAAAAAGGTAAAAGTACAGCAACAAAGTATAATTGTAACAAAATTTTTTCATTATAATTTATGATGCCTTAGAAATATGACAGATTTAAATATTGTTTTCTTCTTAACACAAACTTCATAGCTGCTAAACTTTTTCTCCCTAAGTAGTGCAGGAGGAAGAAACAGAAGGGCAAACAGGTAGTGGGGATAGCATGAAGATCTAAGAAGTAACAAGGTTTTTTTTTTTTTTTTTAAAGCATACTGTGCCTACTCAAAATTCACCTAAGACCACACAGGTGGGTACTTTGGCACTTAATAAGTTAGAAGAGAAAACTGATTCACATAATTCCTACATCTTATTTGGGTTCTCATTCTTTCCAAGGGCTATCTGATTCAAGATACCATGAATTTGAATAGTTAAATTAGGCTAGGTCAAGACAGTCATTCAGCTGAACAATGGCTTCCTAGCAGAAATGAGAAGTGCTCTGCCAGGCATGATGGGTCTTTGATTACAGAAATACCTTTCCAGATTCTAACCTAACTGTGACACAGTGCATCCCTCACTCAGATTTCATTGGCGTAGGGTAAAACCTGCACATTGCAGTTACGTCCAAAATTCTCCCAGGTGATTTCAGTGGGAGCTGAGAACTACTGGACTCTGTGGAGGGAATTTCATTAGTTAGATTCTAATTACTAATCTATTGGGCTGGGTGGGGTGGACACTTCTCTCAAAGATTAGCATTGTAAAGTGAGTGGCACTGAAAACTATAGTACGAAAATAAGAGCAAACCAAATGTTTTATCAACTTGATTTTAAGATTAAGAAACAAAAAAGTTCAACCCACGCCCCCAAAAATGAATTAGAAAAGGGCAAAAATAATTAGGACACCATAAACAAAAAAGACCAAGAAAGATTATGAAACAGAGGAGTTGCTCAGAGAAGCATAAAAGGAGACAAAAAGAATTGCTGGCGCTCACATTTAGATTAAGAGACACACAGAGACCAATCCACACTCAGCCATGCATGCCAAACTTAGAAATACTAGTACCAGAATTAAAAATTGTAGGGAGAAGTTATACAAAGGCATTTTTCCACTCAATATAATGTAAAAACACAAATTAATGGAAATGTTCAATCAAAGCCTGGATATAAAGCCTCTTGGCCAGAGGAAACGGAAGCAAGAAAGAAAGTTGGCCATACGTTTTGCCAGTATCAGCTAATCTTCACCTAATAGTGAGAAAAAAATGATATTCATGCATATTTTTAAAATTAAAGAGAAAGTAAGCTTAGATTTTACATTTTCTGGCATGGTGAACACAACTGGACACCAAAAATCACTTCTAATATAAACTAAAATGTTACTGCCAAAGACATTTTTTCACATTTTCTAACAGTTAATCCTAATCTCATCTGCAGATAAATCTGAGAGGAAGAGAAAAACGAATAAATTGTGTACTTGTAATTATATTTTAAAAACAAGTTCATAAAACCATCTATAAATAGACAAGAGTTATCTTTGAAACTACCAATTTTCTTATCTTTATCCAGTTCTAATTGAATATATAAATATCAAAGCAACCAAAGATGTCCATCAACAACAAAGGATCTGAACACTGTAAATGAATTCCCCCCATTAGGACTGCACTAGTTACTCAAAAAAACAAGAACTGATAAGAAAGCCAGATTCTCCTTCAGGAAACCAAGAGCCAAAGTAATCTAAAGCCTATGTTCAGGTTTAAGTCAATTTAAATCTAGGGTTTTGCTTGTTTAAGGCTGTAAGACTTGTCCTGCAATAGATGACAGAACTGGGGGGAGAAAGAGGAAAAGGGAGAGTAAAGAAGGGGAAGGGAGAAAGAACATTAGAAAGAAGGAAAAAAAACTATCTCTTCTAGACAGTTTGGAGTCCTGGTAGTGCAGTGGTTAAGCACTTGGCTACTAACTGCAAGTTTATCAGTCAGAACCCATCAGTGGCTCCACGGAAGAACCATGTCTGACAGTCTGCTTCCGTAAAGTTTTACAGCCTTGGAAACCTATGGGACAGCTCTAACTTGTCCTATAGTGTGGCTATCAGTTGGAATCGACTCAACAGCACACTACAACAACCACTGTTAACGTTAAAAGATGAATGGCCTTTTATATTAAGGTACTATTAATTTACCAACACTGGAAAAGGTTACTGAAATACAATAGTAAATAAAACAAATTCTAGCAGCATTCAGAATTAAGTGTTTTGTTAGAAAGTGATAACCAACCAACCAACCCAGTGCCGTCGAGTCGATTCCAACTCATAGCGACCCTATAGGACAGACTGGAACCACCCCATAGAGTTTCCAAGGAGCACCTGGAGGATTCGAACTGCCGACCCTTTGGTTAGCAGCCATAGCACTTAACCACTACACCACCAGGGTTTCCAGAAAGTGATAAGTGCTACAAAAAAAAGACAAAGCCTCAGCAGAGTAGGGGACTTCTGAATGGGGGAGGGGAAAAGACAGGTTGCAGTATTAAACAGGATGGTTAGAGCTAATTTGCATTTCAAAGGCAACATGGCAACAAGATACTCAGGAAGCTCTGGACACTCTGTGTACCGCTGGCAGGCAATCAGGTATGAGGACGTGCCTTATCTTGGTGCTGTCAGCCTGGTGGTGTTAGAAACCATACCAAAAACTTCAATACTCACAAAATAGGTCATTTATGTTTCAATTACTCTAATTTTTTCCTCTAAAATGACAATAATACCCATTCTAGCCTTACATCTCCTGTACACTGTCACGCTACTATTCCTAGGGGAGAAATAAGGCATTATAAATACATTCATTTCAATATTTAGCATTACAATATTATGAAAGCCATCATAAGTCATCAAAGGACAAGATATGTTCAGAGAAACTTTCATAATTGTGGCCCAGAGTCTGTTTGAACTATTTTTCCTCAAAACATCCTTACAAAGTCAGCATCAAGGAGTTTCAACCTTTTTCAGACAAAGACAGTGAAAAGCAGAAAAATGCCACTAAAACATAACATTTGGTCACTCAAGTCCTGGTACAGTTTATTCAACAGACTGTTTTAAAATATCCAGCAAATGTTCATGGTGTGCCTACGTGCCTCGTACTACATACATTTACCTACCATCACTACTTTACAATACCTTTTTAACAAAACACAAACATGGATATAAAATGAGACTACTTCATATGCTTAAGAACACCTAGTCTTGGGTTTTATTTTTTGTTTTTTCATTGTGTTCAATATTTTTTGGTAGAAGGGAAATAAAGAGTTGTCCAGACAAGTGAGACTATTTTGTGAAAACACACAAAAGCTACAACTGTAAAGACTGGCTGAACCTTTTTTAAATATCTTCAACTGTAAAGAACGAAAGCGTCCCCAAAAGGATATAGGACAGGCCAGGCATGTCAGCAGGGGTCCTCACAGAAATCCAGGGGCTAGTCTCTGTGTACTTCTCCCTAGCATCACCACCACCACGACCATGAGACAGCTCAAGCGCAAGGAGACAGACAAGACCTCACAGAAGGGTACAGAAGTTACCCTGGCTTAGAGATCCAAGCTCCAGAGAGAAATCACTATCTTCTTAGAAGTCTCATGAGCGCAGCTCCCTGGGACCAGACCCATCAAGGGACATGATCAGTTACAAGAAAGCAACATGCTCAGGTGTGCCATACTCGTCTATGACTTTCCACCAAGCATCCGCTCCCACTCTCAGTGCTGTTTACATGTCGGCAATCGTTATACCATTCCTGTGTTGGCTGGCAACGCTGTTGAGATTCCACCCCTGTGTTTCTAATATAAATAAAATATAAGGAAGCAAAAATTAACTCGAAGTCATCTATCCTCAGACGAAAGGATCTGGAGAACCTTTACTCACAATGCACCTGAGTCCTCATCCCTACTGTGCCTCTAGAATACCAGTGATCTTGGGCCTAGAACTTGAACTTCTGTGAGACTGATTCACCTCCTAGAAGCAATAAAAAGTTTGACAGAACTGACCTCTGGGACTCTCTGAAGCCTTTTAAAAATAAGAACTAGGCTCACAGAAAACTAAGCCCACAAAGGAAAGAGAGTATCTCCTGTCTTCTGAGAAATAAGACAACATAGGCACAAAACCAAACCAACACACTGAAAAACACCCTATAAAAACAACACAGAAAACCTAGTTTGATAATAGAAGGTTAAAAAAAAAAAAAAAAGCAGTCTAGTTCAATGCCCTTTATTTTAGGCATAAGGACAGGCCCTAAGAGGTTGAACATTCTTAACAGAGGTGAATTTTTTTTTTTTTTTTCACCTCTGTTAAGAATGTTCAACCTAGAGAGGTGACAAAATGATTATTAAACTCTGTAGTGCTGGTGCACTCAACATTGTGGGATGACACTAAGTGCTTTGTTCATGTAAACCTCATAACAGACTTATCAGGTGCTGTTTCAAAAGTAAGTTACCTGAAGCTCAAGGAGTTACTGGACCAAGATCACACAGCTGCTGAGAGGCAGAGTAAGCGGACATCAGATGCCAATTCTTAAATTCTTAACCATTCTCCTCCTCTAGGTTCCCGCTCTTTGCAAAGCCTTTGTTTCCAACAGAAGTTTTCTCCTTCCAACATTGACAGCCAAAGAACCTGACAGCCAAAGAATTCTTAACGAAAAGTATCACTTAGGCGGAGGAAGGCTGTACTCACATTCTCTCACTGCCTGCCGCAGGTTAGGACGGGTTCAATACAGTAAGGACCTTGGGCACACACCCATCAAAAGATACCGCACACCCACCAACAAATACAATTTTTGCCACACATCCCTACACAGCTTCCAAATACTTCTGATCTAGATCGTTTCATAAAAATTAGTTCTTAAAACACTACGTAGATTTAACTGCTAAAAAACTGGCACTTCATTTGATGAGGGTTAGGTTAACTTAGTTTACATAATCATTCGTAACTATAAGAAAAGATTGGACTTTAAAAATGCATAATTCCCCTTTCTTTTGGAAGTTTACAAAAAAAGTCTTCCAGGCACAAAAGCACTACACAGTCATTTCTGTAGCAAGTACTTGTGCTGCTTAATATTCTTTACCCAAGTCAAAAACCTGAAAGTTATCCCTGACTCTCCCTGTCTCCTTTGTCTGCCGTTATCAATCACTAAATTTTATCAATTTACTGACAACTGATCTCTCCCATCCCACCTTCCACAACACTCACTAGCCTTTTCCTGCAACTCCGATGCAGTCTAAAGCACAAATTATTTCAAACAGACACGCACCACGTAAATTTTCAGGTAACAGCGCTTGGTATCTCAAAACTCGGCTCATTTTAAATTCTGAAGCAAGAGAGAAAATAGTGGGTTTGGGGGGATGGGGGTCATGGCTTAATGTATAATTCATTTAACAATTGTTAGTTGCCCACCCAAAATTCATTCCTTCAGCCTCCTTGCTAACATAATCCCAATTTTGTTCAAAGCAGATACTCACTTTCCCAGACTTATGTGTAGCTAAACCCAAACCAGTTGCCATCAATTCTGACTCATAGCGACCCCATGTATGTCACAGTAGAACTGCGCTCTATAGGGTTTTCAGTGGCTGATTTTTCAGAATTAGATAGGCCTTTCTTCTCAAGTACCTCTGGGTGGACTCAAACCACCAAACTCTCGGTTGGCAGCCAAGCACATGGGACGTAGCCATATAAAACGGTTCTGGCCAGTAAGTCTGAAACTGAGTCTGCTTTGGGGAGGGGAGGAGGAAGGCTAGGGAAGCTTCTGCCTTTCCAATAGTGGGATGAAGCCAGCATTTCTACCTGGTTAAACATGCTGCCTCCTGCAGCAGCAGCCATTTTCAACTGAGTCAATAAGCATGGGAGAATTCATCACTCTTGAGGACAATAGAGCAAAAAAAAAAAAAATCAGCTTCCAGCCTCTCCATTTGCCTAAAATAATATTGTCAGTTACTTGAAGCTAACTGGACATCATTCACCTCCCACCAGATGCTCCCAAATGCATTTCAAATTTACAAGGTATATAACTTTACTGTCTCCCATCCCAAACTTGTTCCTCTTCCTATATTCCCCTACCTTTGTGTATGGGGAATACATACACAAAGGTGTATGTACATGGGGAATGACTCCATTTTCCCAGTTCCCCAAGCTAGAAACAACAGTGCTTCTCAAACCTCATATCCTACAGTTCATCGGTCATCAAATAGCATTACTTTCTATTTCTAAAGTTTTACTTCACAACTATGGTTTTAGTTTCCCAAACACCTCACACCTTAATAACTTCGGATCTGCTGTAACCTCTGAGTAAGTTTTGGGTGACTCACACCCCATCTAACCTCTGTCAAAACTGTAGATGTTCACTACAACAAAAAGATAAACAACCCAAACAAAAAATGGGCAAAAGACTTGAAGAGACAGTTCACCAAAGAAGAAATGCTAATGGCCACCAAGGAGATGAAAAGATGCTCAATGGCATTAGCCATTAGGGAGATACAAACCAAAAGCACAATGAGATATCACTTCACACCCACTAAACTGGCTGTGATTAAAAAAAAAAAAAAAAAAAAAAAACAGAGAACAACAGGTGTTGGAAAGGTTGTGGAGAAACTGGAACCCTCATCCATTGCTGGTGAGGCTGTAAAACAGCACAGCCACTGTGGAAAACAGTTTGGAGGTTCCTCAAAAAGTTAAACATAGAATTCCCATATGATCCAGCAATTCCACTCAAGGTATATATAATCAAAAGAATTGAAAGCAGGAACCCAAACAGATACTTGTATACCCATGTTCACTGCAGTATTATTCGTAATAGCCAATAGGCAGAAACTGCCTAATGATGCATCAAGAGATAAATAAATAAATAAAATGTAGTACCTATATACAATGGAACATTACTTGGCCATAAAGAGAAATGAAGCCCTGATTTATGCTACAATATGGACGAACCTTGAAGACATCACGCTGAGTGGAGTAAGTCAGTCAAAAAGGGACAAATATATGATTCCACATATATGAAATATCTAGGATAGGCAAGTGGATAGAAAGAAACCAAAGCATATTAGTGGTTACCAGGGGCAAGTGACAAGGAGAGGAAAGGTGAGGGCTCACTGCATAGGGGACACTGAGCTTCTGTTAAGAGAGATAGGAAAATTTGGAAATGGGTAAGGGATTGGTTGAACAACACAATCAACTAATGTCACTGCATTGTACATATGAAGAATGTTTAAAATGCAGACTATTGGTTACATAAACATTCACCACAATAAAAAAAAAATTGTGGGTGTTCATTTTCACTTTATATGCCCATCTCACCTTCACTAGAAGGTGTGTATCTTGAAAGATGCCTTAACAAGCTTTATAACTCAAATGCCTAAAACAATGTCTGGCACGTATGCTAAAATATATACCCCACCCACAAAAGGGAGGGTAGTTAAAATGAAGACCTTATCAGTACAGGTACAATAAAAACCAATGACAACAAGATTGTATAACTGTTCTTCACTCCTTGACAAAGTCAATTCAGGAAGTACAAAAATAAATGTTCGCCTAATGCACACCATATCTAAAATTCAGTATATCGGAAGTATAATTCTGGTTCCGACAGTAAAGAATAAGAACTTATAACCAATTATTTAACAATCACACTTAGCTCTAAAATTATTTGCGTTACCCAAACACATTAACGTAGCTACCACATTTTAGTAAAACATTTTGAAAGCATTTTAATGCAGTGCTACTCTGTTACAAACCCAGATTCAAATTAGAAAGCACAACCACTGCTGTTAGACGGTTACCAACGGTCACCAGGGGTGGGGAGGAGGGGGAAGGGAGAGCTTTTGTTTAGGGGGCACTGAGATTATGCTAATGGTGGCGGAATATTTTGAAAAGGATAATGATAATGGTGGCACAACCTGAAAAATACCATCATGTCACTGAGTTGTAAATGCAGTAGACGTGCTGATGAATATTTTGGTGGGTGTATTTTCACCACAATAATAAAAAAAAGAACTCAATGTGCCGCACTTGGCAAATCTGCTACAAAGTATTTCTTTAAAAATTTCAAAGCAAAGATGTCACTTTAATGACTGAGGTGCACCTGACCCAACCCGTGGTCTTTTCATTCACCTCATATGCATGCGAAAGCTAGTTAATGAAAAAGACATAAGAATTGATGTTTTCAAACTGTAATGCTGTGAAGAATATTAAATATACTGTGAAAAGCCGAAAAAAAAGCAATAAATCAGTCTTTGAAAAAATACAACCAGGATTTTCTTTAGAAGCAAGGATGGTGGAGAGACTGACCCACCGCATAAAGAAAGGCCAATCACTAGAAAAGGGTATCATGTTTGGTTTAGTAGCCACTAAAAATGAGGGAAACTCTCATCAATGAGAGGCCCTCACACAACAGCCCCAACAATGGACTCAAGCATACCAGCAATCACGAAGATGGCGCAGGACCAGGCAACGCTGTGTTGTTACACGTAAGGTCACCGTAAGTTGGAGCCAATTCAACAATAACAACAACATGCCAAGCTATTTCATTTGTAAACTTTATAAAACACAACTGTCAAACACATATGTCTAGTCCTTTAAAATTATTCAATTCTATTAATGCATTAAATTATTCAGTAAATATTTATGCACACCTTCCACTTTTGATGAATTCACAGCTTGATTTATTCTTTACCCCATTCCAAGCAGTAAGATAGAAGAGGCTACTCACAGAACTAGAATAGACTTGCAAGAGTAGTATGACTATTACCTACTGAGTGTAAGATGTTAGGTTATTTATTTAATCTCTCTAAGCCTCAGGTTATCACTGTAGAATAAAACTCTCAGAGAGTTATGATTATGAGAACTACATTAAGATCACACATGCCAACCAGGGATACAAAAAGCACTTAATAAATGGTAGTATTTGTTGGTTGCCATTAAGTTGATCCCAACTCTTGGCAATCACATGTGTTACAGAGTAGAACTGCTCCGTAGGGTTTTCTTGGCTGTAATCTTAAGAGAGTAGATCTCCAGGCCTTTTTTTCAGCAGTACCACTGGGTGGGTTCAAACCACCAACCTTTCGGTTAGCAGTCAACACAAACCATTTGGCCACCTGTTGTTGTTACAGTCAAGTAGCTTCCAACTCATGGTGGCCCCATGCGTGCAGAGTAGAACTGCTCCATAGGGTTTTCTATGCGTCACCTTTAACAAACAGCAGGAACTGTCATTTTGCTAGATTTTGTGTGCGATGGGAAACACTGAGCAGTCTTTAATAGAACACAGATATGCTGAAATAAACTACCAATGAAAATAGTCAACCTGAATGTCTAGCATGCTTTACCTTGTACGCCTACAAATATTATGCACAGTTTATTTTACAAAAAGAAAACTATGGTTTTGTTTTTAAACAGACTGCTATTCGCACACCCAAAATGGGGCATCATTTCCGGATTAAATATTAGATATAAAGTACAGCAGAAGATAAATGGGTTATTTGAAAAGGAAGCGGGAATGGATCAAGATTTTGACCTGTAAGAAATAATACCCGTTTTAAATTAACATCACAAATAAGCATCTATAATGGGTACTGGATTAATCAAATGTCCATTTCTTTCAAAACAAGTGTCAGTGTACTATTATTCCTATTCCCTGACTTCTAAAGAGTAGCTGAGAAGCAATGAAACTACTGCCTAGAACAGCAACGCCGAGCTCCTGAGAAGGATACTTTCAGTGATAGCAAACAATGGGTAAATTTAATAAGGCTTCTATTATGCCTTCGCCATAATTATATAGTATATTAAAATTGTACCTTTATTTTGGTTTTGAGAGTCATGTAGATTACTGAATATCTGTGTAGTTTCAAATATTTTATCTAGATACAGCATCAAAATAATTTTAAAACTTTAACAGGAAATAACTTGTAGTTTGCCATTCAAGGGAGTATAAGCTCTCAGTTCTCCCTGATGTTTGCTACCCCAGGCAATTTAATGTGCTCTATAAATGCCATTAATATGCATCTTCTCAAGTTTGGTAATAAAGATTTTAACAATATGATCCAGTCTAACTCCTGATCCCACTAGTACAGTGACTTTCTAACTTGAAAGAAGTCAGCAAATCCTACTTGGAGCTTAAATAAATTCATTTTATTTTCATGTAAACTGATTGGGAAAAGTATAAAGTTAAACTGGCTATTTCATTCAAAGAGCAGAGAAGCAGTGTTAAAGAGTATAATGCGTTCAGTGGGAAGGAGTAAGATGAATGTCAACCAACCACTGAACATTCTGACCTCATCAATTTGCTGATTTTCATACTGTCAAAGTAGTAAGCAAGAGTCTGGGACCAATGACACTTTACAGATTCCTTAACAGTACATAAAGCGTGACTTTCTTTCTTAACCTCACTTATCATCTTATCTAATGTTCTCAGTCAGAAACTTAGGACATACTTGTAGAATGCTCAAGCAACGAGTACTCTAAGCCACACTCTTAAGAAACTGGTCCCACATCAGGACAATATAGAAGATCCAGATTCAAAAGTCTGTTCTTTCAAAGTCACTTGATTTCTGTCCGAAGTCTCTAAAGTATTTTTTTTTTAATTCATTCATTCATTAAAATCTCATTTAGGCACTGCCCCCATGGACTTTAAATTCTAAAGTAAGGAGAGAACCATCCAGTTATAACCACACCACTCTTGGAAAAACAATCTAAACAACTGGAATTGCTTCAAACCCCAAGCCTCCAAGGAATTCTCTGAATGGTGAATGACCTGGCATCGACTCCTTGAAGTCGAGCCCTACTCAAATCTGTGCTTAAGTAGGTAAAAGTTTGGAAGAAGGTCACAAGAAAAATATGATATACTTTTATTCAAAGCATATCTAGACTGACCCTACTGCTGATTATCTATTTGTTCCCAATATTCCTAAATCTTATTACATTCACATGTTTCCTTGATGTCAATCCACACCAGTATTCTATCCTCAAGCATTATTCAAAGGGGACATATTTCACTAAGACATTATTAAGGATATTTCTTTAAAAAGTTGAAGGAACATCAACAGATGAGTGGGTAAACAAAATGTGGTATGTACATACAAAGGAACGTTACCAAGTCACGAAGAGAACGTACCTCAATTCCCCAGTTGAAGGAATTAAGGTTAATCCCTGCATATTTACTAATTTATGCGATGATGAAACCATAAGGTGCTTTGGAAATCAAAAGTAGTGTTAATAAGCAAAGTTTTTTTCTACTAAAAAAAAAAAAAAGTGCTCAAAGCGACCCTATGCAACGCCTCATAGGGTTTCCGAGGAGCGCATGGCAGACTTGAACTGCCGACCATTTGGTTAGCAGCCACAGCACTAAGCCACTACGCCACCGGGGTTTCCTATTAATAGTAAAAAAATAGACATACTTAAATTGGAGTCCCTGGGTGGTGCAAAAGTTAACGGGCTCAGCTGCTAACCAAAAGGTTAGAAAAAGGTTCAAGTCCACACAAACGTGCCTCAGAACAAAGGCCTAGTGACCTACTTTTGAAAAATCAGCCATGAAAAACCTCACAGAGCACAGTTCTACTCTGACATATGTGGGGCTGCCATGAGCAACTGCTTTTTGTTGTATTTAAGATAACATCTGTACAAAGTTGATAAATACACCAACACACTGCTTCTGAGCATTACCGTCAAATTTGCTTATTCCATAAATACTGTGTCTATTAAGTAAAGTGTGTTCTTAGTAGGTGTTATAGGGTATATAAGAATTAAATATTTCCTTGTCCACTCAAATGAGAGAAGCCATAATAACTGCAATACAAGACAGATGTGGAAAGCACTGTAAGTCTGTGACAAAGTATCTAGGAATTCAGACGAGATATGACTCCTGGTCAGGGTAAAAGAAGAGGTGATATGACAGAAATGGGAGAACAGCATCAAGAAATTCATCATGTCTCATGAAAATGGCCAAGTACTAATACAAAGCCCCTAACATAATCATGAGATCCGACTCTTAACACTGATGTCAAATTTGGCTCTACACAATTTGAACCCTTAAGCACTTTAAGATGACAAGATCTCTGACCCAAAATTTCAGAACCTAAAATACTGCAAGTCTACCAAAACTGATGCCACATGGTTGGAAATTCAATTTTGCTGGGCTAGCTTTTGTATAGCTATTAAAGTCAAGTGTGAAGAAAAGCAGAGCTCACAGATCAATGGTCTCTGGCAAAGACCAACGGATTCTTTAAATAGTGGTTATAGCTGCAAATCAAAGCACAGATCACAGTCAGAAATCAATCTTTTCACATTCTTCCAAAATGCCAAACAATTAGTATCAACAATGTCTGCATTTTCCAACACCAACATTTTTTTAAATACAATATAGCTAATTCTAGTTGATCGTAGCTTCCTCTTTAACATAATGAACTTTCCTCTAAATTCAAGTAACAGAGCTATTACACATTAATGGTCAAAAGTCAGCATAGGAAAAAGACATGCTGTGCAGTATTTCCCCCATGTTCTGTCTTGTATTGCACATACATGTTTTACTTCTTTTAACTGAGAGAAGGGAAAACGAAGTCTTTAAAATTCTGGTAAGATCACAGAGAGAAACCTGTGAACAGTAAGTAATCTTTACGGGGTACACCCAAAAACAGGCAAAGGAAAAGAAAATCTTAAGAGTCTACTTAAAAAGAATATAGCCACTCAAAGCGAGAACTCACGCATCACACTGAAAACAACAGCTTTACCTTCTTAATCATGAAAGAATACACACATCCACACAAGTTTACAATTTAATCCTTCAAAAGCTGCAGTTACATAAAGACACCTCCCCTTTCATCAATTTGCACCAACGTCACAGAGAAAAGGCTTTGTTTGAACCCAGTTGTTCACACCCAAGAAGATGCAGCCTATACTCAAAAATGAGATTTGGAATAATCTTCACAATAAGGGAAACCCCCTAAAATTAGCAAATAGGATAAAATTTGAAAACGTGGAGCAGGTGAAATGAAAAGCTTTTCCTTATTTTGAAGATTGTTCCAATATATCACTTCAAAGAAATAAAGACATCTAGTTTTTCACATTCCTAATTCTACTTTGAGCAATACAGTTCTTTGGAATTTGAGGACTGTATAAAGGTCCCGAAATAATGCTGTCTCAAGGGCAGGTGTTTAAATTGATTCATTTGCCACAATCAGATTATATAACAATTGGATTTCCTTCCAACCCCCTAAGACACATGATTCAAATATACCTATCACAAAAGTCCAAACACACATTAGTACAGTTTTTCCTGAGTACATTTTTTTACAGTCTACTCTCATAATGAATCATTTTACTAAGAGCATAATTTCCTGAATCAGTAGTGGTAATTTTTAGATTTTCCTGAAAGGATGACAATGAAATTACATTTATACTATCGTAATTTACATTTTCCTATAATTTATTCAAACTTTCTTCAATCCACAATCTACAAAACACAACTATGCACAAACGTGATGTTCAATTAATATTTTAACTTTCAGCTCTAACCCAACTTTCACTGCTTATGAAGTGCTTCTTGCCCACTGTTCACTCTGCTTTCCAACAAGGTTACTTATGGAAAGCCAAAATGAAGAGAACTGGCTCAGAGTAATACTTAATAATGTTAGCTAATCAGAAAGTGGAGTACCTCTACCATTTAATTCTTCATGACAACAGCGTTCTCTTTTCACTCAACCCTGGTTCTGCTACCTGACAAAGTCTGCAAAAGGATTAAACCCTCGAGAGAAAAACTTACAAACGTGAAAGTAAACTAGAAAAGGAAAATGGTAATCCCTAATTCAGCCAACTGAGTGAATTACCAGAAACCTTAAGATTCTAAAGCAACCTTGTTTAAAAGCAGAAATCCTTTCTGTAATAACAATGACAAAAGGACCCATCACTGAATCTCTGCCCGAACTTCCCCACTGATGAGTGAAGTGCTCTTCCATGGGAGTGCCCGTTTTACTACATTATTATTCACAAGTGCTTCAAAGTTCTTCCTTCCTATGACTAAAACGTATCTGTCTACCTGTAACTTTGACTTATGGCCCCTGGAGTGACACAGAACAAGCGGAACTCTGCACCAATGAAAATCTTCAGCTACTAGAAGACCCTTCCCTCAGGCTCTCATCGCCAAGTGTTTATATTTCCCATGTTAAGTTTGTGACTTACTGACTACAAAAAGCTGCTCTAGTTTGTGTCCTTCTTAATACATAACATGTAAAATGGAACACAATGCTTTATTCACAACACTTTTTCTTCAATATTTGTTAAATTTATTCTCCGAGGCAAGGCCCAAATGACAGAAGAGTCAAATGCTTCCTGTGGTCCCTCTTAAACAATCCAAAAAAACAAGTAAATTCATTATATATGACAATCTAGGAGCCCCAAACATCAAAGACAAAGCTGAGGAGTTGGACTGAGTGGCAGGAGGAAGAAGAGACAGTTCAGAAGCAGCAAGGATTGGCCAGGCCTGACCAAACCGGCACCCTGCAGGCTAGACAGGCCAGCGTGTGCGGGCTGAGGCAAGCAGGAGCACTCGGGACACGTTTTCCACAGTGGGAGAAACCAAGGGCAGAGAGTCTGCACAAGCCTGCGGTTCCAAGGGAGCATGCTAGAGCTGTAAAAGTTAAGTGCAAGCATCTAACCAACCGAATGAGATTTAAAAACAAAACAAAACAAAACACTTTCCCCCTCTGGGAAGTTCCTCTCTCCAATTCACTCACACCCTCACCAGCTCTGCTCCTATCCAAGGCTCGCTTCAGTGAATGTGGCACCCTCTGGGCCAGAAGTGGGACCCCATCACACACCCCAAGCCATTCTCCTGGCTTTGGAAAGGAAACAAACTAACGAACAAATAACAAACAGGAAAAAAATAAGTTGCCAGCTCCCCTAAACCAGGATCTCAGAGCAGGCAGAAGGGGTCCACAGACTTTGAATGCCTTTCATCCCTGGCTAGACCTGGTCCATTTCAACAGCCGAAGCCCTCATTAGCAGAGTGCAACAGGGTACATACACGAAGCCTATTTTCAGCTGCAACAGCTAAGAGGGAGTGGCAGATTCATGACAGTTGACACCACCCTGGCCATTAAGCAGGGTCCTCACCAACCCACATAAGGGGCCTGAGGACTGATAGTTCCACCCACTCCACCTAGCCACCCAAGACAGGGGTCCGAGAATAAGTGGTGCCTCCTAGTCCTTACATCCAATAGGACTGGGTGCCCAAAGTCTGGCTGCAAAACCCATACACCAACACTCTCTAAGCAACAGGGATATGCCTTCCACCAAGGCACTCAGAGGCAGCCATCAGCGCCCTACCTAGCTCAGCGCAGAACCCCCTACTGCCTCCAGATCCCTGTGGCTGTTCCAATAACCTCCAGGTAGCCCTGCCTGTCTAGGAGTGTAAGTAAGAGCTTGCACCACACACTCAGTGACCAAAGACCTGGACACCTGAGCTGAATCCACACAAGAAAAGTAAATGGACTTCTGGGTTCACATACTGAATAGCAGCTCTAACCACCTGGTGATAGGACATGAGAGCTTCAAAAGGACAATAATCAAGGTAGCTCACACGACCAGCCTATTTGGGTATATCAGAACAAACAAGATGCTAGGACACAGTAACCAAACAAAAAACAAATATAATAACTTACTGATGGCTCAGAGACAAAGGTCAATATCAAATCACATAAAAAGGCAGACCATGATAGCTTCAGCAAGCCACCAAAACAAAGAACCAAGAAACCTCCCAGAGGAAGATAAAATCTTTGAGTTACTGAAGGTAGAATTCAGAAGATTAATATACGGAGCTCTTCAAGAGATCAGGAAGGAGATCAGGCAAAACGCAGACCAAGTCAGAGAATACACAGGCACAGCAAGAGAGGAACTTAAGAAGCTTATACCAGTCCATAATGACAAATTTAACAGGTGCAAGAATCCACAGAGAGCCAGCAAATAGATATCCAAAAGATTAACAGTAAAATTTCAGAATTAGACACTCAACAGAAAGTCAGAGGAGCAGAATGAGGCAATGGAAGTCAGAATTAGTGACACTGAAGATAAAGCACTTTACACCCAATTTATTTGATGAAAAATCAGACAAAAGAATTTAAAAAAACAAAGAAACCCTGCGAATTATGTGGGACTCCATCAAGAGGAATAACCTAAGAGTGAATGGAGTACCAGAACAGGAGGGGATAATAGAAAACACAGGGAATTGTCGAAGATTTGTTGGCAGAAAACTTCCCTGATACCTTAAAAGATGAGAAGATATGTATCTGAGAAGCTCATCAAATCCTACACAGGGTAGACGCCAAAACAAAGTCACCAAGACATATTATAATCAAACTTGCCAAAACCAAAAATAGAGACTTAAGAGTGGCTAGGGATAAACAAAAAGTCATCTACAAAGAAGAGTCAACAGACCACGCTCTGACTACTTAGCAAAAACCATGCAGACAAAAAGGCAATGGGATGACATACATAAAGCCTTGAAGGCCAAGAACTATATATCCAGCAAAAACATCTCTCAAATATCATGATGACATTAAGGCATTTCCAGATAAACAGATGTTAAGAGAATTTGTAAAAACCAAGCCAAATTTACAAGAAATACTAAAGGGAGTCCTCCAGTTAGAGAATCAATAACATCAGATAATCACCCAAGACTAGAACACAGGACAGAACAACCATACCAAACCAGGTAGGGAAGTTACAAAAATCAATCAAAGCTAAAACACCAACAATAGGGAAAACACAGACACCAATATGTAAAAGATGACAACATTGAAACAAACAAGAGGGACTAAATAACGTAGTCATTGAACTTTCATATGGAGAGGACGTCAAGGCAGTATCAAGAAATAAAAGATTGGGTGAAATTCAGAAAAATACAAAAATATTAAGGTAACCACAAAGGAAACTAACAACCTACACATCAAAATAAAAAAGAAGAAAAACATAAAGATTCGGCAAATACAAAATCAACAACAATGAAAAAGATGAAAAGAAAATACATCAAAATGACATCACTAAACTTATACCTACCAATATTTATGCTGAATGTAAATGGACTAAATGCACCAATAAAGAGACAGAGAGGGGCAGAATGGATTAAAAAAAAAAAAAAAATCCATCTATATGCTGCCTAAAAGAGATACACCTTAGACTAAAAGACACAAACTAAAAACTCAAAGAATGGAAAAAAATCAATCAAGCAAACAACAATCCAAAAAGATCAAGAGTGGCAATATTAATCTCTGACAAAATAGACATTAAAGCAAAATACACCACAAAGGATAAGGAAGGACACTATATAATGATTAAAGGATCAATACACCAGGAGGACATAACCATAATAAATATTTATGCACCCAACAACAGGGCTACAAAACACATAAACTCTAACAACACTGAAAAAGAGAAACAGGCAGCTCTACAACAGTAGTAGGAGACTTCAACATACCATTTTTGGTAAAGGACAGAACATCCAGAAAGCTCAATAAAGACACAGAAGATGTAAATGCCACAATCAACCAACTTGACCTCACAGACATATACAGAATACTCCAACCAACAGCAGCCAAGCATACTTTCTTTTCCTACGCACTTGGAACATTCTCCAGAATAGACCACACATTAGGCAACGAAGCAAGCCTCAACAGAATCCAAACCATCGAAATATTACAGAGCATCTTTTCTGACCGTAAAGGCATAAAAGTAGGAACCAATAACAGAAAAGACAAGGAAAAAAAATCATACATGGAAACTGAACAACACTGCTCAAAAAACTACTGGATTATAGAAGAAATCAAGGATGGAATAAAACAATTCACAGAATCAAATGAGAATGAAAACACATCCTACCAGAACCTTTGTGACACAGCAAAAGCAGTGCTCAAAGGTCAATTTATAGCAATAAATGCACACATCCATGAAGAAGAAAAAGGCCAAAATCAAAATACTAACCCTACAACTCAACCAGATAGAAAGAGAGCAGCAAAAAAGAGCCCACAGCCACCAAAAGAAAAGAAATAATAAAAATTGGAGCAGAAATAGAAATCAAAAGAGTTACCAAGACCAAAAGCTGGCTCTTTGAAAAGATCAACAAACTTGATAAACCACTGGCCGAACCAACAAAAGAAAAACAGGAGGGGAAGCAAATAACCCAAATAGGAAATGAGATGGGCAGTATCACAACGGACTCAACTGAAATTAATAGAATCATGAGAGAATACTATGAAAAACTGTATTCCAACAAATTTGAAAACCTAGAGGAAATGGGCAAATTTCTGGAAACACTCTAACCTGCCCAAACCAACACAAACTGAGGTAGAAAAACTAAATAAACCTATAAAAAAAAAGAGAGAGAGAAATTGAAAAGGTAATTAAAAAAACTCCAAGCAAAAAAAAAAAAGCCCTGGACCTGACGGTTTCACTGGGGAATTAACACCAGCACTACTAAAGAGCCAACACCAGTACTACTAAAGGTATTTCAGAGAATAGAAAAGGATGGAATACTCCCAAACTCATTCTATGAAGCCAGCATAACCCTGATACCAATACCAGGTAAAGACACCACAAAAAAAAGAAAATTACAGACCTACATGACCTCGTGAATACAGACGCAAAGATTCTCAACAAAATTCTAGTCAACAGAATTCAACAACATATCAAAAAAATAATTCACCATGACCAAGTGGGATTCATACCCAAGTATGCAGGAATAGTGAAACATTAGAAGAACAGTGCAATCCATCACATAAATAATACAAAAGATAAGAACCACAGGATATTATCAACTGATGCAGAAAAAGCATTTGACAAAGTCCAAATCCATTCATGATAAAAGCTCTCAGCAAAACAGGAACAGAAGGGAAATTCTTCAATATAACAAAGGGCATTTATACAAAGCCAACAGCTAACATCATCCTAAATGGAGAGAGTCTGGAAGCATTCCCCTTGAGAATGGGAACCACACAAGAATGCCCTTTATCATCCCTTTTATTCAACATTGTGCTGGAGGTCCTAAGCAGAGCAATAAGGCAAGAAAAAGGGCATCCCAATTGGCAAGGAAGAAGTAAAAGTATTCCTATCGGCAGATGATATGACCTTATACACAGAAAACCCCAAAGAGTCCATAAGAAAATTACTGAAACTAATAGAAGAGTTCAGCAGAGTATCAGGATACAAGATAAACATACAAAATCAGATGGATTCCTCCACACCAACAAAGAGAACGTTGAAGAGGTAATCACCAAATCAATACCATTTACAATAGCCCCCAAGAAGATAAAATACTTAGGATTAAATCTAACCAGAGAAGTAAAAGACCTATACAAAGAAAACTACAAAGACACTACACTGCAAGAAACCAAAATAGACCTACATAAGTGGAAAAACATATCTTGCTCATGGATACGAAGACTCAACACTGTGAAAACGTCAATTCTACCCAAAGCTATTTAGAGATACAACGCAATCCTGATCCAAATTCCAGTGACATTTTTTAACAAGATGGGAGAAACAAATCACCACCTTCATATAGGAAGGGAAAGTGGCCCCAGATAAGTAAAGCATTACTGAAAAAGAAGAATAAAGTAAGAAGCCTCACTCTATCTGATCTTAGAACCTATTATACCGACACAGTAGTCAAAACAGCCCGGTACTGGTACAACAAACAGATACACAGACTAATGGAACAGAACTGAGAACCCAGATGTAAATTCATCCAGCTATGAGCAGCTGATAGTTGACAAAGGCCCAAAGTCCGTTAACTGGGGAAAAGATAGTCTCTTTAACAAACAGTGCTGGCATAACTGGATACCTATCTGCAAAAATTAAACAAGACCAGTATCTCACACCATGTACAAATATTAACTCAAACAGATCAAAGACCTAAATATAAAATCTAAAAGAATAAAGATCATGGAAGAAAATAGGGACAATGCTAGGAGCCCTAATACAGGGCATAAATAGAATACAAAACATAACAAACAATGCACAAACACCAGAAGACAAACTAGATAACCGAGAGTGCCTAAAAATCAAACATTAATGTTCATCAAAAGACTTCACCAGAAGGGTAAAAAGACAACCTACGAACTAGGAAAAAAATTTTGGCTATGACATATCCAATCAGGGTCTAATCTCTAAAACTACAAGATACTGCAAAACCTCAACAACAAAAAGACAAATTACTCAGTCAAGAAATGGGCAAAGGATATGAACAGACACTTCACCAAAGGAGTAATTCAGGTAGCTAACAGATATATGAGGAAGTGCTCACGATCATTAGCCATTACCCACCCACTGCCATCGAGTCGATCCCGACTCACAGCAACCCTACAGGACAGAGTAGAACTGCCCCATAGAGTTTCCAAGGAGCGCCCGGCAGATTCGAACTGCTGACCTTTTGGTTAGCAGCCGTAGCACTTAACCACTACACCACCAGGGTTTCCAAAGTAGAAATGCCCCATAGAGTTTCCAAGGAGCACCTGGTAGATTTGAACTGCCAAGCTTTTGGTTAACAGCCATAGCTCTTAACCACTACACCACCAGAATTTCCATTAGCCATTAAGAGAAATGCAAATGAAAACTACAATGAGATACCGTCTCACCCCAACAAGCCTGGCATTAATTCAAAAAACACAAAATAATACATGTTGGAAAGGTTTGGGAGAGACTGAAACATTTAGGTAGGAATGTAAAATGGTACATACAATTTACTTTGGAAGTCAATTTGGCATTTCCTTAAAAGGCGAGAAATAGAAGTACCACGCAATCCAGCAATCTCACTCCTTGAAATATATCCTAGAGAAATAAGAGCCATCATGTGAATATGTACACCCATAGTCATTGCCGCACTGTTCACAGTAGCAAAAAGATGGAAACAGCCTAGGTGCCCATCAACAGATGAATGGATAAACAAATTAAAGTACATTCACACAATGAAACAGTATGATAAGTAACAACTGTGAATCCATGAAACATCTTATAACATGGATAAATCTGGAAGGCGGTATGCTTAGTGAAACAGTCGCAAAAGGTCAAGTATTTTAAGAAACCACTATTAATAAGAACTTAAGAAAAGATTTAAACAGAGAAGAAAACATTCTTTGATGGTTACAAGGGTGGGGAGGGAGAGAGGGAGGCAGGTGGTATTCACTAATTAGATAGTGGACAAGAATTATCCTAGGGGAAGGGAAGGACAACACACGATACAGGGGAAGTCGGCACAACTGGATTAAACCAAGAACTAAGAAGTTTCCACACACTTCAAGGAACAGAGTAGCAGGGACGGGGATCTGGGAACCATGGTTTCAGGCGACATCTAGGTCAGCTGGCATAACAAAGTTTATCAAGAAAATGTTCTGCATCCCACTTTGTAAGTGGCATTTGGCATCTTAACAGCTTGTTACTGAGCATCTAAGATGCATCAGTTGGTCCCAACCCACCTGGAACAAAGGAGAATGAAGAACACCAAAGACACAAGGAAAATATTACCCCGAGACAAAAGGGCTACATAAACCAGAGAGCCCACCAGCCTGAGACCAGATGAACTAGGTGGTGCCCGGCTACTGCCAACGACTGCCCTGACAGGGAACACTAGGGAGAGTCCCTGACGGAGCAGGAGAAAACTGTCATGTGCAACTCAAATTCACGTAAAAAGACGAGACTTAATGGTCTGAGACTAGAAGAACCCCGCACCCCCCCCAAAGACATGGCCCCTGGACGCTGTTAACCCAGGAACTAAAACCATTCCTGAAGCCAACTCTTCAGACAAAGATTAGACTGGACTATAAAACATAAATAAGACTCATAAAGAGAGTGTGCTTCCTAGCTCAAGTAGATACTTGAGACTAAATGGGCAGTTCCTGATCAGAGGCAGGATGAGATGGCAGAAACGCATAGGAGCTGGTCAAATGGACACGGGAAACCCAGAGCAGAAAAGTGGAATGTACTGTCACATTGTAGGGATTGTAACTAGGGTCGCATAACAATATGTGTATAAATTTTCGTATGAGAAATTAACTTGAGTTGTAAACTTTCACCTAAAGCACAATTAAAAAAAAATTATTCTCTTATTTTGGGCATGAGAGGGTGATTTGTTGACTGTGGGTTAAATATACAAAAATCACTGCTATCTTTGTTTACCTTGCATACTGTGCGTGCCTCACAGAGCTCTTGAGAATATCAGCACCTAGATTTGACATCTATTCTACGGCTTGGGAAACTGTCATATTCTTTCCCAAGTTGGGGATAAGCTTTAACATTAAATTCTTTGCATTTGCAATGTCATGAAATGTCTCCGAGAGAGCTCCTTGGGTGTGACGTGTTTTGCCAGCATCACCACTGGACCATCTTCATCCTTTTCATCACTACCATGTTCCTCATTTATGCCCAGAAGTTTGCCTTCGCTAATCTCTTCCGGTTCGACGACTGGAGTCTCCTGGACAACTGCAGCATCAGCACCTTCATGGTCAGATCTGAACACAAATTTGAGCTGAATGGCTAATTCAAATTTCACTTCCAGTGCCATCACTTTTCATTTCTTTATTGCAGTTACATTTTGTTGATAGCAGCATGTGACTTAACAAGAATTATGAGATGAAAGCAATTAAGTAAATAAGAAAAATGAGGAAAGCAAATAAGTAAAATAATGAGAAAAAGTTTTAAAAAGCCATGACAAAATTAATTACACCATATTATAATTTATTTTAATTCTTCATGGCAAGAACCATCAATACGTAAAATCAAAAGGCACATTTAACTGAGGTAAGTAATTACAACTCATATCCAAAGGATTAACTTCCTTTCCATATAAAGGGCGGCCCTGACAGTTAAGTGCACAACTACTAGCTGAAAGGTTGGTGGTTCGAACCCACCCAGGAGCTCTCAGGAAGAAAGGCCTGACGATCTGTTTCTGGTACGGCACAGTCTTGAAAACACTATGGAGCAGTTCTACTCTGCGCACACGGGGTCACGATGAGTAGGAATCAACTTGACAGCAACCAACAACACACAAAGAGCTCTGTAAGAGGATGACCCTACAGTGACAGATACAGGAAATGAAGAGCTTACAGAAAATAGAAATTTTAAAGGTTAACACATATTAAAAGATATTCACCTACCGCTTCAGAAAAATGCAAATTAAGACTTCCCTGAGAACTTCTGATACAAGTGGACGAATCTCAAAAATAATGTTGAGCAAAAGAAGCCAGAAACGAGTGAGTACTGTATGATTTCATATTTATTAAGTACAAAAACGTGAATTGATGACATGTTAGGATAATAGCTTTCTAGAGGATGAAGACGGAGCAGTCGCTGGAGTAGTGACTGCATAAACCAAAAACCAAACCCACTGCCCTCGAGTCGCTTCTGACTCATAGTGACCCCCTAGGGTTTCCACAGCTGTCAATCTCTACGGAGGCCGACTGCCACATCTTTCTCCCGCAGAGCCGCAGGTGGTTTCCAGCTGCCAACCTTCTGGTTAGCAATCAAACACTTTAACCACTGCACCATCAGGGCACAGGTCTGTTCAATTTGTGAAATTCATCAAGCTGTATTACCAAGACTTGTGCCTTTTCATGTGTATGTTATAATGAAAAACGTATCTTAATTACGTGATACTATTTTTCATCTACCAGCCTGATGAAGATGAGCAGCTCTGTAACAGTTCGTGGTGTTACACTCAAATTTTACTGGTGGGAGTGTAAATTACTACAATCCCCATGGACAGAATCTGGCAATATCTTTCTAAATTTAAAAATGCATATACCTTTTGACCCAGAAATTTCACTGTGGGTATTTATCCTTTAAAATATACTTGCACACGTGCAAAAAAACTTATATAAAATGGTATTCACTGCAGCATTAGCCAAAAAAAGAAAGAAAGAAACAGCCTTTTCCATCAATGTTGTTGTTATTAAGTGTCGTCGGGTAGGTTCCGACTCATAGTGACCATATGTACAGCAGCACGAAAACACTGCCTGGTCCTGTGCCATCCTCACAATTGTTGCTATGCTTGAGCCCATTGTTGCTGCTACTGTGTCAACCCATCTTGTTGAAAGTCTTCCTCTTTCTCGCTGACCGCAACAGTGGTCTGGTGATACGACAACGAGCTATTACAAAGTCACAAAAAAGAATTATGAAATTCTTCAGGTACCGACATGGGTATAATCCCAGGGTATATTGTTGAGAGGCAAAACAGTGTGTATGCTATACCACAAATTGGGGGGTGGGGGGATGGGGGGAGTCCTGCAAAAACAAACACATATTATAACACCACTTCCGGGAAGGGCACGTAAGAAACCGGTAATACTGATAGCTTCCAACGAGGAAAACTACATGGCTAAGGGGCAGGTGTGGGCAGGCTTTTCCCTGTATACTCTTTTGTACCTTTTAATTCTGCACCATATTAAATGCGCAAATGCTCAAAATAATAAAGTTAAAATTACCTGAAAAGGGAGCAAAAATAGAGACTCATAAAGAGATGATCAGAACTCAGGCAAAAAAGATAACTGCTAACAACTCCTCAGAGAAGGACATCTAGAAATGTTTTAAAAGAAAAAGCCACAGCGTTTGGAATTCAGATGTGCTGTGAAACCAGTCACATTACCGAGGCTTACTGTGAGGTCAGGGCCACAACAGCAAGAGAAACTTAGGAGCATCCGGTTCAAGGTATCTTAGACTACCTGACCGGAATTCAATAAACGAGATGGTTGAGGAGGTCCTAACACGCAAGTACGGGAAAAAAAGACCAGAGACAGAGAGAGAAATGGCTAAGACAGAGCCTCCAGAAGTTACTGTGATTCTGGAATCAGCAAGCTGTAGGGGGCAGAACTTGGCATTTTCTTCTCACCTATATTCCCACCATCCGTAAATCTGTTACCTATAACCAAAAGACCAGGAGTCCAGAAACCAAGAGCATGAGAGAGGAAAGCGGAAGCCACAGTGCTGCTGAACCGATAAAGCAGAGAGTGGTGCCTGAGGGACAGGTGCGCGGGCAGGGAGGAAGAGGCAGAACTGAGTTAAAACAGCAGAACACTAGACTCGGGAGCCTAGGATGGCTGCTACTGAGGGCAACTCACAGTAATTCAGTCCCTAAGGCTGCGTTATATTCTGGAAGACGGCTAACTCTCCATGAAGCCCAGAAACTGAGCACTGGCTTTGTAACTTGAAAAAGACTCCTGTTTTTCCTTACCTCCCCCTATGTGTATCCTTAAAATAAAACCCCATTTAGCTGGGACAAGTTGAGTGACAGTTTCTTGAAACATTTAAAAAAAAAAAAAGCACAGCTGTAATTTCCCCACCCTGACCTCTTCCTTTATGTTCCTATACCCCTTGCAAACTCTACTGATGTCCTTCTCATCCTGTATGGCAATTATATGCCTGTATGTTTGTCTGCTAATAAAATGTTACCTCTTCAAAGGCAAGAATAATGTTTGAATCTCAGCACCTACTTAACAGAATAGCTGGCATATAGTAAAAATAATGATGATGATAAAAGGTTCCCAGTTACTGAATATCTGTATCATCCCTAGCACTGCTAGGAACTTTATACATAATCTTTGCAATCAAACTAAGAAGAGATTATGGTTCCTAAGTTTACAGCTACAAAAACAAACTCAAGGAAGAAACTTATCCAGGGCCCTTAAGCTAGGAGAACCCAGGTCTCCTTGAATACCAAGCCCTCCCTCCACCTTCTCATTATACCAACAGACCAGGATCTAAACTGGGGGTTTTCAAACTGCAGGTCACAATCAATTAGTGGATTGTGAAATAAATTCAGTGGGTCACAGCCCTTTTTGCTAATGAAAGAGACAATATGAGTGCATCACATAAGGGGCAAATATTGTCATGAAACTCTAATTTCAGTTTTATACACACATGTACACAAGGCAGCAATGTTAAACGTATATCTTACTGTAGTGCACAGTAAAAAAAAAAGTCTGAAAGCCACAGATACACACACTATCTTTATTACTGCTGTAAACACTGATGTATTTTCTCAATTTTTCAAGTCTCATGTTGAAAAGTTCTGTATTCCTAATGTCCTAAACATATTACAAAAAAGGGCGGGAGGGATTAAAAGGTGTTAAAGTGGAAAAGGCATTTGGGATATACGTATCATAGTACCCTAAAACTACATTGCACATCTATATAAGATGGCAAGAATAAAAATGATGAAGCTGGATTCACTCTCTTCCCCCAGGCTTTTACTAAACCATTTTCAAAAATGTTTTCCTGCTTTGCTATGCTTCACTAGAGGTAAAAACTCAATTTTCTCAATTTTCTGACCATTTTCATGAGTGATTGGATAAATATTCAATTTCACATGTACAACCTTATACACAAAAAAGAAGCACACTGCAGGTAATGCCAAGTAATCTCTCTACAGTTATGCTTGTTTTCTTCTACAAGAGGCCACATGCCCAGAGAACGGAGTAAGCAAGTATGGCACAGACTGAAAATTTAAAGGTTCTTTGTTGCTGGGGGAGGAATGGGGTGGGGGGGCACAGATAATTTAGCAATAATAATTCTAAGGCACTTTATCAAAAGGAGTAATGCACATTAAGAGATAGAGGTGTTTGGGGACATATCTACCCGTTACCATCAGTCACAAATTAATGGCTTCAATTCACGACAGTGAACTGAATAACTTTAGCTCTCTCTCTCCTCCTTCCCAAGATCCCACCAAAATGTCAGGAAAATTATTTAAATAACAATGAAATGATCGCACTATTGAGGGGGGAGGCACTGGATGAGCATATATTTTAAAGAATTCTGGGTAGATGGACAGTAGAAAAGACTCGAGGAAAAAGGCAGAAACCACAGACAAGACAACATGATCCTTTCAAGGAGACCTCAGAGAAGTTCCAAGGAGGAAGAAACAATTGGATTATTTCGTCAGGGGCTGCATATCCCATATTGTGGACATACGACCACCTCTTCCTCCGGCCTTGTGAACGGGGACATTGGCAGTGGATTCTGCGTTTGGATAAAGCCAGAGAACTAACCTCTGTACGAAGTGGGCCTTCCTGCCTGGGTAAGACTTCCTCTGAGAGTAGCCAAGCCTGAGACAACAGCACAGCAGAAAAAGAGGGAATACTAGAGGACTCTAACACAAAGAAGGAAGAAAAGCAGAGGAAGGAAATAGGGAAAAGGGGAGAGGTGATGTTAACGTCCTGAGCGAAATATACCAATCACTGCTCCCCTAAAGTGCTTGAAGAACCAGTTAACCAACAAGAGTGCTACTCTGCCTGCCAACTCCTCACCCACACTCCTTAGAAGAAGGTCTGCCAGTTCAAACCTGACCCATCACTGAAACTACCTTTCAAGAGAGGCCTGGGGGAGAAAGAACAACATAACTGCAGTGGAAACACGCGTTAACTGCCAATACTAACCAACACCCACCAAACGTGTGGAAACCTAAGGGCAGTCAGTGGTAGAATTCTTCACTTTCATGCAGGACACACAAGTTTGATTCTGGACCAATACACTTCATGATCTGCCACTTGTCACTGGAGGCTTGCATGTTGCTACAATGCTGACCAGGTTTCAGCAGAGACTCCAAACTAAATCAAGGCTAGGAAGAACGGCCTGATAATCTACCTCTGAGAATCATCTAATGAAAACCATATGGAACACAATAGTCCAATCCTGATGTGCACAGAGTCACCATGAGTCAGGGGCGACCTGACAGTAGCGGCATGAAAGAGGAACCGCAAGATGGACAGAACTGATAACAGAGGAATCAGAAATCGGGAAACAAGTACATTTTGTTTCTCATTAATATTCTCAGAGGGAATGAAGAAAATACTGCAAGATTAAAATAGGCTACTTTTTAAAAAGAAGCAATAATATTATTAAAAATTGGTAAAGTATAAACAAAAATAAATGTAGTTAAGTAATAGAATGGGCATGTCTGAACACATGCGATGTTGAGGCAATTTCCCAGAGGGTAAAGCACAAAGATGAAAACTATATGAAAAAATTAAAATGTGAAGTAAGATCTAGGTGGGTCTGATATCCATTTATACAAGAGATTCAAAATTAGAGAAGAGAGGTAGAGAAATTAACCAAAATTATGTCCAAAAAGAAGACATACTAAATTTTCTAAGAGCTGAAGAAGGATTCAGTTTTCAAACTGAAAAGATTCACACAGTAACAAGAAGAACAAACGAAAAAAGATCCATAACTAAACTCATGCTGTTAAAATTTCAAAATGTCAAGAAACCTTCCAGAGAGAAACCAGACTTTCCCTAGCATCCATCTTCTTCATCCGCAATACCACATGTTAGAAGACAACAGATTAATGTCCTCCGAGTTCTAAGAGAAAAACATTTTGAAACTAGACTCCTATAACTCAGAGCTTCCCCAATATATGTGCTCCAAATGGGCTACCAGGTCTGCAGCCAGAAACCTCTGCTGTGAGCAGCCTCATCTGCTTACCCCACACCACCACACAAACGATAACGTCTTCTACATATATGTCATGGCACGAAAAAGGTTGGAAAGCACTACTCTCCAAGTCAGGTCTGCCATCAAGTGTCATAACAAAGACATTTTTAGACATTCAAGAACTTAAACTTTACTTACACATGAGAAAAGTGAAAAGATATTCCAGCAAATTAAAATAAAAGGAATCCCAGAAAATGCAACGTAAGACAGAAGAAACAGTGGCAGCCAAGTTTGACCAACAAGTATCAAGCAAAAAAGAAAACAGGAAGATGTACATGTTCACAGGCAATGGGAGAGTCCACTGTAATCCCAAAGATTTAATGACATGGTATTATATTTTCTTCCTCATCAACTTTATGTAATAATAGACACAAACTATTAAGTTGTTTATTTTTCAATTTTTAGATTTAACCTATGGGAGGGGAAAAAGTTACAGAACTAAGTAGCTGTAAAATCTAATCTTTACACTCTGTAAAAATAAAACAATTTAAAAACTGGAACGAGAATGAAAGCATAAGGAAGAGTAAATGCGCTAATTGTCTCAAAACTTCCATAGTAGATGTGCTCAGAATAAATCAAGAAATTAATTTTTGATTAATTTAATAATCAAAGCTAATAAATCAAGAAATAAGAGCCATCAGTATAATTTATTATTTAAAGTAATTAAATCAAGCAATACAAGAAATAAACACAGAGCTATTAACAGTGGCTGCCTCTAGGAAATGAGACCGGGGTAAAGGGAGAAAAGACTTGGTTTTCAGTTTTCACATCATGCCCTTCTGTACTATTTGGATCTTTTTCTACCACATGCACGCACTATTTTTAAATTTAAAAACTGATTTTGATTTCTAAAGAATTATGGTTCATACAGAAGCTAGAATGCTACGTAGCAGTTAAGAATAAGATAAATCTGTATTTACATGAAATACCCACAGTACGTTAGCTTATCAAGTGAGAACAGTACGTATATGATCCCAACTGCTATTTAAACTATATATAAATAAGTTGTATTAAATATTTTTACATATTTATGTATACAGGAAAACCTGCGAAAGCCAGAACCTATGTTAAGGCAGAAACCTGTCAGAGAAGAAAACTCAAGTATTCTCCACTAAAACAAGCTATGGGAAAGTGGTGAGACGGAAAACTTGCGAGACCCGGAAAAAACAAGGCAGTCCCACCCACGTCCAGCTCTCGCAGGTTTCTCTGTATGCGCGCAGGTATGCCTAACTGTACACCAAAAAAAATTTGGGCGGGGGGGATACACACCAAACTTACTAACAGCAGCTGTCTCTGGTGAACGAAATGAGGTCAAACCAAGAGCTTCTCTTTACAGTATACGTCTTTGTTATTTGACTGATTTGCTTGTTTTTACACTATGTATGTTTTTACACTATGTATTGGTGTTTTCAATCGCCTCATCCGAATGCAAAAGCTGGACAATAAATGACGAAGACAGAAGAACAACTGATACCTTTGAATTGTGTTGGAGAATACTGAATATACCAGGGACTGCCAAAACAACAAACAAATCTGTCTTGGAAGAAGTACAAACAAAATGCTCCTTGCAAACAAAGATGGCGAGACTATGTCTCACATATTTTGGACAGGTTATCCGGAGGGATCGATCCCCAGAGACGGACATCGTGCTCGGTAAAGTAGAGGGCCAGTGAAAAAGAGGAAGACCCTCAACAAGCTGGACTGACACAGTGGCTGCAACAATGGGCTCAAGCATAACAATTGTGAGGATAGCACACGACCGGACAGTGTTTTGTTCTGTTGTTCACAGGGTTACTTTGAGTCGGAACCAATTCGATGGCACCTAACATTAACAACAATGACACTATATATATAATACGTGTGACAATAAAAGACAAATTAAAAACTATCAATTAGTGGCACCTGGGGAAATATCTACCTACAAATTTTAAAAAAAAAAAAAAAAAGAACATTCTAGACAAAAAAAAAATTATATGTATTTATATCAGCTACTTTAATCATAATGTGATTTTTAAAATTTTAATGGCTAAAAAAAGTTTTTACAGTACGTGAAACATGGATGGAAAATACTTATTCATTAATTAAAAAATAAATATCTGCTAATCTTTACTGAATACTTGAATCAACTAGACAGTAAGAGCTTTGGTTACGGAATACTTCTTCCGTGGCAAGCACTTTAACTATCTCTTGCGTGCGGAAAACATTTAGCTCAGAGTCTGCACATGGTAAAAACTCAATAAAGTGCTGGCTAATATTATTTACAGGAGCTCTGGTGGCGTGGTGCAGTGGTTAAGTGTTCAGCTGCTAACCAAAGGGTCAGCAATTCGAACCCACCAGACATGGCAGCTTGCTTCCATAAAGATTTACAGGCTTGGAGACCCCATGGGGCAAATTCTACTCTGTCCTATAGTCTCTATGAGTTGGAATCGACTTGACAGCAACAGGTTTGGTTTTTGGTTTAACATTATTTATTTCATCAAATTTTTACTATCACCCTCAGGTAGGTGTAGGTAATGGGATCTGAGGTTATTATCTAATCTAGTTTTGAATGCAGGGAGGATACAGTTATTATATGATAAGCCTTTGATAGTTCATGCAGCTTATAACAACAAAATTAAATTATCAACTGTGGTCATCTGTAATTAAGTGCCTACTGAAAACAAGGCTCTGAGGATAAAGCGGCGAATCCAGTAGAAAGCTATGAAGGGCATCAGGTAGATAGACAAAGACAATCAAGTGGAACAGCTGCCTCTATCAGTGTTGGAGAGAGCGCAAAAAAAGAAAGTAACATATTCACAGTTGTAAATTTTTGACTCAAGGCATTGACAAAGAACAAGGCAGTTTCGAAGACTGATATAAAGGAATCTTACTCTACTACTGGGGTCAGTTCTGTAAAGGGCCAGAGAGGAAATATTTTAGGCCATATGGAACTCTGCTGCAACTACTCAACTCTATAAGTTGTGAAACAAAAGCAGCAATAAATTAATTTGGCTATCTTCCAATGAAACTGTATACATGAAAATCTCAATTTCGGATCATTTTCACTTGTCACAAAAATACCATCCTTCTTTTGATTTCCGTTTCAATGATTTAAAAATGTAAAAAACACATTTAATGAGTCATACAAAAACAGACAGTGGGCTACCTTTGGCCTGCAGGCCATATTTTGCCAACCCCTGCTCTAGAGTTTTCAAAGCCAAAAATCAAATGCCTAGTCTGATTTTGATGATTGTTTAATTATACTATCAAGTTGTACCAGGGAAGGTTAAAGAGGCAGAAACTGAGTAGTATCAAACTGGCTTGCCTGCAGGAATCTTTGAAAGTTCCTAAAACCAAAATAAAAAGATAGCTCACAATGCTCCTGTATGATCTGTACAAGAGGTAGGCGAACTACAAGGCACAGTCCAAATCTGGCCCACTGTCTGATTTTGTAAATAAAGTTTTATTGGAACACAGCCACACCCATGTATTGTCTATGGCTGCTTTAGAACAACAAGGGCAGGGTTGAGTAGTTTTTTCAGAGATAGTGTAGCACACAAAGCCTAAAATATTTACTATCTGAACCTGTAAAGAAAAAATTTATAAATCCCTAATCTATACAAATAAAAAAACTCAATGTATGGCATACAGAGAGGACTTACAGAGGGAACATGAGCCAACATGATGGAAAATCACAACCCCTCACCAAGTTCCCAGACCCAGGGCCTCTGGAATGAAGGGGACGTAAAGTATCCTTCAGACAAGTACTGTGACTTCCCTCTTGGGTTCCACAAAGGATCGACAGCCACTCATGAGGGTAATCTTGCACTTGGGGAAGGCAAATACCCAGATCTTTCTGGAACTATAAAATCTAATTCTCAAACTAATCCCTGAGAGCCTAGATGGCACCACTCCTATATATTTGTCAGAATGAGCGATTGTAGCGGTCAAGTAATACATGAAGTTTTGGCCTAAATTCATTTATCAGAGGGTCTAGTGGATCAACACTCCCATTTTATGGCTATTTCCCTAGATGCTGAATGTATCTCAGCAATTGACAGAATGCCCACATTGACTCTGTGACAGGTGGAGTAACGGAGTAGTATTGTATCAGGAAAGGTCAAGCGGAAACTGTCGGCGCCTTCTCCCTACCAGAGTAAACAATTCCCTGCAGGAATTATCAAAGAATTGAAAGGTGCATGGGTAGCAACTCCTAGTAGATACCTGTTTAAGCCAACCGTCTGGCTAACGCAGAACACAAATGTTCCTAGAGAACGGCAGTGAAGTATTTCTAACTTCATAAACACAATCACAGCTGGCATTCCAAACACGATCTTTTTAGTACAGTATCTAGTAGGCACCTATTGTTCTGGCAAATGGTTTCTCTATCTCTGCAAACAGAACTCCAGGAGCAATTTGCTTTCATTGGGAAGAGATAGCAGTACATATTCACTACGTTGCCTCAGACTAGGTCAACTTGCTAGCTCTCCTATGGCCTCGATTATTTCACCACACAACTGAACATCACGCTGGTCTTCTCTATGGATAACACCAGGCCAACAGGACCATGTGAGGAGGAAGCAGCAATACTTTAGATGCCTTGGTAAGACACGCATGCCAAAAGACAGGAAGTCAGTCCCACGAAAATACAGGGTCCTGTCGCTTCACTGAAGTTTCTGGGGGTCAGTGGACTGGGGCACTTCAGGGTAACCACTCTGTATTCGTTTCCTACAACTGCCAAAACAATTTACCATAAACTGGCTGGCTTAAAATAACAGAAATTATTCTCTCACTGTTCTGGAGGCTAGAAGTCTGAACTCAAGGCGTCACCAGGACCGCACACTCTCTGAAAGCTCAAATCTGTTCCATGCCATTCTCTTAGCTTCTGGTGTTGCCGGCAATCCTTGGTGTTCCTTGCAGACATATCACTCCAAACTCTGCCACATGGTATTCTCTCTGTGTGCCTGTGTCTCTTCTCATGTGGACATCAGTCATATTGGATTAGGGCCCATTCTAATGACTGCATCTTAGCTTGGTTACATCTGCAAAGACCCTATTTCCAAATAAGATCACATTCACAGGTACTGGGGTAAGGACTTCGATATATCTTTTTGGGGGACACAAATGAACCCATAATATCCTCCCACATCAAAGACAAGTCACTGCACTTTGTACTCCTATAACTAAGAAAGAAGCACAAAGCTTACTCGGCCTCTTTGGATCTTGGAAACAACACATAGGATCTGAAACCCTGCCAGTTTTGAGCATGACCCATAGGAAGAGAAAATCCTCTAGCCAATCCAGACTGCAGTATATGTGGCTCTGCCACTTGACCTTAGTGGCCCTATGATTATTATACAGCCCTATGCTCAATGTATCAATAGAACAGGATGCCAACAGGAACCATGGGCAAGACCCTCAAACAGAATCACAGCAGAGGCCCCTAAGAGTTTTTACAACAAAGCAGACCTTCTTTGTCAAGATTCTCTTTTGAAAGAAAGTTCTTGGCTTACTTTTATGTACTGGTAAAGAATGACAGGTAACTATGAAACCAGAGCTGCCCCTCAGGAATTAATTATTATCTGATCCACCAAGTTGAAGCAGATGTGTCAGAAACACTCCATCATCAAGTGGTAATGGTATACACGGGCCAGAGTTCAGGCTGGTTGTGAAGCATGAGCAGGTGGCTCACATTTCCAGTAGGCCTCTGCCTGAGGAGGCACTGCCATTTCTTCCATGAACTAGGCATAGAACTAGAGAGGATTCTCTATGACTAGCTAAAACTGAAGAGAAAAAATTTGAGCCTGGATAACCATATGTTGTTATGAACCAGGAACTGACTCCTTTAACCATAACGCCCTACTGGAGGCAATCCCTAAGGAAAGAAAAAAAAAAAAAATTTAATGCTCCCACAGACCAGTACATCTCATGGTTCATTACGTCAAAAAGGAAAAAAAATTGGGGCTTATGCCAATTCTTGAATGGAGGCTAATGATGTGGCTAGATTTCTAAACCAGGTCTTCAAAAAGAACAAGTATGGAGAATGAATTTGAGTAAGAGGTACATGGATGGACCTAACAGGACTGAGATTATGAAAATATTTTCATCCCATGGGAAGCCTCACCAAAGGGTACCAACTACAGAGGAGTCTCTCCATAATCATGTGGAAAAAATAACTGATTCCTTAGAAGTCAGCCAGCATCTTTCCCCAGCAACCTCAATGTCTCATCGATGGTCTCACAAAAGTAAACCTGGTGGCAAAACAGGGGTTCAAGAACTTGTACCAACTTAGACTTTCCACCAAGACTAACTTAGCTTAAGTGTCCAACGTACTGTCTTTCTCTAGATCACAATGCAGTAACAAGAGCGGTTCTCAGACATTTTGAGCTTAGGGCCCCTCTACATGCTTTAAAATTGAAAATCCCAAAGAAATTTTATTTATATGCATTATGGGTATATTTACTACATGAGAAATTACAATGAAAAAATCTTTAATATATGTATTTCCTAAGTAATTTAAAAATAATAATAAACCAATTATGTGCAGCATAAATAAAATTCTTACATTTAAAAGGCTACATTTTTCACACCAAAAAAAAAAAATTTGTGAGAAGAGTATTTTACATTTTTACCATCTCTTTAAAGTCTCCCATAATAGAAGACAGCTAGATTCTCTTATCTGCTTCTGCATTTATTCTGCTGCAGTTTCTTGTTTTGGTTGAAACATACAAAGAAAATCCAACCTAACAAGGATAAGTAACTCAAAAAAAGGGAAATATTTCAGTCTTTTCAGATAACTGAATCTTCTTTGAAACTATATCAAAACTCAACAAAGAGTAGTTTCTTAAAGATATATTGCCATGTGAAATCTTAAACCATATCAATGAACTTTTCATACTGTTAAAATCCATTGGCCTGATAATACAAAGGGATCTTCTACCAACTACGATTTTGTAACATCACACATGAGTCAACAGAAAATACCAGTTCACTGAGTTAGACAGATCTCTTAAATGTTCTCATTTCATTATACATCATTTAAAAAAAAAAATTATATTCACTGCTATCACTATCAATCTCATCAGAAAAAAAAAATCTACAAACTGAGAAGCTGTGAACTGGCTGATAACTTTCTAAAATTGTCATTTTCATTTGGAATTTCAAGTTTCATCATTGGCAGCAAACACTGTCAGTTGTCTTCCCTGAAGTAAAGACTCACTTCGTTCACTTGAGAATCTGTCAAGTACTCCAGTTAAAATAACGACTCCTTCTTTCAAGCAAAAATTCTTTTCCATGAAAACAGGCTACTTCAGCTCGTAAACAACCACGCAAGCACTTTTTCTTGTGACAACCACCATACTTAAGCAGGCGAAAGCACTTTGTCAACACCTCCCGTTTTGTCACAGACCGAAAAAGATGCACACCCAAGACCAAGATTTAATAAAACTGAGGAACTTTTACTGCTTGGTCAAGGGCAGGTGTGTGGGGGTGCAGAGCGCAGTCTGAAGCCACTACACCGCTTTGCCCTCAGGACCAGCAGTTTTCCCACCACGGCTTTTGAGACACAGTGTAAATGTCCACACAGTGAAAGGGGCACTTGGCGTAACTAAGAAAACAGTTCCAATCCTGGGAGGGCTTTGGGTTCCACAGGCAGCACTTTGAGAACCACTGGTTTACTAAAACAAAAATGTATTTCTCATTTTCGCTATGTTAGCCACAGGCATTTTCCTCATCCTGAAACTGCCTTTATCTGGCACCTTGTTTTTCTTGAAGCAAAGGAAATGCGCAGTAACCATATCAGGCGATGGCTCCGAAAGCTTCTTTTTAGATGTGACATGTATCACTTTTACTCATCTTCCGTTGGCCAAACCAAGTCCCATGACCAAGCCTGATGTCAAAGGAACCAAGGAAGTGCTCCCCCCACAGGGAGAAGCCGGGTAAAGAAGGGAACAAGTATTTTGAATAATATAATCTACCAGGCACATCAATTAATTCTGTGTTCCCTCACCCCTGCACCAAACAGTATCCTATTTCACAGGGGACAAACAGCCACTTGGTAGCCAGCTGATTATGCTGGGAATCTTTCCATGGGTGAAGGAGGTAGCAACTTATCTCCCTGAAACAGACAATTAGCTTTGTAAACAAATTTATTGTGGCTCCCTTGGAAACAAGTCCACTATTTACAAGTTCCTTATTTTGAAGGGAGAATGAGTTTTTGATTCTAAATAAACAATTCACGTCCCAATTTAGAACACAAACCTTTCGTAAACTATACACTTTTTAGGACCTTGTTATAGTGGTTTGAAGTTTAAATACAAAAGGAGTTACATATGCTGATGTGAGACAGTTAAGTGTCTAATGTTGTGGACATGCATCATATTTATCACTACCCATCACGATTTGAACAGACTTTTTAATTGTGGATACTTCCACATTATGAGATCCATCACCACAATGTAGAAATTAGAACTGAAAATTCCCAGCCTCCCTTCCAGCCAGTTGTGGTTGCTGTCATTGTTAGCTGGCCTTGGATCCGCTCCGACTCATGGCAACCTCACATGTGCAGAGAAGCACTGTACGTACTTCACTGGGTTCTGAAGGCTGCTGTCTTTCAGAAGCAGATCACCAGTCCCTTCTTTCCAGTCACTTATGAAGTGGATTCAAACCAACCTTTTGGCTAATAACCAGGTGTTTAACCATCTGCGCCACCCAGGAATTCGGGACACAGTATGTTATTCTACCTCTAACATACAAACAAACCTCTAAGTGACTTTAATTTGGAAGGAAACAATGAGTGGAGCTTCCACTTTTGCTCATGCCCAGGGCAGCAGGCATATTTGGCTTTTGATGGCGGCAGGAACAATGTCAGCCATTTCCCAATGGTTGTAAGGTAGAGTTCCCGTCACTGAAATGGCATCAGAACTGACAGCAAGAAAACAAGAACTGACAGCTTAGTGCTCAACATGAATGGTTTTCTCAAATCCAGGTCTACAGTGTACTCCCAGACGCTCGGCCTCAAGTCTGTATCTCCAGCACTCTCCCATCAGTCCGCCCAATATTCTCAAACAACTACTGCTCTGCTTACACTAGCCACAGCACTGCTGCTTGTAATTAAGAACTATAATTTACAACATTTGTATTATTCCCATTTTACATAAAAGTGAAGTCTAGAAGACTAGGTAATTTGCTGACGTCACATCTGTCAAATTTGATAGCTTAGCTTGCTAACTCTATATTATACAAATTCTACAATTAATTACTTCAATAGTATAAGAAAGTAACTAAAACTATCTTCATTGCTCTAAAACAGAAGTTGGCAAACTACGGACCACAGACCTGTTATCATATGGCCAGCAAGCTAAAAACAGTTTTAAACGGATAGGGGAAAAGAACGTGAAAATTATATGAACTTCAAATTTCAGTGTCTATCACAAAAAAGAAGTCCTGGAGGCACAGTGGTCAAGCGTTCGTCTACTAACCGAAAGGTCAGCAGTTGGAATCCGGCGGCCGCTCCTAGAACCCTATGGGGCAGTTCTATGCTATCCTATACGGTCACTATGAGTCAGAATTGACTCAATGACCAAGCATTTGGTTTTGGTTGGTTACCAAGGGGAAAAAAATTTTTTTTTTATTGGACTAGAGCCGTGTCCATTCATTTACATATTGTCTATGGCAGCTTTCGCACTAGAACACGAGTTGAGTGGTTCCTTAAAATTCAACCCTTTACAGAAAATTTGCCAACTCCTGCATTAAAATAATTCTAACCAAATGTATACAAATCTTAGAGTAGATACATATGTACTTGTATCATCCTTGATTACCAGCTTTGAGAACCGAAGACATGTAGCATACTACACAATTTACCCCATAATTACAGTTAAACCAGAAAGCCCTATACTTCTTCTAACCTGCCTGCTTCCATAGCAAAGGTAGGACATACCAAGCAGAAAGATGGTGTCAAAAAGGGCTGTTTCAGGACAACCTAGGGGTGCTGATAACCACAAGCCAAATGTTACCCTGACTAGTCATCTTCTCAGGAAACTGAGAAAAGCAACAACAAGGGAGTTTTGCTTTTTAAAAAAAAAAAAACAAATAACCGGCTTTTGAGTTTTTAAAGGCGGGGGGGTGAAAGAAGTCAAGAATACAAAGGAGACACAAACTAACGTCAAAGGGGTTGACATTTTAGCAGAGGATGGAGAGTTCTCAATTCCTTGGAACTAGGTAAAATGAGCCAAAAAAGAACAGAAATTCACAGGCAGATGACTGGAACATCTTAGGAGCTGCTAAGAAAAACTTAGAAGCAGAATGGATACCTTCTCTGTATGCCTAAATCCAGGGCCTAAAACTTACCAGGTCACTACACACTGAGTTCACTAACAAATCATTTGTCCCTCTGAAGTACCCAGATTCAGGCACTGTTATTCCTGGTCAAGTAGTTTAAGAATGGTTTTTGGGGGGGGGGGAACCCTTCCATTTGCTGGAAGCATTCTCAGCTCTACTGACTATCCTCAGTTCCCGAAATGCCTTTTCCATGTGGATGAATACAAGCCATCTCTCTATATACAAGCCTTTGTTCAAGTGCCATGGAGCTGAGAATGCAACAGACAAAAAATTATCTAAGGGCACACACAAATAATCCCAGTTAAGGAAGGCTGGGCAAGTTGTTGTTAGGTGACTCATAGCAAGCCCACATATAACAGAACAAGACGTTGCCCAGTCCTGTGCCATCCTCACAATAGTAGGTATGTTTGAGTCCACTGTTGCAGCCACTGTGTCAATTCATTTCATTGCGGGTCCTCCTCTTTTTCACTCATCCTCGACTTTACCAAGCATGATATCCTTCTCCAGGGACTGGTCCTTCCTGATAAAGTGTCTGAAGTGAGACAAAGTCTTGCCATCCTCGTTTCTAAGGAACATTCTAATGGCTGTACTTCTTCCAAGACAGATTTGCTCGTTTTTCTGGCAGTCTATGGTATATTCAATATTCTACACCAACACAATAATTCAAGTGTATCAATTCTTTGGTCTTCCTTTTTCACTGTCCAGCTTTCGCATGCATTTGAAGCTATGGAAAATACCACAGCTTGGGTCTGGTGTACCTTTGTCATCAAAGTGACATCTTCCCTTTTTAAGGGAGATAACAATAAATAACAAGAGAATGTCACAAAGTTTCTAATTTTATCTCCATTAAAAATTAGGACACAAATGGAACAACTTGTGAGAATCTGAGATTTAACCTCACCATATACGAGTCCTCCACTGAGTATAGGTTTGGAATATTGAGTTGGTTTTCAAAAAAAAAACTCATTGTCCCCTGGAAATAAGGTTATACATAAAATGTAGCTGCTTCTAAGGTACCTCATAAAAGCTAATAAATAATAAATAACACCACCAGAGAATCACAGAACTCAGAAGACACTTAAAAATGCTGTTTTACTCTTTTGTTTTGCAGTAAAGTAGCCGTGGTGAAGAGAAAGTTAAGTCACATACCCAGGGTCACCATGCTATGTGAAACCAAAGCCGGGAAGAAAGCCAGTTCTATGACTCTCGAAGCCATGCACGAGGTCGCTATGAGTTGGAATTGACTCAACAGAAGTGGGTTTCGTTTTTTTTTTCTTTCCTGGGGCTAAGACATAGTCTATCTTTACATGATCTCTACTTAAGAATTATTTTCCAAGTATGTATGTCCCAGTATATCTTGACTTTATCAGTGAATGTCAGAAACAGTACTAAAAATAGTTGCACTGATTCTGTAATTGGTTTAAAAAAATTACATATTAAATAGTAAATAGGCTCGGTGTGAAGCCAGTTGAACCCCCCGAACACCTGCAATATAGTCTCCGTCTCAACTATGATGAAATCACAGAATAATTTCTCACTACTCAAGGGTAAAAGGAGTTTTCACGCTACAGGCTATGTTCTTGGTTCTGTTTTCCCTAAATTTCCTTCCCCAATAATACCCGTGTTTCTTTTATCCTAAATACTGCGAAATACAATTTGTTCCGAGTTCATTCAAATGGATAACAGTATGAGGGAATTTTAAGGAATAAATTAAATATAGTTGCAGCAAATTACAAGTGTAGTTAGACCACTCAACTGGCCTGGCAATGCTGAAAAATTCTTCCAAAGATGCTCCCGGGTGTCACCTTTCATTTTCAACTTATAGGGCCTTTCCTTTAAGTTGCTAAATTCACTCTGGACTGTGCATCTTAGTTTTCACTTCCAGACTCTTTCTGGTTTCTCCAAAGCAAAATACTTAACTAATTGCAGCGTCACATTTTACTCACAGATGTTTCAGAAAACTGCTGTATCTGTAATCATTTCTCTCACCTACTCTAGCAATGTTGACCCTGGTTCTATGTATTTCTCTACATTTTGCTTTTATCTTCTACATAGCTCTTTCTAGTAGTCATTCTCAGGCCCTCCTCAGAGCTTAATATCCCATTTACTTTGCTCTTGATTAGCTCAAACTGAATTATTATTGTTTCCATCTCTTTCTGCTCTTTTCCTATCTTTCACACAGCTTTCCTAAAGTCTGTTTCGCTCTTCACAATCCCGTCCCCGTCATTTCTCTCCAGCTGATGCCACAAAGCAGAACCACATTGCTTGAAGAGTGGTAAGTAACCAAGACATGTATTATTACTACCGTTTATGAGCTCAGAAGTAAACTGACTTGTCCAGTGTCCCGCACATGATTAATGGCAAGGCCAGGATATAATACAGTAAAGACTAATTCTTCACCAGTCGAGAATTCATCTTACCCATTGCAGCACTATTCACAACAGTCAAAAGGTGGAAACAACCTAAATGCCAATCAACAGACGAATAGATAAACAAAATGTGGTACATACATACAATGGAATACTCCTCAGCCAGTAACAGGTGCCTCAGTACATGCCACAGTACAAATGGAGCTGGATGGCATTATGCTGAGTGAAATGAGTCAATCACAAAAGGACAAATACTATATGACCTCACTTACAGAAAAAGACAAGAAAAGACAAGTGTACAGAGACCAAAGTTTATTAGTTGTTACCAACAGCAGAAGAGAGAAAAAAAGGGCGGATTAACGGTGATGGAAATATCACATTGATTAAGGGTAGGATCGCATAGCCAAGTATTGTAACTGCTGTCAGTAAGCTGTAAAAAGCTGAGTTGGCGAAACATGTGTGATCGATAAGGCCCCCTGGTGGCACAGTGGTTAAGAGCTTGCCACTAACTGAAAGATTGCCAGTTCGAATCCACCAGCCACTCCACAGGAGACAGATGTGGTAGTCTGTTTTCGTTAAGATTTACAGCCTTGGAACCCTATGGAGGAAGTTCTACTCTGTCCTACAGAGTTGCTATGAGTTGGAACTGACTTGATGGCAGTGGGCTCGGTTTTGTGGTTTGGTGTGATATATATATTTACAACAATGACAAAAAGAAAAGAAAAGAAAAAAAGAATAGTTACTAAGGCTGAGTATGTACATCCAAGAGCCTCATGGAGTTGGTTTGCAGGTTTAGGGTCAAGATTTCATGGGAAATCCCAACTAATTGGCCTAGTAACATGCTTAGTGCCTTTGTTCTACCTCCAAGTTCGATGCATAATGTCTGGGGTCTTAAAACCTTGTACGCAGCCATCAGGTTACAACAATTGGTCTCTATGCACCTGCAGCAAGAGAGAAAGAAGAGTCAGGAATAGGAGGAAGAAATGCAATGTGTGGCTAATTGCCTCCATGAACAACTGCCTCCTTTGCCATAAAATCAAAAGAAATGGATGGCACCCGATTACCACTACTGAACGTATTGATCAAAGACTTTACAGAAGAATCCTGATCAAAATGGGGAAAATGCAGAACTGAATTTAAAATTCTCATGGATTCCAGATTTTCTGGAGTCGTGGAGGCTGGAAAAACCCCTAAAACTATTGCTCTGATAACCTTTAAACCTTAAACCAAAAATATCCCCTGAAGTCTTCTTAAAACCAAACGATGGTTTAGCTTAACTAGTAAAGAATGTCTGCCTTGAGATGAGCACTGTGCTCTTTCAGATCTATTTATATGGGATCAAACTGACAAGAGCAATTTCAAAGATTACATAGGAAACTTAGGGGGCAGTGAGTTTATGTCAAAGAGGGAGGAGCAACTCAGAAAAGGAGGGTGAGAATGGTTTGCACAACTCGAAGAACGTAACCAATTGAACATAACATGAATTGTACATGTAAAAATTGTTGAATTGGTGTATGTTCCACCGTGTATATTCTTAAGAACAAAAGTAAAATGAAGTATTTAAAAAAAAAAAAAAAAAAAAGAATGGCTAAGAAACCAATTGTTGTCAGTTAAAACTGACTAGATTCCAACTCATGGCAACCTCGTGTATGCAGACCATAACTACAGGAAGGCCCCAGGTTATGAATGTCCAACTTATGCACAACTCCTACTTGCCCCTTAATGTTATGTAAATTTGCCCTCACTGTGAAATAAACCAACTCCTACCAAAACCAAAACAAACCTGCTGCTGCCAAGTCAATTCTGACTGATACTGACCGTACAGGACAGAAGAGAACTCCCCTTCCCCATAGTGTTTCCCAGACTGTAAACCTTTACAGAAGCAGACTGCCACATCTTTCTCCTGCAGAGCAGCTGGAGATTCGAACCACCAAACTTTCAGTTAGCAGCTGAGCACTTTAACCACTATACCACCAAGGGTCCTTGAACCAACCCCTACTCCCAACAAATTTTTCAACACAATCAACCTTTATTTGCTGCACATGGAGCTTTTAAATCATTGTAAAGGCTTCAAGCCTCCTCTTGCACTAAACTAAGTCTACATAAGACCCACAGCACCTGTTCTAACTTACCTACAAATTCATAAATTCTATTTAAAAACACACTTAGAAATGGTCTTGTTCATAACCTGGGGACTGCACGTACTCCATAGATTTTCAAGACTGTTAGCTTTCGGAAGCAGACCACCAGGCCTACCTTCCAAGACAACTCTAGGTGGGTTTGAACTGCCGACCTTGCGGTTGGTAGCCAAGCACTTAACCATGTGCCGACACCCAGGCACTCCAATATGCCGGTAAAACCAAAAACCAAACCCTTCGCCGTCGAGTCAATTCCAACTCATAGCAACCCTATAGCCAATAGTGGAAATAAAATGGAATGCTTAAAACTACTAAATCAACAAAATGCAAGGGCGGGGGAGGGGGGGGAGAACAGATGAGATAAACAGATGATAAACAGCAAGGTGGTACACTTAAATTCAAACACAATAGTTAAATTAACTGTAAACCATCTAAATCCAATTAAGACAAGATTGCCAGCCCAGTTAAAATTGAAGATTCAGCTATATGCTGTTTTTTAAAAAAACTCACTTTATGAAAACACAGACAGATTGAAAGTGTTGTTGTCGTGCTGTTTAACTGCTGTTCAATCGATTCAGACTCACGGCAACCATGTATTACAGAGCAGAACTGCACCATAGGTTTTCTTGGCCATTATCTTCATGGAGGCAGATCACCAGGCCTTTTCTTCCACAGTTCCACTAGACAGGTTTAAGCCACCAACCTTTAGGTTAGCAGTCATGCACAACTCATAAAAGGATGGAAAATATATTCAAGCACCAGGCATAAGAAACCTGTAGTGGTTACATTCCTATTATACAAGGTAGTTTAGGACAAGGAGTATCACCAGAAATAAAGGGGAATGTTTCATAATCATAATGGGGTTAAATTCATCAAAACTCACTGCCATCCAGCGAATTCTGACTCACAACGACCTACAGGGTTTCTGAGGCTATAAATCTCTACAGAAGTAGCCTACTACATCTTTCTCCTGCAAAGCCGCTAACAGTTTTGAACAGCCAACCTTTCCGTTAGCAGCTGACCGCTAACTTTGGTGAGCAGCCTCTGGGGTCTTAAAAGCTTATGAGCAGCCACCTAAGATACTCTACTGGTCCCACCCCATCTGGAGCAAGGGAGGATGAAGAAAACCAAAGACACAAGGGAAAGATCAATCCAAAGGACTAATGGACCACGACTACCACTGCCTCCACCAGGCTTAGTCCAACACAATTATATGGTGCCCGGCTACCACCACCAACTGCTCTGACAGGGATCAAAAAATAGGGTCCTGGACAGAGCTAGAGAAAAATATAAAACAAAATTCTAACTCACAAAAAAAGACTAGATTTACTGGTCTGACAGACACTGGAGAAACACGGACAGTACGGCCCTCAGATACCCCATCAACTCAGTACTGAAGTCACTCCTGAGGTTCAGTCTTCAGCCAAAGATGAGACAGGCCCATAAAACAGACTAAATGGGCACACCAGGCCAGGGGCAAGGACAAGAAGGCAGGAGGGGACAGAAAAGCTGGTAACGGGGAACCCAAGGTTGAGATGGAGAGAGTGTCGACATGGCACGGGATTGGCAACCAATGCCACAAAACAATATGTGTATTAACTCTTTAATGAGAAACTAATTTGCTCTGTAAACCTTCATCTAAAGTACAATTAAAAACAAATTCTGCAATTACGATAGAAAAATTCCTTGCAAGACACAAATTGCCAAAATTTTGACCCAAAAAGAAATAGAAAACCTACATAGCCCTGTATCTATGAAAGAAAATTGATCTATTATCAAAAACCTTCCCTAAAAAAGGAAACTCCACACCCAGATGGTTTTTCTAGTGTTGTTGTTACTGGGTGTCATCCAGTCGGTTCTGGTTCATAGCAATCTCATGTGCAACAGAACGAAACACTGCCTGGTCCTGTGCTATCCTCACAATCATTGCTATGTTTGAGCCCACTGCAGCAACCACGATGCCAACGCATCTCCTTGAGGGTCCTCCTCTATTTTGCTGACCGTCTACGTTACCAAGCGTGATGTCCTTCTCCAGGGATTCCTCCCTCCTGATAACATGCTCAAAGTACGTGAGACAAAATCTCACCATCCTCCATTCTAAGGAGCATTCTGTAGCTTTACTTCTTCCAAGACAGATTTGTTCATTCTGGCAGTCCATGTTATATTCAATATTCTTCACCAACACCATAATTCAAAGGCATCAATTCTTCTTTGATCTTCCTTATTCATTGTCCAGCTTTCACATGCATAGGAGGCAACTGAAAATATCATGGCTTGGATCAGATGTACCCTAGTCCTCAAAGTGACATCTGTGCTTTTTAACACTTTAAAGAGATCTTTTGCAGCAGATCTGCCCAATACAATGCATCATCTGATTCTTGACTGCTGCTTTGATGGGCACTGATTGTGGATCCAAGTAAAACGAAATCCTTAACAACTTCAGTATTTTCTCCATTTAGCATGATGTCACTTGCTGGTTCATTTGTGAGGATTTTTGTTTTCTTTATGTTAGGGTGTACGCCATACTGAAGGCTATAGTCTTTTATCTTCATCAGTAAGAGCTTCAAGTCCTCTTCAAGCAAGGCAGTGTCATCTGTATCTCACAGGTTGTTGATGAGTCCTCCTCTGATCCTGATGTCACATTCTTCTTCGTACAGTCCAGCTTCTCCGATCATTTCACTCAGCACACAGGTTGAATAAGCATGGTGAAAGGACATAACCCTGATGCACATCTTTCCTGATTTTAAAGCACTTTTAGTAGATTCTCTCAAACATTTAAAGAAGAAAGAATTCCAAACCTACACAAACTATTCCAAAAATAGAGATGGTGGGACCATTTCTCAACTAATTTTATAGTTACAGTGTTACCCCAATACCAACGCCAAACAAAGACAGTTACACCCTCCCCCAATAAAAAGAAAAAATCTCTACATCAGTATCCTTCGTGAACACGGATGAGCGCATCCTTACTAAAATATTAGTACATCATCAACAATATACAAGAGAATAATACATAAATATCAAGCTGCCTTAACCTTGGAATGCAAGAAAGGACAGTTTAACATCTGAAAATGAATCAGTGTAATTCACCGTAATACCAAAATTAAGGAGTTATCAGATATGATCATCTCCATACATGCAGTAAAAGCATCAGCCAAAACTCAACACCCATTCACAATAAAAACTCTCAGCAAACTTCCCCAATCTGAGAGAGGGCATCTGTGAAAAGACTGCAGGTAAGGAGTCTGAACCAACCAAAAGCAAAGAGATTTGGTTTTTTGTTTTAACATCACACCTAATGGTGAAAGGCAAAATGCTTTGCTCCTAAAATAGGTAATAAGACAAAAATGTCCTGTATCATCACACCTGAGCAACACTGTACTAGAGGCCACAGCCAGTTGAAATAGAAAAGAAAAATAAACAAAAGACATCAAGATTAGAAATGAAAGTAAGAGTATCTTTATTCACAGAAAATACGCTCATGTATATAGAAAATATGATCAAGTACATAGAAAATCATTAGTAGTGTGCCCCAAAACAGGTGATTTTGACAAAGGTGCTTTGTTCATTTAAAGGGAAAAAGACTGTCTTCTTCAATAAATAATATTGAAACAACTGGATATTCACATGGGGGGGAGGCTTCATCCCTTACCTCACACCATACACAAAAAATAAAATCAAAATGGATCACAAACCTTAATGTAAAAGCTACGACTTTTAAAAGAAAACATAGGATAAGTTTTCTTAGGACTCAAAAAGCACAAGTCATAAAAAATAAAAAAGAGAGAGAACTTATAAGCTAAACTTCATCAAAATTTAAAACTCCTGTTTTACAAAAAACAATGTGAAAACAATTTTGAAAAAGCCACAAAGAACACGAGGTAAAGACAAGCAAAATATTTAGACAGTTCATAAAAGAAGATACATGAATGTAATCAAGGAAAGGAAAATTAAAGCACAAGGAGATACTATTATACACCTATTAGAGTGGCTAAGATTATAAAGACTAAAAATGTCAAAGTGGAGAAAATGCTGGTCGGAATGTAAACTGGTACAACTCTGGAAAACAGTCTGGCAGTTTGGAATAAAATTAAACACACACTTAAACCACTTGATCCAGCAATTCCAATCCTAAGTTAAAAGTGGTGAAAACATTCAGTCCATACAAATACTTGTATACAAATGTTCACAGCAGTTTTATTTCTAATAGCCCAAAACTGGAAGTAATCCAAACATCCATCAACAGATGAATGAACAAACAATTGCAGGGCATCCATACAAAATAGGAACCTTGGTGGTGCCATGGTTAAGAACTCGCCTGCTAACAAAAAGGTTGGCAGTTGACAGGTTGGTGGGCTCGAACCCATTCGGCTCTGGGGGAGAAAAACCTAGCAACCTGCTTTCATAAAGATTACAGCCAAGAAAACCCATGGGGCGGTTCTACTTTGTCACATGGGGTCGCAGATTTCCAAACTATTTTTCTTACGTTAGTTTTCAGTGAAACAACGTATATAACTAGAGAGAAAATAATATTTAGCACTGGACAGCTAAACATTTTATATTTAGTCCTGAAGATTTAAACACTTTTTATACCATTATTTTGAAGGAAAACCTGTTACGAGTTCAAGCTTAAATATGGGAATTTAAAACAAGGCCCCAACTCTGGCAGAGGGGCCATTTAAGCTATGATAACATCCCTAAATTCCATATTATACATTCCAGGAGCCCAGTGAAAATCCGGTATGTTGCTACGGTGTCCCCTCTGGGAGACAGTTCAGAAGCAGTTACTGAGATGGGGCACAAAGCCAACTGACCGGTGTGTGCATGTGATTAGGAAATCATCTGTGGCACTTTCAAGCACCCTGGTTGAAAGCCACGAGCTTACGGAAAATTGGACAATCACTAACAATCTTCAGGTTATATAAGCCCAGAAAATTAACCTAGCTTCCCTAAAGTAATACTAAATAAATATCATTCTTCCACACACAGCTCAATATTAGATCAAGAATAGGAACATTCACCCTATGGGCCACATTTAACCTACTGATGCCACTAAAAGGATATTGTCTCTCTCTCTACCTCCAAAAATTAAAGTCACAAAAATATAATATGGTTTCTAAACCCACTAGCATTCAAAAGCCTCAATGTACAGATAACACATTAAATCTTCTGTTCTAAAATGCAAAAATAACAGAAAGAATATTTTAGTTCCTTTAGTGACAGGGCTGCTTTTTATCTACCTGGTACTCTGCTGGATTTTCTCAACTGGCAAAAAGGAGAAATCAGTTCCTATCGTGGGTTTAAAATGCTGGGCCTGATTCCTGCTGCTGAGAAAAGTGCATCGCTCACTTGTGAAGCTGAATGAACGAGCTTCTTGAAATTGTATCAATTCTCTGTTAAAAAGATCTCCTCAAAAATGGAGAGGAAATTACCACTTATGGCAAGAATTAGAATATATACGTTATAAAAATAAGGACTCTCTATTTTAAATTAGTATACACGTTCCATGCTCTGTTATGAGAATTACAGGATTAAAAACTACGTAAAAGGCAATATGTCATTTGCACACATACATATAAGTGACAAGCCTGATCAAAATAACTACTTGAAAACACAAAGACATAAAATTCTCATTGCATTTCCCACAACATGAGTTCTTACAGTCATTATCTATTATCTCCTCTTTCTTAAAGTAGTATTTACAGTACCCCTTCCAAGCACTAAAGATGTATCAGTCCTTGGCCTCATATAGTTACTTACAATCTAGAGGAAAAGGAAAAAAAAAATCACCCGAGTAAATGTATCAAACCCACTGTCACCAAGTCGATTTCAACTCATAGCAACCCTACAGGACACAGTAAAGCTGCCCCATAGGGTTTCCAAGGCTTTAATCTTACAGAAGCAGGCTGCCACATCTTACTCCCACAGGGCGGCTGGTGGGTTTGAACCGGCGGCCTTTCGTTAGCAGTGGAAGACTTAACCACTGCACCGCCAGGGCTCCTTAAGCAAATGTATAATTATAGTCAATGGTTTAAGTTGTTAAGAAGTAGCAGCTCCTATGAGACTAAGAAAGCCCTCCCTAAGCAAGTACCATTACAGCTGCCACCTGAATGACGCGCAGAGCTTAAGCCAAAGTGGAGGACAACCACTCATGTTTTTCAAAACAAGCTATACAGACCCCTGGGTTTCAAAGACAGTAGCTGCACTTCTTCCTAAGGACTTGACATTTTGTCTTAGTTTAGCGCACAACTCAACGGCGACTAACAGCTGTTTAAAAAAAAAAGCAAGATTTATCAATGGGTGAACATCACTGATACCACATTAACGTAATTAATTCCATAGCTTAGATTTAATTTAAATTAATATTAAGTACTGGTTATAAGGTATTGGTTCAGAGCAGGGCTAGAACACCAGATTTGTGTGTGACCTTGAATTTGAAAGGGGGGGGATGGGCAGAGGGGAACAAAAGGAGGAGTGCTTCTCTCAAGGAGCTTGGACAATAACATGTAAAAGACTTGCTAGAAGCCTTGTTTGGCTGCCTCCTGAACAGGACAAGCAGGGGTATTTAGTTTGCAGAGAGAAAAAAGAATCAAGTCATGCAGAACAGCGTTCAATGAGCCCCTGGTTCCCATTCTGTTCCTAATTCCAAGATATATTCCGCAGAGGTTTCGTGAGATACTTTCATACATATACACAAACGTGTGTGTGTGTGTTTAAATCAAGGTCTCAATTATTGCGTTTTGGTATTTGAAACTCAGAGTCCTAAATTATAAAACATGTCTAAAGAGCATACTACAAACCAAACCACACTCATTGCCATCGAGTCAATTCCAACTGATAGTGACCCTATAGAACAGAGTAGAACTGCCCCATAGGGTTTCCAAGGAGTGGCTGGTGGATTGAAACTGCCAGCCTTTTGGTTAGCAGCCAAGCTCCTAACCACTGTGCCCCCAGGGCTCCAGAGCATACTAGAAACTTTAAAAATTTTTAAATGTACGTATTAGCACCAACAAGCCAGGCGAGGTAAACAACAATCTTATATACATATACGTACACAAACACAGATACACCTGAGTTTTTCCTTTTGGAAATCTGGTAATTGTTCAATCCCATATTTTCCATCTGTTATGCTCTAAGTTAAATAATGTTTTGCTGTTTTTCTGACAGTTTTGCCTATCATTATGTCAGACAATCCCAGAGCCAGTTCTTGCCTTCTCACTTTTCATATGGTTGTTTTAGCTAGTCTATGTAGCCTTTAAGTTTTCTGCAAAATCCTTATTGAAGAAAGTTGATTTTTTTTTCTTTTTTACCAGCAATAGGTAACCTGTATTTCCTACATCTACTTCACATTTTTATGTACCTTATGAGCCTGTTAGGTTAATTCCATTTTCAATTACTAAATGCAAGTAAAAGACTTTGAACTCAGCAGTAAGAATCCACAGCCCTACATAAAAAATAATTACTGCAAAATGACCATCGGCACCAGGCTGATCCCCCAAGCAGCACTGGCCAGGGCCGTGAATGTCTGGCATTATTAGCTGCTGTCAAGTCGGCCTGACTCATGGCAGCCCCATGGCACAGAGAACACTAAACACTGTACGGCTCCTGCACCATCCCTATGATCAACTGCAGGTTGCATCACTGTGATCCCCCGGGTTTTCATCGGCTGATTTTCAGAAGTAAATCATGAGGCCTTTCTTTCTAGCCTGTTTTGGTCTGGAAACTCCACTGAAACCTGTTCAGCATCACAGCAACACGCAAGCCTCCAAAGATAGATGGGTGGTGTCTGTGCATGGGGCGCACTAGCCAGGAATCAAACCATGGTCTCCCTTGTGGAAGGTGAGAATTCTACCATTGAACCACCAATGCCTCCTCAGTGAATATTTAGAAGGCAGTAAATAGTTCTGCTACCTATACGGTAGAGCTTTCCCCCCGCCCCCCTTCTCTGCACTATGGGAAATGGAGAAGTTTTACATATACATGTCTATGCACACAAACGACAGTCACTGAACAGCAAGGTACAGTCTGATTGCTTTAACTTAACTAGGGCAATAATAGTTCAAAAAGATCAATCAAAACAATGCATCTCTGATTTTATACTGTATTAATTAACTGTGAGTCACATTTTTTTCACTTTTTAACTTGTCTGAAATCAGAATTTGTCTTAGAATTAGTCTTGCCCAGGTAGCATCATTTCCCATCTGTCATTGCTTAAAATACGCCAAAGGCATCAACAATTGCTGAATGGCTGGCAGCAACTTGAGTGAAAAGCCCTGAAATAGTGGGCCACTCTTAAACCCTAAGTACCAAATAGTTAAGGGAAAGGGGCGCTAGAGGTAGAGAATCAGAAGATTCTCGAAGCTGGAGTGAAAAACCAGGCTAGCTCTACGTAATTGCAAAGACAGCTTAAAAGCACAGCACCGGTGGCTTTGAGTTCCTTTACAGAGTCTTCTCAGAAATCCTCCGCCACCAGCAAACACTCTTGATGGTGTAGGGACAATACTGCGCGGGGAAACACACTGATAAATCGGAAAGTGATTCAGGAGGCCTAACCTAAATGTAAAAAGGTCTGGGGGATACCTTAACCAATTTATTTCATTTATTCACAATAGCAGTATATGGGTAGGTGGAAAAAACTAAAGCTAATAGTACAAAATAAAAAATTCTCAGCGATGAGAAAACTGTGCCAGTTTAATTAACAGCATTTCTTCTATTTTATGGGTGTATATATATAAAACAACAGATTGACAGTTACTGCAACAATGGGCTCAAGCGTAACAACAACTGTGAGGATGGCGCAGGACCCGGGCAGTGTTTCGTTCTGTTGTACATAGGGTTGCTATGGGTAAGAACTGACTCGACAGCACCTAACGACAACAGCAACATGAAACAACAGAGCATCTTACATTTCCTATCATACTAGCTTCGTTAAAATATGATAATCTCAGAACAGAGATGGCTTTTCAAAAGTATACCACAAAACTCATACATAATTTGGAAAGAATGACACGTGATTTAAAAAAAAAAAAAAAAACGCTGCTTATTGTGACAATCGAAAATAAAAGATCTATTACAAACTGGTAAAAAGATATCTACAAATTTCATATTACGATAGGCTAATTTCTCTCACTTAAAAAAAAAAAGACTCCTACAAATCATCCAAAGATCCACCATTCAGTTAAAAAATGTCTCAACAATAAGTGTATAAAAAGATGCTCAACATCGTTTGCCACCTTGGAAATTCAAATTATAACCACAAGGAGATGCCACTACACTCCTACTCGGACGCCCAAAAGGACAGACAAATATTAAATGTTAGCAACGATGTGGAGTAACTAGAAAACTATTTGGAGGAATCTACTAAAGTTAAAGAGATTTTATGTATCTATATATAATTTTTTTATATATATATACATACTATATACATACACACACATACATATATATACATATATGTATCTCCTATGACTCATCAATTCCACATCTAATGTAGCTAAAAGTTGTTAAGTACTTAAATCCACCAAAACACAAGAACGGTCACAGCAGTTTTATTCAAAATAGTCCAAAACTGAAAAACTCAAATGTCTGTCCATCAACAGTAAAATAAATCGTGTAATATTTATACGTCAAACTCAATGGCGTCAAGTCGATTCTGACTCACGTCGACCCTACAGGACAGAGTAGAACTGCCCTGTATGGTTTCTGAGGCTGTAAATTATTATGGATACGGACTGCCACATCTTTCTCCTACGGAGCGGCTGGTGGGTTTGAACCAACAACCTTTTGGTCAGCAACCTAGCAATCAACCACTGAGCCACCAGGGCTCCTGCCGATTTATATATGCAGCGATGAAAAACAACCAACTACTGCTTGACACAACAGGGATACTGACTCACAGATTTACAAATTAATCCAGGGTGAATATAGGTCAGTATAGTGGTTACCTTTGGTGGGGAAGAAACTGACTGTGAGAGTGCACAGAGGAGTATGTTGGATGGCACGAAATATTCTGTATCTTGATCTTGGTGGTGGTGACACGGGTGTGAAATATGCAAAAATCCATTACCAAAAGTAATTTACGGCAACAGATCTCAGAAAAGCGGTTACCAGGATGAGGAAAATTGCCCAAGGAAATTTTCTGGGTGATAGACGTATTCTAAATCTAAACTGCAGTGGTAGTTACTAGGTGCTTTGGCGTTGATTCCGACTCACGGTGACCTCATGTGTGACAAAGAACTGTGTTCTATAGGGTTTTCAATGGCTGATTTTTCAGAAGTAGATCGCCAGGCCTCTGGGGTGGCAGTTAACTGGTCGATAAAGCTGCCAATACTAACCAAAACCATACATTTAAAATCTGTTCATTTTATTAGAAGGTATTCCTAAACTAAAAAAAAAAAGTTCACTGAGCTGTAAATTTAAGATTTCTGTACTTTACCCTCTGTAAGTTACACCACAATTTAAAAAGAGTAGAATGGACTAACGGCCCACATGAACCACAGCCTCCTCCAACCTGACACCAGAAGTAGTAGATGGTGCCCAGCTACCACTACCACTGGGATCAGAATAAAAGGTCCCAGGGAGAACGGGTTAAAAAAAGTAGAAGAAAATTCAAATTTAAAAAAACAGAACAGACTTAACTGGTCTGAAAAAGACTGGAGGGCCGCCAGAGACCGTTGCCCTAAGACAACCTTCTAACTTGAAAGTGTTGACACTCCCGGAGGCTACCTTTCAGCCAAATAATAGATGGGGCTATAACATCAGCAGTAACGTCCACGAAGAATGTTGTCCTTAGAACAATCGACTACGTGGGAACAAAAGAACAACATATGCCCAAAACCAAAGATGAGAAGACAGGGACGGACAGGGAAACCAGACTAATGGAAAGCAGAGAGGAACTGGGGAGAGTGCTGACACACTGTGGGGACTGCAGCCAAGATTATGAAACAATTTGTGTAAGAGTGATTGGAAAATTAATCTGCTATGTAAACTTTCACCTACAGCACAATAAATGCTTAAAAAATAAACAACTTAAACGGTAAATGAGTCAAAAATACAAATCATTAAAAAGGAATGGGTTCAAACATACAGGATGATGCTTAATATTACTAAAAATAATATAAATTGATAAGACACTAAAATACCATTTTTACTACCTGGTTAGCAAAGAACATACATTTGGTAATGTTATTCCACCAAGACTGTGGGCAAAGAAACCCACACGTGGCATCAGGAGCATAAACAGGTGCAGCCTCTGTGGAAGTCAGTCCGGCAGTAGCTATCCTGATTACAAACACATATACCCTTTGACCCAGCAATTCCTAGTAATTTATCATACACTTATCCTCTTAGTCCTATGAAATATGTACCAATGTTATTCACTGCAACACTGTTTGTAATGGCAATGGATGGAAGCAACTTAGTTGCTACAGAATACTGTAGCTAGCAGCCATTAAATAAGGAGGAAGAGGAAGGTGTTCTTTATATGCTGAGCTGAGAAGATGTAAAACACGTTAGTGAAAACAGCAAGGTAAAGCTAAGTAACTAGAACCCTATCATTTGTCTTGAAAAGAAAACTGGGGAAGAGATGTCAAGCGTATACTATTAACATACTATTAATATACAGTATTCCTCTGGAAGGATACAGAGGAAACTGGTAGCAGTGACTGGCTCCAGGAAAGTCACCAGGCAGCTAAGAAATGTGGTAGAGGGGGAAAAAGGACACTTGAATTTTGAACAATGTGAATGTATTACCTAATCAATCATTTTTGAAGCAGTTATGCACTTCGTTTCCTGTATATCACTTGCTTATACACACACAGAGACATTCATATAAATGTGTAAAACATTTGATCATAGAACCATCCAGAAAGATAACTAAACCTGGACTAAACAGGTTGTTTTGTTGTTTTATTTTAATCTTTAAAAAGCATCGATAGACTGAATTTAAATTGTTACAGTTGCACAGTAAAAACTTAGCATTTCATCCAACTACAAAAATGATACATTAACTCTCCTCACCCCAAATTCATTCCTGCCCACAAGGTTATCATACTATATCAAATAGGTTACCAATATATTCCTCAAGGGAATATATAAAAATAATTATTACCAACAAACCTACTCTAGAGAAAGTTATATTCCTTACTCAACTTAAACAATCTTGCCCTTAATTTCAAAGTATATGTTCAGCAACACACCTTAAAATAACATCAAATTAAAAAATAGCAATTCCGAAATATCCTTGTTCTACAGCCAAGTAAAATTCATCATTGTGGCTTGGTCAATTGTGACTCTGTGTCTTGACATTTTAAAATTTGTCCGTGTTTACTACTCTTTTTTGCTACCGAAGTAGTCCTTGCAAGGACCTCCAAAGGGCCCTTAAACTGTTAAAACCTGGATGGGTTCCTTTAACACCTCCTCCTTTATTGTCAGCTTCGTTTTCACCCTCAATTAAGTTTAGACCTTCTGGGGTTGGATTGCATGTACATTATGGGCAAGACTATGCTGTTAGCTGAAATCAAATCAATTCCAACTCGTGGGTCCCAAAACTTTAAATAGCTTACAACATTTGAGAGTAAACACACTTTTACTCTAAAATACATTTTAAGCATTTTAGACTTTGCTTTGGATTTTTTTTTTAATATTTTTACAATGACTGCAAAATATATGACAGTTATCATTTACTTACCTTAATGCCCTCCTTCTTTTTAGTATCAAAAAATTGTTATATAATTCTACTTTGGACTTTCAAACAATAAAATGGGGATAACCCACTTAAGCTAGATCTTTACATGTGTTGATATAAATACATAAACACATCAGAACGAGGCACGTTATAAAGGTAGTCCCTGACTTACAACATATTCGAGTTCCTACAGACCACGCTTACAACCGTTGTTTGGATTTTTCTACACATGTCACCTTTAGTAACATGCTGCTGCACGTAATATGCTGACACCATCATTCTCAGATGCTCACTGATATTCAATGTCATGATCTACTGTTCAAACCACTGCCAGATTTATAAAGATATTGATAATAGTGAAAGCTAGAGAAAAAAAAAATGTATTTGATTTACACCAGAACCGACTTACAATGAAGTAATCGGAACAGAACCCGATCGTAATTCGGGGACCACCTATATAACGGAAGCCAGATTTCTGCCACAGGTAGAGGGAAAACAAACAAAAACTTACGAATACACAAAGTTTTAAGACACGTATTACTGCTTCAAACGAAAAAGAATCAACATGGAAGAAATAAAAGAATTACAAACCATTTTCAAAATGCTCCACATACCACATATTTCACAATGACCTGTTACTGCTTCAGTCAGTACACATAAAAGAATAACAACAGTTTATGGTGAAGTTTTTCTCTGTCTACAAAGTTGTGCACATTTAATACTAAACTACTCTCATGGATTGAGTTGTGTTCCCCAAAAAAATGTGTCAACTTGGTTAGGCCATGACTTCCAGTGTTGTGTGGTTGTCCTCCATTTTGTGATTGTAATTTTATGCTAAAGAGCTTAAGGTAGGATTGTAACACCACCCTTACTCAGGTCACCTCCCTGATCCAATGTAAAGGGAGCTTCCCTGGGGTGTGGCCTGTACCACATTTTTATCTCTGAAGAGATAAAAGGAAAGGGAAGCTAGCACAGAGCTGGAGACCTCAGACCACCAAGAAAGCAGCACCAGCAGCAGAGCGTGTCCTGTGGACACAGGGTCCCTGCACCTGAGAAGCTCCTACTCCAGAGGAAGACTGATGAGAAGGCCAACAGAGAGAAAAAGCCTTCCCCTGAACTTGACACCCTGAATTTGGACTTTTAGCCTACTTTATTGTGAGAAAATAAACTTCTCTTTGTTAAAACCATCCACGTGTGGTACTTCTGTTAATAGCAGCACCAGAGGACTAAGACAACTACCATGGCATACATTTGTTTAAATTCATAATTACGTATAACAAAAAAGAAAGAACCATTTATGAGTAACATTTATCTATGTAGCCTAAAATCTCTCAAAGTATTTACTTTGTTACAATCTTCAGACACTTCACTGTTCTCCCTACGGGAAAATATAGATGGGGGAGGGTGAAGCGGGACAAAGTGTTAGCCTACCCTCTGCCTTTGCTTTATCAACCAGGTTATCCTCGTAAACAATCCATCAGCTTAAATTAAGCAATTAGCTTTTTACCATTCTGTCTTCTAACATACAAAACTTATCTTTTAATTTAGGATTTTTTGAACCCCTAAAACATGACTATATGTTTACATCAGGGTTTCAAACACGCATGGAACTGAAAATCTAAACCGAGGGGGAAAAAAACGAAATTTTTTCCAGAGTAAAACCGAAGCCCGAATCGAAAAAAAAAGCTTTTGTGAACCCAAACCAAAATTGAAAACCGTTATTTTCTTCTCACTCCGCCAACCACCAGTTCAATAATTTTTAAATTGTAACCAAGCCCTCTGGACCATTTCCGTTTGACTCCCATGGCGCCCACGGATGCCCAATGCTTCCTTGGCACATGGCCGGTAAGAGCACAGCTCACTGTTTCAGCAAGCGACATTGCGCAGGCGCTGCTGTAAGGACAGCTGTGACTGCTGCTATGCGAGATGAGTCACAGGTCACTCAGAGTTCACGATTTCCACTGTGCCTGACCTCTCTCACAACAATGTGAGCTATGCCTAGCGAAGATGTGACAAAGGCTCGGTGACTGCGAACAGTTATAGCCAGCAATCTCAAAGAGCTGTTAAACTGCAGCCAGTTCTGAACCGTTTCGCGTGAACAGAAATGTGTCAGGTGAGCATAAACACTTTAGAAATGTGTCAGGTGAGCGTAAACACTTTAGACGTACATCATTCACATTTTTAAGTGTGATATTTAAATTCAAGAAATAGAAAATAGTGTGTAATTTTTCGATGATTCCATTCTTGTATTCAATCTCGATTTAAATGTACTCTCACACATTGTTTGTATTTTTATGTTTAAATTTGGTATTTATTCCACAAATCAAAATGTTAACATCAGCAACTAGTGGGAAGAAAATTAACGCTTCAATTGCAATATACCGTTATTTCACTGAAAACAACTCCATGGCATCACTATGAAGTGAGATTTTTCTTCAAAGGGTGCTGGATAAATGTATGAGAATGTTGTGAAGCGGGACTTCGAATGGAAATCGGCAAACCCTATGAATATAAAATCGAAATTATTCCAGTTTTTCTAGTATACTGACGATAGATGGCTAGAAGCACTTTAACACGTACTGGCTCTAATTCATTTCTACAAATGTATTCATGCATTCTATTCTCTTTATGTTATCAAAGTCTAAGACTTGTTTTTCCTGTAATGTAATATCATGACTATAAAATACTCCCTAATGTTAGTATTATTTTTTATCCCTTGAATCCTAGCATGGGATGACCAGAGAAAATCCATGTCAAGAATTTTTCAAGTATGGAAAGATTGAAGATAAACGCATGTGTACAATTTGCAACACAGATGTGGTTGGAGACCATGCGGTGAATTTACAGAGGCACCTGAACCATCACCACAGGGATGAATACAATGCAAAGCAAAGCAAGACAAAGAAGATTGAAGAAGGTGTCAGTGTTCCAAAAAAGCAACAAAAAACATTAGACAAGTCGGCCACTGCAGAAGGCCTGAAGGTGAAATTAAATAAACAAACGGCTATCCACGCACGTGTTGAATTAGTTACTGCTAACAGCTGCTCGGTTGAGTTAACTGAATATTCAGGATTCTGTGAAATCTGAAATCCAATTATTGCTTCAACTGGTCAAAAATTTTCAATCAACTCACAGAATGTTAGGGAAATGATGCTTCACTTGTCCTTAAAACCTAGCTCCAAAACTAGGAGTAACCTAGAAAAACAAATATTCTCTTTGGAAGTGGATGCTGCAGGAGACTGAGTCAGTCAATTCTAGGAATTAAGGCTCAGTTTGCACAAGGTGTTAAGATACATCTGTTGACACCGGGAAATGAAAAATTTAAGACACAAGGTCTGTACATAAAAAACACAGTGTATCAAATCTCAGAGAAATATAACATTGATTTACAACAGATTTATTCTGTAACCATGGATATTGGCTCTAATGACTAAATTTGTTTATTTGCTCAGAAACGATAGTGAAATTGAATGGCCAATGTCAAGGAAAATGACAATTCTGAAGACCCTGACTTAGCGCACTCTCACTTGCAGATATTAACAACCATCGCAGAGTGCGGTAAAAGCAAAAAGTTTATGAGAGATTCACTGCTATAAAGTGTGCTACACACACACTTCAATTAGTTATTACAGACATAATAAAGAACGCTGAACTGGAAGAATTTTTAGGAGAATGTCGTGAACTCATTTAAATACTTCGTACTCCGATACAGTCTACAAAATTTTTGGAAAATAAGGAAACCTGTACTTGATTGCCCAAGAGTAAATACACCATGTTAGAAATCTTACTAGGATGCAAAAATCTCTGATGTATTCGTTGAGAATAATATGAAAGATTACTTTTGTAAAGACAATTGGGCGTATGTCGAACTAATTTTGGAAACTTTAAAACCTTTAAAGAAAGTTATGGTAGATTGCAAAGTGAATAATTAACCATAAATCATGTTTTTGGTATGTAACTGGTTTAGAAACTAAGCTAAAATTAAGAACTCTTATTCATTTGGAAATGCAATGATGGAAAAATTTAATGTCAGGTAAAAAGTTACCATTAAAAATGACAGAATATTAAAAACGAAACCCGTTGCCATCAAGTCAAATCCAACTCACAGTGACCCTATAGTAAGATCAGTCTATGTACATCCTCATTACCAAATTCTAATTAGTTCTGAACTTAAGGTGAAGGCCATGTTATATTTAAAAAACATTTGGGAAATGATAGAAAATCTGAAAAAGAGCAATCCTGAAAGTATAACAAAGGAAAGCAATTCAGGAAATATTCTTGTTTCTAAAAATGATGTTGATGAGATGGAATTATTTCTCAAAAATGAAAGTTAAACTGAGATCAAACAACTGTACTGTTAATATTGATTCCATATTAACAAGCTTTAATGGTACACAAAGAGTTGAGAGAAAAAAAAAATATTCTTGAATTTTGGGAAGAAAACCATTTACAATATCCCAGTTCTATGAAACTGCCATGGTAGTTTTGGGTACAGGAGCTACTCAGGTCAGTGCTGAGAGTTTTCTCAGGTTTGAAATTCATCTTGTCAGACAACAGGGCTAGAAGTAAATGAAAAAACATCACAGGACATTCTTTTAATTAGGTATAATTATGATTTATTGCAATGATATTTTCTAAATGAATTGTGTATGAATTAAACCTATATTTGTAATAAAGACTCTTCTGTAATACGGCAATTCTTCAGCTTAGAACTGGAGTAAATAAATATTGCGTTTTACCTTTATGTATTAGGTATGATAGCGTGCTTTGTATTTCTAGTATTTCGTGAATAAATTCTTCTCAATTTCACATGACTACTAAAGTTTTTTTTTTTTTTTTTTACTGAAGTGTTAGTAGTGAAGTGTCGCCTACATCTAAATTAAGCTTGTTTTCAGTGTATTTTATAGTATTAGGTCAAGAATTCCCTATTATAAAGTATTTCGAATCTTCAGTATTTTATATAGTATACAGAAGAGTTGTTATCAAAATACTATTTTTAAAGTAATTCGGTGCTACAGTCAATTTAAAATATATATGTATGTATTTTACATCATGTTTTCCTTTGCATTGAAATGTTTTGAGACACTGGTTTTTAAAATTGAACATCCTTGCCACTTTAAATGTAATTACTAAGGCACGTATAGAAAGGAAACCCTGGTGACGTAGTGGTTAAGTGCTACGGCTGCTAATCAAAAGGTCAGCAGTCTGAATTCACCAGGCACTCCTTGGAAACTCTATGGGGAAGTTCTACTCTGTCCTACAGGGTCACTATGACTTGGAACCGACTCGAAGGCAATGTGTACGGTTTTTTGTTTGGGGTATAGAAAGATACAGTTTAATACTGCTACTTTCAAAACTAACTACAAAATCTTGAGATGAGCAAAATTCAAGCTAATATAAAAACGCAGTATTATTTACAATATAAAGAGCTAATTTAGTAGCCGTATTTCTTCAGATGAAACTGCTCCAGGTTATCTATCTGCAGAATATAAATCTGAGATCAGAGGGTAAAAAACAGGTTCAAACCAGTTCAGTCATGGCCGAGGAAACAAAATCGGAACAGAACCAAATTTCTTAAAAGATAGCCAGCACAGTAAAATTACGGTTCAAAGCTCTGGTTTACATGCCCATACATTATACACGTTCATTTGACAAAACAAAAACTCCATTTCCGTTGTTAAGACAGTGATGGTGATTATATTTTATTATTTTCTTGGATGAAGTTGTTCATAAATCAATAGAGAGAAAGTGGGGGGGTTATCATTTTAACCATTTAAACATCAGTACAGACTGAATTCTATGGATACTAATTTCTTTAAAAGACTTCAAAGACAGAGTTTATACCTTGTATAATCATCACCTCTAAAGGAGAAACAATAATTATAAACCCCTACCACTCACAATAACAGACCTAGAACCCTCCTGTGTTGTACGTGGAAAGCAAAATGGTACAGCCATTGTGGAAAATGACACAGTCGTGTGGAAAACAGCTTGGCGGTTCTTCAAAAAGGTGAACATAAAACTACCATATGACCCAGCAATTCCGCTCCTAAGTACAGAGGTCTCAAAAGGCCTGAAAGCAGCAACACCAATGGACACATGTACACCAGTGATCGTTACAGCACTATTCATGATAGCCAAAAGGTAGAAACAACCAAAACGTCCACCAACTGATGAATGGATAAGCAAAATGTGGTACATACACACCATGGAATATTACTCAGCCATGATCTGATAGATCCTGTCACAACATGTACAGACTTTGAGGACGTTACGCTGAGTGAAATAAATCAGACACAAAACGACAAACACTGTATGATATCACTTGTATGAAATAAACAAATATCTGGAAACCAAAAATAGTAGTTGTCAGTGGTAGGACAGAGGGGAGAGGGGGCTTTAGCTTGGAATGCATTGTAGCTATGTTAATGGTAGTGGAATGTTTGGAAAAAGAGCAAAAATGGGTGCACTATATGAAGAATGTAATCAATATCACTGAAGTGTACATGGAAAAATTAATAAAATATATGTATGGTTATGTGTAAATTACAATAAAAAAGGTCTAAATTTCCAAATTTTACAATTACCCATGCTTTTTAAAAAACATCATTTCATCAGCTCAGAGTTACAAAAAAACTATCAAATTCACAGTTGAGTCACTATCACAAGGGTTCCAGGAGACATCACAAAAGAGTCAAAAGCTATAGAAAGTGTGGTCATGAAGGATATATTTAATAAGAAAAACTATGCAAAATAATGCTACTATATTAAAATGTTTTGGAAACTACTCCACTACATCTACTGATTCCTAGGAACATTCAAACGGGTCTGGATCTGGTTGTTCCTAAAGCCCAGCTCCCTCAATGCTCTTCCCATAAGGAAGTTATTCATAATCCATGTGCCAATCAAGAAATCTAAACCTTCATTTAACCATAAATGGCAATATCTAGCCCTCACCTTTCTTACTTGAATGATGGAATACGTATTTTAATGTAAGAAAAATGATATGTTAACTTCTTACAGTGTAGCATTTATGATTGGAACAAAGCATTTTCAGACCGGTTCATCAGCTGTCCATTTGCTTGGGGTTTTTTTCCCAGATTGATGCAAATACAATCTGCAAGTATATTCCTTCAAGAAAAGCAAGCAGCACTCACATACACACATGTGCTTCCGTATATAAACACCAATTCAGTAAACCTTCTTCTGACCCCCCCACTTTAAATACTGACCTTTTAATGAATTATTTCTAGTATAAAAAAATAATAATAATTTTTTTTTTTTTAATTGTAAATATTAGCCAGTTTAAGGCTATCGGCTCGTCACAAAAACATTTCTAAGACAACTATTCAAACATTTGCTAAGCATCTACCAGGTCCTATTCTGGGTTCCAGAGACGGAGTGACAAATAAGACAGAGCCCACTTCTATTCTCACGGAGTTTAAATTCTAGGGGAGTTTTAAAAAAGTTAATGATCAAAACTAGTTCAGGACATAAATAGTATGAGGAAAATAAGAGCGTCTTGTGACTGAAAATGGCTGAAGGATGGATAGCTACTTCAGCGCGGTCTCTCTGAGGTGGTGACATTGGAACTGAGATCTGAATAACATGAAGAAATGGGCCATATGACCAACTCAGAGCAGAGCAAGAGGCAGGGAACGAAGGAATTAAGACAAGAACGGCTTGTCCAGTGGGTGTGAAATGGTATGTTTGGGCTGGGACATGCTGAGCAAGGTGAAGGGTGCTGTGAAGTAAGTAAGATAGGAGAGGTAGTTAGGGGCCAGCTCATGTTGGCTGGGGGGGGGGTCTCACTGGCTACAGAAAGACATTTGGCTTTTATGCTCAGTGTGACAGAAAACAACGAGAGGAAGGGGAAAGGGAAGCAAATGGACGTTTACTGAACATCTTATATGGCACCAGACAAAATAGTGTACGCATTCATGGAAAATTTCACTTTATGCAAAGTAACATACTTAAAGTCAACAGGGATTTATTAGAAAAACAAGGTTAGGGGAGAGATTCAAAGTCTATGCAACTCTGTAACCGGGACAAAAGCAATTTAGCAACCCAAGTAAAAATGCTAATGAAGAAATACAGGAAGTATGCAATTTTAAAAACACTGAAAGAAGCCTGCTAAGGAATGCTTGAGACTGCTGAGTTAGACAAGGCCAAAACGCACAACGATCAGGGAGAATAACGCAGTAAGGCCTTCGAAGAACTTCCAAGACTGAAAAACATGGCTAAGCTATACCAAAAGAACCTGGAGTCAGCCCACAGCCTGCCGCATTCAGCTTTGTCAGCACACTCTGAATTCGGATGCTGAAACTTGGTGGAGTTAAACATGGACAAGCTGGGGAAGACTACCGTGAACCGGAGCAACTTACTTGTTATACCAACATTAATTCTCCTATTCTGCCAGTCACCTAAGAGTCTATTTGGAAACCCTGGTGGCACAGCGGTTAAGAACTATGACTGCTAACCAAAAGGCCAGCAGTTCGAATCCACCAGGCACTCCTTGGAAACCCTATGGGGCAGTTCTACTCTGTCCTATAGGGTTCGCTAGAAGTCGGACTCGATGGTAACGGGTTTTTTTTAATTGTTGTTTTAAGAGCCTATTTAGGATATGGATGCACACATATTGCAGCATAACAGGCTACTCGTAACTTATGCCATCTCTTTTACCCTGATGAAATTCTTCCTCATAATCGCTGGTAGGCTTGAGTCCACTGTTGCAGCCACTGTGTATTTTGAGTGCCTTAAAAAAAAAAATTTTTTTTTTTTTTTCCAACCTGGGGGCTCATCTTCCAGCACTATACTGAACAATATTTTGATGTGATCCCTAGGGTTTTCACTGGCTAATTTTCAGGTGTAGATCACCATGCCTTCCTCCTTAGTCTGTCTTAGTCTGGAAGCTCCACTGAAGCCTATCTACCATGGATGACCCTGCTGATATTTGAAATACTGGCGGCATAGCTTCCAGAATCATAGTAAAATGCAAGCCACCACCACAAATTGACAAACAGGCGGTAGCGTAAGTATTTGTTATGTGTTATCGAGTTGGTTCTGACTCATAACAACCCTATGTACAACAGAACAAAACTTCCAGCAATTCCTTGTCCATGTACTGCTGCAACTGCTTTTGAATTATTTTCAGCAAAATCTTATTTTCTTTGGAATGGGCACAAATATGGATCTTTGGATCCTTTGGAATGGGCACAAATATGGATCTCTTCCAGTTGGTTGGCCAGGTAGCTAGCCGTCTTCCAAATTTCTTGGCATAAACAAGCACCTCCAGTGCTGCATCTGCCTGTTCAAACACCTCCACTGGTATTCCTGGAGCATTGTTTTTCATCAATGCCTTCCGTGCTTGGGCTTCTTCCCTCAATATCATTGGTTCTTGATCATATGCTACCTCTTGAAATGGTTGGAAGTTGATCAATTCTTTTTGGTACAATGAATGTGTTCTTCTCTTGATGCTTCCTGTGTTGTTCAATATTTTGCCCATAAAATCCATTATTATTACAACTCGAGGCTTGAATTTTTTCTTCAGTTCTTTTCACCTTGAGAAATGCCAAATGTGTTCTTCCCTTTTGGTTTTCTAGCTCCAGGTCTTTGCACATCATTATAATACTCGCTGTGTCTTCCTGAGCCACCCTTTGAAATTTTCTGCTCACCTCTTTTACTTCCTTTCTTTCAGTAGCTTTAGCTACTCTATGTTCAAAAGCAAGTTTCAGAGTCTCTTCTGACATCCATTTTGGTCTTTTTGCTCTTTCTTGTCTTTTTAATGACCTTTTGCTTTCTTCACATGATGTCCTTGGTATCATCCCCCAATTAATCTCGTCTTCGGCCATTGATATTCAATGTGTGAAATCTATTCTTAAGATAGTCTCTAAATTCAGGTGGGATATACTCAAGGTCATATTTTGGCTCTTGTGGACTTGTTTTAATTTTCTTCTGCTTCAACTTCAACTTGCGTATGAGCAATTGATGGTCTGTTCCACAGCTGGTCCCCGGCCTTGTTTTGGCAGATAATATTGAGCTTCTCCAATGTCTTTTTCCACAGATGTAGTCAATTTTGATTCCTCTGTATTCCATCTGGTAAGGTCCACACACAGAGTCACTGTTTAGTTAGTAATAAAAGGTATTTGCAATGAAGAAGTCATTGGTCTTGCAAAATACTATCATGCAATTAGTTGCGTTGTTTCTAATCACCAAGGCCATATTTTCCAACAACCAATCCTTCTTCATATCCAACTTCCACATTCCGATCACCAATAATTATCAATGCATCTTGACTGCACGTTTGATCAATTTCAGACTGCAGAAGTTGGTAAAAATCTCCAATTTCTTCATCTTTGGCCTGAGTGGTTGGTGCGTAAATTTGAATAATAATTATATTAACTGGTCTTCGTTGTAGGCATCTGGATATTATCCTACCACTAACAGCGCCGTACTTCAGGATAGATCTTGAAATGTTCGTTATGACGATGAATGCAACACCACTCCTCTTCAAGTTGTCATTCCAAGCACAATAGACCATATGATTGCCTGATTCAAAACAGGCAATACCAGTCCATTTCAGCTCATTAACGCCTAGGATATTGATCTGTTATGTGTTCCGTTTCATTTTTGACAACTTCCAATTTGCCTTGATTCATACTTCGTACATTCCACATTCCGATTATCAGGGGATGTTTGCAGCAGTTTCTTCTCTTTCTGAGTCATGCCACATCAGCAAATGAAGGTCCTGAAAGCTTGACTTCACCCACATCATTGAGGTTGACTCTGCTTTGAGGAGGCAGCTCTTCCCCAGTAGTATTTTGAGTGCCTTCCAACCTGAGGGGCTCATCTTCCCACACTATATCAGACAATGTTTGCTGCTATTCATAAGGTTTTCACTGGCCAATATTTTTAGAAGTAGATCCTTCTCCCTAGTCTGTCTTAGTCTGCAAGTTCTGCTGAAACCGGTCCATCATGGGTGATCCAGCTGGCGCTTGAAATACCCGTGGCATAGCTTCCAGCATCACAGCAACACACAGGCCACCACAGTAAGACAAACTCAAGAGATGAGTGTTTTGCAAATAAGGCTACTGAGACTCTGAGAGGAAGTACAGTGTATTCAAAATCCCCCAGATAGTAAAGCAAAAGATGCAGAATTTATTCCCAAACCTAACTTAAAACCTGCATTTTTTTTCCCATCATCCACACTGACAATTAAACTTGAGAAAGCGTCAAACCATGGCCTTTAAGTAATACCATGTATGCTGATTATAATATTTATCAAAAGGTCATTAATATGCTGCAACAAATACTCTTCCACCCCCACCTCCCCAAACAAAGCCACTTTTCCTGTCACTACCAGTTCTCACTTGTAGAAAGTCATTTCTACGTTGATTTGTCAGGCCAACCAGTATCCACCAGCAAACAAACATGAGTCATCTGGAAGAAAAGCAAATGACACTGGATGAAATAAGCCAGGCAGAGTCACCAAGGTATATGAGCCCCAAAAAGAGAACAAAGCAAGCAGAAAAGCAACAAGTTAGAAAAAACATCCACATATACAAGCAGCAAAGAACCTAGAGATACAAAAGATTAAGTTATCTATTTACTCTCCTATAGACAAGTAAACAGAAGATAAAAAAGGGAAAAAACCTGAAAGATAAATTCTGTTCACTCCCCCATTTAATAGTAGCTTGTTTATTAACAGAGGAAAGTAAAAATAATCATGTTGTAAACATAGTAACCTTGATTTTTTAAGTCTGCTGACAAATTTTAAAACTTTTATTTATAAACACAATTTTTTTTTTTTTTTTAAATCACTGAAATCTTGTGGCAATGATCTTAGTTCAGAGTTTTAAAACCGGAAATTAGATCTTCCCTCACAGCAAATTCTGGTTTCTAGAAACCATCTTCAACTATCTCCCTTCTACAAGTTATCTTCCACTTCGGTAGGCTTCAAATGGTGTACTGGAGTCGCGTCTACCAAGTCCTCTTATCCCCAACCTCCACTCCAAACACCCAAGACCTCAGATTGTCCTGGGTATTTGTATCAGCAGTTAGAAGTAAAGTACCTTGCCCCAGTTCATTCTGACCACGCAGTGCATCTACTCCTCTCTCTCCCAACTCTGACCCTCTTCTATCTTCCAACTCTGTGTCATCCTTAAATGAAAATCTAATGCCACTGTCAGGCTACACCAAACAGCAGGAACACTGTAAGAAAGTACAGGATGTATGTACCTGTGCTAGACTGTTGGTTGTAGTAGATCACGAAAGGTCAGAGTTAAGAGCTAATCTGAGCCACATAATTGCTTGTGCAGGATAGCTGATTTAAAGAAACAAAGGGTGTGGGGCACGCACATCCTAAGGGAAGGCCACAGTCAGAGGGAAGGACATCAGTAGGTGTATGGACTGAAGAGACATGCCAAGATCAAGAACCAGTGGTAAAGGTCAGGCAAAAATGGCATACCAGTGTCGGGTAAAGGTCCTGGTTCAAATTAGGGAAAAAAAGACCAAGTGAGAATAGGCTACAAACAGTACATGAGTATCTGAAACCAGCAGACAAGTTCACACAAAGCCTCAATTCAGATTTAACTACTAACATCTTCTGTTTCTTTTATCTAGGTTTTGCACATATTCTTTGTCTCTGCAAAACAAGACTCTGCAGATTCCAAAAACTGCAGAACAAGAAGCTAGGTTATCAAAAGCTGATCCTCACAGAATATAAACACAGTGAGTCCAAGTGGCAATGAATTTGTGAAAATGGATAGATCCCTTTTCCAGTTTTCTCTATTTGAATCACCCTAAAAAGAGGCAAGGTGGTATTGTACTAGGAAACCTTATCCTGGTCAGAGAGCCTCATGGATTCAACTCTACATGCATGGAAAGTCTACAGTGTGCCAGGCACCGTACCAGGTGCTGGATACAAAGATAGATGAAGCAGAGGAACTGTCCTCAAGGAAGGCCCTGCCTAGCCTAGTGAGACAGGAGTCAACCAGCAACTCTCAATCAAGGAGAGATCTGTACTATGATGCACTTTAGGAAAGGATAATTGGTGGTCAAAGAGCAAGATATGTCAATTTAAACTGACAATTTACACTTCAATCAAATAGTCTAATTTTTTGCAATGAACATCTTATGGCATGTTAATTTTTGTGTAAATAATATTCACAGTACAAAATACTGACCTATCTAAGCTTCTAATGGGATATAAGAAACTTAGTATGATGGTCATTCCTCTGTTATGATAATTACCCTTCATTAGAAGCATTCAGGGTTCTCTGCCTAGAGCTCTTAAATTTTCCTCCAAAAAGTCTTGTATTTACATTTAACAGCAACCAAAGCTCCAAAATTGGGGCATTAGAACTTGAGAACCCTAATAGAGCCTCAAAATATTACCTAAAGACCAAAACAAACCAAACCCATTCCCATCGATTCCAACTCATAGTGACCCCACAGGACAGAGCAGAACTGCCCCACAGGGTTTTCAAGGACTGGTGGATTTGAACTGCCAACCTTTAGGTTAACAGCCACCAGGGCTCCACCTAAAGACAGTGGCATATACAAAGGAGACTTATCTTCCATTCAGAATGACAACCTGGTTCTCATTCTGGGTATTTTCAATCTATTATGGTAGAGAATTACTACACTTCACGCGTTTGAATCAGTATTGTATAAATGCATTAAGTAATAAAATCATTAGTCATAAGCAATAAAATCAATTTGGGTTAAGAAAAGCATTTTTTTTTTTTTTTAAATAAAAAGAAAAGAAAAGGAGTACATGTCAGGTATTAAAGTACCATTTCCTGAAAATTTTACTTATTTTTGCATGTATACGTGTCCTGTGTTGTGTCATGTTTATTAGTGACAGTCCATGTCAAAGTTTTCATAAAACATTACATGCATATTTGAAATGACTGATCCAAGTGGTATTCACTGACAACCGGAAGTGCCTGACTGCCTAGAAGCAAAGAAGTAAACATTCCATCCCCCTGGAAGCAAAAAGACCACAATTTTTAAGAAAAGCGGCATCCTTTTTTTTTTTTCCTCTTTGAAACAACTTATCTACGCGTGACCAAATCCCATGTAAAATATTACTGTAAAACAACATATGTATCAGAAATATAACAAAGCCCCACAAGACACATTCTCATTTTAGGGTGAGCAACAAAAGCACAGTCAACAAATGCAATCCTAGCCCTCTGATTTGGAAATTCTAACCATCCCATCCTCTGCAGTTGCCACAGGAAGCCATGGTAGGTTTACAGAGTAAGCTGTCAGGATGGGTGTCACTTTTCTGCCTCTCTCTACAGCTGTTGCTGCTGCAGCCAACAAAGGCCACCAAATAATAGCTAGCATTTACTGAGTACTTCCTACGTGCCAGGCCCATGCTAGCTGCTTTACTGCATTGTCATTCAATCCTCACAACTGTTCTATGAGGACAGTACTAATTAAATTACTCTTCATTCCCATTTTTCAGACGCAGAAACCAAAGCCACACAACTTTTTAAGTAGGGGTTCACACCAGGTATACCTGGCTCCAGAGGCTGAGCTCCTCACCACAGTAACATCCTACAATCAGAGTTTACTGCCAAGGATCAGACACAGACCCTATCCAGTCCCTCTCACAGGGAAAGGCAAAGCCTATGGGGAAAGCTACTGTCAGATCACTGCACAGCAGAATTAAACACACAAAACCAGGTGCTACCTCTCTCCAGGGTTGCTCCAACTTAAAGGAACTGAAGTTGAAACTGATGAGCACGACCAGAAGCCCAGCTCCTTTACAGATAAGCAGAACAGCCAATGAACAATTTACAAGCAATGCAACCGCAATGACTAAAGACAGAATCTGAATCTAACAATCTGTCTCCTTGGAGACAATAATACATACATCTAAGGTCACAAGGGAGTCCCTGGTTGGTTGCAAACACTTAAGGGCTTAGCTTGGAGGTTGGCAATTCGAACCAGACGCACCTCGGAAGACAGGCCTGGCAATCTAACTGCTTCAGAAAACCCATTTTCTGAAGCAGAAAACAGTTCTATTCTGTAACACATGGGGTCATGTGTTGGAATTTACACAATGGCAACTAACAATAACAAGGTCACAAGTCATAGTATGATCTACACAATCCTCAGAATCGATAGCTCCACAAATCCCACTCTACAAAAAACTACCATAATTATTAAAACCAAACCCAGTGCCGTCGAGTCGTTTCAGACTCACAGTGACCCTATAGGACAGAGTAGAACAGCCCCATAGTTTCCAAGGAGTGCCTGGCGGATTCGAACCACTGACCCTTTAGTTAGCAGCTGTAGCACTTAACCACTACGCCACCAGGGTTTCCATAATTATTAAAATCAACTACAAAACTGTGAGAACCCCAATTTCATCCAGTTTTCAAATCATGGACAAAACCAAAAAAAAAAAACCCCAAATCAAACCCACTGTCGAGTCAATTCCGACTCACTGCGTCCCTATAGGACAGAGTAGAACTGCCCCAAAGCGTTTCCAAGGAGCATCTGGTGGATTCAAACCGCCAACCTCTTGGTTAGCAGACGTAGCACTTAACCACTATGCCACCAGGGTTTCCTTGCACAAAACCCTACCTTTGAAATCAGACAACACCTATGTACTTCTGGACAACGAAAACCTCCTTTTAAAGATTGCACTGAATTAATGTCCAATGCTCAACCTTGGATGGTACTCACAAGTCACTCTTTCACTAGCAGTAAGTACTTCCACTGGTCTAATGACCCAGTCATGAAAAAGAACTGGCAACACTTTTTAACCATGCGATTAATTACTCGGTGGATCAAATTCTGCCAACAAACCTGAGAAATAACATCTTTACAGAAATAAACACAGTTCTACCTCAGAGAACTGACTGAAAAATCACAGGAGAAATTAACATGGTTTTCTCTCTGCTTTTGACTGTCTAAATTGAAAGAAATAGAAGAATTCCGAATTCCTGACTGGATGCCTTAATTTTTGACAACCGTTACTTTTTTAATACATGATAATAAGCCTCTTCCACACGGGACCACGTGTTCCCCCGTCCTAACTCCACCTCCCAAACCACTGTTAGGAATCTCTCGTGTGTCTTTCCGGAGTCACTTAAGCACGTACACACATATAAATACACACACTCCATCATCTGTATAGCCTCCTTTCCACTCCCTGCCCCCTTTTTAAGCAGAAAATGGCAGCAAAAATGACATCTTCTGCCCCCTTGTTTTTGGGGTTTTTTTTTTTTTCCATTTAAAAATATCCTTGAGAAGATCCTTTAAATACTAACAACTTCATAAATACCAAATCTAAACAATTCTGTAGAGGAAAAATTCACACAAAACATCTCTTACCAGGTGTCATAACTGGTGGCCTTCACTGACAGGACATAAGGAAGTGGAAAGTCAAGGACATAAACCGAATGGGGGCCTGTTAGTTGTGCACAAGAATAGGAAAACTCTATTTTTGGTCACCATAACAGACTTTATCCTAACTCCAGTCCATGATCTTACACACATACATCACTCATAAGGACTATGAAGAACAGTGATTTAAAGAGAGCCCACTGCCTTGCTAGGGAAAAAATTTAAGCATGTAACATTACATTTTCATATAAAAAGGTGTCAAAGAATATTGCTACAACTACAAGTAGTACCTTAAAATCCACACACTTTTTCTATGCCATAAAAAGACAATTACACAGCGGGGGGGGGGAGGGGACAAGATACAAAAATTCATTCCTTATCTATTCCCGTTACCTTTTTCCAGAAACTCACAGCAGATGACCCAATTGCCTTTACTGTGAGTTAATGACATCTGATAGCCAGAAAATAGAAACAGAACATTAGTGAACACTCTACCCAATTAGCCTGTTCAAATTAAGGGAAAAGCACAAAACACCTTTCTCTAACCCATAAACTGTGTTCTATTAGCAGTTAAAGGTAACCACCAAAATACGCTATTACTGTAATGTGTCTGGCGAGATGTTTGTTTACGCTAAAGTCAAGCGTTTTCCAGACTGTCCTAGTATTCTACGAAGGGTTGCAGATTTTTAATCCTTAAATACTCTAAATCAAGCAAATTTCCACATAGCTCCCTCCCCCCAAAAAACCACATAAAAAATTAAATAGAATTGTAGAACTTTAATACACAAATTGACTGTATAAGTAATGTATTGAATGGATGAGCAAACTTCAGATAACATTTCATCCAATCTTCTCAATACCCACTTATAGAAGCTAAATGTTTTACCCATGCAACCATGGTTTTGCACGAAATGATAAAAATTTATTTGCTTAATACTGGATTCATATTAAAATGCTATGGACCATTCAAGCAGATATCTGCTAAGAACAAAAAAAGACATCCATTATGAGTTACTGATTATCTCTTTACAATGTCCTTCCCTCCACTGTACCGAAAAGAACACAATGTGGCGGGGGGGGGGGGGAGGACGGACACTGATACAACCTTTGGTCTCAGACAAAACAGAAAAGGTTATCAAGAAGTAGATTGATAACTGGTTCCTAAAAGTAAAAAAAAAACCTTCGCTGTTTTAACGTACTTAAAAATTTATGCTTCTCCTTTATTTAAAGGTAGAAAAAAAATGTTTTTGAGAGCCCAGGGTATAATTTCATGTAAAGAATTATTATTCTATTAAGATATTGGGCTGATCTATCTCTGACCTTTGCTCTCCACGTCCTCCACTGCCTGCAAGAAACCTTCAATAAATGATAAAGTAAACAGGTGGCAAACTCTCCAGTTTAAACATTTAACACCTACTCTTCTGCACTCATTCCTCAAACTCGTTCACATTACATAATTCTTTTCCTTAAGTGGGTTTTCTTTTTATTTATTAAACCTTGATTACTGACCTTTGAGGGCGATTCTTACAGTATGATTATATTAATCCTGAATTAGAAGTCTAAGCTCTCAGAAGGCAGGGTAACACCTAACTCATGTTACCTGACTCAAATAAAATCATGCTCTATTAAAACTCAAAATATTTTTTAAAAATTTTTGAAAGGCTATAAAACCAAATTAGTTGCCTTTAGAAAGAGCCAATTACTCTTGTTGGAATACAGCCTTACCATAAAAACCTACCGAAGAGAGACAGTTAACATGACGTTCTTCTAATAAATTAAACCTATTAACAATGTGTAACAGATATAACCCCTACAGTGAATGTTAACATATCAATAGCAATGGCTCAAACGAAGCTCCAATGTGGTCAGAATGCAGTCAGAGAGTCAGACCTAAAGACAGAGGCTTATTTAGGCATGCCACTAAGGAAAAAAACGTGCAAAAAAGCATGAGACATTAAAAAATAAAGTCCAAACTCTTAAGCTGCAGTTTCCCTGGCACGTATACAGCTAGATAAAGCCAACTTAGTGGGACACAATTCCCAACTAGACTAAATTTCCCACCAATATTGCAGCTATTATTCCAGGATTAGGAGGCAAAAACTATCAATCTTCATTTAACTCTAAGTTGTGACCAGGCTTCTTTCTTCCTTTTCAGCAGCGGCAGCATAAACATTCAAATTAACAGTTAAATGTGACCACAGTATACCTAAACCTTGAACGCCTAATTAAAAACGAAGATTCTGCCACATTAACACAGTACAACACGATGTCACTGCTCTTATTTTAACAGTGACCCTTGTAGAAACTGGGTTTACCATGAAAACGGTATTATTGTTTGAGCTCTTGATACAAAAATCTAGAATTCTGCTACTAAATGCTTTGAGGAAAAGGTCCTTTCCTTCAAAAAATGCAACATGTAGTTGGGGCCACATGACACATACCCCCAAAACAATGAATAGTTATGGGTTTGTAGTATTCATGAAATGCAAAGGAATCTCAGGGAAGGAATAGCCTGAGGCAGGCTGACCAGAAAAGCTTCATGGAAAATGTGGGACTAGGCTAGAAAAAAGGCTAAGGAGAAGGAACAGCATGTGCAAAGGCAGAGCAGTACTGAGTACAGCAAAACCAAAAAAAAAAAAAAAAACCAAACCTGTTGCCGTCGAGTCGATTCCGACTCAAAACGACCCTATAGGACAGAGTAGAACTGCCCCACAGAGTTTTCAAGGAGCGCCTGGTGGATCTGAACTGCCAACCTCTTGGTTAGCAGCTGTAGCACTTAACCACTACGCCACCAGGGTTTCCAAGTATGGCAAAACTGCAGTATTTGAGAGGCAGGCAAGAGTCCCAGTTGGAGAAGGGTAGAGAGGAAAGCTGAATAGTAAACTGAGCCTTAAACGCCAGACTGAGGCATATGAACTTGATCCAGTTGGCAACAGAAAACCATTACGGGTTCTCCAGGAGAGGAACTGACATGATGAAACCAGTATTTTAAATAAGTTACACAGTCAGTAGTTACAGAAGACAGGAGAAGAAAGGCTGCTCAAGGCAATCAACCAGAAAATCAATGCAATAATCCACACCTAGAACCATTTACTCACTCATTTTTCATTCATTCACTAAGAAGACAACAGAATTCTAGTTAGGGACACTGGCCTGTAAATCAGACAGGGGGGAGGAAAAAAAAAAAAAAAAAACATTGCCTTTGAGTTGATTCTGACTCTTAGTTACCCTACACGACAGAGAAGAACTGCCCCATAGAGTTTTCAAGGCTGTCTCTTTCAGGAAGGAACCTCGGTGATGCAGTGGTTAAGCTGCTGCTGGTTGCTAACCAAAAGGTAGTAGGTTAGAACCCACTGCTGCTCCATGGGAGAAAGATGTGGCAATTTGCTTCCCTTGGAATCCCTATGGGGCAGTTCTACTCTGTCCTATAGGGTCACTACGAGTCAGAACCAACTTGATGGCAAAAAGTTTTAATCTTTACAGTAGCAGATTACCACATCTCTCTCCCGTGGAGTGGCTGGTGGGTTTGAACTGCTAACCTTTTGGTAAGCAGTCAAGTGCTTAACCACTGTACCACCAGGCTCCTTCAGACAGACTGGACCTAAATGTCTGCTCAGCCCCTTACTACTTGAACCTCAGTTTCCTCACTGGTATACCTCACTGGTATCAGTCACGGAGATTGTCTCAAGTACCCAATTAGTCCTGACACACAGAACTCTGACAACAGTAGTTAACCATCAACACTGAATTAAGAGTAGTAAAAGGAGGAAATGAAGATAAAAGACAAGGCTCATGTATATTTCAGAGGAACACAACTTCCAAGAAGAACTGCTGCCACAGCAGCTGAAAATGTGGCACAAGGAACACAGGTGAAAGGTCAAGGCTAGAGGAAAAACAAGCTACTGAGGTAGTCAATCACTCCAACCTAAAAAGTAGATCCTAGATACTGCTGGATGCAGCCTCAAAAAGGAAAAAAAAAAAAAAAAAAAGCAGTTCCCTTTTTATTTAAGAGCTTGAAAATGCCTCCAATAGTGCGAGTAGATTTAAAAAAAAAAAAAAAAAAAACCAAGTGACAGAAAAACAGCAACAAAGGCAGGTAAAAGGCTCACCACCGTACCTGCACCAATCATGTAGCTTGATGCTCTTCCCAATTAGTGTTAAAATTCAATGTAATTCTTCATCACGTATGAAAGCCTGAAATCACAGCCTCGAGAGTAAATGAATTATGCTAAGTTTATTTCAAATACAAAAAATCTTTATATTTTCCCTACGAACTCAAAACTGCCAAATGCTTTCTATGACATCAGAACAGAAACCAGCTGCCATCAAGCTGATCCCGACTCATGGCAACCCCGTACGTGTCCAAGGAGAAGTGTGCTCCTCAGTGACATTTTGGAAGCAGATCATCAGGACTTTCTTCCCAAGTGCCTCCGGGTAGATTCAAACCACTAACCTTTAGGGTTAGTTGCTGAGAGCTTAATTATTTGCACCACCCTGGGATTCCTTCAATGACATTAACCAAAAAACCTGTTACTGTCAAATCAATTCTGACTCCTAGCAGCCCTGTAGGACAGAGTAGAACTGCCCCACAAGGTTTCCCAGGAATGGCTGGTGGATTTGGACTGCCAACCTTTTGGTTAGCAGCCGAACTCTTAACCACTGTGCCACCAGGGCTCCTCTATGACATTATGCCCCACAAAAAACAAATAACAAGCAAAAGAAACGTAATACAAAGAAGTAAACCTCAAAACCAAACACGTCATCATCATAAGCAGCTTACGCTTACACGGTCAGGCATTGTTCTAAGCCTCTTACACACCTTGGCAGTTCCTCACAACCTACAAAGTTGATCGTCCCCATTATACAGATGACGAAACTGAGACGCAGAAGTTACTCCACGGTCACACGGCTAGTAATGGGTGGAGTCAAGACTTTGAACCCAGGGAGTTCACCTCAAGGACCCTTGCCCTAACTACACTACGTGTACAAAGGCTTATCATATGGTTTTCGTTACATACCTTTTCATGGATATATTCTCTGAGAATAACTATTTGCTCTTCCTTCTTAATTGTATGCATGGAACCACATCATTTTTGTCAAACAGCATACTATCAGATTATCTCTTTCTGCTGGCGATATTTCAGGAGGCTGCTTCACCTCTATCTATCTCCAAACAGGAAATACAGCAACTGACAAGAAGATAGCATCTTATTAAATAGTTCCAGGGAGTTAAGCACAATGATGTTTGAGTCTTATGAACTTCATTTATCATGTTATCATGCAATCACTTGACCCAGTCAGTAGACATGTCCAACTATAAAATGTTAAGCTTAAGTAGAAACACGAGTTTTGCAAGGATATCTATAACGAGACTGACCAAAGAGCTGGAAAAATTTGGAAAACATAGCCACCTAGAAAGAACACAGACTCTGAGGGTCAAGCAGACCTAGGTTTGAATCCCAGTACATGTGACCTTGGACAAACCATGTGAACTAACTTCTCTGCACCTCTCTGTCTCATCATTGACAAAGAGAGTCCAAAACCACCCACCCCATAGGGTTGGCATGAGCTGCAAATGACAGGGATGTCCCTTTTACACAGTGCTCTGTGGTAACAGGTAATTAATGGTAAAAGCCCAGAGGCAGCGAGAAGTCAAACGTCTGCACACCAGCTCTCACACAGATTTTCTTTTTAAGCTTCAAGTTTCTGTTGCTGGTCGGGAAAGACATACCACCACAGTAGTCTCCAACCTGGACCATACTCCTCCCAACTCTTTACTGTACATCTCCGGGGTTCTAGCCCTTCTGTATTTGTGAAAGTCTGAGTACACAGTATCAACAGCACATGTTAACTGCTCTCCCTTTTTGCGTTTAGTGACTTTATACTGTAAATGTTCTCTGTGAAATGAGTCAAGTTCACATGCACTAGAAAAATACAAAGTCCCAGAGAGTGCCAGTGTTTCTGCCACGCTACACCTCTTAACTTGTTATCATTCCCATACTTCTCTGTTCTTTTTATATAAATAACACAAACGGTGAACAAAACCCAACAAATTATTTCTACTAACTTCACCAAAATGTGCCGAGTCAGAAATTCTTTGCAGTAATACTATGAAATACATTAGAGAACGGGGATTTCCTTTGTCAGCTACTCATCTGACAGAGTTGTACTTATATTTCACTGCTATACATGAACAGATGTATGTAGTCAACAGGTTGTTTTTCAAAAGGTCCATTAACCACATCTCTCTTGATCACTAACCCCTATATCTCAATTCAGCTTCTGCCCTTAGTTCTACATATTAGCGTGAGAGGCTCCCAATACATATGAACCAGTTATTTCTTGTTCTCTTAGTAGGCGTGCATTATGGTAATCAAACAAAAACCTTAATTAGGTATTGAGAATAAACGTATCAGCAAGATTCTGGACATATCTAAAAAGTATTAAAATGTTTAACACTTATCTGGAGCAACCGATCTCACCAAGAAGTCACTCCACTTGCCATCAGTGTCTCCCATATTAATAACCAAAGGTCTTTGTTACAAACCCACGGTAGCTTTGCAATAATTTTTAAGCCATTAACAAGTCACATAATTAAGTTCCTGAACAGTGAGAAAAACTTTTCCCTGCACATAATGTTTTCATCACCCACACAAGTTTAGTTATTTTACCTATTACAGTCCTAACTCTAACTAATGGCAAAGAAAAAAAAAAGTAGTCATTTATTAATGTAACGGTTGCGATTATTTACATCACACAGTGCAGGGTAGCAGAACCAGTTAAAAAAAAAAAATTCTCCAAACAAGCAAGAAAACCCTAATTTAAAAGCAAAAAGTATAAACGTGTGTTAATCACATGTCTCCCGGCTCCCAGCCAGGCTTTCTTTCTGTCACCCCCTCCCCCACAGGTCCAGGCTAACTATTTCTAGAACTCTCAATAATTCAGGAGGCCTGCCATAAACTCCCATGATAAAATCCAACATAAACTCCGTGTTCATGGAGACAAAGCTGCCCTACTTCCCTAGACTACAAACTTATTAAGATGGTGAGAACATGCAGTCCCCAAGAATTCAGGATTACTAAAATACACTCAGCGTAGCATAGGTCTTATTTTTAAAAAATGAACATGAATCACACTGGGAAACCCAAAAAGTCACTTGCTGCATCTTCAGTGTGTAACCAGGATATTTATTGCAACTTGTTTTAGGCAAGTAGCTGGAAACACCACGAGGGTCTAATATTATCCGGTGCGGTGAAGGTTAGTCTTCGGGAAAACGGGAGAGGGAGATGATTACTTAATTATACAGCTGGAGGGGGAGGGGAGATAAAGCATTCAGACTAAAAATAACCCATCATTTCACTCACCGTATTTTATTAACAAGCTTGTTTAGATTAGCATAAGGCTCTTGTTTGGAAAACAAGAAAGCCCACAGTAAACTTCCCTAAGTCAACTGTAAATTACATAGGTACTGAGACTCCTCTCCCCTGACCCTGGCACAGGTCCCAAGGCTGGAAGTAAACCAAAGACACTGAGGAAAACTAACTTTTAACTAGGTTCCCACATTTCTCATTGCTAAGCCCCAAATTAGCCTAGAGAACATTATCATTGGGTAACCTAACAAAGGGAGCATTTTTTCAAAAGCCACCACAACCCAAGTTCTACATGAGACACACCATTTTCACAGCACAATCTCGACTGCCACTGCCCAGTGATGTCTAATCCAGCAAATTAGGAACTTCCAAAAATACTGAACATCTTGACACATGCATGGCTTCCCCCGAGCAGCCACCTATGATTAACATTTCAATTAAAAAAAAAGTAGACTTCTGTTCAAAAAATGACATCGGTTGCAAAGAGGAAGTTACCAAGAAACCACCCTCACAACGTGGCCTTTACACTGTCAGAAAATAATGTGACTCTGTGCCACCCAAAACTTACCAGGAAGCTGGCAATAACTTTGCCAATTCTACACTTCTGAACCCAACTTCAAAGAGGCTCTATGAAATACCTCCTTCAGACGATAAAGAGCACTTAGTTACAAACACACACGTCCCGGACCGAGGCCCCGCGACCGGCGCGCCCCTCCCCCGGCCGGCGCCCCCGCCCAGGACGCGCGGCCCCAACAGCCGCCCGCAGCCCCGCACGCCGGCCGGGGTGGCTGGGCCCGGGTCGCCGCGCCGGGCTGGGGCGGCGCCTGGGGAGGGGGCGCGTTTCCATCGCCGCCCGAGGTTTTGACAAAATAACAGGCACAGAAAAGAGCCTTCGCCTCTGCTAAAAATAGGCTATAAAGGAGTCGGCCTCATGATGGCTCCTTGATTCAATTTGTTGCAAATTCTTTCCTGAAAGCCTCCCCCGACATACACGAATAAAGGGGGTGTAAATGCACCAAGGGTGGAAGGAGGGGGAGAAGGCCGAGGTGCACATTTTCGGGGCAAACAACAACAACCTAATAAAGGTGAGGATCCCCCCGAGATCCGGAAAGGGTAGGGGGTGGGCGGGCACGTGAGCATTGCAAAGAAGTCCGACAGCAGAAAAAGGAGGGGGTGGGGGCACCCTAAATGCCCTCCCTCCCCCTCCCCCACCACAGCCCCAGCTCCCCAAAGGGCCAAGTTGGAAAATGCATGTTCCACTTGCGCCCATCCCCCCGCCGCCCGGCGCCCACCGGCTGCCTCCGCCCGCGCCCCCCGCCCCGGCCCGCGGCCGCCCCCACCCCGGGCCCGGCCTCCAGCTCTTACCTGGACACGGTGGCCTCCAACGCCGCTCCCCCCTCCCGGGAACGGAGGCACAAGGAAATTCCCCTCCTCGCCGCCGCCGCCGCCGCCTCCAACCACCCCCAAAATAACCCCTCCGGGGGGTGAGAGGCAATGATAACCCCGGCGAGCGCAGGGCGGGGGATGGGCGCCGGGGCCGGGGCGGGGGCGCGGCGCGGGTCCCCAGGTGGCGAGCGGAGGTGCTCCCGCCGCGGGGGAGGGGCGGGGGCGCGCGGCCGGCGGCGGGGGGGCGGCGGGGGAAGGGCGAGCGGGGAGAGGAATTGAGGCAGAAGGTAAAAGCTGTTACTAAGGGAAAGAGCCAAACGGTTCGGAGCAGCCAACGGCTCAGACACTCCACACTGGGGAGAGAGGAGCGGGGACCAGCCAGGCACAAATGAGCTCGCGAGGCCCGCGGCGGCGGCGGCGGCCGCGCAGCCAAACAAACCCGAGCGGCCTGCGCCGGGCGGCGGGGGAGGGGCGCGCGGGCGCGGCGGGGGGGCTCGCGGCCTCGCTCGCTCCGCTCCCCTCCTCCCTCCCTCCTCCCTCCCCTCCCGGCCGGCTGCCGCGGCGCTGGGGGCTGGGCGTGTGCGGCGCATTCTTTGAAAAAAGCAACGAAGCCCCGCAGGCGCTCCGAGGCGCCTCCGGGGCCCTGGGCGCCCTGCCCCCACGGGGGCCGCGCGGCCGGGGTGCGGGGCGGTGGGGGTGTCGGCCTCGCGGCCGGGGTGCGGGGCCCGAGCGGGGCCGGGGCCCCCCGGCTGGGTCGCTGCGGAGCCGCCGGTGGAGTCGCCAGGGAGGCCGGCGGGGCTCCCGGTGTCCGGCGCAGGCTGTCCCCGCGGCTCCCGGGCTGCGCGGCGAGGCCGGCCCGGCGCAGAAGCCACGGGCATCCTGGGGACGTTTGTTTGTGAGAAGATGTGCACGCACCTTTGTGTGCCTAAATACCTGTGTTTCTCAGGAGCGTACCTGGGCAGGCGCTTTATCTGTGATGAGCGATTTTTTAAATAAATTGAACCCAGAGCACAGGACCTGTAGAGAAAACACACATGCACGCAAGAAAAGGTTTTTTGATACTAAACACAAAGCTGTAATTGCAGTGTTTATGCCCAAATGCAATGTGAATCGAACATATGGTGGTATTTATCGTCTGGTGGGTCTGTTTTAGAGGTTTGGTCGATCAGGTCTCATTTCACAAAAAATAATGTAACTAAATGTTGACTAAATATGTGCCTTTTAAGGCAGTCTCCACGGTAGAAGTTGATCCACTTTGTGTACTTTTTTGCATGTGGGTAGCACACCAAGGCAGCTTATAAAGTAGAACTTAAGTGATATTGTGTCAATACGATGGAAGAAGGGAGTGCAGCATGTTGTTTTGAAGACGGAGGCCCCTCAGTTTTTAAAGCAAATGTGGTGTTAATCTTTCTAAGGCTCTCAGAAAGCAGGGGTGGGGGTGCTTCTCAGACCTTTGTGTAAGCCTAGGACAGAAAAAGCGGCTACCCTTTGGAAGTTAAAATACAGCTTAAAAGAAACCTTTGTTGTTATTTTCAATTCTTACTATCTTCAAAGCAAAATAATATTTTTGGAGCTTTTCAAAGTGAGGAGTTCAGTTTTTATACTTTTATCACAATATTTGGAAATAGGTGTAGTCATTTTAAAGCAATAGTCTTTTCCTTAATATCAGAGACCTAAATTTTAACACCAAAAAAAAAAAAAAAAGTATCATTTGAAGTAACTTTTACACATGTGGACTCCGGGTGGCCTAATAAACTCAGAGATGAAAGCAGAAGCTTTCTTGGCTAGGGTCAATAGCTGTGTCCCCTGATGAGCCCCAGCTTGAAGACAGCAGACAGGCCTTTCGTGACCCACATGAGATGGGGGAGGGGAGCCGGAAAAACAAGCGAGGAAACAGTGTGATTGGAAACTCCCTCCCAACCACCAGAAAAGTTCAAAGCATTTGTCCTTAGAGCTAGCTATTTTGATATTTGAAAGAGGGAATGTTAGATTAAACAATGTCACCCGATGGGAATTTAGATAACTGCAGGTTTCCAAAACACTGTTCAGAGTGTACAGGAAAACAGAACAAAGAGTTTTGCATTTCAGTAGGATTCTAAAGAGGTTTATTTATCACAGAGCTTGCATTTTTGCAAAGTCTCTTTAAGAAGTGATGGAAGTACAATATCTTCATTTTTTTAATATTTTAAGAGTTGATTAATGAAATATGTATGTCACCAAATCCTCTCTTCAAGAAGTAAACTATCTCAATACAGTTATCATTATCTGAGCCAACCAGTGAAACAAATCTATTCTTGGCCTAGCTTGTTTTTAAAGTTTTACACTGTGCCACAGGGGTCTTCTCCAGACAGCAGCCACCGTAAAACCAAACCACTCTTCCACTGAGTAAGGACTTCCCAACCACACCAGTTCTTAATAGGATCATCCCCAAACTTGGGGCCCCAGCCTTACCCAGCCCGAGAATGACCCCTATAACTACTCCCGTGGTGGAGAGAGGGCCCACCTTCCTCAGGACCCATGGCTTCTGGCCTAGAGTTTTTGTACCCTAGACCAAACTGCCTCCTCCCATAACAGAGGTTGTGTTAGTTGAACCTCAGCATAATCATAATAATTCATGCGTTTGTTTACCTCATCGTAGGTTACAAGGTATTTCTCTGCATAAATTACTTCATTTGGATATCAACCAAAACCAAACCCAGTGCCGTCCAGTCGGTTCCGACTCATAGCGACCCTATAGGATAGAGTAGAACTTCCCCGTAGAGTTTCCAAGGAGCGCCTGGCGGATTCAAACTGCTGACCCTTTGGTTAGCAGCCATAGCACTTAACCACTATGCCACCAGGGTTTCCTTCATTTGGATGTCATGTTAAAAATCACTAAAGGCGGAATCAGGTACCACAACTAGTTTTTATAAAGTGCTGCTCACCTGTCATTATTAAAGCATGCTCACCGAAGAGAAAACTCAAGTACCTTTGGGCAAAGAAAAGCAACTAATGTAGAAAAACCCGATTCCCCCCTCCCCGCCCCACCCCCATGAAGGGAATTTTAAATGAGACCATATTTTGATCACTTTGATTTCTGTACTTTGGGGACCTAACTGAAAAGACAGTGTGCTTTCAACATGAAATGCTCAGATACTCACCCCACAAGGTTGCATGTATTGTTACCTCCCCTTCTAACCTTTCCAACTTACCCAGTATGCAAGATCACAGGCTGCGCTGAAATTCACACGGTAAGTAGGTGTAGGGCGTAAGGACAAAGAAGTAACTATTGTTGCTAATCTTCAGAGCTCTGTCCTAGTCTAAAAGCTGGCCTTATGCTTTGAATATAAATGTTAATATGTTTCTAGAAAGGAGAAATTACTGTTACAAAGAAATTCTAAAGCAAAAAAAAAAGGGACACATTATTAAGAAAGTTCTCTTGAACTTTCTAGCTAATTACTCAACAAAGAGAAACCTTATACTAGCAACTGTTACCAGAAGTTACATATATGTTATAAAATGACTAAACAAATCCTGACTTGTTTTATTACAGTAATATTACACCCAGGGGGTGTGGTATGGCAGGATAGCCTACATCTTTGCAACTTTCATCATTCAGGAAATAGAGCATTTTAAAGTGGTTTCTTCACAGGCCTACAGGACCTCATGTTTTTTAAAGCCACCATGATGTTTTACATTGTTGACACGAACTGACAGATACAATTAAAGTGTTCAACACAAACTTAATACCATGAAAAGGATATATGATACCAAAAATACCATCCTGGTGCTTTTTTGATATTCTTTACTCACCCAGGAACTCAATAGCTTTATGTCTGTAGCCTTCACCCTCAGGCGTCTTGCTGATAGCCTGTGATATGTTTCTGTTTCATTTTGACTTTGCAATTCTTTGTCTGTGGTTCTCCCAGCTATCAGCTTTTGCCATCCGGACTGATGTACAACTCAGCCACACATCACGAGATCTCAGCACACAAGTTCCTTTTCTCCATCTGCCCTTAGCGTGCCACTCATGACCTTTTCTCATCAGTGTGAACCTTGTCACAGTTTTCCATGCCTCTGTGACCCGATTTCATTACAACAATGAACTTTACTTGGGAGTCTTAATTTAAATTACAAAAGAAGCACACAACCATCTTACAACTATTTACGCCTCTCCCAGAATGGAAATAGCAGGTTGTGTCTTGTGTTTGTGATTAAGTACAGAAAAGCACCCGCATACAGAATATAGTACTATACCCATCAATTACTTACTTATACTGACCAGCCATGTAGTTCCTCGGGGCGACACTCAAGGCCTCAAATTACGTTGATGGGTTTGCTGCTCATTCTGTCAACAAATATTTATTGAAAGCTTGGTGTGCCAGGCAGTGGAGCTGCTGTTTTAGTTTAATGTGCCTATCAGACACCCAGTGAAGATGTTGAGTAGGCAGCCAGATATGCAAATCTTGTGTTCAGGGGAGGTATCTGGCTAAAGATATCATTTTAAGTCAGCATCCCTGGGTGGTCCAACAGCTACCATGCTTGGTTGCTAACCAAAGGTTGGAGGTTTGAGTTCACCAAGAAGCTCCTTGGAAGAAAGACCTGGCAATCTATTTCCAAAATATCAGCCACTGAAAAATCCTATGGAGTATAGTACTACTCTGACACACATGGGGTTGCCATGAGTTGGAATTGATGCAATGACAACTGGTAGGTATTGGTTCAATAGAGTAAGGGTATTTAAAACCATGGGCTTAGGTACAATAGATAAGGGAATAAGTACAGATAGGGAAGAGTTCACTGTTACATCCAATGTCTCCTGCACCAAAATGTTTTTGGTTGTTTTTTGTTGTTAAATTACCAAGGCCTTTCTGCTCTTGATTTAGTCAGAAGCCTATACATCATATTTCATCATCACAGTATTCTAACTATGCAAGGATATTGATGGAAGCCATAGTAATATTAATTGCAGTTATTTATTGAACATGCTGCCAAGTGTTTTTCAAAGTATTTTATGTTTGTTGTCTCTAATATTCTCAATAGCCTGAAGAGCTAAGTAATATTATTCCAGTTTGACATATGAGGAAAATGAGGCAATGAGACCAAATAGCTTTTCTGAGGTCACGAGGCCAATAATGGCAAAACAAGGATTTGAACTCAAGGCTGTCTGTGTGCAGCATCTGCTCTTCCACCTTGTGAAGCTAAGCAGGTCAAGGCGGGAAAGGGCAAGCATTTGCTGAATGAGGAGAACAGGGAAATACAAAGTGGAGGAAAGGAGAAACTGCTTGGAGAGGAGGAACCCCATCTGAATCACATTTATATGACATCCATTTCCTAGATCGGAATCGCAAAAAATGTTTATTGAATGCAGACGTGGTTATAACCGACGAGTCAGATTCGCTCTCTGGCACTCTTTGATACTACTAGTGTACCTATCTCCTCATCACAAAAGGAAGGACTTTGTGCCCCTCACTCCCTGCCTCTCACCACTTCCTCTGCCACCACATGGCACTATGGGTGTGGGGGTGTTCTTTTTTTTTTCTTTTCTTTTATTGTGCTTTAGGTGAAAGTTTGCCGAGCAAATTAGTTTCTCATTAAACAATCAATACACAAATTGTTTCGTGACATTGGTTGCCAACCCCATGATGTGTCAACACTCTTCCCTTCTCTACTCTGGGTTCCCCATTTCCATTCGTCCAGTTTTCCTCTCCCTGCCTTTTTGGCTTTGCTTTTCAGCAGGTGTGCCCATTTAGTCTTGTACACGATTGAACTATGAAGCACTTCCTCATGTGTGCTATTGTTGGTTTTATAGGCCTGGCTAATCTTTGGCTGAAGGATGAACTTTGGGACTGAATTCAGTTTTGAGTTAAAAAGGTGTCCAGGGACCCTACTCTTGGGGTTTCACCAGTCTCTGTCAGACGAGTAAGTTGGTCTTTTTTTTTTTTTTTGGTGACTTTGAATTTTGTTCAACATTTTTCTCCCACTCTGTCTGGGACCCTCTATTGCAATTCCTGTCAGAACAGTGTGTTATAGTAGCTGGGCACCATCTAGTTCTTCTGGGCTCAGGCTGGTGAAGGCTGTGGTATTTGTGGTCCATTAGTCCTTTAGACTAATGTTTCTCTTGTGTCTTTGGTTTTCTTTATTCTCCTTTGCTGTAGGTGGAGTGGGACCAGTAGATGTACCTTAGATGGCTCCTCACAAGCTTTTATGACCCCAGATGCTACTCACCAAAGTCAGATGTAGAACATTTTCTTTATAAACTATGTTATGACAATTGATCTAGATGTCCCCTGAAACCATACTCCCCAGCCCTCAGTCCAGTAACTCGGTCCCTCAGGGAGTTTGGTTATGCCTATAGAGCTTCTGGAAACCCTAGTGGTGTAGTGGTTAAGAGTTCGGCTGCTAACCAAAAGGTCAGCAGTTCAAATCCACCAGGCACTCCTTGGAAACCCAATGGGGGAGTTCTACCCTGTCCTATAGGGCCTCTGTGAGTTGGAATCTACTTGATAGCAATGGGTATAGAGCTTCTGTGACTTTGCCTTGTTCAAGTTGTGCTGACTTCCGAGTATTGTGTACTGTCTTACCCTTCACCAAATTTACCACTTGCCTATTGTCTAGTTAGTGTTTTTCCCTCCCTACCTTTCCCCTCCCATCAAAGATTGTTTCTTTCTGAGTGTAAACCTTTCCTTGAATTTTTATAATAGTGATCTCATACAGTATTTGTCCTTTCGTGATTGACTTATTTCACCTACCATAATGCCCTCCAGATTCGTACATATTGTGAGATGTTTTGCAGATTCTTCATTTTCTTTATCAGTGTGTAGTGTTCCATTGTGTGTCTGTACCATAATTTCTCCATTCATCTGTTAATGGGCACTTAGGTTGTTTCCATCGTTTTGCTATCGTGAATAATGCTGCCGTGAACATGGGTTGTGCATATGTCTATTCGTGTGACAGCTCTTAATTCTCTAGGATATATTCCTAGGAGTGGGATTGCTGGGTCATATGGTATTGCTATTTCTAGTTTTTTTAAGGAAACACCATAATCATTTTCCAAAGTGGTTTTACTGTTCTATGGAAACCCTGGTGGTGTAGTGGTTATGAACTATGACTGCTAATCTAAAGGTTGGCAGTTCAAATCCACCAGGTGCTCCTTGAAAACCGTTATGGAGCAGCTCTGCTCTGTTCTATACAGTCACTATGAGTCGAGATTGACTCAATGGCAACGGGTTTGGTTTGGTATACTGTTTTACATTCTGCGGGGTACTTTTGGAGACAGCTCTTTTGGGCAAAGAAGACAATAGACAATAATTCAGTTTTATTTATTATACATTTGAAAACCTGCTTTTATTTCCAACTTTGAAATTCAAGTTACATACCCAACTCTCCCGTTAAGGAGATGTTTACAATTTGGTTAATTCCATTCCCTAGAATTATTAAACTGCATTTATACATTTAATGTATTCAATCTTCTTTTAAAATATTTCAGATGCTCAACAAACAAAAGAATCACAAATAAGTAAGGCTCATAAATATGATAAACTAATTACAAAATATGATGAATCTTATGTTCTGTTGAACATAACAGAAATATTTAGAGATTTAGTAAAATTCTCAAATCTTTTTGCTTAAAAAGCTAGCACCATTAGGTAAGTTATGTTTTTATTTGATAAAATATTTTTATTTTATTTTTTATTTAATTTTTGAAGAACAAGGCTTTGATACACAGCCAAATGGGCTTCCTAATACTTCCCGTCCATTAAACTTATTCCATTCAGCAGCAACAGGCAGAACTGAACAATTACAACCCTTCCCTGAATTGTTTTGCTGAAGATAAGTTAAAAAATGGTCACAGCAACACATTGACGAGGAACTGCCAGAAATTCAAGCCAGACTTAGAAGAGGACATGGAACAAGGGATATCACTGCTGATGTCAGATGGATCTTGGCTGAAAGCGGAGAATACCAGAAAGATGCCTACCTGTGTTTTACTTACTATGCTAAGGCATGGAACTGTGTGGATCATAACAAATTATGGATAACATTGCAAAGAATGGGAATTCCAGAACACTTAATTGTGCTTATGAGGAACCTGTATGTAGATCAAAAGGCAGTCATTCAAATACAACAAGGGGATACTGAGTGGTTTAAAACCAGAAAAGATATGTACCAGGGTTGTATCCTTTCACCATACTTATTCAGTCTGTATGCTGAACAAATAATCCAAAAAACTGAACTGTATGAAAAAGAACACGGCATCACCATTAGAGGAAGACTCACGAACAACCTGCGACATGCAGATGACACAACCTTCTTGCTGAAAGTGAAGAGGACTTGAAGCACTTACTGATGATGATCAAAGACTACAACCTTCAGTATGAATCACATGTCAACATAAAGAAAACAAAAATGTTCACAAATAGACCAATAAACATTATAATAAACAGAGAAAAGATTGAAGTCAACGGTTTCATTTCAGTTGGATCCACCGTCAATGCCCCTGGAAGCAGCAGTCAAGAAATCAAATAAACACAAGAGAAAGATTAGTCCAAAGGACTAATGGACCATAACTATGACAGATAGCCTCCACCAGACTGAGCCCAGAACAACTAGAAGGTGCCCAGTTATCACCACCACTGCTCTGGCAGGGGTCACAGTAGAGGGTCCTGGACAGAGTAGGAGAAAAATGTGAACGAAATTCAAATTAAAAAAAAATCAGGCTTTTTGATCTGACGGTGACTGGAGAAACCCCAAGAGTATGGCCTCCAGATACCATTTTAACTCAGGACTGAAGTCACTCCTGAGGTTCACCCTTAAGTCAAAGATTAGACAGACAGGCCTATAGGGCCAAAAATAACACACGTGATGGATGTACTAAAATTTATAGTTCAATCATATATACAAGACTAATGAGCACACCAGCCCAAAAGCAAAGCCACGAAGGCAGGAAGGGAAAGGAAAACTGGATGAATGGAAACAGGGAAGCTGGGGTGGAGAAGGGGAGAGTATTGACACATCACAGGGTTGGCAACCGGTGACATAAAACAGTTTGTGTATTAACTGTTAAATGAGAAACTAATTTGCTCTGTAAACTGTTACCTGAATTGCAATAAAAAAGAAGTCAAACCATGTGTTGCATTGGGCAAATCTGCTGCAAAAGACCTCTTTAAAGCAAAGATGTCACTTTGAGGATTAAGGTACGCCTGACCCAAGCCATGGTATTTTCAATAGCCTTATGTGCATGCCAAGGCTGGACAATGAATAAGGAAGACCAAAGAAGAAATGATGCTTTTGAATTACAGTGTTGGTGAAGAATATTGGGTATCCATGGACTACCAGAAGAAAGACCAAATCTGTCTTGGAAGATGTACAGCCAGAAGGCTTCTTAGAAAAGAGGATGGTGAGACTTTGGCTCACATACTTTGGACATGTTATCAGGAGGGACCAGTCCCTGGAGAAGGATATCATGCTTCCTCAACAAGATGGATTGACACAGTGGTTGCAACGACAGACTCAAGTATAACAATGATTATAAGGATGAGTGCTTTGACCACTCCTCTAACAGTGCTCCCTTCCTGAGGCAAACCCTGTAACTGTTGCTATCAAGTCAATTCCAACTCATAGCAACCCTATAAGACAGAGTAGAATTGCCCCATAGGGTTTCCAAGGAGCTGCTGGTAGATTCAAACTGCTGACCTTTTGGTTAGCAGCTGAACTGTTAACCACTGTGCCACCAGGGCTTCTCCTGAAGTAAAGCTCCTACAAAAAGAGAGAGGAAGTCCCTGGGCACTTAGTGCCTAGTCACTTCCTTCTCACAATCTTGTAAGTCACTTGTCCTTTGAGGAAAAAGGGGCCCTGCAGAGACTACAGAGGCATTAACAGTTCAGTGGTAGAATCCCCACCTTCCATGCAGTAGACCCGAGTTTGATTCCCGGACAATGCATCTCATGTGTAGCCACCACATGTCTGTCAGTGGAGGCTTGCATAGCCAGCGGGTCTCAGCAGAGCTTCCACACCAAGACAGACTAGGGAGAAAGGCCTGACAATCTACTTCTGAAAATCAGCAGTGAAAACGCTATGGACTACAATAGTCCAGTCCCAATCAGTCACGGAGATGGGGCAGGACTGGGCAGTGTTTCATTCTGTCGATGGCAGCTAACAGCAACGGCAGCAACTGCAGAGAACTCTCCTTCCCTTTATATACAGCTTTCTAATACTGTGAATTTTCCTTAAGCAATAAACCTGGAAGACTGTGCTGTGCAAGCCAGTACCAAGCTTATTATTGTCATAAAACAAAACAAAATGGATTTTATACATTTTGGGTGATAAGTATAATCAGCCACAGGGCTAGCTTAGAAGTCAAAGGAGGTAGGTTTTAGACCCAACTCTACCCTCATTGCTATGCGATCTTAACCCACCCACCCAGTGCCCTCGAGTTGTTATGTGATCTTAGACATTAAAATTCTCACAACCTCAGTTTCCATGTTTGTAAAATAGTGGCGACATTAACTATATTGTTACAGAGAGAATATTAAAAAATATGTATCAACCAGTTTTGCATAGCCACCAATCAATCCGAACAGCAAGTACATCATACCAGATCATTCTGGCTACTGAGCAGGCTCACAGCCCATCTCCTTCATTCAGTCAACATTTATGGACACCCACCAGGTGCCAGCCACTTCACAGGACTGTTGTATATATCAAATGAAATAAGGCTTGTGAAAGCAAATCAGAACCTCCAGACAGAAGGAAGGCATTTTTAGTCATTGCATACAAGTAGTCCCCAACTTATGTCAGGGTTCCATTCCGATGGCTCTATCCTAAGTCTGTTCTGACTTAAGTCAAATAGCTTTTTTTTCTCATAGCCCACTATATGGTGTACCCAGAAAACCCAGTTTACAGTAAATCATAACATTAAACATCTGTGAGTGAAATCTGAAAATGACATCAGCAAATTGTGCACTGCAACATTATATCTAGTACATGTTACTAATGATAAGATGTGCCAAAAAAAAAAAGTTGGTCATCAGTGCAGTTTGTCATAACTCAAATACGTAAGTTGGGACTACCTGCAGAGTAAAAGGATAAAGAATAGGGAAAATAGGAAGCCTCTTAAACACAGTTCATCTCTTTTACAGTTTTTGCCTACACTGTGGGGTGGCCTGGCCTAATTTTGGGAGCAAATCTCACCTTGAGCAATAGCATGAGGAAGTGGAGACCTGGGCCAAGAGCAGCCAATGACATAGCTTAACCTCAGAATAGCAAAGAATAGTAAGAACAAGCACTTTATAGAGCACTTACCACGAGGTGGGCCTTGCTCACAATAATTCAATGCAGATTAATTTATTCGCCACACACCTGTGAGGTGGGAACTATTATTATCCCCTCTCCACAAATGAGGAAACCGAACCACAGGAGGATTAAATAATTTGCCCAGGGTTCTGTAGCTAGTAAGTGGCAGAGCTAGAGTTTTATCTAGGTGGAAGGTTTCACGCCCTTAACCACGGTGACTCCCTACAGCAAACAGATGAGAGCCTGGCAGGGGAGGAAGGAACTACTGAGGGGCAGGTAGCCAGAGCATTATGGGTCATCAAACTGAGTCCAGAGGTCCTGTGAAACCGCTCTTAGGACAATAGGAGTCATAACCCAAAAGGGCCCCAGGGAGCAAATCTCTGCACTGCTTTAGCCGAGGATACACACAGGACCCTGGGTCTCCCCCAGTGAGTTCTCAGTTAGCCGAAACCCTTGCCCCCAGACATTGAGGACGGTGACACCCACAGCCTGAGGTAGGGTGGCTCCACTCCTTGGCCTTACGGTGGAAATTGGGGGAAGTCAAGTGGGTAGAAGAGAGGAAGTAGGAGAATAGCAGGCCCTCCCTCTGGTTAGGAAAAAGCAACTAGTTTAATGGGTTTGCTTTAGGATAGGAGGATTAGCTCTAACTGTTAAGTAAATAAAGGTGGAGCAGGGGGCTGGGCTCAGGTTTGGATCAGGCTGGGAGAAACCGAGAACTCTAGGCTCCCCTCTAGAAAGTTAAGAGGAGAGGTTAGAGAGGAAACAGGGCAGGGAAAGGGAGACAGGAGAGTTCTAAACCAGAGATTAGGAAGCTTTTACTGAAAAGGGCCAGATAGTAACTATTTTAGGCTGTGCAGGCCATATTCTTCTTTGTTTTGCTTTTCCTCAGTCCTTTAAAGGTGTAAAAGCCATTTGGTCTAGATTCGGTCTATGGAGTAGAGTTTGCAGACCCCTGCTCTAAAGAAAGAACCTGTAAACCTCGTCATTTTACCTGAGTCTGACCCTGACTTCTTCCCCAGTGTTTGCCATTTTACTCTAATTAGGGCCTCCTGGGGAGTTGGACTCATAGGGTCATTATGAGTCGGAATTGATTCTATGATAATGAGTTTGGTTTAGTTTGGGGGTTTGGAGAAGCCCTGTTGGTGCAGTGGTTAAGAGCTTGGCTGCTAAACAAAAGGTTGGCAGTTTGAATCCACCAGCTGCTCCTTGGAAATCCTATGGGGCAGTTCTGCTCTGTCCTGTAGGGTCTCTATGAGTCAGAATTGACTCAATGGCGACAGGTTTTTTTGTTTGTTTGGTTTTTTCCTAGGGAGTCGGAGGAGCCCTAGTAGCTGCAGTAATTAAGAGCACGACTACTAATCAAAAGTCAGCAGTTCAAATCCATCAGTATGGTTTTTCGGGTTAGGGAGTTGGAGGAGCACTGGGATGAGGGAGAGGGCATAAGGTCCTGACTCTGGTGATGCTTCACGAAATCTGAGGTATGTTCCACTGAGATGCTCCAGGACTAACTCCGCTTGGCAACCTGAAGGTTTGCTCTGGGGATTTTTACGCCATGCACAGCTGCACACATGAGCAACGCTGCAAGAATTATGTTTCATGCCACATTCCATTTGGGAACTCCTGCCCAAGACAATATCACAGAGCAATGAAACTTAGCATTGCTCTGTTACACGGAAAGTGGAGTAGGAATCTCTCCGACTCAGCTCTAAAAATGGAATGTCTCGATGTCCTTGGGAAGAGCCTGCCCTCAACAGGAATTGTATCCTTCAATAAACTTGGCTTTCAGTTATACTTTCTTCTTCAAAGAGTCCAGCTTTGCAATAAGGAAGCACAGCCATAAAGCATGCAACTTTATATATCTTGTTATTAGAGGGTCAGCTCATTGTCCTACCTTCTGCCCAAAACTATCTGTCCCATATCCAGTTACCAAACAGTCCTCTCTTCCCACTCTGGACTTGAACTTCTAACACAATGGCACAGTTTTAAGGCAGGGAGGTAGGGGTGGGTGAGATTATAAAACTTCTTTTTCTCCTAGTAGGAACCTATGGCTTCCAAGTAATTATTAGAACACTGCAATACATTGAACATGAATTAATGTGTCTGAGAGACTACTTATAATGAAATGTGCAACATGCAAGCCACCACAGTACGACACACTGACAGAAGAGTGGTGGATAATGAAATATAGGAGAAAGTTATGAGTATGGGCCAAAGAACGGAAAAGTTTTCAATAGCAGCATGAAGTTTGAGAAGAAGAAAATAGGAAGGAAAGAGGTGGAGACAAACACCCAGCTGGGAAACACCAAGGCTTAAAGGAATGAAAGAGGCCAATAACTGGGGCAGAAAGGTCCTGGAAACAATGTCACCTATTCCACAAACCCTGCCTAGGGCCTGCCTAGAGGCAACTTGAGAAGTACCTGTTGAACTCCTTGCATTTCCCCTGGTCTGGACAGCCCCTTCACATCTCTCTGATAAGTGTTCCTTTGTTGACAAGGCAGGCTACTAGACTACCTTTTAACTGAGAAGCAGTAAAAAGAGAATTACCTCAACATAAATGTTAGGAACACGTTCTGCAACTGTTTTCAATAATAAACAATTATCTTCTTGTGTAGTCTAGGTAAAATAATAACCTGGAAGGTTTGGAAATAAATTGGTTGCTTTAAATTCTGTGAATTAATTTAAAAAAAAAAAAATTTGGAACTTAGACCAAGTAGCAATATCTCCCATCTGCAATAACTCCTAACTACGCTCCCTGCTTCCTTTCTGGCTCTTCTCCAAAACATTCTCACAAAGCAGCTTAAAAACCTCCAATGTCCAAACTCCTTTGAAGCACTGCATGGCCTGGCTACTGCCCAGCCCTTGAGCCTCATGGTGCCCTGTCTGCCCCTGGGCTCTGTATTCCAGCTATACTAAGCTGCTCCCAGCTCATCAAAAGCACCGTGCTCCCACAGAGATGACCATGGTCCCATGCTGCTTGGGGTAGCCATTGCCCAGGACATCCTCCTTGTCCCAGTGCCAACAGCCACTCCTCTTAGTTAACCCCCACACTTTTAACCTCCAGATCTCAATTCCAACATCGCTTTCTTGGGAAAACTTTTCTGACCCCCAGACCAGGTCATATCCCCCTATTATTCATGTGGCCTGTTTACAGTAGGACTCTGCTCCTTCAAAATTACTCATCATCTGACTCATTAAGAGGCCATTATGCATGTATTTGTGTGATTATTTGATTTACAGTCTATCTGGTCCCCTAGACCATGAGTTTTTTCATGGCAAAGATCATGCTAGTTTTATTCATTAATGTACAAGGCACACAGTAAACACTCCAAATAAGCTATTATTATTAATACATCTACAGGAGCAAACCAGCTTTTCGTCTGGAACCTTTCATAATATTCTCTACAAGTTTACTACTTATAAAATTGACACAGATAAGAATTGTTAACCTGGATGCAAACATGATACCAAACTATTCAAGCTGATAAATCCACAAGAAAGTGGGAAACATAGCTATCGGATGAACACGGTGTATTGTCCTGAAGGGTCATGGGGTAGTATGTGTGTATGTAGCTGGAGAGGAGCATTTTTGTAGCATAATAAAGAGCTATTATGGAATGGTTTTAAGATAAAAGAGAATTTTAAAGAATTTTGAGATTTGGGCCATTTTTCTCAGATGCTCTTACCTCCTTCTTTCATCTTAACCTACTTCCAGGGGTATGAGTTCCACCATTAAGAGCAGCGTGATGAAAACATTTGAGAAGTTTTTAAAAAGAAGGATTATAAAACATGTCCTAAGTGTGGAAGAAAGACTCCTTTTTCCTCTCATATTTTTTAAATGTGAGATTAGAATATTAGTAATGTCAGATCCATTCCCACACCTCAGTAATTAAGTCTAAATCAACATGTGGTGGGTCATTATTTTCTAAAGTAGATAAACTCACCTTTAAAACATATATGTACATCTCCCTGTCTAAAAGAGTGACATAGTCGCTAATACATAAGCAGCAGGTTAGAAAATCCCCCACTATACCCAAAAAGTTTCCTAAAAAATATTTCATTATTTTTCACACAGATATGCCAGAGAAAATTGAAAATGCCAAGAATAGCAGATGCGGTATATTAGGGGCCCTGGCCAGCTTTAGATGCGAATTCTAGTTGTTGACCTAAAAACTTCTCAAGACTCATGCTTTAAAGAAAATGCTGATATCTGAACAGATCTCCCAATCAACACAGAGTGAGGGAGGAAAATTAGAATTTAGGGAGCAGGCTGGGGATTCGTTTCTTTTATGTGGAGATTATTTCCTTGAACCATAGTCCTGCAATTCAGCATTCACAAAATAAATCATTTACAATAAGAGCAAAATAACCTCTGCTTCCTGCAGTGCTATAGAAAATAACTTTGGGGGCTAATATGAAATAAGAGATGGAACAAATGTATGGAGACTTTGTTCTGTTCCAAGGGGTTGACAGTCTTAGAAGGCTTACAAACCCCTGTTGGTGACTCACTCCCTTCCACCCACACTTCCCCTCCACGCTCTTGTTACCACTTAAAGCTTCTTATGATATCCTAGGTTTTTAATCCATTGCTTTCATCTGTTCTCCAATCAACTGCCTTTTCTATTCGTGGGGATCCGAAGACAGACTGGTGAAGGCTTGATGGATTAGGATGTTTTTCACCCAAACTGACCTAGATCCTCCTGACTAATTACTTGGTTTTCATTGAGGTACAAATCCCCTCTACCGGACTGTGCCCTATCCTTGCCTGGCACCAGCTATCTCAAAATAAGCCTCCAGCTAGTTGCAGGCCAAACGATAAGAACTCAACAAAGTTTGAAACTTGTCTTGGTTGTTCCTGATTGGAATATGTCCTCAAATCTACCCAGTGACACTCCATCTAGTTGTATTTCACCCTAAAACCCCCGTGGGAAGGCAAACCTACCTTCCTTTTGCCTAGGTACGTTGAACACAGTATTTCCATTGCCCTCCTCCCAGCCCAGGATATGGACACAGGGTAGATGAAAGCCTTGACCTACCTCCCACTCAAAAAGCTGTAAACTTCTGAACTGGTTCCTACCAACCCATTTCCTTGAAGGCAAAACTCTTTCTTCCCTTCAGCTACTCTGCAGATACCTCCACAGGCCTACTTTCTCTGACCTGTACTTCCTCACTCAGTCCTTATTCTCTGCCCAACTCTGCCCTCCTCCTTCTCTTAGGCTTTCATGGAATTTACAGTTTCTGGTCTTGACCACTTGCCTAGCTCTTCGTTGCCCTGAGAGGTTGCTAGTTTCCTACTAACCGTTCCTTCATTTGCCTACTGTTGTTCTAACTCTGGACACTTGCCCTTCAACCCTCATCTTATACACACATGTGATAAGGAATTATTCAGATCACGTGTAGCACGGCTAGGGTTTGAAGATTCTTATTCTATTAGTTGGAGCTGATGCTGACATCCATGGAATAGTAATGAGGGTAGCCTACAAAGGCAATTTGATCCTTATGGAGAGATTACTTCAGGGAGGGGTGTAAAAAGCTGGATGGCCAATGACAGCCTTGTCGCCTCCGATCCTATAGCTCTCCCCAACCCCACTCCATCTTCCTGGCTTCTAACCAGAAAACAAACAAAAACTGTTGTTTTCCAGTAGATTCTGACTCATGGTGACCCCATATGTAACAGGGTAGAGCTGAGCTCCACAGGGTTTTCTTGGTTGTAGTCTTCATGAAAGTAGACCACCAAGCCTTCTTTTCCACAGAGCAGCCAACCTTTTGGTTAGTAACTGAACACTTAACCTTTTGTACCACCCAGGGACTTCTCTAAATCCTGTTAAGCCAGGATAGCTCTACTAATAGGTAAGTGTGATGCTACTTCCTCTGAACAGGAAAGAAATCTCTTCTCTGCTGTTTTTCTTCCTCATTGGACTGCCTTCCACCAACACCCACCCAGTTCCTCTTACTTTTTATCCCTCCTCCCCCAGGGGTAGTCCTAGTAATTCAAGTGACTGGCTCCAGTGCCTTAAAAACCAAGCCAAACCCATTGCCATCGAGTCGATTCCAACTCATAGCGACCCTACAGTACAAAGTAGAACTGCTCCATAGAGTTTTTGTGAAACTTCTGGTGTATTTGAACTGCTGACCTTTTGGTTAGCAGCCGTAGCTCTCAACCACTACACCACCAGGGTCTCCAGGGGGAGTCTATTGCTTACTATGCAACATTTCTAAGTGCTACCTTCTTGAAAGAATCTTCCAACAGACACTAAAGCTTATCAAACACTGAAATGAGTTATGGAAGAAAGTTTAGATTCTCACTCCCTGGAGGTCTTTACAAGCAGGTTGGATTCTCATCTGTCTGGGATGATTATGTGGGATAGACCAGGGGATAGACCAGTTCATCATCAACAAATTTATGAAGCTCCTGGGCACTTGTGATGCTATGTTAGCTCTTGTATATATTAAAAGGTAGTTTAAAAGACACAGCCTCTACCCTCAAATTTTTTTTTTTTTGTAGCTTATGAAGGAAAAGGTTGATATTGGGTACAAATAATATAATGAATGTCAATGGTGTTTTAAGTTTACAAATACTGCCTTTCTCTCTTCATACTCCTTAGTTTTGGCTGGGGAGTAGGCAGAGCAAGATTTTCAAGGAGCAAATTTTTCTAGCTCATATTGTCCAGGATTTTGGGGATGATGCAAAATGTGAGTAGATATGAGAAGAAACAAGTCAGGCAGAAAGCACAAAGTGGCCTCCATTCTATCAAACTGAAAGCAAGAGGCTGCTGGGTTTGATCTCAAAGGAGCCTTCACTTTTCAACACCCTGGGTTTCTAGGTCAGGGAGTAACTAGGGTCAAGGGGAAAAGAAGGAGGTAGGAAGAGAGCAAGTTGTTGACTATTTCTCTTATCAGAGCCATAAAATAGTATTGGCCAGGGATCTACTTGAGGCCAGATTTTTGCTACACAAATAAGCTTATCTTCCTTGAAAGCCAGCAAGATCATATAAACACCTTCAGGCTGAGAAGTGCATGTTTATGTGCAGGGGTAGCTGATACCTGATCATTCTATAGCCCACTCCCTCTAGCAAAGCACAGAAACTGTGGCCCTGCACTCTGCAGCCCCAGACATGTGCTGCCCCAGTGTGCAAAGCCCAGACAGACCAAGCTGAGGTCACATTTATACATTCATTCCCCCTCCCCCATAAGAAAGCCTTTTTTGAGCCACCTCCTTCTGTCCTGCTCATTCAGGAGAATAGGGCCAAAGAGGGCCACAGCCAGCACACTCGGATCCTTTGTGCCCTTCTTGGTGAATCAATTAGAAAAGGGGCACAGGCTGAATTCCAACCCCCACTTATGCCACTTGTGCCAGGTCCAAACTAACAACCATCTACGGCAGTCCTATACTGGTTAAGAGCTTGGCTGCTAACCAAAATGTCAGCAGTTTGAATCCACTAGGTGCTCCCTGGAAACCCTATGGGGCAGTTCTACTGTGTCCTATAGGGTCACTATGAGTCAGAATCCACTCAGCAGCAATGGGTTTGGTTTTGGTTTTCATAGGGAATGAGAGAATTTTGAAGAACTCTATATATGTGTGTCTCTGTACAAAGCAAACAGCTGATTAAATGTGGTTTATGATTTTCCCTAATTTCTCTGTATATGGAGGGATGTGGAATAGATCACATGTCATCATTAATTACTTCTAAGTATAATAATCCTTATTCCCTACCCATTAGGAGGAAAGCACGCATAACTTTTCATCTTAACTCTCAGGAAAGCTGGTGTTGTGTATACTACAAGTTGTTACAATGTCATCTTCAAGTTCAGTTTATTGGGTATTTTCCCCTTCCAGGAATACATCACAGGAAATAGGGTGTGGTTAGCTATGTGGTTTTTTTTTTTTTTTAATTCAGTGATATTCTTTGACCAAAACTACCTCCTGTTGCTGCTACCTTAAATATCAGAGTCAATATATTCTGAAGGTATAATACTTAGACCACTCACATCTAGTGACTTCATTGGCTTTATACTTTTTAGCTAAGCCATCTTAAGTTGAATTTACATAGGTAAATAAATGTGGACTGTAAATTTAATTTTCCAATAATTCAGTCAAGGATTAACTGTAACAGAGAAGAAAGTGGGTGTCTTGTTTCAATCAAATTGAAAATAGTTATATGTACCAAAATTGGTCAGTATATAATTGGTCAGGTCTTCAATTTTTTAGTTTGTCAACCATTTTAACTTATTATACGGTTCATTTAAAGTTTAAAATGAAACTCTTAGATTTTAATTGTATCTACTTCTTAACATTTTAGGGTTCTAAATACATTATACAACTAAGCTATTTTGAACGTTTAAAAGTCGATCTTTCTAAAGCACAATAAAAAAATTTTTCAAAAATAATGAAGCACAGTGAATCACATTGCCATTTGATAAGAGTATCGTAATTAATGTATTTAAGTGAGAGCAAAACTGTGTGGTTAATAAATAAGTTATTAAAAAAGATTCAATTTTTTAAAAATATATAACTTCTCATAATAAAAAAAAATTCATAGAATGGTAAAATGTCTTTTTACACGTCTTGTCATGAAACAGCTATCTTTTAAGTGATGATTTTCTGACATTTCTGAGTGCAGGAAAAAGATTTTGAATAAAGAAAGGTCGATAATGGTCTTTCATTCAGTCAGTGAATTCTCCTACCAGAAGTTTAGCAGATATCCCAATTTTAAAGATGAAACTAATTTTATTCCTTTGTAGTCAGCTGTTAATATTTGCCAGTTTTAAGGGACAAATGAACCCTCAGCTATCTTGAATATACAGGGAAGAAAGCAGAACAGAAAGCAAAGCTTTCTTTTTTACCATACCAGGCCCCTGGGATCGAGCAGATTTGAGAAACGCAAGAGGAAGGGGTTTGTAGCTCCAGTTTCCTGAGGAGCTACCACTACACAGGCGTTAGCCACAAACACAATGGGTTCAAATCCCCTTTTGTTCTGAGTCCCTGAGCAATTAATCAGTCTAAATATTTAGTTCGTTTGTTAACTGAGGGTAGTATCTACCTTGCAGACTACTTCTGAATATTTTAAACATACATAAATTATGAATCGGATTTTTCTCACAGTAGATGTTCAATAAATGGTAGCTGTGTATTTAAGTGGTTGTTCCATTTTCCTTCCTCTACAGACTAAATTCCTTGAGAGTAAGTATTACAGCTCCTGGGCCAGATGGTTCTATCTTGGTTAAAAAAAAAAAAAAAAAAAACAGGGGTCATCAGTAAATAACTGTTGAATTGAAAATTTCAGTTTTGAAAGGCTTTCAAAAAAAAAAATCTTTCCTTTTAGAGTCTTAGGCCTTTGCATTTGACTTATCTTTCCTTCAACTACCTGAAATCTAATTTCTCGGTGTCTGGGAGCACATTTGACATGCTTGGATATCACAACATCTAAAGGGACCTGGGTTCTTTCCCCTCAGACTCTGCATCCATTTCACAACTAGTTTCTCTCTTTCTTTTTTTTTTTTTTTCGGTTAGAATTAAATTCCAAGTAGCACTTCTCCTGGTAGTTTACTTAACCCAAGTAGCACTTCTCCTGGTAGTTTCCTCAACCCTATGGGAGATGAAATTGTTAGAAAAACCAGTTCCTGGTTTATCAGATGCTTTGCTTTCAGCACAGTGAGACCTGCAACAGATGCCCTGATAGCTGATGTTCCCTTTACTACTCTATCTTCTTTCTGCACCAATTTTAGCATTTTGTTGAGGGAACTCGAGGTTACAAAATATATCCTGTTAAGGAAAATTAGTTTTGCTTCATCCTAGGCAAATATTCTATCATTAGGATTGTTGTTGAGTGCTGTCGATTCCAACTCATAGTGAGCCCATGGGACAGAGTAGAACTCTTCCGTAGGGCTTTCTAGGCTATAATCTTTATGAGAATGGATTACCAGATCTTTTCTCCTGCAGAACTGCTGGGTGGGTTAGAACCACAAGCTTTTCTGTTGGCAGCCTAGGGCTTAGCCATTGTGCCACAGTGCCCCTTTCGTTACGATTCATAGGCTTAAAGTATCAGCTTTCTCTGTTCTATTTCATTTTCAGAACTCTCTTTCAGATTCTGATTCTTGGCTTCAGAGATTAAGCCTGCTCTTCCAGGCATGTATGTCCCCCAAAGATAAGGGATCTTTTCTTGTCTTAGGCTTGGGCTCACCCCACTTTCCCTTTGACTCAGGTACGTTACAAAACAGAAAACTACCTTTTAACGTGACTTTAAAAAATGGAGGTTTTTTTTTTTTTTTTTTTTAAATAACAAGCAATCTAGCTCCACATTACGAGTATCTGTGTCTTCTGTAATTCTCTTGACTTTTCCCTGGTGCTTGTTACCTTCAGTCCCATGAAGACCGCTGAGGTTAGAGAAACATCCTACCTGCATTCCAGCCCCAAGAAGATGTGGACTGATAACCAGTCACGTGGGTCTTTTATTCCAGTGTGATTGTTAAGGTTGTGTGTCAACTTGGCCAGGCCATGATTCTCAGTGGCTTGGCAGTTATGGTGTCATTTGGCAGTCATATAATAATGTAATCATCTCCATAATGAGATCTGATATAATGTGATGACCTCCGTGATGAGATCTGCTGAGAGTAGCCAATCAGCTGAAAAGGAGTTTCCTTGCGGGTATGGCCTGCATCCAACGTAGGTAGACTTTCAGGCAAAGCTCACTGGCTTTTGCTGTGCTCTGGATCCTGCATTAGGCTGGTCAGCATCTGACTTCCAGTTCTTGGGACTTGGGCCAGCAGTCTGCCATCTTACCTGCTAATCTTGGGTTCTCCAACCTTTGCCTCTGTGAGCCAGCAGCCTGCCGTGTGACCTACGGATCTTGAGTTTGTCAGCCCCTGAAGCTACGTGAGTCAGGAGAAGCCTCCAGCCTGACCCATGGACTTGGGACTTGCCAGCTTCTACAACTTTGTGAGCCATTTCCTTGAGATAAATCTGTCTTTCACTCTGCATATGCTCTCTCTCGCTCTGTATCTATATATATGCTTCGCTGGTTTTATTTCTCTAGAGAACCCAGCCTAAGACAACCAGGAAAATAATTACCAGAAGCCCTCAGGAAACCTCAACTTGCATCTGATTGACTATTATGTGTCACGTGGAACCTCTAGCAGCCAAGGTGTGGAAAGTGAGTAGTAGTTAGTTTTTCCAGCCTCTGTAATTGAAAACGGTAAGGGAGTTTAGCATGACTCTTGGGTCAGCCAACCAATAGCATCTATCACAGCTTTCAAATATAAACTGGCAGAAACCTGACACATCGGTATTGCCAGCATTGCCCAGACCTAGACCATTGCTGCTCATGATGCTACTTAAAAAAAAAAAAAATTTTTTTGTTTTTCCTCATTAAAAACTGGAAAGGATTATAGCTACTCACTGCCATAGGCTTTCCGAAGTCTTATTTGCCAAACTTGCCACATCAAAAGGATCACTCAGGATACATAGGAGACAGAAATACAAACTATCTGGGTTTTCCCCAGAAGAGTCTGATTCAGTTTGCCTAGAGGTAGAGTCAGGAATTTATATTAATAAAACACACACACATAACAGCAGATTTATCTGATTAAACAAATTTGAGAATTATTAGGCTAAAGGATCTCTCCGATTGGCCTTTTTCATGGTTATAAGCATTCAGCTCCTTAGGACATCGTAACAGAGCTGCTCATCTCTGTTAGCCCATCCTTCTTTTTCAGCTGCTGTACCTTCTCTTCCTTTTCTATGTCCTTATATATAATTCTTGCTCTTACGTGCTATTTATGAGGCCTTGATGACTGATTCAGTGGTAAAACTCTCGACTTCTATGCGGGAGGCCTGGGTTCAATTCTGGCCAATGTACTGCATGAACAGCTACCGCTAGCCTGTCAGTGGAAGCTAACGTGTTGCTATGATGCTGAACAGGTTTCAGCGGAGCTTCCAGCCTAAGAAGAACTAGGAAGAAAGACCTAGCAATCTACTTCCAAAAATCAGGAAATGAAAGCCCTGTGGGTCATTGGTCTGATCTACAGTCGATCATGGGGACGGTGCAGGACCAGGCAGTGTTTCATTCCATTGTGCCTGGGATCATGATGAGTCATGGACTGACTTGACAGCAACTAACAACAACAAGTATTATTTAACAGGTTCCTCTCACAATGTTCTAAATAAATTTCTTCTACCCACTTCCTTCTCCTGTGCCCATGGTTTCATTAAAAAAGTTTTCATTTCTTGTAAATCTGCCCAGTCCAGCCCTGACAGCACCACTTCCTTTGATTTCTAATCCCCAGTTTCAAATGTAGGTCATTATGTGTTTTTCCCTCCAAGTTTTATTTCATGACTTCAGATACATCAATTAAAGCAGTATCGTCTTGCTCCAGAAGTTATATGATTTCCCTGAAGATTGAAAAGTTCTGAAGCTCCTACGTTTCCATGCGGCCACATCTATTCTACACAATCCTTTTTCGAAGAGGACAGTGTTGTATGCATGAACACTACACAAAGACTTGAGACAGCAAAAGACATTGAACAAGTGCAGGCTGTTGTGGGCTCAAGGGATTAGGCAAGGCTCAGAGTAGAAGAAAATTTGCTCTGAACCTTGAAAAGTAGGTTGGGTTTAGAAAGGCAGCAAGGTCATTAGAGAATTCCATGAAGGTAGGCATTACATTTATTTTTCTTCCCAGCATTTGCCTTCTAACATATTCTACATTTTACTTCTTGTTTGCCTCCCTCTTCTAGAATGTATGAACCAAAATACAAGGTTTTTGTTTTTTTTTAAACTACTAAATCCTTAGCAGAGCCTGGCTCAGACTAGCTATGCAATAAAATGTTTATTGACTGACGAAAGTGTGAATGATTGAATGAAAGAATGAATGCAGGAGATAGTTCCAGTGGGGAAGGAATATAAAATGGAGTTAGTTGTCAGATGCTAGATTGGAGACAAGGCATTCAGAGTCTTTCTTTAGGCAATAGAAAAGAGGGGCCACATGACGGCATTGCTCAGGCTCAGCTTTCATCATTCCCATATTTAATTTCATACATAATGTAATTACTCCCAAGAAACTGGAAAGGGAGATAAAAAGACAGAAGCAAACCCATATCTCTCCTTAGAAGAGGGTGATTTGTAGATGGGGCTGTGTTGGTAAGGAAGTTCCTCAGCTGGCCTGCTGCTCTTCCAGGAGACAAGGGTGGAGCCACAGATGAGTTGGATGGTATGGCCACTGACCACGGACATTAAAATATTTGGGGGGTCACAATAGCAAAGAGAAACAACCGAAGTGCCCATCAACAGATGAATGGATAAACAAATTGTGGTACATATAATGGAATACTATGCAACAATCAAGAATAATTATGAGCCCTACAAACATAACATGAGAGAATCTGGAGGACATTATGCTGAGTGAAATAAGCCAAACACAAAAGGTCAAATATTGTATGATACCACTTTTATAAAAAGTTAAGAATAGGTATATACGCAGAAAGCAAGACTCTTTGATGGTTACCAGGAATGGGAGACAGAGGGAGGGTGTTACAGATTGATTGAATTGTGTCCCCCAAAAATGTATATTGACTTGACTAAGCCATGATTCCCAGTATTGTGTGGTTGCCCACCATTTTGTGATCTGATGCGATTACCTATATGTGATAAATTCTAATCTCTGCCTATGGTTAATGAGGCACAATTAGATCACGTTATAGAGGATTAGGGTGGAATGCAATGCCTTCCTCAGGTTACAACCCTGATCCAATGTAAGGGGAGATTCCCTGGGGTGTGGCCTGCATCACCTTTTATCTTACAAGAGATAAAAGGGGAGAGAAGTGAGCAGAGGGAAGGGGACCTCATTATCAACAAGCAGGAGGAGCCAGGAGTGGATCATGACCTTTGGACCTGGAGTCCCTGTACTGACAAGCTCCTAGATTAGGGGAAGATTGATGACAAGGGCCTTCCCCCACAGCTGAAAAAGAGAGAAAGCCTTCCCCTGGAGCTGGTACCCTGAATTCCAACTTCTAGGCCTCTAAACTGTGAGAGAATAAATTTCTGTTTGTTAAAGCTGTACATCTGAGGTATTTCTGTTATAGCAGCACGAGATAACTAAGATAGAGTAGGAGTCACTTACTAGATAGTAGACATGCGTTAATTCTGGTGATGTGAAAGGCACTACACAGTATGGTGGAAGTCAGCACAACTTGACCAAGGTAAATGAAGACACTGAGAGGTATGCAAGAGTATAAGACAGAGTAAATGCTGTAACATGCACAATTTTGCAGCAACAGTAAAGTCATCCCTTGGTATCCAAGGGGCAATTGGTTCTAGGACCCCTAAGGATACCAAAATTCATGGATGCTCAAGTCCCTTCTAAAAAATGGCATAGTATTTGCATATAACCTATGCACATTATAAGTAATCACCTCTAGATTACTTATAATGCCTAATACAATGTAAATGCTATGTAGATAGTTGTTTTATTCCAATTGAAGACTTACTCTGGAAGGTAGACTTGTGCTTCTATGAGTTTCCATAGCTCTTCTGGGAATGCTGATGCTGCCTGGACATAAGCCGATGCTGATTGCCCCTGACCTTAAGTTCTGGAGGCTGTAGCACCTTGCAGAGCTAGCCAGCCATCCTTTACCAGTCTTCCTCCTGCTCTATTCTACATCCTCACACTTAGCCTTGGAGGGATTACTTTGACCATTTCCTTGCTTTGTAGGAGCCACTTTTTCACAGAACAAAGGGTGAACACAACAGGAGTAGCAAACAAATGAGACTTGAGGGGCAAACAATGCTCAAACAAGGAGTGCTAGAGAGAGACTGAGGAGCTGTGAAAAGGCGGCGAGGCTAAAGCAGCGTATGCCTACACACGACTTCATTCACGTGCGTTCAGTGTAGTGCTCTGCTTGCAGCAAATCCAAGTTGCTTTTTGGAACTTTCTTTTTTTTCCCCCTGGATATTTTCCATCTGTGGTTGGTTGAATATGCAGATGTGGAACCCATGGATACAGAGGGCTGACTGTAATAAGCAAAAAATATGTGTGTGGTTGCATGGGTAGATATATAGGTTATAGGGGTGTGGGAAGGCATATAGGAGTGCATGCATGTACATATATAAGTATATTTGCGGGCATTATATACATGTTTGTATGTGTTGCGTATATATTCATATACACAAAAAAGTACATATGGTGCACAGTTATGGATACTTCTTAGACATACCCAAGCACCTTGTGGGATTGATTTACTGAATTTGAAGGCTCAGGACCATAGTCTCACGGGACAGCTAGGTCAATTGGCATAACTTAGCTCATAAAGATAATGTTCTATATTCTAGTTTGGTGATTAGTGTCTGGGGTCTTACAAGCTTGCAAGCGGCCATCTAAGGTATAACTATTGATGTCTTCCCATCTGGAGCAAAGGACAGTGAAAGAAACCAAAGACTGTAGGTGGACATTAGTCCACAAGACTAATGGCCCACACAAACCACAGCCTCTACTAGACCAGAAGAGCCAGATGATGCCCAGCTACCACTACCGACCTTTCTGACCAGGGACACAATAGAAGGTTTCAGTTAGAGTGGGAGAAAAATATAGACAAAACTCAAATTCATAAAAACAGCCAGACTTACTGGACCGATAAAGACTAGGGGAACCCCTGAGACTATTATCCTAAAACAATAGTAGAATAATAGGTTGGCCTATAAAATAAACAGTAACACCCATGAGGAAGGTGCTCCCTTAAGCAATCAACCATACAAGACCTAATTGTCAACATTTACCCAAAAGCAAAGATGAGAAGTCAAGAAGGGGCAGGGAAACTGGATAGAAAAGGGACTGGCAGGGTAGAAATGGTGAGAGTATTGACACATTATGGGGATTATAACCAATACCACAGAACAATCTGTATATGAATTGCTGGATGGGAATCTAATTTGCTGTGTAATTTTCATCTAAAACACAATAAAATATATTTTTAAAAAGTACTAACCCTCCCCCCAAAAAAGAATATTTGGGGGGACAAGGTTCACTGTCTGGACCCAGGGGGCATATCCCTTCATTCTCACCGCTTTCCATAGCCTCCAAACCGCTTTGTATAGTCCTAAAATTGTTTCTCCACTTCAGATCTGTATGCTTTCCTTCATACTCTCCACTTTCACCCCACACAAACACAAAGTCCTTACTGTTCCATCAGTAGTATCACTCTTCCTAATATACTCTTTTCATGACACAACTTTCCTGTTTAAAGACTGTCTCAGGCTGGGTTCTCCAGAGGAGAAAAACCGGTGAGGATGATTGCATAATATCTGCAAACCACTGAGAATCATGGCCTAGCCAAGTTGACACATAACTTCAGCTGTCCCAGAGACCGTAACAGACTTCTAGTAAATTCCATTCAATCCATTTCATCTTTAAGTCAAGCTTTCCCCTCTCTCCTTCCCCTTCTTCCAACTCTCTCCAACCAGAAATCGGTCTTCTCTGTAAGTATTCGGTGCTGTTTCTATTCTAGTCAAACAGAACTACTCACATTAATTTGTTAATACACGAGTGGACCAGATATTACCTCTAGGTTCTAGGCACTTTTTACACTCCTACATCTCCATTGTTCTGCATGCTAGAAGCCTGGGAACACTAGTTCTAGTATGCCCTTGCCAGGAGAGTTGCACATACATTTAGAGCTCTACCCATGAGACGTATCAGTGGGAGATTTGGAAGGCAGAGCAGAGACAGCGGCCATCCTCTGTCAGTGGTAATGGGCAGCCCGTGCCATTTCTCCTCCTGGGGCTGGAGACTGTGAAGTCAGCAGGGTTTCCAGCAGGCTCCAGACTCTGGAAGGCAGAAGCTCTTTGATGCTTTGTGTAAGGATGTGCCAGGCATCGTCCTGCACACGGGAGAGGATACCAAGAGAACAAATAATGAGTCAGAGTAGGAATAAGCTCTCATTAACACACTTTTATGTCTCAACCTTCCCCTTCATTTTTTTTTTTTTTTTTTTTTGCAGTTGGAAGGTAACCGCAAGGAGGAACAGAACACAGGCACTTGGAGAAAGAACACTGAGACTTTTTTTAGTAGTGTGTAGGTAGTTGGCTATCAGACCAAGAAGTCTTTTTTTTTTTTTTTTTACCACTTTTATCTACAACCCAAGACGGCTTGCTTTTCAGTTAGGATAATAATATATTACAATTGGGGCTTAAAGGATAATTATATTGGATGATTAACTGCTTTTTAAATCATCTAAGGGCAATGTTTCTGTTCTGTTTTTCTCTTTTGGCATTATATTAAATGTTACAAGAATTTCAGATGTGTTAATTAATACACATTGATCTGAATGGGGAAATCAAAGAGGGATACTTTGGGTTCTTTTTATTGGTATATTAGGAAACACTTTTTTTTTTTTAATGTGTTTGATTTCAAATGTGATTCTACTCTACAGACATCAAGTGGAAAATAGAAAAAAAAAATCCAGATAATTAGATAAAAAATACATTCACAGATATATCTAGATATATGAATAGGTCTTTTTGGGCTCTGAAAAATTATTCTCACAACTTTGTTTTCTTTTACTTACAAAAATAGATATTAAATGTTAAAACTGAAATTGAGTATTAGCTGCATGAAGAACAGAGATCAGGTAAAAGTCCTTGTAATGGTGTTTCTCACTCTGAAAGGAAGGCTGTCAGGACCCTGATCCTTCCCACCATCTTGCTTCCTAGTTCATTTCACCCATTAAAAACACCAATTGCCATGGAGTCCACTGCAGCTCATGGTGACCCCATGTGTGTCAGAATAGAATTGTGCTCCATATAGTTTTCTCTCCCCACCTCTCCTCCTCCCCCCACCCCCCACCCCGTTACTTAAACTTCTCCCAAAAATCAGCTGGGAGCATGTATATTTTATTTTATTGTACTTTAGATGAAGGTTTACAGAGCAAATTATTTTCTCATTAAACAATTAGTACACATACTGTTCTGTGACATTGGTTGCCAACCCCGTGACGTGCCAACACTCTCCTCTTCTCAACCTTGGTTTCCCCATTACCAGCTTTCCTGTTTCCTCCTGCCTTCTCATCCTTGCCCCTGAGCTGGTGTGCCCGTTTTGTCTTGTTTTGTTTTATGGGCCTGTTTAATCTTTGGCTGAAGAGTGAAACTCAGGAGCATGCATATAATTTTCAACGGCTGGCTTTTCAGAAGCAGATTACCAGGACTTTCTTCAAGAAACTTCTGGGTGGACTCAAACCTCCAGCCTTTCAGTTAGCAGCCAGGAGCATTAACCATTTGCATCAGCCATGAACTCCACCAACTATGTTCTGCCAATGTTTGCATGGTTGGTATCACTTTCAGTCATCAATATCTTGACTTTCGGTAGCTTGTTGTTTTTTTGTTGTTTTTAAGTGCCAATAAGTCGATTCCGACTCACAGTGCCTCTACATACAACAGGACGAAACACTGCCTGGTCCTGCACCATCTTCACAATCATTGCTGTTTTTGAGCCCATTGTTGCAGCCACTGTGTCAATTCACCTCGTTGAGGGTCTTACTCTTTTTTGCTCACCCTCTACTTTGCCAAGCATGTCCTTCCCCAGGGACTAGTCCCTCCTGATAACACGTCCTAAGTACTTAAGACAAAGTCTTGTCATCCTCCCTTCTAAGGAGCATCCTGTCTGTACTTCTAAGACAGATTTGTTCCTTCCAGCAGTCCGTGGTATGTTCAATATTCTTCACTGTGATGGTTAAGGTTGTCTGTCTACTTGTCTGGGCCACAATTCTCCATGGTGTAGCAGTTATATAATGATCTTATGGAATGATATAGTTCGACGGTTATGTAATGATATGATTGGCATTTATGGAATGATGTACTTATGCTTCATTTTTTTTTAATTTTTATTGAGCTCCAAGTGAACATTTACAAGTCAGTCTGTCACATATAAGTTTATGTACACCTTACTCCATACTCCCACTTGCCCTCCGCTTAATGAGTCAGCCCTTCCAGTCTCTCCTTCCGTGACAATTTTGCCAGCTTCCAACTCTCTCTACCCTCCCATCCCCCCTCCAGACAGGAGATGCCAACACAGTCTCAAGTGTCCACCTGATACAAGTAGCTCACTCTTCATCAGCATCTCTCTCCAACCCACTGTCCAGTCCCTTTCATGTCTGATGAGTTGTCTTCGGGAATGGTTCCTGTCCTGGGCCAACAGAAGGTTTGGGGATCATGACCGCCGGGATTCCTCTAGTCTCAGTCAGACCATTAAGTCTGGTCTTTTTATGAGAATTTGGGTCTGCATCCCACTGATCTCCTGCTCCCTCAGGGTTTCTCTGTTGTGCTCCCTGTCTGGGCAGTCATCGGTTGTGGCCAGGCACCAACTAGTTCTTCTGGTCTCAGGATGATGTAAGTCTCTGGTTCATGTGGCCCTTTCTGTCTCTTGGGCTCATAGTTATCGTGTGACCTTGGTGTTCTTCATTCTCCTTTGATCCAGGTGGGTTGAGACCAACTGATGCATCTTAGACGGCCGCTTGTTAGCATTTAAGACCCCAGATGCCACACTTCAAAGTAGGATGCAGAATGTTTTCATAATAGAATTATTTTGCCAATTGACTTAGAAGTCCCCTTAAGCCATAGTCCCCAAACCCCCGCCCTTGCTCCACTGACCTTTGAAGCATTCAGTTTATCCCGGAAACTTCTTTGCTTTTGGTCCAGTCCAGTTGAGCTGACCTTCCATGTATTGAGTATTGTCCTTCCCTTCACCTAAAGTAGTTCTTATCTACTAACTAATCAGTAAAAAACCCTCTCCCACCCTCCCTCCCTCCCCCTCTCGTAACCACAAAAGAATGTGTTCTTCTCAGTTTATACTATTTCTCAAGATCTTATAATAGTGGTCTTATACAATGTTTGTCCTTTTGCCTCTGACTAATTTCACTCAGCATAATGCCTTCCAGGTTCCTCCATGTTATGAAATGTTTCACAGGTTCGTCACTGTTCTTTATCGATGCATAGTATTCCATTTTGTGAATATACCACAATTTATTTACCCATTCATCCATTGATGGACACCTTGGTTGCTTCCAGCTTTTTGCTATTGTAAACAGAGCTGCAATAAACATGGGTGTGCATATATCTGTTTGTGTGAAGGCTCTTATTTCTCTAGGGTATATTCCGAGGAGTGGGATTTCTGGGTTGTATGGTAGTTCTATTTCTAACTCTTTAAGATAACGCCAGATAGATTTCCAAAGTGGTTGTACCATTTTACATTCCCACCAGCAATGTATAAGAGTTCCAATCTCTCCGCAGCCTCTCCAACATTTATTATTTTGTGTTTTTTGGATTAATGCCAGCCCTGTTGGAGTGAGATGGAATCTCATCGTAGTTTTAGTTTGCATTTCTCCAATGGCTAATGATTGAGAGCTTATGCTTCATTTTGTAATATAATGTGATCACCTACATGATGTGATATAACGTGATCAGCCAATCAGTTGTAAGGGGTGTGGTCTGCATTCAATATATATGGATGTTCTAGCAAAGCTCACTGGCTCTTGCTCACTCTGGATCCTGCAGTTAGCTTGTCATCACCTAACGTTTGGTTCTGGAGACTTGAGCCAGTGGCCTGCCGTATTGCCTGCAAATCTTGGGATTCCTTGGGCTCCATAGTCTGTGAGCCAGAAGCCTGCTGCCTTACATGACAATCCTGGATTCATCAGCCTCTGCAGCTCATGAACCAGCAGCCTGCCCTATGACCTGCTGATCTTGCATTCGTCAGCACCTGCAGCTATGTGAGTCAGGAGCACACCTTTCCTGATTGTAAACCACGCTGTATCCCCTTGTTCTGTTCAAGTGACTGCCTCTTGGCCTATGTACTGGTTTCACATAAGCATAATTCAGTGTTCTGGAATCCTCATACTTCACAATGTTACCCATAATTTGTTTTCATCCATGCAGTTGAATGTCTTGCATAGTCAATAAAACACAGGTAGACATCTTACTGGTATTCTCTGCTTTCAGCCAAGATTCATCTGACATCAGCAGTGACATCCCTTTGATTCAGGTCCTTTCCCCAATCCAGCTTGAATTTCTGGCAGTTCCTTGTCTATGTACTGCTGTAACCACTTTTGAATTATCTTCAGCAAAATTTTACTTGTGTGTGGTATTAATGGTATTGTTAAATAATTTCTGCATTCTGTTGGATCACCTTTCTTTGGAATGGACACAGATATGGATCTCTTCCAATCAGTTGGCCAGGTAGCTGTCTTCCAAATTTCTTGGCACAGATGAGTGAGCACCTCCAGCACTGCATCCATTTGTTGAAACATCTCAATTGGTGTTCCATCAATTCCTGGAGTTTTGTTTTTTGCCAATGCCTTCAGTGTAGCTTGTACTTCTTCCTTTAGTATCATCAGTTCTTGATCATATGCTACCTCCTGAAATGGTTGAATGTTGATCAATTCTTTTTTGGTACAGTGACTCAGTGTATTCCTTCCATCTTCTTTTGATGCTTCCTGCGTTGTTTAGTATTTTGCCCATGGAATCCTTCAGTATTGCAACTTGAAGCTTGAATTTTTTCTTCAGTTCTTTCACATCAAGAAATGCCAACCATGTTCTTCTCCTTTGGTTTTCTAACTCCAGGGCTTTGCACATTTCCTTATAATACTTTGTTTTCTCAAGCCGCTCTTTGAAATCTTCTGTTCAGCTCTTTTACTTCACCAGTTCTTCCATTTCCTTTAGTTACTCAATGCTCAAGAGCAAGTTTCAGAGTCTCATCTGACATCCATTTTGATCTTTTCTTTTTTTCCTGTCTTTTTAATGACTGTTTTTTTCTTCAAGTATGATATCCTTGATGTCATCCCACAATTTTTCTGGTCTTTGGTCGTTAGTCTTCCATGTGTCAAATCTGTTCTTGAGATGGTCTCTAAATTTAGGCAGAATATACTCAAGGTCTTATTTTGGCTCTCGTGGACTTGTTTTAATTTTCTTCAGTTTCAACCTGAACTTGCATATGAGCAACAGATGGTCTGTTCCACAGTCAGCCCCTGGCCTTGTTCTGACAGATGGTATTGAGCTCTGTTGTCTCTTTCCACAGATGTAGTCAGTTTGATTTCTGTGTATTCCATTTGGTAAGGTTCACGTGTATAGTTGCTGTTTGTGTTCTTTTTGATAATGAATGTGATGCCATTCCTCTTCAATTTGTCATTTGTGGCATAGTAGATCATATGATTGTCTGATTTAACAAGGCCAATACCAGTCCATTTCATCTCATCTAAGTTACCAATCTTTGTGTGTTCCATTTCATTTTTGACAATTTCTAGTTTTTCTAGATTCACATTTCATACATCCCATGCCCCGATTACTAATGGATGTTTGCTGCTATTTCTTCTCGTTTTGAGTCATGTGTCTTCAGCAAATGAAGGTCCCAAAAGCTTTACTCCATCCACGTATTTAAAGTTGACTCTGCTTGAGGAGGCAAACGCTTCCCTAGTAGCATTTCGAATGCCTTTCATCTTGAGGGGCTCACCTCCTGGCACAATCAGACAATATTTCGCTGCTATTCATAAGGTTTTCACTGGCCAATCTTTTTAAGAAGTAGACCCCCCGGACCTTCTTCCTAGTTTGTCTTACTCTGGAAGCTCAGCTGAAACCTACTCACCATGGGTTATCCTACTGGTATTTGAAATACTGGTGGCATAACTTCCAGTATCACAGCAACGTGCAGACCACCACAGTACAATAAACTCACAGATGAGTGCTGATCTGGTTTCTGTTATTCACAGCCAAATGCAATTTCTAACTTCTAAATGGTCAGATAAACAGTAACAGAGGATATGAAGTTTTCAACATCTTGAAGCTGAAAAATTGGGATAGGCCTACAAAGCATGATTGAACATTCTGTTGTAAAGGCGTTAGGTATTTTCAAATAGTATTTGAAGCCAAATTGTCTGTTGGTGAATCAGATCAATCATATCAAAATATGATTCCATCATTAAGAAAGACAAAAATACTAATGCTACTATCCACTCTCCATTTATTTCAGTCAAATAATATTAGAGATAGAAAAGAAGACAGGCACTATGATTATTTTCTTTGGAGAGTGACAATAAGTATATAAGTATTTTTTTTTTTTTACATGAAGAATTCTTGTGTTCAGGTTTATGCCTTTGTGTAGTATTGCACACTCAGGCGAACGGATTTTTACATTTATCAGTAGAAATGGTAGGAGCTTATAAAATGCAGAATGAAAAAATAATATGAAAATATTAACAAGAAAGATTTTTCTATATATATTTGATAATAATGATAAAAGCTACTATTTAAAATATGCCAATAACTGGGCAAATATTGTATTAGATTCTGAGGCTTGAATGCCTGCTTTTTGATTCACTGCAAAATCTGGTCTTTATTTCTCTGCTTCATTGGTCAGAGGATGAGAGTCCTACTTGTGAAGAACTATTCATTGAATTCATGTATATATTTGCTGAGTTTATTCTTCTCTTGTCCCAACGTCTCTGGGAAAGCCTTCATTCCCAATGCATATATGAAGTTAATAGATTTGCAGAGGTACTTTAATGCCATTCACAATTCTCTTATTACTCAATGATGGTATTCTTAGTACTCCTAATTGTGACCGTATTGGTTTTTTATTACTATATAGCAAATGACTACAAACTTGGTGGCTTAAAACAGCATCTATTTATTACCTCGGTTTCTGTGGGGCGGAAGTCTGAACATAGCAACTGAATTTTCTGCTAGGGTCTCACAAGGCTGAAATCAACATGTTGGTCCAGCTGCATTCTCATCTGGAGCTCAAGACCACTCAGGTTACTGGGAACATTCAGTTCCTTGCAGTTATAGGACTTACGTTTCTGTTTTCTTGCTGGTCATCAATGGGAGTCACTCTCTGCTCCTAGAAGTCACCCTCAGGTTTAGCATTTAAACTCCTCCTCTTGTGACAGGGAAATTTACTTAGTATTCAACACCAGCAGGAGAAATTTCTCTGAATCTTTATCCTCTCTTAAAAGGCTCATTTGACTAGGTCAGGCCCACCCAGGATAATCTTTCCTTTGATTAACTCAAAGTCAACAGATTAGCATCCTAATTGTGGGAGTGATAGTCTATGATATCACTGTTTACAGACTCAAGGGAGGAGCTTTATAGGGCATGTACACCAGCTGACAGAAATCTTGGGGGCCATTTTAGAATTCTTCCTACCACAATAACCTAGAGCATTTTGTTGCTTGTAGAAGTAGCTGTAATGGTTACATAATGGGAGACAATGCCCATATTCTTACTTAACTATCTGAAAAATGGGAGCATCAGCATCATACCATCACCACCATATTGAAATTAGGTATTCAATACTCTAAAATGAGCATTCCTTCAAACCGGGTAATAAGTAGCTAACTTATTATTATTATTATTTTTAACTGTATCTATTCCATTCTTGTGTATGTATCCCAGAAACAGTACACTTTTGCACCTCCACCAGTGGGCTTGGCACCCAGTTTTCTCCTAAAGCCAGTTCTGCTGCATGGTTCTGGAGCTGGGAGCGAAGGTGACAACTCCGTCATTAGATTAGTTCTTCAGTGTAACCCTGGACTTTACTTATGGAAACTTAGTTGTTTCTCTAGCCTTCCCAATTATTCCAAGCTACCTAATATCCTTTATTAAATCCTTTTCAGTTATAACCAGACAGAGTGTTTTCTGTTGTTTGCAGGCAAGAACCTTGACCAATATAGTAATTGTTAGCAGATGTGGTGGTGGCCAACAGTCCTTTCAGGAAATGAGAATGTGTGGCTGGTTATCTGGTATGGTTTGGTTAAAAGGCACTGAGAAACCAGTTCATGGCACAAGTAGAGAGAGCATTACTTAAATTATCATTTGGTCATATAGAATGAGGAGTCTATCAAAGGCAAGCCTTTCAGGGACCAAGTGGTTGCAGATATACAAGAGAAAGAGGAAACAAGAAATAAAAGACTGAGGATCAGGCCGGTTGCTTCTAATTGTTATGAGTACAAAAACACAGGCTCAAAGTTTTGAAACCCTGGTTCGAGCCGTGGGCATAGCACTGTAAATACCCAAATGAATACCTTATCTTATGCGGCCACAGGGCTGGTATAACTAAAAATATAACATACCGTGTTTTCCTATGGATTACAGTATTAAGTTTGAGGTATCTCAGCATATAGCATTAGTAACTAGAACAGTGCTTAGGTCAGTGAAGGAGAAACATAAATGTAAATGGGTTTCCAGCTTTAAATGTAGCACAGAGTATAAAAGACTCTCTAGAAAATGGTATGGTGCTTCCTGAAAAAAACTAGAAATAGAACTACCCCAGGATATAGCAATTCTACTCCTAATGGTATACCCTAAAGACCTAAAAGTAGTAACGTGAACAGATATACACATACCTATGTTCATTGTATAGGGTTGCTATGAGTTGGAATCGACTCAGCAGCAGTGGGTTTTATGTTCATTGCAGCTTTTTTAACACTAGCAAAGAAATAAAAACAATTGAAGTGTCCATCAGCAGAAGAATGAATAAACAAAATGTGGTATATACACAAAACGTGGTACATACGGGAATACCGCACAACCATAAAGAACAATGATGAGTCCTCAAAACATAACATGGATGGACCTGGAGGGCACAATGCCAAGTGAAAGAAGACAAGCACATAAAGACAAATATTTTATGATCCCTCTTTTATAAGAAGACAAGCATAGACATAAAGAGACCAATGTTTAATGGTGGTTACCAGAGGAAGAAGAGAGGGCAGGGGAAGCATGCTTCAGATCACAAATACTTATTTTTATTGATGGAAAGAGTGGCACCAAATATGAGTACAGGGAGCATAGCATGACCAAAGCAAATGAGAAGCACTCAGCAGAAAAGGATGCCTATACCAAAGAATCTGACATATATAAGAGGGCAACGAATTCAACAAAGTACAAAAAATGAGTCCCGGATCAAATAAGGATGGGTATAGACATATACTTGTATGGGTAGGTGCTGATCTACATAAACGTGAGAACAGACAGAAGTATCTACATGTATGTGTAAATACAGGTATGTGTAGATGGACACATATATTCATTGAAGACATAACTACAGGTATTCCTCAGGCATAAACAAATACCTCCCAAGATCAATTTTCTGGGTTTGAAGGCTTAGGACCATAGTCTCATGGGACAACCCAGTCATTTGGCATAATACAGCTCACAAAATTCATGTTCTGCATCCCAGTGAGGTGCGTAGCACCCGGCATCTTAAAAGCTTGCAAGCAGCCACGTAAGATGCAACAATTAGTCTCTATTCGTCAGGAGCAAAAGAGTAAGAAAGTAAACAAGATCACAGAGAAGAAACAAGTATACGAGGCTGATAGCCTACACAAGCCACGACCTCAGCTACCCTGAGACCAGAAGAACTAGACGGTGCCCGGCTACCGCCACTGACCCATCTGACCTGGGGCACAATAGATGATTCTAGTTGGAATGAGAAAAAAATGCAAAACAAAACTCAAATTCTTAAAAATGGCCAGACTAACTGAACCACCTGAGACCAGAGGATTCCCTGAGACTATTGCCCTAAGATGCTTTTTAAACTTTGAACCAAAGCTATCCCCTGAGGTCACCTTTTAAAAGTAGAGTGACTGACAAAATAAAGGATATTACCTACGAGATTGGTGCTCTACTAAAAAAAGTGCCTGTATGAGTCTAAAAGGTCAATATTTAATTCACAGCAAAGGTTAGGAAGTAAAGGGACAGGGAAACAGAACAACCAGAACACAATTATTGAGAATATTGACACAATGTGAAAAAAGTAACTAATGTCATTGTTCAATTTGGGTAGAAATTGTAAAAGGGAACCTAACTTGCTGTGTAAACTTTCACCAAAAACAGAATAAAATGTTATTTAAAAAAGAAGGCTCTTTAGCAGATCTAGACTGTGGTGCATGCCCTCAGATTTCACAGTACAGTATCATTTTCAATAAGTAACTATAGCATTTTCCTTTTGAGAAATCTTTGGTTCACTTTTAGACCCTGGAAGAGACTGAATGTTTGACAGTGGTACCCTATGTAATTTTGAAAATTAAGCTACCCACTACAAACTATGGCTTATCCCATCTACTGAGCCATAAAGGCAGATGTTCCTAGCAACATTTTATCTTCCCTTGGAAATTGTTTGTATTTGAACAGGCTCAAGTAGGTCCTGAAACACACATTGCAAGAGCAGGTGACTAATATTCTCAGTGTATCTGCTCCTGCCACATCACCTTTGCTCCCTCAAGCCTCACCTCTAGCCTCATTTAGAGGTTCTACTCTGTCATATAGGGTCACTATGAGCCGAAATTGACTCAGTGTCACACAACAACAGAAACAATGACTAGGAGACTGAGAAGAGAAATATTACAGGTTATTTTACTGTTGGATCCATTGGACATGACAATTTTAAGAAGCACCCTACAGGAAGCTCTATATTGACATATTCCTCTATATCTACATTGTGTAGCAGTATTTATTTATTCCATTTTAATGAGGCTCAATCATCCCACCTGCAGAATTGGACCGCTGCAGCATGACAACCCTATTGAGGGGTGACTGGAGGGTCAAAGGAGAAAAAAGAATATTGTCAATGGGCAGAACTTCATACAATACATCTCATGATCGATTTATTGGAAGGACAGATGACTACATCTGCAGATCTATGTTAATTTACTGGCAATAGTTAGTAATTTCACTGGGTGGTCAGGGACTTGAGAAGAACAAGGCTGGAGAATTGGTGAGAAAGAGGACTGAAACAAAGACCTCTCAAACTCAGAGGAGATTCTGAGAAAATTTGTGTTCCATGTGAATACACAAAAAGACTGACACTGTGGGGGAGGCTGTCAGTAGGGAGTTGGACAAGATGACATGCTCTATGGATTTGTTAGCCTCTTCCCACAGTTGCTCTGACAATTATTTAACAGCCTCATGAAAAAGTGGTCATAATTTCAGACAGAGTTTGTACGTAGGCTTCACAACCTGGACTTACTCTCCCCCAAATGCCTGCATACTGCCACTGCTAAAGGCCCATTTGAAAACAGCATGAGCAAACATGAGCCCTGACTTATGGCACTGTACCCCAAAAGGAATAACCAGCCACCTGACAGCAGATTAATTACATAGGGCCCTTCAAACACAGACAGTGTTGGAGTCTGTCCTCAGAAATTGATACATTCTAAACGTGGATTTGTGTAACTTGTCTACCAAGCTTCTGCCAACAGCATCTGTGGACTTACCAAGTGCCTAATCACTGTCACTGTAACTCACATAACATTGCTTCTGACCAGGGATCTTATAACAAAATAATTAGGACATTGGATTGATACATTTAGGATGCATCAAGATATCTATGTGCTTTGTTAACCAGAAGCATTTCACTTTATAAAGCAGTGAAGTGGCTTATTGAAGGTTTAGTTATGGTGCCTGTTAGGAGATATCTCACAAAGTTGGGATGCTGTCCCACTGAATACAGTATATGCTATCAAACTCTGACCAAAGCATGATATTCTTTCCTCCATGGCCAGAACACATGAGCTTAGGAACCAAGAAGTGAAATTAGGAGTGCTACTTCTCACTATTCCCGAATGGTCCACTAATAGAATTTTACTTCACTTCCTTGCCACATTTGACTCCATTGGTTTAGAAATCTGAGTATTCAAGGGAGGAATATTTCCACCTAGGGGCACAAAAGTGTCTCGAACTGCTTGACAAACATGCAGACAAGGGGGTTACATGTTAACTGGGTGACTGAGCTTCATTAAAAAGGGATAAGGAATTATGAATACAAAATACGGACATAGAAGAAATGTTTTTTATACAAGATTTCCTATGGGTACTTCTTGGTATTGTTTTGCCAAATGGTAAATGTTAACGGGAAAATAGAGCAACTCTTAAATAATTCCAGGGGTAAACCAGAATTTCCTGAACAGATGGGACACATAGCAACTCTAATACTGTCATTTACTTACTACCCTTGGCTGCTTGTAAACCCTGGTGGTGTAGTGGTTAAGAGTTTGGCCACTAACCAAAAAGCTGGCAGTTTGACTTGACCAGGCGCTCCTTGGAAACCCTATGGGGCAGTTCTACTCTGTCCTATAGGGTGGCTATGATTTACAATTGACTCGATGGCAACAGGTTTTCTTTGCTACTTAAACTGCCCATAATAAACATGCTTGATTTTAACTAAGAACCCTAACCAAAATATCATTGGACTTTTGAACTATAAAATTAGTTATCAATGTAAGTGGACCCTTTGTACTATATTATGCCTGTGACACAGGGAGAAATAGAATCCATTCTACATGTTTATAAACCAAATTTAGATTAATTCCAATTCATAGAATGTATTGTATCAATATTAGCTGGCTTAATGCAGCCATATGCTTGTTGCTTAAAGAACCATGACTTACACTGATGTTATATGTTGTTAACGAAGCCGAGAGAATAGAAACAAAGTATCTTGTTATGATGTTTTCATAGTTACTTTCTGAAGGGAGGTGGCTGTGCATGAGGTACATCGGCCAGGAGTTGAAACCAGGTCTTCCAAATGGAAGGGCAGAATTTCTACCCAATAGTCATAGATTAAAGGACATATTTAGGCTTGAAAAGGGGACAAGGGAAATTAAATCAATCAAATAATTATTTAATGAAAATATCAAATGCTAGCCACTTATGAAATAGTAACTCACTGATATATAGGTGAGTTGAGGTTGTTCAATGCAATATTCTAGAACAGAATTTCACTTTAAGAAATCTGTTCATTAGTGTCCATATTAAAATTGTCATTATCTAACTTTACTTTTCCTATAAACACAAGTATGTGTCCTGTAATACTACTAATGTCAGAAATCTGACAAGAATGAAACATCAATTTTGTCCATCGTTTAATACCTTCATTCAAACCACATAACGGAACACTTACCGGCACTTCACTTATTCAACAATTCAAATAGACACTACACTAGTAGTTGAGAATGGTAAGCAAAACAGACAGGATCCTGAGGACATGATTGTGAGGCTATTAGTCTCAAAAGAAATGCACTAATCAAATTATAACACAAAAGTATATGATTACAAGCTGCGATGAGTGATATGAAGAAAATGAATGTGGTGCTCTGGTGCCTTAGCTGTGTGGGGAGCCAGGGAAGGCTTTTTTGAGAAAGTGGTATTTGAACTGAGACCTGAAAATAGCTAAGCAATAACTGAGTATGTGGGAAGGGATGGACGAGGCTGCTCTAGACATAAAGAAAAGCATGAAACAGGCAGGGCAGTGAAGCTAAACTGGGCATGAATGTTATGCAGCTGGAACTGAGAGGGCAAGGTAGAGTGGGATCAGAGTGGACCCTAGAGGCAGCTACCACCACAGCAACACATGGGGATCCAAATAGGAGGCCTTGCCCCAGCCCCTCCCCCATTCTGAGGAATTGGATAGGTCAGTAATATTAAACAGAGTACCAGGATCAGAAATTGGTTCTGAGAGGATAGCTAGTGAAGGAATTGTACCTGAAATAGTAAAAAAAAAAAAAAGAAAAGAAAAGAAAAGAAAAAGAATGAAAAAAAAAACCCAAAAAACCTGGAAGAGATGGGGAGGCCACACCCAAGCCAAAGTCCTTGCAGGAAAGCCAAAAATTAGATGCCCAGACACCCACAATGCCAAAGACAAAGGCAAAAGTGAAGTTTAGAACAAAATGTCAGACTAAACACATTAAAAAAAAAAAAAAAAACACATGTGTCTACTTATTTGTCCCAAATCCCTTTAGATTACATTTTTTCTTTTTCATTTTCTCTTACAAAGTGTGCGAGCCAAGCCAAGCCAGTTGCTGTTGAGTGGATTCCAACTTATGGTGACCCCATGTGTTGCAGAGTAGAAATGCATTTCATAGGATTTTCAAGGCTATGACTTTTTGGAAGTAGATCACCAGGCCTATCTTTGGACACAACACTGATTTGGTTTGAGCAGCAACCTTTCAGTTAGCAGTGGAGCGCTGTTTACACCACCCAGGGACTCCTTTATAAAGTATAATGGTGATGAAAAACAAAAAAAATGTGTACCACCATCAGACTAGTGGTTTGAGGAAGAAACAAAGTGGATGGGAAATTGAAGGAAAATAAGAGCCAATAAAACAAACACGCACACACCAAGAAAACAAAACAAAACACAAAAAAGCTACCCAGCCTAAAACACAAACGGCCTAAAACCACTCAGCTTAAAACACTAAAAGTACTTCAGTGAATTTGTATTTTGTAATTAAAAATTATTTATAATCAAAATTTCCATTGAAGGGAGATTTATTTTCACTGCATTCTTTTGTACATTTAGTATTTGTGCATTGTACATGTATTGCGTTGGGAATAGACTCTGGAGGACTGGCTCAGCTAGGGAGTTAGTACACCTGGAAAAACAGCCCTGTGAAATTGATCTCCAGTTCCCCCATTCTTACAGTAAGCACTCAGGAATGTGCTGGGGTTGTCATGAGTTAGTTTGCATCTGGTGAACATTCAGAACATAACCAAGGCCTCCAGAAGAGTGGAGAGTGATCAAGAGGGAGTAAAAACCTCAGAGAATGGCAAAGAACTTCTTGAAGACTTTTAAGAGTTCTCTCCTTCAACCGATGGTGCCACCAGCAGCAAGACACCCCTACCCCTGTTGGGAGGTGATAGCCAAGAAACTTATCCTCTCCAACAGGGAGATTGCTGCCTCACCTTTTGCTCCTTATAGCTGTCTGGATGTAGCAACTTGTACCTTTTCACTTCTGTCTTAGTCATCTAATGCTGCTGTAACAGAAGTACCACGGGTGGATGGCTTTAACAAAGAGAAATGTATTGCTTCACAATAAAGTAGGTTAAAAGTCCAAATTCAGGGAGTCAGCTCCAGGGGAAGGCTTTCTCTCTCTGTTGGCCTTCTCATCTATCTTCCCCCAAACTAGGAGCTTCTCCACACAGGGACCTTAAGTCCAAAGCATGAGCTCGGCTCCTGGCACTGCTTTCTTGGTGGTGTGAGGTTCCCCTCTCTCTTTTATATCTCAAGAGATTGCCTCAAGATACAATCCAATCTTACAGATTGAGTCCTGCCTCACTAACACAGCTGCTGCCCATCTTCCCTCATTAACATCATAGAGGCAGGATTTACAACATATAGGAGAATCACACAATACCAGGAATCATGGCCCAGCCAAAATGATACACACATTTTTTGGGGAACATAATTCAATCCATGACACACTCCCATTAAAGGAATTTGTGTTATTTACCTGAAACTTCATCATCTTTCAGACAAAGTAGTTGTCTTTATGAAAACTACACAATTACTTATTTTTAAAAATAATGAATGAATAAAAGTTATCTTTGAAAAGCTCTTGGAAAGGGGCCACTTTGTGGAAACCATAACATTTCTTACATAGTCAACACACACCTGATTTTTCCACCAACATTGCAACAGAATAGTATTTCATTGTTTAAGCACCAGATAAAATACTTGGCTTACACTTAAAAGCCATGCTGTAGGGACAAACCTATATCATTAGTCACTATTTTCATAGTAATAAGGTGAATACTTTCACTACAAGAGGCACATGGGACCCAAGTATGACTGAAAGAACAGCAGAGTCACATCTCCCATTCAAGATTTGCTTATTCTGGGAAAAAGCACTTTGAGTAGAATGACAGACAAAATCATTTGTCATATTTAAATTGAAATTTTTTTGTTTATTTTACTTATATGTACTAACAGCAAATAACTGGAAAATACAATGTAAATAATAACATTTCCAGTAAGCATCAAAAAGCACAAAATACAATTGTTGAGATGGCATACATTTTGTTATATTTATTTTCACCACAATAAAATGAAAAAAAAAGAGAAAAGCACAAAATACTTAAGAAATTACACACAAGACCCATATACTACAAACCTACAAAACATTGCTGAAAGAGATTAAAAACTCATTGCTGACCCTATAGGACAGAGTAGAACTGCCCCATGTGGTTTCCAAAGAGTGCCTGGTGGATTTGAACTGCTGACCTTTTGGTTAGCAGCCATAGCTCTTAACCACTACACCACCAGGGTTTCTAAGCGATTATTGAGTTATAAATAAATGGAGAAATACCCCATACACATGAATTATGAGACTAAATATTGTTAAAATGCCAATTCTGCCCAGTCATCTATAAATTTAATGTGATCTTAATAAAATTGCCAATAGACTTTTTGCACAAAATTAACAAACTGATTGCAAAATGTGTATAGAAATGCAAAACACCAGAACAATTTTGAAAAATAACAAAATTGAAAGGTGTACACTGCCTGATATCAAAATTCACTAAAAAGCAACAGTATGGTACTGGCCTAAGTATAGACATACAGATTAATTACACAAAATTAGAAGTCTAGAAATAGGTCCATAAGTATATGCTCAGTTATTTTTTTTTACAAGGGTGTCACAGTAATTCAATAGGGAAAGGATGGCCTTTTCAACAAATTTGCTGAAACAACTGTATATCCATGTGGAAAAATAATAAACCTTGAATTATTCCTCACATCACACACAAAAAGTAACTCGAAATGGTTGATACCAAACCAAAAAACCCGTTGCTGTCGAGTCGATTCTGACTTGTAGTGACCCTTCAGGACAGAGTAGAACTGCCCCAGGAGGTTTCCAAGGAGGGGCTGTGGATTCGAACCGCCAACCTTTTGGTTAGCAGCCGAGCTCTTACCCACTATGTCACCAGGGCTCCAAAATGGTTCATAGACTTATATAAAAGCCAAAATTACAAATTTCCTGAAACACACACACACACACACACACACACACAAAATCTTTGCAACCTTGGGGAATGCAGAGCAAGCAATAGCCATAAAATAGAAACAATTATAACAATTGTACTTCATCAAAATTAAAATTTTCTATTCTTCAAAAGACACTGCTTTTCTAACAACACTGTTAAGAAAATAAAAATGCAAGCCACAGACTGAAAAAACTATTTCCAAAACATATAAAAGACTTGTAAGCAAAATATATAAAGAATTCTTACAAATCAATAATAAGATGAAAAATAGCTCAATTTGAAAATGGGCAAAAGACACAATAACAAAAAGATGGAAACAACCAAAGTGTCCATCAACAGATGAATGGATAAACAAGTTATGGTACATACACACAATAGAATACTCTACACTGATAAAAAAACAATGATGAAGCCTCAAAACATCTCACAATATGGATGAATCTGGAGGGCATTATGCTGAGTGAAATAAGTCAATCACAAAAGGATGAATATTTTATGAGACCACTATTATAAAAACTCAAGAAAAGGTTTACACACAGAAAAATAAAATTATTTGATGGTTACGAGGGTGGGAAGGGGTGGAGATGGGAAATCACTAACTAGTTAGGAGACAAGGGTCAACTTTGGTGAAGGGAAAGACAACACACAATATAGGGGAAGTCAGTACAACTCGACCAAGACAAAGTCATACAATTTTCCTAGATATATCCAAGTACCTAGAGGCACCAAGTTGCTGGGGCTCAGAACTGGGAGCCACAGTCTTGAGGGGGATATCTAAGTCAATTGTTATAACATAGGTCATAAAGAAAATGTTCTACATCTAACTTTGGTGAGGGGTCTTAAAAACTTGCAAGTGGTCATCTAAGATATCTCTGTTGGTCCCATCCCATCTGGAGCAAAGGAGAATGAAGAAAATCAAAGGCTTATGGAAAATATTAGCCCAAAAGACTAAAGGACCACATCAGTCACAGCCTCCACCAGCCTGAACCCAGAACTAGATGGTGCCCAGCTACCATCATCAACCGCCCTGACAGGAATCACAAGAGAGTCCCAGAAAGAGCAGGAGAAAAATGTACAAAAAAATTCAAATTCACAAAAGAAGACCAGACTTACTGGTCTGACAGAGTCTGAAGGAACCCCTGAGATTATCTGGCCCCCAGACACCCTTCTAACTCAACTGAAGCCACTCCTGAAGCCCACTTTTCAGACAAAGATTATACGGGCCTGTAAAACGAACAATGACATGAGTGAGGGACGTGCTTCTTAGTTCAATCAAGTATACAAGACTAGATGGGTAACTCCCCACCAAAACCAAGATGAGAAGTCAGGAAGGGACAGGAAAACTAGACAAATGGACACAGGGAACCTGGGGTAGAAAGGAGGAGAGTGGTGTCACATTGTGGGGACTGCAACCAAGGTCACAAAACAATATGTGTATAAATTTTTGAGTGAATAACTTGAGCTATAAACTTTCACCTAAAGCACAATAAAATTAAACAAAACAAACAAACAAAAAATGGGCAAATGGTTTGATGAGACAGCCCAAAGGAAGATATGCAAATGGGCAAAAGCACAAGGAAAGACATATGATATTATTGTTGTTAAGTGCTGTCGAGTCAGTTCCGACTCATAGCGAACCTATGTACCACAGAATGAAACATTGCCTGGCCCAGCGCCAACCTCACAATAGTTGTTATGCTTGAGCCCATTGCTGCAGCCACTGTGTCAGTCCATCTTGTTGAGGGTCTTCTTCTCCCTCACTGGCCCTCTACTGTACCAAGCATGATGCCCTTCTCCAGGAACTGATCCTTCCTGACAACGTGTCCTAAGTATGTGAGACGTAGTCTCACCATCCTTGATTCTAAGGAGCATTCTAGTTGTACTTCTTCCAAGACAGGCTTGTCCTTCTTTTGGCAGTCCATGGTACTACATTCAATACTCTTTGCCAACACCACAATTCAAAGGCATCAATTCTTCTTTGGCCTTCCTTATTTATTGTGCAGCTTTCACATGCATATGAGGCGATTAAAAACACCATGGCTTGGGTCAGGCACGCCTTAGTCCTCAAGGTGACATTTTTGCTTGTCAACACTTTAAAGAGGTCTTTTGCAGATTTGCCCAATGCAATACGTCATTTGATTTGTTGGCTGCTGCTTCCATGGGTGCTGACTGTGGATCTAGGTAAAATTAACTCTTTGATAATTTCAATCTTTTCTCCGTTTATCCTGATGTTGCTTGTTGGTCCAGTTGTGAGGATTTTTGTTTTCTTTATGTTGAGGTATAATTCATACTGAAGGCTGTGGTCTTTGATCTTCATCAGTAAGTGCTTCAAGTCCTCTTCACTTTCAGCAAGCAAGGTTGTGTCATCTGCATGACGCAGGTTATTAGTGCATCTTCCTCCCATCTTGATGCCCTGCTCCTCTTCATTTAGTCCAGTTTCTCAGATTATTTGCTCAGCATACAGGCTGAATAGGTATGGTAAAAGGATACAGCCCTGATGCACACCTTTCCTGACTTTAAACAATGCAGTATCCCCTTGTTCTGTTCAAAGAATTGCCTCTTGATCTATGTACAGGTTCCTCATGAGCACAATTACGTCTTCGGGAATTCCCATTCTTTGCAATCTTATGATCCGCACAGTAAAGTGCATTTGCATCGTCAATAAAACATAGGTAAATCTCTTTCTGGTAAATCGTGCTTTCAGCCAGGATCCATCTGACATCGACAATGATATCCCGTGTTCCATGTCCTCTTCTAAAATTCGGCTTGAATTTCTGACAGTCCCCTGTCAATATGCTACTGCAAATGCTTTTGAATGATCTTCAGGAAAAGTTTCCTGGTGTCTGTTATTAATGATATTGTTTGATAATTTCTCATTTAGTTGAATCACCTTTCTTGGGAATAGGCATAAATATGGAGCTCTTGCAGTTGGTTTGCCAGGTTGCTGTCTTCCAAATTTCTTGGCATAGACGAGTGGACATTTCCAGCACTGCATCCATTTGTTTAAACATTGCAGTTGATATTCCATCAATTCCTGGAGCCTTGTTTTTCACCAATGCCTTCAGTGGAGCTTGGACGTCTTTCTGCATCATTGGTTCCTGATCATATGGTTGAATGTTGACTAATTCTTTTTGATATAACGATTCAGTTTAAGTCTTGCATCTTCTTTTGATGCTTCTTGCATTGTTTAATATTTCCCCCATAGAATCCTTCACTGTGGCAACTTTAGGCCTGAGTTTTTTATTCATTTCTGTCAGCTTGAGAAACACTGAGCATGTTCTTCCCTTTTGGTTTTCTATCTCCAGCTCTCTGCATATGTCATTACAATACTTTACTTTGTCTTCTCGAGCTGTCCTTTGAAATCTTCAGTTCTTTTACTTCACCATTTCTTCTTTCTGCTTTAGCTACTTGATGTCAAAGAGCAAGTTTCAGAGTCTTTTCTGACATCCATTTTGGTCTTTTCTTTCTTTCCTGTCTTTTTAATGTCATTCCACAACTCGTCTGGTGTTTGGTCATTGGTGTTCAATGTGTCAAATCTATTCTTGAGATGGTTTCTAAATTCAGGTGGGATATACTCAAGGTCGTACTTTGGCTTTTATGTACTTGTTCCAATTTTCTTTAGCTTCAACTTGAACTTGCGTAAGAGCAATTGATGGTCTGTTCCACAGTCAGCCCCTCACCTTGTTCTAACTGATGATATTGAGCTTTTCCATCTTCTTTTTCCACAGATACAGTCAATCTGATTCCTGTGTATTCCATCTGGCGAGGTCCACATGTGCAGTTACCATTTATGTTGGTGAAAAAAGATATTTGGAAAGAAGAAGTCGTTGATCTTGCAAAATTCTGTCATGTAATCTCCAGCATAGTTTCTATTACCAAGGCCATATTTTCCAACTACAGATCCTTCTTCTTTGTTTCCAACTTTCACATTCTAAACACCAGTAATTATCAATGCATCCTGGTTGTATGTTGGTGCAATTTCATACTGCAGAAGTTGGTAAAAATCATCAGTTTCTTCATCTTTGGCCTTAGTGATTGGTGCATAAATTTGAATAATAGTCGTATTAACTGGTCTTCCTTGAGGACGTATGGATATTATCCTATCACTGACAGCATTGTACTCCAGGATAGATCTTGAAATGTTCTTTTTGACCTTGAATGTGATGCCATTCCTCTTCAAGTTGTCATTCCAAGTAGAGTAGACCATATGATTGTCCAATTCAAAATGGCCGATACCAGTCCATTTCAGCTCACCAATTCCTAGGATATCTATGTTTATGTATTTCATTTCATATTCCAATTTTTCTAGCTTCATACTTCATACATTCCACATTCTGATTATTAATGAAAGTTTGCAGCTTTTTCTTCTCACATTAGGAAAATGTACATTAAAACCACAATGATATACCACTATATGTCCATTAACCCAGTTAGAATTGCTAAAAGAAACAAACAAAAAAGACATGATGTTAAATGTTGACAAGGATGTGGAGGCAATAGAACTCTCCTTTGCTGCTGGTACGAGTACAAAATACTACAGCCACTTTGGAGTATAGTTTGACTGTTATAAAGTTAAACATATATTCACCATACACACAAAAAAACAAGCCCATTGCCGTCTAGTCAATTCTGACTCATAGCGACCCTATAGGACAGAGTAGAACTGCTGTATAGGGTTTCCAAGGAGCATCTGGTGGATTCAAACTGCTGCCTTTTTGGTTAGTAGCCAAACTCTTAACCATTCTGCCACCAGGGTATCCTATATGTAACGCACAATCTAGTAATTTCACTTCTGAGTATTTACCTAAAAGAAATTTTAAAAATATGTTCACACAAAGACTTTTAAGTGAATGTTCATATTAGCTTCACTCATAATAGCTCTAAACTTGAAACTCAAGTGTCCATCAACTGGTAAGTGATAAACAACTTGTGATATATTTATGTAATGGAATACTTCTCCAAAATATAGAAAAAACTACTGCTATATAAAACAACAACATGGGTGAATGACAAAGACATTATGGTTAGCCAAAAAGCCAGCCACAAAAGAGTATATATTATATGATTCTATTTATGTGAAGTTCTAGAACCTGAAAAACTAATCTATAGTGATAAAATTCAGATCAGTGGTTGCCAGAGGTGGGAGTAATTGAAAATTGACTGCATCAAGACGTAAGGAAACTTAGGGGTTGATGAAAATGTTCTATATCTTGGTTGGAGTGGTAGTTACATGAATGTATAAATTTTCAAAGCACATCTAACTGTATATTTAAAAGAGGAACATTTTATTGTGTGCATATTATATTTCAGTAGGAGTCCCTGGGTGATGCAAGCAGTTTGCACTTGACTATTAACCTAAGTTTGGTGGTTCGATAAGGTCGATTTTTAAAAACAATTTGTTTCATTTGTAAATGAAAAAAAGTGTTGCTGAAATTAAAACTTCAGTAGGTGAGATAAATATGGAAAAGACTCAGCTGAAGATGAAATCAGTTCACCAAAATATCAAAGGTAAGGTTTCTTCCATCTTAGCCTCAAAAAGGGCATATTAATAAAAAGTACTATTCATCCAATAGGATTTCTAGGAAGAAGAAACGGAACAGCAATAGGAAGAAATAATTTTTAGAAGAAAAATACAACTTTCCAGAGCTGAAGAAAGTCAAGGGGGTTCACACTACAAGGGGCTTCACATCACTGGCTTCAGAGCAGGCAGGATGAATGAGAGGAAAAAAAAAAAAAAAAAAACTATCAACCCCACTGCTGGTGAAATTTAAGGATTCTCAAGAAAAAATATAAAATTCTAAAAGCTTTCAGACACAAACCAATCTACAGAGCAACAAGGGTTGCTTAGAATCTGATTTTTCTTGACAACAGTAATTATTAGAAGCTAGTAAGAAATCAAACTACATATAATCAAACTACATATGACATGGACAAATCTGCTGCAAAAGACCTCTTTAAAGTGTTGAAGAGCAAGGATGTCACTTGGAGGACTAAGGTGTGCCTGACCCAACCCATAGTATTTTCTGTCACCTCATATGCATGTGAAAGTGGGGTAATGAGTAAGGAAGACCGAAGAACTGATGCCTTTGAATTATGGTGTTAGCAGAGAATATTGAATATACCAAGGACTGCCACAAGAATGAACAAATCTCTCTTGGAGGAAATAAAGCTGGAATGCTCCTTGGAAGTGAGGATGGCCAGACTTTGTCTTCTGTACTTTGGACATGTTATCAGGAGGGATCAGTCCCTGGAGAAGGACATCATGCTCGGTAAAGTAGAGGATCAGGGACAAAGAGGAAGATGGTCAATGGGATGGATTGACACAGTGGCTGCAACAATGGGCTCAAACATAGCAACTGTTTTGAGGATGGTGCAGGACCTGGTAGTGTTTTGTTCTGTCTTACATAGTATCGCTCTGAGTCAGAACTGACCTGACAGCACCTAACAATGACAACAACAGTAAGCCAATTTCTTCAGTAAGCTGAGGAAAATTGATTTAGAGTCTAAAATTTTGAACCAAGTCAAACCAGCATTTAATTACAAGGGTAAAATAAAGATATTTTCAGACATAAAAGGACTCAGAAAATTTATTTTCCAAAGCCTTTTCTGGAAATACCTCAAATCTTTTCATCTGTTTCCATCTCTACTTGGTTTACAGCAGTCAGCTTCTACCTGGTCTCTCTGCCGCTGGTTTTGCCCTCTCCAACACCTTTTCTACTTCACAGCTGGGAAGATTTTTTTTTTTTTTAATAATTTTTATTGTGCTTTAAGTGAAAGTTTACAAATCAAGTCAGTCTGTCACACATAAGCCTATATACACCTTACTACATACGCCCATTTATTCTCCTCCTAACGAGTCAGTCGGCTCCCTCCCTCCAGTCTCTCCTTTCATGACCATTTTGCCAGTTTCTAATCCTCTCTACCCTCCCATCTCCCCTCCAGACAGGAGACACCAACACAGTCTCAAGTGTCCACCAGATACAAGTAGCTCACTCTTCATCAGCATCTCTCTCCAACCCATTGTCCAGTCCCTTCCATGTCTGATGAGTTGTCTTCGGGAATGGTTCTTGTCCTGGGCCAACAGAAGGTTTGGGGACCATGACCGCCGGGATTCTTCTAGTCTCAGTCAGACCATTAAGTCTGGTCTTTTTATGAGAATTTGGGGTCTGCATCCCACTGATCTCCTGCTCCCTCAGGGTTTCTCTGTTGTGCTCCCTGTCAGGGCAGTCATTGGTTGTGACCGGGCACCATCTAGTTCTTCTGGTCTCAGGATGATGTAAGTCTCTGGTTCATGTGGCCCTTTCTGTCTCTTGGGCTCTTAGTTATCGTGTGACCTTGGTGTTCTTCATTCTCCTTTGATCCAGGTGGGTTGAGACCAATTGATGCATCTTAGATGGCTGCTTGTTAGCATTTAAGACCCAAGACGCCACACTTCAAAGTAGGATGCAGAATGTTTTCATAATAGAATTATTTTGCCAATTGACTTAGAAGTCCCCTTAAGCCATAGTCCCCAAACCCCCGCCCTTCCTCCGGTGACCTTTGAAGCATTCAGTTTATCCCAGAAACTTCTTTGCTCTTGGTCCAGTCCAGTTGAGCTGACCTGGAAGATTTCTTTTTTAAAGGTAAATTTCACCACTCACCCCTCTAGTAAAGTTCTTCACTAAACTTTTTCTCCACACTCACCTCAAAACATTCTCCTTTCCCTCCAGCCACTTCTGGTCTCCTGAGAACCCTTCCTTCCCTCCCCTTCCTCTTTGGGGTACAGTCTCTGAGCCTTTGGAAAGTACCATGTACTTTCTTGATTTCCTCTGCTGGGAGTGCTCTTCTTCCTGCTCACTCCTCATCTTCCTTCTGGTCTCAGTCTGTCCTGGACCCTGACTCCCATCCCTAGCCCTCCATCAGACTAGGCTTGACTCCTCAGTTATTAACCCAAATAACACCTGCAGTTTTACTTACAATTATTTTAATTGTATTATACAGCTATAATTAAACATATGTTTGTATAATTATTTGTTTGATGTCTTTTTCTCCCAATTGATAATAAACTCTGTAACTGTAATCTCATGTTATTTACAACTCTGTGGGTGAGATTGCTGTCTGCCTCCAAATATTTGTTCTCTCCTTCTATGATGACAGACTAGATTTCCCAGTCTCTCTTGGCTATGTGGCTAAATTCTGCATAATGAGGTATGAGCAGAAGAAACAACACGTGTACCTTGTGGTTGTGTTTTTAAAGGGAAGGGTTTGATCTTCATTTCTCCATTTCCCCTTTCCACTGGCTAGTAAGTTATCCAAGGTCAAAATCTTAGGGATGGAGGAGCCATAAGGCAGGGACAAATACCCTTGATTCTGTGGGACCATCTCATAATCACTCTGGAATGATATTCTTGGACTATTAGTACATGAATGAAAAAAGACAAATACTTCAGATTAGATTGCCAGAACCCAGCCTCCTTCCTGCAAATACCTCCCTTCCTTCCAAAGCAAGAGCTCCAGATTTGCCTCTCATTTCACTCATGGATCCTAAAATCCTTTTTCCTTTCACTCATGGGAACCATAAATATTTATTACACTCAATGATCTATTTATATAACCTTTCAATTTTTTATTATCCAGTTTCCTGGATGCCCTCTAGAAGACCCACTGCTTCCATGTTATCGATCTTAAATTATACTGGGGAAAAAGAATATAACTGCAAAATACCTTCTTAGGAGTTATATTTGGAGACCTCAATGTGTCCTCATATCAAGGACAGATAGGATATCCATTCGAGAATAAGCCAATTTAAAGCTAGTATGAAAGGTTTTTTTGTAGCTTGAGTTTCAAGGGGGAATGGCAAGGACAGCCTCATACATAGATGTGTTAGTTGTATTAATGCATGTACTTATGGACTACTGCAGTAGCCTCCTAACTGCCCTACCTACTTCCACCACAGATGCCTTGAATCTTCCAAAGAGATCTTTCTAGAATGAAAATCTGATCATATCACTTCCCCTGATAAAATCCTTCATTGGATTTCCATTGCTCTTAGGATAAACAATAAAACCCTCAATGTGGCCTACAAGCCCGTTTTATGATCCTCTACTGGCTTCTCCAACCTTCTCATGTCTTCCTGCCCTTGCTTTCTGAGTGCCAGCCACACTGGCCTTCCTTCAGGTCCCTCAAAGTATCATCTCCTTCCAGCACAGAATCTTTACACAAGCTGTTCCTTTTGTTTGGAGTATTATTCCCTTCTAATGCCACCCACAACTTTAACTTCTATTCAAACGTCACTTTTATAGGGAAGCAAGCCTTGCCTGAATCTTCAGACTTATTCACATTCCCCATTATATACATTTATACCATTCTACTTGTTTGTAAAACTTAAACAGTTGTGATTATCTGTGTATTTGTAACCATATTTGATTCAAGTATGTCTCCTTTATTGGGCCACAAGGCCCATGAGGTCAAAGACTGTGTCCACTTTGCTCACCATTGTATCTCATGGCTTAGGGAGGGGGACTTAATAAATATTAGTTGAATAAAATGAATGAGTGACCGTGATCTGACTTGTAAGCTAAGGTTAAAAGACAGCCCTACCAACTCTTCCTTCAGTATGCTGTTAGGGTCTAGAATTCTCACCATTAATTGTTTTCAGTCTGATGAAGCAACTTAGACTGGGAAATTTATTAAGGGTTTCTGGAATTTGCTGGTTAAGACAGAAATATATGCTTGTCAGGCTCTATTTCCATTTGTAACTATCAACTAGAAATAATTTGGTCTCTGCAAATCTCAACATCTGGGCATATTGCTCTTGAGTGCAAACTCAAGTATGAAAAAAGGGAGTGAGAGGCTTACATGAGGAGAGGCAGCGTGGTGTGGTGGTTACAAGCTTGAACTCCCAAGCCCACCTCTCTGGTTTTAAATCTCTGTGCTGTCATTTATGAGCTATTAATCGTAGGCTATTACTTGTCATCCGGAGGGACCAGTCCCCGGAGAAAAACATCATGGTTGGTAAAGTAGACAGGGAAAAGGAGGAAGATCCTCAATGAGATGGATTGACACAGTGGCTGCAACAGTGGGCTCAAACATAACAATTGTGAGGATGGCACAGGACCAGCCAGTGTTTCATTCCGTTGTACCTAGAGTCACTGTGAGTTGGAACTGACTTGATGGCACGTAACAATGACAACAACATTACTTGTTCTCTTTGTGTCTCAGTTTCTTCAATTGTAAAATGGAGTTAATAATAGTATATGCCTCATAGGCTTACACTATGTAATAAAAACAAACAAAAAACCTATTTTTGTGGAGTTGATTCTGACTCATAGTGACCCTATAGGACAGAGTAGAACTACCCATAGGGTTTCCAAAGAATGGCTGGTGGATTACAACTGCCGATTTTTTGGATAGCAGGTGAGCTCTTAACCACTGTGCCTTCAGGGCTCCATACTATGTACTGCTGTTGTTGTTAGGTGCCTTCCAGTCAGTTCCAAATTCATAGAGACCCTATGTACAACAGAGCAAAACACTGCCTGGTCCTGCACCATTCTCACAATTGTAGTTATGCCTCAGCCCATTGTTGCAGCCACTGTGCCAATCCATCTCTCTAAGGGTCTTCCTCTTTTTCGCTGACCCTCTACTCTGCAAGCATGATGTCCTTCTCCAGGTACCCGTCCCTCCTGATAATAGGTCCAAAGTATGTGAGATATAGTCTCACCATCCTTGCTTCTAAGGAGCATTCTGGCCGTATTTCTTCCAAGACAGATTTGTTCATTCTTTTGGCAGTCCATGGTATATTCAATATTCTTCGCCAGCATCGTAATTCAAAGGCATCAATTCTTCAGTCTTCCTTATTCATTGTGCAGCTTTCACGTGCATAGGAGGTTATTGAAAACACCATGGCTTGTAATAGTATTAGTTAAAATTTGTCAAGTGCTTAGAAGAGTGCCTGACACACAGAAATGCTATATAAGTGCTTGTTGAGTAGATAAAACCTGTTATAAGGAGGGTGCTGTTTCCAGAGAAGTAAAAATACATTACTAGTCACAATGGTCAAGGACCTATAAATAAAACTATATCAGAGGATGTAGATCAGATCCACCCCCTTCTCACCATCCTCAAAACATTCGCTTTGGGTTAAGGAATTTCATCATTTAGAGCTACTTTTTATATGCAGATGTCTTGCAGGAGCTGTAAACACAGAGCTTTTTTATCACAGCCAATCACCAAAGCAAGGTCCGAATGCAAGGCTTAGGATGGGGCTTGGAGAGGATTTCATTTAGCTCAGCATTTACTGAGAATGGCAGATATTGCCCAGTTGATCCTCATTACCCGTGTTCTCGCCTTCCTTGGCACATTGCTGGATGGCATTGCCCAAGCCCCTCATGTCTAGCTGGGGAATGTGATGGTGCTGTCTTTGGTAGATTGGTGGCAGAGTGATGTTGGGACCTTCAGGCCATGGTGGTTAAAAGCAAGGGTGCTCTCTACATGCTCTCATATCTTAAGACCTGGTGGAGGACCCTGATGTCCTGTATGTGGCAGAAGCACCTGCTAGAAGGTCTCTAAATGTCTGCACGGAGCTCCCGCCTCCCCTAATTCTGATCCAAGCCTTCTTTGTTATGTGAGTTTAAATTAAAGTCCTAGCTGGAGTTATTTTAATGGTGCTTGGTTACTGAGAAGCTTGGTGAATTGTTTTATATTTTAAAACTAGCCTTTGCTATCATACCTATAGATACATATTAGACTGTTGTCTGCAGAAAAATAAACTTTTAGTGTGTTAAGCCACTGAGATTGGGGGCCGTTTGTTATAGCAGTTAGCCCAATTTGAGTTTACACTAGGCATCTACTTACTGCCTAAGGACTACACCAAGCCTCTGAATGAATAACTTATGTAACTCAATTCCAGTTGGCGTGTCCTTGTCCACTGAGATCCAGATACACTGTTCAAGTCTACAGTCCTCCACCAAGCTTTCTGTGAATGTCTGTGAGGTGATATTCTTATGCTCACCTCTGGCATTGATATCTTGGTTCTGCAAAATTAGAAGAGCTCATGAATATTCATGACATTTCTCAGGTGCTGTCTTTATTCCCAGCGGCATCAACCCAAACATGAAACACAACCTATGTGCAATTTCCACCCTCTTCCTCCTGCAAAATTCTACTCTCACAGGTACTTTTATATACAGTTGACTTTACTGAATGTGGAAATAAAGTGAGACAGTGAAGGCATTTACCTGGTACTTCAAAAAGAACACATTTTTTTTTTCCTTAAAGTCCTTCGACTTCATTCTACCCACTGAAATTATCAGAGTGAAGCCGCAACCTCACTAGAATCTTTTTTTTCTTCTTAACCCTATGCCTCAGATGGCTCCTAATTTGAGAACATCAAATTCTTCTCTTTACAGTGTGCAAATTAGTGGTTTTAGTTTAATCAAACTCACTTTGAAAACCAAACTCACTTCTGGGCCCATCTTTGCAAAGCCAGACCTATTAAGATCATCTTCAGTGCGAAAATGTTCTCCTTTCTTGTTTTGGAGTCCTTTCTACAAAGACACAGAAAACACGTAATCCCTACCACAGGAGATTTATAGTCCAGTGGGAAAGATAAGACAAATACACAAATAACCCTAAATCAGGGGAGATTACCACATCTCATCAGGCCACAGGATTCTGGGAGAAAGGCAGAGCTGGCATGGCGCCACCGCACTCACTCACAAAATCTCTGGGCTTTGGGGGAATTAAAAATCTTTTCCCTTCACAAAAGGGGAAGGACCTTTGCTCCACAGCGTTTTAACTTCATGACAGTCTCCTCTGTCCCCATGGAGACAGAATTAAATCCAACTCGCCACTCCAACCCCTCAAGTAGTAAATTGAGGCTATAAAGACAATTCCAATTTAAGGTATCTTTTTGTTATGTGAGCTTAAATTGGAGCCCTGGACTTATTTTAATGATACTTTCTTTGCTGAGCAGCATTATGAATGGTTTTATATTTAATACTAGCTTTGTTATGGCAGCTATAGATAAATGGCTCTCAGCAATAGTAACCGTTGGTGCTTCAGTTCTGGGATGTTACGTTTTAAGTGAAGTACAATGCAAAAAAAAACAAAAAAACTCAGCACCTTAAAACAACTCTCGAATGGCTTGATTTCATCGAATTAGTAATCTTGGGCCAAATGGTTGATTGTATTAGATGATGTAAATTAGAGTGCAGGAGAAAATTCAGTACAATTATAATCATCCATTATGGGACTTATAATTGATAGAAAGTGTTAATTCATTTTCATTGTTAAGTACTCATTGAAATTTTTTTATCACAGCAGCCTAATCCCTGAATCAAACGCTTAGAGTTTTATTAAAATGGCTTGGTTAAACACGCCTTAACTGGTAAATTACAATAATACAGTTTTTTTTTTTTTTTTTCGCTCAAGGTGATATATTTTTATATCTCAAAATCCTTGTTTTCGCTTTGGTCCTTTAAGCATTAGTAAGTATGATCTTCATTTTACTATTGCCACAAAAAAATTACATTCCATTCCTATTTACTTTTAAGATAAAACACAGTTTCTAAGTTTCCACTCTGAGTAGTTGATTTTCTTTCTTTTATGTGAAAGATGTAAAAATTAATAAGAAACTGAGGTGAGTTAGAAATATTTTATCAGCACTTACTTAAGAATGAAAAATGAAAATACCACATATGCTTTCTAACCCTTCTATCTCAGTGCCATTGAATCGATATTCAAAAACAGCTGAAACACAGATGTTAAACCCTGTGTTCCGAATTGTTATTGGTTGGCTGACTACCTTTGAATCATATATTATTTTTCAGTCTCCCCAAAAAAGCTGAATTTCAATAAACCTTTTATGTTAGCATGTTTCCCATAGAGATAGGGTCATTGTACCTGCCAACTCTATGTTTAAAACTCTCTGAAATAAAATCATAGATTTTTGGAACCGCAAAGGCCTTCAGACTCTTCGATTATTATCTAGACAGCCCACTTGCCATTTGTCAGATGGCATCTGTTTGAACACCAAGAAAAATCTTAATCAGAAAGAATAAAGTGCAATTTTAAAAAACAACTAAAATTTTAATAAATTGAACAACAGATAAACTAATAAGAAGCAACAGGAGTGGGATTATTTTATTGTCTTAGTTTTCCTTTGCTTTTTACAAATGATTCAAGTGTTTTGCGTTTTCATTATCTAGTTATTTATAATCTCCCTTTGCTTTCGTGTCTGATTACACACAAACCGACTAGCTGGACTTCAGGAAGATTGTATGGGGGACCTGGGTGATGGGGAGGGAAGCAAAAAGAATGAATGCACTTCAGCAGGAGAGAGGCTTTGAGAGAGAACACCGTCTAGCACGTTCTGGCCTGCAATACATCCAAAGCGCTCAAGGAGGTTTTGAAAACGCGGATTCCCAAGTCCTGCCCTGAAGATTTAGATTCCATAGTTGTAGGTCAAAACTCAAGAATACATATTATTTAAGTTTTTAGGTAATTCTCATGACCAGATGACCTGTCACATCTCCATTCAGTCCAGTACCCTCATTTTACAGAGTAAATATATGAAAATGGTTTTCACAGAACTAGTTAATGAGTGGTCAGAACTGAGATTTAAATTCAGCTGTTCATGTCCCTGGACCCCTGGTGGAGCAGTGGTAAAGACCTCGGCTGCTAACCAAAAGGCCGGCAGTTTGAATCTGCCAGCTGCTCCTTGGAAACCCTGTGGGTCAGTTCTGTTCTGTCCTGTAATATCGCTACGAGTCAGAATCAACTTGACAGCAATGAGTTTGGTTTTGTTTTCGATCCATACCCCTGGTACTTGACTGCTAACAAAAATGTCGGAGGTTCGAGTCCATCTAGAGGCACCTTGGAAGAAAGTCCTAGTGATCTGCTTCTGTTGAAAATTGCAGTTCCACAGATGTTGGAAACCCCATGGAGCACAGCTTTACTATGGCACACGTTGGGTCACCATGAGTCAGAATCAACTCTACAGCAACGGGTTTAGGTTGGTGTCGTGGATTGAATTGTGTCCCCCCAAAATACGTGTCAATGTGGTTAAGCCGTGATTCCCAGTATTGTGTGGCTGTCCTCCATTTTGTGATTTTCCTATGTGTTATAGACCATAATCTCTGTCTGTGGTTAAAGCGGATTAGGGTGGGAGGTAACACCCTTGCTCAAGACACATCTCTAACCCAATGTAAAGGGAGTTTCCCTGGGGTGAGGCCTACATTGGCTTTTATCTTACAAGAGATAAAAGGAAAGGGAAGCAAGTAGAGTGGGGGACCTCATACCACCAAGAAAGCAGTGTCAGTAGCAGAGTGCGTCCTTTGGCCCCAGAGTTCCTGTGCAGAGAAGCTCCTAGTCCAGGGGAAGATGGATGACAAGGACTTTCCTCCAGAGCTGACAGAGAGAGAAGGCATTCCCCTGGAACTGATGCCCTGAATTTGAACTTCTAGCCTACAAGATTGTGAGAAAATTAATTTCTCTTTGTTAAAGCCATTCACTTGTGGTATTTCTGTTATAGCAGCACTAGATGACTAATACAGTTGGTTATCACAGATATTAGTAATTACTCAAATTCATAATCAAAACTGAGATTTGAATTCAAGCATGACTAATGTGCAGCTGACCTAAGCCTAATTGTGTGTGCGAAAGCTGAATAAAGAAAAAGGAAGACACAAGAATTGATGCATTTGAACTGTGGTGTTGGCAAAGAATATAGAATCTTCTATGAAGTGCCAGAGGAACAAACAAATCAGTCTTAGAAGAAGTACAACTAGAATGCTCCTTAGAAGGGAGGAAGGTAAGACTTCTGCTGGCTTGCTTTGGGTACTTCATCTGGACAGACCAATCACTAGAAAATCACATCATAGTTGGTAAAGTAGGTCAGCAAAAACAAGGGAAATCCTCAGTGAGATGGATTGATACACTAGCCACAAAAATGGGCTCAAACATATCAAAGAGCATGAAAATGGTGCAGGATTGGGCAACGTTTCATTCTGTAATATACGAGTCAGAGTCAACTCCTGGGCACCTAACAACAACGACAACATCCATATCCCCTGGGTTCCCATATTCATCTTCGTTTAGTGTTACGGTGCTTGAGGACAGGAAGAATGAGGGGACTAAGGGCTGCATGCTGAGGACATGGCGACATGTTTTGACCTTGGATAATCCTTGTATCTGTTCTGAAGAACATAACTTAGCAATTCCGTCAGGGTTAATTACCATGGTGGAAAATTGGAAACAACTTAATTGACCAACACTAGGATATTTGATACGTAGATTGTAGTTCATAGTTACGAAAATATACAGGGAAAATATATAGCCTTTAACTATGATGATGTAGATGTATACTTTTGGCTTAGCAATATATTCAAGATGTATATAAAACCAAAAAAACCAAACCCGTTGCCACTGAGCCAATTCTGACTCATAGCAACCCTATAGGACAGGATAGAACTGCCCCATATGGTTTCCAAGGAACAGCTGGTGGATTCGAATTGCCAAGCTTTTGGTTAGCAGTCAAGCTCTTAACCACTGTGCCACCAGGGCTTCTGTATATGTATATACACACTCTCTCTCTCACACACACACACACACACACACAGAGAAAAAAGTCTAGAAGGATATACATCAAAATATCAACAGTGATTTTCCCTGGGCGATGAGATAATAGGTATTATTTCAAAAGTCTGCTAATCATATACCTTTTGACAATAAACATATATTGCTTGTAATCAATGCATACACATAACACAACACATACAAATCCAGAGGTTTTATGGCCTTGGGGTCAACTTGTTATAGTTCAGTGATTCTCTGTTGAACCAAGCTTCAGCCCAAACATGGGCAAAGATGAAGAGAAAGTTGTAGGTTCTTTCCAAATACAGTTTTACGGGGTGTCTTTCTGTATGTTCTATAAAACCAGAATAAAATTAGGCATAATGTGTATATTTGAATTAATTGTGTATTTGCTGAAGGTGTAGGTTTATGGGACACCACTTCCATAGCTCCTAGCATACAAGTGATAGCATCACAATAAATGTTAGCTCTCTTTCCCTTAGGGATTTGATTAGTGCTTCAGGAGTCAAGGGCATGGTAGAAGGAGCTATAATAATGAAAATGTACAGCAGTTTTTTATAGAAGGAAAAGAAAGGGATTCTGTAATTGACCCAATATTAGATCTATAGTTCCACCAAAGACCTTGCCTTCTACTGTTTATTAGTAATTTAGCCATAGTGGTGCACAAAGGAAGTCATGTGTATTTACAGAGAAAATATTGAAACCTCCATTGAAGATAAGGTTATACGATCTAGCAATAAAAATGTATGCATGTTTAATATATTACTATCTTTTCCGTGTTTACTGCAGCTCTAGTAAGTCAAAGGTAGTTATTTCTTCTATGAGGCAGGGTTGTGCTGGAAAGAGCATTTGCTGATTTCATGATTCCGTCTTGACTCTGCTACTGACTAGTTCTGAGATCTTGAGTAACTGATCAATGTTAAGTTCAGGGTTCAAAACAAATCTAGCATTCTCTATATAAAGTGCTTTATGTAAATGCGTGCCTATCTACAGGATTTTAACTATACATGCAATATTTAACTATGACATAAATATATGAAGTTCTTATATTCTGAGGCTAAGAGTTTCAAAGTCCATGAATCAGATTTAATCATTCTTTTACAGACCATCTAAAAATAGATTATCATCTTTTGTTAAATCAGATACCCTAGAACATTAAAAATTAAACTTTAAAAATATAGAAACAGTAGTTTATATTAATGGTGGTAGAATATTTTGGGAAAAAAATTTGGGGAAAGGATAGCAAAAATTGTGGCACAACATGAAAAGTGTAATTAATGTCATTGAGTTGTAAACGTGGAAGTTGTGTTGGCAAATGTTTTGGTGTGTATATTTTCACCAAAATAAAAAATAAAATAAATTGCAAAAAAAAAAAAATATATATATATATATATATATATATATAGGGATGGTGGGAATGGTTGTACAACTCAGTGTAATCCATGTCACTGAATTGTACATGTAGAAACTGTTGACTTGGTGTATGTTTTGCTATGTATATCCTCAATAAGAACAAAACCAAGAAAGATAAAATAAATTATATAAAAATACGTATATAACAGTGGGATTCAGACCCCAAATTCTCATAAAAAGACCAGACTTAATTGTCTGACTGAGACTAGAAGGACCCTGGTGGTCATGGCCCCCAGACCTTCTGTTGGCCCGGGACAGGAACCATTCCCAAAGCCAACTCTTCAGTCAAGGATTGGACTGGACAATGGGATGGAGAGTGATGCTGGTGAGGAGTGAGCTTCTTGGATCAGATGGATACTTGGGACTATGTTGGCTTCTCCTCCCTGGAGGGGAGATGAGAGGGTAGTGGGGGTTAGAAGCTGGTGAAATGGACATGAAAAGAGAGAGTGGAGGGAGGGAGCGAGCTGTCTCATTAGGGGGAGAGCAATCAGGAGTATGTAGCAAGGTGTATGTAAGTTTTTGTGTGAGATACTGACTTGATTTGTAAACTTTCACTTAAAGCACAATAAAAATTTAAAAAAATATATGTATAGGGACAACAACACAGGTATTTTGTATAATACCTGTTTCTTACAGCCTTAGGACATTTTTTTGCTGATTTTTTAGCGGTTGAGTGGACCGTGCTGAGGCATGAGGTGAGTTGGTAGACTGGTGATGGGTGTGATTTGGAGATGGTGGCTCTATATTTGGGGGTTATAGCTCTATATACATACCCCTAAGACACCTGGGTATATTCCAAGCTGATGATTTCCAATAATGATACTAACTAATATTTGTTGAGTGCTTATTATCTGTGAAGCCCTGTGTAAATACCTGCATCAGCTCATTTACTCTTAATTTTATTCATGAGGTAATGAGACCCTGAGAGGTTAATTCGCTTGCCTGGGCTCTGGTGGCACAGTGGTTAAGAGCCTGGATACTAACCAAAAGGTCAGCAGTTCAAACCCACCAACCACTCCTTGGAAACCATACGGGGCAGCTCTACTCTGCCCTATAGGGTCACTATGAGTCGGAATTGACTCAATGGCATTTTTTTTTGCGGGGCAGCGGGGGAGTGTTGAGGTTAATCAGCTAGTAAGAGGCCAACCAAGGATTCAGATTTAGAGGGTCTGACTCCAGAACCACACTCTTTGCTCAGCCTCAACTGTAGTATCACTGCCAAGCTCTATAGGAGAGAAGCCATGTTTCCTTTGTTCCCATTTCATTCCCTGAGCCTAGCTCTTGGAATATGCACAAGTATTTGCTAAATAATGAATAAATGATGCTGATAATTCTCAAATCAGCTGTAAGGTATTTTGCAAAGAATTTGTAATAATAAAGTACCAACATGTGTAAACTATTAACTTTAAGAAATAAAATAGAGCAGAGTCAAGGTGGACTATGTAATAGTGCCATTCTCACTCATCTGCCTCTGGTGTGGTAATAAACACCCCAAATATCTCAGTGGCTTAACACATAATGTTTATTTCTCACTTACACCAAGGCTACTGTAGTTTGGGCAACTCAGCAGAGCAGCTGTCCTCCATGGAGTGCCCCAGTACATAGTACACAGGCCCCACCATCCTAGAGAAAAGGCACTGCGAGGTCAAGCAGGGCTTTATACTGCCTCGGCCTGCAGTGACATGTAAATAACACATCACTTCCACTCAGAGGTTATTGCCCAGAACTGGTTACAAGAGCCCAACTGACTACATAAGATCTTGGAGTCCAGTCTTCTAAGAGTCCAGGAGGAAAGGGGAATTGGATATTTGTGAGCCCTTGTAAAGTCTCCTATAGAGGGAAAGAAATGGATAGTTAGCAGGCACTGGAGTTGCTCCTATCAGAAGAAAGGCCCACTGAAGTATGTCATACACTGACCGGTGTTGCCTTAGAGGAAGAAGAGAATTAAAAAGGAGTGGTATGGCATAACTTAAAAAGAGTCAGGAGGGGTGTTATGGTATCTCCTTTCCGCCCCTGAGTTGGAGAATTTGTTCTTAGTTTATCCTACACGCATACGGAATGAAGGAAACGACCTCATCATAGACAAACAAAAGCATTTCAAAAGGGTTAAAGAGCCCAATGTAAAAAGAAAATCTATGAAAGTATTTTAAAACATGCTGGAGAATATGATTATCACCTTAGGACCGAAAAGCCCATCTTAAGCAAGACACATCTCACAAAATCTGTATAGGCGAAAGATTGATTTTTAACTACATGAAAATTAAAATTTCTCTTTGACAAAAGATACCACAAAGTTGAAAGACAATCGATATACTGGGAGAATATATTTGCAATCGGTTCAAAAGAAAAAGGAATTAATATTTAAATACATCAAAGATCCTTAATCACACACAAAAAAGAAAAAAAATCATTGCTTTGAAGAGGAAATATCAAGTTCCAATAAGCTTATGAAAAGATGCTTTATCTCAGTAATAATCAAGGAAAAGGAAATTAATATAGCAACAAGACACTTTTACCTCATCAGATTGGCAAATCAAAACGATTAATAAGAGTCTTAGAAAAGTTCTAAGGAATTATACTTTTACATGCACTGTTGGTGGAATTGTCGATGACAGTGCCTTTCTGAGACCTATTTGGCTGTAGTTCTTAAAATGTACATTCTCTTCAATCCACCAGTTTTGCCTCTAGGTTTCTATCCTACAGAAATTCTTTAGTGCACAAAAATGAGTGGGCAAAATGTTCATGGAAACATTACATACATTTGGAAAAGAATGAAACAAACCAAAATGCTCAATGATGTTGAGGTGTAAAATAACAGTGTATTCATACTATAGACTAACCTACATAAAAAAAAAACAATGAGATGCAGGTAATTAGAAACTCCAGAAATAAGGAAACTAAAACAAAACCCTGTAAGAAAAGTATGGTCTAATGATGATGTTAATATTTTAAAATGTGGTATGATTTTGAGAATTTGGTAGACTGTGACGGGGGAATCCATTGTAATATCTTTGAATAGCACTAGTGTTTTGACACTTGAAGCACTTACTGATGAAGATCAAAGACCACAGTCTTCAGTATGGATTACACTTCAATATAAAGAAAACAAAAATCCTCACAGGTGGACCAATAAGCAATATTATGATAAATGGAGAAAAGATTGAAGCTGTCAAGGATTTCATTTTACTTGGATCCACAATCAATAACCATGGAAGCAGCACTCAAGAAGTCAAATGCCATATTGCACTGGGTAAATCTCCTCTGAAAGATCTTTTTAGAGTGTTCAAAAGCAAAGATGTCACTTTGAGGACTAAGGTGAGCCTGACTCAAGCCATGGTATTTTCAATCACCTCCTATGCATATGAAAGCTGGACAATGAATAAGGAAGATCAAAGAAGAATTGATGCTTTTGAATTATGGTGTTGGTGAAGAATACTGAATATGCCATGGACTGCCAGAAGAATGAACAAATCTGTCTTGGAAGAAGTACAGTCAGAATGTTCCTTAGAAGTGAGGATATTGAGACTTCGTCTCACGTACTTTGGACATGTTATCAGGAGGGGCCAGTCCCTGGAGAAGGATGTCAATCATGCTTGGTAAAGTAGAGGGTCAGCGAAAAGAGGAAGACCCTCAGCGAGGTGGATTGACACAGTGGCTGCAACGGTGGGCTCCAGCATAGCAACAATTGTAAGGATGTTGCAGGACTGGGCAGTGTTTCATCCTGTTGCACATACGGTCATTGAGTTGGAACTGACTTGAAGGCATCTAACAACAACAACAGAAACTGGAAAAACAGAAGCTTAAAGAAATTAAGGCTTTAATTTTCCTCACATTACATGATGTCTGGAGCCAGATACTTCAGGGCTGCTACAGTGGCTCTATCAGAGATCCAGTCTCCTTCTGTGCCAGCCTTTACCCATCCTTAGTGTATGCTCATTGCCTCATGAGCCTAAGATCACTATACCACCTCCAGCATCATGTCTACTCTGCAGGAAGGAAGAAGAGAAAGAGCAAGGGAAAATATTTGTCGGCTGAACCTATACCCCTTTTAAAGAGTTTAACTAAAAGTTTTACCCAATGGCATCAACTTACATATCATTGGTCAGAATTGTGTCTATAACATGGCCATTCCTGCCTGTTAGGAAGGAATGCTAAGAAATTTAGGTTGTTTTTTTTTTAAGTTAATCACTTTGCTCTTCCAAAGGAAGAAGGGTAAGGAATATTGAATTAAAAATTATAAATCCTTGCCACATAAATCGTGGGTAAAGATTGATATTGTTCAAAGAGGGAAAGCCATATGGGCTCTTCCACTTTAAATTTCCAAGCAACAAGATGATTTCAACATGTCATTTGCTGAATTGGATACTACAAAACAGCATGACAACACAACATAATATTATTGTCTTAATATTAAAAAGTTACAAAATCTTGGGAGTTATTAAAATAAAACAGGAAGTTATTATAAATAAATTCCATTGGAAGAACTAACTGTAACTAATGTGGTCAAAAATCCATGGAACCTTTTGTGGGTTCTTTGCTAACCATTGATTTGTATTAACTAGAGGTTTTGAAAGTAAATATTTAAATATTCTTTTTTTCCTAAAACAAAATGAACAATATTAGTATTCCAGCTCTTATGGACATTTATGTGGTAATAACCAGATGTTCTGAGGATTAACAACTGTGGAGTGATAGTGAGCAGATGAGGAACATGAGGGAGGTTTCTGACACAGAGATATGTTTATAATTTGAAGACATCGTTTTCCTGGAGATGAGTTGATACAGTTGAGAATAATCTGACTTTTAGAAACAAGCTCAGTACAGCCAGATAATTTATTTTTGCCTGCTGAGGAAGCAGAAGAATTTCAGCGGAGCACAATTTTGGGTGGGAGGGACACTGTCTTAGTCATCTAGAGCTGCTATAACAGAAATACCACAAGTGGATGGTTTTAACAAACAGAAGTTTATTCTCTCACAGTCTAGTCTAGAAGTCCAAATTCAGGGCATCAGCTCCAGGGGAAGGCTTTCTGTCTCTGTCAGCTCTGGAAAAAGGTCTTTGTCATCAATCTTCCCCTGGCCTAGAAGCTTCTTAGTGCAGGGACCTTGGGTCCAAAGGACGCACCCTGCTCCTGGCACTGCTTTCTTGGCGGTATGAAGTTCCCATGCTTCTCTCTTTTATATCTCGAAAGAGATTGACTTAAGACAAAATCTGATTTTGTAGTTTAAGTCCTGCCTCATTAACATAACTGCCACCAATCCCACCTCATCAACATCATAGAGGAAGGATTTATAATACATAGAAAAATCACATTGGATGACAAAATGGTGGACAATCACACAATACTGGGGATCATGGCCTAGCTAAATTGATAACACATTTTTAAAAAATTTTTTATTGTGCTTTAAGTAAAAGTTTACTAATAAAGTCAGTCTCTCATATAAAAATTTATATATACCTTGCTATATACTCCTAGTTGCTCTCACCCTAATGAGACAGCACACTCCTTCTCTCTACCTTATATTCCTGTGTCCATTCAGCCAGCTTCTGTGCCCCTCTGCCTTCTCATCTCTCTTCCAGACAGGAGCTGCCTACAATGTCTCATGTGCCTACTTGAGCCAAGAACCTCACTCCTCATCAGTATTATTTTCTATCTCATAGTCCAGTCCAATCCCTGTCTGAAGAGTTGGCTCTGGGAATGGTCCCAGTCTTGGGCTAACAGGTGATCTGGGGACCATGACCTCCAGAGTCCTTGTAGTCTCAGTCAGACCATTATGTCTGGTCTGCAACTCACTGCTCTCCTGCTCCACTGGGGATTCTCTGTTGTGTTCCCTGTCAGGCAGTCATTGGTTGTAGCCAGGCACCATCTAGTTCTTCTGGTCTCAGGTTGATGTAGCCTCTAATTTATGTGGCCTTCTGTCTCTTGGGTTGATAACACATTTTAGGGGGACACAACTCAATCTACAACAGACACTGATGAGTGAAAATGTGAATGCTCATACTTCATCGACAGCTATCTCTCAGCACAACTTTCACAAAAAAGCTCAAGGAGGTGGCATTTTCCACAACTACCCAAATATATTCAGTGTATCCAATGGGCACATAAAAGAAAGCGTATCTGTGCCTTTGGTTTCCTCACCTGTCAAATGGGAAAAATAATTGTACCTACCTCATAGAAATGTTGTAAGAATTAAAAGAATTAATATGTGAAAATCACATAGAACAGTGATTGGTGTATGTTGTTGTTGCTAGGTGTCGTCGAGTCAGTTCTGACTCGTAGTGACCCTATGTACAACATAACAAAACACTGCCCGGTTCTGTGCCATCCTCCTGATTGTTGTTATGCTTAAGCCTGATTGGTAAATAGTAAATGCTATTTAAGAGTTTTCTCTTATTAGTATTATTAAAGCAAATCAGAAAAGAGGATTCATAATACTCATTCTTTGGATGGAGTTAATGCAGGCTTGTTAAATGGAGATTTATGCTTCCTGGTGATTTTATGAGGATGAAGAATGATGGTTTAAAATTAGATTTCTGCCTCCAGTGTTTTTGTTGGCAATGATGAGATCATTTCACTTTTATTCAGTTTTGGGTATTAGCAGGGCTATTGGAGAAGGACTGAGGGAAGGAGTTATATTCACTGAAACAACAGAAATTGATTCTTATTTCTTGGACCCTCCATTTCCTCTACATACATGGAAGACCTTTTTTATCCTTGTTGGTTATACCACCTTTATGTTTCAAAAATGTGTAAATTTCATGGTGAATCTACTAAAGAGAAAGAATTGCTTCTAGAATGTGATTTGTACTCTGAACTCCCAGAATAAGTTGAGGCTGCTGTTGAGATAGAAGTTGACAGACCATTGACAACATTATCTTTTTGTTGTTGTTGTTGTTGAGAATATACACAGGAGAATGTGCACCAATTCAACAATTTCTACATGTACAATTCAGTGATGTTGATTACATTTTCCGAGTTGGGCAACCATTCTCATCCTCCATTTCCAAGTTGTTTTTTCCCCCATCAACATAACCTTACTGCCCCCTAAGTTTCATATCTAATCTTTTGAGTTGCTGTTGTCAATTTGATCCCATGTACATAGATCTTGAGAGAGTATCATGCTTAAGGTAGACATTCTTTACTAGTTAAACTAAACTGTTGTTTGGTTTTAAGAATACTTCAGGGGATATTTTTGGTTTAAGTTTTAAAGATTCTCTCATGGCAATAGTTTCAGGATTTATCCAGCCTCCATGGCTCCAAAAAATCTAGATTCTATGAGAATTGAAATTCTGTTCTGTATTTTCCCCCTTTTGATTAGGATTCTTCTCAATAATCTTGGATCTAATGTTCCATAATGTAGCTGGGCACCACCCAGTTCTTCTATAGCAACTATTTTAAACAAAGGATGTAGGGTGAAAAGTCAGGTTTTATAATATGACATCTCTAGTCTGTTGTAGGGGGCAATGATGGTTCAGTGGTAGAATTCTCATCTTTCATGTGAGAGACCTGAGTTCGATTTTTGGCCAACGCGCCTCGTGCACAGCCACCTGCAGTCTGTCGGTGGAGGCTTGTGTGTGGCTATGATTCTAAACAGGTTTCAGTGGAGCTTTCAGACTAACATGGACTAGCAAGAAAGGTCTAGCGATCTACTTCTGAAAATCAACCGGTGAAAACCCTATAGATCACAACAGTCTGACCTGCAAACTATTGTGGGGTTGGCACAGGACTGGGTATGGGGTTGCCATAAGTCAGGGATCAATCTGAAGGCAAATAACAACAACAACAACTCTGTTACAAAGTGTACAAGTTCTGACAAACACATCTTTAGGATGGTTGAGGAAAGGACCGTGATTAGAGTGCTGGGTCTGTGTTTCAGTTCTGTCACTGGCATGGTTTCTGCAAGCAATATGCCGTTCATGAGGCTGAACACTGTATTTAGTAGAGTTCCACCTAAGCTCTGTAACCAAGATTGCTCAAAATATGTAAGTTTAAAAAAAGTAGATACTTATTCTTTCTCTGGAGCAGTCCAGAGACAGGTAGTCCACGTCTGGGTTCAAGGTGGCTTTTTTCATTCTAGCCATCTTATAGTCGGAGGAAGGAAGCAAAGGAGTCCAAAATCAGTACTAGTGGGCTGAAATCAAGGTGTTGGCAGGGCCCCTCCAGCGGCTCTAGGGGAGAATCAATTCCTTACTTCTTCCAACTTCTGGTGGCTGCCAGCATTCCTTGGATTGTGGCTGCATTACTCCAGTCTCTGCTTCCATGGTTACATTGCCTTCTCCTCTTCTGTGTCAGATTTTTCTGTCTCCCTCTTATAGGATAAATGTGATTGTGTATAGGGCCCACCCTGGTAGCCAAGGATCAAACTAAAAAACCAAACCTGTTGCCATTGAGTTGATTGTGACTCATAATCACCTGATAAGACAGAATAGAACTGCTCCATAGGGTTTCTGAAGAGCAGCTGGTGGATTTGAACTGCTGACCTTTTGCTTAGCAACCACTGGTGCCACCAGATAATCTTCAAATTTCTCCGTTTCCCTCCTATAGGATAAATGTGATTGCCTCTCACTTACAGGATAAATGTGATTGCATTCAGGGCCCACCATGATAGTCAAGGATAATCTTTCCATCTCAAGATCCTTAACCATCTTAACATCTACACAGATGCTTTTTTCAAATAAAGCAATATCTACGGATTCCAGGGATTATGGTCTGATATCTTTGGATGACCATTTTTCTCCCTCCTACAAGGAGCAAGTCTCATTTATAAGTGGGAGGAGATGCAAGCCAGTTTATGTAAATACTAAAGGAAAGGGTGATACCAGCAGCCTAGCTGTTGTTGATGTTAGTTGCCGTCTAGTTGATTCCAACTCATGGTGAAGCCATGTGTGCAGAGTAGAATTCTGCTCCGTAGGGTTTTCAAGTCTATTTCCTTTCAGACGCAGACTGCCAGGCCTATTTTCCAGGCTGAAGGACTGAGAAATTTCCAAGGAGCAGAAACCTGGGTTACACAAGTAGGTAAACAAGACAAGAGGGGAAGTCTGGAGTGGTTAGGTGAGTGTTTGTGGATATAGCTGATCCTGGAGTCCATGTTGGAAAGGGAGGGTAGGGATGGCATGATGGATGAAGCACACTGAGATTTGGAAGGGAATTAAGGAACTGGAGTGAACCCTGTGGGCAAAGAACAAGTTGTGTGGAAGTGTCTGAAGAGAAGTGGAAGGTCAGGAGGTAGTGATCAGTGTGGAAGCAGAGTTCAATTTTTTTTTTTTATTGTTTTTAATTGTGCTTTAGATCATTAGAACAGATTAGTTACTCATTAAACAATTAATACACAGATTGTTTTGGGACACTGATTGCCAACCCTAAGACATGTCAACACTCTCCCTCTCTTGACCTTGGGTTCCCCTTTACCAGCAGTCCTGTCCCTTCCTGCTGTCTCTTCCTTGCCTCTGGGTTGGTGTGCCCATGTAGTCTTATTTTGTTTCTTGGGCCTGTCTTATCTTTGACTGAAGGGTGAACCGCCAGGAGTGACTTCAGTATGAGTTAAAAGGGTGTCCGAGGACCAAAATCTCGGGGTTTCTCCAGTCCCTGTCAGACCAGTAAGTCTGGTCTTTTTTTGTGAGTTAGAATTTTGTTCTACATTTGTTTCTAGCTCTATACGGGATCCTCTGTTGTGATCAGTGTCTGAGCAGTCAGTGGTGGTAGCCAGGTGTCATCTAGTTGTACTGGACTCAGTCTGGTGGAGGCTGTGGTAGCTGTGGTCCATTAGTCCTTCGGACTAATCTTTCCCTTGTGTCTTTGTTTTTCTCCATTCTCCCTTGCTCCAGACAGGGTGGGAACAGTAGAGAGAGTTGAGGTTTTAAAGCCAGCCAGCCTTCTCTACTGAAGCAACTTATCAAACACAATATTGCAGAGAGATGCACCTTCAAACATCTTGGGCTCAAAAATGAATGAAAATAATTTTCTGGTTGAAAATTATCCTTTTATATCAGATTGCTGATAGTCCTCCAGTATGGAGAGGAGAAAACTTTTCTGACAATACTTAGACCTTCTCTGGCTTTAGAGGTGAAAAATGGCCCACCTAGATGTATTCTTTACCTTCCTCGTAAAAGGGCATACCTTGGCCCTTTCTGTCCATCCAATGTCTTCCAGATTTCACTGATCAAAACAATCACCTGGACTTCATCCCAAGCCAACTGAATCAGACTCTGAAAAGGAGGTGTCTTAGTCATCTAGTGCTGCTATAATGGAAATACCACAAGTGGATGGCTTTAACAAAGAGAAATTTATTTTCTCACAGTCTAGTAGGCTACAAGTCCAAGTTCAGGGTGTCGGCTCCAGCAGAAGGCTTTCTCTCTCTGTTGGCTCTGAAGGAAGGTCCTTGTCATCAATATTCCCCTGGTTGAGGAGCTTCTCAGTACAGGGACCCTGGGTCCAAAGGACACGCCCTGCTCCCGACACTGCTTTCTTGGTGGTATGAGGTCCCCTTCTCTCTGCTCATTTCCCTTTCCTTTTATCTCTTGTCAGATAAAAGGTGGTGTAGGCCACACCCCAGGGAAACTTCTTTAAGTTGGATCAGGGATATGACTTTAGTAACGGTGTTACAATTCCACCCTAATCCTCTTCAACATAAAATTACAATCACAAAGTGGAGGACAACCACACGATATTGAGAATCATGGCTTAACCAAGTTGACACATATTTTGAGGGGACACAATTCAACCCATGACAGAAGGGAATGGAAGAATCTGTATTTTTAACAAGGGCTCCTATCAGCTCTTTTTGACCAGGCATGTTGGGAAATGTGATGTTAACTAAGCAGTGGCGGTAAAATTAGATTGCTGGGGCGGTTGTATATGGAGTAAACAGGTGTAAGTGAATGGGTTCAGGGTGGGATATAAGAGAAGATCAGAATCCAATTAGAAATCAAAGTTCAATCGAAACAAGGAATGTAGAACTTCAAAGAGTGGCAGAACCAAGTTAGCGGGTATCTAAGTTATTTGCCTTCGTCCTTGTACACTCTGGATTTCAGTTTCCTCACTTGTAGAATGAAAAAGGATTTTAAAAGAAAATGATAAAATAAAAAGGATTTGAAATTGTACTTTTAGTGCCCTCAAGGATGGCTCTGAAAGAAAGGGCCCCCTTAGGCTTATCACAATGTCCTCTTCCACCAAAGCATATCTGCTTGGATTTGCTTGGCATATTGGGTTCCTATGTCAAGTTTCAGTTGAATAAAGTGTTCAGTAACTTTTTTTTTTTTTTTTACAAGTTTGAAAACTACTGCTCTAGATGATGTTTAATGTCCTTGTAGCTCTAAGGTGCTAAGGATGTCTGCAGCGGTGATGTCAACACTGATCATGAATACGGTAAAGGGCATCAGGAGCTTTAGGCAGCAGACCACAGTTGGAGGCCAAGTGTTTTATTACCGTACTTTAGATGAAGGGTTACAAAACAAACTAGCTTCTCATTAAACAATTAGTACACGTATTGTTTTGTAACACTCATTACCAACCCCACGACATGTCAACACTCTCCCTTCTTGACCTTGGGTTCCCTATTACCAGCTTTCCTCTCCCCTTGTGGCTTCTAGTCCCTGTCCTTGGGTTGGTGTGCCCTTTAGTCTCTTTTTGTTTTACGGGCCTGTCTAATCTTTGGATGCAGGGTGAACCTCAGGAGTGGCTTCGTTACTGAGCTAAAGGGATGTCTATGGGAGGCCAAGTGTTTTATATTGACTCCCGTTGTTCAAGTCTGCTGACTTCCTTGTCATGGCCTGACATTTGACCAGAAAGGGAATAATTTTGGTGACCTCATGAATACAGTGACTCAACTCTTGGACAAAACTCAACCCCAAATGTTGTTTGTCATTGAGTAAACAAAATAATAATTAATGAATTGTCTTAATTTTCTCCTTTTTCACTACAGGCAGTTCCCAGGTTACGAACGAGATCTATTCCTAAGTCTGTCTTTAAGTCGAATTTGTGGGTAAGTCAGAACAGGTCCATACAGTTCTTATTTAGCCCTTTTTTAGTGCAAGAAAAGGCTCAAACTCTTTCCAATGATTTAAAAGCTGCCTGTGTACCAAGTGAAGGTGATTGTGATGAAGAATTTGTTGCAAGTAGGGGTTGGTTCAATTGTTTCCAAGTGAGGGCAAATTTACATAATGTAAAAAAAAAATTTTTTTTTTTTTTTAAGGGCAAGTACAAGTTGTCCGAGTTGTCTCTGTTATAAGTCCAATGTTGGTAACCTAGAAACTTACTGTAGTTGTTTTGGCATCAAGTAGTTATAGCCAGAATGCTCCTCAGAAAGAAGGATGGTGAGACTTCGTCTCACATACTTCGGACATATTATCAGGAGGGACCAGTCCCTGGAGAAGGACATCATGCTTGGCAAAGTAGAGGGCCATCGAAAAAGAGGAAGACCCTCAACAAGATGGATTGATACAGTGGACACAACAATGGGTTCAAGCGTAACAATGATTATAAGGATGGTGCAGGACCAGGCAGTGTTTCATTTTATCGTACATAGGTTCACTATGCGTCAAAGTGACTTGATGGCACCCAACAACAACAACAGTTAGAGCCAAATGTAAGTCTGTTGAGTGGCCTAGCATAGGCTCATCAATGCAGATAGCAAAATGCTCGAAGGCAGGTGTCGCCAGCGGTAAGCCAGGTGCCTGATAGGGGAGCCTGCCGGGAATTCAGAGATACTACTTCTCCTCTTTGGACACTGCACACTGGTACATCTTCAGAAGCAAACATCTGTTTACAAATGAATATAACCTTTGCCTTCCTAATCTCCTTTCACCCCAGGGGGTGGAACTCCTGGTGTATGTGGCAACACTTGGGTTCAAGTTCAGCTCTACACTTACTGTGTACTTCAGACAAGTCACCTATCTTATCTGTAAAATGGGGGATAATCATATCTATTTTGTAGCACTACCATTAGGATTAAATAAGATAATGGGTATGAAAGCATTTTATAAATAGTGAAAAGTCTTACAAAGGGAAAGTTACATTTATCATAATGAATAATGGCATCACATTCAAGCAAATGGCATTAGGAAAAAAAACACTATTATAGTCACAAGCTATACAAATGCTTTTATATATAATCAGTCCATATGCATTTGTCAACACATCCATTTATTTGTTTATTCACTCACTAGTTCTTGCTTGCACAGCACTAGGCCCTGGCAGGGGAAACATAATAAACAAAGGGGTACGGTTAGGATAAAAAATACATTTATGTGTTTGATGATCATACAGTTCAATGTTTATGGAGCCAATACTACTTTCCAGAAAGTAGGCTCCTACCTGGAGATACGCACATAGTTAAGATCCTACTTCTCCAGTGGGAGAGCTTAGAATCACAGAAGGTAGATGGTGACTCACTGTGTCTGATAAATCCAGAGGATATCTAGAGTTGTCCCTAACTCTACAACTGGATGCTGACCGAACACAGATTTCATCCCTCAAGGCCATTTTCCACAAAGTTCTTTGCTCTTCCCATTCCACACTTAACCACACTCCATCATATCTTGCCTGGATGCTCCAACCTCCCAAATGCCCTGAGTAAATTGCATGGCACCTCCTCAGGGCCAAGCCCAATTTAGCATTTCAAGAATAGAATGACTAGACATTAGTGACAGTTCTCAGAGTCTAACATAGTACTGAAAAAAATGACTCTAATGTAAAAAATAAAACTGGTATGCCTCCATTGGACATGTTCTTTAAGATCACAGGTGAAAATATGAATAATTTCGCATGTCAATTTATGATTATGTTGAGAAAATCTTGCAAAAATGAAATTGCTCTGTAAGTAGCAGAAATAAATGGATCTGAGCCACCTCTTAAACTGGGCCACCATAGCCTTTGGTTTACCTGTGTTACATTATATCATGCTGAACCCGGGCATTTGTCTACCACGTGCTGATCATTTAGGTCAGTGCTTATTCTTACACATGATTCATTTCAAACTTGCTTTTCTTGCCTTTTAATAAGTGTAAATAAAGACAAATTTAAACCTGGCCGTATAATCCCCTATGGAAAGGCTGAATGGGATGATAATGTCTAGCGTTTTCCACTCTAAGTGAACCCCTTTTCTTTGATGTCTCCCACTTCTCTCAGAAAATGGCGACAATGAAGATTAAAATGTGTTTCCGCTACTGAATGCTCCTCCCCTGGCCCTTCCCCTCTTTCTGGAAGGCTCTTGAGTCTGGTGAGAGGTTGCACGTATTTTGCAATCCGAAGAGATCAAGTCAGGACAAAGGGCGTGGTTTCCTGCTTCTAAAAGAGGCTGATGCCAGCAGTTCCTGCTGAACCTCAAAAAGAAGGTTCCTTGACTTTGCCCTGACATTCTCTGTGCTTTTGACATTTGATTAGCTCCAAGGGATTCCTGCTGGAGGAGGCACTCAGTACGATTTTTTTTCTCTGAGTGTTAGAAAGACTATGAGGCACAGTGGTGTTGAAGTGGGTGCCTTGTGGCCTGTCACAGAAAGGTTCCTCAAAGAAAGGCTGTTTCCTCTTCTGGGAGGTGAAAGCCCTCTTGCCCCCAATACTGTTCTGCCCTTGCACATGGTGACCCCAAGCCCTTTTGTTTCATGGTGCTCTGTAATCTCCATTGGTTTATCTATCTCACTGGCTTTTATAGCTCTTGGGGTTTTTGGGGGGGGTATAGATGAAGACGTATATTTTCTTTACTGCCCCTTAACATGCATGCTACTCTCTTTAAAAGATTTTTCAAAAAATAGGCAAAGTAATAGATAGCTTTACAGTTGCATAAAGGTTATATGAAAACTTTTGGAACTTGTTTAGTTCCTTCATTTTTTATGACCAAACACTATCACAAATAAGTGATCTTGCTCCAGTTTTTCTTATAATAAATCTAGGACCAAGGTAATCCTATACACACCATGATCGCCTCCCTCCCCATGTCATAGTAATAAGGACAATTCACCTTGGCCTAAGGCATAGCAGTTTAAAAAAGTACTGTCTTATAAATTATCCATTTTGTTTCTCATGTCATTATCAATGTCATTTTACAAACAGAAAATCCAGGCTTGGAGAGGATAAGAGATTTGCCCAAGATCACTCATGGGGTACATGAAGGAGCCAGGATTTGAAGCCAGGTGTCCACAGATAGAGCCGCAGTGTCCGACCTCAAAAAGTTCTACATGTTTCTCTTAAAGTCATAGGAGCTGGCCAAAATGGTATGGTGAAAAACTTCCAGGAGCAGGCATTAAGGGACTGTGGCATGGTCATCGCTTTGCCACCTCTAATTGTGTGATCTTGAGTACATCTCTTAGCTTATCTAGGGCTCAGGTTCTTCATTTCTAATATGAATAGCTTGAACCAGACCAGTGTTTGTCAACACAAGCATTTCAAAGGTTCTCAAATGTCTGATTTCATGGAGGTGGAAGTTAACTTTTGACCAGAGCAGTCATTCCAAACTCCTGTTTTCAAATCCTTGAGTTTATCCAAATAGCATCTTCATTTGAATGTTACAAATGTGAATTAAAAAAAAAAAAAAAAGTATGTTATAGGAGACACCAGATCACTTTGCAAAGCCGACAAAGAGATGTCGAAAACTAGTTTAACAAACGTTGACCCTCACCCACTTTGGAATACGAAAGGAGTAAAGTTGAAGAGGCCAAGAATGGATGGACATTGGAAGATTTCTTTACTGAAAATTGTCAGTGTGCTGTTACTACCTGTGGAGGAGGGAGAAGGAAGTGCTTTTCCATCACCCCATGACTAGTGAGAAGGGCTTCAGGGAGACCACTTGGAATACTTGATTTGTGTCCTCTGCAGTTTGCGGAGACCCAGTGGACCAATATTTGATTCCAGATGGAGAGATCTAGAGCAAGGAGCTGACTGAAACAGCCTGTGGAAGTAGAGTGGGACACTCTGGTTTGGCAGGAACTGCTCTCCTTTTGCATGAAAGGCTGAAGGTTCATGCCTCTTGTGGACTAGATCCAGGATAAGAAAATGAAAGAGCTAGCTTGGGATTGTCTTAGATTCTACCTAAGAGGGCTATCTAGGAGAGCAAGGAGATCTCAGCAGAAAGGCTGGAGGTAGTAGCTGACAGAAGACACATATGTCACCAATCTGAAAACATTCTTTGCTTTTGTCATGGGAACTAGAAGTGTCAATCCTTAGAGGTGGGCAAGTATCCCAAGAACCCGTGAAAACACCCAGGGTAAGAGAGTCAACTTTAAATCCTTCCTAGACCCAGAAAGTGCCAATGCCACCTGTAACAGCACCTGTCAGTAAGTTTTTTTTTTTATTCCGGAAGTGTCAGAGACTCCATTAATTAGCTGGTACAAAACAGGTAGAAGAACAAGGTGGGAAGCCAAAGAATAAACCAGCCCACACCCCATTTCCCATTGCTGAAGGCCATCCTAAAGCAGCCCTACCAGGAATGGGGGAAAAGTATTAACTTTGAAGGGAATTCAGAGTTTTGGTTACACTGGACTCATCAGGTTAATGACTGAACTGAGACTTTTTAGAGAAATAAAATGAGCAAAGGATATCTTTCTTTTTCTTTTTTTAAATCTTAGCAGGATTAGACAAGGTCCCAAATTTTATCCAGAGTAAAGGGAAAACTAGCCCATGCAAATCCTGATCAAAAGGGGGAAAATGCAAAACAGAATTTCAAATTCTCATGGACTCCAGACTTTCTGGAGCCATGGGAGCTAGATGAACCTCTGAAACTATTGCCCTGAGATCATCTTTAAACCTTAAACCAAAAATATTCCTTGAAGTCTTCTTAAAACCAAACAGTAGTAAAAAGTCTGCTTTGAGCATTATGCCCTTTTGTGAACTATGTATATGGGATCAGATTGACAATAGCAATGTGAAAGATTAGACAGGAAACTTAGGGGGGAAATGAGTTTATGTTAATGGGTAGGAACAACACAGGAAAGCAGAGTGAGAATAGTTACACAACTCAAAGAATATAATCAATGACACTGAATTGTACATGTAGAAATGGCTGAATTTTTCGTTATGTATATTCTCAACAACAACAAAATTTTTTTAAAAGGGCATGCAGGGGCAATAGGGAAATGAATAAAGTCCTTTTCTGTTATATTTCTGAGGTCCTGAATATTGAACATAATGGTTACATCTATATAATAAAAATAAAATAAAATAAAAAGTACTGTTTTTCTTTGTTCTCAATAAGTTGATCTGAAAAAAAAAAAAGAGTTCCTCAATTTTAAAAGCTTAAAAACCACTAGAACTTGATGTCGAAAGTGTCTTCCAACACTGGCATTGATATTCGTTATTACAGAGTGGAAAAAAAGTGACGGAACTTTTTTTCCCCCTTCACTATTGGGTTCACATTCATTTAAATATTGTGGCATGAAATTAAAGGAAATGAAATTGTTTCCTCTTCCACAAAGAGATAAGAAATTTTGATCCTCTTCACCCCCCATCCACCCATCCTCCAACACATAGACAATAAATCTTACATTTGGGTTGGGGGAGAGTTAGAAGAGGAAATGAAGAAAATGGGTGGAGGAGGTAACTAAAATGAGGTTAAGGAACAGAAAGGAAAGAGGAAGTGGAGGGAAAGGTTACTGTGGTCTAGAGCAGCCTTCTTGGTCAGGGGAGGGAAAGGGATATACAGCCTCCAAAGTCATCAGAAAAGACCAATTACTAGAAAAGGATATCATGTTTGGTAAAGTAGAGGGTCAGCAAAAATGAGGGAAACCCTCATTGAGTGAATTGATGCAATAATCACAACAATGAACTCGAAGACACCAATGGTCATGAAGATGGCGCAGAGCTGAGCAACTTAAAGCTCTGTTATACATAGGGTTGCCATGAGTTGAAGCCAACTTGATGGCAACTAACGACACCAACAAAGGAAGAAGCAGAGTCCTTGAGTGGTACAGTTAATGCCCTTGGCTGCTAACTAAAAAGTTGGAGGTTTAAGTCCACCCAGAGGTTCCCAGAAGAATTTCTGGCAATCTACTTCCAAAAAATTAGCCATTGAAGATCCTGTGGAACACAGTTCTATTTGGACACACACAGGGTCGCCATGAATTGGAGTTGACTAGATGGCAACTGGTTTACTGGTTTCCAATTACCATCTTTCGCAGCACCACTTCCCCAGCTCTGCTAGTTTCTTCTGTTTTCTTCGGTGGATGTGGGGAACATCCCATGTGAAGGAGCCTGCACACATTCACAAATGTGTCTTCTGGTTTTATACAAAGGCTTTCGTACTCACCTACCACCTCTTTCAGTGTCTCTTTTCTCCCTCAAGGGAATCCTGCATTTTCTTTGAGGTCTTACCAACACCTCTTCCCCATCTGGCTAGATTTCTCACTGGGCTGGGCAACATGATGCAGGGTTCCCCCAATGGATGGATTTTCTTTTGATTACTGTAGCTTTGACTACATTCTCATTATTTCCATTCTGGTTGTTCCATTTTCATTAATCTAGTTTCCTTACCCTTTTACATTCTAATCTTTGCTTTAAAGTAATTGCTGATCATTTGGTCTCACGTAGGAGACAAACGCATCTTCTTTTTTTATTGTGCTTTAAGTGAAAGTTTACAGTTCAAGGTAGTTTCTCACACAAAAATTTATACACCCATTGTTATGTGACCCTAATTGCTCTCCCTATAATGTGACAGCACACTCCTCCTTTCCACCCTGTATTTCCCATGTTCATTCAACCAGCTCCTGTCCCCTTCTGCCTTCTCATTTCGCTTCCAGATAGGAAATACCCATTTAGTCTCCTGATCTATTAGAGCTAAGAAGTACACTCTTCACAAGCATCATTTTATGTCTTATAGTTTTTAGTCCAGTCTAATCTTTGCCTGAAAAGTTGGCTTTGGGAATGGTTTTAGTTTTCAGCTAACAGAGAGTCTGGGGCCATGTCTTCTGGGGTCCCTCCAGTCTCAGTCAGACCTTTAGATCTGGTCTTTTTACTAGAATTTGAGTTCTGCATCCCACTTTTCTCCTGCTCCGTCAGGGACTCTCCATTGTGTTCCCTGTCAGGGTGGTCATTGGTGGTAGCTGGGCACCATCTAGTTCTTCTGGTCTCAGGCTGATGGAGTCTCTTGTTTATGTGGCCCTTTCTTGTCTCTTGGGCTCATACTTTCCTCATGTCTCTGGTGTTTGCATCTTCTTATAATACGAATTTTACTTGCTGCCAAGCAACTTTGAATAGTTGTATGTTAAAGTAAACTTGGGTATGCTATGGTAAAACAACAAAAAAATTTTTTTTTTTTACGGAGTATAAAATTTGCATGAATGTTTAAATCCAACAGGAGACTTGATATAAATGATGAGCCTTCAGTTGCTTCTGATTTGACTCACTCATACCCTCAGGGTTATTAGTTCACCCTGCTCTGTTACAGGCATTTTCCTGGAAATGCTTGAGAAAATTTGGCCTAATTTGTTTCTCTTCTCAGGGGCATCTTTTAGGCTCTTGAATAGCAAAAAAAAAAAAAAAAAGTATTCAAGAACCAAAGAAATGGTGCATTCATGATAGGGGTGAATGCAATTTGATGGGAAATAAGAGAGTTTTTCTTTTTCTTTTTTTTTTTGTGGGTGTGTGAAGTGACTCTAATTTTATATATTCTGCTAACTGAGAGTGCCAGCACTGTTTATGAATCTGTATGTGAGCCAGGTAATAAAAATAGGAAGGACTTAATGAAGGTTTATTAAATCAGCTTTTCCCAAAATATGTTTCATGGAATATTAGTCCCATAAAATGCCTTAAAAAAGAAGAGGTCCGTGGTCAGATAAGTTTAGAGAACACTCTAATCCCCTCTTAGAGATTCACAAAGTACCAAGACGTTAAAGGTTTCTAAGTAATCTTGCAGCAAAACAGACAAGTTTGTTTGACCCATGTGTCCCAAGCCTAGTGAATCCAGAGCTCTCTGTTTTACAACCCTATTACAATTCCTCAGAATTAGTGTCCTGGGGAACACACCTAAGGAAGCATCACTGGATTATATTATAGACCAGAAGTTACAATCTTCATCACCCAGAACCCCTTTGATTGTTTTTCCCTCGTATCTCATCCTTTGAACATTTTTTTTGTTTTGTAAATAAATTCATGTTTAATTCACTCACAATTATGTCAAATGAAGTTATGTAAGCATATCAATGTATAAGCAATATTCACTGCTACAGGTAACTTAAGTTTGAATATCAACCTGTACTCAACCCTGTGTCCAGTCTGCTGTGGGTGTTGAGTTTGGCCGTTACCACCTGATTACAGTATGACCCACCAATTTCATCAGAGGAATGTCTATAAAGTCACCGACCGCCAACCAGGACTTTTGACCCATATGACCTAGTCAGTGTTGCCAATTGAATCGTTATAATTCTATCACAAAGAAATATGATGTTATAACTAAAACAAACAAATAAAAGCCAGTTGCCATTGAATCATCTCTGACTCAAGGTGATCCCATGTGTGTGAAAGCAGAACTGTGCTCCGTGGAGTTTTCAAGTGCTGATTTTTCAAAAGTAGATTTCCAGGCCTTTCTTCTGAGTGCCTTTGAGTGGACTCAAACTTCTAACCTTTTGGATGTTATAATAATTTTTTATGTTATAATTAATTTGTTTAAATAAATATTTGCTACATGTACAGTTACCTTTAGAAGTTTAAACATATTAAAAATAGCCCCAGAATCTCTTGCTAACTTCATAGATCCCAAAGTGTACTATAGGCTGAGAACTACCACGATGCACCATTCTACAAATATCATTATTGTGTTTGTATGATATACTTTGTTTTTGTATTCAAGGTTTCATTAACCTAAAGATGACAACATGTTATAAAATGTATGAAAAAAGTAAGAAAACGATAAAGTATGACAAACCCTTTGGTCTTTAATAAGAGGACTTATTATTCTCAATAACTGCATATAAGAACTGTGGAAGGATCATATCCGTGACTCAGGTTTTATAGATGACAAAATACTTTCACATTAATTGTCTCATTTAATTCTCTCAGCAATCATGTAAGGTTGTCATCAGCACACAACTCGAACATTGAAGAATGTCACATTATGGAGTTTTTAGGACCTTGTAGCTAAAAATATTAGAAACTCAAACTACCTTATGGAGAAGGGCAATTTGTTGGAAGGATGCTAGGTTGGTTGGTTGGTTTTTTTCACGGAATTCAAAGAAATATCAAATCACTGAGACACAGATAGAGTAGAGATGCTACTGGGTTCTGAATACTTAGAGGGGAGCTAGAACGTTGTCAGCAGCCTTGGCTACCTAAGTTACTCCCTGGCTGGTGGATTTACTCTTTCTCATTTCAGATCGGCTTTTTCCACTTAGTGGAAGACATGCTGTCAAAAGTATCAGAATGTTGTAGCTAAGCCTGGAGCCACTGGAGAGAGACTAGCTCAACTGGTACTTTATCCCAGGGCCAGGCCACAAAGAAGAACTGTGGCCCAGCTTCAGTCAGGAGTTCACCTGTGGATGAATTAGCAGCAGCCAGGGAGCAGGGCCCTACAGTAAGCTTATAGTGGCTCCTGTGGCCAGAAGGTAGGTGAAGGGATGTTGTGAGTGTGGGGGTGGGGAAGGAATAAATTCTTGGAAAGGATGTGGTGTGCAGATAATTCTATAGGTGTGCACTCCATATGACATCCTGATGGCCAGTCAGCAGAGCCCACAAGTCCACAGTAGCTGAATTTATGTCCTACCATATCAGAAGCATAATCATATATTGATGGAAACTCTCCAAGTCATTATCTCTAAAGTGGTCAAATTTTCCCCCTTTCACTCTAAAAAGAAGACAAGTCACAGTCTGTTCAGGCTTGGGGTAAATATGGTAGAGGTTTGCTTTCTAGTTCCTATTTTCAGGGTAGGACTGGTTAGAAAAGAACTATGAGGAAATAACTTATGACCTGGAGGAAGGGCAGGCATCTCTGTGGTTGGGCTATTTCTTTATATGGCAATGGCAATGAGATAAGGATGAGGGCTTTGGCTGGCCCTTCAACTCTGACTACCTAACCTGTTATCTTTCCAGGAAGGTCTGTCTGTAGACCAGGAGGGAGGGGGAGGGGAAAAAAAAAGGCTGGGCAAGGAAAAACCACAATTCTAGGAATAAAAAAGAGGAATTGTTTTGTTCCCAGACAGGTGCAGGGTGTAACAAGGTCTACACATCAGTAAAAAAAAAAAAAAAAAAAAAACAAGTAGGCAATTGGAGAACTAGATGTCTTTAGAAATTTGGAGACTTGTGCTGTTTGAATTTTCTATGATATTTCCTTTTACTTTTCTTAGTATTAACCTTGAAAACAACGGCGTATTTCAGCTGTGCTGAGGAAAGTTTCCACCTTACCCATCCCTCAAAACCCTTTGCCCTCTGTGCCCATAGTTTATGGGAGGAGCCTAATTTTTTTTTTTTTTTTAGTTTTAGTGAGGAATCCCTGGGTGGTACGAAGAGTTATGTAGCTTGACTGCTAACTGAAAAGTCGGACGTTCGAGTCCACCCAGAGGCATCTTGGAAGAAAGGCCTAACGAGCTACTTGTGAAAAATCAGCCACTGAAAACCCTATGGAACACAGTTCTACTCAGACACACAAAAGGTCATCACGACTTGGGGTTGACTGGAAGGGGAAGGTTTTTAGCTTTGCTGATGGCTTAGTAATAAAAGTGAGAAAATTCTCATGGCCAGGAGACCCTCCCCGTTTTTTGTTGATAACAGTGGTGGTAGAGCTATTCTACAACCAAATTTCCTCACCCAGAGATTGCACATTCAGACTCTTCTTAAACCATGGCGGCTGTTGCTATACGCAGCCCTATGCTTAAAGAGCATAACAAAAGAGAAGAAATTAATCCCCAAGAATCAGTGACTGTTTATCATGTATTGAGAGGCTCTTTAAAAATTTTTTTTTTATTGTGCTTTAGGTGAAGGTTTACAGCTTAAGTTAGTTTCTCATACAAATATTTATGCGAACATTATTATGTGACCCTAGTTGCAATCCCTATAATGTGACAACACACTCCCCCTTCCCACCCCGGATTTCCCACGTCCATTATTCAACCAGCTCCTATCTGTTTCTGCCTTCTCATCTCATGAGGGCCTCTTTTTGTTAAGTCTTAAAACCTAGCAAGGTAGAAACTGGACGTGTAGGGATGAGAAGGAAAGGAGATTCCAGGTTAATTGAACAACTTGTACTAGGAGCATGGGGTAGCGCGGGAGGGCGGTAAGGAAACTGAGGAGGGCGTGAGTGGGTTTGGTAGGTGTCCAGGAAACACAAAGAGCATTATAAAAATAATATATTGGGAAAGGTTTGTGTAGCCTTGATTGCCAAGGTAAAGAGGCCTTTTCTGTGTAGGCAAATAGAAGACAATGTGGATGATTGAATAAGGGCGTGAAATATTTGGAGGAGGAGGAAGCTGGCAAGACAACATAGAGTGGCTTGGATGGAAAAGGCTGGGAGTAAGAAATCCATTTGGGAAGTTTTGGAATGATTCCCCTGTTAATTCCTTTATTCTTTTATTCACTGAATATTGAGCTCCTGTTAGTGTCTGGCATTGTACAGCTTAAAACAAAACAGTAACTGTGCCTCTGAAGAGCTCACCATTCTGCAGGGAGATGCCTAGGGTGGAAGGAATGTGAGCAAATACTTGTGGAAGTATTTTTCCAGCCTTTTAGAACTTAGGTCTGAGGATTTGGACACAGAACTGAGGGTTCCAGTTTTTGCAGGGTATCTTGCAGAGTGGTACACAGTGCTTTTGTACCTTGTCCATACATTGTCTCAAAATAATGAAAGACAAAGATTCAAATTAGAGGGGGAAAATAATCCCAGACATCATGGATCTAGTATTTGACTTGTCAGCTCTGGCGGCCCAGTGGTTAGGAGTCGTAGCTCTTAACCAAAAGGTGGGCACTTCGAATTCACCAGGCGCCCCTGGAAACCCCATGGTGCAGTTCTAGTCTGTCCTACAGGGTCACTGTGTGTTGGAATAGACTGGAAGGCAACGGGTTGTCAGCTCTGGAGGGAAGGAGAGTCTGTCCTTCAGGCTAACTCAGGATTAGGCCCAGAGCCAAGAGAATGAGCACCCTTAGACCCGTGAACTCAGTGCTGATGACTCAGAGGATGGGCTCCAAGCGTAAGAGATTGAACTTGGACCTATAGCCAGAACACAGTATTTTCTTATCTTTAATCTCTACAAAGCTTGTGTTTATTTTTCTCTCACAAAAGCCAAACCTAAGGTGCACTGCCTGTTTTATGAAGGAATTGTTGCTCTTTGGACAGGTGCATGGCCTATAAAACCCTCTACAGAAGGCAGAGCCACAGTGGAGGGGAAGTAGCACACCCTGGGTGTGAAGCGTTTTTCTGTGGCGGTGGTAGAAGCAGAGTTTTACACTCTTGAGTGCCATGGTTCAGTGAAGGGCTAGGAAGGGTTTTCATCTCGGGCGTTCATTCACCCAGAAAAAGACTCAGCACTATCTCACGAACCTGGTTTCTGGGAATTCAGGCAACCTGATTGTACCTCACAGCTTGGTAAATGATATACTCCAAGGGCTCATAAAAATTAATCCAGACACATGCTACAAAGCTGATACCATGAAGTAATGAACAGAGGCCTCCTGTCTGAGTCCAGGATGAAGTGAGCTGTGTGTAGGTCTACAAAATACCGGGAAGGAAAGAGGCCTGAAACTAGCCATGCTAAGCTCCCCTGGAGAGAACCTTCATACTTCTGCCTTAGACAGGAATAACTTAATAAAAGTTGTAGAACTGGGAAAAGCTGCCTTTCAAGAGATTTCTGGAGTGTTCCCCAATTCACTCCTCTGTCCAGTCCCAGCTGTCAATTTAGTGAAATAATTATCTGGAAAATAATAACAGCTACCACTTCATTTTACTTGGCTCCACAATTAACCCCCGCGGGAGCGGCACTCAGGAAACCAAAGGAGGTATTAATGCATTGGGCAAATCTGCTGCAAAAGACCTCTTTAAAGTGTTAAAAAGTAAAGATGTCACCTTGAAGACTAAGATGCGGCTGACTCAAGCCATGGTGTTTGAATCGCCTCGTATGCATGTGAAAGCTGGACAATGAGTAAGGAAGACCAAAGAAGAATTGACACATTTGAATTGCAGTGTTGGTGAAGAATATTGAATATACAGTCAGAATGCTCCTTAGGTGGTGAGACTTTGTCTCAGTACTTTTTACATTTATCAGGAGGGATCAGTCCCTGGAGAAGGACATCATGCTTGTAATGTAGAGGGTCAGGGAAAAAGATGAAGACCCTCAGTGAGATGGACTGACACAGTGGCTACAAAAACGGGCCCAAACATAGCAACAATTGTGAGGATGGTGCAGGACCGGGCAGCGTTTCAGCCTGTTGTACATGGACTCGCTATAAGTCGAAACTGACTCAATGGCACCTAATAATAGCAACACCGTTTAAAAAACCAGTTACCAACATGTTGATCCTGATTCGTGACCACCCCATGTGCTTCATAGGATTTTCAAAAAAACTGATTTTTTTTCAAAAGTAGATCACTAGGCCTTTCTTCTGAGGCACCTTTAGGTAGACTCGAATCTCCAACTTTTGGGTTAGCAGCCAAGCATGCTAACTGTTTGCATCACCCAGGGGCGGCTGCCACTAACTGAGGACCTTGAATGTGCCAGTTGTTTTGCAAATGTTGTGTCAGTTTAATTCTTTCTTTTTTTATTATACTTTAGATGAAGGTTTACAGAGCATATTAATTTCCCATTAAACAATTAATACACATGCTGTTCTGTGACATTGGTTGCCAACCCCATGATGTGTCAACATTCTCCCCTCCTTGACCTTGGGTTCCCCATTACCAGCTTTCCTGCCCCCTCCTGCCTTCTCCTCCTTGCCCCTGGGCTGCAGTGCCCATTTAGTCTCTTTTTATTTGATGGGCCTGTCTAATCTTTGTCTGAAGGGTGAACTTTAGGAGTGACTTCAGTACTGAGTTAAAAGGGTGTCTGGAGGCCATAATCTCAGTGTTTCTCCAGTGTCTGTCAGACCAGTAAACCTGGTCTTTTTTTGTGAGTTAAAATTTTGTTCTGCATTTTTCTCTAGCTCATTCCAGGACCCTCTATCGTGATCCCCTGTCAGCAGTTGGTAGTGGTAGCTGGACACCATCTAGTTGTGCTGGACTCAGTCTGGTGGAGGCTGTGGTAGTTGTGGTCCATTAGTCTTTTGAACTAATCTTTCCCTTGTGTCTGGTTGTCTTCATTCTTCCTTGCCCCAGACAGGGTGGGACCAGTGGAGTATTTCAGATGGCCACTCACAAGCTTTTAAGACCCCAGACACTACTCACCAATGTAATTCTTACCATTACATGTTGTGTTTGAAGGAAATTATCTCCTGAGAGTCACAAAGAGAAACTTGTCAAGCTCACACAGCTAGAAAATGAGACAGTCTGTATTCAAACCTAGGTCTACTTGCAGCCACTGCCCACTCTTAGATGAATTCTACCTTACTCAGGGCAATATCTGGTTCATTTTTACGCATCGTAAAGTGTAAATTCTGCACTCATGTATATTTCTAGTGGAAGAGAGGGAAAAACCTGATTTTCTTCCTTCTCAAGTTTGTTTAGCTCTAGAGAGTCTGGGGAAGGGTGTGTATGAAAGGATTTCGAGTCACTCTTTGTAAGCACTGTGTCGAATTTTTATTAGGAAGGAGATAGCTAGGGGGTGACTTGATATTCCCAGGAAATTTAAAATTTATAAAAAAAGAAGTGAAGAACAATTAATATTTTCCTGCTACTGTTAACAGCCTTGCTTAGTAGCTTCTAGTTTTTTTTTTTTAAAGGAAAATTGCTATATTGTTTTGGAAAAATCAGTAAGATTATTAAAAATAACTCAAACTACTTAGGAAAATAAAAACAAAAAGTATGAGTGAACTACTCAAAATAGCACCACCCCTTACCATACTTAACGCTGAGTGGACAAGCATCTTTGTATGCATACATTCAAAGAGATATACTTTACAAAAATGGTGTCATGGTATAAACGCCATTTCTCAATAAAATCCTTGAATTTAATAAAAGAAAAAATCAAATGAAGCACAACTGGAGGAATTGCTGAACTTCAAGTTTCCATCTCCGTTAGGGATATTTCTTAAAAATAAAGGAACCCTGGTGGTGCAGTGGTTAAGCATTCGGCTGCCAACCAAAAGGGCAATAGTTTGAATCCATCAGCCACTCCTTGAAAACCCTATGGAGACGTTCTACTCTGTCTTTATAGGGTCACTTTTATGGGTCAGAATCAACTCAAGGGGAACGGGTTTGGTTTAGTTTGAAGGTTGTAAAAGAGACTGTGAAAAACATTTGTAAGTATTTCCCCCCAGTGTTACGTGGTATAAAATGAGAACTCTAACACTGTCTCCCATCTCCTCTTCACCCATCTCTCAATTGTTGTTAATTAAATTATTATCTTCAAATTAGCCAGATTTATAATGTGTACATTCTAAAATGATAATTCTCATTGTTTTAATAGAACTTCTTTGTTTTATTAACAAATGGTGTCGCTCCCCACCAGTTTTGTACGATAGCTTCTCTGATCTTTACTTTGATTCATCTCTTATTTGTTTGGATTTCATTGTCAGAAAGCTTTCCAAAAAGGGCACATTGGTGTCATAGTCTCTGGTTCTTTCATGTTTGACAATATCTGCTGTTGCCTTTGTACTAGAAAGATAGCATGAGTGAATCAGTGCTGTTGGGTTACAGTTTCTTTTCATTAGAACTGTGTAGATATTTCTCCAGGCTTCTGTCATTGTGCCACACTGTAGAGACAGATGAGGCCAGTCTGATTTTTTTCACCTTCTTAGGTATGTGCTTTCCCGGACGTCTGAAGAATTCTTTCTTTGTCCTTGAGGTTCAATAGCTAAACAGGGTGGTGTCTTTGTCTTGAGGCTTCTATACTGATATTTCTGGAAACAGATTAGCATATTCAGTTGTTTTTTTTTTCCACTTGGGTTGGAGTTGCAGGGGATTTTTCTGCTGTGATAGCCTTTCACCACAGCTTCTGTTTCATTTGTAGGGTCTCTAGCACAGAGATACCAATTATCACTATTTTAGATTTTTATCTTTTATCTATATGCTGTCTTTATTATGGTTACTCTAATTGAACTCATATTTTATCTTTTTCTTCTGCATTCAAGCCTTTCTTCTTGTTAATAATTTCAGTTTCGGCAGCGTCTATTTTTTCCTCACTGTCCTGGCGTTATCTCTTGGTTTTGTGATGATATTGTTTTGGTCAAGTCTCCCTTTTAATCTCATTCCACTGTTTTATCATCTTCTCTTTGAGCTTATATTTTTCCAATTCATATTCTTATTAATTAATGATGTGGTATAACTCAATGTTTAATAGTTTCCTTCTATTTTCAAGTTAGGTCTTCTTCTAGACTGCTTCTCTTTTTCTTCATCCCTCTCTTTCTCTTTTCCTTCCTTCCTTCCTTCCTTCCTTCCCTTTTTGCCTGCAGTACGCCTTCAACATTGCCACTTCATTTATTTTCATTTTGTTCTTAATTGGTCTGTTTTGTCCAGGCCTTCTATTGACTCTTTTTGGTGTGGAACACTTCTTGACTTGTTTTCAACTCTATCCAACGTAATTTCCTTTCTGAGCAAGAGCTCGAAGCTGAGTACATTGCCTTCTTTTTATTTTCTGTAGCTAGTATGACTTCTGGAGCCTGAACTTAGGTTTCATAGCTGAGCTAGGCCAGCTTTCTCTTGTTTCACTTAGAATCTTCTCTTTCTTTCCCTGGCCATCAATTTTTGAAATACGGCAACAGGTATATCTCTTGTCCTTGTTTGATTGCCTTTGGTGAATCTATTCCTCAGGGTATTCTTAAATCTGTATTTTGTTCAAATTTCCTTTTATATGTTTGCCCAAGTCTTAACCCAGAAGTTGGAATTATATGAGAGGGAACTAAGTGAAGAAATTGACTTGCATTTAAGTTAAAGTAATTTTTTCAGTTTAGGGAGCACCATCTCATGAGACATGGAGAATGTGTGGACATGGCTGAGGGAACTGGACTGAGCATCAGACAACCTTAAATTTTAGCCCCTAGCTCTAAAATACGAAGCTGAAATTGGGAAAAGCTGTTAACTTCTTTGACCCTCATTTCCTCAGCCATGAAATGGGGCAATAACATTCTCCATGACTGCTTCATTGAGCTGTTGTGAGGCTCAAATGAGCTCATTAAATAGAATAGGGCTTTGTAAATAGCGAAATATAAATAGCTTTGTAAATAGCAAAATGACGTTTAATATAAGGTGTTGTCATAATTTCATTATCACTATCTTATTGAATCTTTGTAGACATCATCATAAAATGATTAGACAAGAGATTCTTAGGAAGGGGTTTAATGAAGTGAGGGGAGCTAACTAACTGCTTCAGCTAGTTTATACACTTTTCCAAGCATTCACATTTTCTCTCCCCCTAACCTTATAAGGGGAGTATGAATAGTTAGAAAAATGTCCCCAGCTATTTTGTATTTCATCTTTCACCTCAATGGAGAATTAATAGGTTTAGACATTCACCCACCTGAAAACAGGTTACTAAGGTTCTCTTACAGCTCTATGTTATAAATATGGAAAAAAAATGACCAAGTAACCCTTGCATTACAGAATAGTGAGTAGAAATAGTCATTTAATATTTTTCATGGTTCCTTTTGGATTTCAAAAGATTTGACACTGTTGTTTTTATTTTTGATTAAGATTCTTTTTCAAAACATAGGCATGAGAAATATGTTCTCTACTGACTGGAAGAAGAGGTATGAAAGCTTTGACCACAAGACTGAGTAATGGAACTTGTTTACATTAATACTAAGCTCAAATCATGCAAACCAAATGATTTGTTTGCTTATCAGTATTATTTTGAAAACAAGAATTTTATTTATTCAAATTACAGCAATATTGAATTTTTTTTTTAATATTTCCATTTCAAATATGCATATTTTTAAAAAGCAACTGATACAGGAGACTAAGTTTCAAACCCTCACACCCGCTGGAAGGTAAAATAAATGCAATGACATCATTGGTTTTGCATTCCACCTCATTCATGATTTGAAAAAAGATCTTGGTCTGGGTCGTGGCAGTATTGGATTGAAGAGATCTTAAAAAAGAAACCGTTTATATAGTACCTATGATATTTTAATTTTAGTTTGAAAAGTTGATAATTATGCTTTTGCATTTATGTAGCCTTTTTTACTCTAATTAAAGCAAGCAAACAAACAAACAAAACCCAGTTGCCCACCAGTTAATTCCAAATCATGGAGACCCTGTGTGCGTCAGAGTAGAACTGTGGTCTTTAAAGCTTTCAATGACTGATTTTGCAGAAGTAGATCACTAAGCCTTTCTTTCAAAATACCTCTGGGTAAACTTAAACCTCTAACCTTTAAAACAATCTGTAAAATGATTCTTGCTATGGAACTTTGGAACTCTATGGTAGCTAGCTACAAATATAGAGCAGTAAGGTACCAAGTAGTGGATGGAACAATTGTAAATATCAGCTTGAGATGAAATGCTAAAGTTGGTCAGAACCTAAGACTGTACTTGCCCTTAGAGAACGGCAGCTTCAGTGTGTACAGGTTTGGCTCTGTTGCCATCCTAAGTTACGTTTGTGTTAATGAAATGGTTCTCTCAACTCAACGTTAAGTAACACTTAAATGTTTCACATAATAGCGTTATTCCTGATGCAATAGCTCAAGGAGCCATCCGCTGAAATTTATAGCCAAGTTCTGCGGTATATTTTGTCTGTGTTTGTTTTTAGGGCTCACGTTATTTTGAAAGAAATTCATCATGCTATATGGAAGTGTGTCCTTTATAGATTTGTTTTCTTTACTACTTATCTGCATATTTATTTCAAATCTGAAGCAGAGATTGAAAATGGAGGATTTGATTTCAATATACTATAAGGAAAGCCGTCAACATGAAGTTTATTATACTATCTTTGTGCCATTAGAAAAAAAAAAAATAAAGGCAAAAGAGGAAATGAGGCCCTTCAGAAGAATTAGCTGTTCTCTCAGGCTTCAGCTGATTTGGGTGTAGGGTGTGATGTTTTTATTCATGGGAACTAACACAGCGTTTTTGTCTCCGAAGCAGCATATCTGAAGTTCATTCCCTGGGTTGTCTTCACATATCATGAACATAAAAAAGGCCAATATAGATTGAGGGAAACAACCACTAATGAATATTAGTGGAAATATTACATTGAATACCCAGTATTTCTTTAATCTTGGATAAAAAAAAAAAAAATTGGTTTTTTGTCAGGCTTGTCAAAATAACACGCATTTTTTTTTTTTTTTTTTTACTTTTTTGCTTTACTCTTTTATTCCGATTTGACAATTGATACTCTGCATGTTCTTCCCACATTTTTCTATTCTCAGCAGCATGGTGGAATTACCTATGAGTGAAGGAACTTAAAGAGTTCGGTCATAAATCAGTAACGTGTGTGTGTCGTGTAGCCTTTTTGTCCCCAGTTCTCTATCTGGAAAGGAAGAGATTCTGAAGTGGAGGGTGTCCACCAAGGTGCTCATGGAATCAGCTGTGGAGGCTGGAAATGTGGGAATCTCCCACTTCCACTTCAACCATAACAGTTATATGTTTACTTGTTTACTATACTGAGCTTAATCATAAAATTCTGTGTAGAAAAGGGGTTTTGTTGAGGAAAAATAAATAATAAAACTGAAATTCATTGTTCTGGTTATCTATTACAGTGTAACAAATCACCCCAAAACTTAGAAACTTACAACAACAATCTTTTATTATTTCTTGTAGTTCTGTGGGTTGACTGGGCCCCAGATGAGAGGTGATAATTACACAACATGGTGAGTGTAATTACTGTCACTGAATAGTAAGCTTAAAAATGGTTAAAATGACAACTCTCCTGTTATATATATCTTACCATAATAATATATTTTTTTAAAAGTTTCCTCATCCTCTTTCATAATGCCTCCTTCCTCCCTTCCCACAAGGCCTCACCCCCCATCATGTCTAGGCAACCGATAATCTGCTTTCTGTCACCATAGAATAGATTGCATTTTCTAGAGTTTAATATAAATGGAGTCATCCAGTAAGTACTATCTTTTTGTATGGCTTCTTTCACTCTTCATAATTATTTTAAGATTTGCTCATGTCTTTGCATGTGTCAGTGGTTTCTTTTTATTGCTGAGTAGTAGTCTATGGTATGAATGTATCACAATTTGTTTATCCATTCTACTCTTGATGGACATTTGGGTCGTTTCCAGTTTTTGGCTATTACAAATAAAGCTGTTATAGACATCCACACGCAAGACTTTCATATGCTTTCATTTCTTTTGGGTATATACTTAGGAGTGGAATGGCTGGGCCAGTGGTAGGCATATGTTCAACTTTTTACAAAACTGCCAAATTGTTTTTCAAAGTATTAGTAAAATTTTACATTCCAACAAGCAATGTATGAGAGTTTTATTTGCTCAGCATCCTGACCAACCATTGAAGCCATCAGTCTTTTTAATTTTAGCCATCCTAGTGGATATGAAACCAAATCAAACCAAACCAAACAAAAAAACTTGTGGTCATAAATTTTGAAAGCTTTTGTGTGTGTGTGTGTGTTTTAAAAAGTCTTTTCTTGACCTTAATTTTTGAAAGATGTTTTCACTGATGAAGTATACTAGAGTTACAATTTTTTTATTTTTAGTATTATAAAGATGTGGCTCCAGTGTCTTCTAGATTGTGTTGTTTCCAGCAAGAAATCTGCTGTAATCTATACTTTTGTTCTTTTGAATGTGATGTGTCTTTTTTCCTCTGGCTGTTTTTAAACTTTTCTCATTATCACCAGTTTTAAGTAATTTGATTATGATGTATATAGTTTTATTAATGTTTCTTGCACATGGTTTTTTTTTTTTCTTTTCCCAGCTGTTTGGATCTGTGGGTTTATAGTTTTCATCAATTTGGAAACTTTTTAGCCATTATTGTTATTTCAGAATATTTTTCACTTCTCTCTCTTTCCTTTGGGAACTCTGTTGTTGGTTGCGTGGAGTCAATTTGACGCAGAGTGACCCCATATATGCAAAGTAGAACTGCTGCATAGGGTTTTCAAGGTTGTGACCTTTCTCATGCAGATTGCCAGGCTTGTTTTCCAAGAAGCCTCTGGGTAGGTTTGAACCACCAACCTTTCAGCTAGTAGTCCAGCACTTAACTGTTTGTGCTACTCAGGGACTCCTTTGGAAATTCTAATTGCCTGTGTATAAGGCCTCTTAAAGTTATTCCACAGCACTGTGTTTTTGTTTTTTGTTTTCCAGGCTTCCCTTCCCCCCGCCCCCACCCCGTTCATTTTGGGTAATTTCTACGTTCTATTGAGTTGGAATCAACTCGACAGCACTAGGTTTGGTTTTGGTTTATTGTTACATATCCAAGTTCACTACTCTTTCGCAATGTCTAATCTGCCATTAATTACATCCAGTATATATTTTCATCTCAGACATTATAGCTTTCATCTCTAGAAGTTCAATTTGGGTATTTAGCGGTTAAGTGCTACGGCTGATAACCAAAGGGTAGCCAATGGGTAGGCATTTCGAATCCACCAGGTGCTCCTTGGAAACTCTATGGGGCAGTTCTACTCTGTCCTATAGGGTCGCTATGAGTCAGAATCGACTCGACGGCACTGGGTTTGGTTTTGGTTTGGATATTCCATGTCTCTACTTAACATCCTCAATCTTTTCTCTAGCTTCTTTAACACATAGAATACAGCCGTAATAACTGTTTTAATACCCTACCAGATCTATCATTGATGTGAATTCTGGGCCAATTTAGATTGATTGGTTTTTCTACTCATCATGAGTCATCTTTTCCTACCTTATAATTTTTGGTGGAATGACAAACATTGTGATTTTACTTTTTTGGGTGTTGGATATTTTTATATTCACATTAATATTCTTGAGACTTGTTCTGGGTTGTGTTTAAATTACTTGGAAAAAATGGATACTTCTGAACCTTGCTTTAAAACTTTGTTAAGCAAGACCAAAGCAGTACTTAGTCTTGGACTAAATTTTCTCCATTACTGTGGCAAAGCCCTTTTGAATACTCTAACCAATGTGTCATGAACTATGAGGTTTTCTACTCTGACTAATGGGTATAGGTAATTTTTTCAACTCTATGGGAGATTAGGCTATTGTTTCCTTTGGTATTTTAGTTTTTTCTTTTTTTTATAACCAAGACTCGGGTGGTTTCCTTACGCTCATGTGAGTATCAAGGATAACTCTCTACAGATTTCCAGAGCATCGCCTCTGTCCTCTCAGGTAATCTTCCCTGTGAATTCCAGTCACGTTGGCTTCCTCTCACTCACAGTCCTGTCTCAGTTCAGAGAGACCATCAGGGCCCACTTCGTTTCCCCTCTCTGTGCCATGGCCTGAAAACATTTACTAGGCACAAAGCTAGGCCAGTCATATAGGGCTTACCTCATTTGTTTCCAGTCTCTCAGGGATTGCTGTCTTTTGTTGCCTTACTCCCAAGGATTCGTGAGACATTGTTTCATATACTTGTTCACTTTTTTGTTGTTTCAGGAGAGAGGGTAAATTCAGTTACTATTATTTCCTCTTGGCCAGAAATAAAAGTCAGTTAGGAGTTTTTTTTTTTTAAATATTATTCTTGAGGGGAAAGAATGACCTGAATAGGACAAAGGCATTGGTGATATAATAGAGTATATAAATTTCAGAGATGTTTCCTACGCTTCATGGGACTTGGTGACTAATTAAGCATAGGAAGTGAAAGAAAATTTCCAATCCTCACAGACACATGACTATATAGACGGCCATTTTCTTAGTTTAGAAGCCCTGAGGGAAGAATTTGGGAGTGGGGTGGAAATCATGAGTTCCAGGTTTGTACATGACCTAATGGTCAACCAGATGGAGATGACCAGAAGGCAGGTAGAAACATGGATCTGGATCTCAGGAGAGAGTGCATGGCTAGAACTATGGATTCTGGAAACATCCTCTTAGAAGGGATACCACCCAATTCAAAAGAAGTATTTATCTTAAGTTTTGTGAAAAGGAATTAAATGTAAATAACTTGGTATTGGTTACAATCGTTCTTCTCTAAAGGAATTTATTGATATCATCACTAGGTTCTACTCACTGCAGTTTGTGTCCATTTTCTTTTCTCACTAATAAATATTAGCTTGACAAAAAATACAAAAACAAAAACCTCAGCCCTAAAGAATAACGTTTAATAATATTCGAGCATATAGACTAGCTTCTCCAACTCTAGAATTTATCATAATAAAGGAAACAGTAGACTAACTGCTCTACTTTTTTCTCCTAATTTCTAAAATTGCAGGTTGCATACCAAAATAATATATATCCAAAATTTTATATGAGCATTGAAAAAACTGTTTGTTCTTTGATATCTCATGCAGTTCTAGAATTCACTGGAATTAAATGAATAAATACACTATCACTAATATATGTCTTAAGGTATTAGTCAAAACTTGGCTCAAGTTGAAACTTTCAGTATTATAAATTTTTACTTTCAGTATTATGTATTTCTCCAGTCAGTGGTTTGGAACCTGTGTCAAAAGGGTGAGAAAACACAGAGTAAAACCTATTCATCTAAAATAGCAGTTCAACAATTTAAGCAGAGACTAAATAAAAAACCCAAACCAAACCTGTTGCCATTGAGCCTATTCCGACTCATTTAGTTTAGATTGTTATGAAAACTTGGATCAGTTTATTCCTATTATTGGAAGAAAAATGCAGAACAAAATACCATCCAGCTGTCAGGCCACAACAGCCAAGAATCATCTCACACCAAGCCTAACCTCTTCGTATGGAACATGAGCACTTTAAAGACCATTTTGTATTTTCAGAGATGCAAAAAATGAAAAACAGGAGAAAGGTTAATAGTCAAAGCTAAATAACACCCCTGCATTTGATTTTCTGTGCAGTCCAACACACCTTCACCAGGTCAAGCTCCCCTGAAGTCACAAGGGTCTTGATGTTAACTGGGAGTTTTCAGATATTAAATAATAAGAGCCTGTATATTGCTCCTTCATTGTAAATAATAACATCTCTGAAGCTTATTCTTAAGGGCTAATTGTAAAAGTTTAGCTTTTCTTAGGAAATGTCTTTTTGTAAGCAAGTTTGATCTGACATGCAAATTTAATAATTGGATTGGACGTAAGCCAAATGCGCTCATAGGAAGAAGGTCAATCTGATTTACAAATGGAACCGAGGTGGCAGGCTCAAGGCCAGGATTTTGGAAATCATGCAGTTAGGAGGATGTTGATTTCTTTTTAGTTTACTTCATTCTTAGTCTTTTCAGTGCTTCAGAACTTATGCCAATTAGATTTTTAACAACACAGTTCACAATAAAGTAAAATTCTATTTCCTAAATACTTCATTTATTATTTGGTTAAGAAAATTATATCTCATACACTTGTGGTGGAAAAGTATCTCGTGAAGTACTACATTTTTGTAATAACTGAAGTTACTCCTTTCACTGAAATTTTAACAATTTAATCCACTTTTCATAGCAGTAATTTTAAAATATGCTACATAGTTGTCCTTCAGAAGACCATTACAAAAATGAAGAAGAACCAACTCCTGAACTCCCTGCTGTCTAACAACTGATTGCATTTTGGCATTTTCTCAGACTTTGTGCCATATGCATACCAAATTGTAAAAACAGGAATTATTTAAAAATACAATTGATATAATTTAATTTTCTCATGGTGGCTCAGGGTCATTAATATGAAGAGTATTTTTCAATAGGCCTCTGATTTTTATTCTGATAAAGTTATTACATTGGGGACATTGCAAACACTATGGATTTTAATTCCAACAAGGCATCTGACAAGTCTCTTGAGATAGTCTTTTGGACAAAATGGAGAAATGTTGGGAAGGTGATAGTTCATTTAGGCGTATTTGCAACTGAGGGGCCCTGGTGGTACAGTGGTTAAGAGCTTGGCTACTTATCAAAAGGTCAGGTATTCGAATCCACCAGCCGTTTCTTGGAAACCCAATTGGGCAGTTATACTCTGTCCTATAGGGTTGCTATGAATCAAGGAATTGACTTGATGACAACGGGTTTTTTGTAACTGAGGAAGCAACCACGAGTCTTAAAAAAAAAAAAGAAAAATTAAAATAACTTTTTAAAAGTAACATTTTGTGTTTTCCCCTTATTAAAAAAGCAGCAAGAGTTATCTGTAGACATTTTGGAAAATACAGCTGAGTACAAAGAAGAAAATGAAAATCACAAGCAAACCCAAATCCACACCCACATCTAACCACTGTTAACATTTTGGTACATGTATTAATATAAAATGAAATCCTATCTTACTCTTTGGGGGAAAGGAAATTTTCACTTCATGTACCATGAGCCTATATCCATGTCACTAATTATTCTTCCTCAATATCATTTTTAATGGGTGTGTGGTATTTAATCATGTGGAGCTACCCTAATATAGTTAACGAGTCTCCTGTGGCTATTTCAAAATTTTTTCCTCTTAAACTCATGACTACATAATTGAATTTTTCAAAGTGCTTTTCAGCATCTATTAAGTTGATCACATGGTTTTTCCTCCTTTAACTTATTGTTATGCTGAAATATTTTTAATGTCAAACCCTTTTGAATTTCTGGAAATCCCCTTATTTGGTCATGGTGTTTGTTTTTATTTATAGAAAATTTCAAATGTACTCCAGAGTAGAGAGTATTATGTAATGAACGCTCAGGTAACCTATACCCAAATTCAGTTATTATCAACATTCTGGCTTCATCTCTTCCCTCCCTCCCCCTTTTTGGTGGAGTCATGTACAGCAAGTCCTAGACAATCTTTTATTTTACCAATAAATTCTTTAGTATGGCTATCTAACAGATAAGAACTTTTTAAACAACACAAGCACAGTGTCATTATCACACCTAACAAAAGTTTCAATTGATAATCGTTTCTTTGAGTCATTGAATAACCTAAGTTCAATTGTCTCCAGTTGCCTCAAATGTTGGATTTTTTTTGAAGGATTGGTTTGTTTAAAGAAGTCTATTAATCTACAACAGTTCTTCCTTCTTTTCTTTCTTTTTTTCATGTTACTTATTTGTTGATGAAATAGGGTCATTTGTTGTATCTTCTGCATCCAGGATTTTGCTGATTAATAACAGAAAGACAAATAACCTAATCAAAAAATGGGCAAAGGACTTGAACAGACATTTCACCAAAGAGGGTATTCAAATGGCCACCAAGCACACAAAAAGATGCTCAACTGTCATTAGCCATTAAAACCAAAAACCAAACCCATTGTCGTAGAGTCAATTCCGACTCATAAAGACTCTATAGGACAGGGTAAAACTGCCCCATAGGGTTTCTGAGGAGCACCTGGTGGATTTGAATTGCTGACCTTTGGCTAGCAGCCATAGCTCTTTACCACTATGCCACCAGGGTTTCCTCCTTAGCCATTAAAAATAAATAAATAAATAAACCCAGTGCCATCAAGTCAATTCCGACTCATGGCAACCCTATAGGACAGAGTAGAACTGCCCCATAGGGTTTCTAAGGAGCACCTGAGGGATTTGAACTGCCCATGTTTTTGTTAGCAACCATAGTTCTTAACCACTAGACCACCAGGGTTTCCATAATTAGCCTAATTATTAGCCTAATTAGGGTCTCCCTAATTAGCCATTGAATCAAAAAAAAAAAAAAAAAACCCACTGCTGTCGAGTGGATTCCAACTCATAGCTTCAGTATAGGACAGAGTAGAACTGCTCCATAGAGTTTCCAAGGAGTGCCTGGTGGATTCAAAGTGCCGGCCTCTTGATTAACAGCTGTAGCACTTAACCACGATACCACAAGGGTTTCCAATTAGACATTAAAAAAAAAAATTAGGGAGATGCAAATTAAAACTACAATGAGATATCATCTCACCCCCATTAGAATGGCAATGATCAATAAAAAAGGGAAAATAACATGTGTTGGTGAGATTGGGAAAAAACAAGAAGCCTCAGCCACTGCTGATGGGAATGTAAAATTGCACAGCCATTATTGAAAACGGTTTGGCAGTTTCTCAAAAAGTTGAACATAGAATTACCTCATGACCCGGTACTTCCAATCAGAGGTATATACCCAGAAATGATAGCAGGAACACAAACAGACACCTGTATAACAACGTTCATTGCAGCACTTTTCACAATAGTCAAAAGGTGGAAACAACCAAAAAGTTCATCAATAGATGAATGAAACAAGATGTGGTATATACATACAATGAAATATTACCGAGACATGAAGAGAAATGAAGTTCTGATGCGTGTCACAACGTGGGTGAACCTTGAAAACATTATGCTGAGTGAAATAAGTCAGTTGCAAAAGAACAAGTATTTATGATCTTATTTGAAATAAGCAAATATATACTCTTTGCCAGTGATTCGATTCCGACTCATAGTGACCCTATAGGACAGTGTAGAACTGCCCCACAGGGTTTCCAAGGCTGTAAATCTTTACGGAAGCAGATTGCCACATGTATCTCCCGAGGAGCGGCTAGTGGGTTCAAACCGCTGACCTTTTGGTTAGCAGCTGAGCACTTAACCACTGCGCTACCAGGGCTCCCAGCAAATACATAGAAACCAAAATTAATAGCGGTTTTTTACTAGGTGTCATGGATTGAATTGTGTCCCCCTCCAAAATATGTGTCAACTTGGTTAGGCCATGATTCCCAGTATTGTGTGGTTGTCCTCCATTTCGTGATTATAGTTTTATGTTAGAGAGGATTATGGTGAGATTGTAACACCCTTACCAGGTCACATTCCTGATCCAATGTAAAGGGAGTCCCTGGGGTTTGGCCTGCACCACCGTTTATCTCAAGAGATAAAAGGAAAGGGAAGCAAGAAGAGAGTTGGGGACCTCAGGCAACCAAGAAAGAAGCACCGGGAGCAGAGCATGCCCTTTAGACCCAGGGTTCCCGCTTAGGGAAGCTCCTAGTCCAGGGGTGTATTGACGAGAAAGACCTTCCTCCAGAGCCGACAGAGAGAGAAAGCCTTTCCCTGGAGTTGACACCCTGAATTTGGACTTTTGACCTACTTTACTGTAGAAAATAAACTTCTCTTTGTTAAAGCCATCCACTTGTGGTATTTCGGTTACAACAGCACTAGATAACTAAGACACTAGGTTTGGATAACCAATAGGTTGGCAGTTTGAATGCATGAGCTGCTCCTTGAAAACCCTATGGGGCAGTTATACTCTGTCCTATAGGGTCGCTGTGAGTCAGAATCAACTCGATGGCAATGGATTTTTTTTTTTTTTTTTTGAAGGAAGGTGTAAGGGAGAATTTTTGCTTAGAGGGCAGTGAGTTTATGTTAATGGTGGTGGAATAATTTGGAAAAGGATAGCAAGAATGGTTGGACAACTTAAAGAATGTAATTTGATGTCACTGAATTATACATGTAGCAATTGTTGAATTGGTGTATGTTTTTCCGTGTATATTTTCACCACCAAAAAAAAAAAAGATTGGCTTGATTGCATTCACCTGGTTGTCAACGTAGTCTTTCTCCTGTGTTTCCTATGAACTGGTATTAACATGTAGTTAGACCTAGAAGCTTGATTTGAATGATGTTCAAATTTTAGGAAAGAACATTTCACAGGTGGTGGGATGTCCTTGATTTTGCATCACATTGGAGGCACATATTATCTGGTTGTCCTACTTATAGTGCTTTTAGGATTAATCACTGATTTCAGGTGTGGCCATCTGACCCATCCATTATAAAGTCCTCCATCAGTTGTGTACCCTTCTAATCCAGTGCTATTTTATTTAGGATTTTTTTTTTTTTTAATCTATAGTCCTTAAGTAAGCTAGCCCTCTTGCTTTCTTTCTGCGTATTATATTTGATCAGTTTCGGCAACAGGATTAAACAGTAGGGAATCCAAAGAGAATGCTATTCTCATGTCAGGTAACTTGGTTACCATCTGCGAAGGCTCTGATCACCTGCCTGGGATTGGCTCAGAGCTGCAGTCCCTCAGGGAGGAAGTGGCAAGAATCTGGTCAGAACCACAGCAGATGCTGTCCTAAAAAGACAGGGAGCAAAGGCCCTGAGATCGGTGGGTGTGTTTGAGGAATAGCAAAGAAACTGGTGTGGTTAGAGGAGAAGCAAGTAAGAGAGATAGGCTATACTATCAGGGAGGCAATAGGGGGTTGGGTATGGAACCTAGGGACTTGTTAAGGCAAAGAACAGAGGGCCCCCCAAATCTGCAAACAAAGTAACAAGAAATGGGCTGGGGCACAGAAACAAAGCTATTCCCCAGAACAATTGGGAACGATATCAGAGAATAGCCTGCAATCTTCTTTAAAGTTGCCTTTCAGAAGCAGGTGGAGAAAACCAGCCCCAGGGACATGCGCAGAACATCCTCCTGTGACCGCTGCGTGACCTCCACCAGGGGCAGTGAAGGGCTGCAGCAGCAGCCGGAAAACTGCACAGGTGTGACACCCCATAATAAGTCCTGCTACGAATCCCAGAGGCCTCCGGGACAGGAACCATCTTGGAAGGCTGCTGGGCGCACCATAGTTAATGTATCCCTGCCTATGCCTGTGAATAAACATGAATCTTTTCAAGCCCAAGAGCTTTTAAAAACCCAGGCTCGTCTTTTGTTCTGTGAGAGGTGGGTATGCTTTGCTCTAGGTCCTCCTCCTCTCTGCTTGCCTCTTCAATAAAGCTTTGGTTATGTGGGAAACCCTACAGGCCCTACCTGCTCTTTCTTGACCAGTGAGAGGCAAGAACCTTATTGTGGTAACTCTAAGAAGGTGATATGATTTGGAATATGGATGCCCTTCAGTCTTCTGGTAGTTACTGGGGTCTCACTTTCCAGCTCAAGCTGGTATCAAGGGAACAGTGCAGGAGGCCTGTCTCTAGCCTGTTATGATTGCCCTCATCATATTCAGGAAAAAAAGGGGCATTTTGTTCTTTCTAGATAACCAACAGCCAATTATTTTGATTTGGCAGTTATTTCAGGACTTTCACTATTCATCATTTTTCGCACAGCTTGCTGTCTGGAGTTTTGTTTTCTTCTTTGCTAGTAGATACTTTAAGAAATGTTTCTCAGTGTCAGAAGGCTGAGTCCTAAACAAGAAAGGCATAATATTTTGTACAAACGTGTGTGTGTCTGTGTCTGTGTGTGTGATCATGTACTTGAAGTTATCTTTGCCGTTGACATCCTAAAGCTCAAAGATCCTAGAGCTCAAAGGGAGATTTGACATGGCTTTCCGAGGTCAGATCTTTGGGGCTGTGTAAAAAGGCATATAAGGTCAGCTGGATGCCCTCCCCACTATCTCTCCTTTTCCTTCATTGTATTCTGGATCTGGGGCCTCCAGAATCTTGATCATTTCTTATCTTCTTGCTAAAATCCTGATGCTTTGGGTAATGTACTTTAATAATGTTCTGAACCAACCTCTGCTAATAATTTCGTCTGGACTAGTCAGGCAGCTTCATTACTGAGGTTTGTGTAAAGCCTAGCTTCTTTCTTTTTGATTTTTATTGTGCTTTAAGTGAAAGTTTACAAATCAAGTCAGTCTCTCATACAAAAATTTATATACATCTTGCTATATACTCCTAATTGCTCTCCCCCTAATGAGACAGCACACTCCTTCCCTCTACTCTCTCTTTTCGTGTCCATTCGGCCAGGTTCTGATCCCCTCTCCCCTCTCATCTCCCCTCCAGGCAGGAGATGCCAACATAGTCTCAAGTGTCTACTTGATCCAAGAAGCTCATTCTTAAAAGCCTAGTTAATTAAAATGCCTTCCTTTGTTCAACCATTATTTGATAAACATTCATTGAACCCAGTGACGAATCTACAGAAAATGACGCCTATGGCAAGCCTATTATGTCCCTGTCCAAACATCTGACACCCATCTTTTAGATCACATTATCATAATATCAGCTCAAAAATACAAGTCAAGCTCGTTAATCTTTTAATTAACACCTTACCTTGCTTGAGCAAGAACATTGGTTGTCCTGGGTTAATACAAACTGCTCAGTAGTATGCTGTGCCCCGGGCCGATGCCTTACCTGCCATACCCTACATATGCCTCTGATACCCCTACTTTTGTGCCAGGTTCAACTAATGCTGGGCATTTACCAAGATGAGGAGGATATGTTTCCTGCCCTCCAGCAAAGAGATAGAGTATAAGCAAATAATTACAAGCAATGTGGATGTAGGGAACAGAGGGAGGAGAAACTTATTCTCCTGGGAAGAGGTGATGCTTTGCCTGGATTCCAGTGCTTCTCTTGGGTCTTCCCAACTCTTAAGTTTCCACTCTTAGCATTCCCATTGGGGCAATTTTTTCTGCTTTTGTCTTTTGAAGCAAGAAGAATGGGATCTAGGCAAAGTACCTCCAGAAAGATTGGCCCCATAGGAAAAATAGAACATTTTCTCAATATCCCTGTGCTATTTCCTCATGAAAAAACTTACTGTTTTACCTCATATACAGGGCAATGGGGAAAATGGTTATTTTTTATGGTAAGAAGCAGATCACCTTCAAACTGATACCACTGTCCCCTTTTATTGCACTCCAAAATATTTTACAATGGTTAAATTATTTTCACTTGTCATTTTTCTAGCCAGACATGTGCTACAGCTGGTATAATAAATGAGGGCTATTAGAAACGTGACTCAAGTTAAAGGACTCGAGCTCAGAGCTTTTTACAATAATAAACCACAGGAATATGCTAAGAGGAGTACCAACATGAGGGTGTGAAAGATCATATTATCCGGCATTTGCTTGTTGCCCATCTGCAGAAGCATGTATGATGCTAAATCCGTGTCTTTGTTCCTCCAAGTGCAATGGAAACTTAGCATTTCCACCACCGTGGGATGGACTGAATAAATGATAGGTAAGCATATTTCTGGAAACCCTGGTGGCGTAGTGGTTAAGTGCTACGGCTGCTAACCAAAGGCTCGGCAGTTTGAATCCGCCAGGCGCTCCTTGGAAACTCAATGGAGCAGTTCTACTCTGTCCTATAGGGTCGCTATGAGTCGGAATCCACTCGACGGCACTGGCTTTGGTTTTTGGTTTTGGAAGCGTATTTCTAGAAAGGGTGCTGTTGTTTGTTTAGCTACAATAAGAATTCTAAGGCTAACACTCATGGCAGTGGGAACGCTCATTTTTTTCTAGATGTTCTCTTTCACCTCAGCTTACAAAGTTGCCCCCAAATGGAAAATTATTTTATGTCCCTGTTTACAGATATTCATTGGGGAGTGGGGGCAAAAGTAGAATGGAAAACCACAATGCTATTTTTCTGCTCACACTCTCCATTTGAAACTATCCCGATGCTACAGAACGTTTAGAAAGCCTAGAATTCTGCCAGTTTGTTGTTATATTCCCAAGGAAGAATTTTTTTTTTAGGGGCTGGTGCTTTAAAAAGTATGTTCCAAATAGCATTGGCAGAGATGTCTGCCTAACTCCCAGCTCTTAGCTTCACTAATTTGTTTGGTGGAACTAGGAAGTTCACATGTCAGTGTAAAGATTGACCCACATGACCCCTCCACCAAAAGACAGGAAGTGGATCGTAGTGTGTTTTTATACCAACATGAACTAACAACTGGAAAGCATTCTGTGTAATGGGCTCATGCTGGAACTGCAACTTTTGAAAAGTCATTGTTTTTGACTTCCCAACCTTTATATCTAAGTAATGTGTTTAGTATCTGCTCTCAACCCTCTAAAAAGGGTTATGTATCTGCCTCCTATATTTGGGGGAGGAAGACTAGAAGCTGGGCAAGATGCCAATAGGAAGATTGTCATATGGTTATGTGACCCCAAGGGAAATTTGAGGTTTCACCCTATCCATGGACAGAAAGAGGTTGAATTCTAGAAGAGGTTTAATTCTTTAGGCCCAAAATAATAAAATATGCTTATAAATACCAAGTATTTTTATTTGGGCTATGTGTTTTTATCTTTACTACCATCTTTTAAGGAAGCCTGGTGATGCAGTGGTTAAGAGTTCAGCTGATAACCAAAAGGCTGGCAGTTCAAATCCGCCAACTGCTCCTTGGAAATTCTGTGGGACAGTTCTCTGTCCTATAGGGTCGCTATGAGTCCAAATTGACTGAAAGGCAATTTAAAAAAAAAAAAAAATTTTTTTTTAATCACCTTTTAAATTATAAGTTAGTATGTCAGGTTCCAGTTGAGAAAACAGAAACAGGACGAGTAAGAGATATATCTGTATCTGTATCTGTATCTGTATCTGTATCTGTATCTGTATCTGTATCTGTATCTGTATCTGTATCTGTATCTGTATCTGTATCTGTATCTGTATCTGTATCTGTATCTGTATCTGTATCCATAGAGATGTTGATGAATTGGCTCATCAAATTGTTGAGGATGGTAAATTCAAACTCTGTAGGTCAGGTGACAGGTTGGAAACTTTGTGTCTTGTGTAGGTTAAAAAATACGGGAGAGAGAGGAATTCTAGCAAAACATGTATTTATAGTGTGTATGCAGAATCCTGCCTCTGGAACCTCTGGCTTTACTCTGAAGGCCTTCAAATGATTGGATGAGATCCACCCACATTGTGGAGGGTAATAGTTAAATGTTAATCACATATAAATGCTTCATAGCAACTTCTTGACTAGTGTTTGACCAAACAACTGGGCACTGTAGCCTAATCAAGTTGACACATAAAATTAACCATCACACCTTCATTGTTGAAGGGTCTGAGTTTCCTTCACTCTTGTCTTTCTTGGGTTGCTGTAGACTTTCACTAACTTTTAGTATTGGACATAATAAAACACTAAGAAATACCCCTAGAGGATCCCTCAGTTCTAGACCTTGTTTTCTCTGCCAGCATTCTGTAGCAACTGTACTTAAGCAGAACTGGTTACTCAGTTTGTCTTTTGGTTCAGTGACATAAGGAACCCCAATTGCCAGATGGTAGTTTCAACTTCCAATTCAATAGAACTGATGTAGTTTCACCGGGGGGAATCACTGTTACTTTAGGAACTAAGCTCTCTAATAAGTGGAGCCAAAGTTATGGGAACAGGAAGTAATGATTCTGCAACTGGGTTATTAGGGGTAATAGTGAGAGGAACTACTGTCGTTTCCACCTCTTTATTTTCAGATCCACATATTCTGGCTATGAGAGACATAACACCATATTGGTCACTGGTTTAAAACATATACTGCATCTTATAAGACAGTGCTTCTATCTCACAAGATATTGTCTCTCTCAACTAAAATCATAACTGAATCTTTAGGAGGCCATTATGCCTGTCTCTCAGGCCCGCTTCTTCTAGGCGTTAGAGTATGTGGTTTGAATGACCAACCTTTGGGTTAGCAGCTAAGCCCTTCACTGCTGCGCCACCAGGGCTCCTAGAGTATGTGGCAAGACCAGTAAATTGCATGAATATGAACCATTGCCATATTTCTTTTGCTGTGAAATGAATTCCTTCATCTGAAGCAATGTTGTGTGGGATGCCATGAAAGTGAATAAGGCAATCCATAAGTCCCATGGATGATGTGTTGGTAGAAATATTGCCAATAAAGGAAACAAAGGATTGTGTTTTGGCAGAAACAGTGCAAGCAGAGAAGACACATTAATATCCAGAATAAGTATCTCTTTCAGTAAAAACAATTGTAGCAGGAGAGGTCAACACAAATGGACTAAACCAAAAACAAAGAAGTTTCCTTAAAAAACTGAACACTTCAAAGGCCATCATAGCAGGAGTGGGGATTTGAGGACCATGGTTTCAGGGTGCATCTAAATCAATTGGCATAATAAAATCTATTAAGAAAACATTCTGCATCCCACTTTGGAGAGTGGCATCTGCAGTCTTAAATGCTAGCAAGTGGCCATCTAAGATGCATCAATTGGTCTCAACCCACCTGGAACAAGGAAGAATGAAGAAAACCAAAGGCACAAAATAATTATGAGCCTGAGACAAAAAGGACCACATAAACCAGAGACTACATCAGCCTGAGACCAGAAGAGCTAGAGGGTACCTGGCCACAACTGATGGCTGCCCTGACAGGGAACTCAACAGAGAAACCCTGAGGCAACAGGAGAGCAGTGGGCTGCAGACCCCAAATTCTCATAAAAAGACCAGACTTAATGGTCAAACTGGGACTGGAGGAACCCCAGAGGCCATGGACCCCAGACCTTCTGTTACCCCAGGGCAGGAAACATTCCCAAAGCCAAATCTTCAGACAGGGATTGGATGGAAAATGAGACTGGTGAAGGGCAAGCTTCTTGGATCAAGTCGACATGTAAGACTATGTTGACATCTCCTGTCTGGAGGGGAGATGAGAGGGCAGAGGTGGCCAGAAGCTACCCGAATGTACACGAAGAGAGAGTAAAGGGAAGTACTGTGCTATCTCATCAAAGGGAGAGCAATTAGGAGTGTATAGCAAGGTGTATGTGAATTTTTGTATGAGAGACTGACCTGACTTGTAAACTTTCACTTAAAGCACAACAAAAATTCCAAAAAAAAAAAAAAAGCAAAGATTAGAGCACTATACAAAATTAATAAAAACATAAATGGGAAGTATTACGGCTGTCTATTGTTTATATCCATGGCTTATAAATGTGAAGTAACAAAATAATTTAGACTAAAAAAAAAAAAATTGTAGCTCCACCATAATGGAAGGGATCCAGTGTAGCTTGTGGCTTGATTATCCTTCTTCCCCACCAAATGGTGACATAGCAGGAACTCAGCAATGACCTCTGCTATTGTCAGCTTGAGTACCTAGTAGTGGTGGTACAAGATCACCACTGATGATGGGAAGTCTATGTTATTGGATACATACACAGTCTCCGTTACTGCCGCTGTTGTCCTTTGTCCATGAACCTATCTGAAAGATATCCATTGACAGATTATCTTTTCACCTGACTATTAAAAGCCTTGTCTGCTGCAGATGGCCTTTGTGAGCATTTACGTGATACCCAAATACTCTCCTACTCTGTGCCTAGTTAAAAGCTCCATCTACATACTGTTTCTGCAGATAACCTCCTAATCCTTTCTTTCCAAATCCCCGATTATCCAGCCAAACAATTAGCCATTGCTCACTAATCAATATAAGTCTGTATCTCTGGCTGTTTGTCTCTGTCCAAACAAAATGGACAATGAGATATACTGCTTAAAGTTCTACTCACTGAGAGGACTTTCCTTCTGCACTGTCTTTTAGCACACTTCTGATAGTGACTGTGGTGTTCTATTCCTAGTTGGCTAGCATACTGAGAAAAACAATCTAGAAACCAAGCCCTTCCTCAGTCATTTTTCCATAGGAAACTCTCTGTAAACTCTCGGGTTGGTGAAAGAAAGATGCCCATGTAGCGGAAATATATGCCATAGGAGCCTGAATCTTTGGAACACGTGACTTATTTCTTTCTTTGGGACCTGCTTGAGTCTGATTTTGTACACAGCATTTCCACCTGGTGATGAAGTGGTGCTGTGCATGCCTAAGTGTGTGGCCTAATGAATCAGATAACACCCAGTCAAATCTGGGCAGCTCAGGTCACATAGGCAAGTGTCCAGTCCCTATCAGGGTCCAATAACAAGGCAGGGGCAGTTTCTCAAAAGGAGAACAGCTATCTGGAGAAGAGGGCATAGTTTTACTCCAAAATCCTAGGAATATGCACTGTGATTATCATCTTGGGGCTTGCCATAGCCTCCATTCCTATTTATCATGGACAAATCAACTGCTATTGGACCTGCTTGGTCATAAGGCCCATGCAGTAGACAGCTTGCATTGCAGCCTGGACTTGCTGTAGAACAGTCTCTTGCTAGGTCCCAACTCAAAACTGTCTGTATCTTACTGGGTTATACAGTAAATTGGTCAGAGAAACACAGTCAAATATGATATATATTGTCTTCAAAATACAAAAAAAAAACCTACCAAACAATAAAAACTATTCTTGGTTATAGTTAGTGCAAGGTACAACTTTTCTTTCACTTTTCAGGGAATATCCCAAAATGATAAAGAATATGGAACCCCTAGAAGTCTCATTTCATAAGGGTTTCACTGCCCAGTTCTTTTCAGAAGTAGACCACGAGATTCTTCTTCCTAAACCGTCTTAGTCTGGAAGCTCTGCTGAAACCTGTCCACCATGAGTGACCCTGTTAGTATTTGAAATACCAGTGGCATAGTTTCCAGCATCACAGCAACAAGCAAGCCAGGACAGTATGAAAAACTGGCAGAGTGGTAGAAAAAAAAGTGGCCAGTGAAAACCTTATGAATAGCAGGGAAACATTTTCTGATATAGTGCCAAAAGATGAGCCCCTCAGGTTGAAGGCACTCAAAACACGACTGGGGAAAAGCTGCCCCCTCAAAGTAGAGTTGAACTTAATCATGTGGATGGAGTAAACCTTTTGGGACCTTCATTTACTGATGTGGCATGACTCAAAATGAGAAGAAATAGCTGCAAATATCCATGAATGTGAAATGTACAAAGCATGCATCTAGGAAAGTTGGAAGTCATCAAAAATAAAATGAAAGGCATAAAGATCTATATCCTAGGCATTAGTGAGCTGAAATGGACTACCACTGGCCATTTTGAATTGGACAATCATAAGGTCTACTATGCTGGGAATGACAACATGGCATTCTTGGTCAAAAAGAACATTTCGAGATCTATCCTGAAGCACAACGCTATCAGGGATAGGATAATATCCATATGTGTACAAGGAAAACCAGTTAATATGATGATTATTCAAATTTATGCACCAACCTCTAAGGCCAAAGATGAAGAAACTGAATATTTTTATCAACTTCTACAGGTAGAAATTGGTCAAGCATGCAATCAAGATGCATTGATAATTACTGGTGATTGGAATGCAAAAGTTGGAAACAAAGAAAAAGGAATTGCCTAGGTGATAGTAATGATGCCAGAGATTGCATGATAGAATTTTGCAAGACCAGCAACTTACTCATTGCAAATACCTTTTTTTCAACAACATAAATGGTAACTATGCACAATGGAACTTGCCAGATGGAAACACAAGAATCAAATCCACCACATCTGTGGAAACAGAGGATGGAAAAGATCAGTATCATCAGTCAGAACAAGGCCAGGGGCTGACTGTGGAACACATCATCAGTTGCTCATATGCAAGTTCAAGTTGAAGCTGAAGAAAATTAAAATAAGTTCATGAGAGCCAAAATACAACCTTGAGTATATCCCACCTGAATTTAGAGACCATCTAAAGAATAGATTTGATGCATTAAACATTAATGACCAAAGACCAGATGAGTTATCGGACGATATGAAGGACATCATACATGAAGAAAGCAAAAGGTCATTAAAAAGAAAGAAAAGACCAAAACGGATGTCAGAAGAGACACTGAAACTTGCTCTTGAATGCAGAGTTCCAAAAGTGAATGGAAGAAATAATGAAGTAAAAGAGCTGAGTAGAAGATTTCAAAGGGTGGCACAAGAAGACACAGTAAAGTATTATAAGGAACTGTGCAAAGACCTGGAGTTAGAAAACCAAAAGGGAAGAACATGCTTGGCATTTCTCAAGCTGAAAGAACTGAACAGGAAATTCAAGACTTGAGATGCAATATTGAGGGATTCTATGGGGAAAATGTTGAACAATGCAGATGCATCAAAAGAAGATGGAAGGAATATATAGAGTCACTGCACAAAAAAAAAAAAAAAAAAAAATTGATCAATGTTCAAACATTTCAGGAGATAGCATATGACCAAGAATTGATGGTACTGAAGGAAGAAGTCGAAGCTGCACTGAAGGCACTGGTGAAAAACAAGCCTTCAGGATTGATGAAATGCCAATGGAGATATTTCGACAAATGGATAAAGTGCTGGAGGTGCTCATTTGTCTATGCCAAGAAATTTGGAAGAGGTCCATATTTGTGCCCATACTAAAGAAAGGTGGTCCAACAGAATGTAGAAATTATTGAACAATATCACTAATATCACACACTAGTAAAATTTTGCTGAAGATAATTCAAAAGTTGTTGCAGCAGTACATGGACAGAGAACTGCTAGAAATTCAATCTGGATTCAGAAGGGGACATGGAATGAGGGATATCATTGCTGATGTCCGATGGATCTTGGCTGAAAGCAGAGATGACCAGAATGTTGTTTACCTGCTTTTTACTGACTGTGGAAAGGCATTCAACTGTGTTGATCATAACAAATTATGGATAACATTATGAAGAATGGCAATTCCAGAACACTTAATTGTGCTCATGAGCAATCTGTACGTAGACTAAAAGGTAGTCGTTCAAACAGAACGGGGGGATACTGGGTGGTTTAAAATCAGGAAAGATGTCTGTCTGGGTTGTATCATTTCACCAAATTTATTCAATCTATATGCTGAGCAAATAATCCAAGAAGCTGGACTATATGAAGAAAAACATGGCCTCAGGATTGGAGGAAGACTTATTAACAACCTCCAATACCCAGATGACTCAAGCTTGCTTGCTGAAAGTGAAGAGGACTTGAAGCACTTATCGATGAAGATCAAAGACTACAGCTTTCAGTATGGATTACACCTCAACATAATGAAAACAAAAATCTACACAACTGGACCAAAAAGTAACATCACGATAAATGGAGAAAAGATTAAAGTTGTCAAGGATTTCATTTTACTTGGATCCACAATCAGTGCTCATGGAAGCAACAGTCAAGAAGTCAAATCACATAGCGTATTGAGCAAATCTGCTGTAAAAGATCTTTTCAAAATGTTGAAAATACATCACCTTGAGGACTAAAGTGCACCTGACCCAAGCCATGGTATTTTCAATTGACTCCTATGCGTTTGAAAGCTGGATGATGGATTAGGAAGACTGAAGAATTGATGCCTTTGAATTATGGTATTTGCAAAGAATGTTGAAATATACCATGACTGCCAGAAGAATGAACGTATCCGTGTTGGAAAAAGTACAGCCAGAATGATCCTTAGAAGCAAGGATGGGGAGGCCATCTCACATACTTTGCTTGGTAAAGTAGAGGGTCAGTGAAAGAAAGGGAGACACTCAATGAGATGGACTGACACAGTGGCTGCAACAATGAGCTCAAGCATGGCAACGATTGTGAGGATGGCATGGGACTGGGCGGTGTTTTGTTCTATTGTACGTAGGGTCACTTTGAGTCAGAACCGACTCGAATGCACCTAACCACAACAGAAACCTCATTTAGGTAGATGGCTCTTGAATTTCATGGATTCTATCATCTAGTCTCTGACAAACATGTGTCTTAATAAGGCTCTAATGTACATGTTACCTATTGTTCATCAGATCCAAACATCATGATGCCATCCATGCAGCGGACCAGTTTGGTCTCTTGTGGAATCAATGTTCCTGCAGACTAGATTATGACAAGGGATTGCCATAGCTCTAAGACAAGATGGTGAGGGTGCCTTCTGGTGGTCCTTTTAAGTTGATACAGAGAAACAAGCATTTGTTAGATCAATATTTGCAGAATACAGGGCCAACATATAGACAGGTGGGGGTTGGGCTAGGAGATAATGGGAAAATAATTGCGTGAAGTAAAGAAGTTAACTTTACCCAAATTTGGTCTTTGACTTTGGATTCTGTAAGATGACCTCTAAAACCTTGGAATTTCCCCATTGATTGAAGTGTGTTTGATGAGGACTCCAGAGTGTTGGGGACTATGCCAGAAAGACCCAGGAGATGTCAGCCTCATGGTATTGACTGACCTCAGTGGAGAGAGGTGGAGTTTGAGTTACATAATGAGACTCCCAATATAAGCTCTGGACATGGAAGCTCCAGGGCTTCCAGGTTGGTGAAAGACATCGATGTATGTGGGATGGTACAGTGTCTGTTTTGGGGACATGGAAGCTCTGAGTAGAAAACTTTCCCATACCTTACTCTATGCACCTATTCACTTGTATCCTTTTTGCTTTTATAGAGCTAAAATCATAAATACAGCAGTTTCTGTGAGTCATTCTAGAGAACTCTTGAACCTGAGGAAGTAGTGGGAACCAGCAGGTCAGAAGTGAGGGGGAGTCCTGGCGAGCCTGGGAGATCTTTGAGCTTACAGCTGGTATACTTAAGAGGTAGTGGGAAAACCTAAATTTGTAGCTAGTAGGTCAGAAGTGAGGGTGTTGTGGGGACTCCCAAGCTTGTGGCTGGCATCTGAGGTCTTGAGTAAACTCGGCTGTCTGGAGGACTGTGCCCTATAACTTGCGAGGTCTGACCTTGCTCTGGGTGGTTAGGGTCAGGGGAAGAAATGTTCCCTGTATAGCTGATGTCAAAACAGAAGTGGAACAGAGGGGAACAGAATTGATAATGAATTGATTTGGAATGATCAACACATTTGGGAAAAAAGAAGAAGGGATTTGATTTTCCTTACAAATTGGAATAAAGTTTATCACAGTTAATAGAATACAGGAATATGTAGTACATACTGTGGTGATTGGGGCAAGCATGAAAAGACTTAAAAATATATCAAGATATGATTACTGGATCTCTTCTTAGTGCCATTCTTTGCTCATTATAAAACACTGTCACATCTTTTAAGGATTATACAGACGCACATATGAAATAATACATGGAAAACACTCCTTGTAAATGGTATAGGAGTATTGCTGTTTACTTTGGTCCCAAAGTAGACTTGCAAAATAGCCAGGTTAACCCTTATTCCCATTTTATAGATGAGGAAAGTGAGGCTTTCAGTATTTAGGTAACTTGTCTAAATTCTCACAGCTGATCAGGAATATAGTCTCAAATCAAAACCAGCAATATTGATTAATATATGAATATTGCTAATATTGTTAAGATGTTTGCATAATTGAGATATTAATTTATATTTTTCCTCATTTTATTTTTTCTCTTCATTTTTCCTTTGCAAACTTTATCCCAATGTCAATGTTTTGAAAGTAGGAATGGAAGCAGAGAGAAGAGAGGAGAGGCTGAGAGGACTGATGGTCTCAGTTTGTTCTTTGAGTAGCAGAGACCCAGCCCCAGCTTCCTTGAGGCATCCTGGGGAAGATTTTGGAGGGAATGACCATGTGGTGCTCCTGGCGAGATTGTACATTAGGCTCTGGGGATTTCAGCCCTGGCAAAGATTTCAGTGCCAAGATTGGCAGGATTCAGCAGAGCTGGCTGACTTTAAGGGGTCATGAGAGTTTGGACAAAGAGCCAAGTGTGGTGATTGGTGTGGACTGAAGACAAGACAGCCTTCTCCAGGTGATGTTCTCTGGGCAATTTCCCAGGGCTTTTGCACAACATTGGGAGATCCAGCAGCATGAGGACTTATAGTCAAATGTTTTTTTGATTCTGGAACAAAATGAAATATTGTGACATTTCTCACAAGCCCACGTTAGGGGAGCAAAAGCCCTACCTCCTACTTGTACGTTTGCATTTGGGCACAGAAGGAAAAAGCAGGGCGGCAGTGGGGATGGGTAGCAGAAAGGATGCAAATTAGCTTCATATCACCAAGGGCTTAAAGGGAAAAGAATGGCCTCCTGTGCACCTTGATATTGCTATCAACTCAACATGTTTTCAGCTTATTATTGGTATGTGCCAGTGGCTGATTCACTTAGCTGTTTGGAAGAGTGCTAAGGAGGTCAAGGTCAGGATTCTTATTTCCATAAAGTCAAAAACACTTAGTGAGAGAGAACTTCAGCTCCAGTCACCACAGATAAATCCCTAACCCACACCAAGCACCTTACAACTCTGTGCAGTAGGTCAGGGAGGCCAGGTGAGAGGGCAGGAATGAGTCAGCACAAAAGGTAACCACCTCCAAGGGCAAACGCTCATTACAGATGTTCTGTTGACATTCCTGTCATCTGTGAGCATGCCACTGCCATATGAACTCATTCACAAAACCTAACCAAATTCCTCTAATTTCCTGATAGAGTCTGATATGTAAAAAGACTCTATCATTAGTGGGGTTAGTGCCATCTCTTATCTGTACTAAATATTTTACCTATGAAATACACATCTGCCAACACCACCAACTGCCATCAAGTTGATTGCGTCTCCTGGCGACCTTGTGTGTGTGTGTAGAACTGTGCTCCCTAGAGTTTTCAATGGCTGATTTTTCAGTAGTCGATCTCCAGGCCTTTCTTCTGAGGTGCCTCTGGGTGAACTCAAACCTCCAACCTTTTGGTTAGCAGTCGAGCATGTAAACTGTTTGCACTACCCAGGGACTCCAAAATACATGTATTGAGCTGTAATTAAAAAAAAAAAGAAAAATACAGATTTTAAACAGTGTATTTAAAAACCTGCAAAATGAAGATAAGGATTCTAAAATTATATTTTAAATAATTTTCTGGAAAAGAAAGCATAATTAGAACATGTGCAATGTTCCTAAGATTATCACAGGAACACCTTCGAAAGCCGGAACGTGTGTAAGGCGGAAACCTACTAAAAAATCTAGAAAAGGAAAATTCAAATATCTTCCACTCAAACAAGCAATGGAAAAGTGGTAAGACTGCGCTCTGTCAAAGGTAGAAAACTTGCGAGACCTAGAAAAACAAGGCAGTCCGGTTGAGTTTTGGCTCTCACAGGTGTCACTGCATCATTTTTTTAAATTATGCAACAATTTACATACAACGTACTGGTCTTTGATACAGAACATTTCTATCATCCCAGAACGTTTCCTTCGGCTCTTTCCCAGTCATTTTCCCTTCCCACTTCCTTAGGCCACCACTGTTTTAACATTTCAACAAAGCCTTGTATTGTAAGTAGAAGGAATAAAAGAAATTGTTATTATTATGATTTTTAGCCATTTCAGGAAGAATAATCTATTTTTCAAATGATTTTAAAAATTAAACTGTTTCCTCTCTATAATGATAATCAAATCCAGCGAACTCGGTTTCTTGTTGGAGAGGATGCATCCCATTAGTTTAAAGAGAAGATTAGTAACAGAGAAACTAGACTCTCTTTTTTTCACACTTAGGCAAGTGGAAACTGTGCATAAGGATCTGCGAATAGGAGATTTCAAGCATTGCTTTTTTGCTTTACGCTTACAGGCATTGAGTAAATTGCGTGAACGTTGGAGGTCATCTTTCGGTAAGCCTGGCACACAATGATTCCAGGCATTACAAATTCTAAGATGTAAATTACAGGAGCTTTGAAGATAGGACTGAGTCTCCTGGCAAAGCATTGCAGAAAGGAGCAGAGTGGAAATGTCATCATTTATGCTTTATTTTGGAGAAGATCATCTTTTCCATTCTTTCTTTCCCTGCTTTTGCTGTAGCAGATTTTGACATGAAAGAAATCTCACATTCTTTGTAGATATACTGTGGAAGTCTAATATTTCTGAACTCAGAGTAAATCTTCCTTTCTGTGCCTTTAATAAGATCTTAAAGCATTTAAAAAGCATTAATTAAGCTTTACAAAGCAAGTCAAGAATCATATTTGATCAATTAAAAAGCATGGAGGTAAAGTTTGCACTCGGCTTTCAATTATTATATGTCCCAGTGGAGAAACGGCATGGATGATACAAACCACAGATAATGCACAGAAATGCCATTTCTACTCAGTGAACAAGGACATACATACTTTTAAAAAATGCAACTAATCTAAAATAATTTATATTTGAACTTAGGATCCATTACAGTATATGATTTTTTCCCCATGAAACCATAAGAAGATTTATTATTATAATTTTGCTTTACTTAAATGGAAAAAACAATTCAATCTCCTTGTATATGTGCTGATTAGTGGAAGGATGAAATATCTAAAAATCATGGACTATTTGTCAGAGAGAAGTGGTCCAGAAGTATATATTTTTGCCTGTCTACAATCCTCCCGTCAAAATCACCCTCATAAAGTTGCATTTCACAGAACTTTGGAGCTGGGTGAATTCTCTTAGATAAACTGCATCAGCCCAGTTCATGTGAGAGGTGAAAATGAGGCCCACTACAGTGAGAAATGAGTTGTTAGGACTGGTTAATAACAGCATTGTTTACAGTAGAAAAAGGGGAGGGGTGAGAAACAACATAAACCAAAAACCAAACCCAGTGCTGTCGAGTCGATTCCAACTCATAGCAACCCTATAGGACAGAGTAGAACTGCCCCACAGAGTTTCCAAGGAGCTCCTGGTGGATTCAAACTGCCGACCCTTTGGTTAGCAGCCACAGCACTTAACCACTACTCCACCAGGGTTTCCGAGAAACAACACAAATATCCCCAAATTGAAGAATAGTTGAGTAAATTATGGCCCATCAACCTTATGCCATTCAGCTGCTATTAAAAAAAAAAAAAATGTAACTATGTGGCAACAGCCTTGTCCTGGTCATCTAGTGCTGCTATAACAGAAATACCACAAGTGGTTGGCTTTAACAAAGAGAAGTTTATTCTCTCACGGTCCGGTAGGCTAGAAGTTCAAGTTCAGGGCACTGGCTCCAGGAGAAGGCTTTCTGTCTCCGTCGGCTCTGGAGCAAAGTCCTTGTCATCAGTCTTCCCCTGGCCTGGGAGCATCCCGGGGCAGGAACCTCAGTTCAAAGGACAGACTCTGCTCCGGGCACTGCTTTCTTGGTGGTATGAGTTCCCCCTGTTCTCTGCTCGCTTCTCTCTTTTATGTCTCAAAGAGATTGACTTAAGACACTATCTAATCTTGCAGATCTCATCAATATAACTGCCACTAATCCATCTCATATTATATGAATGATAGGATTTACAACACATAGGGAAATCACAAAAAATGGTGGGCAATCACACAACACTGGGACTCATGGTCCAGCCAAGTTGACAGATATTCTTGGGGCACACAATTCAATCCACAACAAGCCTCAACTGAGACATCGCTTCTTCCGGACCCTTTTCTATGTCCCCTATGTGAGCTGGGTGCCCTCCTGGATTCTCCATGGAGATAGAATTTACCCTATTTTAATTCAAGGCTTAATGGTATTTGCTCTGGGAGATTTCAGGCTCTTCGAGGGCTGGGACCACAGCCATCTTGTTTGTTTTAAATCCAGACCTAGTGCCTGGCACACAGTTATCATTCATTAAATATTAATTTCAATAGAATTGAATCTGAGTAATAAAAAAAATCAAGAAAAAAATGTATTTGCAGCTACAAACAAGGTCACATACACCCCAGCTGTCTTTGTACAGCCCCCTTCCATATTTATCCCTGACCCCCTATCCTATTTGGTTTCCCTGGCTATCACCCAAGAACCAGAGAGGATGACTAGAGTGGCAAGATGCTGGGCTGTCACAGATCACGCACAAAGTGTACATGGCATCAAGGAGTAATAGTTTTGACAGAGAAGGAATATTTTGATCTAGCCTAAAAAACAAACTGCTAAATGCTCAACTTTTACAAAAAAAGGAGCCAATTAATGTGCTCAGAGACACTCGTATCACACCACTGAGCCTCACACCAAACCTCAGCAAATCAAACCTCCTTAGTGACTTCTAGAGATGAATGCAGGCTAGGAGGTCAATGCTGGAGCCAGAGGCCAGCTTCCTGACCCATAGAGCAGTGCCGTTTTGATTGCGTTATGCCGTCTCCAGAGGAAGAGTGGAAAGGAGGCACCATTAAATATCAGCCCTGTGCTGGGTCAGGACTCTTCTCCTAGGACAGATCTGCCCCATTCTTACAAATTTCAGACTAGTTTTGCTTTAAAACGTTCCCTTCTGTTAGGGTGAGAGCCCTGGTGGCACAGTGCTTAAGAGCTCAGCTGCTAACAAAAAGGTCAGCAGTTTGAATCCACTAGCCACTCCTTGCAAACTCAATGGGGCAGTTCTACTCTGTCCTATAGGGTAGCTATAAGTTGGAATGCACTTGACAGCAATGGGTTTTCTGGTTTTGTATTAGGGCCAGTTGCTAAGAGTTTAAGCGGCAGAATCTCAGAGTAGAAGAGACCATTTTTGTTAGATGGAGCGGGGGCGCGGTGGGGAGAAGTCAGCCCAGTACAAGTTCTAGAGGAAGGCCTTGTTCTGGAGCAAGAAGTCCTCAGGGGTGGGAGGGACCTGTGAATGGAGATACTGAGTGGAGCAATGCTCAGAAGTCCTGGAAGGTAGGTGCTTAGCACCTGGAGTGTTTGTCTTCTCTGAAGGGCTCCACCACACGATTAGGGGCCTCCAGGACACTTACAGAATCTTGTCCCTTTCCTTCCCAGCACTTACCACAGGTTGTAATTATATACCTGTTTGTGTGATTTTTTCCTTCCTTCCTTCCTTCCTTTTCTTTCTTTCAACTCTGCTTTCTGTTAGTCAAAGATCACGCATTTCTGTTTTGTTTTGTTGTGGCCTTAGTAACCTCAAGCTTAGCACAGTGCTTGGCACTAATAAGCATGCACATGTATTTCTTGAACAGAAGAATAATTGAACAAATAAATTAATTTGAGTTCATTGCATGCATTCTGAGTTAGCACGTAGTCAGACGAGGCTCTATCGATGGAAAAGGAGGCAAAAGCACAGTCATCGATTGAGGACAGTGTGGGGCCAGAAAAATAAGTCACAGGTGCTGAGACTCAGAATCCAGGGCCAAAGTTTTCTGTCCCTCCTGACTAAGGTGATACTGGGTTATAGAGTTTTGGGTTAGAAATGAGCACATGTGTCCACAGGTACTTTGAGCAGTATGGGTAGGTCTTCAGGTTCTATTGTCTGGTAGCAAAGCAAAGCCAACACAATGTGTTTTGAGCGTATTTGGTTCAATTTGTCTCTTTAAGCTCAGAAGGCTAACTCTTGGAGTTAGAAGTTATACAAAATTCTTTTTCTCCCCTGCCCTTTCTCTTGCCTGCTAATCAAAAGGTTGGTGGTTCAAACCCACCTAGTGGTTTTATGGAAACAAGGCCTGGCAATCTGCTTCCGTAAAGACTACAGTCAAGTAAACCCTCTGAAGCAGTTCTACTCTGTGACTTATGGGGTCACCATGAGTTGGGGGCCAACTGAATAGCAGCTAACAACAACACCCTTCCTAAATTCTTTGGTTCAGCCGGATTATGACGTCTAAAGTCAAGGACTCTGAAGTTAAGGAAACACCAGCAATCAATCATTTGAAAATATGCCCCCTCTCCCTACCACTCTAAACAATTTTAACGTTCTTTTGGCCTGCTACACACACACGCGTGCGCGCACACACACTCACATTAACTAGGTGAAAACCTATAGGTTTGTGCACGGATCTTGGAGCATATTAGAAAAGGAACACTTAAGGTCATCCCCCTTCCTTGGCTTTTACCAGCTGCCAGCGAGTCAGTTCCAACTCAAGGCGACCCCTTGTGTGTCAGAGTAGAACTGTGCTCTGTAGGGTTTTCAATGGCTGATTTTTCAGAGGTAGATTGCCAGGCCTTTCTTCTGAGGTGCCTCTGGGTGGACTCGGATCGCCAACCTTCCAGTTAGCAACCAAGGGTATTAACCATTTGCACCACCCAGGGTCTCCCTTCCTTGGCTAAACCAAAACCAAACCTGCTGTCATTGAGTCGATTGCTATAGGACAGAGTAGAACTGCCTCACAGGGTTGCCAAGGCTGTAATCTTTATGGAAGCAGACTGCTACATTTTTCTTCTGCAGAGAGGCTGATGGGTTCAAATCACCAATCTTTCAGTTAGCAGCTGAAAACTTAACTACTGTGCCACCAGCCTCCTTTCCTTGGCTAGGTCCTCAAAAAAATGACTTTTGTTTCCACTGGAGGAAGTTGCGGAGGGAGGCTAACTAGGATTCTTCTGCAATTCCCCCTGGAGAGTGGTGAATCACGTACATTTAGTCATATCAGTGATCACATTCAGTGATGGGAATTCTCACATCGTTTACCCAGTACCCTTGCTCTCACAGGGCTCAGCTATGTTCTCACCCTCACTCATTCACAGGAAGGCCAGTGCTGCCTTCCAATGAGTTCTCTCTCCAATAAACCACGCTGCTTAGGGCTCACCCTTGTGCAATACAACTGTGGCAGAGCTAATAATAGAAACCATGAATGCTGCCTGCCAATCCTGCATTCTAACCTCTAATCTACTTGTAGCAAAAACAAATGTTTTCAGGAAAATAAAATGACACTGCATAGAACACAGTAACACAACTGTTCCTATGGTCTGATTTTCCACATAAAAAACATGGAAATAAGGCAACGAATTCCACCCTCTGCACCTTGGTCACCATATACCTCATTTTGGCTTTTCTCTAATTTCTAATACAGCCTGAATTACAAAAGCAATGAAAAAATGAAAAGAGAACAGAAGATGGGAGGGGGAGGGAGACATAACTTTTGTCATTGTTACAACTTTCTTAATGATGGGAATTTGTCTTTTGCGTTTCTGTTTTGCAAAGGGCCTAACAGATATTTGACGTTAGATTAATAGGACTCTCAGGTTTGTCAAATGGAAAGTTGGAGTGGGTGAATTCCTCAGTTGAGTGACTAGACTTGAGGACTAGAGGCAGCCTGCTCAGTGGAAGGTAAAACCAGCTACCACTGAGTCAGTTCCAACTCATGGTAACCCCATGTGTGTCAGAGTAGATCTGTGCTCCGTAGGGTTTTCAACGGCTGGTATTTCACAAGGAGATCTCGAGGCCTTTGTTCAGAGGCGCCTCTGGGTGAACTTGAACCAACATTTAGGTTAGCAGCCAAACGTATTACTGTTTATGCAACCCAGACACTCGGAGTAGGCATTACACTCCGAACACCTGAGATTCAGCCCCAGTTGCCCCTTGCATTTGTTTTACAAGGGGCAATCCACGTCATCTCCTGGCACCTTAGACTTCTTATCTATGAAACTGCATTGAAAGGACCAGGCTGTTTGCTGCACAGAGCTGTTTTAAGGCTCAGTGAGAGAACATGTCTGGGAAATGGCGTATAAACTGTAAATCTCTCTGTAAGTACGAGGAATTATTATCTGCTGACACAAGTCCATTTATTGTTCTTGATTGGTGCACACATAATTCACATTCCCCAGAAAATAGCTTAGCCTTTCGTTTCCAGCTGTGTGGTATGCAGCTTCTAAACATTTTTCCTGCAACCTTGCCTCTTAACCTTTAGTCTCAGGGCCTCGATTAACTGTTACTTCCCCAGACAGCTGCATGGCATGAATTCTTGATCTGACTTGTGTTTTAACCAGTCTTCTGTGTCTTGGCCACGGGCGTGCTTTCACAAAGACGCAAACCAGAATGGACTCAAACTTGAACTTGGGTGAGAGATGAGTTCTGGGAGGAATCTGATTTAATAAGTGAGCTATGTAAACAGGTCTCAGGAAGCTGTGGCTACAGACTTCTCATACGAGGCTTGAACTTTCTCAGTTTTGAAATGAGATGTTTGCTTCACTGTGTGGTGAATGTGAGTTAACAAAGTACATTGAGATTTCTCGCTTGGTAGAGCGATAACATTTGAAGTATTACTTATATTTGGGATTTTTTTTTTTTTTTTTTACTGAAGCTAATGAGAAACAACCTTCTGCCGTTGGAGGGGGTGAGTGTATTTTCAGTCCTAGTTTTTGGGTGGTTCGGTCTTCCGTAATTAAATGCATGACAACAGATTTATTACTGAAGAAATAAAGAGGTCAGGCGAAATCCACAATTGAAATCAGTGGAAGACACCCAGTCATCCATTCTTTTTTTTTCAGAAATCTTAAAACGGTCATGTTTTAATAATAACACATGGCTGTAAGGAGTTAGATGTTTTAGGCTGGGACTTTCACTAGCCAAAAACATCTAAATGTGAAGCCCTGGATGGCACAAAAAGTTTTTAGCACTTGACTATTAGCCGAAAGGTTGGCAGTTCGAGCCCACTTAGAGGCCCATCGGGAGACAGGTCTGGCGATCTGCTTCCAAAAAGTCACAGCTCTGAAAACCTACGGAGTGCAGCTCTACTCTGCACGCATGGGTTCACCAGGAGTCCGAACTGACTCCATGGCAACTAACAACATGTCTTGAGGCAGTATTGGCTTGTCAGTTTTTCCTTGGTGCCTATAGGCTACCAAGTGATACATATTTGCCTTATTAATCACCCTGGTCTGCAGTGAGAATAGAATAAGAAGAGAAAGAAGAAGTTATGAAGTGGAACAATGTGGTTGGGAAATTCCCAGGCCTTTACCCTCATTAACACACACACATACACGCCCAAAACAAAAATTCTCTTCTAAGTAAAGCCAAAGAGAATACTAAGTGCATAAACTATGACCAAAGAAAATAGGATGAATATTTATTCATCAAAGTGGATCCTTGACCTTGGCTGCATATGTGAAACTGAAGGGTGGCAGCCTGGACTTTTTCTGTCAGCACATTTGTATCAAACCACAGGTGTCTGCATTCTTATTGCTTCAATGTCCAGTTTCTAGGGTGTTTTGTTTTGGGTTCCAGCATATCGAGAGAATAAATTTGCTAATCAAAAGTAAGGCTAGCCAGTTGATGAAGAAAAATAAGCAAACTCTTCCAGGATTCAAAACAAGATGGAAATATTTCCTAGTGTTTTGTTTTTCCAAGTAGATTTAATTTGGAAGTATGAACCAAGAAAAATTGCGACATCTTGCTCTGGCCAGCTTGCCTCAGAGAATGGTTTGTGTGACCAATAGAAGGTGTGGGGGAAGGGAAAGTCAGGGAGCACAGAGGAACTTCTCTGTCAGCTCAGGGTTTCACAATGCACACAGGAAACATTTGTACCTGGCCCTCCGTTAGCCCGACAGATTAGCTAATGCCTCGTTTCACCACAAAACACATTTTTAGCACACGGTCCTGAACTGCAAGCGAGGAATCAGTGAGGCAGGCTCACAGCACTTCGGTTACAGTTGGGAGATGCTTTGTGTGGTCCCTGTTGACTTGGGCAAATGGGAAAGTGGGGTGGTTCCTGCGCACGTACTGGGCTGACATGAGCCTCTCTGTGCCTGGCAGGCCTGGCATGCCCTGTGAACACCGCACTCCTGCTCTTACGGTAGAGTCAGACTCCTGAAGCCAAAGGATGGATTAACTGTTCAGGTGCCCCAGCCAAATTCCAACTTGAAGTAATACATCCTGTCTACACCTTTCACCTCTATGTAGTGAAACTGTAACCTCTTATTCACGGAGGAAAGATAAACAGTTACAATGTACCGCAGTGGTTCCTGACGACCTTTACTAACCTGGTTCACCCTTTTGTGGATAGTGCATTTTCTTTAGACTTAGTCATTCATCTCTAAAATGCTTGGGTTTTTTTTTTTTTTTTGAAATTATAATGATTTTAATTTGTATGAAGAATTCATCACAGATTTATTGGGCTGGAAGAGGTTTAGAGACTATCTAGTCCTTTGACTTTATTTTACAGATGAAGAAGATGCCTTGCTTAAAGGTTACACAGCTAGTTAGCCCAGGTAGATTTGCAATGTGGGCACATAGTTAATTCCTAAACAATTCCTACAAATCTCGTTTTCACAGTTCCTCGTGCAGCAAAGGCCCTAACTGAGAGAGCAGTTTTGTTAGGCATCCTACCCCAGCACTTTTCACCTTCGTAAAAATGGTGTGGTGGGGGAGAAGGATGGCCGCCTCTAACTTCACAAGGGGAAAAGAGAATCAAGATCAACAGCCCAAGGCTAATCCCTGTCAGGAGGAGGTCAGACACGCCTCTACCCTCCAACCTTTTTATCAATTCTCACACCAACCGCTCCTCCCACAGCACTCTGCTTGTCTGCTGAGTTCGATAATTTGTTGCAATAGCCACGTAGAATTTACAGACAGTACTAACGATGATGGGGTTTATCAGGAAAGTAGCAGGTTATAATTCAGGTTCAGGAATGCTCAGGGTACAGTTCTTCTATCAAGACAGCCTCTTCTGGCCCCTCAGCCACTGCCCTCTCTGGCAAGTGTTACAAAACTCTTTTAGCTCTGCTGATAAGTGCCTGGAGGCACCCCACACCTGCCAGTAAGCCTCAGCCCGAAGGTGCTCAGCTCTCTCTCACTCTGTGTGTCAGTGAGCCTAGCTCTAATAAGTGCCTGGGGGCACCCGGCTCTGCTAGCAAGCCTCCTGCCTGAAGGCACTCAGATTTCTTGCTCCGTGGGCTGGAAAGCCCATTGTGCCATCTCTTGCCAGTCTCCTGGTTCTGTTGCCTACATTTCTCCACTGCTGCTTTTCAATACCTCTCACAGTCTCTGGTGTTACAACGCTCTCTCTCTGTCCCCAGGACCTAGGAGGTTGTCAGTGCAGGGATCCCAGGTCCAAAGGACATGCTCTACCCCTGGCTCTTCTTTCTTGATAGTGGTGAGATCCTCTCTTCCTGCCTCTGGGATTGCTCATTTTAAGCCTAGTGGGATAGCAAAACTGACCAATCACCTTGTTAGAGTTCCATATACCTTATTTGCATGGCCCCAACCCCACAAGTGTGTCTTGCATCTTATTTATATTATTAACAAGCTATCCAATTCCCTTTGTGGGTCACAAGCACCTCATTTGCATAGTACCATCCAGTCATTTGTTGGAAGTTACAAAGACTATGGCTAAAAACAAAAAAACTAGAAGGGCCGTATTAAGTAATTTGCTGCACTACAACCTTTAAGGCTTAGTAGGGATACCACCAAGAATGCCATAGGGCCAAGATCAGATTGGAAGGCCAACTACTCATAGGGTTTCCTTCAGTTGAGCACTGAGGCAGGGTGACAGCTGGGGAGTATTGATTACATTTGTCTTTCTGAATAACACTTGTAACTGAGTTGGAATTTAGCATAGATTCCAAATGATGAACATGACCAACCCAATTTGTGTGCCTTACGTGAGATTATCTATTTATATCCATCTTGTATCACAATGGTTTTGAGGTCCTTTCTATACATATAAAATACAACAACAACAACAACAAAACCTAAACCCATTGCTGTAGAGTCGACTCCAACTCATAGTGACCCTAGAGAATGGAGTAGACTTGCCCCACTGTGTTTCAAAGGAGTGGCTGGTGGATTTGAACTGCTGACCCTTTGGTTGGCAGCCATTGCTCTTAACCACTGCACCACCATGGCTCCACATAAAATGCAAAATAAATAAATAAGGTACAGAAACAAATACTATAAAGCCCCTGTTCAACTTATGCAGAAGGGTGCCAGCTCTGGCTCTGAGTTATCTAGCAGCCTAAGCAAAGTAAGAAAGATAAAGATCACAATATTCGTAAGATTTAAAAAAATTAATTTAAGAGAAGCATAGCTTTTACTCATACTAATACCCGAGAGAAACTGCTTCCCTTAATAACATAGTTGTAGAATATAACACGGATATAGTATGGTTATATCTTTCAGTAGATATAGCAGTGAATTTCATAAGGCTTTTTCTCATTGAGGAGTCCCTGGGTGGGGCAAATCGTTAAGCCCTTGACTAACTAGCTAAAAGGTTGGCGGTTCAAACCCACCTAGAGGTGCAGCAAAAGACAGGCTGGTGATCTGCTTTGAAAGGTCGCAGGCTGGAAAACCCCATGGAACATAATTCTTCTTTGCATACATGCGATCGTCATGAATTGGAATTGACTTGACAACTAACAACAACAAAAACCTCTCATTATATTCCTCAGGGCAAGCTAAAGGCAAACAACTAAAGCAAAGCAGAAAACAAGTTTCTAGGATATTGAGTGTGGGAGCAAAACGATGGGCCCAAGTACATACTACAGTATTCAAAAATAAGTGGATTGTATGTCCTTCAGGAAATCTTTTGTAGTTACTATTTCTTAAAAGTGTGTGTGTGTGCATTTTAAAACAATTGTTGGACAGCAGAGGGACAAGGAAGTGCACGGAAAGTTCACATAAGATATTGATTCCTGGAACACAGGCTCTTATTCTCTGCTTCTTTTCTGGCCACAGCTGAACTACATTTCCCAACCACCTATGCAGTCAGGTCTCACTATGGGACTGAACTTGGGCCAATGGATTATGAATAGGCCTGGCCTATGTAGCTCCCACATGCAGTACTTGCTTTCTTTTCCCCTCTACTCTCTGAACTGAGAGGAATCCAGGGATCTAGAGGAGGACAGAGCTAAAAAATGGAAGGAGCCTGGGTCCCTGAATGACTGGGAAAAGCAGAGCCTACCACTGGTTGACAATGCACTGTGACATGAGTCAGCGGTGAACTTTTATTGTACTCATTGAGATTTGGGGGCCTCTTTGTTTTTGTTTCATCAGCTAAATATACTAAATAATATAATGTTCAAACTTTTTAAACTGTAAGCCACACTGATGAGGCAGATGTCTTCAATGACTACAAAATCGAATCTCCTCTCTATATACTAAAAAAACACAAATAAAAATTGCTACTTTTTCAAGTTCGTACATATCCTTTGACTTCCACTAGTCTCTAGGAAACTCATTAATATGGGGCTCAAACTGCCTGAGTTTGAACCTTGACTTTGCCATCCTTGTGCCCTGGGCAAGTTATCTCACCTCTCTAAACCTCATATCCTCCCTCTATAAAATGGGCATACAGTAGGACCCACTAAGTGTTGCTATGAACACTTTTCAGCAGAGCTTCCAGACTAAGACAGACCAGGAAGAAAGGCCTGGTGATCTGTTTCTGAAAATCAGCCAGTGAAACTCTATAGATCACAGTGGTTAAATCCACAATGGATCATGGGGGTGGCGCAGGACTGGGCAGAGTTTTGCTCCCTCATGCATGGGGTCAGCATGGGTTGGGGGGCAACTTGACGGCAGCTAACAGCAACAACTGACAGGGTTGTTGAAAGGAGAAATGAAGTGGATTCGAATTGTGGTGTTGGGGAATAATGAGTATACTGAGGACTGCCAAAAGAACAAACAAATCGATCTTAGAAGAAATGCAACCAAGATGTGAGACTTCAGCTTGCTTACTTTGAATATGTCATCAGGAAAGACCAGTTGATAGAGAAAGACATCATGTTGGTAAAGTAGAAGGTCAGCGAAAATGAGGGAGACCCTCAAAGAGATGGATTGACACCGTAGTCAGAGCAATAGACATAAACATACCTATACAGAGGATCATGAAGACTGTGGCAGGGCTGGGCAACATTTTGTTCTGTTATATACAAAGTTGCCACGAGTTGGAGCTCACCGTGCAACAACTAACAACTAAAACAAAGTTCTCAGCATAGGAGTTGGCAGGAGGAAAGCACATAATAAATATTAGCTGCTTATGTTGCTATCCTTTACACAGGTATCCTCATCTTTGGGGGCTTCATATACAGGAGGACCAAGGCAACACAAGTTGAGTTTCTGCAAATCTGGCTGAGTTTCTAGGAGTAAAGCAATTCAGAGTAACTTGACTCTCCTCTTTCCCACCCTTCTCTGTGTTCCCCTTTTCCCTCCTTCGCTTATCCAGGCCACAGACCCATTCCACCCTCAGACTTTGAACTACCTGAGACTTGCTCACTCTGCCTAAAATTTTTGAATAACTTTCCTATGGTTCCTCTGGGAAAAGAGGCTAAAATGACAGCAATAGGAATCATAATTCCTGATAATAGGTACAGTGCTTTCGAGTTTATGAAGTGTTTTCTTTCACCCAAAAAACCTGTGATGATCGTACCAGAGCATTTTCCCCCCATTGATGTTGGAAAATCTTACAACATTCCTTGATAAGGCGTGTTTCTGGAAAGATCCTTTCACAACAATAGATATTTTTATACTGAAACAGGAAATAACTCAATTTCTGAGTGAAAAGACTATGCACTAGGTAAATCTTTCTTGAAGAATTTATTGTCTTTTTTCCTTGCACCTGACTGGAGATATAAACACAGCCAGAGTCTTGGCTAATAATAACATCACAATGTGAGCAGCCCTGGCATTCCTCAACAGCTTGCCGAGTTATTTGTGTCAGAAAGGATTTAATCATGAGCACATTGCTTCTCTTGATATCACATGATGCCCCATTGAATTTCCTATCATATGAGCTTTCTAATCTCATTTACAGTCACCGAGGTTGAAAATAGGTAATTAATCAGCATTTAAATATGTTACAATCTGTAAGGTAAAACAGATAACGGTGAGGCTGGAAGCAGCGTGGAGCACTGCAGGGGACCTGGACTGGGGTGACTTCTAGTCAGCCAGTAATGAATTCTATGACCTCCCACAAGCCCTTTGATCTCCCTGTGACTCATTTTCTATATGTGCAAATGGAGTCCATTTCTCTTAGTATCTCTTCAGGTCTCATACAGTCAAATGAACATTGCTGCTCTAAGTATTTCAGCCTAATTCACAACAGTGTTCTCTCTCATAATATAAGACAGAAAAGGGCACATATAGGGTAGCAGTGGCTTTTTCTAAACTTAAGAAGTCTGTACTGGGAGACCTGCCAGGTTCCTCGGCCTTGTTGTGTTGTTGTTGTGTGCCATCGAGTTGATTCTGACTGCTAGTGACCCCATGTGACAGAGTAGAACTGCCCGCGTAGAGTTTCTTAGGCTGTAATCTTTATGGTAGCAGATAGCCAGGCCTTTTCTTCCTCAGATCAGCTGGTGAGTTCAAACTGCTGACCTTTTTCGTTAGCAGTTGAGTGCTTAACCGTTGGGCTTCCGGGGCACTTTTCCTTGGCCTTAAACCAAACAGAAACCAAATCCACTGCTATCGAATTAATTCTGACTCATAGCAACCCTATAGGACAGGGTAGAACTTCCCTGTAGGGTTTCCAAGGCTGTAATCTTTACGGAAGCAGACTGCCACATCTTTCTCCCATTCTTGGCCTTACCCCTCTATCAAATTCTCCCAGGGTGATGAGAAGTATAGGAATGGACTTGACTTGCTTTCTTCCCTTTCCTTTTATTTATTTCAATATTTTTACATCTAAATCTCATGGGACTAAAGGAAACGTCTCTTCTGAGAATTCCTTTTAGGCAATTAGTGAACTGGCCAAATATAACTTTAAGGCCTGACTTTGCTTGAGATCCTCACCAGTTCCTCAATCTATTTAGAATTTAGCTCTTCAGTTCATCCGACTGGTTGACAACTGACTCGATATTTGTTACCCTTTTTCACAGAATTCCCTATGAATTATCATGCATTCTGTGAGTGTAACTGGAGGAAAAAAAAAAAAAAAAAGAACAATTGAGAATGTGTTTAGGGAACTATGTTGCTGTCATTATTGACTGCCTTCCAGTGGATTCTGACTCATAACGACCCTATATGTACATTCAAATTTGTGAGATGCAGGCAAAACAGATGAATACAAATTGAAAAAGAACGAGGTGATTCAGAAAAGTTATGTTTCTTTGACTCAAAGAAGATAAGGTTTTACAATAACAGAAAGTTGCAGGGCAGAGCTATGCTTCCTGTTGAAGTGCTGGCTGAATAATGTAGTCTGTGTGTCATTTGAGAGAATGTTTCATAACAGGAGGAGGCCTGCAAATTCCTGCATGACCTGATATGACCATACAGTACATGATACCTCCTGGACTTGAATCCAGGTCTGTCCAAAACTCGGTTGTAATTTTGGCTCTCATCCAGTCTAATTCCTGTAATATTACTCAGTGGGATATGCTATTGGCTGGTTTTATTATTTTTGGAGACTAGAAAGTGAACTAATAGGCAAATGCTAAATGCAAGTGAAGAGGACTTGAAGCACTTACTGATGAAGATCAAAGACCACAGCCTTCAGTATGGATTGCACCTCAACATAAAGAAAACAAAAATCCTCACAATTGGACCAATAAGCAACGCCATGATAAAAGGAGAAAAGATTGAAGTTGTCAAGGATTTCATTTGACTTGGATCCACAATCAACATCCATGGAAGCAACGGTCAGAAATCATTGGGCAAATCTGCAGCAAAAGACCTCTTCATAGTGTTAAAAAGCAAAGGCGTCCCCTTGAAGACTAAGGTGAGCTTGGTCCAAACCATGGTATTTTCAATGGCATCATATTCTTGTGAAAGCTGGACAATGAATAAGGAAGACTGAAGAAGTCGGAGTCGACTCCATGGCAGTGGGGTGGGGAGTGGGGAAGAAGAATTGATGCCTTTGAATTTTGGTGTTGGTGAAGAATATTAAATATACCATGGACTGCCAGAAGAATGAACAAATCTGTCTTGGAAGAAGTACAGCCAGAATGCTCCTTAGAAGTAAGGATGGCAAGACTTTGTCTCACATACTTTGGACATGTTATCAGGAGGGACCAGCTGCTGGAGAAAGACATCATGCTTGGTAAAGCAGAGGGTTAGCGAAAAAGAGGAAGGTCCCAAGGAGATGGATTGTCACAGTAGCTGCAACAATGCGCTCAAACATAGAAATGACTGTGAGAATGGCACAGGGCCGGGCAACAACAAGGAAAGCAGCCCTCCTTGACTCAGTTCATTGTGTACTGGGAGATGACTAGAGTGCTAAAGAAGCAACAGAATAGCCACGGTTTGATACCTAAAATGTTCCTGTACTCCAGGTTTCCGTTTGCTTTGCTATTATTGTTATTGTCCTTATTTCCTTTTTGCCATCAATGGTGGCGGTTATTGGATAGGCCTTGGCCCGCTCTTTAGGGCTGCTGCCTTGCCCAGTGACTGTATCTTTCCTGTTAGCATGCTGATCATACTTGGAAAGTATGAGTCAGTGAAATGTAGCTGTGAGCAGTGGGGGTGGGTAGATTATAAGGGAGAGTTCAGCCAAGACTTCCTGTACCAACTCAGGGTCATTATCTTTGGAGGAAGGTAGGAACTCACTATAGCGATAGGAATGCCCACACTCACCTGGCATTTGCTGCGTACAAATTGATTTAGGGAGGGCGTAAGGACACATATAAAAAAGGAAAGAGAATTAAACCTTCTTTTGTAGACACCAGGGTGGAGCTTTGAGAACCATGCTATAATATCCCTGTTATTGACGCCTTCAACTTGCTATTAGTTGGTGAGATTCATTAACTATTCACAATTGCCTGCCCTCATTCAACTCCTAGCAACTGCAGTTACAGTCCTATTTAAAATAATAGAGTGAGATTGGTAACATTACTGATTTCACAGGAAATTAGAAGACTTACATTCACAGAGCTTAGGTAATTGACACCAATAGCACTTTTCGTGTAATTTACGCACTATGATTGATTTCATTCCCCAGCTAGTCCTAAAAGAATCTCTGAAGCATATTCAGCCATCAGATTACTGTGCAAAGGAATTAAATGAGTAATACCCTGCTATCTCTTCCAGAGCTGGCAAAAAGTTTCTAAGTCGTTTGGAGCTCTAGGGGTCAGTCTAAAATTATAATACTAATATGGAAGAATTCAGGATTCAAGCATTTCTTTGCAAGTGACAACTGTAAATTCATAGGGAGAAGACTTTGTAACTGATAACAAGGACCCAACTACAAGTGGGTCATATGTTTATGATTTTAAGGGTATTTTCTAAATCTATAGAAACCATATAAAGATCCCTGTTGTTGTCGTTAGTTGCCTTTGAGTAATTCAGGCTCATGGTGACACCAGGTGTGCCAAGTAGTACTGTTCCATAGAGTTTTCTTTTTTTTAAATCATGGCTGATTCTGACATTTTGCACAAAAACTGTTGTTCAGAGAGATGATCCTTCCTACAAACTTCTTCGCAAATTTAGTTATATTTAATCAACCAAGTACTAATCAAAATGTCATCCAGTCGGATAATTCTGCCTCTCTGTCGTTGTTAGGTGCCATCGAGTCGGTTCCGTCTCTGTAGGTCTATGGATTCTGTGCCGGGAAGGAGTTCTTTTCCTTTTTTAATTTTATTGTGCTTTCAGTGAAAGTTTACAGGGCAAACTAGTTTCTCATTCAAAAATGTATACACAAACTGTTTTGTGACATTGGTTGCAATCCCCGTGTTGTGTTAGTATGCTCCCCTTTTTCCTTTCCACTCCGAATATTCTGTGTCCTTTCGTCCAGTTATAAATGACCCATTTCAGTGTATTCAGTGTGGTATAACCCAGAAACAACCCAGTGCCGTAGAATCAATTCTGACTCATAGCATGGTATATGAATCAAAATACATTACCATGCTTCATGCCTCCCCTCCTGCACAGAATTAACAATGCTGGGTACAAGAACTTTGATAAACAAGGAAGAAATAAATTACTAATCTATATGTTCTTCTTGATAAATCTCAAGAAACCATGGCAAAGGAGAGGCAGTAAACCTACAGTGTTTGAATAAGTCATTATTCTTATCACTTTGGCTACTTAGGCAGCACAGTGGGCACGGTTTGGGCTCTACTTGTCTATTTCTCTAGCTCCATGTACTGCCACTTCCCTCCTTTATTCAGCCATTTGGAAGAGCCCAGAGTCCCTCACACTCATTACCCTGTTTCACGCACTTGGGCTGCAACACTGGCTTCCTTCTGCCTGGAAAGCCTTCCCTCTGCTTCTTCATCTAGTAATTACTTCTTCAAAATTCAGTTCAAGGGTTAAAATCCGAACCAAACTCAATACCTACTCACAGCAACTCTATAGATCAGAGTAGAACTGCCCCAGAGGGTTTCCAAGGAGTGGCTGGTGGATTTGAACTGCTGACCTTTTGGTTATCAGCTGAGTTCTTAATCACCGTGCCCCCAGGGCTCCAGTTCTAACCCCTATCCCTGCAGTTCAAGGATTAAAAAAAAAAAAAAAAAGGATTACTGCCTCCAAAATCCTTTCAGGATTCCACCGTCTTATTTAGTTCTCCTCCTCTGTGTTCCCTTAGCTGCCTATGACTAAGCCCATCCTAGCCTTTGCCATCCAATATTATTAATGTTGATTTACTTGTTTATCACTCTATCAGACTGTAAGTTCCTTGAGGGCAGAGACCATGAGTTAATTTATTGTGAATTGCATCACCTATAATAATACTTGACAAAGAATAGTGGTTAGTGGTTAATAAATGTTTTCCAAATGACTTATGAATGTAGAATGTATCTCTTAGCAAGGCCACATTTATGCGATATGACCATTTTTAAACGCAACCTAAAATTCAATCCTAAGCATTTTTGGTGCACGGACACACGCACACACACACACACACACACACACAAATGATCACAGATGAGTGTACAGTTTTATTAATGAACATATCTACACTGTCGAACTGGTTAAAATTCTAAGTAATTTTATCTCTGAGCGCTCAATGCATCCCAGGTAAAAATGTAGGCCCAGTCAGCGTTCTTGAATTCCCAGTAGTTGCAGGTGCCCCAGGAATACCCTGGGCTAAAGATTTCTCACTGTGAAGACCAGGGAACATGCCTTGATGAGAAAACTGAACAATTAAGAGACTTCCCTCAGATTCGTATGGTCAGCCAATGCCTAAAACCTAGCAATTCACTCCCTAAACGTGTGCTGAATGACAAACAGGCTTTCTGCAGCCTCCCAACACCTGCAGGGTTCAGCCCTTAGTCCATCATTGTAAATTTTTCCCATCCAGTCTCCCTCAGCAGTCCTGACTACAAGTTGTCCATTTCTACCCCTGGCCTTTGTCTTCTTCTGGCCTGAGATACCCTCCCCAGACTCTAGCCATCTGCATCCTAACTATCTGTCTAACAGTTGGTTTCTCACCTCTCTGTTAAGCCTTTTCTGTCTCTTCCAACTCTTCAGTCATTTCTTCTCCTCTTAACACCTAGATATTATTCAGGGACCGGAATAAATTGAATGCGAGTTGGAACTTCGTTTCACACCACTTCGCAGTTCCCTTAACACTTACGCAGAACCCTACACAAAGGAGATGCTCAATAAATACCTTTTGACGGGCTGAGGACATCTTTATAAATTCATGTAAAATTCACCGAGTGGGAATACTGTGTGTGGTAGCAGTGAGGCCTAACCTCCCCCTCCCCTAGTCACCCCCATGGAAATCCGAATTTCTTAAATGAAGTTCAAGAGAGCCTCAGGCTTGCTCTCCCTATTTCTGCCAAGTGTTAATTAAGTGTGGAATCTAAGGGGACTTCCATGCATGGATTACAAGAGATATCACGAGGGGCCGTAAGAAAGACAGCAGTGCAGCAGGAAGGACGCTCTTTTCTAAACTTTCAAAGGCCTAAACCAAAAAGCCAAACCAAACCCAGCACTGTCAAGTCGATTCTGACTCATAGCGCCCCTATAGGAGAGAGTAGAACTGCCCCATAGAGTTTCTAAGAAGCGCCTGGCAGATTCGAACTGCCAAACCTTTGGTTAGCAGCCGTAGCACTTAACCACTACGCCACCAGGGTTTCCTCCAAAGGTCTAGAGTTCTCTAATTTGCTGTTGGGGAGAAGTCTTTCCTCCCATACCTTTTGTTTGTATGCATTGAGAAAAGAGAGGATACTTCACCATCCCAGAGAAATTCTTTGTCTAGTTAGCTCTTGGCATTATTAGGATTCAAAAAACGTTGGAAAATTCTAAGTCATTTTCTCAGAAGTTGAATTGTTAAGTTATTACAGCTCCTGGTGCTCTTGTCTAGATCTTTATCTGGCCAAAACTAACCAGAGAGTGTGTGAGCCTAAACTTAACATGTGGAGTGACCATAAAGTAACAGGTATACCAGATAGATTTTTTCCATCCTGAGTAGTCATTTGAGAAGCTACTTCTTTCAACTTAAACTTTTATTCCAACTTGGCTGTCATTGCTCAATATAAGACTGGATTGCATTTGAAGCCACTTTTCCAGCTATGTGAAGAAAATCACTCCTTTCATAGTCACACCTCATTTTTAAAATTCTCAATCTAAACTATATTAGATCCATGTACCAGCTTTGGCACCGGAAGATTTTTGGCTGTTTCCCAAAAATCAAATTAAACAATAAACATTTGCTAACATTAAAAGTACTTAGGAAAAGCAAGTGATATAGGCCCTGAAGGCAATTTCGAAAGAGGAGCCACACAAAAGTTTTGAGTAATGGAATGAGTGTATTGTTGCCTGGACTAGCTATTTTATTTGGAACAACACTCATTTTAATATAGCAGAGTTCATATATATTTTTAAAATTAGTTTCCTCTTCTTTTATTCATATCTGGTATTCAAAAAGTCATTAGGAGTTGATGAAATGATCTTAGTAGATGAAGACTCTGGGTCACCTATTGAAATTTTAGGGAAAAATTGCATTCTGCATAAATGAAAGAAAAGTAAGCATCAATCTTAGTTATCTAGCGTTGCTATAACAAAAATACCACAAGTGGATGGCTTTAACAAACAGATATCTATTCTCTCACAGTTTAGGAAGCCAGAAGTCCAAATTGAGGGTGCCAGCTCCAGAGACACTGGGGGAAGGTCCTTATAATCAATCTTCCCCCGGTCTAGGAGCGTCTCAGTGCGGGGACCCAAGGTCCAAAGGACACACTTCGTTCCTACCTCTTCTTTCTGCCTTAAATCCTGCCTCGTTAACATCATGGAGTGAGAGAAAGGAGCGCCTTCTAGCTGAGGCTTATTGGTGGAGTAGTGTGCCTCCTGGCACTTATTGGCAGAGCTAAAAGAGGTTTGTAATACTTACCTAAGCAGGGCAAAGGCTGAGGGGCCAGGGAGAGGCATGCCTGTGGGCACTGCTGAGAAGAAGCTGTCCCAATGGAGTAAGGGTAGCCTGAGTGTTCCTGAACCTGAATTTTAATCTGTTACTTCCCCAAAAAGCCCCATAATCCTGAGTGCTATCTGAGTTCTGTGTGGTCATTGCAACAAATTATCAAATCCAGCAATGAAGTAGAGAGTGCTGAGGGAGTTTGGTGCCAGAATTGGTAACAAGGTTGGAGGGTGGAGGCATGCTTGATCTCCACCTCCTAGGAATCAGCCTTTGGCTGTTGATCTTCATTCTCCTTTCCCTTTGTGAAGTTAGAGGAGGTCAGACACCTCTGTCACAGCCTTCTTACAATTTCTTTCTTTTCTTTTTTCAGGCAAAATAAAAGTTTGTTTGGGAGATCAGATATCGTCCATGACGTCCTAACAGATTGAGTTTTGTTGGAAGGAAGCTTAAATCGTTCTCTTTATGCAGAGCAGTCATAAGATCAGGACTCAGAATTACATTGTATGATATGTTACTGATTCTTTTCCTAAACATTGAGCCCCAGTTAGATAAAAGTGGACCTTTCAAGTGAAGGAAACCCTGGTGGCGAGGTGGTTAGGTGCTACGGCTGCTAACCAAAGGGTGGCAGTTCAAATCCACCAGGCACTCCTTGGAAGCTCTATGGGGCAGTTCTACTCTGCCCTATAGGGTCACTAAGATGTTGACCTGACTGCAGTGGGTTTGGTTTTTGGCTTTTTATCCAAGTGAAAATTAATTTAATAATACACTAATGCTATCAATATATATTCTTCATATCCTATGTGAGGTGGCCATATAATCTATAACACCAACTAGGACTCTTTTGAAATTGATTTCTGGGATATATAGTATAAACTAATATTTTCTTAGGGAAACTGGGATATACCCACCAGACCTATATGCCATATCATATCTCTCTTAGAATTATCTAGCTCCCCAGACCCAGAATCCATTCCTATGATTACTCTATTAGAATAGTAGTTTTCAGAATTTTATTATTATTACTATTATTATCAAAGCCATTTCTTTAATTAGTATTCTTGTACTTTAGATGAAGGTTTACAGAACAAACTAGCTTTTCATTAAATAATTAGTACACATATTGCCTTGTGACATTGGTTGTCAACCCCACGACATGTCAAAACTCTCCCTTCTTGACCTTGGGCTCCCTACTACTGGCTTTCCTGTCCCCTACTGCTTTCTCATCAGATGGAACACACAGAAATCAAATTGACTGCATCTCTGCAGAGAGACAATGGAAAAGGTCGATGTCATCAGCCAGAACAAGGCCAGGGGCCAACTGTGGAACAGACCTTCATTGCTCATATGCAAGTTCAAGCTGAAACTGAAGAAAATCAGAGCAAGTCCATGAGAACCAAAATATAGCCTTGAGTACATCCCACCTGAATTTAGAGACCATCTGAAGAATAGATTTGATGCATTGAACACTAGTTACCAAAGACCAGATGAGTTGTGGAATGACATCAAGGACATCATACATGAAGAAGGCAAGAGGTCATTGAAAAGACAGGAAAGAAAGAAAAGACCAGGATGGATGTCAGAGGAGACTCTGAAACTTGCTCCTCGAACATCCAGCAGCTAAAGCAAAAGGAAGGATTGATGAAGTAAAAGAACTGAACAGAAGATTTCAAAGGGCGTCTCGAGAAGACAACATATTATAATGACATGTGCAAAGAGCTGGAAATGGAAAACCAAAAGGGAAGAACACGCTCGGTGTTTCTCAAGCTGAAAGAACTGAAGAAAAAATTCAAGCCTCGAGTTGCAGTAGTGAAGGATTCCATGGGGAAAATATTAAACAATGCAGGAAGCATAAAAAGAAGTTGAAAGGAATACACAGAGTCATTATACCAAAAAGAGTTAGTCGATGTTCAACCATTTCAAGAGGTGGCGTATGATCAGGAACTGATGGTACTGAAGGAAGAAGTCCAAGCTGCTCTGGAGGCACTGGCAAAAAACAAGGCTCCAGGAATTGATGGAATATCAATTGAGATGTTTCAACAAACAGGTACAGAGCTGGAAGTACTCACTCATCTATGCCAAGAAATATGGAAGACAGCTTCCTGGCCAACTGACTGGAAGAGATCCATATTTATGCCTATTCCCAAGAAAGGTGATCCAACTGAATATGGAAATTATAGAACAATATCATTAATATCACACGCAAGCAAAATTTTGCTGAAGATCATTCAAAAACGGCTGCAGCAATATATCAACAGGGAACTGCCAGAAATTCAGGCCAGTTTCGGAAGAGGATGTGGAACCATGGATATCATTGCTGATGTCAGACGGACCCTGGCTGAAATCAGAGAATACCAGAAGGATGTTTACCTGTGTTTTATTGACTATGGAAAGGCATTCGACTGTGTGGATCTTAACAAATTATGGATAACACTGCGAAGAATGGGAATTCCAGAACACTTAATTGTGCTCATGAGGAACCTTTACATAGATCAAGAGGCAGTTGTTTGGACAGAACAAGGCGATACTGATTGCTTTAAAGTCAGGAAAGGTGTTCATCAGGGTTGTATTCTTTCACCATACCTATTCAATCTGTATGCTGAGCAAATAATATGAGAAGCTGGACTATATGAAGAAGAACGGGGCATCAGGATTGGAGGAAGGCTCATTAACAACCTGTGTTATGCAGATGACACAACCTTGCTTGCTGAAAGTGAAGAGAACTTGAAGCACTGACTAATGAAGATCAAAGACCACAGCCTTCTGTATGGATTGCACCTCAACATAAAGAAAACAAAAATCCTCACAACTGGACCAATGAGCAACATCATGATAAATGGAGAAAAGATTGAAGTTGTCAAGGATTTCATTTGACTTGGATCCACAATCAACAGCCATGGAAGCAGCAGTCAAGAAATCAAAAGACGCATTGCATTGGGTAAATCTGCTGCAAAGGACCTCTTTAAAGTGTTGAAGAGCAAAGATGTCACCTTGAAGACTAAGGTATGCCTGACCCAAGCCATGGTATTTTCAATCGCGTCATATGCATGAGAAAGCTGGACAATGAAGAAGGAACACCAAAGAAGAATTGACGCCTTTGAATTGTGGTGTTGGCAAAGAATATTGAATATACCACGGACTGCCAAAAGAATGAACAAATCTGTCTTAGGAGTACAACCAGAATGCTCCTTAGAAGCAAGGATGGAGAGACTACGTCTTATATACTTTGGACATGTTGTCAGGAGGGATCAGTCCCTGGAGAAGGACATCATGCTTGGCAGAGTACAGGGTCAGTGGAAAAGAGGAAGACCCTCAATGACCTGGACTGACACAGTGACTGCAACAAGGAGCTCAAGGATAACAATGATTGTAAGGATGGCTCAGGACCGGGCGGTGTTTCGTTCATAGGGTCGCTATGCGTCGGAACCTACTTGAAGGCACCTAACAGGAACAACAACAACTCTGCCTTCTAGTCCTTGCCCCTGGGCTGGTGTGCCCCTTTAGTCTCATTTTGTCTTATGGGTCTTACTCTTACAATTCCTGAAAGCCAGCTACTTTAGCTGTTTCTGTTATAGCACCACTAGCAAACTAAGACATCTACCTCAAAGATTTTTGCCCTAAAAAAAATACCTACTGAGAGCTACAGCTGCTAACCAAAAAGTCAGCAGTTGAAATCGACCAGATGCTCCTTAGAACCCTATGGGGCAGTTCTACTCTGTCCTGTAGGGTCACCGTAAGCTGGAATTGACTCCACAGCAACAGGTTTGGTTTTGGTTTAGGCTGTCAAGTTGATTCTGACTCATGGTGACCCTATAGGACAGAGTAGAACTGCCCCACAGGGTTTCCAACAAGCGGCTGATGAATTCGAACTATTGACCTCTTTGTTAGCAACTGAGCTCTTAACCAATGTGCCACCAGGCTTCCTAGGGAGGAATAAGTAAAAGCAGGTATGGAGCATTGCCTGGCCCAGCTGGACATGTCAGCTGTCCAGCAAGCACGAATTTTCCTTCCCTTTTGCTCATTGAATCTCAGTTTTCTTATCTGGAAAACAAGAAAGTTAGACTCACTAGGTAATTTCTAAAGCTGCTTCCAGCTCTGAAAGTCTACCTATCTATTGTTGTTGTTAGCTGCAGTGGAATTGCCCAGACTCATGGTGACCTCGTGCACAACCGAAGGAAACGCTGCCTGGTTCTGAACCATTCCTACGGCCAGTTGTGGATTGGGCTGCTCTGATCCATAGGGTTTTCACTGACTGATTTTTGGAAGTAGATCACCAGGCCTTTCTTCCTCGTCTGTCTTAGTCTGGAAGCTCTGCGGACACCTCTTCAGCATCATAGCGACCCACAAGCCTTCACTGATTGATGGGCGGTGGCTGCGTCTGACGTGCATTGGCAGGGAATGGAACCCACGTCTCCCACATGGAAGGTGAAAATTCTACCACTGAACTGCCAACGCCTCCCATGTATGCATAAAAAACTTTAATTTCTTGGGCTGTAACATTCAAAGATGGTCATGACCAAACTGGGTTTCTGCTAAGGAAGAAAAGCATGTGGGGATTTTAAAGACTATTTATGGAGGAACAGCACCATTTTAGGGCCATGCAAAGGGTTAGGGGGACTAGCGGGGAACTCCTGGTAGCCCTATAAATATTCTTATAAGCTTGAATGCTTTCTTGGTGGTTGGAAGAAGCAAAGCGCAAACTCTTACTGTATGCAGAAGTAACTGGGGAAAGTACCTACTTTACCTGTTAGTGCCACATGTGTGTCTATTTGCATATACCTAAGTGATCAGGCTGTAGAGAGCAGAGTCATTTGACAGATTCTAAAGAATCCGTGGGGCCAGGCTGAACAACACACTAACCCTTGCTCTTTGAAAATTTAAGGTCCAATATGGTACTTACTAGAAAAATAATAGTGGGGCCTCGATTGTGTTTTAACTATATTCTCAGCAATCCACCAGAAAAGTTTCCTAGTCTATTTCAGAATATAAGTGGTATTTCCTTTCTTAACAGTGAAGTGGTTGGATACTTAAATGTACTGACTAGAGTACTTTGGGCCTTTGAGCCTGTAGATGAAATAGTTGGGAAAATCCTTTGTAAGCTCTGTGGTGCTATATAAGGTTATTATTCTTACAACAAATGCTTAGGTGATCCCATAGTTTGAGGCTCAGTTGAAGGAAGGTGGGTTAAGAGGGCCTCCTTCCCAACATTTGTGTTTCTAGTACATACTGGGAGCCTTTGTCAGGTAGCCCAATGAGCAAAGTTAACAACTGCTTACACAGCTTGAATTGAGAGGCTCAGTAAGGCTTCCTGCCTCATCAATCCACTTGCCCACAGCCTGCTACCTGGGCTCTGGGCCACCAGGCTCTATTTTACTATATTCTTTGGTGCTCCAGGAAACCCTGGTGGTGTAGTGGTTAAGACCTACAACTGCTAATCAAAAGGTAGGCAGTTCAAATCTTCCTGGTGCTGCTTGGAAACCACATGGGGCGGTTCTACTCTGTCCTATTGGGTCACTGTGAGTCAGAATTGACGCAACAGCAATGGATTGTTTTTGATTTTATGGTGCTCCAGAGCCATCATAGGCACATTCACCTTCATAAAAGTCTGCTGCTTAGGATTCAATGTCTTCTGAGTCCCTAAATAGTATAAAATCCAAACACCTTAGCATAGCATACAAGGCCTTCAAAAGATATCGCTTCCAATTATTTCTCCAGTTCCTTCTCTGCTATGAGTATCACTCACTCTTCTGAAATTTGGCATTTATTCAGCAAATATTAATGCATGCCTACTAATTAGGTATGTCTACACTGAGCCTTCCCTACTATCTACACTCATTTATCAAAAAGGGCTTATTGTGTGCCTACAAAAAAAGAAGCAAAAAATCCTCACAACTGGACCAATAAGCAACATTGTGACAAAGAGAAAATATTGAAGGTGTCAAGGATTTCATTTTACTTGAGTCCACAATCAATACCCATGGAAGCAGCAGTCAGAAATCAACGATGCATTGCACTGGGCAAATTGGCTGCCAAAGACCTCTTTAAAGTCTTAAAAAGCAAAGGTGTCCCCTTGAGGACTAAGGTGTGCCTGACCAAAGCCATGGTGTTTTCAATCACTTCATATGCAAGTGAAAGCTGGACAATGAGTAAAGGAAGACCGAAGAAGAATTGATGCCTTTAAATTACGGTATTGGCAAAGAATGTTGAATACACCGTGGACTGCCAGAAGAATGAACAAAACTGCCTTGGAAGAAGTACAGCCAGAGTGCTCCTTAGAGTCAAGGATTGGAAGACTTTGTCTCACTGACTTTGAACATTTTATCAGGAAGGACCAGTCGCTGGAGAAGAACATTGTGCTTGGTAAAGTAGACGGTCAGCAAAAGAGATGACGGCCCTCGAGGAGATGGATTGACACAGTGGCTGCAAGAACGGGCTCAAACACAGAAAAATTGTGAGAATGTCAAGGGACCTGGCAGTGTTTCATTCTGTTGTATATAACGTGACTATGAGTTGGAACTGACTTGATGGCACCTATAATGGGTGTCAAGCACTGTTCTCAGTGCTGGGAATATATTAGTGTATAAAACAGAGTCTACACTGCAGGGGGAGGCAGACAATAACCTTTGCATATAGCATGTTAGAAAGTGGTCAGAACTATGGAAAAAACAGAGCGGGACAGGGAGCATTAATTGTGCTGGGAATGAAAATTAAGGCCTCGTTTTATATAGGGTGCTCAGACCTCTCTGAGAAGGGAATGTTTCAGTTATGCAGCATTATTGTAACAATACCTAGCTGACACGGGGAGCAAGCTACACAGACATCTGGGAGCGTAGCTTCCCAAGCAGAGGCAGCAGCTATCTCAAAGGCCCTGAGACAGGAAGTGAGTGGCTATTGTGTTTAAAAAACAGCAAAGAGGCCTGTGTGGCTAGAACAGACTGAGAAAGCAAGAGAGTAGAAGGAAATCGAGACAGGGTGGAGAGTTGGCCCAGTTCCATTAGGGTCTTGAAGGTTAATGTAAGGACTTTGGTTTTGAATGAATGACATGGAGAGCCCTGCAGGGTTTTGTCCAGGGGAGGCACATGACTTATATTTTCAAAGGACCCCTTTGGCTGCTGTATTGTGAACAGACTGAAGTGTAGAAGCTGGGTAAGGAGTTGGGAAGCTATTACCATAATCAGATGAGAAAGGATTATGGTTTAGACCAGGGTAACAGCAGTGGAGGTGGTGAGAAGTGGTCAGATTAGGGATCTATTTTAAAAGTAGAGCCAAGGGATTCCGATGTGGAGCACTCTAACCTTCAGAGGACTGAATATGGGTAGAAGTGAATAAATAAGCAAGGTGATTGAGAAGGTGCAGTTCATAAGGGAGGAAAAAAGCAGTACAGGGTAGCATCCCAGAAGCCAAGCAAAGACAATGTTTCTGGAAAGAAGTGATCAGTTACGTCAATGCTGCTGATAAGTTAACTAATATGAACCTGACCATTGGATTTAGCCATATGGAGGTCATTGGTAATTTGAGAAGAGCAGTTTGGTGGACTAGTTTAGGGAAATGCCTGATTGGTGGTACGTAGAAGAGAACGGAAGAAGAGAATCTGAAGACAATGGTCTAGACAACTCTTCTGAGGATTGTTTTGCTATAAAGGCAGCAGAAAATAATGGGGCAGTAGCTGGATGGGTAAGTGAGGTCAAGGGAGGGTCCCCTGAACTCACTGGGTAACCTCATAACTTCCTGCTTTTCTGAGCTTTCTCCTCCCTCTACTTGGTGAACTTCTACATTTCCTTGAGGAGTAAACTGAGGTGTGTCTACACTGACCCTTCTTTACTGTCTGGATTCATTCATCAAAAAGGGCTTATTGTGGGCCTACTATGAACCAGGCACTGGGCAATGAATTCATCTGTAAACAAGCCTGATAAGATCTCTGCCTTCCCGAAGGTTGTTCCAATAAGAAGACAGGCAATATACAAGTAAACAAATAAGGAAATAAAGTCATTACAGATAGTACGTGTTGAGGAAGCCATAAAGTGCTGATGGGATAGAATGTGAGATGTGGTGGTCATAGAAGGCCTCTCTAGAGAGGTGACCACTGAAACCCAAAGGATATGGAGGAGCTGGTTCCAGGAAGGGCCGGGAATATCCTTCTGGTCAAGGGAATTAACCTTTAGAGGCCTTACTATGGGAAGGGGCTAGAGTGGTGGAAGAAGAGAAAGGGGTCCAGTGTGGCTGGAGTGGCATGAGCTGAGGAAGATGGTGTGAATACATAAAGGGCAGAGGTTATGTAAGGCCTAGGCCTTGGGATGGGGTTTTAGCAGGGGTCCAGGCCCTAGACCAGTGGAGAGATGATAGTGGCTTTGTCAAGCAATGACAGTGTAGAGATGGTGAGCAGTGAATGGATGGAGATATCTTTCGGAGGTAAACAGACTGGTGGAGTGGATGTGGTGAATGAGAGAAAAGAACAAATCAAGGCTTGCTTCTTTGGCCTATGCAGCCCGGTGGATATAGTAGCATTTGAGATACTTAGAAGAAGGGCATTGAGGCATGGGGGTGGAAGAGGAAGTGGGGCTGGGGAGTGAAGTGGTAGGAAAACAAGGGTGTGGAGTTGGGGAATCATCATGAGAAAGTGCTTCAAGAAGTGGGAAAGGTCAACCAGTTACAACGCCGCTGAGAGATGGCATGGGGTGGGGGCTGACTGAGAAATCATTAGCGTAGCACTTACTTCTCCATAGCCCTCACATAGTTGTCTGGTCATGATTCCTTTCTGCCTTTCTCCTTCGTTACTTGACAAGCTGCTAGAGGGCTTGGGCTCCCTTTTTTATTCACTTTTATGTCCCCATGCTGAACTGTGTGCCTTAGGAATAATGTTGATTGCATGAAAAGACTCAGACTGAAAAGTGAAATAACCCTGGGAAGGAGCTGCTATCAGTTCAGGGATCAGCTGCCAGATGCCAGAGGGAGATGGGAGGGCCCAGTACTACTCCCTGAAGAGCCCGACCCAGAAGCTGTGTGTAACAGGTCCACTTGAGTGCCTTATAAGCTGAAAATGGTTGTCTTCTCGAAGCTAGAAAGGGTGTCCATGATAAGGCAGGGTGGGACCCTGATTCACTGGCGCACAATTGGCCGGCTTTTGTCTTCGCATCTGACTGGAAGTGACTCATGGGCTGGAAAAAAATAAAAAAATAAAAAACCTTTTGGAAACAAATGGGGGGGGGGGAAGAAAGTTAAGCCACTACTGCATTTTATTCTCAGATAAAGTGTGGATCTGCTGGCCCATAAATGTTGAATACTGTATATTTCCTCAGCCTTCCTTCAACAAAAACCCAGGGGGAATTATTAAGCCTGACAATTCACTCATTTTCTCCAAGAGTTTTATTAAATGCAATTTAGAGGGGATAAAATTTCCTTTCTTTTTCTCTCTCTTTCTCTTCACTCAAATAAAACCTAATTACCAGTAGGGCAGAAAAAAATGGGCTTTTAGAAGTCTGCTGTAATCGGTTAAGGATTTCCCTTTAAATTAACCCCTCTCAGGCTCTTCAAACAGTCACCAGGGCAGTTCCTGTCCACTCAAACCTTGCCCCCTTCAATGTGAAGAGCACATTGGTCACGCCACTGACACACGTGCTATGGGGGATGAAAGACAGTGGTGTCCACTCGGGGTTTACGCTTCAGTGGGGCAGCTAGTGTTGAACTCAGTGGTGCCATGTTGGTGTACTAATTAGGACTTTTTTTGGTTGCAAGGAGCAGAAATAGCAAACTAAGTTAAACAATAAGGAGAATTTATTGTAAAAATACTGTGCCGTCACAGGAATCTGGGGCAGGCAGGACTGTACCAGGGAACAAGAACAGCAGCTGGAGCTGCCGCCTTCAGAGCTCTCATTGCTCAGGGAGTCAGTCTCTCTCTGTCTTCAGATTGGCCTCTTGTCGGCAAGATGGGAAACACAGTCATACAGAAGGTTCCCAACTTGATAACATTTTGTAGTTTTATCCCTGGGGAGAAACTGACTTTCTCACTTCCAGTTTCAAAATTCCCCAAATGTTCTGATTGGACTAACCTGTTAGCCCTTCACTCTCTGTGGATCTCCTGTGGCAAGGGGAGGAACTTAGGAAGGGAGAGTGAGGAGTCCAGTTTGGGTCAAAGGCTTATCCCCCTACAGGCAACGAAGTGGCTCTAGTCTTTAACTCCGGGGTGGGGGTGGCTAGGGAGAGACTCCACCAAGCTAGGATGGCACGGGGAAGGGCTGAGCTTAGAAACAATGGGCCTAGCACTTCTGCCACCCAGGTTTTCAGAAATAACCCTAGATGATCTGGCCTGGTAGGTGTAACTTTACTAAATGAAGGCAAAGGACTGGTATATTTGAAAAAGAGAGTCCCTAAGGAAACCTGGATTTCATTATTGAAGGAATCATTGCTACCCCCATTTTACAGATGACAGAGAGAAGTTAAGCACCCTGTCCACATTCACACAGCTAACAAGTAGCAGAACAGAATTCAGCTCAGGCGAGCCCGTGGCCTCGGTACTGTCTGCACCACACCACACTTCGCACGACTCCACAGGGAGAAAACGACAGGCAATCCGAGGAGGAGCCCAGGATGACAGTGGGGGTGGGGCAGCACTTCGGGAATCACCGGTAGGATTTCACCAGGCCTAGAAGAGGGATGAAGGGAGCACCCCAGGCCAGGAGGGCTGTGGGCGCCGGGTCCCCAAGGTGCAGCCAGCCCCGGGTGTGGGCGGGAGGGGGGCGCTGCAAGGCCCAAAGGAGAAGTCCAGGCCTAGGAGGGAACGGCACGCCCCAGGCGGGAGTTCTTCCCTTCAGATCCCGGCCTCTGTATTCAATTCCATTTAAGGGCAACCCAGCCCGGTTCACACCTAGCCCTGAAGATGACAGATCGCCCTGTGGTCAATTTGCAGGCTGAGAACCGGAGCCTCCGTCTCTGCACCTGCACTGCCAGCGCCATAAACACAGCAAACCATGCCCCATAACATGTCACCACCGCTGAGGTGCCATTTCCAAGAGGGAAATAGACCACGGAGAGCGAGCCCTGATGTGCACAGGCACCGCAGCACCGGAGGCAAGCTGCGGACGCGGCCCTGGTGCAGGGTGGGGGAGGGAGCCGGAGCCCCCTTCCTGCCCCTGCTCCCCGCTTTGTAACCCAGCTGTGCCACGTGGTGAATGCTTCCAGGGGCCGGGGACGGCAGCAGTTCTTTCTGCGGAGGAGTTTTGGACAAAACGTAAATCGACGGCGTCGGCGCTGGAGCCCCGAGCCCCGCGGAGCCCCGCCTGGGCTCCGTGCAGCGACCCCGACGCGGCCTCGGCGGAGCCTGAGCGCCGAGCGGCCGCCCCTCCCCCGCCCGGGCCGCGAGCCCATTTTCGCTTGGCCGGTCCCCGCGCTGCCGGCTGGGTTGCGCCCCACCCCCAGCTCCTCTGCTCAGTCATTCAGACTGGGAAAGTCAATAACACGCTGACATCATCAGGGGTTTGTGTATTATTACACGGCTGCTTTCCAGAGTACCTGGCATTATCTAAGAGAGGCGCACTCCGGCCGCCCGAGCAAGGGCGCCGCGCGGGGAGCTCGGCCGCCTCGGGGCGGGGCGGCTGCTCTGAGCGAGGCCTTGTCCTCTGTGGGGAGCATCTCCAGGGTCCAATTAGAAACATGAAGGGCTTTTGCGGCACTAAATGCAGATGCACTTTAGATATCGATACATACTTCATTCTGGCTTGGGGTGCACTTAAGTGACCTCTATTTCTGCCAAAGACATCCACTTGGCCTTTAAGAGCATTTTTAGTGATTCTCACAGAGAGAGAGAGAGAGAGAGAGAGAGAGAGAGAGAGAGAGGAAAAAAAGGCATGTTATATGACAGGAAGCCAAAGTCCGATTCTTTTCAGACTCTTGGGGTATGTGTGTGAGATTCTCTATTATGTAATCGCCATCACGGGTGATTAGTCTTCTCTTTTCCCTCCAGGGCTGCGCTGGGTGGCTTGGTTGCTGTGTTTTTCTTAAGCCTCATGCAAAAAACATGTCACAGATTAATGGTGCAAAACTGCTCTCCAAGCAAATTGGCATAGAAGAGTGTCTCACTTTTGGAGAAGGGAAAAATTAAGATTCCTTATCTTACTACTCTGGCATTTCCTTTTCCTAGAACGGGTTTTTTTTTTTTTTTTTTTTTTTAAAGTAATTGTATGTATTTTAAATGTTCACTCCCTTCCCTCTCAGTTGTAATGGTAGTTGAGATAACTTCAATAACTAATTAATTGTATAGATTATTGTCCTTTTAAAACATCCCCTCTGTCCACAGAAAAAACCAAACCCTTTGGCATGGAGTGGATTCCTACTTATAGTACAGGACAGAGTAGAACTGCCCCACTGGGTTTCCAAGAGCTGCCCCATTGGGTTTCCAAGGAGAGGCTGGTGGATTCGAACTGCCGACCTTTTGGTTAGCAGCCGAGCTCTTAACCACTGCAGCACCAGGGCTCTAGTTCTCACATAAAACTGACACAAAATGGTACCTTTTCTGTTTTGTCAAACAGGCTCTGTACGCACATGAGGCTGATCTCATTTAAATTCTCTTAGTCTCTTAAATTGCAAAAAATGGCAGCTGGCCCCAAAATGGCTACCTGGGGAATTACAAGGTAAGAGCTGTTAATTGGTCTTATCCCTTGTACCTCGGACAAGGAGTGATCACTGACTGATAGAAAATTCTCTAGGGCTTCCCAGGGGGAAGCTGCAAAGCAGACATGTTTCTCAGCAATGTAACAATTTCCCTATGTGTGCTTGATCATTTCAGAAGAATTTGTGGTAGATTATGACTACTTCCCTCCAGATGGTCTGAAAGTAAAACTCCCATCTTGCACCTCTAAATCATCACCCCCAAGCTTGCCTCCCATCCACCGCCTGCTAGGCCCAGGAATTCCCCCTTCTAGGGTGCAGGCAGCTGGGGAGGTCCAGTGCACCAGCTCTTCAAGCAAGCTCATCAAGGGTTCAACTCTCGGAGCTTGAAATTGTCTAAGTGGGGAAGGGGGAGTGGGTAACTCACCACCAACCATGGACTCTACTTAAGGGCTTTCCCTCAGCTCATCAGAGAGGTGTGTAAGGCCTGGGGAGTTTGTTCCTTTGGTCCACCGGATTAAAACCGGTACTAAACCAGCTGCCACTGAGTCGATTCTGACTCACGACAACCACCCCCCCTGCCTCCATGGCGTCAGAGTCACAGTAGAACTGTGCTCCATACGGTTTTCAATGACTGGTTTTTGGGAAGTAGGTTGCTAGGCTCTTCTTTGGAGGCATCTCTGGGTAGACTCGAAACTCCAGTGTTTTGTTTAGCAACCCAGCGTGTTAACCATTTGTACCACCCAGGGAGGCCCCACTGGGTGAAGAGGCTCTTAAATCTCTAGGCACTTCTGTTTTCCAGCCCAGCTAACCCTTTGACCTTTGTCCAAGTGCCTCCCAGACACAAGTGCTCTCATCCCCTGACTCGGGCTTGGACAGAACCTCAAGGGGAGGAAGTTAGTTGCCAGGCATTAGCACTCAGCTTAGCACCCAGAACAGAAGTAGGTGGTTGATTCCCTTGCCTAGTAAGGACCCCTATATTTGGACAGGAAGAGAAGAGAATTCAGTGGAAAGGGACCATGTTGGGGAGACTGGGAAGCAGGAGTCTTGGCCCTGGAAGAAGTCAGTGTGTTTAAGGAGGTGGATATACATGTAAGAGTATGAGAGCATGTCCTCTGCCCCATGGTGAAGTTACTGGCCCTTGCCTGGGTGGGTCTTCCTGTGGAGGAGGGGGAACTCCAGGTGACAGTTGTCATCAGACCACTCCTCTCATGGTCCTGGAGGAACTGTGGTGGCCTTATCAACCTAGGAGCAGTCCTACAGGAATGACCCTGGCTTTTTCCTACACCTCTGGGGTAAAAAAAAAAAAAAAAATTTTTTTTTTTTTTTTTCTGGGGTAGTGGTTAAGTGCTACAGCTGCTAACCAAAAGGTCAGCAGTTCAAACCCACCAGGAGCTCCTTGGAAACCGTATGGGGCAGTTCTACTCTGTCCTGTAGGTTGCTGTGAGTCAGAATTGACCGGATGGCAATGGGGTTGGTTTTTTTATTCTTTATTGTTTTCTGAGAAGGAAGGTCACCCTCTGGGCGTTTACTGCCAAGTATTTGTCAACTGGTCAGAACTGGGTGCCTTTTGATTTGTAGACTTGTCTCTTTTCAGGTACCTCTTTGTGGCCAATGGGAAGATCTTGCAGAGACTGACAGTCAGTTTTCAAGCACTAATCTTGGTTGAGGAAAGATGGCATCTTCAAATGGATGCTTGACCCTAATGAAGACCATGGCAGGACTTCTCAAACTATCTGTGGGCAAGGATCAGTTTTATCTATTAAGTTTTTTGATTTCCAATCCATTGCAGACTGATATTTTTGTAAAAAAAAAAAAATTAGAAAAATCAATTAAAAAAACAGAGTCACAAAATACAAGCCCAATTTTTATTATTAGATTCAACAAACACAAAAATTACCCTGTCAGACTTTTATGATGTTTCTAAACGCTTATTTTCCATTGTGAAGTGTATGTCGCTGTGAATGTTATCAAACAATTTTTGGACCTGGGTCCTTGCTTTGAAAAGCGCAGGAGCAGAGGGTGCGAACCATAAATCCAAGGGCTGCTTTTGGCTCAAGTTTGTGTTTAGCTTGGCCTGAACAGCTTTTTTTTTTTTTTTTTTTTAATTGGATTTAAAATCCAGAGATTTCCTGTAAAAATCCAGCTTTTTGTGAAAGGTGAGCAGCTTATGGCAGCATACGCTTTGTCCATAATTGGCCGGTTTTGAGCAGCATCTGCCCCTAGGCACAACAGCCTTGGGTTGGCCACAGTTTTAACCTGTCTCCCTCTTGTCTTAGCCCTAGCCAGGCTTACTCATTTAAGCTGCCTGTTTGGCTCCAAAAGGCATTTGAATCTGTGTATCCTCTTGAAATGGGCTTCTTGGGTATTTTCCTCTGCAAAGGCCAAAGGAACCTGTCCAGGGCCATGTGATTCTGAGACTAAACGTTGTGGTGTCAGTACAAAGAGTTTCTGTGAACCCTTAGGCACCCCAAACACTATCTAGATGAGTGGATAAAAACACAAAAAACAAAACAGAACAACCTGTTGCTGTTGACTCTGACTCATGGTGACCCGATCTGTGGATAAGACACTTCAAATCTAAGTGGGTTAAAAATTTAAATGATTGTTGATGCTACTTTGATAAATAACTATTAAAATTTGTTTATTAATTAAAAATTGTTAGTGTATACTTACTAGCTTTCTGTTACTTAGGTTTCCTTGGTCAATAGATACAGGAAGTAAAACTACTACTGCTTTTTTTTTTTTTTTTAAGGTTTAAAGAGTGTTGCGTTTACCTGAAAAAGTTTGAGGGCTGCTGTTAACAGTAGTTATCTTCAAGCTGTTTTGTGCTTGCACCCCCTAAAATAATCTTGAAAAATGAAGTCTCCCCAGCTCTTTCTAAAAATGACATTTACATCTTTGCATCGTTAGTTGAAATTGTTGCAAAGAATATAATGCCCTTGTATGGCAAAAATTGACCTTTTAAAATAAAACAGTTACATTGCTCATTTAAATGTACCCGGTTGGATCCACAGCCCACAGTAATGGTATATCCATCATCATTCATTTAAAAAATAATCAAGCAAGTTCTTCTTTAACTCTGGTAAGTTTTATATCGTCCTCTTCTCCTTGAATTCATAAGCCCACCTTATCGTATGTCTCACCAACAAAATTCATATAAATTTAAATTATAAAAATTTTGCATGATTATATAACTCTAAGTTGTAAAAATTTTATTGGCAATATATATCTCAATGAGGTGAATATGGTTTTTCTTCCAATTAGCTTATATATCCATGGATGACTACTACCAGTTAGTGCTAGAATGAGACAGAGTCTGTATCAATTCTATTTCTAATTTTTTGTTCACACCACACACACACACACAAAATGTCATAACATAAATACGTAGACAGGAATGGAAGTAATTTTTAATCGCAGTATTATTCCCAAATTCTTTAAACTGCTTCTGAATGATTTGCCAAAGTTCTCATGGCTGGCCAAAATTTAGCTGTGATTAGATGCTACTTCAGTCTGGGGGAAGGCCAAGCATCAGAGGCTAACTGAATAGCAAAAGCATTCATTTCAAGTCTACACCTATTTTAAAACCTATTCAATTAGACCTGTTCTAACACCTATTCAATTCCTCCTTCCCTGGTGCTCTGAGTTATTCATGCCCTGAGGTGGTATACCACGGGAGAGTGCAGAGTGGGTAGAAGGTACGATTTTCTTTTGGGGTAAGAGGTGAGAATGTGGTCTCGTTCACATTAAGCTCTTTCTTAGATAGACAGTTCTTATACAAGTGGAAAAAATCGACTTCCTTAAAACTATTCCTTTCTTTGTACCCTTTGGAAGGTCTTTGTGTATCCACAGAGGTATATGTGTACCCCAGTTTGAAGATGGCTGCTCTAGAAAAAGCCAGGCCTGGGTCCTTGCAGTGAAGGACGATACCTGGAGGAAATGCTAGTCTCAGAACATATTCATTATGTTTGAGATCGTAGCCCTAGCTAGATCTTGTGGCCTATTCTGTGTGAGTTCCGTGTCTGGCCATTACTAAATTATGAAGGGGATCATTGCTGGGAGCCTTTGGTGCCTTGTGAAGGCTGCTAGTGTTTGCAGCTATACTACTACTGCTTGCTAATATAATTGAAACCTGGCTCAGGATGTCATTAGCATGATTCTGCCTTTTTCACTGGGATTCTAATGAGGTTAGTCTCTCCTCTACCCCCCAACCCTGGGTCGATTTAAAGAACAATTCCTATACCTTTCTAGGTGTGCTCAGCTGTACAAACCATCTCTGCCATTTATTGTTGCTGTTTTGAAGAAGATGGCCCAAAACAGTAACACCAAGAATTTCTAGAGGAAATTGTTGATAATATTCAAAGAACACCCTTTTGTTCTCCACTGGCATTTTCTTGTTTTTACTTCTGGGGCTTGCAGGAATTTCATATATGAAATAAAGCTGAAAGGTAAGCCAGTCTTCAGTCCTCCTAGCTATTTAGTCTAATGTCACCAATGACAAATGTGAACATCTCAAGAAGTCAGTTCCATTCTGGAAGTACCTAGGGGTTAGGGTACACATGAGTAAATCAATCTAGGACACTTGAACCAGTTTTAAACTGAATCTAATCTCCTACAGGTCTGCTGGAACAGGTCTGATCTAGAATCATAAAGAATTTTTTTTCTAGATACAGAATATTCATTCTGTATCAAAAGACCTCTGAATTGAAGGGAAGAAAATGGTGGGAAATTAAAAAAATTTTTTGTTTTTGTTGAAATTCTTGAGAATCTAGCATGTGTCATGAATTTTACACATGTTATTTCATTAAATCTTCACACTGTCCATGTCAGGTAGGTATCAGTACTCCATTTTCCAGATGAAGAAAGTCTCAGAAAACATGGAAGCTGAACACTTGAGCCATCCTTTGTTCCGTGTTTGCCTAAATGACCCTTGAAGTACTTATTACTCAACCTCAATTTTCCAATATATTAGGATGGACAGAAATTTGGCATAGATCAACTTTATAAAATAGTATGTATATAATTACATACAAATTATTTTTCTATGGTAATGTCAAAGCACCCCCATCAAGGTCCATTTAATCCTTCTGGTCTCTAGAAGATACCAGTTTGGATCTGCTAGTTACACTTTAAAAAGCCCTGTGGCACAATGGTTGAGTGCTTGGCTGCTAACCAGAAGGTTGGTGGTTCCGACTCCCTGGCCACTCTGGGGGAGAAAGTCCTGGTGATGTGCTTCCATAAAGATTACAACCTAGAAAACCCTGTGGGGAAGTTCTGCTTTATCATACGGGGTCACTGTGAGTGAATCGACTCAATGGCACCCAGCAGCAACAGCAGTTACCTTTAGCAAAGGGTTGAAGACTGAAAACTATTTCTTAAAAACATTTAGATTTATTATATATCTTCCAAAGTGGTTATTGAAAAAATTTTTTTCTAACATGATTGACTTTTAAAGTTACACGAACAATAGAATGAAAAGAATGAATTTGGACTAATTGGATCAGCACAATGATAAAAAGTACAACTCTAAGATATTAAAATACTTTACCCACACTGGCACTGGTGGCCCTCAGTGTAACAACACTGACTGGATTGTGACACTGTTCAACAAGATAGTGAACCCGGGGAGAACAGGTCTGGGTTGAAAGAAGAAGAGTTTGGTTTTAGACATGTTGATCCGGAGAAACTTCTGGAACAGCCAAATGATGATGCCCATGGGATCTACGGTTCTGGAATTTAGAAGGAGATCCAGACTATGATTGCTGTTGTTAGTTGCTGTCGAGCCGGCTCTGACTCGTGGTGACCCGATGTACAACAGAATGAAATGTTGCCTGGTCCTGTGCCATCTTTATAATTGTACATAGGGTTTTCACTGGCAAATTTTGGGGAGTAGATCACTGGGCTTTTCTTCCTAGTCTGTCTTAGTCTGGAAGCTGCACTGAAACCCGTCCCTCATGGGTGACCCTGCTAGTATGTGAAATACTGGTGGCATAGCTCCCAGTCTCATAACAACATGCATATAGATGGTGATTGAATCTTTTGGAAAGGAAGAGATCAATGGGAGAGTGTGTACAAGAAGAGAAGAAAGTTGGTTAACAAAACCATTAGATGAAATTAAACTATGAAAAAGGATGAGCCAGCAAAAGAGACTGTAAAGAAATAGCCAGAGAAGAAAAGTAAACACCAGAACAATGATTTAAAAGGAAATTTTCTTGTTTTTATTTTTTGCAAGGAAGATAAGGTTAGCTGGAGTTTTTGACAGTAGCAAAAGTAGCTGTTTGTGGAAGATGGTAGGGGTGGGTGTGAGACTGCAGGGGTGAGCAGGGAGCGGGTGGTGAGGCCAGGGAGCCAATGATTGGGTATAACTTTTTAAAGACACTTGAGTTGTGAAGGGCAGTGGGTGAAGGAGGGACTTTTTTTTCAAGATGGGGATTATAGCATGTTTAAATGCCAGGGATGGCAAGAAGCCAGTAGAGAGGGAGAGGCTGAAGATAGGAAGCAATTGGGACAAACAACAGATTGAGGTGGCAGAGAATGTCAGAAAGGATGCGATCAGAGGGCAGTAAAATTTATGACGCATTGAAGGTCTCACCCTCTTCTTTCTACATACGGTGAGATTATTGAACACAGAAAACAGGTATGTATCATCACATTTATAGGTCGATTGTCTTTCTTGTCTGTCTGATTTACTTGCTAGTTTTGAAGATGTTGTAGGAAAACACTACACATATTTAGCTCTATATTTCCACTTGTTAACTCGCTTTCTGTGCTTATTAGGCATTTTGATTAGTAACATTTTAGTACTTATTTATGCAATCAAGGAGCCCCGGTAGTGCAGTGGTTAAAGCGCTCGACCACTAACCGAAAGTTCGTTGGTTTGAACCCACCAGCTGCTCCGAGGGAGAAAGATGTGGCAGTCTGCTTCCATAAGGATTTACAACCTCGGAAATCCTATGGGGCAGTTCTACCCTGTCCTATAGGGTTGCTATGAGTAGGAATTGACTCAACGGTTGTGGGTATTTATATGATCCCAAAAAGTTAATGTTTTTTTTTTTTAAACAGAAGGATAGAACGTTAGGCTCCATCTGTAAGAGAGGAAAAAAAAAAAAAAAAAGTCCTAAGCCAGGGTATAGACCATGAAGGGGAGCAGTTCCTGTGAGTTCCAGGCCTGGCTATTGATCTCTCCAGATGTGTTGCAATCAAGTCAATCCATCAGGGAACGACTCAGGTGCATCATTTACCGCCTTCACTTTCTAGTTCAGCCGTGTTGGTTTGGCTGCATACCAACGTGATTTTCAATTTCTTATTTCCACAGAGAAATTCAAAGACTGACAGTTTATGGATTCAGAATCCCCAAGTTACACACATACAATCCATAATATGCTGGAGAGATATTAAAAATACAGGCTTGCAAGAGCAGTAGGAAATATATAGATGTTCTTCACAAAATATAGCCTGATGCTTTAGCTTGGTGTCTTGGTTTTGCTTTTGCCACATGGCTTTAGCAATGGAGAACAATTTTGTTATGTGCAGTCCTCCTACAGAATGCAGATTAGGAACCAACCTGCCACAATAGGGAATATAGGCAGTGATATAAACTGTGTCTAAGTAAGAACTCGCTGTTCCAAAGCACTGTCAGCTGCTCTAATTGAATCAATTTATTAGTGTCTCTCGTCAGCACAGGCTCCTGAAGATGATGTACAAGAATATAAATACATATTCAGGAGTAGTAGACAAGCCATGATTTTGTTTATTAAAAGAAAGTTCACTGTTTTAAAACTTGCTAATAGAATTCCATCCATGTATGGTTGACTAGAGTTACAGAAAGGAGCCCTGGTGGTACGACGGTTAACTGAAGAGTCAGCAGATCAAACTCATTAGCGCCTCTTGGGGAGAAAAGACCTGGTGATCTGCTCCCATAAAGATTACAGCCTAGAAAACCCTATGGGGCCGTTCTACTCTGTCATATAGGGTCTCTATGAGTCAGATTGACTTGAGGGCAAACAACAAAGTTTCAGAATGACTGGCAGGATGAGTTCATTCAAGTTGGTTTTACTGGTCAAATTTTCAGCTGAAGCCCGTGAGGAATTTGCCAAATGAAGAGGAAAAACTCAGGCTCTGTCCCGACATGTAGTTTGGAATTATTCTAATTCGCTATTATTGTCTTGTGGGGCAGCTTTTCAGCTGGTAGCTAGGCCTGGGTAATTCTATTTTGAAATGCCTCTTGTATCTGTCTAATTCTTTCCTTTCCTTCTTTTACCACCTGGCCTATATCTTCATAACTCACCTGTCAATTACAGAAACTGCCCCTCTGCTTCCAGTCTCTGCCAGCTTCAATCTACGTCAAGAGAATGTTTTGTAAATCACTACTTCCCCTTGGTCGTTTCCCTGTTTAAAATCTAAGAGTCTTGATATTGCTTACTGAATCAAGTAGGGGTTTGTATTTTGAATACAAATCATTTTTTAGCATAACTAAGGCCAGGTGAATAGCCACAACAATCGATTCCAACTAGCAATGACAGTGACGAAGGTGGTGCAGGACCGGGCAACCTTTTGTTCCATCATGCATAAAGTTGAGATGAGCTAGTTTTCTGGCCACTCAACAGCAACTAAGAACAACAGCAAGACCAGGTGCCTTGATTAAAAGTGACATAAAATGACAGTGAGACTGGGTTCTTTCTTGGAAATATAAAGTAAGAAAGGCATTAAAGAACTGAAGAGATGAAAAAAATCTTAGTGCAAACCAGGGTCCTCTGGGGCCTGAAGCTCGTACTACTTGGGGGCCCTCTTTCAGAAAAAAGAAAAGAAAGTATATGAATAAATTAGATATGGAAGAGGTCAGTCAAGTGAGGGGCCCTAAAGCTTAACCTTCATTAACTTCATACTATATCTGCTTCTGGGTCAAATAACCATGGCCCTAGTAACTGAGTTTATTTGTCTTTAATTTTCACATTTGGATCAAAGTAATACATTCACATGGTATCAGCTCAAATAGTGCAGAAATGCTTAGGATAAAAAGCAGTGTTCTCTGGTCCCCAGCTCTCCTTATTCTTAGTTCCAGCCTTAGAGACAAGCTATTTTAACTGTGTCTCATTATTGTTCCTCTAGTACTTACTGCAAAGCTCTAATAATATATGCTTATACTTTTTTTTTAATAAATCAATAAATCAAATTTAAATAATACTTACTGGTGCCTTGCTACAAAAAATGATGATTTGTGTTACAGAACCTCCTCCCAATATTTGGTAGTTAATTCTTACTGCTTTTAGTTCTTCTCTGAGTCTTGTGTAACTTAGAAATTGCTCCATAAATCTAATTCTTCTGCCCCTCGATGTGAAGCATCTCTTCTCTATTGGTTTCTCTGTCATTCCCTTTGTACACCCCACTGCCGTCGAGTCGATTCCAACTCATAGTGACTCTGTAGGGCAGAATAGAGCTGCCCCATAAAGTTTCCAAAGAGTACCTGGCAGATCTGAACTGCCATCCTCTTGGTTAGCAGCCGTAGCACTTAACCACTATGGCACCAGGGTTTCTGCAAGGCTCATAGCATCTCTCCTCCTCTCCCTCTCAGGCCTGTCCCACTCTGCATTCCAAAGTCCTTGAAGGCTCAGATCAATCTTTACCTCATCCATAAATCTCAGCTGTTCCAATGCACTTCGGTATCTCTCTTTGAATGCTTCTCACTTGACTTCTGCAACACGCAATTTAGCACTTAATTATAAAGCTTATTGCTTGTTTTTGAGCCCAGCCCTCTTGCTCTTCCTGGAGCCAATCACTGTATTCCTTGCAAGCTTGATTCTCAATAAATGTTTATTGAACTGAATAATTCTGTTCTCTAATTGTTTAAGGTTTGTGCATCTTATCTGCCTCACTTGATTAGAAACTTCATATACGTTTGTATTCTCCCATGTTGTTAAATACAAACTAGGAATTCAACAATAAATATTACTGAATAATTTCGACAGTTCGTTTCATCCACATTATATCTTACAGCATTTCCCTGCAAATTTCTCCTGCATTTACTGGAAGATAGCAAAGGGCTTTTTTAGCAAAGGGTAGGTGAAAAGGCCCTACTAAAAAAAAAAAAAAAAAATCTTTTTTTTTCCTGGGCCTTTCGGAAACCCTGGTGGCGTAGTGGTTAAGTACGATGGCTGCTAACCAAGCGTTCAGCAGTTTGAATCCGCCAGGTGTTCCTTGGAAGCTCTATGGGACAGTTTTACTCTGTCCTACAGCGTCGCTATGAGTAGGAATCAACTTGATGGCAGTGGGTTTGGTTTTGGTTTTTGGCTTCTGGGCCTTATAAATATCAGTATACATTTTCCCTGCTTTCTCTTTGTCTGCTTCCTAAACTCCCAAGGATGTTGTTAAATGTGGTTTTAAAAATATTCTTTAAGGTAGTTTTTGTGGGCAGAAAAGATTACTCAGAGGTATTTTTGTTTTAAAAATTAATAATCAATTAATATGACAAACCCATCAATGTAGCTTATTAAACTTTTGAGTTCAGCTTATAAATCTTATTTTTCTGTTTATAAATCTAGCTGATTTTAACAATCACTTATAAGGGGGTCTTTGACTAATGCTTGGTCCCGTTTACAAACTTAACTAAACAGCCTGGGACATTTGAAATTTTATTTTTCATTTAAGTATGATTCATTTTCTTTTTAAAGACTGCGATTATTTAACTGACAAAACCCTTTGTAAGGAGTTGAACTGTTACAAGTCTAACGAATCGAGCTTACAGATATGGGAACACTAAGATCTCTTAAATCTTCCGATATTATTTTTACTGTCACAACTCTAAATCAATAACTCAATTATATACAGGCAGTTCCCGGGTTATGAGATCCATTCCTCAGTCTGTCTTTAAGTAGAATTTGTAGATAAGTTGGAACAGGTACATTCGGTTCTTATTTAGCACCAGTTAGTCAGATGTTTGTCTTAGTATATATTTTACCTTTCCATGCATATCAAACACTTAAGAAACACTTCCAAACCGTGCCATGTTTTCATGAGCATCTCAATGTAGTGGGTGCATTTGTTATTATGAACCATTGTATTTCACTCAAAGGTTTAATGTAATAGGCTTTATGGAAGTCCGTCCTTAAGTAGGAGTTGTCCATAAGTTGGATGTTTGTAACCTGGGAACTGCCTGTATTTTAAATTGGAATTACAAGGCTGAACTATTACTCAAAGAAACTAAATTTTCTTACAAATACTGAAGATACCAAGTATGTACAAATTCCTTAATACAAATCATTAACATTATAGGTTTGATTTTATTTAAACATTTATAAACTTATTTCTAAGTTTTTTGAGGTCTAAAAGATGCTTATGGATTAAGAAAAAAGATATGCTGCCCTGATGAATTTTTGGTGTTGTCTTCCCACTTGATTTTGGGAGTTGCCTGTTAAGGCTGCTTAATGCCTGGAAATGTCTTTGGCTTTGCGGTCGTGATGTCTAAGCATAATCTATTACCAGACATGAGATGGGGATAGGTTTATAATATTAAGTCTAGAAGTGAGCAGTGTATATAAGCCAGTGATTATTTTTCTTCCTGATTCTTCCATGCTGTAGTGAGGAAGAGAGAGCTAACGGTGGAACAAAATGTGGTCTCAACACAACCCTGTACAGCTACAAAAGGTCTACAAAAGGACACGTCAGTCTCACGTAAGTAGCTGTGCCTCCTCTGAAACTTCGTCTAGAGGCCAAGAAAGGGGCTTATGTCCTGCAGGGTGATTTTCATAGAATGGAGTCCACGTCTTCCTCACTTAGGGTGGTGTCCTCAATGCCCAGAACAACACATCGTAAGTCTTTAATAAACATATGTTGGATGGATGGATGGATGGGTGGGTGGGTGGGTGGATGGATAGATGGATGGATGGATGGATGGGCGGGCGGGTGGGCGAGCGGGCGGACGGACGGATGGACAGATGGACAGCTGGATGGGCAGACGGATGACAGGGGGCACTAGGCAGGCCTACTTCCGTTCGTGTAAAGGATGTGTGTAGGAGACTATTCATCTAGCTGCCATTTGACGTGGAGCTAGATCCCGATAAACTGCAAAATTCATGAATGGAGCAGAGGAAGGTGATTTACTTAGGAAAGACTTGAGCCGCTTAAAAACAAAGAAACTCAAAGTAATACAACAATAACAATAATAACGTAAAAGCCCTAGAACCTGACTGTCAAGTGCAAGGAAGCACTTCATGGTGGCCTTGATGTGATGAGTACAATGTATGGATTACACTTAAAAATCAGGACTGGGTTTCTCCAGTCATCCTCTGGTAATTTACTATAGGCATAGATGCGTGTAACCCATGTCTACAACACCAATGAGGCCAGACCAGCAAGTAGGATACCCTGATCTGGCCTGTGATCGCTGAAATAGCAGGATTTTTCAGACTGGTATTCCTCCTTAGATTCTCTTAAATTCTGCACCAAATAACACTGTAGCTGCTGGTCATAGGGATCCTCTCTCACACAGCAGACAGATTCTTGCTTAACCTGGCATTTCTTACTATGCAGTTATGGAGAAAAACAATTGAACAAGGAGCAAACATATAAAGCAAAGTCTTGGTTACATACAGGCACTGCAATATATTCATTTTGTGGGCTGTTGTGAGAAGAGAACTCACAGGAACTGCATGACAGGGTTTGTGTATAGGGAAGACTGAGACAGAGGTTAAAAAGCATTTCTGAAGAGGAAGTAGGATTTCAGGAGCTGCTAAATGATGAAATGTGAGCTCTTACTCAGAAGAAGATGATACTTTAGTTACAGGCTGGATCTGAGGGGGTTGTGGAAGGATGGCATGGGGCCTTGGAAGGTAGGGAGAGGACTACTGGGGACAAGAGAATTTACCCTTGTGAAGCAGCGTTTGTTTTTAATGTCTGTTGTTGTTGAGTCGGTTCCGACTCATAGCGACCCTATTGGACAGGGTAGAACTGCCCCATAGTGTTTCCAAGGTGGATTTGAACTGCCGACCTTTTGGTTAGCAGCTGAACGCTTAACCACTATGCCACCAGGGCTCCTTTTAATGCCTAGGGGATTGAAAGAGACCTGGGTTGTAAATCATATTAAAGATTGAATAAAGAAGCGCATTTTGAGCACCAGCTGTATGCAAAAAAAAGGGTAGTGCAAATGATTAAAGCTCTTAGCTGCTAACTGAAAGGTCAGAGGTTCCAGTTCACCCAGAGGTGCTTGGAAGAAAGGCCTGGAGATCTTCCAAAAAATCGGCCATTGAAAAACCTATGGAGCACAGTTCTACTCTGACACATAGGGAATCACAATGAGATTATAGTTGACTTGAGGACAACTGAGTTTTTGGTGTATACATGGCACTGGAACATTCTTGTGCTTTTCCCCCTTATATTTTTTGTACACAGTTGCTTCTCCTGAAGGCATACGGGTAAGGAAAGAAGAGTTCGACCATGTCTGTGTATCTTTGGTCATTTCTACCAAGAGAGCACAGACAGACAAAGACTGAGCCAGCCTTGAAAAAGGAACGCATTCATGCACTCTCCCCCATTACTTTTTATTCTTATTAGCTACAACTTAAGCAGTATGACACCCTAGCTGTAATGCTCCCTACTGCTCTTCAAAATATGGCAATTACTGAAATGGTTCCTTTCACATTATGTAGCCCAAAAGGAGTGAAGTCATGAGGTAGGCAGCAAGAGAAAACAATATTTAATTTGTTCTCGAAGGGTGCCGTGGGAATAAAAATATTCTCCTTTTCCCCTGAGGTTTAAATACATGGACACAACAAAAAAATGCAGGAGCCATGCTGCACACCAAACAAGCCCACACTTCACAGCCTAATTAAATCATTTTAATCTAATGAATATAAGCAACAAAATAAATTGGCCTAGCGATGAGTCAGGGAGTGATTCCAAATGAAGCAACTGGGGAGCTGGCACTGCCTTGCTGGGACACGCACAGCCGTTCCACTCATTGCCCAGCGACGCCCTATTTGCACTTTAGCCCCAGTCACGTAGGGCTGAGAAGGCAGCTTTATCCGGTTGCTTTCCGAAGGCGGGGCACCTCCCACAAGTCTTCACCTTTTGCCTGGTGAAAGCTAGATTTTAGCAACCAGGACAGAGTCTTGGTATAGGTGTGTCCCCCAGGGCTGTGCTCGGCTATGGTGGTGGTGGTGCAGGGGTTTCCCCAGCTGGCCTGGAGTTTGGTGGTAACAGGTTCTTTGATCTTGGTATTGGTGGATGGAAAAAGTTCATGGTGTTATTCTGTGTTGCTTTGGCATGAGATCAAAGATGAGCTGTGCTCTGCCTCAGGATGGTGAGGGGTAATGGGAACCTTTAAAACCAAAAAAACTGGTTGCTTTCGAGTGGATTCCAACTCATAGTGACTCTATGGGCAGAGTAGAACTGCCCCATATGGTTTCCAAGGAGCAGCTGGTGAATTTGAATTGCTGACTTTTTGGTTAGCAGCCGAGCTCTTAACCACTGTGCAAGCAGGGCTTCAATGGAAAACTTAGAGAACAGTTTTTCAGCTTTTATCATCTTGTTTGAAAATAAGTCTACAACAAGCACAGGTTAGTGCATTTTACGATGGAAGAATCAATGATTTTAGAATCATTCTGATACACACTCACACACACACATACACAGACACATACATATGCTGAAAACCGGGTTCCACCGCTCACTGGTTCTGGGGCTGTGGGCAAGCTCAGTTTTCCACCTGTAAAATGGGAATAATAATGCATATTCAGTTAGATCACTTATGAAAAGCACACACAGACCTGGGGTTCAAGGAAGTCCGGTTTCCTTCTCCGAGATAGATGTATACACTCCATTTACAGCCTTACTTTCTAGATGCCTCTGTGGCAGGGGATTCCCATCTTGTCACTTCGACAGGAAAGTCCCCTCTTGCTCTGTGGGTTGCAGGGGTGTGGGAAGATTTCTTATCACTCTGGCAGTGAGGGTTAGGGGAGTCCCTTTTCACCCTTCAATACTGATAGGAAAGGAAGGAAAGAAAACATGGGGGAAGTCACTTTTGGGCAGTGTGGCTCAGGGGTTGATGGGAGTAGAGACAGACTCCATTCTTGCTATCAGTTTTGCATTTCTGAAGGTGGAGTGCTGGTCCATTTCTAGTGCATATTTCGCTGTAGGCTGAACCTCCCTGCCCCCATGACGCCTCCGCCCAATCTTGTAAAAGCAGTACTATCGCATTATAATGTGTTCTTGCTCCTGTAAGTCTCCTTTTCTTATTTGTTCTGGCTCTTAATTTCGGCTTGCCAATAATGTGGAAACAACCCTATTTCTAGCTAAAGGTGCCCTGCTTCAGTTTTCACAGCACACAATCCTCACCTTTAGAGAGCTTGCTGCATAGGGGACAGAAATGAGTATGTGGGTACTAGGGTACCAGTGTGATGGAGAAGAAGCTTTGGACCTTCAGGTGGCCGTGGCACTTCCAAAAGTGTATACATTAAAAACAAACAAACAAAAAAAAACCAAACCCACTGCCATTGAGTCAGTTCCAACTCCTAGCAATTCTATAGGACAGAGTTGAACTGCCCCATAGGGTTTCCAGGGAGCAGCTTGTGGGTACGAATTGCTAACCTTTTGGTTAGCAGCTGTAGCTCTTAACCACTGTACCACCAACCCAAAACCCAAAACCCACTGCCATCGAGTCAATTTCAACTCATAGCGACCTTATAGGACAGAGTAGAACTGCCCCATAGAGTTTCCAAGGAGTGCCTGGCAGATTCGAACTGCTGATCTCTTGGTTAGCAGCCGTAGCACTTAACCACTATGCCACCAGGGACTCCAACTGTACCACCAGGCATCAGTAAATTTAAAGGCTAGATGATTTCATTGTGCAGCCCAGGTTGAGAATAAGATCTCGAGGAACCAGAACTTAAACAGATATCAGTTAGAGACCGAGTTAGCAAAGCCAACTGAGAGGTAGGATTAGCACAGAAAATGGGGGAAGGCTGCTTCTTTAGGCATTTGGGATTAGTGGAACCTTCAATACAATGTTGAAAAGAAATAATGATTGTGGTCATTCTTGTTTCATTCCTGATTTTAAAGAGAATGGTTCCAACATTTCCTGTATCATAGATACTATGCTAGGAAACTCCCTTCCAGTCTTCTTTTGCAATGAGTTTGTTTTATGTTGAATTTTATTAGATGCTTTTCCTGTACCTGTTAAACTGATCTTATGGTTTTCTTTTATTTTATATGTTCATGTGCTGAATTACATTACGGGGTTTTTATTAAACCACCCTTGTATTCCTGGGGTGAAATCAACTTGATAATGTTATACTGTTCCACAGGGGTTCAGTGGTAGACTTCCTGCCTTCCATGTGGGAGACCTGGGTTCGTTCTTGGCCAGTGCACTTCATGGCTCCGCCACCTGTGTGTAATTGGAGGCTATGATGCTGAACAGGTTTCTGTGGAGCTTCCAGACTAAGACGGACTAGGAAGAAAGGCCTGATGACCAACTTCTGAAAATCAGCCAATGAAAACCTCATGGATCACAACAGTGCTATCTGGAACCTGTAAGGGGATGGTGCAGGACTGGGCGGCATTTCATTCCACCGTTGTGCTTGGAGTCGCCATGAATCGGGGGCCGATACCACGACTGCTAGGGACAAAAACAACAACATACTGTTCCGTTTGACATTGCTAGTATTTTGTTTGAGATTTCTGCATCTTTATTTATGAATTAAAAAGGCCTAAAAGTTACCCTTCTCTTAATGTTTGGTATTATGTTTATGCTCAATGTGTAAAATGACTTGGGCGCATTCTCCCTTTTTTCTTTATTTCCTGAAAGAAATTCTCTAAGACAGATGATCTTTCCCTTTACAAGTTTGGTAGAATTTTTGTGTAAAGCCATCTGAGCCTGGTGTTTTCATTGTGAGAATATTTTAAAATATTGCTTCAATTTCTTTAATAGTTATAGTACTCTTCAGGCTTTGTATTTCTTCTTAAAACAGTCTTGGAAACTGGTGTTTTTCTAGCTCTCAACCTCCTGTATTTCTGCATCTATTTCTAAATGCCTTTTCAGACAAATTTCTTTCTGTCTCCATTTTTTCAATTAACATTTACTTCTCAACACACTAAAATCTGGCTTCTGCTTCCCCCGAAGCTGTTTTGATAAGGTCACTAATGGATCTCCATGATGCTGACTCAAAAGGAGTCTTTTTAGTTCTTTTTCTTTTTGACCTTTATACTTTATTTTGAGAGTGTTTACCAGTTACTCTTTCCTGAAGCTTTCTTCTTCCTTGGCTTCTGTGACAGATTCTTCTCTGATCTCCTCCTGTCTCTCTGAAGGGATTCTAAGAAGTCATAATTTCCTTCTTCTCTCTCGTCTACCTTGTGAATCTTGACATTTTCAGGTTTTCATTCTCAGTTCACTGCTCTTTTCAATCTATATACTCTCTTATGATTTAAACTCCACCTGGGGGTAGGTCCAGGCTTTGTGAGGTCTGATGCTTCTATAACTTTGGGGTCTCCCTTTAAAAAAAAAAAAATACAAAATTAGGTACCAAAAACCCAAAACCAGACTCATTGCCATCAAGTCGATTCTGACTCATAGTGACATAAAGGACAGAGTAGAACTGCCCCATAGGGTTTCTAAGGAGCACCTGGTGAATTCGAACTGCTGCCCTTTTGGTTAGCTGCTATAGCTTGTAACGACTATGCCATCAGAGTTTCCAAAATTAGAGACAGGGCCTCATTAATGTTGCAATAAATGTGCCTCTGCTGCATCTCTGGATAGATGACTTCTAAACTGGTATTCTTCTTTGACCTCTTTCCTAAACTCAGGTTCGTATAAATTATATTACATATTGGGTATATGGAAACCCTGGTGGTGTAGTGATTAAGTGCTACGGCTGCTAACCAAAGGATCAGCAGTTCGAATCCACCAGGTGCTCCTTGGAAACTCTATGGGGCAGTTCTACTCTGTCCTATAGGGTCGCTATGAGTCGGAATCGACTCCACGGCACTGGGTTTGGTTTTTGGTTTTATTGGGTATATATTGGTTAGGTCCCACAGTTTTAAAATATGGCCCCCAAATTATTGAGAAATGGAGTCTATGACCCTCTCTTTGAACCTGTGCTTTGTGACTACTTGATCAGTAGCCTATAGCAGAAGTGACTGGGTGCTAATTTCTAGGCCCAAACCCTTAAGAAGCTTCCACTTTCTGTGTTTTGGACATTTGCTCTTGGAAGCTTGACACCTGCTGTGAAAAAGTCAAGCAACCACATGGAAAGCCCACAGATGGGTGTTCTGGCTGATAGCCCTGGCAGAGGACCTAGTGGGCAGCCAGCACCAACTTGCCAGCCATGTGAGTGAGCCATCTTTGAAGTGGGTCCTCTAGCCACAGTCACGCTGCCCTAGTTGACACCACGTGGAGCAGAGGTGAAACTTGCCCGTTGAAGTCAGCCCGAAGTGCAGACTGTGAGCTAAATAAGTGATTGTTATTTTAAATTCCTGAGATTTAGGATGGCTTGTTTCACACTCCAATAGATATAACCGAAACACATAGATACTGCAGCTTGTTCCTTCCCCTGGATTCCCAATCATAATTAATGACACTACCAATGGCACTCTCACCCATACATTATATGCGCGTTCATTCCCATTTTTCCCTATTCCCTCATCCCCCACATCCAATTCATCACTAAATTATATAGTTTCAGATTTGGCCTCTTAGGTATTTCTTTCATCTATCTCTTCCCTATTCCTTCGTTAGTAAGGCCTTCCATACCCCTTGCCTGTGGCTTTGTAGGAGATCCTAATGTATTTTTCAGTGTCCATCTTTGTCCTGCCCCAAATCCATTTCCCACACTACGACATTGCTCATGAAACAACCATGCTGCTTCCCCGTTTAAATGCTTTTGAATAAGTAAACATAAAATAAAAATTTAATACAATTAAAACATTTCTGAATTAAAGACCTGAGCTGCAGATTTAAAAATTGCAACACTAACACATGAATATATTCTTAAAATATTCCCTACAGGCATCCTAACCTCCATATTGCCCTCACCCCTCTTACCCCCCATCAAACAATCACCACATTTTACCTACGATGAAATAAAAAGCAAACTGCTTTTGATTTTCCAATCTGCAAGTGATAAATATAAAAAAACAAACAAACAATAGAACAGTGTCTGTGGGGCTTGAGGGAGGACAGCTGCTAGCCAAAATTTTAACACCCAGCCAAGTTGTCATTTTTGAGAGAAATAGAAATGCAAGAACTCAAAAAAGAATTTCGCCCACATACGCTTCCTAGAAATAAAAATGATTTTAAGTCTTACCTGTAGTCTATCTTGTCCTATTTACAATGAAACTTTCCATGCCTAGTTATGTCATGAGATTGGAAAATACTGTAGTAGCTATTACAAGACTGGAGCAGTGGTTAAACGCTCAGCTGTTAACCGAAAGATCAGTGGTTCCAATCCACCAGCCGCTCCTTGGGCGAAAGATGTGGCAGCCTGCTTCTGTCAAGATTTACAGCCTTGGAAACTCTGTGGAGTAGTTCTACTCTGTCTTATAGGGTCGTTATGAGTAGGAATCGACTCAACAGCAATAGATTATTTACACGATTGCAATGATAAATACAGTAGCGTTAGTCAATGCTTTTCGAATATATCAAAATAGCTCAGCAAAGTTATGGGATAAACTGGCTTCTAAAGACTAGTTGTGGGGACTAACTGCCATTTCAAAATCATGTTTCAGTGAAAAAAATCGTTTTCAGCTTCCATGCCTGTAACTTAAACAATTTTTGGAATGTAACCTGAGGTGTCTGAATTAATTTGTCTGTCTGTCACACAAATGATAGCTTGAATTTGAACATTTTACAGCCAAACTGCATACTCTTGATGTTTAAAAGATTCGCATATTTATGAGAGTGCTAAACAATGCTTTCCTGAATAACATTCCTGTTATGTTTTGCTATTTCTTTAGATCGGTGAATGTTTGGAGACCGGATTCTGAGCCTGTCTCAAAAATGCGACACCCAAGAATTGGCTTCAGTTTGACATCAATCAGCATTGCTTTTTAGTTTTCAGGTTGCCTTGGGTCTGAATTATTACAGCAAGTGACTCCCCTAAATCAACAGGACACAGGTCTTGGGATTTAGAAAAGAATAATATTAATACTTCAATATTTAATTAGAAATTTTAATACTTGGAGTACATAATAAGAAGAATGTATGGTACCAATGACCAGGCAACATTTCATTCTGTTGTGTATACGGTCGCCATGAGTTGGACCTGACTCAATGGTAACTAATAACAACAGTAACATGGCATTAATATCTTTTCCAGAATCACATTTAAACTGTAGGGATGTTCAGGTATAACACGTTCAGAGTAACTTGTAAGTAATGGCAGCGCTGAGACAGTTTTTGTTTAGGGTTGATTTTAGCCACATTTTTTTTTCACACGTTGTTACCACGGAAGTGGTTATGCTGCAGTGTAAGTATGTGTTGCTGGGTGGTAGGTGACAGAATATTGTAGGTGACATAATTCTAATCCAAATTTCGCATTCAAAATGGTTATTTTCACCCAGAAATGATTTTGTTGGGTAGCCTGGTAACAAGTTTAACAGGCAGGAGCAAATGAAGGTAGGTATCTTCAACCCTGTGATAAGGAGTGTGGTATGTAACTGCGTCATAGATTGGACCTTGCTTTTTACCTCTATTTTAAAAATTTTCCTCTTCACAAATATAGGAGAAAGAGAAGAAAAAGAGAACTAGTTGATTCTTTTTTTGCACCCTTTTAAAAAATGGGTGGTGGTAAAAGATATTGTATGTTTTTCTAAAGACTCAAGTTACTAGACTTGAGAAAGTTAGCTTTTGTTTTCTATTGAACAGATTATAAGGAGAGAAGGATTGAAAGAAATGTGTCAAATGTAAAATGATCCTCTTGTTAGGGTGTTGAGTTAGAATGAAGAAGAAGGACTGGGAATTCAGGAGATAGCTTCTAAGTTAGGCATTAGTCCCATTCCCCCCGCCCCTTTCATCCTGTGTCTTAGAAAAAAAAGAATCTGAACAATGAAGAGCCAGGCAGGACCGGTCATGCAAATAAAGAAAGGGCTCATTCTACAACTTAATTTGGTTTCAACATAACCTCAGTGAAACCACAAAAGACTTATGTAACCTGAAATTTCTCTTGCCTGGGGCTTGTAGGTCCCTAGTTCAATGGAACCTGGAGAAAATCCTAGAATTCTAATGTTATCTTGGTCAGTCCCCACAGTCATCTGTTTACCATGACATGACTAAAACAAAGCATGAACGTCAAAGAGTTTCCTGGGTTGGTCAGCGGTGGCTTATTCTTTGTTTTCCAGTCTTCTCATTCATCATCATCATCATCATCACTTAACTCTATTTAGGACTTCTACCATCTAGCCACAAAGTGCCTTGTTGTTGGATTACTTGAAGACTGTGAAGGCTGCAAAGTAGTTATTTGAATCTTACTTCCTTTAAACTCACCTTACGATGAAAGCAAATAGTTTGCTTAGCTGTTTGTTAGTATTTTCTGTGGTTATATGTGAGTGGTACTGTTTTGCCAAATATTAAGGTTAATCTAATATCATTTTGGAGCTTTGCCTAAATCATAGACAGTGCCCTTGTACTAATTTATTTCTGCTAACATTGGACTTCCTTGGCCTAGAAGGTTAAAGGAGCCCACGAGGGAACCTCAAAAGTCTTCTTGACTAGGAGGTATTCCTTAAAAAAATTAAATGGATCAAGTAAGATTGATTAAAAAAAATAATCCTGTGGTTTTATTTTTGTTGATACACAATTCATAATTATCCAGAAGTGATAAGCAAATTTGTGTTTCATCGTATTGCACCTTAAAAAAGGGATTTTTACCTAAGTTGCTGTAGCCTGAATTTTCGTACCAGCTGAGCGATGAATGGGAATCTGCCTGGCTTAGGAAGTACAGTAAAATTATAGGTAAGGGGATTGCGGGGTTTGGACATCTTGTCGTTACGGGTAGCAAAAAACCTGTATTTCCCTATGCCATTCTACTACCTATTACAACTCAATATCCTAGTATTAAAGAGGAAAGGATTTTTACTGGGACAAGAGGCTGCAAAGGGTGCCGTGGCCTAAACTTGACTGGGGGAGGGATAACAGCTGGTGCTCTCATTTTTGAGCTCATACTTTGTGCCAGGTATTGTGTTAAGGGCTTTACAAACATTACCTCTAAAACTTAGCCCCCCCCAAAAAAACAAAGGCGGGTATAATTAGCCTCATTTTACAGGAAGATGATCCCTGAAAAGGGGTGGGGGAGGGGCAGAGTTCTTCTGACTGTGAGGACTTTCATTCTGCAATGACTGGGATAAATTTTCCTGAACTTACTAGAAGTCATGAAGCAAAAGGTACAGGGCCTGACAAAGAAATGATAGGTTTTTAGAAAAAAAAATTTTTTTTTTTTTTTGTGTGTACTAATAGTTAAACCCATTGCTGACCAATTGATTTTGACTCATGGAGACTCTATAGCAACCTTATAGGGCAGAGTAAAACTGCCTACATAGGGTTTCCAAGGAGTGGCTGATGGATTCCAACTGCCAACGTTTTGGTTAGCAGTCATAGTTCTTAACCACTGAGTCACGAGGGCTCCATACCAATAGTTGAGGATTGTGAAATTACCAGAGTTTCCCGATTGTGAAATTTGTACCTACTAAATAAACCAAAAAACATACCTATTGCCACCGAGTCAATTTCAACTCACAGTGACCCTATAGGGCAGTAGAACTGCCCCAAAGGATTTCCAGGGAGCAGCTGGTGAATTTGAATTGCTGATCTCTTGGTTAGCAGTCAAAGGCTTAACCACTGTGCCATCGGGGCTCCACCTACTACATATGTACCTATATATGTCTTTACTTTGTTTAGATGGTTAACTCATTAAGTATTCATTGGGGACCTACCATGTTCATAGCATTTTGCTAAAGTAGGGGACTTCCATTAGTTATTTCTGATCAAATAATTTTGTGAGTTTTCTCCTTTGTCTGGAAACTCTTATTCATGCTTCAAGAAGTAGCTCAGACTTCACATCCTCTTTGAAGCCCTCCCTGGACCCACTGAAGAGACATTAATGAACCCTGGTATACATTCATGTCTGTACTGTTTCTATTTGGAGTTACTGGGTTGCTTAAATAGTTAAGTGCTCGACTACTAGCCAAAAGGTTGACTGTTTGGATTCACCCAGAGGTGTCTTGGAAGAAAGGCCTGGCAATCTGCTTCCAAAAGATCACAGCCTTGAAAAACCTATGGAATGAAGTTCTTATTCTGCAACACATGGGGTTGCCATGAGTTGGAATTGACTTAATAGCAACTGGCTATTTTTTGCTATAAATGTCTGTAGTGCTTCTACTAAAGAGCTCTGGTGGCACAATGGTTATACACTTGGCTGCGAACTGAAAGGCTGGCAGTTTGAATCCACCTGGTGGCTCTATGTGTGAAAGACCTGATGATCTGCTTCTGTAAGTACTATAGCCAAGAAAACCTATGGGGCAGTTTACTCTGTCACATGGGGTTGCTATGAGTCAGAATTGACTCAAAGGCACCCAACGACAACAGTATTTCTGTTAAAGAACTGATCACTGACCATGCTTTTTTGTTAATATTTCTGTCCCCTCCTACTAGACTGTGAAACTGGAAATTCTACTCCAGCAGGGTCTGGTTCTTTTTCACGCCATACCTCCTCTAATCCTGCCCCAATTCCACAGTGGTTATGTCAGTCTGACACATAATGTGGGGAAGTGAATTAATATGGCCCTTCTAGCCATAGTCTTTGTGACTCACACACAATGATTGAGTGGCACTATGGAAATAAGGTGCCTGTGGTCCATTAAGTGAATTGGACAGCTTGCTGATAATGCAAATGAGGTACATGCCACCCTTGTGAGGGCGGGGCCTTGCAAATAAGGAGTATGGAACTCTAAGAAGGGGATTGGTCAGTTTTGCCATCTTAATGTAGGCTTAAAGGGATCCAATTCCAGAAGCAAAAAGGGGGACCTCACTATCATCAAGAAAGAAGAACCAGGACTGGAGCACATCTTTTACACCTGGGTTCCCTGTGCTGAGAACCCCCTAGGCTCAGGAAACAAAGGGAGCTGTAACATGGAAGACAGCAAGAGATGGCGGTGCCACAGTAGCAAAAGCGATAGTAGCATGAGATGGCAGCAACCAGGAGACTGGTGCAAGACAGCTGTGTTGGTATTTGCAGTCTCTGAGAAGGCTCTGAGCGGGGCCCAATGGCAGAAGGCGAGAAGAAGTTGCCCGAATTGACAACTGTATCCTGGGTTGTTTCCGTTACTTCTAAGTCATTCCTGACTCCAAGTTGTACCCTGGCACTTCCCTAATAAACCACATAACTGTGAGTATGGTTTGTGAGTTCCGTATGGCCATTACAATGAATTATTGAACACAGCAGAGAAATAGAGAGTGCCGTGGTAGGGATGGCTGGTGTCAGAATTGGTAAGAAGGTTAGAGAGAAAAGGCATGTCTGACTTCCACTTCATAGGAATCAGTCTTGGGCTGTTGATGATGCTGATTCTCCCCCCTTGTGTATCTAGACAAGATCTGACATTACCTTACCATTTTTACACATAATGGCTGTGCTTAATACACAAATGAATGTATACCAGCGATTCTGGGTGAAGCAGGAGGTTACTGTCCTTCAAACTCACTCAAAATTACAAGAGGTATGACTTACTGGGCACCTGCTACTGGATATTTGTGGGGTTTAGAGTTAACTTTACCCAAAGAATTTGGTCTTTGTTCTTGGTTCCTGAGAGATAACCTCTAAAACCTTGGAAATTCTCTAGTAATTGAAGTGTCTTTGATGAGCCTCCAGGCCACACCTGAGGGTTTATGCTAATGAGTCACTGAGTGATATCAGCTGATTTCAGGGAGGGGCGGGCATGGTTCAATTAATTGGGATTATGTAATGAGGCCCTGGTACGGGCTCTGGACATGGAAGCTCTATGGGCTTCCTGGTTGGTAAAGACATGGATGTATGTGGGAGGGTGTGTCCCTTTTTGGGACAAGGATGTTGCACATTGGGAAGCCTCCCAGACCTTGCCTTATGTGTCTCTTCATTTGTGTCCTTTTTTTCTGTAATACAACTGTTGTTACAAGTATAACACTTTCCCTGAGTTTTGTGAGTCATTTTAGTGAAAATTGAACTTTAGGGAGAAGTGGAGCCAGTGGTGGATTTGAATCACTGACCTTTTGGCTAGCAGCTGAGCACTTAACCACTGCACCACCAGGGATCCCTGTTAGTATTTAGTAGGAGAGAAAATGTCTCTGTATCTTTCCATCTGGTAATAATCGATACACTCAGCATCCACCAAAGTTTTAGGTATCCTAAAGAGGAGAGCACACCCAGGGTCTGAAACGTCTTTACAGCTCAAGACTATAGGCTCAAGAGAGACCAGGAAAATGCCCGAGTGGCTGGTGTATGTGGCAGGCAGATAGATCAGAGTGTTGTTCTGATAAACACTATCCCTGGAAAATTCCAGGTAAGTTCTGAATCTCTCAAAAGAAAGACATTTGCAGCCTGGAAGTTAAACCAGGAAGACAGAAGGCCTGTGTGGAAGAGTCCCTTCTAGATGGAGGATATTCAGTCCTGGAGATTGTGAACTCCCTTTCAGATAAAAAGTTACCCAGGATGGGGATGACTTGCTTCACCAGCATACCTTGCTTACAGTGTGTAGTGCTCAAAAGATCTGCTCAATAAATGTGTGTTGATGAGGTCCTATCCATTGTCATAGAGATCAGCTGGAGCCATATCCCAAAAGAATACACTGTGGTTAAAAAATAAACTATTCTAGATTTGAAAATGAGATATAGGATATGCCCAGCAAGGTTGAGAAGAGAAATTTTGGGAAATCAGGATATCAGCATAAAAATCTAGACATCATTTTTTTGAAGGGACTGTAATAGCACAAGGAACAAGCAACATGGCTTTATTAATAGCTAGTGAAATGGCAGGGCATACACTTCATAGAATAGCTCCATATGGTGAGAGCTGAAAGACTACATCTTTTAATACCACACCTTCCCCAGCAGCTAAAGTGATAGCCTTGGAGTGAAGAGCTGCCAATAGCACACTGCAAAATGACAAGAGCCCCACAGCACATTCAACTGCTAGATTATATTCATGCTCTGCACACAGAGCAGGAAAATCCCACTTATGATGTGATTGTGCACACGTGTTCTGTGTGTTTGAAGCTCAGCCTACTGCTTGAGCTTCTGCAGCTAAAATCGAATAGAACTGGGCATGTGTCTGAAGGCAGCAAAGGAAATACAAGGAGAACTGAGATTTCTCATAAACCAGCCATAAATGGTCATTCTCCTTATCAAACTTAGTCATCTATTTAGCTCATATATTTCTTTGAAGCAGTAAAAATATTTCAAGTATCTCAGAAGTGCTGAGCAAAGCATTATATTTTTTTGGAATCGAGAGTGCTAAGATTATTGCATTGTGTGAATGTGACACTAACTTTAGCATGTTGGCTTCAAAAGTTCATTATATAAATAATATGAAATTAGAGATAAGACCTGTTAAGAAATACTGATATTCTCACTCCTAAGAGATAACCAGTCTTAACATTTGAAAAACATATTTATGGACCCACAAAAATGGGCTTATGCTGTGAATATTGTTTTATAACATTTTTCATTTATAAATGTATTGGGGCCAAATCTCCATGCCAATACAATTTTTAATTTATTAAAATAAAAATACCTATAGAAAAGTACACATACTGTATTTTATCAATGCATATTTTTTTTTTGCTGAGAACAAATTTGATTTTTATTTTATTTATTTTATCTTTTTTTTTTATTAACTTTTATTGAGCTTCAAGTGAACGTTTACAAATCAAGTCAGTCTGTCACATATAAGTTTACATACATCTTACTCCGTACTCCCACTTGCTCTCCCCCTAATGAGTCAGCCCTTCCAGTCTCTCCTTTCGTGACAATTTTGCCAGCTTCCCACTCTCTCTATCCTCCCATCCCCCCTCCAGACATGAGATGCCAACACAATCTTAAGTGTCCACCTTATATAATTAGCTCACTCTTCATCAGCATCTCTCTCCCACCCACTGTCCAGTTCCTTTCATGTCTGATGAGTTGTCTTCGGGGACGGTTCCTGTCCTGTGCCAACAGAAGGTCTGGGGAGCATGGCTGCCGGGATTCCTCTAGCCTCAGTCAGACCATTAAGTATGGTCTTTTTATGAGAATTTGGGGTCTGCATCCCACTGATCTCCTGCTCCCTCAGGGGTTCTCTGTTGTGCTCCCTGTCAGGGCAGTCATCGGGTGTGGCCGGGAACCAACTAGTTCTTCTGGTCTCAGGATGATGTAGGTCTCTAGTTCATGTGGCCCTTTCTGTCTCTTGGGCTCTTAGTTGTCGTGTGACCTTGGTGTTCTTCATTCTCCTTTGCTCCAGGTGGGTTGAGACCAATTGATGCATCTTAGATGGCCGCTTCTTAGCGTTTAAGACCCCAGACCCCACATTTCAAAGTGGAATGCAGAATGTTCTCATAATAGAATTATTTTGCCAATTGACATAGAAGTCCCCTTAAACCATGGTCCCCAAACCCCCGCCCTTGCTCCGCTGACCTTTGAAGCATTCATTTTATCCCGGAAACTTCTTTGCTTTCGGTCCAGTCCAATTGAGCTGACCTTCCATGTATTGAGTGTTGTCTTTCCCTTCACCTAAAGCAGTTCTTATCTACTAATTAATCAATAAAAAACCCTCTCCCTCCCTCCCCCCCCGTAACCACAAAAGTATGTGTTCTTCTCAGTTTATACTATTTCTCAAGATCTTATAATAGTGGTCTTATACAATATTTGTCCTTTTGCCTCTGACTAATTTCGCTCAGCATAATGCCTTCCAGGTTCTTCCATGTTATGAAATGTTTCACAGATTCGTCACTGTTCTTTATCGATGCGTAGTGTTCCATTGTGTGAATATACCACAATTTATCTGCCCATTCATCCGTTGATTATCAATGCATATTTTAATATCATTTTTTAATGGCTATGTAGTACGCCATTTTATGCGTATATCACAGTTTTTTTAACGAGTGCCTTGTTTTAGAAACACAAGATTTTCCCATCCCCTCCACTATTATGAGCAATGCCTAAAAGAATGTGAATGTATATATATCTTTGCGCTTTGTTGTTGCTTCTGCCTCCTAGAAACCTTAAAGGGCAGAGAAGAACTACCCATAGGGTTTCCAAGGCTGTCATCTCTACAGAAACAGACTGCCACATTTCTCTCCCTCAGAGTGGCTAGTGGATTCGAACTGCCAACCTTTTGGTTGGCAGCTAAGCACTTAACCACTGCATCACCAGGGCTCCTTTCTCTGCACATATCCTTAACTTATTTCCTTAACACTAATTACAAAAATTGGAATTACTGGGTTAAATGAGATGAACTTTCTAAGGCCTTGCTGTATCACTTTCCAGAATGGTTCTGTCAGCTGTATTACTACCCACAACACAGGAGAGTGTATGGGGGGCAAGTGTTGAGTTCCATTTACTTCTTTATTTAACTTTGTTGTGCCTAGGTGAAAGTTTACAACACAAACTAGTTTCTCTTTCAAAAATTTGTGCACAAATTGTTTTGTGACATTGGTTGTAATCCTCGCAGTGTGTCAGCACTCTCCTCTTTCCACCTTGGGTTGCCCATGTCCATATGTCCAGAGTTCTTATCTTTTCCTGCCTTCTTATCTTGCCTTTGGGCAGGAGTTGCCTATCTGGTTATGAATACTTGACTAAACTAAAAAGAACATTCCTCATGTGTGTTATTGTTTCTTTTATAGACCTGTCTAAACTTTGGTTGAAAAGTGGGCTTTGGGAGTGGCTTCAAGTCTGAGTTGATAGGGTATCCAGGGGTTGTAGTCTCAGGGCTTCCTCCAGTCTCTGTCAGACCAGTAAGTCTGGTGTTTTTTGTGAATTTGAACTTTGTTACTACATTTTTCTCCAGCTCTCTCTGGGACCCTCTATTGTGATTACTGTCAGAGTGGCCGGTGGTGGCAGCCGGGTATCATCTAGCTCTTCTGGGCTCAGGCTGGTGGGGGCTATGGTTCATGTGGTCCTTTAGTCCTTTGGGCTAATATTTTCCTCGTGTCTTTGGTTTTCTTCATTCTCCTTTGCTCCGAATTGTATGGGGCCAATAGACGTATCTTAGATGGCTGCGTGCAAGCTTTTAAGACCCCAGACGCTATTCATCAAAGTGGGATGTAAAACATTTTTTTTCACGAACTATGTTATGCCAGTTGACATAGATGTACCCCAAGACATGGCCCCAGCCTTCAGCACCAACAACTCAATCCCTCAATGTGTTTGGTCGTGTCTATGAAGCTTCTATGACTTTGCCTTCGTCAAGTTGTGCTGACTTCCCCTATATTGTGGTTGTCTTTTCCTTCACCAAAGTTGACGCTTATCTACTGTCCAGTTAGTGAGTTTCCCCATCCTTCCCCTCCCTCGTAACCATCAAAGTTTGTTTTTTTCTGTGGGTAAACCTTTTCTTGAGTTTCGTAATAACGGTCTCTCATGCAATTTTTGTCTTTTTGTGATTGACTTATTTCACTCAGCATAATGCCCTCCAGATTCATCCATGTTGTGAGATGTTTCACAGATTCATTATTGCTCTTTATCATTCCATAGTATTCCATTGTGTATATGCACCACAGTTTGTATCAAAAAGCAAAGATGTTACCTTGAGGACTAAAGAGCACCTGACCAAGTCATGGTATTTTCAATTGACTCCTATCCTATGCATGGGAAAGCTGGACAATGACTAAGGAAGACTGAAGTAGAATTGATGTCTTTGAATCATGGTGTTGGCGAAGAGTTTGAATATGCTGTGGACTTTTAGGGGAATGAACAAATCTGTCTGGGAAGGTATACAGCCAGAATGCTCCTTAGAAGGGAGGATGGCGAAATTTCATCTCACTTACTTTGGACATGTATCAGGAAGGACCAGCCTCTGGAAAATGTTATCATGCTTGGTAAAGTAGAGGGTCAGAGAAAAAGAGGAAGACGTTCAATGAGATGGATTGACGCAGAGGCTGCAATAATTGGTTCAAACATAGCAAAGCTTGTGAGGATGGCACGTTACCTGGCAGTGTTGTTCATAGGGTTGCTATGAGTTGGACCAACTTGATGGCATCTAACAACAACGTACGTGTGTGTGTGTGTGTGTGTGTGTGTATACCTGAAAGGCAAATGAAGAAAAATTGAATTATTTATACATAGGTGTCACAGTGGTAAAAATGATCAACTGCTAACCAAAGGTTGGCAGTTCAAAACCATCATTAGCTTCATGGGAGAAAGGTGTGTCGGTCTGCTTTTGTAGAGACTTACAGCCTTGGAAACTCTATGGGGTTACTATGAGTTGGAATCGACTTGATTGCAGTGAGTTTGATTTGGGTATATGTAACCCATAAAACCCAGTGCCACAATATACATACATAAAACTAAAAAAATTTTCACGTGTAGACATTTTAGATTTTTATCTAGTGGCTTAAAACAACAGAAATTGGTTTTTTATAGTTCTGGAGGCTAGAAATTCAGTATCAGGGTGTTGGTAATGTTGATTTCTTGTGAGGACTCTGAGAGAGAATCTGTATCATGCCTCTCTCCTAGCTTCTGATCATGGCTGGCAATCCTTTGTGTTCCTTGGCAGCAATAAGTCCAGTCTCTGCCTCTGTGCCCATCTTCACATGTCTCTGTCTCTCTCTTTTTCTGTATTAAAAGCCAGGATTAAAAAAAAAAAAGAAATTATTTATTTGCTGTTGGTGAGAATGTACGCCAATGCAACAATTTCTGTGTGTGTCAGTTAGTGACACTGATTACATTCCTCGAGTTGTGCAACCATTCTCATCCTCCTTTTCTGAGTTGTTCCTCCCCCAGCTGTGTCCCTTTTTATAAAGACACCAGTCATATTGGATTGTAACCCACCCTACTCCAATATGACCTCATGTTACCTAGCTCAATCTATTTCCAAATAAGGTCACATTCACAGGTACTGGGGTTAGGACTTCAACATACCTTTTTGGTAGACACAACTCGACCCATAACATTAATTATTTTTTATTTTTTTAATAAATTTTTAGTGTGCTTTAAATGAAAGTTTACAAATCAAGTCAGTCTCTCACACAAAAACTTATATACACCTTGCTACATACTCCCAATTGCTCTCCTCCTAATGAGACAGTCTGCTCCCTTCCTCCACTCTCTCTTTTCATGTCCATTTCACCAGCTTCTAACCCCCTCCACCCTCTCATCTCCCCTCCAGGCAGGAGATGCCAACATAGTCTCAAGTGTCCACCTGATCCAAGAAGCTCACTCCTCACCAGCAACTCTCTCCAACCCATTGTCCAGCCTAATCCCTGTCTGAAGAGTTGGTTTTGGGAAAGGTTCCTGTCCTGGGCTAACAGAAGGTCTGGGGGCCATGACCACCAGGGTCCTTCTAGTCTCAGTCAGGCCATTAAGTCTGGTCTTTTTACAAGAATTTGGGGTCTGCATCTCACTGCTCTCCTGATCCCTCAGGGGTTCTCTATTGTGTTCCCTGTCAGGGCAGTCATCGGTTGTAGCCAGGCACCATCTAGTTCTTCTGGTCTCAGGCTGATGTAGTCTCTGGTTTATGTGGCCCTTTCTGTCTCTTAGGCTTGTAATTACCTTGTATCCTTGGCGCTCTTCATTCTTCTGTGATCCAGGTGAACATTAATTATTTTAAATTCATCCTCCATAAGAGGACAGAATGCTATGATGGGAAGAGTCTTGAAGGAAGACAGAGCTGGATTCAAGTCCTGTTTTCTCTCCTTACCAGCTGCGTAATCTGCCAAGTCAATGCTTAAGGCTGAGTTTCCTCACCTATAAAATGATAATACCTTCTTCAAGAAATGAAAGGATGTTTGCAGCATACCTGGCACAGTATTTGGAGAGATGATAGACGCTTGATAAATGTTGGTTAAATGTGTGTTTTATTCTGTTTCCTTTTTTTCTACATTGGGAGAGATGTGAATCATAATCTTTTTGGCATGTTTGTGGAATAAACAATTTCATAGTATTTTCCATGAGTCATTTGGTGAATTGTTCTGTCTTACAGAGGGAAGAGCAAGCAAATGATGGACTCTTCCAGGGAGCATGACTCTTCCAAGTTTCCAGTTAGAGATCATTGATTCCTGATCATTAGGCCACATAAAGTATGACCTCATGTCATCAACTCTTATAAGTTTTCAGTGCCTTTGCTCAGGGCTCCCCTCTGGCTTGGATAGTCCCTCAGCCACATTCCTTTCCCTACCCCAGCACTGTGCCTGGGAAACAGCTTTTAAGACCTAATTAAAGATAATGCAGTGAAGCCTGTGACAGCCAGAACCCGATGGGACTTCCTTGTTTTTTCGGGTCTCAAAAGTTTCCACCTTTGACAGGGTGCAGACTTACTGCTTTTCTATAGCTCATTTTAGTGGAAAATATTTGAGTCTTCCTTCTCTGGCAGGTGTCTAGGTTACAAGGCTCTGGCTTTCTCAGGTTTTACTGTAGTTATATTCTCTTCGTGTAGCCATTCCTTTCCCCTCACAACTCATCAGCATGCTTCCACAGAACCTGCTGTTTTTTAGAGTACTTATTTGTAATTATAATCTTTACTTCTATTTGGTGCCCTGAGCTACATCCCCAAGACCCAGCACAGCACTTGGCACATAGTAGGTGCAGTGATTAAGAGCTTGGCTGCTAACCAAAAGGTCAGCAGTTTGAATCCACCAGCCACTCCTTGGAAACCCCATGGGGCAGTTCTAATTTGTCTTATAGGGTCACTGTGAGTTGGAATTGACTCAGTGGCAATGGGTAGGTGCTTAATAAAGGAGCTCTGGTGATGCAGTTGTTAAAGTGCTTGGCTGCTAACTGAAAGGTGGGCATAACTGCTTTGCAGGAGAAAGATGTGGCATTCTGCTTCTGTAATGATTACAGCCTTGGAAACCCTATGGGGCAGCTCTCCTCTGTCCTATGTCACTATGAGTTGGAATTGACTCTTTGGCAACAGGTTTTAGGTGCTTAATAAGTGTCTTTTGAAGGCATGAGTGATGAATTAATGAATGGTGAAGGTAGAGAGTGGTTATGATGGAGGTCATCACCGTAGAAAGTGGCCCACGTGCTGTCTTTGGAGTACCACAGGGCACTTCATATGGGCCTTCAAATAAGGGGGAAAGGCCTATTTCCTCAGCTTTCTACAAAGGTGCCCACTGGGCTGAGGGAGTTCAAAGGTGACTGGGATACTTGCTAGAGAGTCAACAATGCTTTCTTATTGTTTTGCACAGTTAAGATGTTCATCATTTCACTGATCTGCCTTATTTTAAAATTAAGGGTAGCAAATGATCGTATAAATAAATGGAGAAGAGACATGTCTTTCTTAGAGAATTCCAGATAATACATGTTGACATTCCCCCCCCACCGATGTTATTTCTCCCCACCCTTTTTGAATATAGGCTGGACTTAGTGACTGTCTTCTAAAGAATAAATCAAGCAAAGGCGAAGGTAGTTAATTTATGGTGGAGAAACCTGGCAAATAATACACTGACAAAGGCTGAAGGTTAATGTCACCACTGATGTCAGGTAGATGTCACGTACTCCCTGATATGATGTGACGAGAAGAGCACTTCATGACTGTATTATTCTTTCAAAAAAACCCCACAACTCAGTCTAATCACAAGAGAAACAGTAGACAAACCCAGATTAGGGGACATTCTACAGGATGCATGACCAATACTCCTCAAGACAGTCAAGGTCATCAAAAACAAGGAAAGACTGAGGAACTGTCACAAACCTGAGGAAGCTGTGGAATCATGGCAACTAAATGCAAGGTGGTGCTATAGGTGGATCCTGAAACTGAAAATGGACATTAATGGAAAAGCTGATGAAATCCAAATAAAGTCTGGAGTTTTGCTAATAATAATGTGCCAATGTCAATTTCTTGCTTTTGACAAAAATGTCATAGTAATGTACGGTGTAAAAAATGGGGGAAATGGAGTATCATGGATTGTATTGTGTCTCCCCAAAATATATGTCAACTTGGATAGGCCATGATTCACAGTGTTGTGTGATTTCCCACCATTTTGTCCCCTGACGTGATTTTACTCTGTGTAGTAAATCCTACCTTTATGATGTCAGTGAGGTAGGATTAGAGGCAGTTATATTAGAGGCAAGGCTGAATCTACAAGATTAGGTTGTGTTTTAAGTCAATCTCTTTTGAGATACAAAAGAGAGAAGTGAGCAGAGAGACAGGGGGACCTCATACCACAAGAAAGTAGTGCTAGGAACATAGGGTGTTCTTTGCACCTGGGGTCCTGCTCTGAGAAGCTCCTCCAGCAAGGGAAGATTGATGACAAGGACTTTCCCCCAGAACTGACAGAGAGAGAAAGCTGGAGCTGGTGCCCTGAATTCAGACTTCTAGCCTACTAGACTGTGAGAGAATAAACTTCTGTTTGTTAAAGCCATCCACCTGTGGTATTTCTGTTATAGCAGCACGAGGTGACTAAGATACTGGATGAGAGGTATATGAGAACTCTCTGTACCACCTCTGCAACTTTTCTTTTTTAAATAAGCTATTTATTTATTCCGAAATAAATAGCTTATTTAAAAAAATAAAGGAACCGGGTATCTTAGTCACTTTATTTCTTTTTTAAACCTATTGTCAAATGACGGAAAAACCTTTGGAGATAGACAGGGAAAAATGAGTGCTTTGAATGTGGGAAATTCCTGCTGTATTTCAAATTAAGTCCTATTGTACCAAAAGCTATAAAGGAAAAAAAGAAAACAAAAAACAACACTCTATTAAGAAAAAAAAAAAAAAAGAATATTTTTGCAGGTTATGTAATCTATACATTCCAAGGGAATGGTACTTTTCTTTTGCATGATAAAACTCAACTCAAGGACTGAAGACCTCTTCCCCCTTTAAAAGCATTGTTGCCTTGCTTACTTGGAGGCTTCGGTTATTGCTTTCCTGGATTTAGCAAGTACGGATTTGGTAATCTGTGAGGACAGTGGATTAATTAACCAGTATATTAGTCCTCAAATGCATATATATTTTCTGTAAACATTGATTTTTTTTATTTTCAATGTGAAAAAACAAAACAATGAATGGTGGATAATTCTCTGGCAACCTACCAAGGTTGGAGGAGAGAGAAGGTGAATTTTCTTGCTTACAGGCTAAAAAATACTCTTAGCCCAAATCACAATTCTAGAAACGTGATTAGGCAGAGAAGGAAATTTTACAATGTTTACCCCTTTGATTTTTCCATTTGCCACCCAGCACTGGCTTCTTCGACAGGTCAGTTCGCATCGTTAAATGCGTGTGAAACCAAACTGGGGGTTTTACCGAGCTCTAATTGCTGTATGATTCGATGTTACTGTGCAGCCAGGCTGTGTTACCGGGCAATCATTTTTCTGACTGCATTTCCATCTCTTTTTTTTTTCCCCCACCCTGGGTTATTCTGCCTGAAGGAGCCTCTAAAGCAAAATCTGAACAAACAAAATTCTCTCAGAAGACCATCTTTCTTTCATTTCCCGAAACATCATTTGCAATGGGTAGCAGCCTCGGCATAATACGGGCAATAATATGACAGATAACTGTAATTCTTAATTGGTTTCAACTTAAGGTTTTATTAGGGGAGAGAGCAAAGGGAGGATGGGTGGCTGTAAGGAAAATACGGTTTACTCTGTTTTCATTGCCTTTTCTGGCATTTCAGACAATAGAATGAGAAAGTCATCCTTTTAGGTCTCTTGCTAGGTCCAATTCTAGTTTTGGAATGTGGGTTTGCGTTACAGTCCCCTAGTACATTATGTCATCTGCAGCATGGTTATTGGAGGAAAATTCATGGAAACAAATTAGATATTTGATTAACCACTTGAAATACTGATCGATTTGTATGGCTTCCTGTACATCGCCTTTTTCATACTAATCAATAGCTCAGGCGATATATAAACAACAGCCTTCTGTAATAAATAAATGCATTATATCATGCTAGTTAAATTTAGAAATTGCTATTTTATTGCATTTCTCACTCATAAAACGTAGTGCCAAATAGTAATTGAGATTGAGTTAGTCTCTCATAATGCTTTGCTTCCCAGTCCAATCCGGGAATTGTTTCTCTCCGAAGACCTATAGAAAGTGATCCCATGGGTAATGATGGATGACTGAGGAAGAACGGGATGGGGGGGGAGAGAGGTGGGAAAGAAAAGAGTTCTAAATGAGATTGGAGTGCGTTCAGAAAAAAAATAAAAAGCTAGATGTGGCAGGTTGCCTCTTTTGGGTCCCAGCAAACCATTTTGATGGAAATGGGCGGTAGGCAGGAAGCGCTTAGTTGGGAAAGGCTGAGATGCTGGCCCTGTGTCCTCAGGAGAGCCAAATGTCTCAAACAATAAGATGAGAGATTTATTACAAAGAAACAAAATGTGCTGTTTCCCTGGTGTTTCTAAAGCTCTTTGCTTGGTGATAGAATGTAGACTCCAGTTAGCTCCAGTTGCTTTAGGCATGTCACTGGCTGCTTTGAGACCAAATATCTACTGACTATGAATCAGTTGGGGAAACCCTGGTGGCATAGTGGTTAAGTGCTATGGCTGCTAACCAAGAGGTCAGCAGTTCAAATCCGCCAGGCACTCCTTGGAAACTCTATCGGGCAGTTCTACTCTGTCCTATAGGGTCACTATGAGTCGGAATCGACTCAAGGGCAGTGGGTTTTATGAATCAGTTGTCTCCCTGGCTACACCCCCAAGGATAAGCTGTATATCTTTCTTAGATAATTCTGTCATCACATACAAGAAAAATGAAAGTCTCCCAGGTGGTTAGAAAACTTGGGAAAATGAAGCTATATTACATTAGTTTTGTAATTGGAAGGTGTACCCTCATCTCAATGCAGGGTGATAAACAGTACTCCTTGCAGCCCAGCTATCTGGAAGGGCAATATTTCCAGTTGAAAAATATGTAGTAACTGTGTTTTGAACATTCTTTACAAACCTCAATATATTTTGATTATATGTTAAAATCTAAATGAGAAAGTAAGACCAACATGGAAGGCAAAAGAATCAAATGAAGCCCCACTGGTGATTAAATAAAGTAAAACCTGGAGCTGTGCCTGCAAAATTATTTCAGTTGTGTGGTCTTGGAAGAATGGTTCTTCCTTTCTTGGAGACCTGACATAGTCTTCTAAGCCAATCAGAGTTGATGTGAGAACTCCAGGATCTGACCTAGTCTTCTAAGCCAATCAGAGTTGATGTGAGAACTCCAGGATCTGACATAGTCTTCTAAGCCAATCAGAGTTGATGTGAGAACTCCAGGATCAGCTCAAAACTACTACAGCTAATTGTGTCTACAATTTATTTCCTCTTCTCCCCAACCTGGAATGAATTCTCTTATTTCTTGCTCTTAACGAAAGTTTACCATCTCTTCAGGGTCAGTTCAAACTCTACCTTCTCTTTAACAAACTCCACTCTCAGTGTTTTCTTCCTTCCTTGAAGTTTTATTGCTAAAGCTAAACTCTTTAATACATAAAGATTCTTTAGTTTTTAATAAGTGTCTTGTCTTTCCAACCAAAGAGTAGTAAGTGCTTTGAGGAGAGCAATCAGGTCTTATATTTCTGTCTGTGGCATCGTCAATGAACCTAACACAGAGATGAACTCATGGAGTACTTGTTGGTTGGTTGATTGGTTCAGAAGCATGAAGATCTTCTCCAGATATTTCCAATGTAGCCCAGGAAATTATCATACAGCAGGCATAATCAAATAGAATAAAGGCCTTAAAGTGTTCCTTAAAGTGTTGTAATGACCACACATCAACTCCAGATCGCTGCCTAGGCATGGAATGAAATGTTTTGTCAGCCTGTTGATAAGGATCCGATAGGAGGAACCTTAAACTCAGAATTTAGAGTGTATTTGACTCCACAATCTAAGTAAGGCCCTCACCAGAATTCTTCTCATATGATTCCTATTCACCAAATTTACCTTCCTCTTGAATGTCTCTTTCCTCTGCACTTGGGACAGATCAAGCAACCTGGCTTTGCTGTTGTTCTTAGGTGCCCTCAAGTCGATTTCTACTCGTAGTGACCACATGTGACAAAGTAGAACTGCCCTGTAGGGTATTCTTGGCTGAAATCTTTATGGAAGCAGATCGCCAGGTCTTTCTGCCTCAGAGCTGCTGGATGGGTTTGAACCACCAACATTTCGGTTAGCAGCCAAGCTCTAAACTGTTTGCACCACTTGGGCACAACTTGAGGTGGGGTGCCAATTAGTAGTTTCTATTGGCCATCACAGTTTCTATCACCAGCTCTGAGAGACCGTTCAGCAATTTAACACTACCTGCCTGAGGCTCTATTTTCCTCATTTAGGCCCCTGACCACAGACAATGTCTTGTTGGTCCAGTCTGAATTTTCCTCTGATTTTGGGACTAAGGGATATGAGTGGTTGTCATACCTCTCTTCTAATTATTTATTTTTTTTAAAGGGAGAACTGACTGAGCAGTATTCATGCATTTAGCACCTTAATCCACTAGAAATTACCAGTTGCTGTCCAGCTGATTCCCACTCACGGTGACTCCAAGTGTCAGAGTAGAACTGTCCTTCACAGGGTTTTCAGTGGCTGATTTTTTTGGAAGTGAATTTCCAGGCCCTTCTTCTGAGATGCCTCTGGGTGGACTTGAACCTCCAACCTTTCAATTAACAGCCAAGCATGCTGTTTGCACCACCCAGGGACTCCCATTAGAGATGAAAAAACCCAACAACGAAGCTTGTTGTCATTGTGTCAATTCCAAATCATAGTGACCCTATAGATTAGAAGCAGCAATATAAATGCAGGAAAATAAATAGCTGTGGAAATTTGGACCAAAGCAGGATATGGGTAGGGAATCAATACAGCAAGGATTGAGCATGATATACAAAAATGTATATTACTGGTTCGTGGTCCTGCAGAGTTGCTGGATATGAGCTATATGTCAGCATCGTAGCAAGGATGGAAACACACAGGTGCAGAATTCACCATGTTCACCTTTACAAAGTGACTATTCAGGAGAATTCAGCTTTTCCTGATACTTAGTGCAACAAGAAATGTTTCCCCACGGTTCTTGGTAAGGAGGACACTGTCAATGCAGTGGACGATGATGCCTTCAACAACATCTTCGTATTAATTTTGTCTTTCAGTGTTAGATGATAATGTCCTTCAATGTCAGCTGATGGCTGTACAGCTTGCTAGTGTTCTTGCTTGATCCAAGGATGAAATTTGAAATGTCTGAAGGAATTGACAGACAGCGTATTCTCCAGGCACCCTTCCATCAATATTATCTTGGTCAAGTACTTCCTACCTGTTTTAACTCCTAAGAGGCAGTACAGTGAGTGGTTAAGCATGCATGCTTTGGAATCAGACTAAACCAAAACCAAATCCACTGGTGTTGAGTCAATTCTGACTCAAAGGGACCTTACAGGACGAGTAAAACTGCCCCATAGGGTTTCCAAGGTTGTAATCTATACGGAAGCAGTTTGCCACATCTTTCTTCCGTGGAGTGAGCTGGTGGGTTCTAACCAGTGACCTTTCAGTTAGCAGTGGAGTGCTTTAACCACTGAGCCCCTGGTGCTCATTCTGGAATTAGACTGCCTGGGTTCAAATCCCAGCTCTTCCAATATGACCCTCAGTTTCTTCATCAATAAAATAGGGTAATACATACCTCACAGAGATGTTACAAACATTAAATGAGGTAATGTATTGTAAAGTGCTGAGTATTGGAAGTGCTCGATAAATACAAGCCATCAATACTCATAGGTCATACATGGATCTCAGCTAGGGTGGCTTTACTATCTCAGTTCCTCACAGGGTGACATTCTACACATTTTTTTATTTGACTCTCTTTTTTCTTCTCAGGGTTGGAAGATAACTGATGTGCCACCACAAGGCATTGACTCTTTCTGCTGACATCCTAACAGGGTCCCTAGCCTAGGCCCCTGAACTTGACCTGCTTTCCTTTCAGGATGAACACCTTTTCCATTTAGCACATGTGGCCGGCTTTCAAGGGCAGCCCTTCTTTCCCTCCTTGTTGAAGAGTTTCAGACCGGAGTTTTAACTCAGACCTGAGTTTTTAACCCAGATCCGAGTTTTTAACTCCCAACAGGTCCCTTCATTCTGCCACGAAGTTAATCAACTGATATAAAGAAAACTCTGGTCAGTCTGCCTTGATCTATCTACATTCCTGAGAGGGGCACCAAGAGTAAACTCTTTTTTGGTAACTTGATATTCATGTACTGTGTAGATAAGACTAGGACCAGATATTGCAAATAAGGCCCCTAGTCAGCACAGTATTTCAAAATTAATTTGAACTTTTAGGACATGGGAAAAAACCAAACCAAGCTCATTGCCGTTGAGTCGATTCCAACTCATAGCGACCGTATAGGACAGAGTAGAACTGCCCCATAGGGTTTCCAAGGAGCAGCTGGTGGATTCAAACTGCCAACCTTTAGGTTAGGTGTAGAGCTATTAACCACTGCGCTACCAGGGCCCTTTGGAGGACATATGCTCTCTAATTTCCACTGTTCCCACAATTCCCTATGGGTTGCATTCATGCAGCCAGTGCTGGGCAGAGCCATACTGGAGCCTGAGGTAAAAGGAAAAATCAGTATACTACTGTCTTTAAAATCTTGATATATTTAAAAAAAAAAAAAAAGGATGGATTTTAGCATTAGTTTTGATTTATTAAAATATGATTAAAATTTAATTCATATAAAACATTGCATTAAATATTACATCTCTTGATTACTGAGTTTCTTGACACCCCCTTAAATTCTCCATCCGAGGCCAGTGCCCCATCTCTTCACTCTAGTCCTAGCCCGGCTGGCAGCTTCAGTGATTTGGTGCTGATCGGTCTCCTGAAGGTATATGAACTCTAGATCTGAGGGCAGTTGTTCCCAAAGGGAGGCCTGTAATGAAATTTTCATCCAACTGAGGAGAAATAAGAACATAAAGAACAAATATATTAATATATTAACAATATAGTAATAAGAAAATGAAGGACAATATATTAAGTTTTTTGTCAAGCTAATTTTAATGAACAAGATAATGACTTTCTCAGTCTTTCTGAGCTAAAATACCATCTATTTAAAAAATCAGAGCCTGCAAAAAATTCCATTTACTAAAGAAAATATTGATGTTAATAGATGGATGTGACTTTTTTAAAACATGTACTTGTTAGTTGCGGTTGAGTCGGCTCTGATTCATGGTGACTCCATGAACAACAGAATGAAGTGTGCCACGTCCTGCACCATCTTGATGATCGTTGGTGAGATGGAGTCCGTTGTTGCATCCATTGTGTATTTTTTTCTGAATTTTATTTATTTTGTTGTTGTTGAGAAAATACGCAGCAAAACACACATCAATTCAACAGTTTCTACATGTACAATTTAGTGACATTGATTACATTCTTCTAGTTGTGCAACCATTCTCACCCTCCTTTTCTGAGTTGTTCTTCCCTCGTTAACATAAACTTATTTCTCCCCAGTGCTCCTATCTAAACTTTCGAGTTGCTGTTGTCAATTTGATTCCACATAGATAGTTGTTAAAAGAGCAAAGTGCTCAAGGCAGACCTTTTCTACTAGTTAAGCTAAACTATTGTTCTGTTTTAAGATGACTTCAGGGGATCATTGTGTATTTTGAGTGCCTTCCAACCTAGGGAACTCACCTTCCAGCACTATATTGTCCAATATTCTATTGAGATCCACAGGGTTTTCATTGGCTTTTTGGAAGTAGATTGCCAGGCCTTTCTTTCTAGTCTGTCTTGGTCTGGAAATTGCTGAAACCTATCCACCATAGGAGACCAGCTGGTATTTGGAATACAGTGGCATAGCTTCCAGCATCATAGCAACATGCAAGCCACCAACGGACAGAAACTGACAGACAGGTAGTAGAAACATGTACGTATTGGCCAAAATAAAAATTTGGTGATTCAATGAAAAAAACAATGAACTGCTTCAGGAAATCTGACACATACGTGGCCCTCCGCACTAGGAGCTTGGTTATCCCTCACATCGTAGGACAGATTAGAAGGACTAGTGACAAAGGGGCGGTAACCGGAAGTCTTTGGCAGGAAGTGAGGGATCAGAAAGCTGACTGCAAGGTACCTGGACACATGCTGGGGATAACTGAGGCATGATAGGTGACAGCCTCCAGTGCTTTCAACCAGGGACAAGCTCTCATGCAGAGGCCGGGAAGCAGGAAGTAAAAATGAGTCAAAACCAAGAGAAAATATTGAGCTGCAGAGAGAGTGGAGAACTTGTGCACCCTGGTTCAGAGAATTCTGCCGGAGGCCTGGTTGTTTTCCAACTGGCTGTCATTTCTGCTCTCTCCTCAGAGAGCTTTAAATGCACCAAGCTGCAAGCTCAGGCAGATTTTCTGAGAAGAAGATGTTTTCTGGTGAATCTAGTGAATTTATAAAATCAAGAAGGATCTGAACGCATTGAATATGCTTCAATTCCTGGAAAGCTGGAACTACAGGCCCCAAGTATAGTCATTTCAGAGCAAAGAGAAAGAAGCGTAACTTCGCATAGCAGGTTCAGACAAATGGGAGTCACCAAGAAGAGCAACAGCCTGAGAATGCAGATTAAGTTCAAGAAGATAAATGCAAGGCTGATATTTCCATGAAATGGCAAATGTTTGCCAGAATGTTTCCCACCTTTGAAAAAGTAGAGGTTTTATTTTACGTTTGTATGGTTGTTCATCACCTTTTTTTTTTTTTTAAAGTGGTAGGTAGTTTGAAGTTAGATCCAGAGGACTTGAGTCCCAAGTTTTGGCTTTTTCATAAACTTTGGTATTTGTGTTACATGACGGAAGTCACTGTTTCCTGAGGCCTCGTCTTCCGCTTCTGTAAAAAGGCACGGATTGAACTTTATTGGATCTTCTTTAATTCCAAAATGTTATGATTTGTTATGATGACCTGGAAGGAACACACATACTCTCTGATAAAGCATTTCTGGTTGCCGTTTTTCAAGTTCAGAAAAATGCCTTGGGCTAGAGATGCCTGTAGGGGAATTCCCACCTTCATTCTGGAAATGTTTGTTATGCGATTTCTGATATTATTTATTACAGTTTCTTATTACTAAGTTCCTTGGGACTATATGAAGGCCATTGAACTTCTAGGGGCCTTGATGTGTTACATCTATAAGACCCTGGGTTTCCATATCTATCTGACAATCTTTATTTTCCGGGTGGAAAAAATTAACTGTTTTATTTGTTAACGTGAAGGTAATTGACAGGGACTCTGTGAAGTAGGGTTCACTTAGCAGGCTACATAGAGCAGGACTCCACCTCCCCCACCCCCCATAGGCAAGTCCACTTTATGGGCTGAGATGCTGAGAATCCCACTGTGTGTTCCATTGCTTCCTTGTAATGGTGGTATTATTCATGCATGTGTCCAATCACGTGGGCACAGCACCCTTCCAACTGCTCCTGCCCGCTGGCATATCTGACCAATACTATATTGAGCAAGGAGTCCCCAGGCAGAGCGAACGGTTAATGTCACAGCTGATAACCAAAAAGTCTGATGGTTTGAGCCCACCCAGAGGCAACTAGGAAGAAAGGCCTGGCAATCTACTTCCCCAAAATCAGCCATTGGAAACCCTATGCAGCACAGTTCTACCCTGACACGTGTGGGGTTGCCATAATTAATTGACTCGACAGCAACTGGTATATTGAGCAGAGACGCAGCATCCAGTGGCCTGTAGTCCAGCTCCCAGATTATGGAAATTTTCTACTGAAGAGTCTCAAAAGTACCAAGAACCGTACATGTTTCAATAAAAATACTCTCAAGACAGGCAGTTTAAGGAAGAGCTAATTCTTTAATATGACTGAGAAGTGATCACTAAAGTTTGACAAGTACTAACCCTGTTGCTTTGTGAAATGCAACAAAACTCATGGAAAATGTGGTTGTATAGTATTTGCCTACCTTGAGCAGACACTGTCATGGATTGAACTGTCTCCCCCCCGAAATATCTGTCAACTTGTCTAGGTCATGATTCCCTTGTATGATTGTCCTCCATTTTCTCTTCTGATGTGATTTCCCTAAATGCTGTAAATCCCGTCACTATGATGTAATAAGATGGATTAGCGGCAGTTATATTGATGAGGTCTACAAGAGTAGGCAGTGTCTTAAGCCAATCTCTTCTGAGGTATAAAAGAGAGAAGCGAGCAGAGAGTCATGGGGACCTCATACCGCCAAGAAAGCAGCGCCGGGAGCAGAGTGCGTCCCTTGGACCTGAGGTTCCTGTGCTGAGATGCTCCCAGACCAAAGGAAGACTGATGCATCACAAGGACCTTCCTTCAGAGCCGACAGAGAGAGAAAGCCTTCCCCTGGAGCTGCACCCTGAATTTGGAGTTTTAGCCTACTGGACTGTGAGAGAATAAGCTTCTCATTGTTAAAGCCATCCACTTGTGGTATTTCTGTTATAGCAGCACTAGATGACTAAGAGAGACACCTTAGAAAAGATTGAGTTCTCAGCATGTACTTTATATCCCTTTGCTGATTTTATTTTTTTAAAAGAAGCTAACTATTTTAAGAACATGTTTCCTCTACTCAGCCTTTTCTCAGTGATGAGATGGAGGTGGAAAAAATAGTTACACTTGAACATAATATCTTATTTCCTAGAAGCAGCTGATTGCCAATTAAACAGGAATACTGTAAAATAGCAGGTGGATATTTATCGACCAACAACAGGGAACTGAGGAGACAGAGAAGGGCCTCAGGAAAGAAGTTATTATTGTCAATAAAAGGTAGTTAGCAGCTTGAGTTGTCTTCATGCAATGATTTAGTTGAAGAGTCCTGACTTGTCCCTTTCCAGCTCTTCCTATTTTTAAAGTAAAACTGCTTGCCTCTCTGCTAAGACTTGCGTTTACTTTGGATGCTAGCAAAGACTTATGGGTTGTTTCAAATCAACTACAAAAACAGAACATCTCTGATGTTTGTTTTTCAGTGATCCAGGGTGACTTCCTTTCTGAGCCTTCTGTCTCTCCAGGTAGAGTTAGTCATTTCCTCTCTGGGCTCCCTCAGCCTGGGCTTATTTCTGTCACAGCACACATCTTAGCATGTGATAATTATTTGTTTATGTGTCTGTCTGCCTGATTGTTAGCTCTTCAGAGGGAGAAAACCTGGCAAATAGAAGGTCCTCAATAAATGTTTATTGGATGAATGAATTAGTAAATGAATGAAGGACTGAATGACGGAATAGTGAGCATCTCCTCATCAGCTGTTGTCCTTCTGAGCCACTTGTCTATTAGCATGGGGATCCCCAAAATTTGGTGCTCAGTGGTCATCCTTGCTTAGCAGAGTCAAAGGACTTCTCTGACATTCTATGGTGAGGTTTTTGTTTTAAGTCATAAGTGACATGTTCTTACAGGAATGAAAGGGTGACTTTTCCCCTCCTCTCAGCACAGGGTTAGGAATCCATGATGCATATGACCAGCTGCTTGTCACAGCCCCAGCCTTGAGTGATACTTGGACACATCTGCTTGTGACTCAGAGGCAGAACCTTCATGGAAGCTGCTCACCCTGAGCTCCACATCTCAAGGAGGCCTTATGTGGCCGGGCCATGAATGAGATGGTTTGGGGAGAAGAAACAGTTGGCTTTTCCAACTAGCCCAGAAGAAGTTTCAAGCTCATAAGTAACATAGTACCTAACATCTAACAAACACTAATTACGTATTTTAGTGTGAGTGATTAAATGATTCCCAATGCCTGACAAATTACCACATCCTATACCAAAGCAAAAGCAAAATTTTATCCACCCCCACGAATCTCTCAGGCATCGTGTTGCCCTTTGACGAATTCTTTGATGTTGTTATTAAGGATTTTTTTCCAGAAAACTAGGGCCTGGTTTGCTACAGGATAGGATGGATTCTCTAATGTAGCTTCATATAGATAAAGAAGATCGAAGAGGAATTGATGCCTTTGAATTATGGTGTTGGTGAAGGATATTGAATATACCATGGACTGCCAGAAGAACGAACAAATTTATCTTGGAAGAAGCACATCCAGAATGCTCCTTAAAAGTCTTCATCTCATGCATTTTGGTCACGTTATCAGGAAGGACCAGTCCCTGGAGAAGGACATCATGCTTGGTAAAGTAGAAGGTCAGTGAAAAGAGGAAGACCCTCAATGAGACGGATTGACACAGTGGCAGCAACAATGAACTCAAACATAGCAAGGATTGTGAGGATGGCGCAGGACCATTTAGTTCTGTTGTACATAGGGTCGCTATGAGTCAGAACTGACTTGACGGCACCTAACAACAACAACAACATAGATGAGGATATTGGGTACAGAGGGGGGCAGAGAGACCTTGACTTTACCATGTAATTTCCCCTAGATCATACACCTTCTGAGGTTTTCTCTTAGTTGCCACTTCTAGGGAGGCCAATCTGAGAGTTGGTTAGCCTGAGGCCTCTGAGTGGATTTCACGGATGATGTCAGGAGGTAGATGCTTTGTCTAGTGCTTCACTTTGATAAAGATAGCTTACAGGTGAGTAGCGGACACAGAGGCATTGGTCATTCAGTGGTAGAACTCTCGTCTTCCATGCAGGAGACCAGGTTTGATTCCCAGCCGATAAACCTCATGCTCGGCCACCACCCACCTGTCCGTGGAGGCTTGCATGTGGCTGTCATGCTGAGCAGGTTTCAGTAGAGCTTTCAGATTAAGATGGACTAGGAAGAAAGACCTACTGATCAAACATCAGCCAGTGAAAACCCTACGAATCACAGGACCAGGCAGCCATGTTGTGTTTTGTTGTGCACGGGCTTGCCATGAGTTGGGGTGGACTTGATGGCAGCCAATAACAGCAACATATGGGGGACACAGAGAAAATTTTTACCAACATGAGGTAGGCTTGTCCTATGCTCGTGATCTTTAAAAAAACAATCTGGAGTAGGTCTTCTGCTCAGAGTTCTATTCCTGCGGAGAACTCCTTCTCCAAACTTGAGGGTCCACTGGTTGTTTTCAACCAAGTTTTAGGGTTTGTTAAACTTGATTTTTTATTTCTTTTTAGAGAAGTCTTTATTGAACGAGAATGGCACATTTAACTATAAAAAACAAAAACTAGCCTTATTCATATTAGGTCTTGTAGAGTGCCAAATAAGAAAAAGAAAATGGCATCTTGAGAAAAATAATGGTGCAGATTTCTCATAAGGTTGACTTGTCGATTGATTGCCTTATTTGTTGAGTGCCTATGTACAATGCAACGGCCTGGAAATAGGGATACAAAAAGGGGCTGGGCTGGGACTCAGCCCTCAAGGAGCTTATTATCTAGCACAGCAGGTAAGACAAAAAAGCAAATGGCTGTTTTACAAGATAGGTCACGGCAAGGGCCAAAGACACAGATAAAATGCCCTGGAATTACAGAGAAAAAGGACTGTGCTCCCTTCTGGGAAAAACAGCGATGCTTCATTGAAGATACAAGCCTTGCAGGATGGGTGGAAATAGTGGGAAGTGTGCTCCATGAACAAAGTGAGAAAGTGTTTTCATCTGGCTACAGTACAAAACGCTTGACCAGGATTAGTAAGGATTACTGTCGCAGACGCTGTGATTGCTTACACAGCAGCCATTTCCTCTTCTGTCTTCTAAAGAGTATGTGCCACAATTTTTCAGGGCTCAGCCGCTCCCCACAGCAGCCCTTCCCGTCTGGGGCTGATTTAGGACTGATCCAAGATACTCTAATGAGTTAGGAGGAGGGGTTTGCTGTTGGCATTTGAGAATGTTCTTTCTCATTTACTTGGGTGAGCTCCTAGAAGGCACTTTTTCTCTTCATCTGCTGGATGCTGTTATCTACACGCATATGAGTCCCAGAAGTGTTGTAGCCGGCTTGCCATGGGCCTGAGCATAAAGGGGCACATAGAAAGTTGCAGAGCCAAAAGAATCCTAGGGAAGTGAAATGAGAACCACTGGATTAAGTCATCTCAAAGCCCATCCTATTTCTGTCCTCCCAGTTCCAACAGCAAATAAGTTCCCTAGCTGTTCAGGTTAGTTCGTGTTGAGAGTTCTGTTAGTAGCGACAGAAATTATCTTAACTGATGATACAATTTTATTGGAAATAGTGTTTGAGGAATTTAGACAATATTCCAAAGGCAATGTGGAACCATTTAAAAATTTTCAGCTGAGGAATGAAGTGATTAAAATGTTAAGAAGATGAATCTGGCAGATGTATGTAGGATGGTTTAGAGGAGGGAAGAGAGTACAAACAAGGAGGCAGTACACTCCTTGTAGGAGAAGTCTCCCCAAGTGGGATTACAGTGATTAGTGAATTTAATCTTTGTCCTAAATCAACTGAAATTTTGCGTAGTAAAACGTAAAACGAATCACTGTATAAATTTGCTACAGGGAAATCCTAGATCACATTTGGTCCTTAAATTGATTTGCACGGTGCAGTTTTTTCTGCCTTGTTCTAATCGGATCTATGTATTCTTAATAAAAAAAGAAAGGGTGATTCATGTCAGCAAGTTCCTACATGCAATAGGCATCCTTTTCTCAGCTTTGGATTTCCAGAGATTTCTAGGTAGAATACTAATACCAGTGATATTCATCAATGAATACTCACTAAAGTTTTGAAAACAAACCAACATACAAACCAACCAACCAACCATGAATCATAGAGTAGCTGGCACCTGAGAGCTGATTCTGCCACTTACTCCGAGACCTTGAAAATTTATTTCACTTCCTTAAGCCTCAGTTTTACTAACTGTAAAATCAAGATGGTATGATATGCACTGAAAGGGTTGTGAGGACTAACGCGAGAATATAAGTAAGCCCACAGTAAATTCCAACACATTTTAGTCGTGTTGTGACTTGTATTAATTACCAAGAGTAATAGAAGATTGGACATCTGTTTCCTTAGGAAGCCTGAGGTGTACTCGTGTGTCTGGAGTGTTGATTTTCTTTATGGATCAGATACTAGTTTAGTACAAGGAGGAAACGAACATTTCGTATCTGATTTTGAAAGGGTAAACAAAGTAGGCGAAGATAAAGATATTTTCTGCGCTATTTAAAACTCAAAGAACCTTGATCTTTAATTTATTGCTGACTCACAGATATGACATTAAAATAAAAAGGGATTACTGACATTAAAAACAAAAAAGGATTGTTGAACGATGAACTGGAATGGCAGACATTATGCCTTTTGAAGAGTGAAAATTCAAAAGAAAAATGTTGATTTTTGATAACATCTGTGAACGTTCTCTGTGGTTATGTTCTGAAAACTGATATGCTCACATTATCTTATGTTTGATTTAATAAAATTTTCATCTAACAAGTTGTAAAAATAATATGTTTTATTTATATATGAGAACTAGATATAGAACTGTGACATCTCCTGCCTCGGTCTTCTTGGGGGTCCACAAAAATGTCTAATTCCAAGTACCTAGGCTTATCTAACCTTGCTTGTTTTTTTCAAAAGAAACTTTTTATTTTGAAATAATTTTAAACTTACAGAAAAATTACAAAAATACTACAGAGGGTTCCTATATACCTTTTACTCAGCTTCCCCTAATGCTAACTAATGTTTTACATAACCATAGGACAATTAACAAAGCTTAGAAATTAATACTAGGACAACACTATTATCTAAACTATTAACTTTATTTGGGTTTCCTCAGTTCTTCAAGTAATATTCTTTATTTGTTCCAGCATGTTGTTGATGTTGTTAGGTGCTGTCGAGTTGATTTGCCCTCACAGCGACCCTATGTACTACAGAAGGAAACACTGCCCAGTTCTGTGCCATGCTCACGATCGTAGTTACGCTTTAGCCCCTTGTTGTAGCCACTGTGTCAATCCATCTCCTTGAAGGTCTTCCTCTTCTGTACTTTACCAAGCATGATGTCCTTCTCCAGGGACTGATCCCTCCTGATAACATGTCCAAAGCATGTAAGGCATAGTCTCGCCACCCTTGCTTCTAAGGAGCACTCCGGTTGTACTTCTTCCAAGACAGATCTGCTCATTCTTTTGGCAGACCATGGTATATTCAATATTCTTCGCCAACACCACAAGTCAAAGGCGTCAATTCTTCTTTGGTCTTCCTTATTCATTGTCCAGGTTTTGCATGCATATGATGCGATTGAAAATACCATGGCTTGGGTCAGGTGAACCTTAGTCTTCAAGGTGACACCTTTGCTTTTCAACGTTTTAAAGAGGTCTTTCGCAGCAGATTTGCCAAACACAATGTGTCTTTTGATTTCTTGACCGCTGCTTCCGTGGGTGTTGATTGTGGATTCAAGTAAAGTGAAATCTTTGACAACTTCAGTCTTCTCTGTTTATCATGATGTTGCTTATTGTTTTCTTTATATTGAGGTGTAATCCATACTGAAGGCCGTGGTCTTTGATCTTCATCAGTAAATGCTTCAAGTCCTCTTTACTTTCAGCAAGCAAGGTTGTGTCATCTGCATAACACAGGTTGTTAATGAGCCTTTCTCCAATCCTGATGCCTCATTCTTCATACAGTCTAGTTTCTCAGGTTATTTGCTCAGCATACAGATTGAATAAACATGGTGAAAGGATACAACCCTCACGTACTTCTTTCCTTACTTTAAACCACCCAGTATCTTCTTGTTCTGTTCAAAGACTGCCCCTTGATCTTTGTACAGTTTCCTAATGAGCACAATTAAGTGGTCTAAAATTCCCATTCTTCGAAATGTTGTCCATAATTTGTTATGATCCACACAGTCAAATGCCTTTGCATAGTCAATAAAACACAGGTAAACATCTTTCTGTCTTCATCCAGGATCCACCTGACATCAGCAATGATATCCCTGGTTCCATGTCCTCTTCTGAATCCACGTCCCCTGTCAATACACTGCTGCAGCCAGGATAGTCTCTCTCAATCTGGGGATAGTCCCTTGGTCTTTCCTTGTCATTCCTGATCTTTATGCTCTTCAAGATTGCTGGTCAGTTTGAGTCTATCTAATGTCTTATCATGATAAGATTGAATCAAAGCCAATACCAAACTCGTTACCGTTGAGTCGATTCTGATTTATAGTGACCCAATAGACAGAGTAGAACTGCACCACATGCTTTCCAAGGCTGTAAATCTTTACAGGAGCACGCTGCCACATCTTTCTCCCGCAGTGGGGCTGATAGTTTGAACTGCTGACCTTTCGGTTGGCAACTGGACAGTTTAGTCACTGCACCACCAGGTCTCCCAGTGTGATTGAAAGTCTCCTTTTTTGGCAGGAATTGCAGAAAGTGATGTGTCTTCTCAGTCAGTGGGTCATATCAGGAGTTCATGATGTCAGTGTTACTCTTTCTAGTGATGTTAACCTTGATCACTTGGTTAAGGGGGTCTGCCAAGCTTCTCTTCTGTAAAGTTACTATTTTTCCCTTTGTAATTAATATCTTGAGGGAGTTACTTTGAGACCATGCAAGTATCCCATTCCATTCTCCTCAAAATTTTACCCGTTAATTTTAGCATCCAGTGGTGGATACAGCAATTGTTACTGTGGTATCCTAGTAGTGATTTCCCATTCTGCTTATCCATTCTGTATCTATTAATGGAAATTCTTGTCAAAGGGACACTCTTCTTTCTGGTAATATTAAACAGATTGCCAACACCCATTGCTAAACTCTCCTTAGGGTCCCTAAGGAGCAGCTAGTGGATTCAAACTGCTGACCTTTTGGTTAGCAGCCTGAGCTCTTAACCACTGTGCCATCAGGGCTCTGGTAATAATTACCTGATAAAATTTAACTATAACTTCCCAATATGCATTTTCATTTTAAAATGATATTTCTGTGAGAAAAAAATTTTTGTATTACAAACGCAATGTGTACTCAATATAAAATGTAAAAAAAAAAAATACAGGTTAAAAAATCCATAATTTCACCTAGAGACAACTATTGTAATATCTAGAGTCTATATTTCCACATACTTTTCTATGCATATATATGTGTATGAAAACACCAGGTGGATCATGCTGTGTGTGCTAGTCTGTAAACCTGCTGCTTTTATTTAACAACACATTGTGGACATCTTTCTATAGCAATAGATACATTTCAGTAACGTCATTTGTAAGGACAGCCTAATATTCGCTATACAGATGTGTCGTCATTTGTTTCATGAATCCCTCATTATTAGATATTTTGTTGCATTTCAGCTTTCCACTTTCACAAATAATGGGGTGATGGCCATGTTTGTACCATCAATATGGATCAAGAACAGTAGCGACATTTATTGCATACTCCTCCCATGCCAGGACACCATGATGAGCATGTACATGCTTGCGCTTATCTTATCCTTACAACATCCCCGGAGATGGGCATCACTATTACCCCCATTTTACAAACCTGGACATTGAAGTTCTTTCACATTAAGTAATTTGTCTAAGGTTTCCCTCAGCCAATCAGCAGAATCAGAACCTGAACCCAGAGTCTGTTGACATCAAAGACTGGCTCTTAACCACAGCACTGTGTTGATCTTTCTGGTTGCTGCCTTAAGCAAATTCCTAGAGCTGGACTTTCTGGTTAAAAAAGTACACACATTTGAAAGACTTTTGATGTGTGGTATCCAATTGCCTTCCAGAAAATTGCTCAAATTTACGTTCTACTCCAGTGAATAGGGTTGCTATGAGTTGGAACGGACTTGAGGGCAACGGGTTTGGTTTGTATTTGCCAGTGCATAGGTAGGGTGTGTGTGCTTATTTCCTAAACCAAGGCCAAAACTTAGGAGCAGATTACCCACAGCAGGTGAAATTGTGCGCTACAGATTAGTAAGTAAGCACAAGTAAGCCTGTGCATATCTTGCTTATTGGGTAATCCATCCCTGCTGATACTGGGTGTTATTATTTTTAAAAACTCTTTTTTAAGGGAGGTTTTTAAAGGGGCCTATTTACATTTTTATTTACATAGAGGAAGGTCTGGTATGACTGTTCTTGGCTTCCCTAACTTCCCCTTGGCTTTCTGACCCAAAGTTTGAAGGCTCTAGGGAGTGAAGCCCAAAGAAAACAGTTGTGGAACAGTGAATGAACAAATGAATGGATGCACCCGCTCAGCTGATGGCCTTAGCTTGGCCACTTCCTACTTCAGCAGTTTTGGGAGGGTATCTCCAGAGATGGCCACAGCTCTGGCCGTGGCCACAATGAAAGGAGGGACCCTGCCCTAGCTGAGGAGGAGAGAATAAACAAAAGCTCAAGCGACAGCTCTGACTTTCACAGTCACACACTTGGATGTGCAAAACCGTAATCTTCATTTTCAGAGAATAAATGTAATTTCTGACGGAACAGAAAGTTTTGAATTTAGTCATTTCCATGTACTCAGTCTGATTCAGAATTTCCTCAGAAAGTTCAAGTTTACAATTCAGTCACATTCAAGTTGAAATTCCCCCAGTCCCTTTTCTTCTTCCTCTCCCCCACTTTGTAGTGGTGGATTCTAGTCTTGTAGGAAATATTGCAGCTCCCTTGGCATCCTTGGAGAAGGATACTGTCGGCCTCTTTATTGTGATTTGTCTTGGTCTCTTGCTGTCCTTCCACCCCACATGTACCTCCAATGGCCAGCTGGGTGGTCTGTGGGGCAGTGATTGGCTTCCCAGAGCTCTCTGGTGCCAGAGACATTTGCACCTAAGTACTGTGTGAACTGAACCTCTGGCCTTCGGTTGCTGCACACCTCTTTGTTCCAGTCTTAGGGCTTCCTGTCAACATCGTTGTTGTGCTGTCCTTCAAGCCTGGCCACCTACTTCCGAAAATCCAGCCAATGAAAACCCTGTGGATCACAATGGTCAGATCCTGTTGTGCGTGGGGTTACCATGAGTTGGGGTGCATGAGTTGGAGCCAACTTGACAGCAGCAAACACAACAGCAACGGGACCACAGCAATTCTTCTAAATTCATTTATAACTCAGAATAAAGAAATCTCAAACCATGCGTCCTGATTTTGAATCAGAAAATCTGTTTATTGTAGCTACAGCTGACTTTGAAATATGAAGGACGGCAGAGATATCGTTTCAAAGGTTCAGTGGGTAGATTCTTATCTATCCCGTCTACACATCAATGCAACTGCGCATTTCTCTCACTTGGACTCGCATTGTCTGTACAAATGTTCATTCTGACGTATGAGTGCACCCTTGGCGTTCACGGATTTAACATTCCTGATTTCAACTATTTGCAGATGACCCAGAAGATTGATGATGTGTAGCAGTTTGTTCCTCGGCTGAAGCACAGATTTGAATTGCCTGCTGTGTGGCCACAGTGGCCCTGGAGTCATTTAGCTAGGGTGTAAGCTTAGCTGACTGTGCGGCATCCCCGTTTTGCAGGTCAATCATTTCTATTTCTCCTAACACAGTCCATTATTTTCATTAAGCACCTGATTACGTTTTTAGCTCATTTCACTGAATTTAACGGGAGAAATGCTAGGATGTGCTCTGGAGAATGTATGAATCTAGGCTTTTGATGAGTACTCACACGTATTCTTTGGGGTTACATCTAGGGTCTAGGACACACTCCATTGTCAACATGTCTCCCTTCCCACTGGAACGAGGGTGTGCTATACAAATGCTCGCTGGCATGAAGGAATGTGAAAGAAGCCACTTGAGCACCTAGGAGTGGCCAGAGATCACTCAACCCACTTTGTGCAAGGTGAGTAGCCAGGCTGGGAATCTGCAGTCTGGTTTCTCCGCTCTGAAGGCAATAAAGTGACCACATGCCTGGGCAGGCAGGTAGGCAGGCAGGTAGGCAGGCAGGAGAACCGGTGGGGCAGCCAGCGCGCTCCAGCCTAGTCTGCTCCAGCCCAACCAGGAGCTCCTCTGTAGCCAGTGACCAAGGTGACTTTCCTTTGGCCAAAACTCCAACAGTGGCTCTCAGTCCTGCCTCCTAGAATCACATGGTGAGCTTGTTACAAAAATAGAGGTGCCCAAGCCCCATTAAATCAGAATTGCCTGGGCTTTGCTATTATTTAAAATATCCCATCAAACCAAAAAAACAAACCTGTTGCTGTCGAGATGATTCTGACTCAGAGCAACCCAATACCCCAAAGGAGTCTAATTTGCAGCTGGGATTGGGAATCACGGGGCCGTAAGAGGGGGGTCTTGGTGGTTCAGTGACAGGGTTATTGCCTTCCATGTGGGAGGATTTGCTTCCCAGTCTATGCACCTTGTGCACAACCACCATCTGTCAGTGGAGGTTTGCGTGTTGCTATGATGCTGAATAGGTTTCAGTGGAGCACCCAGACTAGGACAGGCGAGGAAGAAAGGGCTGGAGGTCTACTTTCAAAAATCACCCAATGAAAACTGTATGGATCACAACAATGATCCAATCTCCAGCCAGTTGTAGAGATGGTGTAGGACTGGTCAGTGTTCTGTTCTGTTGTTCATGGGGTTGCCATGAGCTGTAGGTCAACTTGACAGCAGCTAACAACAACAGGTCATAAGAATGGCTTTTCTCGGCCCTGAAAGGGCTGGTGGCATGGCCTGTGGGATCCTTCAGGCCAGGGATACTTCACAACCCCATTATACCCCAGACATTCCAAACAACTCAGATATGACACGCTTCTCCACACCTCTGCCTTTGCAATTGGTCTCCCCTCAGCTGGCTATTTTTCCCTTCTCTGCTAGGCCAACTTCTATTCATCCTTCATCAAGAATCTCCTTCTTTCAGAAGCCTTTGCAGTGATCTTTCCTCCCAGCCTTCCACTGTCACCCCCAGATCCTGGCTGGCCAGGCACTTCTGTGTCCCCAGAGCCCCTCGGGCACATTGAATATTTTTGCAATGTGTGGTTTGTTACTTGTCTATCCCTTTTGTTGGATTGTATTTCCATCTCCACTCCTCCAGTTCTTCACATGGTAATGGTGCCTGGTGTGCTTGCGTACACCATACACACATGTACACACATACACTTGCAGTGATTATTATATGAATTGATCAAGTTTGGATTATAAAGTCCAAGACTTGGATGATGTATTGGACAAAGGAAAAAAAAAATCTACTCAATAGATAAATAAAAATACATACTTGGATAAATGCAAAAAAAAAAAAAAACCACTAGTTTTTAAAAAATATTTTTCTTGAAATAGTGTATTTTTCTTTGGGTAATGCTATGGGGCAGTGATGTTAGAACCCAACACCAAACCAAACCCCACTGCTGTTGAGTCCATTCTGACTCAGAGCGACCTCATCAGGCTTCCAAGGCGGTAAACTGTTACAGAAGCAGACTGCCATATCTTTCTCCCACGGAGCGGCTGATGAGTTTGAACAGCTGACTTTTGTGTTAACGGCTGAGTGCTTTGACCCCCGCACCACCAGGGCTCCTTGGTGTTAGAAGTTGGTTCTCAGGTTTGGCTGCACCCTGGAATCACCTAAGACAACAAAATTTTCGTGCTTGAGACCCACCCCCAGCAATTCTGACTTAATTGGCTTGGGTGCAGCCTGGGCCTTGGAATTTTTTAATGTCCAGGTGAGTCTAAGGAACAGCAAAGTTTAAGAACCACTCATCCAGCCCTGTGTCTGAACTTGAATGTGTCATAGGAACCACCCGTGAGGCTAGTTAAAATGGCAGAATCCTGGGGCTGGCCTTGGAGATCCTGATTCGCCTGAGAGGCTGGGGTTGCCTATTAGAAAACATCCAGGTTATTCTGATGGGGGTGCTCTTCCAACCAGACTTTGAAAAACCTTGGCGCAGGCAGTTTGCTTCAAAACCCACTTTGACCAGAGATACACTGGCAACTGAGGCAAAGGTTCATTTCATTCGAGCTTCCCAGGCTCAACTTTTCATTTTGCACAAGTCAAATATCTTAGCAGATTTCCAGGAAGATACACACATGCACACGTACCCGTATGCTTTCCATCCATCATTAAATGCATGGTATTTTTCTTCTATTTTATATATCTCTCCTGCTAAACTGCAAATCTCTCTGGGCCTGAGGCTTTATTTTTTTCATTTTGTTTTTAGCTCCTTATCATTGGCACAGTGCCTTGCAAATAATAAGTGATCAATAAACGTTTGTAGAATGAAAGCAATACAAAAAGCAATTAGGCACTGTTCTGAATCAGCAGCTTGACTAATTCAATTTTTTTTTTTTTAAAAGATGGTCAAGAGAGGAGTATGGGAAAATGATGTTAGTGGGAATTCATATCAATTTCCAGTATTTTCAGTTAAAAAGTGAAATGTTAAAAAATATTTTGAAACAGTTCCTTGAGGCACATGTTTTAATTGCCAAAAGATTTTTATTCTTTTTCCCTGCCCCTAAATATTTTAAATAGCGTCTCTCACAGTAAGATATAATTACTGAGGAACTTCCACAAACTCAGAACACAGAGTTTGCTCAACTCTGCAGGCCTGTTTGATTAGAATTCTCAGTTGTCTGATTTTGATTCTGAAAAGTGCTCTCTGGAAACCTGGAGAGAAGACCGTTCTCCCCGTCTTCATCGTCCTAAATTTTTTAGTCAAGATGTTATTTTGACCTTCTAAAACTGTTTTCCATCTTCACCTCTACAACTTTGTGGCTGGGAGGGAGGTAGCAACAGGGAACTCCCTCCCTCAACAGTTCAGGAAGAGACCTACGCCCCCTCTAATGGACACATTATTTAGACACGTTCTGGAAAAACAGGGAAGGATCCCTGATGGTGCGGTGGTTAAGCGCCAAGCTGCTAACCGAAAGGTTAGTGGCAGTTTGAACCCACCAGTGGCTCCACAAGAGAAATGACCTGGTGATCTACTCCTGTACAGATTACAGGGCAGTTCTAACATATCCTATAGGGCTGCTATGAGTTGGAACCGACTCCACGGCACAACAACAACGATAGTGAAACAGGTGGAGGCTACAGGCTTAGGAATTGCCAAGTCTTTCTCTGATTTCTTTGTATATCTTCCCCCTATCCATTATCTACTCATTTCCAAATCCTTATGTGGGGATAGAAGCTCCCCAGTCAGGAAAATCTGGGGGCCTGTTGCTCTCTACACATTTAGCACAAGACCAAGGAGAAAGCTTGAGACCAGGCCTAGGATCTGCTTCCTGCCCCTTTAACAAACACTTGGTTTACTAATAAAGAATGTGACATTCCTTTCCTAAATATTGTCATCCTTCATTTACACAAATAAGGCAGGGGTTAGTGAACTTTTTCTCTAAAGGGCAGATAGGAAATATTTTTGGCTCTGTGGGCCATATGGTTTCTGTCTCAATTATGCAATTTTGGCATTGTAGCGAAAACAACCATAGCAACATGTAAAAAAAAAAAAAAAGGCCTAATGGTGGTTACAAAAATATCTCATGGTAGAGAGGGAGTGGTTAGCAAACAAACATAGAAGGCGTGCATTATTTGGGTAAAATATGATGAACAAATTGTTATTGGTGTTCTAATAAAGCTTTATTTATGGACACTGGAAATCTTCTTTTGATTTTTTTTCAGCCATTTAAAAATGTAAAAACCATTCTTAATTTGGCCTGTGGTCTGTAATTTGCCAACCCTGGTATAACCAGAGTTACTGCAAAGTTGATTCCAATTCAAAGCAACCCCATGTGTGCCCGGGTAGAACTGTGCTCCACAGGGTTTTCAATTGCTGATATTTTGGAAGTAGATAGCCAGGCCTTTCTTCCAAGGGTGGACAGGAACCTCCAAACTTTTGGTTATCAGCCAAGTGCGATAACCATTTGCATCACCTAGGTACTCCAACCCAAGTGTAGCACCTTTATAAGAGAGGGAAATAAGGAGGAAGGGATGGCAAAATCAGTTTGTCCATAGATTGCAATGGGATTCAGCATGTCGAAGGGTCTACAGGAATCTGGAAACACAGTAGTTTGCTCATTCTTATCTGGAAACAGCTCCTGAACAATCTGTAGTAAATAAGGATTTTGGAACATAATATGGAGTGCATGCCTTTATGTCTCTAAATCATATTAATATAAATTGATCTGGTCCACCTATTTGCCTGGTGGAAGAATCAATTTCTGATCACTTTTTCCTTGGGATTACAAGGAATTGAGTTTATTCGACACTCATGGGACACAACCGAGGAGATGTTTATCTTCAGTCCATGGTGGCTGCATCATTATTCTTGCTTTCTTGGTGTCATTGTCGGGGGTCAATCTCCTGACTACATGGTGGGGCCTCAGGCAGACATTGTGCTCCTCGCTGACTGCTCTGGACCCCACCACTCTCATAGTGTGCCCTTCTGCAGGCATACCATGGTATTGGAATGATGCAGGAAAGAAGGGCCTGGTTGTACACCGTGGGTGAACGCCCCCACCTGCTAAAAGGCTCAAATCTGAAGAAAAACAGCTCTAAGGACCCTCAACTCTTGTTTCCACTGTGCTAGTTCTTGCTGCCTCAGCCTATAAATTCCAAGCAATTTTCTCCATCTCCACATCTTGCCACCCACTCCATATTTCACGGTGATCCCAGGGCAATTTCTCTTCCTGGGTGAAGTATACAGAGACTTGTGACATTTAGAAGTACAATGGTTCTCCTCTTTGGCAGGACTGGGACTGACGTGGGAGAGGTTAGGGAAAGGAGATGCTAATATTAGTTAATATCTTTCATAAAAATAGACTCTTTTGTTTCCTTCCCCATATACCATCCCCTACAAGGAAATGCCCCAGCTGCTTCCTGGTTGCCATGACTCCATCCTTCTGTAGAAGTTAGTTCTGGTTGGAGGCAAAAATTAGAAAGAGATGAGTCCCTCAGACACAGTGGGTGTTGACACACGATTTGAAGAACTTTCTTTTCAACTGGAATCAATTTCTTCCTTACCCCTTTCTTCTCCAGATAGTTATTTGGATATAAAAAGGTGGGCTGGGACCAAATAGTGAAGGGCCTGGTACTAAGGAGTCTGGACTACATTTTATAGGCAGTGGGGAGCTATATGCTAGAAAGTGGCACAATTGGATTTTTATTTTGGGTAACTAACTCAGGCAGCAAAGCAGAGGATGTACGAAGAGGAGAGTCTAGAAAGTGGGCACCTGGTATTTGGCAATTGCAACAAATCACGCAGTCCTGATTGTGATTCTTTACCCACGTGTCTGCCCATCTCTTTAGACTGTGACCTCCCTTACCTAGTGGGGATTGTAAGGTTCAATTTTTAGTTCCTTTAGCCCCACCACCCAAAGCTTCTGATGTAGTAGTTTACACATTTTGGACACTTTAATAAATACTGATTGAATTAGATTGCTACCAAATGACTTCTTAGAATAAAAACACTCTAAAAGAGAGAATCTGCATTTTCACAAGATTTTTTACTGTGGTCTATGTATAGGGTCACTATGAGTCAGAATCGACTTGACAGCAATAAGTTTGGTTTTTTGGTTTTTTATGTTGGAGCCCTGGCGGCATAGTGGTTAAGATCTCAGCTGCTAACCAAAAGGTTTGCAGTTTGAATCCACCAGTTGCTCCTGGGAAACCCTATGGAGCAGTTCTACTCTGTCCTACAGGGTCACTATGAGTAGGAATCAACTCAACCACAGCAGGTTTAGTTGGTTTTCGATATTGGAGAGAATCACCTTAGTTGAAGCGTTTCAGCTGGCCACTAAAACGGAGGACAGCTTTGGGTAAGCCCTTCTTCCCCTCCCTCTCCACCAGAAACTAATTCTCTACTCTGGCCTGTTTTATAATATGTATTTATGACAACAAAATATTAAAACCACATTCTCAAGTCATAAATAGCACAAACCATATTTTTGCATGGTATTGCACAGCCACAGTATTTTGCAACAGTTCGGCATGGAATTCTAAGTAGCATGCATTAAATTTCATATGCCCTTTAATTTTTTTTATCTCTTCATTTGCATGCATGTGTTTTATAATCATTTATTCTGGTAATAAAACCCACAGGATTTTAAATTGAATTGAGGTCCCAGATGCTTTAAAAGAATTTATGTTGCATAATTGTACTGCATTTCTGAAAACAAACAATAATGTATGACTTAAATATTCTGCCCAGGAGAGGAGTCAGATTCTTCCTTAGAATTCCCTGTCTTCTATTGACTGACTTGTTGTGAGGGGAAGACTCAGAAAACTATTGGGAGTATAAAAAGAATGGAGCAATGGAATGAGAATCCTTAGTGGCTTTCTGAAGAACCACGTATACATGTTTTAACTGAAAATATTTGTAAACTAGCCATCGAGCTTATCTCTCAGTTAGAGAGGGGGAGTTTGACTTAAATCAGTGCATCATCGTGGATGGTTTGTTTATGGGAGGGAAAGGAGAAGAATTTTTCTCCCTTCAGTGGGACCAATCTAACCAGGCCAAGGCAGAAGAAATGTTTAGTACTTGGAGGAAAGACTAGGAACCAGATTTGTTATCAATTTCTGCATATCAAATTACCCCATACTTAGCTTAAAACAATATATACATATATTGTTTTCTGTGGGTCAGGAACTCAGGAAAAACTTAATTGGTGGTCCAGCTCAAATCCTTCATGAGGTTGCTCCCATTGTTTGCTAGGGCTGCGGTCTAATCTGAATACTCAACTGGGGAATGATTGTTTTCTAAGCTCACTCACATAGTTTTGAAAGGCCTTAGTTCCCCGCAGGCTGTGGCCAGTCTTTAGTTCCTCGCCATGTGAACCTTGCTGTAGGCTGCCTGAGTGTTCTCATGATGTGGCAGCTGACTTCCCCCAGAGTGAGTGATCCAAGAAAGAAAGAGAACAAGCACCCAAGATAGAAGTTACTTTTCTTTTATACATACATAACTTTATATTATTGAAGTTCTGGTGGCACAGTGGTTAAGAGCTTGGCTGCTAACCAAAAGGTTGGCAGTTTGAATCCACCAGCTGCTTCTTGGAAACCCTATGGGACGGTTCTACTCTGTCCTGTAGGGTCACTATGAATCAGAATTGACTTTATGGCAACTGGTAACTTAGTATTAGAAGTGACATATCATTACTTCTGCCATATACTGTTGGTTACATAGACCAAACCTAATACAGTGAGGGAGAGTACTGCACAAGGGTGTGAATACTAGAAGGAGAGGATTGTCGGCAGCCATCTTAGGCTGCCTAACCCAGGTTTGACTAAGTAGGGGCAGTGACTCATGACCACAACCTGAAGATGGCTTCTGATTCATGTCATTGTTTGATGAGGGCCAGAGAAGAAGAAAGGAGAGGGCCAAGGCCATGTGAGGCCCCTTAGCTTCCTTCTCACCCCCTGACCAATGCCATAACTTTATACTATTTCTCTGAGCTGTTCCTGGGTAACTCCAGAATAATTAGTGGAGAAAGCTCTTGAGTAGGAGTCAGGAGTCAGGAGTCAGGTTTAAGCAGTTTGACCATTAACAGTTTGGCGGCAGAATAAGTTTCATTGGAAGCCCAGTGTTCAGATCTTACCAGTTATGTAACGTTTGGTAAGCCATAGACAAGCCTTGTGAGGCTCAGTTTCCATATATAGGAAATGGGAATAATGCTTTATCTTGTAGTTAAAAGGATTAAATAGAATGTTAGTCTCCTTGCTCCTTCCTTGTGTGACATTAAATTGTTACTTCATGTATCTGGATTCAGTCTCAATGGAAAAATGACAGTGATCAGGCTCTTACCTGGTGGGGTCATTAATGTGTTTTCATTGGGGCCTACACACTGTAATTCTCTCTGGTGTAGATCTGATCTTGTGCCTTATCAAGTTATGCAATCTGTGGGGGGGGGGGACCAGGTTGGGGTAGCCACATAATCAAGCCAAGATAATGGTGAAGATGGGGATGAGTAGATGCAGGGTGAAGAGTGGCGCTGTGAGCTGGGCTTTTCCTTAGGAATAGAAAGCACCTTTCCCCATGACTTAGAGGGAACATAAGAAGGAAGTATGATTGATGGTTTGTATATTGTTGGTTTTACCAAAATAAGAGAAAATGTCTATTAAAAAACACTTAGGCCAAAAAGAATCATAAATCACTCTTCTGAGAAGGCATGAACTTTATCTTATGCTTTCAGTTCTAGGCAAATGTTCTTTAGTGGCAAGGAACAGATACCTACTCCTGCTAGTTCAAGTACAACAAAGGAGGTGGCAAAGAGCACAGTTAAAATCAGGGCTTTGAGCGGGTGTGTTCTAGCTCAAACCCCTGCTGAGAATTTACATTTCTGGTAAGTTCCCAGGTGATGCTAATGCTGCTGGTTAGGGATCAGTTCTGAGAACCACTAGTAGAGCAGTGGTTCTCAAAATTTGCCATACGTAAGAATCACCTTGGAATCTTGTTAAAATGCAAATTCTGATTCAGTGTATTTGGGATGGAAATGCAAATTCTTAGTAGGAATTCAAACTGGAATGAAATGGTTCAAAACCCTGGGTAAAACACATCTACACCTCACTTATCAACCATGTAATTATCTGGCATTTTATATTTATGGAAATAGTAAAAAATCTACTATCTGACTATTTTGTGCTTTAACAACATACATCTGACAATGATGAATGCTGCGGCATGAGGCAAGAATAATGCTGGCTATGATGGTTAAGGTTATGTGTCAACTTGCCAGGTCATGATTCTCACTGGTTTGTCAGTTATGTAACGATATAATTTGGCAGTTATATAATGATGTAATCATCCTCCATTTTTGCATAATGTCAATTTTTGCATAACAACCTGGTCTTTGGAACCTAACCATGTTGATAAGTGAGGTTTATGGATCTCATAGGATCCAACTGAAAATGGGAACTGAAAATAAACAAAGCTACTATCACCATTTCTCAGGAGTTTTTTTTACATTTTAATTTCTCTCTGATGTTTTTCTTGACTGGTTTTCTCTGCTTACTCATCTTTCATGTCACTCAACACGACCCCATTAGCCTCAATTTTGCATCATGGCCTCGCAGATTTAGTAACCCCCATAGGCTATCTTGGAAACCCTGGTGGCATAGTGGTTACATGTCCATCCTGAGACTGTGTACTGAGCAGTTTTCTAGAAGGGACTATGAGAGATGGACAGTCAATGAAATTGTGTCCAGTACATTTCACCCGATATTAAATGGTGAGTTTGCAGAAAGTGGTTAACTTGCTACTTCTTTGTATTTAGGAGGATATTGGTAAAGGATGGAAAAAGTTGAAAAGTTTAGCACAGAGGAAAAGGTTGAAAAGTTTAGAGCAGCTAATAAACTCTATTCTTCCAGGAGAGATAAATCTGGGAATGGGGAAAAGAAAAGTCTCCTTTTTTCTCTCGTGTCTGAAGTAATACACATTTTCCAAGTCAGTAGTTTCCAGATGTTGAGAGTTCACAGAGAAGTAAAACTAGAAAAATAAAAAAAGGTGTTGGTGGTGGTGGGGGGCTGACATAAGGTTGTGGACTTCATATTTTGCCAAGCAAAGATCTTAAAAACCTCCAACAATTATCTTCTTTTACAATTTCATAAAAGAAAGGACATTTCTGCCCCAAAGAAATACAAAGGACATACTCTCAGTCCTTTAAATTGAGTAAATTTTGCTTTTTGAGAAACTAACTGTATTGTCCTTATTTATCTCCACTCATTGCATGCAGGCTGGTGAGAATTTCATCATGGCTGACACTGGTTTATGGGTTGGTGTTTATTGGCCAACTTCTGTCTGGGAACTGTTGCTGTAATTCAAAAGGAAAGTCATATAGGTCATAGAGAGTTAGAGCCAGTCATCTAGTGACAGGATGAGAAAACCAAGACTCATTTGATCATTCATTGAATAAATATTCAGTGAATATCACTGTGTGGTTCATAGATATTAACTCATCCAAACTTACTAATTAGTCCTTGTTAGTTAATTGGGCCAAAAATCAGTACCCTTTCTATGTATATTCTTCTGTCTTTCAAACTGGAAGATTAAACCCAATTTTTATGCATGTTGGAGCAAGCCTTTGAATTAAGTTTTTCAAAGAAGGGGCCCATGGCTAAATGAAACCTCCAGAAAAAGTAAAGTTGAACTGTCCATTGCTATTCAAATGTACAGAAATGGCTTTTGCCAGTGGACTAAAATGCAAAATCCTGAATCATTTTGATTAAATTAAATCTTTAATTTTTAAAATTTCTTTTTTCCCCCTCTGTGGTAGGCAACATTTATGTAAATCCATATATGTGGAAAACCTTTTTACTTCAATGAAGCCACATCTCTGTTCTGAATAATTCCCTCCCTCGTTCTTCAAAGTACTGTGTCATTTATGTGAGTGTCGGAACATTTTCTAATTCCTAAGATTTCTGATCATGGCCAGATTTTTGCGCAGGTGCTGCTCCTCTTCAAATAGGAAAGTTTGAACAAACCCTTTATCTTCATTTGACAGAGAGGAAAAGCACAGGCAAAGATGTCCCAGTTCTCTCAGTTTCTATTAACTTTAAGCAGAACTTTGCCTGTGGAAAAGAAGATATTCTGACGGCAGAGACTGAGGAGATCAAGTGACTTGCGCCCCACCGTGTAGGATGTCATTCACGGTCTATCTAGATAACCTGCTTTCCAGATTCATACCAAGTTATCCACTCCACTCTCTGCAGTCACTGATGGCGCTGGTTTACTCTGGGACCCTTCCCTGAATGACAGTTCAGTTACAGGGCAGGTGATCTGCATCTTCGTGGAGTTGTGAAGCCCATGAACTTTATTCCTATGCAGTCCATTATCATTGCCGATAGCTTATATTCAATGTCTGTAGATGTTGCTCATAGTGTTTTGGGGTCATTTCCCCCCTCCCCTTTTAAATGCACTTATGTTGCTGTTGTTCTTGTTAGGTGCCCTCGAGTCGGTTCCGACTCATAGTGACCCTGTGCACAACAGAACGAAACACTGCCCAGTCCTGAGCCATCCTTACAATTGTTGTTATGCTTGAGCTCATTATTGCAGCCACTGTGTCAATCCACCTCATTGAGGGTCTTCCTCTTTTCCGCTGACCCTGTACTCTGCCAAGCATGATGTCCTCCTCCAGGGACTGATCCCTCCTGACAACATGTCCAAAGTATGTAAGACGCAGCCTCGCCATCCATGCCTCTAAGGAGCATTCTGGCTGCACTTCTTCTGAGACAGATTTGTTCGTTCTTTTGGCAGTCCATGGTATAGTCAATATTCTTCGCCAACACCACAATTCAAAGGCGTCAACTCTCCTTCGGTCTTCCTTCATTGTCCAGCTTTCACATGCATATGATGTGATAGGAAATACCATGGCTTGGGTCAGGCGCACTGTAGTCTTCAGGGTGACATCTTTGCTCTTCCACACTTTGAAGAGGTCCTTTGCAGCAGATTTGCCCAATGCAATGCGTCTTTTGATTTCTTGATTGCTGCTTCCATGGCTGTTGCTTGTGGATCCAAGTAAAATGAAATCCTTGATAACTTTAATCTTTTCTCCGTTTATCATGATGTTGCTCATTGGTCCAGTTGTGAGGATTTTTGCTTTCTTTATGTTGAGGTGTAATCCATACTGAAGGCTGTGGTCTTTGATCTTCATTAGTCAGTGCTTCAAGTTCTCTTCACTTTCAGCAAGCAAGGTTGTGTCATCTGCATAACGCAGGTTGTTAATGAGTCTTCCTGCAATCCTGATGCCCCGTTCTTCTTCATATAGTCGAGCTTCTTGTATCATTTGTTCAGCATACAGATTAAATAGGTATGGTGAAAGAATACAACCCTAACACACAGCTTTCCTGACTTTAAACCAATCAGTATCGCCTTGTTCTGTCCGAACAACTGCCTCTTGATCTATGTAAAGGTTCCTCATGAGCACAATTAAGTGGTCTGAATTCCCATTCTTCGCAGTGTTATCCATAGTTTATTATGATCCACACAGTCAAATGCCTTTGTATAGTCAGTAATACACAGGTAAACATCCTTCCGATATTCTCTGCTTTCAGCCAAGATCCATCTGACATCAGCAATGATATCCCTGGTTCCACGTCCTCTTCTGAAACTGGCCTGAATTCCTGGCAGTTCCCTGTCGATATACTGCTGCAGATGTTTTTGAATGATTTTCAGCAAAATTTTGCTTGCCTGTGATATTAATGATATTTTTCTATAATTTCCACATTAGGTTGGATCACCTTTCTTGGGAATAGGCATAAATATGGATCTCTTCCAGTCAGTTGGCCGGGAAGCTGTCTTCCATATTTCTTGTCATAGCCGAGTGAGCACCTCCGGCACTGCATCTGTTTGTTGAAACATCTCAATTGATATCCCATCAATTCCTGGAGCCTTGTTTTTCACCAATGCCTTCAGAGCAGCTTGGACATCTTCCTTCAGTACCATCAGTTCCTGATCATACGCCACCTCTTGAAATGGTTGAATTCTTTTTGGTGTAATGACTCTGTGTATTCCTTCCATCTTCTTTTTATGCTTCCTGCATTGTTTAATATTTTCCCCATGGAATCCTTCACTATTGCAACTCGAGGCTTGAATTTTTTCTTCAGTTCTTTTGGCTTGAGAAATGCCGAGCATGTTATTCCCTTTTGGTTTTCCATCTTCAGCTCTTTGCACATGTCATTATAACACTTTACTTTGTCTTCTCGAGACGCCCTTTGAAATCTTCTGTTCAGTTCTTTTACTTCATCAATTCTTCATTTTGCTTTAGCTCCTCGAAGCTCAAGAGCAACTTTCAGAGTCTCCTCTGACATCCATCTTGGTCTTTTCTTTCTTTCCTGTCTTTTCAGTGACCTCTTGCTTTCTTCATGTATGATGTCCTTGACGTCATTCCACAACTCATCTGGTCTTTGGTCACTACTGTTCAATGCTTCAAATCTATTCTTGAGATGGTCTCTAAATTCAGGTGGGATATACTCAAGGTCATATTTTGGCTCTTGTGGACTTGCTCTGATTTTCTTCAGTTTCAGCTTGTACTTGCATATGAACAATTGATGGTCTGTTCCACAGTCAGCCCCTGGCCTTGTTCTGACTGATGATGTTGAGCTTTTCCATCATCTCTTTCCACAGATGTAGTCAATTTGATTTCTCTGTGTTCCATCTGGCAAGGTCCATGTGTATAAATAGTCACCGTTTATGCTGGTGAAAGAAGGTATTTGCAATGAAGAAGTCGTTGGTCTTGCAAAATTCTATCATTCGATCTCCAACATTGTTTCTATCACCAAGGGCATATTTTCCAACTACTGATTCTTCTTCTTTGTTTCCAACTTTCACATTCCAATCACCAATAATTATCAATGCATCTTGATTGCATGTTCGATCAATTTCAGACTGTAGCAGCTGATAAAAATCTATTTCTTCATCTTTGGCCATAGTGGTTGGTGTGTAAATTTGAATAATAGTCGTATTAACTGGTCTTCCTTGTAGGTGTATGGATATTATCCTATCACTGACAGTGTTGTACTTCAGGATAGATCTTGAAACGTTCTTTTTGACAATGAATGCAACACCATTCCTCTTCGAGTTGTCATTCCCAGCATAGTAGACTATATGATTGTCTGATTCAAAATGGCCAATACCAGTCCATTTCAGTTCACCAAATGCCTAGGATATCCATGTTTATGCGTTCCACTTCATTTTTGGTGATTTCCAATTTTCCTAGATTCATACTTCGTACATTCTCGGTTCTAATTACTAATGGTTGTTTGCAGTTGTTTCTTCTCATTTTGAGTTGTGCCACATCAGCAAATGAAGGTCCCAAAAGCTTTGCTCCGTCCACATCATTAAGGTCGACTCTACTTTGAGGAGGCAGCTCTGCCCCAGGCTCATCTTCCAGCACTATATCAGACAATGTTCTGCTGCTATTCATAAGGTTTTTCACTGGCTAATGCTTTTTAGGAAGTAGAATGCCAGGTCATTCTTCCTAGTCTGTCTTTGTCTGGAAGCTCAGCTGAAACCTGTCCTCCATGGGTGACCCTGCTGGTACCTGAATACCAGTGGCATAGCTTCCAGCATCACAGCAACACACAAGCCCCCACAGTACAACAAACTGGCAGACATGTGGGGGCCTAGTAGGCTAGAGGTCCAAATTCAGGGTGCCAGCTCCATGGGAAGGCTCTCTTTCTCTGTCAGCTCTTCAGGGCTTTGTCGTCAATCTTCCCCACTCGAGGAGCTTTTCAGCACAATGATCCAGGGTCCAAAGGACACACTACTTTCCTGGAGCTTGTTTCTTGGTGGTATGATGTCCCCTTGCAGGATTGAAGAATTTACATGAAATTATGTTTGGCTTTAAATTATTAAAAAATTTAGTAAATACAGAAAAGGGCATCGACACAAACAAGAATCACCAGTAATCCCATTTCCCAGAGAAAACCACTGTTAACATTTTGACATAAAGCTTTCTTCTTATTTTTATCTTCAAAGAAAGAAAGGAAAAAATGCTATTTAGAACACCAGTGGCTACAGAAGTGTTTGAATTCTAGAGTGGTATAATTCATCTCAGCTGATAATTTTTTTTTTTTTTTTTTGGGTCTAGGCCAGCAAAAGAAGGAATGATTCTGAGTCTTAACAACAGAACCCAAATAAGTCCCATATTTGAAAAAAATACATTCGTTTCCTAGAGCTGCAGTAACAAAATACCACAAAGGAGGTGGCTTTAAATGGCTGATGTATTGCTTCACAGTTCTGGAGGCTGGGAGTCCGAAGTCAGCATGTCAGCAGGTCTCTGTTCTCTCTGAAGGCTCTAGGGGAAGATCCTTCCTTGTGTCTATTGACTTCTGATAGCTCCAGGCATTTCTTGGCTTGCAGCTGGAGCATAACTCCGTAGTCACATGGACCTTTCCCCTCTGTCTTTCTGTCTCTCTCTTCCTCTTTTATAGGAAACTACTCAGACTAGGGAGCTCTGGTGGTGCAGTGGTTAAGAGCTCAGGCTGTTCACCAAAAGATCAGCTGTTCGAATCCACCAACCTGCTCCTTGGAAACCCCATGGGGCAGTTCTGTTCTGTTCTGTAGGGTTGCTGTGAGTCGGAACCGACTCGACGGCAAGGGGTTTACTCAGACTGGGGGAGTCCCTGGGTGCTACAAACAATCACATGCTTGACAACTAACCAAAAGGTTAGAGGTTTGAGTTCACTCAGAGGTGCCTCAGAGGAAACATCTGGGGATCTATTTCCAAAAAATCAACCATTAAAAACCCTACGAAGTTTAGTTCTACTCTAACACACGTGCGGTCACCGTGAGTCAAAATTGACTTGGTGGCAACTGGTACTCAGATTGGATTATCCGTCCTACTGCGTTATGACCTCCTGTTAATTTATAACATTTCAAAGACTTTATTTCTAAACAAGGTCACATTCACAGGTACTAGGGGTAAGGACTTCAACATAAATTTTTTGGGGACACAATTCAATCTATAACCAATTTTAAGGCTTGATACATGCATCAAAAGGTATGTATTTGTCTACAAACAATTTGCAAGAAGTAAAAATTAGCACTCCTTATCAGGAACAAAAAAGGAGAAACAGTAATTCATTCAAATTGTAGTATTGTGTCTATTTAACTACAATATTCTTTAACAACTCCTTCGTCTATTGCTATGCCCATTCAGGCTGTAACAATGTTACTGCTTTTTCGCTTTGCATATTGATATACAGCGTTTTTCATTGCGATCAAGAGCTGAGGGGAAAAAAAGGAGGCTTAGTGAGCTATGACGCAATTAAGACTTCATATTGTAGTGTCTCTTTGGTTTGTTGTGTTTTGTCAAAGATGTGTCTGGCATCTATTGTTTTTATTATTTCCAGCTGTCCTAATTATTTCTCTCATTTGATTTTAATTATGTTTTCAAAGAGGAGCTGGCTTATCAGGTGGTAGTTATTTTTTTTCTAAACTCAGCTCTAAAAAAGATGTCTAAAGAAAGATTATTTCAGCATTTACTGGTAACATATTTATGACCCCGTTGAAGAGGGGGGTTATGTGTTCCTAATGCTGATTGCTATAGCTAGCAGTGCCACCAGTGCCCGAGGGGACAGGATGAAGGCACAGCATTTCAGAATGTTGTGTATTTCTTCTTAAAAGAAAAAAAAAAATACTGTGTATTTATTTGGAAATAAAATGTTAAAGTCAGACAAACGTTGCATATAACTACACTTAACAACAACAAAAAAGAAATTCTAACCAACTTTCATTGTTTGCTAATACTTTTAGTCTTTACGAAGTAGGTCTTATTTGGGTGACATATTAGTAACCAAAATATTAAAGTTAGCTAAAAAAGGAATAAAAGACTGGAGGCAAAGGGGAATATGACACTAAGTTCAGTCAGATGGGGCTTGATGGGCCATATCCCTCTCTTCCTCCCCCATCTACCCATCCATCCCCCCACCCACCCATCCTCTTGCAGGTGAAACAAATAAATGGCTATTTTCTCACTGTTAAGTAAAAGGCCAATTAAACTGCTCGCAGCTTCCCTTTGGAGATGCACTGCCCTGCATTTCTAGGAATTTTCTTATGTTGGTGTACAGATAATAGAATTGTAAAGGCATTCTCATTTCCCTCTGACTCCATCAAACTTTTTCTCCAACCTGCTTCGCTTGGCAAAAGGGACCTGGTTGATCTCAGCTCCATTTGGAGCCATCCTCCTCACCCTTTGCCGTGTGCCGTCAATGCCCCTTCACCCACTGCCCTTCCCTCAATCCCTGGGGCTCCCCTATCTCAGTCTAGGCCACCACTGTCTTTCACTCCTCATTCTAGAGATTTTCAAAGCTGGTCGGTCAGTGGCGAGTGGGTACACTAAGAAGACACAAGGGCTATAACTCTGAGAGTCAGACTTACGGCCTCACCCAGAAGGTCTTTGTATACCCAAAACACCTCACAACATACTTAACAGTTGGTGGTGTCCAGGGAGGTCACGCTCTGCTGGCTCCCTCTGCATCATTTCTGGAAGCTTCATAAGATGCTTCTACAAATCTGTGCTGAGTACGTGAAAGGGCTGATCAAATCCCTCAGTGCTCTCTACCTGCCTTTCTTAATGCAAATGTATTAAAACTACTTAGAAAGGGGAAATCAGGTCAAGGCTGTGGGACGATGTGGCAAGTTGAGAAGCATACAACCTTTAGAAGCAGAAGAGGATTCCAATTCTAGCTCTCATTCTCACCAGGTAAATGAACTTGGAAGCCCGCTGAGCCTTGGTGTCTTTCTCTGTAAAATGGGGCTCTGATCACTAGGATTGGTGTGAGGGTTATGTAGTGTATGTGAAAGTGCCCGTTACAGAACAGATTTCAGTATATATAAGCTCCCCTTCCTCCCCCCAGGTAGATGTCAAATCCTAAATTATATCTCTAGAGTTGGCCAGTGGAAAGTGTGTGTAGAGACTATGTTTGACAATGTTGTTACATAAAGGTATTAGTCCCTGCCAGACTCATCATTAGGAGAAAGGCCTGACAATCTGCTACCTTAAAGATTACCCATTGCTGTCGAGTCGATTCCGACTCATAGAGACCCTATGGGACAGAGTAGAATTGCCCCACAGGGTTGGCAGGTGGATCCAAACTGCCGACCTTTTGGTTAGCAGCTGTAGCTCTTAACCACTGCACCACCATGGCTCCCCATAAAGATTACAGGCTAGAAAACTCTATGGAGCAGTTCTACTCCTTCCTACAGCATTGCTATGAGTCAGAATCTACTTAAGGGCACCCACCAACAACAACAACAGGCTCATCATTGGAAAAGGAAATAAAGATTAAAAAGTAACTTGCAAAAGGAAAAGTTCTTTTTTAGGAACTCATGGGCTAAGACAGCTGCTTTATCTTTGTAAAAAAGAATGCTTAGGCTAGAATTATGAACATGGCTTTTATCCTCTCCTTGAGGAATGAGAGGATGGTTTCTGGAAGACACAGCACAAAACATAAGATACAGTCCTGAACCCAGAATTGCAAAATATATTTTAGAACAGGTGTGGATCTAGCTTTAAATACATACTTCCTGACATAAAAAAAAGCGGCAACTTTGTTCCTTCTTTTCACCCACAAAACCACCCAGATACCTCAGATCTGGCTCAGCACAGCCACCTGCATCCAAGCACACCTGCACTTCCTGCCAATGGTACCTGCTGGTGGCTGGTCACCCTACAAAAGCCAAACACATTGTTGTTGAGTCGATTCTCACCCATAGTGACCCTATAGGACAGAGTACAACTGCTCCATGGGGTTTCTGAGGAGTGGCTGGTGGATTCAAACTGCTGACCTTTTGGTTAGCAGCCAATCTCTTAACCACTGGACCAGCAGGGCTCATCCCACAAGCAGTGGCCAAAGCTGACCATCTCATCTGCTCATTTTACTCCATTGTGACCAAGAATGGCTCCATCCTGATCCACGGAGAAATGTCACATTCAAACTGTGGTGTTGGCAAAGAATGTTGAATATACCATGGACTGCAAAAAGAATGAACAAATCCGTCTTAGAAGAAGTACAATCACTATGTTTCTTAGAAGTGAGAATGGTGAGACTTCATCGTGCTTACTTTAGACAAGTCATCAGGAAAGACCAATCACTAGAAAAGGGCATCAAATTTGGTAGAGGGTCAGTGAAAGCGAGGGAAACCCTCAGTGAGATGGATTAGACAATAGCCACAACAATGGACTCAAACATACCAAAGACCATGGAGATGGTGCAGGACTGGGCAAATTTCCTTCTGTAAACATCAAGTTGCTATGAGATGGAGTTGACTTGATGGCAGCTAACAACAACTTCTTAACCCCAGGGCCATGAATCTTGCTCGTCCACCCTCAGCGAATGCCTAACTCGTGGTTGGGAGAAAGGTCAGAGGTGAGTGACTTCCTGTAATTATTTACAGGAAAACTTGGACGTCTTTATACCTAATGAACAAGCACTCAAAACACCCATCCCTCTGTCTTTCCCACCGCATCATTTGGAAGCAAAGCCTTCATTACCAGAATCTCCAGGTTCCCGAGACTGCCATCCAGGAATTATTCTCAGGGAATATTTTCATACCACCTCCTAGATGGAAATGGTTATTTAATCTCAAATTTACATAAAAAGATAATTCTGTACTCCCCCGGGATTACTAAAATGATTTTTACAAACTGCACACTTAGAGCTATTTTAAGCACACGTGTGTAATAATGGGTACAATGGCCTTTGTGGATAAAAGTAAAGAGTAATTATTTGATAATAACCTTGAGCAGCTTTCCCAACCTTGGGGTTTTTACTCCCTCTGTGCTGCTTAACTCCTGCTCAGCTTCAAATCTGAGCTGAAATATCCCTTTCTCAGTGATAACCTGGGCCCACCCTGCCTCCTGGTATAAGTTACTTCCTTTTGCAGCTTTTATCTTAATTATTATTAAAAACATATTTGTGTTAAAGAAGTAGCAAAAGGGCTCGAGAATCACACAGCTCAGGTTCAAATCTTGGATCTGTCTCTTAATAGCTTTGTGACATTGGGCAATTGATTTTACTTTTTTGTATCTCACTTAGCACACACCTGTGGAGTCGTTGTGAGAACTATGAAAAAAACACACATGAGAATTAGCATAGCGTCTGGCGCATTGATGAATTCAATAAATGCAAGCTGTAATACATTCTTCTTCCCCACCGAACTGAGCTGTGTGTTCCACGAGAGCAGGTTTTGTGATTGCCTCGCTCACAGTTCTGCAAGACTGACAGCCCATTAATTGTTTATAGACTGACTAAATGGCCAAGATTAGAAACACCTTTTCTCGCACACACCTGGCTCCCCAGATTTCTAGGAGTCACTTGATCCAATTTGCTGACTGACTCTCAACAAGAAGCCGTCTAAGGTAGGAAGCTTGATTTAGTCTTAACATTAGCTTTGTTTTTTCTTGTGGAAACACTGGTGGTGTAGTGGTTAAGTGCTACGGCTGCTAACCAAGAGGTCGGCAGTTCGAATCTGCCATGCGCTCCTTGGAAACTCTATGGTGCAGTTCTACTCTGTCTCCTAGGGCCATTATGAGTTGGAACTGACTGCATGGCAGTGGGTTTTGGTTTGTTCTTCCTTATTTAAACAAAAAATTCTCATGCAATTTTAATCTCTGTAAAGATAACACCTTTTGCTTTATCATACCTTTCTTTCCCCCTTCTGGCAGATGATTGAGTGTTGTATAAAAGGAGCAGTATCATAATCCATGACTTGCCCAAAGGGCTTCTAAATGGGTTCATTGTGGTTCAAACCCCTGCTGAGGATCTGCATTTCTACCAAGTTCCCAGGAAATTATACATAAGAATCACCTGGGGATCTTGTTAAATTGTAGATTCTGATTCAGTATATCTGGGGTGGAAATTCAGATTCTCCGCAGGGAACTCATTAGAAATGCAAATTCTCAGCAGGGGTTCAGATGAGGACGAACCATCTGAAGCCCTGCTTGCCTGGTACCATACACTCTAAAATGTTTTACAATATTAATTAATTGATCCTCATAGTACTTCTGGTGAAGAAACCAAGTACTCTCTTCTCATTTAATAATCGAGACACTCAGGTGTTATTTAAAGTCAGACAGGAGACACTGAGCCCAAGAATCTATGTCAAAAACAGTCTCTCTTCTGTCGATTCATCCTCAGGACTTTCGGTGCTATCAACACTTCTTGGCCTTCAGGTTCAAACTTTGGAATTATAGTATTTGCTCCACTCATGTCATTGAACTCAGCAGTTCTTCCTCCAAACTTGAATTTTGGTGTTTCTTTCTTTTTTTTTCCAGCCTTCATCACCTCATGCAAAGATAACTGCAAGCCTGACTGTTTTCCTGCCCGAAGCTTCCTCCATTCCACTCCTTCCTCACTCTCCTGCTCAAATATTCTTCTTCATAGGCAATATTTTATCTCATCACTTTACTATGTAATAGTGATTCCCTATTACAAAGCATGGAAGAAAGGCCTGGAGATTTACTTCTGAAAAACAGCCAATGAAAGCCCTGTGGATCACAAGGGGCCAATCCCATTGTGCGTGGGGTCACCATGAGTCAGGACCAACTTGAAGGCTGCTAACAGTGACACAGAAACCCTGATGGTGTAGTGGTTAAGAGCTATGGCTGCTAACCAAAAGGTCAGCAGTTCGAATCTACCCGGCGCATCTCGGAAATTCTATGGGGCAGTTCTACGGTGCCCCCTATAGGATTGCTATGAGTCGAAACAGACTGGACAGCAGTGGGTTTGGTTTAACAACAACACATTACAGGGCATATATGACCAAGCTCCCCAACCTGGATTAAACCACAGACAATAAAAGAAGAAAGATGGTATGAGTTTACATTTTTAGAAATGGACGTTTACCACTAGGTATGAATGTATGATGGTGTGAATTCTCATTGAGCATTCTCTTTGTCTTTTCTGTTCATACTAATGACTGACATTTAAATTTTTTACCATGTTCTTTTCCTATTATGCCTTTGTCTCATTTACCAATTTTTTTTTCTTGCAACTTTGAAAATGGACTTTGCTACTAGCCATTGTTTTCTTTATTTCCTTTTTTCAGGTCTTCTTTCTGTTTTTAATAGAATTATGTCTTCCTAAATAAAGTTGGAAACCCTGATGGCATAGTAGTAAATAGGTATGGCTGCTAACTAAAAGGGTCAGCAGTTTGAATCTGCCAGGTGCTCCTTGGAAACCGTATGGGGCAGTTCTACTGTGTCCTATAGGGTCACTTTGGCTCAGAATCCAATTGACGGCAGTGGGTTTGGTTTTTGGTTTTTGAATGAGGTTACTTTTCTTTTTCTACTTCTTGTCTCATATTGCTCTTCCTAGTCAGGGCTCTTGAGCCCAAAATACCATCTGACTCCTTCACCGATTTTAGTCATCTCGAATCTTTTACAGACTTACAGACTCAATGTGTTAGTGTTGAATGGGACCTTAGGAAACCAGGGCCAGCTCCATCATTTTGCAGATGAGAAAATCGAGCCTCAGAAAGGGAAGTAATTTGCCCAACATCCTGGAGCTAGTTAGCGGTGGGCTGGGACCAGACCTCTGAACTCTTAATCCAGCCCTCCTGCCGATATGCCACACCTCCCTCACATTTCTTTGACATCTTTCAACCTTTTCATTCTTCTTCAGCACATTATAAACTCACTTTTACTAGCAGACATTAACATCCCTTGTAAGGAATGTTAAAACTAGCCAAAGGAGTCCTGGAGGCACAATGGTTAAGAGCTTGGCTGCTAACTGAAAGGTTTGCAGTTTGAACTCAGCCAGGGGCTCCACGGGAGAAAGATCTGGCAGTCAGCTTCAGTAAAAACTACAGCCTAGAAAACCCTATGGGGCGGTTCTACTCTGTCACATGTGGTCACTAAAAAGTTGAAAATTGACTTGATGGCACCTAACAACAAAACTGGCCAAGTTTTCTGGTTTTTGTTTTCTTCTTTCCCCTTACTTAGGGAATCCACTTAGATTGCTCTTTGGCTCTGAACTGGGTCTATTGACCTAAACTGCTAAGATTCAGTGAGAAAACAACCAACACAAATTGTGCAATGGTCTGCTCAGAAGGTTAGCAATGATGTCCCAAACTCCCAGACTAGACGAGAAACACTGAGGTTCAACATTTGGTCTTTCTCGAAATGAACTTTAGATGGGCTTTTCTTGGGTCATTTTCTCAAAGATTGCTTTAGCTACATGGAAAAAAAGGCGCAATGAAACTCATTTTAAATGGAAGGTGGACTAAAAATGTGACGAGTAGTCCTATCTTCTGGCAGGCTGATTTGCAGATGGAGTAAGGTTGCAAATGGAATTCACTGATTGTTGTGTTAAAATGAGTAAGAAACATTCATAACCTTTGGGTCAGAGAAGACTCTGGTGGAAAGGGCCAGACTGCTTTTTCCAAACTCAACCCATTGCCATCGAGTTGGATCCAACTTGTGGCGATTCTATGTGTTATGGAATAGAACTTCTCCATAGGGTTTTCTTGGATGTAATCTTTACAGAAGCAGGTCACTAGACTTTTCTTCCATGGCACCACTGGGTAGGTTCAAACTGCCAAACTTTAGGTTAGTAGTCAAGCCCAAACCATTTGCACTACCCAGGGAACTTGGCTACCTTTTAGGGGAGTCATATATTTCAGTCTTGAGCAGGGTGGTCCATTCTTCCCCAAGGCCACATGGTGGCTGATTCAGAAAGGATAGGCCATCCTCAACTCCCTCACACACATGATGTTCCTGCAAAATAATAACCAACTAAAAATAATCACTGTTAAAAAAAAACACAATTTTTTAAAACTAATAAAACCCCAGGGATGTAAAGAAAAAAAAGACCTTTATGTTCAAAACATAAGATATGGTAAAAGTCATAGATTGTTAAATGTATGTAATAGCCATTAAAAAAAAAAAATCACCTAAATGTCACAGCCAAAATGTTACACCACGGCAGAAACTGATCTTTCCCCATGCAAAACGTGATGTCATCTCTAAAGGCCCCTGCTAATAAAAGCACTTGCCAATACTGTGGGTGTGTTTTTAAAGGCTAATTAAGAACTTTTGGTTCTTAGATTACAACACTGCAGCAAAATGAGATGGGGAAACTTAAGTCTGATGTACCATACCAGTTGCCAAGGGGCAAAATTCCAAGCTCTCTTATAATCCAATTGACACATATAATATTTATTACAGAGCAGCAAGGGTTTATTTCATCAATAGGCTGAGAGATTGGGTGACTTTTTTCAATTGAACAACTGGTTCGCAATAATGGAATTATATGTTAGGTATGGAGTGACCCAGTGAACTGTCTTCTTTCTTCATCATCAGTTAGTACAGTAAACAAGCACCAGAATTACGCCATGAATGGAATGGAACAAACATACCCTTTTAAGAAGTTCCCATGGTGGTTTAGTTATTTGTCAGGCAAACATTAAAAAAAGGCTACTTTTGTTAGACTTCTTATGTTATATGGCCAGAATTTATTGTGATGATGATTATGGCAAAAGCATAGTAAGGCATCTAAAGGGTGGCTCTATTGCTTTCCTCAGAGTACTTTGAACATTTTTTCCCATATGAATCAAATAATTTTCTTTTTACAAGCTGCAAATATATGTTCCTGCATGGAAGTATAATTGAAGTTGGTGTTGCATATAAATTCAATAAAGCTGTAGTATCTTTCGCATTCCCAGTAAGCAGAGATGATATTTAAAATATTTAACAACTGGTTTTAAGACACAGGTTTTGACCAATCCAATTGGACTGTTACCTATGGTTTGCCTTACTTGTAAGTTAAACATAAACCATGTCGGAAGTGTCTTCTTTTGAAATTTCTTGGGATTCATGGGGGACTATCCATGATTATTACACAGTGGTAAAAATTGGAAAAGGCGTGAGTCAGGGATGTATCCTTTCACGTTACTTATTCAATCTGTATCCTGAACAAGTCATCCAAGAAGCTGGACTGTATGAAGAAAAACATGGCATTAAGACTGGAGGAAGATTCACTAACAACCTGAGACATGTAGATGACAAAATCTTGCTTGCTGAAAATGAAGATTTGAAGCACTTCCTGATGAAAGTAAAAAACTACAGCTTTCATTATGTATTACACTTAAACGTGAAGAAAACAACTCGACCCATAAACAACGTCACGATAAATGGAGAAAAAATTGAAGTTGTCAATGATTTCATTCTGCTGGGGTCAACAATCAATGCCCAGGGAAGCAGCAGTCAAGCAATCAAACAACGTATTACATTGGGAAACCTGTCGCAAAAGACCTCTTTAAAGTTTTAAAAAGCAAAGATGTCATTTTGATAACTAAGCTGTACCAGACCCGAGCCATGGTCCTTTTAATCGCTTCATATGTGTACAAAAGTTGGATAGTGAAAAAGAAGACAGCAAAAGAATTGACGCATTCAAATTGCGGTGTCGGCAAAAATATTGAACATACTGTAGACTGCTAAAAAAATGAACAAACCACTCTTGAAAGAAATACAACCAGAATATTCCTGAAAAGCAAGGATAGCAAGATTGGCCTTGGTTACTTTGGACATGTCATCAGGAAAGACCAAGTGCTAGGAAAACGACATCACATTTACTAACGTAGATGGCCAACAGAAATGAGGGGAAACCCTAAATGAGATGGATTGACACACTATCCATAACAATGGATTCAAACATATCAACCATCATGAAGATGGCACAGGTCTGGGCAACATTTTGTTATGTTATACGCAAAGTTGCCATGAGTTGGAGTTGGCAACTAACGACAACAATCCATGATTAATGGCTTGGGGTCTCAACTCTGGGTCTATCAGCTTTTTGAGAATGCTTGTATGATTCAGAATCTAAGGACTGCTGTGGAGTTGCAACATTTATTCCTAAATACATAAAAACATGGACAGCCTGGTGTGTTGGCAAGAGATCTGGATTAAATGACCAAAAAAATCTGTATTCAAGTCCCAATTCAACTACTTACCAACTGCATGACCATGGATAATTCACATGATCTCACCCTTAACTATGAAATGAAGGTATTGGACTGAAATTCTCTCCCGTTTCATGGTTCATTTAGATTTAACACTCATACCCGCTCATAGATCACTAATGGAACATTTCAGCTTTCAGAATTGTGAAAGTGCAGAGTCTCCTTTCCGCAGAAATTTGTGATAGTTATGCAATGTCACCCCAGGGATGTGACTTGCTTTCAGGGGTGGGGCAGATTAACCAGTAAGCACGGTACACACATGTTTGTATTAAGCAAGGCATGCATGGGCTTACTTGTGTTTACTTACTAATCTGTACTAAACAATTTTATATGGTTTTCACATCAAAGATGTGGTGAAAAAACAGGTGAAATTTTTAGTACAGATCAGTAAATAAACACAAGTAAGCCTGTGTGTACCTTGCTTGTTGAGTAATCTGGCCCTGCTTGCTCCTACTGTTCACAAGATCCGTATTTTTGGTGGTTAAGGAGCCATGGTGTCACAACAGTTAAGCCTTTGGCTGCTAACTGAAAGGCTAGTGGTTCGAATCCACCCAGCTGCTCTGCTGGTGAAAGAACTAGTGATCTGCTCCTGTAAAGACTATAGCCTAGAAAACCTACGGGGCAGTTCTACTAGGTCACGAAGAGTTGCTATGTGTTGGATTGACTCAATGGCACAGAACAACAAACACTATTCATTATTAAAAAAAAAAAATTGTCGGTTATTTAATTCTCTCTTCTGTCTTGTGTTCTTCACTATCACATCACCTGAAATTGGCACGGTTTCTTGAATGGGAAATATCGCATGTCTGGGCTTCCAACTATGTCTTTAAAGGAGAAATGCCACATGGTCAGAATGTTTTAAAGCAAGCATGCTGGGGTGATTGGACTATCTCCTTTTTGTACTGCCGACCTTATTTTGCAGATGGTGAAAGGGGAATAAGTGGCACTTTCCATGAGTCTCTTAAAAATATTCAGCGCAAAAGAGTTGGCCTGAATTTATCCATTAGGGTTGCCATAAGTTGGAATCGACTCAATGGCAACGGGTTTGGCTTTTTCTCTTTTTGTATTTGGAGTCCTGGAGACCTGGTGGCACAGTGGTTAAGCATTCGGCTGCTAACCAAAAAATCAGTAGTTCGAATCTACCAGCCCCTCCTTGGAAACCATATGGGGCAGTTCTACTCTGCCCTATAGGGTAACTATGAGTTGGAATCAACTCGATGGCAATGGATCTGGTTTATAAGAAGCACTAGGAGCCCTGGTGGTGCAGCGGTTAAGTGCCCTGCTGCTAACTGAAAGGTCTATGGTTCAAACCCATCAGCTACTCCATGGGTGAAACACGTGGCAGTCTGCTTCCCTAAAGATTACTGCCTTGGAAAACCTATGGGGCATTTCTACTCTGCCCTGTAGGGTCGATATGAGTTGGAGTTGACTTGACAGCAATGGATTTGGTTTATGAGTTTATAAGGAGCCTTGGTGGTGCAGTGGTTAAACTGTTGGGTTCTAAACGAAGGGTCTTTGGTTCGAACCCACCAGCTGCTTCGTGGGAGAAAAGACCTGACGATCTGCTCCTATAAAGGTTCCAGCCTAGGAAACCCTATGGGACAGTTCTACTCTGTCGTATAGGGCCATAATGACTCAGAATCGACTTGACAGCACTCAACAACTACAATAAGGAGGAATAGGCAAAGACTTCTGTTAATGCCTCTGACCTAGCTGCCCTGCCAGCCACTAACAATTGCTTAACCTCCCTCTTCCTGCCTCTGCATTTTACTAAGGCTTACAAATATTGATAGCCTAAAGATTGTGCTATGAGGGAAACACTGTCCCTGCCTTCCTCACACGTGGGTAGGTGGACAGGGGCTTTCTTGCCAAGTCCAAATCTTTCTGTGGGGTAAATTACTCCTTAACTGATCATAAAATAAGCATCTGACATTTCCTGCAAATGCTTTATTTCTTAATACAGAACTAACCTGCCAAAAACATTGTGTTTACAATCCAGATATTTGGATCATAAGCCAAAAGGGTGGGGTAGTCTGTCTTCCTCCGTATTTTACACAAATGATGTGTGCAGTAAACATTAATTGTGATAATAATAATCAAAGAAGAACATGTTGAGGGGAAAGTGTGAGGAGCCAGGAGTGGTAAATTGCATTAGTTATGAGAATTACTTAAAGGAAAAAATGAAAAGATGCTTTTGGATTGCCCAATCAATGTACGTGTTTTCCTGGTTTTAGAACCTGGAGAAATCGCTTCCTTCTGAGCAGGTGGAATGTTGCAAAGCCTGAAGCAAGGGCAGAGGCTGGAACAGCACTCAGAGGCCTTGAAAGCTTGAAAGTCTAACAGGCATTGTGTTTGGTCCAGGAGCAGACTCAAACCCCAGAGCGTCACCTCTGGAGTCAGGCAGACTTGGGTTCGGATTGAGGCTCTGACAGTTCTAAGTGACCCCTCAAGCCCATTTTGTCACCTATAAAACAGATAATACAGGCTTCTATGTCAAACAGCTGTTAGGAGCTGTTAAGGAGTGAATTGTGTCCCCTTTTGTTGGAAGTCCTAACCCCTGGTACCTGTGAATGTGACCCTACTTGGAAGTAGGACCTTTGAAGGTGTTATCTGTGAAATTAACATGAGGTCATCCTGCAGTAGGGTGGGTCCTAATCCAATCTGAATGGCATCTTTATAAAACAGAAGAAGAGACAGCGGAGACAGAGAAAGGATGGTCATGTGAATATGTGTCTACAAGCCAAGGAATGCCTGGGGCTACAAGAGCTGGAGAAGACAAGAAAGACTCTTCCGCCAGGGCATCACCCAGCTGGCTCATTGATTTGGACTTCTAGTCTCCAGAACTGTGAGAGAATAAATGTCTGTTGTTTAAAGCCATCCACTTTGTGGTACTTTGTTACGATGGTCCTAGGAGACTAAGGTAGGAGTGTTAAATGAGATCGTGGAGGGAAAGTACTTGGCATGATACCTGCACGTATGAAAGCACTCAGTAACAGTAACTCTGGTGGCGATGGTCACTAGGGTCATCCCTTTAACTGACGGTGGAGCTGGGCGTCCCTGATAACTCTGGACACAGTGCCCTGGGCATGCCTTCTGTCTCGCCTCCACCCCTGCAGAAGAGCGCCTGAGTCTTTCATGCCCCCTATGCCTCTTTTTCTAAGAGAGCCTTGGTTTTCAAGTGTTCTGATTCATTATCTCCATAAATCCATGAAATAACTAAGAAATTCCAATATTTGATACACAGTAACTTAACAATGCTGGTCAGTAATACAGTACAAACATAAGCGTCACAAAAATTGATAGCCACAGGCTGAATGAATTCAGGGATTAGTGAGGACGTGTGTATGCTAGCCCATGTTTGATGCAGTTATGTGTGTGTGTGTGTGTGTGTGTGCACGCGTGGTGCTCTGTCAGTTGCAAAGTTGAAGAATATTATACTTATAAAACCCTGCCAAACGGGGGGCAATGCAAAGGTGGTGAACAGCAATAAGGAGTGGGAGAACAGTGAATCTTCCTGAGAAGCTATTAAATGCAGTTAGGTCATTTAAAATGAGATGGAAAGCTTTTCAGAGGCTAAGAATTATTTTCTTTTACATTTTAATTTCTAAGTCAATGCAAAGGGATGGTAAACCACAAAACCATCCCAAATTTCATCTTGGAAACTGTGCCTAGATTTTTTACTTGAAAATTATGGTTAACGTATTGATAATCAAAATTTCTGACATGGAGGACTTTGTTAATACTGAAGGCATGGACATGACGATACCATGAGTTTTATTCCTGAGATGATGACCACAAAGCCTGTGTGACTTGTGTGAGGTAGAATGGCGATGGTGCTGCCTTCTTAAGCCTGTGACCAATTGCAACCAGCCTTGGAAAACTACTTTAAAAGATATGTTTATTTCACAGTTTTAAAAATTGTCGCAATTACAAAACTCTCCTAGGGCACATGTTCAAATTATTAGTACAACATTTATATGGAGAATAACCTAGAATAGCAACAACAACGAAAAAAGCAAATAGTTGCCTTTTTACCAACCCACTACATAGGACCAACTAGAAGAAAAGAAGATGCTGAACTTGAGAAGCCACCTCTGTGATCTTATTGTCTTTATGTTCACGCAAAGAGATGAAGGTAATGTACCCTCAGGAATTTGTATTTTGGCTCCTCTTGGAGAGTTAAGATAGAAGTTCACTAATAATGACTGAGACTAACTCTCTTTAGTATTAATGGAAGGAACAGGATGGTCTATACATATGTGGTGGCAATTTGGGAGCCTGCAAGGACAGCCAAGGTGATGTGGGTGTGGTTTCGGCAGAGCAAATGGAATCTGGTTGCTTACACCAAGGTGGCCACATTTCACAGCTGAAGAATGAATGTGTTAACAGGAGTGTGGTGAGTTCAGATGACTAGAAAAGGGTGTGAGGGCCTGGACAGCGACTTGAGAATTAAGGGCTGCTGACAGAATTCATAGGGACCCTAGGTTCATTATGAGTTGGTTTGGTTTTGTTTGGTTTTGCCAGCATTAGGCAGTGACTGCTTGGAGAACCAACAGGTAAGAAGAGCCTCTGACTAGTTCCACTTGTTCCAATTTCATGTTTATAAAGTACTTCCTGATTGTAAAATAGTTTCCTATTTAAGTTTTCCAACAGGGAGAATCTGCACTGACCGAAGTTTGGATTGTCTGATCACCTCGGCAGATAGAGTTCTCAATGTAAACTAATTAGCTGCCTGAGTGAATGGGAAAATGAAGTGATTTATCCCGTGCCAAGGAGAAGCAGAAAAAAGGACATGCTTCGGAAGGCTTTGGCATTCCAGTCCTGCTCAGTCACTGGCTCTGTCTCTAACATGTCTCTCTTGGTCCATAGAGGCTTGACAGAAGCATAGACAACACATCTTACAACATCTTTTGGCTTCTTGGTATGCATTTATGTGGGTGAGTGAGCTCATGCTTGTGTGCAACCTGGGAGAATCCCCAGCCTCCTCCTTCTTAGTGGCATTTTCCTTACTCTTCATAAGCTTGTCCGGTTCCCATAGATGAGATGTTGTGTTGTTGAATTGATTCCGACTCTTAGCAACCCCATGGGTGCTGAGTAGAACAGCTACAGGGTTTTTAAGGTTGTGGCCTTTTAGAAGATTGCCAGGCCTATCTTCTGAGGTGCCTCTGGGTGGGTTTGAACTGCCAACCTTTCAGCTAATAATAGAGTGCTTAGCCATTTGTGGTATCCAGGACTGTATACAAAAGTAGGCTGCTGAGCCGAGGAGATGGGCCACAGGGTCAACAGCATGCTTTAGGCACCAATCGCAATGAACACTTAATTTGGGTGTAATCTATTTCCCAGCAGACATCTACGCTTCCTTGGGGTTTGTAACACATTTATGTACTGATGAGGAGACTTTTTAATTCATTCTCTTATTGGAAAAAAGAAAATATGGACCAACCCAATAAAATGAATCATTAGTAACTACTGCCATTTTTGGATCCCAGTTCTACAGATATTGAACCATAGGCTTTCTGGTTAGAAGGAAACCTTAAAGGTCTTTTAGTCCAAATGAAAACAGACATACATCTTGCTTACAATCTAGTTCATTCATACACACACACAATGGAAATACAAGTTTAATGAAATAATACTTTTCTTACTGCATGGGATTTGTACTGATGTCCTCTTTTTCATGAATAGCCACAATCCATTAAATTGATGCTACTACAATCTACAATTAGGGGCGGACATCCTGTTGGGTTCAAACTTTATCCTCTGCCTGAGTCTCAGTCCCAAATTTCTCTCTTGTCCCAATTGTAGGAGAAGGGACGGGATGGGAGTTATCCAATTATCTGTCACTGAACTGGCGTGTCATGATGACTCACGCAGGAGGGACCCAATGCAAGTTGGCAAGGCTGGCGTGGAAACAGAGAAATGAAATAAGCACTTGAGGGCAGAAAGCAAGCCTGGCAGGCAGGAATGCAGCCTCTAGCAGGGCTAAAAAACCCAAAAAACCAAACCCAGTGCCATCGAGTGGATTCCAACTCACAGCGACCGTACAGGACAGGGTAGAGCTGCCCCATAGAGTTTCCAAGGAGCGCCTGGCGGATTCGAACTGCCGACCCTTTGGTTAGCAGCTGTAGCACTTAACCACTATGCCACCAGCAGGGCTAGGAAAGATATTTTGACCATCCTTCCAGGTTCTCAATGCTGTTAGTTTTCCTCACATCTTTGAGCTCCAATGCTAATGCTGCTGCCTGAAGGTCATGGCAGAAACCATGATGTGCACACACCCTTAGTGTCATGGTCTTTCTGACTTAATAATAGTAATAGAAATAGTGATAATAAAAAAATAACAATAACCATCATTTCTTCAATTGTTACTACGTGCTATCACATTACATGTGTCTTCTCATTTAACTTTTGCATACACGCTATGGAGGAGGCAGTATTTCCCCAATCTTGCAAATGAAGAAATGAAGACTAGCAAAAATTAAATGATTTGGCCTCTGTCACACAACTAGTAAATGGCAGAGCTAGGGTTTGAACTTAGATCTGCTGGATCCAAAGTGTCTACTTACCCACAATTCATTTCTGCCTCATGGGATTTGCCAGATGACCTTTTGAACGCAGGGAGGGTTTTTCCTGTGAAGGAAGGACTTGTGACTTTGCTTTTTTTGGTCTCTTGATTGCTATTATCAAGGCTGAAGTTGTGTCTCCCTCATTTGGGAATTTCCTGTGTTTTTTGGAACTGATTTTTATATCTTGTTATTCCAGAGCCTTGCAGAGAAATCGGACTAAAGATAGTAACGTTTCTTTCAATGAGTGGTTTCTGAAGATAGTAAGGAAAATTTAATGTTCTCTAAATTGAAGGCGCCAATATTCCTATTTACATGCCACCAACAAAGACTGGATACAATCTAATGCTTATAGGGGGCAAAAATCCATGCACTATATTTATGTTTGCACTTCTATTTTCAGAAGATATTACTGAAGTAAAATCTTTAGTAAATCAAATCAAAGTGTGATGAGAGCTAGCTTTCCTATTGAAAAATGCAAAACGGGAAATAAAAACATCATTGTGAGAGGTAGGCGTACTTTTATTTCCTTAGTACCGTATTATAATCACTGTAATTTAGGCCAAGGGCTTTACTTAAATGAAAACAAAAGCTCATGAATGTAAGTGTAAATGTAAGTTTAACTCTTTAATTGGCTAATTATGCTTCCTGGTGATGGAGGGAGGCTTAGCATCAGTGTGGGTGGTGTTTTATTATGTTATTTTATTAATATGAGAAGAAGATGCTATGAAAATCGGATGATATTGCTACTTAATGTATAGATTTTTAAGCCTGAAGTTAGTAATTATGAATAACCTTAAAATACATTGCATATTAGTTGTAGAAAATAATATACAAACTTAATTATATCTTCTAGGTAAAAAAAAAAAGAAAAAATTTTTTCAAATCGTTAATTCTATTCTAGAGTATTCATTATTAGAGAGCGAAACACACGACAAAGCAGTAAATTTGAAAAAAGATTGTAGAATTGCAGGCCTTTACAATGGAGAGACAGTGTCTTAAAGACAGCATGGTTCGCTTTTTTTAAAAAAAATTTGTAGCTAGGGAAATAAAGGCTGAGAGAGTTTAGGTAATTTATGTAGCTCAACAGTGAGGCGTGGCAAAGGCCAGGCAAGAAAACCCAGCATCTCTTTACGCCCAGTCTGGTGATCTTCTCCGTGGACGGATAACTTGGACTGACTCTGGGCTGTAAAGCAGGAAGGGGTCGTAATAACAGCAATCATGAGAACCCAAAAGCAGAATCACAAGTCCTACCTAGTGGAAGAAAAAAAAAGCTTTTCGTCAGTGTTTCATTTTACATGTCCTGTGGCGCTGCATGGATGGAATCTATTTAGGGAACCGAGAGGGTTTTTCTATGTAACATATCACAATAAAGTCTGTTCATTCCACGAATTAACTGTGAAAGGACCGCTGACCTCAGGACAGCTTGACAGTAAGCGCCATTCACACCCAAACGCTTTGTAGTTAAGCACACCAACCTGGAGTCAAAATAAGGTTCTCTCCAAGCTGATGACCTTTTCATGAGTAAACGGACCCTCTGACAGTGATCTTCTAGACACATGAGCCACTGGCTTTTGAAACAGTGATATGCTAAAAGCCTCCAGGAAAAATTGCACTTAAAACGTATAAAGACGTGGTGATTCCTGTTGAGCAATCCGTCCACGTTCACACACCAGGGCCGGAACCATATGTGTTAATGGTCTACAACACGAGGTTGGGATTGTGTTGGATGAGGTACTGAATGCAAGGACCTCTGAAAAAAATTAAAGATGAAACTCTGAAGTCAATTTTTGTCCTCCTGAGAAATGCGAACCTTAAAACCCACACTGACTTTTTTTCTTTTCCCTAAATACCTCCTTGTCTTAGTCACCTAGTGCTGCTATAACAGAAATACACAAGTAGATGGCTTTAACAAAGAGAAATTAATTTTCTTACAGTCTAATATGCTAGAAGTTCAAATTCAGGGCGTCAGCTCCAGGGGAAAGCTTTTTCTCTCTGTTGGCTCTGGAGGAAGGTCCTTGTCATTAATCTTCTGCTGGACTAGGAGCTTCTCCTCCCAGACTAGGAGCTTCTCCACGCAGGAACCCTGGATCCAAAGGATATGCTCTGCTTTCTTGGGGTTACGAGGTCCCTACTCTCGGCTTATTTCTCTTTCCTTTTATCTCTTGTAAGATAAAAGGTGGCACAGGCCACACTTCAGGCATGTGACCTTAGTGAGGGTGTTACAGTCCCACCCTAATCCTCTTTAACATAAAATTACAATCACAAAATGGAGGACAACCACACAATACTGGGAATCATGGCCTAACCAAATTGACACATATTTTTTGGGGATGCATGAAACCTCCTAAAACAAAAAACAATAGCTGCTGTTGAAGCTATACCGGCTTATGATGACCCCATGTGTGTCTGTAGGTATGGCAATCTGTGCTCTGTAGGATTTCTGATGGCTGATCTTTTGGAAGTAGATTGCCAAGCCTTTCTTCCAAGGTGCCTCTTAGTGGGCTCGAACCTCCAACTTTTTGGTTATAGCTAAAGTGTACCACACAGGGATTCCTCCTAAATAATGCTGTTCTTGTTGTTGTATGTTGTTGAGTTGATTCCTGCTCATAGTGACCTTATAGGACAAAGAACTGCCCCACAGAGTATCCAAGGCTGTAATCTTTATGGAAGCAGATTGGCATATCTTTCTTCTGCAGAGCGGCTGGTGGGTTCAAACCTCAGACCTTTTGCTTAGCAGCTGAGTGTTTAACCTCTGCACCACCAGGGCTTCTTTTTCCTAAATAATAATAATAAAAAATAGCTACCGTTTATTGGATAGAGTTCACTGTGTACCAAGTGCCCTACTTTAAGTAATCTTTACAACGACCCTATGAGAGAATCACTATTACTCCATTTCACAGTTGAGGCTTGGAGAGGTTAAATAACTGCTAGTAAGGAAGCCCTATGGGACAGTTCTACTCTGCCGTATAGGGTCCCTATGAGTCAGAATCCACTTGAGGGCACACAACAACAACAACAACAACAACAATAAGAACAACTAAGTGGTAGTGCTGACATTGAAACCCAGCAAACCCATTTTATTTGTTGGAAAAAAAAATCCTCTTAAGTGCTTCATAATTGAAAGGCAGCATTATTGCTATTATTGTTATCAGTCAGGCATATACAATCTAAAAACTGAGTGAGCACGCGTTTTCTCTGCCATTAGATCATCAGCCTAGTGCGTAGTAGAGAGATGATGGGCCCTGGAAATTTGATATTAATGTCAGACCTCTTTCTGAGTTTGAAGCCCTGGTGGTATAGTGGTTAAGAGCTATGAGTATTAATCCAAAGGTCGGCAGTTCAAATCCACCAGCTGCTCCTTGGAAACCCTATGGGACAGTTCTATTCTGTTCTGTAGGCTACCTATGGGTCAGAATTGACTCGATGGCAAAGGGCTTTTTGGTTTCTGAGTTAAAAAATACTGAAAATCAGGCAGCAACCTGTATTTAGCCATTTGGATGAATATACTGTTAGTTTACAATAAAACATTTATGTGTTTTTTATATCAGAAATGTGCTTAATTATTTGGTGGCTTTTGACTACTGTATGACATAGTGGCTCTTCAGCTGGTTAAGACTGATTATCTCTAGCTTATAGCGCTAGAGCTTAATTAATTTGCCCATTCCATACAGAAACTGGAGAAGAAAATTCTTAAAAGTTAATGGGCTAGTTTTATATTTAGTCAGTATATCTTTAATACAACTCTGGGCAACAACATTTCATGTTATATAGCTTAGAAAACAAAATACCCGTTACTGTCAAGTCGATTGTGACTCATACCAACCCTATAGGACAGAGTAGAACTGCCCCATAGAGCTTCCAAGGCTGTAAATCTACAGACTCAGACTGCCACATCTTTCTCCTGCAGAGAGGCTGGTGGGTTTGAACCACTGACCTTTTGGTGAGCAGCTGAGTATTTAATCACTGTATGCCAGAGATCCCCTTATATAGCTTAAAACCTGTTGCCATCAAGCTGATTCTGACTCAGCGACCCTACAGAACTGTTTGGAACTGCCTCATAGGGTTGCCAAGGAGCAGCTTGGTGGATTCAAACTGCTGACCTTTTGGTGAGCAGCCAAGTTCTTAGCCACTGCACCACCAGGGCTCCTTATAGAGCTTAGTGAAGTGATAATAGTAAAAGAGAGGTTGTTGATTGCTAGGGCCAAGGTTTATTCTGGCTTTAAGCTTTTTCTTTCTGTTTCTTTATAATGAGCCTGATCTTCTTAGATGGCAGTGGGTGGGGCAACGCTGGAGGTGGGAGGTAAGGGCATTGGTAAAGTAGGTGACTAGAATCCCATTGAGAAGATTGGCGTTGAAATTAGCACTGTGTTCAAATCCTGCTTTGCCACTTTTTAAAGCCATTTAACCTTGGACGATTTAACCTGGCTGTGCCACAGTTTCTGCGTCTGTAAAATGGTAATCATAACACTTATTTTATAAGGTTGTTGCAGAGATTGAATGTACTTAGCAAAATGCTTGTCCCAAAGCAGGACAAAGCTAAACCAAAAATCAAGTCAGTTCCAACTCATGGTGAGCCAATGTGTGCCAGAGTAGAACTGTGCTCCATAGGGTGTTCAACGGCTGTGGTTTTTCAGAAGTAAATAACCAGGTCTTTCTTCCAAGGTACCTCTGGGTGGTGGATTTGAACCACCAAACTTTTAGTGAGTAGCCTAGCATTTGTACCAGCAGACAAAGCCAAATCCTGTACCAATCCAAACCTGTTGCTATTGAGTCCTTTCCTACTTATAGCGACCCTATAGGACAGAGTAGAACTGCCCCATAGGGTTTCCAAGGAGTGCCTCGTGGATTCAAATTGCCAACCTTTTGATTAGCAGCCGAGCTCTTAACCACTGCGCCATCAGATCTAGAGGTCAGTAAATGGGAGCCACTCTTGGGCAGTGCTCACGAAAAAGATTTGAACACTGACTGCTCTGTCCCCTCCTCAAGGGTGAGATCTCGCCCTGGTCCACCCCATCTTTCTGAAGGGCTCAAGAGCCTGGCAAGAGGCCCATAATTGTTTTTAAGCTGTTCTCCATGTGTTCATTGCTTGGGTCGCACTACGGGGTCACAAGGAAATCCCAGGTAGATTGTAAGCCCCAGGAGTCAGAAACAGGTCTTTTAATTTTTTACAGCAACTCGTATTATATTTGGGAGCCCTGGTGGCACAGCGGTTTAGAGCTCGGCTGCTAACCAAAAGGTCAGCAGTTCGAATCTACCAGCCGCTCCTTGGAAACCCTATGGGGCAGTTCTACTCTGTCCTATAGTGTTGCTATGAGTCAGAATTGGCTCAATGGCAATGGATTTGTATATTTTTTTTGTATTATATTGGACATAGAGTCGTCGCTTAGTCAATATGTATTGGTTTTATTTAACTACAATGTATTAGGAAGAGCTTCGTTCCTCCAGCTGTAGTTGGGGAGGGTTATAGATCAGTGAGTCTACAGTGCAGAGGAAGTGGGGCTTGGGGAAATAGAAAAAGGAATGAGTTCTTCCCCTCGGAAACAGGGGAAATGAGATTTTTCCTAATGACCTAGTTCTGTTATAATAAGAAAAAAAAAGTAAACACTTTCCTAACGCAAGTAACACTAATTTGAAACTTGAAGAAATTTGTTGTGGGTTGAGCTGTATTGTACGTTAGTAACATTTTGCATCCTCAAGAGAACTAAGTGTTTTCTGCCATTTTTGAAGCACTCATTTTCATATTAAAGCTGAGTTAATTACACATCATTTTTGTTCATTTCTCTCTACTTGGCAACACTCAACTAAGCTAATTCGAGTTAGTGGATAGAGGATATTGAAAATGTTTAGAGCTAGATTTCCTTAAAATTCTAAAAAAAGATAACGTTCACATAGTTTGAGGGCTTCTCTGTGAAAAAGGACAGAACGTAGAGTATTTTATTTTAACACACTGATGGGAAAAAACACAGGGAAAAGCAAATCATCTGGGCTGTGGCTAGTCAGGTTTTCAAGTTTTTGTAAAGATTACCTTAGGTGACAAATTTTTTTTATCAGAAATGTGTTTTATCTGATTAACAGTAGTGATAGGTTTGTAGATAAATTGTAATTCAGATACTTATTCCTACTTTACCAAAACCCCCTGATGTGTTATGACTGTCTTCTGGAGAATAGATTGCCTTGCTATGAAATACTGAGCACTTCCTATTTCAGGTCGAATTATAACTGCCTTGAGATTACACTTGAGAAAAATTTGGATCCTTCTAAATTTTTTGGATTCTTCCAGTGCTGGAGGAAAGGACTGAATAATTAAATACACAGATGGAGAAAGCAAGGGGGTTGGGGGAGGAAAAGGGAGTAAATAAAGAAGAACTCTATGGCCTCTTTATATTTTGAAGTTTTTGAACATGACATTCTAGATTTGAATGTGGTTTTGACTTGGTTTAATCAAAGATTTCACTAAACTTGGTTTCACTATTCCCACTCAGCGTGTCCTCATTCGCTTTGGCTCTGCTGACCTTATTGCTGACACATGGCTAAGGGTCTGTGGAAAGAAATCATAGGAATTTCCAGGAAAGCTGACCTCACCCGAGAAGCAAGGAGACCAGGAAAGATTTCAGGGCTCAGAAGCTAATTTCATGGCAGGAATTCCTGCCCCAAACCCATTGCCATCAATTGATTCTGACTCATAGCAACCCTATAGGACAGAATAGAACTGCCCCATAGAGTTTCCAAGGAGTGACTGGTGGATTCCAACTGCCGACCTTTTGGTTAGCAGCCATAGCACTTAACCACTATGTCACCAGGATTTCCAGAATTCCTGCTGGGATCTGTAATATTTTGTAAACAGGGCCAGACTTGCAACATGCTGGGGACCAAATGGAAGCAAGGAACAATAGGGAACGAGACTATGGGTTGTAGCCTTGTATACTGCAACCGAGGGCAAATCACTTCACTTCTCTAACCCTCCGTTTCTTTTTGGTACGGGAAGTAGTTGGACTTAGCCAATGTCTAAGTTTTCGCCTCAAAGCTACCATTCTGTGGGAAGACCAGGCAGACTTCATTTCTACTCTGCAAGGTCAGAGCTCAAGGGCCTGCCATGGACTTCACACCATGGTCTGCCCTTGGCAGACTCTTTGGCTTTTGATCCTGTGTCTGAGGAGAGAGGATTTGGGTGGGGAAGCTGTGTAACAAATGACCAAAATTGCAGAGCAGATCTCACCCATATTAAGTAAATTGAAGGATTTTCCTTTTGCCTTCTTGCAGAATAGTATCAATGGAAAAATGAATTTTTTTTCTTGTTAATAATAAAAATTGTCAACATATACTGAATGGTTGCTATGAGCCAGGCATGATGCCAAGGACTTTACACGCACCGTCTCATTTAGATCTCACAATAACCCTCTGGATGAGGTACAGGCAGCATTCTCATTTTTTATACAGATGGAACTGGAGGCCTAGAGACAGAGTCGCCTGCCCAAGGTTCCTCAGCCAGGAATGGCCGAGCCCGGATTCAAACCCTGTCTGACCGCACAGCCTGGGCTGTACAGTGGGTCTTGGTGCTGCCTTTTGAAGCGCCGTATCAGTGCAGTCACCTGATGCAGCCACGTCCCCTGAAAATGGTAACTATGAAGATTATGAAAACAACAAAGAAAATGCCTTTGCTAAGTGGAAAATTAAAAAGACAGAGAGAGAGAGAGCAATGGAAATTGTATCTCTGCTCTGATAGATCCTTTGGAAAAACGATGCAAGTTCACATGCAAGTGGAACTCCTTTAATTCATTTGAGGGCAGGGTTATGGGTGGTGACTTTTTTTTTTCTTCCATTTGGTATGTCATCTGTGTCATAAGAAATAATATAAGCAATCATTTTAAAAAGCCGCAAGGAAACAGATTTCTTGATCAAGGTACTCCTTGTAAGAACCGGGTTTCCTGCAGGCCATGTTCTTGCAAAAGAGCTAACTGAAAGGTTGGTGATTTGAACCCGCCAGCCGCTCTGCAGGAGAAAAGACCTGGTGATCTGTTCCTGTAAAGATTACAACATAGGAAACCCTGTGGGGCAGTTCTACTCTGTCATATAGGGCCGTTATGAGTCAGAACCAACTCAAAGGCACACAACGCCACCACCACATCCTTGCTAAGGAAGAGCAGAGAACTTTGAGTTACCTGTAGCAGAGATGCTTGTGGGGCTCAGATTCCTCATGACAGCTAATTCACGTTTTCAACAAGCCCATGTGCCCTGCTTTGTATGTTCAGTAAAACTTGTAAAAGCTGGAAACCGTGTAAGGCAGAAACTTGCCAGAGAAGGGAAACTCAAGTATTTTCCACTAAAATGAGTGATAGGGAACTGGTATGACTGCGGCCTGTCAAAGGTGGCAACTTGTGAGACCCAGGAAGACAAGGGAGACCTGTGGAGTTCCAGCCCTCCCAGGTTTCCCTGTATAAGAAGAAGGAACAGTACTTGGGTTACTCTGCCTTGGCGATTCCTTGGGTAAGCAGCATGGATATTTCTGACTGTCCTTTTGATTCTAGTTGAGGCCGCTTGTCACAGGCACCTCTGAGTAGATTGTGATTTATGCAGGTCTGAAGGGGACCAAGGATCATTTATCTTCAAACGTGGGAAGAGACGAAAGCAGCTTGGTAGTAAAATTTCCTGTGGAGTTAGATGAGTGCACCAAAGGAAAAAAATGTCATTGTTTCACAAAAAACTAGGAAACGTGAATCAGTTTCTAATGTCAAAGATTTTCTCCTACAAAGAATTTAAAGTTTTTGGAAAAATCTCCATCAAAGGATAAAAACAACTGAAGCAATGCATTAGCGTAATTCAGAAGCAATGACCACAAAATGCAGCCTTTTTCAGAAGGTCAAAATTAAAATAAAGGATCAAGTGGTGAAAATCGTAAGCCGACTTACACCACTGGTAATTATTTTTCTTGGGATTAAGTTTAATTTTCTGCCCTTGTTTAAATGTTTGAGCACTATTTTTACTTTAAAACAAAAAATATATTCCTCAAACTGTACACTTTGACTTTGATATCCTTGGTTCTTCCACATTCCTCATCCTCCATGACTTTGTGTTCATTGGCAGCCTCTGTAAAGATGGTGATACTCCAGGTGTTGGTTACTCTGTGCAATTTGTTCAATGGTCTCTGTGTTCCGTATGTTATAAGAGTTCCATTCCTTTTAAATGTGTTTCACAGATTCAGAGATATTTAAAACATGATGCTTGGAGACAAAAAAAAAAAAGTTGCCACCAGGCCATTTGTCACTGTGCATAGGAATATAAGATTTCCACCAGACAGAAAAGATATTACGAGTTTCTCTCTGGCTACTGTACATGCCATAAGTAAAACAATGATGCATGAAGTGGGCTTGACTGCCAAAAATAGATCAGGAAGAAAAATTTCTCCCGTGACAATTGGCTCAGATCTTAGGGATTTTCCCATTTTACTTTGAAGCTTTGAATAGAAATACATGTTTTTTTTCTTCTTTCTCCCTCCCTTCCTTACTGGCTTCCTCCCTGCCTTCTTTTCTTCCCCCGCTCCTTTCTTCCTTCCTAGTACATTGTACCTTTTGCTTTAAAATCATCTACAAACTGTATAGCAAAATTGAAGTGTGGCCATAATTAAGTTAGTCTGAATGGCATAGTCACTGCAATGGCTTTTCCAGTGGAAAAACATACCTTCCTCACTCCCAGTTTTCAGATCTCCATTTCTGACTCAGAAGAGCTTGACCATCAGGGGTGATATCATTTCAGTCCTGGGGTGATGTTGTTATTTAAGAAATATTATTCAATGATTGGGAAGAGAAAGGAGTCCTTCCAAATAAATACACATTAGCCAGATGTATGACTACTATACAATTCAAGACTCACATCTAAACTCAGACATTAAGAATATTAACAAATTATCACTACCACCTCTGCCACCACCAAAAACTCAAACAAACAAATTTAAACTCTTCAGAGCATCAGTATTGGGTCACCTAAACTGTGGAGTCCTCATAAGTATTATTAATAAATATTTTGAGGATCTAGAAGTTGACACCATCTGGAATTACCCAAACTATGGCAGACATGAGACTTTAGGGGACAGCGTGGTATATGGACTCTGGCAACCAACAGAATTGGGCTGTAATCTTGATTTCAATACTCACTCCATGTTAAACTTGGATTAATTACTCAGCTGTTCTCAGTCTCATCTCTTTGTCTGGAAAATCCTTCATTCCTTCTCTCAAGCCCTTGGGTACTACTCAGTTACTTTCTTTTCCTGCTGATTATCTTTACATTTATGTCTTTTCTTCCACTTTGATCACGGGAGCCTGTGTCTCTGTGTTCCTCAAACTGTCTATCATGGTACTTTTTACTTAGATTTATAGAATGAGAGCAGTAGATGAGATTCGGAAAGGAATGATTTTCAGTAGATTTAAATCGTATTTGAAACATCAAACCGATTAAAAGTTACACTTTATTAGCATTCATTTACTTTATGAATTAATTAATGAGGACCTAAGCTAGTTTTAAAAAAAAAAATTTTTTTTTTTTTTTTAAGCTAGTGTGTTGTTTGTCTCCATTGTGTTAACATTCGGTATATGACACACTTGGCATATAGCTGATTTATTATCATTTTAAAAAGTTAAATATTATACTTAAAAAGGAAAGCATAATTCAAAGCTTTTGGAGAATACAATGTATATGTTTATTATTGTGGTAAACATGTATGTAACAAAGCATTTTCCACTTCAACATTCTTCACGTGTACGATTCAGTGACTTTAGTGTTGTTCGACTATCACCATTATCTGTTTGCAAATTTTTCTATCATCCTTGACAGGGTCCCCCAAGCATTGAGTCTTACTTTTCCCCTCCCTCTTGCCTTTCCTTGGTAACTGCTAATAAACTTTGGTCTCTATACACTACTTATTCTAGATGTTTCATATAAATGGGATCATACAATATTTGTCCCCTTATGACTGACTTATTTCACTCAAATGTTTTCAAATTTCATCCATTGTGGCATGAAACTGTACCTTTCTTGAAACACAATTTGAAATCTGTAAATTCGACCATTTTACAGATGAGGAAACTGAGATTTAAGAAAGATTGAAAAAAGTTGCTTTTGACTGATTAACCATGGTAGACATTGAGATGTGCTGCCTAAATCTCCTTTCAGGGGAGAACTTCTGCTCAGCTGTGAGGAAACCAGCGAGTAGATGGGCTCCAGCTCCTTCAGAGTTGGTCTCAGCTGCAGAGTTGCTTCAGCAGAGCTCCTACCCTTCCTAGGGAAGCCTGCCTCTGGTAACTGTGGGGTGGGGATCAAAGGCTTGGCTATTTTGGCCCACCGTGGGACAGTTTGGTGGGCAGTACTCGCCCTAGCACTTCTGCCACAGCTTTGTCAGGCTTACACTATAGCTTATCTTGCTTCCTCTTCCGTCCCTTCATAGGTGTTGATTCCTAATAAATTTCTTGCACCAAACACCATCTCAGTGTCTGCCTACAGAGAACCCAATCTGTGGCATTAATTGGTTGAAATTACTTTGTATATTGGCATTTCAGGAAAGAGACTGATGAATAGAGTTTTCTTTAAATTAATACACTTCGAGAATATGAATAGGAGGGTCTTCATATCACTAACCATAAATAGAAAAAGAGTGTCACTTTCCATAATTAGAAGATAATTATAAGAATAAATCTAATTAATATAAAAACATGGAATTCTAGCAGACTACTCCCTCCTGCCTAAGGCCTTGAACCTTTCTTCTTCTGGTTAAAAAAGGAGATTAGTGAGTGCCTGAAAGGTGTTAAAGATATATGAACAATAACTGAGGCTCTCATCTTGATGTAATCAGGGGGATTGAAAGAGAACAATTTTCTCAGTATATAATTCGGTGTTGTTTAATGCTGTCTGAGAATTGCTCCAATTTTTATCCATGTACGTGAGGTACAGTTGCCATATTGTGTATCTTAGTTATCTAGAAATACCACAAATGGATGGCTTTAATAAACAGAAATTTATTCTCTCACAGTTTAGGGGGCTGCCCAGAAATCCAGACCCAGTGCCATTGAGTCGATTCCGACTCAGAAGTCCAAATTCAGGAAGCCAACTCTAGGGGAAGGCTTTTTCTCTCTGTTGGCTCTGGAGGAAGATCCTTGTCTCTTTTGAGCTTCTGCTTCTGGGAGATTTCATGTGGCTTGGCATCTCTCTTCCCCCATCTCTGCTTTCTTTTGTCCTAATCTGCTCTTTTTCAATCTCAAAGGTGATTGGTTTAAAATACACCTTATACTGATATGGCCTCTTAATACAACAAAGAAAACCCATTTCCAAATGGGATTATAACCACAGGTATAGGGGTTAGGACTTATAACACATACTTTGAGAGGGCACAATTCAATCCACAACACTGTGGGAGATACCGACTTAAATAAATGGTCAGTTGGGGATTCGCTATCCTGTACCAGACATCAATCTAGTCTACTTTTATAAAACTCAGAGTGAAAATACATCTCCCACCTTTTTCTCAGCCTGAATTTTTCCACCAATCTCAATTCTAATGTAAAGTTGTCCTACATTTTCTCTTTCTTCTGTTTTTACATTTGAAAAAGATGTAAGATTTCTACAGACAAGTCCTCTCTCTCCAAATCCAGGTAAGTTCATCCCTTCTACTTAAGCAGAAATAGAAAAAGCAACCCAATTCATTCCCTTCTTTCTTCCCTTGATTCATTCACTGAAGAATATATCTTCTGATGGCTCCACAGCTGGACCATTGCAGGATAAGTGCAGAGAGATGCGGGATGTGTGTTTGTGAATACTATTCACCCACTATAACAACCCCAGGAGTGCCTGTAGAAAATTTAGGGAATTAGAGTCTTTGGATAAGAAGCAAAACAAAACCAAATCCGTTGCCACAGAGTTGATACCAACTCATAGCGACCCTATAGGACAGAGCAGAACTGCTCAATAGGGTTTCCAAGGAACGGCTGATAGATTTGAACTTCTGACCTTTCGGTTAGCAGCTGAGCTCTTAACCACTGTGCCACTAAGGCTCCTCTGAATAAGAAGGGGGTCTTATATGTAAGGATAAAAAGAAGGAAGTAAGGGAATTAGGAAAGGAATGAGGGAGAAGGTTTCCCTTCATTGTATAGAACGCATATACAGAATATACTTTCTTTCTGGATTATGGTTTATTGGAAAATAGATGCATCACAAATATGATAGCCTCTTTTATTTATATATATATGTTTGAAATATATACATGCTTTGAAATAACTATTTGGTATATAAACATTTCTGAGGATGCTGGGTGGTAAACAAAAAACAAAAAAAATGTACAAAGGGTTAATGTGCTCAGTTATAAATTCACCCAGAGGAGCCTTGGAAGAAAGGCCTAAAAAAATCAGCCACTGAAAATCCTGTAGAGCACAGCTCTACTCTGACACACACGGTGTTGTCATGAACTGGAATTGATTCGACAGCAACTAGTATGTGTACATATAAAAGTCCATAGTGATAAAACATGGAATCTTCAAGTCCTCAGACCATACAAAGGAATCTACCTCACATATTTCAGTGCTCATGATTTTGTTCCAGATTCATCTCCCAAAGTTCTTTATTTTCAGCCATGAAATATTTTCTTTAAGAAAATTGTAACTGATAATTTAACCATAGAATTCTCAGGTTGGATTAAACCTTGTTTTACTACTATCTGTAAGGTATGCTACTTGGCACCTAAATCTTCTGTTTTTTTTAAATAAACTTTTTATTTTAGAATAGATTTACAGAAAAATTGAAAAAGTAGTATGGAGTTCCCATGTTTCCTCTATTATTATTATTTTATTGTGATTTAGGTGAAAGTATACAGAGCAAATTAGTTTCTCATTCAAAAATTTATACACAAATTGTTTCATGGCATTTGTTGCAATCCCATGCTGTGTCAACACTCTCCCCCTTTCCCTTTCTACCCTGGGTTCCCTGTTTCCATTTATTCAGTTTTCCTGTCACCTCCTGCCTTCTTGTCTTTGTTTTTGGGCAGGTGTTGACGATTTGATCCTGTATACTTGACTGATCTAGGAAGCGCATGAGGAACGTGCTTCATGGTTTGTTTTATAGGCCTGTCTGATCTTTGACTGAAAGGTGAACTTTGAGAGTAGCTTCAATTCTGAGTTAGAAGGGTGTCCGAGGGCCATAATCTCAGGAGTTCCTCCAGTCTCTGTCAGACCAATAAGTCTGGTCTTTTTTGTGAATTTGATCATTTGTTCTACATTTTTCCCCCACTCTGTCTGGGACCCTCTGCTTTAATCACAGTTAGAGTGGTCAATAGTGGTAGCTAGACACCATCTAGTTCCTCTGGTCTTGGGGCGGAGTAGGCTGTGGTTCATGTGATCCATTAGTCCTCTGGACTAAGTACTCCCTTGAGTCTCTAGTTTTTTTTCCCCTCTCCTTTGCTCTGGACTAGAAAAGACCGATAGTTGTATCTTAGACTTAAAAGCTAGACATGTGCTCGCAAGCTTTTAAGACCCCAGACACTACTCACCAAAGTAGGACGAAGAACATCATCTTTAAGAATTATGTTGCTTGGCCCTTAAATCTTCTTTGCAATTATCATACGGGCCCAACTGGTTCAGAAACTTTCTCTACTTCATAGCTGAAAGTGCTCTTTACATTTGGGATTCTACATCACTTCTGCTGCTGGCCAAAATGCAGTAACAGGAAATGGATTTATCCTACTGCCTGAAACAACTGAAAAGATGAGTCAAACATATTAAAAATATTAGTTTTCAAGACTTTGGACATTAGGCAACAAAGGACATTGATCCCTGAAAAATGGGAAACAGGAGAGGTGAATGAGGCCTATAACTGCTCCAAATCACTGCCTGGAGAGAGTTTCTAGGCTGTGAGAGGGAAGAGGGAACTTAGGCAAAGAATGACAGCCATCTTGAGTTGAGAAGATGGAAGTGGGAATCCAGAGAGACCAAGGCAGCTAGAATTTTCAGTGTGGAGTACTGGAAAGGAGAGAACACTGGAGATCTCCAAAGGGCCCTCCGTGAGCATTCAGCTGAGTGCTGATCTGTGCGGGCAAGTAAGAAAGATATTTGAGACTGGGAAAAGAACCAGCCAAGAGGAGCCAAATAAACAATCCTCATACTGGAAAACCTCATAATTCTTGGGGCATCAGGTAGAGTATTCAGAAGGGATTTGGCTCAGTGGTGGGGTAAAATCAGCCCTAGATTAAATGCGCCTCTCATCCTGCCTAACAAAACTTAAAAGCAGACCTGAAAGGATCAAACTGTTTCCAAGTAATTTAAGCACAGCCAAGAACAAAGCTCAAGATATTTATAGGAATGCAAAAAATACCTAGTACCCAACAAAGAAAAAAACACAATGTTTGGCATCTAATAAAAAAATTATCAGGCATGCAGAAGAACAGGAGAACAGGACCCATAACAAGGAGGAAAAAAAAAATCAATCTTAAGAGACCTCGAAATGACGTAGATGAATTAGATGATAACTTTAAACAGTGGTTATAAATAAACTCTGTGTTTATGAAGTCAGAAGAAAGATCAAATATGTTAAGTAGAGACATGGCAGATATAAAAAAAGTCTCAAATCAAATTTTTAGAGATTAAAATTATAATGTGTGGGATTAAAAATAACTCTGGATGGGATTAATGGTAGATTAAGAACCGCAGGAGACAAGAATACTAAACCTGAAGAGCTAGCACTAGAAATCTGAAATAAAGCACACAAGGCGGGGGAAGAGAAATGATCGCTACTGAGCTATGTGATAAATTCAGTCAGCTGACTGTAGATGTACTTAGCATCCTCAGGTAGAGGTGGAGGGGAAGGGAGAGATAATGGCTGAAAAATATAAAAATTTGACAAGAATGGCAAAGTCAGAGACACAAGAAGCTCCATAAACCCCAAGCATAAGAAATAGAAAGAAAATGAACTCAAGGCACATCAAATCAAATTATTCAAAACCTGTGATGAGGAGAAAAATCTTAAAAGCAACTAGAAGAAAAAAAAAAGACACATCTTATACAGAGAAACAGAGATGAGGGTGACAGCAGATTTCTTGTTGGAAACTATTCAAGACAGAAGCCAGCAGAGCAACATTTTATATGTACTGAGAGAAAAAAAAAGACAAAGCTTTCAACTTAGAATTCTATATCTAGTGAAAATATCTTTTTAAAACGATGATGAAATGGAGACATTTTCAGATCTACCAAAGCTGAAGTAATTCCTCCCCAGGACATGTGCACGACAAGAAACCTTGAGGGAAGTCCTTTGGGCAGAAGGCAAATGATAACAGATGGAAATATGGATACATATCAGGGAATTAGGAGTAGTTGGAAATTGCAATATGTGGGTATAATATCAAGACTTGTTTTTTTCTTATTATTTATGTTTCTTTAAAAGTAATCAAATGTTTACAGCAAAATTAATAATTATGCATTGTGGGGTTTGTATGTAGAAGTAAAACATATGATGAAATAGCAGAAAGCCTGAGAAGAAAGAAATGGAAGTATACCACTGTAAGGTCCTTAGGCTATGTGGGAGGAGCCTTGGGGGTGCGGTGATTAAGAGCTTAGCTGCTAACCAAAATGTCGGCAGTTCAAAGCCATCAGCTGGTCCTTAGAAACCCTATGGGGCAGTTCTACTGTGTCCTATGGGGTTGCTATGAGTTGGAATTGACTCGATGGCAATGGGTTTATATTATATGTGAAATGATATAATATCACTCAAAGTCAGAATTGTTTCATCGCTATAGTGCAAAAATTCAGTAAGGGTATAAATAAAAGAGGATAATCACAGAAAAATAACATTTGAACTGAGCCCACATGTGTAAGATGAATTTTAGAAGGCTACTATTTTTTTTTTATTAGGGAAGAAGGGCTTTCAGAGTGAAGAAAGAATATGAACAAAATTAATGAAAGAAGTGAATAAAGGGCCTTTGTTGATAATTGCAAATAACCAAAACCAACTAGTTGCAGTTGTGTGGCCTCTGACTCAAGGTGACCCCATGCACATCAGATTAGAACTGTGCTGTAGAGAGTTTTCAATGGTTGATTTTTTGGAAGTACATTGCCAGGCCTTTCTTTTGAGCCGCCTCTGGGTGACCTCTAACCTCCCACATGTTAAACTTTTGCACCACCCAGGAATTCCTAATTGTAAATACTCTTCTTTCATTGAAATATGGTGAATATTCACAGGAATAGTGAGCCATAAGGCTAGCAAGGTTAGTAGCAACCAAATTATGGAGGACCTCCTATGCCCAGTTAAGTCTGTGCTTTCTTCTGTAAGTAAACAATGGCTGTTGACAGTTGCTGAATACTGGAGAGACAAGATCAGAACTATACTTATAGGAACTTTATTAACCTGTCAGCAATGTATAACATGAATTAGAGAGAGACTAAAAGCAGAGAAGTCAGCAAGAAGGTAAGAGTCCAAATGAGCTACAATAAGCCTTTAACGAGGACAGTGATAGAAGTGACAGAGAGGAAAGGATATACATCATTGAGATAGAGGAGGAGGAATGATAGTTTGGAATGAGGGGCATGAGGGAAGAAAGAGGTAAAGATGCCGGCTAGTTTTGATCTAGTCTGGGAAGATGGTGATGCCTTGGACAGAAACAAGAAAGAGAGGACACATAAGTTTGTGGATTTGAGGTTCTGAGGTTGGGTGCCAGGGATATGTCTGGGTGGAACTGGATGGCAGACAGCTGGGAATGCAAATTAGGAGCTGCAGAAGGGAGGTCAGAGTCAGAGATTTGGGAATCACTTATATTAGGTGAGTATTGAAGCTGTGGAAACCAATAGGATCACCCAGAGCGACTATAGCGAGAGAAGAGAGGGCAGAGAAAAGAACGTTGGGTCAAGCCTTTATTAAGCAGGCAAGAAGGAAAAAAGAAGCCAGCAGAGGAGTTTTTTTTTTTTTTTTCTTCTTTGTATAACACCTTGGAGAGAAAATTTTTCTCTGTGTTTCTGGAGGGAAACTTCATAGAGCTTTTTGGGGAAATAACATCTCCAAGTGGTTGCGTACTTCACTCACATGCATGTAGGTATGTAGGGTGTAACTTCTTTTTTTTTCGTGGTACTGCGTGTCATGAATTTTGTGCTTACGGTATTTCATTTAATCTTGCGCAAACTCCACATCAACCATGCCAGGGAGGTGTTATCACAATTTCTTTTTTTTTTTGCAGGAGGAGAAGCTAAGGTTTGGACACACGGCTGAAGTCACTCAGAGCCCAGGTCTCCTAATAAGAAATCTCAGGTCATCTCCACCATGCCATACAGTTATGGATTGAATTGTGTCCCCCCAAAATGCATGTCCACTTGGCTAGGCCATGATTCCCAGTATTGTGTGGTTGTCCGCCATTTTGCGATCTGATGGGATTATCCATGTGTTGTAAACCCTACCTCTGTGAAGTTAATGAGGCACGATTAGAGGCAGTTATGTTAATGAGGCAGGACTCAATCTGCAAGATTAGGTTGTATGTTGAGTCAATCTCTTTTGAGATATAAAAGAGAAAACTGAACAGAAAGGAGGGGGACCTCATACCACCAAGAAAATAGTGCCAGGAGAAGAGTGTGTCCTTTGAACCCGGCGTCCCTGCACCGAGAAGGCCCTCAAACCAAAACCCTCAAACCAAAAATCAAACTCATTGCCGTCGAGTCAAATTCCGACTCGTAGTGACCTTATAGGACAGAGTAGAACTGCCCCATAGGGTTTCCAAGGAATGCCTGGTGGATTCGAACTGCAGACCTTTTGGTTAACAGCTGTAGCTCTTAAACCACTACACCAGAAGGTCCTAGCAGGGGAAAATTGATGACAAGCACTCTCCTTCAGAGCTGACAGAGAGAGAAAGCCTTCCTCTGGAGTTGGCACCCTGAATTTGGGCTTTTAGCTTACTAGACTGTGAGGAAATAAAATTCTGTTTGTTAAAGCCATCCACTTGTGGTATTTCTGTTTTAACAGCACTAGATAACTAAGACATAGTCTGTCTTAGGCTGAGTCCTCTAGAGAAGCAAAACCAGTAAAGCGTATACATGTATATATATACAGAGAGAGATTTATATCAAGGAAGTGGCTCACACAATTGTAAAGGCTAGAATATCCCAAGTGCGTGGGCCAGAATAGAGGCTTCTCCTGATTCATGTAGCCACAGAGGCTGGCGAACCCAAGATCGGCAGGTCAGACAGCAGGGTTCTTGCTCACAGGCTGTGAAGATTGATGAATCCCAAAATTGGCAGGCAAGACAGCAGGTAAGCTGCTAGCTCAAGTTGCGGGCACTGGAGGTTGGACAAACAGGAGCCAGCTTCAGGATTCAGAGCCAGTAAAACCCCCAAGCCTTGCCAAAATGTCCACTTATATTCGATACAGGCCATATCTCCAGTGATGCTCCCTTTCAACTGATTGGCGACTCACAGCAGATCCCATCATGGATGTGATCACATTATATCAGATCTCATCATGGTAACTGCCAAACCACTGAGAATCATGGCCCAGCCAAGCTGACACACAACCTGAAGGATCACACATATCGTACAACATTTCATTGGCTATGGACTTGAGGATAAATACAGGGTATCACTAAGGGTGTAGAGTTTAGTGCCAGTTAGACTTGAGTTTGAAACCCAACACCATCACTTAACAACTGTGTCTATTATTTTACCTCTCTAGGTTTTATTTTTCACATGTTTAAAATACAGATAATGATACTTAATTTGTAAGACTGTTATGAAGATTAAAGATATATGTTTATAAAGTCCTAGTGATATTACAGTTGGTGTCAAGTCGATTCTGACTCATGGTGACCCCATATGTGTCCGAGTAGAGCTGTGCTCCTAAGGGTTTTCAGCGACTGATGTTTTGGAAGGAGATCACCAGGTCTTTCTTCTGAGGCACGTTCAAGTGGACTTAAACCTCCAGCCTTTCAGTTAGCAGCCAAGAGCATGAACTCTTTGCACCACCCGAGGACTCCACTAATGGTATAGGCTCTCAATAAGTGGCGTAAATTATTATTCTTATTTTCATGAAAAAGAACCAATTGGAAGGCTCAATGATGTTTTTGAGGTCAGGGACCACTTTTCTCTGTGTTTGACATTCTCTGTGCTGTCTCCCCGTTTGTACTGTACCAACACTAGCAAAATACTGAGGACCCGGCAGATGCTCTGCAAATACGCTTAATCAGTGCCGTTAAGCTTTAATTAGACGCTGTGGACTCTGGTAGGATTTGCTCACCATGGTTCTCGAGTGTGCAAATTCCAGAGTGTGGCTAGGGTGGGAGGATGGGAAGGAAGAAGGAGAAGGAGAAGGTAGTTTTGTTTATATTTTCAGCAGAGGCTACTGAGAAGAGGGAAGCACTTTTATTTCCCTTGTGGACTCGGTCTTCGTTTTGCTGTAGCAGCTGCTAATGGAAAATAATAAAACTCATTTCCGTCAGGCAGTATCTGGAACACTTACAGGTCAATTCAATGCTCAAACCAGATTGTTACAGAGCACGTTAGTTCGTCATCAGCATCCAGTTTGGTCAGGGGATTTTTATCATTGGAAATTGAATTTATAGATTATGGTCTCTTACGATTCCTGAAAATCAGCAAATCTTTGCAAGTTAGTGGAAGCCTAGAGCCAATTATTATAGATGAGCACACAATCTTTCCATTTGTTAAAATCACAAAGGTAGCAAATTAAGCTATGGGAAGACCTGAAAATTAGAGCAGCTGCAAAAATAGGCCTTTGCAAATTTGAAACCTATGTTATGCCTATTAATTGTTACAAACTGAAGAATTTGGTCTTAGTTCCATCATAAATCCCACCCTCTAATACAACGCCAGGAGAGAATGTCAATGCTGTTTTTTAAAGCCCCGAAACCATGCATGAGATGAAATACTGGGACGTCTTTCCCTTTGCTGTGGCTCCACCACCTAAGTGTACTTGTGTTCCGACGGAGCTCTCCAAACGCACAGCTAAACAAAGTTAGCTGCAATTTTTAAATACAATGCCCGTGGTGCTGGTTGCAAAGTCTGGTGGAAAGAGCCCTGTCTGGGGCATGGGGTGCTAATCTTGCCATTTGCTAACTGTGTGACCTTGTGCAAACTTCATAACGTCTCTGGGCCTCAGTTTCCTCCTCTTAACATAAGGACTTGGGTTTAGATGTTCTGTAAAAATATTTTCTGTTTTATATAAAAAAGAATTTTGTTGTTTTCTTCTAATGTAGATACACGTATATACATACACACACATAACATATACATATATATGTGTATGTAATATGTTATGAAGGAGAACTCCCCAAATAAAAATATGCAAAAACCAGAAAGTAAAACTCACTCATACTGCTACAATCCAGAGACACATGATCAACCTTATGGTGTATACTCTTCCAGTTTTTATATGGTCACGTATGCATATACCTGTGTATATTTAAATAGACACACAAAAATGGAATTCTTTCGTATACACACCATTTTGCTACCTACTTTTTTTGACTCAACTATGATGTAAACATCTTTCTCCATTATACGATTTTCTAAAAATTATATAACATCAATTTCCCCAACCAATTCCCTATGTATGGCTAATCTGGTATTTTTTAAAATCTTTTGCCATTTGTCACAATGTTATAATGAACACCGTCTTGGCTAAATCTCTGTGAACATCCCTTAACATTTGTCTTGGGGTCAATTGCTAGAAGCAGAAATGCTGAATCAAAAGGTACACGTGTTTCTTAGGTGTTTAATATTTATTGCTAAATGGGCATAAAATTTAAATTCAATGATATGCTTTAGTGTCTCTGGAGACAATTAATTATAATTGAACTCAGGAATCCTGAGCGTGAACACTCCCTTATGGTAAGATAGGCCTAGGTGCATTTATAGTTGAGCCCTGGTAGTGCAACTCTTAAAATGTTCCGCTGCTAACTGCAGAGGGGGTAGTTCTAACCCACCCAGCCACTCCATGGGAGAAAGACCTGGCAATCTGCTTTTGTAAAGATTACAGCCTAGAAAATCCTATGGGACAGTTCTACCCTGTAACACATGGGATCCCAAAGAGTTTGAATCAACTCGTCGACATCCAACAACAACAAGGTGCATTTATATACATTGCATCTGTACGTTGACAGTTTTGGTATTATGTCATTTTATGATTATTCAGGAAAAATTGCAGTATATACTTTTATGACCAATTCCCTTCTTCCTCTCAGGGAACGTTGTTGCAGAAAGAACAAAACAAAACAAAAATCACTGTGTATTTCTGCGTTTCAGAGAATTTCAAACTGATCTTCTAGGATCTTTCCTAGCTCTAGCTCCAGTAGTTCAGGATGATATCCAATTTGCCTCAACATATTTATCGAGTAACTACTATGTGCATTTTATACTATATGCCTTTGGCATGAAGGAGAACGTGTTTTGGGAAGAAGAAAGTCACACACCAATGGTAAACGTTTATCATCAGAGACAGGTGTGTAGCATTGGCAATAGCGCTATAGGCATGAAGAGGAGAGGCCAGAATGGCCTACAGAATGAGGAGACTGGTAATTGAGTGAGGTGTGGGAGGGTACTGTGTTAACCAGAACTTTTTGATTAGCACCTGAGAGAAAGCCACCTCAAATTAGGGTGACCTTATTGACTCCTCTAAACAGCCCTCAGGAAGGCTAGGGGTGGAGCAGGGGCATGACCAAAGCAAGTGCTCTTTCTCTTTTGTCTTCTATTTGCTTCTCTCTGTGGGGTGGCTCATTCTCTCAGAATCAGTTCTCTAAGCTCATGGCTGAAATTAGGGCTGCCAGCTGATGGTGCTTACATCACTGAAGCCATGAGTCTACAGAGAGAAAAAAAAAATCCACCTCCCAGCTCCAGTTTGAAAAATCCCAAGGAAGGACTCTCCTTGGCCTAGTAGGGGGGGTGAGCTGTGACGTGGAGCAGCCATTAGGGCCACAGAGGGCAACCGTGATTGGTTAGCTCATATCAAACGCCCACCCCTGCAGCCAGCCCTTTGGGTATGTTACTTTACCAACCAACCAACCCATTGCCATCCAGTGGATTACGGCTCACAGCAACCCTATGGGACAGGGTAGAATTGCCCCATAGAGTTTCCAAGGAGTGCCTGGTGGATTTGAACTGCCGACCTTTTGGTTAGCAGCTGTAGCTTTTAACCACTGGGCCACCAGCGTTTCCATATTGCCTTAAGAAGAGGAATAAAGGTGCTGGTTGGACAAATGAAGGATGAGCACTTAAGATGAGCAGGATTTAGAGAGGCAAACGAGAGTTTAACAGAGGGTGCGACAGTAGCAGGGAATCAAAACATATGAACCGAATGAAACGATTGAAAGAGATGGATAGGAGCGAAAAAGAAAGCATCTTCCTTGATTACCAGAGTTCTACATCCATTATTTGTTTTCATCTTCAACAAACCTCTCAGTTATGTGGGTTCACATTTTGTAGATGAGGAAAGTGAGGAGGTTAAACTCTTTAGGCCCTAGCTGATAGGGTGCTTATAAAACCACAATCCTGTATCTCGTTGTGATCTCATCGGCTCTGCCTCATCCTGCGCCAGCTTTGAGCCTCATTCATCTCCTGTTCCCTCCCCTCGCTTGTGGGCCTCTAGTCTTTATCTTCCCTCCTCCCATCCTGACTGTGTTCCAAAGCCCCAAATAACTGGTCTTGAAGAGTAAGATTTGCCTTTATTTACCGGAAGGGAAGATAAGCCAGAATCTGTTTTAATGGATAGGTTGGGAAAGGCTGTGAAAATTCCTGCATTATTAATTTTGTTATGACTCACTTTTTAGTGGAGCTGTGATTCTGATTCAAATGTGAGATTTGTGTCTTTTCCCCTCCATCATTCTACCTGGGGGGAGATCAGTGGAATAACCTGAGCAATGACTGAAGTTTTCTCTGACTGTTCCAGGTCCTGCCTTCTTGATCTCTACAATCCTAAAACTTATATAAGCTTTACCACATAATAAAATACTGAATAATATATAGTAATATCTGCTTTCCTCACTGTTTACTTAGATCCACATAGCACAACACTCCTTCAGCCTGGAGTATCCTTTATCTGCTTGTCGTCTGGTGAACACCCACTCATCCTTCGAAGCCCAGTTGGTATGATTTCTTATCTGTGAAGCCTTCTCTTAGGCTCCAGGGAATTTTTGCACATAGCTTTAGTGTAGACTTATCACAGTGTGCTGTAATTGTTGTTTACCCATTTGCCACCTCCTAAAAATTTAGAGCTTCTGTAAGTCTAGTGTAGAGACTGTTGTTATTGTAGGGTGCTGTCAAGTCGCTTCCAACTAATAATGACCCGATGTACAAAAGAACAAAACACTGGCCAGTCCTGTGCCATCCTCACAATCGTTAGCATGTTTTGAGCCCATTTTTTTTGTAGCTACTGTGTCAACCCATCTCCTTGAGTGTCTCTTTTCAATGACTTTCTACCTCACCAAGCACGATGTCCTTTTCCAGGGACTGGTCCCTCCTGATGACATACCCAAAGTACGTGAGATGAAATCTCAGCATCCTCGCTTCCAGGGATAGAGTCTACAACTCATTTATCTTTGTCTCCCACCCCCATACCCAACATGGCGTCTGCCACTTAGTAGGTGTTCAATCAACATTTTTTTTTGGATGAATAAAAAATGAACAACTGTGTTCTTCCTGGATGTAGCAGGGGGCCCTACACCAAAGAGAATGTTCAATAGCACTAACTGACTGATTGATCTGAGAGCAGGAGGGAGATGTTGTAAGTCCTTGAGCAGAGGATGACACAATGAAATTCATGTTTCAAGAGAATGAATGTGGCAGCAAGATCTGTTATTTGAGATTTTCAGACCTTGGAATAATTGCCAGTGTTTTGATGTTCTCTTGCAGCTTTGGGGAAATAAATGGAACTAAAAGGAAAGAAATTCTTCTGGGAAGTTCTCAGAAGTAACTAGTATGGGTTCAGCAAAATAAGCTCCAGAAAAGATCCTAACACGTTGTCTTGCTCCCTAAGGCTCTACCAGTCTGAGGGATGGAGCATCTTTTTTCTCCTAAGTGTTAAGAATCAACCAACAGATTCTCTCCTCTTTGAGTTCCTTGTATTCTGTCTCCCTTCTCTTCTTACGTTTACTCATACACGCTCCACAATTACAGGTAAGAGTAAGAATGGGGTCTGATCTTTCTTATGTTTAAAATTTCATTTTCTTTTAAAAAACAGCAATGAGTTCTTTTTATCATTGGCTTGCATTTGACTACAATATTTTCAACCATTCCATAAGGACACAATTTGTCATTCAAAAGTGAAATATTATCTGATCTACATCAATGATGTTTGGAATCTTCAAAGTCAGATTGCTATTGTCTGGATCATCCCAGCACAGGTCCTGCCAACCTCTGTCTGGGCACCCTCCAGAGTTCTGTGTATTCTCACGTGAAACCATGAAGGCAGAGTTTGCAGAAGTTCAAACAGAGAAAACTGAAGTTCAGTGATGTGAAATGATTGCTTAGGACCCATACCTCTGGGAGAAATTTCTAGATCTTAAAAAAGACATTTCAGGTGAAGCTAGAGAAAGGGAGACCGGTTAGGAAATGGTGAGGTTAGAATTTAACCAGTTGTCATCAATTGACTCCACTTCATGGAGACTCCCATGTGTGTGAGAGTAAAACCGTATTCCATAGAGTTTTCAATGGCTGATTTTTCAGAAGTGGATCACTAGGTCTTTCTTCAAGGTGCTTCTGGGTGGACTTGAACCTCCAATCTTTTTGGTTTGCACCAGCTGCGGACTCCAATTACATAGGGCCATTTAAAACAAAGGAAAGTCTGTACCTGTGGCCAAGGGCTATTAATAACTGCATAAGTCAACTGCTCAGTATGTACTGAATGACACCAAACTGTTGAAATTATTTGAGAAACTTCTAGGACTTAAGAGTTTTGTTTGACGACATACAGAATGGCAACAGAATTAACTTTCTTTTGGGCAGGAATATGAGATCAAGTTGATTCAACATGAATGGTCTTAATTTATATAAATCTGACTTGGTCCTTCCGGTGTTTTGTTGCTGGGTTCTGCTATCTGCAAATGTGTGGTTTCTTGCAGATGGACTGAAACAGTAATTTAAATAAATTGTGATCTTATGTTCTAATTTTAAGTTTCATTCATTTGAGTACTTCTTATTTACAAAGAGGAAAGAATTCAATTTGGGACTTTTACTAAGGGTCATTTTGTGTCAGATGCATGCTAGGGGATAGAGATAAAACAAAGATCTAGGCCCTGCTCTCGAGGAGTTCCCAGGGTAGAGGAAGGGTCAGAGACCTCGGTAGTCAAAGCGGTGATAAAACTATGCACAGGGAGCTAAAGAAACATCAAGGAAGTGCAAGTAACCTAATCTAGAAATTTGGAAGGTGGTAACTGAATTATGCCTTGAGTGTATAGGAGTTAGTTGAGTGAAGGTGGAAAGAATATTGAAGACAGTGAGAACAGCAGATTCAAGAACCTGAGTTGTAAATGAAAGCTATTTTTAACGTGAGTCGTCAACTACACTGACATTACTAGAGATATGCTCTCCAACCTGAATTAGAAGTTTTGTATTCATTTCTAATGAAATATTTTATCTGTTCATGAAGACCATTTTTCCCCATTTCCTAGCTCTTCTGGTTGCCTTTAGTGTTGCCTTGTTTCCCTTTCTTCATTTCCATTCTGCTGTTCATATTTAGATATGCATCATCAATTTTCATCAGTAGGGAAAGTAGGCTTATAACCAGGAAAACAAGGAAACAAAGACAACATTGATTAAAATTTCATCCAGAAAAAGACTTTCAAGTAGACAGGTTGGTTCACAGATTCATGTAAATCATATTCAACCACCTGGAACCATTTTATTTCACACAGCCAAGTGAAGATCCCAGAAAATCCTCATGCATGGAAATGATGTACAGCGATCTACAATGTGAAAAGTCAGCTGGAAAATGATTAATTGGAGGTTTTGCCTCTGGCATTTACTCATTTTTACTTTGTGGATTGCTCACTTTCCCAAAACTCATACTCCGTAATAAGTTGACCATTAAATTGCAGCTACAATTCAAGGGGGGCTCTTGGATTTTTGGATTCAGACAGGTTTGATTTTTTTCTTTTTTTATTGTGCTTTAGGCAAAAGTTTACAGAGCAAATTAGTTACTCATTCAACAATTTATACACAAATTGTTTTGTGACATTGGTTGCAATCTCTGCGATGTGTCAACACTCTCGCCTTCTCCACTCAGGCTCTCTGTTTTCATTTGTCCAATTTTCTTAATTCTTCCTGCCTTCTTGTCTTTGCTTTTGGGCAAGTGTTGCCCATTTGGTCTCGTATACATGATTGAACTAAGAAGCACGTTCCTCATGTGTATTATTGTTTGTTTTATAGGCCTGTCTCATCTTTGGCTGAAGGGTGAACTTTGGGAGTGACTTCAGTTCTGAGTTATTTAAAAGAGTTCCCAGGGGCCTTATTTTCAGAGGTCCTTCGAATCTCTGTCAGATCAGCAAGTCTGGTCTTTTTTTGTGAATTTAAATTTTGTTCTTCGTTTTTCACCCGCTTTGTCTGGGGGCCCTCTATTGTGATCCGTGTCAGAGAGGTTGGTGGTAGTAATAGGGCACCATCTAATTGTTCTGGGCTCAGTCTGGTAGAGGCTGTAGTACCTGTGTTCCATTTAGTCCTTTGGATTAACATTTCTCTTGAGTCTTTGGTGTTTTTCATTCTCCTTTGCTCCGGATGGGGTGGGGCCAGTAGATATACCTTAGATGGCCACTTGCAAGCTTTTAAGACCCCAGACACTACTCACAAAAGTAGGATGTAGAACATTTTCTTTATAAACTATGATATGCCACTTGACATAGATGTTCCCTGAGTCCACGGTCTCCAGCTCTCTCAGCCCCAGTAACTTGGACCTTCAGGGCGTTTGGATGTGTCTATGAAGCTTCTACGACATTGCCTTCGTTAAGTTGTGCTGACTTCCCTTATGATATGTACCGTCTTTCTCTTCACCAAAGTTAGCACTTACCTACTATCTAATTAGTGATTTCCCCTTCCCACCCCTTCCCTCCCTCGTAATAATGATTGTTTTTTTTTCTGTGTGTAAATCTTTTCTTGAGTTTTTATAACAGTGGTCTCATACAGTATGTCTCCTTTTGTGATTGACTTATTTCACTCAGCATAACGCCCTCCAGGTTCGTCCATGTTGTGAGAGGATTTATGGGTTATCATTGTTCTTTATTGCTGTGTAGTGTTCCATCGTGTATATTTACTACAATTTGTTTATTCATCCATTTGTTGACAGGCAGTTAGCTTTTTCCATCTTTTTGTTATTTCCAATAATGCTGCAATAAACATGAGTATGCATATGTCTATTCATGTGATTGGTCTTATGTCTCTAGAATATATTCCTAGGAGTGGGATTGCTGGATTGTATGGTATTTCTATTTCTGGTTTTAAAGGAAGAACCGTATTGTTTTCCAATGAGTTCCAATCCTCCCACCACTTCTCCAGAATTTATTTTCTGTTTTTTTTTTTTTTTATAAGTGTCAATAACATTGGGTTGAGATGATGTCTCATTGTAATTTTGATTTGCATTTCTGTAATGGCTAATGATCAAGAGCATTTCCTTATGTGTCTGTTAGCCACCTGAATGTCTGGCCCACCATTGCCCATGGCCTTTTAGGACAGCATGCTTTGATCTAATAGGACTAGGAATCAGTCTGTGGGAGAGGACCCAGACCTTGGGACTGTGAGGCTTTTAAGCTACATAAGTAGGAAGCCCCTTCTCTGGCATAACTATGTATTGGAATTTGATAGCAAAATGATCTGGTACAACTTTGATTCCATCCTTATTCTACTAGCCCAGTGTTTATGGTTGGGGAAGCATTGGTGTCTTCCTTGTCAGGATTAGGGGGCTAGGGTCCAAGCCCTGTGGTTGAGGTTGGTATGACATGTTGAGCTAATGGTTTGACTCAGCTCCACAGTGTGAATGGTTGGGGAAGCGTTTTTCCTTCTCCTGATGAATTGGTTGTGGGGGGGGGTGGTGGTGGTGGTGGTGGTGGCAGTGAGGTTGGAGTCCAAGTCTTGTAGTTGACTGGAATTGGTTGTCTTAAGTTCTCAGCAGAGGCTAGTTTCCACAGCTATGTGTAGGAGGCCAGCACACAGGGAAAACACCTCAGACAAGATAACCCCTACCAGCCCCAGGATATGTAAAATATTGGCAGATTATTAGTTCTGTAATGTCATATTAAACCTGGAATTGCTTGGGTCTTCTTTGTTAGTCATTAAACATAAAATTAAAAAAAAAAATTTTTTTTCCTTTTAAATAAAAATGTGATTAAGGGCTGTTGAATTTTACTTGACATCCTGAACTTGTTTCCTTGGTTTATTGTAAGACCTTGGTAGCCACAATGGTTATAACCTATAATATCCTTGGTAAACATGTAGAGTGACAAGTCCCTGTGGACTTCCAGATATTTGTTAATTTGTTCATCTCTTCCTAAAACCTACATTTACTAAAGATCCACTGAGCCAGACTCTGCTGATTACTTGGAGCAGATTTGTGGATGAATAAGACTAAGACTTGAGAAATTAATAGTCTGCTCTTTGAGAAAGGCAGGTAGGACTGTGACTGTAACCAACATAATAAATGCTGCAACGGAAGTAAGCGTGAAGTTCTTTTGGAATATAGAGGGAGAAGCAATTAACAAAAGGGAGAATAATTGTCAAAATAACAGTGGATATGCTATTCAAGTTGGGTCTTCAAATATGAAGAAGAAGTTCTCTGGTGGAGAAGAGGTAGAACTTTCCAGGCAGGGAGCATAACATGTGCAAAGGCCTGGAGATGGGACAGAGCACAGCTTGTTTAGGACTAGCAAAAGGTTAGTGTGGCTGGAATCTAGGTTTGTGTGAGATGAGAAGTAGAGTAAGGGCCAATCTAGGACTAGGAATGTAGATAAATCTGTAGGGAGAAGAGAGTGTTTGGAGGCAGGAGGCCGGGGGCTGTCCATAAATGAGAAGAAAGTCAGAAGTCTGCATTTCTGAGACAGAATTTCCCAAAGTATGTCCACACTGCACTAACCTTTGAGATATTTCTGGATTAAAAGAGATTTGCAGGCAAATGTGTGAGAAACACACCACACTGTACATATTCACATTTATATAATAACATTATAGAGGATCTGATGAGTCATGTATTGAAGAAACCTGTTTAACTTTGTTCAATCTAATGCTTTTCCAACTTAAATATGACCATGACATGATTTTTGTTTTAGGAGGTACTTATTAATATCTTGGGGGAATTGGCATTTCACATTCCACATCTGGGAAATGCTATTCTAGGGATGTGAGAAATCAGAAAGCAGGTCTGAATGGGGAAGAGGATAGGTCAGACCCACATTCTGTTAGCCCCAGCCTAAAAAGCTCTGAGCTGGTGATTAGTGATGATGCCCAAAGCTGGTACCCAGGTGAAGTAAGAGAAATAGGCCTTTAGTGCCTAGGAGCAATGTTGTGGAGTGGCTTTTAGAGATGCACCCAGCCACTAAGGCATAAGACACCAACATTGGAGATTGGATACCAAGGTAAGAGTAGACTATTAGAAGTCTCGCTTGTGAATAGAGTCTCAGGGAGGTACAAGTGTGCTTGGCTGTTAACCAAAAGGTTGGAGATTTGGGCCTACCCAAAGATACCTTGGAAGAAAGGCCTGGAGATCTACTTCCAAAAAAGTCCGCCATTGAAAACCCTATGGAACAGGGTTCTACTCTGACACATATGGGGTCACAATGAGTTGGAATTGACACAACAGTGATCAGTTTTTTTAGCTTGTGAACAATATACATGGGATTTCTTAGACTCTTACAAACTATTGAATTAGTCACAGATTCTGAAACGTGTCTCACCCTGTGAGGGTAGTACAGGTGGGGTGGATGGTGAAGTGAATTAACACTCTAGTTGTCCAGACAATCAGGAGATAATTAAGCACCCTCTAATCTCATTCTCTCTTCTCGACAGGCTCAGTGTCCATTGCACTCAGCACTTATTTCAGTCCTTAACGTGGCCTACCAGATCCTTCCTGTTCTATTCCTTACTTCCTCCTTCACGGTCTTCTCCCAAATTCTCACTCACTCTGTGCTCCAGAATTCTTGGCCCTCCACCAGCATGCCATACTCTCTCTAAAAAAAAACATCAAACTTGTTGATATCAAGTTGATTCCAACTCATAGCGGCCCTATAGGACAGAGTAGAACTGTCTTACAGGGTTTCAAGGAGCAGCTGGTGGATTTGAATTGTTGAACTTTTGTTAACAACTGAGCTCTTAACCACTGCACCACCAGGGCCCCATACTCTCTCTGTTGTTGCTGTTGTTGTTAGGTGCTGTCGAGTCGGTTCTGACTCATAGTGACCCTATGCACAACAGAATGAAACACTGCCCAGTCCTGAGCCACCCTGACAATCGTTGCTATGCTTGAGCTCATTGTTGCAGCCACTGTGTCAATCCACCTCGTTGAGACTCTTCCTCTTTTCTGCTGACCCTGTACTCTGCCAAGCGTGATGTCCTTCTCCAGGGACTGATCCCTCCTGACAACATGTCCAAAGTATGTAAGACACAGTCTTGCCATCCTTGCCTCTAAGGAGCATTCTGGCTGTACTTGTTCCAAGATGGATTTGTTCGTTCTTTTGGCAGTCCGTGGTATATTCAATATTCTTCACCAACACCACAATGCGAAGGTGTCAACTCTCTTTTGGTCTTCCTTATTCATTGTCCAGCTTTCACATGCATATGATGTGATTGAAAATACCATGGCTTCGGTCAGGCACGCCTTAGTCTGAAGGGTGACATCTTTGCTCTTTAACACTTTGAAGAGGTCCTTTGCAGCAGATTTACCCAATGCAATGCGTCTTTTGATTTCTTGACTGCTGCTTCCATGGCTGTTGATTATGGATCCAAGTAAAATGAAATCCTTGACAACTTCAATCTTTTCTCCGTTTATCATGATGTTGCTCATTGGTCCAGTTGTGAGGATTTTTGCAATCCATACTGAAGGCTGTGGTCTTTGATCTTTATCAGTAAGTGTTTCAAGTCCTCTTCACTTTCAGCAAGCGAGATTGTGTCATCTGCATAACGCAGGTTGTTAATGAGTCTTCCTCCCATCTTGATGCCCCATTCTTCTTCATATAGTTGAGCTTCTCTTATTATTTGTTCAGCATACAGATTAAATAGGTGTGGTGAAAGAATACAACCCTGACACACACCTTTCCTGACTTTAAACCAATCAGTATCCCTTGTTCTGTCCAAACAACTGCCTCTTGATCTATGTAAAGGTTCCTCATGAGCACAATGAAGTGTTCTGGAATTCCCATTCTTTGCAGTGTTATCCATAGTTTGTTATGATCCACACAGTCGAATGCCTTTGCATAGTCAATAAAACACAGGTAAACATCCTTCCGGTATTCTCTGCTTTTATCCAGGATCCATCTGACATCACCAATGATATCCCTAGTTCCACATCCTTTTTTGAAACCGGCCTGAATTTCTGGCAGTTCCCTGTCGATATACTGCTGCAGCCATTTTTGAATGATCTTCATCAAAATTTTGCTTGCATGTGGTATTAATGATATTGTTCTATAATTTCCACATTCAGTTGGATCACCTTTCTTGGGAATAGGCATAAATATGGATCTTTTCCAGTCAGTTGGCCAGGAAGCTGTCTTCCATATTTCTTGGCATAGACAAGTGAGCACCTCCGGCACTGCATCTGTTTGTTGAAACATCTCATATTGATATTCCATCAATTCCTGGAGCCTTATTTTTCACCAGTGCCTTCAGAGCAGCTTGGACTTCTTCCTTCAGTACCATCGGTTCCTGATCATATGCCACCTCTCGTAATGGTTGAACATCAACTAATTCTTTTTGGTATAATGACTTTGTGTATTCCTTCCATCTTCTTTTGATGATTCCTGCGTCATTTAATATTTTCCCAATAGAATCTGTCACTACTGCAACTCGAGGCTTGAATTTTTTCTTCAGTTCTTTCAGCTTGAGAAACACTGAGCGTGTTCTTCCCTTTTGGTTTTCCATCTCCAGCTCTTTGCACACGTCAATATAACACTTTACTTTGTCTTCTCGAGATGCCCTTTGAAATGTTCTGTTCAGTTCTTTTACTTTATCAATTCTTCCTTTTGCTTTAGCTGCTCAATGTTCAAGAGCAAGTTTCAGAGTCTCCTCTGACATCCAACTTGGTCTTGTCTTTCTTTCCTGTCTTTTCAATGATCTCTTGCTTTCTTCATGTATGATGTCCTTGATGTCATTCCACAACTTGTCTGGTCTTCATTCACTAGTGTTCAATGCGTCAAATCTATTCTTGAGATGGTCTCTAAATTCATGTGGGATATACTCAAGGTCATAGTTTGGCTCTCTTGGACTTGTTCTGATTTTCTTCATTTTCAGTTTCAATTTGCATATGAGCAATGGATGGTCTGTTCCACATTCAGACCCTGGCCTTGTTCTGACTGATGATATTGAGCTTTTCCACTGTCTCTTTCCACAGATGTAGTCAATTTGATTTCTGTGTGTTCCATCTGGTGAGGTCCATGTGTATAGTCACCGTTTATGTTGGTGAAAGGGTATTTGCAATGAAGAAGTCATTGGTCTTGCAAAATTCTACCATTCGATCTCTGGCATTGTTTCTAACACCAAGGCCATATTTTCCAACTACTGATGCTTCCTCTTTGTTTCCAGCTTTCACATTCCAATCGCCAGTAATTATCAATGCATCTTGATTGCATGTTTGATCAATTTCAGACTGCAGGAGCTGATAAAAATCTTCTATCTCTTCATCTTTGGCCCTAGTGGTTGGTGCGTAACTTTGAATAATATTCTTATTAATGGGTCTTGTTTGTAGGCGTATGGATATTATCCTATCACTGACAGCGTTGTACTTCAGGATAGATCTTGAAACGTTCTTTTTGACAATGAATGCAACACCATTCCTCTTCAAGTTATCATTCCCAGCATAGTAGACTATATGATTGTCTGATTCAAAATGGCCAATACCAGTCCATTTCAGCTCACTAATGCCTAAGATATCGATGTTTATGAGTTCCATTTCATTTTTGATGATTTCCAATTTTCCTAGATTCATACTTCATACATTCTAGGTTCCAGTTACTAATGGATGTTTGCAGCTGTTTCTTCTCATTTTGAGTCTTGCCACATCAGCAAATGAAGGTCCTGAAAGCTTTACTGCATCCATGCCATTAAGGTTGACTCTACTTTGAGGAGGCAGCTCTTCCCCAGTCATCTTTCAAGTGCCTTCCAACCTGGGGGGCTCATCTTCCAGCACTATTTCAGACAATGAACGTCTGCTATTCATAAGGCTTTCACTGGCTAATGCTTTTCAGAATGGACTGCCGGGTCCTTCTTCCTAGCCTGTCTTAGTCTGGAAGCTCAGCTGAAGCCTGCGCACCATGGGTGACCCTGCTGGTATCTGAACACCGGTGGCATAGCTTTCAGCATCATAGCAACACACAAGCCCCCAGAGTACGATAAACTGGCAGACACGTGAGGGACACTCTCTCCAGTGGTGTTAAAATAGTTTACCGAATAGTTATGGTGTATTAGGTCCTGTGCTAAACACTTGATATTAATGGCTTACTTTTATTGTTTATAATAACCCTATAATGTGAAGATGTCACTTTCGAATCTGTTTGGTAGTAAATGACAGAATACCCAACTGATGCTGGCTTGAACAAATATGTTTTATTTTCTCTCCCATAAAAAAAAGTCCAAAGAGAGGCTATTGCTGATATTGGGTCTCAATGCTGCCCCTAAAGACCCCAAACATTTTTAGTTTCTTACTTCATCTTCCACATCCTTTTGACAATTATCCTCATGTTTGGCCTCTTGATTGCAAAGTGAGTGCTCTACCTGCAGGCATCATGTTGACATTTTGATCATGCACGAGCTGCTTCACCAAGAGAGTAAATCTTTCCCAGAACCCATTCAGCTATTTCTGCTTTCATCTCACTGGCAAGAACTGTGACATATGAGCTTTCCAACTTGAGGGAAGCTAGAAAATTGAGGATTTAGCTTTCTCATCTTTATATTTGAGCAAGGCAAGGATGAAATTAGTTGGAAATGGGTGTCGGGTTAGCCAACCTAGAAGGTTTCCCGTGGTAGGTATCATTATTCCTACATTAGAGGACACTGCAGGCTCAGGAGGCTAAGGTCACTTGATAGAGTCTTATAGCTAGAAAGTATTAGAAGCAGACTGTAAGCTGGCTCAGTCCAACGCCAAAGCCTGTTTGGGTCCACTGTTCCAAATAGTCTCCTTTTTCTCAAATTTAGTTCAGTTCAGTTCAACCTACATTTGCTGAATATCTGTTATACACAAAGCACCGTATTGGGTTCACAGTGGTTACACAGAAGCACAAAACATAGTTCATTTATTCAGTGGTTACCAGGGGAGAGATGGAAGGGAGAAGACCATTTGTTTATGGGGATGGATATTACGGCAATGGATGTTGGTATTGGTTGCACAACATCAGTGATATAATTGGTTTCATTGAATTGCCTAAGTGAAAACTGTTGAATTGGCAGATGTTGTATTACCTAAATTTTTGTAACAACAACAACAAAACACACACACACACTCATGCACACACACACAAACAAAAAACTAATTCCTGTCCTCCAGAAATTATTTACCTTGATATAGAGAGAAATTTGTACACATGTAACACAGATTCAAGGTAGATTTTACTAGGTAACATCATTGGGGCACAAACAATAAACTGTGGGTGTACCGAGAGGGAGAAAGGAATTCTACCTGGGGAATGCTGAGAAGGCTCCTGGAGAAGGAGAGATTTGATCTGGGCCACCACTGTGTAGATATTTCTTTCGTGAATATCACAATTTTTTATATTTATTTTTTTAATCTTCATTTAAACCTAGCATATGATGTCCTGGTTCATCTCAACCTAGTTTATGTCTGAAATTAAGCAGAGATATAATTTTTGAAAGTAAATCAACTGACTACCTTTTTGGGTTTTATGTTAATATTTCCACAAACTCCATAATTTCATATTTTAAAGCAAAACTACATGTACACCATGAAATTAGAATTCATGTAGTAAGACATTCCAAAACAGTAGTAAAGACCAGGCAATTTAAAATAAGCACAATCCATTATATATTTTCCTAAACAAGTTAAAGTGTCAGGTTGCATTCAGTAAAGTTTTTATATTGCAATTATACTGAAATAAAATGACAGATGAACCGTTTTTTACCTCTGACACAAAAGGTAACATAATGCACTGTTCTTTCAACGGGAGAAAAACTAGTTATAATGAACATGAGTGAAAGTGAAGTAGGAATACTTTTAATTACAGACCTAAGCAAAAAGGTGGGGGGGGGGGGATAAAAGGGCAAAGGACATGATCAAATTGTTTCCAAAAGAGGAAAAACAAATGGGTAATAGGCATATAAAAATTGAAAGCAGTAGAGAAATACAGAGGAAAACAGGAAGACATGGGTTTCTTTTTGTCTGTTAGGCTAGCAAAAAATTAAAAGATGGCAAATACACTGGCAAGAATTTGGTAAGATGGTGTTCTTTTATGCCTGCTGTAAAAACCTGCTGTAGGACTGTAAAATGATAAAATCTTTCTGGGAAACATTTTGGTAATAATGATCAAGAACCTCCAACCTCTAACAATTTAACCCAGAAACTGTCCTAAAAGAAATGGTTTGAAACGTGGATGGATATGCAAGCCCAAGGTTATTTCTTACAGAATTATTTATAATAATAATAAAAAATGAAAACAATTTCAAATTTCAACAGTAGGGGATTGGTGAATCCCATTATAATACATTTATATGATGCAATGATCCAGCCTTTATGAAAAATATTTTCAAAACTTGTAATGGTAAGGGGAAATTCTGATATAATGGTAAGTGTATAAATGTACAATTGCAAAGGTAGAAAAAGATTTCATAAGACAATGTCTGGAAGGAAATGTCAAAATACTAATATAGTTAGTTTTGTTGGGTTGCGGTGTTTGGGTGGCTTTGTTGCTGTTTTTATATATTTTTTGTACCTTCTAGATGTTCTGCATTGAGAAGATGTGGTGGTTATGATAAGAGATGAAGAATGCTAAGAAGTGTGGCTCCCCAATGTGCCAGGTGAGACTGGATGCTCTTTGTTTCATCTCAAAGAGACATCAGCCTTTACGGCAGATCCTTGTAGGTGGATGACAATCCTGGGCTTGATGGTACCTGCTCAGAAACTTTCTCTTGAGGAGAGACAATGGCTGCTTCAATTCATCTTGGCTGTCTGCCAGCACAGGAGTGTTGAAGAAATCCTCATGGGATTATGGTATCTGAAAGTCAAGGCAAGATAACCCATGGTGGCCATTACTGAGTCATCTTGTTGTCTTCCATTGTGGTCAGGATGCAGGCTGCTCCCATTCTGGTCTAGCAGTGGTACTGGGTGCTCAGAATACAAATATGCTCTGAGGCCTCTAAAGGAGCCCTGGTGGCACAGTGGCTAAAGCACTTGGCTGCTAACTGAAAGGTTGGTGGTTCGAAGCCACTAGCCACTCTGTGGGAAGAAGATGTGGCAGCCTGTTTCTGTAAAGATTACAGGCTTGGAAATCCTATGGGCTACAACTCTGTCCTACAGGGTCGCTATGAGTTGGAATCGACTTGACAGCAATGGGTTCTGTTTTGGTTTTGGTGAGGCCTCCATGGAGTGCCAGCATCCACCGCTGGAGGGCATCATCACCTCTGTGTGACAGTTAGGGTCCTTCCCACCAGCTGACCAAGTCTAGGGTAGCCATGAGCAGGCTGGATTATCCAGGGAGGCTCATGTAAATCTTGGAGCTGTGACAAGATAACATGACAACTGTAGACAGTTTTGAACCCTTGGTCTAATACCCAATTGCGATGCTTCCCTAAATGGTATTAACTAAGTTTGGAATATCAATTGATGTTTCAACAAACAGATACAGCGCTGGAGGTGCTCACTCATCTATGCCAAGAAATATGGAGGACAGCTTCCTGGCTAACTGACTGGAAAAGATCCATATTTATGCCTATTCCCAAGAAAGGTGATCCAACCTAATGTGGAAATTATAGAACAATATCGTTAATGTCACATGCAAGCAAAATTTTGCTGAAGATCATTCAAAAATGGCTGCAGCAGTATATTGACAGGGAACTGCCAGAAATTCAGGCTGGTTTCAGAAGAGGAAGTGGAACCAAGGCTATCGTTGCTGATGTCAGATGGATCCTGGCTGAAAGCAGAGAATACCAGAGGGATGTTTACCTGTGTTTTATTGACTATGCAAAGGCATTCGACTGTGTAGATCATAACAAACTATGGATAACATTATGAAGAATGGGAATTCCCGAACACTTAATTGTGCTCATGAGGAACCTTTACATAGATCAAGAGGCAGTTGTTTGGACAGAACAAGGGGATACTGATTGGTTTAAAGTCAGGAAAGGTGTGCATCAGGGTTGTATTCTTTCACCATACCTATTTAGACTGTATGCTGAGCACATAATCCGAGAAGCTGAACTATATGAAGAAGAACAGAGCATCAGGATTGGAGGAAGACTCATTAACAACCTGCGTTATGCAGATGACACAACCTTGCTTGCTGAAAGTGAAGAGGACTTGAAGTACTTACTAATGAAGATCAAAGATCACAGCCTTCAGTATGGATTGCACCTCAACATAAAGAAAACAAAAATCCTCACAAATGGACCAATGAGCAACATCATGATAAACGGAGAAAAGATTGAAGTTGTCAAGGATTTCATTTGACTTGGATCCACAATAAACAGCCATGGAAGCAGCAGTCAAGAAATCAAAAGACGCATTGCATTGGGTAAATCTGCTGCAAAGGACCTCTCTAAAGTGTTAAAGAGCAAAGATGTCATCCTTAAGACTAAGGTGCACCTGACCGAAGCCATGGTATTTTCAATCACAACATATGCATGTGAAAGCTGGACAATGAATAAGGAAGACCGAACAAGAATTGACACCTTTGAATTGTGGTGTCGGCGAAGAATATTGAAGAAACCATGGACTGCCAAAAGAATGAGCAGATCTGTCTTGGAAGAAGTACAACCAGAATGCTCCTTAGAAGCAGGGATGGCAAGACTGTGTCTTACATACTTTGGACATGTTGTCAGGAGGGATCAGTTCCTGGAGAAGGACATCATGCTTGGCAGAGTACAGGGTCAGTGGAAAAGAGGAAGACCCTCAACGAGGTGGACTGACACACGAGGTGGATTGGCTGCAACAATAAGCTCAAGCATAACAACGATTGTCAGGGTGGCACAGGACCAGGCAGTGTTTCATTCTGTTGTGCATAGGGTCGCTGTGAGTCAGAACTGACTCGACGGCACCTAACGACGACAACAACAACAACAAGGAGTTTGCTTCTTAGCACGGTTTTTATTCGATATATTAAATCCATCTGGGCTTTTAAAAATAATAATGGCAGTCACTTAGCACCTACCATATACCAGGCTGTTCACACAGATTAAGCCAAACCAGTTCCATTGAGTTGACCCTAACTCATGGAGAACCCATGTGTGTCAGAGAACAACTGTGCTCCATAGGGTTTTTTTCCTTCCATTTTTTTTTCAATTGTACTTTAGATAAAGGTTTACAGAACAAACTAAATTTTCATCAAACAATTAGTACACATATTGTTTTATGACATTGGTTAACAACCCCATGACATGTCTACAATCTCCCTTCTCGAACTTGGGTTCCCTTTTGCCAGCTTTCCTGTCTCCTCCTGCCTTCTCATCCTTGCCCCGGGCTGGTGTGCCCATTTAGGCTCATTTTGTTTTATGGGCCTGTCTAATCTTTGGCTGACAGGTGAACCTCAGGAGTGACTTTATTACTGAGCTAAAAAGGTATCTGGAGGCCATATTCCAGCTTCTGTCAAACCAGCAAGTCTGGTCTTTTTTTTTATGAGTTAGAATTTTGTTCTACATTTTTCTCTAGCTGTCCAGGACCCTCTATTGTGATCCCTTTCAGAACAGTTGGTGGTAATAGCCAGGCACCATCTAGTTGTGCTGGACTCACTCTGGTGGAGGCTATGGTAGTTGTGGTCCATTAGTCCTTTGGACTAATCTTTCCCTTGTGTCTTTGGTTTTCTTCATTCTCTCTTGCTCCAGATGGGGTGAGACCAGTGGAGTATCTTAGACAGCTGCTCAGAAGCTTTTAAGACCCCAGACACTACTCACCAAAGTAGAATGTAGACATTTTCTTTATAAACTATGTTATGCCAATTGAGCTAGATATTCCCTGAGACCAAGTCCATAGGGTTTTTAATAGTTGACTTTTTGGAAGTAGATGACTAGGCTTTTCTTCTGAGGTGCCTCTGGGTGGAGTTGAACTGCCAACCTTTTAGTTAGCTGCTGAGTATGTTAACTGCTTGCATTACCCTCACATACGTTATTTCATTTAATTAAATCTTTGCTACTATCCTATGAGGCCAGCATCATTATCTCTATTTCACAGATGAGAAAATTGTGGCATAGAGTCTCACTCAATTACAAGAGGGTAGGTCCAGAATATCAGCTCAGGTCCCTATAATTCTAAAGCCCAGTATGGGAATGCTACCCAAACGTTAGTTGTTTTAGTATTAACTTCACTATTTTTACCAAAGCCACGTACCATCTACACTTTCATTTTTTCAATATTTTTCTTTAAGTCAACTCATGTTTTTCCAATTAAATAAATTTAGCCCCGTTCTAAGCAATCTAAACCTAAGGCTGTTGAGTTGATTCTGACTCATAAAAAAAAAAATTTTTTTTTTTTTTTGGATTTGATCGTGGACATAAAATCATGGGTTTGATTTGTTATTTTTTAATGTGTACTTTTTTTTTTTTCTTCCTTAACCTATTCTTTAAAAGAGGTTTGGTTCCTGTACCTTCTAAAATACTTGCAGCACCAGGGGAATGCATACCACATTTTGAGAAACTATATTAGGCTGCTCTCTTCAGGCCTGGCCAAAAGGGTCTCTTTAACTATATTATCCAGTCCCTGGAGAAGGACATCATGCTTGGTAGAGAGTCAGTGAAAGAGGAAGACCCTCTGTGAGATGAATTGACACAGTGGCTGCAACAAGGGGCTTAAACGTAGCAATGATTATGAGGACGGTGCAGGACAGGGCAGTGTTTCGCTCTGTCGTACACAGAGTCGCTATGAGCTGAAATCAACTCGACAGCGCCAAACAACAGCAACGTCCTTTGGTGGGGATATTGTCATGGCAGTTCCTGCATTAGGGAGGGGAGAAGATACATCTCATCCCACTTCTCACACCAACCTGTAAGAATCAATTCAATGCAATTCAATTTGAATTCTCTTCTACTTCTGTTCTGACACCAGCTGAGTATGCAGAACTTCTTCTGACTCTAACCACCTGAGGCTAAGGCAGACCTCCTGAGTTAGAGAACCACTGTTCTCTACACTGCCAAATCTGTCCAAGACCTCAGGCACCAGCTGTAAGCCTGGGAGTTCTCAAGACACCCTTGCGCCTGATCCGTTGGCTATAAATTCGAGGTTTTTCTACTATGCCTTCAGGAAGCCAGCTGTAAGCTTGGAAATTCTAGGGCCCCTCTCGCTTCTGGCCTCCTAGCTATAAATTAGAGGGTTCGTCCTCTCTACCCCCTCAGGATACGGGCCACAAGCTCAGGGGTCCTTAGACCTCCTCACTTTTGACCTACTGGATCCCACTTCTCTTTTGGGTTTGATAATTTGCTAGAACCACTCACAGAACTCACAGAAAGTGCTGTATTTACAATTACCGTTTTATTGTAGTGAAACCTGTGAGAGCTGGAACTTCCCGGGACTGCCTTGTTGTTTGTCTGGGTCTCGAAAGCTTTCCACCTTTGACAGGGTGCAGCTTACCACTTTTCTGTCATGCTCTGTTAGTGGAAAACATTTGGGTTTTCCTTCTCTGACAGGTTTCTGTCTTACACAGTTTCCAGCTTTTGCAGGTTTTACTGTATAGGATAAAAAGGATATAATTGAAGAGACTCATAGAATGATGTCTAGGAGTCCCAACACAGAACTTCCATGTCCCAAAATGGGACATGCTCCCCTCCCACTTGCATTGATATCTATCACCAACCAGAAAGCCCATGGAGCTTCCATGTCCAGAGCCTGTATTGGGGCCTTATTACATAGTCATGAGTAATTGAATCAGACCCCCTACCCTGAAGAGGGCTGATATCAGGAGATGGCCTTTCTGGCCTGGCCAGCCCCAACCTGAGTCACCTCATTAGCATAAACTCTCACTTGTGGTCTGGAGGCCTCATCAAAGTCCCTTCAATCACTGGGGAAATTCTAGGTTTTAGAAGTTATTTCTCAGGAACCAAGGACAAAGACCAAATTCTTTGGGCAAAGTTAATCCCACAGGCAGGAACTGGCCTACATGATCTCTTATGATTACAACAATGCCAATAATTTTTCAATATTGGATTGTTTCCAATGCTGAAATTCTTCTAGGGTTCCATGGTGTCCTTGAACAATAGACATTTTTGGGGGATTATTATTGCTGCATGCTCTTACTAGTATGTCCACTGACTTCTTGAAAGAATTGATATATTTTCATTATTCTGTAGCATCCCTCTGATTCTGATGGGGTCAACAGGCAACTAGCCAGTTGCTATTCACTAAAATAGTAGCCGGTTATCATATGATTGATTCCAACTCATGGCGACCCCTGTGTGTCAGAGTAGAATGGTACTCCACTGGGCTTTCTATGGCTGATTTTTCAGAAGTAGATCACCAGGCCTTTCCTCCAAGACCCCATTGGGTGGACCCAAACCTGCAATCTTTCAGTTAGCAGCCGAGTGTGTTAACCATTCGTGCCACACAGGAACTCCTTGCTAAGCACTAGTAATCATATGTTTCCAATTTTGGTAGAATCTGATGGGCTCTAATTGTTTCTTTTATCCTAAGGGAAGTGGTTACTCACAGGAGTGACCACTGCCTCCTCCTCCAGTTTTCCATTCTGAGCCGTGATGTCTAACATATGCTGCACCCAGGGACATGTGACATTGAAAGGGGCTCCCCAGCTAGTGGATCAAGTGTATCAGACTTTTAGAGGCGTTAACAATGGGTTTGGACTGTCCACGAGCTGCTCACAGAATTCTTTTGTCACCTAATTTGCAGTGTCAGTGTTGAGAAGGGTGGGGGACCTCCTAGGATCATTTTATTTTGCTTCACAATGTGGAGCCGGGCTAGATTTTGCTGAATGTTGTCAGTCACATAGTCAGCCATAAAACATTTGTCAGGTGAAAAGCCTCTAAGGGAAAAATTAATATCACTTTATCCTTGTCCTGGAAATGGATGACACTTTCTCAGTGGTGGCACTGTGTATAGTCTGAGAAAAACCTGGAAAGCAGGAAGCATGCTTCATGGACAGAACACAGAACCAGGAATCAGCAGCCTGAGTTCTCGTCCCAGCACTGCCAGGTGTGTGATTACAGGACGGGTATATCCTTTCTTGGCCTCTGGTTACCCATCTGAAGCAGTACTTCCCTGATGGCATTGCCGAGAGGTACTCTGTGTGTATGAAAGCTCGTCATCAATTAGAATCTTTCTGTTTGAGGTAGTTACTACCACACATCTTTGTATAAAGTCCACCACCCATCTGTCAGTTTGTTGTACTATCGTGGCTTTTGTGTTGCTATGATGCTGGAAGCTATGCCACCGGTATTTCAACTACCAGTAGGGTCACTCATGGTGGACAGGTTTTAGTGGATCTTCCAGACTAAGAATCGGAAGAGAAGCCTGGCAACCTACTTCAGAAAGTTAGCTGAGGAAAACCTCAGAGATCACAACAGAACATTTTCTGATTGACTTGCTTTAGGCACGTCATCAGGAGGCATCAATTGCTATCGGAGGGAATCATGTTTGGGCCAAAGAGGGTGAGGGAGGCCCTCAGTGTCATGGGTTGTCACAGTAGCCACAATGATGGACTAGAACAGGCTGGCAGTTGTGAGGATGATGCAGGACTGGGCAGCGTTTTGTTCTCTTGTGCCTAAGGCCACTATGAGTTAGAGTTGACTCAATGGCAGCTAACAACAGCATGTATAGAGTAAGGGGGTTAGAGCGATGAAGTTTGGACTCATCCCAGCTCTAGATACTACGTTTCTGGCAAGAAGCGAGAGCAACAGAAGGTTCTCAGCACATCACATGGGCTTGTTTAGTTAGCCTAGCAAATAAGATGACGTTAACATCCTTTGTTTTCCTTAAACCTCAGAAACTTGTTTGTAGGACATGGATTTAGTAGTTGTATTGAAGCAGAAGTAGAAGACAGAGGAATGAAAGACGATCAAGAATAAGCCAGGCATTTCTCACCCCAAGGAACAATTAGAAGGAAATCAGCGTGGCCAGGGAAGGTAATAGCATCAGAGATAATCGTTTGGCCCATTGGTCGAAAAAAAAAAAAAAAAAAAAAAGCTGAAAAATAGGGCTGTTAGACTCATTTACTGGCAAAGCTCAGTGTTTTGACAACACAGCATAAGGAGCTCTATTTTTTAGCATAAGGAGGGCTCATGTGACCTTTGTACATGGTCATCCTTCTCGGGGTCGTTTAACTCTAGGATCAGGTTAACCCTGAAGAGATCCAGAATTTAGGCAAGGATGCTTTTAGTAACAGTTAACTACGATTTTTCAGGTAATCGTTGTGTGTGGAACATTTCAGTAGGGGAATGATTCATCTCAGATCTTCGCAGCAACCCTGTGGGGTTGTTAGTTGCTGTGAAGTCAATTCTGACTCATAGCAACCCCATGTGACGGAGTAGAGCTGCAACCATTTTCTTGGCTGTCATCCTTATGGAAGCAGATCGTCAGGTCGTCCTCCTGAGAAGCTGCTGGGTGGGTTTGAGCTGCCAACCTTTTGGTTAACAGCCAAGTGCTTAACCATTGTGGCACCAGGGCTGGGGAAGACAGTATCAACTCTATTTCATTGATGAGGAAACAAAGACAGGGCCACTTAGCCACTTTCCCAAGGCCGGTTGCTTAGTAAAGAGCAGGGCTTGGATTCAGAGTCTGGTCTGCTGACTCCAAAACCCAGGCTTCTTATTCTTTGCTACATTTCTCTTCATTCAGGAAGTCTTTTGAGGGGTAAATGTGAAGTGTTAAGGTTTAGAAATCTGACTTTTATAGACTTGATTGCAAAGCCTTGGTGGACCATTAAAAGAAGTGAGAAAAAATATGTTACGGAATGAGAAGTTTGAAGTTATTACATTAATTATCATTCAAATAGATTTTGGAAATCACTTATCTAATTAGTCATTATGATGATTAGTCAGTTGTTTCTATGCAAACGACTCTATCTTATTACTCAAAATAGACAATCATTTATGTGCTTATTTCGGCACCGTCTCCACGTCAGCATCTGACGGTTCTGGCAATAGGAGAAGGGATTCCTGTACTTTTAGTGGAATATCTGTTCGTTACCCTGAGTCCTATCTTGTAAATTCTCATGATGGACCTCCTCAGGCTCTGAGGCAAGTGAGTAACCCTCATCAGTGTCATAGCTGTAGAGCATTCTCAAACTTGGCTGCACATTGCAATCACCAGGGGGTGATTGTCTACTCCAGACAGTTGGAATCCCTGGGTTAAGACCAACCAAACCAGACCCACCGCCGTCGAGTCAATTCAGACTCATAGTGACCTTATAGGATAGAGTAGAACTGCCTCATGGGGTTTCCAAGGCTGTAAATCTTTACAGAAACACATCTTTCTCCCATGGAGCAGCTGGTGGGTTTAAACCGCTGACCTTTCGGTTAGCAGACGAGTGCTTTAACCATGGAACCACCAGGGCTCCATCGGGGTAAGACCAGGCGTCAAGAATCTCAAAATTCCCCATTGGGCGTCTAAGTTCGAGGACCACTGGCTTTCGGTGTACAGCTGTAAGTATTTCTGGGTAAACACTCACAAAAATGATGTCTCCTGACAGGCATGCCAGACCATGAAACAGTGATTCTCAAACCTGGTTGCACATTACAACCACGTGGGGTCTTAAAAATATATTGGTGCCTGGGCTGCATTCCCACCAGATTTGTGATTAAATGGCTCCTGGAGTGGGGGAAGCTCAGCCATCAGCATTTTTTAAAAGCCCCCCAGGTCACTCTAAGATGCAACCAGGCTTTTAAACCTACTGATCACGGGAGGAAGCTTGAGGCCCCAGTTTATTATGTATATATTGTATGTTACATTAATTTCCAGTAAGGCCTGATGTTTTTCACCAGACACTTTCCTGGTTCTGACGTTAGAAGTTGAAGAGTGAAAAATTCAATTTAGGTAAGACTTCCTAGCGGCATAGCGTTGGGCTGGACTCCTGAAAACGTCTTCACAATCTGAGTTATTGAATACCAATACCGGCAATTATTGAAGCAGCAGCGTTGGGGGTATCTGTGCGGGGTGAGGAGGTCTGGTTTAGTTGATCTTTTGACCTTGTTTCCTACAGTTTGAAGCCTTTCTTCCTTCACAGAAGTGAAGGGCTTAAAACAATGACAACAAAAATCAATGACCAGGTCATATTATGTCACACTACTGAAAATACTCAAGCTGCTTTTTAATGTAAAGCAACCAGGCTTGTATTAAATATTCAAGAGTGAGCAGCTACCCATATTCTGAATTTCTTCCCCATTATTTCCACTTCTGGCATGTGTAGCTTGCTTCTTTATTTCCCTTTCCTCATCAGACCGTAAGAGTGCTGAGTCCACAGTAGCCCCTTCATCATAACGAGAAAGAACTTTTCTAAACGACTCAGAGATTTCTAAATTAAACCTAAAATGTTTACTGCAAAGAAGCCTGGCACACATTATGCAGCTCCGTTGCAACACAATAATATAACTGAAAAATTATCTTTGCCAACGACAATCAATTTTTGCTACTATTTTTTGCTTTCTTGACAATCTGGTCAGTGGGCTGTGGAAAAGTGCTTTTACTTGATTACTTACATGGTTGATAATCATTGTGGGTTTTGGCAGAGCTCAGGCATTATTTCACAGACCTACACTGCGTTGGGGAATGGAATGGGTGTAACTTCAAAATCCTGCCAAAGTTCCTGTGGCTTTAGCTGACGCTGAAGAATGTACAAACTCAAGCACAATTCTTGCGAGACTTTGTTCATTTACGGTGGTTTGCCGTGGGCTGGTCCACACCACGGGGCAGGGTAAACGAATGTGGGTCTGTGGAGGTCCTTGGTTCCACAGTAGCTTGAGAAGTTCACTGTGGTGGATGACTTCTGGAACAATCTGTGTACCCCACCTAATGCCCAATGGGCATTTCTCCGCATTTGGAACTTTGGGCATGAAAGGAAGGAAACATATTAAAAAAAAAAAAAAAAGTTTCAAAAACCTGTGATACCACTGTGCTATTTTCCAAAGGGAGAGAGATATATACTACTTTAGGCCAAATATTGTTTTTGGATCCAAATGTTGGTAAAGCAATAAAAGGAACCAATTGCTGTTGAGTTGATCTTGACTCATGGTGTCCCCATGTGTGTCAAAGTAGAGCTGTGCTCCATAACGGTTTTCTATGGCTGATTTTTCAAAAGCAGATCACCAGGCCTTTCTTCTGAGGTGTCCCTGGGTGAACTCAAACTGCCAACTTTTTGGTTAGTCTCTGAGAGCGTTAGCCATTTACACCACCCAGGGATTCCAGTGAAAGGATCAGAGACCTGTAATGTTTCAGACCACTTTTTAGAGGTGACTGCAAAAGAATTAAATAGGATGGATAGAAGCAGAAACAGCTATATAAAATGAGTATTTTGTTACTCTTTTGCCAACTCCTACCCTTGATTTTTTTTTTGCTAGATTTTATTTATTTTGTTGTTGTTGGGAATATACACAGCAAAACATACACCAATTCAAGTTTCTACATGCACAATTTAGTGACATTCTTTGCGTTGTGCAACCATCCTCACCCTTATTTTCTGGGTTGTTCCTCCCTCTTTAACATAAGCTCACTGCTCTGTAATGCTCCTGTCTAATCTTTGGAGTTGCTGTTGTCAATTTGGTTCCATATAGTTAGTTCGTAAAAGAACATAATGCTCAAACTAAAACCAAACCAAACCAAACCTGTTGACATCATGTTGATTCCTACTCGCATTAATCCTATAGAACACAGTAGAACTGTCTCATAGGGTTTCTAAGGAGTGGCTGGTGGATTTGGACTGCCGACCTTCTGGTTAGCAGCTGAGCTCTTTACCACCATGCCATCAGGGCTGCATAATGCTCAAGGCAGACATTTTTTTACTAGTTAAGCTAAACTTTGGTTTGGTTTTGAGATGATGTCAGGATATTTTTGGTTTAAGGTTTAAAGATTATCTCAGGGAAATCGTTTCAGGAATTCATCCACCCTCCATGACGCTAGAAAGTCTAGAGTCCGTAAGGATTTAAAATTCTGTTCTGCCTTTTGCCCCTTTTGATCAGGATTCTTCTGTGGAATCTTTGATCAAAATATTCAGTAATGGTAGCCGGGCACCATCTAGTTCTTCTGGTCTAATGGCAAATGAGGCAGTTGTTCATGGAAGCAGTTAGGGACACATTCCACATCCTTCTCGTTTTCCTGACTCTCCTTCTTCCTCTGTTGTTCCAGGTGAATAGAGACCAACTCTTTTGCCTTGGTTGGCAAATTGCAAGCTTTTAAGACCCCAGGCGCTACACAATGAACTAGGAGCTAGAACAGAAGCACTAAACGTGCTATTAGGTCAATTGACTAGGATGTCCCATTAAACCATGACACTAAGCCTCCAAACCAAGGAACCAAACCCCATGAGGTATTTGGTTGCTATCATGGATTGAGTTGTGTCTCCCCAAAATATGTGTCAACTTGGTTAGGCCACGATTCCCAGTATTGTGTGGTTGTCCTCCATTTTGTGATTGTAATTTTCCTATATGTTATAAATCCTAATCTCTGCCTGTGGTTAATGAAGAAAGATTAAATTATGTTAAAGAGGATTAGGGTGGGATTATAACACCCTGACTAAGGTCACATCCCTGATCCAATGTAAAGGGAGTTTCCATGGGGTATGGGCTGCACCACCTTTTATCTTACAAAAGATAAAAAGAAAGGGAAGGGAGCAGAGAGTGGGGGACCTCACACCACCAAGAAAGCAGCACTGGGAGCAGAGTGTGTCATTTGGACCCGGGGTCCCTGAGTCTGAGAATCTCCTTGACCAGGGGAAGATTGATGACAAGGACCTTCCTCCAGAACTGACAGAGAGAGAAAGCCTTCCCCTGGAACTGATGCCCTGAATTTGGACTTGTAGCCTACTAGACTGTGAAAGCATAAATTTCTCTTCACTTTTTTAAAGCCATCCACTTGTGGTATTTCTGTTACAGCAGCACTAGATGACTAAAGCAGTTGTATGTAAGTAGCCTCAGCAACTACTTTTTTTTTTGTCATTGTTGTAAATACATCACACAACTTTTGCCAATTCAACTTTTTCAGGTGCACAACTTATTTGCAGCGATTATCACAACTGGCTGTGCAGCCCTACCCTTAATGTGACTTTTCCATCACTGTTAACTGCTTTTCCCCCTTCCTCTTGCCCCTTGTAACCACTAATAAACTTTGGTCTCTGTATATTTGCCTTTTCTTTTCTTTTTATATAAGTGAGGTCATACTATATCTTTCCTTTTGTGATTGGCTTATTTGGCTCAGCATAATGTCTTCAAGCTCCACCCATACTGTAGCACATATCAAAACTTCATTTCTCCTACTGGCCGAGTAATATTCCATTGTCTGTATGTACCATATTTTTGTTTATCCATTCATCTGTTGATGAGCATTTAGGTTGTTTCCGCCTCTTGGCTATTGTGAGTAGTGCTGCAATGAACATCGGTATACAGGTCGCATTTTGAGTCTGTGCTTTCAAGTCTTTTGAGCATATACCTAGGAGTGGAATTACTGGGTCATATGGTAGTTCTATTTTTAATTTTTTTGAGGAACTATCACATTGTTTCCCACATCAGCTGTACCATTTTGCATTCCCACCAGCAATGGATAAGGGGTTCAGGTCCCCTGCATCCTTGTCAACATTTGTTATTTTCTGTTTTTTTTTTTAAATCTTAGCAATCCTAGTGGGAGTGAAATTATATCTCATTGTGGTTTTGCTTCACATCTCTCTGACGGCTAATGACGCTGAGCATCTTTTCATGTGTTTGGTGGCCATTTGAATATCCTATTTGGTGAAATGTCTATTGTCCTTTGCCCATTTTGTGATTTGGCTGTTTGTCTTTTTGTTCTTAAGCTGTCAAAGTTTTATATATACTTTGATTATTAAATTCTTGTTGGGTATGTGGTTTCTGAAGATATTCTCCTCGTTGGTAGCTTGTCTTTTCACTTTTTTGGTGAAGTCTTTTGACAAAGAAAAGTATTTAATTTTCATGAAGTCCCATTTTGTTTATTTTGTCTTTTGCTGTTTGTGCTTTTGTTATTATGTTAGATAATTCCCTACCCTTGATATTTGATTTGAAAACATTTCAAACAAATAAGCTAAGTTAGGGTTGAATGTTCTTGAAAAATATGACTCTGATTAGATCAAAAAACATCTAAGCAGACAACCCAAGGACTAGAACTGGTTTAAATTTAAAAAAAAAAAGCCCAATAAAACAAAAACAAAAACTTTCCTTTATCAACAAAGGTGTCAGTTACAAGAGCCTAACACCTGTCTTGCTAGAACCTAAACTAAGACTTCTAATCCTTTTCATATAAGTCATTGAACAGCTGTCAGATATGTGAACAAGTTTCAGACACTTGAGAACTGTGACTTTGAACTGGTGACCTAGAGCTGCTCTGTCTCTATTATCACTCCCCTGGGCCACCCACTGTGGCTGACTACACAGTCATTATGGAAAACAGTATCACCCAGTTTTGTGTGAGGCTATACCAGTGTGTGTTCAGAATTATCCATATTTTTCTAGTTCAAGTAGCACTTACTCCTGTTTGCTTTTGGCCTTGTGGCTCCTGTTCCATTTAGTGATACTACCATCTATTAAGTTGCTAAAATCAGAAATAGATGTTATCTTTTAATTAGTAAGACTGGCTGATCTATCCCTAACATATCTCATGAATCCTCCTACTTTGCTTCTTGCCCATTACTATCACCTGACTTCAGGCTTCCATCATTACATGATCACCCTCCTTGGAAAGCTAAGGGGCCTCTTAGCTTGCCCTACTCCCCTCTCCCCATATCCATTCTTCACTTTGCTGCTAGATTTTCATCTTAAACCAGAGCTCAGATAATCTCATTGCTATGTCCAGGTCTTTCCATGTCTCCCCAGTGATTGTTCAAATTCCTTACTGTATTACTCCTCACCTCAATCATATACCCAAACCAGTCCCGCTGGCTCTACCTTCCCAACTCACGTACCTTGACTATTTTCTCGGCTCCAGTTCTGCTGGGCTGCTTTTCGTCCTAATAGTGTGTGTAGGATGCTTTTGCTGCTGCTGTTTCCTCTGCCCACATTCCTTTCCCTTCTTTCACCAGCCATTATAATTCACTCCTCTTCCAAGGTCCATATCGGATGTCACTTTTGAGAAATCTTTTCTGCAGCAAGAGAGATGGAATACTCCCTGCTTTGTTCCTTTAACACTTGTCATTATTGTCACTGGTCCCCAGGCCCACTTATTCCACAGAGTTGTACACTTATGAGGTTTTGCATGAGCTCCCTGGGGACCAGATGGTAAGTTATTCACCTTATATTCCTAATATTCAGCACTGTGTCTGTAGATGTGTAATGAGCCATCAGTCCAATCCCCCATTGGTGCTACCATTGTGCATTACACTGGTTCATCTGAATGTCCCTTGAGTTCCTTTCGATCTTAAAAATTGGGGGAATAGACCAAAAAGTGGACAACTATATCCCTCCCATGCCCTCTACACCAGTTGGCCTCTTCATCGACCCCCACACCTTCTAAACCCTTCTGCCCTACTGTCCTCCCTTTTGCCCCTCTATCTGTGCAGTTGTAGTTGTTTCAAAGCCCAGCTCATATTATACCTTCTACTGGGAGCCTTCCCTGGATTTTTTTTTTTTTTTTTCCCTTCAATCTCTCTAGGACATTAGAATCTCATTTTTGCTATTCAACATTTCATTATATAGGGTTTTGTAGTGTTTGTCAATTATTTAACTTGATGAGGTTTCCCTACTCGATTCAGTTGGGAAGTACTAGAGAGTAGCTTCCTGGTTTCTACAAAGACATTCATTCCAGTGCTCCTACTGGAGGTTCTGGCTTTGATGTACAAGATATATACCTCTGGGAAAGGTTTTTTTTTTTTTTCCCTGTAGTATAACTTTTATTGCTACAGCAATATATTAGGCATGGTCATTACTCAATAAAAATGGTGAGTATTTATTGAGGCTTTGCAATGTGCCAAACATTCTACTAAGCATTTTAAATATATTTCCCATTTAAAATTTTTTTTTGCTGAACATCCTTTTTCACTGTACTTTAAATAAAGGTTTACAGAACAAACTAGGTTCTCATTAAACAGTTAGTACACATATTGTTACATAACATTGATTAACAACCCCATGACATATCAACACTCTCCCTTCTCGACCTTGGTTTGCCCATTATCAGCTTTCCTGTTCCCTCCTGCCTTCTAGGCCTTGCCCTTGGGCTGGTGTGCCCCTTTAGTCTCATTTTGTTTTACGGACCTGTCTAATTTTTGGCTGAAGGGTGAACCTCAGGAGTGACTTCATTACTGAGCTAAAAGTGTATACAGGGGCTATACTCTTGGGGTTTCTCCAGTCTATTTTCTCCAGCTCTGCCTGGGACCCTCTGTTGTGAACCCTATTAGAGCAGTCAGTGGTGGTAGCTGGGCACCATCTAGTTCTACTTGACTCAGCCTGGTGGAGGCTGTGGTAGTTTTGGTCCATTAGTCATTTGGACTAATCTTTCCCTTGTGTCTTTGGTTTTCTTCATTCTCACTTGCTCCTGAAGGGGTGAGACCAGTGGAGTATCATAGATGGTCGTTCACAGGCTTTTAAGTCCTCAGATACTATCCATCAAAGTAGAATGTAGAACGTATTCTCTATAAACTATGTTATGCCAATTGAGCTAGATGTTCCGAGACCATGGACCCCACAGCCCTCCGCCTGGAAAAGTTTTTTAAGATTATCTAACCTCAAATGCGGGCACAGGTGGCTCATTGGTAGGATTCTTGCCCTCCACGTGGGAGGCCCAGGTTCATTCCTGGCCATTGTACCTCAGGTGCAGCCACTACCCATCTGTCAGTGGTAGTTTGTGTGTTGGTGGGATGCTGACCATGTTTCAGTGGAGCTTCCAGGACTAGGAAGAAAGGCCTGGTCATCTACTTTCAAAAATCAACCAATAATAATATCCTGTGGATCTATAATTGTCCAGTCTGCAACTGATCATAGCAATGGTGCAGGACTGGACAGTATTTTATTCTCTTGGGCACGGGGGTGCCATGAGTCAGGGGCTAACTTGACAGCAGCTAACAATAACTAACAACAAACCAAAAGAAAAGAAAGAAAGGAAAAAAAAAAAAGCAAAAAACAAACCACTGTTGAGCTGATTCCAAATCATAGAGACCCTATAGGATAGAGTAGAACTGCCCCATAGGGTTTTCAAGGCTGTAATCTTTATGGAAGCAGACTGCCACATCTTCCTCCCACAGATCAGCTGATGGGTTTGAACCACTGACCTTCCTGTTCCATTGAGTTAATTCAAAGTAGAACTGCCCTGTAGGGTTTCCAAGGCTATCTATACTCCTTATGGAAGGAGACTGCCATATCTTTCTCCTGCAAAAAGCCTTGTGGGTTTGAACCTCTGACTTTTTGGTTAGCAGTCGAGTACTTAACTGCTGTGCCACCAGGGCTCCAACTAACAACATAAAAAATACCTTTATAAAATAGTGGAAAGAACAATGTCTATCTTATAGAGTGGAGTCCCTGGGTGATGCAAGTGGTTAATGGGCTTAGCTGCTAACCAAAAGGCCAGAGGTTGAAGTTCACCCAGAGGCCTCTTGGAAGAAAGGCCTTTTGATAAAAATCAACCAAACTCACTGCCATCGAGTTGATTCTGGCTCATAGCAACCCTGTAGGACAGAGTAGAACTGCCCTATAGGGTTTCCCAGGCTGTAATCTTTACAGACTGCCACATCTTTCTCCCGTGGAGGGTCTGGTGGGTTTGAGCCATGGTTCTTTCAGTTAGCAGCTGAGTGCTTTAACCACTGTGCCACCAGAGCTCCCTATTGATCTACTTGCAAGAAATCAGCCTCTGAAAACCCTATGGAGCATAGTTCTACTCTGACACACATGGGGTCACCATGAGGCAGAATCAACTCCATAGCAACTGGTTTTATCTCATAGAATATGGAAGAGAAAAAACATCTGAAACACTTAGTCCTGTGCCTGACAAACATGAGTTTCACCATGCAAGAGTTACCGTTATTATTATTACGAATAAAAGTAGTTTTAACCACAGTCTGTTGAAATTGGTTTATCTTCTACCCGCCGCCTATGTGAAGAATGACTGCAACTTCGAGTTCTTCGTGATATCACTGTCTAATCACAGGAATTAGTTTGGCAAAAAGTAATGGGCTGCCTGGCCGTTGGGACCATTCTTCTACCGTGACTGTGGAATAGCCAATGCGGTGCCCTGAAACCCTGGTTTGTTCAGTTGTGTCTTATGGCCCGAATGAACCACGAGAGTTTATAAAGTATCTTAACACACAAATAAAATATGATTCGTTAGACATTAACTAATAAACTCAGTGTGTTCTTGGTGCCATCATACCCAGACTATAAGGTCACTGAAATAAATCTGAGGCATTTCTCCTGAAAGATGTTACAGTCTACTTATTTCTCTGCCAAAAAAAAAAAAAAAAAAAACCCAAAACACAATCCTATCTTCTCAACACAATAACCTAGGAAATATTTATTAAAAAACCATCTCATTTAGCTTTCTTAGTTTCTCATATATCATTCTAGAAACTCGGAATGAAATGGCAAGAGTCCACCATTTGAATTTAGGAAAAACAGTATAATTTTGCTATATTTTTTTCTTTCAGAGACTTTGCTCGTTGGGCCAGAAACCTGACTTATTTGGACACAGCTGTACTCTGAACTGACGTTGCTAGTTAACATTTCCACTTCTAGGCATTCATTTGGCTTATTCCAGAAAGTTTTCTGTTCTATGATTAAATGTTTCACTCTGCTGTTGCCACAGATCTATAACCTAATTCAGCAGGTGATTTTCAAGACAGTGATTTAAAGAGCCAGTGATCTGTTAAAAAAGCTTCATCTTTTTACCCTTAGATCTGAGGCCTGTGCTATACACAAGTTCAAGTTTGCCTTTGGCCCTAAAATTTTCCCTTGCAGAGCTCTTTCCACCCGCAGGGAATTCACCCCAGCTATTTTTTTTTTTTTTTTTTAAATCTTCAGGGTTTACCTGATGTCACATTCTTAGTCTGGGTTGTTGTTTTTCATTGCTGTTGAGTTGGCCCCTGACTCTTGGTGACCCCATGCACAACAAGATTGGACCATTGTGATCCACAGGCTTTTCATTGGCTGACTTTCAGAAGTAGATTGCCAGGCATTTCTTCCTAGTCTGTCTTAGTCTGGAAGCTCTGCTGAAACCTGTTTGGCTTCACAGCAACATGCAAGCCTCCATTGACAGTGCATTTGGCCAGGAATCAAACCTGGGCCTCCTGCATGGCAGGTGAGAATTCTACTGCTGAACCACGACTGCCTTCTTTAATCTGGGTAGCTGTCCCCTAATCCTTATTAAGGCATCGATAGTTCATCATGGGTTAAGTATTTATATCTTAAGCCTGTATTACTAATATTTAGAAAATGTCTGAGAACCAAAAAAACAAGATTATAATGGCAGGACAACATGGGAGATTCAGGCTTTATGATAACAGCAATTTTATCAGAGTTACGGTATTTGAGGACAATAGGTTTGGATCCTCATTCCTCAGATTGACTTGGTCTCTTTGGGATTTATACTGGCTACTGAAAAAAAAAATTATTTTTTTATTGGTGTGCTTCTCATGAAGAATAACCAGGAGCCAACTAGTCAGAGTCGTTCATTGATTAAAATGTGGACAGCGTCATTAAAATGTAAACATGCCCATAAGAAAATGGTTAAACATTGTACTCAGAGGCTCACTGGTAACTGGTACCACTCACTGCAGGGGGTTTCAGGGACCTGGGAGCCAGGGCAGCAATGACTATGGGTGTGACAACGCTGGTGATGTGGCCACATAACATTTCTCTGTGGAAACAAGTATTTTCCCCATTTCACACATAAGGAAATTGACACTCTGGCTCTGGTGACCTGTGTCTGTCACTTTCCTCATCTATAAGATTGGACAAATGGTTTCTAAGTTTCCTTTCTTCTTGCTTTATGACCTTACTGAACGCTGGGATAATTTCTGTCCAGTTTACCATAGAGGCTTCAGAAGTGAAGAGAAGCTTGCCTCTGACGGACAATCAGGATAGTGTTAAAAATGGGGGCAGTGAGAGTGGCTGGAGAACTCTCTGGGCTGCATGCCAGGTTGCTCTGCTGACATACATCTGAGGCCATACAAATGTGATTAAAGTGAGGGCCCTGAATTAGGTAGGGTGGGTCCTGAGAGCTCAGAGCTATGATACATCTTCTAGATCACCAGCTCCTTAGGTCATGTTACCACTTGCTCCTCCACCTCCTCCATCTTCCCTGTTCTCAGGCGCACCCAACCAATGATTGGGTCAACAGTGGATCTCTGCATAACTGGGATGCCTTTCTCAAGAATGAAGGTCACTCGTTCTGTGGCTACTGTGATAGTTAAGGTATTCTCTAGGATGGCCACCCACAGGAAATATACCTCTTTAGTAGAGACTATGTAGTCTTTAGCCTTAACTTCTGTGTGGTGGTCCCTATGGAATATTGGCACAATGAAGAAAATGAAAGGCATGACATTTTAATATATGTCATAGCATCTTAACCCTTTCAGGACCTGCTATATATATAGCTACCACTTACTTTTTGAACCTCTGGGGTTGATTGGGAAACTGTTGCCCCACTGATAATATGTGCTGCCAGCAGGCAGACCCCTATATAACATTTTGAAACAGAAAAAAACAGGCATTTACCACAAATTACTGTTTTTACAGGTTATTGTACGAGGTAGTGCCGAATCATTGAATTTTTGGTAGGAAAAACATGGATTTTGAAATTTTTTCATTTGGTACAGATATGTACCTCTGCACTCCAAGGGAATGATTTATGGGATGAGGCATAAAACAAAAATCATATTACCTACCAAAAATTCAGACATACTCAATGATTCAGCATGTCCTCCCTTACTGAAAACACATAGTATCAACAAAAAATTATAAGGAAAAAAATAATTGGGTCACGAAAGGGTTAAAGGGATGAGAAGAACCCCTAATTAGCTTGCACCTCCTGGGAGTGATTCCAGAAGTTACCTTATGTATTACCTTTCATCAGGGATTGCTAGAGAGCCTGGCCAGAGTTACATTACTGTATTACTGGAGTCCCTCTTAGAGCAGCTTTGTTGTTGTTGCTGTTAGCTGCCATCAAGTCATACCCGGGCTCATGGTGACCCCATGTTACGGAGTAGACCTGCTCCATAGAAGCCGATTGCCATGAAACTGCTGAGTGGGTTTGAACCACCAACCTTTGGGTTAATTAGCAGACAATTGCAAACCACTACAGCTCCCAGGTGTTCCTGGTTGGTACAAATGGTTAAGTGCCTGACTGCTAATGGAAAGGTTGGTGGCTCAGACCCACCCAGAGGCACCTTGGAAGATAGGCCTGGCGATCTGTTTCTGCAAGGTCACAGCCTTGAAAACCCTATAGAGCACAGTTCTACTCTGCACACATGGGGTCGCCATCAGTTGGAATTGACTTGACAGCAAGTAACAACAACAACAACGTTAGAGCACTTGTGAAGCTGGTTGTTTTCTCCAGCAGACTCAGCCATTTTGGCAGACACACGGGTATTTCTTCACAGGAGTCACTTGCCATGGGGAGATATCTGGGTTCTGTGACCTTGAAAAGATCACATATCTTTATAGCTTCCATTTTCTCATTTCTAAAGTGAGAACGATATGAATCCTTTCAGCCCTAAATCCCTCTCAGGGTTGGAGTGTGAACATCTTTGACATAAACTATGTGCGTGTCTTCTTGAGCTGTAAAATACAACACTACGTAAATATTTATGGCTATTGATGTTTTTATCTCAGCTGGGACTGGAATGTTTGTATTGGCCTTTATGGCGTATTTTTCCATGCCTGTAACTAACCATTCAGTCGTTGCCTATGATGTGGCAGGGCACTTACCACTGGAAAGATTAATAAACCATATCGTAGGCCTCGCCATCATGAACTAGCATTTGATAGCTGCCCATGTACATGGTATGGGGTTGCCCTCTGTAATCGGTTCAATGAAGCTGACTTTCCACTCCCATGTTCTATGCTGGCTTGATGATGTCACTGCTTGCTGAGATAGGGAGAAATCTGAGCTTTGGTGTTATCTATGGGACAGACAGTCATTACATGACCTGGGAAATTCTGAGTTACTGCTTGCCTTACTACTGCTCTGTAGCTGAAGTCTGCAGCTGGCTGACTCATGTTCTGGAATCTCTTGGTTCAGTTGGGCTTGGTTTTCCTCCCTGCTGAGTTGCTGTCACTTTCACTCTTGAAAAGAGGCTGCTCCTCCCATCTGACTCTCTAGCCCAGCGGGCTCCTCTGTGGCTCCCAACAGTGACTCTCTGCTAAGCTTTCCGCCCTATACCATCAAGTGTAGGAGCCCTGGTGGTACGGCGGTTAAGTGCTATGGCTGCCAACCAAAAGGTCAGCAGTTCAAACCCATCAGCTGCTCCACAGGAGAAAGATGTCACAGCTTGCTTCTATAAAGATTTACAGCCTTGGAAACATTATGGGGCAGATCTATTCTGTCTTATAGGGTCATTATGAGTCGGAATCGACTCCATGGCAATTTTTTTTTTTTTTTTTCACATCAGATGTAGTCTGCTGTCTTTCTCAGGGAGTGTGGAAAATTCAAGATCCTGTATGAGGGCCGAGACAAACTGTGGGGGGCTAAATCCAGGCCCTCCTCCTGGACACTAACACTGTAGAGCAGATTTTACTCTGATGTAGCTATTCCGTGGCACTTTGCTCTGGGTCCCAAACAGGAAATGAGGCAAAATTTTCTCTGTTCTGTCTTACCTTTCAGTCTATCTGAATCCCATTCTAGGAATTCAGTTCTGTTTGGAGGTGGGATGAGGGCAGGGAGGAGGCCATGATGCCCAGTCTTATCTACTGCCTCCTTTCCTTCCCATAATCCAACAGGGCTGAAAAGGCAGACTTTTCTATGTTCTCTTCTGAGTCCTCCCTATTCCAGGCATGTAGTGAAACTCCCTCCAGCCCGCCAGGTGTGGGCCTTACGACGTTAAATAAAGGCTAAAGGAACTTGGAGTCTCCTTTTCTCTCCCCCCAAAGCTTGGCTTCCATGACTATTGTCTCAATATGGACTTGTAAAAAGCAGATTTATGACTCAAAGATGATCAATGACCTCTTAATTCCTGTGGCAATAAGCCTTTTGGCTAAGCTTGGGTATAGAGGCTGTGAAGAAGCAGGATCTGAGGGGGGGAACGAAAATAGGTCTATTCAAAATCCTACAAACACTATCCTCATTCCGTGCATTGGTTTTCACAGCTCCAGATGACTTCTGGGGTGGCCAGGGGCATGGTTTTGGGGTTCAACGACCTACTTGTTCTGCTGTGACCACATGAACTAGCAATGGAGGGATTGCTTTAAAAAAATGCTTTTCTGGTGGTACTGCATGAAGCCAGTGTTTTCCTGCTGAAAGGATAGAGTTTTCCAGAGGTTATTTAGAAAGCTGAAAAAAATTTTTTTTATTATGTGTAAACTTATGTGCGGTGCTTAAAAAGGGAACAAGGACAGAAAGTGAAATGCAGTGTGCTGGGGAAGATAGAAATGAAGCCTAAAATGTATGTAATGGGAAGAGAATGGTTAAATAGTTTTTCCTGCATCCATCCTAAGCAGCTGCACCCAGGGGGCAGTTTGTCATGGAAACACAGGAAGTATTAGAAATCTGGGCAACAAGGGAAGCTTTGCTTGTAGTATCCAAACTGGAAGTAGCTCTCTTCCCACCCTAAAGTCTGGGGCTGTACTGTACTTCGGTCTGCAATGGCATAGGATATAGAGACCGAGGTGCTATTCACGGCAGTGAGTAGTCAGAGATGGCAGTTTGCAGAGCATATTTGGAAAAAAGCAACCTTCTGACAAATGGAATTGAGGAGGGAGTTGAAGTAAAAGTGAACTTTCAGCAATCACAGCTGGAGAGACGGCAGTAAATAATTGGCATGAAAAACCTTGACACAGGAGTGGTCACTCCAACCCAGATGGTATGAGAGATAGACAGAGAGTAATGTAGCATAAGGCAACAGAGAGCTGGATATGAAAGATGGAGGAAGAAAATAGAAACAGATTCAGGGCGGAGAGACTCCCCCAGCCACATCTAGCCAAGGGTTTTTCTGATTTCTTAATGATGAGTGGATTGGACGTTAACAACAGAGCTACCCTGAAGCCTATTTGCAATTTACTGTATATTTAATTCATCCAAAGTTATTGGCCTGTAAATGATGTATGGTTCTTGTTTCACAATGGGGTTTGGGTCATCCTCAACGTATCTTTTTGCGGTTTTGAAGTGTACAGTTAAAGACCACTCCTGATCTTGTTATATGTATTTATTTTCATTGGGAGGATCTAATAAGAAAATTTGTGGGCAAAACAGAAAGCACCTGAAAGAAGATATTTCCCACCCAGATGTCCCATGATTTATAAAAGCAAAGGCTGGAGGGACAGGCAAGAGATAAGCGAAAGTGACAGGGACATAAAACCGGCGAGAAAGGAGATGGTGCAGAAGAGAGTGAGCATGTCAAGAAGAGACAGTGTAACCAGGGGCGGTGCCAGGGCAGCCTGTAAACCATGGAGAGATGGCGGAGGAATGATTTGTGGAAATTGCGTTGTTTTTGTTTGAGCTAAAAAAAGAAGGAATACTTGGGTGAGGAGGAGACATAAAGAGGGCAGAAAGGTGTCTGTTCTCCTTGGCCCTAAGGACCAGTGTGTAAGTCCTCTGGAGTCAGAAATTGCTGGCAAAAGCAGAAGAAACTGGTTTTCTATGAGACACCCAACAAGATACTGTGACCCAAGTAGAATGATGCAGGGGCTTTCCTTGCAGTGCTAAATGGAACATGATAGCTCTCAGGCAGCCTGCAGAATTGCTGGTACAGTCTCATCAGGGGACAGCATTTTCTTGGGATAATACCTATAAGCAAGGTGGTGATGAGGCACTGCCCTCAGGTGACTTCCTGAGGCCACCCACCAGTGAGGGGCTATTAGGGATTGAATTGTGTCCCCTCCCTCCACCAAAAAAATGTGTTAAAAATCTTAACCTCTGTGCCTGTGGTTATAATCCCATTTATAATATATTCATGAGGCCAAGCATGTAATGTAGGGTGTGTCTTAAACCTCTTAAAAGCCCTCTGCCTTGGAGTTGATTCTGACTCATAGTGACCCTAAAGGACAGAGTCGAACTGCCCCATAGGGTTTCCAAGAAGTGACTGATGAATTCGAACTGCCGACCTTTTGATTAGCAGTCAAGCTCTTAACCACTTTGCCATCAATCTCTTACAAGGTGTAAAAGGAGCAGATTAAGCAGCAGAGAAGGGGAAGAGAGATGCCAAGCCACAGGAAGACCACCCAGGAGCAGAGAAGCTCAGAAGAGACAAGGAAAAGCAAAGATGAGAAGGCAGGAAGGGACAGGAAAACGGAGAGTGTTGACACATCATGGGGTTGGAAACCAGTGTCACAAAACAATTTGTGTATTAACGGTTCATTGAGAGACTAATGTGCTCTGTAAACTTTCACCTAAAGCACAATTAAAAAAAAAAAAAGTGACAAAAGACTTTCCTTCAGAGCCAACAGAGGGAGAAAGCTTTCTCCTAGAGCTGGCACCCTGAATTTGGACCTCAAGCCTCCTAAACTGTGAGAAAATAAATTTCTGTTTGTTAAAGCCACCAAACCAAAAAAAAAAAAAAAAAACCAAACCTAGTGCCGTCAAGTCGATTCCGACTCGTAGCAACCCTATAGGACAGAGTAGAACTGCCCCATAAAGCCGCCCACTTGTGTTATTTCTGATACAGCAGCACTAGATGACTAAGACAGGGTCATCCACCAATGAGGGGCCTGGATCAGAGGAGGAAACAAACGGTGGGCATCATGTGATGATTCGTTTGTGAGCACTCATGTGACACCACCCGAGAGCTTCTAGTTATAGTTAGATGAAAGCTTCTAAGGGGTTACATATGAATATAGGGACAGAGATCAGAGATATTCTGCTCATTTTTATTAATATACCCTTCTGTACCAGGTTCTAGAAACATATTATTATTCTCATTTCACTAGTTAGGAAACCGAGGCTTAAGTAATATGTTTACAGCATCAAAACAAGAATTGTTAGAGGCAGAATTTAAACCCATGTTTATCTGCCTCCAGAGCTGATAGACATTACCACTATGCTATACGGCTTCCCTATGCTCCCACTTCCAATACAATCCCAGAAGCAGTTGAAATATGAGGAAATTAAAAAGGGGTGGGTCTTTAAGATATGTGCAAGGCATTAGGTAGTGACACCTCACAGATGAGAGCCAGATCACCTAGACAGGTCAACAGAGAAAACCTTGGATCAAGGTAGAGATTGGAATTATCTCTGGCTCTGGGTAAAAAAAAAAAAAAATTTTTTTTACCCATAGCCAGAGATAATGGGAGGAGGAACTATTTATCCAAACAAAGCTCAGATACAGGTATGTTTACTAATGGCTGTTTTTGTAATCAGGTGTTCAGGCATTAAGTGTGCTAAGGCTGGGCTTTGAAGTGAACTGTCTAGATTCAAGTCTTTACCTGGCTGTGTTACTTCGGCCAAGTTGCTTAATTGACTTGTCGCAGTTTCATTTTCTCATCTGTAAAGTGAAGAAAATGAAAGCACCTGCTTTTTAGGATTGTTGTGAGAATTCACCATAGATAAATAACTGTGGAAGATTGTGTTTTCCAAAGACAGCCATGCCAACATACACATCCCAATCCTATATGCCTTTCTTAAATAGTGACTGACATCTTCTCACTAAAAAGGTGAGGTCTATTTTCTCTTTGTTTGAATCTGGGCAGAGAATGGTGACTTCTGTGACCAATAGGTTATGGCAGAAGTGATGCCATGTGACTTCTGAGGCTAAGCCGCAAAGAGGATACAGCTTCCATCCAATTCCCACTCTCTCGGAACACTTGCCTTTGGAACTCAGCTACCGTGCTGTAAGAAAGCACAAACTCTTACAGAGAAGCCAACATGGAGAAGAACCAAGACCCCCAGCTGGCAGCCAACATCAAATGCTGGACAAGAGAGAAGAAGCCTTCAGGTGATTCTAGCTGCCAGCCTTTTCGTCTTCCATCTGAGGCTTCAGGTATCATGCAGCAGAGACAAGCTATCCCCACTGTGCCCTGTCCATATTCTTCACCTACAGGGTTAGTCAGTCTGATGAATTACTGTTTTATACCCCTGAACCCTGGGGTAATTTGTTACACACCCATAGTAACTGGAACGGACTTTGTTACCACGCAAATAATACAAAAGAAGAATGAGACAGCCAGGAATTTATGTAACTTATTTCCTGTTCATTTATTTAATATGCATCGCTAGACTAATTAGACTCAAAGAAGAGTTAATTCTGGCATCTACCAACTTAGTAAGCAGATTGTCAGTAAAATACAACCAAAAGTTAGAGCCACTAGATAAAACAAGGATACTTTTTACAACAGATTAAACATGGTCCCAAGTCCCTTTCAGCCTTTAACAGAAGAAACAAAACTTTAGTTTTATAGGTCTCTTATGAATGTTTTAGCTGAGTGCCCACTGATTTACTCTTATCTTAAGCTCTGTTGAGGAATGAGGAAACTCTAATAGGTAGTTCAGGGGTGATCAACCATAGCTCTGGTATTATAGGCACACATAATAATAAAACTTTATAGATGGTCTTACATGGGATTTTAAGATCCTTAATCTCAAATGAGGTTTATGAATGCATTTGTGTAGGCTTAACAAAGAAGTATATAGTGGCCATAGAATATAATGATCTGATGTGTGTTTGCTTTGGCTTGCAGCTCTTGAGATATATGACATAGTACATGCATACCAAAGAGAAATATGTACAATTATGAGAAAGAAACTAGTGACCAGTTTTTGGCATCTGTGTGAGAGTATTAAGAAATAGAACTCTGGGGTAGCATTTTGAGAGCACCTAGTAAATTGGCACATGTCCAAATGCTATGCAAATGCATGGCAACCATTCTGCCCATGGAGAAGAAATAAATACTGTGGGAGGGTTGGGCAAGCATTGAAGGACATTATATATCTGCCAAGAACTGTGAGGTTCTAAGATTTCACCCTACTTGCAAGCTAACAAGTTCCTCTTTCACACTTTCAAGGATGCTGGTAAAAGATTCGAGACTCCTGGCTTCAGAGATGAAGAAGAGTTTATTACTTACATCTATAACAGTAGCCAGAGAATCAACATTTTTGCACCAGTTCGCCAAACTCCAGTTTTCATCGAGTGATGTAAAGAGGGCCAGGTGACACCTTCGAAGGCAGTGGGTTTTGTTACAGGAGAAGAACCCTGGACTTAGGGGACCAGGATCTTACATAATGTGTAGTAAGCATGCTTGACCTTTGCTTCAGAGAGAGACATTATCTTTATTATACTGGACACTAAGATACTGCCCCTATCTTACAAGACTAATCAAACTTGCTCTTATTCAGGGGGGAGACAAATTAACATCAAACTATATACCATACAGATGTTAGTCCAAATTAAACCATCTTTGTGGTTCAGGAATTACCATACTGAGAAATGTATGTATAAATTGCCCTCTGGCTGATGAGTTGCTAGGGGCCTCTGGAGAAACAAGTGCAAAGCCACCCTGGAGGACTACCTGGAGGACTACTTTCACAATGCAGATTTCAAAGGATTCCAAAAGATTTTGCACTAAAGATAAGCTCATGATACAAAATTATAGAACATCTATGGTAAGAATTCACCATGAGCAACAATTTGATATCATAGAATATTGTAATAGAGACAGTAAAATAGTTTTGCTTAAAATAATTAGTGAGATAAAAGAATAAATAAAAACCATAAGGAAAGAATAAGACAAAATGCAAAATAGGTAAAATTGAAAAAAACAACTAGTTAACTTTGACTGCTGACCAAAATGGAGCAGCCTATCTCTCTTCATAGTTATAACTGATTCAGAAACCAAAAACTCCTTGCTGTCGAGTTGATTCCAACTCATATTGACCCTATAGGACAGAGTAGAACTGCCCCACAGAGTTTCCAAGGAGCACCTGGTGGACGGGAACTGCTGACTTTTGGTTAGCAGCTGTAGCACTTAACCACTATGCCACCAGGGTTTCCTATTATAACTGATACTGTAGACAAAATACAAAAAACAAGCCCCTGAGAACCCTGAAAAATAATTAAGAACAGGCACATTAGAGAACAGAGCCAACATTTGAAGAATTGACCCTTACAGAAATGAATTTTCAATTTTTCTCCCTTTTTTTATTTTCCAATTTGCCTTGAGGGTAGGTCCCAGATGCAAATAAACCACATCTTTTTGGCCAGTGGGTCAGAAAAAGGAGGTTCAGAGAGTGTGGGAAGAATGCAGAGGGGAGAGAACTGGAGAAAGGAATATCCTGTTTATGTGTTTGAACCCTAGAAAGTTCCAGTCTCACTCTGGAGCTGTGTAAGCAGGGGACAGACCCAAAGCTATATAGTAAAGGCTTTGAAAACTGAACTGATACTGGAACCACTGCCCATGAAAAATGAGACAGAATTTGTGTTCTAAACTGAATGGGTTGTTTGTCTGATAAAACCAAACCAAACCAAAATAAAACAAAAAAAACCAAGCAGGATGCAGAGCTTTACCAAGTAATATCAAAAATGTCCAGGATACAATCCAAAATTACACACCTTACAAAACAATGAACCAACTAGATCAACCACACACACACACACACACACACACAAATGTGACCAAATCTCAAGAGAAAAAAGACAATTAACAGATAACAACCCAAGATGACCCAGAGTTTGGAATTATCAAATACTTTAACTTAGCTGTGATTATGCTACTTCTACAGATAAAACACTTGCAATGAACGGAAAGATAGACGTTCTGAGAGAAATAGGAAAATATAAAAGTGAACCAAATGGAAAATGTTGAACCGAAGAATACAGTATTAAAAAAAAAAAAAAATACTGGATAGGTTCAGTAGCAACTAAGAAAAAAGTTATTGAACTGGAAGATAGGTTAATAAAAATTATCAAATCTGAACAACAGAGAAAAAACTAAAAATGAACAGAACTTCAAAGACATTGAACACAATGACAAGAATTTTTGTCATTTGAGTCCCAGAAGGGGAGGAGAATAAGATGGGTACAGAAATATATTCAAATAAATAATGCCTGAAAGTTTCTAAATTTGGTGAAAGACACAAATTTACAGATTCAAGAAGCTCAGCAATCCCAAACAGGATAAACACAAAGAAAACCAGCCTTAGACACATCATAATCAAATGGCTGAAAGCCAAAAATAAATTTGAAAGCAGCCAGAGAAAAAGAACACATTATATATAGCAGAACAACAATTTGACTGATTATAGGTTTCTCTTCAGAGGCTATAGATGTCATAGGATCAAACCCAAAACCCACTGCTGTTGAGTTGATTCTAGCTCATAGTGACCTTATAGGACACGGTGAAACTGCCCCATAGGGTTTCCAAGGCTGTAAATTTTTACTGAAGTAGACCGTCACATCTTTCTCTCAAAGAGTGGACTGGTGAGTTCGAACTACTGACTTTTTGGTTAGCAGATGAGTGCTTAACCACTGTGCCACCAGGGCTCCTCAGTCATAGGATAGTGGGGCTATATTTTTAAACTGCTGAAGGAAAGGAAATGTAGACTCAGAATTACATATCCAGTAAAAATATCCTTCAGGAAGAAAGCAAAACTAAAGAATCCATTATCAGCAGACCTGTTCTAAAAGAAATGCCAAAAGAAATTATTTAGACTGAAGAGAAAGGGTACTAAAGGGAAACTTGGAACTTCAGGAATGAAGGATATCTTAGCTATCTAGTGCTGCTATGATAGAAATACTACAAGTGAATGGCTTTAACAAACAGAAACTTATTTTGTCACAGTTAAGAGGCTAGAAGTCTGAATTCAGAGCATTGGCTCTAGGAGGCGGCTTTCTCTCTCTGTTGGCACTGGGGGAAGGTCCTTGTCTCTTTTCGACATCTGTGGGCCTGGCATTCCTTAAAGATTTCCACGTGTCTTGGCTTCAATCTTCCCCTGGGTCTAGGGGGTTCTTAGTGCAGGGACCTTGAGTCCAAAGTTTGCACTCCATTCCTGGCTTTACTTTCTTGGTGGTAGTGAGATCCCTCTCCTCTCTGCTTGCTTCTCTTTCCTTTTATCTCTTGTAAGATAAAAGGTATGACTCAAGCAAGGGTGTGACTTCAGTAAGGTGTGAGGGCGTGACTTGAGTAAGGGTGTGACTTGACTCAAGATACACTCCACACTAATCCTGTGTCATTAACATATAGAGGTTTAGGTTATACAACACATACTTGTACAATACCACAAAATGGAGGACAATCATATCAGATCACAAAATGGAGAACAATAACATGAACTGGGAATCATGGTCTAGCCAAATTGACACATATTTTCGGGGACATGATTCAATCTATAACAAAGGGATAATGATAAAAATGGTAAATATCTGGGTAAATATAAAAGTCTGCTTTTCTCCTCTTAAGTTCTTTAAAATATGTATGAGTCTTGAGAGCAAAAATTGTTAACTGTGTCTGGTGGGGTTTTCAATGTATATAGATGTAAAGCATAGGAGAGGAGAGAAGGCAAAGGGACCTAAATGGCTTTAAGGATTCTATATTTTACTTGCAGTGGTAAAATATTAAATATAATTAGACTGTAAAAGACTAGGTTTGTGTTTTGTTATCCACTGCAAAAATAATAATACAAAGAGATATAATCAAAACACCAACATATACACTTAAATGGAATACTAAAAAGCATTTAAAAAGAACCAAATAATTTTCTAGATTTGAAAAATATAGTCACTGAACTGAAAACTCAGTGCATAGTTTAATCAACTGGTTAAAGACAGCTGAAGAAAAAATTAATAAACTGGAAGTTAAATATAAGAAAATTTCCTGAAATGTAACACAGAGATATAAAACAGTTGTAGTGATAAGGAGAGGGAAATGCCATTAGAAAGATTTTGAATTACATCTAAAGTGAAGTAATTCATGAATAATGTAATTATTCAGCAGTTCTATTCAGTTTCATGTAAGTCAATTCATGCTCACTTGAAAAAAAAAGGTTTAAAAATACTTTTTGATGCTTCTGAATTTAGACCCACTGCTTGGGGATAGAGTTTTTGTTTTTCTATATTTGTGCATTCTTACACTCTAAAAGGTGATAAAATGACATTAATGCTGCGGGGTCTGTCCTGAAGTACGAAGACAATTTGACTATGGTGCTTTCCAAAGTGCTCTCATCCTTGTGAGCACAAATATTCACTGTTCCTAAGTTGAAGATAGTGATCTTGTAATTTCTGCATTCACCTTCTTTGCATACAAAATTCTTTGGCAACACTTTAAATTCATTCAGCAACTCAGAGGACATGAGTCACCAGGTTGAAAGTGGAGCTTAGCCAAATCTAGGTGGGATCGCATAAACCTGCTCACCTCTTGCTTTCTTGAGGAGCTACCTGGGTGTGGCAGCTTCCTGTGAATCTAGGGAGTGAGGCTGTTCTCAAAATGCTACTGAAAACAGAATTTGGCAGTGATGGGTGCTTGGTGACTGGCTTTGCTTCATTTTAATCCACTACCTTCAAGTCCATTCCAATTCACAGTGACCCTATAGAGCAGAGTAGAACCGCCCCACAGGGCTTCCAAGTATGTAATCTTTATGGAAGCAGACTGCCACATCTTTCTCGGAAAGAGTGGCTGGTGGGTTCAAATCGCCGACCTTTTGGTTTACAGCTGAGCGCTTAACCACTGTACCACCAGGGCTCCTTTCCTTCATTTTAGAGAATAAAAAAGTTGCACAATGTTAGCAGGTGACATGACAGTCAAATAATAAAATGTAATGATAAAATGATGACAATAACAACTTTGCCATTTATTTGGCCAGGCACTAACCTTACCTTTAATCCTTTCAACAACTTTAAAAGTCAGGCATTATTATACCCATTTTCCTGATGAGGAAACTGAGGTTCCAGGAAAGATGAAATAAAAATTCTATGATGGAACTGTTTAGCTCTAAGGCTTGTGCTTTTTCTATTACTATGGGGCTACCTCCTGTGCAGCTCTCAGCATTACTGATGACAATGGGCATCTGAACAGATAACCAGTGTTATCTATTCGATGTGTTTATACACACATATATACACACTTACATGTACCAAAGTATATCAGTAATGAAGACAACTCACTTTGAATGAGATAGAATACAACATGGATGTCATAGATTGGCTTTCTGGAGCATCTTCTGACTTAAGGCCCTATTGTCCTGGGGGAGCTGTTGCTGACTTTCAGGAATTGGATTAGGTTATATTCATTACCTTTTCCTGCAGTTACAGACTTGCTAATCAGGCTTTGGGCGTAGGCCCTGGGAATTGTTCTTGGCCTATTTGTGATGATATATCACAAATATATATCATATATATGATGATACCAGATCAGTTGCTGTTAAGCTGATTCTGACTCATGGCAACCCCATGTGTTGCAGAGTAGATCTGTGCTCTATAGGGTTTCCAAGGTGCCTCTGGGTGGGTTCAAACTGCCAACCTTTCGGTTAGTAGTTGAGCACTTAACAGTTTGTACGACCCAGGGGCTCCTTTATATAGATTTATTTATTTATGAGTGGTTGTTCAGTGTTAGAGTTCTTGCTTTCCATGCAGGAGACCTGGGTTCGATTCTTGGCCAATGCACCTCATGCGCGGTCAGAACCCATCTGTCAGTGGAGGCTTGGGTGTTGCTATGATGGTGAACAAGTTTCAGCAGAGCTTCCAGACTAACACAGACTAGGAAGAAAGACCTGGCAATCTACTTCTGAAAATCAGCCAATGAAAACCTTATGGAACACATGGTCCAATTTGCAACTGATCGTGGGGATGGTGCAGGACTGTAGTTGTTAGACACTGTAGAGTCGGTTCCGATTCATAGCCACCCTATGTACAACGGAATGAAACACTGCCTGGTTAAGATTTTGTGTCAACTTGGCTAGGCCATGATTCTCAGTGTTTATATGTGTTTACGGCGGCTGTGGGTAGCCAGTCAGTTGAAAGGGAGCTTCCTTGGACATGCAGCCTACACCTGAATATAAGTGGACATTCTGGCTGTTGCCTGCTCTGGATCCTGCAGCTGCCTCTTATTCTTCTGACCTCCGCTTCTTAGGGTTTGAGCTAGCAGCTTACCTGCTCATCTTGGCATTAGTCAACCTTCACAGCCTGTGAGCAAGAGCCCTGCTCTCCGACCTGCTGATCTTGGGTTTGCCAGCCCCTGCAGCTATGTGAATCAGGAGAATCCTCTGTTCTGATCCACAGACTTGGGTGGGACATTCCAGCCTCTACAATCGCATAAGCTATTTCCTCGATATAAATCTCTCTCTCTATATATTTATATGCTTTACAGGTTTTGCTTCTCCAGAGAACTCAGCCTAAGACACCTCACAATCATTGTTATGCTTGAGCCCATTGTTGCAGCCACTGTGCCAATCTATCTCTTTGAGGGTCCTTCTCTTTTTCACTGACCCTCTACCAAGCAAGATGTCTTTCTCCAGGGACTGATGCCTCCTGATAACATGTCCAAAGTATGTGAGACATAGTCTTGCCATCCTTGCTTCTAAGGAACATTCTGGCTGTACTTCTTCCAAGAGAGATTTGTTTGTCCTTTTGGTAGTTCATGGTATATTCAATATTCTTTGCTAACATCATAATTCAAAGGCATCGGTTCTTCTTCAGTCTTCCTTATTCATTGTCCAGCTTTTGCATTCATATGAGGCAACTGAAAACACCATGGCTTGGGTCAAGTGCAACTTAGTTTTCAAGGTGACATCTTTGCTTTTTAACACTTTAAAGAGTTTTTTTTTGCAGCAGATTTGCCCGATGCAATGTGACATTTGATTTCTTGCAGCTGTTCCCATGAGTGTTGATTGTGGATCCAAGTAAAATGAAATCCTTGACAACTTCAGTATTTTCTGTGGTTATCATGAAGTCCTTGACAACTCCAATATTTTCTCTGTTGCTTATTGGTCCAATTGTCAGGATTTTTGTTTTCTTTATGTTGAGGTGTAATTTGCACTGAAGGCTGTAGTCTTTGATCTTCATCGGTATGTGCTTCGAGTCCTCTTCACTTTCAGCAAGCAAGGTTGTGTCATCTGCATATCGCAGGCTGTTAATAGTCTTTCTCCAATCCTGATGCTGTGTTCTTTTTCATATAGTCCAGCTTCTTGGATTATTTGCGCAGCATACAGATTGAATAACTCTGGTGAAAGTATATAACCCTGATGTACACATTTCCTGACTTTAAGCCATGCAGCATCCACTTGTTCTGTTTGAAAGACTGCCTCTTGATCTATGTACAGGTTTCTCATGAGCACAGTTAAGTGTTCTGGAATTCCCTTTCTTTGCAATGTTATCCATAACTTGTTATGATCCAGACAGTTGAATGCCTTTGCATTGTCAAGAAAACATAGGTAAACAACTTTCTGGTATTCTCTGCTTTCAGCCAGGATCCATCTGACATCAGCAATGATATCCCTGGTTCCATGTTCTTTTTTGAATCTGGCTTGAATTTTTGGCAGTTCCCTGTGGATGTACTGGCGCAACCACTTTTGAAAGATCTTCAGCAAAATTTTACTTGCATATGATATTAATGATATTGTTTGATAATTTCTGCCTTTGTTTGGATCACCTTTCTTTGGAATAGGCATAAATATGGATCTCTTTCATTCAGTTGGCCAGGTAGCTGTCTTCCAAATTTCTTGCCATAGACGAGTGAGCACTTCCAGAGCTGCATCCATTTGTTGAAACATCTCAATTGGTATTCTGTCAATTCCCAGAGCCTTGTTTTTTGCCAATGCCTTCAGTGCACCTTGAACCTCTTCCTTCATTACCATCGGTTCCCGATCATATGCTACCTCCATTTCAGGGGGCACAGGGCTGGGCAGTGTTTTTACTCTGTAGTGCATGAGTTTGCCGTTAGGGGCCTACTTGATGGCCTCTAAAAACAACTGTAAATATATACGTATGTGTGTGTGTATATATATATATATAATATGTTGTTGTTGTTAGGTGCTGTGGAGTGATTGCTACTCATAGCAACTGCACGTGACAGAGTAGAACTGCCCCATATGGTTTTCTCGGCTGTAAGCTTTACGATAGCAGATCATCTGGTTTTTCTTGCTTGGAGCGACTGGGTGTATTAGTATTGTTGATTTTTCTATTAGCAGCCAAGCACTAAACCATTGCGCCACCAGGGTGATATATATATATATATATATATATATATATATATATATATATATATATATATATATATATGGGTTTTCTCAAAGTGATACAATTTAATGTCATATCTGCTTGAGATACTACCCAGTAAAAGGTCTGTTGGTATTGATGCAGCTTATTTCAATATTCCATGATTCTAAAGCATAGCATCGTATTTTTTTGTATATCAAGGAGAATCTTGTTTGTTTGTAAATGATCTTTTATTAATACATACCTGTTACAGTCACATTATGTTTTTACCTTGAGAGAGTCAGAGCGGGTAAGGAGATATGAACCAACTGCTGTCTGTAGGAATAGTAAATCCCAGCTACACTAGTGGGTATTAATCTAATAGTGGGCTGGAGGGTCTAAAAACTCAATATATTATTGTTTGGAGGAATTTTTAGCTACCTCCTTTATAGGCTCTAGGAAACTGAGAATGTATTTTCACTTGTTTTTTAATACCAATATGATTGAATTATAGAATTAATTTTCTATAATGTAAAGGTACTTATTGTCATTGCTGGGAAAATTTACTAATATTTTGCAAGAAGAATTTGTAAGTTTAAACTAAAGGGTTTGCTTGGAGGCAAAGCTCTCATGAACTCTGAGAGAATTGTATGTTTTTAGTTTTTTGGAAGCAGAAGAGTGAAAGGAATAAAAAGACGTCCCATGTTAGTCTCCTCAGTGTTTTATGGGATATTAAAGTGTTTCTTCAACGTCCTCTCAACATGCAATTTCTAAATGTTGTACCTGTGTAAATCCAGCAGTCAATAGCATAGGCAACGCTCAGAGGATGCCAGCTCATAAATGAGCTTCTAGAATTCTACCAGTGCTTGACCATGCCAGAAGCTTGTGTAAACCCACTGATAATTAGAGTAAGAACAAAAATTTAAATCGAATGAAAAAATTCAAATCTTTCAAAACATGTTAAGCATGTTAGTAGGCATTTATTGTAGCAAAATTATCCACATGGTGGAAATAATACTTAACCGGGCAGCACCATTATTACTTTTTTTGCAATATATAGTGGTAAATATCTCCCTTGTGCTCTGTAATACTATCATGTATTCATTCGGTAAGGTAGTTTTTCAAAAGAGTTAAAAGCTCTCTCAGAGACGTCTAGAGGCTATAGTTAATTATGAGCAAGCTCTCTTTTTATTAGATTTTTTTTTTTTTTTTTTAAGATGAAGCAAAGTCACTCCTCACATTTTCCTGCAAACAAAAAGCATAAAGATTTGATACCTCTGAATTCAGATGGTGTCCTGTGGGGAAGACAATGGAAGGGCTTCCAATTTTATCATGTATTTTTTATGTGTGCTCAAAGATTACATTGTGAGCTTCAATGTCTGTTAATATTTGCAACACAGGGTCTGATAAATCACCACGATACCTAATTCTGTTTCCTTCTGTTATAAACAACTCAGAGAACATAATGTTTCACTGTTATCCAGGGCTGAGGAAGTTATACCTAGTCCTTTGCCAACATTTTCCAATGATGGCAGTGGATGAAAATTTCGGAAATACTTTTTTTTTTTTTTAATTTGTTTTAGAGCAACAAGTTTAAATGATCCTAAGAGACCAAGACTTGTACATTTAATAGTTTGAGGAAGCTAATTCCCACAGAAGAAATATCCCTAACTTAATAAGGATATGGAATTTGTCACTTTCCAGCTCAACTAGTTGGACTCAGACAGTGGTTTTATTGGAAATGCCACGGACATCAAGAGTTGTTTGCATTCTGTGAAAATCTTCGAGTTTTTTAGCATCTACTGCACACCTGCTTCTCTTTGAACAGAGGGTGTGCAGACGCAGGACTGGTGATGTTCTTGACGTGCCATGCTGAACTAGGGCCATCTGGGATTGGGTCTGGTTACTTGGCCATACCAAATATGCACCCAAGGTGCGTTGGTGCTTAGATGTGATAAAGCCACGAAGGCTACTGGCATGGTCAGGGATTGTTTTTAGTACTCGCTCTGAGGCAGCATGGTGGCACCTGGAACAGTCTGGAGGGAGGTGGTGCTTAGGAGTGCTGGCTTAGCAGGGAAGAAATTTCCAGTTTCAGTCTCTGAAGTTGAAGGGGGAGCAGCATTTTCAATTCTCTGCCTTCTCTTCCCATGTGACACGATGCACAGAGGTTTGTTTAGGTATTCGCAAGATGAGCTTAAAGAGTTCTAATAAAGAAATTATTTTGTCTACCACCCCCCCCCAAAAAAAAAGGAAAGAAAAGAAATAGAAAAGCTAGATAATTGTCAGCTGTTGGAAGGTTGAAGGCAATTACAGTAGTGTGTCGTGGTCCTAACAAGGCAGAGGTGAAAGGGACAAGGAAGGGGGTGGTGATGTGTGATCTGCTTTGAGGTCTCCAAAGAGCCCTAAGCATATGGAATTACTTGGGAGGTTGCTCATCTTTATTCATTCTTGTGAATCCAAGTTTGGGCTTCTCTGTGGTTCTTTTAGCTTTTTAGGGGCTGAGGATTGTGATGCGTGAATGTGATGCCAAGAAAATATCTAGTCATCACAAAACCCAGTGTTCTACTCATTCATATTCGTAAAGTGGTCATCTTCAACATGTTGACAGAAATATTTCAAGAAGATTCAGAGGTTAGAGGGGCATGTACTGCCTGGGTGTTGACGTCTGCCCAACCCTTCAAGACGAGCCCTGGTGGTGCAGAGGTTAAGCACTTGGCTACTAACCAAAAGGGTGGCAGTTGGAACCATGAGCAACAATGTGTCAGTCTGCTTCCATAAAGATTACAGCCTCGGAATCCCCATGGGGCAGTTCTACCTAGTCCTATAGTGTCACAATGAGTTGGCATCAACTTGATGGTGATGGATTTGGTTTGGTTTAACCCTTCAAGGCTCTGCTCGCAAGGCCTTCTCTGCCACGCTTGTCCCAACACCCACCTTGTCTCTTCGAGTTTGTCATACCCTCCTTCGTGCACATTGAATAGTTTTCTATTCTGTTTTTATATTTTTCTCTCTCCTATTGGACTGTGAGCCTTTTGAGGTCAGAGACCTTTTTCTTCTTGAACTTTGCATAAATGATAAATGTACAGGGGTACCTAGCAGTGCTTAACACATAATTGGCATAAATAAGTAAATAGATTACAGCCTTAATAATACTGGTCCTGGGCAACTCTTTTTACATAGCATCTAATTTTATTTACAAAGCATAGACCTTGTAGAAAATACAAATGAAAAGGAGGAAATAAAAATCACTTCCTATCCCATTATGCAAGGTGACCAGCACAAACATTTTGATATCCTGCCAGGCTTTTTTTCCAGGTGTGTGATTATATATTAAAAAAAAAAAAAAAGGAGAAGAAATGGTATTATATAATACACACTCTCTTTTCAGCTGCTTTAAAAAAATGCCACTGTACCGTGAATATTTTTCCATTCCACGTATTCGTCTACTACAGCATTTTTAATGGCCACAGGATTCTTTTGTAGGGATGTATCACAATTTATGTGACCATTCTTCTACTTTTGGGTGTTTCTATTGTTTCCAATATTTTGTATCTACAAAAACTGTCACAGTGACCATCCTGTGTGCATCCTGATGACTTTCTTAGGATAAATTCCTGGTAAAGGAATTGCAAGCAGAAGCCTACTTGCGTTTTGAGCATGTCTGGCTTATGTTACAGAGTTGCCTTCTAAAATACTTGTAACAATTTACATTTCCACCAGTAGCAGATGACAATTTACATTTGTTTGAACATTTGTTATCAATAGGAGTTGTTTTATACACGTAAAAAAAAAAAAAAGAAGCTTTGTCAATTTAAAGGTCTAAATATGGCAGAATAATCACGGTGATAAAATGCTGTCCTGCTAAGATACCACGTGAAGACTTAGCATCACTGGGACCTGTGTGTCTGTGTGTGTTTGTTCAGGGCAGAGGGCTTGCTTAAAATCTGGCCGATGGTGTATATCCTGGCAACAAGGAAGAAGAGCGCCCCAACTTATAGGACTGGAGTTGGGAGGTTTAGAGAGAGAAAAGGTAGACGTAGGACGTTCCCGAACCTGAGTGGTCCAAGCAGTAAAGGTGGTGACCTGAGAGCTCAAGAAGAAGGGATGTGTCAGCACAGAGAACAATCTGGATCAGGGCTGGGGAACCAAATATTAAGTCAAGGGCAGAGCTTGGATTGTGTGAAAGGGAATTCAAGGCTGGGAAAGCGGTTTTAGGTTTAGAAACCTGAGCTTGAGCTGAAAGAAAAATTGGATCTGATTCATAGGCAGGTAGCAGACTGATGTTGGAAACTGGAGAAGAATTTTTCATCAGAATTTGTCAGAGCGGTTTAAAATTTTGGCTTTGCCACGCATATACTGTGCTGCCGGGAGCGAGGCATAGAGACTGTGGGGCCTGTATTTCCTCCCCTATTAAAAAAAGAGGAGGTGTGTAACAGTCTGGTTAAAATGATCTCTAAGATGCCTTCCAGCCCAGAAGTTCTCCGCTTCCATCTTAAATGAAAACAAACAAGACCCGATTTCTCTGGGGGTGGGGGTGGGAACCATTGTGCAATCATGGATTTCCCTGTGTTTACACTGACGTTTGGGGTTATCCTTCTGATACCAAATCACCCACTAATACGTTGAAATAACTCCTCTGTGTTTTGAAATTCTGAACTGGGATGCCGCTTCAGTTTACTTGAATGAACTGTGGTTATATAATCAGCTGCAGATATTTCTTTTCTACCCAAGACATCTGTCCTGTTCGACACCTAACAGCAAGCCGTAAACAGAAAAGGCTGCTCTGTCAGGCAACCTCGTTTCTCTCTAGGCCTTGTCGCTAATGAGAGCTTTGGTTGGGTTGAAAGGAACTGGCAATCTGAGGAAAGTAGGGGACCAAAACCCCAACAAACGGAAACCGATAACTGCTTAATTTGAAGTGATGTTTTCTGTGTTTGGCCTCTTTTCCTGCTCTGCCCTTTGGGATGTTTGCCACTGGAAAGTCAAAATGCCTGCAAAAACAAATGCTCAATTTTCAAATATCTGGTCTGTATCATTTATTTTTAATACTAAATATGGCATCGTGGAATGTTGTATCGATTAAATTAAACTGCATGGGTGAGGGAGATAGAATTTCCATCGAACTCTCAGATGAAAAATGAGCCACTTGTCATAGAGTTTTCCTGGTAATCGTCTCTCATCCTGAGCGATATTGGCTGCCTCCCACTTAAACAGCTGGAATCTCATAACCATCAAGCTGTGTCGAAGCAAGGAGTGCCCCGTTCAAGAGAAAAAGGATTGAACCTTTAAAGCAGAGGGAAAGGCATTCTTGGCGAGTCTGGGAGCTTTAAAGATTGATTTTATCTTTCATGTAATTGACATTTTCTTCTTTTTTTTTATGAGGTCATTTTGATATGCCACACAGCTGCAAAGTATGTTTAAAGCAGGCACTTTGTATTTCTGCCACCCTTCCCCAAATGCCTATGAGACAAGAAGCCTAGGAAGGTTGCTATCTGCTGTTTAAATAATGTTAATGTACTTGGGACTGGTGTAATCCAAATATGGCAGGGTAGGGAGGCATTAGCATAACTGGTGATCCTCAAGAGACTTTTCTGGTGGGATAGTAGCACTCCGAAGGGGAGCTTTATTTCCTGCATTAGCATAATTTGTTGTTTCTTGCCCCCTACACATAGATAGGAGGTCCCCCTATCTCTGCTCACTCCTCTCTTTTATATCCCAAAAGAAACCAGCTCAAGACACAATCCAATCTCTTAGATTGAGTCCTGCCTCATCAAAACAACTGTCGCCTGTCCCCCCTCATTAACATCATAGAGGCAGGGTTTCCAATACACAGGAAAATCACATCGGGTGACAATATGGTGGACAATCACACAATACTGGGAATCACGGCCCAGCCAAATTGATACACACATGTTTTGGGGGAACACAATTCAATCCATGGCATTCCAAGGGGCCTCATACCAAGAAGAAAGCAACGCCAGGAGCAGAGCTCTTCCTTTGGACCCAGCATTCCTGCATGGAGAAGATCCTAGTCCAGGGGAAGACTGACGGAGGATAAACTTCTGTTTGTTAAAGCCATCCACTTGTGGTATTTCTGTTATAGCGGCACTAGATGACTAAGACAAATACTATGCAGCCATTTAATATAATATATAAATTTATTTATTTGCCTATAAATGTAAAAGAATATCTTAAGTGAAAATACCACACTGGAGACAGCATAAAATGATCAATCTGTGAAAAAATATATTTGGATATAGGTGTGGGTATATGTGCATGTAGGAATATGTATGTGTTTGTATGCATTTATGTATGTAATATTTTTCTATGCTTATATGCCTGTACATGATATATGGAATATTTTTAGAGATTTTCACAAACCCACTCATAGTGATTTCCTTCAGGAAGCAGGTCAGACAGGGGCAAGCTGGGGCTGGAGAGAGGATAGGATAGAAGAGAATAAAGAAATGGAACTTTTTACTTTATCTCGTTGTTTTTTTTTTAAATTATAAACATGTATCATTTTAGTAATGATAGCAATAATGATGGTGATGATGGCAACATCAAATTAAAAAAAGAACCTAATTTGACACTCTGTTTCTAGTCTAGTCAAAGAAAGCTAGAAGAATTTAGTACTTCCTTAGTGACAAGTAAGGCACTGCTCATTGAAATGTGCTGGAGAGGGGGCTAAATTAAGTTTTGAGGAAATTTAGGTGTGATGTACAGTGTTTCCATCCCCCAATAAATCCTTTCATTTCCAAAGCCCTGAGTATGCCCATCAGACACCTCGGCTGTGCTCACCCTGGCTGACCTTGCTGCCAGGATGAAGGCGTTCAGCAGTTGCCCTTGATTCTGGTGGCAGCCACATGGCTGGTGTCTGGACAGGGTCTGGCTCTGGTCTGGTCTCCAGTTATAGAGAGCGCAGCCTACTATGGGGAGGTGTGGCCAGCTCAGCGGACCGCTGCAGTGGGATGTGAACACAGCCTAACGCTTCAGCTGGCCTATTATCCTTCCTTCTGACGCAAGAACGTCTCACGCAATACGACAGTGGGCTTGAGTCTCCCCTTTGACTGTGGGAGAGCAGGAGCTCCTTACATATCTTCTTAGGCAGGAAGGAGGGAGGCACTTCTCAAAAGCTATTCCTGGACATCTTTCTCTTTTGACTATAAGGGAAGAGGCTGCCTGGGGGTGGGGGTGGATAACATTTGTTTGCTTCTGGCTGGGCTGCCAGCCCCAAAATCTTTTTTTCTCTCCCTACACCATATGGATACAGGAAAAGTATAAAGGATGTTCCCTGCCCTTGAGGAATTTATAATCTGGTTGGGGGGGCAGCCAAATTGCCGCTGGGTAGCCTCAGATCAGCTGCCACGTGATCTGGTAAGATGCTGCTTTCTCCATCCCAGCAGGACCCCAGCTGTCCCACCTTCTGGGGGTCCAAGGCCAGGTCTGGGGACCACAGGTCAGTGGGCTCCGGTGGGAGTCTTGCCGTCAAGTCGATTCTGACTCATAGTGACCCTATAGGACAGAGCAGAACTGCCCCATAGAGTTTCCAAGGTGCGCCTGGTGGATTCGAACTACCGACTTTTTTTTTGATTGGCAGCCCTAGCACCTAACCACTATGCCACCAGGGTTTCCGATTTCTGCCACAGTCATAGGAATTTCTCAAACTCAAAACTTCTGGTGAACAATCTCTAGTTCAAGTTGTCAAGCCATGTCATTAACAAATGGTTCTAGAACACATTCTTTTCTCTTGCCAGAGAAAATACAGAGAGTTATAAACTTATAGGCACACATCCACACACCCACACACACAATCCCTGCAGCTGTAAAACTGATCTCTTTGAGGTCACAGAATTTTCAGAACTGGAAAGGACTTTAGAAGTTACCAGGTTACACCTAGTCATTTTTACTCACAGATGGAGAAGTGCAGGCTGTTGACAGCAGACATTTATTAAATGGGTCATGTTTTCTGACTCTTTAACTAGAATTCTTTCCAGTGAGAGGGTTTGGTAATGCCTGTTAATGTGGACTGAGTTCATGTTATTTCAGTGTATTTCAGCTGAGAAGCAATGAATTTCTAAGCACTATCTTCATTCTTACTTCCTCAGTATATGACTACCCAATGTCCACATGGAGCCCTGGTGGTACAGTGGTTAAGAGCTCTGTTCCTAACCAAAAGGTCAGCAGTTTGAATCTACCAGCCACTCCTTGGGAACCCTATGGGGCAGTTCTACTCTGTCCTGTAGGGTTGTTATGAGTTGGAACTGCCTTGATGGCCACAGATTTGGTTTGGTTTTAATGTCAACATGAGCAGGTGGAAAATGAAAAACTAATTCACCTCAATGTGTTTTTGTCTCTGTCGTGCATGAGAATAGAGATAAGATGGGCTGAACCAGGGAGGGGGAGGAAGGAGGGCCTGGGTCTGCAGATGAGATCACCCATTAGAGCAAATTAGGGACTGGGATGGCTTAGAAGGCGAGAGGCAGATGGCCACTAGTGGAGGTGGAAGAGGGCAGACACACACATCTGAGCAATCTGGCAGTGGCAGAAATGGGGACAGACATTCATTCCTGGGAAGACTCTAGTCCAAAAAGAACTGTGCCCAAGGCAGGGAGGGGCCCAGCCATGGGAGAACAAGGCAAGTCCCCAGATACTGAAACAGGTCGCTGGGAGCAATGCCCAGAATTTGGAAGTAGATGAATTAAGAGCAGATATTCAATTCAACACAAAAGGAATCAGAGGTATGCAAAGAAGGACAAGTCCAAGGTCAGGAAGACTTGACTTGCTTCCTGGTTCCTACATTAAAATGGCTTAAGAAAGAAACTGTTCATTAGAATGGCTGGTCAATATACAGAAAATGGAAAGGCAAAGTCTGGAGGCAAATGTTGGCCGTACCTGTCTAACTGCTATCTTAGGTAAAGGGAGTGAATGTCCTCCAATATACTTGGAGCTTTTGGGTCTCATTGTAGAGCTAGGATTTTGGTGTAGGTGGAGACAGGCTTAATGAGAACCTATGAGATATTTGTATTTTAACTTCCTCACCTTGTCTTCCTGATTTCCTGCTCTATTGGCACATTTCTGAGTGGAATTTGACTTCTCATATATACATGACACACCAATGGGAATACTCTGGTGCAAAAAATGTATATTTATTATAAATAAACAAATTGGCTTTCTGTTTATACATTGGTCTCTGTGAGCTTGGTTAATGTGAGTTTGTCATTAAAAGATGAAACCAATCTTGATATATTGTCAAAATCAGCTTTCTGACTTTATAAGTCTGAGGCCCGACTCTGGGCTGTACAAAACTCTGTGGTAAATATGACCTTTGGAGGTAGATAATGACAACAGATTGTCATAAGTGCTGTAATAGGCTGCTTAGACAGATTGGGGAGGGGTTGGCAAAGGCATCTCAAAAAAGGGTATTGTCTAAAAAGGGACCCAAAGGACTTTTTAGGAGATGGGGAGAGTGATTTAGGGAGAGGCGAAAAGGTGAGAATGCAAGGATTTCAATGAGAGTTGAGTGAAGGGTATGAAGATGAAGATAGGATGGTTAAAAAAGTTCTTTCAAAAACTTGGCTGTGAAGGAAAAATAAAGTGAAATTGGGAGGAAATTAGAGCGCCAATTATTTCCCTGAGGCTTTTGACCTGATGGACTCTCAGCAACACTCCAAGAAGCTTGCTTTGTCTCCTTCTGGGTTGGAGGGTGGCTTTGTAATCTCTCCTTGAGAAGTACCATTTGGTGGTTTACCCAGTGATGGGTGGAAAGGGCTGTGTCTTCACAGGCTATTTTCAAGTTCATGAATCTTTCTTGGAATCAAATATTCTATACTGTCCAGTGATTTGATCTTTCCTTTCCTCTTTCCAATACTTTTCTTCATCACTTAAGAATATGTTGGCATTTATTGGCTCTCATAGGTGACAATCTAGTTGCAAAGTATGTATATATATAAATATATAATTTTTTTTTTCTCTTTGAATCAGGAAAAGTCTGATCAAAATGAATCTAGGAGGGATACAGAATCAGGATTTTCTCCTTTCTGTGATTCTAGGGTTTGTGAACTGTGTGTGAGTGGTTGGTTGTCATTGCTTGCTTCTTGGTAAAATGAGTGAATCATTCAAAGATATGTAAAGAAGCAATGTTGTTGTATAGAGCCAAGTTGATTTCAACTCATAGTGACCCTATATGACAGAGTAGAACTGCCTCATAATGTTTCCTAGGCTGTGGTTTTTGTGGGGGTATATTGCCACGTCTTTTCTCCTGCAGAGCCACTGGTGGGTTTGAACTGTTGACGTTTTGGTTAGCAGCCGAGCTGCTTAACCATTGCCCCACCAGGGCTCCTTGAAGGAATAATAGGTAAAGGAAATCCATATAGCACCTGAAAATAGATCTCAGTGCCTCAATATCTCCTCCATGGAGGATCCTGAAACTAAATCAGAGCATGGAAATGTTTTATTCGTCAAAATATACTTAGAATTATAGATTGCGTCATATGACGTAGTCGGGTGATAGCGAGGGACCAGTTGCACCTGGGAATTCACTGGGGAGGATCATAGTACTTGATTCCCTTGTTATAGAGCTTACCGGTAAAGAACACTGCACCATTTTTTCAGAATCACCATTGACAAATGTACCCTCGAGGAAATCACCATTCCCATTTCTACTGACTCATTCGATGGGAATAATCGAGTCACAAACCAATACGTGAGCGTTCTAACACCCAAAATTGTGAAGTATATCTTTTTTCTCTCACAATTCGACACCAACTGACTTACATCTATCTGGCATTCTGTGTATCATGAATGTGCTAAATACCGTAATGGTACCAAAGTAAAAAATAGGGGCAGAGGGGGTACCAAGAGGCGAGGAGTCCCAAGACATTTTGTTATTCAGCATTTTTACTTATTTTTTCACTAAGAGGTCACAGAATAAGCCAAAGCAGAAAGTTTCCCATCCCAGAAGCATTTATTGGGTCCCTTACATGCAATAAAAAGTAAAAAAAACAAAATTAAGATCTCGAAATCATTTTAACGGGGATAAATATTGAAACAGTGGATTATTTATTCACATCCATCTGTCTTCCCCTTTCCACAAAAAGCATTTTGGAGCCCATTAGAGATTATTTTTCCATATCATAAGCAATTCACCAGCTAAGACAGTAAGTCTGGGCCAAGTTGTACCATTAGCTACAAATAGTAATAATGCGTTTATATATGGCATTTAGTTTATGGAAATATAAATCTCCTGCTTTGCAGCTCTTGTTAACTATTATTGCCCGACAAAACAAATTCATCAACAGGCTTTAGCTGTAGGTGGCTTGTTTACCAACTGCCTCTCTTCTCTTCTCCTGACTCAAGAGACAGATGTAATTGAAATTGAGGATTAGAAATAACTGCCCTGAAATCATTGTAACTTTCAGTAATTCTGGTTTTGCTTCTGGTAAAGGTTATTGTATAATTAGCTGATTCATAAAGCACTGCAAGTATCATATCAAAAAATAGAACCCTTTGGAAACAAATGACAGATGATACACAAATAGATAGCCTAGAAATGTAAACATTAGTAGGGCAATTCATTAAGTGCCTGCTAAAAGCATTTAACAGTGTCTATTTTTATCTTTTATCAGTTTTTTTTTCTTTCATGAATAAACCAAAATGACAAATGATAATTATCTGCAAGGCATGTGGCATGATAAATCTGAAAACATGTGATGTGTTTTCTCATTTTTTATAGAATCTCATTATTTTTTGTTTTCAGCTGATTTGTTGTTTTACAAAGGCTCGTGATTTTTCACCCATAGTTCATCTCCTGGGAAGTGCCATAATTAAGGTCTCAAGAATTAAATAGCCTGGTACAGCCATCAGATGACAATAAGCCATTTATGGTGTTGGGACATCAATCTAATAACATAAAAAGTATTGGTCTTGAAAACCTTCCTCTGTCTCTATATAATTGCTGTTTCTGCTTGTATAAAACTGAGGTTACTTTATGATAGGGTTATTTCTAGCCAATTGCGCTAATGTTCCAGGACTTTCCATATTCTCTATCATTTGATATGTATTGTCATAAACCTTTTATATTTTTCAAACACTTCAGCAGTTTTATGCACTGAGTTTGTTATTAAATGTCATTGTGTCACTTTATGTGATCCTATTTAAAGAAAGTTAGCAGCTAAGACAAGAGATGGGAAACATTTATAATCTGCCCCCAACTAAATTCAAGGGCAAAATCAGCCTTTAGTGAAAGAGAATTTATAAATTCTCAGGTGATCTTCATAAAAGCAAAGCCAAAACAAAACAAAGTACAGCAAAGCAAAGCCAAAAAAAAAAAAAAAAAAAAGGTAAGATAAAACCAAACCCAACAAAAAATTTACTTGGTAATCACTTAGTAACCATTGATTGGATTTTATGGATATGAAATTTTAGACAAGATGTCATGTGCTAGTACAATCTTTCCTATATTCCAGTCCTTTAAAGTCCAGTTCAAGTATCCATTTCTTTGCCTGTCAGGCTGAATTAGGGCCTCCCCTGGTGATCTGCTTTTGTAAAGATTATAGCCTAGGAAACTCTACAGGGCAGTTCTACTCTGTTATAAGGGTTGCTATGAGATGGAATCAACTAGACAGCATACAACAACAATAATTTCAGATCACCTCAACAGTTTTTCACATTTTTTTTTTTCTCACATGCTCTTATGGTTAGTTTTTTTTTTTTTAATGTGATTTTACCCACTCAGACTGGAATTCATATAGAATAAGGATACTGATTTGCTCATTTTTCTTTTTTAGTGTATAAGGCCTAGCATATTGAAAGAACACAGTCATCGTTATTGAAATAACAAAGAGTTTTTGTGACTGCAGGACTTAGGGTATTAAGAATTGCATCATCATTGCATAAGAAAAAAAGGTCTAATTGGATCATCTCCTCTTAACAGCTGGCTGCCTAAGCGGCTTAGTGCCAGAATGGCTGAGTCTACAGAGCAGAAAATGGAGCAGAAATTTGGCAATAATTTAGTGTGTCGTACATAAGATAAATCAAGGTTTTTACACAATACAATACCTGAGAACCTTTCTAGTTGAATCTTTCCAGGATCAGAGAGATTTGTGTATACATTTACTTATTTATTTTCTTAACATGGAAACCCCTCTGTTTCCCCAATTGTTTTAAGTTTTTTGGAAGCAGTTGTAGTGGTGTCTTTCCTACGAGGGGTCAAGTTGAACCATTTTTCAGGTGGGGCTTAGGATAAGCTGTGTAGGTAGTCGCTATCATGGCACACAACCTAATCACAGCAAACCCGTTGTTGTCGAGTTGATTCCAACTCATAGTGACTCTATAGGACAGAGTAGAACTGTCCCATAGGGTTTCCAAGGAGCGGCTGATGGATTCAAACTGCCTATCTTTTGGTTAGCAGCTGAATTCTTAACCACTGCACCACCAGGACTCCATATAATCTAAGGAAAATATCAAAATACTCTTGCCCAAAATATTTCCTGAAATCCATTCCTTTGTGATAATATGCTGCTCTATGAGGATAGAAATGGAATGATAACATATCAAACCTTGGTTTTGGATATCATAGTGGTCTTTCAGTTGACTGCTCCAGCACTTGAGTCACACTCTGCTCTGGTTTCTCTTCCTGTCTTTCACAAGTCAATCTGTTCTACACATTTTTGAGCACCTATTTTGAGTACTGCAAGGACCCCTGGTAGAGCAGTGGTTAAGCACTTGGCTGCTAACCCAAAGATGTGGTTCAAACCCACCGGCTGTTCCACGGCAGTCAGCTTCCGTAAAGATTACAGCCTTGGAGGGCTGTGGGGACCATGGTCTCGGGGAACATCTAGCTCAATTGGCGTAACAGAGTTTATAAAGAAAATGTTCTAAATCTACTTTGGTGAGTAGGTTCTTAAAAGCCTGTGAGTCACTGGTCTCAGCTCTTTGGGAGTGAGGGAGAATGAAGAAAACTAAAGATACAAGGGAAAGATTAGTCCAAAGGACTAAAGGACCGAAACTACCACAGCCTCCACCAGACTAAGTCCAGTACAACAACGTGGTGCCCAACTACCACTACTGACTGCTTTGACAGGGATCACGGTAGAGGGTCCCAGACAGAGCTGAAGAAAAAATGTAGAACAAAACTCTAACTCACAAAAAAAGACCAGCCTTACTGGCCTGACAGAGACTGGAGAAACCCGTAGAGTATGGCCCCTGGATACCCTTTCAACTTAGTAATGTAGTCATTCCTGAGCTTTGCCCTTTAGCCAAAGATTAGACAGGCCCATAAAACAAAACTAGACTAAAGGGGCATATTAGCCCAGGGGCAAGGACTAGAAGGCAGGAGGGGACAGGAAAGTTGGTAATAAGGAACCCAAGGTGGAGAAGGGAGAGTGTTGACATGCTGTGGAGTTGTTAACCAATGTCATAAAACAATATGTGTACTAACTATCTAATGAGAAGCTAGTTTGTTCTGTAAACCTTCATCTAAAGTATTAAAAAAAAAAAAAAAAGATTACTGTTTTGGAAACCCTATGGGGCAGTTCTGCCCTGTCTCATAGTGTCGCTATGAGTTGGAATCAACTCAACAGCAGTGGGTTATTATAAGCACTGGAGACAGAGTGGAGCCCTGGTGGCACAGTAGTTAAGAGCTTGGGTGCTAACCAAAAGGTCAAACTCCTCTTTGGAAACCCTACAGGGTAGTTATATGCTGTCCTATAGGGTCGCTATGAGTCTGAATCAATTCTACAGCAATAGAGTGGTGAGCATGATTCAGTGTTTATTTCTTACTGTTCCCTTAAGGTCTTTGTGATTCGACCCAAGAAATGCACTCTCCGGGCTTCTTGGTTGAGATTCCTCATGGCTGCTCAGCTTAAATACCACTTCCTCCATGAAGCCTGATGTGCTCCTTCCATCCAGAAGTGCTCTTCTAAGCTCCTTTAGGTGCCAAATTCTTCTTATTTTGGGTGATGAATTATGTTTTGTTTTGGATTATAGTTACTTTTGAATATGTGCTATCTCCCCTAACTTTAGAGCCATCCTGTTAATCTGATCTTAATCTTTAAACATCTAAGGAAGATGACAGTCCTCTCAATTGTGGAAATATCAGGAGATTTGACATCACTGGACCCTTTTTTCACACTTGGCCACAATCACCTGTCACCCTCTTATGGGGGTGCACCTTCCCTAGTTGTCCTCAATTCCATCTCTGCCTGTTGTCCTACTCTTATCTTGCCTCGTTTTTTTAAGTTACCTGCTGGGCTCCTATACTTATTTGAGCTGTATGCATTATATTGCTCACTTACAAATCTGTTTTTTTGGAACCGTCACTTCCTTATGATAGTGACTGCCATTCTTAAAAACATTTTTTTTTTTGATGAAATTAGGTTATTGTCTATGATAGGCCAAGTAGTCATATAGAAAGTGAGATACAGTAGTTGAGCATTATGCTCACAGTGGAGCTTAACGGGAAGAGGATATTCTGTTGTTATTTTTATGTTATTTAAGGAGTGGTCTAGATAAAGATGAGCCCACATTCAGCAACAAAAAATTAAGATTTTGCAGTTTCCTCACTCTGTTGAATGAAGCCAAAACCACAGACAGAAAGAACACAACACAATAAATAGTGGGAAGATGGAACCCAGCAGTGCTTGGGAGTTTGGGGGAGTTGGGTCACTGGCACCCCGGGTTTTCTCTAATTCTCCCAACCTGTTCCTCAGCCAGAGGGCCTCCTGAATTGATCCTTAACAACTCTTTATCCCCTTCCCCATCAGAGAATGAAGATGAAGAGAAGGATTAGTGGAGGGACTTAAGCTGGTTTCCTTCTGATTTTTAAAGCCCCATCTCAATCTTAAAAGGTACATTTTCTGTGTGTCAAAGTCTCACACAAATCGCTTTGATCTCTTCTAGAAATGGCCTATTATAAGAAAAAAGAATTTCAGGTCAATATTCTACCCTTTATGTAAGTTATAATAATTACTTTGGCTATTTAAAGAGGATAGTTAAAATAGTTTTACACGGGCGTATGGGTTAAGGGGAAGTTTTAGCAGTGAAAATGGACAGCATGATTCCACATTTTGAAAAATCACATGCTGGCCTCATTCCAAACACATGCCATCAGTAAATTAAATTTGAGATGCATTCCACTGGTGACCGGCTTGCTTACAAAGGACAGAAGAGGCTTGAAAGGGATCCACAGTGTTTTGGTTTGTTTGTTTTCTTGGAGTTGAACTGGAGGGGTGAGTGCAGGGAGGAGCGAGTTGAGGGGTGGCTAGGTCATCTCCTTTTCAGTGCCTTGCACATTTGCACAGAATGTACAAAATATATGAGGAAAGCAGTATTAAGACTGAATCCTTCGAAGATAGATCAGCATGTTGCTAGGAAAGTTTGCTTCTGAGGCCCTTGTAACTGAACCACAGAAAAGGACACTGGACTTCAGGCATCTCTGTAATGTGGAAGTGGCCTCTGTGGTCACCAGAGTGTGCATAATTTGGGCAGGTTGGGGTGGTGAGTGCTGTCTGCTGACCAGAAGGTCTGGACAGAAGAAAAGAAATGTATTGGGAGAAAAGACAGTGGAGAAGGTTTTTCTGTTTGTTGCTGCTCAAGGAAAATGGGTCTGTTGAGGAGTCCTATGTGATGGTGGCGTGTGTCATATTTGTGGGCAGTGATGATGGTAGAGAAGAATAAATGGCATCAGGAGTGGGGAGCCCTGGGCCAGGGGAGGTGCTCCAGACAGTCCTGGCTGTATCTCAGAGTTGCTTTTTGGTAAACCACCGTGTTGCCGTAAAACTATTATGCCATAAAACCTTGAGAGTATTCAGCTGTATTAATATATTTTCAAAGTTACTTTTATAATTTTTATAATTAAGAATTAATTTCTTACTACAAAAATGATTTTTAATTTTTTGAATTGTTGCATAATTATTAGAAAGTACCCCCCCCCCCAAAAAAAACAAAAGTACAGGTAAAGAAAAAGAAGAAAGCTGAGAACACTCATAATCCCACTTCCAAGAGTTAACATTTGGAGGTGAATATATACTCCCCTCAAATGTCTCTTTGAGATATTCTTCATTTAACAACATGTTGTGGACATATTTCCAATGACTAAACGCTCATCGAAGTTGGGTGTGAATACATTTCCATTAAGAGAGAAAACTTTCACTTTCCGGAAGGGGAATGTTTGGAGGAGTGGATTCAGCCTCTCTCTCCCACTCCTGAGGAGGAGGGGGCTTATCGAATTGGTGAGCCTTGGGAAAAAGAATTGGACGTGTGTGGTTTTTGTTCTTCTGTTCTCTTGATTCTGGAAGCAGGGTCTCCTTACGATGAACATGTTTTTCGCTTCTACCACGTAGGAAGTGGCCAGTCCTGCTGGGGAGACCTCCAGGTATCTAACTCTGCCAGAGACTGTGTGGTATGTTTAATTGGGTTGTGTGTGTGTGTGTAGCATATTAGCAAATCCATTTGGCAGCAGGTCTCAGCCTGTTCTCAAGCCATTTGATCATGAATAACACTGTTGTTTTGACCTCTGACTGATTTCTATTTCATAGTTCTCAATTGTTTCAGAACTTCAGAGAAGAGAAGGGTCTTATTTTGGGGCCCCATATAGGCTCATTACTAGTTAGTTACTATTAGTAATTACGTTACTAGTAAGTTAATATAAAATGTTTTGCTGTGATCCCTTTCTTTTAACTCAGAATAGGGAGTCAAATGCGATAAAGGCCTTCCTGGTTATGAAACTGAGTGACAAAGGACCAGGCTCTATAGTTCTGTCTTTCTGAAGAATTCAGAGAATGTAACCAACACTCTTAGCTTTAATCCAGTGTAGGTGGAGCACTGGTCAGGGAAGAGAGTTGAAATAGGTGTCATTGACGAATGAGAAGTTACCCAAAACCCGTTGCCATCGAGTTGATTCTTACTAAGCAACCCTATAGGACAAAGTAGAACTGCCCCACAGGGTTCCAAGGAGTAGCTGGTAGATTTAAACTGAGACAGGAAAGCCTCTGACTCAGTATTCTTAGAATCTAAACCAAAGTGAGACCACCATATAATTTTTGCTGCTGGCACCTGAGAACTATTTGTGATTAACAAACCAGGTGCTTAGACAAGATAAGGGGCTACATTTCAAAGCCCTGTGTGCTTGAAAACACCTATAAATTACTGATAATCCTCCTGAGTTGTTCTTCAAGGCCTCATCAGGTGTAGACTGTGGGCAGTAAAGATCAACATGACCTATGAATGACCTTCCACATGAGACAAACATGAGCAGGGACCCCTTGCTGGGACTTGAACCAAGATCCAGAGGCATCACGCATGCACAACATCCCAGAATAAGCCCTGTTCGACATTCTGGCAGCCTTTGTGACAGACTCCATCTTAGTTCCCGCAACCTCTGAGAGAAAATCCATCTTGAATTCTAACTGTGCTCGCATTCGATTTTCATAATCCCTCCCCTTCTCCTGGAAATCTCCACACATCTAATGAATAAAGATAATGCCTTTTTCTTACCTAAAACCTTTTATAAACCCTAGGAAATCCTTTGTTTGGGAGAGACTGGAGGCTAGTGTAGGTGGAAACCCCTCTCCACCTCTCTCTTGTGAGTCTTTCTTTCTTTCTCTAATAAACCTTTGTTCGCGTGGAACTTCTGAACCTCTCCTGGTCATTCTTGGTCAGAAGAAGGTAAGAACCTAGGCAGGGCTTAGTCCCGAGCTGGGAAGACTTGCCCTGTGACAAAGCTACTGACCTTTAGGTTAGCAGCCAATCTCAACCACTGTGCCACCGGGGCTCCTACGAGAAGTTAGTTCCATGGTAATGTGAAGATGAGGGCTTGACTTTATCTATTTGACACAAAAACCCTGAGCAGAAAAGCAAATAGTTCAAAACTGGGATGTTTTGTCTTTAACTGATATCATGTAGGTAGATATTTGGAAACTTCCACGCAGATGTTTGGAAATATTCAGAGGTTGACTGTATAGACAAAATGTTGTGATACTTAATGAAATATTTGTTTTTCTCTAATTTTGAGGGACTGTTTACATTCAGTAAAATTTGAATCAATAGAAGACATTTCTACTTCCTCCAGATGGGACGAGGAAGGTGGGGTTGAAAGGGAAGGAAAAGCTTTTCCTCTGGGCTTAGCCCTTTGCGATCCATGCCCTTCCTCCCATCCAAATGGTCACTGCCTGTATCTGGGCCTTTATTACCTCTTGCCAGGACTGTTTTATCAGCCTCCTGCCCTCGAGTTGCTGCACAAGCCAATACATCCTTTAATTCACTTCCTAATTAGTGTAAAGCTCAGATTGTCTTTCCCTCTTAATAGTTTACATTGAACGGTTTCACATTGTTCATAAAAAAAAGTATCCAGTCTCTTAATGTGACATTCAAAGGCTTCCAAAACTTGTTCTCTCCTTGTCTTTGCCAAACTAATTCATCTATTCTCCACACTTTTGAGCACCTAGTATGAGTACTGGAAACAGGGTAGTTAGCATGACTCAGTGCTTGTTTCGTGTTCCTCTAAGGTCCTTGTGATTCAACCCAACAAACTCACTCTCTGGGCTTCTTGATTGAAATCCCGTAGGGCTCAGCTTAAATGCTGAGCCTCCATGAAGCCTGCTGTGATCCTTCCATCTGGAAGTGCTCTCTCCCTCTCCTAAGCTCCCTTAGATACCAATGTCTTCCTCCCTCAGGTGACAGATTATATTCTGTCTTGCATTATGGTCACTTCTGAGTATATATTATCTCCCCCAATCAACCTCTAGTCTATTAGAGAGTAGAAAGCATCTCTTATTTATTTTTCTTTTCTTTCTTCATAGAAACGTAATAAAGCACAGAGATTAAGAGTTTGTGGCTATATGGTCAGTTATGTCTGGACCTGAATCTAACCTCTAAAAAAAAAAAAGTTATCAATTACTTGACCATGGGCAAGTTATTCATCCTTCTCAGTTTCTTCTTCTGTAAAGTAGGGATAATAGCAGCACAGAGTTGTTGTGAGAACTAAACAAAATAATCTATGTGCAGTGCTTAGCGTGGTGCCAGGCACAAAGCAAGTGCTCAGTAAGCTTTGTAACACATGTAGCTGGAATACACTGTACCAACTCATTCTTTGAACATTGTAGGCCCTCAATATGTATTTGTTATATAACTGAATTAGCAAGTGGTCTTGGAAGTAGCTCAGTAATCATTTTTAAGTATTTGCTGTATGAAAAAATGAATCTTTCTGTATTCACCTCCATCAGCTGCCTATTTCGAGGTGAAGTTTTTTTTTTGAAGGTTGAATTATCTGAAAAATCATCTTGTTTTGTCACTTTTACCTTCTGAAAATAGGCCATCCAACTCTGTATTTTCTTACATGTTCTCCTTGTGTTTGGATATTAATAATAAAACCAATGCCAAGTACTAACTATGAAAGGAATAGAAGCAGCCAACATGTACATAGAATTTTTAAAAAGAGGATCTGAGGGCAGCGCCTTTGCTTGCATGTTGCACAGAAAGAGAGCTCAGCCTTAGGAAGGACAAGGCTTTTCTGAAGCCCCAGAGAAATAACAGCTCGGGCAGAAATAGACACAGGTCTCCTGATGCAACCTACTTCTATAACGAAGCTGAGCGAAAAACACTTTCTTCCAATTTGTTCTCTTTTGAAAAACAAGAAGGTCTTGTTAAAAATATTCAACAATTTTTGCCAGCGGGGAAAAATCTGGTTCTGTGTCCTGTAAACACGAGAGCAGGTGTGGTATCTGAAATGATGGTTACAAGGAAAGCTTCTGCCATAAAGCTAATAGAGATGACAACGTGATGAAAACCTGCATCAGGGTCCCTCAATGTAAGAGCTGAAATAGTCTTAAAACCAGTTGCCATTGAGTTAACTCTGACTCACGACGACCCCGTGTGTATCAGTGCTGTGCTCCATAGGGTTTTCAGTGGCTGATTTTTTGGAAGTAGATCTCCAGGTCTTTCTTCTGAGGCACCTTCCGGTGGACTCAAACCTCCAACCTTTCGGTTGGCAGCCAAGTGCATTAGCCTTTTGTACTACCAGGGACTGGAGTACAGGCTTAGAGAAGATTTAGTCCAATCTCTTTCTTTTATAAATGAGAAGCCTAGGTATGAAGAGGCTGAGAGGCTATCACCACATGGTGCCCGTGTGCAGTGTGGTGGTTGTGGGTACCAGGTTGGAAGCCAGACTACTAGGGAGGGCGAGCCCTGCCACACGCCAGTTGTGGGTGCTTGGCATAGTGACTTAACCGCTCTGTGCCTTAGTTTCCTTAGATGTGAAAAGGGTATAATAGCACTTACCTCACAGAGGGAGAGAGAGGGTGAAATGACATAATTGTGTGTAAAGCATTTAAAATTGAGGTCAACTTATGGTGGTTATTCAATAAATATTAGCAGTTATTGTTAGTGGTAGAAGAGGGAAAGAGCCTATCATGCAGGAATTAAAAAAAAATTTAGGTCCTTTAATATAACATATTTGGAATAGCTGCCCCCCTTTACATATATATATGTATATATATGTAAAATACACACACACATACACACACATACACATACATATATGTCAAATGCCCTGACATTACTCCCTTCTGAATGAAGGAGACAAGGTTATCATTGGTGCATGAAGAATTGTTGTTTGGGGATAATCCGGAGATGGAGGTGAGGAGAGGGCCATGTGGCCAAGGTAGGGTAGATGACGGGAGGGATCGACTGAGGTTGGCACTTTCAATGTGTAGAGAACTGTGCATGAAGTGTCGCGCTTTGGAGGCCTTGGAGAGATGTTCTCCCCACCAAAACCTTTCTGGTGTCACCTGAAATACCACCAGTGGACAGTCCCTCCTTTGGGCCCATTATGGACCTTTCTCTGCAGTTCTCGTTTAAAATGAAGACATTTGGTGATGGGGTCAGGGATAATGTCAAATTATTAACACAGTAGCACTACATGCGAAGTAGTATATCCCAGCTTCTGGAATGTTCAAGAAGGCCCAATCCTCTGAGGGATGAAGTGGGCGCTAAAAGAACACAAAAAAGGAAAGTGCCAAAGTCAGCCTTTCTCTACATCCCAGTTTTGCCTTTTGAGTTTCTGGAACTGCCGAGCTGAGAGGATCCAGCCAGGGTACTGCAGGCCTCCTGTGCCTCCTTAATGCTGACAGAGATTCCTTAGGAAGGACTCCCCTACCCAGGCTTTGGCCACTACCCTGCGAGGACATGATGGCAGCTCTGGAAGCCCTGAGGCACCAGCGGTTCTGGGAGGTGGGAATAAACCTTAGGAGAAAGGCATTGTTCCGCTTTTACCACACACAGGCTACCAGCAAGTTATCTGTGGAGTAAATTCTTGAAGCTGCTTTGTGGAGCACAAAATGATATTTTAGTCACCATAAAGGATTAAAAACTGAGAATCTTCTTATGTATTATTCTTACAGTAAATTTAAAAAATGCTAAGTCAATGCGTGTTTTAAATTAAGAATAGGAAGAAAAGGTTCTTTGGATGAAATCCTGTATGTCAGACTTGATTAAGAATTGGAATTGTATGGAGAGATTTAACAACATCTGGTGATGTGTTATTAATAAGCTAGTAGAAATGAATCAATAATTTCAACAGAGAAACATTAATTTGCATGAAATACTCCATAAGAAGGCATGGATAATATACATTTTCTGTGTATATAGTAATTGCGCAATCCAAACATTTTTAAACATGCCAACCAACCAGGAAATTTATATATTGTTGAGGACTAGATTACACTTGCAAATGAAGAGAAAAATCTATTTTTTGAACATTATGTGTATTATATCTCACAAACAAATTGCAATATTAACCGTGGTACACACAGAAGCAGGTAACAGAAATAAATCAGTTCTAAGTCCTCTTGAAATGAAAGAATTGCTCTCTTCCATGAATAAAAAGACAATGGATGTGTAGTTAATAAAGTAGTTCAGACCTCTATTCGAGCTCGTCCACTGGAACACAAGCAAAATCTGAGTTTTGAGTTTTTAAAATTAGGTGTTTTCTAAGAAGTATGTGTATCATTTCCTTTGCATTCTAAAGTAGTGTTGAGCAGCAGGAGTAGAAAGACATGAACACACTATGAAGAAGTTAAGTGAGCGGCCCTGGAGGCAGACTAGTGGACTTGTTCCACAATATTCTACAAACACCACTTTGAGGTCTAAGGTACACCTGACCCAAGCTGTGGTATTTTCGATTGCCTCATATGCATGCAAAAGGTGGACAATGAATAAGGAAGACTGAAGAAGAATTGATTCATTTGAATTGTAGTGTTGGCGAAGAATATTGAATATACCATTTGTTCAGAAGAAAGAACAAATCTGTATTGGAAGAAGCACAGCCAGAATGCTCCTTAGAAGCGAAGATGGGGAGACTTGGTCTCATGTATGTTGGATATGTTATCAGGAAGGGCCAGTCCGTGGAGAAGGACATCATGCTTGGTAAAGCAGAGGGTCAGCAAAAAAGAGGAAAACCCTCAACGAGAAGGATGACATAGTGGTGGCAACAATGGGCTCGAACCTAGCAATGATTGTGAGATCAACACAGGACCGAGCAGCATTTTGCTCTGTTGTGTGTAGGGTTGCTATGAGTTGGAACTGACTCGATGGCACCTAACAACAACAACAACAACCCAGGATGTGTGGAGCTTTTATTGGTTTGCAAGAGCCAGTCGGGCTCATCTCTTCCCAACGAAGTGTTCAGTGTCCTCAAGTTGGAGGCTTGAAATTGGCCATGGTGGAATAATTTACACCAAGGAAAATGGCAAATGCTACACATCGGGGCTTCATCCCTCGCCCCCTGCCCCCTAGAGAGCTGGTTGTTAAACATTTACAGAGTTGTGGGCAAATTGTTAAGCCTCTTTGTTCTTCCTTTTCCTCATCTCTAAAACAGGAAAAAATAATATTTCAACCTCATACGCTTTTGATGAGATTTAAATAAGAAAATTTACTTAATTTCTTAAAACAATGTCCTTCGTGTGGCACTCAATAAATCAGCATTAGTATTGATATTATATTTGCGGACACCAGCATTCAATGTCTTTTAGTGAGTTAATCAATCTCACAAGTACTTTTGGGGCACGCTAATGAGGGTGAATAACAACAATTAAAATTTATTGGATATTTGCCATGTACCAGGCACAATGCTAAGCACATTCTATATATTATATCATTTAATCCTCAATCCAACCCAGGACGAGAGGAGCTTATCTTATCCCCATTTTACCAATAATGAAACTAAGGCTTAGCAAGAAACTTACCCAAAGGCATTGCTGTTGTTGCCTGCCATAGAGTTGTTGTTAGCGGCCCCAACTCAAGGACATAAAAACCCAAGGACAGTGCAGTAACTACCCCATAGGGTTTCTAATGCTATAAACTTTGATGAAGCAGACTGCCACATCTTTCTTCCATGGAGTAGCTGGCGTGTTCAAAAGACCAGCCTTTTGGTTAGCAGCCAAGCACCACCGGAGCTCCCTACCCCAAAACATCCCACCCTACCCATTGCTGTTGAGTCGATTCCGACTCATAGCGTCCCTATAGGACAGAGTAGAACTGCCCCATAGAGTTTCCAAGGAGCACCTGGTGGATTTGAACTGCTCACCTTTTGGTTAGCAGACAAAGCTCTTAACCACTGCACCACCAAGGTTTCCACCCAAAGACAGAGACTTTGGTAAGTGGTAGATCTGGGATTTGTACCAAGGCATTTTGCCTCTGTATTCCATGACCTTAAGCCTAGTACTTTCTTGTGTTTCCAGTACGGTCTTGTAAAAAACCAAAACCAAATCCATTGCCGTCGAGTCGACCCTGGCTCACGGTGACCATGTAGAACTTGCCCCATAGGGTTCTCAAGGTTGGAAATCTTTACAGAAGCAGACCGCCACTTCTTTCTCCTGCAGAGAGGCTGGTGGGTTGGAATGGCTGATCTTTCAGTTAACAGCCCAGCACTTTAACCACTGTACCACCAGGGCTGCTTTCCCATGTAACAGGGGAGTGTTTCATTTTTAGGAAGATTATTAGTGTTTGTTGATTGTGGTGCCATTGTGTTTGACCTATGTCTCTGAGAAATTTTCTTCCTTATTGAAGACTAAAGTATTGTTGATGCAAGATCCAAGAAGACATTAGAAGCTAGGCGAAAGTAATTGTCAGCTGTTGGATCTTTATACACTGAGGTCATAAGCAATTTTTACATTTGCTTTTAGCTTTTAGCTAGATTCACGCATATACTTCCAAAAAACCAAACGCATTGCTGTGAGTCGATTCCAACTCTCAGAAACCCTATAGGACAGAGTAGAACTGCCCCATAGGGTTTCCAAGGAGTGGTTGGTGGAGTTGAACCACTGGCCATTTTGATTAGCAGCCGAGGTCTTAACCACTGTGCCAGCAGGGCTCAAAGGATGTTAGAAAAGGACAGGACCTTAGATCAAACTGACCCAATGCTTTGTTTTTGCAGAGGGAAATGAGATCAAGAGAGAAAAATCCTTGCCCAAGGTCACACACAGGCTTGTGTGTTTCCTGATCCCAGGCCAGTCCTCTTTCTGTTTAACAAGGAGACAGCATAACAGAGCCTACCCTCAAAGTTAAACGAGGGGGAAAAATGTACACCAGAAGAGACTTTTGAAAGGCAAGGAAGGCATTTGTGATAAAGAAAATACCTGGTGTTTTGGGATTTGTTTCATGTGAAGGTGGATTTCCTCTCTCTGGGCCAGACCATGAGTCTTTTAATGGCAATGGGAAGAAGTTTTCATTACAGCAAGAGTCAGAAGCTGGTCAACAGGCTTCATAAAACCCAGTGCCGTCAGGTCGATTCCGACTCATAGCGACCCTATAGGGCAGGGTAGAACTGTCCCATAGAGTTTTCAAGGAGCACCTGCCGGATTCGAACTGCTGGCCCTTTGGTTAGCAGCCGTAGCACTTAACCACTACGCCACCAGGGTTTTAACAGGCTTCATATAAACTTCTAATTCCTGTTAAGTGCAATACTCAGACCTTGCTTAGATGGGACATGCATTACTTTCAGCCCTCTGCTGAAACTGTCCGGACCATCCTACCCGTCAGCCAGCCCCACCTCCTTCCCAAGCTAGAGCTACTAACTTATGCTGGGGCAGAAGGGTGTTGTGCATACATGTGTACACACATGAGCACCTACAAGTGAGTCTCTCAAAAAAATGTCTAGTCTGCATGTTCCCAATTGGAAGGGTGCTCAGGCCTAAGGGTCATGAAAGAGTCTGTGAGCTGATGACAAATTTTTGCTTACAGGCTAACTTGGAATTTAATCTTATTAATCCTTGCTGGGCAGTGGTCCTGACCCAGGCAATCTTCTTGGATATTAAACATGGGGAAGCTTACTCTTCAATTTATTAGGACAATAGAGTCTTGCAGGAGGCTTCCTCAACCAAATCATAGTCATTCTTCCTAGGGCACGACCTGCAGCTATGTTGAGAGAAGAAATTGTACAAATTTTTGACATAACTTGCTCAAGAAAATCATTACAAATCATGAATATTTTCCGTTTCTAAAATCAGGAAAAACATTATGTGGTAATTAAAAATACCCACAGCACCTTGTATAAAATTTTGGAATGAGTCAGACAGAGGAGTTTCTAGGTAGGAGGGAGATGGTGCAGGATCTTGAGGGCAGTGAAAATGGTGTTTGAGGGAGGATATTGTAGGAGCCCTAGTGGTACAATAGCTAAGTGCTTGGCGGCTAACTGAAAGGTTGGCAGTTCAAAACCACCAGCCACTCCGAGGGAGAAACATGTGGCAGTCTGCTCCCAAGAAGATTCTAGCCTAGGAAACCCTGTGGAGCAGTTCTATTCTGTCCTATAGGATCACTGTGAGTCGGGATTGACCCAACAACAACAACATTCTAGAAGCAAAGGGTGTGGCAGAGTAAAGTGAAAAGAGTTCTAGGTTTGAGAGAGCTGCCAAGGTCATTGTCTGAGTTTCTAGAAGCGAGCTGGAAACAGGGATTCATGTGTATGTGATTTATTGAGGAGAAGCCCCAAGAGAAGAGGGACAAGGGAAGCAGGAGAGTGGGGGAAAAAAAAACTAAGAAGGACATGGTCTCAGCTGGAGCCTTGCTTCAGCTTGGTCCTACGGGGAGCTCTGGGTGCCACATTGCACCACGAAGAGGGCCATTGCTCAAAGCAATGGGGCAGCCTTTTGTGCCCCATGGAGGGCAATCATTGGTCACTGGCAGGAGCAGGTTACCAGTACCCACAGCATAAGGTGGTTTACAGTATGCATAGGCTTAGATGTGTTTACTTACCAATCCGAAGTGCACAATTTTACGTGGGTTTCACCACATCATTGGTGTGGTGAAAAACAGGTGAAATTGTGCACTACAGATGAGCAAGTAAGCCCAATTAACCCGTGCGTAGCTTGCTTATTGGGCAATCCGTCCTTGGTACTCACTGGTATAACTTCCAAGGTGAGGTGCCAGTTTGGCAGAGGTCAATTCTCCCGAGCTGAGGACGGCTGCGCACCATTGGCAGCCAATAATCACAGCAGCCGGGGGCTGGGTTCGTGACCTGGCAGAGGAATATGGTTAAGCACCACAAGCATCCACTACATTCATGGTGTGTATAGTATTAAGAATTTGCATCTAATCAAAATTATGCTGAGGACAAGGGTTATGGGGGCCCAGTTGAGAATTCTAAATAGTAGAACAGGCAGGCTTTGGAGCAGACCATAGCAGCTGGAAGTAGCTAGCTACTGAGAGCATATGAATTAGTTCGGTGCTGGCCATGAAAGGAGCCCTGGTGGTACAGTGGTTAAGCTCTCAGCTACTAACTGAAAGGTCTGTGTTGGACCACCAGCTGCTTGGCGGAAGAAGAGACCTGGCAATCTGCTTCTGTGAAGATTACAGCCTTGGAAACGCTGTGGGGGCAGCTCTACTCTGTCCTATAGGGTCACTATGTGTTAGATTTGACTCAATGGCAACAGGTTTGGTATTTTCAGTTTTGGGTGAGAGCGGCTTGAGGTACTTGTGAAGACTCTAGACTCAGAGATTGCTTTTTCCTCTCCTGTTCTTGAAATGCTGCCTGCAAACTGTTCTCAAGGGTTTTAGTAGGTGGCTGCTAAAGGGATCATTGTTTTGGGATGTAGGGATTCTATAATGTTTTCGGAAAGGGGGAATGGAGGCTGGAATGGTAAATCTAGAGGCTCAGTTTTCCCACGGGGCTGTGATGGTGATGTCAGGTCTGATGACAACGATGGTGGTGGTGCTGTGAGAATAAAGCTGAGGTGGGAAGAAGGAAGGTGAAGTGCAGCATCTAGACTTGGACCAGTTTTATCTTGTCCTCCCAAAGAGAGGTCTAAGTTCCTATTTGGGTTGAGTTCAATCATTGCATAACCTTTCTGGGCCTCACTTTTTCCACCAATAAAGTGAGGCTGGTAATACTAAATGTGGTTACTGTGAGGACTCTATGAGAAAATATATTTGAAGTTCTTTATGTGTAGTCAGTGTAATAAATTGTATAATTCTTATATGACATGTTATTATTATTAGATGTTAATGGATGTCAGATGGATCCTGGATGAAAGCAGAGAATACCAGGAAGATGTTTATCTGTGTTTTACTGACTATGCAAAGGCATTTGACTGTGTGGATCATAATAAATTATGGATAACATTGCACAGAATGGGAATTCTAGAACACTTAATTGTGCTCATGAGGAACCTGTACATAGACAAAGAAGCAATTGTTGAAACAGAACAAGGGGATACTGCATGGTTTAAAATCAGGAAAGGTGTGCATTAGGGTTGTGTTCTTCCACCACACTTATTTAATCTGTATGCTGAGCAAATAATTTGAGAAGCTGGACTATAAGAAGAAGAACCTGGCATCAGAATTGGAGGAAGAGTCATGAAGAATCTACAATACGCAGGTGAAGCAATCTTACTTGCTGAAAGTGAAAAGGACTTAAAACCCTTACTGATGAAGATCAAAGACTACAGCCTTCAATACTGATTGTACCTCAACATAAAGAAAACAAAAACCCTGACAACTGGACCAATAAGCAACATCATGATAAGTGGAGAAAAAATGGAAGTTGTCCAGGATTTCATTTCACTTGGATCCGCAATCAATGCCCATGGAAGCAGCAGTCAAAAAATCAAAGAAAGTATTGCTTTGGGCAAATTTGCTTCAAAAGACCTCTTTAAAGTGTTAAAAAGCAAAGATGTCATTTTGAGGACTAAGGTGCGCCTGACAAGCCATAACATTTTAAATTGCCTCATATGCATGTGAAAGTCGAACAATGGATAAGGAAGACTGAAGAAGAATTGATGCTTTTGAATTGTGTTGGTAAAGAATGTACCATGGACTGCCAGGAGAATGAACAAATCTGTCTTGGAAGAAGTACAGCTAGAGTGCTCCTTAGAAGGGAGGATGGGGAGACTTCATCTCATGTACTTTGAATGTGTTATCAGGAAGGACCAGTCCCTGGAGAAGGACATCATGCTTGGTAAAGCAGAAGTCAGCGAAAAAGAGGAAGATCCTCAAGGAAATGGATTGACACAGTGGCTATAACAACGTAACAAACAGCAAAGATTGTGAGGATGGCACAGAACTAGGTAATGTTTCATTCTGTTGTGCGTAGGGTTGTTATGAGTTGGAATTGACTCGACGGCACCTAACCACAACAGTGGATTTTTGTTAAGAATGGAAAATTGAATCTCTCTCTCCCCCCTCATTTCCTCTTTTCCTCTCTCCTCTTTTTCGTAAACCATATATTGTGTTCACGTTGTAGTTTAAAATCTAAATTTAAGGGAAACTTTATAAAGGAAAAAGGAAATTTGGATGTTGCAAAAGAATAGATACTCAACATACATTTCTGCACATATGTTATTACCATGCAGTGTGGTGGTTTTCTTTTCTTCTGCACACTCGCATTTATGAAACCAATTTGGGGGTAGTTGGAGCCCAAGAGATGAAACAGAGTTGAAGTAAAACCTTGTTAGTTATCACGTAGGGGGCTGGAAAAATTTGACTTTGAATTAGCGAGGTTAAAATGAGCTGGTATTTTAATAAAATAACAAGAAGGCAGTGTAGGCAGTTAAGGACTGGGAATTGTTTTGAATTACGTACTACTATTTGGGGAAAAAAACGCCACAAGCAGCCTAACAAGGTTTTACTGTACATTGCTTATTGTATGAAATCTGCTGTCTATTAGAAATACTCTTTGTGTCTTGAGCCTTTTATGATTGCTGTGCCATTCTGGGAGCCACTCAGTCTTTTGTGTTGTTCTGTTGTCAGGCATAATGAAATAATTGCAATGACAATTATTTGCTTGTTTGGTTTGAAAAGTTTTCTGTGTTCCAATCCTTCTATTGTCTGTCTCATGGTACCATGATGTGATATATCATGCCTGTCCAGATTCCACGAATAAAAAAAAGTGCATTTTTTTTTTTTTTAGAAGTGCCGACTTCAACAGAGTTTAATGGAGATACATTAAAAGTACTATAAAAAACCAAGCCAACCGCATTGCCATCGAGTCGATTTCAACTCATAGAGACCTTATAGGACAGGGTAGAACTGCCCCATAGGGAAGCAGATTGTCACACCATTCTCCTGAGGAGCTGTTGGTGGGTTTGAACTGCCAACCTTTTGTTTAGCAGCCAAGCACTTAACCACGGTGCCACCAAGGCTCCTTAAAAGCACTATGCCTAGTGAGCCTTTAAAGCAATTGTAGCCATCCCTAACTCAAGATGGTAGGTGAGGTCACCATCTAATCTGGATATTTAAAAAAAAAAAAAAAAAATCTGGATATTAGCAGCCTAGTATTATAAATCCCAAATCAAAATAGATAGACGGACAATGAGAGATATAATATTGGAAACTGGGATTTGTTAGAAAATTCAGGAAATACGGCAGCTTGAAATATTGTAGTGAAGGTTTTACTTAGCCCCCCCTTATCAATTCAGACGGCATGTGCTCTGACCATGAAGACAGGCTAACCGTACGTGGCTCTTATTTTCTAACCCTGCCCAGGGAATCGACTAAAGGTTTAGTAATGAAGATTCAGATCAGCACGGGGATGGTCATCATGGTTATCCTTTGGCCTGGAATGACATGCAGTGTCACTTAGAGGAGGATAGCCAGATGCAACCCAAAAAAGACAGTGAGGCTACGTTATTACCATTATTAAGAGGGATGTTTTAGAGTCAGATAGACTTGTCTTCAAATACAAATATTACCATTTACTAGTTAGTTAACATTTCTGAATATATATATATATACACACATCATATATATTGTCATTGAGTTGAGTTTGACTCCTGGTGACCCTATGTGTGTCAGAGTAGAATTGTGACCGTATCGTTTTCAGTAGCTGACTTTTTGGATGGAGATCATTACTAGGACTTTCTCCCAAGGTGCTCTGGGTGGACTCACGCTTCCAACTTTTTTGATTAGCAGCTGAACATATTAACCGTTTACACCATCCCAGGACTCCTTTTTCACTAAAAAAGGGAAGAGGGGCTGGGGACCATAGTCTCAGGGGGCATCTAGGTCAATTGGCATAACATAGTTCAGAAAGAAAATGTTCTACATCTTACTTTTGTGAGTAGCATCTGGGATTTTAAAAGCTTGTGAGTGGCCATCTAAGATACGTTTATTGGTTCCATCTTGTCCAGAGCAAAGGAAAATTGAAAAACAATAAAAAACCAGACTCAAGGAAAACATTAGTCTAAAGGACTAATGGATCACCTGAATCACAGCTTCCACCAGCCTGAACGCAGAAGAACTAGATGGTGCCTGGGTACCACCACTGACCACTCTGACCAACCCAGTGCCTTCGAGTCGATTCAGACTCATAGTGACCCTATAGGACAGAGTAGAACTGCCCCACAGTGTTTCCAAGGAGCGCCTGGTGGATTCGAACTGCCGACCCTTTGGTCAGCAGCCGTAGCACTTAACCACTACGCCACCAGGGTTTCCAGGGATCACAATAAAGGGTTCCAGAAAAAGCAGGAGAAAAATACAGAACAAAATTCAGATGCACAGAAAAAGACCAGACTTACTAGTCTGACAGAGACTGGTGGAACTCCGAAGACTATGGCTCTCGGATACCCTGCTAACTCAGAACTGAAGCCACTCCCAAAGTCCACCTTTCAGCCAAAAATTAGACAGGCCTATAAAACAAGCAATAACACACATAAGAAACATGCTTCTTAGTTCAATCAAGTATACAACACCAAATGGGCAACTCCTGCTAAAAGCAAGATGAGAAGGCAGGAAGGCACAGGAAAAATGGATGAATGGACACAGGGAACACTGGGGTGTAAAGGGAAATGTGGAGAGTGCTGACACATTGTGGGGATTGCAACCAAAGTCACAAAACAATTTGTGTATAAATTTTTGAATGAGAAACTAATTTGTACTGTAAACTTTCACTTAAAGCACAATAAAATTAAAACAAAAAGGAGGGGGATAATAGTTTTCATTTCATAGAGTTATTGTGAGAATCAAATGAGATAATCAGGCAATGATGCTTAGCCTAGAGCCTAAAAAAAGAGCCTAGTACATAATATATGCTTCTTAAATAGTTGTTAGCTACCACCTAGTCATCCCCCTTCTCAAGGAGACCACCATGCACAATGGAACAAAGTGTTGTCTGGTTCTTCCTTATCCCATGATAGGTTGTGGATTTGACAGTTGTGATTTCATAGGGTTTTTGTTGGCTGATTTTCTTAAGTGGGTCACCAGGCCTTTCTTTCTAGTCCATCTTAGCCTGGAAGCTCTGCTGGAACTTATTCAGCATCATAGCAACACGCAAGCCTCCACTGACAGACAGGTGGTGTCTGTGCACGAGGTGCGTTGGCTTGAACTGAACCACGTCTTCCACATGGAAGGCGAGAATCCTACCAATGGACCTCTTTGTATTATTGTGTGATTCTTCCAGCCCCTGCTGTATTCTCCTATGTGTGCCTCATCTTCCGGCAATTTGTGTGCACACTCAGGGTCAGCAATCCTTGGCTCTGGGTTGCAGAGAGTGGGAATTCTTGCCCCTCCCTCCAGCTTTTTCAGGGCTGACCTCTAAAATTTGAGCCCTTGCCTAATTCTGAGGGTTCCCAGGGCACAGATGGAAAACAACCAGTGATCGTTAGGCACGCCCAACAGGAGATGGGGAAAGAGTCTGACCTTGCATTTTGTATCTGAAACAATTGCTCCAATCTATCATTTTAGTAACACATGTACATGAGTAAACCCATGCATATACTATGCATGCCCACGTGTAAAGCTCAGATATTGTCTATAGGAGAACAAAACATCTTGATTAAAATGAATAATTCAGCTAATCACCCAGATGTTTTATCTATATGGTGTCACACAGCTGGGTGATCTGAAACAGCTAGCTGTTTGGTGACTTGCAAATAAAGCATGTAGATAATAGGATCCCACCCCTCCCTCTCTTTTTTACTCTAGAGTTTTGGCATCGCTTAGACATAGTGTAAATGATATGGCAACATATGGTAAGATCTTGCACATTCAGAAGGATGCAAGCAGCTAGCTAACATTTTCTACTAAAAAACATTGATCATAGGTGTTTTGATGAATCTACGATTCCCACAAAGAAAATCCTTTGAAAGAAATATGGCAGCAAACAAACTGCTGGATTCAAAGCAGGGGTATTGAAAAGTGTCAGGCAAACATTTTTAACTGCTTGTTTGTGCGCAGTCTGGTCAAAATAGAATAGATTTTCTTTTATGGAAGTTAAAAAGGGACTAAAAGACAAAGATTTAGTGTTTGCAGGAAGTTATGTCAGGTTTGTCTAAGAAGCTTCCAGGATTTTGTCTTTGACATCTAGCTATTATTCCCTTAACTAGCATTTTAGGTTTCTGATGTCTTCGGTTCAAAGGAACCAGTTTCATGTTATGCTTTGAAATTAACTACCAAGGAAAGTCTATGTAGATGTGACTGTAAAACAGAAGTCAAGTTGGACAGGAAGTAAAGTGGATAAGTGGGAAGCTAAATAAAACACCCCAGCAACATTCGACAGGTGGAAGGCAGTTGTTGTTGTTGTTAGGTGCCATCAAGTTGGTTCTGACTCATAGCACAACAGAATGGAAGAGGTGTCAACAAGGGCTTTTTAGATGAATTCCATGGATTCCTAAAGGCTTTAATAATTTAATTAAATTTTAGCTCTCCCCTGACTATTTATCTAAGGTAATTGTTAAGTCAATAAATCTGTTTGTCACTGGTCTCTCTTTTTTTAAATACTATCTAAATTTTTGTTTTATTTCATTCAATTTGAGTTACTTTATTTACCACTATATTCAATATTTCCTCTTTTCTTCATGGAGCAATCCTTCCAAATACTACTTCACATATTTCATTTGTCTAAGTTTCTGTTTTTGACTTTTACTTCTTACAACTCAGCCTCTTAAGGTTTGAAAGAATCTTTAATTGTGTATATTTTTAATATATACTTCTATGCAGTATGTCAACAGGGAACTGCCAGAAGTTCAAGCTGAATTCAGAAGAAGACGTGGAACTGCTGATGTCAGATGGATCTTGGCTGAAAGCAGAGAATACCAGAAAGATGTTTACTTGGGTTTTATTGACTATGGGAAAACACTGGACAGTGTGGATCATAACCAATTATGGAGAACATCGCAAAGAATGGGAACTCCAAAACACTTAATTATGCTCATGAGAAACCTGTACATAGACCAAGAGGCAGTCGTTCAAACAGAACAAGGGGATAGTTGGTGGTTTAAAATCAGGAAAGGTGTGTGTCAGAGTTGTATCCTTTCACCACACTTACTCAATCTGTATGCCAAGCAAATAATCCAAGAAGCTGGACTATATGAAGAAGAATGTGGCATCAGGATTGCTTAAAGAGAAGAGGACTTGAAGTATTTACTGATGAAGATCAAAGACCACCACCTTCAGTGTGGATTATACCTCAACATAAAGAAAACAAAAATTCTCACAAGTGGACCCGTAAGCAACATCACGTAAATGGAGAAAAATTAAAGTTGCCAAGGATTTCATTTCACTTGGGTCTTCAATCAACATCCATGGGAGCAGCAGTCAGGAAATCAAACGGCATATTGTGTTGGGCAAATCTGCTGCAGAAGACCTCTTTAAAGTGTTAAAAAGGTAAGATGTCAATTCAAGGACTAAGGTGCACCTAACACAAGCCACGATGTTTTCAGATCACCTCACATGCATGAGAAAGCTGGACAATGAATAAGGAAGACCAAAGAAGAATTGATGCCTTTGAATTACGGTATTGGTGAAGAATATTGAATATACCACGGACTGCCAAAAAAATGAACAAATCTGTCTTGAAAGAAATACAGCCAGAATGCTCCTTAGAAGCGAAGATGGGGAGACTTCGTCTTACATAATTTGAACGTTATCAGGAGGAACCAGCCCCTGGATTAGGGATAACTTGCCTGGTAAAGTAGAAGGCTAGTGAAAAGAAGGAAGGCGCTCAACAAGATGCATTGACACAGTGGCTGCAACAATGAGCTCAGACGTATCAATAACGGGGATGGTGTGGGACCAGGCAGTGTTTTCATTCTGCTCTGAGGGTTGCTATGAGTCAGAATTGACTTGAGGGCACCTAGCAACAACAATACTTCTATGCATTCATCTGAAAGAGTAAGGTAGAAATTTTTAAATCTGAACTCTATACTAAACCAAAACCCATTGCCGTCGAGTTGATTCCGACTCATAGCGACCCTGTAGGACAGAGTAGAACTACCCTTTAGGGTTTCCAAGGAGCGCCTGGTGGATTCGAACTACTGACCTTTGGTTAGGAGCCAAACTCTTAACTAATACGCCACCAGTTTTTCCCAGCCCTATGGAAAATCCATTTTACATGAAAGATGCCACTGCTTTACTCCCACAGAATATGAGATGAATGCCCACCTATATTTAAGCCTCAAAACCTTAAATTCACTGCCTGTAGGAGAAGAAGCATTTACCCAAAGAAGCTGGTGTGCATTACCGTATTTTTTTCCACAAATAATGCACCAGGAAATATAACGTGGCAGAGTGCGCTTAGGAAAATAGTGCGGGGCTGAAAGGGAATTGTGCAGTTGGCAAAAAAAAAAAAAAAAAAAAGAGTATAACCCTGGCGTTATTTGCATAAAATTACAGTATTCTGACGGTTGCACCTGTGACTTCAGATCGTATCTGGAAAAGTTCATTCCCAAAGGTATAAGGTGCAGGTGAAGAAAACTACCCTAGTGAGGACCTGGTGAAACACAGCAAGTATTCTATTTACACCAGCCTAAAAAATACCCCAGTGCGGTCAGGTCAGCTCCGACTCACAGGGACCCAGTGTGTATCCTATCAGAAAGGAACTGTGCTTCATAGGGTTTTCAGTGGCTGATTTTTCAGAAGTAGGCTACTGGGCCTCTCGTCTAATGCACCTCTGGGTGGACTGGAACTTCCAATCTTTCAGTTAGCAGCCAAGCACATTAGCCATTTGCGTTGCCCAGAGTCTCTTAGCCACACCCATGTTATAGGACCATACTAGGGACTGTGCAGCTCCCACAGTTAGGATCAATGGGAAGTTATGTCGTGATTCTGGTGCCGATCATCTCCTACTTTAAATGGCACTTTAATTTCCAAAGCGTTTTCCCCATTTTACAATGAGGAAACGGAGGCTCGGAGTGTGTAAATGGCTTGCCCGTTGCCTCACAGCTCCGTAGAGGAAGAGCTAGACTAGAAGCTGATCAAGTCCAAGGTTTTTTTGTATGGAGCACTTTCTTAGCTTTATGACTGCTTGAACTAACCCCATAACACAATGATGGTCTGTATTAGCTAGCCTGCTGCAACAATCTTGGACTTTCTCCTGCGTAGCATCACCTAGGCAGTTGCAACCAGAAAGACAATGGTTAAGGGTGGGAGCAATTAAAAATACTAATAGAAGATCTCTCCTTCTCTGACACTGTTATTGGCGCATGAGGGTTGTTATGGCAGAGAAAGAAGAATAACTGGGATTTTTATATTGGCAATTTTTCATCTTTCATTGGCTATTCTGACTTAAATTTATGTTCTTACTAATTGTGCTAGAATTTGCGTTCTGGGTTGTGAACATGTCATGCAGCAGTTTTCCCTACTTGTTTGATTATAAAGCAGTCCACACATTACCATATGAAAGAAGGAAACAGCTTGTACGGCCCCACAAAGAAATATCTAGTAGTTGTGCTCTGTAGTACTGGTGTTGCTAAGTGCTGATCCACAGGCAGGCCGTGAAAAGGATCACAGGAAAAGCTTTGTTCAGGGTTTTGTTTTGTTTTGTTTTTTCCTCAAATGGATTTAAAAAACAAATAACATTGAAGCAAAGCAATGATGGGTGAGAGGCAGTGAGCAGGCAGATTATTAAAGCATTCGTCATGAAGTTACAGGCGGGCCCAGGAAGAGTGCCAGTCCTGCCGGCAAAGCTGCCTGGCCAAATATTTCTTGTAGATTATCAGGAGTTCCCAAAAGAAATCTCTAGGCAGAAAGACGGGAAGGGCAAAGTTACTCTCTCGCATCTGTAATTGTAGTAGTTTCTGAACTGTAGCTTCAGAAACCTGTCAAGGAAAGGGTGGTTTACAGGACGGGAGGTGGGCTTTTTTGGAATTGGAAGACTGGGCAATCAGGATGACTGCAGTGATGTTTTCTGAAGGGCATGTGGTATTTATAGACTCGTTTGCTTATATGAATGAGAACTGCCCATTTATAATGTCAGTGTTTTGTATCATCTGACAAAATGAAGGAATGTGGCCTTTTGTATTTATAGATTCACTTTTTTCCCTTTAAAAAATTTATTAAATTTTTTTTTTGTGTGTGTGTATGAAACTATACACAGCAAAGCATATGCCATTTCAACAAATTCTACACAAATAATTCAGTGACAGTGTTTACAGTCTTCACTGTTTACTGGTCTCGCTAATCTTTTCCGAATTATTCCGCCACCACTAACATAAAGTCACTGCCCTCTAAGCTTACCATCTAACCATTCAAGATGCTGTTGTCCATTTGAGCCCACATAGGTAAATCAAAATACAGCACAATGGTCAAGGCAGACATACCTTACTAATTAGGCTAAATTGTTGTTTGGTTCAGAGCAGACGTCCAGTAAATGTTTTGAAGTTTAAAGATTATCTCAGGGCAGCAGTTTTGGGTGTTCAACGAGCCTTAATGGCTCCAGGAGATCTGGATTCCATTGAGATTTTGAAATTCTATTTATTTTTCCCCCTTTTGATCAGGATTCTTCTACAGTATAGATTCACTTTTTATTTTCAGTCTGATTATCTTATGCTGTGACTCAATTCACTTTATTTCAGTTCCAGCTCAGATTGGGATGCACTGAATTTTAGCTTCAACCACAGTACAGTATTTGGCCAGATTGTCTGTTAGGCGTTAGCTTTGGCCTTGGTCATGGCTTTAAAGACTGGATAACCAAATGTTCCCCTTCAACATCATTGATGGTGTCTTAGTTATCTAGTGCTGCTATAAGAGAAATACCACAAGTGGGTGGCTTTAACAAAGAGAAATTTATTTTCCCACTGTCCAGTAGGCTCAAAGTCTGAAGGCTGTCTCTCCCTGTCGGCTCTGAAGGAAGATCCTCATGATGCATCAATCTTCCGTTGGTCTGGGAGCAGCTCAGCTCAAGTCCAAAGGGCACACTATACTCCTGGTGCTGCTTTCTTGGTGGTATGAGTTCCCCAACTCTCCGCTTGCTTCCCTTTCCTTTTATCTCTTGCAAGATAAAAAGTGGCGCAGGCCACTCCCCAGGGAAACTCCCTTTACATTGGATCAGGGAGGTGACCTGAGTAAGGGTGGTGTTGTAATCCCACCCTAATCCTTTTTTTTAATCCTTTTAACCACAGGCAGAGATTATGATTCATAACACATAGGAAAATCACAAAATGGGGACAACCACACATGACCTAACCAAGTTGACATGTCTTTTTGGGGGATACAATTCAATCTGTTACTGATGGCATCCCTGAACTTGGAAGGATAATGACTGAGAGATCACAGAAGTTGTCCTTATGTCTAATTAGCATAATAAGATCAGTAAGAGAAATAAAGCACGTTCATCTAAATACTGATATCAAAGTATAGGCAAATAGTCTACATGTAATGTGCTTTTTATATTAAAATTCTCTGTCCATTTAAAATACAAATGCATGTTATTACGAGGGTAAAATGCTTCAATAATTAATGTTGATTATGAAAGCTGTAAATTTTATGAACAAAAACAATTAAGAACTTTCAAACAAATGGGCTTATAGATTGACAGTTAATAGGAATATTAACAGATAGCACATTAGCTAAATAGCTTTAAGGAAGATTACGTCCTTTTTGAATTAGCAAATGCTTATAGACAAATAAGTAATATAAAAAGCATAACACTATAGAGATTGTTTTATATCATAATTGTCCTCTTTGTAAAACTGTTTGCATTTGAAAGACTGAACAAAATAAAACAAAATAAGAATGATGTCTGCTTTCATAAAGATTACACCCAATGGGGCCGTTCTACTCTGTCCTATAGGGTTGCTTATGAGTTTCTATGAGCCAGAATTGACTCGATGGCAACCGGTTTGGTTTAATGGGTTTGTTGTGCCAATCTTTAAAAATTCAACTACTGGCATTAAAAAAAAAAAAATCAGGTTTCTTGAGGTACAATTTATATACAGTAAAAAAATTCACCCAGTTCTATGAGTTTTGTCAAATCTTATGATGCCATACAATGTAATTGCCATTATACTAAAGATATAGAATATTTCCATCACTCCGAAAAGTTTCCCTGCACCTCCTTTGCAGTCAATACCCACTCCAGCCTCTGGCAACACTGATATGTTTCCTGCCCCTATAGTTTTGCCTTTCCCAGAATGTCATGTAAATGAAATCAAACAGAGCTGTCCCAAAGGGCGACCTGCTTGCCACATGGGAGTGGTAGGATCACTCTGCCGCGGGGCTCATCCTCAGCTTGGCAGGTCCAGACTCCATAATTGTCAGTGGCCTCAGTTGGTCCATTTCACTGAGTGGACACACAGAGACCCTCTCACCTGGGTCAGCAACATTAACCACAGGTGCGCCCCCTGGGTTCCCCATGTAGGCTATCACCATTCAGTGTCAAGGCACAAGGAAAGAAGAAGAGACAACGACAACGAAGTTGCTGGGCGAGGTGGATTAGCTGATATTGACCCAGGCAGGGAAAGCCTAATAGCCAACGCTTCTACAAGAATATGTACATCTCTAGGATTTTTTAGTATGCCCAATGCTGCCCTTTTCCTAGATATATAGAGCAAGAAGCAGTTGTTTGAACAGAAAAAGGGGATACTGCATGGTTTAACATCAGGAACTGTGTGTGTCAGGGTTTTATCCTTTCCACCAGATTTAATTCAATCTCTGTGTTGAGCAAATAATCCAAGAAGCCAGACTATATGAAGAAGAACGTGGCATTAGAATTGGAGGAAGACTTATTAACAACCTGTGATATGCAACCTTGCTTGCTGAAAGCAAAAAGGACTTGAAGCACTTACTGGTGAAGATCAAAGACCACAGCCTTCAGTATAGATTACACCTCTACATAAAGAAAGCAAAAATCCTCACAACTCGACCAATAAACAACATCATGATAAACAGAAAATATCAAAGTTGTCAAGGGTTCAATTTTACTTGCATCCACAATCAACATTTCATGGGAGCAGCAGTCAAGAAATCCAACAATATATTGCATTGGGCAAATCTGCTGCAAAAGACCTCTTTAAAGTGTTAAAAAGCAAAGATGTCACCTTGAGGACTAAGGTATGCCTAAACCAAGCTACAGTATTTTCAATCGCCTCATACGCATGTGAAAGGTGGACAATGAATAAGGAAGACCAAAGAAGAATTGATGCCTTTGAATTATGGTGCTGGCAAGGAATATTGAATATATAATAGACTGCTAGAAGAAAGAACAAATCTGTCTTGAAAGAAGTATAGCCAGAATGCTGCTTAGAAGGGAGGATGGAGTGACTTCATTTCACGTTCTTTGGACATGTTATCAGGAAGGATCAATCTCTGGAAAAGGACATCATGCTTGGTAAAGTAGAGGGTCAGCAAAAAAGAGGAAGACCCTTGACCAGATGGATTGACACAGTGGCTGCAAAAATGGGCTCAAACATAGCAATGGTTGTGAGGACGGTGAGGCAGTGTTTCATTCTGTTGTACCCGGGGTCACTGTGAGTTGGAACCGACTCGCCAGCGTTCAACAACAACATCTGTCTGGAGGGGTGTGTGTGTGTGTGTCTTAGGTGAAGTGTCCTGCTCAACCACCCCCACTTGTGACAGGTAGAGCTAAGTAGAATTCATCTGACTCCAAAGGCACCATGAGACTGTGCCCTCCCACTAATAATGGAAAATGTGTGGAGAACAACACCCAGGTCTGGGAATTTCAAAGCCTACATTTTACCCAATCTGCCTTGTTCCCTTCTTGGAGGACACCCTCAGTTTGGTTGGGTCCTGCTCCCTCTTTCATTGCATTGTTTGAGAATTCAGAGTATTTGCAATGTTGCCGAACAGTCTCTCTGCAGCAGGTGGTCAAATTGCACTCCCATGAAGTTCATGTGGAAAAAGATTTGGGGTCATGTCTCGTGAGGCCTCTTGCTCAAGAAGAAGTTGAACATACTTGATGCCAACAGAAGTATCCAGGTAGGGAAATCTAAATTACACTAACAAAATGAATTCATCGCTGATCTCCTCCTAGTCCAAAGTCTCAATATGATTCTTTAAAATGGCGAGCCACCCTAAAGCATTAAGAATTTGACTAGTTTACATGCAAAATTTAGAAATTCATTAACTGTGTGAAGCATTTTCTGACTCTTTTCTTTTCCTAATGCTGTTTGTGTTTTTTCTTTGGACAAAATAAGGGACTTTCAGATCTTATTAATAAGACTAACATCAGATTTCAACTTGAAGAAATTAACTCATAATCAGCCCACTACAAAACCGCTCTCTCTGAGAGATTGCAATAAATAAACAGCGAGAAAATTTGCGATGCTAATCGCCACACTAGAGTGTTGACATCAGAAAATAAGCTTGTTGTAGGATTGGAGGAAGGTAACTTAATCATTTCAAACTTATATTTACTTATCTCCAAATTGGAGAAACACCTACACCTTGCTTTTCCTTTAAAAAAAAAAAAAGCCATCAAGTTGATTCTAACTCATGGTGACCCCATGTGTATCAGAGTAGAACTGATACACATGAGCTCAATTAAGTGTTCTGGAAAGCCCTTTCTTTGAAGTGTTATCCATAATTTGTTATGATCCATATAGTCCAATGCCTTTGCATAGTCAATAAAACACAGGTAAACATCTTTCTTGTACTCTCTGCTTTCAGCCAAGATCCATCTGACATCAGCAATGATATCCTGAGTTCCACGCCTTCTACTGAATCTGGTTTGAATTCCTGACAGTTTCCTGTCAATGTACCACTGCAGCCACTTTTGAGTGATCTTCAGCAAAATTTTACTTGCACGTGATATTGATGATATTGTTAGAAAATTTCCCCATTCTGATGGATCACCTTTCCTTGGAACGGGCACAAATATGGATCTCTTCCATTCAGTTGGCCAGGAAGCTATCTTCCAAATTTCTTGGCATAGATGAGTGAGCGCTTCTAGAGTTGCATCTATTTGTTGAAACATCTCAACTGGTATTCCCTCAATTCCTGGAGTCTTGTTTTTCACCGATGCCTTCAGTGCAGCTTGGACTTCTTCCTTCAGTACCATCAGTTCTTGATCGTATGCTACCTCCTGAACTGGCTGAACGTCAACTAATTCTTTCTGGTACAGTGACTCTGTGTATTCTTTCCATCTTCTTTTGATGCTTCCTTCATTGTTTAATATTTTGCCCACAGAATCCCTTAATATTGCAACTCAAGGCTTGAATTTTCTTTTCAGTTCGAGAAATGCTGAGTGTGTTCTTCTTTTTTGGCTTTCTGACTCCAGGTCTTTGTATATTTCAATATGATAATTTACTTTGTCTTCTCAGACAGATATAAGATAATAGTGGCTGTTATTAACGAGATTATTGTTGTGTCCTTATTATTTTTGTTGCGGTGGATCTCCTATTGCCCATTTACAAGTTTTCTATTTTCTAGGGGTATACCTAAGATGATTCTATAACCATAACCTTTTGACATCAATACCCGTTGCCGTCAAGTTGATTCTGACTCATAGAGACCCTATAGAAAAGAACAGAACTGCCCCATAGAGTTTTAAAGGAGTGGCTGGTGGATTTAAACTGCTGATCTTTTGGTTAGCAGCCTAACACCTAACCACAGCACCACCAGGGCTCCCCATATAAAAATAGCCAGGTGTTTGGTGGACACTGAGCTCTTGGGATTCAGAATAGTTAAAACCTGTTGATTAATCTCTGTGCTTGCTCAGGTACATGGGGTAATCTGACAATCATCTGAGCCTCCCGTATCCCCAGGTCAAGTTGCCCTATGCCTACGATGAGGAAGAGGATGGAGGATGAGAAAATAATGGTCATAAATAATAACCATAAAATCATTTCATTAACAACCTGTGTTATGCAGTTGACACAACCTTGCTTGCTGAAGGTGAAGGGGACTTGAAGCACTTACTGATGAAGATCAAAGACCAAAGCCTTCAGTATGGATTACATCTCAACATAAATTAAACTAAAATCCTCACAACTGGGCCAATAAACAACATCATGATAAACGGAGAAGAGATGGAAGTTGTCAAAGATTTCATTTTACTTGGATCCACAACTGACAACCATGGAAGCAGCAGTCAAGAAATCAAAAGATGCATTGCATTGGGCAAATCTACTGCAAAGGGCCTCTTTAAACTGTTGAAAAGCAAAGATGTCACCTTGAAGACTAAGGTGTGCCTGACTATGCCATGGTATTTTCAATCGCATCATTTACATGTGAAAGCTGGACAATGAATAAGGAAGACTGAAGAAGAATTGATGCCTTTGAATTGTCGCCTTGGCAAAGAATGTAGAATGGACTGCCAAAAGAACAAACAAATTTGTCCTGGAAGAAGTACAACCAGAATGCTCCTTAGAAGCAAGGGTGGCGAGACTGTGTCTTACATACTTTGGACATGTTGTTAGGAGGAATCAGTCCCTGGAGAAGGACATCATGCTTGGTAAAGTACAGGGTCAGTGGAAAAGAGGAAGACCCTCAATGAGGTGGATTGACACAGTGACTGCAACAATGGGCTCAGGCATAACAACGATTGTGAGGATGGTGCAGGACTGGGCAGCGTTTTGTTCTGTGGTACATGGGGTCGCTATGAGTCAGAACCGACTCGACGGCACCTAACAACAACAGCTCTTTTATAAGTAGCCCTGGTTGTATAATGGTTAAGCCCTTGGCTGCTAGCTAAAAGGTCAGTAGTTCGAACCCACCAGTGGCTCTGTGGGAGAAAAGACTTGGTTATCTGTTTCCATAAAGATTACAGCTTAGGAAACCCTATGGGGCAATTCTACACTGTCTTAAAGTGGTGCTACGAGCTTCAATGGACTCGATGGCACCCAACAACAACAATAACCATTTTAGAGAACACATTTTTAAAAAAATGTTTTTAAAATTCATGACCTCATATGATTCTTTCAGCATAGCTATTTTTTTGACCACTTCTTTCTGAAGGAAACCCTCTAAGTTCATAGAAATACAACAGTATAGAACTGGAAAATATCAGAGAAATTATTTTGTCTATAAAGTCTTAGCATTTCAGAGAGAAACATCTTAGCCTAGAGGCCATGGAATTAATGATTTTTTTTTTTTTTACAGATGACGAAGCTGAGGCCAGGAAAATTTCAGTAACTTGATAAGAGTCACAAAAATGCATTCCGGCTGCCTGACTCTCAATTTACTGTTTGCTCTATGCCTCCACCCTTCTGCCCCCCGCTCAGAAGGAGAGTCAGGTGGAATTTCTGCCATAAGAGGTAAATTTTTTTTCTGACCTAAGGCAGAGTTGGCATAGGGTTTCATTTTCTGTTCCAATTCTCATATATTTGAAGTGGTTACCGAAACCACTGTGTTGAACAGGATTTGGAGTCCATATCTGAACTTTAATGGCAAAGAGTGTCACAATTGATTACTGATGTCTGTCGTGGATACAGGTTGGGAGAATGGCAGTATCCGTATCTGCCAACCCTGGGTTAAGGTATTGTCACTCCAGGATTCCTTTTTTAAAAAGAAAATACATCTTTTAGAATAATACATCACCATTAAAACCTTGTTATCACCAAATCAACCTTATCAGCAATTAGTAACTACTGGAGGTAGGCAAGTTTTGAAGGGGGACAGAAGATACACAGGTCTGGAGCTTGGAAAATTGCTTAGATAGGGAAGACTTGAGTGGGGAGCTGCAGAGGCGGTGGATGGGGGTCTGGGTCAGCAGGAACAATCAGAGGTTGCATGAAGACCTTGAATGTCTAGAGAAGAGCTATGGTACCAGCAGAAAAAAAGGATTCAGAAATCAGAGATGGGGACGCACCAGGGCGACCAAACTTCCCAGTTTGTCTGGGACCAATGGGTTTCTTAGAATGCAGGACATTCAGTTTTAAAACAGAGAGAGACCCGGGCAAATGAGGATGGTTAATTACCCTAGAAGTCACTAACAGCAAATTTTGTATACTTCATAGTTTGTTAAGGTCAATGTATTAACAAGGTATTGCTGTAATAATGCTGCAAAACAAACAACTCTGAAATCCCAGTGGCTCGCAATCCCAAATATTTCTGTTTTTTTTTTTGGCTCTATAGGTCTGCTATGATTTGGCTAATCAGTGGTAGACCCTCAAGCTAGACTCTAGTTTGAGAACTGACAAATCTGCTCCATATGTTCCTTCATTCTTCTTGAGCCACTGGCTTGTAAGGCAGTTTCTTCTGATAGAAATGGCAAATGCAAGAGGCTAAGGCAAACTGTGAAAACACACATAAAATCTCTGCTCACATCATAGGTATGAATATTTCATTGGCTTAAGCAAGTCATGTTGTCAAACCCTACATCAGTGGAGGGGAGAAATATACTCCACTATTCTCATGCCAGATTACCACAAGGTCATGGGACAAAGAGCTAGATGTATATTCCTTCTGGAAGGGCGAAGTGAAGAGTTGGGAGCAATACTGCAATTAATCACAGTCAGGAAGTAATGTGATGGCAAAGATTCAGCCAAATGCATCTGTGTTTCTCTAGTGCTTGGCATGAAGATGCCTGTTAGAGATTGAATTATGTCCCCCCAAAATGTGTATCAACTTGGTAGGCCATGATTTTCAGTATTATGTGGCTGTCCACCATTTTGTGATCTGACTTTCCTATGTGCTGTAAATCCTAACCTCTGATGTTCATGAGGTAGGATTAGAGGCAGTTATGTTAATGAGGTAGGACACAATCTATAGGATTAGGTTGTATCTTGAGTCCATCTCTTTTGAGACATAAAAGAGAAAATTGAGCAGAGAGGAGAGGGGTCTCATTACCACCAAGCAAGAAGAGCCAGGAATGGAGCATATCCTTTGGACTCAGGGTCCCTGTGCTGAGAAGCTCCTAGACCAGCGGAAGATAGATGACAAGAATGTTCCCCTAGAGCCAACAGAGAGATGAAGTTTCCCCTGGAGTTGGAGCCCTGAATTTGGACTTCTAGCTTCCTAGACTGTGAGAGAATAAATTTGTTTGTTAAAGCCATCCACTTGTGGTATTTCTGTTATAGCAGCAATTGATACCTAAGATAGTGCCCTATAACTGTTTGGTGACTGAATGAATGCCCCTAAAATAAGATTTTGAATAATAAGGTAGTGCATGTTCCTATTTTGTTTTTTAAAGTTTATTTGGCCTCATCGTCATTAGATATAGGAGCTTCTAAAGATTAAGATTACCCAGACCCAGTGTCCTAAATGTCTCTTATGAGATGTTTCTTTCCTTGGAACTCCTATTATCCCATGTTGTCTGTGGGGATTTCCCCCCAATACTTCTGTGTATCTAATATGAGGGCATCATGGGTTGGAAAGGACTCAACGCCAGCAGGTTTGGTTTTAGTTTGGAGTATCTCATCCTCCAGCTAGATAGCAAACTCCTGGAAGCCTGGGGGAGTCCTTGGTCCTTCCCACACCAGGAAGACACAGTGCTCTGCCCATTTCAGGAGCTGGCTTTGATTGCCTTTGCATCCCTCTGCCCTCCGGCTCCCTTCCTCAGCACCTCGCCCAGTGGTTGGCACGTGGTTGGTGTTCTAAAAATGTTTCTTGACTTGAAAACCAGACAAGTGATTGTAAAGCTTCTTTTATATTTCAGAATTCCATGTAGACGTTACCACCACCACCTTCCCCTCTCCCTCCCCTTCCGCCTCTGTGCTCATTGTGTGTGTGTGTGTGTGTCTGTATATTCCTCTGTGTGTAAATTTGCTGCAATTATTCTCAGTGGTTTCTATGATTTTAAGCATTAAATTTCCAATTTTGGATACTTTTGAAATTTCTTACTAAACCATGAAAAGGACTGCTAGCTGGGTAAAAAGATAGGAAACGTTAGTCTAATATTAGAGGAGCTTGCACTGAAGCAGAAATTTCTCAGGCACACAAAAGAATTCAGAAACCTCTAGTTCTCTTAGCAAGAACTCAGGTGTTCTTTTATACTTAAGGTCCAAAGTGCATCAGAGAGAGTCAAGGCTCAGAGCACTTTGGTTCAAACTTCTTTTTTAACTCTGAAGTCTTCCAAAAGGAAAGTCTGAGCTCGTTCACAGCAGAAGCCACAGTTTCCTTTCAAGCTACACAATTTATTCAGAGCCTCAAAATGAAGCCACTGGACCAAACCAGCTGTCCGCTCTGTATAGGCACAATGCACCACCTCGTATCCTTCTTTACACAAGGTTGAAGTAATGCAGTGGAACACAGGTGTCTCTTCCTATTCAAAGTAGACAAGCTCCTGAAGAGCTATCTGCGTAATAAATTTTATTGTGTAGATTGTACCTTCTCTCTGACTTCCAAAAACCAATGAAAAATACCTTCTACTGGAAAAAATGTGGCCCTAAATGCTATAATATGGAGGCATTAGTGGCTTGGTTGTAGAATTCTTGCCTTCCATGTGGGAGACCCGAGTTCAGTTCCTGGCCAATGTACCTCATGCATAGGCAACACCTGTCTGTTAGTGGAGGCTTGTGTGTTGCTATAATGCTTTACAGATTTCAACAGAGCTAAAAAAAAAAAAAAAAATTTTTTTTCCAGACTAAGGAAGACTAGGAAGAATGGCCTGACAATCTACTTCCAAGAATCAGCCAATGAAAACCCTATGGGGCACAACAGCCCTCTCTGTAACCAATCATGGGGCTACTGAAGTGTTTTGTTCTGTTTTGCATGGGGGGTCTCCTTGAGTCAGGGGCTAACTTGATGGCAGCTAGCAACAACAAAATGCTATAACACCACGTAACAGAATGAGACAATTACAGGAAAGACGATGTTTATATCACTCAAAATGAAATACAGATTCTGAATGCTATAACTGGGCGATAATGCATACAAGTAATTTTGTGGAATATAGCTCACAGGGTGTTGGGAAAGCTATTCAATCCTTAGGATGGAATTGGTCGGGATCAGTTCAGGGACTGGCCTTCTTTTTATTCAGGTGTTCCAGAGCTATAATTGCTCCTTCTTCCTCTCCCCATTGCAATAAGCCAGGGTATTCTCAGAGAAAATCTTAGTTCTTTTCAGCACATTTTGTTTTTTTTCTGTCTTCAAACCACAAGGAGTACAACACACTCCCATCATTAGCAATAACTCATCTTGATAGTGATTTTGAACTGGGGTTAATGTCTGCAGGGGTTTGTGGGGAGTTAGAAAAAGGCTTCTAAGTAACTTCCCTCCCGCACCCCATTTGATAATCACTGTGATGTACATAAGTCATTTTATATTTGTTTTGTCTGCCTGTGTTCTCTGATTAGCTTGGTCAGTCACTCTCTATGCCTCAGTTTCCTCAATTTTAAAGTGGACGCCAAGGTCTCAAGTTGGGCAGTTCTGTCTCCCAAGTGGCAATTGAAAATGAGTACGATGTTGTTTGGGTTGTTACAATGATTACGTGGTGCTACTGGTATTATTGGGAGGCGATCAGGGATGCTAAATGTCCTGCAACGCACAGGACCATCCAACACAATGAAGATTTATCCAACTCCAAACGAGAAACACTGCAAACAGACGTGAACATTCTGTGAAAAGTCTAAAATGGCAAACGAACCTTAATGGAGTCCATTGCCAATGCTGCTGTGCCATTATGACTGTGCTGTGTGCCATTCTTTGAAGAGCTGGAGTGATGACAGGACTTGCCGCAGCTCTTCTGTTGTCCATTTGCAAGAAGGAAATTCTTATCTGCTAGTATTTGTGATACTGGTGGGTTTATATACCTTCTCCTTGTGAGTGTTTTTACTACACAATTTTGTGAACTGAGAGATGTCTCTGAGAGTTATTTAATGTTATAAATGTTCCTCTTGCTGAGAAGAGGAACAGTTTTATATAAAGATCCACTTTAATTATAAGAATATATGATGTCATTATGGTGTTGGTTCGCTGAAAGCCTAATAATTGGATTTTCATTGTGGGCTATCATTAAGAAGAATGTCATTCCGGATTATAGCAGCGGCTCCACTGGAGTCACAGAACATTTCGTGGGCGTGTTTCCCCCAGAGAGTCAGGCCACTTTCTTGTCTGAAGTCATTTTTTTCATGGAGGTACATACTAGAACGTGCCATGCCTGCATTTGCCATTTGTCTCCAATGAATGAGAAAAGCTGCTTTTTAATCTGTTTAATTCATTTTCACAGATCAGTGGATTTGCAAAAGTGGAGAGCAGAGACGTGAGGTGCAATGGGGAGTCCTGACAAAGGCAATTGGCAAAGGCACCATTTACAATAAATGAGAATCTTGGAATTCTTTTGCCAAATTACACAAACCTTTCCAGAAAGAGAAAGTCACAGCAGATCAGATAACTGGCTCACAATTAATGCTGACAAAGAGCAGAAATGCTCACTGTCCTGCTCCTTCTATTTGCTTCCCTGTGGGAGTCCATGGTGGAGAAGACTCTGGGAACTTGAGAGGGGATTAGTGGGACTGAAAAGGAGGGGACAGAAAGAGTTGGATGTAAAGGGAGGAGGTGCGACATTGTTCAGAGCCCTTTGAGAAAGTCATGCCTGTTACCTGGCTACCTGAGTTCTGTTGGATGGTTCAAAGGCAGGACGTGCTATAAGAATACCCTAGATGGACCTCAATGAGTAAAGTCACTGGTTAAGTTGCTGTCAGGACTTTTAAGGGCTTGACAACAAAGGAGGTGCTCAGAGCCTGGCCCACACAGGTAAAGAAGACTTCTTGTTGAAAGGAAGAAAATCTCAGTAGTATTGTACTGATAATTTTGCACCTGAGAGTTCAAGCAATGATAAAATAACTGAACCCTGAATGACTCGAAGATGTTCACATAGCCACACACATTATGTTTTGCAGGACTGGGTATAACCTGAATATGTGAAATCGTGGCTAGTTCAACGTTCCCACTCTGGCCTGGATGGCTGCCTCTGTGTCTTGTTGGGCTTCCACCTGGCTCCATTCTGCCTCCTTTCATTTCTGGCACAACCCGATTGTTTTCTCATCCAGAAGCCGTTGTGGTCCCTGCAAATCAGAGAGCCAGCTGGATAGCGAAGGGAGCAACACTGAGCTATCTCATTTGTTCTCACAGCATCCCTTTGAGGTAGGGAAGGACAGGAATTAAAAACGACATTTCAGGTAGACACAGTGAAACACTGAGAAATGAAGTGCCAAGATCAGGAGATGGTGGGGATTTGGGACAATAACCCAAGGCTCCTAATAGACAGCCTTAGACTCTTGGACCAGATGAAGCAGCTAGCATACAACCGGGGAACAGAATAGCTGTGTTAATAACATTTTTTTTTTTTTTTCAAATAATCAGTAGACCACATCCCAGCTACAATAAGCAGGAAAGTAAAACATATTTCTCTCTTTTTGTTGCATTTGTCAAGCCAGATTTTCTTTTTTATATAACCTGCCTGGTCAAAAGTGTCTGGAAAAGCAACCAAACTAATTTCCCATTTCCCTCTGATGCTTTCAAAATAGAATTGCAAACTAATATTGTGCTTACAACCTCCAGACAGCGCTACCGTTCTGAGCAGTCCAGCCTGCTGCAGATCAGGTTGCTACCTGGTCACCACCAGGCACCAGGTTTTGGCAAGGAAACACCTTCATACGGCATCAGGTCACTGGGCCCATCAACCCAGGCTCCAGGACCAAGCGCTTAGCATGTAGGTTCTATAGAGATTTGTCAAGAGGGGGTCATTTTCTGGCAGAAATACTGCTGGCGAAAAAGAGAGTCAGTATGAAATGTTAGAATCTTTGTGTAGACTGTGTATCACCATGGTCTCGGATCTCTTCCTCCTAATTGTATTCCTTGTCTGACCCTAGCGGCCTCTTATATTGAACCTCAATGGCAGAAAATTGTAAAGGAAAGAAAGAATTTCTGGTTGGGAGCTCTGAGACCCTGATTCTTTTTCGATGAAACTAACTTCTTACTCCATTGTTAGGCCATTCATCAGGCAGTATGAGAGATGCACCCTGATTTTGCTTTGGCAAATTTCATTCTTAATTGAAAACAGTAGTCCTAGCCTCAAGGAACTTCTAATCTAATTTAAGGATAAAAGACATACTTGTCCTTTAGTCACTTAAGGAATGTATGTTTGCAAAATGACTCTTCTCTTTTGGGTGGTCAGTGGAAAGGCTGATTTTGCCTGCCAAGTTAATCCAATCTCAGTGAATTTTTTTTTTTTAAACCCAACTGAATCACCTTGTTCTGTCTTTGTGATATAGATGTTGCCAGTTGCAGGCTTTCAGGGCTCAAGGGACTTTGAGTTCAGCTCTCATTTTGCAGATAAGGGCTCTGAGATCCAATTATTACAGCATTTGCAGGCGTACAAGACACATAGTCCCCTACGTGTGTCAAAAAACTCACCTATATCTCATGAGTCATGGTTACCTCGTGACGGAAGATGTGAAATATTGACTTAGCTTTATAGCAAACGTGTCTTCAGGAGGAAAAATACATTACTGGTTCATATAAACAATGTGTTTCTAGAAAGATTTGTAAGTTATGGACATGTAATAATCTGAAAGGAGTACATTCTGAAGAAATTCCAATGTCATGTTCATGCATACAGTTTAACTTATCACTTTCAATAAATGCATGATAAATTCCCCTTTCTAAAATTCGCCTGTGAAATTCCGCATGTCTTACACACGTGCCTCTTGCACACCAGCAAATATGTTTAATAACCTTTTATAATCTCACCCAACCAAAGTATCCTTTGCAAACACTCCTTGCCCCTTCACTTGTAAATCATTTTCAGAATTGCTAAAGGGGTTTTGAAGGTTTTTTTTGTTGTTGTTCTCCCTTACCAAAGAAAGTCTTTGGAGGGGAAAGAGCTAGCGGGGTGGGGGTGAGGAGAGTGTCAGAGATAAGAGCTACGGCTGCCTCAGGAATCCCATGCCTGGTGCTGGTTAGTGACTCAGTGTTAAGAGCAATGGAGACAGAGGCTCAGCTGGTGCTTTAAAAAAATAAAAAAATAAAGCATGTGCAAATCTGCTCTCAGCAAGTTACAGCCTCCATTTTAACCTGGGCCAAGTGAGTGGAATGGCCCCCTCCTCCCTTGCCCACAGTCCTTCAGCTGTCCTTGGCGTCCTTCTTACTTGGAGTTTACCAGCTTGGGGGTTGGGAAAGCCCAGTGGGAACTGCCACAGGCTGCGCATCGGGCTTCACCCCCCAGATCCGGGGCGGGATGGGAAGCAAGCTGGTGTCCGTAAAGTTACGCTCTGGGTTTTCTTTGTCTTGTAAAGTACTTTTAGAATTTTTTTTGTTTTTGTTTTTAATAACTTGGTTTTGAATTGGCTAGCCGTCCTGTCTGCTCAGCTTGATCTAAATTGGCTTTTGGTTCAAACTTCAGGTGGTTTTTCGGTTTGACTCTGTTCCTCACTCTCCAGGAAGGCAACTTAGCCCCTATTTAGCATTTTTGCTGACAGGGAACCAGCAGGCTTGCTGTTTTAATCTACATTTGAATGTACTGTTTGGCAGAAAAAATAAAATTGAGAAAAAAAGCAAAAAAACAAAAAACACTCCCTTTTAGATTGGTTGAATTTGGTTGCTTTATTTTTGGCCCCAAATCTCCTCTGTCATTGCTTTATATTTCTCCGGAATTCACTCTTCTGTGGTTCTTTCAGCAGAATTCTCTCTGCTCTGCCAGCTTTTATGAACAAATGGGAGACAATCTGAGTTATGACTAGAGCTTCCATCCATCAGAATACAGTTGCAGGAAACACCTATAGGGCACAGATACAACCTCTGTGGCAGCCTGCATTTTGAAAACAAAATTATCCCTTCATTTCCTAAATGAATCAAACCTCTACACTTTTTTTTTTTTTTTTAGTCTAAGTGTGTCAAGGATGAACATACGGATGTTCCTAATAAAGTAATAATTACTCATCACTGTGGAGGTGTAACGTTGTATATGAAGATCGGCGGTTCAGACCTATGCATAGAATATTGAGGATTAAAATCTAGTAGTTTTCTTTCTTGTAAATCAATTTCAAGAATTTTTTTTTTTACTTTAAAATTAATTTTGAGTTTCTGTACTTGGTTTAATATAGATAAGTGACTTTGGGAGGACAGAAAAGTTCATAGAAATTGCCCTTTACAGAATTACCAGGATAATTGTGGTTAGAACTACGGCACTGGGTTTTTAGCTTAGAACAAGGTGGATGAACAAAGAGAGACAGTATAAATAATTCCTGTAAAGATTATGAATATTGCCTTAATCAGGCTAGGCTGGGTATATTGTGGTAAAAAACCAAAACCAAACCCACCGCCCTCGAGTCAATTCTGACTCATAACGATCCTATGGAACAGAGTAGAACTGCCCCATAAGGTTTCCAACGAGCGGGTGGTGGATTCTAACTGCCAATCTTTTGAACCCCCAAAATTCAATGTTTAACACAATAGAAGGTACTTTCTTGATGAACTTTGTGGATGCAAGAAGAGGGCATTTGTTCTTCATTGTCGCTCACAGAACCTAGATGATGGAAGTTTCACCATCTTAGACCTGTACTTTCTAGAACATTCTGCACCCTTTGTTACCATACCAGGGAAAGAAACTAGAGAACTGTACAAAGGCTTCTTATTGCCTCAGCCCGGAAGCAACATGTCACTTCTGTTTACAAGCACATTGGCCAGAACCAGTTATCAACTCAACAGCAGTGGGTTTGGTTTTTTGGCTTAATGATATAGCAAAAAACAAAAACAAAACTTAAATCCATTGCCGTTCAGTCAATTCTGACTCCTAGTGGCCCTATAGGAAGGAGCAGGACTGCCACATAGGGTTTCCAAGGAGTAGCTGGTGAATTCGAACTGCTGACCTTTTGGTTACCAGCTGAGTTCTTAACCATTGCGCCACCATGGCCCCCCTAATGACATAGGTGGCTGGGAAAAGTGTGTGTATGGTGTGTGTGGGGGGGTGGTATTTAGAAATGATTGCTTTCTGTTCCACACTTAGAAATGTGTATGAAGTAAACACCTTCAATTTCTTTTAGAAGCAAGGGCAAGAGAAAATGTTTCAAATACACAATACAAATAGAGGAAAAATTGTAAATTGTCCAGGATATGTCAGTTACAAATAAAAAAAATACATTTAAAGCATCAAGTAAAACAGCTATGTGGAATTTCCTTACACCAGGCACATAACTCTGGGCTAATCAAATGAGGGGTATTTGGTTCTCCTATTTCCAGGAGTTTAGCCCTCTGGACTTGAGTTCAGAAACATTTTGAAAGGCAACAACTTATTATTATTATTATTATTTTGGAGTATCCCTTTTTTGTATTAGCTCAACATAGTGATTCTTTGGCCAAATCAATATATATATATATTTTTAAAAACCATTTGAATGTGTTTAGGTAGGTAGGTTGTGCTCTCTGTAGTGAGCCTAGGGTCCATGGCTCTCTATTGTCTCGCTGTTGTTGTGTGCCATTTTCTGACTCATAGTGACCCTATATGACAGAGTAGAATTGCCCCATAGGGTTTCCTAGGCTGGAATCTTTATGGGAGCAGATTGCCAAGTCTTTCCTACTCAGAAACTGCTGGGTGGTTCAAACTGCGAACCTTTTGGTTAGCAGCCAAGCACTTAACTACTGTGTAACCAGGGTTCTTCCTACTGTCTTAGTTCATTTCCTATTTTTAGGCTAACTGCCCAAACCAGACTAGTTGCCTGTTTAGTTGATTCTGACTCATGGCAACCCCATGTGTGAAGAGTAGAACTGCTCCATAGGGTTTTCAAGGCTTTGACATTTTGGAAGTCAATCCCCAGACCTGTCTTCTGAGGTGACTCTGGTGGGTTCAAACTGCCAACTACTAGTCCAGTGCTTAGCCATTTATGCTAACCAGCAACTCCAACTTTAACTGACCAAAAAAACCCGTTGCGGTCGAGTCGATTCTGACCCGTAGCGACCCTATAGGACAGAGTAGAACTGTCCCATAGAGGTTGCAAGGAGCACCCGGTGGATTTGAACTGCTGACCTTTTAGTTAGCAGCTGCGGCTCTTAGCCACTAATCCACCAGAGTTGGGCTCCTGAATTTGGGACCCCTGCGGAGAATGGGTGATGAATTCACCTCCTTTAGGCTCTTGCTTTAGCGTTCATTGGAACTTTTGTAAAAGAAATCACTGGCCTTTAGGATTAGCTTCTCAGCAAACAATAGGGAGATTTACTAGTTATTTCAGAGAGATGAGTGAGTCAAGTGGACACGCAGTGCAAACCATGCTAACTCTGGCATACTGGACTTTGAAAAGGTCAAAATAGCCTCTATTGTGGCAAAAGGAAAATTGCAATTACGTAAATAGGAGGTTTCACTATATTACTTGTGTTAATCTCTTATCCCCAAAGGAGTAAATGGCTTTTGTGTGTGCAAAACAACACAGAGCCATTAAGTCCTAAAAGCAGTATTTAGTGGAAGGAATAGAAAAGTCTAATTTAATTTAAAATTGATGCATCATGGGAAGCGTCTGGCTTTCAATATCAGCTCTTCAGAGGAGTCATGAATGCAGAGCAGATAAGATCCCCCGTCACATGTGAAGCAGGGAGCCTGACTGAGGCCTCAGATCTGTGGCCCAAATAAAAGACCCCCTGGGCAGACACTAGAATGGGCCTGCAGCCCATCCTATGTTCTTTTTAACCAAGACACACAATTGTGAACAGAACATTTTTGATAGCCACATGTCACGTCGGATGGAATTAACTAGTTTGCTGAACAGCTGAACCAAATTTTATAAACTTGAGCTCATTTGGGGTCCTAGAATCCTTCTCGGCATGCTGATTTTCAAGCTGGTGCCCATTATGCTGCTCATATTAAAATGCTATGAAAGCAAAGCATTTTGCGTGGAGTGGTTGAGCAAACTCTATTATACAGTAATTATACTATCAGTATAGAACCTAATTTCACATGGAGGAGGGGGTTTTAACCAAATGAAGGAGGAAAACTCATGAACAGTATTTTTTTCACGATTGCCGTGGGATGGTAAAATTGCAGAACTATGCCAACTTGGGAGGCTATTTTTAAGCCTCTTTCTACTAAATAAAATTAACTCCAATTTTGCTGAATTTTAATGCAACTTCGCCACTCTAACAATGAGTATAGATTCCAAGGGTTTGCCTCTACTTGCCGCTTAGTGAGCATGCAGAAATTTCTCTGCCAATGAACAATCATGGACATACTATTTTAAGCACCATTGAGACACTAGGCCTCAGGGTTACAAATGAGTGGAACCATCTCAGATATAATTCTTTCTGACATTGTGGATGTTAGAAAATGAGGGACAGAGAGGGAAAGGCTTAGCTAGCTGTAGTATCAACTGATATACTCTAGTTACTTATAAAGTAATAAGATTGCTTGTAATTTGTCATTTATAGCATTCAAATACTTAATAATGACCAAAGACCAGATGGCTTATGAGATGACATCAAGGATATCATACATAAAGAAAGCAAAAGATTATAAAAAGACAGGAAAGAAAGGAAAGACCAAAATGGATGTCAAAAGAGACTCTAAAACTTACTCTTGAATGTGGACTAGCTAAAGAGAAGGGAAGAAATTGTGAAGTAAAACACTTGATCAGAAGATTTCAAAGTACTTGGCTTAATCCAAAACATTGGTGGTTTGAACCCACCAGCCTCCTCAGGAGAAAGATGTGACAGTCAGCTTCCGTAAAGATTTACAACCTTAGAAACTCAATGGGGAAGCTCTTGTTGGTGCTATAGGGTCAACATGAGTCGGAATCCACCTCTACGGTAATGGATTTGCTTTACTTTTTTTTTTGTTTTGTTTTACACACCCCCCCAAGTGCAGACTCTACCCTTACTCATCATTAAATAGCACAGTCCCTTACATAATACCCTTCACATGGTAAGCATTTTTTAAGTATTTAAAATCTATTCTTGAGATGGCCTCTAAACTCAGAGGGGTTATACTCAAGGTTATACTTTGGCTCTCGTGGACTTGTTTTAATGTTCTTCAGCTTCAGCTTTAACTTGCATATGAGCAATTGATGGTCTGTTTCGCGTTGACTACTGGCCTTGTTCTGACTGATGATATTGAGCTTATCCATCGTCTCTTTCCACAAATGTAGTAGATTTGATTTCTGTGTGCCTCATCCAGCAAGGTCCATGTGTATACTCGCCATTTATATTGTTGAAAAAAGGTATTTAAAATGAAGAATTTTTGATCTTACAGAATTCTATCATGTGATCTCCAGTGTTGTTTCTATGGCATTTGTTCATTGATTGCTAAATAAATATTGGGGGCTAAATTAATTACAAAGAAAGGGGTTATCTATTCTGTGACTTATCGAGGCCCTTTATTGTTCCTCTTCCTCCTGACTACTTTATTGCTCACATCTATCTCTTTAGGGAGAAAGAGATGGAAAAATAAATGGAGACAAAACACAAAAGGAAATTTGCTACTTGTTAGCAAACTTAGAAAACTAGATAGTTAGGAGAAAATTTGCCAGGTAGAATGTTAGTTATAGATTAGATGTTCATTTTTATGGGTTGATTGATGTTTATTGACAGGTAATTCATAACATGTGTATTCATTTTGCTATATTCACAGTATTGCTATATTCACAGTAAGTATGCAATCACATACATATATACAAACATATGAATATTTTGTATGTCTATACAGTATATATACTGCACACATTTAGTCGTGTGTGTGTGTGTGTGAGTATGTGTGTGTGCATAATGTCTGTGTTCTGTTATAGCTAAAGCAGGGGAAAAAGCACACGCATTTATCAGGCTTCAGCTTGCATTTCCACAGTACAAGGATATTATCTGTTGAAGCTCTATGCTTGGCTGCAGGGGCAGCACAATGAGTCTGTGATCCTTCCATGAAATGTGTGGCAAGCACAATAAAACATACTTGTGGAAGGCACAATGTATCATGTGTACAGAAAACAGTCAAAAAAAAAAAATAAGAAGGAAAGAGAGAGAAGAGAAAGAGTCAGACAGGAAGAAAAGAAGCAAGCAAGCAAGCAAGCAAGAAGGGCACCTTCAGAAAAAAATAAAGCTAGAAACTGGATAAACTCAACAGCTACATTGTCCTTCCCTGATACACATCACTGGTGGTGAGTCTTCTGCCAAGGAACATGCCATTTTTACTGGTATCATTTACTCTGGGTTCTATTTTTCTTTTTCAAACTTGAGAAAGGAAAATCTACTTTCAGGAGGGACTCTGGCTTTCCATTTAGCCAAAGTGTCAGGGAAGCAGAGGCCACGTCTGGAGGAGGGGTCCCTAGAGGAGGGGCGTAGGAGGAGAGGATGCGCTTCCCTCCTCTTTCCTTCTGCATCCTATGGCCGAAGCCCGTTAGAGGGGAATAGGCAAGCCTTTTGGCCCAGTGTTCTGCCCTTCAAAACTTGGTCCTCTTGTCTTAATCCAGTAGTTCCCAATTTCATGGAGTGTGAATGGTGGCTACTTTTTACCTAAATAAGTTCACGGCCTCCCATATGATTGCAGATCGCAGGTTTTTTAATCATCTTTTTTAGGCCAGGATCCTAGAGAAAGAGCTGTTCCCCTGATACCCAGGTTAGGAAAACTATGGGAAGACGTTTATTGGCTTGGGTCACATAACCATTCCTCAAACAAACATCAGGTCCAACCCTCTGGAGAGGTTCAGCACCATCTGAACCACACGGAATGGGTTGCTCACAGAAAAGAACAGTTTTACAGCCCCTCCCCCCGCAAACAAAACATAACAAGGAGATGTAATTGAAAACCAAAACCATACCTGTTGCTGTCGAGTTGATTTTGACTCATAGCAACCCTAAGGACAGAGTGGAACTGCCCTGTGGGGTTTCTGAGGAGGTGCTGGTGGATTCGAACTGCCGACCTTTTGGTTAGCAGCCATAGCTCTTAACTGCTGCACCACCAGGCCTCTGGAGACGTGATTATGAGCTGGCAAAAAATAATAAATGTTTACCACATTTGGTAAAAGTGCTTTGAAAAATCATATAACAATCCTCTCCTTCTGCTAGAAGATTTGAAATATTGATGAAAAAGTAGAGCAATTATGTGAATCAATATAACATACATGCACTCAGTATGTTCTACTTTCCAGCTTGTAGTGTACATAGAGTCAAAACTCACTTTTCCATTTAGTAGCTCAAATGCCCACCTGCCCTTATTAACAGAAGTCCCATTTTGTCCCTATTGGAGCTCCCCGTCAATCCTGATGAGTCCCAAATGTTCCAGATTTACTCAATCCAAAGAGAGTCCATCTGCGATGTCCTTAGGGGTTCTTTCTTGCTGTTGCTTCCACTGCCGTAGAGTGTTGCTGTTGCAGGCTGGCCCTGCACTGTCCAAGTGATGTTTGTTCCTTTATTGTGATGGCCCCACTAATTCAGGCTTCTGGTAGCTTCGGGTGTTTCTGTCTTGGGCTCCATGCCTCCATCTCATACACACAGATACTGTTCATTAATACTCAAGCCAGGCAAGAGTGACTTTCGGCTTCAGCCTAAAACTATGAAGGTGCTGCTCATTTCCCAAGAGGCTTTGGCTGATGGGAAGATCTCCGATTACAAGCCCACAAGCCCCCTGGTTCATGGTAAGTTCTACCCTGGGATCCTTGGGGGCCTCTCTTGACACTAGACCTTTGTCATGGTTCTTACCCAGTGGTGTCTGTAACTTCAAGTCTTGGTTAGCACCTGAATAATTTTCTCTCAGAAGGTACCTGGACTCCTTAAGCAAATTTGGTTTATCTTCTCTTATACTAAAAGGAGGGACTATGGTGCTTTTTTTTTTTTTAGGAAGGGGAAGATTCCAGGCACCTTTTTCCCAAAAGCAAGGGGTTGCTTTTTAGCTTTGACTTTTATGAAACAGCCAGGCTACACTTACAAGAATGACAACAACAAAATCTTCCCCAAGGAGACTTTATCTTCTCAGAAGGTTAAAAGGCTGGCATAATTATTTAAAAATTCTCCCTGCTTGGGCATCCTGTTAACACAAATGTAAACCTGGATGTCTGCCTTAAACCTGCTCCCCCTGATGTGCTCCCCACCACATCTGAGCAACTAGCAAGTCCTGCCATTTCTACTTCCTAAATATCAATTGATTCTGTCTACTTCCTTCCATTCCACTCCCATTACCTCCTGTGATCTCTCCTCTGAATTCCTGCAGTGAGTCCCTCTCACCTAGTGTCCACCCCGCAGCCTGGGCATTTTCCATTCCCATTGCCGTTGAGTCAATTCTGACTTATAGCGGCCCTAGGGTTATAGTACAGAGTAGAACTGCCTTATAGGGTTTCCAAGGAATGCCTGCTGGATTCAAACTGCCAAGCTTTTGTTTAGCAGCCAAGCTATTAACCATTACACCACCAGGGTTTCCCCTGAGCATTTACTGAAATGCAAATTAAATCATGTGACTTCACCTGTACAATATGCCAGCAGCTTCTTATTGCCTGGAGGAGGAATTCTAGAAACAGTCCAGCATCTTTCTCGCCTTGTCTCTTACCATTTCTTTTTTTCACAATCAGTGATCTCCCCATACCAAAGTCCTCCCACTTAGTTGGGATTCCATGACCTCTCTGACTTTGGGACCACCAAACATCCAGTTTCCTCTCCCTGGAAACTTCCCCTCCCACTCTAGCTTCCTTTCTTCCATATTGTATGTTGTTGTTAGTTGCTATTGAGTTAGCTCTGACTCATGGTGACCTCTTGTACAACGTAAGGAAACATTCCTGATCCTGCACCATCTTCATGATTACTGGCCTGTTTGAGTTCATTGTTGTGGCTACTGTGGAGAGCCTTCCAACCTAGGAGGTTCATCTTCCAGCCCTATATTGGACAATATTCTGTTGTGATCCACAGGGTTTTCCTTGGCTAATTTTGAGAAGTAGATCACCAAGCACTTCTTTCTATTTGTGTCTTCGTCTGAAAACTGTCCACATGGGTGACCCTGCTGGTGGCTGAAATAACAGGGGCATAGCTTCCAGCATCAGAGCAACAACACACAAGCCACCAGAGTCCAGCAAGCTGACACGGTAGATGTGGTATGTAATCCTACTTAAACGTTATATTGCTGACTTCCTCCAGTTTGGTTTAGATGCCCTCGCTGTGGGTTCTGTGTTTTCTCTGCCTTGTCACACTATATGCCACTGCTCTTTCAATCACCTTTTCTGTCCATAGACACTAAGCTTCTGAAGTTAGAGCCTTGTTTGTCTGCTCATGAACCATCGTACTCCCAGAAGTTAGAACAATGCTAAGTGCATGATGGACACCTAATACTTATTTATTTGAATAGTAAACACATTGGTTTAATTAATCTTAGAACGCAGCGTGGTCTAGGGGAGAGGGTTTTCAATGGGAGTCAGAAGATGTGACTTTTTGTCACCGTTTCTCACTTGGTGTATCATTTTTGTGTCTGGTTCTACACTAGTTTTCCACCTTGGGTGAGAGACCTCGCCCTACCAGGAGAGAATCTGTTCCTTAGTCAAAGCTCCGGGCAGAGAGCTAGGCTTCTGAGAGCTAGGTAGCACTCATCAGCTTTTTGATTAACTCTCATACTTTCTACCTGTGACCCTAACTACTCAGGACAAAGGTGAATGCCACGCAGGTACCTCAGAAGACGGAAACATGCGTTTGAAGGCCCCCGAGAGAGATGACTGATTAGGCTAAATCAGAATTTCCAGCACACTTGATTTGAAATAATGGTCCCAGAGTTAAAATTATACAACAGGAATAATGCTGCATGCTGATAACACCAACTTTCTGACCCAAGGATGGTATCCTTTCTCTCTGAAAACCATATTTCCACCAATAACACTCCGAAGGCTGCTTATCTGGGCTGGCGTTCATGTGATTAGGTTAGACATGGGGTATGCTGGCAGTAGCTACTTGTACTGATTTTCTGCTCTTAAAAAATGCATTTAGAAAACCATTCAGTTCCTGTAAAGCAAAATATACATCTACATTTTTTTTTACAATGCATTTTTAAAATGGCAAATCGTAAACTACTGACCTTAAGAGAAATTCAATAAATCATTAAAATGCTGGTGCCTGCAAGCCCCGCTATGACTAATTCCTCATACTTGGCATTATCAGATACATTAAGACTTTAGTCACCCTTACCAACCACCTAAAATATTGCACACTGTGGCAGCCTCCTGCTAAATGCAAGCTTCTGGATCAGGGCGATAGGATTTTCTTTTGGTGCCAAATGTATTCTTTATGTATTTATTTTCTGGGGCGGAGGGGGCGGCATGGATCCCAAATCTCTGGTTTCTCTGCAACCCATGTGTTGAGACCTGCTTGTTTGCAGAGAGGCACTCCCTGCTGCCATCAGCCAGGTGGTACCTCTCACACCCAGAAATGAGTTCTTCTCCTGGACTTGATTATTCTTACTTGAGAAAACAATAGAAGGATTAACAGATATAGCTTGACTCTCAGATTAATCTTACTTAAAATGAGTATGACTTGACAGCAATGGGCTTGGTTTTTTGGTTTGGTAAGGCTTAGAGACAGAGCCCTGGTGGCACAGTGGTTAAGAGCTTGGCTGCTAACCAAAAGGTTGGTAGTTCAAATTCACCAGCTGCTCCTTGGAAACCCTATGGGGTAGTTCTATTCTGGCCTATAGGGTTGCTACGAGTCAGAAGCAATGACAATGGGTTTGGTTTACAGGTTAAAATAAATACTTTTCTTTTTTTGTTGGCCATGATTTTAAAAAAATTTAGTAATTAATGTAAAAAAAAAAAAAACTAATCACCTCTCATTTTCACAATTCAAATGACCTAGATATATTTAAGATAAAAATTAAGTCTTCCCAATCTGCCCCTTCTCCCACCCATATGTACACATAGACTTACCTCATTTTTTTTTTTTTTGAGATTACGTAAGCATATAGGCACACGTATAAGAGCTTTGCTTTCTTTTCTTGCTTATATTTACTCATTGACTTAAAAGGCTTGTACTAAACATACTGTTGCATAACCGACTTTTGCTGTTTTTTATTCTGTATGTCACAGATGTCTCCATTTGTCCCGAATTGTGGACTCTGTGGGACTTCTGCTCTGTGTCATGGGTCTAGCACTTGCGGACTGTGGCTTACTCCTCTGTTTGTTCCTCTTTCAATCGCTCCTGCTTCCTCTCTCCAACTAGGTTTTCAGGGTAAAAACTGCATCATCTCCTCTCTTCCCCAGTGCTCAGGCCTCACTAACTGATCTCTCAGAGCTCTTTTTAACCAAAACTTAGGACTGAATTTCAGCTTCATTTAAACTGACTCCTTTTTGTACGCACATGTTTTGGAACCATACGATTTGTGTTCCTTGGCCACTAACCAATTACCACACCTACTCGCAGAGCTAAATATCTGCAGAACCTAAGTGAAGCAGACAATTATGTAATTACCCAGATAATTCAGGGAAGGAGGAAGTTCTGCTGGGATGACTCTGGTGATAGTGACTACAGAAATCTTGCTTAGAAGGGAACGTTTTTATTAAAATGTTTCAAAGATAGGAAACACCATGTCCTCCCTCCAAAGCAAAGACTCAAAAAACTAAGGAAAACAGAGATAAATGTCAATCTTGGAACCCTAAACACCAAATAAAGAGATAAAGAGCTCAACAAAGTACTGAATGGAATAAGAAAGTGACAGAAAACAGAGAGAGAGGAGAGATGTGTGCGGAGGTCACCAATCAGATAATACAGCATGGATTTGCCATCTTGGACTGCTGTTGGAGATTGACAGACAGGGAGTACAGGAAAGCACCTTCACAGAACTTCCAGCAGGGGACAGAGTACCTGGTAACCAGTGATACACGCTTTCCCACCCCCCACCCTTCTTACCCCTGCTCGGCTTTCGCTGCTTCCTAGCTGGATGTGCTTGCTCTGCTGGCCAGGAAGTGCAGGCTCCATGCTACCTGGATTTGCCCCACCCACATCGGAGATTAGCGGACAGGGAGTATGGCAAAGCAGCTTCACGGAGCTCCCAGAAGAGACAGGGCACCCTGTAATCAGCAATACATGCTTTCCCACCCTTCACCCTTCTTTCCCCCAATCAGCCTCTGCCGCTTCCTGCGGGCCTCAGTCTCTGGGCTGGGAGGCACTGGCTCTGGCTCCCTGACACTAGAATTCACCCTGCCCACACTAGCCAGCTCCCTCAGTGCCATTTCTTTGTGGCTGGTGTTGCCTTTTCTGCTTCTTTTGGTTTCTTCCCTGCCTCTCACCTCCTCTCCCTCCTTTCTCTCAAACACCTGGCTTCTCGTGACATCTTTCCTTCTTTTTGAAAGGCTGTGAACTGCTATTCAGCTGGAAAATTGCTTTCCTGTCTGTGCCACCATATTAGTAGGATCCCTGGGGGCCTTTTTTTTGTTGTTGTTGTTCTGTTCTTTTTGTTTGTTTTCTTTTTCTTTTAGTGGCTTGGGAGCCTCTTCTAGCTGGCCTGCTCCTGTTTCTCTCTCCTCTCTCTCTTCTTTCTCATACCCATTTAGCTCCATAAATCACAACCTCCACCCTCCTTCTTGCCTACCTGCACCGTTCACTGAACAACACATCCCTGAGCAGCACAGGCATGGCCTACTGGAATGTACCCTGAACTGACTTCCAGCCTGCCCTGTTGGCCGTAGGACATGCCACAAAAACCCATCCCAGCCCCTCCCTTCAGCTGGACCTGCTCTGCTGCACCATAGCTGAGTGACAGGCCCTGTCCATTGGACAAGGAGGTAAAAAGTATCATGTCCACAGATAAGCAAACAATATAGAATGCATAGCATGCCTGTTCAGACATAACCAAATAAAACAAAAAACAGGATGAAACAAACAAGTCTACAATCAAGAAACAAAGAAAATAACTACTGAATGTCCCAAAGATGGCACACTATCAAAACATATTAAAGAAAAAAGAAGACAGGATGGTTCCAGTAGGCATCTAAAATAAAACACCAGAAGACTTTGCAGTAGAAGAAAAGGCTCTTGAACTACCTGATAGGGAATTCAAATCTCTAATATTCAGGGCTATCCAGGATTTGGAGCAAAAAGTAGACAAAAATAAGGAAAAAATAGATAAATTCATGAGAAAGAGACAAATTCATGGAGAATACAGACCAAAAAAATGGAAGAATTCAGGAAAATAATACAGGAACAAAATGTCAAAATAAATTCACAACTAGAAATCATACAAAAACAACAATTAGAAACCCAAAAGATAAGCAACAAGATTTCAGAAATGGACAGTGTCATAGAAGGGCTGAGGAGTAGGCTTGAAACAACGGAAGACAGAATCAGTGAAATGGAAGGCAAACGCTTACATACAGCTTTGTCTAAGGAAAAATCTGAAAAAAGCACTAAGAAAAATGAAGCAAACCTGAGAATGGTATGGGATACAATCAAAAGCAAAAATTTGAGAGTTTTCAGAGTTCCAGAATGGGGGAGTAAACAGAAAACAGAGAAGATCACTGAAGAATTGCTGACAAAAAACTTCCCTAATATCATGAAAAATGAAAAGGTGACCATCTAAGAAGTCAATGAACCCAGTATAGGATAGGCCCCAAAAGAAAACCACCAAGGCATATCATAATCACACTCACTAAAACCAAAGACAAAGAATCCTCAGAGCAGCTTGAGAAAAATGAAAAGTCACATACAGAGAGGAGACAGTAAGACTAAGCTCTGATTATTCTGCAGAAACCATGCAGGCAAGAAGGCAATGGGATGACATATATAAAACCTTGAAAGAAAAAAAAACGAAAACCATGAATAACGTATCCTGCAAAACTCTTGTTCAAATAGATGGTGATATTAGGAGATTTCCAGATAAACTTGAAAACCAAGCCAAATTTATAAGAGTTATTAAAGGGAGTCCTTTGTCTTGAGAACAAATAGCATCAGACCACAGACTGAATCTAGGATTCAGGATCATACCAGCCAGATACCAACCTAGAAAATAAACTCTCAAAGACTATCCAAAACAAAAAAGTTACAACAGGAAACCAGAGTAGTTAATCTGCAAATGACAACAACATCTGAATGAAAAAAGAGGGAATAAACAGTATAGGTATAGAACTTTCTAAAGGAGAGGAAGGCAAGGCAATACCAAAAAATAATAGACTGGTTCAAACCTAGGAGGATAAGGTTAAATTTCAAGGTAACCATAAAGAAAGTTAACACATCTACTCATTGAAATAAAGAAAAACACAAAGTCTTGGTAAAAACAAAATCTACAAAAACAAAAGAAAAAAAATCCACAAACAGAAGGAATTCAGCACTGTAGAGTAAGAGGAACAAAGAAAATGTCAGCATCACAGAAAAAAACACCATAAAATGACAGCAATAAACTCACACCTATCAATAATTACACAGAATGTAAATGGACTAAATGTACCCATAAAGAGACAGAGAGTGACAGAAAGGATGAAAAAACGGGATCCACCAATATGCTGTCTATAAGAGATATGCATTAGAAACAAAGATGTAAATTTATTAAAAATCAAAGGATGGAAAAAGTATATACCAAGCAAACAGCTATCAAAAAAGAGCTGGAGTGGCAATACTAATCTCAGATAAAATAGACTTTAAAACAAAATCCACCACAAAAGACAAAGAAGGGAATTATATAATGATTAAAGGGATGCTCCATTGTGAAGACATAACTATCTATGAACTCAATGACAGGTCTCCAAAACACATAAAACAAACTCTAACAGCACTGAAAAGAAAAATTGACAGTTCCACAATAATAGTAGGATACTTCAGCACGCCACTCTTGGTAAAGGACAGAACATCTAGAAAGAAACTCAGCAAAGATACAAAAGAGCTAAATGGCACAATCAGCCAATTTGACCTCATAGACATATATAGAACAGTCCATCCAACACCTGCAAAATTCACATTCTTTTCCAGTGGACATGGAATGTTCTCCAGAATGGACCACATCTTAGGCCACAGAACAACACTCAACAAAATCCAAAACATTGAGATAATACAAAATATCTTCTCTTGAACCACAATGTCATAAAGGTAGAAATTGACAACAGGAAGAGCAACGAAAAAAAAAGTCCATTACATGGAAACTGAATAATACCCTGCTTAAAAATCACTGGGTAACAGAAGAAATCAGAGATGGAATTTAAAAATTCCTAGAATCAAATGAGAATGAAAGCACATCATACCAAAACATTTGGGACACAGTGAAGGCAGTCCTCAGAGGTCAATTTATAGCAATAGGTGCACACATCAAAAAAGAAGAAATGGAAAAAATCAAAACATTAACTACACAATTTGAACAAATAGAGAACAGCAAAAAAATAAAAAAAATAAGAGAAAAAAAGAAAAAAGCCCATCGTCGCTAGAAGGAAATAGCAATCAGAGCAGAAATAAATGAAAAAAAGAATAGAAAACAATAGAAAGAATCGACAAAAGCAAAAGTGGGTTATTTAAAGGGATCGACAAAATTGACAAACCACTGGCCAAACTGACAAAAGAAAAACAGGAGAGGGAGCAAATAACCCAAATAAGAAATGAAATGGGGGACATTACAACAGACCCTACTGAAATAAAAAGGATCATAACAGAAAAACTATACTCCAATAAATTTGAAAACCTAGAGGAAATGGACAAATTTCTAGAAACACACTACCTACCCAAACTAACACAAAATTATGCTGAAAATAGAATAGACCCATAACAAGAGCAGACATTGTAAAGGTAATAAAAAAAGTTCCCAACAAAAAAAGCCCTGGCCCAGATGGCTTCACTGGAGATTTCTACCAAACATTCAGAGAAGCACTTACACCAGTACTACTCAAAGTATTTCAGAGCATAGAAAAGGAAGTGATACTTCCGAATTCATTCTATGAAGCCAGTATAACTCTGATAACAAAATCAGGCAAAAACACCACAAAAAAAGAAAATTACAGACCAATATCTCTCATGAATGTGGATACAAAAATTACCAATGAAACTCAAGCCCATAGAATTCAGAATCATATCAAAACATAATACACCATGACCAAGTAGGATTCATACCAGGTATGCAAGGATAGTGCAACTTTAGAAAATCAATCAACATAATCCACCACATACAAAAAAGAAAAGAATCACATGATCATCTCAATAGAGGCAGAAAAGTCATTCCACAAAGTCCAACACCCATTCCTGATAAAAACTCTCAATAAAATAGGTACAGAAGGGAAATTTCTCAACATAATAGAGGGCATCTATGCAAAACCAACAGCCAACATCATTCTTAATGGACAGAGGCTGAAAACATTTCCTTTGAGAACAAGAACAAGGATGTCCTTTATCACCACTCCTACTTAACATTGTGCTGGAAATCCTAGCTAGACCAATAAGGCAAGAAAAAGAAACAAAACGCATCCAAATTGGTAATGAAGAAGTTTAACTGTCCCTATCTGCAGATGATATGATACTATACGTAGAAAACCCAAAAGACTCTTAGAGAAAACCATTGGAACTAATAGAAAGATTCAGCAGAGTTGCAGGATACAAGATAAACATACAAAAATCGGTTGGATTCTTATACACTAAAAAAGAGAATGATGAAAAGGAAATCAGGAAAACAATTAATAATAGTCCCTAAAAAATTAAAATAATTAGGAATAAATCTAACCAGGAATGTAAAAGACCTATGCAAAGAAAACTATAAAACATTACTGCAAGAAACCAAAAGAGATCTACATAAATGGAAAAACATACCATGCTCATGGATAGGCAGACTCAACGTTGCGAAAATGACAATTCTACCCTAATACAATGCAATCCCAATCTAAATACCAACAACATATTCTTTAAAGAGATGGAGAAACTAATCAATAACTTTATATGGAAAGGGAAGAAGCCCTGGATAAGTAAAGCACTATTGAAGATGAAGAGTAAACTAGGAGAACTCAAACTACATGACCTCAGAACCTACCACACAGCTACAGTAGTCAAAACAGCCTGGTACTGGTACAACGACAGATACACTGACCAATGGAACAGAATTGAGAACCCAGATGTAAATCCATTCACCTGATCTTCAACAAGGGCCCATAGTCCATCAAAAGGGGAAAAGACAGTCTTTTTAACAAATGGTACTGGCAAACCTGGATGTCCATCTGCAAAAAAGTGAAACAGGATCCATACCTCACACCATACACAAAAACTAATTCAAAATGGATCAAAGACCTAAATATAAAGCCAAAAAGTATAAAGTTCATAGAAGAAAGAATAGGATCAATGCTAGAGGCCCTAATACACGGCATTGACAGGATACAAACCATAACCAACAACACAAAATATAGAAGATAATCTAGATAACTGGGATCTTCTAAAAATTAAACACTTATGTTCATCAAAAGACTTCACCAAAATAGTAAAAAGAGAATTTACAGACCAGGAAAAAATTTTTGGCAATTACAAATCAAAAAAAGATCTAATCTCTAAAATCTACAGGAAACTTCAACACCTCTACAACAAAAAGACAAATAATCCAATTAGAAAATGGGCACAGGAGATGAACTGACATTTCACCAAAGAAGACATTAAAGTGGCCCACAGACACATGAGGAAATGCTTGCAATCACTAGCCATTGGAGAAATGCAGCTCAAAAGCACAATGAGATACCTTCTCACGAATCAAAAAGTCAGGATAAAACAAATGTTAGGCTGTGGGAAGATCGAAACTCTTATGTGCTGCTCGTGGGAATGCAAAATGATACAACCGTTTTGGAAAATGATATGGCGCTTCCTTAGAAAGCTAGAAATAGAAATATCATATGGTCCAGCAATTCCACTCCGAGGAATATAACTTAGAGAAATAAGAGTCATCACATGAATAGACCTGGGCACACCCATGTTCACTGCAGCATTGTTCAAAATAGCAAAAAGTTGGAAACAACCCAAATGCCCATCGACAGATGAATGGATAAACATACTATGGTACATACACACAATGGAGTATCACCTACTGATAAAGAACAATGGTGACTGTGCGAAAGCATCTCACAACATGGATGAATCTGGAGGGCATTATGCTGAGTGAAATAAGTCAGTCACAAAAGGACAAATATTGTATGAGACCACTAGCGTAAAAGCTCATGAAAGGTTTACACACAGAAAGAAACAATCTTTGATGGATACGAGGAAGGGAGGGGTGGGGATGGAAAAACACTTAATAGGTAAGTGGTAACTTTGGTGAAGGCTGAAACAGTACACGGTACTGGGGAAGCCAACACAACCTGTACAAAGCAAGCTCATGGAAGCTCCATAGACACATCCAAACTCCCTGAGGGACAGAATTGCTGGGCCGATGGCTGTGGGGACCATGGTCTTAAGGAACATCTAGCTCCATTTACATAAGAGTTTATAAAGAATGTTCTACGTTCTACTGTGGTGAGTAGCATCTGCGGTCTTAAAACCCTGTAAGTGGCCATCTAAGACACTCTACTGGTCTCACCCCTTTGGGAACAAGGGAGAATGAAGAAAACTAAAGATACAAGGGAATAAAGGACTGATGGACCACAACAACTTCGGCCTCCACCAGACTGAGTCCAGTACAACCAGGTGGTGCCTGGCTACTACCACTGACTGCTCTGACAGGGATCACAATAAAGGGTTTCAGGCAGAGCTGGAAAAAAATGTAGAACGAAATTCTAACTCACAAAAAAAGACCAGACTTACTGGTCTGACAGAGACTGGGGAAACTGTGAGAGTATGGCCCCCGGACATCATTTCAGCTCAGCAATGAAGTCACTCCAGAGGTTCCCCTTCAGCCAAAGATTAGACAAGCCTAGAAAATGAAATGAGACTGAGGCGGCACACCAGCCCAGGGCAAGGACTAGAAGGCAAAAGGGGACAGAAAAGCTGATAATAGGGAATCCAAGGTCGAGAAGGGAAAGTGTTGACAAGTCGTGGGGTCCTTAACCAATGTCATAAAACAATGTGTGTACCAACTGTTTAACGAGAAGTTAGTTTGTTTTGTAAACCTTCACCTAAAGACCAAAAAAAAAAAAACCTCCCCGGGTAATCGTGAAAGTCACTTTCTCTATGTGACGATCACAGTTATAGAAATTTATTACAGATTGAGGCCACGTGCTGGAGGTTGCGAGGGCAGTGATGAGAGAAAACACACGGGATCCAGCCCACGTAGGGCTTAGAGTCTAAGGCTCCACCCTAGGGGGCCAAACAGACATTAGTCACATTATGAGGGAAAGCAGTAGCTGGCAAGTCAATTTTGTCTCATGGTGACCCTATGCATGTCTGAGTAGGACTGTGCTCCGTAGAGTTTTTCATGAGTGATTTTTTTTCTGGAAGCAGATCACCAGGCCTTTCTTCTGAGGAATTACCAGAGAAACAGACAAGAAGTTAGAAAATAAGAAGGGCTATAGCGGAGGCGCAGGACCCGGCAGTGTTTCATTCTGTTGTGCACAGGGTCGCTATGAGTCGTAACCAATTCGATGGCACCTAATAACAACAACATAATAAAGTAGCAGAGAGAAGCAGGATGCTCCAACAGACCACTCAGTGGGGGTTGGACCTGGCCAGGATTCCCAGGTTTGAGTCCATGCAGAGGAAACTTGGAAGAAAGGTCTGGCAATCTAGTTCCAAGAAATCAGCCATTGAAAACCCTAGGGAGCACAGTCTACTCTGACACACATGGGGTTGCCGTGAGTTGGAATCGACTTGCTGGCAACCGGTTTTGGCTTTAGATGCAGAAGGGAGGCAGGAACAGTTCAGTTGGAGCAATCTGCACATGTAAGTGCCCCCGAGGGAGAGGAAGGACGCAGGCGCCAAAGATAAGTATGGCTGGAGGGGAGAGAGCAAGGGGGTATGATAAGGTTGATTAGTGCTGGAAAGGATAGCCATCACCAGACCCTGCAGGACATGGAAGTCCATGTTGGGCAATTACTTCATGCTAAGAGAAGCAGGAAGCTATTGAAAGGTTGAAACAGAGGGTGACCACATCTGATCTGCGTTTCAAAACAGTCACTCTTGCTGCAATGTGGAATAGACCAGGGCAAGAACAGACTGGATGAAGGTAGGTCAGATAAGTGCTCTGACAGATGAGCTATGAGGCAGCTTAGACAAAGGAGGTGGTAATGGAGATACATAGACGGCAACAAAAAATGGAGGTTGATTTAACTTGGCAAGAACCTTGCCAAGGATGACGCTGAGGTTCCTGGCCTGGGAAGACTGGTGATGACCTACTGAGTGATGACCAGGTTTGGGGAGGAAAGATGGGGTCAGTTGTATTTGAAGTGACTTTAAGACATCCAAGAGGAGACCTCCAGTAGGCAGTTGGATATACAGGGCCCTGATGGAGAAACTAATGCTTTATTTAGTAACTAAGCTCTCTTGCTGTCCTGAATAGAGAGTTTGGGTAGGGGACTGAACTCCCTTCTGATGCTGGGGGAGAGATCGGGATCCTCAAGGATTCCAAAACATTTAGGTTTTAAAACCCCAAGCTGATCATTTCTTACTAGCCATAGCAGCTACGTTTGGTAGCCACGACGGGACAATGACTGAGAGGGCCTGCAATTTTCTCCAAAGGCCCGGTGAATGGAGTCTTTTAGACAAGGTTAACCGAGGGGACGGGAATCCACATGATTCAGAAACTTTTACTCTTTCCATAAAATACGTCACTAAAATAACAGGGGGAGTAATTAAACCCAGAAAAACCCAGTGCCATCAAATTGCTGTTTTGTTTTGCATCAGAGAACAAAATTTAAATAAAATAGTAAAAGATGGCAAGTGCTACTTCCTGTAATCTTTACGAGCTTTTCCCTCCACTTAATATAACTTTATTTCCCTTTCTAGCCTCTTGAAAACATCTACTTTCCTCTTACCTATAAAATTTCTTAGCATTTTCCCTCCGCTTTCCTGGGAGGCATTGGTAATGTGAGTATTTAAAAATGTTTGTAGCAAAAAAAAAAAAAAAAAAAGAAAAAATTTAGCTTGTCTGGGGGATGCAGAGCTTCTGTCAAGGGTGGTGGAAAAATTGAGGAACGGTTAATGGTGATGGTCAAACAACATGATGAACCTGATGTCACTAAACTGTACATGTGAAGATTGTAGAAATGGCAAATGTTTTGTTACTTATGTATCTACCACAATAAAGAAAAGAAGTGTTTGCAGTGCTTGTTCTTACTGCCGGGATTCATGGAGAATTGTTATCGAATGGCTTCCTTACTCAGCTGCCATGCTCAGGACTCACTAATTAGCTAGTCCTCCCCAGAAGAGCATCTAGTGGTTTTCCTCAGTGCTGTTCTCACTCTGAGGAGCCTGGGTGGCACAGTGGTTAAGCACTCAGCTGCTAATCAAGAGGTGGGCAGTTGGAACCTACCAGCTACTCCGTGGAAGAAAGATGTGGCAGTCTGCTTCCATAGCCTTGGAAATCTCATGGGGCAATTCTACTCTGTCCTATAGGGTCTCTAGAGTCAGAATCGAGTCAATGGCAATAGTTATCACCCACCCTAGACAATTATTCCATACTGCAAATGACCCTGTCTTTCCTATTGGCATCATCCCTCCTGGGAATGAATGAGGGTAAGAATAAATACATGCCTAAATGAGTGAATTAACATAAATACACAAAATAACCTTAGTGACCCTGGCTGGGTGCTTACTGCCCATCGTGCACGGAGCTCAAGCATAATCTCATTAGTAATGTCCTGTGAAGTAGATGTTATTGTCCCTATGTTACAAATGAGGAAATTGAGTCTTATAAAATGTATCTCTCTTGGTTAATGTCACGTATTGAGTCACCACAGATCTGGGGCTTGGATTTAGGTCAGCCTCATGTCAAGGACGTTTACGCAGTCACTAACTATGCTGTCCACATAAACAGAGAAAATTATTTTCCTACTTAAGCACATGTCCAGGTACCATATCCAGGTACACTCTGACCTTCACACGTTATCAAATAAGGCAGGTATTTCCAGAGGTACAAGTCAAGTGTGGATACAGGGGCTGATTTTACATAAAATTGCAAATGGCGTGATTCATCTCTCTCTACCCATTGTATAAAGCAACTGCATAGACACTGTTTATGAGCTTCCAACGCTGGGATTTAGGGCTGCCAGATTTAGCAAATCATTTTACAGGATAGCCAGTTAAATTTAAATTTCAGATAAACAACGAATACTTTTTTTAGTATAAGTATATTCCACACAATATTTGGGACATACTTACACCAAAAAAAAGAATCAAGTTTAACTAGACGTCCTACATTTTATCTGGCAACTCTCTGGGTACTGTGCTTATGTTCTTTACTGTTCTGCCTAACTCGGAGTCCTGCCCCCCTAAGACCAGGATGAAGACACACACACACGCACGCATACATGCATGCACGCACGTACACGCACACGCACTCACTCAGCTGCCAGAGGTCTGCATGGGAGAACATCCATGTGGGTGTTTGGCTTCAGGCTGGTCTTTCCCAGCAACCTCTCCTCCCACTTGGTGCTCCCTTGCTGAGGAGCCTCCCATAGTGAGTCACACTTGACTCTCCTTCTTCCTTCCCGTGACCAGTATTTCCTTTCCTGTCTGAGGATTCCTGGAGAGAGCTTTCATGTTCCATACATTGCCTGCCACCCCTCTCTCCTTTGGACTGCTGCTCCAGACTCAATTCTATAGATTCTTGTTACTCAAAAGGTGGCCTGCCAGACTAGCAGATGGGCATTTCCTGGACCCACCCAACAGACTGAATCAGAATCTGCATTTTAATAGCTCTCCCAGGGATTTGTAAGCACATTAAAGTTTCTAGGTCACCTCTTAAAGCAGCTTATAAATGAGTTGCTCTTTCCCTGCTTTGCTTAGTCCCAAGCATGGACAAAGTGCCTCCATGCCCCCTTTTGTGTAACATACTTTATCAAAGGCTTACAGGGACCAAAAAGGACACAGAGCACAGGGAAACAGACACATCTGGCATCCCTGCTCCCCAAGCTCACCATTGTATCTCCCCCCTCCTCCAAGGCTCGAATGCTATGATCACTCCTGCAGGAACGTGAATCTATGGTTGAGGAAGATGGAAGACTAAAAAAAAAAAAAAAAAAAGTGACCGTATAGGACAGACTAGAATTGCCCCATAGGGTTTCTAAGGCTGTAATCTTTACGGGAAGCAGACCGCCACATCTTAATCTCATGGTGCAGCGGGTGGATTCCAATCGCTGACCTTTCAGTTGGAGTGGAGCACTTAACCACTGTACCACCAGGGCTCCTTTCCAGTGTAACCATAAAAACAAACAAAAAACTAAACCCACTGCCATGGAGTCAAATCCCAACTCACAGTAGACCCTATATGACAGAGTAGAACTGCCCCATAGCGTTTTCAAGGCTGTAAATCTTTTTGGAAGCAGACTGCCACGTCTTTTTCCCATAGAACAGCTGGTGGGTTCAAATCACCCACCTTTTGGTTTGCAACTGAGAGCTTTAACCACTGTGCCACTGGGGCTCCTGTAGTAACCATAAACAACAACAATAATAAAACCATTGCCATTGAGTCAATTCCAACTCATAACGAGCCCATAAAAAAAAAAAACGAGCCCATAAAGATACCTATTAATCAAGAATACCTATTTTGGACATGAGTGAGAAATAAATGTCTGTTGTTTTAACCTACTAAGGGCTTGTTTATTTGTTCTTGTTAGCTGGTTTTGAATCAGCCCCCAATTCGTGGTGATCCCATGCACAACAGGATCAGACTGTTGTGATCAATAGGGTTTTCATTAGCTGATTTCTCACAAGTAGATTGCCAAGCCTTTCTTCCTACTCTGTCTTAGTCTAGAAGTGCCTCTGAAACCTGTTCAGCATCACAGCGACATGCAAACCTCCACTGACAGATGAGTGGTGGCGGGGCATGAGGTGCACTGGCTGGGAATCAAACCCTGGTCTCCCGCATGGAAATCAAAATGTCTACCACGTAATCACCACCGCCCCCTCTGTTATTGTGGCTACATTTTCCTACCTCAAGGATTAACTAACTATGGCCTGCAGGTCAAATTCAGTCCACTGATAATTGTACAGCCCATGAAAATGGTTTTTACTTTTTTTTTTTTAACATTTTTAAAAGTTTAAAAAAAAAGGAAGGATACGGAACAGAGACCAGACGTGGACCACAAAGCGTAAAATATTTACTACCTGATCCTTTACAGAAAAGGTTTGCCAGTCCTTGTTTTAAGTAACACAATAATTTCATGCAACATAGACTTTGGATTCCAGGGAGATATAAAGCCTTCTAATTATAGTACGAATAATTTTCTATATATGGAAAAAAGACCTATAGACTTCTACTTCTAGAAAAGATGGAGTGGCAGGGGTTGATTTTGATTTTTGACGTGAAACAATTAAAAAAGAAAATATATGAATAATTTGAGACATGAGGCAAAGAAATACAGTGATCCCTGAGAGATGGAAGCAAACGAGGTGAGACCAGGCATAGCCTCTCTGAGGAGACAGAACTGGGCATCTGAGGACGCCAAAGTGGCTTGGCTGCACAAGGCAGAGAACCAGAGAGGAGAGAGCTGTACAGTGAGAGAACTCGGGAGACCAGCAGAGTCCTCATCATGCATATGGTTGAGTGCACTAATTAGCACAGCTGTGTGAGGAAGTTTCCTGAACCTCAAGAGGGGACCAATCAAATGGATTAGAGGAAGTAATCCTCGGAGCTGAAGCAGGACTAGGAAGAGTTTCTATTCTTGCCAAATGGAGTAGAAAACCTCATAATACATGGGACCTGGAGACAGAATATCAGAAGATAGCTGCCTCAATAGTAGGGAAAACCAGCCCTCAACTACATGCTGCTCTAGACTCACCTATCAAAGCTTAAAACCAAGATGCAAAGTGATCAAACCTTTTCCAAGCAACTTACCTGGGTCCCAGAACAAAACTCAAGAATATTTAGAGGAATAAAAAAAACTAGTTCTTAAGAAGGTAAAATTTACAATGTTAGGGATCCAATAAAAAAATTACCATGCTAATGATTATTTTTTTTTTAATGAAAAAAAATATAGGTAAAGGATTTCAACAGACTTCATTAAAAAAATATATGCATGTGAAAAGATGTTCCAGGTCATTAGTCATTAGGGAAATGTCAATTAAAACCACAGTGAGATACAATTACATGCCTGTTAAAAACCGGTTACCCTCAATTTAATTCCAACTCCTGGTGACCTATGAGTGTGTCACAGGGTTTTTGCTATGGATTGAATTCTGTCCCCTCAAAATACATTGTAAATTCTAACCCCTATCCAAATCCTTTGCCTTGGAGTCGATTCTGACTCATAGCGACCCTATAGGACAGACTAGAACTGCTCCATAGGGTTTCCAAGGCTGTGAATCTTTAGGGAAACAGACTGCCACTTCTTTCTCCCACAGAGCAGTTGCTGGGCTTGAACCTTGAAACTTTCGGTTAGCAGCCAAGTGCTTAACCAGGGCTCCTTGTAACCCTATACCTGTGGTTATAATTCCATTTGGGAAAGAGTGTTCTTTGCTATGTTAAGGACACAGTATTAGTATAGGGTGTGTCTTCAGTCAATCCCTTTTAAAATATAAAAGAGATTAAACAAGAAAGCAAGAAGTAGAAATGCGGGAAGCAAGGTGCCACACCACATGAAGATCACCAGGAAACCAAGGAATGAGGACTTTCCCTAAGGGCTGACAGGGAGAGAAAGACTTTACCTAGGGCCAGCACCCTGAATTCAGACTTCTAGCCCCCTAAACTGTGAGCGGAAACCCTGGTGGCGTAGCAGTTAAGTGCTATGGCTGCTAACCAAAAGGTTGGCAGTTCAAATCCACCAGTTGCTCCTTGGAAGCTCCATGAGGCAGTTCTACTCTGTCCTATAGGGTTGCTATGAGTCGGAATCAACTCGACAGCAAATGGTTTTTATTTTTTTTAACTGTGAGAAAATAAATTTCTGTTTGTTAAAGCCACCCACTTGTGGTATTTCTGGAGCCCTGGTGGCACAGTGGTTAAGAGCTCAGCTGCTAACCAGAAGGTCAGCAGTTTGAATCTACCAGTCACTCCTTGGAAGCCCTATGGGGCAGTTCTACTCTGGGTTATAGGGTCACTATGAGTCGGAATCGACGCGACTGCAAGAGGTTGGTTTGTTTTTTATATAAAACTAAGACAGTTTTCAAAGCTTGATTTTTTGGAATTAATCACAGGCCTTTCTTTCAAGGCACCTCTGAGTGGACTCGAATCTCCAAGCCTTTGGTTAGCAGCTGAGCATGTTAACCACTTATACCATGCAAGGACTCCACATACTTATGAACTTTTTGCTGTCTGACTCATAGATACCCTATAGGACAGGGTAGAACTTCCCCATGGGGTTTCCAAGGCTGTGTTGCAGAGTAAAACTCTGACTCTGTTAAGGATTAAAATAGATTTATTGCAGGTGAGATGCAGTTTAATTGGGGATAAGCAGAGTCCACAAAGTGAAACTATGTTTTCCAAAGAATTATAGGCATCCAGGTGATATTTATATTGTTAAATCAGGAACTAGCAACATACTGTTTTGATTGGTTTACTAATGATTTGTAAAAGTCAAAGGTGGGTTAAAACAAGTGGGTGCTTTATAATGAATGGTGAACACAACATATGTGGGTTTACATGATTGGTTTAAAGAGTCTGATGGTTAGTCACTACTTGGTGAAACCATAGAGGGTCACAGAGCAGTCACAAAGCAATCACATGACATTCTTTTCTGCCTACGTACCTTTCTTGTACAAGGTGTCTCCTGGGAGTGGCTGGCATAGCTTGGTTATAAAGAAAACATTTTTTTAGATACCAGATTAAGTCTGTTTAAAGTTTAACATCTTAGAGTACAGCAAGCTTTCTCAAAATTGGGTTTAAGTTCGGACACAGAGGCAGCCAGCCTTTAGTCAAGTGCCCCAGAGATTTCAATTTTAGGGTGCTCTACCTCAGCTGTACTCTTTAGGGATGCAGACTGGCACATTTTTCTCCCAGGGAGTGCCTGATGGGTTTGAACACTTGATCTCTCAGTTAGTAGCTCAGCTTTTAACCACTGCACCAGGAGGGCTCCTTGCACATGCCTATTAACAACAACAACAAAAACCCACTGCCATGGACTGAATTCCGACTCACAGCGACCCTATAGGCATAGTAGAACTGCCCCATAGGGTTTCTAAGGCTGAAATCTTTGCGGAAGCAGACTGCCACATCTTTCTCCCACCAAGGCGCTGGTGGCTTTAAACAGCCGACATTTCCGTTAGCAGCCGATTTTTTAATCCATTGTGCCAGCAGGGCTCCTGCATATATACCTATTAGGGTGCCTAAATTTAGAAAGACTGTTTATACTAAGGGGCCCTGGTGGTACAGTGGTTAAGATTTTAGGCTGATTTTACCAAGAAGTCAGCGGTTCAGCGGTTTGAGCCCACCCACCGCTCCACCAGAGAAAGACGCAGCAGTCTGCTTTCCTGAAGAGTTACAGCCTTGGAAACCCTATGGGGGCAGTTCTACTCCGTCCTATAGGGTCGCTCTTAGTTGGAATCGACTTGATGGCAAGGGGTTTGGTTTTGGTCTTTGACCTATACTAAGTGTTGGCTGGGCTATGGAGCAACTGGGTATCTTAATTTCCTGGGGCTGCTATGACAGAAATACAAATGGGTGGTTTTAATGAGTAGAAATTTATTTTCTTACAGTTTAGGCTAGATGTCCGAATTCAGGGCACCAGATATAGGGGAAGGCTCACTCTCTGTTGGCTCTGGAGGAAGATCCTTGTCTCTTGCAGCTTCTGTACCCCCGTGTTCCTCTGTTCCTAGGCAATCTTCACACAGCATCTAACCCAGCCCCTCCCCTTTGTGTTTGCTTCTGTGTCTTATCAGGGTGTGTTGTTATAACTCAGGAGTGATTGGGTTTAGGACACACCCTACACTGATATGGCCTTATTAATATAACAAAAAGCCCCTATTGCTAAATGGGATTACATCCACTGGTATGTTGTTATTGTTAGGTGCCATTGAGTCAGCTCCCACTCATAGCGGCCCTACAACCCTACAACAGAACAAAACACTGCCTAGTCCTGCCACTGGTATAGGGATTAGCATTCTAACACATATTTTGGGGACACAATTCAATCCATAATACTGGGATTCTCATATACTCCTTGTAGGAATTTAAACTAGTACAATCATTTTTGAAAAACATTTTGATGATTTCTTACAAAGTTAAACATACACTTACCGTATGTTATAGATTGAATTGTGTCCCCCAAAATATGTGTTGTAACTCCTAACCCCTATACTTGCGGATGTAATCTCATTTTAGAGTAGGGCTTTCTTTGTTATGTTAACGAGACCCTACCAGTGTCCGGTGTCTTCATGACCTTTGAGATAGAAAAGAGCACAGAAGACAGACACAGTGGGAAAACACACTATCTGAAGACTTTGGAGGCAAACCCAGGAACTGCAAGAATGGCCAGCTAGAGAAGCTGAGACAAGGATTTTTCTCCAGAGCCGACAAAGAGCCTTCCTCTAGAGATGGTGCCCTACGTTCGTACTTCTAGCCTTCTAACTGTGAGAAAATAAATTTATTTTTGTTAAAAACCACTCACTTGTGGTATTTCTGTCACAGCAGCACTAAGAAACTAAAACACCATATGACCTAGGTATTTCATTATCACTATGAGTCAGAATTGACCCGATGGCACGCAACGACAACAACAACCCAAGTGAAACTATAGCTTATGTCTATATAAAGATTGGAAACCCTGGAGGCATAGTGGTTAAGAGCCATGGCTGCTAACCAAGAGCTCCATCCATCAGGTGCTCCTTGGAAACCCTACGGAAACCCTACTCTGTCCTATAGGGTTGCTATGAGTTGGAATTGACCCAGCAGCAACTAGTATACAAAGATTAGTACATGAGTTTTTACAGCAACTTTATTTGTAATAGCCCCAAACTGGAAACAGCCCAAATGTTCATCAACAGGGTAATGAATAAACAGGTTGTAGTAAATTCATATATAATGGAATTCTACTCAGCATTAAAAAAGAACAAACAATGGATTTGCACTACCTCACAGACAAATCTCAAATAGTTAGGTTGAGTGAAAGAATTCAGAAAAGAAAGAATACACACTGTGTAATTCTATTTATATAAAATTCTAGAAAATGTAAACTAATTTATAGTAACAGAAAGGAGATCCTTTGTTGCATGGGAGTTTCCTGGGGGAAGTAAGAGGGAGAGGTTACAAAGGGGCAGAAGGAAAGGTTTGGAGGTGATGAGTGGGTTCATTTTTGTGATTATGGTGATGGTTTCATGGTTGTGTGTGTGTGTGTGTGTGTGTGTGTGTGTGTATAAAACCCATTGCCGTTGAATTAATTCCAACTCATAGTGACTCTATAGGACAGAGTAGAACTGTCCCATAGGGTTTCCAAGGAGGGGCTGGTGGATTCGAACTGCTGATTTTTGGTTAGCAGCCATAGCTCTTAACCACTGGATCACCTGGGCACTCTCTCTCTATAAATATATGTCAAAACATTTCAGATTGTTTGCTTTATCTATGTATATTGCATTTCAATTACACCTCAGTAAAAATATATATACATATTATAGGTAAATACATATATATATGTATGTAGTTAACAAGAGCTATAAACATGCTATAGTTCTATTTGTAACCTGTGGCAGGCCTAAATTCACAATGTCATTTTATTATTCTAATAATCATAAAAGGGTAACTACCAATAAAAATGACCTCTTTGAGTGACCTGTCACTGTTTCAGTTTTTCTCTCTCGTGAGCACCTGCTATTTGTCTGTGTTGTGCCACCTTCTTGGTTTCTTCTGGAAGAAACACCTCCATTCTTTTGGGAACTTCCCCTTTTCTCATTTTAATCGTGGGAATAAAGGAGGAATTCCGGCTTCTCTAGGCACAGTTGATTGGCTACTGGGCCAATCAGGTTACTTCCTGGAGACTTTCCTTACTAAGACTGGGCTGAGTTGATCCTGGATAGGGGCTGTGTCCACACTTCCCACCATGTGGAGGACCTCATTGCGCAGTGAGAGAGAATGAAACCAACACAGAGAAGTAGAAATGAGAGTTGGAAAGAGTTTTGGCATTGTTTGAGACTCTGGTTCCCATTGTCCCTGAGACCCAGTGATATGTCCCTGCCTTTCCCATGGATTTCTTTTTTCCACCTTTTCCTGTACTTACTCCAATCATTTTCTCATTTATCAGGTTAATCTAAATTAGGTTCTAGTCATACTAAACACTGTCAACAGTTTATTATGTAATTTTATAAATATGTTTCTAATTTTCTTTAAATGCTCAAGGTCTTGGCATAGCCCTGAGTAATAATTACGGGTGGGTCTGATGAAATCAACAATTCCATTTAATTCAACAAATGTTTATCAAACACCTACCAAGCCCAAGGCATTGCGTTATATGCTGAGAGACATTCTTATCAACAGTGCATTTAAACAGCCACTTGGGTTTTGAATAGCTAAGTAATTCTGAGACTCCCCACTGTAAATAATTTTATGGCAAAACTCCCAGGTGTACATGCTGAAAAAAAATAGATGGAGTTCCCAAGTTGAACTCGTCAGAAATATGTGACCATAAAAAAAAAAAAAAGAATAAAAAGCATTCACTTACTAGCTTTATTTTCTTAGAATCCTTTGGATTCTAAATCAACAGGCTCCTAGAATTTATGTTTTATGGTAACTTACACTATAATTAAGAGAATGGTTTTTGGTTCCAAGGAATTTTAATTTAATAAAAATACTCTGAATTCAGTCATTCATTTCTCCCTGTTACCGCAAACCACTACCAAGTAAAGAAATGGGGCAAATGCTCTTTATTATCTCTTTATTACAGTGTTTTGTTTTGTTTCATTCATTTTTGTTTCGTTGTTTTTAATTTGTCTTTCATGTTGCTCACTGCAGCTCATCACTTACAGTAAAACCTATGAAAGCAGGAATCTGTTTAAGGTGGAAACTTGTCAGAGAAAGAAAACGCAAATATTTTCCACTAAAATGAACAATAGAAAATAGAAAAGTGGTAAGACTGCACACCGTCAAAGGCAGAGAACCTGTGAGACCCGGAAAAACGAGGCAGCCCTATTGAGTTCCTACTCTCATAGTTTTCACTGTATATTTCTCATTACTTTAAGGAGTGAAAATAGGTCTTCGGTGTCATTGGAGGGATCTTTTTATAGAGCATGGTGGTGCTTCTTAAGGTATCAGAGTTGAGTGCCAAGTGCCCTCTTATCCCTAACTAGGGTTAAGTAGTCCTGGGGAAAATGTCTTAGGAATGATCAGGTCAGGGCATAGTGATGTACTGACCAAATAATAGGTCCTCGATAAGTATCTATTAATTGATTACATAATGAGATATATTTAGAAAATCTGTAAGTAATGCTCACATATGAAACCACTTCCATCTGTAAGCATATTAAGATATATTTTTTAAAAAATAATAAAATATTAAAAAAGCATATGATTTGGAATGGTTTCAGGTTTTCTTTGCTTCTGTACTTTTGCCTGGGTTATTGCACCTAACCTGAACTCTCTCTAGCTTATCAGGCCAAGAGAAGAGCCTAGTATTTCTTATGCCAAATGACAATTATTGTAACATGTCTCATATTATCAACCTGTAACTCTTACTCCCATAGGCCTCTTTGGCATCATTAAAATACCTCACTTTTTAACCCATCTCCTCCTTCAACAAGAATCTAGCTACAATTAATATCTTTTTTTCCTCCTTAACTCATTTTTTTAATTACACAAATAATACATTTTTACTACATAAATGTGAAGGAATGAAAATAAAACAAACAACAAAAGCAAAATGACAAAAACTGAAATACAAATCACCCCTCATTTCCTTTTCCAGAGATGACTGTTGTTGACCTCTTGCTGCGTCCTTTTCTCCATTTCCTCCTCCTGCTTTTCTTCTTCCTCTTTCACTCCCTCACTTCCTGTAACAACCACAACAATGCATACACTTATATATTACACCTGCCGCCATGTTTTAAACTTCAGTGGAATTTTACCCTTCGTCCTGTATTATAGAAGTCTCATCTCAGTGAAGTTTCAATGCCAATGAAACCTCACACACATGTTATTATTGCTAATGACAGCATGGCATTTTTTTTTTTAATTGTACTTTAGATGAAGGTTTATAAAACAAACTAGTTTCTTATCAAAGAGTTAGTACACACATTATTCTATGACCTTGGTTAACAACCCCACGACATGTCAACACTCTCCCTTCTCAATCCTGGGTGCACTGTTACCAGCTTTCCTATTCCTTCCTGCCTTCCAGTCTCTGTCCCAGGGCAGGCGTGCCCCTTTAGTCTTGTTTCGTTCTATGGGCCTGTTTAATTTTTATGGCTGAAGGGTGAACCTCAGGAGTGGCCTCATTACTGAGCTGAAAGGGTGTCCGGGGGCCATACCCTCAGGGTTTCTCCAGTCTCTGTCAGGCCAGCAAGTCTGGTCTTTCTTTTTGAGTTTGAGTTTTGTTCTACATTTTTCTCCAGCTCTGCCTGAGACCCTTTATTGTGATCCCTGTCAGAGCAGTCAGTGGTAGCAGGGCACTATCTCATTGTTCTGGACTCATTCTGGTAGAGGCCGTTGTAGATGCGGTCCATTAGTCCTTTGGACTAATCTTTCCCTTGTGTCTTTAGTTTTCTTCATTCTTCCTTGTTCCCGAAGGGGTAAGACCAGTGCAGTATCCTGGAAGGCTGCTCACAGGCTTTTAAGACCCCAGATGCTACTCACCAAAGTAGAATGTAGAACATATTCTTTATAAACTCTATTATGCCAATTGAGCTAGATGTTCCCTGAGACCATGGTCCCCACAGCCCTCAGCCCAGCAATTCAGTCCCTTAGGGAGTTTGGATGTGTCTACAGAACTACCATGACATTGCCTTGTACAGGCTGAATAGCACAGCATGTAAGTGCAGTTATGCTTCAATCTAAACTTCAGAAAAATTTAAAATATTAGTGAAATGAGGTATGGTTCTCAGGATGCCTGCTAGTTTTCCTACTTAGACTTGACTATGTCTTATAGTCTTACTGTCTCCATTTCTGACCTATAAAGTGAGACACTATAACTTAACTCAGCACATTTCATTGGGGTGGAGTGTGAGGTTAATTAATACTTTAGAAAAAAACTTAGGAAGTGAAAATTGCAGGATTGGCTTTAGGCAAAAATCTGAGATAGCATTTTTGAGACTCAGTTTACTCATCTGTAATACGAGGTTAATGTAAATTTCATAGGATTGTACTGAGCATCAAAATTAGATAATGAATGAGAATGCATCAACCACTGAGACTGACATCTAAAAAGGATTTCCTGAATATTAATATCCTATCGTGGAGCTCCAGCCTTCCTACTACAAGCCTTCCCTCTTTCTCCTCCATGTTTCATCAACTCTTCCCTTTTTTCCTGTTGCTGGTTCCAGGAACCTGGTGCTATTTATCCTTCCTGTCAAAAAGACAGCTTTCAGATCATTCCTACATACAGAGTGTCAAAACTAGTAAGTGCTTAAAGAACATTTAACAGGTAGTGGATTCTATTCTAACAGGAGTATCAGATGTCTGCCACTGGGTGGTGAGATAAAACCCAGTGGGTGGGTACCCATTTACTTTGCTTACGTAGCATGAGTCTACCTTGAAGGCCTGGGTTCATATTTGAAACATTTGCCAACTGGTTCTTCCTCATCTGAACAGACGCTGAAAGAAAACAACTGGTTTGGCCAGACAGTCCGTCCTGGCTGTATGTTGACCTAGGCAAACAATTTTAATAGACTCTTGTGTTCTTTGCTCTGTTACCTGGCTATTCACTTTTGTGGTAGCAGTTGTGGGGTGGTAGAAAGAATTTGGAATTTGGCAACGTAAAACTTCTCAGTCATATCCTGGCTCTGGCTACAATAGTTGGACCCTGATAGAATGGGAAAAAAATGTGGAACAGAACCTCAAGTTCCTAAAACAAAACAAAACAAAACAAAACAGATTTACCAGGCTGGTTAAGACTAGAGGACTCCCTGAGACTATTGCCCTCAGATACTCTTCAAACCTTGAATCTAAACTAATCCCTGAGGTCACCTTATAGCTTAATAACAAATTGCCTCACAAAATAATGAATATCACTCATAAGTTCTGGGCTCCTTTTAAAAAATCATCCATGTGAGACTAAAAGGTCAACAATTACTTAAAAAAAAAAAAAAAGGGTGAGAATGTAAACCAAACCAAAAAACCAAACGGGTTGCCAACGAGTCTCATCTGACTCATAGTGACCCTATAGGACAGAGTAGAATTGCCCCATAGGGTTTCCAAGTCTGTGATCTTTAAGGGAGCAGATCACTAGATTTTTTTCTCCTACAGAGTGGCTGTTGAGTTAGAGTCTCTGATCTTGGGGTTAGCAGTGGAACACTAGACCACTGTACCACCAAGGCTTGGGGACAGAGAAAATAGATGAATGGAAATGGAGCAGCCAGACCGAGATGACAATGTTCGTGTATTGTGAAGAATGTAACTAATGTCACTAAACGATTAGTGTAAAAATTGTTGAATGGGAACCTAAACTGCTGTGTAAACCTTCACTGAAAATATAATAAAATATTCTTAAAGAAAACAACAACAACAACAACAACAAAAAAAACAGCCCTGTCACACCCTAGCTGTGTAATTTTGGTCTCAGTCTTCTCGTCTCTAAAGGAGTATATAATGCTTATTTTACAGTTTTTTTTGTGTTGTTTTGTTTTTGTGAGGCTCAGAAAAGATTATTATGTGGAAATGTTTCATAAGGAGAAAAATACGATAGAAATATTAGTCGTTGTGATTCAGGCTTTCTAGGTTCTCCGTAAGTGAGAAAACCCCCCCAAAAACCAAAGCTGTTGCCATCAAGGTGATTCCAACTCATAGGGACCCTATGAAAAAAAACACAGACTAAAACTACCCTGTAGAGTTTCCAAGGAGTGCCTGGTGGATTTGAACTGCCAACCTTTTGGTTAGCAGCTGCAGCACTTAGCCACTACACCACCAGAGTTTCTGTGTGTGAGAAAGGCAGCAGCAAAAATGCACCAAAACTATAAATTAAGAAAGATTCCAGATTTAGTATAAAATGATATTTTATATTTCAAGGCTTAATGAAATGGGGGTAAAATATCCTGGGTGCCAAACCCTCTTTCTTATCTGTGAGATGAGGTTTTGTCCTAAATCATTGCTAAGATATCTTCTAACTTTTCAAATATATGCTTTCAGGAGCCAGGCCTTTTTATTAGGCAATTTCTTTGGGGGTTTGAACCTCCTTGGCCAAGCTGGCCAGACTCAGTTTAGCTGAGTACATTTGGCGAGAGTTAGTTACCCATGGTCCACTTCAAGGCCAGGCTCAGACAATTCTGGTCTGAATCCATGAGTGGGCCAGAGAACTGAGAGATACAGACAAAAGGTTTCAGGTTTCTCAATAAAAGTTTCCTGTGGCCCTACCCACACCAGCTATTGTGTGTGCCGTTTCCCAGCTGACTCAACTCTGACCTACCATGCTGTGCTTGATATTTATATTTCTGGAAATGGTTAGCCACATAACTAGGTAATACGGTTGCAATTTCCCAGTCTCCCTTGTAATCCAGGTCAGATGCTGTCCTGGGAGTGGGTGGGAAGTTAGAGAAGCCAAGATTGAGGTTGTTACGCTTGGGGGCAGATGACCAGATCGTGCCTGACTTCCTGCAATATTCTGTGGTGCTTATTTGTACTTTGGGGAAGGACCTACTGAGTCCTTAGTTCAAGGATGCTTGTCTATTATTTAAATTTACACTGCATTTGAGTTTTTTCAATTGTTATTTGTACCCCATACTTGATGGAATTTGCCTTAAAAAATAGATTAGCATGGGAAGAGAAGGAACACAATATACAACCCAAACTACTCTCCCTAGAGTTGAGGAGATAGACATGGAGAAAAGTTTCCTGACTTGTCACAGAGATGCTAAGTGGAAGAAAAACCAAACCAAACCAGCTGCCATCAAGTAGATTCAGACTCACGGTGACCCTACGTGTGTCAGAGTAGAGCTATGCTCCGTAGGATTTTCAATGGGTGATTTGTGGAAGCAGATCCTGGGCTTTTCTTCTGAAGCACCTCTGGCTGGACTCAAAGCTTCACCATTTTGGTCAGTAGCCTAGCGCTTTAACCATTGGCACTGCCCAGGGACTCTGCTAAGTGGGAGAGTCAGGTCTGAAGAGCCCAGTTTCCTGATTCCAAGTGAGTGGCTTTTTTTCCCAATCACTTTCAATGCTAATTCCTCTTGGAGTGGTTTGCCCATGGACACTTTTGATGTTCTCGGTTGACTTCATACCTTTGTTTGAGTAAGCATTATTATTTCCAACATGCATGCCTTAGGATAGGATTTACATATAGGGATCTAAAAGTGCTCAGGATGTGGCAAAAAGCCCTGGGAAGGGGAAGAAGGACAAGGGAGTAATAGGGATGGAGGGAGGTTGCTGGAGGTGACAGAATTCACTCAACAGAGGCAGGTTCAGTCCATTGGTCAAAGCAGTCATTATATGTATTTTAACTCATACCTTGGAGTGGCCCACGGTGGTGGGCCTGCTGCATCTGCTCTTTTGCCCATCCCATACTGTCACTGGGAGCAGGAGAGTTTGTCAGTTTTAAGACCCCACCAACACCTTTCCTCCAGCCTTTCAGACACTGGCAGGGGCTGAGTTGTCATTGAGGGAGCAGGCTAATCAGTTGCAAGTTCCTGATGCCTGGTAATGGTGAGAAACAAAAGGTAGGAGGACCAACAGGGAATGGATAAGCCCTCCGGGGGAAGAGGCTCCCGGTGGGAAGAAGAACAGGCACACGGTGACACAGGTGCATAGCCACTGCACCCTCAAGCAAACACCTAGCGTGCAGAGAGGGAATGGGAGACAATTTACAAAAACAGCTCCTCCCAAGCAGCTCCTGGTCTGCCATGAAGTTGACTAAACTGTGCTGCACGATCCTCTGTCACGGAAGGACTCAGCTGTGCAGCAGGCTGCAGAGCAGTGGCACCCAAGTTTGCCTCACCATGGGACTCACCTGTGCCTTTTGTTAAGAATGTGGTTTCTGCATTTTCCCAGATGCGACCTGCAGAGAAACTGCCCAGCTTTGGTGTCTGTATTAACAAACAATGCAAGTGATTCTTAAAGGAAAAAAAGTGAACCCATTGCCATCGAGTCCATTCTGGCTTATAGCAACCCCATAGGGCAGAGTAGAACTGCCCCATAGAGTTTCCAAGGAGTGCCTGGTGGATTTGAACTGCCAAACTTTTGGTTAACAGCCAAGCTTTTAACCACTACGCTACCAGGTTTTCCAAGTGATTCTTAGGACAAGTCAAGTCCTGGGAAACACTGATGTAGAGGAAGGAGCCTGGGATTTGGAATCAGATGAACCTTGGTTGCAATGCCGGCTCTGTCCTATAACAGTTTTGTAATCTTGAACAAGTTTTTTTCTGAACTGGAAACCGAGATGAGGTACAGTGTTGAGGTTACTTTCGTTTCTCTGGAGCAAGAATGCTTAGTTTTGAAATCCTGGCTCTGTTGCTTATTAGCTGAGTGATATTAGGCAAGTTATTTCACTTCTTTGCCTCAGCTTCCAACCTGTGAAGCAGTTGTTATTGTTGTTAGCTGCCATCAAGTCAGTTCCAACTCCTAGGGACCCTATATACTACAGAATGAAACGCTGCCTGGTCCTGCACCATCCTCACAGTCGTTGTTACGGTTGAGCCCATTGCATAACATTGTGTCAATCCATCTCATTGAGAGTCTTCCTCTATTTTGCTGACCATGTGAAGCAGAGATGATGATTAAAGAACTTTTTCATTTGTGTAAAGACTAATAAGTGAGATAGACTAATAACTAAATGAGTTACTACATTAATTAACTTGGAAAGAAAGGTACCTGGTTCTTTGGAAGACTATATAAGCATTTACTGTTAATATTATAGTGGATAATGATATTATTTTCCCATTTGTGTTAAGATTATATAAGATGATGTAGATAAATGTCCTGGCACAAAGCTGATGCCCAGTAAATAGCAGCTACTTTATTAATTACAAGCAGGCTACGTAAGACTGCTTACAAACATCATCAACATGAAAGCACATTTTATTTTAAATGAGTGGATATGTACTGAAGAGTCCAGAGAAAGAGAAAAGCCAAGGAGATTCTAGAGTCTTCCTCAAACTCAGTTTATGTCAGAGCCGAGACAACCAGACATTATAGCCCCTATAAGAAGAGATGGGTATATCCTTTGGACAACAGTAGTGTAGACAAGCAATGCTGGGGACAGCTTCAGAGACTTAGGACAATTTTTATCTGTTCAGATCAACTCAAAATCCTTGTGAAAAATCAAATTGATTTTTAAAATCGAGCTCATTTGAAAACTGCTAGAATGCACGAGAACAGCTCCGGAAATCCCATCTGCTTCGTATTTACAGAACTCCTCGTTCCTTCAGTCTGGGCACAACTGACTCACTTTTCATTGTGTTCCTATGGCAGAGTGTCTTGTCATTTCCCAAGAAACCAGACGGCAGGTTTTGTGTATGTGAGAAATGTGCATGCCTGCCCTTTGTAATTGGCAAGGCTGTCTAAGGATTTGATTCCTTGTGATTCACATGGAAAAAGATTTACAATTTAGCAAACTTACAAGCATATATGTAGATATATATATATACACATGTATATCTATTATATATGTTTAATGTAAAGCAATGAGGTCTGGGTCATAAACTATCCTCTTTCTTTTGCTCACATACTCTGTGGGATTGCAGCATAGCAAAGAATGTAAGAGCGTAGGTGGGCTCTAAAGTCAGACTGCCTGGTTTGAGCCGAGTTCCAAACCTTAGGCAAGTGATTGACCCCTCTGTGCCCCAGTTTTCTCTTTTGTAAAATGGTCAGAGTAAGAGTATCTGTCAGCATGATCCAGGGTAATTAATGCTACCCGCTGCAACAACTCCCAAATCTTAAAACAATAAATGTGCATTTCTTGCTCACATCACAGTCCAATGGGCATCATGAGCTTCTCCCAGGCAGTTCCCTTCTAATCAGTGATTGGACCTAGGTCTCTTCCTCTGTGGGACTCCATCCTCCTCTAGATTTATGCTGTCCAATATGGTAGCCACTAGCCACATGTGAGAGGAGCTCTGGTGACACAGTGGTTAGGTGCTTGGCTGCTAACCAAAAGGTTGTTGGTTTGAGTGCACCAGCTGCTTGGTGGGAGAAAGAGCAATACGCTTCCGTAAAAATTTACAACCTTGGAAACTCTATGGGGCAGTTCTATTTTGTTCTGTACCATCGCTATGAGTCAGAATTGACTCAACGGCAATGGGAGATGTCTGGTGGTGGAGGCTTGTGTGTTGCTACAATGTTGAACAGGTTTCAATGGAGTTTTCAGGCTAAGACTAGGGAGAAAACCAGGCAATCTACTTCCAAAAATAAGCCAATAAAAACCCATAATGGTCCTATCTACAACTGATCATGAGGATGATACAGGACTGGGCATGTTTCCATCAAGCATGGGATCACCATGAGTTGGGGGCCAACTCAATGGCAGCTAACAACAACACCGAGCCATACTTCAAGTGCTCAAAAGCTACGTGATTACCATATTGGATATTATAGAGATAAAACATGTCCATTATCACAGAAAGTTCTAATTGACCATGCTGTCTTAAGGCTCCCTTGGAGTTCTCTATAGCATTGCCTCCATCTAGCCAGCAAGGGAGAAAGGATCCCTCCTATAATCTTGTGGAATGGAAGAAAAAGGTTTCAAGATTTTTCTTTATCTGAGCCCTGGTGGTTCAGGGGTTAAAGCTCTCAGCTGCTCCACTGGAGAAAGATACGGCAGTCTGCTTCTGTAAAGATTATAGCCTTGAAAACCCTATGGGGCAATTCTGCCCTGTCCTATAGGGTTGCTATCAGTCAGAATCCTCTTGACGGCAACAGGTTTGGTTTGGGTTTTTGGATGCCATGCTAGGCTCAAACCGAGACTAATAGATCAAAGGATTATATTTTCTGGATATAGAATATTTTTATTGACAAAGCCTACCTTTCAAGCCTGTAGACTTGCTGAAAAATCCTATTTTGAATGTCAGAAGCTGAAATTATCTTGTTCTTTCTCTTTGCTTTCCTGTTTGAACTGTCTCCTCGCCACTAATAATGGAAGGAAGTCTCACCCTGCCTGGAAGGAAGTCCGTGTATAGGAAATGTAAAATAGAAAAGCATATTAATATTTTTCTTACTATAATCCCTGTTAAAACATCTTGCCTCTTTTCACTGATCCCTGCTTCTGTCACAGGCATCACCTGTCTTTATTGCAGGAATAAGGTATAAATATGTGCTAAGAGTGGCACTGTGAACCTAAGACTAAGACTATGACCATATGATACAAACTAAACTGTCTTATTTCATCAGCTAGTAACAAGGGGTAATGAGTTGACTCGTCTTCCCCCAAAAGATATATTCAGGTTCTAACCGCTGGTACCTGTGGATGTGAACTTATTTGGAAACAGCATCTTTGTAGATGTAATCAGTTAACATAAGGTTCGTCTTAGTCATCTAGTGCTGCTATAACAGAAATACCACAAGCAGACGGCTTTAACAAAGAGAAATTTATTTCCTCACAGTAAAGTAGGCTAAAAGTCCAAACTCAGGGCGTCAGCTACGTGGCGAGGCTTTCTCTGTTGGCCTTCTCATCAATCTTCCCCTGGACTAAGAGTTTCTTTGCACAGGGACCCTAGGTCCAAAGGATGTGCTCTACTCCTGGCACTGCTTTTTGGTAGTATGAGGTCCCCCGTCTCTCTGCTTGCTTCTTTCCTTTATATCTCAAGAGACTGCCTCAAGACACAATCCAGTCTCCTAGACTGAGTCCTGCCTCACTAATACAACTGCCTCCCATCCTCCCTCATTAATATCATAGAGGCAGGATTTACAATATAGGAAAATCACATGATACTGGGAATCATGGCCCAGCCCAATTGATACACAATTTTTGGGGGGACATAATTCAATCCACGACAAGGTCAAACTGGAGTAGAGTGGGCCCTAGTCCAATATGTCCTTATAAAAAGAGGCAAAGAAACACAGACAGACAGACACAGACAGAAGACAGCCATGTGAAATATAAGTACAGATTGGAGATATGCTACCGCAAACCAGGGATACCTGGAACTACCAGAAGCTGGAAGAGATAAAGGAAGATCTTCCCCTACAGCCTTCAGAGAGAGCATGGCCCTCCTGAAACCTCTAACTCAGATTTCTAGGCTCCTGAATTGCGAGAATAAAATTTCTGTTGTTTGAAGCCACCCAGTTTGTGATTATGGCAGTCCCAGGAAACCAAGACACAAGAGATCAATAACATTGTTTTTTTTCACGTTATTTATCCAGTTATATGGCAATTATTTCATTTGGGTTATTTGATTCTGCAGGAAGTTTCATCTTGACCTTAGGAACACAATCTTTTGGTTGTCTTTCCAATATCATTTTCTGCTTTTCAAAGTCATAATTGGAGAATTCATTAGGACTTTACCATTTAAGTCAGAGCTTTGCCTCTTAACAATATCACACTGTTTTATTCATTTTCATACATCATTTGACTCTTCTGTCCTTATTATTTTGTTCTAATTTAATTGTCTGTTTGGCTCAGGCGGACGGAGAACACAGTGAGGAGGAGTGTGATAGCTATTTTGAGGGTAAGCAGCAGGCCAAAGTCAAAAAACATTTGGTGGATTCTGACTGCAGAAGAGTTGGTGAACTTATCATTGGATCTTTTATTATGAAGTATGATGTGGTTCTGTGTTACCACATGTGTAATTAAACTGAACTAATTGAGCACTGGGGTCCGTGGTGGTTCAGTGGTAGAATTCTCTCCTTACATGCAGGAGACCCAGGTTCAATTCCCCGTCAATGCATCTCACTCACAGTCACCACTCGTCTCTCAGTGGAGGTTTGCGTGTTACAATGCTGAACAGGCTTCAGCAGTGTTTCCAGTCTAAGACAGACTAGGAAAAAAGACGAAGTGATCTACTCCTGAAACTCTGTCGGTGAAAACCCTCCGGGTCACAACGGTCTGATCCCCAACCAGTCATGGCGACGGCGTAGGACCTGGCAACATCTCGTTCCATTATGTGTGGGGTAGCCATGAGCCAGGGCTAACTGGATGGCAGCCAACAACAACAACCAAGCACTTGCTATGTGCATAGTGGCACACAGTGGGGGACTCTAAAAAGTCCTGTGCTGTCGCTGGTTTATTTCCTTCACTTCATCTATCCTATTATGGAATATCTTCTTCACTTACTTGTTTACTAGCACATTGCCCATCTTGTTGTTGTTGTTGTTAGGTGCCAACAAGTTGGTTCCGACTCATAGCGACCCTATGCACAACAGAACGAAACACTGCCCGGTCCTGTGCCATCCTTACAATCGTTGTTATGCTTGAGCTCATTGTTGCAGCCAATGTGTTAATCCACCTTGTTGAGGGTCTTCCTCTTTTCCGCTGACCCTGTACTCTGCCAAGCATGATGTCCTTCTCCAGGGACAGATCTCTCCTGACAACATCTTGCCTACTGGAAATGCAGAGACTTTATCTCTCTTTTTTACTGCTATAAATTCAGTACCTGGAACATAAAAAGCTCAAAATACAGTTTATCTGGCTGAATAAAGATGCTTATACTCTCTGGTGAGCTAAGTTTCCCAAGTATTCTCCCTCTTTCCCAACTTTCCAATCTTCTCTGTTCCATTAAATTTTCCTTCCCCAACCATTTGCCCTTAAACAACACTGGCCAAGGCACCTTGCCAGGGAAGGTGCTGTACCCTAGAGCCATGGAATTATATTGGATTTCCAAGGCCAAGGCGTCGTGGAGGACCCTTCACAAGGGAGTGGACTTGCCAGAGTTTTCCTGCAGAGTCGTAGGCATATTCCCCCTTAGCATTTGGGAGCAAGAATTTTGTACCAGCTTGTGAAGGACAGTGCCAAGCTCTATTGCCTGGAATCTCCTAAAAGACTTGCTCGGATGTTGGCAGAAGCATATAAAGGCATGTTTTCTGTTTTTATTCTTTTTTTTTCAAACTGAGAACCAGGGGTGTAAGTGTTCCAAACCCAAAGAGCAAGATTATATCAAAAGCCACACCCTCCTCCCTACCCACACCTACACCTTCCATGCACATCCATTAGTTTTAATCACAAAATCATATGGGCTTTCCAGGCTGCTAAGTATGTCAGTGTTAACTCTGTTCTGCATGTCTGTACTGCTTTAGGGCACCTTTCAGATTAGAACTGGATGGACTCACCTGGCTGGTAATTTAGACATTTGTGGCTTGCAATGTTCTAGTGTGCTTGAAGCTATCACAGCTACTGGTTTCTTCCCAGGAAGTGGGAGAAGACTTTATCCATTTGTGTTCTGACAAGAGACATTAGGGCCATAATTTAAGAAGTTTTCCAGAAGTTTGGCAGCCAAGAGTTGCAATCTAGCAGGATTTGGTATTGCTTAAGCAAATTTGAATGTGTACTCTGGCTCACCCACAGCCCACTTTAAACCCGGCAGCCTGGGGAGAATGAACCCTTGTGAAAATCGATGCACAGATTTGGCCTTTTCTGTGGATGGCTTCTAGAAATACCCCAGACATTGCTGAATGCTCCAGGTAGAATCTCACAGCTCAGGCTGAGGCATATCCAGACAAGCCTTTTTTGACTTACTATGTTGATTTCTGTTAGAAGCTGCAAGGCTGGCCGATGACCCTGAAATGCGGTTTTGTTTTCCCCATAATTACCTATCTGGCTTCACAGGAAATGGATACTTGGTTGCTGAAGACAAAAAGCTGTTCTCCAGCTTCATGCCTCATGGCTGGAATAGAGTCATTTTAGGCTTGTGAGGAGTCCATTAAAAACACATTGAGGACAGAGTGGGATAGATCTGTGTATCCACAGGTCTTTCAAACACAGTCAGCCCAGTAGGAGTCTTTGGTTTATGGGGTTGGCTTTGTGGAGGAGGGGCTGTATCTGATCTGAGTCTTGGGCAGATGTTGACTAGGCACTCTGGGAAGCCCTCTGATACCTCCCTCCAGCCATTTTCTTTGTTTTCTCTATGAGCCTTCCTTCACCAGGGTCACCATGAGCACATTTACCTCTCAGATGACCTTCAGTAACCCACAGTCCCCTGATTCACTCCATTTCCTGTTGACTGCTAGCCTCCACTGCTTCTTTAAAGATTTCCTTCTTTTCTCCCATTGCCATTCATCATCATTATGATGGTCTCCAGGGTTTCCCCAGCAGTTGACAATTCTTTCCTTGGCTTTCCAATGTTCTCTCTTATCTTCTACTGTTTTTTTTTTTTTAATAGGTTTTCACTCTCTTCTGTTGCCTGTCTACAATGGAGAGAGGACAATCTCCTGCCTCTTCTCTTTCAGAATATGTTTCACATACTTAACACTCTATTTTCCTACTGACTTGGAAAAATTGAGTTGGAATCTTTGCTCTGGCGCAGTTCAATTGCATTTTGGCTGGAAATGTTTTACACATTAAAGCGATGAAGGATGACTTTATGTGCCAGAGGAGGCAAAAGATCTTTAAAATGGAAAAATGAGAAAAAAAAAAAAAGAGAAAACAAAAAAGTCTTTTTGAAGCTACTGTATGAAAAAGACTTTCAAATACGTAAAAGCTTTTAGAACACAGCAGAGGGGCCCCAATCATGCTCGAGAGTAACAGCCTAAGAGAAGCCTGTTTCTTGCCATCCTGTCAACTCCCCTCCCCTCTGTTGCTGTTAGCGGCTGTCCAGTCGGCTCCTATTCTTGGGCAACCAATCCCGTGTACAACAGAACGAAAAGTTGCCTGGTCCTGCACCATCTTCATGATCGTTGGTATGCTTGAGTCCATTGTTGCTGCCACTGTGTATTTTCAGTGCCTTCTTTTTTCCAACCTAGGGAGTCACCTTCTCGCACTGTATCGGCCAGTGTTCGATTGTGATCTATATGGTTTTTATTAGCTAATTTTCGGAAGTAGGTCTCGGGGCCTTTTTTCACAGTCTGTCTTAGACTGCAAGCTCCTTTGAAACGTGGCCACTATTGGTGGCCCTGATCGTGTTTGAAGTACTGGTAGCCTAGATTTCACCATCACAGCAACAGGCAAACCACACAGTGCAACAAACTGACAGACTGGAAGTATCTTCCCCATTTTTCCCCATTTTAGAAGGTATTAATCTCCCCCAGAAACTTTCTAGACCCTGGCCGCTTCCAGTGAAAGTCCTTGCCACTATCATTTTAAATACTCGAGATAGAAACTGAAGTCAGAGAATAATCTCAGTTTAGCACATATTTTTAAATAGTTTTCAGAGTCAGCTAGATGGTCATGGGTTTGGAATCTCATATCTAAGGAGCTCTGGTGTCACAAAGGTTACGTGCTCATCTGCTATCTGAAAGGAGATCTACTTCCATGCAGATTTCAGCCAAGAAAGCCCTATGGGGCAGTTCTACTCTGTCACATGGAGCCGCTATGAGTCAAAATCAACTTGATGGTACCTAACAACAATCTCATACCTACCCAGACTGCTCAGCATCACAGCCTTATTCCATCCCATAGCAGGTTTTGGTGGACTGAGGATGGGGTTGGATTTTTCCAGGCATAAGCCTCAAACCCTAGCTCCTCTAGTAATTTCCTGTTGCAATATTTCCAGGGGTGAATTGGAGTGTCTTTCATGGGAGATTTTTATGGCTTGCTTTACCCTGGAGAAGGTTCAGCAAAGGATAGATATGTGGGACTTGACGAGGCTTTGAGGTTTTGAGAGCGAGTCTCTCTAGAAAGCCTGTCCTCAAAGATAGAGTGGCTTCTCTCTCCCTTGGCTAGGACTGACTGCCAAATCTCAGAAGTTTTCACACCAATTATAGAAAGTGAAAGCTCCATCAGCTTCGCATAGGCAAATCCATCCTTCACTGCTTTCTGGGTCAAAGCAGTGATATGTTCCCCCTGTGCAGATGGGCACCCATCAAACAGGGTTTTCTGGAGCTGCCAGCCTAGTTGGGATCCCATATTAAATAATATTACAGTAGTATTAAGCTAGCAGATATCACTGAACTTTGATTTCAATTCAGTTACATTTTAACTCAAATGTCATTGATGCCTTCTACCTGTCAGGTGCCAGGCCCTGGGTAGGCATCAAGTATGGTGGTGAGAAAACAGCATGGTCCTTGCCCTACAGAGCCTAGAGCCTAGCTCAACTCATCTATGTTTATTAAAATAGGCTCTGACAAAGTAAAACACCATCCTATAGTGCTACGAACTGTATTTCCTTTTATCTAGAATAATTTGGTTGTATAACATGAGAGTTTTAAGACAAACTCGTTCAGAAATGTAATTTATATTATGGGTATTAGAAGAAATAGGATTCAATTAATGAATTTTAGGAACACTTGCCAATAACCAAATTGGAGAGACTTTTGTCCAACTGTTGCCAGCAAAGGTGAGGGAAGTGTAAGGTAAGGACTGAGCATAGAAACAGAGACTATATTGAAAAATTCACTTCACACAGTCATTACAAAGTAGGCTGGAAACAAAATAAAACAAAAAGCTCTATTCTTTTTGGTCTCAGAAAGAAATCTTTGGCGAGCGCTCTTAAGTGAGCATCCAACTTGTTTCCTTTAGCTTGACTTCCAGAATGCAGCTAAGTTGGAAACTATTCTGCTGATTAAGTTTTCTTTCTTTCTTTTTTTAACCACACCCTTTTCTGAGGAAAGAGACATAATTTATGCATACAAGTCTGCTCTTGTTCTATGTTTAGCAGTTCTATAGGCCCTCACAAGCCTTTACAATGACACAATGAACCCTCCTTTAGGATTCTTGATACGTGAAACTGTGGTCAGAAGCAGAAAAGGGCAGAAGTGGAAAGGGTGGTGGGATAAAAATAGAGAAGGCAGAAGGAAGGGTGAGAGTTGAAAGACCAGAAGGAATGCTATGTGTGGGTCTGTCCTGAGACGTAGCTATTAGGAAGGAGTACCACAGAACATTTAAGTGATAAACCATACTTTCTACACAAGCCCGCCATACTTCCTATGTGCCTGCTTTGACTTTGAGAATTCCATAAAATTTTAACATTTCCATACCTCCTGACATGTGATGTTCATGTAAGGAAACCCTGCCAGTATAGAAGACCTGCATATATTTCTGCCTCATATGAATAAAGTTCTAAAATAGAGTTTAAGTAAACAACACAATAAAAAGGACGAAAATATTTTTTAATGCTTTCCTGTAGTTTGGACTGGGGTGGTGTCTTAGGCTGGATTCTTGAGTGAAGTATATATGTATGTGTCTGTGTATATATGTATATATATGTATGTGTGTATATATATGTATGTGTGTATATGTATACACATATACAGAGAAAGAGATTTACTGTAAGGAAATGGCCCCCATAGTTGTAGAGGCTAGCAAGTCCCAAGTCTGTGTGTCAGGTGTCAGGCTGGAGGTTTCTCCTGACTCATGTAGCTGCATGGGCTGACGAACCCAAGATTGGCAGGTCAGTTGACAGGCCACTGGCTCACAAGCTGCGGAAACCAATGAATCCCAAGATTGGCAGGTAAACTGTTAGCTTAAGTCCCAAGAACTGGAGGTCAGATGATGATGAGCCAGATGCAGGATCCAGAGTGAGAGCCTTGCTGGAACTTCCATTTATGTACTGGAGGCAGGCCACACCCCCAAGGAAACTCCCTTTCAACTGATTGGCTGCTTATAGCTGATCTCATCATAGAGTTGATTACATCACTACATAACTGCCAAACATCATAACTGCCAAGCCACTGTGAATCATGGGCAAGCCAAGTAGACACATAACCTTAACCATCACAGGTAGAGAAGGGAGTTAATATTACACTCCTTCAGCAACTTTTGGAATAGTTGTCTCGAAGAATGATCTGGAGAGTGGGGGCCCCTAAAGATTTTCAAAGAGTTTGGGGGGTGAGGAGGGAGTCTCCCCTGGTTTCTTCTATTACTAGTTTATGTGACAACTTCTTTGTCTTTCTGGAAATTTTATATTTTATTTATCATCTAACATGGCATCATTCTCATACTAATTAAGAAAATATAATTTTCTTCCTAATTACAACTAATGTTTATTTGTTGTAGAAAACCCAAGTAAGAAAACAAAAATCACGCATAATCTCATCTCCCAGAAATACCCACTCTTCGGATTTGGTCTTTATTGCTATTATTACATCACTCCTCCCTCCAATTCATTTTGATAACATTTTTATTCACTGGCTAGTGTGACTGGAGAGTCAGTGACAGTTAAGAAATTTTTGTTGAACCAATGACCTCCAAGTGTCTAAAAAAGTTTATGAAATACTTGCTCAGGAGTTTTTTTTTGTGTGGAATTAGTTAATCCTTTTGGGAAACTAAGCATAGATCTAGAAACCCGGAGTCATTATTATTTAAGGAAATCTGTCAGCTTAATCTTAATACCACGAATCAGGAATTCTTTGCAAGCACCAAACATCTATTGCCTTGGTTTTCATTTTTTTTCCTTCAACTCTTATTTTTTCCTCTGAATTGATGTATTTTATCTCATGAGGCAGCAGTAAGAAAAGAGAAAGAACAGTGAAATTGGGGTCAGAATATCAGAGACTAATTCCTGCCTAGGTTTCTTATGAGTTTTGTGATTTGGGCCCAAATGGGCAAACTTATCTGTTCCTCAGTTTCCTCATCTGTAAACTGAAGATAATAATGCCTACTTTACAGGGCTGTTGGGATAGAGAGGAGGAAGAAGGAGTAAGTGGGAGTACTTGTGTGAGCTCTGTGCAAACTGAAAAGTGCTGTACTAATGAAAATTATTCTTCTGATTATATCCCTCTATGAAAACTTGAACATGTTTTCATTGGAGATGATTTTAGAAGCATTGCTCAAAACCATTTTACCAATTCTCAAATGATGATTCCCCATGTTGCAATACTCTCTAGGAAACAGGGGCTATCTTTTTCTAGGAGAATTTCTCAAGATTTTCTGTACCAATAGAATAACTGTCTGAGGTCCAACCGGCAGAATTGGCTTAAGGGTATGAACGTACTGCCAAGGTAAGTAGTTGGGCAAGTTTGCCATATTGAGGGACTTGTGGTTTCTTGTTTCTGAGTCCTCTTCTTAATTAACAATCATTGTTCCTCTATGTGGCCAGCTCACGCACCTGTCAGCAAGTTGTATTTCGGAACAAACCTGCCCGAGATGACAGGAATGTAAGAGGAAACGTGCACAATGCTCCAACACCTAACTGTGCCCAGGTAAGTGGGGAAACTCATCATTGGTCTCTGAGAATACTTCCTGTCTAATACGAAGCTCTGATGGTATACCTTTGGGAGTATTCCTCTGAACCTTGAGTCAAAGAAGCAAAACTTCCTTATTCCCTCCACACTCACCCCTTTCCTCGTTCCCTCATTCACCCACAGTAACCTCATCCATCTGAACATTTTTTCTTGACTTTTCCTACATAATAAATCATAGCATGAATAACCTGGAGTACTACTTTGGGTCAACTTAACCCTTTGGTAATTTGTGGACATCCATATGGTATCTCAATGAATTTCTATGCCTCTGGAGTTCTTTGGGAGTATACTTTTCCTACTGAAAGTATTTACTGCCCTTTAGTGGGGACTTGAGTAATGGCAAAGGGTGAAAGAAATGTAAGTTGAAGAAAAATGACTGGAGTATGAAGTTTGCACATAAGGTAGTGCAACCAGGAAGTGTGATTGGATAAAAACTTTGTCTCTTTTTTTGTCTTTCACATCCCTAGATAAGCCTTGTAAGCATATTTATGGTTCCCTGTGTGATAGTTAGGGAGCTCTGGTGGAGTTGATTTTGTTTTGTGTCATATTTGGAAAACCAGATGTTTCTCATGTAACTTAATGGAAGGCAAACCCACTGTATTTTCAGCAACCAAGGTTCATTGGGACAGATTCAACCCACTGCAGTCAGGTTGATTTTGACTCATAGCGACCCTATAGGACAGAGTAGAACTGCCCAATAGAGTTTCCAAGGGATGCCTGGTGGATTTGAACTGCCGACCTGTTGGATAGCAGCCGCAGCACTTAACCACTATGGCACCAGGGTTTCCTTGGGACAGATGGTTGCCCATTAATCAGTGAGCTAGAGAAGGCAAAAAGTTCAGTGGTAACCATGTAGTCCCAGATAATATTTCTTAAAATCCATATTACCAACCAAAAATCTAACCACACCCCATGACTCAATATACTTCCATTAATGAAAACACATGGTATCAAAAAAAGAAAATTCAAAGGAGAAAATAATAGGGTCACCAAAGGGTTAAATTAGGTACTCCTTAGACTGTACATGGGCCTAATTTAGATTTATTATACATAGTTTTATAAATATTTAAACTGAGACACAAAGAGATCAAGTGCTGTTGCCATAGGATGTACCACTTGGTAGCAGACTCAAACTGAAGAGTTTTTGATATTTCCTCCTTGGTTGGATCCCACAGCTGCTATCTAGAAATGATGAAAATGCATCTCTGCCTTTCTCTCTTTTAAGATGCTTTGTTATCTCATTCTTATTATATTTTATTTGTTCTTTAGTAGCTGCCATTCTGTTCAGATCTCTCTTCTCCCTTGGTTCCCGTCGTCATCACATTGTCTCTCCTCACTCATCTGTGTTTTTCTCTCTCCTTCTCTGACTTCTGAAATATAAAGATATTCTTGGTTCATCAGGCTGAGCACTTCATACTTCAATCTCTAGCGCTGCTATTACTTGTACCATGACTGCAATGAGGTTAAGAAGAGGTTTACTAAGAGAGAGGGAGAAAGAGAGAGTGCAGCAACATCACACACCTCTGTATTCACCAGTTGACGTGAACGTCTTAGTTTCCTATTACTGCTGTAACACAAATGCCACAAGTGGGTGGCCTTTAAGAACAGAAATTTATTTTTTCACAGTTCAGGAGGCTAGAAGTCCAAATTCAGGGCATAGCTCTTGGGGAAGGCTCTCTCTGTGTTGCCTATCAGGGAAGATCTTTGTAGCCTCCTTGTTCCAAATCCTTGGCATTTCTCAAGTGATGTCTGTCTTATATGTGGCATCTGTCTTTCCCATTTGTGCTTCCTTCTGTGTCTAATCTTTACTTTTTGTAACTCAGAAGTGATTAGTTTTAGGGCACACCCTACACTGTTATAGTCTCATTTAACATAACGAAGAAAATCCTATTTCCAAAGGGGATTACATCCACAGGTATAAGGATTAGGATTCCAACACATATTTTTTGAGGACACAATTCAATCTATAACAGCACACTAGGCAAAATACAGGATAGGCTAATAGAGCAGGGCAACATTTGAAGAGCAAAGAATTAATTGTTTGTTAATAAAAAGATATGAGTCGCAGGCAAAAGAGAAAAGATAGCTCTTGAGAATCAGGGAAGTAATTAGGCCCGGGAAGGCAGAAAGTTCTGCCCAGATGGTAGGAGCTACAAAGTAGGGTAAATCACACATCAGGGAGAGATAAGAGATGGAGGAAGGAGAGTATGAAATAGGCTGGTGTCCAACGATTGTATGCCAGGATGATAGGAATATAAGAGAAAAGACTTCCATGAAGCTCTAAAGCCTAAGCACTCCCAGGTACCTATAAACCAAATCCATTGCCACAGAATTGATTCTGACTCATAGCGACCCTGTAGGACAGAGTAGAACTGCTCCACGTGGTTTCTAAGGAAAAGCTGGTGGATTCGAACTGCTGACCTTTTGGTTAGCAGTAAAGCTCTTAACCACTGTACCACCAGGGCTCTAGAAGAAAGGCTTCTAGGGGAAAATCCTTAATAAAAGGGGCATGATGTTATAGTTCTGGGGAACTGGTCCTATTTAGAGCATTTTCTGGACTGTATTTCTACAGATTCCTGTATTGTTGGTAGATTTATTTCACGTGCCTTAGTCTTGTTGCAGCAAACTATTCTCTAAGCTCTTTGAGGGTGAGGATCATGTTTTATTTCCTTCCAAAGCCCTTAGCACAATGCTGGGATCATGGTAGGAGTTCATTAAATACTTGCCAATGGCTGTAACAATTAGTACTTATTATTGGAAGTGGAAGGAGCTCTGGTGGCACAGTTGTTAAGCGTTCGACTGCTAATGAAAGGTTGGAGGTCTAACTTACCAGCCTCTCCGTGGGAGAAAGGCATGGCAATCTGCTCTGGTAAAGATTTATAGCCCTGGAAACCCTATCGGGCAGTTCTACTCTGTCTTATAGGGTCACTATGAGTCAGAATCGACTTGACGGCATTGGGTGTTGGTTTTGGTTTACTAGAATTGGGAAAAAGTCAAATTTGTGTTTTGAAATAAGCCAAAGTCATTTCATGGAGGTAGCAGAGAGCCTCATTGCCGTTGGAAACAATGAGAAAACCAAAAAAGTCTATGGGCTCCTAGCTACCTCGATAGAACTCATGTCATACACCCTTTGCCGTACTCCTTCCTTCAACACACACAGGGAAAAAATGAGGTGGGAAAATGGTCCTGCTGATTGCGGTGAACTGAACCTGCCTGTTGTATGGCAAGTGTTCCATCTCCATATATTCCAGCTTAATTTCTAGTTGACAGAATGTTTCCTGAGGACTGATACTTGTCATGCTGGTTTTTAGGGAATCATTTTTGCATATCAGAACTTTTAAGGAATCGCAAAATGGCCAACTGAACCATGTCACTCCATGATTTCCTTTTTTTCCTCTCCTGCTTTAGAAGTGTTGGACCATATGTTTCAGAACATACAGCTGCCTTCGTTCAGAATAGCCTAAAATAGCTAGATTCTCCTGCACCTCTCTGGGTGTTAAATGTATTTACATTTCAAAACGCATGTGTGGAAGTGGCTGGTTTTATATAGCTTCTTCTGACTGTCAGCATCTTTTCTCTTCTATAACCTTATCTCAGCTGAACTAACCTAAGCTTTCCATTTCATGCCATTCATTACTGTATTCCAGGTGTTCAGCCTTCCTGTCATTACCTTATGTCACATGATTTGAAAAAAAAAAAAAAGAAGAAGAAAGAAAAGCTCTCCCTGAAGAATATGATAAATCTTCTTAGAAGCCATTTGTAGGGTGGATAGGGAACATTCTAGACAATGTTTAAAGTGAACAGAGGCAATAATATCACGTTAATGTGCCATGGACACTCTTCAAATCTGACTTCCCTAAAACAAACATTGTAAAACATCAGCAAGAATGAAGGTGCCTATCTTTTCTGGTTCTTAGCTGGCTCAGTGAACCAAGATATTTTGAATGAATATCTCTCCTTCCCCCAGATGGTTTCCTAGTGAAGTGCAAGCTCCAAGGACTGAACATGATTAAATGGAAAAGAAATGATTGTCTAGGCCTCACTGACAAAGGAGAGCTGTGAAATCTCAACTCTGGGAGATTATCTGAGGTGATGGCATGTCATGGAAATTCTGAGCAGATATTAGAGTTTGTTTTTTTAAGTACTTATGGAAAAGTACAGGTCATATGAGTAGGGATATTTATCCTCAGACTAATTGTTAGAGAATGGGAACCTAATAAAGGTGAAGAATATGCGAATAAAGAGATAATTTTGCTTGGGGGCCAAAAAAATATCTACCCGTGTCTAGCCTATCAATTAACTGGCTCCTCTGTCGTTCCCCACCTCCACACCACTGTGACTGAATGTGCTCTCTCAGCAATGGCGTCTTCTCCCTTTCTCCTATTCAAAGTATTATCCATTCTTTAATGCCAGCTCAAATCTTACCATGGCTAAAACCTTCTCCTATCTTGTCCCCAAATAGGATTGTCTCCCCCCTATAAAGACTTACTGCCCTTATTATCTCTAGTTTTAACCTGGAAATTCATAAGCACTTGGCTTACATGGTATCATACATTTAATTGATTATCCTATGCATATCGTCATGTGCACAAATCCTAAATGTAAGTAAACACCACCCCATCAAGATATGGATCATTTCCATCACCTGAAAAGATATCAGTTCCATTTTCATGTTATTTGTTCTCCAGGATGAATTTTTAAAAACTCTAAAGAGAGAGATCGCATGCCACTCAGAATGCTGGCAGAAGATTAACGACATACTCAAAGGCATTTGACTGAAAATAATTTGATGAAGGGCCTAGTAACAGAAATATGGGTTGGGTTAAGGAAATCAACAAGGAGTGATGAGGCACCCAGAGACCAGCAGTAGTTGGAAATAATTACTAGCCCTAGGCCTGAAAGAGAAGGGGAATTTTACTTGTTACCAAGGCCTGGTGAGAACTTGAGCCTTGAAGGAGAAAAATAGGCTCTTGCCTGGAATTGCTGTAGTCTAAAATATCACAGCCACTTCCCAGCCAGGCAGGGAGGGAGGCTTGGAAATAAAGACCTTGACTTCTGCTCATTCAGTCCTTCTATTGGCCAAACCCAAACATAAGCCAGAGAGCAAGGGAACTTAGGGTATGCAATCTATAGAGGTCTACTTCCCTAGGAACAAAACAGGGCATAGAAGGGTGGAGAATGGATTTGGAGTATGAGGGACAAACAGACAGTAACCAGCAAAGACCCTCTTATACTTCTATACTCAATATAGCACTGGGCATATTTTTTGCCCAAAGGAATCTATCGATTTAACACTTCTAGCCTGAGCTGTCAGTTTACAGACAGGTTATTCAGGGTTATCCCAGTGCTTTGAAAAGTGTGGGCCATCAATTTGTTGTTAGCTGCTGTTGAGTTGGCCCCCGACTCATGGCAACCCCATGCACAACAGAATGGAAAGCTGCCCGCTCCTGCACCATCTCCACATTTGGTTGTGAACTGGACCATTGTGGTCCATAGGGTTTTCATTGGCTGATTTTTGGACATTGATCTCCAGGCCTTTCTTCCTAGTGTATCTTATTCTGGAAGTTCTGCTGAAACCTGTTCAGCATCATAACAGCATTCAAGCCTCCACTGACAGATGGGTAATTGTTGAGCACGAGGTGCCTTGAGCAGGAATTGAACCTATTATTCCACGTGGAAGGTGAGAATTCTGCAACTGAATCACCAATGTCCTCAAGGGTCAGCAACAGAAATGCTCAGTTCCTTAAAGGAAAAGGAAGTTACCAGGTGTTAATTCACAGTTGTGTGTAGAACCATCAGATTTGCAAAAGGAAACAGGTGAAAAGATGAATCTTCTCCAAAGCTGTGCTACTGACTCAGGGTCTTAGCAATACCTAACAACTTATAATTTCAACACAACTTTTGTACTACCACTGTTAAAATAACTCAAGTTCTTCACAAGTCATTAAACATTTGTTAATGCAATGGTTGTATTAGCTCTCTAGTTAATGCTGTTAAGTGAAAAGATGAAAACATTTTCTACATCACATTTGGTGGGGAAATTTCATGACTTGTATGTCATAGTGTTGTTTAGCTAGTAGTGCCTCTGCTATTAGTAGCAAGCACAACCCCTGGCTTACTATGGGATTCTGCTTGGGAAGCATTTAATTTCTCCTGGTTTCCATAGGATAAGGGCCATAACGCAGTTTAATGAAAAATATTTCTTGTTTAATTTGTGTTCATCTTCAGAAGATAATTTTCATTAGTATTGTATAAAGGCAAATCTTCTCCCGAACATATATTTTATCAGTATTTACTGAAGAACATTAATTTAAGTGATGCCATTTTGTGAAAAATATAAATTAAACTCTTGGCAAACACCAATGTATTTCGGAAGCAGAGAGAAGGGTCCTTTGGAGGTTCCATTTGGTTTCCAAGGAAAGCAAAGCAAGTTGGAATCCTGGAAAACTACACCACTCAGAAGTTCTGCCAAGCCAAGGTGATTCTTTTGAGAATCCTGGGCTCTCTTATGTCTTATTCCCAATTCACTTGTTCCAAGGAGATCCAACTCATCAGAAGGCTTGAAGATGGTTATTCTTGAGGCTATCTTGTGCTGATTTTCATGATGTCTCAACTGAAGCAACTGGTTGAAGAAGGAGACAGACAGGATCTTTACACTTAGCCCTGTGGAGGTAAAGAGACTACTACTTCCTGTGAACACCTAGCTCTCAAAGAAATGCTTCTTTTAACTTGTCATTGCCCTCACACAGCTTTCATGGAATGGTTCCTGTTTGCTGTCTTGAACCTCAGGTTAACTTTGTTCACATCATCTTAGGGCTCATAAAAAGGACTACCTCGTCAGCTGGGCAAGTTGACTTTCTGCCTCTGGAAATCTTCCTGTCTTCTCTTTGCCTGCTCTGATCTTGGTCCATGCCCTGACTTCTGTTTGGCTCCATTCCACAGTTTCTGCTCCTTGGCTCTGGTGCTCTGATGACCTGCTTGGTGCCTACTTCTCTGGTTTGGCTTTGGACTTTGCCTTGGACAGAGCTCCCTTGTTAACCATTTTGTTCTATATACTTAGAAAAGCTCCCATGTCTTGCTTCACCTGATCCTTTACCAGGAAAAAAAAAACATAGAATAAGCCTCCCCTCTCCCCCCCTTTTAATTACTGAGAAAGCCATTTCAGTAGCAGAACAGGAGAAATTTTGAGTCTTATCAACAGATGAAACTTCTGCTGTGGTAGCTGATATGCTGTTGAAGAGGAATTTCTGGATGCTTATTAGCTTTTAGTGAAATTTACTGAAAGGGGGAAAAGGAAGAAAAAGAAGATGAGGAGAAAAGAGGAGAAAAAGAAGGGATAGGTGGAAAAGAAGAAGGAAGAGGAAGAGGAAGAAGAGGTGAGAGAGAGAGAGAAAGAGAGAGAAAGACTACCTTTTGGTGAAGTACCAAGCTGAGAATGCAATACTCTTTCTAGCTCAATGTGTTTATGGTCTCCATTGTCTGGATCCATTGTCTGGGCAAACACAATGGAATAAAAATCTAAGAAAAACACAGGAAGGTAAACACTTTGGGAAAATATCATACCATGCGTTCAAACAGCTGCTTTAGATTATATGTGCCATGGCTGCCCTGTGCTACTGCAAATAAGCTAGAGGTGATTCTATAGTTAATGTGTAGTAGTTTACAATTTCCAACCATGATATGCTTACAGGACTTGGAGACCAAGTCAGGTTAAGTTTTCTCTCTGAAATGTAAACCAGAAACAGTCAACTTATAGCCACCTGGAGACCGTCATTGTTAATAAAATAATTATCAAATCTTCAAAACATACAAGGATCCTAACATGAATACATCCTGAGAAGGGAATGATTGGAGTTCAAGTGGAATCGCCAGCACACTCAGTTGTGTTTAAATTGTTTGGAATAAGTAATGCTGCATAGGTGACAGCAAACACTCATTTTCCAAGCCCTCTACCCTTTGTATATTGGAATTTAATGGATGGTGACTAGGGAAGGGGAGACTCTAAGGTTGGAGGGTGGACACATTTATCCTTAGAACGGAGAAGAGAAATGACTCGGGCTGCTATGGCATGATAGCATCCACCTCCCTTTTGTTCTATTTCTAAAATCATCAGGAAAGCTTCTCATCTGTAATTTGATTTCCTGTGTAGCTCTAGCCACCAGAAGGGAATGTGCAGACAGTTGGCCTAGCTCCTGGACCAAGCCATGTCTCCAGTTCTGAATTAATAAGTTGGCATTCTCGTTTATTGAATCAGGCTTTGGGTTTGCTTTGCATGAATCTGGCCCCAGAGACAAATCATCTCTGGACAAGGTTAAAAATTGGGCAGTGGGGTCCAGGAAAGGGCTTTTTGGGGGGATATGAACATAATATGTATCTCTATAGGAAGGAGGCTCATGGATTTTTTTAATTTTCAAGGGAACATGATACAGAAAGTGGAAGCTCCACCGAAATCATGTGTGTAAACTGAGGACCCCACCCAGGCCTGGGGTGACCCTTTCCAGGTGCTGACATGGACAGTCTCTGCCTGAAGCCATCTGGGACTTTCCCTTCACACCTTTTAGCAGAAGTCGATTGTACCCTTTTGGGAGTCTGAAGGGCTTGGACTTGGTTCAATCCTTCTGAAGGAAATAAATGATTTCATTGCTCTGGAGCCATATTTTACAGAAATGTCCCCACAAACATGGTAATTTCCATCAGTGTGTTACAACTGAGGTTTCTCCCTACGTGTGTTAAACACAAACTGTTTATTTAGTAATTTTTTTTTTTTAAAGAAACCATAGGACTTGAAAGAAGAGGAAGAAAGAGACTGGACAGAATTGGGAAAGAAAAACCATCTGATCCAGGTGAGGGAAGGCACTCAGTTTCATTTTGTATCTACTCTGTGTGGTGTTATTTTGCTCTGTAGCATTAAGAAATTAATAACGACACAGACATTTCATTTTATGATTTTTTTCTTTGCCTCACAAGGCAAGCAAATATTCTGTTTCTGGAAAACCATCATTCCACACCAGATATATACAGCTATCTCCTCATTATTATACCACAACGGGGAAATCCTCAAATGTAAGTTCTAAGCTCGAATAACAATGAAAGAACAGTGATATTGGGAACAGAAGGAAAAAAGGAAACTGAAAATTATTGCTTTATACTTGTGGGAAGCAGTTTTATTAGGAGGTGGTCAAGATTCATAGTAAGTAGCTCACAAGCTCTGGGCCCACAAGAACAAAAAATAATTAGTAATAATTTCAAAAAACGTAACGCTGACAGATAGAGAAATTATAAAATAGATTGGTGAAGAAACACCAGTAATTAGCTTAGACAATTCTAGTACTGTGAGCACAACTTAGCTAAGAAAAGGTGAGCTTAGCTAAAGCAGCCTGGAAGGGGATGTAGCCAAGTATTCTGGAATGGCTGAAGACCAGAGAACACCAAGAACCAAACCCACTGCTGTCGAGTCAATTCCAATTCATAGCAACCCTATAGAACAGAGTAGAATTGCCCTCCAAGGCTGTAAATCTTTACGGATGGAGTGGCTAGTGGGTTCGAACCACTGACCTTTCGGTTAGCAGGTGAGCTCTTTAGCCACTACACCACCAGGGCTTCTCTGAAGATTAGAGAAAGTAGGACATTTTTCAGACATAATGACACAGCTCTGCCACAGTAGTGTGTGTGCACAGTGTTTTGTTTTTCAAACACAGGTCCAATGTCTTTTCAGACTAAAAGACCAAAGACATTTTACTGGAAAGAATTAAAAATGACCAGGCTGGAAAAAAAAAAAGAAAAAAATCTCAGTCAGCAATCCAAAATGTTTATCCTCCTTTGGAACCAATTCAGATTCTAAGCAGTTATATGGATTTTTGAATGGATACATGGACGAGATAAATGAATGAAAAAGTGTCCACTTAAACGAAATAAATCTGAGGCTTTAGAGATTTTTATAAGTGAATGATGACCTTTTATTGTGGAAGTTCATGATGAGAACGTTCACAGACTTTTAACCCTATCCAGTCTAATTCAAGTCTCTTTGAACAGGGGAACATGCCACTGAGAATGGTAAAAGCTGTGGAATTATGGTCATTCCGGAGGCTTTTTAAAAAATTCTCCCTGAGGAGCCAGGGGTCATTTCCTCCATATTGCTTCTTCAGCTTTAGATTGTTGCATCCCCTCAGAGGCAGTGTGAAAATGGGAACTGTGGAATAACGAGTCTTTTCAAGTCAAAAGCAAACAATTCCACCTTAAAATCACAGAACTCACCTTAAGCCAGCTTTTGGCAGCCTGCCAGAGAAGGGCACGAAAGCTGCACTTTAATCAAAAAGATGTGTATTCTGTATTCAGGCTGTGGAAAGAACAGCTGGGAAGTGAATTTTTATTGATTCTGTAATTTTAGGTTTATTTCCCTCTCCTCACCACCCTCCCCCACCTTTTGAAGCACTTCTGAAATTTACTGGCTGACTTTCCTCCCTCCCCCCTTTTCCCCTGAAACCTGTTCAGATAAAAACTTTTCTCTTTCCAAGTGTCTGATGATTTAGAAGCATCCGAATGGGGCTACCGTCAGCATCTTGATATTGCATTTTGTTGCCAGCTGCCATTGAATTTGCCCCGACTCACGGCAACTCCACGCACAAGGGAACCAAGTGCTGCCCAGTCCTGAGCTATACTCATGATGGGTTGCAGATGGACTCTTGTGATCCATAGGATTTTCACTGGCAGATTTTTGGAAGTAGATCTCCAGGCCTTTCATCTTGATCTGTCTGAGTCTGAAAGTTCCCCTGAAACTTCTTCAGCATTACAGCAACCCACAAGCCTCCACTGACAGTGGGTGGTGGCCACAAATGAGGCGCATTATCTGGGAATCAAACCAGGTCTTCTGCATGGAAGGTGAGAATTCTACCATTGACCTGACACTGCCTCCTGAAATTGAACCCAGGCAATGTTGGTTGCACAAGAGTCCCCAGAGAAAAAGGAATAGTGAAATGCTCTGAGCAGCATGATGCCCTGTTTTACTGGAGGTTGGATGGAGACAGACCGTTTTTGATCCAGGATGATAAGTGTTAAGGGGTACCTATCTACCCATTGCTGTTGAGTTGATTCCAACTCATAGTCACCCTATACGACAAAGTAGAACTGCCCCGTAGGGTTTCCAAAGAGTGGCTGGTGGATTAGAACTTCCAACCTTTTGATTAGCAGCCGATCCCTTAGCCACTGCACCACCAGGTTTCCATTAAGGGGTAAAAACACTAAAAATCATATCACCTCTACCCCTTAGCGATGGCAGTACTGATGCTGGCTATAACTGCACATAATTTTTACTGCCGAACCAAGTGAGAAGGAACTTTACGTATGAATCGTATCTGGGTATATCAGCACACATTGACAATAGTAACGTCAACAACCGTCTTGAAGATAGAGGACTACAGGAGAGTACAGACATTACATCATGAGTATTAAAAATAATTGTCATGAGCTATGGGGACCAAAATGTACCGAAGGAGCGTTTATCATTTTGACAGACAAAACAAACCTCTTTTTTATATCCTAAAGCAGAGATGCAAATTGGGGGCCTGTGTGACAAATCCAGTTTTCAGAACTACAGTGTTGGAAACCGTGGTGGCATAATGGTTAAGAGCTACAGCTGCTAACCAAAAGGTCAGCAGTCTGAATCGACCAGGCACTCCTTGGAAACCCTATGGGCAGTTCTACTCTGTCCTATAGGATGGCTGTGAGTTGGGATCGACTTGACGGCAATGGGTTTGATTTTGGTTTTGGTGTTTGGCTTTAATACAATCTTTAAAAAAAATTTTTGGCTTAGTGCTAATGTTTGAAATTTAGGAGTTACCTCATAAATCCAGCTTTTCAGCTTCTTTTGAAAAATTGGAGATCTGGTTCACTAGGTGTACATTTCCAAAGGAAAAGGTTGGGTGGAGGTGGGCAACAGATGTCCCGTTATGAGGTAAGTGCTTGCTAGATACACATGCCTCCTTCCCCTGTTGATGGAATCTGCCTGGCCTAGGTGGCCGTTGGAGTTTACAGCCTCTGTAGCAAATGTGCAGTAGTTCAATCAGCAAGTAGCGACTGCGTGTCCTCTACCCATGTGCAGATTCTATTATGGCACTTTCCATAAAAAAGCTATCCATAGCTCTTTGTTGCTAACATAATAAACTCCAAACTCTTAAGCTCAGCATTAAATCTCCCAACGTTTCACTGTCATTTATGAATGCAGGATTTTCTTCCCGCCTTCCTACCATACATATATCCCCTGTCTTCCCGCTTCACTGGTCTTGTTATTCCTCATTAGGTCCCTGGATTCCCCTCCTCTGTGTTGTTGTGGCTGATTATCCATGTTTCACCATTCTTCCTCGTTCTAGGCTGTGGAAATTCTACCCATCTACAAAGCCTGGGTGAAGCCTGGTTTATCTAAGACAGTGCTTCTCATACTCTCCATGGGGAAGGACCAATCTCTCTCTATATCTTCTTTCCTCCCGCTCTCCCTACCTTTCTCCTTTCCTCTCTCCTTCCCTTCATTCCCTCCCTTCCTTCCTTCTCAGTCCTTCCCTTCTTTCTTTCCCTTCTTTCCTTCTATCCTTCCTTCCTTCTTTCTATTTCCCTCTCTCCTTTTCTCCCTCCCTCCCTCCCTCCAACTCTCTCTGCCTTCCTTCCTTTCATTTCCCATCTGTTTGCAGACATACAAGGTACACATTGTAATTTCTTACTATTAGACTCAGTGAACACTATTTTTCTTTGCCAATAGTATAAAAATTTCCTAATGCTTACTTTTAGTTTCTGAGCTGATTTCAAATGGAGTGACAACCAGTCCTGGTCCTTGGACCACACTTGAAGTAGCTTTTCTCAGCTGGTTTCAGTAACAATGATGCCCCTGTTACTTACATTCACACAGAACTATGTCTACATCCCTATCACAGCAGACTGTACTAGAACAGTCTAGGTTACTCTGCCTATTTTATTTTAAATTTCAGGAGGACCTATCTAACTCATCTTTGCCCCTCTGTGTCTACTTGCAAATGTAAAGAACTCAGTAAATGTTGAATTTTGTGCTCCGATGCCAGGAGGCACTCAAGTTGGGAAGGGAAGACTTAGAACTGTTGAGGAGTAGCTTCAGCCTTCAAGGAGCTTATGGCAATGTTGAAGAGAAGATAAAATCATAGTAAATAATATGTGATAAATATGTACTGAATTTTGTGATATATCTTATGAAAATGCTATAGGTAAATAGAAAATACAGGGCTCAATGAAAGCTGGTTGAGACTTAGAAGATTTTAAGCTAGGAATTAAGGAAGACTTTCCCACTGAAGATGGCAGCCCTTAATTTAGAATCATGGAGCTGATTTATCTTGGGCAAGGTGCTCTGTGCTCCAGTTTGCTCCTCTTTAAACTGAGGGTATGGGTTAGGGCATCTCCCTAATTTTTATTACTGTATGACTTTGAAACAGAGCTGTCAACACTGGCATAATTTGCTATGCATATAAACAAACAAACAAACAAAAAACCCAAACCTGTTGCTGCTGAGTCCATTCTGACTCACAGCGATCGTATAGGACAGAGTAGAACTGCTCCACAGGATTTCTAAGGAACACTTGGCAGATTCGAATTGCAGATCCTTTGGTTAGCAGCCGTAGCACTTAACCGCTATGCCACCAGGGTTTCCACTATGTATATATATAAAAAAAAAAATGTATATAGTGGTTAGAAAATAGAATATGCATACTCTTTCACCTTTTCTCCCAATTTGCCATTTGGTGAAAAATTTAACTTAGACCTATTTCTTTATAACAAACTATATAATCAAAGGACAATCCAATTTATCACCATTTCATATTAATTAGTGTTCACTCTAATCAGCTGCATTGAAAAGGTTAAAGGAATTTGTTATGTACATTATGCAATTTCTGTAATGCTCTCAAACCACATAGGTATATAAAAAAAAAGACAGTGTTATATATGTCACTGTAATATCAATAAGGAATTGTTAGGCTTGCGTCTACAAATGCTTTTAAGCCACAGATGCACAAGTTGCTTAGAATGTGACTTAAAAGTACATATTTTCTGAGCTTAAAAATAGAAAAACAAAAGTATATCAAGCATGTGAGATATGTTGTAAACAACTTCCCTACCTTGGCTTGGCACCTTCATGATGTGATAATAAAAATCTAACATAAAGTTATATCTCTGTAAAGTAGCCTTGAGACATTAGGTATGTCTTAAACCACCCCTTAATCTCCAAAAGATGTAACATTAGGTGAATATCTGCCCTTGAAGAAAAGATGTTAACACACTAAACATGACATCACCCAGCCCTTATTGTGCAAGGCCAAGGTTAGAAAATTGTATGTAAGTGCTGGACTTCTGTGCCTTCCTTGAAAGAAGACAGAGGTCCCTCTATAGAGCCTGACACTTGCCAAAGAGGAGGCCCTGCCAGAGACTATTACTGAGACTCTGCCCACTGCTGCCTTGGAACCCAGTGGAGAAATTCCACTGAATTAGAAATGTGGTCATGTCTTCTTCTCAAGACCATTCGCAAAAAATAAAAGCCTGAAGTCTAAGATTGGGACTCTAACCGTTGAACTAACATCGTAATTGTAATTGTTAGTTCTGGTTCTAAATGAATGTCTTGTGGTCTTATTTGTGTGCCTTGCCATCACTACCTTGCAATAAGCTAAAGGAATTTATGCATGATAAACTTGAGCATTTTTTTATTCATGTTTAAAATTAAAAACCGAAGGGCAGAATTAAAAATACATTCCTAGGGGTTTGTGATAATAGGCTCTGACCGGTTCTTCTTGTGGTCTTTCCTATGATATTTCTCTTTCGTTTTATTGCCAGAGAAAGAGGGAGTTGTTGTAGTATAGGCCTGAAACCCACTTGTAGGATCTGTACAGGATCAACAAACCCAGAGAGGCTTTTATTTTTTTCTTCATGTGACCTCTTTCCAGACATGGTGAGTCCATTTCTCTGAAATGGCTGAGCAGGGAGTGGTACCTGAAACTGTGTTTGGATACCTCTGTTTTCTCACTTGGTAGGAAAATGAGCCACCTGTTTTACAGTCACACAAACCACTTCATTATCATAGTTTTGAGGATGATGGCCTAGGGAAATGGTGGGCCAGTCAGTAGGGTGGAAAGTAAAATGCATGTGTTTACTTTACCCTCCTCTCCCCACTGAGCTATTGGTACTGGAGTAGAAAGGGAATAGTAATAAGCAGCTATCCCTTTTTGGGAGAGTGAGGAGATCCTGGTAGAGGTGAGGTTCAGAGGAAGAAATGTTTGCATAAACCCCAAAACCAAACCCAGTGCCGTCAAGTCGATTCCGACTTATAGTGACCCTCTAGGACTTTTTTTTTTTTTAGGACAGGGCAGAACTGCCCCATAGAGTTTCCAAGGAGCGCCTGGCAGATTCAAACTGCCGAGCCTTTGGTTAGCAGCTGTAGTACTTAAGCACTACGCCAGCAGAGTTTCCAATGCATAGGCATATGATAATCATAATGAAAAGGATGTTAGAAGCCCATTGATTAAACAGGCACTGCAGGTTTCCATTACAACTCAGATGTTTAGATACTTTTGAAGGTGGAGCCAAAATGGGCAAATATATTAAGTGCTTGTCATCTAAGATTGGCACTGGAACTGAATTACGTAGTGTGAAAGAAAATCAGATTAATGTGCTCCCTGTAAATGTGCTTTGTAAAACTATGAGGCATTATGCAAATAAAAGTAATTGATATTGTTTTCAGTGCATAAAGCTATGCTTTAGACTCAATGAAAGTTTATTTTTAACTTATGAGCTATGATTGTAAATCATTTTATGAAAGAATCTAACACACTCTGGAATGTACAAATTCTGGTATATTTGTTATACGTATTTGCTTGTTTTATTCAATGAGTGACCTACTATGTGATAATTACTTGGGCCAGTAATGAGAGCAATTGCTTTTATGATACCATTAGTCACATGCTGCTCTTAGAAGGTATTGATTAATTTTCATAAGTACTATTTGTTATAATTCTCATTTTATTGATAAGGAAACTAAGGGGCAGGTTAGTGGTAGCTTGGACTGGTTGTAGAAATGGAGTTGGAGGTTTCAACGAAATAGTGTGGGAGTACAGAGAAACATCTGGTAGGACTTCCCTATAGAGGCAATATCTGAATTGGGTTGTGAACACTGAGTAGGAGTTTGCCATAGGAGGTAGAAAAGTATATTGAAATTACATCACTGTCAGTAAAAACATCTCTAGACAACTTTCAAAAAAATATATAGGATTATTCTTTTTTTTTCTTTATTGTACTTTACATCAAGTTTTCAGAACAAACTAGCTTCTCATTAAGCAGTTAGCACACATATTGTTTTATGACATTGGTTAACAACCCCACGACATGTCAATCCTTCCACTTCTTGACCGTGGGTTCCCTATTACCAGCTTTCCTGTCCTCTCCTGCCTTCTAGTCCTTGCCCCTGGCCTGGTGTGCCCCTTTAGTCTCACTTTGTTTTGTGGGCCTGTCTAATCTTTGGCTGAAGGGTCAACCTCAGGAGTGACTTCATTACTGAGCTAAAAGTGGGTAAAAAAGTACAGGGGCTATATTCTTGGGGTTTCTCCAGTCTCTGTTCAAACACATATATTTTAATTTTACTTTCTAAGTATGTGGCATGTTTTTCAACATGCTCAATGGTAGTATACCTTTGGATTTGAAGGTATATCTGAACATTGGAAAAATTAAAAAAATAAATCATTCATATCCAAGTTTAGTAAATGAAACCAGTGATTTTTGTCAATATCCACAGATGATTTAAAAATAATACTAATTATTTTGCACGTGGCTTATATATAAATAGACTCTAAAGCTAATTCAAAAACTGTTTAAAGAACACTTTGAGCCTACCTTACAATTAGAAGGCTAAATAAGAGGAATATGAATCCACATATGCAAAAACGGGCAACCAGATTCATTTATCATGTGGAATGTGAGCATCAGACATGCTTGTTCCTTGTGCTTCCAAGACTCTGTATTTACAGCTCAGTGATCTTACTCTGTGTGAGAGGGTAGCTGTGTATTCCCCTGTAGGCTGTGAGATCCCTGCAAGCAGCCGTCCTGTATCCTCAAGAACTGAAACAGGACCTTTGGAGAAATTCCTTAGTAAATGCTTGTTTAAATGGGTTTAATTATAATCAGTGGATTTTCTCTTTTCCATAGACTGACACAATGGAATGGTGGCAAAGGAAGGCTTCTTCATTACAGGCAGTCCCACCAGGTTACAAACGAGATCTGTTCCTAAGTGTGTCTTTAAGAATTTGTAGGGAAGTCGGAACAGGTACATACAGTTCTTATTTAGCCTTACTTTTTAGTACAATAGAAAACCCTGGTGGTGTAGTGGTTAAGAGCTATGGCTGCTAACCAAAAGGTCAGCAGTTCAAATCCAATAGGTGATCCTTGGAAACTCTATGGGGGAGTTCTATTCTGTCCTATGGGGTCGCTGTGAGCCAAATCAACTCTGTGGCAATGGGTTTGATTTTTTGTTTTTAGTGCAATGACTTAAAAGCTGCACCTACAGCAAGTGAGGGTGACTGTGATGAAGAGTTTATTATGAGTAGGGCTTGGTTCCATCCTTTCAAAGTGAGAGCAAATTTCCATAACATTAAAGGGTAAGTACCAGTTTTCTGTAAGTCAGACATTTGCAACCGTAGGACTTACTGTATAAGAACCCTTTGTAGGCAAAGTGGGAATGAGCTTATGAGGCCAAATCATTCAGACTCCTATTTTCACATTAGTCTTGATTAAGAATGGCTCCACTGCACCACTAGGCTTGTCTTGTTCCTGGTTAAAGTTATTTTAAGCAGCAGGTGCCCAGAGACAAGTCAGATGAACAAATAAATTGTAGCATACAAAGGAAACTGTGATTGAACGGAATTGTGAGATTAAATCTAACTTGATTTAAATGTGTGGGCAAGAAATATGTGTTCTCAAATAATCAGCTTCGGTTTAAGGCTATTACTGGATATAAACTTGACCAGGCTGGAAATGAGGAAATAGAGTATTTTAGACAACAAAGCACTAAATGAACCATCGGGAGACTCAAAAGACCTTCTCTTTTTTGTCCAGATCCCATGACCCTTTCTGGACACAGCTCTCAATCTGTCTGCTTCCTGAAGCCTTTTCTGACCTCCTCTGAATATCCACCTTATCTTACCTGTCTTAAGGTAAGTAACACTTTCCACCTTGTTGTATACTTGTATATATCCTCTCCCCCTAACTAGTTGCCTTCATGTCTACTCTGACTCATGGTGACCCCATGTGTATTAGAGTAGAACTGTGCTCCATAGGCTTTTCAACGGCTGATTTTTTGGAAGTAGATCACCAGGTCTTTCTTCCAAGGTGCCTCTCTGTGGACTTGAACCTCCAGCCTTGCAGTCAGCAGCCAAGCATGTTAACTGCACCACCCAGGGACTCCCTTCTCCCCCCTACCTACCACCATGTATTATGTCCCTTGAGAACATCGTGTCGTTCCGACTCATAGTGACCCTATAGGACAGAGTATAACTGCCCTATAGGGTTTCCAAGGAGAGGCTGATGGATTCGAACTCCTGACCTTTTGGTTAGCAGCCTGAGCTCTTAACCACTGTGCCACCAAGGCTCTACCTTCTACACAGTGAGTCTACGTGGTAGGTCTTTTATACATGATTGTTGAAAAGTGAATGTTATCTCCAAAGCAAAAGAGTAATAAACAACTCCTTTTTGAGATGAGAAAAAGATTACTGCTTCATTAACACACAGCCATGCATGTCTCCAGATAGAAATGAAATGTAGGTTTATTTTGGTTGGTTGGTTGTATTTTCTGTCAAGGAGTCTAATCCACTACACCGTTTCCTTATGCACAGGTGGACCCTTATCATGCATACAAGTCTGTGAAGGAAATGCATTTCAACTGTGCCTTAGAAACTTCATGGGGCTTTGGGACAGGATTTCTTTAATGATCCGACTGTATCATATTACTGATTGCCAAGCCGAAAAAATGTTTGGCAGAAGTTTTGGCTTCTGAGGTTTTGGATGCCTTCCTGGTAATCTGCCTCAGAATTCTGAAATATAAATAAACGAGTTCAGGTTCAAACTTTTTTGAATTCGAGCTGCTAGGTCTTTATTTCCCTCCAATCTGAACATTTTGCTGCAGAAATTCCAACCAAGCAGAAAGGAGATAATCAGTCGACATTTTCAGAGGTTATTAGTGGCCGTGGTTTAGGGGAACAAAATGAGAGTGGTTGATTTGAAACTTCGCGTGTCTTGGTAGTAACTGATCTCTGGCAATTGGTATTTATTTTCCAGGATGTTTTCCCCCGTTTCTGTTTGGGGGAGGAGGACGAGGGAGTTTTTTGTTGCTTTGATTCTGCCCGAAGAAGGTTCTAAATGTTCCTTTGTTAGACGTTACACACTTAGCTTTGTTTTACGTTTCTTGTCCGGGAGCCAAGTATTTTTCAAGTCACTCAACATTCTCTGGAGGCATGCTTGTCCACTGAGTGTGGTTCCAAAGCAAAGTTGAACACGCATTAAAAAGAGACATGACTGGGGATTTCGGGTGCCATGAACACCACACCTAATAGGCCCAGGACTATTTGAACGAATGATATAGCTTCGGTCATCTCTATAAATTCCAGAGTCAGTTCCTGATGAGTTCTGAGGGAAACAAAAGCCTTTTATTAAAGAAAGGATAAAGAAAGAAAGCACTCATTCCATCCCTACACACACACACACACACATACACACACACACACAAACGTGCTTACATGATCTCTGTGTGACTCCTGGGCTACATCACCACTGAGCGTGTTTGGGAAGACAGAGGTGACCTGGGCTGTATTCTGATGGGTAGGTGCCAGCAAATATTCTGAAGGATAGGGCGGAGGAACAATATCTTTGATGTGGTGAAGAACAGGTGAAATTGTGCACTGTGGATAAGTAAGCCAGCACAAGTTAGCCCGTGTGTATATTGCTTATTGAGTAGTCTGTCCCTGACAACAGCTCTTAATTTGAAGAAATCCCTCTTATCAAGCCAAGCCTATTACCTTTTTTTCCCCTTTTGATGGTTACTAAGCATTTTTAATAGAATTATATCCCCAGCATAAAATGTGCAATGTGACATTGAAGAAAAATATTTCCTTCAACATTCTCCTTTAAAGTTTCTGGTAAAGTGCAAGTCTTGCTCCTTTACCTTAGTTTGGGGGAGAATAACACATCTCAGAGTACAATTCAAAAAAAACTAGGTTAAAATAATCTTTCACACTTTAAGAAAATTTTGAATTCTATCTTTTCACTTAAAAAAAAAAAAAAAAACCTTTTCAGTCTATGTGGGATTTTTTGGTAGAAAAATGCCTATTTTAAGTATTTCCTAGGATCTTTGTTCTTTCAAGGTGATATTGAGCTCTCCTCACAGGCTCCTATAAACCAAGCAGCTTAGTTGTTCAGCCACACAGCCCACTTGGGATGGGCTTGGCGGGACAGGTGGGCAAGTCACCTGATGCCTACATATGCCTATGACCTTTGTACTCTGACAGATTGTGAAACAGCCACTCACCTAGGGTTTACTGATGTTTTTCTTACATCTCAGAATATAGTAGGACCTGGGAAAATGACAAAGAAAAAAAAATTTTTTTGAGGAAATTTTAATTCTCCATCCTGTCTTCTTCCCTCCCCCAGGTGCCCTGTTCCTTTACCTGTTCCTTGGGTCTCCAAAACTCTCCTCTGTGTTACTGTTCTGAGTGACGACCTTTCCTCTAGGACATTTGTGCCTCTTGTTCTTCCCTTCACCACCCTATCCCCAAACCCTAATCTCTTCTCTAGCAGACTTGGCAGTGGATGGTAATGTCACTGGTATGAAAATAGGAACGACTAACGTTTATCACATTCTTACCGTGTGCTACACCCTTTGCTGAGCCTAGTAGCTGAACTGTCTCATTTACTTACTGCAACAACATTATAAGCCATATGCAGATTTTTCATTCCAGTTTTATTCCTGAAGAGACTGAGGCACAAAGAGGCAAGAGTTACCCAGTTATACATGACAGGTCTGGATTTGAGCCTAGACCTTGATCTAGGTCCAGAAGGTTTTTACTTAAGATTATATAGTGGCCAAGTCTGAGGGAGTTTGAGTATAAAAAAAAATGACTATGAATGCATAAAACTCCACAAGTCCATAATTACACTCGAAAAAAGAGAAAGCCCCCAAAACAAAACTTGTCACCGTTGGAGACGATTATCACACTGACTCTTTATTCTGAAAACTGGTGGTTAAAAATACTTAAATATTTAACATCTTTCCAGAAGAAACTGTATTTCAGGGTAACCAAATCGTCCAGTTAATGAAGAAAAACCGCTCTTTAAAGAACACGGCAGCTATGAATGTAGGTGGAATAATATGGTTGGAAAGTCACCATTTTATAGCCCTTATGGGAATGATGATGAGAAACCCTGGTGGTGTAGTGGTTAAATGCTACGTCTGCTAACCAAAAGGTTGGCAGTTCGAATCCCCCAGGTGCTCCTTGGAAACCCTATGGGGCAGTTCCACTCTGTCCTATATGGTTGTTATGAGTCAGAATCAACTCGATGGCGGTGGCTTTGGTTTCAGTTTGGAGGGAATGATGATTCAAGCATCCGCAGTGGATACTGAGAGCCCTAAACAAAGGGTGAGGGGGACCATCACCACACACTCCCCCAGATTGCTTGCTGATTGAGTGGCAGTAAGGGTATCTCGCTGTCGCCTCTCTGACATTATGAAACTCCATATGTGGTGCAATATGAAGTACCAATATCACCTTTTGCAGAATAAATTGTGTCCCCCCAAAATATGTGCTGGAATTCTAAGTATAGGAGTTAGGGTGTAACCCTATTTGGGGGTAGAATTTTCTTTGTTATGTTGATGAGGCCATATCAGAGTGTCCTAAGCCCAATCACAACTGGGTTACAAGAAGCAGCATAGACACAGAGATAAACAAGCACAAGCAGGGGCGGATAGATGCCATGTGAAGATTGCCAAGGAACCAAGGGTTGCTAGCTACTAGATAGTGAAATAGACAAAAAAGGGACCTCCCCCTCGAGCCACACACCGAATTTGGACTACGGCCTCCTGAACTGTGAGAAAACAAACTTCTGTTCTTTAAAGCCACCCACTTGTGATATTCCTGTTACAGTAGCATGAGAAACTAAAGTATCGCCTATGAAATATTCTCGCCAAAAGTGGGTCTATTTAAGACTTTAGATATAGTTTCTATTTAAAAAAAAAAAAAAAAAAACAACAGACAAGGAATAACTTAACTAACACCACAAGGAAATAATCAAACAAATCCAAAAGGCAGATCAGACAACTGGTCTAGGCTTTGTCACAAGTTAATGTCATGGTGGGGGGAGGAAAGAAGTGGGAGAGGGGGTGTTTCAGATTACATAATGACCAAATGCTCTCCACGACCTTTCAAAAGATATTGATTTGAACAAACACGTTGTACAAAGATATTTTTGGAATGACTGGGAAATCGTTAAGAATTTAGAAGTTAATTGTCTTAAAATTTCTTAGGCTAGGTTCTTCAGGGAAGCAAAACTGGTGAAGTGTATGTGTGTGTATATATATATATATATACACACACACACACATATGGAGAGAGAGAGGGATATTTATCTCAAGGAAATAGCTCATGGGGTTGTAGAGGCTGGCAAGTCCCAAGTCTGTGGGTTAGGCACCAGGCTGGAGGCTTCTCTTGACTCATGTAGCTGCAGGGGCTGACGAATTCAAAATTGGCAGGTAAGACAGCAAGCTGCTGCTCAAGTCCCATGAACCAGAGGTCAGATGATGATGAGCCGGATGCAGGATCCAGAGTAAACCAGCCAGCTTTGCCAGAATGTGTACATATATATTGGCGGCAGGCTACATCCCCAAGGAAACTCCCCTTATAACTTATTGGCTGATCATATCGTGGAGGATGGCTGCATCATTAAGTAGTTGCCAAATTACATCATTACATAACTGCCAAACCACTGAGAATCACAGCCCAGCCAAGTTGACACACAATCTTAACCATCACAGCCCACCCCTTGTCAAACTGGCACCTGAACACGTAAATAAATAACCATAAATAGTCTCTAAATAAAGAAAGCTACAGAGTCTTACCTGTGCCTAAAATGATACAACTAACGTGTACAACTGAAAATGCACTAGCCCTGTATATATCTTGTATTTTATAAGCAAAGAAAAAAAATATTTGAGGCACACATACGAAGAAGAAATACTCATGACAATTACAGTCCTTGTTTTTGCAACTGGTCATGTGGTTGTAATTGGTATTTAGAGCTACCTTCTAAATTCCTCTTAAGAGTTGCAGGAGTACATTGACATAGAACTTCCAGAAATTTAAGCCAGATTCAGAGGAGGATGTGGAACAAGGGAGATCATTGCTGATGTCATGTGGATCTTTGGCTGAAAGAAGAGAATACCAGAAAGATGTTTATCAGTGTTTTACTGACTATGCAAAGGCATCCGACTGCGTGGATCATAACAAATTATGGATAACATTGCGAAGAATGGGAATTCCAGAACACTTAATTGTGCTCATGCAGAACCTGTACATAGACCAAGAGGCAGTTATTTGAACAGAATAAGGGAATACTATGTGGTTTAAAGTCAGGAAAGGTGTGTGTCAGGGTTGTATTCTTTCACCACACTTATTCAGTCTGTATGCTGAGCAAACAACATAAGAAGCTGGATTATATGAAGAAGAACAGGGCATCAGGATTGGAGGAAGACTCATTAACAGCCTGAAATATGCAGATGATACAACCTTGCTTGCAGGCAGTGAAGAGGACTTGAAGCACTTACTAATGAAGATCAAAGACTACAAGCTTCAGTATGGATTACACCTCAACATAAAGAAAATAAAATCCCCACAACTGCAACCATAAGCAACATCATGATAAATGGAGAAAATATTGAAATTGTCAACAATTTCATTTTACTTGGATCCACAATCAACACCCATGGAAGCAGCAGTCAAGAAATCAAATGGCGCATTGCATTGGGCAAATCTGCTGCAAAAGACTTCAAAGTGTTAAAAAGCAAAGATGGCACTTTGAGGACTAAGGTATGGAAGACTGAAGTAGAACTGATACCTTTGAATTATGGTGTTGGTGAGGAAAATTGAACATACCATGGACTGCCAGAAGAACCAACATATCTGTCTTGGAAGAAGTACAGCCAGAATGCTCCTTATAAACGAGAATGGTGAGACTTCGTCTCATGTACTTTGGACATGTTATCAGGAGGGACCAGTCCCTGGAGAAGGACATTATGCTTGGTAAAGTGTAGGGTCAGTGAAAAAGAGGAAACCCTCAATGAGCTGGATTGACACAGTGGCTGCAACAGTGGGCTCAAGTATAACAACAATTGTGAGGATGGTGCAGGACCAGGTAAAGTTTTGTTCTATTGTACATAGGGTCACTATGAGCCAGAACAACACAACAATATTTTATTTCTTGCTCACACTTCAGCGCGATGATGAATAGCGGGGTCTGGAGAGACATACTATTCCACAGAGTCATTCATGGACACAGGCGTGGCTCCACCCTTGTCTTGATCCTTGAAGTACTTTCCTTTAAGACATCTGATGAGAAAGACAAGGAGAGACAAAAGAGTGATGACCACACATGGGAAGCTTCTATGGGCCATTCCTGCAACAAGGCACATCACTCCTGCTCACATTCAGTTGTCCAGAACTCTATCACATGGCCTTAGCTGGTGGCATGGGAGGCGGGAAATGTAGTTTAGCTGTGTGCACCGGGAGACAAAAACATAGATATTGGGTAACTCAAGCTCATATTTCTGTCTTAGAAGCCATAAAAATCCATTAGATTAACTCTTTCACATTTGTTTGCCCTTAACTGTTTATTCCCTGTTGCTCATGCATATGCTTTGATCTATTTTCAATCTTTGGCACTTTATGTAAATACCTGACAGCGCATCTTTTCCTAACAGCAGAATTCAATAACAGGAAAAGGGGGAAACTAGAAGCCCCTCGGTATCTACAGTGGGGAAAAAAAGAGATAGCTGCTAGGAGAGAAAAGGAAGACTAGAGAGACTCAGTGCAAAAGTAAATATGTTTTTCTTTTCATTGAACCAATGACACCATCAAAAGTCTGTATAACCATAAGAACCAAAAATTATAAATGCTATCTTCTGTGGTGATATTATATTTTAAGGCTCAAAAACCATTTGCCATCAAGCTGATTCCAACTCATTGTGATCCCATGTGTGCCAGAGTAGAACTGTGTTCCACAGGGTTTTAAATGACTGATTTTTCAGAAATAGATTGCCTGGCCTTTCTTCCAAGGTGCCTCTGTGTGGACTCAAACTGCTAACCTTTTGATTAGCAGCAAGTACTTTCACTGTTTACACCACCCAGGAACTCCCGAGTAAGGCCCCAAACCTGTTGCCGTCGAGTCAATTCTAGTAAGGGCCAGTAATCCCTAAATCCTCTGAGCTTTTTAAGTTCCACATTGAAAAAGAGCAGAGCTGGCTGGAGCTTCACAAAAACAGCTAGAGATATTTGTCTGTCTGTAAACTGTGAATGCTTTAGAAATAACAAATGATGGCTGTGATGAAAATTGCTTTCACTTTCATGGACTATTTCATGGGTTGAAGTGGAAATGAACATGTAATAGACTACCCAGTCCTCTCCTTCCTTTTTCCCTCCCTCCCTCCTTCCCTTTCTTTCTTTCTGCTCTCCTTCCTTCCTTCTTTCTTCCCTTCATTCCTTCCTTCCTTCTGTTCTTCCTTTTTTTCTGGGTCTTCACATTCTGTTCATGAAAAAGCCCAGTTCTTCTACTGCCCCTGCCCCTGCCCCACACAATCCATCCAACTAAGCAGAGATCCTTACCTAAAGCACAGTCACACCATATGCACAGAGTGAGCAGCCACCCACATGGAATGATTTTTGTCTGGAGGTGAGTGGAGACCAAAAGGACTTTCCATTTGCACAGTTACAGTGCCAGGACATCCCAGTAAGGCACTGAAGTCTTCTGTGAAAGTATAGCTACTCTCAGACAACCATGTAGTCAAAGCTGTTATCTATTAAGTGGTCACCATGTGCAAGGGACTTTATATACATATAAAGTATTATTACATATTATTGCCTCCATTTCAAAAATGAAAACTGAGTTTTAGTGAGGGTAAGCCAACAGCCCTAGGCAGCCTAGCTAATAAAGAAGGAGCAAGGACTCAAACTTAATTCTGTCCACCTCCTCCTACATGAAGCAATTACAGCTAACATTTGTTGAGAGCTTACTACATGCCAGTCATTGCTCTGAGCTCTTTACATGCTCTAACTCATTTTATCCACACAACAGTCCTATGAAGTGGATTCTGTTACTTGCAGAATGACGACCCTGAATCATAGAGCATTAAGTGACTTGTCCGAACCCCATAAAAAAGTAAGTGGTCCAGTTGGGACGGGAACCCAGGGCTCTCTGCCTAAAAACTGATACACTCTTTTCAAATTTTTGTACTTTTAATTATGAAAATTTTCAAAAATACCTAAAAGAGGAAAGCACATATTCACCTGTGCCATTACCAATATTTAACAATTATTAGCACGTTGCCATATTTGTTGCAATTAGTTTTGAAGTACTTTAAAGTAAACAGGTTGGTGTGAATTGAAATAGACTCCATGGCAACAGGTTAAAGTAAATTATATTAAATTATAGACATCAAAATATTTCACTCCTTAATATTTCAGCATGCATCTCTAAATATTGGTATTTTCTCACATAATCACAATAACATTATCACACCTGAAAAAATTTATCAAAAATTGTTGTTATTAGGGTCCATTGAGCTGGTTCCAACTCGTAGTGACCCTATATACAAAAAAACGAAACAGCCCAGTCCTGCGCCATCCTTATAATCATCGTTACGTTTAAGCCCATTATTGCAACCGCTGGGGCAATCCATCTCATTGAGGGCCCTCCTCTTTTTTGCTGATCCTCTACTTTACCGAGCATGATATCCTTCTCCAGGGACAGTCCCTCCTGATAACATACCCAAAGTATGTTGATGAAGTCTCGCCATCCTCGCTTCCAAGGAGCATTTTGGCTGTACTTCTTCCAAGACAGGTCTGTTCATTCTTCTGACAGTCCATGGTATAACCAACACCATAATTCAAAAGCATAATTCTTCTTCCATTTTCCTTAGTCATTGTCCAGCTTTCCCATGCATATAAGGCAACTGAAAACACCATGGCTTGGGTCAGCCTTACCTTAGTCCTCGAAAGTGACATCTTTGCTTTTAACATTTTAAAGAATTCTTTTGCAACCGGTTTGCCCAGTGCAATGTGCCAGTTGATTTCCTGACTGCTGCTTCCAGCAACTAATACTGATAGACATTTAAACCCTTCTTGTACTGTCATTAACAGGTGAGTGTTACAAAAGTACAGGAAAACTTAGGAAAGAACAGGCAAGGGTTTAAATGTCTGGTAGTATTAGTTGCTGTTTCCTGAAAAACAGGGGCAATGATGCCTCGTCTGTCTGAAGAGTTCATCTCTTGAGATCTTTATAGTCACAATCAAAAGTAATTACCCCCTCCCTCCTTCTTTTGTTTTTTCTTTTCTCCCACCCCTCCTTTCCCCTCGCTGATCTTGGGATCCTGAAACTTTTGAGTTAGGTATTGAACCTAGGATTCGAAGAACCCAATCTGGTGGTCTGGATTCATGATCATCCTCTTTTCTAATTTAAAACCTTTCCTAATTTTAAACCATGCAGTATCTCTCTGTTCTATTCAAACAACTGCCTCTCGGTCTATGTACAGGTCTCGCATGAGCACAATTAAGTGTTGTGGAATTCCCATTCTTTGCAATGTTATCTGTAATTTGTTATGATCCTCACAGTTGAGTACCATTGCATAGCCAATGAAACACAGGTAAACATCTTTCTGGTAGTCTCTGCTTTCAGCCAAGATCCATCTGACATCAGCAATGATATCCCTCATTCCATGTCTGAATCCAGCTTGAATTTCTGGCAGTTCCCTGTTGAGAAGTTAGCCTACCTTGACTAATACAGTCTTTTTGACTTTGCTCTGCAGCTAGAAATTATGGCAAAGACATATTTATTTACCTTTTAAATTGCATGTTTATTTGTTTAATTATTTTTATGATCAGAGACTTTTAAAGTGAGGAAAGAAAGAAGCTACATAAAGATACACACTTTTTGTTTCTTGACATCAGCTCCGTATGTCACTTCACTTGGAAGGCATTCCCTTCCTACATAAACAGCGTGGCCAGGCACTGATTACCTGACTTAGTCTGCACATTGGCTTTGTAAGAATGTTGAGAGAGAAGGAAACTGAGGCTCAGGTTAAGTGACTTGGACAAGGTCACACAGCTAGTGAGCCAGGATTTGGATCCGTACCTCTGACTACAAAGTCCTTGTTCTTTCACCACGAGGTGCTCCTTCCTAAGAAAAGATCTCTGTCAGGAAAGGCTGTGCATCTAAGGACTTTCTGGAGAGGTAGCAAAACCTGACAAAAATGGAATAACTGAGTACTGGGGCAGAGTGTGAGAGCTCTATAAAATGACAGACCTTAAAACAAAAAGAGGATGGTCATGAATCTAGACCACCAGATTTAGTTCCTAGGATCCTAGGTTCAAAACTTAACTCAGAAGTTTTAGGAGCCAAGATAAGTGCAGGTGGAACAACAAAAAAAAACGATAGACAAGAATATAAAACAAACAATAACACATGTGAGGAACATGCTTTGGCATGGATTGAATTATGTCCCCCCCAAAATATGTGTATTAATTTGCCTGGGCGATGGTTCCCGGTATTGTGTGACTTTCCTACATTTTGTAAATCCTGCCTATATGATGTTAATGAGGGAGGATGGGCAGCAGCTGTATTAGTGAGGTAGGACTCAGTCTATAAGATTGGATTGTGTCTTGAGGCAACCTCTTGAGATACAAAAGACAGAAGTGAGCAGAGAGACGGGGGACCTCGTACCACCAAGAAAGCAGTGCCAGGAGCACAGCACATCCTTTGGACCCATGGTCCCTGCATAGAGAAGCTCCTAGTCTGGGGGAAGGTTGATGAGAAGGCTGACAGAGAGAGAGAAAGAGAGAGAGAGAGAGAGAGAGCCTTCCCCTGGAGCTGACACCCTGAATTTGGACTTTTAGCCTACTTTGCTGTGAGAAAATAAACGTCTCTTTGTTAAAGCCATCCACTTGTGGTGTTTCTGTTACAGCAGTACTAAGACAGTGCTTCTTAGATCTATCAAATATATGAGACCAAATGGGCAACATCTGCCCAAAAGTAAAAAATGATAAAGCAGGAAGGGACAGGAAAACTGGACGAATGGATATGGGAAACCCATGGTGTAAAGGGAAAGGAAGAGAGTGCTGACACATTGCAGGGACTGCAACCAATGTCACAAAACAATTTATGTATAAATTTTTGAATGAGAAACTAATTTGTACTGTAAACTTTCACCCAAAGCAAAATAAAATTAGAAAAAAGAAGAAGAAAGAAAAAACAAAAGAAGAAAGGAGGGGGTACTTGCTTTTGATTATAACCACGAAGATCTCAATACATGAGCTCTTCAGACAGAAGACATAGCGTTGTCCCTCTTCTTCAGGAAACAGCAACTAATAACTGCCAGGTGTTTAAACCTTTGCCTGTACTTTCGTAACTGCTCAGTGGTAGAATGGAGGCTAGACCACAGCCCTCCTCTTTCCCAGAGAAGCGTTTGTTCTTGTACAGCATACGAGAACAAACCTATATAAGTCAAACTCACGCCTATATGTTTGTTCTGGTACACTGGGTTCTTTCTTGTACACCGGGTTAAGTGTTCTCGTTCACCTGTGCTATTTTGAACATGTTACCTGTGGGCCAGTGATGATTAGGGTTTTCAGCAACAATCAATCAAGGTATCTCCGCAGAGAGTCTGGGGCACAGGAAGCCAAGAAAGCCAACACAAAGAAGGAAAAGGAAAACGAAGGAGAGAGGGAGAAGAAAAAAGACCTACAGGCGAAACATCTATTTACCTGGAATGTTTAGACATGTTTATTTTAGTTAACAGAGAGCTACCCTTCATCTCATTCACAGTCAAAAAAATTCCTTAAAAATGTCATTTAATGCTATAAATAAACTGAGCATCATTTATTTTATACGATGATCAAAGTGTCCTGATTTGAAATGCCAATTATTGTTGTGAATCTTTAAAAACAATTCCAGTACTTCTGAGTCTGAATAGATGGATTTTACTACAATCCATAGTGTATCGTGAATAATTATTTCAGAGGCCATTTGTGGGCGCAAGTTGTCATACTCCTACTCTGCCCAGCTGATTTCAATTTTTTACTTCAATAGAAAAGGGGAAAAAAATTCATTGAAAGAGGAAGCAGGAAATTCCAATGGATCAGTGACAGTTGGAGTGCTAACCTGTCACTGGGATGGAAAAAAATGCTGTTGTTGACACATCTTTTCCTTGCTCTTGACACAAATTAGGTAAGTCCTTGACTTACTGTCTCTTCATGGAATTGGCGGGGCTGTGATAAATGTCTATGCAGTCTATAGAGATATTCATAACAGAGAGTTATGATATGAAATGTACTTTTCTTACAAAAGAAAAGAATAACTCACGTTCTACATAATTTGCACCTATATTTTGTCGTTGTAAATCCTGATTTGTGCGATAAGCTGAAGTTCATGTCTTCACCATGAATCTTGAGCCCCAAAATTCTGGCGAATCACAATGATCAAGTATTTTACTCCTAAATTTTATATCTGGTAGTTAGGCAGGTTCACCTCGGTGGATCCGTAATAAAGTCACCCCTTTAATTAAAGGAATTGATTTTTCCTGTCAAAAACAAATTTGGAATTCTGGTACTTAGTAGTGTTTAAGATTCAAATAGGCTTTTCATTCCTGTGTTCCTTGAAAGAAACCATCCTAGCTCTATGAATAATAATCCTACTTTTGATAATGTAAAAATATACATTTGATGTTCATTCAATACTATTCATTGATTTCTGGCTTTGGTAATCACATATGACTACGTAATATGTTAACATTAGGGAAAGTGAGGTAAAGGGAATAAAACATTGAAAAACAAAACAAAACAAAACATTTTTTGAGCTCTAACTATGTACCAAAAACTGTGTGGCACTTGGTATAAAGTGGCAATTAAGCAAGGAGAATCCATAATTCCCTCCTCTCCTCATTTAGTTATGAAGCTGCCTTTGGATCATACCAAGTTTTTCACTTCATTTCAAGCCTGTTTTTGTTTTATTCACGTCTAGCAAACCTTAATTTTTCTCCTTACTGAGCACTCGCACTGCGTTAAGCACTGACTCTTAGGTGTTTTCCATTTTTTCTTTTACTTCATTTTCACAATAAATGTATTGAATAAGTGTTATTGGTCACCATTTTTAGATGAGGAAACTGAGATACCAGGGATGGGGGACAATGTTAGAACTGTGTTTGAGCATAGTTTGCAGAAGAGGTGAGAGTGAGTTAAAAGAGTCCCCCAAGATTGTAGAGCTGTTAAACTGGGACTTTGACTTGAGTTTGTTTAAATCGCTAGCTTGTTCTCATCCTGCCTCATAAAGCACACCACTAATGAGAATCACCTCTGTGCGGTGTCCTTTCATAGTCTTAAATTTCCTCTCCAGATCCCTTTCTTCATGGCCCGACTTTTATAACATCCTTGTTATTATTATTACATTCTAGTGACTTTTTCTCCTGCCTCTTACCAATTGCTGTTGAGTCAACTCCAACTCATGGTAACCTCATATGTTTCAGGGTAGAACTGCACTACCTAGGGTTTTCAATGGCTGTGACCTTTGGGAAGTAGATTGCCAGGCTCTTCTTTTGAGGCACCTCTGGGTGGGTTTGAACTGCCAATCTTTCAGTTAGTAGCAGAGTGCTTAAACATTTGCACCACCCAGGGACTCTCCTCTTACTTTTCACCATCGTTTAATTAGCAGAACTACAAATCAGACACAAATTCCTTAATAGGTTAACCCATGTAGAAAGGGTTGCAAGGGTGGATTCACATCCAGTAGAATGGATTAAACAATGCCAATGCCTTCTGACAGAAATTACAATGGCCATTGGCCCAACTGATTAAGAGTAGGCTTGCAGTGTCTACTTTTCTGAACTGCTGCTTCTACCATTCCTTGGTAACTTCTTCTCAAGCCAGTCTTACATTTCCAGTTATCATTTAAAACCAGACAATGAACAGATCCTTGAATAATATTTCTCATCTGTTATCAATTTCATGTTTTAACTTTAATACGTAAAGGTGTGACATGGGACTGCCTAGGTGTCTTGGCTGGAGATTATGCCAATCTTTTCACCTAAATGAGATTAACATTTTGGGACATGCAATGGGCAGAGAGAAGACCAGGCACTTTACTTCCCAACAAACACAATGCCCAAAGTCCTGACATTACCCACAATCTCTTGGCCTTTGCCTGAAGGTGGGCACTCTCAAGCATCTGAAAGTTTCTGGGCCCTAGAGCTATTGTTGCTCATTTAGTAATTGGGGCTCATATTGGCCAAGGAGGTGCCCATGGCCCTGTAGTCCAGTCTCTGAGTTCCTTGTACAACCACAGCCAAATTTCTTTCAGGACTCAGTGCCAGGCAAGGCTGTGGTTCTTCCGATAACTAGATTGTTTTTTCTCAAAGACATTGGGAATATTTTCTTTTGTTTGGTGGCTGAGAATCTCAATGCCAACTTTGTGGCTCTACCATGTGTCCTCAACTTAGTTCTGGCTTCAATTTACTTTCCCATCCTCAGTTTTCATTAATTCTGATTTTTTTAAATGCTCTCATACCTATCTCTGAAAGCAACGTCAATTTTTTTTGAAAGTGAGGCTGAATGTAAATAATGAGTACTACTAATAAACATTTGACCAGCTTCACCCTCATCTGTTGAGTGAAGTAATCTATTTTCTCTAGTTATTTTTACTGTAATCCAGTTAATTATACCATAGCAGTTTAATGAAAAATTTTATTGGCAAGGTGGAGCCAGGGCCCACCATGGTGAAACCTGACTTCAGAGATCCTTATAAAAATTTTGTAAGTTAATTTTACATCTGAGAAACAGAATATAGAGGTATATTGGAAATTTTTATGGTTCTTTATACCGGCTGCCTCTTTTCAAACAATTGAATCAATTAGTACTGCCACCAACAATGAATAAGATTACCATAGTCACAGTATTCTTGCCAGAATTGGGATTTTTAGCTCTACTTTTTCCTACATTAACAATCCATGCCAGTCATTTCTAAGACAGGTTTCTCAAAGTAGGATTATGAATTTCTGGGAGACTTCTGTAATGCAGTAGTGTTGGACTTCACCTAACTTTAGGGAAAATGAGAATCACCACCAGTATCAGCCCAAAGCTGATTCCTATGAGGTGGAGGTCAGACATAGACCTACTCTCCAATCTTTTTACCCATTCTAACACCAATAGTCCTCCCTATGGCACTCTCTACTTCTCTGCTGGGTTTGATAATTTGTTGCAACGGCCACACAGAACTCAGACCATACTCACAGTTGTATGATTTATTAGGGAAGTAACATGGGATCAGGATTAAACTTGGTAGTAACAGGAACAGGATCAATGTCGGGAAGCACACAGGCAAGGTCTGGAAGGCTCCCCCAAAGTGAAGAGCACAGTCTTCCCTTCTTTAATGCACAGCATTTTTCTCTCTCTCTTAGCCATGCAGGCCCCCTCAGGACAGGACTATTCTTGGCTCTTGCCTTGCTTGGGTAAGTGTTACAGCTTTTTTAGCTCTGCTGACAAGTTCCTGGAGGCACCCCAGCCTGCCAGCAAGCCTCCTGCCTGAAGGTGCTCAGCTCTCTCTTGCTCCATGGGTCAGCAAGCCCACTGTAGCTGACTCACTCTATGGGCCAGGAAGCCCACTACAATGTCTCGTGCCAGTCTCCTGCTTTTGCTACTGCCACTCCAGTGTTACAGCTCTCTCTGTTTCCTTGGTTAAGGTTCTCAGCTCAGGGACCTGGGGTCTAAAGGACATGCCTCACTACAGGCTCTTCTTCTTGATGGTAATGAGCCCCCACCCCCACCACCCCAAACCTCTGTGGGATGACTGCTTATATAGGCAAGTGGCTCAATCCTATTGGGTGGATTTTACACACCCTTATTTGCATAATAACTGACCAATTCCCTTACTGAACTAAACTCACCAATCCCCTTGCAAGTGGCTCCATCTGTTTGCATAATAGCTGACATTTTCTCTTTAACAACTATAACAACTCCTCAAGGCCCAGGGGAAGAATCTCCCAAGCTGTTTTTATATAATTTTTTTCCCCCTCTCTTTTTTACAGAATCAAGGCAAAAGGCTGCATAAAGAAACTCATTTCAGTACACTTCATAGATCCTGAGAAAATCTCTGATTTTAAAGAAAATAATTTTGCTGGAAAAGAAGAATCAGGTCAATTGATTTGCACTTAAATCATTGCAATGTTTCATAGCAAAGACTACTTGATATCGAAGGAAGCTTCTGGATTTTCTTTTAACAACCATTTCTGTCAGCTTTTTCCAAGAAAAGGATGAATTAGAAAACCAGAAGACTTTACAAAGTGGAGCCAAGCTTTGTGAGCAGGTTCTACACTTGGTATAGAGAACACTTGCTTTGGTATCAGGATGCAGCTCTGAAAATGAAAATAAAAAATATTTAAAACATGCACAGTACAAAGTTAGTTGTGGAATCAGCTTCTGAAGTTAGTATTTTCATCATGTCATCACTTACTCATAAAAGCAACAACTCTCCTCATTCTTTCTCCTCCAATTTCCCACAGAAAGATTCTATTTGTGAAAAGGCTGATTCAATTCAGTTGAAGATGAAGAGAAATTTGTCCCTGCTGCCAAAGAGAATTTAGAACCTGGTAGGGGAGGTAAACAAGGGTGGAAACGTTACGAATAAGTATAATATGTGTTTACTAGTGTTCTATTAGAGTTTCGAAGTGCTCTGGGATACAGGGAAGGAAAAGATTCATTTGCCAGAGAACAGAGGAGAGAAAGGTTGATGGAAGATCTTTTTGATTGTAATGCTATAGCTGAAATAATTAGACGCATGGTTTCACTGTTTGCCAGGTAAACTAGGAATATGAAATAGGACATGCTGCCTGTAGTTCGGACTTCTGCCTGGAGCAGGCATGGAGGTGGTTTGGAGCTGATTAGCCGTGGTGGTAAGAGGGATTAGGGACAAGAAAAGTGGAAGAAAGAGGAGATAGGAAAATAATCTAGGCAAGTTTCTTTTAGTGTGTACTTTTACTCCCTTAATAAAGAAGAAAGGAGCCCTGGTAGCACAGTGATTAAGTGCTTGGTTGCTAACTGAACAGTTGGTTAAAACCCACCAGCCACTCTGCAGCAGAAAGATGCGACAGTTTGCTTCTGTAAAGATCACAGCCTTGAAAACCCTATGGGGCACTTCTACTCTGTTCTATAGGGTCACTATGAGTCGGAATCAACTGGAAGGCAATGGGTTTGGTTTTTGGTAATAAAGAAGAAAGTCTTCCTGCCTTTGTTCCAGCTCTTTCGTCATCCTTAATGATGTATTCCACTGACCACCTGGAATCCTCTTCAACCATTCCTTCAAGGTTAAGTTCAAAGATGGCCTATTCTGTGAAGGCTTTCCCTCCTCCAGCAGGCAGACTTTAGACTCCTTTCTCAGGGTTTTAACAAGATTGTAGACTTTAAATCAAGAAGATCAAAAGCATCCAAATGTTAGAGTCATTCCAAAAGGATTTTAAAAATTAACATGATTTTCTTTTTTTTCAAATGTGCTATTATAATAATTGAAGACTCATTTATGCTATAATCCCTAACATATAATGATGGTGGTACTATGGAATGCTGCAACTGCTTGGTGATGAGGGTCCAAACCCAACAGTATGAAGTGGGTGGGCTGGGAGCCTCTGCAAGGCCATGGCGGTCTCCCTAGTGATACACTAGTTAGGAAGGTTCTTGGTCATTCCAAATTATAGGGTTTCTTTAGAATTAAGATATCTATACTCACGAGTAAAAAACAAACAAACAAATAAACAAAAAACCTATTGCGGTCAAGTCAATTCCAACTCATAGCAACCCTGCAGGACAGAGTAGAACTGCCTCCATAAGGTTTCCAGGGAATGGCTGGTGAATTCAAACTGCTGACCTTTTGGTTAGCAGCCAAGCTCTAAACCACTGCATCACTAAGGCTCAGGAATCCAGCGCAGGTTAATTCCTGGACATGCCATTAAAGCCATCCTCTACAAGATTTTGGTTAAATTTCAATTCTGTCACAACACTTAGCACACTTGTTTAAAGTGAAATCCAGAGTAGTTGCAAGTTATATGTATTTAACTCATGCAGTTTGACTTATAAACCAATGGCAAAGAGGGGGTGGGGACTGGGAAAAAGGCAAGGAGAGATAGAAAGAGATAGAGGGAGAGAGAGCTAGATCAAGAAACTGAGAGACAGCAATGGAAAAATCTGAAAATGGGTAGGGGTGATGGTTGTACAGGACAATGAACATAATGTCACTGAGTTGTACACGTAAAAGCTGTTGAAATGGCAAACGTTTTGTTTCTATATATTCACCATGATGATAAAAGAGAGAGAGAGCGCTCTTTTCAAAAAACATATATATGGGAATGAATTTAAATAGGGAGGCATGACTCTCCTGTCCTATTAGCTGCTCTCAGTTTTCTCAGGCTTTCGTTCGTAGGCATCTGTCCATAATGGAGAAGAATCTAGTAATTAAATATTTTACTTTTGCATATAACATATTCTTGATGTAAGACAATTAGATGTTTCACTTGGGACCCAGCCAAAGAATGATCAGTTCTTACACTGGGGGAAAGCCCAACCCCTTCCTAAAGGATTTTTTAGTGAAAATTAGCATAGGATTTATTAAGATTTTTGTGCCAAGAGCTGACTCTAGAACACAACCCCAAGTTACATGCAGCTCCGGGCCAGTGATGTGTCCATCCAGTAGATTGTGCACTCCTCAAAGGCAGGGGCCAGGCTTTGTGCTCTTAGCACTTATACCCATTGCTGTCAAGTCAATTCTGACTCATATAGGACAGGGTAGAATGGCCCCATAGAGTTTCCAAGGAGCTCCTGGTGGATTTGAACCGCTGACCTTTTGGTTAGCAGCCGTAGGTCTTAACCACTACACCACAAGTGCTTCCCCCCAGCACATAGAAGTGGTTAATAAACACTGACTGAACTAACATTCCCTTCTTTCTGCAGCTTTAGAACGGCCCTTCCCCCTGCCCACCCTCATCTTAAGCTTATTATAGTTATTGACCCAAATTACCTTCTAATTGTGCATTGTGCCCTGTGCTTTCCGAGTGTGCAGTTTACTCTCTTTGGACCCGTCCACAGGACATGGAGGACTCCTTTTCAACCAGTGTCCTAAAAATGTGCGTGGGCATATGTTGTTTGTTTTGACACCCTCTGCCTCTCTTCTGTTTGGTTAATAAGAACGGGGAGCTGGCCCTAGAAAGGAGAAGGGTCTCTGCCTTTGCCTTTCCTTCCAAGTGGGCTGAGAAGGTCAGGGAACAACAGGCAGGAGGGCGCATTTCAAAGGCCTGTGGGCCTCCACGGTTTGACCCGTCCTGGGTCTCAGGTGAAATAAAGCTGTGGTGGGGCAAGGAAAAGGTTAACTGCTCCCTCCTCCTGCTCCCTTCCTTTCTAGCTGTGAGGTGATGGCTGCTGGGGTGCAGGCTTAGCCTGGGAGGGCTCCTGTGCTCCAGCTTCATTGTCTGGAAGTTAAAACCAGAGCTGGAACAGTGAGAAGCAAATCATTTCCTGACAGCGTGTTCCATGGAGCACAGCTTCAAGGATTCTAAGCCTCCCCCAATCAGGAACTGAAGTCAGTAAGTAAATAAATGAAATCACAGAAAATGAGAGGAGAGAAAACGACTTCTTTCACAATCCGAATTACTTTCCGACATCACATTTGGTAAATGCCAAGCAGCCAGTCCCTTTCCAGCCTCCTTCCTCCTTCAGTTCCCAGGCTTCTGGGTGATGGGAGGGAGATCCTGGCTCCCTACAGGGATGTTAGTGACTCAGCAGTTCACAGAGCCCAGCCCCCACCACTGCCTCCCAGCCCCTGCCCACAGCTACCAAGTGCCCCCCATGCAAAGGCCTGGAAATGGATCCATAGTGCTGTCACAGGGACTCAGACAACTGCTCGAGGAGAACGACTATCCTGGATTTGTCTGGAGCTACAGCTGTGAGAGGCTCTTGGGCCTAGCAGCATCTGTCAGAGATATTTTCAGAAACCAACGAAATACAAAAGACTTGTGCTACAATATTAGCAGTAGGCTCTGCACATCCCACATTGGAGAGCTATACTTTGTGCCACAACGTACCTTGATGGCAGGGGCTCCAGTTGTCAGATCCCTTCAAAGCCAGAAAAAGAACAGCGCAGTCCTTACTGGCCAAAAGATTTTGAAACAGGAAATGCTTCTAACATAAAAAGAGTTGAAATTAATGCTAACAGCAAATATAATCTCAATTCTGGATTATTAAAACCAATATTGCATTTTAAAAGTGCCACATAAACTCAGAAGACAGACTTTAAGAAGACCAAACCAAAACTAAATGAAACCCATCGCCATCGAGTTGATTCCAACTCACAGCGACCCTATAGGGCAGAGTAGAACTGCCCCAAAGCGTTTCCAAGGAGCTGCTGGTGGATTCAAACTGTATACTTTTTGGTTAGCAGCTGAGCTTTTAACCACAACACCACCAAGGGCTCCTTAAAAAGACCACCAAAAAAAAAAAAAAAAATCGGTTGCAGTCGAGTCGATTCCAACTCAGAGTGACCCTATGGGACAGAGAAGAGCTACCCTTGAAGGTTTCCAAGGAGCAGCCGGTGCATTTGAACTGCCGACTTTTTGGTGAGCAGCCTGAGCTCTTAACCACTGCACCACCAGGGCACCTTAAGAAAGCCACCAAGTGATTCTAAATGGCATTAAACTGACTCATAGTGACTCTATAGGATGTAGTAGAACAGTGGCATCACTAGAGGGGTTAGGGGCATGGACTGCACGCCCTGACACTGTCAGAAGGGGTGACACCAAAATGGCCCTAGGGTAGGATCCATGATGGCAGTGGCGGGCAGACCAGCATTGTAATTGGAGGGGCTGCCAAAGCAGTGGCATCACTAGGATGTTGTGAATTCCTAGTCTTTGAAAAAATTCAGAGACCAGATATACAATACTTTGTTGGAAATGTAGAAGGGATTCTAGTATTAGGGGTGGGGGACTCTTTGATGATCTTTCAGTTAATACATAATTTTATTATTTCCTTATATCGTGTATCTTTTCCATACTAAATAAATTTAAATAGAGAAATATGTGCAGATTTTTCAACAGCTCCTTATGTAAATGGAACGGAGTAATGGGAAAAGCCTGAGTTCTGAAAACAAGTTGGCATGGTGTTGTCTGTGTGATCTTCGGTAAATCATTTGTCTAATCTCTGAATATCTATTTTGGAAACCATAAGACATGAAAATAAAACTCACTTCTACTTGAGGTATAGCAACAACAAAAACAAAAATACATATTAAAAATACAAAAAATATTGTGGAATAAGCTGGGTGACAAATGACTTGTCAATGAGTGTTACAGAAATTCAAAAGAAAGCTAGATTGTTACGGGCTGGTAGTAATAAGAAAAAAAAATTTTTTTTTTTTGTAGTAATAGCAGCTAACAATTCATAGTGTTAACTATGTGCCAGGTATGTTCAAAGTGTTTTTACATTAATTAGCTCATTTTATCCTTACCTGAACGCCTTGAGGAAATTGAGGCAGAGGGATTAAGTAACTTTCCAGATCACAGAAACCTAGGTGGGCTGGCTCCAGGGTCTGAACGGGTACTCTTTCTTATTATCTTGGCTGCCTGTGAAGAAGACATCATAGATGAGCAGTGTTTGACCCACGATGTGGTTGCACTGAGGCCTCAACGAATCCTACAGAGAGCTCTGGAGCCAGGATGACTCTTCAGAGTTGTCTCAAATTTTGCCAAGTGGGCTGTGTCTTTGTATCCCTATATCAGGCCAAGGTTACATCCCTTCGCAGGGCCACCAACAGCCAATGACTGGGTCATGGACTGGGGCTGGGTAACAATTCCTAGTGAGAAATGCAGCTGGGAGGGTACAACAGCCAGTATTCTCAGTACCCAGGGAATGGCTTCATGGAGCACATGGGTGAAGGGGGCATCTGGGAGAGTATCACAGAGTCCAGCACAGCTGGCATAGACCAGACATGATGATGATGATGAAGATGGAAACTATCACTTACTATGATCTTCTGGTGTGCTAGACCAGGTTCTAAGTGCTTTCTTCACTTTAACGGGTTTAATCCTCATAACAGATCTATGAGGACGATGCTATTATTTGTCTTTTGAGGTAGAGAAACTGAAGCACAAAGAGATAATAGTAACCAGGGCAAGATTATTCAGCCATTAAGGGGCAAAAAGGGGATTAAAAAAATCAATTATTATTATTTTTTACTTATAAACAGTGAAATTCACTCTTTTTGTTGTGCCTTTCTATGGTTCATGTAACTACCACTGCAATAAAAATACAGAACAGCTCCATCACCCGCCCTCCCAAGCAAAGTCCCCAAGCACCTTTCCAGTTAATCCCTAGCGCTGTCCCCGGGGCCAGCAACCACTGACCTGCTTTTGTTCCTGTAATTTTTCCTTTTCCAGAATGCCATGTAAATGGAATCACACAGTATGTAGTCTTTTCAGTCTAGCTTCTTTCACTTATCGTAATGAATGCATCTGAAATTCGCGCATATTGTTGCGTATGTCAGTGCAGAACTAGACTTTGAACTCAGGCTTCCTGAGTCCACAGCCCACGCCCTGTCCACTGTGCTCTACAAATTCCCTATTGTAAACAAAGTGAGTAGACATGTGATGCAAACCTATTCGCAATTTCTGTTGTGAACACAACTATTATTTAGCTTCCAACGCTCCTATTAACAAATGTCATGGATTGAATTGTGTCACTGGAAAATGTCTGTCAACTTGGCTAGGCCATGATTCCTACTATTGTGTGATTACCCGCCATTTTCTCATCTCATGTGATTTTCCTGTGTGTGTAAATCCTGTCTCTATGATGTTGATGAGATGGGATTAACAGTAGTTACGTTAATGAGGCAGGACTCAATCTACAAGATTGTTGTTGTTGTTAGGTGCCTTCGAGTCAGTTCCGACTCATATCGACCCTATGCACAACAGAACCAAAAACTGCCCGGTCCTGCGCCATCCTTACAATCGTTGTTATGCTTGAGCTCATTGTTGCAGCCACTGCGTCAATCCACCTCGTTGAGGGTCTTCCTCTTTTTCGCTGACCCTGTTCTCTACCAAGCATGATGTCCTTCTCCAGGGACTGATCCCTCCTGACAACATGTCCAAAGTATGTAAGACACAGTCTCACCATCCTTGCCTCTAAGGAGCATTCGGGCCGCACTTCGTCCAAGACAGATTTGTTCATTCCTTTGGCAGTCCATGGTATATTCAATATTCTTCGCCAACACCACAGTTCAAAGGTGTCAACTCTCCTTCGGTCTTCCTTATTCATTGTCCAGCTTTCACATGCATATGATGTGATTGAAAATACCATGGCTTGGGTCAGGCGCACCTTAGTCTTCAGGGTGACGTCTTTGCTCTTCCACACTTTGAAGAGGTCCTTTGCAGCAGATTTTCCCAATACAATGCATCTTTTGATTTCTTGACTGCTGCTTCCATGGCTGTTGATTGTGGATCCAAGTCAAATGAAATCCTTGACAACTTCAATTTTTTCTCCATTTATCATGATGTTGCTCATTGGTCCAGTTGTGAGGAGTTTTGTTTTCTTTATGTTGAGGTGTAATCCATATTGAAGGCTGTGGTCTTTGATCTTCATTAGTAAGTGCTTCAAGTCCTCTTCACTTTCAGCAAGCAAGGTTGTGCCATCCCCATAATGCAGGTTGTTAATGAGTCTCCAATCCTGATGCCCCGTTCTTCTTCATGTAGTCCAGCTTCTCGTATTATTTGTTCAGCACACAGATTGAATAGGTATGGTGAAAGAATACAACCCTGATGCGTACCTTTCCTGACTTTAAACCAATCAATATCCCCTTGTTCTGTCCGAACAACTGCCTCTTGATCTATGTAAAGGTTCCTCATGAGCACAATTAAGTGTTCTGGAATTCCCATTCTTCGCAGTGTTATCCATAGTTTGTTATGATCCACACAGTCGAATGCCTTTGCATAGTTAATAAAACACAGGTAAACATCCTTCTGGTATTCTCTGCTTTCAGCCAGGATCCATCTGACATCAGCAAGGATATCTCTGGTTCCACGTTCTCTTCTGAAACTGGCCTCAATTTCTGGCAGTTCCCTGTCGGCATACTGCCGCAGCTGTTTTTGAAAGATCTTCAGCAAAATTTGGCTTGAGTGTGATATTAATGATACTGTTCTATAATTTCCACACTCAGTTGGATCACCTTTCTTGGGAATAGGCATAAATATGGATCTCTTCCAGTCAGTTGGCCAGGAAGCTGTCTTCCATATTTCTTGGCGTAGACGAGTGTGCACCTCCAGCACTGCATCTGTTTGTTGAAACATCTCAATTGATATTCCATCAATTCCCGGAGCCTTGCTTTTCACCAATGCCTTCAGAGCAGCTTGGACTTCTTCCTTCGGTACCATCGGTTCCTGATCATATGCGACCTCTTGAAATGGTTGAATATGAACTAATTCTTTTTGGTACAATGACTCTGTGTATTCCTTCCATCTTGTTTTGATGCTTCCTGTGTCATTTAATATTTTCCCCATGGAATCCTTCACTATTGCAACTCGAGGCTTGAATTTTTTCTTCAGTTCTTTCAGCTTGAGAAATGCTGAGCGTGTTCTTCCCTTTTGGTTTTCCATCTCCAGCTCTTTGCACATGTCATTATAATACTTTGCTTCGTCTTCTCGAGGCGCCCTTTGAAATCTTCTGTGTCAGTTCTTTTACTTCATCAATTCTTCCTTTTGCTTTAGCTCCTCGATGCTCAAGAGCAAGTTTCAGAGTCTCCTCTGACATCCATCTTGGTCTTTTCTTTCTTTCTTTCCTGTCTTTTCAGTGACCTCTTGCTTTCTTCATGGATGATGTCCTTGATGTCATTCCACAACTCGTCTGGTCTTCGGTCACTAGTGTTCATGTGTCAAATCTATTCTTGAGATGGTCTCTAAATTCAAGTTGGATATATTCAAGGTCATATTTTGGCTCTAGTGGACTTGCTCTGATTTTCTTCAGTTTCAGCTTGAACTTGCGTATGAGCAATGGATGGTCTGTTCCACAGTTGGTCCCTGACCTTGTTCTGACTGATGATATTGAGTTTTTCCATTGTCTCTTTCCACAGATGTAGTCAATTCGATTTCTGTGTGCTCCATCTGGCGAGGTCCCTGTGTTTAGTCACCATTTATGTTGGTGAAAGAAGGTATTTGCAATGAAGAAGTCATTGGTCTTGCAAAATTCTATCATTTGATATCTGGCATTGTTTCTATCACCAAGGCCACATTTTCCAACTACTGATCCTTCTTCTTTGTTTCCAACTTTTGCATTCCAATTGCCAGTAATTATCAATGCATCTTGATTGCATGTTCGTTCAATGTCAGACTGTAGCAGCTGATAAAAATCTTCTATTTCTTCATCTTTGGCCCTAGTGGTTGGTGCGTAAATTTGAATAATAGCTGTATTAACTGGTCTTCCATGTAGGCGTATGGATATTATCCTATCACTGACAGCGTTGTACTTCAGGATGGATCTTGAAAAGTTCTTTTTCACGATGAAAGCAACACCATACCTCTTCGAGTTGTCATTCCCAGCATAGTAGACTATAAAGCCACCACTGCCATCGAGTCGATTCCAACTCATAGCGAGCCTATAGGACAGAGTAAAACTGCCCCATAGAGTTTCCAAGGAGCGCCTGGTGGTTTTGAACTGCTGACCTCTTGGTTAGCAGCTGTAGCACTTAACCACTACACCACCAGGGTTTCCGTAGTAGACTATATGATTGTCCATTTCAAAATGGCCAATACCAGTCCATTTCAGCTCACTAATGCCTAGGATATCGATGTTTATGAGTTCCATTTCATTTTTGATGATATCCAATTTTCCTAGATTCATACTTCATACATTCCAGGTTCCAATTATTAATGGATGTTTGCAGCTGTTTCTTCTCATTTTGAGTTGTGCCACAGCAGCAAATGAAGGTCCTGAAAGCTTTACTCCATCCACGTCATTAAGGTCGACTCTCCTTTGAGGAGGCAGCTCTTCCCCAGTCATCTTTTGAGTGCCTTCCAACCTGAGGGGCTCATCTTCCAGTGCTGTATCAGACAATGTTCGTCTGCTATTCATAAGGTTTTCACTGGCTAATTCTTTTCAGAAGTAGACTGCTGGGTCCTTCTTCCTAGTCTATCTTAGTCTGGAAGCTCAGCTGAAACCTGTCCTCAATGGGTGACTCAGCTGGTATCTGAATACTGGTGACCTAGCTTCCAGCATCACAGCAAAACGCAAGTCCCCACAGTACGACAAACTGACAGACACGTGGGGGAATCTACAAGATTAGGTTGTATTTTAAGTCAATCTCTTTTGAGATATAAAAAAGGGAAGTGAGCAGAGAGACAGGGAGGGCCTCATACCACCAAGAAACAAGAGCCAGGAGAATACTGTGTCCTTTGGGCCTGGGTTCCCTGTGTTGAGAAGCTCCTTGATCTGAGAAGATTGATAACAAAAACCTTCCCCCAGAGACAATAGTGAAAGAAAGCCTTCTTCTGGAGCTGACGCCCTGAATTCAGACTTCTAGGCTACTAGACTGTGAGAGAATAAGCCTCTGTTTGTTAAAGTCATCCATTTGTAGTATTTCTGTTACAGCAGTGCTAGATAACTAAGAAAAAAAAAAAAACTAGAAATCGTTACAGATTATTAATTTATAGCAAAAATTTGCTATGGGAACAGTCCTACAATGGGCTTTGACTTAACTAATTTATCAGTTTAGTTTTCTGTGGTGAAATGTTTGAGTAGGTAAGTTTACCAACATCTTTTCAAAGAAGCGTTGAGGAGGAAGATAATTTGGATTTATGGTGTGTCTCTTAGAACTTGGTCTGATCCTGCCAGGGGCTTTTGATAAATTTCCTTAGGGACTATCTCTTTTTCTGTACAGTAAAAAAAGTATTAGTTTTATAAGTAACAAGAGTCAACAAACTTGGAGCAAAGCTGTGACTTTCTTTGTAACTGAACTGAACTCTTTAGTCCCTAGTTCTGCTTTTAATGAAAAACTTAATGCTGTCATTTTGACAACATTCACTTTTAGTTTAAATCTCAGTGTCTTTCGGCTAAAGTTCAATCAAATCTGAACTTTCCTCCTCTTCTGCTTCCTCCACGTTCCTGGCCTTCCAGCATGGCATAAGGAAAGAGCATCTGGTTTTCATGTCATACTCTGGTCTGTCTGGTTCCCACTGTGACATCTCCTCCCATTTGGTGTCTGGTCTCTACTCCCTGAAAGGTCTATGGAGTCTGCATCCTCTGTCCTAGAATGATTACTTCCTGTCTAAGCCCTTTTTTGGAAGGGAACGTCCCCTCAGCAACTCCTGGCTCTTTTCCATGCACCACTCTGGGGAAGCCGTACTGGGGGACTGCAGTGTGGTGATACCTTCTGATTTCCTCATCAGGCCCTTTGACCCTACAGCTTGCTATCAGGTTGGATTTGAGGCTTTCCTGTGAGGTGTGCAGTGCTGACCACATTGTGGGAAACCGGGAAATGGCCTCATCTGCTCTAAGATCCCCACCTTCACCTGTTACTTCAGGTGTGGACACAATTGTGGCTCTCTCCATGTCAACCCAGAGAGCGGGAAGTGCCAGGCCCTCTTCAAGTCCATACAGTGTCTGAGCTCTTAGCCATCAAGGCTTCTCTCTCCCACCAGCCATTCTAACTGTTCTTGCTCATCTAAATGGTGGGGAAACTGCTCTTTGGACTTGCTGTCCCTCTTGAAGGTTTCTACTCTATGAATGCTTTGTTCTCAGTCCTCCAGGATTTGGCTTTTGATATTTGAAGCCAAATCTTCAGAATCTCCAAAAGCTTTTTTTTTTTTTTCTTCCCCTTCCCACTTTTCTTCAAGTGCCTGGCTCTGCTAATGTCATGAACCAAATTTGGAAATGCAAAGTAGAAAATGTACTCCTTCCCCCACCCCCAGCCTCACCCTCTTCAGACTGCAGGAAGGAAAAAAAGGATTGCTGAGAAGAAAAAATAAAAGTTTTGTCATCATTTTGGGTGGGAGATGAGGTGGTGAGGTTAGCATTAGAAGTGGAGGAGGAGTGGGAGAGAGTTAGGTAGGAGGGGTGGAGATAATTGTGCTTGTGGAGCTTGAAAAAAATCTCCTGTTGGGATTCTGACAGAACCATCGTCAATCATTGAGAGCCTTACTTTGTATCAGCACTTACCAGTCTTTCACTGTGTGGAACATTCTTGAATATGCCATATGTATCAAGACGTAGATTGGGAGCCATCGTGCCCCGCACCACACAGCCCCCAAACTTTCCTTCTATCCTTAGTGAACACAAGGGCCCTGTCTGTCTTGTTCAGCACTGTGTCCTTAAAACACAGCACAGTGAATCTCATGGTATGTGCTCCAGAAATATTTATTGTATGAAAGATTGAGGATGGTAAAAATGACAAGCTAGTATTGGCTTTGCGGGGAAAAATTATGTCCAAGACAACTGAGGAAGTGATGCTATTATGATTTGGAAGGAGGAATAATTCTGGGTTAGACAAGGAGAGGAAAAAGAGATAAATATTTCTACTGAGAGAGACTCATGTTATGAAACCCAGGATGGCACAAAAAACATTAAATTGTGTTTACTTGGGACTGGGAACTTTTCGGGGTCTGCTAGCCTTTGTGTCGGCCTTCCTTCCCTTCTCACCTCTTCTGCAACAGGACACAAAGTCCTGGTTAGTCTGTGGGTCGTGAAGAGAAGCCTCCTGAGATGTCCAGTCGTGAGCATCAGCAGTGTTTCTCTACTGTCAAACTGAGACTACCCAGGTGTCTAAAGAACAACCTTCCTCAGAATGAGGGCCAGTTCCCCAAGTAAGCCTCCTCCACAGAGGCCCATGTACCCCTGCCAGGTCACGTCACCTAAAGTCACTCCATGGGGAGAATCACAGAAGGAGTAAACAATTCCAAATACAGAGTATCTTTCCCCAAAGTATCTCCCTTGGAAAAAGAACCAAATCACTCCAAAAGTGTGATATATATCATATATATGTATGTGTATATATATATGTACACACATATATACATATATATGTGTATGTATATTTCCAATATTTGGATATGTTCCTTGGGTGATGCAAACAGTCAGTGCACTCGGCTGCCAAACAAAAGGTCAGTGGTCTGAGTCCATGCAGAGGTATCTTGGAAGAACTCCTGATGATCTAGCTCCAAAAACACAGCCATTGAAACTTTATAGAGCACAGTTCTACTCTGACACCCAAGGGATCTCCATTAGTTGGAGTTGACTCAATGTCAACTGTTTATGTATGTACATATATATATGTGTACATGTATATATAATTGACGAAACCCTGGTGGCATAGTGGTCAAGTGCTATGGCTGCTAACCAAAGGGTTGGCAGTTCAAATCTGCCAGGTGCTCCTTGGAAACTCTATGGGGCAGTTCAACTCTGTCCTATAGGATCGCTATCAGTTGGAATCGACTCGACAGCACTGGGTTTTTATATATAATTTTTTTTTTTTTTAAGGATACAAGGACATTGTCTTTCTCAAGTAAACATTTCAAGACCCTCACTCTACGGGACTGAAATCTCTGACTGAAGATAGGAAATTCTTCAAGAGGGAGGTGGTGAAGCAGGTGTGTGTGTGTTCCATATTTTATCCCCAGGATTTCCATAGGAATAATAAAGGTCTGACTTCTGTCTGGTCTTTCTCTATCAGGAACTTGATTTTCTCATTTATTTTCTACTCTTTTAGAGGCAATAATAACTATGTAGCTGAAATGTCTGACTAATCAATTTCAAATCAGTTATGTGATATGGCAGAACTGTTCCTACACCAGAGGAATGAGTAGACATTGAGAGGAAATTGTTTCATATTTTGTCCTGTGTTGTCTCTATACTGTGTGGTATTGAATCATCGCTGTAATAACTTAAAAACTCTTTGCCAGATTCTCAGCCAGATTCTCAGTATCCCTTATGAAAAGACATCCTATCTAATAATGAATATTGTTTTCAGGAAATAATGGGGCATCATCCACTGGTCAAGGACAATAGGACAAAAATGAAAATTCTGCCTGGCTTTTAAATATCTTCTCTAGTGGACGTATTTAAATATATTATTCCTTTTTATTTTCTGGTTATATAAGCAAAGGCATTTTGCAATCTGCCATTTTTACTTCCTTACACCAAAGTTGTTGAAAATAATCTTTTTCTTTCTGTGAATGGTTGTGAAGGGGAAAAGGCGTTACCCCTCAAGATCAGTGAAGCTCAGGATATTTGTCGGAAACTTTATATGTAGATGAGCCGTAATATTTTGGCAAAAACCTTTGTATTAAATTAAAGAGAAGTGTAAAAACCATAAAAAATGGCACCAAATTAAAAAAAGATTAAAAATATATTTCCTTAGTATAATAGGAGCCCTGGCAGCACTGTGGTTAATAGCTATTGCAACCTGATGCAAATTATACTAAAATATGGAGCTTAATTTGATAGAAAGCACACACTCAAACCTTCTTCCTGAATGTTTATTAAACACTTAGCAAGGCTAAACTCTGTGGTAAATAAAACAGTGAACGAGGACAATGTCCTGCCCTCAATGAACACGCAATTTAGAGGGAAATAACTCTAAATTATTTCCTAGATTACAGTAACTCTAAGCAAAAGTGAGGTAGACAGTGGCCATACTCTGAGAAATTTGGAAAAGGCACGTACTGCTTTGAGCAAGAGATGAAAGAAGAACCTAGGAGAAGCTGGTGAACTTCCAGTTATTTCTGGAAGGATGATATGGGAAGGGAAATCCTTTTAGGTATGTGAAGTATATGCAATAAGGGCACTGCTGTATTTCATTTAATATGGGGGTAAAAAACATTCCGAAGGTTGGCCTAAGGACTTAAGCAAAGGTAAATCCATTCTAGCCACAAAATTCCCTCAGAAATTTAGTCCCATTCTGACCTCAGGCAAGGATGGATTAGCCAGTATGCAAGTACAGGGCTGTTGTGAGTCAGATGGACTAGATGGTAACAGGGTAAGGTATGCACCCCTTACATTGCACAAAGTACGCAAGGGTACTCCCGGGGTATATACTACAGATTAGTAAGTAAACACAAGTAAGCCTGCGTATACCTTGCTTATTGGGTAATCCATTCTTGGGCCCCTTCAGGGTATCTATGCTCGCTATTCTCTTTGCTTGGAATACTTTCCTCCCAAACATCTTCACGGCCAGCTCCCTCGCTCCGGATCTAAGTGACATCTCTGACCACACTGTTTACAATTGCTGTTGTCACCCCCCATCCCCATTCCTCTTCCCTGCTTTGGCTCCACCATACTTATTACCATTTAATATGCTATATATTATACTTATTTATTTTATATATTGTCTGTTGGCCCTCACTAGAAGGCATGGATTTTTGAACGTTGTGTATCCCCAAATCCTATAATAGTGTAGGGTGCATAGTATGCATTCCGTAGATACCGGTGGACTGGATGAGCAAATGAACTGGGTGAGTGAATATGGAGAAACAAATATGGGTTCCAAACAGTGCACTTTAAAATAATTATTTTAGGAAAAGAAAAGTCAAGATTTATCTCTAAATACCAAAGAGGACTGTGTTGGAACAATGTGTTAAGAATAGCTGGGAGGTAGTCATAAGCACAATTAGCACCTTGACTGACTGGGAGCCAAAAATAAGGCGTCTGTGCGAGAGGAGCCAGCCAGAGTCATAAACAGGCCCGGAATGGCATCTAGAGTGAGGCCAGGCAGCACTGAGGTAAGTATTAGATAAGCAAGAGTGTAGGTTTATAACCAGAATTCCTAGGTTATGTGTTTTATCCGGTGTTTCTTACTAGGAGTCAGAATTGAGGGTTTTTTTTTTTTTTTTTCTCCCTTCAAAATGGTCATTTTGTCATTATTATGAAGGTTTTTATGTCCAGGTACACAGGCAGCCCTCCTCACCTTGAATTTTGTTCAACAGAAGAGGACCTAAAAACAACTCTTCACAGTGCTCAATCTGACCATCCTTCAGTTTCAGGAGCAGGTTCTTTATTCGGAGGGACTGAGTCATCCATTTCTCAACTTTCTCGCCAGCCAAGTATTTTTAACATACTGTCAGCTATGGAGTGAGCCTAAAGTCTATAAGGAAAAATATAGCCCATTTTTCACTTTGCTGCCTTTGGTTGCCCAATCTAAGAATGCATTACAACAAGAAGCATTCTTTCATATAAAAATGATATTCGATTGTTTAACATTTTGCTTCATTTTTTTAAACGTGTAAAATGAATCTCCACCCTAATAGGGTCCACTTTGCAGCTGGTGGCAGCCACTCTGTAATACCCAAAGTAGGGAAACTGTGTGCAGTAGCCTTGAACTCCCCAGTGGGATTCAGGGCTAGAAATGTCATAAAGATGGCTACATCCGGCTCCCTACTCCAGGAGGACCCGGAAGGTACACCTCTCTGGAGCTGTTCTGCTAGACCTCAAAGACTGCGACGGGAGAAAGACAAAGCTTGAACTGCTTCTTTGGGGCCACTGTACACACTGATACTTAGGAAGCTAAGCTTCGTGAAAACAGAGTTTGTTCTAACATCTTAAAGAAATTGTCAGGGCTCCCTTCTGTTTTCAGATCTGAGCTGAGGAAATGGAAGTAGGCAGGCCAAAGTAATTGATTCAACAAGAGAGTAGCATGTCTCTTATCGTCAGCATATGTGGATCAAATGGCAATTAAAGGCATTTAAGCAAGACTACCATTTCCCCCATTGTTGTTACTTGCAGGATGGATTCAAAATGGGTTTCATGGACAGGGAGAGAAAGAGATATGGTGATGGCTGGATATTGCAGAATGATGAAATTCAGGTAATACGGTCCTGTGTGATACATTGAAAAACAGAAAGAATAAATTATACTTGGATAGGAACACCTGGGAAAATACCAAAGTCAATTAACAGATATGCTGGCTGAATACATACTAAATGCCCAGAAAACCAAAAAAAAACCAAACCCAGTGCCGTCAATTCTGACTCATAGCAGCCCCATAGGACAGAGTAGAACTGTTCCATAGAGTTTCCAAGGAGCACCTGGCAGATTTGAACTGCTGACCTCTTGATTTGAACAGCTGACCTCTTGGTTAGCAGCCATAGCACTTAACCACTACACCACCAGGGTTTCCTGGTGCCCAAGAGTATGGGCCAAAACAACAACAACAGCAAAAAACCAAGCCTGTTGCCATCGAGTCAATTCCGACTCATAGCGAACACATAGAACAGAGTAGAACTGCCTCATAAGGTTTCTAAAGGAGCCCTGGTGGCACAGTGGTTAAAGCAATTGTTGGTGGTTAGAAACCATCAGCCGCGCCTCTGGAGAAAGATGTGGCAGTCTGCTTCTGCAGAGATTTACAGCCTTGGAAACCCTATGGGGTTGCAATGAGTTGAAATCAACTGGACTGCAGTGGGTTTTAATCTTTATGGAAGCAGACTGCCACATCCTTCTCCTGAGGAGCGGCTGGTGGGCTCAAACCACCAACCTTTCAGTTAGCAGCCCAGGACTTAACCACTGTGCCACCAGGGCTCCTAGAAGTATGGGCACAAAGAAAAACAGAGGGAGAAGATTAAGGTGAGAAAAGTCAACCATGAAAGGTGACCAGAGTGAAATGTTAAAGGTGGGAAGGTTTGAAGAGACACACTGGAGAACTGTCTGACAAAAACTCCATAGTGATAGTGAATGCAGAAGGAAATAGTGAAATCTGAGCCATGAAATTTTGAAGAAAAGACCATAGATTCTGGTCTATTCTCAGAGTCTTTGCAGATGTTTTGGATGGCAAAGTCAAGTGGATAAAAGAAAAGCAAAGAGTTACAGTAAACATGCCTATAGCTCTTACTACGTGCCAGGCACATAAGTATATTAACCCACTCAATCTTTATAGCTGACACTCCAGGCTCCACTGGATAGAGAGCTCCTAGTTTTGACTACTAACTTCTATTTCCCTTCAATACTCACTTTTTTTTACCCACTTCTTACACCATCTTTTGTGTTAAACCACAACTTCCTTTTTTTTAAAAAAAGAAGTTTTTAAAATTTTAGGATAGTTTTAGAAAAATAAAAAAAGTGAAGATATTAGAATTTTCATATCGCTCACACCCAGTTTCCCAGTTAATATTTTACACTGGTAAGATGTATTTGTCCCAATTAAGGAACCAATATTACAAATTATTTTTAACTAAGTCCGTATTTTATTCAGATTTCCTTAGTTTTTACCGAATGTTCTTTTTCTGCCCCGTGATCCTATCCAGGATCCCACGACATTTAATTGCCACGTGTTTGTAGGCTATTCGTTACTGTCACAGTTTCTCAGGCTTTCCTTGTTTTTCAAGATCTTGACAGTTTGGGGGCATACTGGTTAGATATTTTGTAGAACGTCCCTCGATTGGGATGTGTCTGAGGGTTTTCTCAGGATTAGACTAGGGTTATGGGTTTTGAGAGAAGGACCACAGATGTAAATGGATTGTCGTACGTCAGATCAAGGGTACATGGTATCAAGACGACTTATCACTGGTGAAGTTTACCTTATAATTTGACTGAGGTTGTGTTTGCCAGGTTTCTGCTCTGTAAGGTTGCCGCTCCCCGCCAACCTTTTCATACTGTGTTCCTTGGAAGGAAGTCACTCTGTGCAACCCACAGAGTTAAAGAATGGGGATTTATGTTCACTTCCTTGAGGGCACAGGAGATTTGTCTGTTCACCCCATTTATTTATTTACTCACTCATGCATTCATCTATATCAGTATAAACTCATGGATAGGTATTTTATAAAATCCACTGTTGTGGAGTCGATTCAGACTTCTAGCGACTGTAGAGGACAGAGTAGAACTGCCCCACAGGGTTTCCAAGGTTGTAAATCTTTACTGAAGCAGACTGCCACATCTTTCTCCCACAGAGCGGCTAGTGGGCTCGAACAGTCGACCTTTGCTTAGCAGCTGAGCACTTCAAGCACTGTGCCACCAGAGCTCCATGTATTTTATACCTTGGGTTATAATCTATTTTTTTTCTTTACTCAAATTGGGAGCCGACTTATTTTTTAAGGGGTCACTTGTGACTTTCCCCCACCTACTCCTTCCCTCATTGGTCCTAATGAATTGAATAGTGTGGTTTAGAGAGTGTAGACATGATCAACTAAATTTTAGGTAGCTATTTTCAAACGCTTCTTCCCTACCCTCCCTTCTTTTCTCCTCCATAATCCCAAGACATTTGCAAAAGTAGTTTATACTTAGAACCTGGCTGATGAAAATGCTTCCAGTTTTATATAGCTGTCCAAATTTACTGGACAATTCCCTACCCTCTACTTTAGTTTTTGTTATGTCTTCTGTGCAGTGTCTTGAATGCTGGCACTCGGTAAATATAAAATGATGATCAAGAAAATGATGAAGACACTAAATATTCTCAGCTGAGAAAATATTGACTAGAAACACAAAGGTATCCAGATATAATAAAATTACCTATTCTTTCATAGCTGGTTAGTCTAATAGGAACTTTCTAGTAAAGACACAAACGCTGGTGGTGTAGTGGTTAAGAGCTATGGCTGCTAACCAAAACGGTCGGCAGTTTGGTTTGAAGCCACCAGGCTCTCCTTGGAAACCCTATGGGACAGTTCTACTGTATCCTACAGGGTCCCTGTGAGTCAAGATGGACTCCATCGCAATGGGTTAGGTTTTTTTTTTTTTAGTTTAGTAAAGATATGGAAACCTCGGTGGCGTAGTGGTTAAGAGCTACGGCTGCTATCCAAAAGGTTGGTAGTTGGAATCCACCAAGTGCTCCTTAGAAACCCCATGGGACAGTGCTACTCTGTTCTTGCCCATGTGAGTCTGAATCCACTTCACGGCAACCGGGCCGGTTTTTTTAAGTCAAGATACAGAAGACAGAACACCGTCTAAAATAAAACGAAAATCTATTTCCAGAAAGCTTTTGAAGGACAAAAGGAGCTAAACATTTGCAGCCTGTAAATCTACTGCTCATTGTAAATTTTTCCTTATCATATTTTTCAAGGTCACCTTGAGCCGGAAATGCCTGCATGACTCCACGTGATCGACGTCTGAATTTTAGTTTTCCGTCACAATCAGCCAGTTGTCTCCTCGTGTCTGAGGAAGAAATGGCTTGTTACTATTTGACTAAAATTAGACAGGCCTATAAAACAAAAAATAACACACATGAGGAACATGTGTCTTAGCTCAGTCAAATATAGGGGACCAAACGGGCAACGCCTGTCCTAAAGCAAGAGGATAAGGCAGGAAGGGACAGGAACTGGAAAAATGGGCACAGGAAACCTGGGGTGGAAAGGGGGAGCATGCTGTCACATTGTGGGAATTGCAATCAATGTCACCAAACAGTATGCGTATACATTTTTGAATGAGATATTAACTTGAGAATTTCACCTAAAGCCCAATAAAATAAAATAAAATAAAATAATAAAATGCTTCATTGTTAAAATGGTTTTCACATATTCTTTATTGAGTTAACAGCCACACGCACCCCTCCAGTTATTAGAACTGTAACTTAGAAAATCTGTAATTACCTCCCAGACAAAACACCTTCTTAAACGTCGTTCCACCATTTGTCTCTGGAATCCAGTGCTCTTTCGGTGAGCTTTTCTCCTTGTTTAGTTGCAGTCACTGCAGTGTTTTCTATAAGAGTGGAAGCAGGCAATTAGCCAGCACTTCTTTCAGATTCCTCTTCTATTTCATCCTGGCTGTGGTGTGTGAGTCTCCTTGGTGTGTCTGATCTACGATGTTCACAAAGCCAGACCACTCTTCTCTGACCCTGTGAGGGCTTTCTGACATTATTTCTGCTCTGCTGTAGCCCTGATGGTTTCCAAGTCTGCAGTGTGACACTTTTTGCTGCTTTGTGGTCTTGCAGTCCTCATTTACTTGTTTATTCCATGGCTCATCTAACAAAGGATTTGAAAGCGACAGGTCTGTAGTTGGTATTTTCTTTGGAACTCATATATGTGGATGTTATGGGACTGACATGATTGTCCACATAGGAGTCTAGTGATGTGTGGTAGGGCACAGGAATGTAAGGCTCATTGGGGGGTGTCGGAGTTAAAAAAAAACCCAAATTCCCCCTCCGCCAAAAAAAACCAACTAAAAAGCGCACTCCTAGTGACCCCCTAGGGTTCCCGAGGCTGTAAATCTCTACAGAAGCCGACTGCCACATCTTTCCCCTGTGAAATCACTGTTGGTTTGAAACCACCAACCTTTTAGTTAGCAGCAGTTGCTTTAGCCACTGTGCCACCAGGGCTCCTTGGTGTCAGAGGTAGCCCTAAGAAAACGTGAATGGTGTTTGCAAAGGACCACAGGTAGGGTGTAAGAGTTTGGTGCTATGTGGGCAGGCTGTCAGTGCCTAGCCCAGGGGAAAAGTCTTATGTTAAAGGTACACGGGCCTGCTCTTGAAATCACAGAAGCGCTGAAGAAAGCCTTTGGGCTTTGGGTCTGGTACCCTGGGTTCTAGTCGTATCATTGCCTCTAGCTGGTTTTGTCACTTGAACTTTCCAGACCTCTGTTACCTCATTTGCAATTAACTGGGTCAGACTAAGGTTTAACTTTAAGGTCCCATGCTCCTATAGTAGATCTAGAAAAATTTCTAAAAGCCATCTTATTTGCCAAGTTAATATAATATTAAATTTTTGGATATAAAAAATAAAGATATGTTTGGGCCAGCTCTCTCTTACTGAAGACAAAAGATGAAAGAATAAAATGTATTTAAGTGTATTCCACATATTTATTGAGTGCACGGTATTAAAAATGCAACAAAAATAACCAAACCCATTGCCATTGAGTTGATTCTGACTTGTAGGAAACCTATAAGACATAGTAGAACTGCCCCATAGGATTTCAAAGGAGTGGCTGGTGGATTGGAATGCGGATCTTTTGGTTAGCCGCTGAGCTCTTTTTTCTTTTAAATTAATTAATTAATTTATTGTGCTTTAAGGGAAAGTTTACAAATCAAGTCAGTCTCTCATACAAAAAGTTATACACACCTTGCTATGTACCCCTAGCTGCTCTCCCCATAATGAGACAGCACACTCCTCCTCTCCTCCCTGCATTCTCCATGTCCATTCAATCAGCTCCTGTCCCCCTCTTCATTCTCATCTTGCCTCCAGACAGGAGCTGCCCACATAGTCTCATGTGTCTACTTGAGCCAAGAAGCTCGCTCCTCACGAGTATCATTATCTATCTTATAGTCCAGTCCAGTCCCTGTCTGAAGAGTTGGGTTTGGGAATGCTTCCAGTCTTGGGCTAAAAAGAGTCCGGGAACCATGACCTCCAGCATCCCTCTAGTCTCAGTCAGACCATTAAGCTTGGTCTTTTTATAAGAATTTGAGACCTGTACCCCACTGTTCTCCTGTTCCTTCGGGGATTCCCTGTTGTGTTCCCTGTCGGGGGAGTGATCTGTGGTAGCTGGGCACCATCCAGTTCTTCTGGTCTCAGGCTGATATAGTCTCTGGTTTATGTGGCCCTTTTTGTCTCTGGGGCTCATCTTTACCATATGTCTTTGGTGTTCTTCATTCTCCTTTGTTCCAGGCGGGTTGAGACCGATTGAAGCATCTTAGATGGCTTTGTGCTAGCGTTTAAGACCCCAGATGCCTCTCTCCAAAGTAGCAGCTGAGCTCTTAATCACCGTGCCCCTAGGGGTCCATAAACCCAAGACAGTGCCCTTAAATGTGCTAAACTTCTTAGACACAAAACACATCAGGCCCACTCTGTTCTCCACACTCCTATCCTATGTTGAAGGAAACCCAAGGCTGTGACCAAATCTCTGGTTGACATTTTCTGTCATTGTTGCATACTGTTGAATCAATTCCGACTCACGGCTGCCCTATAGAACAGAGTAGAACTGCCCCATAAGGTTTCCTAGGTTGTAATTTTTATGGAAGCAGATCACCAGGTCTTTCTCCCATGGAGTGGCTGATAAGTTCTAATCGCTGACGTTTTGGTTGGCAGCCAAGCACTTAACCCTTGTGCCACCAGGGCTCCTTAACATTTTCTAGTAGCTCCAATATCCCAGAGGCCACCACGAAGTCAAGAGACTCCCCAAAAGTAATAATTCTTCTAGTTTCAACATTGCCAAGTTTTTGGGGAGCAAATCATTGTCCAAGGTATTTACTGCCCAGATTGCAAGCTCTTAGCATATATGGTGCCTTTATGAAGATAAGGGAAAGTATCTCCTACAGACAAATTACATAAATGCACTCCCTCTGTACCCCCAATTAGGGAAAGGCCCCTCTTCCTGAAGGCTGCTGCAGCCCCTCCTCAGGGCACCCAGGGCACTGAGCACAATGGGCTCCATTTCAACCCCATTCCTGCCCTCAGGTGGATGCCCTGCACAACCATACCTCCTGCCCCTGGGGCACCTGGTCAACAGATCCCTAAGAGCCTTCCTTCAAACAGTGCTTCTTTCTGGGCATCCACTAGGAAAGAACGACTCTCTGGAGTCGCCGTTGCAGCAGAACAGGATGTTAAGAAAGAACCTATTTCTTCATGTTTAAAAAAAAAAAAACAGTCCCAAGTCTGTGAGTTGCCTTTGAGTTTGGGTGACGAGGCATTATTTTTGTCAGATTGCCCTGGTTTTTGCTACAATTTTTTCTCCTTATTGTCCTGAGAAGTCCTTCTGAGCGGCAACATGTCCCCTTTAGTAAGTCAAACTACCCATGCATGATCACAGCACTTGAAAGTAAGACTATATAGCGGTTTGCTTAGAAATCCAGTTGCCTATGGCATTATCAGAGCTAAGGGAGTCTGCTTCTCCACGGCCCACATTCTTATGTAATTGGCCTACTGAGTTGGGGCTGCTGTGGCCAAGCAGTCAATCAGGCTGGAGTTATGAGATATTGAAAAACAGGATTAGAGAAAAGAAAAGGCACTTGACAAATTGACTACAGGACAAAAGACCCGGAAGTCTTGATTTAACAATTGGATACTTTCTTTTTTACTTTTTTCCCATCCCTTGAATGATGATAAGTCATAACAAAACTGACCTGGATGTGCTTACTTGTTATGTTTCATTGGAATTCATTTTGCAGTGCCTCTTATGTTTTGATTCAAAAACACTTCTCTTTCTCTCATACATAATAAGCCAGAAATTCTGCCATGTATGAAACCTTCAAGGACCAGTGAATGTCTGTTCTCTAGAAAAGTGAAATGTTCCTATCCAATTCATACTACCCCTAGACATTGTTAATATATTCTGTAAAAAAAAAAAAAGGCAAAAGAAAACGTGAATCTTACCATTCCCATGTAACCCTAGTTCCATCTAAACGTTAACCACTGTGTTCCTATTTCTTTAGCGAAGTGCGTGGCTCTTGATCAGGGAGAGGGTTTTGGTATGTGTATTTCTTTTCCTCTCTTTTGAAGGGCTATGAGAAGAAGGAAGTCCCTGGGTCATCTCAGGTCAGTGACTGAAACTGCTTGGGACAGACATTCTTCTAACTCTGGGAATGTTTAAAATCAGATGAACTCGTCAAGCTTGGCTGGTTTTCTGGTTGACTGGCTATGTCTGAGGTAAATATGGGTGCCCCGTAGCATGAGTTCTACTGTTCATTTACAAAACTTTAGGAGCTTACTTTTGTTTTTTAAAAGGAAAATTTGAACTTTGGTCAAATGGGCACAATGGGTATAAATTTGTTCTTCAACTCCTCGGAGCAGGAGGTGTTGTATTTCTTCGTGCTCAAATAAAACTGATTCCCTTCCTTTCTACTCCCTGCAGGGTTGGTGGGAAGTTCAATCTCATCCATTTTTGCCCTGCAAAGTCCTTTGGTCATTCAAGCAGCCTGAGGGTCTTACATCGTCCAGAAAATCTGAGGAAGGGCCTCTGGTTTTACTGCCAAAGTAGCTCATGGAAAAGTGGGTGGATCTGGTACTATGCTCTGCATGTCCCAATGTGGCCACAGGAATTTTTGATCCCTCTTGGGTGTCAGGGCACATGGTTTAGGCCCTAGGACTTGTGCTACCTCATTAGTGTCTCACATGGGGTAAGGTATCAGTGTCCACTGGAATAGGGTCGCTTGTTTTAGAAGCTTCTGAACTTTTTTCCTTCTGAACAGTTCAGCTATTTGCTTTGGCAGACTAAGTTTTGAAAACTCTCTTCTTTGGAGAATAAATCCAAGTGAACCTTAGACCAACCAGTAAATCCTTAGGCATCCAGGTCACAAAAGCTCGAACCCCCCTTGAAACAGAGCTAGGAAAAGTATCACTCACTCTTTCTCAATACCTATAGAAGTATAAAGACACAGCTAAATTCTCTGTCTGTTTTTCCTTGATACATTTGATTTCTTCTTCTTTCTTACTCCTAAACTGTTGAATAAGCTACCAGCATAAATTCAGGGTTATGTTGCCAGGAAATAGTCTTTGATGTCTGTGATAAATTTTTTTTTTTTTTATTAACAGGGACAATCATGAAGTTATCATTCTTATTGCCCTTCTTTTTAAGTTCAAGTAAAAAGTTCTTCAGAAGGACAGGCTTTGTGGTTTGCATAAAATATAAATAGGTCAAATGGCCCTGCTTCCAAGAAGCCTTCTTTAACCTTAAGTCTGAAGTAAATGGTCTCTCCTGTTCTCTGCTATATTCCCAGCAATACTTGGAGCATACTTTCAAAATAAATTTATTTTTCATACTGCCTTCTCTAGGGAGAGCTCAAATCCCTCCTCCCCTTTACCCCAAGAGGAACAGTCGTGCCTAAGGACAGTATTGGACTGAGGCTGTTCTTGGGGTGGTGGTGGTGGTGTTAACTTTCAATGTGGTAAGAGAAGACAGAAGAGTTTCTTCACTTTGTGTGGTCTCTGGTCTAGAGAATTCTTTGTTGTCTCCTCTTCAGAGTCATTGCTTTAGGTCCTTTCATGATTTTTTTTTATTCATTTAACAAATTTTTCTTGATGGCTTTACTGTGTGCCAGCCATTGTCTTGGTGTTGGGAACACAGCACAGACAATTCAGACAAGGCTCCATCCTTCCAGCTTATACTTCAGTGGACTGACTCTCTTGGAACTCAGTTGGTACAATGAGGTTGCCTTGGGCTTCTCTGATACTTGGGAGGTCTTCCCTTGCTCTGAGATGACCAACTGGGAAGTAGGATGGGTCCTCAAGAAGAGTACATTTACATTTCTGTAGACTAGCCAACTAGCTTATAGCTCAAAAGTTGTATGCCTCAGCCCACTTTTCCTTTGTGTAGCAAATATTGAGCACCTGCTATGTACATGGGAATCAGTACTGACTTTGATAGACTCCCTGAGTCATGAAAACTACGTACGTGCGTAGCTTCATCTCTGTGATTGTATCTACTCTGGGAACACAAAGGTCCCTGGATCTTCAGGCCAATTGATAAGTCCTAATCTGGAGTCCCATTTCAGAGGCAAAACTACCCTTCATTTTACATTGTTCACTTTGTTGTCTCTCTAACTACACTCTGATAGGCTGAGAACACCGTATATTCACTCTGGTATCTTGGGAGAAAGCTAGCAAAGTACCTGGTGCCTACCACTGTGGAATGAGTGAAGGTGGAAATAAACTCCTGGGAAAATAGAATGGTGCAGAAGCTATTCTCTTCTGCATTTCAAATGACTATCTTTCTGTTCTTAACTAAATATCAATTTTGAATTTAGGCAAATGTGTGGATGTAGTATGGAGAGATGAACATATTTTGAAAGATTGCCTTTATTCAAGGCATCGTACTGGGATTTGTGGATTACAAAACAGTGAATCCATACAGTGTCTACTTTCAAGGTGTGTGATGGGGGAATAAGTTGCCTACAAACAACTGTAATACAGGGTGAAAAGTCATGAGAGCCAGTAAAGTGCCCCCAAAATTCTGGGGAGATATTAAGGTTATTCATGTTTATTTTTGAGTTAATTTGAGCATCAAAATGTTGCTGTTTTTAGCTGCCTTCATTACTCCCTGACTCATGATGACTCCATGCACAACAGAATGAAACACTGCCCAGTCCTACACCATCCCCATGATGGGTTGCAGATGGGATCTCTGTGAACTGTAGGGCTTTCAATGGCTAATTTTTGGAAGTAGATCACCAGACATTTTTTCTTGCTCGGTCTTAGTCTGGAAGCTCTGCTGAATCCCTTTCGGCATCATAGCAGCACACAGTCTTCCATGATGGATGGGTGGTGGCTGTGCATGAGATGTGTTGGCTGGGATTTGAACCCGGCTCTCCTGCATGGAAGGTGAGGATTCTACACCTGAACCACCAGTGTTCCTATAGCATCGTAACAACGGCCATCATTTTACTTACTGACATGGGTGAAATGGAACTCAAGGGTTTGGAGTTATGTGTCAAAAGGCACGTCTACCCTAGCCTTTACAAGTACTCAAAAGTCAATGAGATGAAGGGGAGACACGATGTTGGGTGAAAGCCAAAGGGTAGAGACAAAGCCAGGGCTCTGTTTTTCTCTCTGCTCCTCACCCCGGAGGACCCAGCCACATCTGTTATACTCAGCTGGGGAGTTGTTACAACTCAGAGGTCCCCATTGGACATAAACTCTTTTCTTATTTTCTGTCATCTCTTTCCTCCCCCACCTTGGTGTAAGTGGTTAAGCACTGGGCTACTAGCCAGGAAATACTAGCTGGAGATTGGTGGTTTGAACCCATCCAAAGGTGCCTTGGAAGACAGGCCTGGCACTCTGCTTCCAAACGGTCACACAGCCTTGAAAACCCTATGGAGTGAGTTCTACTCAGCGCGCATGGGGCCACCATGAGTGGGAATTAACTAGATGGCAACTGATAACAATAACAAATAAGCTTTAAAGTATTTTTTTTTTACTTTGCATTGCTTTTGGATACAATTCATTCTGATTTAGGTTACTTAATTCTGATATTTATCCTGTCTAATGTTCTCTGGTATACCCAAACTTGCCTTAATAATAGAAAATTCTCTGATTTGTACAAATTTCCTTTAACTAAGATACTGCACATTAGATCTTTGCCTTGTATTTCATCCTCTAGGAATCATCCATGGTTACAGCTATACCAGTTGTGAAAAATCTAGCCCTGTGACACTGTACGAAAATACAAACAGCACTGAGAGCATTGTCTACTCGGGAGATTCCAGGGTTCAGAAGACATGAGAGGTCTGCAGCTGTTTTAGAGAGAGAAAAAACGGTATTTTGGAAACAATGTCGCTCTATGCCAGCGCGGTAATGGACGCCAAGACTGGGAACATGAACAGAGAGCAGCTGTCTTCTTATCACACTGCCTTTTCATTTGGTCAAGATACAGCAGGTGGATTCCCTACACATTCATAATTATTTAACTAAAAAGCTATAGAGATGGAGAGGACTGATTGCCGCCCCAGGAGCCGTGATAAACACTCAGAAACAACCCCTCTGTCTCTTGAGTTCATTTGGAAGAGATAGAAAAACTACAGGAAGCGCCGTGACCCAGGTTCACAGAAAGAAATGACTTTGCAGATTTTTCCTGCACAGCCTTGTGCATCACCTTCTGCTTATTCTTCTCAAGGTCAATGTTCAAAGTGACATTTGGGAGAGATGCCTGACTTTTCCTTAGCTCTAAACAGATCTGGGATCCTTTGCTTTTGAGATGGATTTAAATTCCTGGGTTAATGACCATCACAGGCCCATAGTAAAGGCTGGCAAAAATGTTCCCAAACAAGAGCCAAATTTCAGTTTCATTATAAAATGTAAAGTCAGAGCTGGCTCTGAGTTTTGCACTAACATTTCGCATGAAACGAATCTGCAGCTCTCCCAGATGGGCTCAGTGTCTATGGCACATCGCCTGCTACTCTAAAATGCATGTGGCGTAGGGGATGGTGGCGCAGGAGGGAATAAAATTTGCTCCTACTTGCGGAAATATGAAGGCTCTGGGATTTGTGGCAAGAAGGAGTTGGATTTAAAAAGAAAAAATCACCCCAGAAGCAGCAGCTTTGTCTAAATAGTTTCTGTATATATGTAGGGAAAAATGCCTGGGAACCCACATTTTGTTGAATGATATTATGTGCTAGGCATTGTATTCTGTGCTTGACATATATTATCTCAATCATTACAATTCTCCATGAGGTGGGTATCCATTTTCCTTTTAACTAGGGAAATAACTCATTTGCCTTTGGACTCCAGAAACCGCTTCTTTGTCTCTGTTAGATAGCAGATGTGTCTTTATGTGTATTTATCAGCCAAAGGATATTTCATTGACAAGGAGTCAAAAATGCCCTCCATTTATAGGCAGCCTGAACTTGATTACATTCATGCACAGGGCTGCAGCATACATTGTGCAGTTTGCTCACTGCACAAGAATTCCTAGCCAAGTGGCATGTGGGGCAGAAATACAACCCCCACTCCACTCATCAAGCTGTGTGCTTTGATGCAAGACTGCTGGGGGGAAGGAGCCCCTTTCTAGTTTACTCATGTATGCTGGCAGTAACTCTGCTGATGCAGAACCCTTAGGACAAAGGGGCAACCTAAGAAAGAAACTTCAGAGCCCTAGGAAATTTCCCTTACATCTTGGCATTTTGGGGTGTTTGTCTTCTCATTCTTCCTCTTCTCTACCTATGTATTTTGGGACCGTCCCTTGAAACTCTGTTTATCTTGACTGCTGATTTTACTCCAGGGCTAGACTGGGAAAGTGGCTAGATAGGTGTTATGGATTGAATTGTGTCCCCCCAAAAATGTGTGTCAACTTGGCTAGGCCATGGCTCCCAGTATTGTGTGATTATCCACCATTTTGTCATCTCATGTGATTTTCCTGTTGTGTTTTGTATGATGTTAAGGAGACAAGATTAGAGGCAGTCATGTTAAGAGGCAGCACTCAATCTAGAAGATTAGGTTGTATTTTTAGTCAACCTCTTTTGAGATATAAAAGAGAGAAGCAAGCAGAAAGACGGGGTCCTCATGCCACCAGAATGAAGGACGAGGATGGGAGCATGTCCTTTGGACTCAGGGTACTTGCACTGAGAAGCTCCTAGGCCAGGAGAAGATTGATGACAAGGACCTTCCCTCAAAGCCTACAGAGAGAAAAAGCCTTCCCCTGGACCTGGCACCCTGAATTTTGACTTTTGGCCTCTTAGACTGTGAGAGAATAAATTTCCCTTTGTTAAAGGCATCCACTTGTGGTATTTCTGTTATAGCAGCACTAGGTGACTAAGACAGTAGGGAAGTATATGTATTCGCCTTGCCTTCTCTCCACTGCTCACTGGGACTGGAGACCTGGCACTGATGCAGTGGCCTAGTCCCCTTTCTAGGCATTGCTCTGTGGGTATTCATGTGATTCTTTTCTTATGCTCTTTTCTCAGCATAGATGGCTAAGAAAACATACATTTTTTAACTCCCCCACCCCAGACTTTATATTTTGGAAAATAATTTAAAAGATAATCTGATTGAGGAGTTTTTGATTTTTGAGCCAATAATGTTGTTTTAAGGTTAGTTGCATAGAGAAATGAGTTGTAAAAAAAATACAAAGAGGAAAATATTGTTGCAAGTTAATTAACAAATATTTATTGAGCATCTGCTTGGTTCTTAACAATGCTGCTACGTGTAGGAACAAAATCCAAAAAAAAAAAAAAAAGAATGAAAATGGGCTTAAAAAAGACAAAAACAATCAGTGTAATCTAATTTGTATAAAGTGTTGGGGGCAGGGGATCCCAGGACATCAGATATGTTCTCCCAGCTCTGGTGCTCATGCCCGTGGCTGACCCCCGTCCCTCCCCGTATGCTTATCTCTGAGGGTCCACTGTCTGTAATACCTTCTTCCCAGGCTATCGTGTGTGGAATGAGACCACAGATGTGCAGTGCTTTCAAATGTGTAAGGCTCTTTATACATTTGAGGTTTTATTATCCTGACAAAGAGAGATGGAAAGAGCTCTGATGATTTCGTTAAAAGAGAAAATTTTTCCTTTTTTATATAACACATACTTTAGGTGAAGGATGTGGATATTAAAAAAAAAAAAAAGGTATAAACAAAAAAACGCCACAAAAGTCAACTATAAGACACCAGAGATAATCACGGTTCCTATTCTGGCATCTGATTTTGCAGTCCTTTGCCAATTTACATTTTTTTTTTGTCAATTTACATTAATTTCTCATAGCTAAGATACTACTTTATATACGTTTTAAAACCTAGCTTTTCATTCAACTTTATATCAATTTAAAGGTTTAGAAGAAGCCTGGGGTGAGCTATCTTTCTAGATGATTAGCAAATAGCAGTTTTAGGTGTGACCCAGAGACTTTGTACAACAGCAGTTTGTTACCTGATTTTCGTTGGATTCATACGCTATGTCAAGACATCTTTATAGCATCATTTAGATATAAGCTCAACATATAGTAATTTCTCCCTTATCAGTTTTAAGGTTTATCCTAAACATATATGGCCAGGCTTTCAAACTGTATATTTGATCTGGATTTGAACAAATCAAATCCTCTCAGATAAAACTTTCAAATAAGAATATCCTAATTGGAACGATAATATACGCAAACGTTAAAAACCCTGGCTGCTTTTTGGTACCATGGCCCCCTGTGCAGTGGTTGATTTGCTCACAAGACAGTGCAGGTGAAACTTTAAATACACAATGGGAGTTTGGAGGTATCCAGATGGGAAGCCTCTTGTGGGGGGTTCTAGAGAAAATTACTACCTCTTATGTAAATTGGGTTTTTTTCTTTCTTTTTTTGGCAAGGGGTGAGGGTATGAATGCCCTATTTAATTCAAAGCACATTGCTAGTTTCAAATCCTATACGCTTAAGACAATGTCAGTTTCCCGTGGACACCGCTAAATACACATTACCTGCTTTGGGCCATGTAGTTTGTACCGTTTGGCTCATCTTGCTTGGTCACATCACTATGCTCATGAGTCCATAAATGGTCTTAGGTGACATAATACTTTCTTAATCATGAAGAAATATAAAATGGCAGAAATATCAGACCATCCCTTCTTTTTGGGCAAATCTCTTTTTAGAAAGGAGTTGTATCTTGAAGTAAAACAAATGAAATGGAGGCGATTGCAATGGTGAGAATGATAAGGTTTTATGGCCCTTCCTCCAGTTCCTGTCCTCCCCGCCCCCATTTCTGTTTCTCTGTATGTCAGGTTGAAACAAAGAAAAAAAAAAAAAAAAAAAACACCTAAACTCACAAGGATATTTAGAGGGTGAGAAAATACTAAGATGGATCTGAATCCCTTCATTCTGTTAACGGTGAGTTGCATAACGAATGTCATGGGGTTAGTAGGTTTTACTGCGTCTGTCAAATATCAACGGTACTTGTACTTTCTGAGGTATTGTTGAAGCGCCTGGATACCGCTCAGCCAATCACAAAGAAACAGGTTTCCATGGAAGCAATAGCACGGATTCATTTCATTCACAACGAAATCCGCACAGCAAGACAGATATGTAAAAATAACCCAAGTAAAATTGAAGTAAAATATTTCTGGGTGTTTGTTCTATGCCTTTCGGTGTGTGTGTCTGTTTTCCATTTTAAAAATAATCTAAAAATATCTGGGCATTCAGGATAGCTCACAAAAGAACTGGAGATTTTACCCCTGTGTGGCTGTTTGTTGTTCTTTTGGGCTTTCATACCTGTATGCTTGAAGTGCTCAACCCCTTCCTTGTTTACATTCTTGGATGCAACATTTTAGACCTATTTTTAAATGGAAAAACAATATACTGAGTGGTGAGCACAGGCCATTTTAAAGAACATATATCTGCCAATAATAAAGAAAGAAAAATAATCAATGATTCTTGATTCTTCTCTATGAAGGGGTGTAATCTTCATAATAACTCTTATTATCTTTATTTTACAGGTGAAAACTGAAGCTCAGAGAGGTCGAGTAACCTCTTCAAGGTCACAGAGCTAGTAAGTGGCAGAACCTGGTTCCAGTACAGCTTTACCTGATACTTCATGCTATAATCCTAAATTACTATCCCATGTTTTTATTTTCATGAAGTAGAACATCAATTTTACTTAACAGTCATTGGAATCAAAAGATAGATTAAAAAAACCAAAAACCAAACCCAGTGCGGTCGAGTCGATTCCAACTCGTAGTGAGCCTATAGGGCAGAGTAGAACTGCCCCATAGAGTTTCCAAGGAGTGCCTGGCAGTTTCAAACTCCCGACCCTTTTGTCAGCAGCTGTAGCACTTAACTACTATGCCACTAGGGTTTACAAAAGATAGATACCTATCTATCAGTTACCTATATCTACCAATTGATAGGAGCCCTGTTGGCAAAGTAGTTAAGAGCTCAGGCTGCTAATCAAAAGTTCTGCGGTTCGAATTCACCAGTCGCTCCTTGGAAACCCTATGGGACAGTTCTGCTCTGTCCTATAGGGTCATTATGAGTCAGAATTGACTCAAAGGCACACAACAACAACATCAATGGATAAATAGATGTTGTTAGTTGACGTTGAGTTGATTCCAACTTATGGCGATTCCATGTGTGTGGAGTAGGACTGCTCCGTAGGGCTTTCGGCTGTGACCTTTTGGCAGCAGGTCACCAGGCCTTGTCTTTCAAGGTGCCGCTGGGTGGATTTGAACCACCAACCTTTCAGCTAGTAGTTGAGTACTTAACCATTTGCGCCACTCAGGGACAGATAGATAAATGTTATGTATATATGCACGTAAGTATATACATCCCCATACATACACACACATATGCATACATACACACAAACACTAACCCACAGTTGCTTCTTTCGTCATTTCTCCACTAGCATAGCAAGCTATAACCAGCTATGTTACAGCTCTAGCACAGCACTTACTCTACTACAGTGGTTTTTTACCTGGCTCCTAATGGACTAGACACTGAACCTGCTGATCATGGATGGTGTTGGTTTGGTCTGGATATATCTGCAGGCTAGAACCTTGCCTGACACAATTGCTAAGTTATATAAACATAGTTGATCTACAATTTACAAGAATTTGAGGAACAAGCAAGGGATTTTTATACAGATCCTTAGCAAAAGCAAGACTGTACTAGGGCTAGGGTGAAGGCATTGGACGGAGGAAAATTTTTCATCACTGCACTGTCTGAACGAAGAAGCATGCCTGCCACCGAGTAGGTATACAATCGAGATTGTAAATAAATGACTGAAATAAATATCTGGAAGCACTCCAGAGTCATTATTCTTCAACTTTCAGTATGTTAACTTGAAAACACGCTCGTTCTTGTTGTTGGTGGTGCCTTCGAGTCAGTTCCAACTCACAGCGACGCTATGAACAACAGAACGAAACACTGCATGGTCCTGTGCAATTCTCACAATCTTTGTTATGCTTGAGCTCATTGTTGAAGCCACTGTGACAATCTGTCTCGTTGAGGGCCTTCCTCTTTTTTGCTAACCCTCTACTTTACCAAGCATGATGTCCTTCTCCAGAGACTGATCTCTCCTGATAACATGTCCAAAGTATGTGAGACACAGTCTTGCCATCCTTGATTCTAAGGAGCATTCTGGCTGAACTTCTTTCAAGACAGATTTGTTCGTTCTTTTGGCAGTCCATGGTATATTCAATATCCTTTGCCAATACCATAATTCAAAGACATCAATTCTTCTTTGATTTTCCTTATTCACTGTCCATGCATATAAGATGATTGAAAACACCATGACTTGAGTCAGGTACACTTCAGTCTTCATGGTGACATCTTTGCTTTTTAACACTTTAAAGAGGTCTTTTGCAGCAGATTTACCCAATGCAATGCGTCTTTTCATTTCTTGGCTGCTGCTTCCCTGGGTGTTGATTATGGATCCAAGCAAAATGAAATCCTTGACAACTTCAGTCTTTTCTCCATTTATGATGATATTGCTTATTGGTCCAATTGTGAGTATTTTTGTTTTCTTTATATTGAGGTGTAATCCATACAAAAGTCTGTAGTCTTTTTTCTCCATCAATAAGTGTTTCAAGTCCTCTTCACTTTCAGCAAGCAAGGTCGAGTCATCTGCATAACCCAGGTTGTTTATGAGTCTTCCTCCAATCCTGATGCCCCATTCTTCTTCACATAGTCGAGCTTCTCAGATTATTTGCTTAGCATACAGATTGAACAAGTATAGCGATAGGATGCAACCAACACATACATTTCCTGACTTTAAACCATGCATTATCCCCTTGTTCTGTTTGAATGATGGCTTCTTGATCTATGCACAGGTTCCTCATGAGCACAATTAAGTGTTCTGGAATTCCCATTCTTTGCAATGTTATCCATAATTTGTTACGATCTACACAGTAGAATACCTTTGCTAGTCAGTAAAGTACAGGTAAATATCTTTCTGGTATTCTCTGCTTTCAGCCAGAATATACCTGACACAAGCAATAGTATCTATCATTCCAAGTCCCCTTCTGAATCTGGCTTGAATTTCCGTCAGTTCCCTGTCAATGTACTGCTGCAGCCATTTTTGAATGATTTTCAGCAAAATTTTACTTGTGTGTGATATTAATGATATTGCTCAATAATTTCTGCATTTGGTTGGATTGCTTTTCTTTGGAATAGGTATAAATATGAATCTCTTCCAGTCAGTTGGCCAGGTAAGCTGTCTTCCAAATTTCTTGGCATAGACAAGTGAGCACTTTCAGCACTGCATCCTTTTGTTGTAACTTCTCAGTTGGTGTCCCATCAATTTCTGAGACCTTGTTTTTTTTGCCAATGCCTTCAGTGCTTTGGACTTCTTCCTTCAGTACCGTCAGCTCCTGATCATGTGCTATGTCCTGAAATGGTTGAACATCGACCAATTCGTTTTGGTATAGTAACTCTGTGTATTTCTTTCATCTTCTTTTGATGCTCCCTGTGTTGTTCAATATTTTGCCCATGGAATCTTTCAATATTGCAACTCGACGCTTAAATTTTTTCTTCGGTTCTTTCAGCTTGAGAAATGCCAAGCATGTTCTTCCCTTTTGGTTTTCTAACTCCAGGTCTGTGGACATGTCATTATAATTACTTTGTCTTCTCCACTTACCCTTTGAACTCTTCTGTTCAGTTCTTTTACTTCATCATTTCTTTCATTTGCTTTAGCTACTCAATGTGCAAGAGCAAGTTTCAGGCTCTTCTGACATCCATTTGGTCTTTTTTTTTTCTGTCTTTTTAATGACCTCTTAACTTTCTTCATGTATAATGTCCTTGATGTCATTCTATAACTTGTCTGGTCTTCAGTCATTAGTGTTCAACATGTCAAATCTGTTCTAGAGATGTTCTCTAAATTCGGATGGGATATGCTCAAGGTCGGTCGTACTTTGGCTCTAGTGAACTTGTTCTAATTTTCTTCAGCTTCAACTTGAACTTGCATATAAGCAATCGATGGTCTGTTCCGCAGTTGGTCCCTGGACTTGTTCTGACTGATGACACTGAGCTTTTCCATTGTCTTCACAGATGTAGTCGATTTGATTCTTGTGTGTTCCATTTGGCAAGATCCATGTATACAGTCGCTGTTTGTGTTGTTGAAAAAAGGTATTTGTAATGAAGATGTCGTTGGTCTTGCAAAATTTTATCATGTGATCTCCAGCATTGTTTCTATCACCAAGGCCATATTTTCCAGCTACAGATCCTTCTTCTTTGTTTTCAACTTTTGCATTCCAATCACCAGTAATTATCAATGTATCCTGACTGCAAGTTTGATTAATTTCAGACTGCAGAAGTTGGTAAAAATCTTCAAATTCTTTCTCTTTGGCCTTAGTGTTTGGTGTGTAAATTTGAATTTAATAGCTGTATTAACAGGTCTTCCTTGTAGGCGTCTGGATATTATCCTATCACTGACAGTGTCGTACTTCAGGGTAGATCCTGAAATGTTCTTTTTGACAGTGGATGCAACACCATTCCTCTTCAAGTTGTCATTCCTGGCATAGTAGACCATATTATTGTTTGATTCCAAATGACCAATACCAGTCCCTTTCAGCTCACTAATGCCTAGGATATAGATGTTTATGTGTTTCATTTCATTTTTGATGATTTCCAGTTTTCCCAGATTCATACTTCTTACATCCCATGTTCCAATTATTAATGTGTATTTGCAGCTCTTTCTTCTCATTTCGAGTCAGGCCACATCAGCATATGAAGGTTCTGAAAGCTTGACTCCATGAACATCATTAAGGTCAATTCTACTTTGAGGAGGCAGCTCTTCGCCAGTCATCTTTTGAGTGCCTTCCCACCTGAGGGGCTCATCTTCCAGTGCTATATCAGACAATGCTCCACTGCTATTCATGAGATTTTCACTGGTTAATTCTTTTCAGAAGTAGACTGCCAGGTCTTTCTTCCTAGTCTGTCTTAGTCTAGAAGCTCAGCTAAAACCTGTCTGCCATGGGTGACCCTGTTGGTATTTGAATACCGACGGCATAGCTTCCAGCATCACAGCAACGCGCAAGTCCCTGCAGTAAAACAAACTGACAGATGTGTGAAAACATGCTTATCTAACTATTATTTGTTAAAACAGGTCCTCTACTATTAAAAATACTCCAGCTATTTGGAAGTAACAAAACTGGATTTAAAAATAATAAATTAGCCTTTTGACAGTTTCTCCCTCTGTTTTTCTCAATTCTTGTACTTGGTTAGCTGACATACTCCCACTTTATCGGTCAACACTGAGGAATAGAGGGCTTTCATTGTTTGGAGTTTTAAAAATACATTTTAGACAACAAAACTTTTTGAAAACCATCTTTATCTAGGATGTATTACTCATCTCCCTGTCTTAATAAACAGACTCTATCAGATGTGACCTAACCTTTTCCTTATGACTCAGCAGCATCACTCTGACCATTATTCATAAACTTGGGGTCGCAGGGTAACAACCCCAGGTGTCAGAGCTCATAAAGGGCTGTGCCTGTCTGCTTGGTTACTCTTTTGATTCTTCCTCAGCCATCTCTAATCATTTGCATTGGCTTCCATGGGTCAACTTCTTATGGCCCATTGTATAACTAATTTCATGTTCTCTGTTAGCTAAGGTTGATCTATGAGTTTCAGGGAATACCCTGTAAGCAAGCAAGTTAAATCAGCTTCCTTGAGGTAAACCCCAGAATGTGCCAATTAGCTCTTTTTTTTTTTTTGTAGGTACCAGAGTGACCCAATTGATTTATTATGGAGTACAATTTATGAGCTTGGTTTAAGTACGTTCCTCATCAGAGCTAGCGTCTTTTTGTTTTTGTTGTTCGGTTCAAGAGGGAAAATATATTTGGTTGAGTTTCTAGAGAGCTGTCTGCTAAATATGTGAAACTATTTTCAACAAAGACTATCACCTACTGTTATTTTAAAGAAAAATGTTTTAAAAGGCAGCTTCCTTGGGAATGTTTCTAGGAATAGTGGCTTTACATATGTATGAATGCATATACATATAAATGTATGTGTGTATATATGTGTGTGTGTGTTGTGTATGTAGGTATATGTTGTGTGTATATATGTATGTGTGTGTATATATGGATATATGAATATGTGTATGAATTCACTTATACTTTACATGGTTTCTGAAAACTAAGGCAGCAGTACTGATAACTGGAAAGGAAAACAAAACAAAAAACAAACCCGTTGCTGTTAAGTTGCTTCAGACTCATAGCGACCCTGCAGCACAGAGTACAACTGCCCCATAGGGTTCTGAAGGCTGTAATCTTTACAGAAGCAGACTGCTACATCTTTCTCCCGCACAGCGACTGGTGGATTCAAACCCCCGACGTTTCGGTTAGCAGCCGAGCACTTTAACCAGTGAACCACCAGTGGTAAAATTTGTGGTTTCATATAATAGGTGCCAACAATTACCTTTCATGAACTTGACAATCTGGTATTTTGTACCGTTCTGGACATACACAGCTTTAAACTGTTCATCAGATTGTGGAGGGATGTCCCTCCTTCAGCCTTGAGTAACTGCAGAGGTCGGTTTGCTTTGGTCAAAGTCACAGTCTTGGGGAAGTTCAATTTTGTTTTTTTAGACTAGGTGAATTTCCTCCCCCAACCCCCCAAAAAGAAGAATGTGGGAAACACCACAGACCACCGTGATGTGTTTTCAACTATTAATTTTTAAGAAGCATTTTGAGATAACCAGAAATACAGGAGTCAGAGCAGTCAAAAGGGAAATGACTCAGGCACCCTTTAGAAAAGATATCAGCTAATGCCACTGTTATCCAGAAGACTGGCCTGTGACTGAGATTCTGCCACGAGAGGCCTTTCAGTGTTAATTCAGCCAGGACAGTTGCTGCTTTAAAAGGGTTTTATAGCTAGGCTGCCGGCTCTGACAGAAAGAGTGGCTGCCTCCCCTGGTGTGATTTAAAGGGCAGAGAAAGTTCAGCCTGCCCCATGATCTCCTCCCCAGTGGCCTTACTTCACTTGAACATTTTCATGATTAGAGATACTCCACCGGGTAAAGGCCTTGTGTCCAGGAGGCCCAGTACACAAGATGACATTTTACCTGAAGCTTCTGTTAATGCCTTCTCTCAACACATGAGCAGATTAACAAGTTGGGCCCCTCTCAGCAGCCAAGAGAAGAGCCCTGCCCAGCTGAGACACAGATGGGTAAATGGAAGATGCCAAAATCTGAAGCAAGAAATGTTGTCCTAGGCATCTTGGGCAGTAAGGGACTGGGGGCTAAAACGTAAAACCATTGGACACATGGTGGACCATCTGCTGACTACGGGAGGATGATAAAAGGGGGGATGAGGGGGTGAGGGCCTCTTTGCGGCTTTGCTCCAGGCTGGTTCTGCTTTTGAACGATATGCATAAACTTAAGAAGGAAAAAATCAGATCTTTTACTACTATTGCCTTTTCCCAATTAAGTTGTACAATAATTTAAAAGTAATAACTTTCTTGGCTTTCTGACTCAACAGCCACCTAAAAAGTGAAATTCTTGTTGACCTCTGCTTGGTGGCTCATCTTTACTTCTGGCTCTGAGACCATATCAGTTTCTAACTAACAGAATTTAAAGAAACAACATCTAGTGTGTCTTGTTTGTCCTGCTCCAACCTAGTGCCCAGTTCTAAGTCCTCTCCCTCCCCCCCGGAGGCTAAATTCTCACTTTGCATCCAAGATACACTAACTAAATTCCAGCTCCATTCATTTATTCATTCACCAAATATTTACTGAATACTTGCTGGTGTCAGGTATTGTAGAAATGTGAACACAAATTAAATATGGCCCCTGTTCTTGAGAAATTCTGTTTTGCGCCAGAGAACTGCCATGATACTCTGCCCAGTTCCTATAGCCCTCTCTGGCTAGGCTTGGCCTTGTTTTAGGAAGGCCCTATCTCCTCTACTCTGTTTTCTTCCCCCGAGCACTGGAATCTGCACCAGAATCTCACTTCTTGACTGAAACTCAACTTTCATGTGCTAAGGATTTGAGCTTGGAACGTTTTTAGGAGAAAAACAACAAAACTAAAAACAGCTCTTCAGAGAGGCTTTAAAATGTTTCCTGTTTGTTTCAAGGCTGTCTACATTTTTCTCATTGTCCTCAGAGAAGGAAGGTGGGATTCAATTCAGTAGAAGAAACAGCCGTGTTAAGAAGACTTCTACACCTTGAATTTCTGACCATTGAGGAAAGTTCCTTGATGGACTGCTCTGTGCTTTTATGTGGTAACTGCTTCCTGTAAATAAGAGCTTCTGATGATGAAAGTTGCTGTAGACCTTCAACTTTAGCTTATGCTGTTTAAGCCCGAAGGTTAATAATTTGAAAGAATTAAAAAAAAAAAAAAGTTTCTTAGAGGTGTTGCAATTTTATTAAGATAGTCATTGGAGTTCCTCCAGATTTTTATTTGTGATTTATAATGTTTTCCATTGAGCTTTGTGTAATTAAGAAAATGCAAACAAAATCCTTAATCCCTGCTACTTGAAACAATTTTTCCCGTCTCTAACCTCCAATGAATTTTTCCTTTTTCCTTCCCTCCACCCCTCTCTCCCTCCCTTCTTTCCTGTAAATTCAGGAAACATTACCTGAAAGTCTTTGTAGGAGAGGTGGCTAGTTTTTCACCAAAGATTAATACCCCCTTTTCACAGGGTAGAGTTGTTGCCAAGGACCTGGCCACCCTATTAGGGAGTATATTTTCCAGTCTTAGTTTGCTTGATTTTCTACAGTTTGAATATGAAGTGCCTTGGTGTAAAAGTTTTGGCATTTATCCTACTTGGTGTTCTCTGAGCTTCCTGGATCCGTGATCTGGTGTCAGTCAACAATTTTGGAAAATTCTCAGCCATTATTAATTCAAATATTTTTTCTGTTTATTTCTTATCCTTCTGTTAATCTCATTACATATGTTTTTACACCTTTTGTAAATTGCCCACAGTTCTTGGATATTCTGTTCCTTTTTTTTTTTTTTCCTCTCTTTCCTTGAAAGAAGTTTCTATTGACCTATCTTCAAGCTCACTGATTCTTTGTTCAGCTGTGTCCAGTCTGATGAGTCCATCAAAGGCCTTCTTCATTTCTGTTACAGTGTTTTTGATTTCTAGCATTTTCTTTTGACATTTTCTTAGAGTTTCCATCTCTCTGCTTACGTTACCCTTTTGTTCTTCCATGTTGTGTACTTTTTCCATTACAGGCCTAAGCATATTAATTATAGTTATTTTTATTTTAAATTACTGGTTTGAGAGTTTCAAAATCTCTTCCATATGTGAGTCTGGTTCTGATGCTTTCCCTGTCTCTTCAAATTGCGTTTTTTGCCTCTTAGCATGCCTTATAATTTTTTGCTGAAAGCCAGGCATAATGTATTGAGTAAAAAGAATTGAGGTTCATGCAATTGTAATCTTTGTAAAGCCCCGATGCTAGACCCAGCAGCCAGCCCTAACATCTTCTTCTCACTAATGATATAAGAGCGGAAGAGATATATATCACTTCTGACACCAAGTGGTTAAGAAGTAGGAGGCCCCTTCATGCTTTCTGCTCCTGCCTGCATAGGACTCCAAGGCCATGGCACCACAAAAGGAAAGAATCTTGGATCCCTAAAACACCACCTGGGATAGCTACCTTCCCTTTAAGATCACTTTTATGTTAGTGAAAGATACACTTGTATTATGTCAAGCAACTAGGAGCTGGGGATTTAGCTCTTACTGCAACTGGTTTTATTTAACTAATACTGTCTACCTAGTACAAATCACAGACCTAGGTACTTCAGGTGGTTCAAAAACAAGTAAACACAGTTCTTGCTCTGTGACCTAGATCTTGGAAGGAAAGAATGGGAATACTTAATATACAAGGCAAATTTTAATGCCTTCAGGGGAAGATTAACAAGACTTTGAATTGTTAGTCACAGGAATCCAATTTGAATTAGCTTCATCAAAGTGGGAATTTATTATGTATAATATAACTTATTATATTATTGATAGAAACATTGCAAAGCCAAACCAAAAGTTGAGCAAGGATGTAGTTGGCTTCAGGAAGAAACTGGGACCAGGGGCTTATGCTGCTAGGGCTTACTCCTTACTGATAAATTATAGCCTGTGGAGTAGGGTCATGGAAGAAAAAAACAGCTCCAACAGGAGGAGAGTTGGGGGGCTGGGAGGAGCAACACTCAGAAGTAAAGGAAGACTTTATTCTCAGAAGACAGGAAAGGGTATTTAGCATACAAAATAATTGGTTTCCTCTACAAAAAGAGTAATTATTTGACAATTCAGCTTCCTTTTTTTTTTTTTTTTTTTGGTTTTGTTTAGTATATTTTGTATTGTTAACATTTCCTGTTTTTATGTCTAGCTCCTGAGCTCAAATTAGACCTTTCCTCTTTGTTCTTCTGCCTCCCCTTACCCTTAACAGTGTCATGTCTATAGTGGCTTAACTAATAAATTTTATGAAAGAGAATCATCATCTCCCCCTGCCCTGAAGCTCCATCCAGCCAAGGCTTCTTTCTGAGTGTGCCTTGCAAGTAGCTACCTCTGACATTTCCCTGGTGTTCTCCTTACTCCTGCTTCCCAGGAGAGCCTGGCCTCTTTCTCCCAGCCAGTCCAAAGTCTACTTCAACTTATAAGTCCCAAGGCAAATCTTACCTTTGCTGGGAAGCCCCTCTAGTCCACATATTGCACAGTGGCTTTGCCATCCTCTGAACTCTCATCACTTGGTTCCATTTATGGGCCAATAAATGTTTTGTTACATTGTGCTTGTATAGTTTTACACCGTTATGTTACTAAACCAAAATAAAAAAAAAAAACCAAACCCAGTGCCGTCGAGTTTACTAACAACTGAAAAATCTGATTTCAATGTTAATTTTCTTCTCTAACTAGACTGTAAAGTCTTTGAAGAACAGGGGAAAAGATTTTATACCTTCCATAGTGTCTGAAAAATAGCTCAAATGGTGGGCTCTTAGTAAGTCTTTACTGATAAAAAAAAAAAAAAAAATTTTTTTTTTTTTTAGATTGAATTAATTTTAGATTAAGGGGATCTGCCAACTGGTTGGGTGGAATATGCCAGACCTTTTTTTTTCCCTTAAGGTATAACCTTTAGGGATAATGACCCCTATTGCACAGGGAAAAACTGGAGTCAGGCTGCTGTTGACTCTGCAGTGAAGCACCTTCTATGGAATTGAAAATGGTCATTGTTAATTAGATTGCGTTTCCCACAGTGCCCTGCATACTGCTGGATGGTGCACGTGGTAATCCAAGTGTGATATGTATGAAAAGCACCGGACGTGTGAAAGGAGTTGAGAAAAAGCTAGGTTGGGGAAGATGAAGAGCTACCACTGTTCCTGACAGGATGCAGTATGTGAAGATTAGAAAATGCCTAGATTTTGAACCAAAAAAAAAAAAAGAACCAGGAGGCTTTAAATATTTGAAAACAAATTAACCTCTCCGTTTTCTTACCCTCAGCTGCACCACGCACCATCTGCTTGCAGGATTCTGCCCCCACATCTTGTCTCTTCTGGAGTCTCCCCACTGCCCTCATTAGCTGCCTGAAATTATGACCTCCGCCATTTGCAAACGGTCCAGAGCGTAGAAACTCACCCTCCTTTTGTGGCTCAGAAATTATGAAAAATCTCTGCCTACAGTTGAAATCAGTTGAAATAAACAACTTTTTGGTATTAGATTCATATCTCCTTTCCACTTCCTCTTCTCGAAAGCTGTTTCATGAATTGCTAAAAATGCAACCTGGAATGTAATATTTAAAGAATCTCGAGAGCCATAAAAGGTTAGAACCAGAAATGGCTTTAGTGACTATCTTGTTTAGGCCGCTGTTTTATAGATAAAAAAAAAAAAAAACTACAGCCCACGCAGCAAGAGACCAAAAAGCCAGAAAGCGGAGTTCAACACTAAGGGCTATCATTTTTCCAACAAAAGCAAACAACTTAAATCTTGAAATTCAATTTAAAATTAGTATCACAAATCTAGGAGGTAAAATGGTCACCCAGGTATAGGTCTGGTATGGGCCCATTTTGATTTAGTAGGCTTCTTAACCAAAACAAACAAACAAACAAACAAGCAAACAAACAAACAAAATTCTTCAGTTTTACTGTCAGTTCAACAGGCCTGTGTGGGACGTGGCTACTAATATCCTTGTAGACAAACGGTCCCAGATCAGGGGAGGAATGGCCAAATTCTCGTTGAAAACCAGCTCATTAACTCATTTTAAAATTATCTTTCCATGTTTTCTATCACCATATGTTAAAGCGATTGAATGTCATGAAAAATGTTCTGTCTTTTTCTTCTCAAAGTCCATAGGCTAGAATGCTATTAATCGCTCATGGTTTAATGGCAATAAGCATGACATTTTCTTTTCTAGCAACAGCAGCTAACATTCATCAAACTCTTGACGTGAGCCAGGTTCTTTGCTTGTGTTGCCTCAGATATTCCAAAGAGTGAGGTGCTCTTATTATTTCCATTTTACTGGTGTTAAACTTGAGGCTCCCAGAGGTTACCCAGCTTGTAAGTGGGGAAGCAAAGATTTGAATCCAGATAACCTGACTCCAAATAATATCACCTATTATGCTCGACCAGCTCTCTAGACAAAGCTCAGTTGGAGTTAAGGGAATACATCTCTTACAGCTCCGGCGTGCATCCCAGTGGCACACTGAGTATAAGCCATGTGCTCAGGAGGCTACCTTGTCCTTTTGGATGACCTGGGATGAAAGAGAGAATATAACCAGGTACATCGATGTTTGTTTCTTTTGTTGGAACACAATAGGGATAGAATTGGGGAGTTGTGGCTTTCTTTGGTGCTTCTACCCATGACTACTAGACACCATGGAGACTCAGAGTCCAGTTATAGCTTCTCTTTGCTATTCAAATCAAGATAAGGACAAGATGGTAACTGTTATATATAGCAATGATGAGTTTCCACTTGTAAAACAGTTTCCTATTTGCTGCCTTTTACCTTCCTGCCAAATGAATATTTTGAATGCCTGTATTTTTTTTTTTCAGCTAATCAAATCCTCTATCCTACTTCCTCCCATAGTCCCAAAAGACCAATATCTTAGCATCCAAACTGTTACCTTAAAGATGGTCTAAAGGCAGCCCTAGAAGCCATACAAAAATCTCATGCGACATTCTAGGTTTTGATTTAGAAAATATACTTAGAGAAACAGGCTTCACATGGTCTTCTCTAGGCTGATATCTTTAGTCTCAGTTATAAGAACACGTAGATCATTGCAGCTTCAGATCCAGAAACCTCTGTGGCCCCTGGTGAGTTCTTCCATAACCCTGGTGCATTGCAAGCAGGTTGCAGATAATTGGGCCAGCTCCCTGGGGAGTGGGTGCTTTATTTATAGGCAGCAGGGATTTGAAATAAAATGAAGAACAAAGACTCAATAGTTTCATTTTCTCTCTCATGTTGTTAATAATAATTAAGGCCCAGCATTTGGATCAAAACAGTGTTTCCAGAACATAGCTCCTGTACTCAGTGAAGAGACCAGGTTCCTTTTTTGTGCCAGAGCCTTCTTTTACAGACTCTCCTAATTAGGTTATTTCAGGATAATGAGGGCGTCTGTGCCTTTCAGCTGAGTCAGCCAACAACGCTGCTTCCACCCAGCCCAGACAAACACTGGGGCAGGTGGTGGTTGGATCTGAAGGCAGTGCCAGCCCTAAAACGTCATGGATGCCAGGCCCAGGGCTGAAAGCATGAGTATGGTAGACTGGTTCTATACCACTCTTCCCTTCAAAGTCGAAGAGGAGGTAGATGGGAAATCAGCTGGGATACATATCTAATAAGAATTCTTGATGGTGCAGTTGTTAAGTGCTTGGCTGCTAACTGAAGGATTGGCAGCTTGAGCCCGCCGGCCACTCCCCGGGAGAAAGATGTGGCAGTTTGCTTTCATAACGATTGCAGACTTAGAAACCTTATGGGGAAGTTCTACTCTGTCCTATAGGGTTGCTATAAGTTGGAATCAACTTAATGGCAACAAATTTGTGTTTTGGTTTTATATGTCTCATAATCATACCTAACACTTGTATGTTGTTGTTGCTGTTAGGTGTTCGGTGCCGTCGAGTTGGTTCCAACTCACAGCGACGCTATGTACAACAGAACAAAATACCACCCAGTCCTTCACCATCCTCATAATCGTTGTTACTACTTGAGCTCTTTGTTGCAGCCACTGTGTCAATCCATCTCATCAAGGGTCTTCCCCTTTTTCACTGACTCTCTGCTTTACCAAGAGATGTCCTTCTCCAGGGACCGGTTCCTCCTGACAACGTGTTCAAAGTACTTACTATGTACCACGTTCTTTTCCCTTGCTCTTTGGAAATTTGTCTTATTTAATTCTCATAGCTGCTCTATGAGGCAGAGACTGTTATTATCCCTATTTACAGATGAGGAAATTGAAACCAAGAGAGGTTCAGTGACTTGCCCAAGATCACAGAGCTTAGAGGTGGCAGAGATGAGTGTTGGATCCAGGTGTTTCAAGAGAGAGATGGCATAGGGCTCCTTCTTTTCTCCTTGGGTGCTGGGGAGCCATGTTGTGCCCCCAGCTCTGGACTGTAGCCCCGCCATGTCATTTGATATAGCCTGGTTCAGAAAGATGAAGGACTTGGGGGGGCCTTTTACACTACTCTGTGGCATGCTTCCTAGTGGTGTACTTCCCACTCCCCAACACCCCATCATCTTTGCCTCTCCCGGGCCAGGCCACCACTTCCAAGCAGAGAACCGGAACCAGGCTGCTCTGAAAATAGAGGACGTGGGCAGAGAGACTGCTGTTTCCTTTTCGTGTCAAGCAGGCACAATGCCAACCCCTCCTGGAAGAACTCTGCCCGTTCTCCTTTCTCCTTGAACCAGCAGGGGTGGGAAGGTGAGTCTTTAGGCAAGTCCTTGTTGTCTTATACACTGAGTCTTATTCTAGAGAGAAGGGAATCAGGGCAAATGTGATGGGGTATGTTTCTAATGGACTCTTAAAGGTCAGCCTGTCCTTCTTAGAAGAAAAATCTTGTTTTTTACTGTATGCATGATGCCACCAGCCTTTTTTTTGTTTTTTTTTTCTTATGAAAAGCAGCTGGCAAAAGAATAAGGAGATGGAGAAGAAGAAAAGCCAGACATCTCATTGAAGATATTTTAATAATATTTGAAGTTGCATCTCTTTGTTGTCTGGCGTAAAGAACACTTGATGTATAATATGAATGCTCAAAAACAAAGTGATTGTCCTGTTCTGAATTTGAGGTCACTTTTTTCTTTGTGGGTAGCCATCAGGCGGGACTAAAGAAAGCACAGTGTGGCTATTCCTTAGAAAGTGTATGGAGGGCAGCATCTCTGTTCATGGGGTGTGGACTCCCTTTGGCAAGGTTTACTCTCTCACCATGGCAATGGTGACCCACTGTCCTGCTGACTGATATATATCCATACACACATCTGTATATATAAATATGTGCATGTGCATATATGGATATGTCTATATACAAAATAAAAATAAACCCATTGCTGTCGAGTCAATTCCGACTCACAGTGACCCTGTAGGACAGAGTAGAATTGCCCCATGGGGTTTCCAAGGAGTGCCTGGTGGATTTGAACTACTGACCTTTTGGTTAAGCAACCAAACTCTTAACGACTACGCCACCAGGGTTTCTGTCTATATACACAGATCTCTATATAAATATATAAAGATGTCACTTTGAGGACTAAGGTGTGCCTGACTCAAGCGATGGTATTTTCGATGGCCTCATCTTCATGAGAAAGCTGGGCAATGAAGATGACCGAAGAATTGATGGCTTTGAATTATGGTGTTGGCGAAGAATATTGAATATACCATGGACTGCCAGAAGAATGAACAAATCTGTCTTGGAAGAAGTACAGCTAATATGCTCCTCAGAAGCAAGGATGGTGAGACATCATCTCACTTACTTTGGACACGTTATCAGGAGGGACCAGTCCCTGGAGAAGGACGTCATGCTTGGTAAAGTAGGCGCTCATGGAAAAAGAAGGCCCTTTATGAGATGGATTGACACAGTGGCTCTAACAATGGGCTTAAACATAGCTACGATTATGAGGATGGTGCAGGACTGGGCAGCATTTTGTTCTGTTGTACATGAGGTCGCTATGAGTCAGAGCCGACTTGATGGCAACTAACAACAACAAAGTACATGTATATATGTTTATGTATGCATAAGGCACCGCATGTATAATATGTATATTATGTATACACGTATATATGCATACATATATGCATACATACATGCATACATGTACTAGCTTCCATGTTTATGCAAATAGTTCCAAGAGAGGTGACAGATATTTTCCTTTACAAATGGATCATGAGAAGAAAAACTACTTAATGAAAATAATAAAAGAAACACTGAAATGGTATTTTCAATTTCCTTGGTGGAAAGTCATCTTCCCAGATTAAATTGTCTGTTGCTGCCTTACCGGCTGGTCTCTCTCAGGTTAGCATTCTTGGAGTACCGTTGAATTCATTTCTGTGTTTTGGATGCTTTATTAACTGTAGATGGCCGACACTGAATTTTATTGGTAGAATTTGGTTAATGTTAACAGATTACAAGCTTCCTGACCCCCTTCCCTTCCCTGTGGACCTTGTCCCTCATGACTCCTCTCTGTTCCTCCCTTCCACAACTGGCCCCAGAGACAAGAACACTTATTGCTTTGTTTTATGGCCGTCCTGAAAATAGACGTCGGCTCCTGCATGGTGTAGTACACAGAATTTTAATGAGCACAAAGCAAGCGGCTCAGTCCTTTGCTCTGATAAGAGAGGGGTGACGTCAACCTATCCCGGAAATACTGAATTGATTTTGAAATGGCTTTGGAGATGAAGAAATCAGTGGGATCACCCCACACCCACTCACACCTTTGGCTTAGTTTGTCTCCGTGCCAGCTTATTAGAAACCACCTGAATTTATGCCCTTGAAAATATAGGTAGAGGAATTCAGGGAAATTTTTTCTTTTTAAGCCTAAATTTTGTAACTCACCATTATCCTAGATGTAAAATTGTCAGGCACATGTAACTTCCAATTCGAGTGTTTTCTTTCTAATTCTAGGCTTTGGTTCATTTATTAAGCGTGGGAATTGCTCTTTTACATCATCTTTCCTGCCCCTCCCTCCCTCTGCATTCCCCTCCTACATGCTTCTTGAAGCACATTTTGGTGCTTCAGCATAAAGGGCACCGTATAATGCTTTCTTTGTTTCTCATTCTGCTGTATGAAATGAAAAGCCCTAGCATTCAGTGTGGAAAAGCCGGCACTGTGAGCTATTTGCCTAAACAACCATCTTCAGTAAGACACCGCCTAGTATCAAAGCCAGATAAGCTCTCTTCAGGCCAAAAGCCAAACAATGAAAACCCCATCCCCAACGTATTACCAAATGAACAACACACCCTCCCCAACTTTCTAGAATATGCTTAGGTTTAAGGTTGCTGCTATTACAACCGTCTGCTTTCCTTTTTGCAACCTTCCTTACAGCTTGCTGGTTTAGCTACTGATTAATGAGTTAATTAATTAGTAAAGATTTCTAAAGTTCTTTGGAGAATATACATGCTATTCACAGCAAGACTGCATTATATAACTTTAGGAAGATCATCTCATTCCTCAAGCTTCCTATAAAAAAATATCCTTGGAAATTTTGACTGCAATGACTTGGAAGATTTTGTTAAATTTTTTAGTAACTAACACACTCAATTTTTTTTTTAACTTTTTAATTGATTCATGGATGCTTTTTTTGCTGGAGATATTTCTTGATAAACATTCTCTAACAATTAGTATGGCCCTGGGTGGTGCAAAAAGTTAACATGCTTGGTTCGAGGTTTGAGTCTCCCCAGAGGCACCTCAGAAGAAAGGCCTGGTGTTACGGCTACTATGTGTATTTGTATATGTTCTCAGATCACGTAAACTTTCATAAAGCTTTCAAACCATTATACCCTCACACTGCATATGTATAGCTCATTCATAATATGAAATTAGAAATTGAAATATGTATATACTTCTGTGATGCTCTCTAACCAGAAAACTTGTAAGTCAGTAAGTAGCAGCTTACGATTGATAAAAACTGTAAGTCTTCAGAAAGTTATTTAGAAATGTCTAAGTCTAGAAACTGATAAACAGGAGGATGTGGTAAACAATCTCTAGACCGTTGGCATTACACCCATGTGCTATGGTAAAGAAGTTGTAACTCATAACTGGATGGGGGATTTCTAAATTATCAATATAAAAATTTGAAATATGTCAGGGTGATGTAATATATAGTTAAACCTCCCTATATTGGCTTGGCACATAATAACCTTCCTAAATTGATTTCTGTATACATGATATGATATAAACCTCCCTAAATATGCTCGGCACGTACGTAATATGATAAAGGAAATATGGCATGAAATTATATGTTTGTAAGGTGGCCTTAGACACTAGGTAAGTTGTTAACAACCCGTTCAGCCTTGAAGGTTACATACCAGTCTTTGTATGATATCACCTAGCCCTTATCTTGAGGGCCAAAGTTAAAAAATCATATATATATGTGTGTGTGTACACACACATATATATATACATGCACACTGGATTTTGGCTCGTGCTTTGAGAGATGAGCAGAGGAAAGGCTCCTTTCTACACTCTGATACTTTCGAAAGAGGAGACGCTTCCGGAGTTTAAGACTGGGTCCTTGGAAACTCTATGGGGCCGTTCTACTCTGTCCTATAGGGTCGATACGAGTCGGAATCGACTCGACGGCACTGGGTTTCTGGGTTCTCTGCTTGCTGCTGACCTTGGACCTTAGCTACCACAGACCTCTGTTGATTTGAGCACCGTCAAAGCCTTCTTCTTGAGGCCTCTCATAAAAGGTAAAAGCGTGAAGTCTAAAGATTGGCACTCTAACCATTGAACTAACATTGTAATTGTTAATTCTGATTTTCCAGTGCTGAAATGAAATGTCTTGAGCTCTTACTTGTGTGCCTTGCCATGACTACCTTGCAAAAAACTAAACGAATTTATGCATGACCAATTTGAGTATCTTTCTATAGATTTCTACATTTCTAAAATATTAAACTCTCCAGGACACCTACCAATCTACTTCTGAAAAAAATCAGCCATTAAAACCTAATGGAGCACAATTCCACTCTGACACACATGGGGTCGCCATGAGTTGCAAATTGACTCAATGGCCACCAATACTAACAATGTAAAAATGGTGTGGCAGAGGGATCTGACCTCCTGTCACTTCACAAGGGAGAGAGGGAATCACCATCAGCATTCGCCTGAGGCTGATTCCTATGAAGCAGAGGTCAGACATACTTCCTCTCTCCAACCTTTTTATGAATTCTGGCACTAGCTGTCCCTCCCATGGCACTCTCTCTCTGCTGGGTTTGATAATTCATTGCAGTGGCCACACAGAACTCACAGATAATACTCACGATTATGGGGTTTATTAGGGAAGTAACCGGGTACAAATCAGGATCAAAAATGACTCAGGATACAATTCTTCAATCAGGACAGCTTCTTCTCAGCTGTGCCCACAGGCAGACCTCTCTCTCTCCCTTGGCCTCTCAGCCTTTTGGCCTCTCAGCCTCACCTCTGCCCTGTTTGGCAAGTGTTACAAAGCTCCTAGCTCTGTGGGTCGGCAAGCCCCACTGCAGCCATCTTCCACAGGTCTCCTGGTTCCAAGCATCTTGTCCCGCTATTGCTTCTGCTACTGCTGTGCCAGTGTCTCCCCCTGTCTTCTGTGTTATAGCTTACTCTCTCTCTGTCTCCTGGGTCTAGGAGGTTCTTAGCACAGGGGATCTCAGGTCCAAAGGACATGCTCTATTCCTAGTTCTTGGTCATAGTGAGGTTCCCTGTCTACCTCTGGGATGGCTCATTTTAAGCCTAGTGGGATGGCAAAACTGACCAGTCCCTTTGATAAGGTTCCATACACCTTACTTGCATGGTTCTGTCCCTACATTAGTGCCATGTACCTTATTTGCATTATTAGCAAGCTGTCCAATCCCCTTGATGGGTCACAAGCACCTTATTTACATAGTCCCACCCAGTCCTTTGATGGGAGTTACAAGACCATGGCGAGAAAACCAAAAAAACCAAACCCACTGCCATCGAGTTGATTCTGACTCATAAAATCGATCCATTGCACCGCAACAATGGTTACTACTTTCAGCATTCCTGAGGACCCCTCCTCCATTCAAGCAAATATGACCACCTAGTAATTTGTTAAGTTCTGAGATATACAAGGAGCCCTGGTAGTGCAACAATTAAGAGCTTGGCTGCTAACAGAAAGGTTGGTAGTCTGAACCCATACAGTGACTTCGAGGGAGAAAGACCTGGAGATTTGTTCCCATAAAGATTATAGCCCTGAAAGCCCTATGGGGTAGTTCTACTCTGTCACATGGGATCGCTGAGTCAAAATTGACTCTACAGCACCTAACAACAATGAAATATACAAAGAAACATAGCCTATTATTTATAATAGGGCTTACAGTACACACAAAACAATACTGATAATTCCAAACATAAAGCAGGTTTGATATGTAAACAGTGTTCTGGGAGTAAAGAGAAAGGTCTCTTTGTAGCTCCCAAAAAGAACCCAGCAGAGGAGGTTGAAGTTCAAATTGGTTTTCAAAGGATTCCTAGTCTTTGTGGAGGTGGAGTTCATTCTAGCTTGAAGGAAAGCAGCCAAACACAGAGGTGGGTATGACTCATGCATACTTAGGAGTTAGTGCTTAGAAAAGCCTGACTTGAATGCAGGGTTCATTCAAGGTTAGGATAAGTTTGGGAAGAACACCAGAGTAAAGAACACCTCAAAATACCAGGCTGGAGAAAATTATGTTTAACTTCTAAATAACTAGAATATTTCATACTGCCTACAGCTTTCAAGAGAAGAAATCATTAAATCTTTCATTTTACCACTTTGAAAATGGTAGAAGAGTAATATTGTTTGGTAAAATGATTAGCCAACCTAGAGTGCTGGAATTATATCACGACAGAACAAAAGGAAAAATAAGACTCAGACTGTGCCTGGTGGGGGAGGAATGTGTTTGCTCCTTCCTCTTTCCCATAATTACATGAGGAACAAAACAAAACAAAACAAAACAAAACAAAGAACAAACCCTCGTATATGCCTTCCATATAGCAGTATTTGATATATGCTGGGTGGATATATGAATAAATAACCACTTAGTTGATGAACCCAATAAAATGAACAAGAGCCATCATGTAAAGCCTGGAAGGAAATTGCCTTTATATAACTCACTTTCTGTTTCATTAAAGATTAACTCATTTTTATCTACATATGGCATGAGGCTGGACAAAGAAACTGATCCCTTTTGCTCTACATTTGAAAGACAAAGAACACAGAGCAAACTAAAACAACCAAACAAAAAAGCCAAAAAAAAAAAAAAAAAAAAAAAGTCTGATACATCCCACGTGTTAACAAACTAAAATAATATATTGTTGATTGGTTGTCCCTTGGGAAAAAAGTAGCTAAGCAACCTCTTGAAGAAGGACATTCAAATGTTTTCCAGGTGGCTTTTACTCTGTCAGAACCCATTATGCTGAATGGAGATACATATTTACAGGCCGCTAATGCTCAGCTGATAAGAAACCATGTCTGAATTATTTCTAAGTGTCCTGGGAGCCCAGAGGTAGCTAAAAGCATCCCTGCTTAGCTGTCACTCTCAATCAAGCACAGCTGTTACCTGAGTTGTCATTTACCCATAATTAGGGAATAGGACTTGAACCTGAATCAAGCGTCAATTTCCTTGAACTTAACATTCAACAAAACTGTGAAGAGCTACATAAAATATAGTCAATATTAGCAATGTGATGGTTTGCCTTTTAAATGGAATGAGGTAACATAGTCATAAGTTTTGGACCAACTATTCAAGAGCCAACATTGATTTCTAATCTTGACTAATTTTTTTCTGCAAATGTGGGCCCTCTCATCAATGAGGATTTCATTATTGACATGATAGCTAAGATACCATGTTTATATTTGAACATACTCATGTATGCATATATTTGTATATGTTGCCATTTGTAAGCTGGTTAGTATCAGGGGACATGTACTATGTCCTAGTTTTTTTTTCTTGGTATTAGATATCATCTATTTCTATTATACAGGTTCCTCCTGAAGTATGAAATCCTCAGGTTAACATTAGGAACTGGATACTATCCAAAAAGTTCAAACCTGAAGGGTGGTGGCAGGTTTGCCTCAGTTCATCAGCCTTAGAGCTGGGTGGGCTTCAATGTGACAGACCATTGACAAGTGCACTATATGATGAAGATTTTCCAGCCATTTGTCACTTTTGATTAGAGTGTGGTTCTCACTCTGGGTGTGAGACCTAGCTTTTTGTGTTTTAACAAGCCCTGCAGGTGATGGTGATCTATGCTAGAATTTGAGAACCACCGGGATGGTGTTCATAAGGCTAACATTGCAGGTTCAAACCCTGAAGCGGTGTAATTTAATTCTATGCTCTGACTTTAATCTATAATATTACCAGTGTCCTCCGTTGTTCATCAAAGAGATGAGATATACTGGCTTGGCTGATCAGCTCTGCTGCAACTCACGGATTTTGTACTATTAATTTGGAATGAAAGTGTCACCGTCATCCCCAAATCCATACAAATGGAATCTTTTTTTGTTGACTCCTCAGTGTTGCCCTATCTTCCTCTGGCTTCCTTATTCTAATCATTTCCTTACTTTGCTCATTGTTGTTCTTTTCACCTCTACACCTTAGCTCTTATTATTTTCTCTAGTGCCTGGAATAAATTCTGGATTTTCTAACAATCCAAATCCATCAAGACTTGCAGAACTGTCATTTCCGAGAAGCTTTTCCTTAAATGCACCCCATGGGCTCATCTCCTATTTAATTCTTAAACTATACCGCCTGGAATACAGTTCCCCAAACAGAGTTAAGCAACCCAATCACTTGAGAAATTTTTTTTAAAATACCGATTCCTGGTCTCAAATAGATGCTCATTGACCTACTGACTCAGAAACTCTAGGGTGTGGGATCTGTGCCTTTAACCAGATCTTCAGGAAATCCCTATGCAGCTAGACCAGGTATTTGGAAACCATTCAGTTAGAGCAAGGGGTTGGCCATCTAATTCTGTAAGTATTTTCGGCTTGTGGGCTTTATGATCTACTCAAGTCTGCTATTATTGTGTAAAAGCAGTCATAGACAACATGTAAACAAAAGATACGGTTGTATCATTGTAAAACTTTATCTCTAAAAACAGGGTTGGATGGGGGGGGATGGGGAACCAGGGCTGTAGTTTGTGGACCCTGGAATTAAAATAGTATTTAATTTAATAAAAATGAACAGTAGTGTCTAAAATGTTACTCTGCATTTGGTAGGTGTTTTTGGAACAAGCTAATAAACGAAGGAACCCAAAGTGATGCATTTGGTAAAGGATTTTCAATTTGAAATCAACAATTGTCACAAGGTAAATTTATTAAATGATCTTGAATAACATCATTCTGACGTATGGGAACTCTTGGTGGTCTGGGGATAGGGATAAGGAGAACCATGGAGTATCTGTCTGAATTCTAATTTAACCTGCTATTTCTTGGTTTTCCGTGTACAGATTGTATCCTACTTAATTGACTCCCCACAAAGGGTTGCTTGAGGAATAATTTGTTTAAAGTGTTTTAAAAATGCTACATAGAAGCTAAGGATTATTGTAGAAAGAGGCTTCTAAGGTAGACTGGGGAGTAAGCAGCATTCACATTTTGATTTCTGAGCAAAAGCTTAAGTTAAATGTATTCTGGAAAGTAGCATGTTGCCCCCAACTCAAACGTCACCTGCCCTCCCATTTTACTTAGGAAACCTCAAATGCATTGTGTGGGTGATTCTGAGAGACGTCAGGATCAAAGTGTATTTAAAGATGCTTTTTTTTTTTTTTTTTTTTTAAGAGGAAGCAGATGTTCTCCTTTTCTGGGCAAAAGATTCTCAGAGTTTCCAGTGAAATATAAACTCCTTGGAGACCCTGTGGGATCATGCCTTAAAATGTCATGCTTTTGTTTATGCCTGCCATATGCAAAACGGTGGTGAAATGTGTGGATCTGGGAGAGACGGAGGAAAGTTAATGAGCTAGAAACAATAAGGAGCTCTATACTTGGGGGAAAAAAATCAGAACGGATGTTATCCTTAAAGGAAGAAAGGGAAAAAAGAACAAAAACAAAACAAAAACTAGGACAAGATTAGAATAGTCATTTCCCTCAATTCAGTTTTATATATATGCTTTTAAAATTCTGTCTCTGAATTACTGTAGTTGGCTGGATCACCAATTATTTCAGAGTTTCTGCTCTCCTGATTTTTATCCAAAAGAAGTTTTTTTCCTTAACTTACTTATAAGTAACCAAGAAATAGTTGCAAAGCAAAGAAGAGTTAGTGGCTTTTAAACTTGGGCTGAAATCAAAGCGTGAAACTACAGCTTTGAAGAGTGATCCGAGTGCAGACAATTATGATATTCTCAGCCAGAAAAACATGTCCAAAGCCTTGAATTTCTCCATCAGAGTGGCATCAAGTATTTGACTCTATAGAGAAATGCTAAACAAATGTAATATTTTGTTTATTTTATTTTCTTAAATAAAAGCTTGAGGAGAAGCTAAGTCCAAGGGAGTAAGGGTTCATAAAAGGTTCAAGGTCAGCCTAAAGCTGAAAACAGAAACTAGAAATGACTGGAATATTCGTGGTCCCTGAATCATTGTAGAACGATTCATCTGTTGAGGTCACAGGCTAGAGTAGTGAACTTGCTTTTTCTGTTTACCGCTTCTGGATAAATCTATGAGGCATTAATTGGTCAAACTTCAAGTACAACAGGAATAGCTATGAAAACTTAAACACACAATCAATGGATTTGATTTTCCATATACTTTAATTTTTTTTTTTATTGAAGCATATTAATTTTGAAATAGATTCTGGTGTCATCATTATTAATTAAGGCAGATATGAATAAGTCTGAGTATTGATAGAGTTCCTAGGTGGCGCAAACTAATACGCTTGGCTGCTAACTGAAACATTGGAGGTTCAGTTTACCCCGAGGTGCCTCACAAGAAAGACCTGGTGATCTACTTCTGAAATCAGCTTCATAGAGTACAGTTCTACCCTGACACACACGGGATCTCCATTAGTTGGAATCTACTTGATGACATCTTTTTTTTTTTTTTTCCATTTCAGAGCAATATTTTTGGGATATTTATGCCTGTTCCAAAGAAAGGACTATATGAAGGAGAACACAGCATCAGGATTGGAGGAAGACTCATTAGCAACCTGTGACATGCAGATGACACAACCTTGCTTGCTGACAGTGAAGAGGACTTGATCAAAGACCAAGTGATCAAAGATCACAGCCTTCAGTATTGGTTACACTTCTACATAAAGAAAACAAAAATGCTCACAACTGGACCAATAAGTAACATCATGATAAACGGAGAAAAGATTGAGGTTGTCAGGGATTTCATTGTACTTGGATGTCCAGAAACTTCTATTGTGATCCTGATCAGAGGTGTTGGTAGTACCATCTAATTCTTCTGGTCTCAGGCTAGTGGAGGCTCTGATTAATGTGGTCCATTAGCCCTTTGGAGTAATTGTTTCCTTGAATCTTTGATTGTCTTCACTTTTCTTTGCTCTGGGCGGGAACAGACCAATAGTTGTATCTTAGGTGGCCACTTACAAGCTCTGAAGAACCCAGACGTTACTCACCAAAGTAGAATGTAGAACATTGTTGTAAAAATGGTGTGGTGGTGGCATCTGACCTCTTCTAACTTCACAAGGGGGAAGGAAAATCAAGATCAACAGCCCAAGGCTGATTCCTATGAGACAGAGGTCAGACGTGCCTTCTCTCTCTGCCATCCTCGCCAATTCTGACACCAACCATCCCTCCCACGGCACTCTCTACTTCTCTGCTGGCTTTGGTAATTCATTGCAATGGCCACACAGAACTCACAGATACTTATGATAATGGGGTTTATTAGGGAAGTAACAGGTTACAATTTGGGCTGAGGAATGCTCAGGAGACAGTTCTTTCATGAGAACAGCCTCTTCTCAGCTCTGATCACAGGCATGCCTCTCTCTGGTCCTTGGCCTTGCCCTGCTTGGGCAAGTGTTACAAAGTTCTTTTGGTCCCTGGGCCTCTGCCCTGCTCAGGCAAGTGTTACGAATGTCTTTTAGCTCTGCCAGTAAGTGCCCAAGACATCCCTCTCTGCCAATAAACCTCAGCCTGAAGGCGCTCAGCTCTAGCTCTGTGGGTCAGCAAAACTAGCTCCACCAAGTGCCCTGAGGCACCCTACTTTTCCAGCAAGACTTCTGCCCAAAGGCACTGAGCTTTCTTGCCCCATGAGCCAGTAAGCCCACCACACGATCTCCTGCTGCTGGTTCTGTGCCACCGCTTCTCATTGTCTCTAGTGTTATAGCTCTCTCTCTCTTGGTCTCTTGGTTTCAGGAGCTTCTTAGGGCAGGGATCCCAGATCCAAAGCATGTACTCTGCTTTCGGCCCTTCTTCCTTGGTGGTGGTGAGATCCCCTTTCTGCTCTGGAATTAGCTCCTTTTTAAGCTTAGCAATATGGGAAGACTGACTAATCCCCTTGGTGGGCCACAATTATCTTATATTCACAGTCCCACCCATTCACTTGGGTGAGAGTTACAAGGCCATGGCGAGAAAGGCTGCATGAAAGCTGTCCATCACACTGCAATTTTCTTTATGAGTTATGTTATGCCAACTGACTCAGATGCCCCCCAAGACTATGGTCCTAAGCCCTCAAGCCCAGTGACCCAGTCCCTGAAGGTGGTAGGTTATGGCTAAGAAATTCTCATAACTTTGCCCCCTGTGTGGTCTAGTATATACTTGGATATATTTGCAGCACATACAAATATGTATGTAGAAATATCCTCTGCCAAACCTATATATGCTCACAGGTGTACTCCCATATTCCATTTCACACCTGTTCAGTTTAAATATCTATCTATTAATCTACTTGTAAATTATTGTTCATTATTACTGTTATTGCAAAATTGTGTATGTAATAGTGTTTACCGTCGCTTCCTTTTACTGCTGTGTTCCTCCCAGTGTCTTCCTTTGCCTTGGTCACGTTGTGCTGACATCCCTCTTATTGTGTACTGCCTTTCCCTTCACCCAAGTTAATACGTGTTTACTATCTGGTTAGTGATTTTCCCTCCCTCCCTCTCCCATCCCTGGCAACCATCAAAGAATGTTTCTTTCTGTGTATAAACCCTTTCTTGATTTTTTATAATAGTGGTCTTATATATGTCCTTTTGTGATTGGCTTATTTCACTCGGGATAATATCCTCCAGGTTCATCCATGTTATAAGATGTTTCTTGGATTCTTCTTTATTTTTTACCATTGCATGGTATTCCATTGTCAGTATGTATCATAGTTGTTTGATGGGCACTTAAGTCGTTTCTATCTTTTTGCTGTTGTGAATAATGCTGCAATGAATATGGGTGTGCATATATCTATTTGTGTCACTGCTTTTATTTCTCTAGGATTACGTACTTAGTAGTGGGATTGCTAGATCATAAAGTGTTTCTATTTTCAGCTTTTTAAGGGAGCACCATGCGGATTTCCATGGTGGTTGTACCATTTTATAATCCCGCTGGCAGTGTATGAGAGTTCCAATCTCCCCACACCCCCTTCAGCATTTGTTGTTTGGAGACGAACTCTTAAATATCATTGGAATCTTTTCATGTCCTGTTGTCCCTGCTATCCCTGGTGACCCCAAGCTGCCTTACATTTTTCTCTTGGTCTCAGCAACAGTTTATTATTGACTCTCCTGCTGCCTGCTGGAGTAGTAGTTAAGAGGTTGTCTGCTAGTCAAAATGTCAGCAGTTCAAATCCACCAACTGCTCTTTGGAAACCCCATGGGGCAGTTCTATCCTGTCCCATAATGCTGCTATGAGTCAGAATCGACTTGACAGCAATGGGTTTGGTTTTGTTTTTGTTTGCTTCTGGACTTAACCCCTCACCCCAATTCCATCTCCCGGTATTCTAAAACAAAGATAGGATCACATTACTACTCAGTTAAAACCTTTGGGAACTTCCAGAGTGCTTGTCATCACTAATGCATTGGCATAAAAGCTCTTTTTGACCCTCCCTGCCTATGGATTTAGCCTTATCCTGTTCTTCACATCCTACTGTAACGCATCATATGCTCTTTCCTTTTCTTAATGTGTCAGCTGATAACGGGAGAGCAACTCATGGCAGGAATGGGAACATCTCTCTTCATTTTAAGATCGGAAGACTGGATTCATCTAATACACTCGAGTCTCTATTACCTAGCATAGTGCTAGATACATAGTAGACACTTGGCCAAAGTTTGCTGAGTGAATGGATGATTGAAACACGGGCTCGTTTAGTTCTAATCAAGGCCAAAGTTATAATATCTCTATTTTCTTATGGCAGGGAGATACAATTTATTTTCTGTACATTCTTGCCATATGATGTGCTCAAAGTGGATTCGACTTTTTAGGATGTTCAATGAGTACATGGAGCCCTGGCAGTGCAGTGCTTAAGAGCTCAGCTGCTAACCAGAATTTGGCAGTTTGAAACTACTCAGAAACACTCTGGGGTAATTCCACTCTGTCACAGAGGGTTGCTATGAGTCAAAATTGACTCGATGGCAATGGGTTGGGTTTTTTGGGTTTTAGTGACGATAGTTTTCGTTTATTAAATCCAGTATAAATTGTGAAGCTTGCATGAATAAACATAGAAAGCCTTTTTCCAAAATTGATGGGTTTTACTTCTTTTCTTTGGCCTTTTTTCCTCCTTAAATTTCATTTATTTTGTTGTTGTTGAGGATATAAGCAACAAAACAGACACCAATTCAACAGTTTCTGTATGTACCATTTTAAGTGACCTTGATTATATTCTTCAAGTTGTGCAACCATTCTCACCCTCCTTTTCTGAGTTGTTTTTCCCTCATTAACTCACTACCCGCTAAGGTTTCCATTCAGTCTTTCACGTTTCTGTTGTCAGTTTGGTACCACAAAAATCTTAAAAGAGTATGATGCACAAAGGAGACCATTTTTACTGGGTAAGCTAAACCACTGTTCGGTTTTAAGAAGATTTCAGGGGGTTTGTTGGTTCAAGGTTTGAAGATTATCTTAGGGTGATAGTTTCAGGGGTTCATCAACCCTCCATGGCTCCAGAAATTCTAGCGTCTATGAGAATTAAATTTTGTTCTGCATTTTGCCCCTTTTCATCAGGATTCTTCTATGGGATCAATCAATATGTTCACTGATGGTAGCTGGGCACTATCCAGTTTTTTTGTTCTCCTTTTGGCAAAGGAGGCAGGTGTTCATGGAGGCAAGTAGCCATACATTCCATACTCTCCTCCTATTCCTGACTCTCCTTCTTCCTCTGTTGTTTCAGGTAAGATAGAGACAGATTACTGTGCCTTGGATGACCACTTGTAAGCTTTTAAGACCCCAGGCACTAAGCAAGGAAATAGGAAGTAGAACAGAAACATTAAACAAGTTATTAGGCTAATTAACTGGGATGTCCCATGAAACCATGGCCTTAAACCTCCAAACAAAGGAACCAAATCCCATGAGGTGTTTGGTTGTACATAAGCAGCCTTGGAAGCTATTCTTTTTTTTTTTTTTGGTTGCTGTTGTAAAAATATCTATTACACGACTTTGTCCAATTCAACTTTCTTTTATTATATCCAAGTGTAGAACATTTTAATGTATTCTCTTTTTATATCGCAGATGAGAATTCCATTATTTGAGGTGTGAAAAGAAGGACAACTTTTTCATTAGTTTCCCATCTGGTCATGTTAACATGGTCATTTACCTTAAGCAATGATTACCAAGTTCTGTTTTCTGGTGAGCATATTAATGGTGTGTTAATATTTTTCTTCTTTCATCTTGTCAGGAGAGAGGTTTATCAATTTCTTAATTGACCTCCAATGTGTTTGAAAATCAGGAGTAATAAACACATGCAAATTAATGCCTGTTTATATTGACCAGAAAATCCTTTGGGTAGAACAGATTTTTAGCTCAAACATTGCCCACACCATCATTTGTTTCATTATTTATTTATCTTTTTTTTTTTTTTTTGGCCAAAAGTGTGAAAAATTACATCTGCAAATTATAACAGAAGTATTTTGCCTTGGTGATCTTATATATTTTTTGGTTACCGTTTCGTTGTCATTGATATGCCTTTCATACATAGTCATTTTTATTTTGACTTTTTAAAATTTTGTCAGCTATTTTAGGCTTGTAACGATTTTTGATGGTACGTTAAATCTAATGAAGGTGAGAATGGCAGGAAAGAAGGACGAGGAAAGTGCCCTTGGAAGCCTGCTTTGGAGGGCACAGCCAAGCCATTTGAGTTTAATGTAGCACTGTTACAATCTTGCAGGTCAGCCTGGGCCATCTTGGTTCCTTAGGATGATTCCCTTTTATTGAAATGGTGCTGTGAGCTATTTTTATTTTATTTTTTTATTTTATTGAGCTTTAGATGAAGGCTTACAGAACAAGCTAGTTTCTCATTAAACAGGTAATACACATATTTTTTATGACATTGGTTAACAACCCCATGACATGTCATCGCTCCCCGTTCTCAACCTTGGGTTCCCTGTTACCAGCTTTCCTGTTCCCTCCTGCCTTCTAGTCCTTGTCCCTGGGCTGGTGTGCCCCTTAATCTCATTTTGTTTTATGGGCCTGTCCAATCTTTGGCTGAAGCGTTAACCTCAGGAGTGACTTCATTACTATGCTGAAAATGTGAACAGGGGCCATATTCTCAGAGTTTCTCTAGTCTCTGTCAGGCCAGCAAGCCTGGTCTTTCTTTTTGAGTTAGAATTTTGTTTTACATTTTTTTCCAGCTCTGTCTGGGACCCTCTGTTGTGATCCCTGTCAGAACAGTCAGTGGTGGTAGCCAGGCACTATTTAGTTGTACTGGACTTAGTCTGGTGGAGGCCGTGGTAGATGTGGTCCATTCGTCCTTTGGACTAATATTTCCCTTGTATCTTTAGTTTTGTTCATTCTTCCTTGGTCCTGAAGTAGTGAGACCAGTGGAGTATCCTAGATGGCCTCCCTGATGTGAGCTGTTGATGCTGGCAAATTTGGTTGTGAAGCCCACAGTTGGTGCAGATAACGTGTTTTATGTGAAGATATAACCTGCGTTATTATAACAGAGTCCAGGTCTGGGAGAAGCATGGCTGAGTTTTCTTGATGAGTAATATAGCACACATGGCACAAAGCTTGTTCTTTAAGTCCTACTACTTCCACACCAGTTTCTGAGCTTATTCTGATGGAGCAAAGAAGTGTATTATTATAGCCACTCCCCAATACTGCTCCCAGCCCATATTGTGGACTCAGAACTGAGCGATTTCCATATTTGAGGTCCTCTGACCTAGCTGTGACTTAGCTATGGCACTGATCATCTTTGATGTCTGTGGCACAACCTCTAATCTGCTCACCACCTGCACCAAGCTCTGAGCAACTCTGCAGCCCATCAGTCAGAGCACTTTTCTATTACCTCCTTCTCCACAACATGTCTGTCTGATGGCCATTGTTTTCTCTTCTGCCCAAGTTTGCATTTCTGATTTGGAGTTTATTGCCTTAACTCATACCAAGCCAGAGCCATATTGGGTTCTATAACGTGTCATAAACCTTAAATATTTACTGGGGTCCTAATGTATATACAAGGAGTCCTGGTAGCACGTAAGCGCACAGCTGCTAGCCAAAAGGTAGACAGTATGAACCAACCAGGTGCTCCACTGGATGAAGATGTGGCAGTATATATATATATCCCCCAGGATGGCAGCTACTACTTGAGCCTCTCACCACTGTGCCCTTCAAACAACGTAATAATCAGATATTGAGACCTACTGAATGGGAATGCTAAAGGCAGGGCACGTGAATCTGTCCTTATCTTATGTATTGGACCTTCTTATCTACCCAGCAGATCCCCCTGAGCCTGTTGTATCAATTGCATCAGTTACCCTAGACCCAGCTCTGTTTAAGTAATTAGATATCTCTGCCAGTTCCTCCTAGCCCTCCCTCCTCTTCATATTCCTAAAGACCCATCGTAACTCTTACCCAAGTTAGCTTAAGATCTGAACGTTCTAAAACCCTGTTAATGTGCTTAGTTTGTCCATTGATTTCCAGGTGGCAAATATGCAGCAAAAGGAATTGTCCCCAGAGGGATAATGTGTTCTAGAACCACAGAAACCTTTGGGAGCGTTAGGCAGGAATGAAGGATTCAGTAGCCCAGGAGTTTTCTAACCTAGCTTTGATGTACAAGATTTTCTTAACTTTAGACATGAACTCATGTACCAAAAGAAAAACCAAACCTGTTGCCCTCGAGTCAGTCCTGACTCGTAGTAACCTTATAGGACAGAGTAGAACTGCTCCTTAGGTTTTTCAAGGCTGTAATCTTTACAGAAGTAGACTATCTCCCGTGGAGTAGCTGTTGGGTTCAAACTGCTGACATTTGGCTAAGCAGCAGAGCACTAACCACTGCCCTACCAGGGCTCATTTTGAACTCATGTATAAGTTACATGTTATTCTGTAATAGGCTTTCTGCCATCAAAAGCTTTAGTAGTATTATTTGTTAATTCTCCCATCCAAGGAGAAAGAGGTAGGACATAATATGTCATAGGCTGTCTGAGAAGCCCCTATCTGGGTAGGTGCAGAGGTGGTCCAAGAGGCAAGGATTTCTGCCTCTCTGTAATGGGTCTGCTGATAACTCTTGGGCAGGAGAGTGACTAGATAACTGGATTGTGACATTGTTCTGAGTGGAACGATCTCTGAAGTGGGCTTTAGGAGGTACAATAATTGAGATGCCCGGGAAAGACGCCAATACATCTTTCTGTAGGATATAAGTGATCTAGAAGTTTCAGGACCAAACTAAAGACCAGAGAATTTGCCTCTGATTTCGTTTACATTTTTTGGGAGATTGTCTTTGTTGCATTTTTATCATTTTGCACTCAACTCTGTCATTGAATTATTGCACCATGCCAACAGATAGAATCAAGAACAGATGGAATTAAGAACTTTCCCTGGTACATATATTCTGAAAGTAAATTCTGAGAACTATGTGCATCGGTATCTCCTAGGTGCTTGTTAGAGGGCAGATTTCTGTGCCCCACCTGAGACCTGCTGAATGGGAATGCTAAAGGCAGGGCATGTGAATCTGTCTTTGTCTTACGTATTCTGAATTTTGAGAATAATTTTGAGGACAATTTAGTTTGGTTCAATCAGGACAACATTTAGAAAATCTTGTATGTGTAGCATATAGAGTGGGCTCTGTTCAGAACAAGAAGCCAATGACAAAATTTTAAAACATTTTTAGGTGTAGGTAAATGCTTTTGCTCTCTGAATACAATTTTGGCCTTTAGGAATTAGAAGAAGGATAATCCCTGAGTATGTCTTTTGGAGGGAGGGTCATGGCCAGACAAGAAGGCAGGGTGGATGACAGGAGAAGACCCACTGGAAGTATCTTGGGGAACCAAGGAGGTTCAGAAGGTCTGTCTCTGGGAATTGCAGAGTCAAACTACTATTTATTCCAGTTGTCGTTGTCGCTAGGTGCCTTCAGGTTGATTCCAACTCATAGCGATCCTAAGTACAAAAGAAAGAGATACTGCCTGGCCCAGTGCCATTCTCATAATCATTATTATGCTTGAGACCATTGTTGCAGCCACTGTGTCAATCTACCTCCTCGAGGGTCTTCCTCTTTTTTACCGACCCTCTGCTTTACCAAACAGGATGTCCTTCTCCAGGGACTGGTCCCTCCTGATAACATGCCTAAAATATGTGAGATGAAGTCTCTCCATACTTGCTTTTAATGAGCATTCGGGCTGTACTTCTTCTAAGACAGATTTGTTTGTTCTTCTGGCAGTCCATGGTGTATTCAATATCCTTTGCCAACACCATAATTCAAAGGCATCATTTCTTCTTTGGTCCTCATTTATTTTCAAGCTTTCACACCCATATGAGGCTATTGAAAACTCCGTGGCTTGGGTCAGGCGCAGCTTGCTTTTTAAAAATTGAAGGAGATTTTTTTGTAGCAGACTTGCCCAATGCAATGTGTCGTTTGATTTCTTGACTGCTGCTTCCATGGGCATTGATTGTGGATCCAAGTAAAATGAAATCCTTTACAACTTCAATATTATCTGTTTATCGTGGTGTTGCTTGTTGGTCCAGTTGTGAGGATTTTTGCTTTCTTTATGTTAGAGTGTAATTCATACTGAAGGCTGTGGTTTTTGATCTTCATCAGTCAGTACTTCAAGTCCCCTTCACTTTCAGCAAGCAAGCTTGTGTCATGTGTATAACGCAGGTTGTTAATGAGTTTTCCTCCAATCCTGATGCCCCATTCTTCTTCATATAGTCCAGCTTCTTGGATTATTTGCTCAGCATACAGATTGAATAACTATGCTGAAAGGATACAACTCTGACGCACACCTTTCCTGACTTTAAACTATGAAGTATCCCCTTGGTCTGTTCTACAAATCGACAGACACTTGGGGGTAAATTTATTCCTATGGGTTCTATTTTTAAGACTTACAAGCGATCAATCTCAAAACAACTCGGTTAAGGTTAAATGTATAAACAGCTCTCTCAGGATTGTTTGAAGACTGTACGGAGCTCCTTCCACTACAAATTGCCTATGAATTCACTGTCAAGATTTGGGGTTTGCAAAGAGAATAAAATCACATAGCTAGAATCTAGAGCCCTGATGACAGCATAATGAATCCATTAGATGACAGAGTGGGATAGGAATCTCAAGTTGTTGAGGATTGAAAATCTAGAACTGAATGGTTCAATGTAGTAGTCACTAGTTGCCAATGATAGAGCCCTGGTGGTGCAATGGTTCAGTGCTCAGCTGCCCACTGAAAGGTTGACAGTTTGAACCCACCAGTGGCTCCATGGGAGAAAGATGTGACAGTCTGTTTCTATAAAGATTATAGCCTTGGAAACTCTTTGGGGTAGTTCTTCCCTGCCCTACAGGGTCACTATGAGTCAGATTGGACTTGACGGCAATAGGTGTAGCCATCAGTGAAGCTACTAAATAAATAGTTGTCTGTTCTAATCCACCCAGTGCACTGTGAAAGAAAGGTCTGGTAATCTACTTTCATAAAATTACAGCCATTGAAAATCTTGTGAAGTGCAGTTCTACTCTGACACACATGAAGTCGCCATAAGTTGGAGTTTACTTGACGGCTATAGGTTCTTTTTTTTTTTTTTTTTTTGTAGCTATCAGTAGCGACAATTTAAATTTATTAAAATTAAAATTAAATTAAAAATTAATTTCATTAGTCACAACAGATACATTTCAAGTGCTCAATAGCCACATGTGGCTATCATATCGGATAGTACAAAGAGAGAATATTTCTATCACTGCAGTAAATTTCACTGGATAACACTAATCTAGAAGAACTGGCTTTGGGGTCTGGAAAGCAGACAAGTTTTTATCTGCTGAAAGACACTGGCCACTATAGGGTAGAGAATGAGGACAGGGGAAAAAGAGATGGCCTTTGTGTCAAACAAAATAAAAAATCCCTGTTGCAGAGTTGTCGATTCCGACTCATAGCAGCCTCTAGGACTGCCCCATAGGGTTTCCCGGGAACGGCTGGTAGATTCAACCTGCTGATCTTTTGGTAAGCAGACTGAACTCTTAACCACTGTGCCACCAGGGCTCGCAGTGTCAAACAGGTAAGGTCTAATTCTGGATATAGCAGGTTGGGCTACTTGAGCCTGTAATCCTTAAGTGTCTCTGTAACGTCATTCCAGCTTAAATTCGGGCCAATTCCCAAGGTTAATTCCTGACATAGTTGTGATTGTATTGAGTATCTGCTTCCTTATTTGAGGGAGTAGAGGATAAATTGACATAATGGCCCACCAGGGAATATGATTGCTAGTGTAAAAGATGACTTGCCTAAGGTTGCTAATCAGGAATTAAATTTTTAACATGGACTGCCAGACGAATGAACAAATCTTTGTGTGGGAAGAAGTACAGCAAGCACGCTCCTTGGAAGCAAAGATGGTGAGACTACGTGTCACAAACTTTGGACACGTTGTCAGGAAGGACCAGTCCCTGGAGAAGGACATCATGCTTGGTAAAGTAGAGGATCATTGAAAAAGAGGAAGACCCTCAAAGAGATGGATTGATACAGTGGCTGCAACAATGGACTCAAATATAGCAAGGATTGTTTCATTCTTTTGTAAATAGGGTCACTAAGAGTCTTCAAAGGCATCTAACAACAACAATAGACTTTCACATGTAGCTTAGAAAAATCTAAGTCCTTCTAGAGGCCCATGTAAATGCAAATTTATCCAAAGAATGCAGACTTGGTAAGGACAAGGAGGAAACCAAGTGCTTATTTCATTCGAGTAACCAAAGCAGAGAATCCAGGTCTTGCAACTTTGGGTCAGGCTCAGTAAGCCAAACCCTCTACGCCAAGGGAATAAAAGAATCTCATGGCAACCGCGCCAGCCAGAATTCTCCCCAGTGACTGCGAGTGTGTGGAAAGAAAAGTGGAAGAAATACAAGAGGGTGAGCCAGATGTTTTTAGAAAAAATAGCTCCCTTTGTTTTTGTTCAGAGTCTCCATTCTCCCCAGGACTGTGATATGAGTACATTTGAAAGGGGCTTGGCTAGGGGAGGGGGGCCTCGTGTTGATGGCACCACAGTCAAAGCTAGCCTTTCCCCTAAATAACTAAGGCTTTTTTCTTCTCGGGCCAAGCTTGTCTGACAGTCTCATTCTGTATGAGTTCTTTCCCAGGAGGCTCTTCAGTTCCTGAAGCAAACAGTCTCCTGGCAGACCCACCCTACCAGGCAGCCAGACAGGCTAAATATCAGTAGCAAACAACGCAGCTGGGACTCCTGCTATGATAAGATTCATTGGCAGCCTATCATGTGCCAGGAACTTCAGGGATATTATTGTTGATTCTTCATAATAAACTGATGAGAAAGGAATTGTAATCTCCGTTCTACAAAGAACTGAACTGAGGTTCTGAGAAGTAATGTGCATAAGGTCCTTGAGTCATGCTGGTGGATATGGGATTTGAACTTAAGTATATCTGACACAAAACCGCACCTATATTTCTGCTTCTAACCTAGGGTACATTGTGGTGGGGGCTATTAGTCTTTGGAGCTTAAAGAATGGCTCCCCCTGTTGGAGGATTTTTTGCTTGCAGGAAGTGGGCATTGTGGGTGAGGAGGGATAGATGGAGAATGGGGCTCCAGATTAAAGAAGGTCCAGGAGGCTGGGTCTGGACAGGCATCTCTACCTTAGTTTTAGTTATGACAAATACTCCTCAAAGTGCTTAAAATACATCAAAAACTAAAAGGGAGAAGAAGAAATATTTTCAAATGGGAAGCAGGCACGAATCTCTTTTGTCTTAGCATCTGTCTTTTACCATACGGAATATTAAGAGTTTCATGAAGCTAATCTGGATTTCCTAGATTTGGAGCCCTGGTGGCACAGTGGTTAAGAGCTCTGCTGCTAACCAGAAGGCTCCCTGGAAATCTGATGGGGCAGTTTTATTCTGTCCTGTAAGGTCTCTATGAGTTGGAATCTGCTCGACAGTTTTTTTTTTTAACCTCAATTTAAGTCCCTGTGTGATACAAATGAAAAGGAACCTGGTGGCTCAATGGTTAAATGCTCGGCTGCTCACTGAAAGGTTGGTGGTTAGAACCACCAGACGCTGTGCTGGCGAAAGATGTGGAGGTCTGCTTCTCTAAAGATTACAGCCTTGGAAACTGTATGGGACAGTTCCACTCTGTCCTGTACAGTTGCTGAGTTGGAATTAACTCAACAGCAACTGGTTTGATTTTAACAGGTAGTACAAATGGTTAACATGCTCAGCTGCTAACTGAAAGTTGGAGGTTCGAGTCCACTCGGAGGCACCTCAGAAGAAAGGTCTGGAGATCTATTTCTTAAATATCAGCCATGGAAAATCCTACGGAGCACAATTCTGATGCGCATGCGGTCACCATGAGTCAGAATTGACTTGGTGGGAACTGATTTTAACCTACATTTGTTCAGATAAAAATCACAATGATCCTACAAGTCAAAGAACACCTCTTATTCTGTGTGTGAGGTATAAAAGTTCAATGAAAATTCAATAGATAAGAGAGGAACTGAAGCAGAATTGAAGAAAACCGCTCATTTTACACATGGGTCAACACAGCACCAAATGTAAACCAGGCCTCTGGTGAGAAGTGAGAACTCTTCTAGTGACTTCTTTCCCAGGATGGTGCCTCTGCTTGTGGGGTTGTCTGGAGTCACGGTAGTTGGTCATTTACATCAATCTGCCTCTTTGTGAGTTACCTGTGAAGGTAAACTGCAGTCGTCTGCTGACGGCTGTTCCGCACGTTCCAATGCCCGGGTGAATCCCTTGGAAAATATTGGGAGAAAACCTAGAGTTTCTACTCCATGATTCCCAGACAACTGACGTGAGCTGGTGACAACTACAGCAAAGGAAAAAGTTTGATCCAGAAGCTTAGTAGAAATTGGTAGGTAGGTTTGTATGAGTTTTGTTTTGTGGCTTGTAAGTTTTGGAAACCTAAATTCCAAGCATTAATCCACGGGGGCTGGAAACCTGATTAAATCATAACATTTCCAAGAAATGGAAGCCAATTAATTTGACAACTCAAAGCATTCTGAGTAATTTTTTTTCATGTCATTTCTTCCTCCTGAATCTTAGAGGTTTTAAGTTAGTGAAGAAAGTTAGTCACGAGTCTTATTGTATGTGAATCCTTAATTCTGACCTTTTTGCTCTTTTGTTGTTATTATAATTTAAAAATTGTTTCTCCAGATCACTCTTATGCCAACTATTCTCTAGTCAGGTCTGGTGGTGCATTGGTTAAGGGCTATGGCTGTTAACCAAAAGGTTAGCAGTTCAAATCCAGTAGCCACTCCTTGGAAACTCTATGGGACAGTTCTACTCTGTCCAACAGGGCTGCTACAAGTTGGAACCGACTGGACGGCAATGGGTTTGGTTTTTTTTGTTTATTCTCTAGTCATTTAAGCCCATGGGTTAGACTTAGATAGAGTACTAGAATGCCTTACTCCAAAGAGTGGCCTATTTAAACGAGTTTCTTTATCACTTTTGGTTTAATGAGTAAGAATTTGAGCCAGCTGTGTGACACAACCCTGCTGGCATAAAGGTTAAGTGTTTGGCTGCTAACCAAATGGTCAGCAGTTTGAATCCGCTAGTCCCTCCTTGGTAACCCTATGGGGCAGTTCTACTCTGTCCTGTAGGGTCACTAGGAGTCAGAATTGACTTGATGGCCAAGGCTTTGGTTTTTTGGTTTTATAAAACAATCGGGGCACCTTTTATAAAACTCAACAAGACAAATGATGAGGAAAAAAATGAAATAAAGGCTCATTTTAAGAATATTATGAAGAGAAGAGATAATGGCAGATATCCATGTTTGGCTCAATAAGTTTTTCTAAAAAAATATAGTTATAAATGGTCTTGAGGGTCTGTATTTGAGAAAATTAAATAATTTCTGCTAGAACCAGGGTGCATTCTCACACGCAGTGGAGTAGCAGGTACTTTTCGAGCAGATATATATATCTGGGAGATATCTTTGATGCAAACTTTTCATCAAGCTTCATATCCAAGCCATCAGCAAGCCTTGTTGTTTCTATCCTCAAGTTGATGGATTTACCTCTATTTCCACTGTACCCAATGAGTCCTGTTATCATCATCTTTCCTAACATGTGTCTGAATTCCTTGCTACCCCTCTTGAATGAGTTCTCCACATGGCAATCTGAGTGATCTTTCAGGAACATGGATTGGTTTATACTCCAAACTCCTTATCATAGCCCCATCTTACTTGACCTTTTCTCTGGTCCTTCATCCCTTCACTGCTATCCTTCAGACTTCTTTACCTTTCAGGGTCTTTGAACTCTCTTCCTTCTGCCCTGAATGTGTCCCATGAAACACACATATTCTATTCTCTTTCTCTTCGAGTGCTGGGTGTGATCCTTCTTATCGTTGCGGTCTTAGTTTAGATGTCACCTCCTTGGAGCAGCCTTCCCTGGTTATCCAGTCTAAAATAGGTCCCTAGTTACTCTCCACCACAGGTCATGTTTATTTCCTTCATAGCACTCAGCACATCCTGTAATTCTTAAACGAGCGTGTATATTCACTTGTGTGTCTCCGTGTGTATACATGGTCTTGGCTGCAGGACCATGTCTGTCTTGTTTAGTATAGAGACTTGGTACGAGGAACACGGTGGATGCTGAATAATTATCTGTTAAATAAAGAATTTACAACACAGCTAAATGAGGAGGCAGTTAATAGTTTTTAATAAAGGACTCACCCAGAGATTTTCTTTAAATGATAACCACATTTTCAGGCATTTAATATACTTAATTCATACAATCATGATTCATATGAAAAGCTTTATTAGCCTATCTGCTATCTAAGGTGAAGGATACCTACGGTTACTTTTTACTGAGTTGAATTCTGACTTTTCTTAGTTCGAGATACTGATTTCCTTATTATATTTTTTCTCACTTAAAAAACAACAACAACAAAAAATCTCTGTCCCCATCTTAACTATCTATTACTCCTGGACTTCCTGTAGCTTATATACACATAAAAATACCTTCTTTTAAGTTATCCACGTATTTATGAAAGCTTCTTGAACACTGACATTTTCTAAATCAAATTTCTTATGATTTCTGTTTTGTAGGTGCTTTATCTTAATTTCTGATTGATCTATTAGCTGTCATTTCTGATAACTTGCCTCGATCACAATCTAATCTATTTATCTAATTTAGATACACTGGAGGACATGCCATCTAACACAACCCAGAGAGGATTATTTTGCAAATAAGAATTTTTTAGGTAATGAGAAGAATTTTCGCTTCCGGCATCTGTCGATGTTTGGAGTATTTAAATTTTCTTCCACCATCTGACAGCAGATCATACCTCGGTCCTTTTTGTAGTATTTTACAACCTAGATGTATGTAGCTTGAGATGAAATAATGAATAAAATAATTTAGATAGCTGGATTCACCATTACGTAGGCTTTAAAAAACTGTTCCCACGTATGTTGTGGGTTTTGAACTCGCGCAGTTTCTGTCCACATTACTTATGCCTTCCTTGGGGTCTGAACTGAAAGCCTCGAGGATTTAGAGATGGATTAATGTTGGGGAATTACAGACGGAACACTGAGAAAGTATTTCAAATAAGCACAATGCGCGTATTTCATTTGTCTTCTCTGCTTCAGGAAGGTGAAAAGGAGAAAAATATTTTTCTACTTCTGTTGAAATTAAATTACCAAAAATATGTGGTCACAATACTAAGTGTGTAGGTTCACACATTTCCATTAATGAATTACTCGTAATGAACTGACTTAACTTCAATTCTTTTGGAGAAAATAATATGGGTTTTTCTGCCCAAACCTGTTACTCATTGAAAGGCAGACAGGGTATCAGCTAATTTTGTTTCTTCGCTGGTTTGGCTAAGCTATTTAAATGCCTACTTAATATATTAGCCCAGGTACGTCAATCTGATGAATATTTAGACAGTGTTTAGTTAGCAGCGAGGAAAGGACTTTTGAAAACTAGCCCTGTCATATTTTAGGAAGCAGTTTAGAAACGTGAAGTAGGATAACCTCCAAACTGTCTTCGTGGAGTAACAAGAAAATTAGCTGAATTTAAAATATCCGTGTATTTCAGTTGTTCTTTCCTAGTTGACTTATGGTATATTTGAAATTCATGGAAAAGATTTACCCATTGAAATTAGGAGATATGGACTCCAATCCTGACTCCACAGTAATTAGTAGTTGCTTGGCTGTGGTAGGTTATGTAACTTCTCTCAGTTCTCTCCATTATAAAATGAGGATAATTATACCGACCTCAGAGAGTCATTACAATTAAATGAGATACATATGTCAAAGTGCCTAGCAAAGAAAAAATTGCAAGCTGTAACAGAAAGAGTAAAATGAAAAATAGAAGTTTGGAGAAGTGAAGGGAGAGAATATTTTATTCAGAAGGCAGGGCACTGGTGGGCAATTTAGATCTGACAGGGCTTCCAGCCTGTTCCTTCAGGTTGGAACCGCTGTTGAAAATATGCCTTTCTAACAAGCTCCCAGGTGATGCTAATGCTGCTGGTTAGGGACCAATTCTGAGAACCACCGGCAGAGCAAAAAAAATCAAACCAAGCCCAGAGCCGTCGAGTCGATTCCGACTCATAGCGACCCTATAGAACAGAGAAGAACTGCCCCATAGAGTTTCCAAGGAGCGCCTGGCAGATTTGAACTGCCGACCCTTTGGTTAGCAGCTGTAGCACTTAACCACTAGCCACCAGGGTTTCCACTGGTAGAGCAGTGGTTCTCAAAATTTATTTACAATTAGTAATTGGGCTCTTAACCATTTGTACCACCCAGGCTTTACTAGAACAATACGACTTAACTCTTCATAAGCTGATGGCTTTCTAGGAAGTGAGTAATTGGAAGGGCTGAGGCCAGCCCTGTGCAATAGAAATATACTGTGAGCCATAAATGTGAACCACATGTGAAACTTTACATTTTCCAAGAACCACATGAAAATAGAAAGAAACAGATGAAATTCATTTTAATAATATATTTTATTCAACCCAATATGCTCACTATATTTTCATTTCATCATGTAAACAGTGGAAAAAAATATTAATAAGTCATTTTGCATCTTTTTTCTCTTTTGCATTTATCTTACATTTACAGCACACCTTAATTCAGACAAGCCACATTTCAAGTATTTAATATTCTCACGTTTCTATTGGGCAATGCAGGTTTAGACAAAATTTTTTCTTTTTCTTTCCTGCTCGCTTGTTTAGAGCTGTAGGAGGATTTTATCGTCGTTATTGTTAGCTGCCATAAAGTTGGCTCCCGACTCATGGCCACCCCATGTACAACTGAGCAAGATGCTAACCACTCCTGCGCCCTATCTATGATTGGTTACAGATTGGATTGCTGTGATCTATGTGGTTTTCATTGGATGATTTTCAGAAGTAGGTCGCTAGGCTTATTCTTCTTAGTCCGTCTTAGTCTGGGAGCTCCTTTGAAGCCTGTTTAGCATCATAGCAACACACAAGCCTTTGCTGACACATAGGTGGTAGCTGCTGGGAATCGAACCTGGGTCTCCTGCACGGAAGGTGAGACTTCTACCAGTGACCCACCGCTACCACTGGTAGAAGGATTTTAGGAATAAACTCAATCACCTATTCCAAATTCCTCATATCAAGAAAATGGGATCCAGAGAGACAGTAAGTTGTCCAACATTATTGTCCAACTAGTTAGGGCCATGGCCTGAAATGGAACTCAGTTCTTCTGCCATTCATCATTTGTCTCCATTAAACATGGAGTCCATTTTATAACTAATGGAGTCCATTTCGCAAATAAAGATATTGGAGGTCACGTAACTGAAGTCATAGTGTATCACACCAGGTGAGATAGAAAAATTTCTCAAGGAGTAAAATGAAAAATGATGTGACAGGGTAGGCAATGCACTGGCCCCATTACTATGATAAGAAGCCATTCTTCTGAATTTTATGAAGAAAGAGATCTGGAGGCCTGGTTTTAAACTGATCTTTGTAAGATCCTCTTAGATCTCATCCCTACATAGATTTTCATGACTCTTGCAGTGCATAGCATTGTGCCGGACCCATAGAGTCTCTCAATTAATATTTGTTAAACCAATTTAGGCACTCAGGAAATAGAGTAAAAAATTAAAGACAGGAGAAATGTTACCATTTACATAGAGTGATGGTAAAGGGCTCAATAACTCAATGGATTTTAAAGCTTTTCCATTCTTTTCAGTATTTCAGATGAGAGAAGTAACTTGCCCAAGGCCACACAGCTGCTAATTTGTATAATCCAGGTCTATGTACACTGTCCGGTGATGTTTTAAAAACACGATTCCAACTCCTCTGATTAAACAAATGGAATCTATAGCTAAGGGGTATCTTGTGAATGGAGAGAGTTTGTAACCTCAAGATGTGACATCTAAGCTGCAAAGTTAGGAAAGCATTTATAAAGACTGAGAAAATTGTCTATTTCTCGAGTGCTATTAAAAAGCTATGGCAATGCAATTATTTTGGATTTGTTCTAGTGCTCTGGTATTTTTAGAATTTCCCCATAAACATCTCCCTTGAGGAGCATATAGAACTTGGCATGACAGGGAACCTCAGGATGCTTTAAGCAAATGCAATTGACAACTTGACAAGACATCTGGATTTGTGTCTGCCTGAGAACGCCCAGGTGCTTATCCCAGATATTCTTGCTTTTTTTTACTTTCCAGCTTGAGTAATTCTTCCCCTCTTTCTTGAGCCTGAATGTTATCCTAACTCTGAATCCAGAGAACTGTCAGGATGGAATTACCTCTGTTCCACACGCTGCTAGGCCCCAAACTTCCAGTTGTTCAAAACTGCGCCTGTAATTCAGAGATTTGAGGGCAAAGACTCGATGGCACTGGGTTTTTTTTTTTTTTTTTTTGGTTTTGGTGTATAAGCAAGGATGGGGGCAGCGAGGGCTGTGGCGTGGCATACATGCTGAGAGAGCCGATGAGATCAGGATACCATATAACTTATTCTAGCACAGTGATGTCGCTCTGAGAAGTGAGGTGGAAGAAAAATAGCCTCAGGGTAAAAGAGAACAGGATGAAAAATCCTGCTTAAAATAATGAACAGAGAGGGCTTTTTTCTTCCCAGACAGATTGTTAAATAGGCTTTTCTTATTTAGTGGGGTCTGATAATGAAAGCTGACAGGATATTAAGGTTATTTCAGGTCCTACTGTCTCCCAGGGTCACATAAGCCTTCTGTTATGCATGTTAATCTATCCCTGCATTCCTGCCAGGAGCTGCCTAAGTAGGGCAATTGGTTTAGTAAGCACCCTTCCCCTTTACAGTTTAGTTGAGAGGCCAAATCTACCAATTAGAGGAATATGCATTGAAAATCAAGTGATGCTTTTCTGTTCTAAAGACATAGCACCAACATTGGTGATTAATAAATGATGCCTCCAACTGCTATTTCCTTAGACATGTAAAACAAAAAGGAGAAAGCAAATCCCCCCACTTGTTTCTTTTTTTGGTATGTGCATGATATGTGTACTTACAGAATGCTACATGGTGAATTTAGTATCATAGACTGGAAATACTGGCTCGCCCCTGATAAGCCCAGCTCATAGTCTATCTTTTCCCCTCTTCAGGTTGCTTCCTGATCTGCAAACTCCCCACCAACTACACCATGAGCTATGGGGAAGGAACAACATCATAAAGAAAATGCTGGAGATATAATTAAATCTTGATGAAGAGGAGATCACAGAAATGTGATTCTTGAACTTATCCACTAGAAGCTGTAGTGTATATCCAACAACAAAAACTATTCTGGACAATCCTTTGAAGGGGACTATAAATTTCTTGTGGATATGAAGTAACCAGGACAACTTATTCTGGTTGGGCTGGTTATTTTAACCTTAAGCGGATTGCTTTCTGCACAACTGATGGCAGTAGTGGTAGGAAGCAAGGACTTTGGGGTGGAACTGATTGAGCTGGCAGCCCGGCTTTAACATTTGCTATATGTGTGATGTTGAAGAAGTTACTTAAATTCTCCAAGCCCCAGTTTCCTCACTTGTAAAACGAGAATAATTGTATCCATATCTCAGGATTCTTATGATGATTAAAAGAGACAGTGCACAACTGTTGGCTCCATAATGGGTGATCCATAAATGGTTTCTATGGTAATGATGAAAATAAACAAAAATTCAAGATTTGTCCTACTGAATTGTTGCTACCTTTTATCTGTTCCATGATGCTGGGTGATACTGTACCAGAGCAAGGATGTTATATGCCCAAACCTAAGTGGTCAGTCAGGAAGGGGGGAAAAAAAAAAAAAACAACCACCTCTTTTTACCCACATTTATCTTTGAGCAAAGCTATAAAAGCAAGCTCCGTTCTCTTTTGATAAAAGCAAAATATATTCACTCTAAGTGACTATTAGAGGGCCAGTCTCTGTACAGCTCATTCTATATAATAGGTACTCAAAAGGCGTTCATGCTATAATGGCTTAATATTTTCTGTACAGGGACTAGTGTTGGTGTAGGCTCCTAATAAAACATTATATCAACTCTTGAACCTCTGAATTTTTGAAGCAGATGTTTTCCTAACATCCTGTAAATACTCCAATCATCTCAAACTACTGGGATTTCACCTTTGTACCATTTTTAGAAATGTGCCCATTGAGTAATGGGCCTGTCTAATCTATCTGACGTTTATTGGTGCTCAAAGTGTAGCCAGATTGGGAAATTATCAGAGCACATTCTAAATAAATCAACGGGAGAAAGCAAGCTAAATCACAGGGGGAAATTACAGTGTCCAAATCATTTATACGCTGGTGATTACCATTTCACCTGGGTCCAACTGATGTCACACAAGAGTCTCTGAAGCCCTAGGAATCATTCATCAATCCAAGTAACCCTGCTCATCCGTGGCTCTATGCTGAAATTGACCAATGTGGTAAAAAAAAAAAAAAAAAAAAGCCTAGGGGAGGAGGATTAATTAGGAATGAGAAGAAACATGTAGTGAAGGAAGTATGCTGGGTAGAAGGGGGCCTAGTATTATTTCGGCTGTTTAGCTAGGTGTGTGACCTTAGGAGAGTTACGTTACATCTCTAAGCTTCAGTTCTCTCAACAAGAAAATGTATGCACTGTGTATCTGCTTGTGTATATACGTGTATTGGTTGTGTGTATGTGCTTTTTTTTTTTGTGCCTAGAAGAGAGAGAGAAAGGTTATTTGTGATTTTCATGTTTTGAAAGCATCAGAACCCTTATTTCAAATGGTATCTTACTTAGAACCTAATACAGGAAACTCATAAAAACAGAATTGGTATATTTGGGGAAGAAGACTGGACTCTGACTGTGGCAGCTCTGTACTTTTGTAGATAGCAGGGTTCTCTGGACGATGTGTGAAAACGTTTAGATTAGATGATCTGTAAGGTCTCACTAACTGTAATTTTATTTGAATCGGTGGCCAGTTACCTCCAAAGATAGAATAGTGAACTTTGGCAAATAATTTATTATTTATTAAAGTAACTTAAAGTCTCATGAGTTGGTGGGTTAAGAACCTGTATGTTTACTAATTGAAAGCCTGAATTGATACGAATTCCTATTGTATTTTGCTTCTACCTCCATTCTGATTCTTTGAACAAATGGTTAAATTGTGTGGTCCGTTTTAAGCTGTAAGCTCCTTGGAAAGCCTGCTTCCAGTTATGATGAAGAAAGTCCCAGGAGATCATTGCTCTTATTCTAATAATGAGAACAAGTTGGATAATGTACAAACTCATAGGCTTTTTTTTTTTTTTTTTTTAAATACATCAGGGGTTTGAGAGATTCAATGAATCAAATTCCAGGAAAGATGAGTCCTGCCTTGGAGAGTAGAGAGAGACCTACAGCTGCTTTCACTTCCGGTAGAAGAACTGGAAGAGGAGCAAATCTGACACAGATTGGGGCAAAGAAAAACCAGACAGACTTTTTAATAAACTTTTAAGAGTTGCATTTGGGGTGGTATAATGGATTGTAATCCTCAGGACTCCCAGGCATAGAGCAAGTCTGTATCTACCCATCAACTCTATCTCAGGAGCTTTCACCAAGCGTACAGAATAGGTTACGAAGACTGGAGGCAGGGGAGGAGAAAAAAAAAAAATGATGATGAGATGAGGGAAATTTGAGCACAGGCAAGGTAGAAGCCTGCTGAAGAATAAAGATAGGTCAGCAGGGCAGAAAGATCTCCCAGACACAGAAAGCTGGGGGTGGGGCTTTAAAAAGCAAATCACATTCCCTAGCCATTAAAAAAAACAAAAAACTAGAGGCTGGGCTTTAAAGTATAAAGAGACCATCAGAGTATCACAGATTCTCAGCTCTCAAGACTTGCTGAAATTAAAGTCCAAGTCTTGCCCTCAAAATATATGAAGCCAGTGGTAAACTGCAGGAGCCCTGGTGGCACAGTGGTTAAGTGCTTGGCTGCTGACCAAAAGGTCAGCAGCTGTGTGGGAGAAAGACCTGTCAATCTGCTCCCTTAGAGATTACAGCCTAGGAAACTCTATAGGGCAGTTCTGCTCTGCCTATAGGGTTGCTATGAGTCAGAATAGACAACAGACAGCGATGAACTGAATATAACTGTAATGCGACCTAACTAAAGCTTAGATTGAACTAACTCTCCATAGTAGTGGCCCAACAGAAGAAGGGAGATATCTTTTTTCCTGGGTTGGGGTGGGGGGTAAGTATTATTTAATTTGGCTTCTACTATTCTTTTACATGTCTGGCATTCCATAAAAAATTACAAGACATATGAAGATTCTGGAAGCAGCTCAACACAGGTCTCAGTTGTTGGAATTCTCAAAAAAAAAAAGGCTTTTAAATAATCATGTAAATACACTCAAATATTAATGGAAAAGGCAGACAAGAAAAATGAATAAATGGGGAATGTTAGCAGAGAAATGGATACTATGAAAAAGAAACAAATAGTACCTGTACAGCAATGTTCATTGCAGTACTTTTCACAATAGCCAAAAGATAGAAGCAACTGAAACGTCCATCAACAGTTGAGTGGATAAACAAAATGTGGTATATACACACAATGGAATTCTACTCAGCCATAAAGAGAAATGTAGTTCATGGACGAACCTTGAAAACTTCATGCTGAGAGAAAGAACTTACTGCAAAAGGACAAATACAGTATATGAAATAAGCAAATATATAGAAACCAAAGATTATTAGTGGCTACCAAGGGTGGGAGGGACAGGGGAAGGACAAGTTTTTGCTTAGGAGACATTGAATTTATGTTAACAGTGGTGGAATGATTTGGAAAAAGATAGTGAGAATGGTTATACAACTTGAAGAATGTTACAGTCAATGAATTGTACATTTAGAAATTGGCTTTCTTAAAATGTATGTTTTCCCCACAATAAAATAAAACAAAAAAACAAGAAACAGGAATGTTATAAATAAAAAAGAAATAATGTCTTGTTGGGTTTAACAGCATACTGCTCTCTATTATATTTTTTAAGCGGCTGCTTTAGAGATTGCAATATGCATCCGTAAGATATCATAGTCTAATTGCAAATAATATTGAACTACTTCACAAAAATGTAAAAAACTTAAAACAGTATAATTCCATTTATACCCCTCCTTCTCTTGTGCTTGTGTTTTCATATATTTCTCTTCTACCTATACATTGTTATTGTTGTTTTAAGGTGCTATTGAGCTGTTTTCAACTCATGGTGACCCCATGTGACAGAGTAGAAGTGCCACATAGGGTTTCCTAGGCTCTAATCAGCAGATCACCAGATTTTTCTCCTGCGGTGCTCATGGGTGGGTTCAAACTACCAACTTCTTGGTTGGCAGCTGAGTGCTGAACTGTCTGTGCCACCAGGGCTCCTTATTATGTTTTCAATGGTTTGTTTAGGGTCTTGACTGATCGGTCGATTCCCATCCCCCACCCCCCCCATTAGGGATTGTATTTTCCTGTTTCTTTGCATGCCTTGTAACTTTTGTTTTTTCTGTTAAAATTTTTTTATGTTATTTTTACTTCATTGTCATAAAATATATATAATAAAAAACTTGCCATTTTACCATCTTTAAGTATACAATTCAATGACATTAGTTACATTCGCCATGTTGCGCTACCATCAACATGATCTGTTTTCAAAAGTTTTACATCGTCACAGGCAGAAACTGAGTAACCACTAATAAACTTTGTCTCTATGCATTTGCCTGTTCTAGATATTTTAAATAAGTGGGGTCATGCAATGTTTGTCCTTTTGTGTCTGACTTATTTAACTCAGGATAAGGTTTTCAAGGTTCATCCAAGTTGTGACATGTATCAGGATTTCATTTCCATATATGGCTGAATAATATTCCATTGTGTAGATATACTACATTTTTCTTATCCATTTATCTGTTGATGGACACTTGGGTTGTTTCCACCTTTTGGCTCTTGTGAATAGTGCTGTAATGAGCACTGGTGTTCATATATTTATTTGAGTCCCTGCTTTCAAGTCTGTTGAGTGTATACCTACGAGTGGAACTGCTGGGTTGTACGGTAATTCTATATTTAACTTGCTGAGGAAATGCCAAGCTGTTTTCCATTGTGGCGGCACCATTTTATATTCCCACCAGCAATGTACGAGGGTTACAATTTCGCCACATCCTCACCAACATTTATTTTCTGTTTTTCTGATAATAGCCATCCTAGTGGGTATGAGATGATATTTCATTGTGGTTTTGACATGCATTTTTCTAATGAGTAATGATGCTGAGTATCTTTTCATACATGTATTGGCCATTAGTATGTCTTTGTGGCGAAAGGTCTATTCAAGTCCTTTGCTCGTACTTTGAGTTGTTGGTCTTTTTGTTGTTGAGTTGTAGTTCTTTATATGTTCTGCATGTTAAACCCTTATCAAATGTGGTTCTAAAATATTTTATCCTATCTGTAAATTGTTACTTTAATTTCTTGATAAAGTTCTTTGATGCACAAAATTTTTAATTTTGATGAAGTCCAATTTATCTATTTTTTCTTTTATTGCTCATGTTTTTGGTGTCATATCTAAGAATCCAGTGTCAAAAAGAAGGTCTTGAAGTTTTACCTCTGTGTTTTCTTCTAAGTGTTTTATGGTTTTAATCCTTATATTTAGGTCATTGATCCATTTTGAGTTAATTTTCATATATGGGGTGAGGTGTTGGTCCAGCTTCATTCTTTTGCATGTGGAAATCCAGTTTTATGTGAACCACTTATTGAAGAGACTCTTCTTTACCCATTGAATGGACTTGATACACTTGAAAAAAATTAATTGGCCATAGATGTATGGGTTTATTTCTGAACTCTCAATTCTGTTCCATTTGTCTAGGAATAGAACCACACTGTACCACACTGTTTTGATTACTATAGCTTTATAGTATGTTTTGGAAATCAGGATGTATGAGTCCTTCTATTTTGTTCTTCTTTCTTAAGATTGTTCTGGCTATTCCAGACCCATTGCATTTCCATATTTGAGGATAGGCTTTTATATTCCCTCCTTTTTTTTTTTTTTTATTGTAATTTAGATGAAGATTTACAGAACAAACTAGTTTCTCATCAAACAGTTAGTACACATATTGTTTTACGACATTGGTTAACAACCCCACAATATGTCAACACTCTGTTCTCAGCCTTGGGCTCCCTATTACCAGCTTTCCTGTCACCTTCTAGTCTTTCCCCAGGGCTCGTGTGCCCCTTTAGTCTTGTTTTGTTTTATGGGCCTGTCCAATCTTTGGCTGAAGGGTTAACCTCAGGAGTGACTTCATTATGGAGCTGAAAGGGTGTATGGGGGCCATATTTTCAGGGCTTCTCCAGTCTCTGTCAGGTCAGCAAGTCTGGTCTTTCTTTTTGAGTTAGAATTTTGTTCTACATTCTTCTCCAGCTCTGTCTGGGACCCTCTATTGTGATCCCTGTCAGAGCAGTCAGTGGTGGTAGCCAGGCATCTAGTAGTTATGCTGGGGTCAGTCTGGTAGAGGCTGTGGTAGGTGTGGTCCATTAGCCCTTTGGACTAATCTTTCCCTTGTATCTTTAGTTTTCTTCATTCTTCCTTGCTCCCGAAGAGGTGAGACCAGTGGAGTATCCTAGGTGGCCGCTCACAGGCTTTTAAGACCCCAGATGCTACTCATCAAAGTGGAATGTGGAACATTTTTTAAAATAAAGTATGTTATGCCAGTTGAGCTAGATGATTCCCGAGACCATGGCTCCCACAGCCCTCAGCCCACCAATTTGGTTCCTCAGGGAGTTTGGATGTGTCCATGGAGCTTCCATGACCTTGTAGGCTTTTACATTTCTGTTGAATAGCAGAAGTGAAAGCAGGCATCTTTGTCTTGTTCCAGGTCTTAGGGGAAAACTTTCAGTCTCTCACCATTGAGTATGTTGTTAGCTGTGGGTTTTTCACAAATACCCTTTTTCAGGTTGAAGAATTTTCCTTCTATTCCTAGTTTGCTGAGTGTTTTTATCATGATAGGGTGTTGGATTTTGTCAAATGCCTTTCCTGTGTCAATTGAGATGACCATGCAGTTCTTTGCCTTCATTCTATTAATGTGGTATATTACATTGATTGATTTTTTAATGTTGACCCAGTCTTGCATTCTTGGGAGAAACCCCACTTGACCATGGTGTATAATCCTTACAATGTGCTGTTGGATTCAGTTTGCTAGTATTTTATTGAAGATTTTTGTATTTATATTCATAAGGGATATTGTTCTGTAGTTCTTTGTTTGTTTGCTTTTCCTTGTATCTTTATCTGACTTTAGTATCAGAGTAATGGTGGCCTCATAGAATGAGGAAATTCTTCTCCTCTTCATGCCTGGTGACATCTGACTGTATACTAGACATTGTGTATTTTACTTTGTTGGGTGCTAGACCTTTTCGTATTTCTATAAATGTTTTTGAGCTTCATTCTGGGACATAGCTAAATTACTTTGAAACAGTTTGATCTTTTCAAATTTTGCTTTTAAAAACAAACTTTGCTAGAGGGAACCCGAGCACCATTTATTCTAGGGATAATTTTTCTCTGCTGTTGAGGTAAGGGCTTTCTTAGTACTCTAATCTAGGGGTTGGCAAACTTTTTCTGTACGGAGCCAGATAATGAATTTTTTAGGCTTTGTAGGCCATCTGGTCCCAGTTCCCATGACTTAACTTTGTCATTGTAGTACATGAAAACAGCCATAGAAAATATAAAGAAATCGGTGTGGCCGTATTCCAATAAAAACTTAATTTACAAAAAGATGTGACAGGTCAGTTTTGGCTAGGAAACCATAGTTTGCTGACCCCTAATGATGAACAATGATTTATAAAGTTCTCTGCTCTGGTTATTAGGAAAAAGTACTAGTCCTGGACCTGTGTGAGTTCCAGGAGTTATTCTCTTGAGTCCTTTTGAGTAGTTTCTTCACTCTCATTTGTTCATCAGTACTCAACTGAATGTTTGAGGGGGATCCTTGGCAAATCTCTGAAGTTTTCTCTTTGTACAGCTCCCTCTCACCAGTACCCTGCCCTGTGAACCGTAGCCATCTTGGCTTCCTTGGACTCCCAGCTCTGTTTCCTCAGCATAGATAGAGTGGTCTGTTCTACCTGGACTCCCTCTCTCTGCACTCCAGGGAGTAAGGTGGTGCAATGATTGGAAGCACCTTCTTCAACATCTCAAGGGATCACTATCCTTCCTGCCTGATGTCCAACATCTTAAGAGCTATTTTTTTTTTTTCTTCTGACATTTCAGTTTTAGGAGGTAGGGTATTTCTAGCGCCCGTTACTTCATCTCTGCTGGACATAATATAATGTGTTTTTCCCCTAGAACTCAGAAAAAGAACTCTTTTCTGAAAACAAATCTAATCAGCATCAGCATACTACAGACGAACTTAGGCTGCTACAAAAGCAACCCTATCTTAAAGGCTGATTGGTAAGTTATTGAAGAAGACTTGGGGAATACCCAGGTCCAATCGAGAGCACTATAGTGTACCCTCAGGAATGAATGATAACTGAAGAAGCTGCTGTTATCCATAAGGTTAAGTAGAGGGTCAGTGAAAATGGGAAAATCCTCAATGAGATGAATTGGCACAGAGCCAAAACAATGGACTCAAACATATCCATGATCATGAAGATGATACAGGACTGGGCAATGTTTTGTTTGTTATATGCAAAGTCACCATGAGTCAGAGCTGATTCAACGGCAACTAACAGCAAACAACAACAACAAAGAAGCTGCAATACGATCAATTGAGGTTTATGTGTCTATCCGAAGTAATTAGGAATTCTTTGTATTTACTATGATCTGCAGTGTTTCCCTTCCACCCGAGATTTATAAGCTCTTTGATGGCAAAGACCTGATTGCTTTTCATTCTGTTTACCATGAGCATCTAGTGCGGTAACTAGAATAAACAGGCATTAAAATATATGAGCATTCTTTTCTTAATCAGTGCAAAAAGGAGAAAGTAGATTGAAAAACTTTGATACTGTCTTCAGTGTTGTGCAAAGAGCTCCTTTGATCAAATTATTGAATATTTTTTGTCTTATTTTAAGTCTATTCTTATAGCCTATGTAACTGTGTCAAACTTTCAGAGGTTGATGAAATTTCTTTGCTCTGATTCAGTGCTCATCAACAACCCACAGAGTCTAGAAATACGATATTAACTTTAAAAATACCAATGCCTGGGTATTTTTGCCAGACATTCTGATTGAATTGGTCTGGGGTGGGGCATAAGAATGTTTTAAAATCTGCCCAGGTGATTTAATGTACCCACATGTTAAACATAACACTAATTGAAGTCACATCCCATATTGAAGACACTCCATTTAAACTGTAGTAATCAAAAAACATTTTCATTCAGTGAGTCTTTACTAAAGCCTTTCTGTATACTCAGCACTGAACAGGTGCCCAGAAGTTACAGAATAAATATGACCACTCTCATCAAAAAACTTACCATCTAGTTGGAGAAAACACCTGTACAACAATTAGGCAAAAATACAAACCTGTGCATAATTAGCTCCTGAATGGAGTAGACTAACTATATATTATTTAAAAGTTCAGTAAAATAGAAAATCAGTGCAGGGGATGCTTTCACAAAATTTACATATATATGTATATTTATATACACACACATATGTATATAATGTATATACACATATCTATGTGTAATTTTTTTTTTTTTGGTGAAAGAAAATATTCTGAAAGTATTAGAAAAAACTATTAGTTGCTAGAGCTGGGTCTTCCATTCCTTATTTTAAGATGAATCAGTGGAGAACTTGAGAACTAGTTTACACAGAACACTAGATAGTAATGATTTCCCAGAAGTGTTTCAAAAGCCAATATACTAGTCTCGTTAATATCTGAAAATTCTATTGTTGGCAATTAAAAATTTTTTTTTTCCTAAAAAATACCCTTATTATTACTATTTTATTATTGGTTATTAAAGATGAAAAGGAAAGGCTATCTAACATCTATAACTAATTTTTCATATTTTGTTGTTTGTGGGAAGCCCAAGACAGTTTTGCCATAAACGTGTCTCTTTGTTTTTCAACATGTGCGTTTATTAAGGAGAAATATTTACTCTACAGCTCCCTAATTATTTTACCCTGAATAGTACTTAGTGAAAACTAGGCAAATCTTGTGACACGTTGAGCTTTTCAACAAGTTTTGATGGCTTTTCATTCATTTATTTGTTCTTTTGAAAAAGCCAGGAAATTATTTTGAATGGACTCAGACATACCAATGGTCATGAAGATAGTGCAGGACCAGGCAGAATTTCATCCTGTTATACATACGGTCACCACAAATTAAAGCTGACTGGCTAGATGGCAACTAACAACAATAACAAGGAGAGTTACAGACCAACTAGGACTCCAGGTAAGAAAAGTTAACTGGCCATCTTCCTACCCGCCATTATCTTGTTTCCATTCCTAGATGTCCTCTGTAAGACCTGCACGGTTGTTTGATGGCCTTTGCCTTCTCCTGACAATCACAGGTGAAGGCTATTTTAAAATAGAAGCTGTGGCACATCTTGTTCAAGGAACAGCAGTGTCTACACTTAGTGCTTGATGTTCCAAGCAGCTGTCTGAGTTGCTTGGCCCCAAATTGCCTTTGGATAGAAGCAAACAAACTTGGACATACAGCGGAGCATATTTGATACTGACCTCTGAGGCCACCTATTTTAAGCAGATGGTAATTTTGTAAAAGGTACATGCCAGTCCAAATGTTTATTTAGTGCTGAATGGCCTCCACTTGGCTGGCTGGTCCACTTTCTTGATGGTGTTGGAGACATTAAGAAAGATACCAATAATAGATGCTGGATTTGCATTCATCTGGATGCACAGTGATCCATTTTGTGGGTACCAGAGCAAAAGTCCACTTCAAGGAGAGACAGGCACATGAATCTGGCTATAGCGAAGTTGGGTTTTGTGGCAACTCCTATTACTTTCACTCATGGTGTAAATGGTTAATGTGCTCAGCTGCTAACTGAAAGCTTGGAAGTTAGGAAGAAAGGCCTGGCAATCTACTTCCAAAAAAACCAGCCATTGAAAATCCTATGGAGTTCAGTTCTACTCTGACACACATGGAGTTATCATGAGTTGGAGTCGACTCAATAGCGACTGGTTTTCACATCCCAGCGACAAAGTTTTTTTTAACAAAAAGCTTTCCTCTGACCTATGTTCCTGTCAGCAGGGCTTTGAACCCAGTTGAAAACCCCGATGAAGAGTTTGCACTTCTAATAAGTTCCCAGGTGATGCTAATGCTGCTGGTTAGCGACCAATTCTGAGAACCGGTAGTAGAGCCCAAACCAAAAACCAAACCCATTGCCATAAAGTCAATTCTGACTCACAGTGACCCTACAGGACAGAGTAGAACTGCCCTATACGGTTTCCAAGGAGCGCCTGGTGGATTTGAACTGCCGACCTTTTGGTTAGCAGCTGTAGCTCTTAACCACTATGCTACCAGGGTTTCCCACGAGTAGACCAGCAGTTCTCACAAAATTTATTATACATAAGAATCACCTGGGGATCTTGTTGAAATGTAGATTCTGATTCAGTATATCTGGGGTGGAAACGCAAATTCTCAGCAGGGGTTTAAATGGAATGAACTGGAATGAACCAGTTGGAAGCCCTGCCTGTCAACACAGTTATTTTTCATTGAATACATACTACGTGTAAGCACTGTGCTAAGGTTTTGGTATATGATCTCATTTTGTCCTCACGACAACTCCGAGAAGCAGGTATTGTTACTCTTATTTTAGCAATGAGGAAACTGCAGTTCAGAGACCTCCAACGGTAAGTCTGAACTAAAGATTTGACAACCCAAGGTCTGTCTGAGTCCAGAGGCTACACTCATTTTGTTTCATTGAAGATTTGTATTAACCAGGTTTCCCCTCCCCCCATGTACCATGCTTATGCTATAGTGATTTGTTTTGCTCAGTGCTGCTGTAACAGAACTACCACAAGTAGATGGCTTTACCAAACAGAAATTTATCCTCTCACTGTTTAGGAGGCTAGAATTCAAGGTGCCAGGTCCACGGGAAGGCTTCCTTTCTCTGTCAGCCCTGGAGGAAGGTCATTGTCATCAATATTCCCCTGGTCTGGGAACTTCTCAGTGCAGAGATCCTGGGTCCAAAGGACATGCTCCACTCCTGGCACTTCTTTCTTGAGGACATGAGGTCCCTCTCCTCTCTCTTCACTTCTCTCTTTTATATCTCAAAAGAGACTGACTCAAGATACAACCTAATCCTGTAGATTGAATTCTGCCTCATTATCATAACTGCCTCTAATCCTGCCTCGTTAACATCATAGAGGATTTACAACACATAGGATAAATATCTTAGATCACAGAATGGAGGACAATGACACAATACTGGTAATCATGGCCTAGCCAAGAAGACACACATTTTGGGGGGACACAATTCAAACCATAACATGATTCTTCTTCTAACTACATATACTGAGATAAATTTTGGCTCCAAGATGTGACAAAATAAATATCCTGGAATGAATCTTCTATTCTTTTATGAGTGGCAGCAATTTATCGTGCAAGTGCTAAAGAAAGAGCCCTTCAGAGGATTATACACGTGACCATATTTTCCTACACATATTTAGAAAGAAACTCATGGAAAAAAAAAAAAAAAGGTCTTGCATATCACTTGGCTTCATTCCCTTTGCCTTTGTGCTCCAAATGTCAATTTACTCCCAGAAGAGATGTCTCTGAATAGAGCATTGGGTTAAAAAGAGCCATGGGTTAAATTAATGGCACCGTTGACTATTAAAATTGGTTCTGATGGGAAGGGAAATTTACTCAGCTTGGTTCTCTTATTCAGATTTGTCTAACTGCTTCTCCTTCTTTTTTCTCCTTATCCAATGTGATTACTTTTTCACTGAGGAAGGTGAATAGTCAGTTCTGACACAGCTCCCTGGACCTCCTGTCCCTAATACCTAGAGTCATCCCCAAATGGCAATCCATTGTAAATGTAAATACCAAGTTTTCCTGTACTTACAAATCACATCCCTCTCTCCGTAATCATCTCTGAATTACTTTCACAGCCACAAAGTTCTGCCTCAGTGCAAATCTTTTCCTCTAAGCAGCACTTTTAGAAACTTGAGGAATTGCTGAAGGTAGGGAGAAATTTTAGGAGATCTAGATTCTAATTAAGTTTGCCTCTAATTAACTCTGTCACCGTTCCCTTGTGAATGCAAGTGAGACTCTCAGAGATGAAGGAGATCCTGAGGATGGCAGCAACCCAGATCCAAGAAGTTGGCAGGATTCTTCCTTCCCCAGGATTTAAGACCAAAAATCATCATAGGTGTATGGATAGCATGAAAGGAAAGAGGAGAAGTGATATTTTTAAAAATATACACGGGATGTTATCTTTCTCCACAGCCCCAAATAACCGTTTACTATATATCAGTCATCAGGAAAGACCAATCGCTAGAAAAAGACATCATGTTTGGTAAAATATAAAACCTATTGCCTTCAAGTCAATTCTGACTCATAAAGACCGTATAGAACAAAGTAGAACTGCCCCATAGGGTTTGAAGGCTGTAATTTTTACGGAAGTAGACTGCCACATCTTTCTCCCCTGGGGCAGCTGGTGGGTTCCAATTGCTGACCTTTCGGTTAGCAGCCGAATGCTTGACCACTGCATCACCTGAGATCCTTGGTAAAGTATAGAGTCAGTGAAAAGGACAAAAACTGTTGATGAGATAGATTGACCCAATGGCCAAAACAACGGACTCAAACATACCAACCATCATGAAGATGGCATAGGACTGGTCAATATTTTGTTCTGTTACACATAAGGTTGCTTTGAGTTAGAGCTGACTCAATGGCTGCAAACAACAATAAATTGCTGTTGTTAGGTGCTGTTGAATTGGCTCCAACCCATGGCAACCCCGTGTACAACAGAAGGAAACGTTACCCGGTCCTGCGTCATCCTCACAATAACAATATATTAGTGGCTACATTTTCTCAATATCTCCATAACCTCCGTACCTTCCTTTCTATGACATTTAATGGATCACTACTGAATAGACGATGATTTTTAAACTTTCCCAGTGCTACAAATCACCTCTTTGTCTCCTTCCTTTCTCCTCTGTTCTCTCTTTCATTCAATAACATTTGTCTTCCTAGATCTCTGGTTTTGGGTTGTTGTTCATGAAGTTTGCATTATCTAGAAATGTTTAGTTCTTTCTTCTTTACCTACTGAAATCCTCCCTATCCTATGAGATGTATTTCAAATGTCATCTCCTCTAATAAAAATACTCTTCAGTAAAGAGTCACTGATGAATTTTATTGCTTATTTCTTGCCATAGGTAATGGTTATTACTTTTCAGAAGTAGATGGAGTTTCTATTTAGTTTCATCGTTTCTTCCAACTCTCATTTCAACTCTTTTCTCCCAGTTTACGACTAAGTTACACTATTTCAGTGTGATATTTCCATTCAAGGGATCTCTTTACTTTTCATAATCTTTTTTGGACTCTTGTCTCCACTCCAGTGAGACTACCCATATTGAGGTCTCAATGTCTTTCCCTTGGAAATCTTCTCTACAGCACAGTCTCTCATTTTTTCTTGCTCTCCATTTCCATGGCCTCAATCCTGGTACACTGTACAGTTGTTTTTACTACGGAGCTTCCTTTTCAATCCCCCACCCCATTCATTCTGCCTAAGGCAAAATTCACCTTCAAGTACTGTTTCTCTTTCCAAAAGTCACTTTTCTTTCCATCAGTTGATCAAAAGTCCAGTTCACCTTTGCTGGCCATGCTTTGAAACATCGCTCCACCATTCTCTTCAAACAGCACTCTTGATTTCATGGTGAGATAGTTACTGTTATTACCCCCTGGCTTTGTCTTCTATAAAATACCGCTGCCTTTTGTGTGTGCCTGGGCCAAATGTTCCCAGTGGTCTGTCTCCTCCTGTAGGGCTTATCCTAATGGAGCTGGGATTGATGCCTGCCCTCAGAGGAACCATGTAAGAGCTCTGAGCCTGGGGCAAAGCATGAATTCAGCTGTGTCCCAGTTCCAGTGCTTTGCAGCTGCTCCCCTGCAGCTGCTGTGAGTCTCCTGGTCCAACCTGCCACCCAGTTTCTTAACTACTTGATGAGATAATTTCTGGTTCTAAGTTGTCCTTTTGTTTCTGATGCCTCTTTGAGCTGCTCATTACTGTCTGCTTTGCCCTTCTTTCAGACTGACCACAGAGGCCCCGAGCTCTATTGACTGACCTCTCATCTGGATTACTATTGTCTCTTTCTCAGGCTGCCTGTCTGAGCTGCAGAGTCCCTCTGTCTGGCCTCTCTTCCCCTTCCAGAGACTATGGTTTGCTCTTGCCTTTACTACATACCTAGTCCTTTAGGTCCTGCCAGACTTGCTGGGCCTTTAGCTTCTACGGCTAGTACAAATCCTCACCCCAGGTCAATTTAATGACTGCATATTGAGCACCAACTACATACAAAGCATGCTGTGAATTGTACCGAAAAAACAAAACCAAACCCACTGCCGTCGAGTCTATTCTGACTCATAGCGACCCTATAGGACAGTATAGTACTGCCCCATAGAGTTTCCAAGGAGCACCTGGTGGATATGAACTGCTAACCTTTTGGTTAGTAGCTGTAGCTCTTAACCACTATGCTACCAGGGTTTCCTGAATTGTACCAGAGGTAAGTAATGTCTCTCAAGGAGCTTACAATTTAACAGAAGCATTGTCGTACCAGTTTATTTGTGAAAGGCTGACTGTGATGAGTTCTCTAAGTACATGCAAGAAAGGGAAAGTCTGGTGCATGTGAGTGTGTGTGTGTGTGTGTGTGTTTAGAGGGGGTTTGGTGGGGTGGTGGTGATCAGAACAGCCTGCTTGAAAGAAGTGACACATGGGACTGATTTGAAGGTGGATAGGATCACAGCACATTTAGGGGGAGACTGACATTCAGTTTGCCCAGGCTTGCATTTTTTCTCAACTAGGATAATACTGGCGTCTTATGCCTAGGATGCTAAAATGTTCTATTCAGTAAATGATAGTCATGACCTCCAGTCACTGAGGCAAACAAACACTACACTGGCACAATCTTCAAATGCCCCTGGAAATGGTGCCATACTCCTATGCAAGCCACTGGACCATGGCTGTTATATGAGAAAAGATAGAAAGGTCTGCTGGCCTGAGGCATTCGTGCCTACATAGGATTTGGTCGGAAGCCACAGAACATCTTTGAGCATGGGATGAGCGAATCCAAGATGCACAATAGAAGTAATTGGAATATTACTCTGGCAATGAATATTGTTGTTAGGTACCATTGAGTCAGTTCCGACTCACAGTGACCCTATGTACAATAGAACAAAACATTGCCTGGTCCTACAGCATCCTCACAATTGTTGCTATGTTTGAGCCCATTGTTGCAGCCACTGTGCCAATCCATCTCCTTGAGTATCTTCCTCTTTTTTGCTGACCCTCCACTTTACCAAGCATGATGTCCTTTTCCAGGGACCGGTCCCTCCTGATGACAAGTACAAAGTACGTGAGATGAAATCTCACCATCCTTGCATCTAAGGAGAATTCTGGTTGCACTTCCTCTATGACAGATTTGTTCTTTCTTCTGGCCGTCCATTGTATATTCAATATTCTTCACCAATACCATAATTCAAAGGCGTCAGTTCTTCTTAGGTCTTCCTTATTCATTGTCCAGCTTCTGTGAGCATATGAGGCTGGGAATGAATAGAGGGCAATAAACAGAAGAGAATAGATACAGGGAGAAGAGTTAGGAGCCTGTTGCAGTACAAATAAGAGATGATAACAGATTATGTTGGACATAGCCCAGACATCTCTGTCAAATATGGTAACTGATTAGATGTGGGGATCATGGGAGAAGTAAGATAACAGTGATCCTCAGGTTTTGAATCCGATGACTAGGATCACAGTGTTGCCATATACAGAGCTAGGAATAACAGAAAGAGGACATGGTTACAGGGAAAGATGATGGATTCAGTTTGGAGTGTGTTGTGTTTGTATAGCCCAGTGGGATGTGAACGACTGGGGTGGTGCTGCCAAAGACCAGCAGTGACTTAATAAATACAAATGATGCTACTGGAAAAGCTATTTTTTTTAAGGCCTTTAGAACAAATTGTTCTTAAATAAGCCCATGACAAACATCCACTTCCTAGTCATTGTGTTTGCCTTGGCCGCCCTACTCATGTTATTTTCTTCCCTTTTTTTTAATACTGAAAATAAGTAAACTTCATCCCAGCTTAGGCCAGAATGCTCCTCAAATCATAATTAGCACAATTGAATTAGTAAAAGACTGTGTTTTAAATAAAATATTAGGTAATAGATGGAGCAGGAACGAACTGAAAAAGATGCAAGCATTTCTTCCTGATTTCATGTTATTCCCCCGTGTCTCCCACTGAAGAAAGGTCATGAGCAACAAGGCACCGGCACATTGGATCCAGAATTGCTAAAGTAAGTTTTCTCCTCTGGAGAAGTCCCAGAGGACACTGCATCCAGCTGAGCTGTTCAGGGTTTCATATTCTTCCTCTAAGCAAATTAAATCACGAGCACATCTCATCACTGAGGCCCGCACAAAAGCCTGCTGTACCTTTTTGGCAAGCAGGGCTTGAAATGGAGCTCTTAGAAACACTAAAAGCCTGCCTCCTTCAGCCATCTGTGTTAGCCGGCCAGCTGTGTCCAGGACTGGGCCTCCAGGGGGCAGGGCCGTGGGGGCAAATTCCACCCATGTATGAGCAAAATCAAGTCCAAATGGACTCTTGTCAATGTTTTCTCTCTTTCGCTCAATAACTTGACGTTATTCTTCCCTAGAGCAGCTGGTGACCCTACTGGATATTTGTATGGGAAGACTGGCTATCTACCCTCCACCCCCTCAACTTTAAACATGGCCTTAAATGTGAGGTAAATGAATACAAATAGGAATGTGTTGAGAAGATACAGTAGGGAAGCCTTCTGTGGCTATGCGAGCGGATACAAAGGCCGGCTTAATTAGAAAATCAATCTTGCTGTCTGGCTGATGGATTGCAATCCTCCACCAGAGGTAGGAAAGAGAGTCGAGTCATGACTAGATAATTTTTTCCTATTACTAAAAGGAGGCCTAATGTACATCTCTAAGCAATTCAGCATGAAGAACTTGTTAAAAACATGGCATTTTTTCCCTCCTGTTAATTGAATCTTTGGGGGAGGGGTGGAGGGAGTCACGTAGCAATTTTTCTTGAACGTTTTGTGAGCACTTCTTACTAATTTTTTTCCTAAGGCTATCTGAGTTTTCCGAGGTGATTTAATAACTACCTTCAAAGAATGAAAATGTTTTTATAAGGAGAAGGGTGGCGGCCTGCTCAACGCATCCACGGAACATCGACTTGAGACAGAGGCTGTACATTCCTATAAAAAAGAATTCACTGATCTGGAAAAGGACGGTGATGACGGTTGCACGACACGAAGGCTGTAATCGATGTCACCGAGTCACACACTCGAAGATTGTTAAATTGGCAAATGTTATGTATATTTTTACCACAATTAAAAAATACTCAGAAAAAAAGAATTCACATTGTTGATGATCCATTCACACTTTTTGGTGTGCACAAACCACTCACAAAAACAAACTGTATATAAAAGTCAGATAATGCCTCCTTCTCTCAGATGAGAAAGCAGGCTCCAGGAGGTTAACCTGACCATGCTTGCAGGGATGGTGCGTGGAGGAGCCTGGGAGAATGGCGGTCTGGTCTGAAAACCGTTGCATTTCCCATGATACTACCTGGCCTCCGAAGGGAGGCTGTGGTAGTAGCTGAAGCCTGGGAGAATGGTGGTCTGGTCTGAAAACTGTTGCATCTGCCATGATACTACCTGGCCTCCGAAGGGAGGCTGTGGTAGTAGCTGAAGCCTAGGAGAATGGCGGTCTGGTCTGAAAACTGTTGCATTTCCCATGATACTACCTGGCCTGTGAAGCGAGGCTGTGGTAGTAGCTGAGTCTGTTTATGTTTTCTTCTTCTTTCCTCTCTGATTTCTCTTTTAATACCCTACCCTGGGCACATCCTTGATTCAGAGCATGGGTCCTAATCGAATGGCCTTCTCAGCCTTCCCATCTGCCTATGTCATCCTTCAGTCTGGAAAATACAGAGCGTTGCTGTTCTAACTACGGAGTTCCATTGATTGCCTCTCTATTGCTTTAGCTGTTTTCTTCTTTATTTGCCATTTCACGGGTCTGTAACATGCCACAGCTGTAGTTCTCCTCCACTAAGGATGATCTCTACTGATGTTTTCTGCAGAAAAGCCTCTTAAAAATGCCTGTTGCAACTGTCATGGGAATGATTTTAGAAACTTTCCTGGCTTTAAGGAGACCAAGAAAAAAAAAAATTTTTTTTTTGTTTGAAGGGTTCCTGGAAGAATCTCCCCTATTACTTAGAAACCCTTTCCTTTGGTTCTTTTCTGTCCCCCAATAACTCAGTTATTCCTTAGACTTCTGTCCCAGCTCTCCCCCCACCCACGTAGGTCCTTAATCCTCCCACATTGGTCCTTAATCTTCAGCCACAAGGTTTCCTCTCTGGTTTCGGTGAAATTTTGCTATTCAATCATTTCATGCACTCTACATGTGGATTACATTTGTAATATTTAATCAGTTCCAAAAAGCCTGCGGCAAGACCAAGCTTATTAGTGAAATGAAACCTGCATTCTTTGGGCAGTGTTCATTACAAACTGCATTTTATGAGAAACATAGTGAGACTTGCTTATTAAAAACAAAAAGAGAAATTATTTGTTGCAATGGTCAAAGATGGGAAGAAGAATTAAATTATGCAGATAGCTCTAAGATCTCATTTTTTTATTTTAGACATTCACTTTAGCTTAATAAATTTATTATATAATGCCATAATTATTAAAACAAATCCTTGAAGGCAGACCCAGAGCAGACATCTGCTGTCACTTAAACCCACCCACCTAAAAAAAAAAAGGTCTGAAGAAGGAATGTGACTCGTCTAAGGTCATGCATAGGAAACCTCTGTCTTACAAAGGGAACATATAACCTGTAAACTCAGTTACCATGTAGTAGACTCTGACTAACGATGACCCCCATGTGTGTAGGTTTTCAGTGGCTGATTTTTTGGAAGTAGATTGCCAGGCCTTTCTTCCAAGATATCTCTGGGTGGACTTGGACCTCCAACCTTTCAGTTAATGGTTGAATGTGTTAATCATTTGCACCACCCAGGGACTCTTGCATATTCTGTCAAAAAACAAAAAACAAAAAGCAAACCCAGTGCTGTCGAGTTGATTCTGACTCATAGTGACCCTATAGGACAGAGTAGAACTGCCCTGTAGAGTTTCCAAGGAGCGCCTGGTGGATTTGAACTGCCGACCCTTTGGTTCAGAGCCATAGCACTTAACCACTATGCCACCAGCATATTCTGTAGAGAGCTCTTAATTGAGGTCTATAGGACTTCTTCACTCTGTGATCCTCTGGAAACTTTGGTAGCATAGTGGTTAAGAGCTATGGCTGCTAACCAAAAGATTGGCAGTTCAAATCCACCGGGTGCTCCTTGGAAACTCTATGGGGCATTCTACTTTGGCCTATAGGGTTGCTATGAGTTGGAATCGACTAGAAGTCAATGGGTTTTTGGTTGTGATCCTCTAGGTTTGGTGCTAAAAGGCAGTGAAATGCCTTAAGTGTAGAAAGCTGAAGAAAGAAGAATGATTAACCCAAAAGCCTTTGAGAATTTTATATATGTGTTTTAAGGGGTAAAAAAAACTAAGAGAAGCAATAAAATGTCTATGTAAATATTCTGTACATTATAGGCTTTTACCACAACCTGTGTGGGACACTTCACACGTATTTGGATAAAGTTGAATTACTATGAGTGTATTTTTTAAGCCAAAGGTCATGACACCCCACCCAATTCGTACAAGTGGAGGCTGAGGCTCAGAGAAAGTAGATCACTTCCCCAAGGTCACACAAATGATTTATGACAAATCCAGGACATCAATCTGATCTATCTGACTCCAAAGCTAATGCTCTTAATATCCTAAATACAGTATACTTTGAATACTTATGAATGTAGAAATATACTTGCAGCAGAAAAAGAAATAATATGAGTTTGACATTATCATGGAAAACATGTTTGCCTATGGCTTTATGGATAATAGTCAATTGTTAAGCTATGTATAAAGAATAAGTTGAGAAAGAGATGATTGTTTAAGTTTTATCTGCTGTGAGGCCTGATATAGCTCATGAAGTACCATTCATTCTTGGCAAAATTTCTCCTTTAAGCATTGAGGTATAGAGACATTAAAAAAGTATTAAAATTCTGAGGTAAATTATCCATGCATTTGTGGCATAATAATATTTTCAAATGTTCCTAATATTATGGAATGCTTCACTCTCAGTGATATTTCTTTATATTCTGACAATTCCATAAAAAAGTCCTGGGGTAAGGATTCCTGCCATAATCCGCTCCCTCACCTTTCTTCTTTAGTTTCGAAGGAGACATTTTGGGTCTACTTGCTTTGTGTTGTTAGTGAATGCACTTCAGCTAATAATGATGACAATAGGGTATTTGAGTTTTAGGATGTGGGGACTGGCAAAAACATAGCCTGTCAGACATCAAAACTGGATTGTTTTAGGAACCTCTAGTAATCTCCTCCATGGTCTGTTGGCTGTAAGAGCATCTGAGGCCAATCCTGCTTAGGAAATATTTGTTAACTTTTCTGGAACTGGCAGAGAACCTTCTTGTTAGATTGGAATTTTCTCCATCTGTGGTTTTCTGTTTATTTCTAAGTGATTCCAGATAACAATAATAAATCAGGAAATCAGGCAACATACCGTTTACGCATTCTCACTTTATGCAAGCATGGATACTATGGTGTAAAAGGATTGTCGATTGCTCCTGGAAACTAAAAATGAAGGCTAAACGTTTTCACAACATTTTTAATCCCATCTGCAACCCAATCCCCATTCTCCTCCCTGAGCTCATTCACAACACTTCTGTTGCTTGGAATATCATTTTAAAGGCTTATGAAAGTGACATAGATTAAGTGACAGCTATAAATGGGCCAAAGTCCTGGGTCGAGCAAACAGTTAAATGCTTGGCTGCAAACCAAAAATTGGTGGTTTGAATCTACCCAGAGGTGCCTAGGAAGAAAAGACTCACAATTTACTTCTGAAAAGTCTTAGCCATTGAAAACTCTGTAGAGTGCAGTTGTACTCTGAAACACATTGGGTCACCATGAATCAGAATTGGCTTGATGGCAACTGGTTTGGTTTGGGAGCCCTGCTGGTTTGGGAGCTCAGTGGTTAAGAGCTCACCTGATAATCAAAAGGTGGGCAGTTTGAATCCACCAGTCTCTCCTTGGAAACCCTCAGTCCTATAGGGTGGCAATGAGTCTGGATCAACTTGACGCCGATGAGTTTTGTTTTTTAATTTTTTTGGTTTGGTTTGGTTTATGAATGGGCCATACACGTTCATGTATATTTTCCCATTAACTCTTCCCCAACACCAGTGAACGAGGCATGAACGACATCATTGCTTCCATTTTGCAGATAAGTAAACTGAGGCACAGAGATTTTTTTAAATGATATATCCAGTATCACATAGAAAGTGTCAGGAGGATTTGACCCTAAGGTTGCTTTCTTCCAAAGCCTAGCCTCTTTTCACTTTTCACTCCAACGCTACTTTTCATGAATATTCTTAGTGACTGACTCTTCTATGTTTACCTCCTTCTTTTAGAAAAATGTAAGACTCTAGAGGAATCTGGGTAAGAGAGTAACATTGAGTAGGCAAGGTAAGATTGAACCGTTTATAGAATCAACTAGAGATATCATAAATAGCCACAACTGACAGATTTCACCGTGGACAGATGGCAGTTTTGGCTAGGATTAGCTTGATTCCTCGAAGGTGATTTTGTGCTACCAATGTTGGTCTCTCCTTTACTCCTTTGGGCTGGCTCAGCTTGGAGTGGGGAGGAGGAGAATTCGGCTGGTTTGATGTGTCTTTTAATATTTCAAAGTGGCAGAACTGAAATGGAAGGAATAACAATATACTTTGTATGTTCTTCTCTCTTTTTTAAAAAATATCGCAACAAAGACATCTGGAATATAGATTGAGAAGAAATATAACTGGGATTCTTATCTTCTTTCAGGGGTTATTGACACTTGTGGCCAGCATACCAAAAAAAAACCAAACCAGTTGCCGTCGAGTCAATTCTGACTCATAATAAATGAGTGGCCAGCATAGACCTAGTTTATTTTAAGATCAGATCTACAGTCGGTAAATAAATTATATTTTAGACTTGAATTAAACTCCTTTTTCCTTTCAAACAGGCCCAAACCTATTTGGCTGAGCACTTTTTCACTTTATATTGTTATTTAAAGGAAATAAAGTCCATATGCTTCACCTTCATTTACACTTAACCCATCAAAATGCTACTGGCAATAGACATTTGATGTCCCCCAAAAGATTCTTGAGGTTCTTTTGATAAGATTTAGTTCTTACAACCGGGAAATAACGCTATGTCTGGAGAGAAACAAAGTTCCCAAAGGACCTTAGGTCAGCTCAAAGCTCCACTCAACAAGGTTACAGGAGACTGAGTTTAGAAGGGAATTTTTGTATAATTCACTACTCTCCAAAACTGCCAGGCAAGATTGCTTGGTAAGGGGTTGCTGGACTTCCAGAATAGCTTGGTGTAATGCCTATTGTCCAGGCACAAATAAATAGGTTTTTAGGTAAATTATTCCATTTACCAAAATCTCATATTTTAAACATCGTTGTTGTTGTTATGTGCCATCGAGTCGGTTCCGACTCATAGCGACCCTAGGCACAACAGAATGAAACACTGCCTGGTCCTGCACCATCCTTACAATCGTTGTTATGCTTGAGCTCATTGTTGCAGCCACTGTGTCAATCCACCTTGTTGAGGGTCTTCCTCTTTTCCGCTGACCCTGTACTCTGCCAAGCATGATGTCCTTATCCAGGGACTGATCCCTCCTGACAACATGTCCAAAGTATGTAAGACATAGTCTCGCCATCCTTGCCTCTAAGGAGAATTGTGGCCGCGCTTCTTCCAAGACAGATTTGTTCGTTCTTTTGGCAGTCCATGGTATATTCAATATTCTTCACCAACATCACAATTCAAAGGTGTCAACTCTTCTTTGGTCTTCCTTATTCATTGTCCAGCTTCCAATGCATATGATGTAATTGAAAATACCATGGCTTGGGTCAGGTGCACCTTAGTCTTCAGGGTGACGTCTTTGCTCTTCCACACTTTGAAGAGGTCCTTTGCAGCAGATTTGCCCAATGCAATGCGTCTTTTGATTTCTTGACTGCTGCTTCCATGGCTGTTGATTGTGGATCCAAGTCAAATGAAATCCTTGACAACTTCGATCTTTTCTCCATTTATCATGATGTTGCTCATTGGTCCAGTTGTGAGGATTTTTGTTTTATGTTGAGGTGTAATCCATACTGAAGGCTGTGGTCTTTGATCTTCATTGGTAAGTGCTTCAAGTTCTCTTCACTTTCAGCAAGCAAGGTTGTATCACCTGCATAACGCAGGTTGTTAATGAGTCTTCCTCCAATCCTGATGCCCCGTTCTTCTTCATATAGTCCAGCTTCTCATATTATTTGCTCAGCATACAGATTAAATAGGTGTGGTGAAAGAATACAACCCTGACCCACACCTTTCCTGACTTTAAACCAATCAGTATCCCCTTGTTCTGTCCGAACAATTGCCTCTTGATCTATGTTAAGGTTCCTCATGAGCACAATTAAGTGGTCTGGAATTCCCATTCTTCGCAGCGTTATCCATAGTTTGTTATGATCCACACAGTCGAATGCCTTTGCGTAGTCAATAAAACACAGGTAAACATCCTTCTGGTATTCTCTGCTTTCAGCCAGGATCCATCTGACATCAGCAATGATATCCGTGGTTCCACGTCCTCTTCTGAAACCGGCCTGAATTTCTGGCAGTTCCCTGTGGATATACTGCTGCAGCCATTTTTGAACGATCTTCAGCAAAATTTGGCCTGAGTGTGATATTAACGATATTGTTCTATAATTTCCACATTCAGTTGGATCACCTTTCTTGGGAATAGGCATAAATATGGATCTCTTCCAGTCAGTTGGCCAGGAAGCTGTCTTCTGTATTTCTTGGCATAGCCGAGTGAGCACCTCCGGCACTGCATCTGTTTGTTGAAACATCTCAGTTGATATTCCATCAATTCCTGGAGCCTTATTTTTCGCCAGTGCCTTCAGAGCAGCTTGGACTTCTTCCTTCAGTACCATCGGTTCCTGATCATATGCCACCTCTTGAAATGGTTGAATATCGACTAGTTCTTTTTGGTATACTGACTCTGTGTATTTCTTCCATCTTCTTTTGATGCTTCCTGCGTCATTTAATATTTTCCCCATGGAATCCTTCACTATTGCAACTCGAGGCTTGAATTTTTTCTGCAGTTCTTTCAGCTCGAGAAATGCTGAGCATGTTCTTCCCTTTTGGTTTTCCATCTCCAGCTCTTTTCTTTGCACATGTCATTATAATACTTTACTTTGTCTTCTCTAGAGGCCCTTTGAAATCTTCAGTTCTTTTACTTCATCAATTCTTCCTTTTGCTTTAGCTCCTCGATGCTCAAGAGCAAATTTCAGAGTCTCCTCTGACATCCATCTTGGTCTTTTCTTTCTTTCCTGTCTTTTCAGTGACCTCTTGCTTTCTTCATGTATGATGTTCTTGATGTCATTCCACAACTCTTCTGGTCTTCGGTCACTAGTGTTCAATGCGTCAAATCTATTTTTGAGATGGTCTCTAAATTCAGGTGGGATATACTCAAGGTCATATTTTGGCTCTGGTGGACTTGCTCTGATTTTCTTCAGTTTCAGCTTGAACTTGCATATGAGCAATTGATGGTCTGTTCCGCAGTCGGCCCCTGGCCTTGTTCTGACTGATGATGTTGAGCCTTTCCATCATCTCTTTCCACGGATGTAGTCAATTTGATTTCTGTGTGTTCCATCTGGTGAGGTCCATGTGTATAATCACTGCTTATGTTGGTGAAAGAAGGTATTTGCAATGAAGAAGTCGTTGGTCTTGCAAAACTCTATTATTCGATCTCTGGCATTGTTTCTATCACCAAGACCATATTTTCCAACTACTGATCCTTCTTCTTTTCCAACTTTTGCATTCCAATCGCCAGTAATTATCAATGCATCTTAATTGCATGTTCGATCAATTTCAGACTGTAGCAGCTGATAAAAATCTTCTATTTCTTCATCTTTGGCCCTAGTGGTTGGTGTGTAAATTAGAATAATAGTTGTATTAACTGGTCTTCCTTGTAGGCGTATGGATATTATCCTATCACTGACAGCATTGTACTTCAGGATAGATCTTGAAACGTTCTTTTTGACAATGAATGCAACATCATTCCTCTTCAAGTTGTCATTCCCAGCATAGTAGACTATATGATTCCCCAATTCAAAATGGCCAGTACCAGTCCATTTCAGCTCACTAATGCCTAGGATATTGATGTTTATGTGTTCCATTTCATTTTTGATGATTTCCAATTTTCCTAGATTCATACTTTGTACATTCCAGGTTCTGATTATTAATGGATGTTTGCAGCTGTTTCTTCTCATTTTGAGTCGTGCCACTTCAGCAAATGAAGGTCCCGAAAGCTTTGCTCCATCCACGTCATTAAGGTCGACTCTACTTTGAGGAGGCAGCTCTTCCCCAGTCATCTTTTAAGTGCCTTCCAACCTGGGGGGCTCATCTTCTAGCACTATATCAGACAATGTTCCTCTACTATTCATAAGGTTTTCACTGGCTAATGCTTTTCAGAAGTAGACTGCTGTGTCCTTCTTCCCAGTCTGGAAGCTCAGCTGAAACCTGTCCTCCATGGGTGACCCTGCTGGTATCTGAATACTGGTGACCTAGCTTCCAGCATCACAGCAACACACAAGCCCCCACAGTATGACAAACTGACAGATACGTGGGTGTTTAAACATTATATGCATTATTGTTATTCTTCCTAAATATATTTTTTTATATAAATACAATCATCTTGGCATATTTGTTGCAAATATCATTAACCAGTTTGTTATTTGCTGCTAATTTTTATGTAGTAAAATCTCTAAGGTTTTGCTATGTATTCAGAAGCCATAATGTTTACACTTCTGAATACATAGCAAAACCTTAGAGATTTTACTACATAAAAATTAGAGGCAAATAACAAAACTGGTTAATGATATTTGCAACAAATATGCCAAGATGATTGTATTTATATATAAAGATATATTTAGGAAGAATAACAATATCACAAATATCCCACCAGAAGAATGGACACCAAATAGAAGGAAACACACATACACACATACACAGGCAGTTAGCATATGCAAAAATATTCAGTTTTATTACAGTCAAGTGCATGCAAATTAAAACAACATTGAGGTATAATTTTTAAACCAGAAAATTGGTAAAATGACGTTAAAGTAGTAAATGCTACGAAGGGTTTCGTGAGGACCTACTGGTTGAAGTGTAAACTGATACAGCGTTCCTGGAAATGCATTTAACAATGTGAATCAACCTTGTTAAAAGAGTTTATGCCCTTTGATGCAATAATTCTATTTCTAGGAATCTATCCAAAGTTGTGGACCAAAATTTATATGCAAAGATATTTATTACATTGGTATTTTTAATAGCAAAAAATAAATAATCAACATTTCTAATAATGGAGTCAAGTAAATCATGGTTAAACAAATTAGGATACATTGCATAGACTGTTTTTCACCACTAATATCATCTTACAGAGTTTTAATGTCATAGAAAAAAGCTATTATTGATACAAAAAAAAAAAAAAGCAGAAAATAAAGCTCCACTATATGATCCTAATTTTGTAAAAGTAAGACCCAACCTGTAAATGCAGGAAAAAAATATTTAAGAGAAACTAGTTTTTAGTAGTTATTTCTTGGTGGTGAGAGTGTATGTCATTTCAATTTTCTACATTTTGAAAATAATGAGCATGTATTAAGTTTATAAGGAGCCCTGGTGGTGCAGTGGTTAAAGTGATTGACTGCTAGCCAAAAGGTTGGTGGTTCAAAACCACCAGCAGCTCCTTGGGAGAAAAATATGGCAGTCTGCTTCTGTAGAGATTTACAGCCGTGGAAACCGTATGAGGTCACTATGAGTCGGGATCAAATCCAAGGCAGTGGGTTTCTTGGGTATTAAGTTTATAATCATAAAGCAAAATAAATAACACTTAAAAATAGGAGGTAGTTGTTTTAAACCTTTTCAGTGACTTTAAAATATAGAAATCTTTAAATTTTCAGTGGATAAAAATGGTGGAAGTAGTAGATCCATCAAAAACTGACATGAAGTCTTTTTTGGGCTTTGCAGTGACCATCAGTAACTGGGTCTTTTTTCCCATATGTCCATGGGTGTAGCCTAGGCATCTTAGAAAAATAGTCTATGCATGGAATTTACTAGCCTCTCTTCATATACAAATGATAATCCCAAAGAAAAATCACCACTCTATCAGTTAAACAAAACAAAACAAAACAAAAAACTGCCCATCATTAGTATCAGGACAGTTTTCTAATTTCTGAATGTAATCTTCCTGGAAATTCCTTTAGTTCCCTTGCTCTTTAGCTTGAAGGGGAAATTTTTTTTTTTCGAATAAGCCAGTTATCTTAAAGGACACATCTTTTCAGAAGGAATTTTTCCCATGAGTTTAGACTTGATTGGCTTGATTTATCTACCTCACTAGGTGGAAGGGAGTTTGGATGCACAGCATAAGAAGATGTGGTTGAGGAGTTGGGAACCTATCACAAACATCATCTAGTCTGGAGTGACAGTGTGATGTTGGGGGATTAATGAGGGCCTGGGGTTGTGTTCGAGCTCTGTCACGTAGCAGATGTGTGGGTCTGTGCAATCATGTTGGAGCTCCTGTCTTGTCTCTCCCCGAGCTTCTTATAATGAACACACGTAATCATATATGTGATTTGTTGTCTATGGATGATGGCAGTAGAAACTAGGCTCCTATCTTACCTGTATACTGTTAGCTGGATCTGAAGTTTCACGGTAAGCGTCTTTCAATAGTCACTTGAAATTTCCAATCCAGGCTTTCACAGATGTGCCTAGAAGTTATAGTTTAAGCCTAAGAAATATAGATGCTATAACTTTGTTTGCTGGTGGCCATACTCTTTTAATCTCTCTGGAAACCCTGAAGAACAAATATTCCTTAGAATCTATTTGCTTTCCATACACTTACAGTAAACTATAAAGGAAAAGAGACCTGTTTTCCTAAGCCACACATCCATTAATTTTATAACCGCATCACATCTGTGGGTACCTTCATTGTAAAATAAAGCAACCAAATCAAATACAGTGTTTGTGAAGGGACCTGCCCAAGGTATTTCATAATAGGTTTACAGTTCTGAAAAGTTCAGGAAGGAAAAGGATCCAGGATCAGGCTATGTAATGGTGGAATCACGTTCTCAGACAGAGGAGCTCTTAGTGGGTGTGCTGGGAGAGAAAACCCTCATAGGGAAATGGAGACTCCATTTGGAGAAAGCCCAAAATCATGTGTCACAAAAACCATATGATGGGGTTTTAAACTCCAGGCAGTAGACTTTAGACAGCCTAGGCAGAGAGAAAAACTAAGGCTACTCAGTTAAGATTCATGGAATAGTAGAGATGTCTTGGGAAAAGACTTAAACACTTTTTTCCTAATAGGGGATTAGAAAAAATGAAGACCAGAAAGTGTCATGGAACCTGGAGCTCTAAACAGAGGTAGGGGACTGTGGCAGCATCAGGGGACTTGTTACAAATGGGGAGACTGACCCAATAAGTAAACAAATTAAGGATAATGGGAGATAGGCTTCACACTGTCAAAGAAGGGGTTATACATTTGTAAAGGGAGAAAAATGGATGAAACGTGGTATTAGACTAGGAATTGGAGGTATTGGTTTACATTCATTGCTTTTAATATATATTAATATATAGAGATAGATATAGAAATATAGGTGCAAATACAGTATATATGTGTATGTCTATGTGTGTGTGTGTGCGTTTATATCTATGTACATACATGTATTTCCCACCTCAGCCCACTGAAAGGCCCTAGAGTAGTGTCGCCCCAATCAGAGAGAGCACACATAAGGCTAGATTTGAATGTCTAAATACCATTCTCTATTAAAGGAGCCACAGTTCCTTGGAGAAATGGCTGATTCTAAGGCTGGGCAAGGGAAAGTACAAGAGAAATCTGGACTGTTTTATTATACCAGAAAGTAAGGAAGTACACAAAGAATGATGGAAACATGTCAGAAGGACACAGAAACCACTTTGAAGGCACTCACACAAATCTGGGGTACACTGAACATAAAAATAGATAATGCTAATATAGGGTTATAACTCATTGAATGCAGCAGGATACACAAGTCCGCTCTAATATAAATAGTCGGGAGAAGAGAACACTAACCTATAAATCCAGAAGGAATGCTTGCGTTAGAAAAGCGCCATTTGGCAACCGTTACAAAAAAACCAAACCCACTGCTGTCCAGTCGATTCCAACTCATAGCGACCCTATAGGACAGAGTAGAACTGCCCCATAGGGTTTCCAAGGAGTGCCTGGTGGATTAGAGCTGCCAGCCTTTTCGTTAGCAGCTGTAGCACGTAACAAGTACGCCACTAGGGTTTCTGGAGACCATTATAGTTATAATTAATTAGGCCAAGAAACATCTATGGATGTTGAAACTAAGTGAGTGAAAGTTTGACGAGGAACAAAATATTTACTTAATCTCAAAGAAGCATCCACTTACAAAATATTAATTAACAAGAAGAAGAAGAAAAAAAAAAAAAGAGGAGCTTTTTGAGACACACAGTAAACACGATTTCAATGAAATGATCAAAATCTTGCCAGAAAAGGAACAAAGAAATTGAGATTATTTGATAGACTGAAATAGAAGAACTCAACCTCACTTCTGACATTAAAAAAAGGCCAAAAAACAAAAAAAGTTGCTGCCTAGTTGATTCTGTCTCATAGACACCCTAGAACTGCCCCGTAGGGTTTCCAAGGGGCTGCTGGTGGATTTGAACTGCCAGCCTTTTGTTAACAGTCAAGCTGTTAATTGCTGCCCCACCAGGGCTCCACTGACATACTGCTACCAAAAATGTATAACCTGAATCTAGTCATGAGGAAACATCAGACAAACTCAAGCTGGGGGACAGTCTACAAATAACTGGCCTGCAATTTTCCAAAAGTGTCAAGACCATGAATGTTGAGGAAAGATTGAGGAACATTCTAGATTGGAAGATACTAAAGACACAATTAAATGTTTAATTCTGGATTTGATCCTTTTGCTATAAAAAACATTACTGAAACAATCAGTGAAAATTAAATCGGATTGGAGATTAGATGGTAATAATGTCTCAGTGAGGAACCCTGGTGGCACAGTGGCTAAGTGCTTGGCTGCTAGCTGAAAGGCCAGCAGTTCGTACCCACCAGTGGCCCAGCAGGAGAAAGCTGTGGCAGTCTGCTTCTGTAAAGATTTACAGCCTTGGAAACCCTATGGGGCAGTTCCACTCTGTCCTATGGGGTCACCGTGAATTGGAATTGACTCGACAGTAATGGGTTTAATGTATCAGTATTCATTTCCCCATTTTGGTGGCTTTGTTATAGCTATGTAGACGAATATCCTTTTTTGTAGGAGAAATACACTAAATTACTTAGGGGTTATGAGGCACTATTTTGGCAACTCACTCTGAAATGGTTCAGGAAAAAAAGTTTTTGTACTCTACTTGCAACTTTTTTATAATGTTGAAATAATTTCTGAGTAAAAACTATCTTTAGTGTTTAAACAATGAGTTAAAAGTGGTCCCTGCCTTCAAGGAGGCCACCGGATAGCAAAAGGTGCCAAGACAATCAAGATGAAGTCAGCTGACCAGAGAGAAAAGCTGCCTGGTGACATGGCTAAGGCACCGGATCTGGAGCCAAATTATAGCTCTGCCATTACCCACTGGGAGACATTAGGGAAATGACACAAACTGTCTGTGCCTTAGTTTCCTGCTCTATGAAAAGGGAAAATCATAGTATCACCTTCAGAGGATAATCATGAGGTTTATAAAGCACATGGCAGGTGCCTAATAAATGACAGCAATGAGTATTATTTATTTTGGTGGTTGGTGGTTAAGTTCATGGTTTTGGTAGTCAGAGAGCTGGGTCTAAATTCTGACTCTGCCACTTATTCTGATCTTGAGCAAATTACTCATTTTTTTTACTAAGACTTAAGTTCATCATTGAAAATAGAAATAATAATCATCTTATTAATAGCCAGTAAAGGGGTAGTTGTGGGACTTAAATAAGATAATTAATGCAAAATGCTTAACACACTGTGAGCACTCTAAGTATTCTAAGTACTACAAAACCAAAAACCCAAACCCATGGCCATCTGGTTGATTCTGACTCATAGTGACACTATAGGACAAAGTAGAACTGCCCTATAGGGTTTCCAAGGAGCACCCGGTGGATTTGAACTGTGACCTTTTGGCTCTTAACCAATAAGCTACCAGGGCTCTTACGAGTGCTAGATAAATACAAGATAAAATATAATAAATGCTATAAGAGAAATGAATAACTTGTAACAATTCTAAATCAAACCAAACCCATTGCTTTCGAGTCAATTCCAACTCATAGTGACCCTATAGGCCAGAGTAGATCTGCTCCATATGTTTTCCAAGGAACTCTGATGGATTTGGACTGCTGACCTTTCAGTTAGCAGCTGAGTTCTTAACCACTGCGCCACCAGGGCTCCATGTAGCAATTCTAGGGAGAAGGAAATACCATCTGGGTGGAAGGATAGAGAACACTAGGCTGTAGGTTTCTCTGAAACAACTGAGATGGTTTTACTATAGTTAAGAGATACAAGGCTAGAAGCAGGGCAGTGGCTGCAAGTAAGGGGAGAAAGGAACATGGTGCTAAGGGGAGGGGGGCCAGCCAAGTCAACAGTTATCTCTCATCACTGATGGAATACCCGAGAAGGTGAAGCCAGTTTTGGGAAAAGGCATTAAAGTACTAGGGAGATGTCAGCAGGCAATGAGATTTGGCTCCAGGGAGAAGGAGACTAGAGCACACGGATCAACCGAGGTGATGATGAAAGTCTTATCAGTGAATGAGAATTCCAAGGAAGAGTGTCCACTCAGAAGGAAGGGGGAGGGTCAAAGGCAGAACTTTGGAAAACACCGTTATTTAGGGAGTAGAAAGAGTAGAGAGGAGATGGGTCAGTTGGGGAAATAGAACAGTGTGAGAGAGAGGTAGGAAGTCAATGATTCAGGAAGGTGCTAGGTCAGACCTAAGGGAGCAGCAAGGCTCAGTCAGGCAAAGAAGGCAAAGAGCTTGGGAAGAACAAAGCCTGGGAAAAGCCCCAGCAGTTAGTTGCTGAGTTACAAGAAGGTAGAATAGAAACCACATTCCAATGGATGGAGTGGCAGAGGAGGGAGTGTGTGGGTGAAGGAGGCAGGACTTGGAGGTTCTCCTTGAAGATACTTTAACAGAGGAGGCAGAATTACCAGGAAGCAATTGAGCCTTTGGCTTGGGGTCCCTCACTTGCCCAGACCTTTCTAAAGCCCTTGGAGGTACCCTGGCAATGCCTTCCAATGGTCTAGTGTTTTATAAGTTGCAAATGTAAGATATTTAACTACAGTCAGTTCAGATCACTGTCTCTATACTCAAGTTCTACTTGGTGCACAATTTCCTTGCTGTTTAGTGGCATTCCAGCATTAACTTAAAGGCACATGGGTTAGGCTCACAGCCACTTGCCCGTATATTATTGGTGATAGTCCCAGAAATTCTCCCTTCACCCACTTAGGCCGACTCACCTGGTATCAGGACACTAAGCTTGATCATGTCTTTTGACACCTGGCATAGGAAAACCGTGGGTAGTGGAGGAGAAAAATTTGAAATATACAGAGCCAGAAGTGAGTGTGTGGAATGTTCTTACGATCATGAGATGTGTAAAATTTAACTAGAAGATACAATTCTTGTCATTGTCCAGTCAAAATGCAAATTCTCTCCAATCAGATATGATAACCTAATAGTCATAATATACCTCTGTGATGAGACATTAATGACAAACTGGTTAATGAGTGTTGTCGTCTCAAAGAAGATTTAAGACTAGTCACTGAACCAAAAAAGTCATTGCTGTCAAGTCAATTCTGACTCACAGTGACCCTACAGGACAGAGTAGAACTGCCCCATGGGGTTTCCAAGGAGCACCTGGTGGATTTGAACTGCCAACCTTTTGGTTAGCAGCCGTAGCAATTAACCACTACACCACCAGGGTTCCCAAGACTAGTCAGAGCACAAGAAAACTTGAATTACTCTGAAATCTTTCAGCTCATACAGGAAAGAAACTTGATAGTGATTTCCCCCAATTAAAAAAAAAATTCTACAGATTTATGTGATATTACCAATAATGAGGTAGAAAGCTAAAACTTTTCTTAGCTATAAATGAAAAAAAAAATTGAATCAATTATGCTAGAAGACAGGCTGAATAATCTTTGTTTGGTATACGTAGAAATGACATTACAAAATCCTTGATTAACAAACAGGCAGTCTAAGAGAATTCAGCCAAAAAACTAGCCAGGCAGTTAGTAAATAAAAATGTTATGATATTTTGTGAATCTTTGACATTTGTGATATTGGTTCGTTTTTAAAAATTTGTTATTTATTGCATTTTTCCTCATTCTAGATAAATATTCACTTTTGCATGTAACTTTTTATTCCTAATTTTGAATTGATACCTTAATGAGAGCCCCCCTCAACTGTATAAGCTTAAAGCCCCTCAGAACCTGGATTTGTTCTTTCTTAACGACTGTGCTTCTATCCAGAGGTTTACTCATGATTGAACAGAAAAAGCTAGGATGTTTGCTTTGGGCTAATATAAAAAAACCAAACCAAACCCAGTGCCGTTGAGTCGATTCTGACTCATAGCGACCCTATAGGACAGAGTAGGACTGCCCTGTAGAGTTTCCAGAGGGTGCCTGGCAGATTCGAACTGCTGACCTTACGGTTAGCAGCTGTAGCACTTAACCACTACACCACCAGGGTTTCCTGGGCTAAGATAGGATAGTAAATATTTCATTAATAGTAATTTTTAGGACAGGAATAAGCTGAGGATTTGTGTGTAGAAGGGAAGGCGCTAGCTGTAAGAGAAAGATGGAGGATACTCACATAACAGGGATACTTGCTAGCGCAGGTCTAGGTGAAAGCCGAAAGGAATGGCTTAAGATAGAGTGGAGAGAACAGCTTCCATATCAGGTGCAGACAGAGGGCAGTGAAGGAGGCAAGAGAGGGAGCAACTCTGAATTAGTGTGGAGGAGCATCCGGGGAGTTCTATTCTGTGGCCTTAACCTTGGAGTTCACATAGGAAGCTAGGTTACCCTCTCAGATAGCAGGGGTGGGTGGTATTTGGTGTTCCCCAAGCCTGAGCAGGTCAGTAATAACTGCTTTGCAAAATGAAATTGTTAAATAGCACTGATGGATCTTTTCTCATTTTCCCAAGTTTTACCTGCTGGTCCTAAGACAAGGTACCCAGAGACCCTGCAACGGATTTGGCAGTAGCTACCTAAAATGAAGATCTAGTTTGGGGATAACCCTATACTCTTTTCCCTATTCTAGTGCCAGAATGATCAGAAAACACAGTTGTAGTAGCAGTATAAGGTTCGTGAGGAGACTGTCAAGTGGGAACTTGAGTTGTTGCCTAAAGAAAAGAAACAAAGATTTATTTATATATGGCTTTTTTCCTACCCAGGATTTAAGGCAGCTCACGAGAATGCATGCAAGAAAATTGCAAGATGTGAGCCATAAATAAAAAATTAAGGCTGGCAAGAGCATGAAATATGAACAAGAAGACTTCAGCTGTGGCTTGTCAGGGGTCTTCAAATAAGTGAAGTGTTGTCATTGGAACAGTGTTTAGGGTTATTTGGTATGTGGGTCCAGGGACATGGAGGGGGTGGTGACAATGAGTCAGATATCAGCACAACAGAAGGCAAAGCTTTCTAATAGATGCAGCTGCTTCAAGGTGGACTGGAGGTCATGAGCACCTTCATTATTGTTGTTTTTGTTAGTGGCTGATGAGCATGGCAACCCCACACATAATGGAACCAAATGCTTCCCAGTCCTGCACCATCCCCATGATCACTTGCGAATTGGGTTGCTGTGAACCACAGGTTTTTCACTGAGTGATTTTTGGAAGTAGGTTGCCAGGCCTTTCTTCCTAGTGTGTCTTAGCCTGGAAGCTCCACTGAAACCTGTTCAGCATCACTGTAACATGCAAGCCTCCACTGAAAATGGGCGGTGGCTGTGTATTAGGTTTGTTGGTCAGGAATCAAACCAGCATCTCCTGCATGGGAAGCGAGAATTCTATAACTGACCCACCACTGCCTGCAATAACCGGTTGCCATGGAGTCAATTCTGACTCAGTGAGACCTTATAGGATGGAGTAGAACTGCCCCGTATGGTTTCCAAGCAGCGACTGGTAGATTAGAACTGCCGACCTTTTGATTAGCAGTGGAATGCTTAACCACTGTTCCACCAGGGCTCCACTGCCTGCAATAGGAGGCAGTTAAACAGACCTAAATAGCCTCCTTTTTGGTGCTATGGGAACTAGCTGATGCAGTGGGTAAAGACTGACCTCAGACATGCCCTTAGGGTCGATGGCTAATGAGTGTATGACAGGAACAGTTCTAAACAATGCCCTGTAAATCATTAACTCTTCTAAAGTACTCCATAAGGTAATAAAAGCTTGCCGACAGTCATTTTAAGTATCTTTATGACCTACAGATTTGTCATCCACCTTTGAAAGGCCACTGAAGATAGTAAACCAAAAATTTCTGAATGAGAAATGAGTAAGCTCCAAATGGGAGGAGGGAGTGAAATGTAGGTGGGTTATATGAGCTCATGGCGCCTGTGCTCTCTGGGTCATCATTCAGCAGTCTGAAGAGCTAGTGGTATCCATTCACTTGGCATTCAACAACAAGTGGTTATTGATCTCTGTGATATGGCAGGTCCAATGCTAGGCCCTGGGGAGATCATAGTAAGCAAAGCAAGACATGGTCCCTGCTTTCAGAGTGCTTGGTGTTTACTGGGAGAAAGACGTTAATCAAAATAATCACACATCCAATTCTGATATGCATTATAAAGGAGGAGAGAGTATTCTGTAAGAGTGGTTAGCTGTAAGACCTGAAATAGCATGAAGTAGGAACATGTTTACTGATAACAATGAAGTATAGAAGGGGAAATGCTGAGAAGAGCACTTGGGTCAAGGGAACAATGTGTGTTATGGTCTGGAAATATGAGGAAGCACAGAGTATCTGAGGACCTACAAGGCCAGAATGGCTAGTGAAGCCTAGAGAATGATGGGGAGAGGGACATGAGGAGTCAGGGAGAGCAGGCCCAGGCTGTGCTCACAAGTTACACCAAGCATGCTTGTCTTTACCCTAATGGCAAAGGGAAGCCCTTAATGGGTATTACCAAGGGAGCAATATGATCGTATTTGTGTTTTGCTGTTTTTTTTGTTTTGTGTTAATAAAATCACTCTAGCTTTACAGTAGAGAATTGATTATGGGGAGGCAGGCAAGAATAGACGTAGGAAGATTGTTCAGTAGGCTGCATGAGTACTCAAGGTAAGAGTTGGTAGTGACTTGGACAAGGGTTTTGGTGGCAAAGATAAGGAGAAATGGTTTCCTGAGGTGTGCATGAGATAAAAACCAATAGGATTTGGTGGTGGTTTGGATGGCAGTTGGAAGTGAGGGAAAGGAAATGGTATCAAAGATGATTTCCGGCAACTGCTGGAATGGAATGGGTGTTCCATTCACTGCTCGTGGACACCAAGACAGGGCTGGTCTGAGAGAATGACTAGAGGAACCGAGAGAGACCTGTTCTGGATACCATAGTTCAATCTAAATTGCGTTCAATTCAGTTGAATCCAATGCTCTCCTGTTCAGTTAAATTCACCTTATAGAGCATCCACCGAACAAGACTCTGTGAGTGACCCAGACAAATACAAGAGGCCCTCAAGGAGGTTGCAGGGTTATCTCCTGTACTAGATAAGTGCCCAAATAACCAAAGTACCCTGCCACATGTGAGAGGTACCTACAGAGAGGGACAACATGCCACTGGACTAAAGAGGTTAGATACCCACCAAGAGGGGTTTGCTAAAGGATTGGACTTTATTAACCTAAAAATGAGCTTATTGGGCAAGGGGTGATGTGAATGTGGGAGAACCTTGAGATTTCCCTCCTCTGGTCTACACTGAACACGCCTCGAGAACTGAAGTATGTTCGCTTGCTTCCTGCCCTGGCTCCTTCTCAGACTCCTAGGCAGCTCCCAAAGGATCCTGAGCTTGTGTCCTCATCTTATGGATAATAACCACTGTCTAATTACTTTAGCTGTGTTTTGCAAGAGCTAATTAGAAAGTGTCTGATAGCTTGGGAATTTTCTGTCAGAGGTAGTGCACAGATCTGAACTACCTATCTGGAGATGATGGTTCTGGCACACTGCAGCCCCGAGTTACAATGCGGAAGTCCCTCTCCAGCAATGTCAGGCACCCTCAGGCCCCTGGCCTATGACCCCTATGTGTCCCATCTCCCAGCACCACTCACAGCTCAGCATAAAAAACATTGTCTAAGTGCAAAATTTTGGGGAGAAATCATGCGCTTTTATCTAACATTGGATCTTTGTAAGAGTAATTAACCCTTGCACACCCCATCCCACTTTCAAAACGCATTTCACTATGTGTTTCTTTTAACACTCACACAATCCTGTGGGTTGGGTATCACTAAGGTCATCCCCTGGGAAGATAAGCCCCAAGTCAGACAGCTTTGCAGTAGCCGAGCTGGGACTCTGCACTTCATGCTTTCCACTCTTGGAAACCCTGGTGGCATAGTGGTTAAGAGCTACAGCTGCTAACCAAGAGGTCTGCAGTTCAAATCCACCAGGCACTCCTTGGAAACCATATAGGGCAGTTCTACTCTGTTCTATAGGGTTGCTATGAGTTGGAATTGGCTCAATGGCAATTGGTTTGGTTTTGGTTTACTCTTCCAATTAAAAGCAAATAGATCTGTGTTGGGAGGGGGAGCTGGAAGATGTTGGGGGCATAGAGAATTTTCCCATTATCCCTTGAAGTCACACAACACAAACAGCTGTTGGTTTCTCTCTCACTTAATGTGACTTCAGATGTTGGCACAATGGCTGAGTTCAGGATGCAGAAGGAGATAGGTCTCTATCTGAATATCGATCTTCAAACTAATTGCGTGTGATTCTGCACAAATTGTTAAAAACTGGGACAGTCTTAGCACCTAAGTCAAAGGGTTATTGTAAGGAATAAATGAGTTAATGTATATATAAGCCAGATGTCTCTGAATGGTGCAGTTAACACACTTAGCTGCTAACTGAAAGGTTTTGGTGGTTCGAGTCCACTGGAAGGTGCCTTGGAAGAAAGGCCTGGTGATTTACTCCCCCAAAAACCAGCTATTGGACACCCTATAGAACACAGCTCTACTCTGATGCACATGGGGTCGCCATAAGTCAGAGTCAACTTGATGGTAACCGGTATATGTAAGCCAAAGTATCCGAAACATACTAAATACTTTAAAATTTTTATCTTGGTAGTGGTGTTGTTAGAGTTGGATTCTAGGAGCCCGAATTTCTTGTTGACCTCAATCTGAACAGACAAGGCAAATAACTTGGAAGTGCATGCCTGCTCCAGATTGATTGGAAATGGCTGACTTGAATGTTGAGTTAAGAAGGATTCTGAGGTTTCATCTGGGCTCAGCAGAAACAATTAGCATTTCTGCATGCGTGCTGCGTAATTTCCTGGGCCTGCCACAGCCTATGCCTTTGCTTTCCAGCCTCATCGTGGGCCTTAGGCATTTGCTTCGATTCCTTTGTCAGGACCAGTCCTGCTATGTTCAGATTAAGTGCAGTTTCTAACTCACAGGGGCATGGCCTGCTTGGGCGAGAGCGAAGAATTTAATGAATAGGAGCTATGCACAGATAGGCTCTAACGAGAGGGGTTAGCAGGCCAGGGATTCAAAAATAACTGCAGCAAATCTGGGAGAGCCAACACATGCTGTATATTTCCATCCAAATAAAAGACATTCATTTTGAAGACCCCGGAACAGCTGTAACTTGAGATTCCCACAAACGCTTGGAAAACTGTCAGTCCTTTCTGAGTGGCAGTAGATGTAGAAGCAAGAATGGGAGTAAGAATGTAAGAATAATTTCTGAGAAACAGGACCTGGATTAGCCTTCTAAGAAGTCAGCATTTTTTAGCACTCATCTAGCTTTGAAATGTTTCGGGGACAGTATTTCTATGAAGCCTTCTGATTAAACCTTTGCTTATCTCTGTCATGGAAGAAGTTGAGAAACCCAGTGATAGTTATGAATGGTCTCTTAGATTCCACTCTGTGATCTGCAGAGATTTCTAACAGTGTGCTCTGTGTGTGTGTGTGTGTTTCTACCAAATATATCAATGTCTCCGGTCATTCTGCGCCTGATCACAACAACATGCGTTCATGAATATGTATCAGCTAAAATCCTGCAATTTTATGTGTTAATTTGCGCATGTCTTTAGGTGTTTATAGCAATTAAATAAGACCTTGACAAATTTAGAGGAAATTTAAAAAAAAAAAAAACTTTGATATTTTGGGAACTTATGTGGTTGAATTGCTGGTACTGAGATAAATTATGTTTTTGTGTAACTATTAATTCATTTATTGGCTTATTAGATATTTTCCCATTTAGTTACACTTCGTCTTAGGAAATAAGCAGTCTCTTCTTGACTGCATCGTTTGGCCTTACTCTGATGTCCATTTTGGCTTGAGAGTGCAACTAATCCTCACCTTGGCTGAGCAGGTACAGGTGTCCCGTTGAGGATTTATCAGGGAGGTGTGCAAGTTTGTTTGTGGTGAGTCAGGGCAGACACAGGGAAGGCAGGGTCCTGTCCAGTCCCATCAGGTAGGAGGGGACCCAGGTAGGGAGGGGCTTCACTGGTGACAGTGACCAAAGGGTTTACTATACAGGCCCTGCAGACCACAAAACAAAAACAAAACAAACAAAAAAGCTCATTGATGTTAACTCGATTCTGACTCACAGTGACTCCATAGAACTGCCCCATAGGATTTTCTTTTTTTTTTTTAATCTTCATGGAAGCAGATCACCAGGTCTTTCTTCTGTGGTGCCACTTAGCAGGTTTGAGCCACCAACCTTCAGGTTAGCAATCTAATGCAAACTGTTTGTGCCACAGTGATGGGTACTTCCATTGGGTGGTGCTCCAAAGGCAGGGCTTGGTAGGGCAGGAATTTGGAGGCGGTGCAGAGAAGACACTGTCCTTGGACTGGGACTGGGAGATGCCAGGATGGAGACAGCACTGAGACCCAGAGTCATGAAAGTGGTGGCAACTTGGCCACAAGCCACAACTGTAGGAAAGGATGTGGTGGGATTGCCAATTTAGCAAAAAAAAAAGAAAGAAGACAGGACATCCACTTACATTTGAATTTCAGGTACATAAGGAATAATTTTTAATATAATCATGTCCTATATAATATTTGGATTGAAGGAGAGTTATAGCTGTGGGAAGATAAGGGGAAGCAGACAGATGAAGATGGGCTAATGTTTAACGTGTGTGTGTGTGTGTGTGTGTGAGAAAGAAAAAAAGAGAGACTGAGACGGAAAGAAAGAGAGAGATTAAGAGAAAAATCCTGAATAATTTTATGTTGGCTTGAGAACCCACTTATTTTCATAATATCTAATTACTTTTTTTTTCCTCATAAGAACCAGTTGCTCTTGGCCTGTGTCAGAGACAGGATATTTGTTTGGTTTGTAATAAGAAACCAACAGAGCTGTGCGTCCCCAAAACAATGCTATGCCATCGAAAATGAAAATTTCCTCCAAAATGTTTTGTCTTGATAAAATTGAACACATGAATCTCTGGAAACATCTGGGTGATTGGTGTTTAGAGAAAAAGCCATGTGACTGACTTACATTTTTCAATTTTTATCCCGATTTTCTGGAATAGCATAGCCAACCAAAGAGGCTCTTCTCCAAAAGAGAATACATAATGATCATGAGATGGGAGATTTTCCAAAGCTACTTCTTGTTTTTTTTCCCCAATCAGTTTAATTTGTCTTCACTCCTTCAAATCATTTAATTCATCATTGAATCCTATTCTACTCCCTGCTGAGTGCTTAGCACAGTGTCTGGCACATAGTAGAGGTTGAATAAACTCTTCTAGGGTGAATGAATATATTATTCTTAAATAATTTAGCTTCCAGTACAGAGATAATACTAAGGCATGGCGGAACTGTTTATTTAGAGGAGGGGAGAAGAGGGGAGGGGAGGGGAGAGGAGGGGAGGGGAGGGGAGAGGAGGGGAGGGGATGGGAGAGGAGGGTGAGGGGAGGGGAGGGGAGGGGAGGGGAGGGGAGGGGAGGGGAGGGGAGGGGAGGGGAGGGGAGGGGAGGGGAGGGGAGGGGAGGGGAGGGGAGGGGAGAGCAGAGGAGAGCAGAAGAGGAGAGGAGAGGAGAGGAGGAGAGGAGGGGAGGGGAGGGGAGGAGAGAACGAACAGTTATTGGGTGTACACTATGGGACAGGAACTGGTCCAGGCAATATATATTACAGCCTCACTATGCATCTGAGCAAACCCCGAGAGACTAAGTACATTGCGAAGACTCTCAGCTACTAAGAAGCAGGGCTAGGATTTAACCCTGCTCTCTCTGAGCTGTTACAGTTCTATGCAGACTTTCTGGACTGATCTGCAGTAATTGCTAATGTTTTGTGGGTCTCAGATCACTCCGAGAATTTGATGAAAGCCAGGGTCCTCTCCCAGAAACATGAACATAGAAAGAAAGATACCCAATTTTACACGCTGTCATGGATTGAATTACATCACCCCCAAAATTTGTGTTATCAGTTTGGCTGGGCCATGATTCCCAGTACTGTGCGGTTGTCTTCCATTTTATGATTGTAATTTTATGTTAAAGACAATTAGGGTGGGATTGTAGCACCCTCTGTTAGGTTACATCCCTGATACAACGTAAAAGGAGTTTCCCTGAGGTGTGGGTGGCTGGGTGAGTTCGAACCACTAAGCTTTAGGTTAGCAGTAGAGCACAAAACATTTCTACCACCCGGGAACCTTAGTAAATAAATATATATTGTTGTTGTTGTTGTTAGATGCTGTCAAGTTGGTTCCGAGTCGTAGTGACCCTACGTACAAGAGAACGAAACACTGCCTGGTGTTGCACCATCCTCTTGATCATTGCTATGTTTGAGCCCATTGCTGCAGTCACTGTGTTTATCCATCTTGTTGAGGATCATCCTCTTTTTCATTAACCCTCTACTTTACCAGGCATGATGCCCCTCTCCAGAAACTGGTCCCTCCTGATAGCAAGTCCAAAGGTCATAAGACGAAGTCTTGCCATCCTTGTTTCTAAAGAGAATTCAGGCGAACTTCTTCCAAGACACATTTGTTCATTCTTCTGGCAGCCCATGGTATAGTCAATATTCTTTGGCAACACCATAATTCAAAGGCATCATTTCTTCAGCCTTCCTTATTCATTGTCTAGCTTTGGCATACATGTGAGGCGATTGAAAATACCATGGCTTGGGTCAGGCATGCTTTAGTCCTCAAAGTGATATTTTTCCTTTTTAACATGTTAAAGAGATCTTTTGCAGTAGATTTGCCCAATACAATACGTTGTTCGATTTCTTGATTGTTGCTTCCATGGGCATAGATTGTGGATTCAAGTAAAACGAAATCCTTGACAACTTCAATCTTGTCTCTGTTTATCATGATGTTACTTATTGGTCCAGTTGTGAGGATTTTTGTTTTCTTTATTTTGAAACGTAATCCACACTGAAGGCTGTAGTCTTTGCTCTTCATCAGTAAGTGCTTCAAGTCCTCTTCGCTTTCAGCAAGCAAGGTTGTGTCTCCTGCATATTGCAGGTTGTTAATGAGTTTTCCTTCAATTCTGATGCCCCACTCTTCTTCATATAGTCCAGTTTATCAGATTATTTACTCAGCATACAGATTGAATAAGTATCGTGAAAAGATACAACCCCGATGCACACCTTTCCTGACTTTAAACCATGCAGTATTCCCTTGTTCTGTTCAAACAACTGCTTCTTGATCTATGTCCAAGTTCCTCATGAGCACAATTAAGTGTCCCGGAATTACTATTCTTCACAACATTACCCATAATTTCTTACGATCCACACAGTTGAATCCCTTTGCATAGTCAATAAAGCACAGGTAAACATCTTTTACTTTAAAGTCTAAGGTGCACCTGATGCAAGCTGCAGTATTTTCAACTGCCTCATACGCATGCAAAAGCTGGGCAATGAATAAGGGAGACTGAAGAAGAACTGACACCTTTGAATTATGGTTTTGGTGAACAATATCGAATACACCATGGACTACCAAAAGAATAAATGAATATGTCTTGGAAGAAGTACAGACGAAATGCCCTTAGAGGCAAGGATGGTGAAACTTCGTCTCCCATACTTTGAAATGTTATCAGGAAGGACCAGCCCCTGGGGAAGGACTTCATGATTGGTAAAGTAGAGGCCCAGCGAAAGAGAGGAAGATAATGAAGGAGATGGATTGACACAGTGGCTGCAATAATGCGCTGAAGCATAACAACGATTGTGAGGATGGCATAGGACTGGGCGGTGTTTCATTCTGTTGTGGAAAATGTTGCTATGAGTCAGAAATGACTTGATGACATCTAATGACAACAACAACAAAAAACATCTTTCTGGCATTCTCTGCTTTCAGCCAAGATCCACCGGACATAAACAATGACATCCCTCCTTCCACGTCCTCTTTTGAATATGGCTTGAATTTCTGGCAGTTCCCTGTCGGTGTACTGTTGCAATCGTTTTTTAATTATCTTCAACAAAGTTTTGTTTGCTTGTGATGTTAATGCTATTGTTAGATAATATCCACATTCTCTTGGATCGTCTTTCTTTGGAATGGGTACAAATATGGATCTCTTCCATTCGGTTGGCCAGGTAGCTGTCTTCCAAATTTCTTGACATAGACGAGCAAATGATTCCAGTGTTGAATCATCCCCACTGGTATTCCGCCAGTTCCTGAAGGCTTGTTTTTCACCAATGCCTTCAGTGCCGCTTGGACTTCTTCCTTCAATACCATCAGTTCTTGATCATATGCTACCTCCTGAAATGGTTAAACATTGACCAATTCTTTTTGGTGCAGTGACTCTGTGTATTTCTTCCATCTTCTTTTGATGCTTCCTCTGTCTTTCAATGTTTTGCCCATAGCATCCTTCAATATTTGAGTCCTGGTGGTGCAGTGGTTATGAGCTCAGTTGCTAACCAAAAGGTTGACAGTTTGAATCCGCTAGCCTCTCCTTGGAAACCCAGTGGGTCAGTTCTATTCTGTCCTATAGGGTCACTATGAGTTGGAATTGACTCTGTGGCAATGGGTTATCCTTCTGTATTGCAGCTTAAGCCTTGAATTTTTTCACAGTTCTTTCAGTTTGAGAAATGCTGAGCATGTTCTTCCCTTTTGGTTTTCTAACTTCAGGTCTTTGCACATTTCATTATAATACTTTGTCTTTTTAAGCCCTTTGAAATCTTCTTTTCAGCTCTTTCACTTCATCATTTTTTCCATTCACTTTAGCTACTCTACGTTCAAAAGTAAGTTTCAGAGTCTCTTCTGATATCCATTTTGGTCTCTTATCTTTTTGCTTTCTTCAAGTATGGTGTCCTTGATGTCATCCCACAACGTGTCTCATCTTGGTCATTAGTGTTCAATGTGTCAAGTGTATTCCTGAGATGGTCTCCAAATTTAGGTGGGATATACTCAAGGTGGTACTTTGGCTCTTGTGGACTTGTAATGGCTGGGAGAGGGTGGGGTGTGTTCAAGGTCTATACTGGGTACTGCATGGCTGGCTGAGCTTAGGGGGTAAGGCGAGAGCGATGTGAGAGGAACTGAAGGGGTAAGCAAGCACCCCTTGGGACCTCCTAGGGCCTGTTAAGCATTTTGAACATTTTGTAATTATTCTAAGGACATTGAGAAGCTGTTGAAGGGGAGTTCCATGATCAGATTTGCATTTTTAAAACATGACTTGACTCTAGAGGATTTTTTTCCCCCAACTTCTAGAAAAACCACCTGGAAAACAACTTTGGCTTGATAAACAAATGAAATATTTTTTGGCATGGTGAAGGGAAGATAACTTTCCCAAAGACCATGCACGTTGGTATTTAAGAGGGCAGTGGAACCCAGCCAGCATCTGACTCACCGAATCAGAAGTTCAGGTGAAATTAGAGCCTCTGATTTAGCAAGCTTGGCTGTGTTGTTTTTGGGTGTGGGCCTGTGCATGCTTTCTGGCATCCTTTGTTCTTTCTCCTTCTCAGTTGTCACCTTTGGAAGCAGTGAGGGGAGGGAGATTCCTAGAGGACCGAACACTGGGAATCAAGGATCTGTGATGAGGATAAAGACAGTGTCAATGTCATTGTCAAAAAATCACATGGACCCCACAGGAAGTCCCTAGAGCAAAGTCACTGTGCAGGTGGCAGGGCCAGTAAAAACTGATTAACATGGCTAAAAAAACTTGAAAACATGCTGAATGAAATAAGCCAATCATAAAAGGATAAATATTGTATGCTCTCGCTAATATGATATACCTGGACTGACCAAAGAAATAGAGATCAGAGTTTCATATGGTTGCAGAGGGCAGGAGGGACCAGGAAAGGGGGAGTTATTGTTTAGGTAGTATTGACTTGTTTTTGGAAATGGAAAATGTGCAATTGATATTGGTAATGATTATTCAACATGACCGATGTAATTTGTCTCACTGAATTGTACATGTAAAATATTTTGAAGTGGCAAATGTTGTGTTATTTATATTTTTACAAGCTTTCCCTTTCTCCTTCCCCACCCCCCGCCCCCCCAAAGAAGAAAAGGAAACCCAAACGGGTTCATCCAGCAGACTGTTGTGGCCTGGATCTATAAATTTTACCAGGCAGTTTGTGTTTGTTACTCTCACCTCCTCCCAAGAGCTTCTTCCATTCCTCACCTGGTTTCATACCTGTCTTTCGGGTCTTTACTGATCATTTGCTTCCCTGGCTCTGCTTCTTAGTCTGATTTTGCCCCAGACTTCGGTGTTTTACTGTTCCCCCTTGAATGGTTTATGGTTTCCTACTATCAGGAAGAAGCCCAGATAGTGACTTGGCCAGTGGTGAGTCCTTCTATGCCATCCTATTACATGAAATGTGACACATGGGTGCTTCAGCACTTATACCAGCACAGGGGTCTGCAGACACTGAGGGTGGGGACTACAGCTCAGCCCTCCTCAATTGGACAAAGTTGACTCATGCAATCGCTGAGGCCAATCACAGTGGCCCTGGGTGACCAAGAAATATGGTAATGATTCTTAATTTTTATTATGTGTGTTTATTAAGTGAAATAAATATAGAATATGTTTTAGATGAAAAAGGTTTTATGTTTAAAGGTTAAAAGTCAATTATCCATAAAATGAACTGATATGTAACATTTCATTTTTTGATGGTGCTAGATAAATAAAGATTTAAGAAATTTTCAGAACGACAATAGCATTTTTTATCTGCCTACACAAAATCAAACTCAAGACCCTAAAGCAGACTCCAAATTACCTGTGGTCTAATTTAAAAAACTCTGTATCTAGGGTTTAAAAAAATTCATGTTCAGGGAAATCAGGAATAGGACTTTAACGTTCCCATCTTCTATCAAGCTGGAAAGTTTTCTTTGTTTTTCTATTTTGGGAAGCTTTTTAGATTTTCGTTCCTGTAAACTTGAGAGAGAGCCAGAGGAAGTCAGACTAAGGAAGGAAGAAGAGCTGATGGCCATGATCAGAGGGAAATAGGAGCGAAGGCAGGAAAGCCAGAGAGGGTCGGGGTGGAGGTAGGAGTGGGGAAGTGAAGCTAACCAGCTGCTGCTATCAGCTCTGACCTATTTTCCCCAGCTGTCCCAGTCCTTGCTCTCAGCAACAGTGACGCTGCCTTCAGGCAGCTCTACAGTCAACCCACGCTGAATGCTAGCTGTCCCTGCCATTTTCTAAAATGTCATCAGAGAAAGAGACATTTCCACCTCCCGGATGGACACAGGCTCCACTTGTAGATAAGTGGATGCTTGGATCCATTTTCACGGCATCCAAAAATCGGTCACAGATGAGTCACAATTTTGACAACATCTCTGGTGTGAGAAGTCATAGATGGAGGTGTATAGAAATGATATTTTTAATGTGATGTCCTTTTGGTGCCTCAGTAAAACTCCTTTCCTTCCATCAGGAGACACGTGTGCTTTGAATTATTTTTCTAGCCATAAAGTAAAGGCAAATTTGTAAAAGGCTATCTATACCTGAGAGCCTCTGATTTCATTGATTCCACTTGGAATCATATCCATTCCTCAAAATATTGAGGAAAGGGGAGAGAAAGAGGAAGAGAACAAATATATATTGAATTTCTACAAGTGTTTGACATAATTAGTTGAAATTAGTTGGAGCGAGTTATAATTCATAAACTCCACTATCCAAGCAATATAAATTTTCATACATTCTAAAAAAGCTTAAATTTTATTTTGAGCTCCTGCCTGTTATCAGGAACTTATTCTCAGATCATTCGGGGTTTCTGCCTCCATTTTCCTTGGAGTGATATCTAAGTTTCCCTGGGGGATGATGATGATATCTGGCTAAGCAGGGCTGTTGGAGTACGTGGGAAGGGTTGAGAAGTTCCTCCAGAGCTTACAAAAGAAAACTGGGAAATGTTTACACACCTACGCAGTTAGATACTGGGCTCTCTCTTACGCCCTTCTTGCTGTCTTTTCTTGTTACTCCTGTTCATTTTGCTCCTGTTCATTTTGCTCCTCCTGAGCCACTCTGGAGAGCCCCGGTGGTGAATGGTTAAAAGCTCGGCTGCTAACCTAAATGTCAGCAGTTTGGATCCACCCACCACTCCTTGGAAACCTTATGGGGCAACTCTACTCTGTCTTATAAGGTCACTATGAGTCAGAATCAACTTGATGGCAACTGGCTCGAGACGTCTGGAGTGTTGAAATGGCTTTGAGCCCAGGGCTGCTGCCTTGGTGTGTGTAGAGATCTTGGGGCCCAGGAGACACTGCGGGGAGAGTCTTCACCTCTTTTGGACTACTTGTAGGTCACACATGAATTATCTTATCTAATCTTGACCTTAACCCTGGGCATTTGAAAATGATTCCTCATTTATAAAGGAGGAAATGTGAGATTCAGGGAAGCCAAGAACATACCCAAAGCTCAGTCTGGTTTCCAAACCTGTGCAACTTCCCTTCTTCGAAGTGACTACCTGCCCAGTTTTAGTCCCTCCACTCCTAGGAAGACTCTTGTCATCATCCAAGAATAATGGCTACTTCCCCAGAATGTTCATGGCCTTTACTGTATTAATCTTTGGGATGATATTTAACCATCACACACAGCTTTATGTATTGGTTATCTCTCAAGTATCCAGTCAGCCTTAAGGTGGCTGTGATATCTAGAAAGCAAATACCATCCTTATGTTTCTACCCACCGCATCCCCTAGCACCACACTCTGTACATGGCAAATGCTTCATATACTTTTTATTATAATAAAAAACAACATGGTAATAAATAAATTAGTAAATGAGTGAGTGTTTACTTCCTATGACTGGTCTTCCATGTGTGTGGTCATACTGTAATTAGAGCTTAGCTAACAACACTAAGTCTGTAGTTATCTGCCTTGGCCTTTTAACTTCTCTGTCCTTGACATGGAAACCCTGGTGGTGTAGTGGTTAAGAGCTACAGCTGCTAATCAGAAGGTCAGCAGTTCAAATCCACCAGGCTGTCCTTGGAAACCCTGTGGGGCAGTTCTACTCTGTCCTATAGGGTCACGACAAGTCGGAATCAACTCCACGGCAGTGGGTTTGGTTTTGGTGGGTCTTTGACACACACTGTACCTTGAAGAGCACTTAGGTCCAGTGGTGATTCAGCTTTATCTCAGGCCTACCCTCCTGCCTGTACCTATAAATTTTTATGGCCCCTCTCCCTGACTTGTGATTTCCCAATTTCCTGGCTCATGTACACGCAAAAACAGAGAAATCCTTTCTCCTTCAGCATGCATTTAGTTCCTGAACAAGAGCTCTGGCTGGCCATGATTAGGTTATGCATTCACTATAAGGGAAATCACCATCTGCAGTGGGAAAGCATATTGGTCAGGTTGTATCATGTTTCTCCCCTTGTGGTTGTTGATGCAGGATCCCATAAAGGAGCCCTGGTGGTGCAATGGTTAAGCACTCAACTGCTAACTGAAAGGAAGGCAGTTCAAACCCACCAGCAGCTCTGCAAGAGAAAAGACCTAGCGATCTGCTCTTGTAAAGATTATAGCCTAGGAAACCCTATGGGGCAGTTCTGTTCTACTCTACTCTAATCCTGTGGGTCGGAATGGACTAGGTGGCACACAACAGCAATAGCTAGAATCACAGGAGGTGAGGGAAGTCAGGTTCCAAAGTAAAACAGTATAGAAAAACAAACAAAAAGAACCTTTGCTGTCAAGTTGATTCCAACTCATAGCGACCATATAGGACAGAGTAGAACTGCCCCTTAGTGTTTCCAAGGAGTGGCTGGTGGATCTAAACTGCCGACCTTTTGGTTAGCAGCCAAGCTCATAACCGCTATGCCACCAGGGCTCCACAAAACAACATAGGGCACACTAAAGAAACCAACATGTGGTTTATGGGGAGCTTATGGGCTATGTCTCCCATGATGCTTTTTGGCTCTGGTGAAGTGAATCCAAGCCCTAGATAGAGCTAAAGGGAACTAACATCTGTTAATCTCATGTTAGATTCAGGCACTGTGCTGGGCACATTAAATGCGTCATATTCTTCAACTCTTACAGTTGTCTGCCCCAGTTCAGCCCTTTGAAGAGTCTGACATCATCCCATCAAGGTGAGCCAGCTCTCCTGTGAAAGGAGAGCCCTGGAGACCCTCAGTGTTCACAGTTTCTGAATTGCTCCCTTTTTACCCACTGGTACCTGGCACTGTCCTTGATCTCCTTCTGACCCACCATTAGTCTGTAGTCTACCACTGGTCAGCCCCAAAAGTTTGATGCCCCAATTGACCATCTCCAAAAAGCCCCTGACCTATCTTTCTGTTTGCCTGACAGGTCCAGATAGACCTTCCCCTGTTCCCGTACTTTGTGGACCATTCACATTGGGCAACATAGGTGGCCCCTTGGTATATTGATCAGCACCATACTATGGGCTTCCTCTACAGTTTTCCTAATTTTTTCATCTGAAGATTTAAAGCTTCCAAGAGATTAAGAAACTTCTTTAAAGACATATGTTTAGCAATTAACAAAATGTGGAGTTAAACCCAAAGTTTGATGATACATTTACCAGGCATCAATCATCTTAGAATAATACATGTGATTGTGGGCAAGCCCTTGAACACTCAGCAAGTCAAGACAGAACTTTTTGTCCTAGCCAATGAAGGTATTGCAGATTGGGGATATTCCTAGACGATGCTCTTGCCTGCAATTTGACTTGAGATAAGAAAACAAGAGTTAAGGATGTGAGGAAACAGGCTCACTATGAAGGTTGTTTTGTTTTGAGAATGGAGCCTGCCAGAATTGTGCAGTATACAACTTGAACAATCTTGCTTAGTGGAAAAGAACAAGTTAGGAATTTCATTTAAATAAATCACTGTTTTAATTATATGTTCTTCTTGGAAAAAAATAAATTTAATGCTGACTTGTGTATATATACCTTTATATTGGAATTCAAGGTAACAGCAATAGAACCATGATCTATTTGAATCTTGCAATTTCTAGGTTTCTACTCATGTATCATGGCTATGCCTGTAGGGTATCAGATTGTTGATTCTCTGCAAAAGCACAGCTTTCTGATTCTGAGGATAAAAAATTACATAAGTCCCAGAGTCCAGAGTCTTATTTCAAATAGCTCTTAACATTTTGACAAGTTAAGCACAAATGAATCAGAAATGTACAGATCAAATTTCCCTTGGAATACAAATGAATTTAAACTGGGGAAGGAAAAAGTGGTTGGGCAAATCCATCCCTATTTTGCTGATTCAAGAACTTTAAAAAAAAAATAGCTTAGTGTTTGAAAAATCTAAATGTTTCCTAATAAAACCACAAATGTGACTATCTTCATAGTCTAGTGTTTTGTTTCCACTTCAGAATCAAAATTGTTTAACAAGCATGTTTAAGAACAAATTCTCTCTCTTCCCCTAATTAATGGTTTTTCTTATCTAGCATTCTACATAGTTTTACTTCAATTTCTGTACTTCATCATTTGTAGTTAAATAAAAATATAACTGGATATGTCTGATTAAGCCCATGACGGTCTCTGAATGAGCTCTGTGGTTTACCCTGGGAAGAATCTCCTTCACTTGTTGCATCCGTTACATAACAGGAACACTTATTATTTGGGTCACTGAGTGAAAACCATCAACAAGAAACACTTCCAAAGGGTGAGAAAAATAAATTGCTGCCTACCAGTTACACATCCCAGATTCCTTGATAACATGATCTGACTTTGATTGAATGTATTGAGAAAGCAATTAAAAGGATGAAAGCAAAGTAAAACAAGTAATCCTAGGCAAAGTACATACCTAAGAGAGTAAAAGAAAGTAACCCATTCAGAGACAGTGGGCAACGAGTCCTAGAAGTTGAAGCCTCTATATGTTTATTGCTCCCTCTCACTGAGTGAAGTTGGGAGTCATTCATCTTCCCAGGTGTGGAGATGAGCAGAACTAAAGACAGCATGCTGTCTGAGAAAGCACAGAACAAAGATGTGAGTGTCTGGGGTGGTTACATAATCAGGTGCTCGGTATAGGAAGAGACAGTCAAGGTAGAGCCAAGTTGTTGAATGGGTCAAAGAAAGGAGTCAATGAATACAAAGGTAATTGACAGGCCCCTTCCTTGGTAGCAAGGCCCCTGGGTGGTGCAAATGGTTTGTGCTTAACTACTAAAGATTGGAGGCTTGAATCTACTCAATACCACCATGAAAGAAATTCCTGGTGACCTGCTTCTGTAAGAAGACCCCGTGGAGTAGTTCTACTTTGACAGATGGGATCACTGTGAGTTGGAATTAACTCAATGACAATGGGTTTTATAGGTTTTCCTTGGTAGCTTCAACAATTTTTTGTTGATATAGCACAATCAATTGTTGAGTATCACAGAGCCCTTAGCAGTGTCTCCCAGTCTTTTGGTAAGAACCTTGAGGCACAATTTGTTTAAGTATAGCAAATAAACTTAAAGCAATCTTGAGATTCAGTGCCTATCTGACAATGAACATTGGGATAGAATCTATATGCAATGACCTCAACCTTACTACCAGCTTCTGATTTTCCGTACCGCTTTGGAGAACACCTATTTATTTTCAACATCTGGGCTGACTTCTCTTCCATTTCCCAAGCAGCCTTCTAGACCAAACTCTGTGGTCTTGGTTGTGTCCATTTTGAGGCAGAAGTGGGTCAAAATTAAATAAGGTAGAATCCAATCTGAATGGAATTGCAAGTAATCATCTGTTTTATAAGAGAAAGTAGGAATAATATATTTTTTTTCTGGATTCCGAGTCTAGAAAGGGAATTATTATTCATTTTCCTTTAAAAAAAATTTGGTTTTAAGGAGGAAGGGGTGTCACTCTTTCTTTTTTTGTCCTTGGTGGAAATTGGAGCTGAAGAGTGACTTGGCTGTATTGACAATGCAGGTTTCACAGTCATCTTGAACCTCAAGGAAAAGCCTGTTCCAGTGTTTTGGGTTGCCTGAAAAGTCCTCCAGCCATCAACTGGCCTGCCTCGTGTAAAGGCCTTGTTTTCACACATCTCTGTGTAAATGCATCATCTATTTTTAGTCAGCTTTGCTCTTTGTATTCTTAGAAATTGTAGGTAGAGTCTTGACCAGAAGCATTAGACAGCTTCTAAAAGAGTAAATATTGCTCTTGGATATAAAGGAACCATTGTACAAAGCATATTCAGTTATAATTATCAAGCAGCTACCAGAAGAAAATATGAACCCCTTTTCCTTTAGATTTTTTAACAAACTGATTTGAAGGTTTGCCTGAGTGAGATTGTCTACCATGTCCATGTGGACATGTGAAAGAGATGTTTTTCTATTTAGATATTTGAAGAAAACTCAAGGGAAATGATTTGGCATAATAAATTGAGCACTGGCCATACATGGAGCCAGATAGATCTGAGTTAAAATCCTGGCTTTGCCACTCACTAACTCCTAGATGTTGAGTAAGTCACTTTTAAACTCTCTGAGGGCTTCAGTTTCTTCTCTTGTAAGATGGAGGCAGTAATAACTGTCTTTGAAGGCAAGTATCAAAAGAGAAGATGTAAGTAAGTCACCCAGCACCTATTAGGCACTCAAGAAATGCTGGTTTCCTTTCCTTCTTCCCCTTCTCCAACTTGTCTCAGATGCAGAAAACAATTTCTTGACCAATGTTTTTCAAAAGACTCTAAATAAAATTCACCCAGACTTTTTGAGCATAAAAAGGCTTCACCAAACAACTGTTTAACAAGTTGCCCCATAAAAGTACTTAGAACAGATGTTTCGTCTCTTTTAAAGAGCATAAGCGTTTAGCAACAGAAAAGTTACAGAGTGCAATGTTTTTTGAGCCATGGTTTTGAAGTGGGTGAGAGGTCAAGTCACAAATAATCTAAGGTTCCTTCCAGCTCTAAAATTCTATGGTTCTACAAAATTGCAGCGGTGGCTGCAAACCAAGACTGACCTTTATGACTCAGAAACGGTAGAAGGCACTGGACTGGCTAGTCAGCGTACTGAAGATTTGATTAAAAACCCACAACATTCAAATGTTAGCTTTGGGATTAGCCGATCAAATAAATGCCTGGTATTGCTCTGTCAGACACAGCAGAGTCGTTTTTGTCTGCTAGTATATTTTAATGGAGAGAGTACCCAGTTGCTAAACTAGTAAACCAAACAGTTTATGAGGATGAGAACAAGAGTGCCATTGCTAGTCCCAAATACTAATCTCTTAATTACTGATCATTATTACCTCTTGGAGATCTTTTGTGAAAAATCTATATGAGTGTCTAATTCTAAAACTAAGAAATTTCAAGAGAATTCAAACAAGGACGCTGAGGTAAAAAATGATTTTAATTTCTCCTTAAAAATCTCATCCATTTCTAGTGAGAAGAATGAAAAAAAATAGAGTTCTAGAAAACTTGGTTTTGCAATCCTAAACAACGATTGAAACAATTTTTTTCTCAGTGTCTATTTCGACATGGGAAATGAAATGTGAACACCCAAGATCAGATGATCCCTTTTTTGTATAGTGTGTGTGCGTGTGTGTGTTGGGAGTCCTCTTTCCTGGAGAAGATAGATTTTCTTCTTTCAGAGTAAGGAGGTTATTCTATTGATAGTAAATACTAAAAAACTACATGTGTTAAATATCTTTCCACTCGGTGGATTCAAATTCACCTTTCTTTTTCACAACGGGAATCAGGGAGAGTTTACGTAATTGGGAAACAAGAACCAGATTCCTAGTGACACTTCAAAATCAAGATACTTGCCTAGAGGAGTAAGGGTCTGTAGTAAGAATATTTAGCTTCAAAGACAAACAAGTTCTGAGGATCTGCTCTATGCTAGGTCCTGCCTTTGACAAGAGCCAAAGGGCTAAAATCCTAAAGGTATGTAAATGCACCAGGTGATATTCTAATTTACAGTAGAGGAGGAATGCGGGTGGTGGTGGGGGAGTGGGAGTTTAGGGTCAAATGTAGTCTATTAGTTCTACTCTGTCCTATAGGGTCACTATGAGTCAGAATCGACTCAACGGCACTGGGACTCAAACCTGAGAAGTTTAGGAGATCTAAATTAGCTAAAACAACACTAAATAGTATTCAGAATTAGTATGAAAGGCACTCAATAGTATCTGAGTTTTTATATTTTTGAATATTCACTCATCCAGTAAAATTTAATTCAGTGTATACTGTTGTAAAAGAACTGTGAAGGTATTAAAAAAAGGACTAAAAACGTTTCTGTGTTATACTGAAGTCTGGAAGGGTAGGGTATATTATTCTTACTTTAAGCCCTGATGGTGCAGTTGTTAAGAGCTTGGCTGTTAATCAAAAGAATGGCAGTTCGAATCCACTTGCTGCTCCTTGGAAACCCTATGGGGCAGTTCTACTCTGTCCTGTAGGGTCACTATGAGTCAGAATCAGTTTGACAGCAATGGTTTATACATAATTATTAATGGTATAATTTTTACAATGAAAGTTTTATAGGTATATATTTTTGTGTTAAGAAAAACTACTTGACAGTTTAGCCATATGAAAAATTAATAAACCACTAAAATTTAAGAAAATAAATCAATAAAAAAATGGAAATAGAAACAAACAAGTAAATGGGAAGGGAATAGACCAAAATGTTCACAGAGGTAATATTTTGGTGGAGGAAACAAGTGATTTTGGTTTTCATTCTTTTCTTTTTAAAAATTTTTAGGATAAGCCTAAATTTCTTGTACGCTTTAGGTACTCTAAAGTGGGAAAATTCTTTCGATGAAATAAATAAAAACACAAAACCAAACCCATTGCCCCTGAGTCAATTCTGACTCATAGAGACCCTATAGGACAGAGTAAAACTGCCCAGTAGGGTTTCCAAGGAGTTGCTGGTGCATTCAGACTGCTGACCTTTTGGTTAGAAGATGAGAGCTCTTAACCACTGTGCAACCAGGCCTCTGAAAGAAATAAAGAAGGAAGACATAGAGGAAGGAAGGGAGGGAGAGAGGGAGGAAGTAAGGAAGGAAATCAAGCTTGAGAAAAAACAATTTTTTTTTTCCTGTCACCCACACTTATAAGAACTCTAGCTGTTAAGGCCATGAACTCATAATTGTTTAATTTGGGTTGTGATATTTGTCAAGTTTGTCCCAGATATGGTGGAGACCACGCAGCCATTGGTAAGGGCAAGACTAATATCTGCAGGAAATGGACAGGAGTCAACCGGAGGCATTATAGGAAAAATCAGAATGATAGAATGATTAAAGTAAATAGGAGGTAAAGTTCACTGTTGTTGGGCCAAGAGCCTTAGAAGCAAGTGAGAGTCCAAGTGAAAAGGGGGTTGGAGCCAAGAAGTGACAAATAGACGAAGAGTTAGGGATAGTACCACAGGTAGCGTAGGAGCACCATTCAGAGACAGGCTGGCAGGGGTGCCATGGAATTGAATGGAGTGAACAGGAGAGTGGTCAACAAGCTGAAGTCAGGCAGACACTGAGGTTGGGATCTGAGTCATCAACTGAAATGACTCCTAGGGTTCTTGTGGTGTGATCAGAGACCCCTCGTCAAGGTAGAACTTCCAAGTGATGCTTCAAGGGGCTTTCTTCACCTGTACCACCTCTGGGCAGTCCGCGCATTGGTTGAGACAGGGGTCTATCAACACAAATCCTGTTTCTCCTAGTAGGAGGTCATTTGTGTCTCATTTGTGCCATCTCTACTGTCAGTACATGGCCTTATGCGTGCATAGAACTTGATTCAGGCTACGTCTCCAGAATTCCTGCAGATGCTATTATTCATCCGCCCCACCCCACAGACTGAGGATACTATAGAATACCTATGGATTGAACCTCTGTTAGTTTCCAAGCTGTATGCAGGAAATGTGGTATAATGTAGTGCTTCATTACTGCTCCTTTTGTGGCTTGGCCACTGACAGCATGGGGAGGGATGTCCTTGCTCCTGCTGATGGTTGTAAAATTCCTGAATCTCCATTAGGTCTCCTCTGACACCAATCTAGTGTTAAGGCAGAAGGACTACTCTTTCTTGCTGAATGGAAGGTGGAAATCCAGACTCCCTATGTGCTTCTAACTGACATGGTGAGGTTGAGGGTCTTTCTTAGGGGCCAGTGGGGATGAAAGTCCTGGTTCTCTGTTCAGCCTTTTCTGATACCGCCCCATCAGAGAGAGGGTTGAGGCACCTTGCTACAGGCCTCTGAAAGAAATAAAGAAGGAAGACACAGAGGAAGGAAGGGAGGGAGAGAGAGAGGGAGGAATAAGGAAGGAAATCACGCTTGAGAAAGAACAGTCTGGTGAGGGTGGAAGTCTAGCCTCTCCACTTCACATTTCCTAGCGTAGGTGGGGGTGTCACTGTTGTTGTTAGGTACTGTCCAGTTGCTTCTGACTCATAGCAACCCTATGTACAACAGAAGAAAACACTGCCCCCTCCTGTGCCTTTCTCACAATCCTTGTTATGCTTGAGTCCATTGCTACAGCCACTGTGTCAATCCACCTCCTTGAGGGTCTTCCTCTTTTCCCTGACTCTCTACCAAGCATGATGTCCTTTGCCAGGGTCGGGTCTTTCCCGATAACATGTCCAAAGTAAGTGAGACAAAGTTTTGCCTTCTTTGCTTCTTAGGAGCATTCTGGCTATACTTCGTCCAAGACAGATTTGTTCTTTCTTCTAGCAGTACATGGTATAATCAATATTCTTTGCCCACATCATAATTCAGACATCAATTCTTCTTTGGTCTTCCTTATTCATTGTCTAGCTTTTGCATGCATATGAGGTGGTTGAAAATACCATGGCTTGGGTCAGGCACACCTTAGTCCTCAAAGTGACATCTTTGCTTTTTAACACTATAAAGAGATTTTTTGCAGCACATTTGTGTAGTGCAATACATCATTTGATTTATTTCTTGACTGCTGCTTCCATGGGTGTTGATTGTGGATCCAAGAAAAATGAAATCCTTGACAACGTCAATATTTTCACCGTTTATCATGATGTTGTTTATTGGTCCAGTTGTGAGGATTTTTGTTTTCTTTATGTTGAGGTGCAATCCATACTGAAGGCTGGAGCCTTTGATCTTCATCAGTAAGTGCTTCAGGCCCTCTTTGCTTTCAGCAAGCAAGGTTGTGTCACCTGTGTATGGCAGGTTGTTAATAAATCTTCCTCCAATCCTGATGCCCTATTCTTCTTCATATAGTCCAGCTTCCCAGATCATTTGCTCAGCATACAGATGGAATAAATGTGATGAAAGGAGACAACCCTGATGCACACCTTTCCTGACTTTAAACCACACAGTATCCCCTGTTTGAATGACTGCCTCTGGGTCTATGTATAGGTTCTGCATAAGCACGATTAAGTGTTCTAAAATTCCCATTCACCACAATGTTATCCATGATTTGTTACGATCCACACAGTTGAATACCTTTGCATAGTCAATAAAACACAAGTAAACATCTTTCTGGCATTCTCTTTCAGATAAATCCATCTGTTGTCATTCCCGGCATAGGAGACCATATGATTTCAAAATGGCCAATACCAGTCCATTTCAGCTCACTAATGCCTAGGGTACTGATGTTTATGTGTTACATTTCATTTTTGACAACTTCCAATTTTTCTAGATTCCTACTTCCTGTGTTCCACATTCTGAGTATTTATGTTTGCAGTTGTTTCTTGTCATTTTTAGTCATTTCACATCAGCAAATGAAGATCCTAAAAACTTGACTCCATCTACGTCATCAAGTTCAACTCTACTTTCAGGAGGCAGCTCTTCCCCAGTCATATTTTGAGTGCCTTCCAACCCCAGGGGCTCATCTTCTGGCACGATATCAGACAATGTTCTGCTGCTATTCATAAGGTTTTCACTGACCAATGTTTTCAGAAGTAGACTGCCAGGTCCTTCTTCCTAGACTGTTTTAGTCTGGAAGCTCCACTGAAGCCTGTCCACCATGTGTGACCCTGATGGTATTTGAAACAACGGTGGCATAGCTTCCAGTAACACAGCAACGTGCAAGCCACCACAGTACGACATAGTGACAGACAAGTGGTGGGAGTGGGGGACATAGATTTTTCTGTGGTGTTGGGTTGGAGTAGAACAGTTATTGTTTAAAGTTTTCTGTCTAGCTGGGCTGCCCTGCTCCCAGTTCTTTGGTTAAAGGGAGCAGGCTGGTTTTTTTTTTTGCCTCCTTCAGTGCTTGTTGGCATTTTTGAGTTGCGAGCTTCTTTCTTTCCAAGTCTGGGATATACAAGACATAAAGAAACCCATGAAACTCACCACTGTGTCAGTTCCTGGGGTCCTGACAGTCCTTCCTATTCTACCTATTCTCACCTCCTTTTAGAATCTCCTTTTGTTTGTTTAACCTATAATGTGGAAACCCTGATGGCATAGTGGTTAAGTGCTACAGCTGCTAACCAAAGGGTCGGCAGTTCGAACCTATAATGTCTAGAGTCTTTACTTGTATTTTTCAAGAAGATTTGTGGTAGGAAGAAATATGCCTGGTCCATCTTTTCTGAAGCAGAAATCAGAATGTGTTTTATACTTTAAAAAATGTTTAATAAAAAAATTAAAAGAAGAAAAATATTTCGTGGCAGGAAAAAATTACATGAAATTCAAATTTTAATCTTCATAAATTAAGTTGTATTGGAATACACCCACAGTCATTCATTTGCATATTCTCTATGGCTGCTTTTGCACTAAGGAGCCCTTGTGGCACACTGGTTAAGCACTTGGCTGCTAACTGAAAGGACGGTGATTTGAATCCACCAGCTTCTCCATAAGAGGAAGATGTGGCAGTCGGCTTCTGTAAAGATTACAGCTTTGAAAACCCTATGGGACAGTTCTACTTTGTCCTCTAGGGTTGCTATGAGTCAGAATCAATTCAATAGCAATGGGCTTGGTTTTTGGATTTTGCATGTAACAACAGAGTTGGTTAGTTGTAATAAAGACTATATAGCCCATAAGTGTAAAATATTATTTACCCTTTGGAACTTTACAAAAAAAGCTTGCTGACCTCTGTTTTACATTAGGTTGAGGTGTCCTCAAGGATGCTTCCCCCAAATGTCTAGTCTGCGCCTTTTGTTCTTCCTCTTTGTTCTCATAGTACCTAAATGTGGTTGAATTGAAGTAGAGAAATTCTGGTTGAGGGCTCAAGGCCTTACTATAGAGATGCTGACTTGTGAATAAGTTCAATTTCTTAGTTGACTACACTTCCCAGAACAAAAAGGTTAACATATGTTACTTATTCATGTAAACTTTTAGACATGTCTAAACCTTTCATTTCTGAAAAGTGGAGTTCCCATTATCATATAACATTTGACTTCGTATTATGAGTCCATCAACAACTTTGTCGTAATTCAGATCTTAAAGTAAGCTTGCATATGTTTTCTTGTTGTTAGGTTCTCTTGAGTTAGTTCCAACTCATAGTGACCTTATGTACAACAGAACGAAACACTACCCGGTCCTGCACCGTCCTCATAATCACTGTTACACTTGAGCCCATTGTTGCAGCCATTGTGTCAATCCATCTCTTTGAGGATCTTCTTCTTTTTCACTGACACTCTACTCTACCTAGCATGATATCCTTCTCCAGGGACCGATCCCTCCTGATAACCTGTCCAAAGTATGTGAGACGAAGTCTTGCCATCCTTGCTTCTTATGAGCATTCTGGCTGTACTTCTTCCAAGGTAAATTTCTTTGCTCTTCTGGCAGTTCATGGTATATTGAATATTCTTTGTTAACAACATAATTCAAAGGCATCCATTCTTGTTTGGTCTTCCTTATTGATTGTCCAGCTTTCACAAGCATATGAGGCAATTGAAAACATCATGGCTTGGGTCCTTAAAGTGACATCTTTGCTTTTTAACACTTTAAAGAGATCTTTTGCAGCAGATTTTCCCAATGCAATGTGTCTTTTTGATTTCTTGACCGCTGCTTCCATGGGTGTTGATTATGGATTCAAGTAAAATGAAGTCCTTGACAACTTCAATCTTTTCTCTGTTTATCATGATGTTGCTTATTGGTCCAGTTGTGAGGATTTTTGTTTTCTTTATGTTGAAGCATTGCACACTGAAGGTCTTTGATCTTCATCAGTAAGTGCTTCAAGCCCTCTTCACTTTGAGCAAGCAAGGTGTGTCATCTGCATATAGAATGTTGTTAATGAGTCTTCCTCCAATCCCGAAGCCTTGTTCTTCTCCATATAGTCCAGTTTATTGGATTATTTACTCAGCATACAGATTGAATACGTGTCATGAAAAGATACTCACCTTTCCTGACTTTAAACCATGCAGTATCCCCTTATTCTGTTCTATTGACTCCCTCTTGTCTAAGTATAGTTTCCTCAGGAGCACAATTAAGTGTTTTTGGAATTTCCTTCCTTCACATTCTTTGTTATGATCCACATGGTTGAATGTTTTGCATAGTAAGTAAAACACAGCTAAATATCTTTCATGCATTCTCTGCTTTCAGCCAAGATCCTTCTGACATCAGCAATGATATCCTTTGTTCCAAGTCGTCTTCTGAACCTGGCTTGAATTTCTGACTGTTCCCTGTTGAGGTACTGCTGTAACTGCTTTCGAATGATCTTCTGCAAAATTTTACTTGTGTGTGATATAAATGATATTGTTTGATAATTTCCACATTCTGTTGTATCTCCTTCCTTTGGACTGGGTACAAATATGGATAGCTTCCAGCATGAAAATTTACTTTGCTACTATTAATGGGTGTGTATGTTTGTGGTGTTTATTCATGGTTTGATATTTAAAATATGGCTCCTTTATCTTTCTATAAATTATCTGATCTTTCTTACAAATCTTCAACTCAGGTTTAAAACTTAAGCCAGTCCAAAAATTTACTAGTATCTTAGTCTTATCTCCATCTTTTTGAGATAATTGCTTAATCCAAATGAGTCCTTTCTTCCTCTCCTTGCTTCTCCTTAAGAGGAAGGTATAAGAGAGGGGCTTATATGTACAAGTTACATTGGTCAGGTAAGGGGACTTTTTGGCCTCATTCTCATTGTTGGGGTTGTGATGGCTAGCATCCACCAAAATATAGTTTGCTCTGTTCCATCCTCGGTATTTGGCTGGAGCTAATATATATGACTGATAAACATGCAGTCTATTATTTTTCCTCTTAATCAGGGTATGGTGATACCTCATTAATGACTCAACTGCTCAGATTTCTTATAGCCTCTGCTATATGTTCCATCTGGTCCATGGTCTAGATAGTCCACTCCATGTCTTTGCTACAGGGTCACTTCGTTTCCTATGGCAGACAGTTCTTAACACAGATTCCAAGCTAGATGAAAACAGAGGGAGCTTTCTGCATCCAGTTTAGACCTTCCCTCTATTTGCAAACATCATCATCTTCCGAAGAGTGCCGAGGCTGCCTTGAATTGGAATAAGAATAACCTGAATAGCTGTTTTTTCCATTTGTCCCCAAAGTGGAATAAGCCAAAGTCGCAATGCCTTGAATGTTCCCCTCAAACTTCCAAATCAGCCTTCTTTTCACTCCCAAACTTCATAGCTTTGAGTTAGGAAAGACAGCATCATGATTCATTATTCTCTCTACTTCCATCCCCGTCTCCCCAGAAGTCTCTAATGAAAGAGATAAGCTTTTCTTCTTCCTGTATTACTAGAATATTCTTTAAAGGGATTGTTTTGCTTGTTCATGAAAAGAGACACTTGGGAGCAAATATTTTCTCTACTTCCTAGGGACATCATGTTTTCATATGAGTTCTGAAACTCTGACATTATCTGGGTTCATAAGGCAGTTACTGAACACAAGATATGTTGAAGACGGTAGAAAAGAAAGGTGAAAAGAACCTGAGTCCCTGATGACATCATTGAGCCACTGAATAACCTGCCCAGAGCCATCACATCTTCAAATTTCTTGTTAAGATAATGTATTTTGATACTACATTACATTTTATTTTCACACTTCAACAACTCTGAAATCAGAATGCATTTTTTCATGGTAACAACTTAAAATCATTGTTGGCCAGGGGCAGTCTTGACATAGTTGTCATTGCCTGTGTCAACTTCATCGTTATTCCTAGCGACATGACTAACAACTGTAGCCCCTTGACAGTTCAATCAACAAATCACTGAAGGACATTTGAGAAAGAATCCTGTGTTCTGTCTGAAAATTATCTATTGATACCTTCTGGAAAGATAAAAAAATTGCGTTAGCATGAAAATTTGCGAACTGCATGTCAGTGACTTGGAGGAAGATTCAAGAGGCAATAGCAAAGCATTCTTTTAAGACGCGCTGCATCGCCAAGATGTTTGATCTCACGGAGGATGACAGATTGGATATTGATGGCCCTGGATTTAGCGAATGATTCAGAAAATTCAGGCTCTGAGCGTGAAGGTGTTTTAAGAAAGGTTGAACCAATATATTTTATCTGAGGTTCTGTTTGTGTGTGTGCATATGGCATATAATATAAATTATATATATATATAATATATATGAGATTTGGTAAAATATATATCTAATTAAGTTTTCGGATTCTCTTTCAATAGGCATAAAATGAACATTTCGAGTCATTAGAGAGCATTGTGTCCGTTTCATTGGCAGTGTTATTTTCTTTCTTAGTGGTTCATAAAATAATGTTATGTCTAACAATTGGTGTCTTACATTTGATGAAATTGGTAACAATTTCTTTCTTATTTAAGTTGGGAATTTGTTTCATGCAATCAAAGGTATCACAATGATATTAGATATGATTTATATTTCACAGTCAATAGCTTTCTTTTCAGGTCCCTGAAGGACAAGGGACGGAATACGTTAACACCTGTGAAGTGTGAGACCCTGAGTTCTCTGTCTGATGACTTCATAGGTAGACAATAGATACAAGTAGTAACAGGGCTACTTTCTTGTTAGTATAAGAATATGGTGAGCAAGGGGAGACTTGTCTCTCTTTCTGAGCTAATAAGGCACATCTAGCATCCTCTCTGCTGGAAAGGCTTGCTACTTATTCAACAGCCATTAGTTATGCTTGTGTGTTAACAAGCAGTATCTTCTGGAAATGAAAATGTGCCACCCTCATCACTAACAAATTTCTTAATTAACCTGCTGATACTCTTGGCGACCGAGTTAACTGTTGTTTTAGAAATGAGTTATTTGTGTTCTTTTGCCCTTTACTACTCCCTTTATTCTCTCTGACTATTATACGATCACCTTGCTCTTTGACTAAAGTAAGCAAGAATGTGAGAAACCACCCACGGTGCATCATTTCCTTGCTTAAACTTGCTGCTGACTCTTCTATCCTTTGATAACTAAGTCCTTTCTTGACAACAGCGTTAATTATACCAGTCATTTATTCTACAACCCTTCCTTTTCTCTCACTGTGTTCCATCCTCATAGACAAGATTAGTAGCATCCCTTCAGAGAAGATTCACCATGGGACAATCCTTGTGGGAAGTAGAAACATTTCCTGTTCTGCAACCCATGCAGGCTCCAGTTGTTCACGCCTGAGATATATTTGCCACAATGTGGGCCTTTATTCAGGAGAAGAAGGGACTTGCTTCTCCAGGAGCAACTAAGCCAAGGACAGGAAGTCCCATCCCTATTATAAAGTACAGGTTTCCCATCAGATGAAAATTCTTCATCTGAAAAGTTTGAGTAGAATGTTAGTTTTGAAAGGAATTCCAGTTGGTTAAATTTAGTGTCATTAAAAAAAAAAAAAATCCATCCAAGAATAGTTTCTGGCTTTGGGCCCACAGTGTTTCGTTTGTTGTGAATTGTATTTTCATTTATTTTAAGCATTTGCTGCAGAGTTGGTCCTTCTGAGAACACATATTGATATCTTCATTGGCCTGAATTGTACTCGTCTTTCCTTCTAAAATGACGTATATAAATAATATTGTTAAGTAAGTGGGAACTTGATTTTATTTCTATTTTTTATGTTTCTCTCAGCTGTTTTTCCTCTTCTGTATACATTTGGACTACCATATTCCCTGCCACCACCCTCACTGCTTATTATGAGCCACACTTGCCCTTCCCCACCCAATGCCCCAAAGAGACAGTTTTGAGAGACAACCGTCTGTGCTTTTTGCTAACGTTGATTCAGCTTTGAAAATCAGACCAATATCTTGTTGGTACTCCCTTTGCTTCTCCTATTCAGTTCTAGTTTGGCTTTCTTGGTGTTTGCAAAAAGGGAACATCTGTTTATTGAATGCATATTTTGTACTCCTGGGTACTGCCCTAAGTGCCTTATAAAATCATCTACTTAATCCTCCCAACTACCTTAAAGATAACTGTTAGTATCCTTGTTTTAAAGATAAGGAAACCTGTCAGTTGCCTCCAAGTAGATCTGGACTCAAGGCAACCCCATGTGTGTCAGAGTAGAACTGTGCTCCATAGGGTTGTCAATAGCTGATTTTTCTCAGATGTAGATCACAAAGCCTTTCTACTGAGATCCATCTGGGTGGATTCAAACTTCCAAACTTTTGGTTAGCAGCTGAGCACTGAAAAGAAACCAAAAGTCAGAGTAATTAGGCAATTTGCCCAAGGTTATCCAGCTAACCAGTAGCAAAGCTAAAATTTGAAACTGCATTTGCCTGGATATGAAAAACTCCCTCTTCTCGTGTAAGTAACAATCAGGCCTCCTGAAGAATGAGCTAATTTTATAAATAAAATTTTCTTCTCAATTTTGGGTCAGCATATTACTCTTCAAAATGCTGCCAAAGTATCTACATTTCGTGACAGACTTTGTTTCATAATCTTGATTGAAAATTTTGGCTCTATAACAGGTGTTTCTGGTACAAGATGAAACACAACTATAATCATCTAAGAGTGTTGTGAGGGTTAAATATGCAATCTTTTAGGTTCATGGGGACTCAAAACTACATACCAAAATGAAAACCTAACATATATAGTAATAAAGAGATGTTACGTCAATGTGTGCACATGAATCAATAGATCAGATCAATTTATAGGCGATCTACTTCTGAAAATTAGCCAATAAAAACCTGTGGATAACGATTTCCAAGATGGCCCAGGACAGGGTAACGTTTCATTTTGCTGTATTTAAGGTCCCTATGAGTCTGTGTTCACTCGTTGGCAACTAACAACAACATCTCATTCCACAGGAAGAGCAGCTGCCCTTACCTTCTGTGACTCTTCAGATTCAGCTGCTTATTCAGAGGCCTTTGGGATTCACATGAAGCACTTTGGTCCAAGATAGCAAAATTAAGGGATAATTTAGCTTTGGGGTCAGTCTGCTTCTGAATGAGATCTGGCTCTGAATATTCTGAACTCCTTCCACAAAGAGGAAGTGACACCAAAGAAGAACACTCGTTTGTCACCCAAGGGAGCAAATCAACTAACACATTTGGAAGAGAAAGGAGGAACATTTTATGTGTTTTTAACAAATTTGCTCATTATTTCTTTAATATTTTCTGGGCTGTGAACAGTGATTAGTGTATCAAATTAATTTTTGGATGGTTTGTCTGACTGACTGAGTTAGAATGCTGCTAGGAAGAGTAAGCATGGAATCACCCTGGTCAGTTGGATCAGTTTCTTTTCTCCACCCTCTGTGCCTACCCCCAATCATACTCTGATGCTAGCAATTAAAAAGTCTGACTTCTTGGGACAAAGGGTGCCTTACCCTGAGGTCTGCTCATGGGTTTTCAGGGAAATCTGAAATTGCATGAAAAACTTAATGAGTATGAACAGTCAAGTATTTTTCTGGGAAAAGAGATCTCTTTCATCTGCTTCTCAAAGGTCCAATGGATCATGATGGGAACAATCAGTAACCAGGTGCTGACTAGTGGACTTCCACTTATGGTGACCTCCTGTGTGTCAGAGTAGAACTCTGCTCCACACGGTTTTCAATTGCTGATTTTTTGGAAGTAGATTGCCAGACCTTTCTTCTGAAACCTGTATGAGGTGGGCTCCAACCTCCAATTTTTCGGTTAGCAGCCGCGTGATAGTGTTAACCATTTGTACCATCCATATTGGTTAAACAAAAGTAATTGTTTAAGAATTTTTTTCTTTTCTCCATGTTGCATGAAAGTTTATGGAGCGGTTCTACTCTGCACACATGAGATTGCCATGAGTTGGAATTGATTCAACAGCAACTAATAACAACTACAACACTTGTTGAGCTCAGCCTCTACTCTAGGTGCTTAGAAGACATCAGTGAACAAAACAGAAGGGGTCCCATAGAGGCTCGCATTCAAACAGGGGGCATGGATAATTAGAAAGCATCAAAGGAGCTGTGCCATGAACTTGCTCAGAAGGGTGGAGAGCGAAGCTTGCCACACTGGATCATTGCTTCTTTTCAGCTTGGTAGGGTTTTGTTTTTGTTTTCTTGCTTTTCATTTCTGTTTATATATTTTTATAAAAACTTTCTGTAGGTGTTTTTTCCCCCTTGCAGATAGCTCTGGAATCCCATGGCATTTCTCTGTCATCCCTCTCACTGAGTTTATGCAGATGTCCAAGTAGTCTCCAGCTGACATGCCTATCTGCCAAGAGCCCTGGCTGCTGCAAACAACACAAGAGCTCACACTATCCATCCACACTGACAAAACAGGAAATGAGAGACATGGACCTTGACAGGTTCCACTGCCTCCAAAAATAAAATTGATTTAGGCCACTAAAAAACTCCAAGCTCTTTCATGAATAGGCCTTAGGAAACCACAATAAATCAGCTTATTATGGTGTAACAGGGGTGCAAATTGGTGTCTCAGCTAATGCAGATAAAGATTTCCGTGCACACTGCATATATCAAAAATTTAACACATGCTGCTTTCAGAGTTTTAATGAATAAAAGAAGCTCTGTCGCTGAAAACCAACACAACCCAGGCATTACTTCATTTAGCTGTCAATAAAATTCTCTCTTATTTTATTTTCTAATGGTTTATCAATACTGGTAATTTGCTGCTGGTTATAAAAAGGAGGGTGGGGGAGGGAAAGGAATTAAAATAAGTCCTGCTAACTAGAAAAGAGCTCAGTGAGCCATTTTGTTCTGCTACGTAAGTTAATGAGCAGATGATGTAAGGGAGTGAAACCTCGATTTCTTCCTTAAACTACAAACATAGACCTTGCTTGGAAGAATGGCTTTTGATCATTGATGTTACCTACACAATTATATAGGTGTAAGGAGAGGAATGTTGTTTTACTTTCCACTGAATGATACTTATATAGTTTAAAAAAAAAAAAGATTCATGATAATGAACTATCCACAGGAACTCATTCATTGATTGATTCATTCAGTAAACATCTGTGGCAGGCTAATGTATTAATGATTTAATATGGAAATTAACCCGTGACTTATTATTATTATTATTTTCTTGCTTGAGCAGACTTATTAGAAAATGGATGAAGAAGTAATTGTGTTCTTCAACCATAGAAGAAGGGCAACCAGATTTCAGTGGTCTTGAGTTTCTATAGGGTCTCTGTAAGTTGAATCGACTCAACGGCAGTGGGTTTGGTTTTTTGGTTTTTTTAGTTTCTAGGCTTCTTTGCCCAGAATAGCCTTTTCTTTCTTTCTTCTCTGTTTCTTCCTTTCTCCCTCCCTCCCTTCTTTCCTGACAGCTTTATTGTTGCGGTTAGTTGTGGTTGAGTTTAGGGAATCCAACCCAGGTCTCCCACATGGAAGGCAAGAATACTACCATTGAATGACAACTGCCCCTTCTGCCACCCCACAGCTTTACTCTGCTCTTTCTGGGGAGATTTCCCAGCCCTTGAAGGTAATGAGGCTGAAGTGTTCTTCAGTTGGCCCAGATTTGCAGAGCTGATAACACTTCCGAAGGAGGATGGCCAATCAGGCGCTTTTGGTCGATTATGTCACTAGAGAGGTGTAGGGTGTGCAGGTCACACTGTGTGACACTGTCAGAGGGGGTGATACCAAAATGACTGTCTATAAAACATCTCTGTAGGCATAACAGTGAAAACATCTTTTGGAAACCCAGCTTACATGTATCAATATACCTACAATGCTAAAACTCTACCTGTTATGGATTGAATTGTATCCCCCAAAATGTGTGTCAACTTGGCTAGGCCATGATTCTCAGTATTGTATGATTGTCCACCATTTTGTCACCCAGCATGATTTTCCTATACGTTGTAAATTCTGCCTCTGTGATGTTAATGAGGCAGGATTAGGAACAGTTATGTTAATGAGGCAAGACTCAATCTACAAGATTTGGTTGTTTTAAGTCAATCTCTTTTGAGATATAAAGGAAAGAAGCAAGCAGAGAGATGGGGGGACCTCACAACACCAAGAAAGTAGTGCCAGGAGCAGGATGCTTCCTTCAGACCTGGGGTTCCTGCACAGAGAAGCTCCTAGACCAAGGGAAGACTGATGACAAGGGCCTTCCTCCACAGCCAACAGAGAGAGAAAGACTTTCCCTGGAGCCGAAGCCCTGAATTTGGACTTCCAGCCTAATAGACTGTGAGAGAACAAACTTCTGTTTGTTAAAGTCATACACTTGTGGTATTTCTGTTATAGCAGCACTAGATAACTAAGATACTATGCTCATTTACTTTTTGAACTTTCTTATGCACTCCTGTCAGAGCAGTCGTTATTATCCAATTACAATGACACTTCAAATCACATGGTTTCATCTGCACAGTCTACAAGCACACACTATTGTTTTTGTTGCTGCCAGTGTTCTTATAGTCTCTGATTTTGTCAAATTTTCTGGTGTTTTAGCTACGATATTGTGGTAATTAGTATTTGTGAACCTATATCAATAATTTTTTTGAGAATGAAGTAGTAATTAAAAGAAAAGGAGTGAAATATGGGAATTATATTTTAAAAGTAACATTAGCACAAAAAATATTACTAAAGATTCTGCATGGTCTGGTATAGGAGAAAGTCCATGGGGCGGGGGGGGGTGACATTATGAGTTACCTCACTGGGTGATACCAGCCCTAGTGATGCTACTGCTCCTGGTGATTGTCTCCAAAAGCTGCCATCTCGAAAGGAGGAAAAGAAACAGTTGCAATCAAGGCAAGTCTGACTCATCATGACCCCATGTGTGTCGGAGTAGAACTGTGCTCCATCAGGTTTTCTTTTCAAAGCAAAACATACATCAATTCAATAGCTTCTACATGTACAGTTCAGTGACCTTGGTTATATTCTTCAAGTTGTGCAAGTACTCTCACCCTCCTTTTCTGAGTTGATCCTCTCCCGTTAACATAAACTCATTGCCCCTAAGTTTCATACCTAATCTTTCAAGTTGTTGTTGTTAATTTGATACCATATAGATATATCTTGACTAAGCATAATGCTCAAGACAGATATTCTTCACTAGTTAAGCTAAACTATTATTTGGATTTAAGACTTTAGGGACTATATTTGGCTTAAAGTTTAAAGATTATCTCAGAAAAATAGTTTCAATGGTTCATCCAACTTCCCTGGCTCCAGAAAGTATGGATTCTATGAGAATTTGAAATTTTCTCCCTTTTAATCACAGTTCTATGAATTTTTGATCAAAATGTTCAGTCGTGGTAGCCGGGCACCATTCAGCTCTTCAGTTCTCATGATAAAGGAGGCAGTTGCTCATGGAGGCAATTAGCCACGCATATCATATCCATCCATCCCAGAAGAGCAGAAGGAGAAGCAGTATGGAGGTTAATCAATGCTGACTAATGGCCTGAGGACAAGCCCCCATTGTCATGAAATGCCTGGGCTCAAGGAAGGAGGAAAACATCCCAATAAATGACTAATACTGTTTTTATTACCAACTGACAATTGAGAAATCAGAGCAGAATAAGATTTGTTTTCAAAAGGTAAGGAATTGTGGCACTTCTTGCAATCCATGTTGTGGAGGAATTTTAGCTTGAAACACACTTATTGAGCATCTTTTATGAGCCAGTCCTTATGCTAGACAGACGGAAAGATGCACTGCCTTGCCCTCAAGGGAATCAGTCTAGTGGGGAAGGCAGACAAGTGAACAAAGAGCTATAACACCATGAGAGGGATTCTCTTCTAGAGTGTGAGTAAGGGACAGGAGCAGCATTGACGAGAGGTGGCTGAATCTGCTTGGACCTTGACAGTGTGTAAGGCGAGAAGGTAAGAAGAGAAATTCAAACTGAGGTTTGGCATTTGCAAAGCTGCAGAGTTGTAGAAGGACACCATGTGTTAGGGACACATGAGAAGCTCAGTGTGGGTGGGGGTAAGGCTGTAGGGACTTGGTGGGGAGTGACAGAAATAGAGGCCCTGGTTAATGAGTGTCATTAATTCAAGGAGTACTTTAGTCTCTGCCCAAGGAAACATGAAATGCCTGAAATCTTACAGCTGACATATGAAAGACACTCAATAGAGAATTTACCAAAATTTGACAGTACTAAAAATGTACATGGCATTGCCAATAGTGAGTTGTGAAGCTGAAAGAAAATTTCTAAGTTACCATTAATAATAAGTAAATTTTGATTAACTATATTACAGGAAAAATTGAATTATCTTCCCAGTCTCTGTACAGAAAATGATTTTACAAAATTGCAGTGATGAGAAGAGACAATCAAAGAGTATGCAGCCAAAAAATGAAGAATAAAAACATTTTTAGAAGTTTGTCAAGCAGATAATTAATACAAATCTCATGTTAATTGTTCTGGGTTTTTCTGATATGTGGTATTTGTTGGCTTTTAAAAGTTGATATTTTTGTCCCCTCTTTTCTTATTTTAAATAAACATTCACTAATTACTTACTTCTGTATTCATAATTTTGTATTATTATTCTTAAAGAGGGACCCTAAATTCATAAGATTCAGGTTCCCAAACACCTGGCCAGCCTCTAGGTAGTTGCAGAGACTAGAGATGTAGGTTGGGCCCAGTCTGGAATCCAAGACTCAATAAATGGTAGAGAGTCTTTTTGATCACCTGAGGATTTGTGTCTTCATCTTACTGAAGAGGAAACTGGGTCCGGAAAAGTAAAGTGACTCCAAAGATCCCAGAGCCAGTTAGTGGCAGAGCCAGGATCCTGTCTCTGACTTCCCAGGCCAGGTCTTCTTCATTACATTAAGTCTGCAAAGAGCAAGCATTGGGTTTGGGCAGGGGTCATAAACAAGCAGAAGCATTTGTTTTTAACAGTACAATGTTTAAAAAATAACCCAAAATCCAGTGCCTTTTGGTGGGGTATGTTCTCTCCTGTTTACATAATTCTTATCATTCCCATCATCTTACACCTGGTCAACAGGTTTCCTTGTTCTGTGTACCCTGGGAAGGCATCTAGGTTTGCCACCCCTGGGTTAGGGCAGTGGTGTTTGGAAATTAGAGAGGTTTTGAGGCTGTAGGTTGGAGACAGTCCCTTCTTTTGCTGCCTTGTTGGATGTGTGCTGCAAGATTAGACTGCCATAACAATATCCATCAGCAGCTCTGGTCTTTGAGTTACTGGGTAGGTAAAGAACAAAAGCCATATTTTGCCTGTCAGTCACCCTTAGGTAGTAGTGGGTGTCAGTCATTCTCTATGGTTTGTGGATATGGAGTCCCAGGCAAGGAAAGCTGGAGCAATACAGACTCTTTGAGGGAGAAATGCTGCCTGTGATGATGGCAGGTCCAGTGAGAGAATGCTTTGGCAAAGGGCTGTTGTATTTCATTTTAGCCCTTGGCTTCCCCATATCTAAATTCCAAAGAAAATGCAAAATTGCAGGTGTTCTCAGGATAACAGTTGACCAAGAGCTGGTATGCTTTTGGTTAAGAAAAGCAACTAAAAATTCAATAACAAAGGTCATGAAGCCAAGCCATTACTTTTTTTCCTGAAAATTCTTGGTGATATCTCTTAGTGTAGATTTTTAGTGGATCGCCAATATACACTAAGAGATAATCCAAGAGGAATGGATGTGGATTTGGCTTGTCTCAGGTTTCTCCATATGAGACTCCAGTCCCTTCTGTAAGGCACCTCAGATCATTTTGCTTAGGGACATACCCTAAAAAAAAAAAATAAGATGTTATGACTGTCTATATTGTTCTTAAGGAGACCTGATGGTACAAGGGTTAAGTGCTCAGCTGCTAACTGCAAGTTCATCAGTTCGTACCCACCCAGTGGCTCCGTGGGGGAAAAACCTGGATATCTGCTTCCGTAAAGATTACAGCCTAGAAAACCCTATGGGGCAGTTCTACTCTGTCACATGGGGTCACTATGAGTCGAAATCAACTCAATGGCACCTAACAACAACAGCAACAACATACTGTTCTGAATAAAATCTTTATTTATCAAAGACCTACTATGTGCTAAAGGCTTTATATTCATTTCCTCAAATTAACGTAATAATCTTGCAGTCTTTTCATTTTATAAATGAAGAACCTGAGGCTTAGAATTTATTACAATCCAAGACGATATAACTTGTTAATAATGGAGGAGTTAAGACTAGAATTCAGGTCTGTCTAGTTCCAAAGCCACTGTGTACTGCTACTTCAACACAACTGCCATGAAGAAAAGCTAAACCAGTGAGTACTAGTAAACAGGACTCCTCTGAAAGTCTATGTTTTACCCGGTTGTGGTCCACAGGACTCGAGTCATCATCCTTGACGTGGTTCATTGCATTTAGTTTGTTCTAGGCTTTGTTGGCAAACCCTGGTGGCATAGAGGTTAAGAGCTATAGCTGCTAACCAAAAAATCAGCAGTTAAAATCCACCAGGTGCTCCTTGGAAACCCCATGGGGCAGTTCTACTCTGTCCTATAGGGTCATCATGAGCCGGAATCAACTCCTCGGCAACGGGTTTGGTTCTTTTGGTTAGGCTCTGTTGCTTGTATTGGCTGGGTGGAGGTCATAAGGTCCAATGACTGCCTACTCCTGAACATAGTTCCTCCGAGGGAAATCTGGAGTACCAGGGAACAGGGTCACTGAGCCACATTGCATTTCCCCCCACACTCCAGCATCTACAGATTTAGTGGACTCCATCTTCCTTTGTCATCACCATTTTTGCATCCCCAACCAGAAGAGACATTCTCTACGTGCCTTCTCTTTTCTTTGCCAACTCCCCATAATAGGAATTGCCTGTGGTACACAGGCTAGCTGCTGTCTTTGGATTTGATGTATTTTATGTGAATCACATCAAGGTATTTAATATAACTGGTAGTTGACGAATCCCTGGAGGACATCATGCTCAGTGCAGTAGAGGTCAGTGAAAAAGAGGAAGACCTTCAACAAGATGGTTGGACGCAGTGACTGCAACAATGGGCTCAAACATAGCAACGATTGTGAGGATGGCACAGGAGCAGCATTTCTTTCTGTTATGTAAGGTTGCTATGAGTTGGAATTGACTCAAAGGCACATTAACAACAGCAACAACAACATGATGTTCAACATGTTTCAGCACAGTTTCCAGGCAAAGACAAACTAAGAAAAAAGACCTGGTGATCTACTTCTGAAAATCAGCCAGTAAAAACCTTATGGATCACAACGGTCTGATCTGAAACCAATTATGAGGATAGCGCAGGACCAGGAAACATTTTGTACAGTTGTGCATGGGGTCACCATGAGTAATAGGTCCACTTGACAGTAGCTAACAACAATAATAACAGGAGTGGGGCAGGGAAATTAAAGAAGCTCCTGGAACATCTTGTTATGCCAGAAAATAAGAAGTGCTAAAAGAAAAAAAAAAAAGAAAGAAAAAGAAAAGTTGGAGATATATGGTAAGAATGCATGAATTACACCGCCAAGCTGGAACAATCTGAGTACCAACATAGATAAGGACTGTATGAATTATAAACTGCCAATGAATCTCTAATTATCATAGATGAACAGGTAAATAAATAAGAAAATAAACAGAGGAAAAGAGAGGACTGTTGCCTACTGTATAATGCTGTCTGCATTGTATGGCGAATGTGGAGGGACTGCTAGAGTTGGAAAACCATTTTGCAACCATCGTAGTCAAAAATGGTTCAGGCAAAACTTATCAATGGACAGTAAATACAGGGATAAATTTTGGTGAGAAGCAGAATATTTTCATGTTCTTAAATGGACCCCTCAGAGATTGTTTATTTGTTTCAAAGGGAGCAATTATAGTTATGCAGTATAAAAACTAGAGAATGCCTGGATTAGGTAAATCATAATTAAAATCACCAACAAGGAGCTGATAAATATTGTCTACTTCCAGAACTGTGATATCATGAGAACACAGTATCATTTTTAGGTGTACCTAAATGTAATCATGAGGAAATATCAAACTCCAAATTAGAAACCTTCAATTAGAAATTAAAAGGAAGGAGGAACTGTATTATTGAAACTGTCAATGTCATTAAAAAAAAAAAAAGATGTGTAAATGTTCTTGATAAAGGAGGCTGTCTTAGTCGTCTAGTGCTGCTATAACAGAAATACCACAAGTGGATGGCTCTCACAGTCCAGTAGGCTAGCAGTCCAAATTCAGTTACCAGCTCCAGGGGAAGGCTTTCTCTCTCTCTTGTCTCTGGAGGAAGGTCCTTGTTATCAGCCTTCCCTTGGTCCTGGAGTATCTCAGCGCAGGAACCTCACGTCCAATGGATGTGCTCTGCACCCGGCACTGTTTTCTTGGTGGTGTGAGGTCCCCAACTCTCTGCTTGCTTCCCTTTTCTTTTATCTCTCGTAAGATAAAAGTTGGTGCAGAACACACCACAGGGAAACTCCCTTTATATTGGCTAAGGGATGTGACCTAAGCAAGGGTGTTACATCCCACCCTAATCCTCTGTAACCACAGGGAGAGATTATGATTTATAACCCTCCATCATAAAAATTTTTTTTATCATAAAATGGAGGACAACCACACCATACTGGGAATCATGGTCTAGCCAAGTTGACACATATTTTGGGGGGACACAATTCAATCCATGACAGAGACTAAAGAAACATAGCAGGTAAATGCAATGACTGATCCCAGACTGAATCATTTACTGAAGAAAAAACATGCTATGAAGAATATTTTTGGATCAATTGAAAAAATTAGATTATGGATGTAAAATTATGGATAAAAAATTATGGGTGTAGATTAGATTAAAATTTGATATTAATTTTAAATTTACTGAATTAGATAGCTGTACTGTGGCTATATAAGAGAAAATCCCCATTCTTAGGAAATCCACATTCGATTATTTAAAGGCAAATGAGAATGAGGAAAAAATGCCATATATATAATACCGATTATGTATAATATATAATACAGAAATTTGTGTATATACATGTGTGTATATATATATATATATGTAGGTATGTAGACACAGTGAAACCTATGAGAGCCAGCTCTTAACAGAACTGTCTTGTTTTTCTGGGTCTTGCAAGTTTTCCACCTTTGACAGGGTGCAGTTTTAACACTTTTCTGCCTCTATTAGTGAAAAAAATCTGAGTTTTCCTTCTCTGACAGGTTTCTGCCTTACACAGGTTTCAGCTATCACAAGTTTTATTGTATATAGATAGACATAGAGATGAGAGAGAGAGAGAGAACCAATGATCAAGAAAATAAGGTAAATGTTAACCTTAAGAGGAATATGGGCAAAGAATATTTCAGTGTTCTCAGTGTTCTTTGTACTATTCCTGTTCTAGCTAATTTTTTGTCAGTTCAAAATTATTTCCAAATAAAAAGGTGAAAAGAGGAAGAGAGAGCAGGAAAGAGACTGTGTACACCAGCATTGACTGCTGTAGTTCAAAGCCTGTCTTCACCTTGCTCTGAAGCAAGTTATATAATCACTCTCTGCCTTACTTTCCTCAACTCGACAATTGAATACTAGTATTTGCACCATAGGGTTTGCACGGGAATGAAGAAGATAATGAAAGTAACAAATGTTAGGTGTTTATTATTGTTGGCTTGCCTATCATAAAGAAGGTGCCATAGACTTGGGAGACAAATTAGCAACTAGGGTGATGTCTGGAGTTTGAGGCATGAACAGGACGTTGAGGCAGATCTCTAGCCTGGGACTTATGTTGAAGGCACATGAGATACCCCCGGGAAAGGGTCATTCAGATCATCCATATCCCAAATTCATAGATTTGGGGCTACAACCTGAGGTAACAGTAAAGAGAGAGCATGCACAAATACCCACTTTGAAACCCGCAGAAGTGGTGCTGACACTGCTATTCAGCTAGTCTGGGACTAGAGGAGAGTCAGTAACTTGGAGATCTTTCTAGAAAATGAAGTCCAAGAGGACCAGAGCCTTTAGGGGCACGGGTGAATATTTCCAAAGAAAAAGGCAGCAGTGAAAATAACACACTTGATGCTTGGAAGTAGGACAAACATAAATAAACCTGGTATAAGTTCCTCTGAAAACAGAGGTTGCCTTGTGAAAAATTCTGGCAGTTAACAGAGTGCTTAAATGACAGTATCCGGCAAGAGGAGAAAAATGTTGGCAGTGTGCGGGAGAGGTTGAAGGCCGGTTCTGTTGTGCCCACGTTGGTTTCCTAATTTGGGTAGCTTCTCTCACAAGTTCCTTATTTGAAGACAGCTTTGGCAGTGTTATGATTAGAAACATAATCCAGCCACATGTGCCTGGATGCCTGTGAGGCTAAGTTGCAGGGATTTCGGGATAAGCGCCAAGGTGGCCCCCTGGAAAGCCACCTTGCTGTGACCCTGGATCAAGTCACAGCCTTCCTGAGCAGTCTTGAATAATGACTCAATGGGGGTCACGGGAGGGACTTGACAAACTGTTTACTCCTCTTCTGGCTGTCTCCCTCCTTCAGGACTGTGGGGGAGGGGAGAACGTGGGAAGTTGTGTGAGGGGGAGTAAGAAACGGGGCAATAGTATGTGACTGAGTAGGGGAAGAGGCAGAGAGTGAAATTTCACATGTCTCTTCTCTTCCTCCTTGCCACCCCTTTTCATCCTTAAACTTTTCAGCTGGTGTGTTGTACTTTCTAGTGGAACAACCCTCCCTCACTTCATCAGAACAGTGTGGTGACGAAGAGGCCCAGCCTCAAGTTGAAATTCCCCATCTCAGCTACTTTCTAGTTCTGGGATTTGGGAAGAGTTAGTTAGCTTCTCTGACCCTCAGTTTTCTCATCTGTAAAGGGGTTGTTGTGAGGCTGAGAGGAAGTCACAGGCATCAGCGTCTAGGATGAGACCTGGCTCTGGAAAGCGCTTGGTGGATGGTTGTCAGTACCATTACTGGTAGCGCCAGAGAAGAGGTAGGCCTGACCTTTCTAACTGAATGTCTTATGGCTCACCTCCCAGGTCATGTCATAGCTCTGTAATTATGAGTCTGTCCTGACATGACCATCACCTGAAGAGCATAATGGCCATAATGCCAACATTTGCCTTCCCTTTAGCCCTCTGACACAAAGCTGAACCTTCTCGTTCCTAGCATAATTAATATTTGGCATTTTGGCTGTATGTCTCTGCTTAAACTGTTATCTAAATTGTGCTCACACCTGATTTACATTTCTTTCTGGCATGAGAAGACATGTCACTTCTTTTTCTAGAACTCAGACTGCCCACTCCTGAGCAGATAAGAACTTCAGAGTTGTTCTTACAACATCCATTATAAGATATATGTTATTCTGTGTGTATACATATGTTTATACACACACACACACACACATATATATATATATATATATATATACTAAGCAAAAAAGAGGAAGAGCCTCAACGAGATGGATTGGCACAGTGGCTACAACAATGGGCTCAAACATAGCAATGATTGTGAGGATGGCACAGTACCGGGTAGTATTTCATTCTACTGTACACAGGGTCGCTATGAATCGGAATCAGCTTGATGGCACCTAACAACATATATATATACACACATTTTATATATATGCATACACACATGCACACATAATATAAATATACACACATATATATGTATGTATGTATATATATATAAACCAAAACAAACCTGCTGCCATCAAGTTGATTCTGACTTATAGTGGCCCTATAGGGCAGAGTAGAGTTTCTAAGGAGTGGCTGTTGGATTCAAACTGCCAACCTTTTGGTTTGCAGCCAAGCTCTTAGCCACTTGGACTCTAAAACCAGACTTTATGATAGCTGTTTTGATTCATGTTGCTCAGTTGATCCTAAAGCTTTAATAGTTTGAATTAATTATTTTCCATCTCCTTACTCTGCACCACAATCCGAAACATGATGAGTTCCTGTATGATTTGAAATGTGGATAAAAGCCCCTCTTATCAGCTGCCAGTCAGAAATGCAGCAACAAAAGAATTTAATTTAGAGTCAAAAGATCTCATCTGGGTCTTGGTGTCAGGACTTACTAGTTCTACAATCTCAGGCAAGTAACTTCACCTCTCTGAACCTCAATTCCATCTAGAAAATAGAGAGAAAAATATCCTTGTCCAGAGTAGTGTTGAGGATTAGGTATGCTAGTACAGAAGGAGTCGTTGGGAAACTGTAAAGTACACGTCAATGCTAGTTTAGTTCATTGTGTTTATTGGTTTTCCACAGTGCAACTGAGGATTTTTAAGAGTGGGAGAAAAAGTGCTCTCTGTCTTTAATGTACGGCAATTTTTAAATGAGACACTATGCATTTTGTTATTCAGTCCTGCCTTCTCTGCTAACCACTGTGGCTTAGATCTTTATGCTTCTTTATTGACTTAATAACATAACACTATCTGCTTGTTTTGAAAAGACAGATGAGCCGATAGACAGAAGAACATTTTGCACTCCAGGGAGGGTATGTATTAGGGACATCTAAGGTAGCACTCTTTTTTTTTTTTTTTTTGTATTATTCACCTGGATCGCTTTTTTTTGTGCTGATACAGTAACATCATCACCAGCCAAAGTGGAAAAAAGATAAATTATTGATGGCTTTGCATACTCACACTGGGTTCCTGAAAAGGTTTGTGAATAGAGAGGACTTTAGCTGAACTCTCAGAAGGAACAATGGAGGATGGTTGGAGCACAGTGGAAAGGAGACCTGTGGTGATCAGTTTCTCACTGTACTGTGGCAAAATGAATAATTCAAGAGTATTGTTTTGGGTTAGGTATCCTTTTCAGCATCTTAAAACCCTCTCTTTCTATTATGGTGGGATCATGTAGCCTTTCAATGTCATGTCAAGGATTCTTCTTTGACTGTAATGCGGTATGGTGGTATAGTGAAGTAGGTGTGTTACTATTTCATTATGGGAGTATAATTATGTGAGTGTTATAGTTACAATGAGAGTCTAATAAATTAAAACATTTACGACAATCAATTGCATTCTCTAAATACTTGAGAAGTGTTTTTTTTGGATTCATAAATGTCTAATTTTTTTTTTTCAATTGATTTCCCACCTTGGTTCTAAACATTATGATAAGGATAGGAAAATGAGACCTTATGCTACACAACCATTCCCCAGATAACCTACAAACATTTTAGTCAGCTACATATTTTCTCATTTCAAGGACATTATTTTTGTAGCCAATAACTTACTTTATGGCATTATTTAGAAAGCTTTACTAAACTTATTTGGGTGGCCTAAAAGGAAAGACACCTACAGCTGGTTAACAAGATATAAGAAGATGGGGAAAATTTTATTTGACAGTATTTCTTTTGGGAAGATCTGCGCTTGGAGTACTTTGATGACTTGCCTGGAATGAAAATAGAAATCCCAAATGCATGCTTAAATAACCAAAGATGATCGCTGCATTGCTATGCACACGCCAAGGAGAGGACTTTGCGTTGCTCCTGAAGAGATGGGAGGAATGGGAAGGGGAAACACGGATTAGTTACAGTCCCTGAAGGAGCTCTGGAAGCACAATAGTTAAGCGCTCAGCTGCTAACCGAAAAGTTGGCAGTTTGAGCCAGCAGTTCTGCAGGAGAAAGATATGGCAATCTGCTTCCATAAGGAATACAGCCTCAGAAATCCTATGTGTGGGACAGAGTTACTCTGTCCTATAGAGTCACTATGAGTCAAAATTTACTCAATGGCACAGAACACAACAAGAATAGGCCCTGGGTGGTACAAAGGGTCAAGAGCTTGACTACTAATTGAAAGGTTGGTGGCTCTAACCCACTCAGAGATGCCTCCAGAAGACAGGCCTGGTGACCTGCTTTCAAAAGGTCACAATCTTGAAAACCCAATGAGGCAGTTCTGTTCTGCACATATGGGATCTCCATGAGTTGGAACCAACATCTACAACACCTAAAACAACATCTAATGACACTAAAAAAAACAAGTGAGTTAAATCAGTCATTAATGTGCATTGTGTAGTCTGAACTTTCCATCAGCCTCCGACAATCTTCAGTAATATATATTTCCCCAAATGATTAATATGTTTCTTGTGGCAACCAGTGACGGAAACGAGCCTGTGGTGACAGAGGGTAAACAACAGGATGCAAGCTAGAGAGGCCTGGAGGCTTCAGCTGATATCTGGGTTACATAGATATAGAGACAGAAAATGAAGTCCAAGAAAACAGGGAGGAAACAAATTCATCAAAAATTTACAGCTATTAATAGAGGTCTATAATTTATCTACAAATCTGGCTTGGAATTTCCTGACAGCCATTGCAAAAAGGGAAACGTGGTTGGGTCCATTCTTGCTCTTAGAAAGAAAACACATATACGATCCTCAAGTGGGGGAAAAAAAAAAATATATATATATATATATATATACAGAAAATTTAATTCTGGAAGGAGTCTTATGCAAGGCTTTACGCAAAAGACCACAGATGATGTAAGAAAAAATATGTCTTCAAAAACAGTTTTACAGCCATTGCAGAAGCAGATTTTACATGGCTGATCCTTAAACTGCCCTTAGTAAAGTCCAGAACATGAAAGCTAAAGTATAAAATCATTGAAAAGGATTCTATGAGGGGGAAAATAATCTGGTCCAAGTATGAAGCCATTTGTAGTGGATGTTTGTGGTTGGTGTGCCAACATCATCCCATCCCAGTTGATTGGGCTATGCTAGTCTAAGTAATTCCAGTCACCTTGCCAATGAGTGACTCAGGAATGGTTCTGTGACTTAATCCTGGACACTGAGAAGTTAGGGGAGAAACTCTGGAGAGCTTCTGGGAAAGGTTTATGCCATCTTAAGTAGGAAACTCAGGAAAAGAGAGTCTCTCTTCTTTTACGAGAGTTTGTTGTACATGGATGTGACATCATGGGAATGAAAGTAACACTCAGGATGGCAGAGTGAATAAGTAGAAAAAAGAGCTACTAAATCAGTCAACCTTGATGGAGCCTTGGTGGTGTAATGGTTAAGCACTTGGCTACTAACTGAAAGGTCAGTGGTTCAAACTCACCAGCTGCTCTGTGGAAGAAAGATGTGTCAGTCTGCTTCTGTAAGGATTACAACCTTGGAAACCCTATGGGACAGTTCCCTATGCTGAGCTAGAGAGGTCCGGAGAGCTTCTAGCTCTATGCAAGCTAATAGGTTTCCTTACTGGTTAAGCCAATTTGAGTTGGGAATTGTTTTACTTGCTGTCAAAAAATCTTGACTGTTACATCATTTAATAATCTATCTTTATCCAGTGATAAAACAATGGAAATCGTTATAGAACAAAAGAAAGCAAGTGGATGAGGTCATGAGCCTTCCTTTGACTTGCCTCTCCAATCAGCCACACTCCACCTACTACTCTACTTTTGTGCTCTGGGAATACCGAACTTAATTTCTCTTACAACATTTTTTTTCACAGACTGTTCTTTCTCCTTAGAAGATTTCCCCAACACAGTTCCTCATCCTTTTGAGTGAGTGCACGTGCACACATACACACACAGACTCTCCCCTCCAGCCTGGCAACTTCTGCTCAACTTTCATTTTTTCGAATTATTCAGATGCCAGTTCCTCAGGGGCTGAGGCATGCTTTAACACATACCCTGAACCCATGTTTGTGGTAGGAAGCTTCTATAATGGTCCCGATGATCCCCACTCCCTGATGTTCATGCCCTGGTGCAATCTCTCCCCTTTCAGTATGGGCTGGACCTAGTGACTTGCCTGTAGTAAACAGGGTACACAAAAGTAATGAAATGTCACTTCCATGATTAGGTCACAGAAAGACTGTGGCTTGCATCTCAGGTACCCTTTCTCGCTCCCTGGCTTGTTCTATGTAAGATCAACAGAGACATTCAGACATTGGTGGAGAGCCCCACATGGGGAGGAACTGAGATCTGCCAAAAGCCACATGAGTGAGCTTGGAAGCAAACACCTTCTTGCCCCCAATAGAGAGCCTTCAGATTAGACCACAGCCCCAGGTGGTGGTTCAGCTGCAATCCTATGAGAGATCTTGAGCCACAGGCACCCAGCCAAGCTATGCCTGAATTCTTGATCCAAAGAAACTGTTAGATAATAAATACTATTTTAAGGCCACTAAGTTCTGGGATAATTTACCATGCAGCAATAGATAATGAATACGCTTGTCCTTCTCTGGGTTCCCATAGAAACATATAGTTTTCCTATCACATCACTTTTCACTTTGTGTTATAATTATCTGGCTGATTTTTAGCCCTTCACTAGACGGTAAATTCTGTGAAGATAGAGACATTGTCTGCCTTGTGCACTATTGTATCTTCAGTGAGAAACAGTGCCCTTGCTATATAAGAGATGTCACAAATTTTACTAATAAATTTAAAGTGAAATATTCATTCATAATCCTACTGATACTAGAATATTAGAATTTCAGTACTGTAGTCCTCACAGGATTTCCTGGAGAAGATATACCAGTGTACTAGTCCTCTTCCTGCTGCCTAGTAAAATAGACCAGGTACTACCCCTGTGAAATTTTGGTGGTTTACGAAGTCCTTTGGATTTCTGTATATTATCAGAGATATTCATAAACATATATTAAAAACAGACCTATTTTGATATTGTTCCTGTTATGAAAATCTTATTAAAACCCAAAGAAGTTATTATTTTACCCCTTAAAAAATTTAATGATAGGAAGTGGGTAGTCTATAAAGATATAATAGCACAAGCATTGCTGTGAAAATAGGAGATGAATACCACAGAGGACATTATGGATTGAATTGTGTCCCCCAAAAATGTGTGCCAACTTGGCTAGGCCATGATCCCAGTATTGTGTGATTATCCACCGTTTTGTCATCTGATGTGATTTTCCTGTGTGTTGTAAATCCTGCCTCTATGATGTTAATGAAGCAGGATTAGAGGCAGTTATAGTAATGAGGCAGGACTCAATCTACAAGATTAGGTTGTATCTTGAGTCAATCTCTTGAGATATAAAAGAGAGAACTGAGCAGAGACACACAAGAAAATAGTGCCAGGAGCAGAGTGTGTCCTTTGGATCTGGGGTGCCTATGCTGAGAAGCTACTAGACCAGGGGATGATTGATGACCTTCCTCTAGAATCAACAGAGACAGAAAGTCTTTCCCTGGAGCTGGTGCCCTGAATTCGGACTTCTAGCCCACAGGAGTGTAAGAGAATAAATTTCTGTTTGTTAAAGCCATTCACTTAGCACTAGATAATTAAGACAGAGGAAGACAACAAAATTAATATCAGACTAGGAAACAATTATTATTCTAACAATTAAATGTGTAAACACATTGAGGGCCACGGAGGATGGTACTAATGGATAATATGATATTTTAACTATCATACCCTGGAAATTAGCGCTGAGATGTTCATTGTGGTAAAGGCATCAGTGAGGAGACAGGGCGTAGAGTGCTGCAAAGAGTGGTGACCATGGAAACAAGGAACTAGCCTCCCCGCTCTGCTTTGCCACGGACTAGCACTGGACCATTTTACAGGCTGCCTAACCTCAGTGGGCCTCAGTTATCATGTATAACTCTCTTCTGTAAACAGGTATCTCAAACTATTTCAGATTAGTGATCCTCAATTTTTTTGTTCTTCCATCCCTTCATACCTGAGGGATATGATACATCTCCCCCTAAAACAGTGATTGTAAATCTGTGGGGAGAAATGATTTCCCAGGTGATTCTGACCTTTGCCACCCACTTTTGAAAATCACTGAAGTAATAGGAAGATTATAGGAATAATGCATAGTAACAGGTCAACAAATCAGGGCCAACAGAGCAGACGTTCTGCTCTTTGATAAAATGAATGCAGTAGGGCTTAACTGTATAGTCAGTAGGAGTTTTAAAGAAATAGCTGAAAAATAATCTAGGCAGAAAGATTTAACTAGTAGGTTTCTCAGGTAGAGTCACTCTCAGAACACGGATCTTAGAAACCGTCACAAAGTTTTTTCTTTTCCCAGGGGCTGAGGTGCTTTAGGCACACGAGCTTCTGAGACTGGCAATCTATCATATTTTGACAATACTGTAGAAGGCAGTACTTCAAGGCATTTACCACATCACCAGGAGACTTCTGTATCTACGAGAGATTATTGTAAATATCCCTGACTGGAAGGGCCTGTATTGCTCTTAGTTTATAGCAGATTCCTCCTAGATATTGTAATAATAATAATACCCAGCATTTGCTTCTTTCATTTTTCAAAATGCCTTGCATCTGTCATTGCATTATCCTCGCAACGTACCTGAGACATAGCAGTGCAGTTCTCCTGAAAGTAATGTTTGCCCTGCAAGCTTACTCATTTGCTCATTCAATGGCCATATTAATCCAGGGTCCACTGGGTGCCAGGCAGTGAGGTTGTGGTGCTGAGTAAGTCATGGTTGATACTCTTGAAGGCTCAAGATCTACAGGGGAAGGCAAACAGGTAAGCAGATAGCTACAATGCTATCAGGTATTTGCTTTTTCACTCAACGTTGACCTGTGCATCTACCTGATACTGGCCCACATCTAAGACCACACAGGAATGATGGGCCAGAGGATGGCTCTGAGGTCCTTATTGCATCAGCAAATATCCCCCCACTCCATGAGGGAAAACCATTGCTTTTCTTTACTTGCGAGCTTTGGTTCTTCCCCAAAGAGGCCACAAGCTCCAGAAACACAAGGGACATGTGACTCACTGTTTAGCAATACCACTTCTCATGGGGGCTGTTATCCCTTTCACCAGTTAGAGGGTCCATTTCTTAGAAGAAGCTCTTAAGCTTAGAAGCTCAATAAGTGAAATGCAGGAAGCTTTTCTCTTCAAATGATGCAAGTGCAATGCTGGAACTGGTGTATACCAGCTCCTGAGGGTTGATTGTGCCCATCTCTTTGCAACTCAGTGTTTAGTGATGTCCGATTGGTAGCTTGAAGCTGGTCACCGTGGGAGTATTTACACCGTGGGCATCAGTGAACACTACAACTCAGAGCTTTTTTCTCCTCTGGAGAGCCAGTTGTTGAACATTTACCCATACACTACTGACTGTAGCTTGCCTTCCTTCACCTGAGGCTTGATTAAGTTGATGGATTTACTAAACTATTCTGCATATGATATGCATAACAGCCTCTTAATTTGCTTTTGAACATAATTATACAGGCTGTATTAATTTCTTTCCCCTCCCCCTACATCGTGGGTTAAAGCCTCCTTAATTTGGAATGCAAATGTATGCAAAAAGAGAAAACAATTCGTGCTTTATGCTGAGAACCCTGGAACACTAATAAGACTGCAGTCTTGATTATGCAGCCACCAAACCAGTGCTCATTCAAAGCAGCCTCCCACATTGCCACCTACGGAAAATCTACCCTGCTGAAACAAGCTTTTCTTCTATGATTGACAAATATATATTTTTTGTTGAAAAAGATAAACCAAAAATCAAATCAAAACATAAAAGTACAGATAACTTCATCTTGAAGAGTCTATTAATTCCTGAAATCAATCTGAACATCTAATTCTTTCCTTCAGTACATGTCCTTACCAAATCACCTCTCTGGAAGGATTTCATTGTTCCTACCAAATATCTTACTGTTTGCCCAGTAACCATGCTGGAAATTTCAGTGACATCCAAGTGCTCAGTACAGGCCCACAAAAGAGATCCAGTAAATAGTTGTTCAATAGATTTTTTTTTTTTTAACCTTTCTCTTTGCAATTCCATGTAACATATCAGCAGGTCTTGTAGATTTTTCTGTCAAAATGCTTGCTTGTCCTCACTGCCTGTACTAGCCTGAGCCCTCATTACCAGAACTCTCCCCAGCTGCTTGTCTCATGCTTGTCTCTCTCCACTTTTAAGCATTCACACAATAAGCTTTCACTAAGTGTGTGTTGTGCAGCAAACACTGTGCTTGGGACCTAAATGAACCAGACATTCTGCCCTCAAGTTTTGAGAGACACAAATGGATGCAAAACACTGTCTGCAATATGATAAGGGTTATAACAACGGCAAACATAAAACTATAAGAGCAGAGAAGAGAAAGGCTGGGACCATTTAAAGTGGTAGAGAGGCTTGAGCTGAATTTTTGCCAGATGCCTAGAGTTTTGCCTGGAGAACAAGGTGGGAAAAAATAGCCCGGGGCAAGGGGAAATAGGATGATGTGGTCTTAATTAAAGGAGCCCTGGTGGCATGGTCGTTAAGGGCTATGGCTGCTAACCAAAAGGTCGGCAGTTCAAATCCACCAGGCACATCTTGGAAACTCTATAGGGCAGTTCTACTCTTTCCTATAGGGTTACTATGAGTTGGAATTCACTCGACAGCAATGAGCTTAGTAGGTGGCTCAATGATTACGCATGCATTCTGCTGCTAACCAAAAGGTTGGTAGTTCAATTCCACCCAGTGGCTCTGAGGGAGAAAAACCTGGAGTTTTGCTCCCATAAAGACTAGAAAACTCTATGGGACAGTTTACTCTGTCATATAGAGTCACTGTGAGTCAGAATTGGCTCAATGGCACACGGCAAGAACAAGTTTTGATCAAAAACAGCAGAAGGTGGATTCAAACTCCCTGGTTCAAGTTCTGGCTTTGCCACACTCTGAGCAACCTGAGGCAAATTACCTAAAGTCATTTCTATAAAAGGGGACCAACTGTCTTACAAGATTGAGGGAGAAGTAACGGTACTAACGAATGTAAATTTTTTAGGATGAAGTCTGTCGTTGCTAGGTGCTGTCCAGTTGGTTTTTACTCATAGGGACCCTAGGCACAACAGAACGAAACACTGCCCTGTCCTGCGCCATCTTCACAATTGTTGCTATGCTTGAGCCGATCGTTATAGCCACTGTGCCAATCCATCTCATTGAGGGTTTTCCTCTTTTTCGTTGACCCTCTACTTTACCAAGTGTGATATCCTCCTCCAGGGACTGATCCCTCCTAATAACACATCCAAAGTATATGAGACATAGTCTTGCCATCCTTGCTTCTAATGAGCGTTCTGGCTGTACTTCTTCCAAAACAGATTTGTTCATTCTTTTGTCAGTCCATGGTGTCAATTCTTCTTTGGTCTTCCTTATTCATTGTCCAGATTTTGTATGCATATGAGGTGATTAAAAACACCGTGGCTTCGATCTGGCACACCTTAGTCCTCTAGGTGATATCTTTGCTTTTCATCACTTTAGAGAGGTCTTTTGCAGCCAATTTGCCCAATTCAATGTGCTTTTTGATTTCTTGACTGCTGCTTCCATGGGTGTTGATTGTGGATGCAAGTAAAATGAAATCCTTGACAACTTCAATCTTTCCTCCGTTCTTCATGATGTTCCTTGTTGGTCCACTTGTAAGGATTTTTGTTTTCTTTATGTTGAGGTGCAATCCATATTGAAGGCTGTGGTCTTTGACCTTCATCAGTGTTTCAAGTCCTCTTCACTTTCAGCAAGCAAGGTTGTGTCATCTGCATATTGCAGCTTAAATAAATACTGGCTATTTTTCTTACTAGTCCAGGCAAAGAGAATAGACTTTACAAAATTACAGAGATAAGAAACTAACATGATCTGTTCTAGGAAGGGCTAGCTTACATTATTACAGAAACTCTAGGTATTGGTTGGGGAGTGGAGAAAGATGAGGCAGGAATGGTGGGCAGGAACTGGGAGGTCTTGTGTGTCATTCTCAACTCATTGGACTTTAACCTGAAGTGATAAGGACCCACTCGAGCTAAGATGAGCACCACTTTCATTATGCCATTGTCCTGCCCAGTACCCTCCAGTAGCTCTCTTTCTTGTTGCATCATCTGATTGCAATGAGCCCATAATGGACAGCAGAATGCTGTTTATATACTTCTACAGTGAATGTTGTGGTATTGGAAAAAAACATTTTTTGAAGAAGAACAAACAACTTGTCTTGGAAGAAGTACAGCCAGAATGCTCCTTGGAAGCAAGAATGGCTAGACTTCGTCTCATGTACTTTGGCTATGTTATCAGGAGGGATCAGTCCTGGAGAAGGGCATCATCCTTGGTAAAGTAAAGGGTCAGCAAAAAAAAGAAAGACCCACATCGAGATGGATTGACACAGTGGCTGCAACAATGGGCTCAAACATAGCAACGGTTGTGAGGATGGCACATGACTGGGCAGTGTTTCGTTCTGTTGTACATATTGTCACTATGAGTTGGCACCTAACAACAACAACGTGATGAGTATGTCATTAGGTGGACATTATAGCCTGTGGTATTGAAACACGTAGCACTTTTTCTTGTTGCATGACATGCATAATTTGGTCTCAGAAGCCTGGAAAACCTAGTCAATTAGCCTCCCATGCAATTACTGTGATCTTGTTGTTGCTGTCTACTGTTAAGTCAATTCCAACACATGGCAACCCCATGTGTGTCAGAGTAGAACTGTGCTCCACAGGACTTTCGGTCGATGATTTTTCAGAAGTAGATCACCAGGCCTTCTAAGGATCCTCTGGATGGGTTTGAACCACTAACTTTCGGTCAGCAGTGGAGCGTGTTAACGTTTATACCACCTGGGGATTCCTCATGTGGACTACACAAGTCCGATTTGGGATAGCCTCTACTATGTCTCTCTCTCATTTTGGCCTCTGTGGTTTTGCCTCTGTTGTTCCTTTTCTTCTCTCCTCTTGTATCCTTTTCACCCTTGGAAGACTCACTCAGTGAAGGCCCTATGTCTGCAAGGGCTTATTTGGCACTTCTAGGCCCTTTTCTCTGAACTACAAAACTCAGTTTTGTTACCACACAAATTAGCCCTTAGTTATCAAATACGTTATGTTTGGGAACATATGGGATTATGGAAAGTGTACTGGGCTTGGAGTTAAGAGGGATTTGAATGATAATTCTACCACTTAGCAGCTGTTTGAACATAGCAAGTTGCACTTCTGGGCTTCAATTTCTTCATCTGCAAAATGGTGACAAGACTCCTTAAAGTGTTGTTATGATTAAACTAGATGACATGGTGTTTGCCAAAGTGCCTAACAAGTGCCTTGCCTAAGGTTCATGTACAATAGATATTTATGGAATCTCTTATAATCTTATGTATATTAACATTATCTCCTCAATTAGATTTTAAGTTCTTCCAGAGCCAAGTACATGCCTTGTAGTTGTCTCTTCTAGAATCCCTATCAGGGTTGAGCATGTAGTAGGCACTCAAGGAACACTGGCTGAAAGAACTGATTAATTGCATTCCTAGAGGGAAGGGGCTGAGTGTACTGTACTTTCTGTGCAGAATTCAACAGATGCTCAATACAGAAATGAATCCTCCAGACACCTACCAAACAGAGGATAAAACCACAGTTCTAGGAAGTGCTAGTTTAGATGAATGAAATTTTGATCTCCAAAGAGTCCCCAACAGCCCTTAAAACATTAGTCTGTTCTAAGCAGAAGTCTGAAAGAAAGCTGGCAAATGGCTATAATTATGATAAACCTGAAAAATATCTGGCTAAATGTCTGTCGCAACTGCCAAAAATGCAATCAGAGCTGGAATTCCTTGTCCCCTCACTCACTTCTGGCCGGGTAGGCTATGTCATAGTAATTAGCTTCTAAACACCCTCATGTAATAAATGAATAGAACAGCAGACATCGAGAGTAATTTATTAGTCATCATGAATAGCAAGCGAATGAAATAATTTAGCAGCCACTAATCTCCAAAAGGGACCCACTCATTTTTAATCATCTCGTATGACATGTGATCACTCATTCATGTACATCCCCTGAGCTCATGCTACAGCAAGGAAGCCCTAATGGGCAGCAGTATGCTATTTATGTACTTCTGTGACATGAGTGTGTCATTAGGTGGGTATTACAGCCTGTGGGATTGGGACCATGTTTCTGTGCAGTGTGACAACTTGACACAATCCATACACATGTCACCTTTTGCATCCCATTAGTATCGGGGGAACACACAAATGCTAATATGGCAGAGTGATAATTATAGGGCTCACAGTTCTGAGGTTAGGATTAGAAACGGCAGCCATGTTGATGGCTACGGACATGGTGGGTTTGTCACATGAGAGAGAACACTAAGGGAATGGAAACCTGATGATAACCTTATGACTCTCATGAGGCTGAGTCTAACTGAGGCATTTCCTATTCTAATTATAATTGTGCTGGTGAGTATTGTTTATTTTCGAGTCACAGAAGAATATACAATCAGCCTTTTATCAGCTGATAGTATTTGGAGAAGGATGGCTTATATTCCCTTTATCTGGTCAGAATCAACTTGAAGGCAGTTTTTTTTTTTTTTATCATTTATTCACTAAAGAAAATTAAGGAATGTAGAGCCAAGTTTTATCGTGATTATAGATCCACACATGCCTAAAAGGGCAGAAGAGAAAGTAAAATTCATTAGGAAGCCAGTTAAATGGGCTGGTTAATCTGCTTGGACTCTGGTACAAAAATTAATAATGATGGTTACTAATAATGCCTAGGAACCATGGTGAGGCAGTGGTTAAGAGATAGGCTGCTAACCAAAAGGTCGGCAGTTTGATTCTACCAGCTGCTCCCTGGGAACCCTATGGGGCAGTTCTACTCTGTCCTGTAGGGTCATTATGAGTTGGAATCGACTCGACACCAACAGGTATATGGGTAACAGTGCCTGGTATTTTTTGACTGCCTGCCATATGCCAAGCACTGTTTATATATTATATAATTCTCACCACGATCCAGTGGGATGGGCAATATTATCCCTACTTACACACGAGGGAACATGTTCACTCACCCATTGGTAATATCAATGTCAATCAAGCAGCTAAGGAAACACAAAATTGAACATAACCATAAAACTTGTTTTGAAAATAAGTTTAAAATTACCTCCATTTTTATTTTTCTTTAAGGTCAGTGTTTGTGTTTAGATATAACTTCAGTGGCATTATTTTAATGGACTTATTTATATTACTATGCTATTATCATCTCAACTATTGTATTATTGTTATCTGTAGCAGGATTATTATTTCTACTACAGCCTCCAAGAGAAGGAGCATTTCTCTTCTGTTCCAGGTGCTAAACCCCAGATGTCTTAGGTTGGGTTCTCTAGAGAAGCAAAATATTGAAGTGTATATATGTGTGTACATATATATGTATGTATATATACATAGAGAGAGAGAGAGAGATTTATACCAAAGAAATGGCTCACATGGCTTTAGAAGCTGGAAAGTCCCAAGACCATGGGTCAGGCTGCAGGCTTCTCCTGACTCACATAGCAGCAGGGTCTGGTGAACCCAAGATGGGCAGGTCAGACAGCAAGGCCACTGGCTCACAGGCTGTGGAGGCTGTGGAGCTGCTAGCTCAAGTTCCAAGAACTGGTCAGATGAACAGGAGCCAACTAGAGAATCTAGAGCTAGCAAAAGCCAGTGAGTTTTGCCAGAAAGACCACTTATGTTGGATGCAGGCCTCACCCCCAAGGAAACTCTCTTTCAACTGCTTGGCTGCTCACAGCAGATCTCATCAGGGAGGTGATTACTTTACATTGGATCTCATTATAAAGGCGATTACATCATTACATAGGTGCTAAACTACATCATAACTGCCAAAACACTGAGAATCATGGTCCAGCCAAGTCGACACACAACCTTTACTATCACACCAGAGAATATAAGCAACTTACCAAAGTTCAGTAAATGAATGTATGTGAATGTGTATATGAATCACTTGGGGGAAGTAATATGCAGATTATGCATATTGTCTTACTTATCTAGTGCCGTTATAACAGAAATAGCTCATATCCGCGCTTTAACAAACAAAAATTAATTTTCTCACAGTTTAGGAGGCTAGAAGTCCAAATTCAGGGTACTGACTCTAGGGGAAGGCTTTATCTGTCAGCTCTGGGGGAAGGTCCTTGTCTCTTAGTTTCTGCTCCTAGGCGATCTTCATGTAGCTTGGCATCTCTCTCCCCGCATCTCTACTTCTGTTATTTGCTTGTTTAATCTCTTTTATATCTCAAAAGAGATTGACTTAAAATACCCCTGCACTAATCCTGTCTCATTAACATAACAAAGACAACCCATTCCCAAATGGGATTTTAACCACTGGCATAGAAGTTAGGATTTACAACACATACTTTTGAGGGGTATGATTCAATCCATAATGTTCAACCCTTTGGCCCCCCAAAATTCAAGTCCTTGCCACATGCAAAACACATTCGCCCCACCACATCATCCAAAAAGTCTTAAATCAACTCCCAGTCCAAAGTCTCATCTTCCGAACCATCTAAATCAAACATGGATGAGACTTTAAGAGTATTCCATTCTGGGGCACAATTCCTCTTCAACTATGAACCTGTGAAATCTAGAATACAGATTATTTGCTTCCAAAACAGTGGTGGAACAGGTATGAGGTAGACATTTCACATTACAAATGGGAGAAATTGGAGGGAAAGAAGGATAATAGGAACTAAGCAAGTCCAAAACCCAGCAGAACAATTTACATAAGCTCTCAAGGCTTGAAAATAGTCCTCTGTTCTTTGCGGCTTTCTGGGCAATGACCCTACCCTCCAGACTCTGGGAGTTGGCCATGCTCTCTGGATTCTGGGTGGAGGCTTCTCAGCCCTGGGCTTCAGCTCTGCCTTCTGGGCCCACTGGCAGGACAACTCTGCTCCCTTGGCTTTGGATGGCACCATTTTCCTAGATCATCTGAATGACAACTCCACTCCCTTGGCCCAGCAGACCCCATTCTTCTGCCCTTGGGCATTGCTGCACCACCCCTCAGCTTTGAGCAGTGGCTCCATCCTCTTTGCCAAACTGACTGACAGCCCCACACTCTGGAACCTAGTTGGTGAAGATCTGACTCTTTCAAACCTAGGAAGCAGTGGCTCTACCCTTTGAGACCCCAGAGGTTGTGACCCTACCATTTGAGACCAAGGCAGCTCTGCTTCCTGTGCTCCTTCCAACAGTTTTGCTGATCTGCAAGCTGCTCCAGGGATGGTTCTTTTCTTTTCTTGGAGAACAACAAATGTAGCTCCTTTGGCCTATTTCCTGCTTTTAGAATTCCAAGAAGCAGAAAATGTTCTCTCCTTTCGTTCTTTTTCTGTCCCCTTCAGCCTAAGCTGATGGGTTTTCTGCTGTGCCAATTGGTTAGATCCATTAGTCACAGACTTAATCTCTTTAACAAAAGAGTGTGTAGCCATATACTTGGTGAATATTCTAGGACACGTGTCCTTAGTTTATACAACAGATTTTTCCAAATCTAGGTTTTGTTTTCATTTTGCAAAATTCATTTTTAAGTCCATCACTTTCCTCTTCCATTTTACAATAAGTGGCAAGGAAAAACCACATGACTCCTTTAAGATCTTGCTTAGAAATCTCTTCAGCCAGATACCAAAGTTCATCACTTGAACACATTCAGACAAGTTCTTTGCCACTGTATGAAAAGCTTTGTCCTTCCTCCACTGTCCAATCTCATGTTGATCATTTTCTTTTCTTTTTGAAGCCTCACCAAAAACACATTTAATGTCCACATTTCTAGCAACATTCTGTTGGCTGGTGCCATATGTATTCCCTAAGATGATAGAGTCTTTCTCTATAGCTCTCTTCACTTCCTTCTGAGCCATCACGGAAATTGCCATAATTCTACCAAAAGTCTCTTCAAGGCAATCCAGGCTTTCACTATTAGGGACCTTAAAACTCTTCCACCATCTACCGATTACCCAATTCCAAAATTGCTTCCACGTTTGAGGTATTTGTTAAAGCAGCATCCCGCTCTTCCAGTACCAAGTTCTGTCTTAGTTATCTAGTGTTTCTATAGCAGAAATACCATAAGTGGGTGGCTTTAACAAACAGAAATTTATTTTCTCACAGTTTAGGAGGCTAGAAGTCCCAATTCATAGTATCGGCTCTGGGAACAGTTTTCTCTCTCTGTCAGCTCTAGAGGAAGGTCCTTGTCTCTTCATGTGTCTTGACATCTCTCTTCCCCCTCCTCTACTTGCTAGCTTGTTTAATCTCTTTTGTATCTCAAAAGAGATTGACTTAAAACACACCCTACACTAGTCCTGTCTTATTACCGTAACAAAGACAACCCATTCCCAAATGGGATTATAACCACAGGCATAGAGGTTTTACATACATAAAAGTTTTATTTATGACATGTATTTTGGGGGAACACAATTCAATCAATAACACATATTAATATGCAGGTTATGATTCATTAGATGTGGGGTGAAGTCCTTGATTCTGCATTTCTAAAAAGCTCTCCAGTGATGATGATACTGCTGGTCTAGGGACCAGAGACAAGCACAGATTGTAAATGACAGAACTTGAATTCGAACCATTCTATGAACAGCCATCATTATGGTTTTGAAGTTAAAGGAATCACAGCCTTTTTTTTTTTGTCAAATGTTTTGTTTTTTATCCATCACACCTGTAGGTCAGGAGAGGGTCAATATTTTTTCTTATTGTTCTTCAGGAATATTTACATATTATCCAGGCTACCTTTGGTCTTTCACTTCAGACCATTACTGATGAGCTACTTTGGTTTTCATTTGATCGTGTACAATAAAAGTGATTAATTGACCTCTTTCTTCCAAACTTTTACAAAGTGCAAGCAAATGGAATTATTCTGAAATAAAAAAGCCTGGGCAATAAAATGGACAGGACAAGAAAGACGATTCTGGGTGACTTTTACCAAACCACTTGATCGACAGATTGACGAGGGGCACTAAGGATTGTAGACTGTATATTACCGTAAGCTTATATGGTTTGTCAGGACTCATTCTGTCTTTGACTGGAAAGCTTACTGTCATTGTATCAAAGGCTTTATATGTCAGAATGAGAAAAAGTGTACTCTAAGTAGGCATTTCCGTCAGTATAAGTGGCTGCCCTTACCATGTCTTTTTCACATAAGAGACTTGCCTTGGTATTTTATAAGACTTTGTTTGGATATGAGGGCTTCTCTCACCAAACCTGGGATGAAGTCAAATACCTTCTGAAAGCCAATAAGGCTTATAGGGATAGCAGGTGGTTAGTAAGGGAGAGGGATCTCTGGAGTCTATTTGAACTGGGTTTAAATTGTGGCCTTGCTCTGCCTGCCCATGAGATCTTGGACCAGTAGCATCTCTGAGCCTCTCTATCCTCCTCTTCAAAACAAGGACAACAATTGCTGTCTATTAGGTTAGTGTAAGGGTCAATTCTATCACCTGTGTAAAGGGGCTGTCCCTGAAAAGGTCTTTTATAAATTGTAGCTTCCTTTCTCTCTTTGTACACACAAAATATATGGGCATTTCAGATATAACTGCAAGTTGCACTCTCGCCTTCATCAAAAAATGCCAGATTTATGAGAATAATGTGTTGATACACTTCATTAACAATGTTTAAACTATAGGCTCTCACCCTCTGGTTATGTCAATGTCAACAAAAACCAGTTTAGGAAAGACAAATTTGAATTCGATCACACAGTCTGTTTTGAATTAAAACAAAACAAAACAAAATAAAAGCCTTCAGATTCCTCCTCATTTTCTTCTCTCTCTTATTCTCTTTTTCCTTCTCACCTCTCTCCTCCTTCCTTTCCTCTTCCTCCTTCTTGTTTTTTTGATTGTTTTACAAAGTTAATCTTTATATTTAGATAAAACTTTGGTGGAATTATGCCATTTACAACTACAATCTATAAAAAAAGAAACATTTGTCTTCTGTCCAGGAAACTGAAAGAACCTGTCAATATGCTGATTAAGTGGCTGGTTATAAGCCACCCAGAATTATCTTTTTTGTCCTGTACATTTTATGGTTCAGCCTTTTTAAATTTCAGGTTGATTCTATCTGCTTGCACTTTTTAGAAGTATGGAATACATAAAAGTACATATATGTGTCTATATATATAACAAACAAAAAACCCATAGCCATCAAGTTGATTCCAACTCACAACGGCCCTATAGAACAGAGTAGAACTGCCCCATAGGGTCTCCAAGGAGCAGCTGGTGTATCTGGACTGTCACCCTTTTGTTTAGTGGACAAATGCTTAACCATTGGGCCACCAGGGCCCCATATAGATTACCTGTTTTTCCTTTATTCACAAATTATGCTTATATTGAGAAATAGCTTTTAATTCTCCTGGAATCCAGATTTCTGGGGCCCATGGAGTTGGGGTGACCTACCCAGGCCTATGCCCTGAGATCTTCTTTTGAACCTTGAGCCTTGAGCAGAATGGTCTCCTAAAAGTCCCTTGTAAGTCAAACAATGGTATTGTTGTGGGCCATCAAGTTGATTCTGCCTCACAGTGACCCTATAGGACTGAGCAGAACTGCCCCATAGTGTTTCCCAGGCTGTAATCTTTACAGGAGCAGATCTCTGGGTCTTACATCCCATGAAGCAGCTGGTGGGTTCAAACCAATGACCTCTCTGTTAGCTAAGTGCTCGAGCATTGGCCGTCAGGGCTGGTAAGTCAAACAATACAATAGTCTTGCTAATTGCTAAAGACTGTTTTGCCTTGGGCATTGTGCTCTTTTGAAGAGTTATCTATGTGCAGTCGGTTTTGAGGAACAGAAATTTAGAGGTCAGGATAGAAGCTGTGTTTTAGGGTAAATTGTTATTATGTAAACACTGTTTCCTGGCCCTTTTCCATGGCAATGTCATAAGATGGGATATAAGAACCTTTGGATGTTCTTCTCGCTTTGGAAAACTTTGACTCTCTAATCAGAAGTGTTGCCGGATTTGTAAATTGTATTTTAAATAAACTTCAAATCAGTTTATACTATTGGCTTAATATGATTTTTGTTTTAACAATATGTATGTAATTCCACACAGCATGTAAATTTCAGTTTCTCTGGTACACAATAGCTCCTCTCTCAAGTGCATCTTTCTTAAAAATATGACAAAGTCAATATCCTGGATTAAATTATTTTTTCTCCCTCTTACAAAAGTGTGAATAGAATTTGTACTTGAGAATCCAAGATCGTTCCTTCCATTTAAAAAAGAACTATGAAATCTTTCTAAGGTTAGTGATTCAATAGGGCAAAAGACCTGAATCTGATTTTGCTCTAATTTTTTTCTGCATTTGTCATATTTTTTCCCTTTAGTAAGCCTGAGTGATTCTGAAAGCAACTTTTAAATTGTCTTTTCTCTTTGCTTAAAACAGTCTAATTTGAAGATTCAAAATACTTATTTAAATGTGATGATTACTATATGGAATGAAAGGTTAAGTGCTTAAGGTTTGGTTTCCAGAGGTGTTTTTAAAAGGTAGAGTCAGTGCGAGAATCTGACCCCTAAGTCTTTATTTCTTTGATGTCACCACCAAACCGCAGTGTCTCTATCTGAGCACTATGGTGTGCAAGGCCATTAAATAGAATTAAGAAAACCAAATCCATTGCCATTGAGACAATTCCAATCCATAGCAACCCTATAGGACAAAGTAGAACTGCCTATAGGGTTTCCAAGGCTGTGATCTTTATGGAGGAAACCCTGGTGGCATAGTGGTTAAGTGCTATGGCTGCTAACCAAAAGGTCAGCAGTTTGAATCCACCAGGCGCTCCATCGGTCAGTTCTACTCTGTCCTATAGGGTTGCTATGAGCCGGAATCGACTCGAAGGCAGTAATTCGACTGGTGGGTTCGAACTGCTGGCCTTTCAGTTAGCAGCTGAACACTTTAACCGCTGTACCACCAGGGCTCCATATAGAATAAAGGAATGGAATTTTATAGGTGAAGACTAAGATACATTTACAATGTCTGGGAGTTCAAAGAATACATCAAATCCTGTATATATTACAGAAACTTTTCTCTCCCATGACACATAACATTACCTTAAACTTCTAGTGGTTTAGGACTCGTTAAGCTTCTCATTTGCAAGGTCATGAACAAACTTTGAGACCTTCCTCTGCGTGACCAGGGAAACTATTTTTCTCCACGTGCGGCTTGCCCTTTGAGTACCACCTCTTGGCTTGGGTCTATTTATTTGCTCATAAGAATCCTCCAGGATAGCTGAAAACTTTGTTAATGTTTTCATATTTTTCTTTCTGATCAGCTCCTACACATTCCCCAGTTCCCCACTAAGACTCACCTTCTCTGCCTCTTGTGTTGTCTGCCTTGCTTGCTTTTGAGCTCCTGGCTGCCTCTTCGAGAAAGGGGTCTCTGCCAGAGGCAGCTTTTGGTCCCATCTGTTTCTGGGAAGAGACATTCTCTTGAAGACTTTTCCTTTTCTTTTTCTGCATTATCCAAGCCAGTGTTTAACTACTCCAAGGCCTTCTCCCTCCATCCAGATAAACACAAGAGGGCTTTATCCAGACTGGTTTTGTTTGTTTTTAAAACAAAGCCAGATACTGTGATTTTTTTTTTTAACAACAACAACAACAAAAAGTAGTTTGCTACAATATGCCATAAGCCAAGAAAATCCGAACGTATTGCTGTGAAGTCAGTTCTGACTCATAGGGGCTCTATAAGACAGAGTAGAACTGCCCCATAGGGTTTCCAAGGCTTTGATATTTATGGAAGCAGACTGCCACATCTTTCTCCCATGGAGTGACTGGTAGATTCGAACCATCGACCTTTTGGTTAGCAGCCAAGCACTTAACCACTGTACCATCAAGGCTCCTTACGATATACCATAGGTTGACCCAAAAGCTTAGTATTTGATTGCCAGTAATCAGATCTTAAAATAATCTTCAAACTTTACCAAAATACAAGTTAAAACATTTCAACATTGAAAGTTCCCCACCTCGCACTGTTACTACTGTTTAGCATTTGAGCTTGACCCCTAAATAATACCTTCTGAGTCTTATTTGGCAAAGCTAGTTAATTAATAGTCTTATTTCAGTGGGGAAGTAAAGTCTCTCCTCCTTAGGCTTTATTAAGAGACCAAGTGAAAAAAGAACAAAGAAAAAAAGCCTGCCTCAGGCACATAAAAATATAAAGGGTGGTGACATTACTCTGAAGATGTTAAGTAATCTTTTTCCAGTTCTGATTTTTCCCAAATAACATACAAGCTTTTAATGGATAAGTAAGGAGATAGTTTACTTATCGGAATAGTATTGGACACACTTCTCTTTGGGCCAGATTTGTTTTCTATAGTAGCTGTAGGGCTTTCAAATAATTCTTCTCACAGGATTTTCCCCTTCCCAAATCATCTGGCCATAATAAGAAAAATATTTGGATAACCAGCTGCTCTTCTTTTCTTCTTTTTTTTTAAGGCGAATTTTCTATACAGGCAGAGCATCTCTGATGTTTCTGTGGGGAAGCAGAAGGAGAATGTTCATGCCATCTGTAAACTTGCCAACTTGAAATTCACTGGGACATTAAACAAAGCAAAAAGAAAAAGATGTAGAAAAATCAGTAGTAAGTGTCTTGGAAAAAGATGCATAAAATTGTTCTTACTCTGGGCTTAGCCCAAGGGTTTGAAGGGTGAAAAGGTTGATTATAAATCGCCTGTTTAATACATTTCTAAGAATTTTCCTAGACTGATTATTTAAAAAAAAAAAAAATAACTATACAGTTTTACTTAGTGGTCCTGAGATTGTGTTTTGTAGTTCTTTCTGGAAAAATACTGGTCATGTTATTTCTTTAAAAATTACCTTTTTTGCCAACGTGAACTCTGTAATCCTTGTTTCTCTATGGTCACTTATTTTTTCTGAGGAATTCTGGCTGAGGCTTTGCCACTCATTTCACATCTATATTGGTTTCAGTTTAGAGAGCTGACACTGGCTGGGCTGAATGCACCCACAAGCATGTCATCTGGTGATCAACCCTATGATTCCTCTGGATTAACAAAGCTATAAGCCTTGCTGTTCAACTTCCCTGTTAGCAAGGAAAGACAAAGTTGGTTTGTTAGGAGATTTCCAGGTATTAAAACTGCATCTTCAGTCTACAGAAACATAAAATGCTCTTCTATCATTTAGAGTGGTTTTTGGAGTTGAATGTTTACCCATCTCAAGGAATAAATGCAAGATTACTGATGCATTTTACCACTGAACAAACTCAAGTTTACTGTGTTCTTCATTATTGCTACCAACTTTATCCTTGCCTCAGCATCGTCATATTAGTTGTCAAATTTTTTTTTTTTATACATCAGTTAATAATTTTCTTTTTTTTTCTTTTAATTCACTACATGGAGAGAACCCAGTAGAAGAGACCTAAATCTTCAATTATCCAAGAGACGACCCTTCCCTGTCTCTGAATTACTTCTTTTCTTTAGCCCTGGTGGCAAAGATGTGAGCATTAGCTACACCATTCTTTCATTAGTTTTCACTAACATGTGTTAAGAAATATTCTTAATTTCAAAGTATGACCAAGAGTATGTCCTTCTAATGTCCTGAAAGAACACTGGTTAACAAGACTGCACAAAGATTATTTAATTATTCAGGGGAATATACCATGGTATGATTACTTCTAACTATTGATTAAAAGCACATTTTTTTGGTGAAGTTGTGTGTTCATTTGTAGATTTTTATCAAGTAGAGATGCAAATGATTTCTGCCTGGTATAAAAGATAACCTCAAGGGTTATGTTTTTTTTTTTTTTTTGCCATGTAGGGTATATTAACCAATTCTCTATCTAACCCTACCTTATTCAAACATTCTTTCTCCAGTGCCTCAACAAACCCTGTTCATCAACTTGTCCTTTGAGTCAGCTTTACTATCACCAATGAGTTGAATAAATCTTTAACACACATTTATTCTATATTTGTATGGAGTTATGTTTTTATAACTTCTTGAAAATTACACTTTGGTATTTGCCATTCAAGGTATTATATATATATATATATATTCTTATTTAACCAGAAAAAACTAAACCAACTGCCTTCAATTCGATTCCAACTCAGAGCAACCCTATAGGACAGAGTAGAACTGCCCCACAGAGTGCCAAGGGGTGCCTGGTGGATTCGAACTGCTGACATTTTGGCTAGCAGCCATAGCTCTTAACCAATAAGCCACCAGGGTTTCCATATGCTTATTAGACGGCAACCGTTTTGATTTATATGTATATATATATATAATTTTTGATGTAAGATTTTTCTCGAAAGTAATCAGTTGGGAAGCAATCATTAATTAGTTTAGACAAATGAACACTTCATATACATCTATTCTAGTACCCAACACTAATTTAAGGGCAGACCAAATCTCATTATTTAAAATACTGATTTTCTAACAATATGTTAAAAAATTGTCTTGGGTTCAAGGCAACAGATGGAGGGTCCTTAAGACATGCTCCTCTTAGTAGTGCAATGAACAGGCACACAGCGAAGCAGCCACCTTACACAGCGAAGCTGTTGAAACAATTTTGATTACCACCACATGTATGAGAAAATAAGAATTCTCTTCAACTTCTTCAACAACAACTTGGTCCACAGTGGAATTGAGTCTATTTATAAAAATGAGTAAATAAATAAGTGTGTACATACACATATACTTAGATAAATAGTAGTAATTTTCTGCTTAAGTGAATCAACCATGGAGTTCTATGCAAAATTTTCGTTATTATTGTTGTTGTTTTCACTTCCCTATGTGGTAGAGCAGTGATTAAATCACTTGTCTGACAACCGGAAGGTCAGCAGTTCGAATCCATCAGCCTCTCCTTGGAAACCCTATGGGGCAGTTCTACTCTGTCCTATAGGGTCCCTACGACTTGGAAGCAACTCGACTGCAATCCGTTTGGTTTTTGTTTTTGTTTTTATGTGATTAGTAGGCACCCTGGTGGTGCACTGGTTAAAGCATTTGGCTTCTAACTGAAAGGTTGATGGTTCGAACCCACCAGCTGTTCCATGAGAGAAAGATGTGACATTCTCCTTTGTAAAGACATACAGCCTTGGAAATCCTATTGGGGCAGTTCTGCTCTGTCCTATAGTTCTACTCTGTTCTATAGGATCACTATGAGGGCAGTGTTTGGTTTGGTTAATTATTTTTTCCCTTATAATATTTTAAACTGTTTTGAATAGGTGTATATTTATTTGATTAAAAATATCAAATCAACATAAAAATGTATACAGTGAGAATTTTTGCTTTCACTATTGCCCCATCACCTTATCACCACCCTCCCCCATAGATATAACCAGTAATGAGCTCTTTAAAGTATCCTCCTGGATTTTACTTATGAAAAATACAGAAAATATGAATATCTTCTTAGGTTTCTCTCTTTGCTACACAAAAAGTAGTAAGCTATATGCACTGTTTGGCATCTTGCATTTTGTTCCTTAAAATGTGTATACTGTATTGGCAATCTTTTTATATCAGCACATATAATACTTCTGCTCTCAATTTTTTTTTTTTTAATATGGTGTAGACTTATCAAAGGTAACAAATGATAAATTTAGTAATTAAATTCCAAGTGAAGTGTAGTGGTGCCATTCAATGCATCAAATGTTTAATATGCCAGTCAATATTCTAGGCTTTGGAGCAGTTCTACTCTGACATATAGAGTCTTCATGGGTCTGATTGACTCAAAGCAGCGGGCTTGGTTTCGAGCCATACAATTAAGTAAGACATAAACCTTGCTCTTGAGAAACTCAAACCCTAATAACAGAGATCAAAACATAACTAAAATGCAGTGTGATTGGTGCTATAAAAGAAGCATTTCTTAAATCCCATGCCAAGATAATTCTGGGAGTGATTAATTCTTCCTTGGGAGCATGGGAGAGAAGGAGTTAAAGAAACCACAAAAGCATGATGACACTTGAGCAGGATCCTGAAATGAAAAGTGTATGAAGTATGTTGTTGTTAGATATTGTCGAGTAGGCTCCAACTCATAGTGACCCTGTGCACAACAGAACGAAACACTGCCCGGTCCTCCACCATCCTCACAATTGTTGTTATGCTTGAGCTCATTGTTGCAGCCACTGTGTTAATCCATCTTGTTTAGGGTCTTCCTCTTTTTCACTGACCCTCTACTTTACCAAACATGACGTCCTTTTCCAGGGATTGATCCCTCCTGATAACATGTCCAAAGTATGTGAGACAAAGTCTCACTATCCTTGCTTCTAAGGAGCATTCTGGCTGTACTTCTTCCAAGACAGATTTGTTCATTCTTATGGTTTTAAAGATTTGTTCATTCTTATGGTAGTCCATGGTATATTCAATACTCCTTGCCAACACCATAATTCAAAGGCATCAATTCTTCTTCAGCCTTCCTTATTCATTGTCCAGCTTTTGCGTGCATATGAGGTGACTGAAAACACCATGGCTTCGGTCAGGTGCACCTTAGTGTTCAAGGTGACATCTTTGCTTTTCAACACTTTAAAGAGATCTCTTGCAGAAGATTTGCCCAACACAATGCATCTTTTGATTTCTTGACTGCTGCTTCCATGGTTGTTGATCGTGAATCCAAGTAAAATGAAATCCTCAATCTTCTCTTTGCTTATCATGATGTTGCTTATTGGTCCAGTTGTGAGGATTTTTTTTTTTTTTTTCTTTATGTTCAGGTGTAATCCATACTGAAGGCTGTGGTCTTTGATCTTCATCAGTAGTGCTTCAAGTCCTCTTCACTTTCAGCACACAAGGTTGTGTAATCTGTATATCGCAGGTTGTTAATGAGTCTTCCTCCAGTCCTGATGCCCCGTTCTTCTTCATATAGTCCAGTTTCTTGGATTGTTTGTTCAACATACAGATTGAATAAGTATAGTGAAAGGATACAACCCTGAGTCACACCTTTCCTGAATCACTTCTTAGCCTAAATAACTGACAAAATTCATGATTTTCGAAAGAAGATAATTGGCTGTGATTATCCTTTCTTTAATTCTATCCTATTACTCTCTGCCCTTGGGAATCAGGCTAAGTAATTTTACACTCTGCTTAGTGTTTACAGAACCCTGGTGGCACAGTAGTTAAAACACTTGGCCCCTAACCCAAAGGTTGGCAGTTCTAGCCCATCAGCTGCTCTGCTTATGGGAGAAAGATGTGGTACCCTGCTTCCATAAACATTACCATCTTTGATGGTTACAAGAGTGGGGAGGGAAAGGGGTTTTCACTAATTAGACAGTAGATAAGAACTATTTTAGGTGAAGGGAAAGACAACATACAATACAGGAGAGGTCAGCACAACTGGACTAAACCAAAAGCAAAGAAGTTTCCTGAATAAACTGAAGGCTTCAAAGGCCAGTGTAGCAGGGGCGGGGTTTTGGAGACCATGGCTTTAGGTGACATCTAAGTCAGTTGGCATAATAAAATCTATTAAGAAAACATTCTGCATCCCACTTTGGAGAGTGGCATCTGGGGTCTTAAATGCTAGCAAGTGGCCATGTAAGATGCATCAATTGGTCTCAACCCACCTGGAGCAAAGCAAATTGAAGAACACCAAAGGCACAAGGTAATCATGAGCCCAAGAGACAGAAAGGGCCACAGAAACCAGAGACTACATCAGCCTGAGACCTGAAGAGCTAGATGGTGCCCAGCTACAACCGATGACTGCCCTGACACGGAACACAACAGAGAACCCCTGAGGAAGCAGGAGAGCAGTGGGATGCAGACCTCAAATTCTTGTAAAAAGACCAGACTTAATGGTCAGACTAAGACTAGAAGGACCCCGGAGGTCATGGTCCCCCGACCTTCTGTTAGCCCAGGACAGGAACCATTCCCAAAGCCAACTCTTCAGACAGGGATTGGACTGTACAATGGGATAGAAAATGATACTGGTGAAGAGTGAGCTCCTTGGATCAAGGAGACACACAAGACTATGTGGCCTGCTCCTGTCTGGAGTGGAGATGAGAGAGCGGAGGTGGTCAGAAGCTGGCCGAATGGACACGAAAATAGAGAGTGGAGGGAAGGAGTGTGCTGTCTCATTAGGTGGAGTGCAACTAGAAGTATATAGCAAGGTGTATATAAATTTTTGTATGAGAGACTGACTTGATTTGTAAACTTTCACTTAAAACACAATAAAACAAACAAAAAACACTGCAGGTAGAATGTGTCTATAGCAGTTGTATGTGTTAATTATGCTGTCTGCTCTAAGAGTGAAAACCCAACCTCCTGAACTTGGGTTTTGGCAGGTTAGATAAGGATTTGATTTTTATTTTCCTTTCTATTGTTAATAAAATGTATTTGTCTATTGTCCTTAAAAAAAAAAAAAAAGATTACATACAGCCTTGGAAACTCTATGGGGGCAGTTCTACTCTGTCATGTAGGATCATCACCAATCAGCCGGGATTGACTTGATGGTTGTGATTTTTTTTTTTTTTTTTGGTGTTTACATATTTTAAGTGCTTGCAGAGGGTTTCATTCTTAATCATTCAGTTCACCAAGTGATCTAACTTAGTGCCTTTCATCTCCCCTCCTGCATCAGCCACTCTTCTTCCAGTCATTACCTTGGCCTCTTCCTGGCATTCCAGCCAATATGTCACCACCTTGTATTCTGAAGACAGATGCTCAGAAACAGCCCTTTTCTAAATCTAAACAAGTCCTTGTTGTAAGGTTCCTACCATTCCAATGACTCCTGCCAGTTGAGTTCATTTGCAGATTTCATTCCTGATCTATTTATCCCAATGTAATAGCTTAGTCGTAGAGCTCTCACGCTAAATAAGAGCTCTTCAAATGCCAGCCCTGAGAATTCTTCCCAGTATGACTTGCTGTTCATTTATTTTCATTTGTTTACAGGCTTTTCAACCTTTCAGCTGCTTTTTCAACCATGAGATAGTGTCCATATAGACGTCAATTTTTATTAAGCTTCTAAGTAATTTGAAAGCCTTGCACAAGATGTTTTTCTGAAGTCCTTATACATCTGTGCCTCTGCTCTCCCACCTTCTCTAATTGTGTAATTCTCCAGAAATGACCTATCAAGTATGAAGAAGCTCGCTACTCGTGATCTGCATTTTATTCCACTTCTTTTCTTCTCTTCTGACCCAGGTCTGTGTGCTGAGACCACAATGACACTCAGTGGTCAGGCTAGAATTTTGGGTGGCCTAACGAGGCACCGTTACTCTTCACTGACTGTGGTGACTCTGTGGGGCATAATATTTTTTAAATTCTTTTTTCTCATGGTCCTCGCCAGGCTGAAAATTGGCTGGAGCTCTGTTATTATTCTCAGCTCAAAGCAATCAGTGAAGAGCTTCAAGTACAGAGACACTGTGCATCACCTCCTTGCACTGCCAGCTTCGATTTAAGAAACAGAAAATCTGATACAGTCAAACAAAGCCCAAGGTTGAATTGTTTTACAAAAATCTGGCAATTTTGCCCAAAATGTATCAACTTCTTTGCTAGCTTCAAATAGTATTAAAAGGCCACAGTGTTTAAATTACAACCCCAGTACTCCCATCCCTCATTTCTCTGCTTTGTTTTTGCATGTAGCATTAACCCCGTCTGTGGAAACCCTGGTGGTGTAGTGGTTAAGTGCTACAGCTGCTAACCAAAATGTCGGCAGTTCAAATCCACCAGGCCCTCCTTGGAAACCCTATGGGGCAGTTCTACTCTGTCCTAAAGGGTCACTATGAGTTGGAATCGACTCAATGGCAATGGTTTTTTTGGTTTTAAGGCACTATATATTTCGTCTAAATTTTATTTTCTGTCTCCCCCTGCTTGAATATAAACTCCATGAGGGAAAGAATTATTAAGTGTTTTGCTGCATGTTCAGTGTCCAGAAAGTGGCTTGCACATAGAAGTTGCACAGTATGTGCTGGGCGAATGAATGGATGCATGAATGGAAAAATATAGAGTGCAAAGACTGCTTTTCAGTTTAGTTACATATTCTTCTTCTCTACTGGGCCATTTTTCCTGTCTCTGTTTATATACTGTCTTTTTCTTACTCACTGTAAAAAGCAGAAATAGTACCTGCCAACCAAACACGTAGACACATAGACATTACCATTAACTGCCTATCGTTACTATTACTATATTACACACTCCTTCCTCTGATTTACCCCAGTCCTGGGCAGGAGTCTCCACTCAAATCTAGGATACAAGTTATGTCGCTCGTACTGGGATTCAATTTTCAATACATCCTTCATTTAATAAGTATTTATTGAATATCTAATATGTGCCAGGCACTGTGCTGGTTGCAAGAAATATAAAAAACAAGCAAGAAAGCAAACAAACAAACAAACAAAAAATCACGAACCCACTGTTGGTTCTCATAGCGACCCTATAGGACAGAGTAGAACTGCCCCATTGGGTTTCCAAGGCTGAAATCTTTACGGAAATATCTTTCTACCACAGAGCAACTGGTGAGTTTGAACTGCTAATCTTTTGGTTGAATGAATGAATAATGCTGCCTGTTTCTTCAGTGCTGACAACTGATGGCATTCATTCATTTGTTTAACAAAGAGTTCAGTAAATATTTATTGACAATCTGCTCTATCTCAGGTGCCGTTATAGAGACTAGGAATACATAACAACAAACAAAACAGAAATAGGGATTACGTTCTAGTAGGAGAAAGAAAAGAAACCAAATAAGCAAATAAATTCTACAGTATGTTAGAATGGAAGGTGCCCTAGTTGTGCACCGTTTAAGCACTCAGCTGCTAACCCAAAAGTTGGCAGTTCAAACCCACCAGTGGCTCCACAGAAATAAAAAACCTGGTGATCTGCTCTTCTAAAGATTTCAGTCTAGGAATCCCTATGGGGCAGTTCTACTCTGTCTCATGGAGTCTCTATGAGTCAAAACTCAACTTGACAGCATCTAACAATAAACCACAACATGTTAGGATGTGATAAGGGTTATGGAAATGAGATGGAGTCTGTAAACAAATGCTTGTCAGAATATTTTGAATTGCTAATATAGGTTGACAACTATAATAATCTATTCATATGGAATAAAATCCAATTAAAACAACAACAACAAAAATTATTTGCTTCCTTATCCGGTCTGAGGTAGCTTAAGCCATTGGACCCATGACGTTAAAACCAACACCATCATTTACTTGGTAAAAACCATTGAATCAGTTTCTATGAGGAAGAGAGAAATAGCCTCAGAAGTTACCCTTTTAAAGCCAATTTACAGAGGTTTGACAACTAAAAAAAAAAAAAACTCTTGTCTCCAAATGAAACAAGATTTAAGGTTCAATTTAAATAACTTTCCTCTTTGAAAGAGCATTTATATGAGCCCTGAAAGTAAAGGCCATTATATATTAAACAGAGGAAAAAAAAAAAGTTTTCCAGATTTTTCTAGTGTTTTAGGTGGGGGTGGGGGGAAAGTTTTGTACTGTGATTCTCCTTCCGGAATTATTCATGTCTGTATGTTTGGCAGGTACTGAGCACGCTCCATTGTTTCTCAGAAGGGACCCACAGATAATGATGGATCAGCATGAGCAGCTCCAAATGGAAACGTTCTGAGACTCACTGTATTTCCCTTGTCCTCAGATGTTTTGGAATAAACATTGGCAGTGTTTATTTATAAAGGTTCGGGACTTTTTGAATGTGTCAGCAGCATGCCTTGGCTCTAAACAGATTATGCTGCAATTTTTTTCCTGGTGATTCAGAACTATAAACTTAAAATTACCTAATTAGAATGACACCAAACTCCAATAAACTTGGACCAAAGCTTCATTTTGGTCTGAAATTAGGTTTGAAATTGAAATGATATGAAATTAGATCATTTCAATAACCTTTCTCCATGCCAAAGAAAGTGTCACCTCTTAGTCTATAAACATTAATGAAGGTTTTTTAGTTGCTGGATGTCGTTCTGAACAATCAACTTTTCATTCCTTACCTCCTCTGGTAAATTAAGAATTTTGGTTTCAATTTTTAATAGACTGTGAGTTACACAGAGAAATGAAAGGAACATTGTTCAGAAGCAGTGTCAGTAAATACCGTTGCAAGTTACTAAATTATTTTAAATAAGAATTTAAAGGTCAGCTTTTTCATGAGTAACTACAGACTAAAGGCATTTGTAATGTTAAACCAAATGTCAGTGGAGAACGTGCAGTTACTACAGTCTAATGATAAATACTTAAAATACGATAATAAATATTCACCGGACATACTTATTTCTAGCATTTTCGTCATATTTTGAAGGCACTCAGTCATGTATTGATAATGTTTCAACTGATTGGCGTATGTTTTGTGGATCAGCTAAGGATAGAATATCAGTTGGAAGGGAGTCAATCTGCCTTTCTTCTTGTACCTACTCTTTCCTTTGTCAAATGATCCCACTAAACCTTAGTTTGCCCACTTATTCAGCTGAAATAATTATGCTCGCCATACTTTTTCCACAGTCATATTGGCTGAAGGGCTCACCCAAAATAATGTCAGTAGAGACTTTTTAATGACATGAAGGGCTGTAAAAATATACTGACTTCACTTGTAAGTGGTGGTAATACATCTGCTCTCTTATGTTTTTTTTTTTTTTATTTACCCCAACAAAACCCTGGTGGTGTAGTGGTTAAGTGCTAAGCTGCTAACCAAAAGGTTGGCGGTTCAAATCCACCAGGCACTTCTTGGGAACTTTATGGGGCAGTTCTACTCTGTCCTTTAGGGTCTTTATGAATTGGAGCCGACTTGACAGCAGTGAGTATTGGAGGGTTTATTTACCCCAAATGGAGACAAATGGAGCCTCTGTATATCATACTTGGTGGCAGGAGAATTTGGGGAGCCCATTTATCCACGAAGGAAGCAGAGGTCAGAAATGTTTGGCTTGGCAGGTGGGGAGAGGGAGGAAGAATGATTTTTCCTCCTCTCTAAATTTCCTGTAAGTATTTGCTTCTAGAGAGAGAGAAGTGGATAATAGCAGAGGAAAGGTAGTCCCCCACCCTATTTCTCCAAATCTGATTTTCAAAACATTAAAAAGCCTAAAACCTATTTTTCAAAGAAAATTTTGCACTAATCCGTAATATACAAAAGAGATAAAAGGTTTAAACAGTATCTACATCCTCGGCCACCCCTCACCACCAGTGGCCCAAGGTCCACCTAAAAGGAATGCTAGACTTCAACAGAAAACAGATTGAAATTCCCTCTCCTACCCATATCTCCTAGGGGATTGTGGCTAGGAAGGGTGTAGCGGTGTGAAGCGGCCAGGGTAAAGGAGATGAGGATGAGCTAACACTTAATAATCACTTACTGTGTGCCAGACACATCGCAGAAGTCATTGCATTTAAACTACAATAATCATATAGGAGAGTTATGTTTAGGTACTTACTACAGAAGTGAATTAGAAGGTCATAGAGGTTACGTTGCTGAATTGCATTGGATAATGGAACCACTATCCAAACTAAGATTTGTTTCCAAAATCTGTTCTTTGACTAAAGCAGAAACACAGACAGGTATGCCCTGTAGTCTCTAGAATCATGCTTTGGGAAAAACAGGTGCTCAGCATGATGAGTCAAAGATCACAGTATTTAGCTGGGAGAGAGCAGCACAGTGTTCTGCGAATTGGGTGAAGCCACTTTGCACTGTTAACTTTTCATAAAATCTTTGTAATATATTTATAAACTATCAAAGATGGACTATCACTTTGCTTAGTTGTTTTTTCTGTTAAAGTAAAAGGTAAAAATTACTTTGCTAAGTTGGCAAAATAAAACGCAAATTGTAGATGAGCTGAACTAACAATGTGGCTGTCTCTCAATTTGTTTATGGAAGATTTTAGTACAAATGTCTTGTCATGGAATAAAAAGAAGAGCAACAATTTTGTTGGAAGAGAATGATGGTCGAGTTGGATAAGATACATGTAAAAAATTCATCTGTTATTGCCATGAAATTACTATATTTAGGATAAGACTCAATTCACTCATATCTTTGGCATTCCCTGTTAATGTTACAAAATGGATGAGTTAAACCAAATGTTAGCAACATAAGAGATAAATTGATTTCCTATTCTGACCCTAAAATCATTGTGTAAATTGTCCTTTAAAAAGTAATCTTGGCAACTTCTATTTCCATTTGAGACAGAGTAACTGGTACCAATCCAGATCTCCTTCCAAAAACAACTATAAAACAAAACAAAAGACGTTAGGCAACTTCTTCCAGGCATTGAAAAACATTTAGTAGAAGACTGTGACCCTTAGGATTGATTGGTCCAGCTTTCTCGCCTGGAAGCTCTTTCTTGCTGCTGTGCAGGGAGGTGGAGCTAAGTAATTTGGTATTCTCCGTGGCTAGTCTCATATTGACTGTCTACTATAGGTGGGGAGTCCCTGGGTGGTACAAATGGTTGGAGGTTCTAGTCCACCCAGAGGCACCTTGGAAGAAAGACCTGGTGATCTACTTCAAGGAAAAAAAAAAATCAGCCATTGAAAACCCTATGGAGCTCAGTTCTACTCTTACACACATAGGGTCACCGTGAGTTTGAGTTTAATTGAGGGCAACTAGTTAATATAGGTGGAATTGGAATCCCAAAGAAAGACAAAAGATTTGAGTAGAAAACATATTTGAAGAAATAATGGCAAAAAAAAAAAAAAAAATCCCAAATTTTGAGGGATGCAACAAATTACAAATCCAAGACACTGAAGAAATTCTAATAGAATACCTACAAATGAAATCACACCTAGGCGTATTATATTCAAACTCTTGAAAACCAAATTTAAAGAGAAACCAATATCTCTAAACACAGAGGAGCAATGACAGTTGCTTTCACTCTAGAAAGGAGGCCAGATTACAATGAAATAGCATGTTAAAAGTGCTAAAAGGGGGTGTGGAGGGGAACCCTGTGAATCCAGAATTCTATATTCAGATAAAATATTGGGGTAGGTAAAAAAAAAAAGCCGTGCTCCCAGATGGTCACACCTTAATACCTCAGAAACCGTGACTATGTTACCTTACATAACAAAAGGGACTTTGCAGATTTGATTAAGATTACAGACTTTGAGGTGGGGAGGGTAGCCTGAATTGTCCAGGTGAGCCCAGTATAATCACTTGAGTCCTTAAAAGTGGAGAATCTTTCCCATCTGTTATCAGAAAGAAATGTGGCTAAAGAAGCATTAGAGAGATACAATGTTATTGGTCTTGAAGATGGAAGAATGAGGCCACAAACCAAGGAATGCAGACCATCTCTAGAAGCTGGAAATGCAAGGAAATTGATTCACCTAGGAGCCTCTGGAAGGATGCAGCACTGTTGACACCTTGACTTTAACCCAATGAGAACTGTGTTGGACTTCTGAAATATAAGATAGTACGGTTGTGTTGTTTTAAGTCACTAAGTTTATAGGAATTTGTTATGGCAGCAATAGGAAACTAATACAATGTCTTTCAACAATGAAGGTGAAATTAAGATATTTTCATATAAACAATGGCTGAGAAAATTCGTCCTTAGCAGACCTACATTACAGGCAAGGGCAGATTATCCAATAGGCAAGGTAAGTATGATGCTTACCTTGTTTACCAGATCATCAGTAAGTAAGCACAAGTAACCTTGTGCCTACCTTGCTAACTGGGTCGTCTGCCTCTGTCAAGGATTGCAAATTTGAAAAGAGCTTTGATTCCGTAGGACGGTGCTGTGGGTTTGGGAGAGAGACAGATGCCAGCCATACTTAGAAGCAGAATCTTTGATGTGGTAAAAAATGTGAAATTGTTCACTATTGATGATCTGGTAAACAAGGTAAGTATGGAGTCTTCCTTACCTATTGGATAATCTGCCCCTGATTACAGGGCATTTACACAAATCGTAAGTGAGAGAGTTTGTCACCAGTGGAACTAAACTACAAGCCATTCTTAAGGAACTCCTTCTAGCTGAAGGAAAATAAATCAGATCAACAGGATGGATGAGTAGCATTGGAAATGACAAATATGTCCTTTGTTGGTGCTATTGCTGTAGTAAGGATGGAAAAACATTCCTTCCAACTCTTTACATTCTGAGTGGAATCCGGAAGTCAACAGATGCTCTCAACGACACAGTTGGAAAATAAAATGATGATAAAGGATAACCCATGTCAAAAGTTAGCAAAAGTTTCTATAAGCTGGTGCGGCTGTATTAATATTAGACAGGTATGACAAAGTGGACTTTCAGACAAGGAGTACTGCCAGAGGCAAAGTAGGTACTTTCAGCATGATAAAAGGGCCATTCATCAATAATGCATCAAAACCTTGAATCTGTAGATACCTCATAAGAGAACTTCAAAATATATGAAGTAAATAGCTGATGTAACTAAACAGGAAAAGAGACAAATTCATAATATCAGTTGGAGATTTTAAAAGTCTTTTCTCAGTAATTGATAGGACAAGCAGAAAAAATAATCAGTGAAATATAGATAGAAAAGATCTAAACAACATGATCAACCACCTGAACCTAACTGATATTTATAGAACACTATCGACCTGCAAGGAAGATCAATTAATACAAGATGCATTAATAATTATTGCTGATTGCAACGCAAAAGTTGTAAATGAAGAAGAGGGATCAGTAGTTGGAAAATTCAGTCTTGGCAATAGAACTGACACTGAAGATCGCATAATAGAATTTTGCAAGACCAACAACTTATTAATTGCAAAACCCTTTTTTCAACAACATAAAAGACAACTATGCATGTGGACCTCACTAGATGGAATACACAGGAATCAAATTGACTACACGTGTGGAAAAAGACGATGGAGAAGCTCAATATCATCTGTCAGAACAAGACCAGGGGGCCACTGTGGAATGGACCATCAACTGCTCATACGCAAGTTCAAGTTGAATCTGAAGAATACTACAAGTCCATGAGAGCCGATGTATGACCTTGAGTGTATCCCACCTGAATTTAGAGACCATCTCGAAATAGATTTGATGTATTTAAACACTAATGAGTGAAGACCAGATGAGTTATGGGATAACATCAAGATGGCTGCAGCCGTACTTTGATAGGTAACTACCAGAAATTCCAGCCAGACTCAGAAGAGGACATGGAATGAGGGATATCATTGCTGATGTCACATGGATCTTGGCTGAAAGCAGAGAATACCAGAACTGTGTTTACTTGTGTTTTATTGACTACGCAAAGGCATTCAACTGTGTAAATCATAACAAATTATGGATAACATTGCGAAGAATGGGAATTCCAGAACACTTAATTGTTCTGCTCATGTGGAACCTGTACATAGATCAAGAGGCAGTCCTTAGAACAGAACAAGGGGATACTGCATGGTTTAAAATCAGGAAAGGTGCAATTCAGGATCGTATCCTCTCATCATACTTATTCAATCTGTATGCTGAGCAAATAATCTGAGAAGCTGGACTATATGAAAAAGAACACACTATCAGGATTGGAGGAAGACTCATTAACAATTTGCAGTATGCAGATGACACAACCTTGTTTGCTCCAAGTAAAGACTTTCTGATGAAGTCTTACTGATGAAGATCAGACTTCAGTATGGATTATACCTTAACAAAGAAAACAAAAGCCCTCACAACTGGAACAATGTACAATATCATGATATATCGTGAAAATATTGAAGTTGTCAAGGATTTTATTTTACTTGGATCCACAATCAATGCCCACGGAAGCAGCGGTCAAGAAAGCAAATGACGTATTGCATTTGGCAAATCTGCTGCAAGAGACCTCTCTAAAGTGTTGAAAAGCAAAGATGTCACTTTGAGGACTAAGGTGTGCCTGACGTAATCCATGATATTTCCGTGGCCTCATATGCATGCAAAATCTGGACAATGAGTAAGGATGACCGAAGAAGAATTGACATCTCTGAATTATGGTGTTGGACTACCAGAAGAGTGAATGAGTCTGTTTTGGAAGAAATACAGCCAGAGCGCTCCTTGGAAGTGAGGATGGTGAGATTTCTTTTCATGTACTTTGGAAGTGTTACTGGCAGGGACCAGTCCCTGGAGGAGGACATCATGCTTGGTAAGGTAGAGGGCCAGGGAAAAGAGGAAGACCCTCAATGAGATGCACTGACACAGAGGCTGCAACAATGTGCTCAAATATAGCAATGATTGTGAGGATGGAGCAGGACTGGGCAGTGTTTCAATCTGTTGTACACGGAGTCACTATGAGTCAAAACGAACTCGATGGCACCTAAAAACAATAACGTACTCAATAACTGCAGAATACACATCCTTTTAAAGTACTCTTGGAATATTCACCTAGATCTTCCGATGTTCCTGAATAGTATCTCAATCAATAGAAAAAGATTGGACCATTATAGAGTATGTGCCCTGACCACGTTGTAACTAAATTAGAAATCATAACAATCTGATATCAAGAAAACGTCCATATATTTGGAAATTAAGCCACACATCTCTCATCGATCAAAGAAACACTTAGAAGAGAAATTAGAAAATATTTTGAACGAAACAATAAAAAACCAATACCAAACCAGTTGCCGTTGAGTTGATTGCGACTCATAGCGGCCCTATAAGACAGAGTAGAACTGCTCTATAGCATTGCCAAGGAGCGCCTGGTGGATTCGAACTGCAGACACTTTGGTTAGCACCCATAGCACTCACTTAACCCCTGCGCCACCAGGGTTTCCAAAATAAATGATAACAATGAACACGATGTATCAAAATTCATGGAATGCAGCCGAAGTGATGCCTAGAGGGCAATTTGTAGATTCAAATCCTTACGACAGGCAGGAAGAAAGATCTAAAATCAATGATTTACATTTCCAACTAGAAAACTACTAATAAAAAAATAGTAGAGTAAATTAAATAAAAGTTGGTAGAAACAAAACAAATAATATAAAATAATATCCCCCCAAAATGAAATAGAAAACAAACAGTAGAGAAAAAGTAGAAAGATAAAAGTTGGTTTCTTGAAATGATTAATGAAAGTAGTAAACCAGGAGCAAGGAATGATTAAGAAAAAAAAAAAAAGGGCAAGAGAAAACATACATTATCAATATCAGGTGTAAGTGATATCATATTATTACATATCCCACAAGATATTAAAAAAAAAAAGCCAATATTATGAACCAATTTGAAAAGTTAGATAAATTGACAAATTTCTTGATAAATTCATGAAAAAAAGAACTTACCAAACTGACACAAGTCCTATATTTATTAAAAAAATTGAAGTTGTAATTAAATACCTTCCCACAACAAATAAACAAATGAACAAAACTTCAGGCTCAGCTTCACTGGAAAATTCTGTCCAGATGTTTAAGGGAGATATAATACCAAACCCAAACAATTTCAGGGAAAAGGTGGGGAAGGAACAATCCCGCAATCATTTTATGAGACCAGCAGAACCCTGTTACCTGAACTTGCTGAAGTCATCACAAGAAAACTACAGAGCAATATCTTTATGAACATAGACAAAAATCCATAAACTATTTGCAAGTTGAATCCAGAAATATATAAAAAGAATAATACATCAAGACCAAGTGAAGTTTTCTTTCCAAAAAGTAGGGTTGGTTTAACATTTGACGTTCAGTCACTGTAAGACCAAAACCAAACCAGCTGCTACGGAGTTGATTCTGATTCACAGCAGCCTCACGGGTATCAGAGAACTGTGTTCCATAGGATTTCCATAGCTGTGATCTTTCCAAAGCAGATTGCCGGGACTTTCTCCCAAGGCACCTTTGGGTGGGTTCAACAGATATAAAAGAATACATACTACATGATTTCATTTATGTACTGATCAACAACAGACTGCAAGCCGTTGAGATTTTATAGTTGCTTTTATACAGCATAATTGGAACAGTAACTAACAAAATTTACTAACTTCCTGACTCTGAAAAGTTATATAAAAGTTATTTAGGGTTTAAATTCTGTTTTCTTAATTCCAAAATGATTATGATAATGGCAGTACAGTCATGTGCCATATAATGTCCATTGGGGCAACGAACATCCCTGGTCCCATATGTCTCTGGTCCTATATAGCTTTGCTAAGTATATTGTGTCTATGACTAAGTATCTACACTAGTCTGGACTCAGGAAGAAAGTCACAGAGGAAGGAGGGAGGGAAGAGGGAGAGGGGAGCAGGGAGTCTTGTGTAGAGGTGAGGATGAGTCAGTGAACCTGGACAAGTCAGGCTGAGTGGTTGAGTGGTTGCCTCAGTAGGTGCAACCTCCATGGCTTTCTCATTGCGTGCGGTGAGTGGCTACTCTTCCGAACTGGGTCAGTGCAACTGGGCTCCTGGCTCCGGCTGAATGCAGAGCTCAGGAAGGCTGGAATGCTTGGGGAAGGGACCAAGAGGCAGAGGCTGAGGAGGGCTTAGGTCAAGACAGGGAGCCAGGTATCCAGGACCTGAAACAGGGATCGGAGAAGCACCCTGGAGAAGCTGTTAAAATGGGAGGACTGGACAGGAGGACAGAGGCTGAGGAAACGGACATACTTTGCTAAGTAATATGGTGTTCACACAAGACCCAAATCACATAACGTCCCATTTCACTCAAAGACGCATGACTGCACTTATTTCATAGTAGTTTAGGTAATCCATGTAAAGCCTTTCGTACACTTTCCAAAGTTCAGAAAAGTATTATTTTTTTGGTCATTATTAATGACATCAGTAACATAGGGAGCTTGGCAACACAGATTAGACAAATTTACAAAACACCTGAGCTGTACGTAAATGTTACTTATAGTATTCATTATCAATAACCATTTCTTAAATTTGGCAAGGAATTTCATTAGCATAGATTTTTCAAAAAAAATTTTTTTTTGGAGCCTAAAGACCTTTTTTTTTTTTTTTTTAAAGACCAGGTTCCACCTCCTTCCTCTACCATTTACTACTTGATCTTTTACTTGATCTTTCTTAGATTCAAATTCCTCATCTGTGTTGCTCTGGAAAATGAAACACTGCATGGGAAAGGTTCCTATAAAATACTAAATGCCAAGAAAATTAAGACAATTATCACTATTAATGATGGTGCTAGAAAATACTTCTACCTTTCTCTGTTATTTCTTGCTTGTTTCACTGACATTAACATTCTCTCTAATTTTTATATTATGGCCTTGAACTCAATAAAGGTTGATATTAAAGGTTTTCTATGAGAATCAGCCTGGAAAAGAAACTGACAACTGTAGTGTTAGTAGCTTGAACCACTGTCATGGCTTATTGCCCCTGTTGAATCAAGTTCAAGTTCCTGGGTGCAACATTCAGTGTCTCCATCACCTGGCCACTCTCTGTTCTCCAGCCTCATTTTATCACAGTTAGCTCTAAGACTTTTGGACTCTATCTCCTGACTTTCGAGTATTTACTTACACATTTCCTTCTACCTGGTATGTGTTTGAAACCTTTTTTTGCCAGAAAGCCTCCTATGATTCCTTTTAGTCTTATCTCAGTTAGCCTTTCCTGAATCTCCTCAAGAGCCTGTCCCCTTTGCCCCCACCGAATCCTGTACGCAATGCTGTCTTATAACCCCTAACATAATGTTATATTGTCTGTGTTGGAGCCTATCGCATCCACCAGACCCAGTTCCATAAGGGAAAGGCCATGTTTTATTCATTTTTGTACCCTTAGGGTGTAGTAAGTGCCTATTGGACATTAAGGACTTAATAAATATCCTTTGAATTGAAAAATATTGAATTGAATTGGCAAGAAGCAGGGCTCTAAAAAGCCATAAAGAAATGATGCAGTTTTCAGCTTTTTTTTCTTTTTGGAAAGTAGCTTCCACTTCATATTAAGAATGATTTGGTATAAATTGAAAATTCAGATGCATTTTTCTTTCAATCAATTTGGTATGTGAAAATCCGTGTTCAAGCTGTTAGAATGGAAAATTAGGAAGTGATTCTTCATTTAAAAAGAGGTTTTTAGTTTACAAGGAAAACCATAAATTGCTTTAAATGGTGAATTGCTCCTGGACATTAAATAGACCAAAAAGAGAAACATGGGATATGCAGTAAGTTAAATAAATGCAAATCTTAATAGAATGTGTTGGGCATACCCACAGGATTTTCCTAAAACTTTAGAAAAAGCATAGGGCATAATCTTTCAGAAAGATTATATCCTCTTCCAACTAAAAACTTTCACATTAGGGTCAATCGCCACAACTACTTCAACCCATGTGGCAAAAGTGTCTTAACAGGAAAAAACAAATTGCCAAAGCCCAAAATCAGTTCCCCAGGGAATCTGGGAGCCTTGGCCTTGATAGAATATGGAATGGAAATTTTTCTATTGCTTTGGTATTTGGGCTAGCCTCCAAAAGTGAGGGCAATTATTCCACATTCTAAGGAGAGGCACTAGACACATTCCTCACAGGATGTGCAAAGATGGGGCTCAACTGTCAGCTACGCTCACTTCAAAGCATGCATTTAACTGCTTAGAGATTTGTGAGAGGATGACCTCACTTCAGTCCAAGGGAGGAGACTGAAGGAGAAGCCGTGGAAGGAAAGGCAGTAAGGAGAGATGCTTGCTAGAAGACTGTCGTCTTACTTCCCAGCTGGATGTTTGCCGAGGTGTATTGATTGGAAAGTCTCCTCATGCTGCTATTAGAGGAGAGTGTGAGGCATTTCTGGGAGAGTTTGAAATGTATCCTCTGGAGCTGTGCTTCACAAACTTCCTGTGATAAAGGACCAACTTGTTTTCATGTCCATCTCCTATGGACTTATACTTCTGTGAGATGCAATTAAATGGATTTCTAGAGAAAAAATGAATGAAAAACAATGTTCACCGAACACATACTGTTAGAGTAATACTTGATTGCTATAAAAGCTTCTAAACATTAGTGTCAATTGCTGTACTTATTTTGTCATGGATGGGTCACAGACTGCTCAAGGATCAGCATCAAGTGACTGGACCTCAGATTAAGTAGCACTGCTCTAGATGAGAGCTTTACCTGGAAAAAGGTCTGGCTAAAATGCAGATTCTGACCCGCCACAGTAAACCCGGTTGGAGCCCAAGAGACTTTATTTCTAAGAGGCTCCTGGGCGATGTTAATGCTGCTGGTCTGAGAAGCACATTTTGAGTAACAAGGCTTTACGACAATGCAGTCAGTCTAAGGAAATTGTCATGTAAGCCACATACATGATTTTGTTCTAGAAGCCACATTAAAAAAAAAAAAAAGGAAAGGAAAGCAAGTGATATTAATTTTATTGATCAATTTTATTTCAACCAAAACATTCAGAATGTTATCATGCAATCCATGTAACAATTATTGATGAGAGATTTTACATTCATTCCTTTTTTGTACAAAGCTTTTGAGATCCCAACTTGGATTAGCCATGTTTCAAGTGCTCAAGAGCCAGCCACACGCGCTAATAGCTCCATGATCCGACAGGGCAGCTCTGGAGGTTGGGCAGTGTAGAAACTGGTGGCCTCATTCTTTTCAGAAGAAATCAGAAGGTGTGAGGCAAACTGAAACAGCACGAGGTGGCAGAGTGAGACCAGAGGGTAGCTGGGCCTGTAGTTGGAGAACATGGCGAGGAAAGAAGGTGTTAGTTTTCCGGCAGACACGGGTTCTGTGGAAGATGGTCTGTATGAGTTATCTTGAGAGCACTTCACATAAGACAGATGCTTGCTAGGGTGAAAAAATCCCAAGGACTTTCCAAGAGCAGAAGTTAAGGGTGTTGCAAGAGGTTAGCCAGAAGCTGCTTTACATGCATCAAGAAAGGCTATCATGTGGAATCTCCGAAGAATTAACAAAGGTTTCTCATGGCAGGGTCTGTTTTGAATATCTACCCTACAGAGGGTCATTAGACAATAAAGACAAATCTACAAACAGACTCGAGCTGGGGAGAAGTAGAGGAACATTGAGTTGGAGGAGAGATTGAAGTTGTGGTATTTGATTGAAATGATTTTTTTTTTTTAAATATAAAACCCATGGCATCTGCCCAAATGTCATTAAGAGGTAGGGAAGGAAAATGTAACCGAGCAGGTTTGAGAGAAGATGTGGGAACAAACTGGAATTTTGTTAGTCTCTCATTGGGCCCATCTGATTTAGGAGACTGGTCTGTATGAGCCCATGTTGTAGAATGATGGCCAGGTCATTTTCATTTGACTCCTTTGTCCTTTGCATCTTTACTGAGCAGCCCAGCATGTCACTTGCCAGGAAACTCCAAGCAACTCTTCAGTGACACATTTCAGAAATTAAGGGTTTCTTCTTGTTAAACCATCTTGTCTATAAATATATCTTATTCCTATGTTATTGGAAAAAATTTTCAAGGTAAATAAGAAGGTAAACACGTTATTCTTGAAATCTCTCTTCTTCTGAAAGACCTAAGCAGGGAAGGTAGATGAAATTGAAGAAAGCCAAGAGAAATCATTTGGCACATTCTTGGCTGCAAATAAAAGAAACCAAATGTCTTAAACAACAGTAATAATGATACTGATAATGTCTCACAAAGACAAGTCCCAAAGTGGAATGAGCCCAGGACTGGGTGATACTGTGCCCTAGTGTTATCAAGTTCTTTATCTTCTCTCCACCATACTATCCTTGGAGTTAGTTTCACTATCGGACTGGTAGCAAGAAGGTTGCATCATTTCTAAGCATCACTTTCTGGGCAATAACACCTGAGAGAATAAAGGCCTCTCCTCAGAGTCTCTCATTTTCTAAAATCCCGTAATAGCCTCTCATCAACTCTAATTGGCCAATGTTGGACCACATTTCCATTTCTGAATCAGCTACTGGTAAGGGAAACAGAATTACCCATATTCCAATGAGGCTGACCTCTGGAGTTGGGGTCCATGCCCATGAGAAGGAAAGATGGGTATCTGGACAAAATTAGGTTGTGCTTTAAAAAAAAAAAAAAGAGGCTGAGAGAAAGGATAGTGGGCAGGCATCCATACTGTTCACCAAAGATCACAAGTAGGTTTGTAACCCCGGTACAAAGGTGTTTTCAATGAATAGAGATTTATGACACACGTTATGATAGGCTGTGTATGTGTACACCAAGCTAGGCAGTCCATGTGAAATAAACCGATGACTGAAGCTACTTTCTGGATGACATCACATCACATCTTAATTAGGACACAGGTTATGAAGACACTTATGTGTAGATCTGATTTTAAATGAAAAGGCCTCTCCAAAGAGGCATAGCATTTCAGTGAAGGAACTTTATAAAGAGCAGGTCTCTCAGATACCCCCTGGACTTAACTTTGACTTGCAGGGTCATGCCCATTGAGTGCATGATATTTAGATTTTTTAATCTTTTCTTTAGTTGTGTCAGAGTTTTGCTTCAGACTAGGAGGAGAAATGAAGAAATATATGTTTATTAGCATGGTTGTTTTTCTGCCTTTGTAATAAATGAAAAGTTATGAATATTTCAGGAAATACTATCTTTTTAAGCAGTTAACTGTCAAATTACTATCGCTAAGCTCTGAGGCAGAGATGGGGTCTTTATAGAACCTGCATCAATTCTGGAAGATTGTTCTAATTTACAGTTTTTAGCATATTTTTCCAGCACTAATTTATTTCCACTTCCCTTGGAGCCATAACGTGAGTTCCTGTTTTCCAGTATGATACCTGGGCATAAGAGTATGGTTAGAAATTTCATTCCATCAGATCTATTATTCTACACAGTGATAGGAATATTTAATGCCAGACTAGCTCCTACACAAATAATACTTGAAAAATTGCATTCCTTTCAGTAGCAGCTCATATTAATGCCCCTCACCTTGAATGTCAAATTTAAAAGAGAAAGAAACCCCAGAAGAAAGCCAATTTTTTTTTTTTTTTTAGGAGACATATTTTGATCCATAGGTTTTCTTGGTTAGGTGGTTTTAAGTTCTCTTCTTCTCCATCTTTCTTTCTTGTTTACTGCAGGACTGCAAACTTGACCTTGACTTTAATGTCAAAGCATTTTCAGACTGTGCTGTCAGCAGAGAGTAGAAAAAAAAAATCAATGTGAAACATATTAGAGAAGAATAAGGGTGAGAGTAAAGCGAAGTGCTGGGAAGTCATGCAGAAATTGGAAACAACTGAGGTAAGACTTAAGGTAAAAATACACTATGCCGAGATTTTTCTGATTCCTTCCTGTTTGACTTCCCTTTTCTTACTTGGGAGTAGGTTAGAATTATGGTAATTTAAAGCCTGGAGCATTTTCAGAGGCAAAAAACTACTTGAGATCTATAAAAAGGGGAGACTTCTGTTTGATTTTTTTTTTTTTTTTTCCTAAAACCCTCCTTGTTGTTCCTGTTGAAGTTAAGGTGAATAGCTATTCTATATACCTGATGTGGCTCACACGCTTAGGAGGCTTTTTAGAGATATGGCTGAAAATTGCCCTGAAAGTTTTGAAGCCTTTTGTATCAGCGTTGGATAAAACCGAATTCTGAATGAGAACATAGTTTGATTTCATAGGGATAAATACCCTATGTAAAGGCTGAATGGGAGTAAATAGAATCAGAGGGGAAATTTGGATCATGCAACTATTCCTGTGCCTCTTTCTAGAATCTAGCCAGAGACTGTCGAAAAAATGAAAGGAAAAAAAGATGTTAGATCAATTGTCATTTATTACAAGAATTCTCTTCTCCTCGTCCCCCTTCCCCATTTGCCATTGAAATCGAGAACAGATTAGGCAAAGGTAAAAAAATAAATATCTCATTACTTTGTTGACGTTTACTATTTACTAAAACAGACTGAACTAGTGAAAGAATGGCTAGATAAAAAAGTTAACCTTTACATGTCCCTGGTGGCACAGTGGTTAAGGCTTCCACTCTTAGCTGAAAGGTGGGCAGTTTGAATCCCCCAGCTGCTGTGCGGCAGGAAGATGTGGCAATCTGCTTCCATAAAGATTACAGCCTTAGGAAACCCTATGAGGCAGTTTTACTCTGTCCTACAGGGTTGATAGGAGTTGGAATTGACTCAACAGCAATGGGTTTTATATGTATGATATTTATGCATACATATATATACATCTACACATATATATACTTACTCTCTACATACATGTAAATATGAAAAGACAAAGAGAATTTTAATCATGTTCCCATATAAAAATAAGGTTTGAAGGATTTAAAATATTATTAAACCAAAACAGACTATATTACGTTCTCTAGAAAATATGAAATGCTCTCTTAAAAACAAATTAATATTAAGTAGATGGCAATGTCCCCTAAAATCTAAATTAAACATATGTTACCCTTGGGATAGGAAGAACTGTTCTATAACTCAGATTGCTTGATGTATATATGTTACAGATGATTTTGTGGAGAATAAAGCATTTGTTGTGTAATATTCTTTCACAGCTGATTACTTTTCTACTGACCTCACATAATTAAATTCTATGAAAGAACCAAAAGGATATACTGAGAACAGAGCTCGGGGTAGGTTCATTGATAACTACAAGTGTCAATTACTGGCAGAAATGGTTATTGATGATTTGGCCCCTATCACCTAGTTGAAAGTGAGGAAAATTGAAAAGCTATTATATTTTTTTTCCTTTGGAAGCACTTGAAATAATCCCATGGAAAAGAACAACTCTATATTAAGGGTTGAGTAGGGGAAGATACACGTTGAGCATTACTTTAATCAGTGGGGTAAGTTCAAAGATTGTTTCTACTACAGCAGCCCGCCTTAGCTCAAATTTGACAGATTCCCTTACAGGTTCACAAAAGACAGGGACTTCCAAGCTGAATCAAATACGTGCGTTTGACATCATGAAATACCAGCAGGGAAACAAGCAAGATTCTCTCGGCTCACATTGATTTTCCTTATATTTATTTTCTCAGTCTGAACACTCTAGGCAAAAATTCACTTGGCTTCTACTAATTTGCAAATCCCATTATTCACTGCTGTTTTCTACCCATTTCTCAAATCTCAATTAAATGTGATGACAGTTTACTTGCAAGCGACACACAGAAATGTTTTTTCCCAACCAGAAGTCTTCACTCATTTCCTGCTCCTGGGCTTGGCAAGTGGGGTCAAAACACCCATTACGGAGGCTGAGTTTTAATTTAGAAGGTTATTCCACAGTCAGCTAAATAATTATACAATACTTTCCAAATGCGAAATGCCATCAAGATGCATAGTAACAACTGAGAACAATATATATCCTGAAACCTGTTTATGATGGGTTTTTAAAAGGGTGGATATTAGGTTATGACTTGTGGAAAGCTTGCGTAACCTTCTGAGGGACTCCTAGGATGAACAAAAAATTGACTTCTCTCTGTACCAATCTTTTTCATTAAAAACAAAATAACAACAACCAGAAATTACTTTGCAAGTCTTATTTATGCTCTGGCTCAGCCTTTACATTCCTGGTAAAATTAAAAGCCAGCAGGGAGATGAGACATAGTTTTTTAAGAAAGGTCAAGTGAGGGAAAGAAGAAAGAACTGCTTGCTTCCCCCTTACTTCTTTTTTACAAGAATAAGTTCCCTTATTATAAAATTTGTGTAGTATTGCTTTAAGAGTGTGGGACGTTTAGAAATCATAGAATGTTGGAACTATACCTATAAAGTGGGTATTCATTTTGTGAATACTTGCCAGTTATTCAACAATGTTAACTATAAAAGAGAAAAAGCCAACTCTAAGGAGTCTCTGACAGAGACCATCTGGTCAACTCTCCTTCTCTTTCTAGCTGAAGAACTGAGGCCCTAGAGGTTGAAAGATTTGCCTAGTTCTACCAGTGGGTGGGCTACTGGCAGTGAGGGCTGCAACTCGTTTCTTCTCACAGGTTCAGCGATTCCTCTACTTCATCGCCGTTACAGGACCTCTCTGGGCCTCAGCTCATCATTTGATAAGAAGAGTAACTGTACCTGCCTAGGGGTATGGATCAAAGGTAGCAAAAGTTGTGAGAATCCCCTTAAAATTCTAATTCACGGTAGAGCGTCTTGCATGTAGCTGGAACTCCATAAATCGCTGAGGAATGGAATTTGTAGAATGCTGTGGTGAGGGCTGGCTCCGGTTCTCTCCCCAAAGCGTGTGGTCCTTGCCCAGACTCTTTAATCAGCCTCATGCAACCAGCCCCTCTGACGTTCATTACATGGTAGGTACCATCCCATGCGCCATGGGAGGCAAAGGCAGGCTGCCTCGGCCTGATCATGGGATACCAGGATGGGGACAAATTTCTTTTTTTTTTTTTTTTTTTAATTTTGTTCAGAAACTAAGAGACTCTCTGCTTGACCCTGGTGTAAACCTTTCGCTGCAGTAGTTAGAAGTCAAGCTGTCCCTGACAACCTTCATTTTCTCCCCTTTTCAAAGACAGAAATATCAACTGGAAGATATTTCCCCTTGATGGTCTCTTCCACCTCTGATGAGAGCATTAGGAGCAGACTGGGGCTATTAATGGTGCCACAGAGGCCTGAGGGCCATTGATGCCTGCACTGTTGTCTGCTTGCCCAGTGTGTATGCTTTTGGTGGACTGACTTCCACAGGAACACAGAGGATACATAGGAATGAACAATTGGCTCTGAAAATGCAGAAGAAGGCAAAGAAAATGATAAAAACCCATCTACTGAAGAGTTTATGAAGCCTTACAGCCCTGGTCCTTGTTTTTAGCTGCTTGAAGACAGGCTGCACTGTTTGCTGGCTTAAAAAAAAAAAAAAAGGCAGCTGGTATGGTTTTATCTAGTATGTACTTACTGCATTTTGTTAACTGTACTTATGTATTTTGGCTAAATGAGGTTTTCAAAAGGAAATTCCGCTGGAAATGTTTTTAATGAGCACGGAGTGAGGAGAAGTGGGGTAGGACTTTTGCCAGATCCACCCTACTCTTTGCCTTTTTTCATATCCTTCCCCTCTGCGTCTCTCTCCTCCCTATCTTCCTTCTCCAAGGAATGCCTATGCTCCCAGTACCCAGACTGCAGAAAATCCCTGGCACCTTTCAAGAGACAGAAGAAGGAGAAGTAGGGTAAGGAGAAGAGAAGGGAAGAAATATAACAAAAACACCTTCATGGTATGCTTGGAAGAATAGTAGGTGCTGAGATGCGTTAATCCTTCCATGTATTTGTTGGAATGGCAGTCTCACTTTTCCTCCAGCTAGTCTCCCAACTTCAGCATCATGGTTTATCAGAGCTCGCGAGCTCCTCGAACAAGTGGTGGTGCCCTGTGGTTCAGTGAATAAATATCACACAGAGATTCTTGATTTATAGAACCGTGGGCCACTGGAGTTACCTGAGCCGCAAGGTCAAATCTCTTGGCTTCTCTGAGCCAGAGATTCCTCGTCTATGGACAGAGATAATGTTTGCCCTGTTTTGCTCAAAGAATGGTTCTAAGAATGAAATGAGACAATGTTTGTGTAACTATGAAACATGATGCCGGTCAAGGTCGTACAGCAATTTATATTTTTTTTTCTGTTTTATCTTACGGAAGAATTTATAAGCTAAATGTTTTGAGGTTTCGCCAATGTACAGATTCAGTGATTTCACCCTTGAGGTCAAACCTGAATTTCGTAGAATATAAAGACATGTTTTGCTGACTTAAGCTCCACCTACCCATACGGCAATGTCAGTCTCTGCGAAGTCCACCCCAGATTGTTCTGTGGGCCCCTAACCGGTAACTTATGTGCCCTCACAGATCCAGACCCTGTCTGCCACTGCCACAGATTGCTGCTGCCAAGCAGCAGGGCTCCGAAACCCTCAGTGCACAAATTGGCGGTCTTCTGGAAAGTGAGAAGCTCGCACCTTCCTACCTCCCCTGTTATGCTCAGTTAACCCTTTGATGATCCAGTTATTGTCTGCTTTGAAATTTTTGTTGGTATCTTGTGATTTCATCAATGGACGCATGCTGAACCGTTGAGTGTGTCTGAATTTTTGGCAGGTAGTGTGGATTCATTTTTGTTGCCCCTTCCCACAAGCCTACTCTAAGTATTTAGTGGTACATATGAGATATCATTAATTATACCCCAGAATCCCTACCAGGGTCTATTGGTACATAACTGTAACAAATAAAAATTTTCCAAATTTCTATTTTTCCTATCAAAAATTCAGACAACTCATACAATACCCTGTAAAAACAGTAAATTGTGGCACACATCCGTTTCTTTGGTTTCAAACAGTCATAAAGACTCCTGCCTTGGGGTGGTATGCATTATCAGTGGTATAGAAGCTTCCCAATAAATCCGAGAGGCTAAAAAATATCATAATCTCAGTATGTACCAGCGGGCACGAAGGAGTGTTAAATGGGCTTCTCCTCAGTGCTGGGGTGCCCGGTGAGCTAGTTCTTGTAGTTCACACACACGCCGCAGATGGTTGTTTGTTGGAGGGTGCTGGGACCAGCCGTTGTACCTGGATTCCCTCTTACTCCTCATGTTCAGAGCTATGGTTGAGGCAGTCCCATGGTTGAGGCAGGTCATGCCAGTCTCTTTCTTTTCTGGAATGTTTCCTTCTGAGGTTCTGCAAAATCTTCTTAGGAATTTGGCTTCCTTAGTCTCCCTAGCATCCTTAGTCCTCTATACATTCCCATGTAGGTTTGATCCCAATTGTGAATATAGTTTGGAATTTTCTAGAAGATTCCTCATCAGCCATGTAAATCACCAGATGGAGATAAACACCTTCATGGGCAGGACTTTCTTAGTTCCAGGTTAGCAGGGATACTTTCCTGTCATACACTCTACACATATTATTGAGAAACCTCCTTTGAAATGGCCTCATAATAGGCCTGTTATTAAACTAATTAACTGAAGTCTTTTACCTTCTCTCCCAAAGAAATAAAATAACATCTTTTATTTATTCTAAGACCTGGTATACCTGGTAGTCACTTTATATTTAAGGTGATGAAGGTTTAAAATGGGTACTATGAATGGCTTAATACACTTTTGTGCTGATGAAGAAGTCAAAAAAGCCAAATCTATGGTTAACGAATTATGAAGAAGAATTTGGTTCCCTACAAAATAGGATTCATGGTTTAAAATACATTTCTATTATTGGCAGAACTTTTGTTTTCGTGTGGCTCCTAGCATAAGACTTTACCATTTACCCTAAAATTTTACATAGTTAATTCATTTGATCATCTACACATTATTTCAAGGTTAGTCCTACATAAGGTGGAAAACAGAACCTTTACCCATTAGAAACTTAAGATCTATACCCCTAGAGTGATTTACGAATCCAGTCACTCATCCAGCCTGTATTTATTGAGCCTTTATTATGCACTAGTTACTGTCAATGGCACCAAAAAGAACAAGATGTGATCCTACCTTGAAGGGTGGTAGGTGATTTTCTTCGAAACTCTTTTCTAGTACATCAGAATACCCAGTAGTCTGCCAGCAGTTACACTGATCATAAATCGATAACCTCATTTCAGCGTTCGAACAAATAAAGCCCAGGCCTGCCCCGGGCAGTATTGACTGAAGCAACAGGTGACGTATAATAGCAGGAGGCAATGAATAATTTTGCTACTGAGAGAGAAGAAAAATTCCCCTTTCTCTCAATTTCTTTCACTTAAATAGCATTTGGGGGGTATTTCTGCCTTTTCTTCAGAATCAAAAAAATGTTTCTATTAAAGCACCATCCATTAGTGCTTTGTTTGGACTGACAAGGCCAAAAGGCACGGCAATGTCATCTTAGGGAACTGAGATGGGTTTGGGGTAATTCGTTTTACTTGCTGCAGCATAACTGATCATCTGGTTTGCTATTGTATCATTTATCATCTGTAATAGTTTCTGGATAATACTGGAAGCTAATATTTCAAAGCTAACTTGCTGACCTTTCAAGGACTTGGAAGATGGGGCGGTTGAGGCAGGGTGGCAGAATGAGGCCACTCAGTCTGCCTTTCAGTCCTGGTTCTGGTTCTGTCATTAGGTACTGTATGACCCTAGGCAAGTTATTGAACCTCTGAGCTCCTCAGTTTCCACATCACTAATGTGGGATGATAATAATAGTAACATAAGGTGGTTTTGAGGATTAAATGATGACGTTAAGTTCTTAATACAATATTAAAAATAATTGAAGGGAAGACTTGGCAAGGATACTAGAAACCTATAGATAATTCTATCCCCTGACCTTGTATACCACTTAGACCATGAACTTGTAAATTGGGTATCAAGTCTCACCTTAGTCTTTCATCTCAAATTGTAAAGAATTGGTTCTACAGTTTTCATAGAGTGTAAGCTAAAAAGTTGCCGAGGCCTTGAATTCTATGTAACTCAGTTGGTTAAATAGGGAAGAGTATCCCTTTGTCTGTCTTCCTAAAGGGTATGTACATTCATTCTATATATTCCTACAATATTATTGAACATACATTATGTGCTGAGAATGGTACTGGGCATGGAATTACAACAAAATGGAATTTGGTTCCTTTCCTCAAAGAGAATAATTCATTGTTTAGGTGGAATGATTGGTCTTGAGCATGGGTTACAACAAAATAAAATTCGGTTCTTTTACTCAAAGAAAATAATTTATTGTGTAGGTTGGGGGACAGATGTATGAACAAACAGTTACAGCAATGAGGCAAGTGCCAATTAGACATATACAAGAAGAGACACACTCCACTGAGGAATGGAGGGGACAGCCCACACTAAGCTGACTTTTGAGCTCCTTCTTGAAGGACCAACATTTTGCTAAGTGGAGATTGTATGACAGGAATGACTTTCATCCCAGGTATAGAAAAGTTTCTCAAAGCATCTCTCAGCCTCCAGATTCTCTCAGTCTAACATCTCCTAAGTACCCACCAAGGACTCATTGTTGGATTGGGCACTGTGGTAATTATGAAGAAATAGAGGACTTACCATTAGTCTGTAAAATTTCACTTTTAACAGTGATTAACAGCTCAAAACTGTAGGTCTTAAATGGCTCGTTACACCATAAATTCTTTGGATTAGAAGAGATCATGATTATGAAATTCAGGGTGGACCAGAGGAAGCCTCATATACATGGTAAGACCTAATCTGGTACTCGAAAACTGGGAGAGGATTTAGGTGGTGGGGAAGAGAATGGCTCACCATTCCAGCCACAAACATTACTGAGTACCTACCATGTGTCCCTTGATAAGCTGCTAACTGAAAGATTGGCAGTTTGAGTCCACCCAGTGGCACTACAAAAGAAAGACCTGGCGATCTACTTCCAAACAATCAGCCATTGAAAATACTATGGAGCGCAGTTCTACTCTGATGCATAAGGCTGCCCTGGGTTGGAGTCAACTCAGTGGCAACTGATTTTACCTGGTTTACTGTGTGTTCACGGTTACTATGCGTTCAGGTTCATGAATAAGGACGCACGCAGCATTTGGTAGGGTGAAAACTGGGATTGAGGGTGCGTGGATGTGAATCTGTGAAAAAATGGTGGTAACTAGTGAGTTGGGGGGCGAGGGATGATGGGCAAGGAGCGTAGAGGGAAAGAAGCTTGGACAAGACAACTGTAGGTAGATTATGGGATGTTTTGAAAAATAGCGGGTTTCATATATAGTTGGAATTGATGAAAATGAGAAGTCACCGACGGTTTTTTAGTATGGGAGGGAACCGGTGAAAGAAATGCATAAAGGAAATCAATTTTCCTTACGGAATATTACATCAGAATAACTGGAAGTTACCACAGAGAACCTTCCACTCGCAGCCTCCTCCAGATTCCCTTCCCACTACCATCATTACATGGAAAAGGAAATTGAGGTCGGAAGAGGATATGTGATTGCTTAAGACTAAATCTAGTAGAGTGTTCTCCATTTTGGGCCCCATCTTTCTATCCTAAGAGTGTGTGCTATGTGTGGGTAGGTGGTTTCTGGCCTGGATGGCTGGACAGTGAAGTGAGGGAGGGCCTGAGGGAGCCCAGCAGCCTGGCCTGTGACCACCCAGGATGAGTATGGGAGGGGAAGGTGGGAGGCAGGGCTTTGCTCAGACTACGTTACAGCCATAGAATCAGAATGTTAATGCTCGTAGAAGATCTAACCCTTATTTAGCCTCATCCTATTGCTTTTTTTTATATCGCTTTACAGACAGGTGAAAGTTGAGGCCCCAAAGGAAAAGTGACTCACACAAGGTGACAATCCAGTGGCAGAACCTGAGCCTAACTTTAAGCCCAGTTACTCCCCATCGAGCTCCCTCCCTCCTTCAGCTCCTGTACCCACGGTCATGGGCTCTGTCCCCTGTCCCTAGCTCAGTACCTGCTCATGTGTCACGCCCTTTAGTCCCTCTGTCAAAAAACCAACCAGTTGCTGATGAGCCAATTCTGACTCATGGTGACCTCATGTGTGTCAGAGTAGAACTGAGCTCCACAGAGTTTTCAATGACTGATTTTCAGAAGTAGATCACCAGGCCTTTCTTTTAAAGTGCCGCTGGGTGGATTTGAACTTCCAACCTTTCAGTTAACAGTCGAACACTTAACCATTTGCACCACCTGGGGATGTCAATGAAAGGCACTAGTTTTGGGGCCTGGGATCCTTGAACTGCTGACTTGCCACTTTTCCTACTCAGCATTTGTGCGCTCACACGTGCACATATGCTGCAAGAAGAAAGCTAAAGAAGGAACACAGAAGATAGCTCCAGAATGAATTTGTGTCCCTATCCCAAAGAAAGGCACACTTCCCTCCATTCTCCCCTTTTTCTCCTCCCCAGAAGGAGGCCGGTTCCTTGAGTTGGTGGGAAGGATAGGGAATGATAGGAGAGGGCCGTTGTTGGAGTCATGAGAAATGCAGACAGACAATGAAAATGCCCTTCATGCCTCAGCTCTAAGCTCTGGTACTTTTCCTTCTGAGCCAGACCATCAGGAGCAGAGGGATGAAGTTCTGCTCTTGTCTTACTCATCTGCGGAAACCATGGTGTTTCCAGGAGTGAAGGGAGAGGTCAGGGATGAGCTAATATCTGGGGCTGCTAGGAAGTTACTGTCTAAATGGAGTATGATAGCAACTTCACCAGTCAAAATCTTGCTTGTAACTTCAGCAGGGGAAAGAAACATCCGCCTGTAGTGCAAGTGCCAACCACTGTTAGGGTTGACTGGAAAAGAAGGTTCAGTTGTGAAAGGCAACGATAGAAAATGGAAGACAACTGAGAAATTCAAACACAAGGTTATTGGCAAATAGTATTAATAGGCAATTCGGAGCAGGTATTTAGATTTGATAACTAAAAAGAGTCAACAAGCCTCTATAAAAAGGAGCCCTGGTGGTGTAACATTTAAGTACTCAATTGCTAAACAAAAGGTTGGCGATTAGCACCTACCCAGTGCCTCTGCGGGAGAAAGATCTGGTGATCTGCTCCTGTAAAGACTACAGCCCTATGGAGCAGTTCTGCTGTGTCATGTGGGGTTGTTATGAGTAGGAACTGACTCGATGCCCTCAACACCAACACGTTAATAAACATGTCCTGTCCCCTGTGGGGGTGTCATATCATAGTGACTATGGCTTGGACATTCAAGGATCAAATGAGACCTTAAAAAAAAATCGGACGCTAAATAACATAGAGTAAAAAAAATATAAAATTATGATATGCTTGTATCCTAGAATAAATAAGGAGTACATGGTTTAAAAATTAAATTACCTTGCTCTGACTTTGGTTGTTCTTATAAATAATTTTTTGCACAGTGTGAAATTCCAGAATGTACACTTAAGGCCATTCAGCTATTTACATGCTAATGTACATTTATTATTAATACACGCAATGAAACATTTTTTCTCATTTCAGGCTATAGGTGTGTGCTTACAATAGCGTGAATATCCCTTGACTCCATTCACACAACTCCAGAGTATTTTTTCATTCATTTAAACCCAGTTGGGATTTATCTATATGGTTTATATTATTGTATTTGGGGAAAGCTAAGTAGCAGAAATATGATAACACAGACAATGGTATTAACATATTCAGATCTGCAACTCAGCTCTGGCTGCTTTACACATGTAATTAGGTTGTTTCCATGGTAATGATCTAATTATGGGCTTCTTCTTGGCCTTGTGTAATCACATTTCCTGCATTTTGGCAGAGATGTTTTCCTTATTTTGCTGAACTGCAACACTTGACAAGATGGTCTCTTTTAAGATGAATAATGATTTTTCTTGGGAGAGAAAAAGAAAAAAAGACAACACCGTCAAAGGTGATTTGAAAGGGATTACAGAGATTTGGCAAATCATGCCAGTATTAAAATATCTATTACCTTTGAAAGCAGAGTATATTTTTATCTCTCTCTCTCACTCAGTGTGTGTGTGCCTGTGTGATTACTGACGGAAATCTGAAGAGGTTCGCATTTAAAAAAAAAATCATGCACACTATTTAAGTGTATTTTCTCCATGAGACCTAGGGGCCTGAAGGAAATGTTTTTAGGTCAGAAAAAGAAAGCTCCAGAGAGCTTGGTAGAAAGAGAACTGGAGACCATATTCAGTGAGAATATTATATTGCAATTGACAAGGCTATTCATGAAAAGAGATTTGATTATGGTTGCCATGGCAGTAGGAAACACCTGAAAAAATCAATTAAGGCTTATTTTGGCAGGAATCCAAATCCTTTCTGCACATGAAGAAAAAAAAAAAAAAAGACAGGAGATGTGAATACTTTCAGGAAAAACAGCTTTCTTGTCATGTGGTCCCCACAGAAAAACCCTGGAAATATGACGAGAATAAAAGCTTGAATTCTTTTTATATGTATAACATGCCACTGTACTATAAAATATTTTGTGTGGGAGATCTTTATAACAGAAAGAAAGTAGATAAGGGGAAGTGCAGGTTCATTACTTTAATTGTTAGCAAGAATGTTTGTGGGCCCCAATAGCACAACATACAGATATCAGCTATGCAGGGGCCAGGAACTGCAAACCCTCTGCTTTAAATAATATAGAGATTATTTCAAATCTCAAATTGGTGGACCAGAGCTCTGAGGACCCGGCATGACGACATTTACATTGTGAATATCATTCTGTAGGGAATAGGGGGGGTGGACATCAGTTTTTTTTTTTTTTTTTTTTTACCTAAATGACTAAAAGGCAAAGATTTAGCATGGTGCTTGGAAGCTTAGAAACAATTAAAATGATAACAACTGATTTTCTATTTTTGCCAAGCAACCCTCATAAAATATCACACTGTGCATTTTTTGATGTATAGAGTGTTTTTTCCCTAGGTGGAGAAAATGGCCTTTATGAGATATTTAGTTATTTGTGGATAACTAACAGGAGTGTTTATTTCCTTCTTCAAGTATATTCATTCATTGAAAAAAATATTTGTTTACTACTTATCCTATGTCAGGCACTGTACAAGGCTCTGGGAATAGAACAATAAATCAGATAGACAAGGTTGCTGCTCTCAAGTTACTTATAATTCTGTGGCGAAAACTGGAAAGGAAACAGCCAATGTCAGTACTAGGCTAAGTATTACAACGTAAAGAAACATAGGCTGCAATGGGAGCACAGAGAAAGGGGTCTAACGGGGTGATAGTTATTTTAGTGGAGAGAACAGAGACCAATGACAACAACATGGAACACAAACTGGACATCATAGAACAACTGCAAGTAGGGCTGTGTGATGGGAGCCTACTTGGAACAATGGTGGAAGATGAGGCTGGAGTGGTAAGCAGGGACCAGAACATCACTCTTGTAAATCATGCTAAAGAGTTTAGCCCCATAGCATGATAAGAAGCCATTAAAAAGGAACAAGCAAGCCAACTCTTCAGACAAAGTTTGGACTGAACTATAAGACATAAAATGATACTGGTGAAGAGTGTGCTTCTTGGCTCAAGTAGATACATAAGACTAAATGGGCAGCTCCTGTCAGGAGGCGAGATAAGAAGGCAGAGGGGGACAGGAGCTGGTTGAATGGACATGGGAAATACAGGGTAGAGGGGAGGAGAGTGCTGTCACATTGTGGGGAGAGCAACTAGGGTCACATGACAATGTGTCTATAAGTTTTTGTATGAGAAACTGACTTGAATTGCAAACTTTCACTTAAAACCCAGTAAAAAAGAAAAAAAAAAAAAAAAACAGGTTCAAGCATGGGAGAAGCATGGTCTAATTTGCCATACCTGCTGCTATTAGCTCTGGTATTCAGTTTCTCAGAAGTGATTTTGGAAAAATCAACCCAGTGATTGACACTCTGAAATATTTAAACAACTACCTGGGACTTTGATAGCGTGGCCTTAGGTACATCATTGTACCTATCTATTGTATCCATGTTTTCCTCTACAAAGGACCTCTTAGCTGTGTTCCTCGATAATGGTGTGGTTTGTCCATTTTCTTTGTTTTTTGTCTGTAGACAAATTTGCTTACAATGTGAATACGCAGGTATTTATGAGCGAGTTTTCTTTGATTACTCAGAGGTCTATTCTATCCATCAAGTTGGCTCATCTAAAACACTTTAAATACCTTTACTCCCACCAGGAAGCCCTGCCTCCCAGTAGGGTCGAGCCAGGAGGGGTTTAGTGCCTTTCAAGAGAAGGATGAGGGTTTGCATGAGTCACTGTGTGTGAGAGAGAATGATGGTTTGAAGAGGTAGTCATAAAGCATTGGGAGTGTGGCAGTGAATAGCTTTCATATTCTCTGCTCTTTTTGATTACACCAAGGACAGTTTTTTATTGACTGGCATTTAGTATGTGGATATGTCTTAAGTGCTTTAAGGGCATACTCAAAATAAACTAGCTCTTCCTCTGTTTGGTTGATAAGTCGACCGAACATGTAAAAGATGGCAATATCCTTGTCGTTAAGTCACAAATATACCTTGAAGGGAGAAACAAGGTCAGAGATCTATTAGCGTGTTGTAGAATAAACTTTCTCTTAAGGATTTGCTGGAAGACGTGGGCCTGAATTGTTCAGTAAATCATTTTGCTTAAAACCCCAGAAAACTCAGTGCCGTTGAGTTGATTCCTACTCATAGCGACACTATAGGACAGAGTAGAACTGCCCCATAGAGTTTCCAAGGAGCATCTGGCAGATTCGAACTGCCGACCTTTTGGTCAGCAGCTGTAGCACTTAACCACTATAATTAACCACTATGCCACATTAATTCTTAGCATCAACAGTGCTAATTTAAAGAATTTGTGTGTTTAATGTTGGTATGAGTCTCTGGGTGACGCAAACTGATAAACAAATCATCTACTAATAAAAAGATTGGCGGTTTGAACCCACACAGAGGCAGCTGAGAAGACAAGCTACGCTATCTGCTTCTGAAAGGTCACTGCCTTGAAAACCCTATGGAGCACAGATCTACTATGACACACATGGGGTCGCTATGAGTTTGGAATCAACCTGATGGCAAGTAACAACAACTACAATGTTGGTACATACAGTATGCTGAAGAAAGATTGTTGTTGTTGTTAGGTGCCATTGAGTCATTTCTGACTCATAGCAACCCTATGTACAACAGAACAAAATACTGCCCAGTCCTGTGCCATCCTCACAATCCTTGCTATATTTAAGTCATTGTTGCTGCCACTGTGTTAATCCATTTCCTTGAGGATCTTCCTCTTTTTTGTCAACCCTCTATCAAGCATGATGCCCTTCTCCAGGGACTGACCCCTTCTGATAACACGTCTAAAAGTACCTAAGATGAAGTCTCGCCACCCTCCCTTCTAAGGAGCTTTCTGGCTGTACTTCTTCCAAGACAGAATTGTTCATCCTTTTGTCAACCAGTTATACATTTAATATTCTTTGCCAACACCATAACTCAAAGGCATCATTTCTTCTTTGGTTTTCCTTAATCATTGTCTGGCTTTTGCATGCATGTGAGGCAATTCAAAACAACATGACTCGGGTCAATTGCACCTTAGTCCTCAAAGTGACATCTTTGCTTTTTAATACTTTAAAGAGGTCATTTGCAGCAGATTTGCCCAATGCAATACATCCTTTGACTTCTTGACTGCTGCTTCCATGGGCATTGATTGTGGATCCAAGGAAAATGAAATCCTTGACAACTTCAATCTTTTCTACGTTTGTCATGGTATTGCTTATTGGTCCAGTTGTGAGGATGTTTGTTTATATTATTTTGATAAATAATCCATCCTGAAGGCTGTAGTAGGTGCTTCAAGCCCTCTTCACTTGCAGCAAACGCGATTGCATCATCTACATATCAAATGTTGTTAATGAGTCTTCCTCCAATCCTGATGCAGCGTTTTTCTTCATACAGTCCAGCTTCTCGTATTATTTGCTCAGCATAAAGATTGAATAAGTATGGTGAAAGGATACAACCCTGATGCACACATCATACATTTATTCAATATGTGTTTACTAAGTACTAACCCTAACCCTAACCTTAAAACCCTAACCTTAAAACTTTAACCCTAAAACCCTAACCCTAACCCTCAACAAGATGGATTGATAGAGTGGCTGCAACAATGGGCTCAAGCATAACATAGGGTTGTATGTACATAGGATTGCTATGAGTCAGAAGTAAGGATGGTGCAGGACGGGGCAGTGTTTTGTTCTGTGGTACATAGGGTCGCTGTGTGTCGGAACCGACTTGAGGCATCTAACAACAACAAGTACTTGACATAGTCAGGTACTTGATGTAATAGCATGAAAAAAACTCACCACCCATCCCTGACACCCAGAAGTTCATTCTAGAGGCCACAGTTAATTATAAACCCTGGTGGTGTAGTAGCTAAGAGCTATGGCTACTAACCAAAAAGTTGACAGTTCAAATTCACCAGCGGCTCCTTGGAAACTTTATGGGGCAGTTCTATTTTGTCCTATAAGGTTGCTATGAGTCAGAATCGACTCCATGGCAATGGGTTTAGTTTTCTGGTTTTATGGTAAGTATGGTGATGAAATATATTTAATGAAACACAGATGAAGGCATTTAGCCTAACTTTGTTGTTTGGGGCCAAAGGGGGGTTACTAGGGAAGGGTTACTGGAGGAGGTATCCTCTGAGATGAAATTTAAAGGGCCTTGTTGGGTGGAAATAGCAATAAGAGGGTTATATGCAGAGCAGATAGTTTAGGCAAAGGCATAAAGGTCGGGGACTTCAGGGGGTGTGTGTGGAACTCATAAATGATGCAATGTTAGGGACATTCTAAAGCATAGGGCAGAGAGATCGGAAAATCAGATGGTACTTATATCATAGTAGAATTTATATACCACATTAATCAGAGAATTAGAAAGTTGAAAGTAAAATTTACTCCATGTATTAACAAATTGACAGACTGAGATCTAGAGCTGATGGATGAGTTTTCCCAGGATAAAGGTGGGACTCTTATTTGTGTTTCCATCATTCTTTTGTGTAGGTATGTTAATACATTAATAAGGCTAGTTCTATTATAAGTATGCCATATGAAAACCTTGATTTAACTGAGAATTCACAAATTAAGAGTAAATAAAATATTTAGAAGAATCCTCTGTAATTAGTCACAGTAGTTTTTTTTTCTGTAAAAACAAAGGTAAGGTGATCACTCAGTCAGGCAATCATTCATTCAACGTATTTTTCCAGCCCCTACTATATTCTAGGCATGATTCTTGGTCTGGGGTTACAGAGATAAGCAAGACTGACAATGTTTTGGTTATCATGAAGGATCCTAGGGGATCCCATGGCTCAAGAACTCTACCTGCTCTGTTATGTACAAAAACAAAACAACACAAAACAAACAGAAGACCCGAACCTGTTGCCATCGAGTAGATTCTGACTCACAGTGTCCCTACAAGACAGAGTAGAATTGCCCCGTAGGGTTTCCAAGGAGTACCTGGTAGATTCGAACTGCCAACATTTTGGTTAGCAGCCATAGCTCTTAACCACTGCTCCACCAGGGAAAGTCAATCTTAAATTGTCCCAGTTAAAATCGGGCCTTGGGAATAGATCTTGGAACACAAAAAGGACACTAGTGAGAAAACTGGAATCTGAATAAAGTCTGCTGTTAATTTAATAGTATTGTGCCAATGCTAGTTTCTTAGTTTTGATAAATGTACTAGGTTATGGAAGAAGTTAACATTAGGGGAAGCTGGGTGAACAGTCTCTGGGAACTTTTCCCACTATTTTTGCAACCCTTCTGTAATTCTAAAATTATTAAAAAAAAAAAAAAAAAAGCTAGACAAACCAAAAAAAAAAAAAAAAATCGCCCTTGGCTATATTCTGTACTTCTGTTTCCTGTGTTTCTCTTGTCATCCTTACCCTTCTGCTTCCCCATTCACAGTAGATATTGGAGGGAGCTCAGAAGGAATGGAGGTGAGAGTGTAGTTTGGATCTTGTTTCCATGCATTGCTCTTCCACTCTACCATTTTCAGATGTGTAAAGCTGACTTCCCAAGCACCTGTGTTACATAATCATTGGAACCAATGTTTACTATCCCACTTGTGGTCAAAGGTGTGAATCCCAAGGCAGGAGAGTGGAGACCGTAGAGGGAAGATACCTGCCCTTTCTATGTCACCTGGAATTTTGGTTGTGGGTTTTAATGTTGCTCTTTATTTTGTGTATGGATCTAGAGATGCTGGAGTTGGAAGAGTTCTTGAAGGTCATCTGGTCCAGCTCTTTCATTTCATAGACAAGTAAACTTAGACCCGGGCAAGGGAAGAGTTTGTCCAAGGTCATATTGCTGGTTATTGGGAAAGCCTGAAGTGGAATCAGGTCTCTTCACTTCCAGTAAGGTGCTTTCTCTTTTCCAGGCTGCTTCCTGGACATTTTAAGCAGCTGAGATCTGAACTAACAAACTTGGTGCCAAAATTTCATGGGTAACAGTTCATTCCATCATAAACAGGCCACCACCATTTACAATATACGATCTCAGATCCTGTTGGGAAGTGTAACACAGGAAACGACCCTGTGGGCAATAGTATACATTTTTGCCAAGAAATATTGGCTGAACTAGATTATTCACTAAAGATCGATCAAAATTTGCCCTTCTTCTGTAATTAATTTTGCAAGCATCTTAATGTCTGGGTTGAGGCCAAACATAAAACGTGCCAAAATGGCATTATCCCACACTACGTTGTTACCTAAGGCATTTAAATATAGCTCAAATATCCAGGGTTTTTTTTTGTTGTTGTTGTTGTTTTAATGGTCCGTTGGGTCAGGTCCACATATCCGCAGAAGGCATATGAATTAGCCACTTACCTGTCTTACCAAAATTCTTGCTCAACTCCACAAAGACTGTGTGTCAAAGACAATAGTTACAAATTAAAGTTGACACTCAGCAGCTGTGACTATAGCTAGACTCTGATCCCTGGTTGTTACCTTATCTTTCAGATAAGCTCAGTGAAGGGATCAATAAGTCCAGATAATTACAACTATTAGAGAAGTTTAGTGCGCTTCTTTCTTTTTCAGACTATACAATTTTCTCTTGGCTATCATGGCTGTTGGTCCAGTCTCACTACGGTGCACAGTCCTCTGAATCCAATAATCACCCCTTTTGGCAATATGGCTCAGCCCTGCACCCACCCCTTGAGCCCACCTTCTCACTCATCACAATGCCCCCTACTCCAGCCTGGAGTCCTGGCCAGGTGGTTGTGGGGGCTGCAGAGGATGGCCTTAGGCCTCCAGGCTGCTCTCTCGATAGTCATTCTCTCCAGCAGCTGCAGTCCTTCAGGAAAGACATTTGCCATCGATCAATATGCACGTCTTGTCTCAAATAAAATTGATGAATCAATTAAAGACTTTCCCAAATCTTCCTGTGGTGCTGAGCTGTCCATCTGTCTTCTTCTTTCAATGACCAACTCCCAACCTTCAGCCTCTTCCCCCCTCCCCCTTTCATTTTCCTCTTTTATCTCTTTTCCTATATTCTTCTCCTCTATCCTCCCTCCTCCTGCCTTTCCATCCGGGAAGTAGCTCCACAGAACCTCTCTGCACCTGGGACAGCGTAGTTGTTGTTGTTGTTATTGTGAGCCACCATCGTGTCAGCCCCAACTCCTGGTGACCCAAGGCATAACAGAAGCGCATGCTGCCTGGTCCTGCACCATCACCACGATTGATTGTAGATTGGACCATTGTGATCCCTGGGGTTTTCAATGACTGATTTTCCAAAGTGGATTACCTGGCTTTTCTTCTTAGTCCATCTTATTCTGAAAGCACCCATCTGTCTGCTGAAATCTGCTCAGCATTGTAGAACATGCAAACCACCACTGCCAGACAGGTAGTGGCCATGCATAGGTGCATTGGCTGGGAACTGAACCAGGGTCTCCTGCAGGCATGGTGAGAATCCTACCACTGAACAACCAATATCCCCATGGAACATTGCCGAGTCCTGGAATACAAAGATAATCCAGATGACCTCTCTGTTTTGCAAGTGCATACCCCTCTTATTCCCTGGCTATCACTCTTTGTCATCCAGATTCTGGCTGTGTCTGCCTAAAGTGAACTAGTCCAGCCACCATCTGGCTCCTCCCTTAGCTCCCTTCGTCCCCTTCAGCACAACTATAAACCCGCATTTACACCAGACAGTCTCTAAGGTAACACACTGATGAGGAATTACTGTCAAACAGCATGAAGATATTTAATGATGGTTTAAATAGAGTTTGGGAATAAAGTCGTCTGAGAAATTTGTTACATATTTAATTTAGGAAAGATTGTTACAGTATCAGGGGAGGAAAGGAAGAAAATATACTGCTCCCATAAAAATGCAGTAAAAGATAAAGCACAAACAGCCTCTCTGTTATGTTGAAATATTGTCATTCTGTGATTAAACGGAGGCAGCAAGGTGGTTTCCGCTTGGCACTAGTGCCAGGGAGGCGTGGGGAAGGGATAAAGACGTCAGGTTTGGATCTTTTCTAGAGCTCTAAAGAAATTAAGCTGCAAAAACAAAGCACAGTGGCACAGGGACTCTGAGGGTCTTCAGAGGAGGAGCCCTGGTCCTTGGTGGGCCAGACCGGCAATGAAGTAGCTTAAATTTGGGGCCATTTGACACCTCTCTGTTTTCCTCAGCCTGACAGCCCTGGCAGAAAACAAGATCACACCATCCTTTTTACATTGTACAGAAACTAATATTGTATCTTTCCTTATCCTGGGAATCTATGAAGAAAGGCGGCCTGCAAATGAGTCAGCCTGGAGTGTCCAGATAGCTCGGTCAATTTTTGGCTCTGTGCTTTAGCATATTCCGTTTATGAGGGTGGATTGTGCTTGTGTATAAGGCTTCAGAAAGTGGCAGATATTTCCTAGTCCCTCACTCATTTGAGCTACTGGGGATCAATAAATATTCCATTACTGTATTATTAATGACTAAGTATAAACAACTTATATCATTAAATCTTTGCCTCTTTGTTGTCCCTCATTAGCAAGGGATCAGTTTCAGATCCCAGTCTGGGTCATGCCCAGAATTAGGGAAGAGCAATGTGTGAGAGTGCTTATTCATATGCATATTTGTATTTTATATTAGAAGAGGTGCATGACGCAAATCATTTCACCTTCCAATATTTTAATAGTATTCTGGCTCCAAAAGTCAACTCCAGCTTCATTTTCAGTGTTGTGGTGACATGGGAAAAGCACCTGGCAGCTTTTAGGACAGTTTGATTCTTATCTCAGAGCCCTGGTGGCATAGTGGTTAAGAGCTACGGCTGCTAACCAAAAGGTCGGCAGTTCGAATCAACCAGGCGCTCCTTGGAAACCGTATGGGGCAGTTCTACTCTGTCCCATAGGGTTGCTATGAGTCTGAATCAACTTGATAGCAAGGGGCTTGGTTTTTTGTTTTTGGTTCTTACCTCATATCTCCAATCACCAGCTGTAAAAAAGCCATTTGCCCCAAGTTTCTTCATTTGTAAAATGAATAAATTGAAATGAGAGATGTCTAAGTTTAAAAGACCCAGTGCCATCGAGTCGATTCTGACTCATAGCGACCCTATAGGACAGAGTAGAACTGCCCCATAGAGTTTCCAAGGAGCACCTGGTGGATTTGAACTGCCGACCCTTTGGTTAGCAGCCGTAGCACTTAACCACTACGCTGTCGAAGTTTATCAGTCCTAAATTCAATGAATGGAAGAGGATTGTTGAAAGGGACAGCTGATGACATGTGGGAAGAAGATTTAAATAAGATTCCTTGCTGATGTTTAGACTCCATATTCGTATAGTGATAATGAAAGTCATTGTATTAAGTCCGAGTGCCCGCTGACACTCATTGGTTGCGAGTGTTTTGTGGACTGTTTCCTCATATGGCGAGCATTTCTATCTGGGAGCACTCACGTAGAATCAGAGTTGGAAGATTGCCTATGAGCAGAAAGCAATTGAAGACATGCTTTATTCAGTACACAGTGGGGTTTTTTGCTTGTTTTGTTTTTGTGCTTTTAAGGTGGATTTGAATGCCTTTGGTTGGGCTCGCACTGTAGTTTACCATGGGCTTGGTTTACTCCTAACCTCCCTATTCTAGAGGCACTTGAATTGGGAGCACCCAGCACAAGTAGCTAGGAAGGCAGAGCTCGTCAGTCACTCAGGCAACAGTTCCTAAGTGCCTATCACATGCCAAGCACCATGGGTGGCACAGAGGATACCAAGCAACAGAGGCAGGGGTGGATTGGCCACCACCGGCTTGCACTGAGCAAGGTATGTGCAGGCTTAATTGTATTTACGTGTTAATCTATGGTGACAATTTCGCATGGATTTCACCACATCTTTGATGTGGTGGGGGACAGGTGAAATTTCATACTGCAGATTGGTGGGAAGGCGTAATTGGGCCTGAGCTTACCTTGCTCATTGGGTAGTCCGACCCTGGCAGGTCAGATGTGGCTTCTGCTGGAGTTCACGTTTTAGTGAGGTGCACTGGCACCAACATCTTTTTACAGACTCTTAAATAATTGCAAGTGTGCTAAGTGCTGTGAAGGAGCCCTGCAACATGCTGTAGGTGTGCATAACAGGAGACCCTAATTCAGCCTGGGAGCAAAGGAAGGCTTCCCCAAGAAAGTCATTTTTAAGCTGAGACATGAAATATAAGTAGCACTTATTCGATGAAGAGTATGCAAGGGAGGTGTTGAGTGAGAGGAGAAGGGCCAGAAGCAGAGAGGACGTAGAAATGTGGACCCGAAGAGTTGAAGTCTTAAGCAAGATTAACACGGATTAGCAAACACCTCTGTTCGAGTTTCTTCAAAACTCATTAGTAAAGAACTATATGGGAAAATGAATCCACCAGCTGCTTCTTGGAAACCCTATGGGGCAGTTCTTCTCAGTCCTATAGGGTTGCTATGGATCGGAATGGACTCAACGGCAATGAAGCTGGATTCAACATCTTGTCGCCTGGAACTTGTTCCCTGTCCCCTACGCAACCTTCCCTTTTAGGTCGGTAAGTGATTCATAGAAACTCCCAGTTACACAGTCAAGTTACAACCTTGGAGTTGTCCTTGATTCCTCCTCTTCGTTCTCCTTCTCATCACACAGCTCACCAGTCTGCAAATCACATTGCTCGGTTCTATGAAACATCCTTAACTTCTTCCACCTCCTTTCCTTTCTTCTTGATCTCACCTCACTCCTACACACCTGGATCTCAGCGACATCCAAGCTACTGTCTTTGCCCATAATTGCCCCTATCTCCACCCAGTTTGTGTCTTCCTAAAACATTTCCTCACACCAACTGACCTTCTCAATTGCAGTATTTGGCCTCCAAAACCCCAAACGTAACCCATTGTTGAGTTGATTCCAACTCATAGTGATCCTTTAGGACAGAGTAGTATTTGCCCCATAGGATTTCCAAGGCTGTAAGTCTTTACAGGAGCAGATTGCCACATCTTTCTTCCGTGGAGCGGCTGGCTGGTGGCTTCAAACCACTAGCCTTTCAGTTAGCAGCCAAGCTCTTTAACCACTATGCCACCAGGGTCACCTGAAAAACAAAGGCTCAGTCTCTTAATTTGCTACAGACAGACACAAATCCACATGAGAGCTTTACGCTCCCTTATTTCCTGTACAGGTCATTCAACTTGGCTACGCTGGACTATACGCATGACCTGGTCTCGTGAGTGAGCATTTTGAAAGAAAAAAAATAACAGTGAAAACAGGTATTTAGGGGAAATACATGATACTTTATCCCCATTACCATAGTCCAGTGGTGATCTTCATTTTTGCATGTTCCTTTTGATCATATGCACATATACCTAACAAGTTTTCATTGTGGGGTAACAGACCCTGTGGCAGATTGGATTTTCCAAGATGGCTGCCACCCAGTCTCCCATTTGTCCTATTCTTCTTGCAATATTACACTGATACTCCTCCTATTGAGAGGTGGGGATGATGTTCCCTCCCCTCGAATCTGGGTGGGTCTGTGACTATAGCTGAAGGGATGCTATGTCACTTCGGAGTCTAGGTCATAAAAAGTGATATGACTTCAGCCTGGGTTTCTTCGGCTGCTTGTTCTTTCTCCATCTTCATGATCGTCAATATGCTCAAGTTCATTGCTGTGGCTATTGTGTCCTGCCTTCCAACCTAGGGGGTTCATCTTTCAGGACTATATCAAACAGTATTCTGTTGTGATCCATAGGGTTTCAATAGCTATTTTTAAATTAAAAGGCCTTTCTTCCTAGTCTATCTTAGTTTGGAAGCTCTGCTAAAACCTGTCTACCATGGGGTGACCCTGCTTGTATTTGAAATACTGGTGGCAAAGCTTCCAGCATCACAGCAACATGCCAACCTCTATAGAGTGACAAACCAACAGATGAGTGACAGTGTGTGATATAGACATACTTTTAAACTAGAAATTTATCCTAAGAAAGAGTTTCAAAAGGAGAAGGAAATGCTTTATTACAAATATAACTATACCAACATTATCTGTACTCTGGGAATAATGGGAGAAAAATCCCAGATGTCTACTCTTCTGTTTTGTTTTTTCCCATTCTAGCTCCATGTGCATTGCCACCCAGCTTGTCAACTCTTTGAAGGCAGGGGCTGTGTTTTAAACTTGGCACGTGGTAGGTTCTTCTATACTATATTATTTTTTTCACAGAATAATGTATTCCATAAGTATTCGCTGATAATTCATTTTAATAATTTTCAAAAAGATCTTCCAATTATCCGTTTATTTTATTTAATCATTTTAAAGCCCTGTGAGATTGCTATTATTAAATCTCATTTTACAGCCTCCTGTTATGGGTTGAATTGTGTCCCACAAAATACTTGTTGAAATTCTAACCCCTGTACCTATAAATATGATCCCGTTTGGAAATAGGGGTTTGTTTGTTTTGTTAATCAGGTTATACCAGTGGAGGGCGGATCCTAAATCTAATTACTTCTGAGTTATAAAAAGAGTAAAATAGACACAGAAGGAGACAACGAAGGCGGACAATGGAGATAGATGCATCTGCAAAGCCAAGAATGTTAACGACAGCTGGAAGCTACTAGAAGCTGAAGCAGACAAGGAAGCCCTTTCCCCCTGGAACCATGCCCTGAATTCAGACTTGTAGCCTCCTGAACTATGAGAAAATAAATCTTTCCTCTTTAAAGCCACCCACTGGTGGTATTTCTGTTATGGTAGCCCTGGTTAACCAAGACACCTTGCTCTAAAATCATGGAGGTATAAAGTGGTAGAGCTGTGTCCTGTATTCAGATCTTCTGGCTTCAATCTTGGGACATCTTCCACTCCACCACAGATGTTCTTTCTCCTGAATATTTCTTTCTAACAGTGCGTGTGGACGCATGATGGGTATTCACGTGTCTGCGGAGGCATGCAGCCACTGTGTTCTGTAGCCTTGATGTGTTTTTGAATGGCTCTGAACAGAAGTCGAGCTGGAAAAAGTGCCCTTTGACCTTGCTGGGGGTTGCATTTCAGGCTCAGTAAAAATATGTCAGAGGGGCTCCACTTCAGAACGACCCTAAGTTTTTCTTGTGAAATACAAAAATGGTTAATTATGCAGGTACCTTTAATAACTGATCCTTGCAAATGCTGAGAATGAAAGGAAGGATAACACACAGAGCACCAACTGTGGAGTCAGACAGAACTGGATTTGAAGTGTGATTCTGCCACACACCAGTTCTGTGGCTTTGTTCAAGTTTCCTGGCCTTGCAAAGGCTCAGTATCCTCATCTGTTAAATGGGAAACAATAGTTTCCACCTCATTAGGTTGTTGAGAGAAGACAATGAAATAATGTATGTAAAACACTATAATGTTTGCCTCTTATTAAACACTGCATAATTAGTAGCTTATTACATATAACAACAAAGAGTTATTTTGGCAAAGCTTTTCTAAATATAAGAGCCTAAATATTACCTGGAACTATTCAGAGATTCTCTTTCAAATTGTCGTGTGACCTTGGGTAAATCGCCTCATATCTCTGGGCCTCAGGAGATATTTGGCTAGAAGATTCCCAAGATTCCTATCTTCTGAATTTAAGATTTGACTTTAAACAGTAGCTTATATGACATTAAAACATTTTGGATTTGTTAATCTCCTAATTGGCTTCCTTGCAATTACTACTGATCCATTATAGTTTGTCTTTAAAATGCCAGGTGACATCCTGCCATTCCAGTATTTGGTTTTTAACTGTTGGAAGATGTTTACCCTCTACAAACATTTCATTAATACTGGCCACAGTGTTTACAGTGTCACTATATTTTTGCTAAGAATCCAATCACTCCTCCATCCCGAAAGCATTTCTTTAGGCCACGCTGACTTTCTGATGGTGGTGTCCAGTGTTGTCTTCCAAACAGTGTGCCTATTGTCTTCATTCATTCAGTCAGAATTAGGTAAAGCTAAAATCTCAGATGACATTTGCGATCAGGAGAGTTATCATTTGCAGAGGGTTATGACATAAATAACCCCATAACCTTGATATTATTTATTCCCATTTGCAGATAGGAAACTGAGCCTCAGAGAGGTTCAACAGCTCATCACATGAATACAGATAAATAGGAAGAAGCAGCTCAGAGCTGAGTTTCTAAGCCTTTTCATGAGTCCAGAGTTAATCTACTCTTCTACCCAGTCTTCCTCTCTGTTGGGGAGATTCAGTGACATTCATGCTACATGAACTGCGGAAAAAGTGCTAGTCAATTTCTAAATATTTCTCTTGATTATCAATTAGCATATCTGCAAAGTAGAAATGGGAATGCATCAGAAGGGTAGCTAGGAGCAGATCACGGAAAGAATACTCTCTAAAAGTGGTACCTTTCAAAAATTAAAAAAATGATAAAATATTATATGATTCCATTTATAGGAAATATTTTAAACAGGCAAATTCAGAGAGACAGAAGGTTTATTAATGGTCACCAGGTGCTGTGGCGAGAGCAAAATGACACATGTTGGAAATAGTGGCGATGGTTGTACAACATCGTGAATGTCATTAATGTTACTGAAGAGTATGCTTAAATACAGCAGGTGGAACACAAGGCATTTTTAGGGCAGTGAAGCTGTTCTGTACGATACTGTAATGATGGCCACATGACTTTATGCCTTGTCAAAAGTCATAGGATGGTGCAACACGAACAGTAAACCCTAACGTGAATTATGGACTTTATAATCCAGTTGCCATGGAGTCCTTAATGACTCATGCTGACCCTATGTGTGTCAGAAGAGGACTGTGCTCACTAGGGTTTTCGGTAGCTGATTTTTTTTGAAATACAGCACCAGGCTTTTCTTCCAAGGCATCTCTGGGTGGACTTGAACCACCAACCTTTTGTTTAGCAGCTGAGCGCCTTAACTGTTTGCTCTACCCAGGAACTCCTACTTCACAATGTATCAGTATGGGTTCAGCAGTTGTAACAAACGTACCACAGGAATACAAGATGTTAACATTAGGAGAAAGAACACGCCGGGAGGGTGGGGCATATATGGGAACTCTCTACTTTCTGCATAATTTCTCTGTAAACCTAAAACAGTTCGAAAAAATAATATTTATTTCAAACATGATTACAATGGGAATTAAAAAATATATTTTACCAGAATAAAAAGAAACGATGATGGGTTGACATAATAGTTGTCAAAATTATGATGAAAAGGTCACAGAGGATGAGCTATGGCTGCAAGACCAGAAGCATGTTTTTATGGCCTTCAGACCCTACAGGTCCCACCCCCCAGCTTGTGCCTGCCCAGCCACCTGAGGGCTAGATCCCTGCAACCTAGCCCCACCTCTGGGTCAACCAGCTGAAAAAGTTGGAATGTAATTGATGTTAGTATGCAGCCCTGGTGGCGCAGCTGTTAAAAGCTCAGCTGCTAACCAAAAGGTCAGCAGTTCGAATCTACCAGCTGCTCCTTGAAAACCCTATGGGGCAGTTCTACTCTTTCCTTTATAGGGTCCTTGTAAGTCAGGATTGACTCCATGGCAAGGAGTTTAGTTTGGTTTGGGTTTTTTGGTAAATCAAAGCAATGTAGTGAGAACAGCTGGGTGGCGCAGTGAAAGATGTCATGGATGGGGTGATCAGGAACCTCTCTGAGACTTAGCACCCTCAGTAATCTCTGAAGTTTCCATTATCTCTAACATTCTATGACTCTGGCAGTAGAATGTTTTCTAGTTATTATAATCTGTCCACAGAATGAAATTTAAGTCCTAGCCATGTTGCTGAATACTCTTAATGTGTGACAACAGACCTATGTCATAGTTTCCTTGTTTACTTGGCCAGGAATTAGAAATTGAACAGCTCTTGTCATAGGAGGTGTTACTTACATAAACCAATATATCGAAGAAATATTCTGCCCCACTCACATATTCCTTCTCAAGGAAGAGCCTTGGAAGACGGCATGGACTTGAGAGTCCCAAAATATATGAACAGATGGACAAGGAATTAACTGGGAAATGCAAATAGAATGAACAATGGGAAAACAACAGCAGCTTCCTTGAGGATCTAAGATGGATAACATGTTTTACAAGGGCCAGTCTGTTCTACTTTGTTCTATAGTGCCATATAGTGATGCTCTGAGTTGGAGTCAACTCAACAGCAATGGGTTTGGTTTTTAAACATGTCTTGCAGGAGCCCTGGTGGCACAGTGATCATGTGCTCGGCTGCTAACCAAAAGTCAGCGGTTCCAAACCCCCAGTCGCTCTGCTGGAGAAAGATGTGGTAGCCTGCTTCCGTAAAGATCACAGCCTTGGAAACCCTATGGGCCAGCTCTACTCTGCCTTGTAGGGTCACTAGGAGTGGAAGTTGGCTAGATACCAATGGGCTTGGTTTTGTTTTGGTTTTTAAGGTGTTTCACACATATTATTTCTAGTCTTCATAATGGCCCTAAAAGGTAGATAGTTTTATCTCCATTTTAGAGATGTGGAAGCCCAGGTTCAGGTAGATTAAGAAACTTGCTTAAAGACCCTCAATAATAATCAAGAGAGTTCCTTTTCTATTAGAAGCAGAAAAGGGTTGGTAGAGAGAATGTCTTAGGCAGAAAGTAAGGCTGATAGCCCTTCCCTCTCACCTACCTTCCCCTAGGTAAAGGCAAGAAAAATGTTATGAAACTAAGAATTTTGAAGAGGTACAAAAATTTGTGGAAGGAGAACAGACTTTTGGCTTTTGAAGGTTTGTGGCCTCCTGCGATTTCCATCACAGACTGTTGGATCAGAAATTTTGGGGCTTCTGGGAATTGTGCTGTGAGGTACTTGCACACCTTTGAGCTGAGACAGGTCTTTAGTGGATTACTTTCTTTGAGGTTATGGAAACTTCTGGCAAGAGAATCCCACCTGGCTCTGCAGAGTAATACTAGAACAAGAGACAAGGCAGGCAGGGTACTTTCTATTGAAGACAAACAGAGACTGGATGACACTTAGTTTATCAGATAGAAAATTCCAGAGTCAGGATACAGGCTTTGTCTAGGAAAAGAGCATTTACTTTTTATGACCCCACCCTTTTGCTTTAAATTTTTAAAAACCAAAGATATCATTTCGATGACTGAGATGCATCTGACCCAAGCCATAGTCTTTTCAATCACCTCATATAATGCAAATGTTAGATACTGAAAAAGGAAGACAGTGTTTGAACTGTGGTTTTGTTGAAGAATGTTGACTATACCATGGACTGCCAAACACATGAACATCAGTCTTTGAAGAAATACAACTGAAAGCTCCTTAGAAACAAGGATGGAGAGACTTTGACTTGCTTACTTTGGACAAATCATTAGGAAAGATCAATTGCTAGAAAAAGAACATCATATTTGGTAAAGTAGAGGGTTCCATGAAAACAAGAGAAATCCTTAGTGGGATGGAGTGACACAAACCTGCAATAATGGACTCAAACATAGCAATGGTTATGAAGATGGTGCAGGATCAGGCAACATTTCATTCTGTTATACATATGGTCACCATGAGTTCAAGCCAACTCTACGACAACTAAGAACTTTGCCATGCCTGTAAAAACTGAGATGTGGGATGGGATCCATGAAGTGAGGAACCCCAGAAAGGGTTACTACATTTAATAAGCAACATCATGATAAATGGAGAAAAGATTGACGTTGTCAAGGATTTCATTTTATTTAGATCCACAATCAACACCATGGAAGCAGCAGTCAAGAAGTCAAAAGACTTATTGCATTGGGCAAATCTGCTGCAAAAGATCTTCTTAAAGTGTTAAAAAGCAAAGATGTCACCTTGAAGACTAAGGTATGTCTAACCCAAGCCATGGTGTTTTCAATCGCCTCATATGCATGTGAAAGCTGGAAAATGAATACAGAAGACCAAAGAATAATTGACACCTTTGAATTGTGGTGTTGGTGAAGAATATTGGCTATACCATGCACTGCTAAAAAAACCCAAACAAATCTGTCTTGGAAGAAGTACAACCAGAATGCTCATTAGAAGCAAGGATGGCGAAACTAGGTCTTACATAAGTTGAATGTGTTATCAGGAGGGATCAGTCCCTGGAGAAGGACATCATGCTTGGTAAAGTAGAAAAAACCCAGTGCCATCGAGTCGGTAAAGTAGAGAGTCATCAAAAAAGAGGAAGACCCTCAAGGAGATGGATTTTCACAGTGGCTGCAACAATGAGCTCAAGCGCAACAACAATCATGAGGACGGCACAGAATGGGGTAGTGTTTCGTTCTGTTTACATAGGGCTGCTTTAAGTCAGAACTGACCCAATGGCATCTAACAACAATAACAACATCAGAAAATCGAAGGTTCGCGGAAAGGTATTCAGTTGTAAAGATTCAGGCTACACTGATTCCTTTGCACTCCTCTGGTATAACCAAGTTTTTAACATAGTTGTTATACTTGGCCATAAGTTGATATAATACTCTTTTGGTAGCCGACCTATGATGAATATCTTTTAATGCAGGAATATTTACCTAATTACAAAAATAATATATATACACAGGAAGAAACGAAAATCACAATTTTACCATACATTTGTAACTGTTTCTCCTTTTAGTGTATATCTTTACTGTTCATTCGGCAACTACTCATAGAGAGCCTACTGTATATCAGGCACTGTTCTAGGCACAGGTAACACAGCAGGGACTCAAAAAGACCAAATATCTTGCCCTTGTGGAGCTTGTATTCCAGCTGTGGTGAAAGATACAATTCAGAAAATATGCAAAATAACTAAGTAAATTATATGGTATCTTGTTTTTGTCATTGTTAGGTGCCATCGAGTCATTTCCAACTCATAGTGGCTACAGAACAAAATGCTGCCCAGTCTTGCACCATTCTTGTTGTTGTTATGTTTGAGCCCATTGTTGCATCCTTTGTGTCAATTCAGCTCATGGAGGATCTTCCTCTTTTTCACTAATCTTTTACCTTACCAAATATGATATCTTTCTCCAGGGGGTGGTCCCTCCTGATAATATGTCCGAAGTATGTGGGATGCAGTCTCACCATCCTTGCTTCTAAGGAGCATTCTGGCTGTACTTCTTCCAAGACAGATTTGTTCATTCTTCTGGTCTTCCACAGTATATTCAATATTCTTCACAAACACCATAATTCAAAGGCATCAATTCTTTTTTGGTCTTCCTTATTTACTGTCCCACTTTCACATGCATACGAGGTGATTGAAAACACCATGGCTTGGACCAGGCACACAGTCCACAAAGTGACATCTTTGCTTTTTGTAACACTTTAAGGGGGTCTTTTGCAATAGATCCACCCGATGCAATGCTGCTTCCATGGACATTGATTGTGGATCCAATAAAATGAAGCCCTTGACAACTTCAATCTTTTCTGTATTTATCATGATGATGTTTATTGGTTCAGTTGTGAGGATTTTTGTTTTCTTTATGTTGAGGTGCAATCCATACTGAAGACTGTAGTCTTTGATCTTCATCAGTAAGTGCTTCAAGTCCTCTTTACTTTCAGCAAGCAAGATTGTGTCATTTGCATAATGCAGGTGGTTAGTCTTCCTCCAATCCTGATGCCATGTTCTTCTTCATATAGTCAAGCTTTTCGGATTATTTGCTCTGCATACGGATTGTATGAGTATGGCGAAAGGTGCAACCCTGACACACACTTTTCCTAACTTTAAAGCATATGCTATCTTAGATATTAAAAAATGCTATGAAGAAACACAAGCAAGGAAAGGATAGGAAAGGCATGTAGGAGATGTTCTAATTTTAAATAGGGTATTTAGGGAAGCTCCCAACATTTGAAATTTGAGGAAAGGCCCGAAGGAAGTGGGAAAATGAGCCATGTAGATATTTCAGGGTAGGGCATTATGGGCAAAAGGAACATCAAGTGAGTGCCCTGATGTTGAAAGATCAACAAGGAGGCAAAGGTAGCTGCAGCTGAGTGAACAAGGGAGGGTTGGTGGAAGGTAGTCGTAATTAATGATAAAGGTTGGCCAGATCAAGTGGGCCTTTCAGACTTGGTTTTTATTTGGTATAAGGTGAGTTAATGGAGGGCTTTGAGTCGAAAGTTATATGCTCTGGCTTATTTTTTAATATGATCACTCTGGTTACTATGCTGAGTAGAGTGTAAGTGGAGAGGGTGAGAGCAGGGAGATTTATTAAGCTCTTTAAATAATCTGGATGAGCTTGGATCAGAGTGATAACAGTGGAGGTGGTGAGAAGTGGTCAGATTCTAGGCACACTGTGAAATTAAGACTGCCAGAATTTGCCAATGGCTTGGACATGGGATATAAAACTAGTGTGGAGCCAAGGATGACTCCGAGGTTTCTTGGCTTGAGTATATGGAAGTATGGAGTTGGCACTAATCAAGATGAGGTAGACTCTGGAAGAAAAACGTTTTATGGAGTCAAGGAATGCAGGAGGTTAGTTTTAGACATTCTAAATTTGAGAGAAGTAGTGATTTGGATAGATGGGTGAGTCTGGAGTACAGGAAGAGGTCTGGGCTAAATATACTTATTTGGCAGTTGTTAATATAAATGTGGTATTTAAAACCATGAGCATGATTGAAATCACCAAGGGAAATGGTATAGACAGGATGTTGAAGTAGTGAGTCCTCAATCACTCCAATACAAAGAGAGCAGAGGTATGAAATTTCTTCATCTGTACATATTTTAATGTAATCATCTCTAACATTGTATTACAGCTTGCTCTGCTTCACTTTGCAATTATATCATGCAAATTTACCCATTTTATTATATATTCTACAATATCATTTTTAATGACTCTTATGGATGTACCCTGGTGCGGTAGTGGTTAAGAGCCGTGGCTGCTAACGAAAAGGTCAGCAGTTCAAATCTACCAGGTGCTCCTTGGAAACCTTATGGAGCAGTTCTGCTCTGTCCTATAGGATGGCTATGAGTTGGAATCGACTTGACGGCAACAGGTTTGAGTTTTTTTTTTTTTTTTTTAATGGACGTATCATAACACATGTAAACAATCCCTTAGCGACAGACTTCTGAGTTGCTTATAATCTTCACATATTATAACATTTTCAATAAACATCCCTATGCATACATATTACAATATATCTTCATTTGTTCAGGATAAATTTCCAGAAGTAAAGTTGTTGGATTTTGTTGTTGTTGTTGCATTGTGTCAAATTTATCTCCAAGAAAGTTGTAACAAGAAAATGTGATTTCTTTATACCTTCCCCAATCTAGGTTCTATTAATCTTTGTAATCTTTGCCAATCTGATAGGTGAAAATTATTGGTGAATATAAATTTTTATTATATTTCAATTCATTAATTTATGTATTTTTAATGACTAGCAATGAAGTTGAGCATCTCTTCATGTTGATTGGCTGTTTGTAGATGATGATTTCTTTTGCTTCTTTGCTATGGCCCAGTTTGTAGGTTAAGGCAGTCACCAAGTGGTTTCTGCCCTTCCTCTCCTCTCTTAGGGCAGCCCAGGTTAGGGTTGGCTATCATTGCTCTAAGTAGCAGGATCAGATTCAACGGCTATCTTCAACTTCGTATCTCAAGTGAATATGGTCAGTCTTGGAGAGGCTTCTCCTTGGGAGTTTGCTGTTTTACCAACACTGTCACCTAAACAGAGTGTTAAAGAGGGAGATGAGCTCTGTGCTAATGTCTGCCCCAAATTTACGTTGAGAAGATCAAGAAGATGAAATCTTTGAGTTAGCCTCAGCCAAAGGCAAGTCAGCAGCGATATACTGCGATTCTTGTACTTTTCCATTTTTTCCCATTTAAGAAATTCTCTACATGATTGTTCTATAGTTAACTGCTGAAGTTCATTTCAGGAAAAGTTAATGCCATTATTTTTATATATTGGAAAAACAAACCATATTTGGAGCTTGGCAAATAATTTCAACTATTTTTTCCCTAAAATTTTTAGGCTTTGGCAAAGCCAAAGGTATTCTACGCCAAACCTCTCCTTTATTTTCTACCCCATGTGTATTTAAAATGAAATATAATCTGCCTGAGACAGATTCATTTACCCTTAAATCATCAAGTGCAGTTTATTAGGGCATGCTTGATGTTCAAAAGAATTTGGGGGCTTTCCCCTTCTTACGGAACCAGGAATTATCCCTTTTTGCCTGTAAATAGAACTGGAACCACAAGAGGATAAAATTCAACCTGAAAATTTCAAACACATGAGCTAAGAAGGCAATGATTTTGACATTTTCCCTTTTCTGCTTATTATTTTTAACTAATTCCAAATTTTTGTAATAAAAAATTAAATTTTGTCAAAAAGATATTGCTCAACTATGTCCCAGGTCAGAGAGATTACCTCAAATTAAAAGAATAAGACTTTGCTTTTTCAAGAGGTTTCTACAAGAACTTTGGTGAAATTATATTGTTCACAGAATTCCCAAGGGGCCCTTTCGAAAATATTGGCTGACGTTTTTCTTTATTACACACTGACAACCTTTGAATATTCTAGCCTTTGTGGTATGTCCTCAAATAAGCCTGAATAAACAAATTTTCATAAGTTTTACCGCTCCAAGACAATGGCAAGTTTAATAAACATTTAGAATTCTTAATAGTTTAGTAAAATAAATAAAAATTACTAAATAAAAATTTAGTAAAATAAATAGTTTAGTAAAAATTTTGAATTTAATTATGACTTGATTATTTGGACTGTGGTATTGCTGTTTCTTTATAACGTTATGCTTGAGGAATTGTTAAATGAAAAATGTTCACTTACGTAAGAAAAGGATAAAAGGAAATTGTTGTTGTTGTTGTAGTTAGGTGGTGTCCAGTTGGTCCTGACTCGTAAAGACCCTGTGTACAACTGAATGAAGTATTGCCTGGTCCTGGGCCATCCTCATAATGGTTGCAACGTTTGAGGCCATTGTTGCAGCCACTGTGTCAATCCATCTTGCTGAGGTTCTTCCTCTTTTTCACTAACCCTCTACTTTATAAAGCATGATGTCTTTCTCCAGGAACTGGCACTTCCTGACAACATGTTCGAAGTATGTAAGCCAAAATCTCACCGTCCTCGTTTCTAAGGAGCTTTCTGTCTGTACTTCTTCCAAGGCAGATTTGTTTGCTCTTCTGGCAGGCCACAGTATGGTATATTCAATATTCTTCACCAACACCATAATTCAAAGATATCAATTCTTTTTCAGTCTTCTTTATTCATTGTCCTTCTTTCCAATGCTTATGAGGTAATTGAAAATTACCTTGGGTCAGGTGCACTTTACTCCTCAAAGTGACATCATTGCTTTTCAACACTTGAAAAGAGGTCTTTTCCAGCAGATTTGACCAATGCAATAAATAATGTCTTTTGATTTCTTGACTGCTGCTTCCACGGCTGTTGATTGTTGATCCAAGTAAAATGAAATCCTTGACAACTTCAATATCTTCTCCATTTATCGTGATGGTGCTTATTGGTCCAGTTGTGAAGATTTTTGTTTTCTTTAATTGAAGTGTAATCCATAGTGAAGGCTGTGGTCTTTAATCTTCTTCAGTAAGTGCCTCAAGTCCTCTTCACTTTCAGCAAGCAAGGTTGTGTCATCTGCAGGTTGTTAATGAGTCTTCCTCCAGTCCTGATGCAGTGTTCTTTGTACAGTGCAGCTTCTTGGATTATTTGCTCAGCATACAGATTGAATAAATATGGTGAAAGAATACAACCCCGATGCAACCCTGACTTTAAACCACGCAGTATCCATGTCATGGACTGAATTATGTCCCCCCCAAAATGTGTGTATTAACCTGATTAGGCCATGATTCCCCATATTCTGTGGTTGTCCTCCATTTTGTGATTTTAATTTTATGTTAAAGAGGATTAGGGTGGGATTGTACCACTCTTCCTAGGTCATATCCCTGATCCAATATAAAGGGAGTTTCCCTGGGATGTGGCCTGCACCACGTTTTATCTCTCAAAAAATAAAAGGAAAGAGAAGAAGGTGGGGCCAAGATGGCTGACTAGGTAGACGCTACCTCGGATCCCTTTTGCAACAAAGACTCGGAAAAACAAGTGAATCGATCACATACATGACAATCTATGAACCCTGACCAACAAACACAGATTTAAAGAGTTGACCTGAGTGACAGAGACTGAGAACGAACAAGCACGGGGAAGCAGCGACTGTTTTCGGAGACTGGAGCCAGCGTCCCAGTCAGGAAACCTTGGCACCCGGCTTTGGACTGGGCACAGGAGAGCTGAGTACAGCATCCTGTGACAGTGCAAATATGGGGCGCAGCCCTAGCCCCCTGAACTGACCTCGGGGGAAGCCCAGCCAGTGCACACGGGCAGCACAGCAACGCGCCTGACAGGAGGAGAAGTCACCGGGAGGCAGCAGCTGGTTTTGGAGCCGGGAGTGCAGCGTCCCAGCCAGGGAACCTTGACGCTGGGCTTTGGACTGGGAGCGGAGGAACTGACCACGGCTTCTGAGACAGCGCAAGCACAGGACGCGGGCCTGACCCTCAGGGGCAATCTCTACCCGGCCAGTGCACACAGTTGATGTGCCCCTCAGGAATCTCAGATAAAACGGTCATCCCAAGCAAGATAAGTAACTTTATCTATATTCTGGGGTGCTACTCTCTCCTATTTATCTGAACCCTCCCCTCCCCTTCCCAGGTGGCTTCATTAACTTTGGAATTTCCTGAGCCAGAGTGAACTGCTCTGTGGTTTTTCTTTTTCCTTTCTTTTTTTTTGGTCTTTTCCTAACGAATTCTCCCGGCCTGAGAGAAGCAACTACAAAAAACCCAGGGACCAAAAATCCTTCTCTAATTGGACTAAAAACACAGAACCAGCTCTAGCCAAGCATATGTGATCCACAGTCTTGGGCTTTCATCCTTACAGGGAACAAGGTGGCTATTATAATGCAAAGGCATTTCTGATAGGGATCTGACTGCAATTGTTTTAGCGGATTTACTGGAAAGACAAGTTTCCCAGGTCTGATATCTCTGCGTATTCAACAGAGCCCTCACTGACACACAACAGGGAACTGAGGGCTAAAGCTCCCCCCAGACCACCTAGTCTCCTGCCTTAGGGGTCTAAGGAGGGTGACACCTACCAATCTGTAGAGGTACTTGCTTTGGGGGCCTAAGGTACAGCTGCAGAGCCCACCCACCAAGGTGCTTTAGGAATAGAGACACACATACCTCACTGACACTTGGGGGAAGCCTGTCAGCATCCTGGCGCCCCCCCCCCGGAGTGTGAACCGCTGCTGCTACTAGAATCTGGTGCACACAACTATCACCACTACTTCTCTAGGTAGATAGGTGACAATCTGCATCACACACTTGATGACCTAAAATCAGATTCTACTCAAGAATAGTGAATGGACTCAGGCATATATATCTGGTAACAGCCCAAACCAGCTGGTAATAGGTCATAAGTGAGTCAAGGGCTACAACAATCAAGACAGGACAATCTAGTAGCCCATCTACATATATTGAAAGAAAACGAAACAAGATAAGACTCAGTGACCAAATATAGAATAAATCACTACAATATCTTAGTGATGGCTCGGAGACAGCAGTAGATATCAAACCACATAAAGAAGCAGACCATGACTGCTTCTACAACCCCCCAAACTAAAGAATCAAAATCTTTCCCAAATGAAGATACGATCCTGGAATTGCCAGATACAGAATATAAAAAACTAATTTACAGAATGCTTCAAGACATCAGGGATGACCTCAGAAATGAAATAAGGTAAGCTACAGAAAAAGCCAAGGAACACACTGATAAAGCAGTTGAAGAACTCAAAAAGATTATTCAAGAACATAGTGGAAGAATTAATAAGTTGCAAGAATCCATAGAGAGTCAGCATTCAGAAATCCAAAAGATTAACAATAAAATTAAATTACAGAATTAGACAACACAATAGGAAGTCAGAGATGCAGACTTGGGCAATTAGAATAAAGAAAAAAGAATGCAGAGTGGGAAATCTGGAGGACCAGGGAATTAACACCAATATAGCTGAAAAAAAAATCAGATAAAAGAATTTAAAAAAATGAAGAAACCCTAAGAATCATGTGGGACTCTATCAAGAAGGATAACTTTCATGTGATTGGAGTCCCAGAACAGAGAGGGATAACAGAAAACACAGAGAGAATAGTTGAAGATCTGCTGGCAGAAAAGTTCCCTGACATCATGAAAGACGAAAGGATATCTATCCAAGATGCTCATCAAACCCCATTTAAGAGTGATCCAAAAAGAAAAACACCAAGACATATTATCATCAAACTTGCCAAAACCAAAGATAAAGAGAAAATTTTAAAAGCAGCCAGGGATAAAAGAAAGGTCTCCTTCAAGGGAGAATCAATAAGAATAAGTTCAGACTACTCAGCAGAAACCATGCAGGCAAGAAGGCAATGGGATGACATATACAGAGCACTGAAGGAGAAACTCTGCCAGCCAAGGATCATATATCCAGCAAAACTTTCTCTGAAATAGGAAGGAGAAATTAAGATATTTACAGATAAACACAAGCTTAGAGAATTTGCAAAAACCAAACCAAAGCTACAAGAAATACTAAAGGAAATTGTTTGGTCAGAAAACCAATAATATCAGATACCAGCACAACACAAGGTCACAGAACAGAGCATCCTGATATCAACTCAAATAGGGAAATCACAAAAACAAATCAAGATTAATTAAAAAAACAAAAACGGTCAAAACAGGGAATCATTGAAGTCAATAAGTAAAAATCACAATAATCAAAAAAAGGGACTAAATACAGGTGGCATAGAACTGCCATATGGAGAGTGATACAAGGCGATACAGGACAATACAAGTTAGGTTTTTACTTAGAAAAATAGGGGTAAATATTAAGGTAACCACAAAGAGGTATAACAACTCCATAACTCAAAATAAAAACCAAGAAAAACATAACAACTCAAGAAACATAAAGTCAACTACTATGAAAATGAGGAACACACAATTTACAAAGAAAAACGTCTCAGCACAAAAAAGTAAGTGGAAAAATGAAATTGTCAACAACACACATAAAAAGGCATCAAAATGACAACACTAAACACATACTTATCTATAATTAAGCTGAATGTAAATGGACTAAATGCACCTTTAAAGAGACAGAGAGTCTCAGACTGGATAAAGAAACACCATCTGTCTATATGCTGCCTACAAGAGACACACCTTAGACTTAGAGACACAAACAAACTAAAACTCAAAGGATGGAAAAAAATATATCAAGCAAGCAATAAGCAAAAAAGAGCAGGAGTAGCAATATTAATTTCTGACAAAATAGACTTTAAAGTTAAATCCACTACAAAGGATAAAGAAGGACACTACATAATGATAAAAGGGACAATTGACCAGAAAGATATAACCATATTAAGTATTTATGCACCCAATGACAGGGCTGCAAGATACGTAAAACAAATTTTAACAGAACTGAAAAGTGAGGAAGACACCTCTACAACTATAGTAGGAGACTTCAACACACCACTTTCGGAGAAGGACAGGACATCCAGTAAGAAGCTCAATAGAGACACGGAAGACCTAATTACAACAATCAACCAACTTGACCTCATTGACTTATACAGGACTCTCCACCCAACTGGGCAAAGTATACTTTTTTTTCTAACGCACATGGAACATTCTCTAGAATAGACCACATATTAGGTCATAAAACAAACCTTTGCAGAATCCAAAACATCGAAATATTACAAAGCATCTTCTCAGACCACAAGGCCATAAAAGTGGAAATCAATAACAGAAAAATTAGGGTAAAGAAATCAAATACTTGGAAACTGAAAAATACTCTGCTGAAAAAAGACTGGGTTATAGAAGACATTAAGAAGGAAATAAAGAAATTCATAGAATGCAACGAGAATGAAAATACTTCCTATCAAAACCTCTGGGACACAGCAAAAGCAGTGCTCAGAGGCCAATTTATATCGATAAATGCACACATACAAAAAGAAGAAAGAGCCAAAATCAGAGAACTGTCTCTACAACTTGAACAAATAGAAAGTGAGCAACAAAAGAATCCATCAGGCACCAGAAGAAAACAAATAATAAAAATTAGAGCTGAACTAAATGAATTAAAAAAAAAAAAGAGAACAGAAAAACAATTGAAAGAATTAACAAAGCCAAAAGCTGGTTCTTTGAAAAAATTAACAAAATTGATAAACCATTGTCTAGACTGACTAAAGAAATACAGGAAAGGAAACAAATAACCCGAATAAGAAACGAGAAGGACCACATCACAACAGACCCCACTGAAATTAAAAGAATCATATCAGATTATTATGAAAAATTGTACTCTAACAAATTTGCAAACCTAGAAGAAATGGATGAATTCCTAGAAAAACACTACCTACCTAAACTAACACAATCAGAAGTAGAACAAAATAGACCCATGACAAAAAAAGAGATTGAAACGGTAATCCAAAAACTCCCAACAAAAAAAAAGCCCTGGCCCGGACGGCTTCACTGCAGAGTTCTACCAAACTTTCAGAGAAGAGTTAACACCACTACTACTAAAGGTATTTCAAAGCATAGAAAATGACGGAATACTACCTAATTCATTCTATGAAGCCACCATATCCCTGATACCAAAACCAGGTAAAGACATCACAAAAAAAGAAAATTACAGACCTATATCCCTCATGAACATAGATGCAAAAATCCTCAACAAAATTCTAGCCAATAGAATTCAACAACATATCAAAAAATTAATCCACCATGACCAAGTGGGATTTATAGCAGGTATGCAAGGCTGGTTTAATATTAGAAAAACCATTAATGTAATCCACCATATAAATAAAACAAAAGACAAAAACCGCATGATCTTATCAATTGATGCAGAAAAGGCACTTGACAAAGTCCAACACCAATTTATGATAAAACTCTCAGCAAAATAGGAATTGAAGGAAAATTCCTCAACATAATAAAGGGCATCTATACAAAGCCAACAGCCAACATCACTCTAAATGGAGAGAGCCTGAAAGCATTTCCCTTGAGAACAGGAACCAGACAAGGATGCCCTTTATCACCGCTCTTATTCAACATTGTGCTAGAGGTCCTAGCTGGAGCAATTAGGCTAGACAAAGAAATAAAGGGCATCCGAATTGGCAAGGAGGAAGTAAAATTATCTCTATTTACAGATGACATGATCTTATACACAGAAAACCCTAAGGAATCCTCCAGAAAACTACTGAAACTAATAGAAGAGTTTGGCAGAGTCTCAGGTTATAAAATAAACGTACAAAAATCACTTGGATTCCTCTACATCAACAAAAAGAACATCGAAGAGGAAATCACCAAATCAATATCATTCACAGTAGCCCCCAAGAAGATAAAATACTTAGGAATAAATCTTACCAAAGATGTAAAAGACCTATACAAAGAAAACTACAAAGTACCACTACAAGAAACTAAAAGGGACCTACATAAGTGGAAAAACATAGCTTGCTCATGGATAGGAAGACTTAACATAGTAAAAATGTCTATTCTACCAAAAGCCATCTGTACATACAACGCACTTCCGATCCAAATTCCAATGTCATTTTTTAATGTGATGGAGAAACAAATCACCAACTTCATATGGAAGGGAAAGAAGCCTCGGATAAGTAAAGCACTACTGAAAAAAAGAAGAAGAAAGTGGGAGGCCTCACTCTACCTGATTTCAGAACCTATTATACAGCCACAGTAGTCAAAACAGCCTGGTCCTGGTACAACAACAGCCACAGAGACCAATGGAACAGAATTGAGAACCCAGATATAAATCCATCCATATATGAGCAGCTGATATTTGACAAAGGCCCAGTGTCAGTTAATTGGGGAAAAGACAGTCTTTTTAACCAATGGTGCTGGCATAACTGCATATCCATTTGCAAAAAAATGAAACAGGACCCATACCTCACACCATGCACAAAAACTAACTCCAAGTGGATCAAAGACCTAAACATAAAGACTAAAACGATAAAGATCATGGAAGAAAAAACAGGGACAACATTAGGAGCCCTAATACAAGGCATAAACAGAATACAAAACATTACCAAAAATGACGAAGAGAAACCAGATAACTGGGAGCTCCTAAAAACCAAACACCTATGCTCATCTAAAGACTTCACCAAAAGAGTAAAAAGACCACCTACAGACTGGGAAAGAATTTTCAGCTATGACATCTCCGACCAGCGCCTGATCTCTAAAATCTACATGATTCTGTCAAAACTCAACCACAAAAAGACAAACAACCCAATCAAGAAGTGGGCAAAGGACCTGAACACGCACTTCACTAAAGAAGATATTCAGGCAGCCAACAGATACATGAGAAAATGCTGTCGATCATTAGCCATTAGAGAAATACAAATTAAAACTACGATGAGATTCCATCTCACTCCAACAAGGCCGGCATTAATCCGAAAAACACAAAATAATAAATGTTGGAGAGGCTGCGGAGAGATTGGAACTCTTATATACTGTTGGTGGGAATGTAAAATGTTACAACCACTTTGGAAATCTATCTGGCGTTATCTTAAACAGTTAGAAATAGAAACTACCATACAACCCAGAAATCCCACTCTTCGGAATATACCCTAGAGAAATAAAAGCCTTCACGCGAACAGATATATGCACACCCATGTTTATTGGAGCTCTGTTTACAATAGCAAAAAGGTGGAAGCAACCAAGGTGTCCATCAACGGATGAATGGTTAAATAAATTGTGGTATATTCACACAATGGAATAGTACACATCGATAAGGAACAGTGACGAATCTGTGAAACATTTCATAACATGGAGGAACCTGGAAGGCATTATGCTGAGCGAAATCAGTCAGAGGCAAAAGGACAAATATTATATAAGACCACTATTATAAGATCTTGAGAAATAGTATAAACTGAGAAGAACACATACTTTTGTGGTTACGAGGTGGGGAGGGAGGGAGGGTGGGAGAGGGTTTTTTACTGATTAGTTAGTAGATGAGAACTACTTTAGGTGAAGGGAAGGAATACTCAATACATGGAAGGTCAGCTCAACTGGACTGGACCAAAAGCAAAGAAGTTTCTGGGATAAAATGAATGCTTCAAAGGTCAGCGGAGCAAGGGCGGGGGTTTTGTGACTATGGTTTAAGGGGACTTTTAAGTCAATTGGCAAAATAATTCTATTATGAAAATATTCTGCATCCCACTTTGAAATGTGGCGTCTGGGGTCTTAAATGCTAACAAGCTGCCATCTAAGATGCATCAATTGGTCTCAACCCACCTGGATCAAAGGAGAATGAAGAACACCAAGGTCACACGAAAACTATGAGCCCAAGAGACAGAAAGGGCCACATGAACCAGAGACTTACATCATCCTGAGACCAGAAGAACTAGTTGGTGCCCGGCCACAACCGATAACTGCCCTGACAGGGAGCACAACAGAGAACCCCTGAGGGAGCAGGAGATCAGTGGGTTGCAGACCCCAAATTCTCACAAAAAGACCAGACTTAATGGTCTGACTGAGACTAGAGGAATCCCGGCGGTCATGGTCCCCAAACCTTCTGTTGGCCCAGGACAGGAACCATTCCCGAAGACAACTCATCAGACATGGAAAGGACTGGACAGTGGGTAGGAGAGAGATGCTGATGAAGAGTGAGCTACTTGTATCAGGTGGACACTTGAGACTGTGTTGGCATCTCCTGTCTGGAGGGGGGATGGGAGGGTAGAGAGGGTTGGAAGCTGGCAAAATGGTCATGAAAGGAGAGACTGGAAGGGCTGACTCATTAGGGGGAGAGCAAGTTGGAGTATGGAGTAAGGTGTATATAAACCTCTATATGTGACAGACTGACTTGATTTGTAAACGTTCACTTGAAGCTCAATAAATATTTTTTAAAAAAAACAAAAACTTAAACCAAAGCTATCCCCTAAAGTCTTCTTTAAACCAAAAAAAAAAAGGAAAGGGAAGTAAGCAGAGAGCTGGGGACCTCATGCCACCAAGAAAACTGTGCTGGGAGCCGAGTGCATCATTTGGACCTGAGGTTCCTGCAATGAGATGCTCCCAGACCAAGGGAAGACTGATGAGAAGGACCTTCCTCCAGAGCCGACAGAGAGAAAAAGTCTTCCCCTGAGGCTGGCGCCCTGAATTTGGACTTCTAGCCTACTAGACTGTGAGAAAATAAATTTCTCTTTGTTAAAGGCACCCACTTGTGGTATTTCTGTTATAGCAGCACTAGATGACTAAGACAATCCCTTTGTTTTGTCTGTCAGAACGACTGCCTCTTGGTCTAAGTATGGGTTCCTCATGAGCATAATTAAGTGTTCTGGAATTCCCATTCTTTGCAATATCATCCATAATTTGTTATGACCTACACAGTCAAATGCCTTTGCATGGTCAATAAAACACAGGTAAACATCTTTCTGGCATACTCTGCTTTCAGCCAAGATCCATCTGACATCAAGAATGTTTTCCCTTGTTCCACGTTCTCTTCTGAATCTGGCTTGGATTTCTGGCAGTTCCCTGTCAATGTACTGCTGTAACTGTTGTTGAATTAACTTCAAAATTTTACTTGCGTGTGATATTAATGATATTGTTTGATAATTTCTGCATTCTGTTGGATCACCTTTCTTTGGAATGGGTACAAATATGAATCTCTTCCAGTCAGTTGGCTAGGCAAGTTGTCCTCCCAATTTGTTGGTATAGATGAATGAGCACATCCAACACTGCACCCATTTGTTGAAACATTTCCGTTGGTATTCTGTCAATTTCTGGAGCTTTGTTTTTCACCAATGCCTTTAGTGCAGTTTGGACTTCTTCCTTCAGTACCATCAGTTCTTGATCATATGCTGTCATGAATTGAATTGTGTCACCCAAAACTATCTGTCAACTTGGCTAGGCGGTGATTCTCAGTATAGTGTGATTACCCACCATTTTGTCATTTGATGTGATTTTCCTATGTGTTGTAAATCCTGTCTCTATGATGTTGATTAGATACGGTTAGTGGGAGTTATACTGATGAGGTGGGATTCAACCTACAGGATTGGGCTGTGTCTTGAGCCAATCTCTTTTGAGACATAAAAGAGAGAAGTGAGCAGAGAGACTTGGGGACCTCATACCACCAAGAAAGCAGCACCAGGAGCAGAGCGCATCCTTTGGACCTGGGGTTCCTTCACAGAGAGGCTCCTAGACCAGGGAAAGATTGATGACAAGGACCTCCTCCCAGAGCTGACAAAGAGAGAAAGCCTTCCCCTGGAGCTGACACCCTGATTTTGGACTACTAGCCTCTTAGACTGTGAGAGAATAAATTTCTCTTTGTTAAAGCCATCCACTTATAGTATTTTTGTTATAGCAGCACTAGATAACTAAGACATATGCTACTTCTTGAAATTGTTAAAGTCAACCAATTCTTTTTGATACAGTGACTCTGTGTATTCCTTCCATTTTCTTTTGATGTTTCCTGCATTGTTCAATGTTTTCCCTGTGGAATCCTTCAATATTGCAACCCAAGGCTTGAATTTTTTCTTCAGTTCTTGCAGCTTAAGAAATGTCAACGGTGTTCTTCCCTTTTGATTTTTCAACTCCAGGTCTTTGCGCATTTCGTTACAATACTTCACTTTGTCTTCTTGAGCCACCCTTTGAAATCTTCTTTTCAGCTCTTTTACTTCATCATTTCTTCCATTTGCTTTAGCTTTTCTAAGTTCAAGAGTAAGTTCCAGGGTGTCTTCTGATATTCATTTTGGTCTTTTCTTTCTTTCCTGTCTTTTTAATGGTCTCTTGCTTTCTTCATGTATGATGTCCTTGACATCATTCCACAACTCATCTGGTCTTTGGTCATTAGTGTTTGATGCATCAAATCTATTCTCGAGATGGTCTCTAAATTCAGGTGGGATACGCTCAAGGTCATACTTTGGCACTTGACGGACTTGCTCTAATTTTCTTCAGCTTCAACTTGAATTGGCACAGGAGCAATTGATAGTCTGTTCCACAGCTGTTCCACGGCCCTGTTCTGGCTGATGGTATTGAGCTTTTCCGTCATCTCTTTTCATAGATGTAGTGGATTTGATTCCTGTGTATTCCATCCAGGAAGGTGAATGTGTATATTTGCTGTTTATGTTGTTGAAAAAAGGTATTTGCATTGGTCTTGCAAAATTCTATCATGGGATCTCTGGCATCATTTCTATCAAAAAGGCTATATTTTCCAATATATATATATATACTGTTCTTTCTTTGTTTCCAACAGTTGCACTCCAATCTGCAGTAATTATCAACACATCTTGATTGCATGTTTGATCAATTTCAGACTTCAGAAACTGGTAAAAATCTTCAATTTCTTCATCTTTTGCCTTAGTGATTGGTGGGTAAATTTGAATAATAGTTGTATTAACTGGTCTTACTTGTAGACGTATGGATATTTTCTTATCACTGACGGTGTTGTACTTCAGAATATATGTTGAAAAGTTCTTTTTGATGATGCATGTGATGCCATTTCTCTTCAAGTTGTCATTCCGGCATAGTAAATCATGTGATTGTCTGATGCAAAATTTCCCATACCATACCATTTCAGCTCACTAATGCCTAGAATATAGATCTTTGTGCATTCCATTTTATTTTTGTTGATTTCCAATTTTCCTAGATTCATACTTCAAACATTCCATGTCCTGATTATTAATGGATGTTTGCAGCTGTTTATTCTCATTTTGAGTTATGCCACATCGGCAAATGAAGGTCCTAAAAGCTTGATACCATCCACGTCATTAAGGTTGACTCTACTTTGAGGAGGCAGCTTTTCCCCAGTTGTCTGCTTAGTGACTTCCAACCTGAGGAGCTCATCTTTCAGCACTATCTCAGACAATTGTTCCTCTGTTATTTATAAGCTTTTCACTGGCTAATTTTTTCAGAAGTAGACCACACTGTCTTTCTTCCTAGTCTGGGAAGCTCAGCTGAAACCTGTCCACCAAGGGTGACCCTGCCAGTATTTGAAATACTGGTGGCAAATCTTCCATCCCAGCATCACAGCAATATGCACTCCATCACAGTAGGACAAACTTACTGAGTGTGGTGGGGTCTTACTTGTAAGTGTAGCTTTCAGCATCACAGCAACACGCAAGCCACCACAGTATGACAAACCGACAAGCCATTATTTCTGCAAGCCACTGACAAGTTTAATAAACATTTAGAAGTCGTCATAGTTTAAAAAATTTGAATTTATTTTTACTTGATTGTTTGACTTTGGTATTGCTGTTTCTTTATAACCTTATGATTGAACAGTTGCTAAATGAAAATTTTTCACTTACGTACCAAAGAAAAGAAGGAAATTCCCAAAAGAGGGAAAAACAAGCATATCACCAGAACAGTATTAAAAAACAAAAGCCAGGATCTTCAACTGAGATAAAAACCAAACCAAACCCATTCCTGTCAAGCCATTATGACCACATGTGTAGATGAGATAACATATATAATAATCATATTATTAGTGCTAGGTGCCGTCGAGTCGATTCTGACTCATAGTGACCCCATGTGATAGAGGAGAACTGCCCCATAGAGTTTTCATGGCTATAACCTTTACAAAAGCAAATCGCTAGGCCTTTCTTCTTCAGAGGCACAGGGCTTGAACCACTGACCTTTCTAGCACCCAAGCGGTTAACTGTTGTGCCACCAGGGGTCCTTATAGTAATCATAACACCATTAAAAAAAAAAAGCACCAGGCCTTGCAATTGAGATATGCTGCCACCAGGTGGTGGCAGTTTTGTGTCAACCTCTGAACTAGAAGGCTATGCCTTTGGTATCAATTAACTTAGTTTTCTCTCTCCTCCTCATTTTTGTTTTCTATAATTAACAAAAACGTAACTCTACTGAAATGGTCCTCTACACGTCTGTCAGTTTTTCATACCTTGGGGGCTGTTCCGTTGTACATGGGGTCACCATAAGTCAGAACGGACTCAATGGCATCTAACGACACTGGAATGGTAGTTTTAAGTAACATTTTAAAATTCATTTTTGTTTACATTTTCTGTTTCAAGATGGCAGACTGAATGCAATTTGTGGTCTGTGTCTTTAATCCAAATACTTAGAAATAACAGGCAATTTTTTTTTGTTGTTTCTTTATTTTAGTGATTAAACATACAACCCATGCTCAAAACAACTCTTTGTAAATCACAAAATGGGGAAAGTGCAAGGAGAAATCATAATCTAGGGAGGGAAGTGCTAAACAAGGAGAAAGCTGAACACAGATGCTCCTTAGCACTATTTGTAGAAGGAAAAATAGAAGGTGACCCTGAAACATCAGTGAGATCACCCATTCCCCGAAGACCAACCGATGAGGTACATAGGAACAAAGCAGGTGGGACTTTGGAGTGTATAGACAAGGCAGTGCACTTAATGACTGATGTTTCGGATTGAATTGTGTTCCCCAATAAGTTATTTTGAACTCTTAACCCCTGTACTTCTAAACGTGACCTTGTTTGGAAATAGGAATTTTTCTTTTGTTAAGTTAATTGAGGGCGTGCTACAGTAGGGTGGGTTCTAATCCTAATTTCTTTGGATTGGCCCCTTTTAAAAACAGCAGAATGAACAGACACACCTGGGGGAAGACAGACACTGGGTAGAGATGCATCTTCAAGCAGCCAAGGAATGCCAAGAACAGCCTGGAGCTATAGAAACTGAAAGAGAAAGATAGATCTTCCCCTAGAGCCTACAGAGAGAGTGAGCTTAGCCCTCCTGATGCTCTGAATTTAGACTTCTAGCCTCCAAAACTGTGAAACAATAATTCCTGTTCTTTAAAGCCATTTACTTGTGCTATTTTTTGTTATGGTAGCACTAGGCAACTAAAATAAATGGTGATAACTAGGAAGGGAAAGAAATGCCCATTCCCAGAAGACCAATCAATGAGGTACATAGTTCACTGGCAAGGTCGGCTTTCCTCCCTCCTCTCATTAAAACACCAACAACACTATCGTTCTCAAGTTTGGTGGCAACGGCAGCCCCTCCCTGTTGACAGGCTGGACGAAGAGATACAGAACACAATTAAAAGAGGCAGGCAACCACGAAATACAACAGATATAATTAACATCCAGAGAGATGTTGAGGATAATGTTTTAAGTATAAAACAAGAAGAGACCGTTACGAAAAAGAATTAGAGATCTTTAAAGAAAACTGCAATTGTTAAAATAAAATTAACAGGTGGGCTAGATGAACTATATAAAACTCATTGTAAAAAGTTGAGAAATTACTGAAGGTTTTTAAAAAGCTAGAAATATTACCCATAAATCTACAACTCGGAGATTTTTGTTGTTAATGTTTAAGCATATTTTATTCCAGGTATTTTCTCTTTACGTATTTTTATATAATTCTTATACTGAATAAACTATTTTCTACCTGCTGTTTTTTTTTGTTTTGTTTCTGTTTTTTTTTTTTTTTTTTTGTAAAGAAGTTTAGGAAAAAGGTGGCTAAGATGCTAAAAAAAAAAAAAAAAACCTATTTGCCATCAAGTTAGTTCCAATTCATGGCAACTCCATGTGCTTCAGAGTAGCACTGTGTCCCCTAGAGTTTTCAATGGCTGTGGTCTGTTTTTTTTTTTTTGTGATCTTTTGAAAGTAGGTCTTCAGGCCTTTCCTACAAGGTGCTTCTGGGTAGATTTAAACCACCAACTTTTTGGTTAGTAGCCGAAAACTTAACCATTCGTGCCATCCAGGAACTCCTGCTAAGGTGCTACTTACTAGATACCTTTTTGACTAATCGATATATTTTATCCAGTAGTTTCTTAAACATAGGATTTTTTGGAACATTTTACTGTAATGACTTATATTAATAAGGAGCCCAAATACAGGGCTTGTGCTTAGCTTTTTAACATCCTGTGGCTCCCATAATGTCTTCTTTTTCACATTAAGTTTGGTGAAGATGTGAGGCCACTCTTTCCCTTTAGATGTATAGAGTGTTACCTTCATACTTAAAATTTGTGACTCTTATAATTACTCTTATGAGAGATCCACTATTACTAGAAACTTCAGCTCTTGGGTTAATAATCCTGCATTTTAATGAGATCTAGGTAATTATACTTTGAAGTCCAAGACTTCTTTTAAAAAAATTATAAATCGAGGTTCTTTTTTTACAGCTATGTAATTTTAATTTCATGTCGAAGAGCAATGAAAATTTGCACATTGTAGCACAACTGTAATTTTAGAGGGAAAAATCAGTCCCAGACGAAGTCATTTTAATTCAGGTCACTTCTACACAAGGGCAGTCAAGATACGCTAAGAAAAATTTTCTTCAGAAGCTAGAGAATTAATCTATTACTCACTTTGAAAAAATAGCATACAAATAGGAAGACCCGAGGAACAACTTGGTTTTCTGCTTTATGAAAACGGTTTTGTTAAAGCCATGTCTTACTAGTGTCAAAATGGAAAATAGGTATTTCAAACTACCAGCTTTCCTCTACAGGTAATAGGGTCCCTTTGACATCCTCCAGAACTACAGGAATTTTGAGCTTTCAAGTAGACATAGTCTGCTACTTTTCCCACATGAAGCTAATCCCTTATTGCCAGTTGATCTCCCTCTGTCTAGTTTCTCTACCTCCTTCCTTCCTCCAAAATCCCACCGTATCTTCCTGAATCTCGACATTTACTGACAAGTAAATTTTTTAGATATGTAAAATAGTGATAATGTTCCAGGAAAATTTCATGTTCACCTTGACTTATTTTGAGTGCAAGGCAGTTGAATACCTCCATGCTTCCCTTTCCAAAATGCCCAGGTATCTGGCCTCAGAACGAGTAGAGTGGTAGAGTGAGTGGGGACTTGGAACAATCTAGACACACCTGGGGCAATATTACCCCACAGTGTTTTCTCTTTCTGTTAGATATGAGATTTTTAAACAACTTGAGGCAGGAACTCTGGCTTCAGGGTCTTCCGCCTTCCTCTTAGCAGCTATCACAATGTCTTGCACATAATATAAAAGCCTGTGAGGGTACTTTCCAAGGGATAGGCTCTTGACTTTAAAACTTGATAATTGTGTGAACTTGGGTAAGTTACTTAACTTCTCTAAGCCTTGGTTTTCTTCTCCGTAAAATGGTCATTACAGTAGTACTTTCCCCATATATAAAAAAGAAAAAACAGAAAAAAAAAAACCCAAAACCCATTGCTGTCAAGTGGATTCCAACTCATAGTGACACTATAGGATTGAGTAGAACTGCCCCATAGAGTTTCCAAGGAATAGCTGGGGATTCAAACTGCCGACTTTTGCTCAGCAGCCGAGCTCTTAACCACTGTACCACCAGGGCTCTAATATAGTTGTGATTAAATATACTCCCCATATAAAACCAAAAAACCCGTTGCCATTGAGTCGATTCTGACTCATAGTAGCACTATAGGACAGAGTAGAACTGCCCCATAGGGTTTTCAAAGAGCACCTGGTGGATTAGAACTGCTGAACTTTTGGTCAGCTGCAGAACTCTTAACCACTACACCATCAGGGTTTCCATTCCCCATATAGTTGTGATTAAGTAAATAAAATAATCTATACGATGTGTTTAGCACAGTGGCTGTAAGTGCTTGACAGAAAATTGTTCACAATAATATGACTCCACTAGAAATACTTGTTGACATGTTGAAAAATGTATCTTTCTTCAAATGGTTTATGGTCCTCAAGATTGAAATTGTGCCAGAAATAATCAGCAGTTATCTTTTGGTTAGATACAGTTGTTGGTATATTTTCCATGTGTAAATATTGGGAAGATTAGTTGGCACATAAGAAAGCTTTGGGGAAGCCCATTTTTAACCAGGCAGCCAATTGACAGCATTCTCACCAATGCCTACAATGCCAAACTGGACGAAGATCAGTTTCATAATAGACTTTTTCCCACCAGTATGAAGCAGCTTATCTCTCTAGACAGTTTGCCAAATAAACATTACTTTTTGAGGTCAAATTCTAAAAGACATACCATATTTTGTCAGCTTCTCCTGAGAACTCATGTTTCATTTCCTGGAGCCACCTCACTATCAGTCCACAGATTTATTTACCTTTTTGGTAAGGTTTTTTTTTTTTTTCTTGGGAGAAGAGATTTATTTTACAGAGAAATTAACCAAAGCAAAACATTCTACTTCAGCAGTATTGTATTTACAAATTGGCCTTTTGCTTAAAGCTAACCTCTTGTTCCTAGTTGTCATATTTATGAGACCAGAAACTAGATGACTGTAGCTCTGTGGCTCTTTTTTAAAAAAGGAAAAAACAAAAATAAAGAAAAATATAAAACAAAACAACCTCAAAACCAAAGTGTACGCCATCGTATGATCTCTCTGATAAATGTGACGTATTAATCAGAGTCAGGCTGGACAAGCCTGTCACACATATATTTGAGTTGGAAGATTCTTCAATTGACACTTTATAAGGAATGATTTCAGGTTTTAATTAATATTGAAAAAATTCACTAATTCAAGGCCTCCCATTTCAAATTGTTCCTATGTTAATTAGGTCGGTTTAAAAAATTACTCTAGTCTCATGGGATGGAAGGAAAAGCACAAACATGCAGGTTTATGCAAATTTTAATTAGGCATATGGGAAAACACGTCAGCATTTTTAAAGAGAAATGTATTTAAGAAACACACAATTTCCTAAAAGCTTACTCATGTTGACCCACTAAGCAATGTCAAGAGAAACAAAACTAAAATCACTAGAAAATTGGGTGTGTGCCCCTAGAAAATTGGTACAATCCAAAGTGTCAAGTAAGCATCTATAAGCAAAATCTGTGCTTCAAATGAGATTACACCAAAATAATGATAATAATGACTTGTTTTTATTATAAAGTAACCTGAATTTCTCCAGATCAAACCAGCCTGCGGCCGTAAATCGGATCATCTTATTAGTCATTATTCAAATTACCTTGGCTTATTACCTCGGCTTATTACCTCTATGCATATAATAGAGTTCTCTGACAAGTCTTCCTCAGTTATTTTAGGGAGTCCTTAGATGTGCTCGAAAAAAATTTTTTTTTTTTTTTTTTTTTTAGAAGTGCTCACCAACAAGCTTGCCATTGCTATATCCCCTGCAAGTCTGCTGATGATGATTCTCAGAGGGTCATAGTCTCTTGTGCTGTCCTTGTCTGCTGCTGCCCTCCTGGGCACTGCAGGTGTCCCTGCTCTCCTGTCAACTCCCACTACTAGGACACAGTCATGGATTAAATTGTGTGCCCCCAAATATCTGTCAACTTGGCTAGGTCATGATTCCCAGTATTGTATGATTGTCTACCATTTTGTCATCTGATGTGATTTTCCTATGCGTTGTAAATCCTATCACTATGATGAGATGGATTGTTGTTGTTGTTGTTAGGTGCCATCGAGTGGGTTCCGACTCATAGCAACCCTATGTACTACAGAATGAAACACACCTGGTCCTTTACCATGCTCACAATTGTTGTTAGGCTTAAGCCCATTGTTGCAGCCACTGTGTCAATCCATCTCATTGAGGGTCTTCCTCCTTTTCACTGACCCTCTACCAAGCATGATGTCCTTCTCCAGGGACTGATGCCTCCTGATAACATGTCCAAAGTATGTAAGATGCAGCCTTGCCATCCTTGCTTCTAAGGAGCATTCTGAGATGGATTAGTGGCAGTTATACTGATGAGATCTATAAGATTACATAGTGTCTTAAGCCAATCTCTTTTGAGATATAAAACAGAGAAAGGAGCAAAGAGACATGGGGACCTCATACCACCAAGAAGGCAGTGTTGGGAGCAGAGTGTGTCCTTTGGACCTGAGGTTCCTGTGCTGAGATGCTTCCAGACCAGGGTAAGACTGATGCATCATAAAGACCTTCCTCCAGAGCTGACAGAAAAACCCTTCTCCTGGAGCTGCCATCCTGAACTCAGACTTCTAGCCTACTGGACTGTGAAAGAATAAACTCTTTGTTAAGGCCATCCACTTGTGGTATTTTTGTTATAACAGCACTAGATGACCAAGACAGAATTTGGTACCAGGAGTGGGTTACTGCTTTAAACAGATACCTAAAATGTGGAAGTGGTTTTGAAACTGTGAATGGGTAGAGGACCAGTAGCAGCAGAGAATTGGCAGCGGCAGAGAAGTGGCAGCAGCAGAACCAAGAGACGAGCACCAGACAGCACTGGAGCTGACCCATAGAAAGAGAGCTGAGTACCTGTGCATAGGAGGCTTCCTGGTGGAGTGGGGTGCCTCCTGGCACTTATTGGTGGAGCTAGGCTTGCTGACCCATGGAGTGAGAGAGCTGAGTACCTTGTGGCTGAAGTTTACTGCTGGAGTGGGTTGCCTCCAGGCACTTAATGGGGGAGCTACAGAGATTTGGAACACTTGTCCCAGCAGGGCAGATGTGGGCATGAGGCGTGAGGGCCGAGAAGCCAAGGAACTAAGACAAGAGTCCAAGGAACACAGGAAGATGAGCTGCCTCAGTCTCAAAATGTATGGCCACTACCTCTGGGGTTTCAAAGGGTTGAGCCATGGCCTCCGGTGTTTCTAAGGGTGGAGTTGTCACTCAGATGGAGTAGGAGAATGGTGTGCCTAAAGCCAAGGGAGCAGAGTTGCCATCCCAGCGGGCCTGGAAGGCAGAACTGAAACCCAGAGCCAAGGGGTCTCCTCTCAGAATCTGGAGAGTGTGGCCAATACTTAGAGTCTGGAGGTCAGGGCTACTGTGTAAATGGTCTCAGAAAACAGGGGATTATTTTTAAAGCCTTGAGGGCTAATGTAATGTGTTCTGATGACTTCCTTGGTGCCTATTATGCCTTCTTTCCCTCCAATTTCTCCTGTTTCTAGTGGAAATATCTATGTTGTGGCTATTGCACCATTGTACTTTGGAAGCAGATAACTTGTATTTTAGATTTCTCAGATGAAAAGAAATTTTTGGATTTTGGACTTCAAGTTGATTTAAGACTTTTGGTATGATATGATGGGGTAAATATGTTTTACACATGGCAATGACATGAATTTTGGGGGGCCAAAGGGTGGAATGTCATGGATTGAATTGTGTTCCCCAAAAGTATCTGTCAACTTGGCTAGGTCATGATTCCCAGTATTGTATGATTGTCTGCAATTTTGCCATCTGATGTGATTTTCCCATGCGTTATAAATCCTGTCACTATGGTACAATGAGATGGAATAGTGGCAGTTATACTGATGAGACCTATGAGATTAGATAGTGTCTTAAGCCAATCTCTTTTGAGACATAAAAGAGAGAAATGAGCAGAGAGACATGGGGACCTCATACTACCAAGAAAACAGTGCTGGGAGCAGAGCATGTGCTTCGGACTTGAGGTTCTTATGCTGAGATGCTCCCAGACCAGGGGAATATATCAATCACAGGACCTTCCTCCAGAGCCAACAGAGAGAGAAAGCCTTCCCCTGGAGTCAATGCCCTGAATTTGGACTCCTAGCCTACTGGGCTGTGAGAGAATAAACTTCTCTTTGTTCAGGCAATTCACTTGTGGTATTTCTGTTATGGCAGCACAAGATGACTAAGACTGGCACTGAGTGAGCACTGTGCTTGAGGTGCTCCATGTTCAATGACTAAATGCGGGGAGAAGAATGACTCTTTCCCCACTGGATTATCCTTTGTAAGGTGGGAGACCTCAGTGGCCTTGCTATGGAATGGCTCTTCCATGGACTTTACTGCTCTACCTGCCATAAAACAGGAGTCTGATGGGGCGGGTCCAGAAGACATACCCAAGTAACAGCTCTCTTCAAAGATTATGGGTTTCTCCTAAGTCAAGTTTCCCATACCAGGCCCTACATTACTCAGCTTCCCTTTGAGAAAATTTTTGTCCTCACACATATTGAAATTTCAAAATTTTAAGTCTACTATACCAGTTTGTCTAGCCATCACCATAATGATCATAATAGATAACACATGGAATGCATATTATGTGTCAGGGACCGTTACATAACTTATTTAATTCTTACAGCTCTGTGAGTCAGTAACTCTTATTATCCCCTCTTTTTCAGATGAGAAAACAGAGGCCCAGAAAGTTTAAGTAACTATTGTTCACAGAGCTAGTAAGTAGTGGAACTGCCTTTCAGGGAACCTTAAATTTGAGTCTTAATTTGACCCATGATGGGCAGTCCATTATAATAGTAATAGTAGTTACTATTATTATTACCTCCTGTACGTGCCAGATGCTTTACAGATATTATCTAATTTAAGCTTCATGACTTCACCAAGGGGTATTACTCACACCATATTGTAAAGATAAAGTAACAGACTAAAATAGAATAAGTAATCATCCCAAGGTCCTGAGCTAGAAAATGGCAGAGCTATGATTTGAACTGATGTGTGTCTGATTCTAAATCTCTTTCCTATATGTGAAGTCCTTACAGAAAATACCTTTGTCGTCTTCATATATATATGTAAGGACTCATTTTTTTCTTCTTCAGACATGTCTGATTTCAACTCTTAATGCTGTAATTTATTGCTGGGTGTTCTTGGACAAATTGTGCAAGTGTTCCAAACTTCAATTTCTTCATCTATAAAAGGGGGATGATAATAATAAGACCTAACTCCTAGGATAGTTGTGAGGGTTAAATTAGATAATTCTTGTGGCGATCACGGTTTGTGCTATATAGAAAATGACCAGTATGTGTAGAAAATGACCAGTATGTGTTAGCTGCTATTTTTACAATTATCGAAATTAGATGCTGAATAGCCTGTTGTGAAAGCAGTCAAAATCTAAATAGCATATAGAAAAAAAAAAAAAAAAACAGCTATTTTGGAAATCTTTAAAGAAATTTCAAAGTTTTTAAAACCAAATAGTTGGCTTTAAAATTAGTTTCCATACTAAGAAAGCAATTCTTTATAGCTGAGGCATGGGAATTCTCAGCAAAAGTTAAGATTGAGAAGGCAGGTGTGTGACCCTGCCTCCAGCACAGAGACTGCTCAAATAATACTTCTAAAAAGATTGTGATCCATGTGGATGAGGAGGTCATAAGCTGAAAGGAAGACTTGGTAGATAAAATTTTAGCTAAATGAGAAGAGGCAAAATATCTCTGTGATCTCTGAAAGGGAATTGCAGCACTCTAGACTGTTTGATATTTGAGTAGCCTTGGAGAAATTCTTTACCTGACTATAAAAGCCAGCCAGAGTGAATACAGAAACCTTTTCCCTTTTTGTTCTCTATTTGTAATTTCTTTAGTCATCTGTATAAATAAGACTGGAAGAGACTTTAGTGTTCATAAAGAAATCACAAAAGGATGGAAGAGGGTAAATGAAAGTACGTTGTAAGGTTCCTGTAGTAACATATAGGTAGTGGTATTATACTAATTCAAAACAGATTGTTAAGATACATATTGAAAACCCTAAAAAACTAAAAAAAAGATAACTTAGAAGGGGTAATAGAACACCACAAAATGTCCACCACATCTTATAGAAAACAGAAAAATAAAACAAGCCAAGAACTAATAGGGCAAATAAAAACACATAGCAAGAAAAAAAGACTTAAAACTGATCATAGCAATAATTACATTAATGTACATGGAGTAAACACTATAATTAAATGACAAACATTGTCAGATTGCTTACAAGAGCTAGAGCAAACTATATTCATTATACTTAGATAAATTAATAGTAAAACGATATAACGTGAAAAGATTAACCACAAGATAGCTTGAGTGACTATATTACTGCTGTTATTGTAAGGTGCCGTTGAGTCGGTTTTCAACTCATAGCAACCCCATGTGACAGAGTAGAACTGCCCTGTACGGTTCCTAGGCTGTAATGTTTATTGAAGCAGATAGCCAGGGCTTCCTCTTGTGGGATTTTTGGGTTGACTCTAACCTCCAAACTTTCAGTTAGCAGATGAGTGCCTAACAACCATGTACCAGAGTTCCTTATATTAATTACAGACAGTCAATTTTAGGACAAAAAATATGAACAGAAGTAAAGAAGAACATTTAAAGGGTCAATTCATCAAGAAGACATAAGATACAAAAATCCTAAATGTTTATGTAACTAATATCAAAACTTCATATTGTTGTTTTTAGGTGCCATCGAGTCACTTTTGACTCATAGGGACCATATGTACAACAGAATGAAACACTGCCAGATCCTGTGTCATCTTCACGATCATTGTTAAGCTTGAGCCCATTGCAGCCACTGTGTCAATCCATCTCATTGAAGATCTTCCTCTTTTTCACTGACCACCTACTTTATCAAATGTGATATCCTCTTCCAGGGACTGGTTCCTCCTAATAACATGTCCATAGTATGTGAGACAAGTCTCGCCATCCTCATTTCTAAGGAGCATTCTGGCAGTGCTTCTTCTAAGACAGATTTGTTCATTCATTTGGCAGTTCATGATATAGTCAATATTCTTTGCCAACATCATGATTAAAAGGCATCAGCTCTTCTTTGGTCTTCCTTATTCATTGTACAGCTTTTGCATACATATGGGGTGATTGAAAACACCATGGCTTGGGTCATGAGACCCAACTTCAAATTACATGAGACAAAAAAGAATTAAATGGAGAAATAGATAAACACACAACATTACTTCCAGATTTTGACTGTTTTCTTTCAGTGACTGCTAGAACAAGTAGACAAAAATAATCAGTGAGAACACACAAGATTTAAACAGCATTATTAATTAAATTAATGCAACAAATACTTGGCTGCTAACCAAAATCTTGGCAGTTGGAATCTACCAGATGCTTCTTGGAAACCCTGTGGGGCAGTTCTAGTCTGTCCTGTAGTGTTGCTATGAGTCAGAATCAACTCAATGGCAATGGGTTTGGTTTGGTTTGGGTTTAATTGATATTTATAAGAAATTACATGCAATTACTGCAGAATACACTTTTTTTTTTAAAGCAAATAGAATGTTCACCAAGATAAAACATGTAATGGTCATAAAACAAGTTATAAAATTACAGTATATTCTCTGACTATGGTGGAATTAAATTAGAAATCAATAACAAAAAAAAAGTCAAAACTTTCCAAATATTTGTTTGGAAATACATGTAAGAAATACACATCTAAATAATCCACTGATCAAAGAAGACATCAAAAGTAATATTAAAGGTCTTTTAAAATAAATTATAATAAAGTCACAATGCCACTAAACTAGTGCTTAGTAGGAAATTTACAGATTTAAATGCTTAAAAAAAAAACCCAATGATTTACAGTAAATACTCTAAGCTTCCGCCTTAAGAATCTAGAAAAAAGCACAGCAAATTAAACACAAAATAAGCAGAAGGAAGAAAATAATAAAGAGCAGAAATCAATGAAGTGGAAAACAGACAAACAATAGTGAAAATCAGTGAAACAAAAAATTGGTTCTTGTAAAAGATCAATAAAATTGATAAACCCTTAGGTAGATTGTTTAAGGCAAAAAAAAAAAAATTTAAATTGCTAATATCTAGCCAGCATTAAATAGGAGATAGGTCTATGCTTTCTACTGAAATTAGAAGGATAATAATAAAATATTATGAATAATTAAAAAAAAATTGAACTGTTTAGATGGAATGGACAAATTCTTTGGAAGGTGTCAATTCCAGTAGTAGTACAGGAAGAATTAGAAAATCCATATACAGTTATACCTATCAAACAGATTAAATCCATATTTATTAGTATTCTCGTGAAAAACTCCATTCCCAGATACCTTCCATTGTGAATTTAATCAAATATGTAAGAAAAATACTATGACCATCTTACACAAACTCATAAAATGGAGAAGTCAAAATTTACCAACTTGGTTTACATGGCCAGTGTAACCTACTTCCCAAGGTGATAGAAGGACATTAAAAAAAAAGCACAGATTAATATCCCTCATGAACATGGATACTAAAATTCTTAACAAAATGTTAGCAAATCAAATTCAGCAATAAATATACAAGATAATGCATCATGACTAAAAGGGTTTATCCCAAAATGTAAGAATGATTTGACATTCGAAATTCACTGAATACAATTCTACATGTTAACAGAATAAGAGAAAAAAAATCATATGATATTCTCAATAAACGGCATTGGCAAAATTCAAAATCTATTTTTATGACTAGGAAAAAAAAAAGAACAAAAAACCTCTGAGCAAACTAAAAATTGTTAGTTGCCATTGAGTTGATTCCAATTCATGGTGACTCCATGTGTGCAGAGTAGAACTGCTCTATAAGGTTTTCAAGGCTGTGACCTTATGGAAGCAGATCACCAAGCTTGTCTTCTGAGGTACCTGAAGGTGGGTTTGAACCACTGACCTTTCAGGTAGTAGTTGAGTGCTTAGCCGTTTTCATCTAGGAATAGGAAGAAACTTTTTCAATCTGATTAAGAATGTCTATGAAGAAACCTAAAGATAATTACATATTAATGATAAAAAACTAGATGCTATTATAAGATCAGGAACAAAGTTAGGGTGTCCTCACTCACCACTTTTATTCAACTTTGCCCTAGAGGTCTTAGCCAGAACAAGAATGCAAGGAAAATAAAAACAACAATACTGCAAAGGAAGAAGTAAATGGTCTTTATTCACAGATAATATGATTGTGTTCACAAAAATTCTTATGGAACCTACAAAGAAGTTACCAGAACTATTAAACGAGTTTAACAATGTTACAGGATAAAAATCAATATATAAAAATCATCTGCAAACAATTTGAAAATGATATTTAACAATATCATTTATAATTGTACCCAAAACAAACTACTTAGAGATAAATGAAATGAAAGACATGCAAGGCCTTGACATTGAAAATGACAAGGATTGCTAAAATAAAAAATTCCATAAACAAAATTAAAGAGTGAGTTATAACCATACCCATGAATTGAAAGATTCAATGTTGTTAAGATGTAAATTCTTTCCAAATTGTTCTACAGATTCCATGCTATGACAATCAAAATTCCAGAAGGCTTTTTTTTTAAATAGAAACTGACAATATGATTTTAAAATTTATATAGACCTTAAATAGCCAAAATAATGTTTAAAAAGAAGTTGGATGATTTATACTATCTCATTTCAAGGCTTAATTACTATCAAGCCACATCAGTCAAGGCAGTATGGTATTTACATAAGAACAGAAAGCTAGATCAACGGAAAAGAATGGAGTCCAGAAATAGACCCACACTCAACGTGGTTAATTTATGTTTCACCAACATACCAAGACAGTTGGGAAAAGGAAAATCGTTTTTAATAAATGATACCAGAACTACTGTGGGTCCACATGAAAAAAGAAAAGTAAAACTCAAGCCCTACCTCACACCATAAAAAAAACTGAGAGATGGATCTTAGATCTAAACATAAAACTAAAAATATAAAGCTTCATGAAGAAAATATAGGAGAATGTCTTAATGACTTTAGGGTTTGCAAACAGATGTTTCCTAAATAGGACATACAGACCATTATCTCTAAGAGAAAAAAGTTAATAAATTGCACTTCATCAAGTTTGAAAACTCTTCTCATCAATGAAAATTAATAGACAAGACATAGACTGGATAAAATATTTACAAGGCATATATATAACAAAAGATACATATCCAGAATATATGAAGAACTCTGAAAACTTAATAAACGACAATTCCCCAAATAAAGTGAGCAAAAGACAAGAATAGGCATTTCAGAAAGGAATATATACAAAGAGTCTGCAAGCACATTAAAAAGTGTCAACATCATTAGTTTTCAGAGAAGACTAAAATTTAAAGATTGACAACACAAAATGTTGGCAAGTATAAAGATTAAACAGAATTCTTAAACATTTCTGGTGGAAATGTAAAATGGTATTTAACACTTTGGAGAACTCTGGTGATTTCTTGTAAAGTTAACCCTGTAATTTTACTTATAGTTATTTATCTAAGATAAATAAAAATATATAACCTCAAAGAGACTTTCACAATAGTACTTATAACATCTTTATTCATAGCATCCCAAACAAGAAATAATCCATGTACCTATCAATATGAGAATGGAGAAACAAATTATGGATGAATATTACTAAACAATATAAAAGAACTACAGAGACCATCAAAAACATGAGTGAATCTCAAAAACAATGCTGAGGAAAAGAAGTTAGACAGAAAAGAATACATACTGAATGATTCCGTTTACATGACATTCTAGAACAGGTAAATCTAATCTTGTCATTAGCTGCAGTGGAGTTGGTGATCCCATGAACAATAAAACAAAATGTTACCTCGTTCTGCGCTGTCGCCACGATAGGTTGTGGATAGGATCATTGGCTGATTTTCAGAATTTCCAGCCCTTTTTTCCTAATCCATCTTAGTTTGGAAGCTCCCCTGAAACCTGTTTAGCATCATCCAAAAAAACCAAAAACAAACCAAACTTGCCATGGAGTCAATCCAACTCATGGTAATCCTATAGAACAGAGTAGAACTGCCCCATAGGGTTTCCGAGGAGTAGCTGGTTGATTCACACTGCTGACCTTTGCTTAGCAGTCACAGCTCTTACCCACTGCATCACTAGAGCTTTTGGCATCATAGCAACGTGTAAATATAATGTACAGTAATAAAAATCAGAACAGCGGTTACCTCTGAAGAGCATGAGGACTGATTGAAAGGGGGCATGAAAGAACTTTCTAGGGTGATGGAAAAGCTTCTATCTTGTTAGAAATGTGGCATTTACATAGGTGTGTAAACTAATCAAACTCATCAAAGTGTACATGTTATATAAATTATAGCTCAACAAAAAAGACCATTTAATTTGAATAGACACCACCGTTCTACTCTGTCCCGTAGGGTTGCTATGAGTTGGAATCGACTCGATGGCAACAGGTTTAAAATAAATGCTACTTTGCTTTTAAGAACATGAATTTAAAAAATGCATCGCCTGGCATCTAGATGATTTATAGGTATTCTAATCTGTGCGTCCAAATTTTAACAAAGCTGGGCACATAAAGCTGTAGTTACAAAGTAAGTGCTTGTTGACTGATAAGGAATTAAAAAAAATCATCTAAGCATATTTTGAATGCATAGGGTCTTATTTGATAAGTGTGGGTTGGTGAGAGGAAGGTTTGAGGTACTAGTTTTTAACGAGTTAGCAAATAAGACCTTTAAAAATTTAGAGAGATGAAAATAGAAAAGGAAAGTATAGGATTATTTTATTAGGTGGCAAGCATAATATTTTTGGAATAGGGGCATGTCTTACTCATGTTGGAATATTTCTGTGCCTAGTGTCACCTGGCACATAGTAGAAGTTTGATGTATATTTGGGAAATTGAAATAACCAGTTGCTTTCTGTGGCAAGCCCAGTTTAGCAAGGCCGGATTTCATGTTTTAATTAATCTGGCCAACTTCCTTTTTTGTGTCCCTGGGCAAGTTACCTAAAAAAAAAAAAAAAAAAAAAATGACCCCCAGAAAGGTGACTCAGATTTGAAGCAGGGATATTTTAGTTACATATTGCTAAGAAACACTTTCTGATTTGATTTTTCAACTCAAGAGTTTGCTTCTAGCTTATGTTCTTTCTTATAATCTCGGGGCAGTTAGGATGAATTTCCCTGCAGGTGGCCTGGAGATTTTCTCTTTCCTGGTACTGAGTATGGTGTGTGAAAAGGAAGAGTAAAGCACTGATACACAGGTTCATATTGGGTATGGTTGGAAATGACATTGGTTAGCTTGGTTTGAAGTTATTTTCTATTCTCTCCTTTGTTTATTCAAGACTTGTTTATTAAAGGATGAACTATAAACAAGACGGTGTGCTCAGTGCTAGGGTCATAAAAAATGAACAAAGGAAGTTTCCAGCCCTCTAAGGGATTGCAGATGAACGGAAAAGACAAGATGAAAAGCGCACACATGATTAAAATCAAAGTCGATTCTATTTTTTATATGTTAATTTCTATATTGATGATTATCACTATATAGAACAGACCAAATATGTTGCCATCCATTCATGTGACTCCTTGTGTGGCAGAATATCATCATATATATATCATATATGTACACACAAATATATGTGTGTGTATATATATACACACCACCATATGCCAGAATATCGCCATATACTGGGCACTTAGTGTGTTATTCCATATGCCACAGAGCCACTAAATGGTGCTGGTAGGATTTGAACCCATTCTCTGTGACTTCCTATTCCATTACCTTCAACCACAGTCCACTACTAGCAAAAATGGACCTTAGTCAAGCTTTCGGCCTACACCACCAATGTATAATTTTGTAACCATGCCCAAGGTAAAATGAAACATCACAAAAACAACTTCAAAGGAAAACAACTTTAAAGGAGCTTGGAGCTAATTTTCCCTTGCTTTGGTAATTTTTATTTTATTTTTTTACATTTTCTTCAACTCAGATAAATCATCACAAACATACAGAGCTAACAAAGGAATGAGGTTCATTTTGTGCTAGCCACATGTTTCCATTTACAATTTCCATGTTAGGAGATAGTGTGGTTGGGAGCAGCATGCATGTGGGGATCTTGCAAAGGCTCCCTTTGTCCCACTTTAGCTCTATGGTAATTAGAGAAAATGATTGGCTGGGGCACTATTCAATGCCATAAACACGTGCTAGCGCTCTACCGTGATAAAGAGATGGGGCTAGGTGCTGCGAGAGCTACAGCTGTGTGATGCCTTGCTTTCTCATGTGGGAGATCTTCTTATGGCTACGGGCACAACTAAGGCTAAGAAAAGCAGGAGTGCAGCCCTATAAGAAAGTGACCTTCAACAACCCAAAGGAGTACTATTGGCAAGGGGGAGCGGGCTTCCTGATACAAGGATAAAGAAAGTAAGCTAAATTTATTGATTCTACTATGCATATTTTATTCACCTATACAATGTTGTGTATAGATGAATATATTCTCAACATAACAATGTGAGGGATATACATTTATTAAAAAAAAATTGCATATTCTTAATTTGAGAAATTATGCAAGCAAATTGTTAAAATCATACTAGAGAATATACAATGAGAAATAACTCCGTATCTTATCTCAGAATCTTAGTTTCCATCCTCAAAAGCAACCAGTGTAAATGGTTTCTTATTTTATTCCTGGTAATTTTCTATTTAAATGTGTGTACATATCTTATTTTTTATTTAAATGTGTGCCTCTTTTATTTTTACACAAATAAACCAAAAAAACCCATTGTCATCGAGTTGATTCCAACTCATAGGGACCCTATAGAAATGGGATTACGCAAAATAAACTGCTCTGGACCTGATGGTTTTCACTTAACACCATGTCTTAGTCACCTAGTGCTGCTATAACAGAAATACCACAAGTGAATGGCTTTAACAAAGAGAAATTTTTTCTCTTACAGTCTAGGAGGCTAGAAGTCTTAATTTCGAGATGCTAGCTCCAGGGGAAGGCTTTCTTTGTCAGCTCTGGGGGAAGGTCCTTGTCATCAATCTTCCCTGGTGGAGGAGGTTCTCAGCACCGGAATTCCAGGTCCAAAAACATGCTATTCTCCTGGCTCTTGTTTCTTGGTGGTATGAGTGTCCCCTCCCCCATCTCTCTGCTTGCTTCTTTCTTTTGTATCTCAAAAGAGATTGACTTAAGACGCAACCTAATCTTGTAGATTGAGTCCTGCCTCATTAACATCATAGAAGTAGGATTTACAACACAGGAAAATCACATCGGATGACAAAATGGTGAACAATCACACAATACTGGGTATCATGGCCTAGCGAAGTTGACACACATTTTTGGGGGATACAACTCAATCCATAATGCACTATATCGTCAGGTTTTTTCCATGACAGTAAGTACAAATGCCATTACTTTGTTCAGATGCACCTTAGTTCTCAAGGTGACATCTTTGCTTTTTAACACTTTAAAGAGGTCTTTTGCAGTAGATTTGCCCAACGCAATATGTCATTTGATTTCCTGACTGCCGCTTCCATGGGCATTGATTGTGGATTCAAATAAACCGAAACCCTTGATAACTTCAATCTTTTGTCCATGTATCTTGATGTTGCTTATTGGTCCAGTTGTGAGGATGTTCGTTGAGGTGTAATCCATACTGAAGGCTGTAGTCGTTGATCTTTACCAATAAATACTTCAAGTCCTCTTCACTTTTATCAGGCAAGGTTGTGTCATCCACATATCACAGATTGTTAATGAGTCTTCCCTCATTTTTTCTTCATATAGTCCAGCTTCTCAGGCTATTTGCTCAGCATGCAGATTGAATAATTACGGTGTGAGGATACAACCCTGACACACGTTTCCTGATTTTAAACAACGGAGTACCCCCTTCTTCTATGCAGATGACTGCCTCTTGGTCTATGTTGTACAGGTTCTTCATGAGCACAATTAAACGCTCTCGAATTCCCATTCTTTGCAATGTTATCCATGATTTGTTATGATCCACACAGTTGAATGCCTTTGCATAGTCAATAAAACACGGGTAAACATCTTTCTGGTATTCTGTGCTTTCAGCCAGGGTACATCTGACATCAGCAATGATATCCCTCGTTCTACATCCTTTTCTGAATCCAGCTTGGATTTCTGGCAGCTCCCTGTTGATGTACTACTGCAACCATTTTTGAATTAGCGTCAGCATAATTTTACTTGCATGTAATATTAATGATATTGTTCGATAATTTCTGTATTTCATTGAATCACCTTTCTTTGGAATGGGCAGAAATATGGATCTGTTCCTGTTGGTCAACCAGATAGCTGTCTTCCAAATTTCTTGGCACAAGATGAGAGAGTGCTTTCAGTATTGCATTCATTTGTTGAAACATCTCTATTGGCATTCTGTCAATTCCTGGAGGCTTGTTTTTTGCCAGTGCCTTCAGTGCAGCTTGGACTTCTTCCTCCAGTACCATCAGTTCTTGATCATATACTACCTCCTGAAATGGTTGAATGTCAACCAATTCTTTTTGGTATGGTGATTGTGTGTATGCCTTCCATTTTCTTTTGATGCTTCCTGCGTCATCATTCAATATTTTGCCCATAGAATCCTTCAGTATTGCAACTTGGGGCTTGAATTTTTTTTTTTTTTTAATGAATAAGGAAGACAGAAGAATTGATGGCTTTGAATTACGGCGTTGTTGAAGGATATTGAATATACTATGGACTGCCAGAAGAATGAACAAATGTGTCTTGGAGGAAGCACAGCCAGCATGCTCCTTAGAAGCAAAGATGGTGAGATTTCGTCTCATGTACTTTGGACATGTTATCAGGAGGGGCTAGTTCCTGGAGAAAGACATTGTGCTTGGTAAAGCAGAGGGTCAGCAAGAAAAGGAAGACCTTTGACAAGACGGATTGATACAGTGGCTACAACAAATGGGCTCACACATAACAGCAGCTGTGAGGATGAAGCAGGACCAGGCAGTGTTTCATTCTGTTGTGCATAGTGTTGCTATGAGTCAGAACCAACTCAACGGCACCTGACAACAATAACAACAGAGCTGAGGTTTCAAGTGGCTAGTCAAATGGGCTTATTCTTACTGAATCTGAGTATGAAGAACTTCTGAGTGTAGCCTGGAGCAGCTCCCAAAATGAAAAGTATGAGACTGAGCCAAGAAAGTTCTGTTATTGTTCTCAAATCTACCAAGAATATGATACCTACCCTCCCTTGTTCAGGAATGAGTAAAGGGCAGGAAAGAGGCCATCATGATACTTAAAAACTCCCTTTCCAGGGAAACCAGGATGAGGAAAAGTCACTCCTCTTTGACAGTATGGACAAAAAAAAAAGCATCCTTAATTTAGCTAGTCCCCTGCCGATGGATATTTAGGTTACTTCCCTTCTTGCTATTTTTTGCTATTTCCTTTTTGCACAAGAGGAAACAGACTTCAGGAGGTTAAGGGTGCAAGGTTACATAGCCAGTGAGAGGCACAGCCAGAATTCTGACTCACGTCTGACTTCAAGTCCAGGGTCCTTTTCATTGCCCACATTCCTTACTCCTCACACAATCGGTAACATTTGTACGGAAAATCCTGAACAGTCTATGAGATAATTTTAGTTCAATTCTCTTATTTGTTTCACACAACTCCATATGAGGAGTTATTTCCTCCATTTTATAGACAAGTAAACTAATATTCAGAGAGGTTTTTACTTCCTTACCTAGCCTCTTTACTTAATGGTGACACCTTAGACTCAACCTCCATCCTTCTTCTGTATCATATAGAATAAGTCAGTGAAACACGAAGTGCAGACCAGAAAGAGGGAGCAGTGTAACCAAAGGCATGTCAGTGGGAAAATGCAGTGTCTGCTCCTGGAGTGACAAGGAACCTGCTTTCAGTGATGAGGCATGCATGTGTGTGGTCAGTAATTCCCGGGAAATGCTTAAAATATGAATTTCTAGGGCCCACAAACAGAATGAAACCAGCAGCTGAATTTTAACAAGATACCTAGGATATTCTGATGCAAGCTAGTTCATGAATCATGGATGGGGGAAATGTTACTTTGGGGAATTTTTTAAAAAGTTATAGGGTTTTTGGCATACAGTGAATGATGTATGATCAGAAGATTTATTTCTTGAGGCAATGTATTATTGTGGACAGAGCATGGATTTTGGAATTAGCTAAACCTAAATTGATCCCCCACCACCCATCTGTCAGTTTGCACACTGTAGTGGCTCCCATGTTGCTATGATACTGAAAGATATGCCACCGGTATTTCAAAAACAAGCCAGATCCCCCATGGTGAACAGGTTTCAGAAGAGCTTCCAGATGAAGACAGACTAGGAAGGAAGCCCTGGTAATATACTTTCAAAAATTACCCAATGAAAACCTTATAAATCACAGTGGAACGTTGTCCAACTGGTTTGCTTTGGACACGTCATCAAGAGGGATCAATCGCTAAAGGGGGGCATTGTGTTTGGTGAAGTAGAGAGCCAGTAAGGGTAAAGAAAACCCCACTGAGATGGGTTGGCACAGCACAGTAGCTGCAACATTGGACTTAAATATGCTGATGTTTGTGAGGGTAATTCAGGACCGGACAATGTTTCATTCTGTTGTTAATAAGGTTACCATGAGTTGGAGTAAACTTGATGGCACCTACCAACAACAACAACAGATTCACTCCTGGTTCCACAAATAATTGGCTGGGTGAACTTAGAGAAATTATGAACCTCACCAAATCTCAGCCGGATCACCTATGTTACAAGTCTGCTATGATGATCAAACCAGATAGTATATGAAAAAGCCTGCCCCTTAGATTCACCAACAATGTTACTTCCTCTCCATTTTGTTTTCAACTTGTAGTATTTTTCTGTGTTCAATAATCTTCCTTTATTTCTTCCCCCCATGACTCCTCTGAAAGGCTAGCTCCTGGTTTCCTTTATCTTCCCATTGCTATTATTCAAAGCCCATGCTACAGGAAAGAACATGGATGTCCACTAGGGCAGAGCTTGCTTTAATCAGTCTGCTACATGAAGAGGCCTTGTTACTCTACTTGTTCTATAGGTTTCATGGAATGAGACGAGAAAAGCACAGTCTAGGAGGACATGCACCATACTCATTAACAAATGTTACAACAAAATGGGTTTCAGTGAAGTGGAATTTTACTTGTATTCCCTAAATGCCTCAGAATGAGCTGGGACTGCTATAGGCAATCTTTGGAGGTAGGCCCTTCTTATTTTCCTTTGATACTGTCTTTCTCTCCATTTATAATAGCTCCTAAAAAAATAAAATACTTAGGAATAAATTTATTCAGGGACATAAAAGATCTTTATTTAAAAAAAAAAACCATAAAACACTACTGCAAGAAACCAAAAGAGATCTACATAAATGGAAAAACATGCCATGCTCATGGATAGGTAGACACAACATTGAAAATGTCAATTCTACCCAAGGCAATTTACAAATACAATGCAATCCCAATCCAAATACTAACAACATTCTTTAAAGAGATGGAAAAACTAATTATTCACTCTTCACATTTTGATGTATTACCTGTCCACAATTTTTTTTTTCTACTCATGTTTTGGGGAGTTGAAAAATGCAATTATAATGGACATTCTTTTTTTTTCTTTGTTTAAAAATACAGCATTCTCAAATTTTAATGTGTATATGATTCGCCAAATGCCCGTTCAGTGGGCCTTAATGAAACGCAGATTCTGATCAGTAGATCTGGATATGACCTGAGATTTTGCATGTCCAGCAAGCTCCCAGGTGATGCCCGTGTTGCCAGTCCAGGGAACACACTTTGAGTAGCAGGTATGGGTGTCATTCCACGTCATTACTGATTCCTCAACATATCTTTAATCGCTGCAATGTATCCCATTACAATGTCTCAACAATATCCTATTACTGACTAGTTAGATTTACTCTTTTATTTTTGTATTATAAAAGATACTATGATGAATTTTCACGCAGGGAAGTCTTTACATACCTCCATTAAAATTGCTTGGGTAATTTTCTTGAAATAGAAGTGCTTGGTCAAACATTATTCAGAATTTTAAGGCTTTTCAATACATGCTGCCAATTAGTTCTTAGGAAAGAAAATTTGCAGCTTTAAAAGGTGCGTCTTAACTAATTACTGAAGCTGAAGTTTCTTTTGGCTCGTCCCCTTATCCTCTTCCTGGGGAGAAGTCTTTCCCATATCCATGGTAACCCCACCATTTCCTCTTGTACTTTTTTCAGTGTTCTATTACTGGTGTTTGCTCCCAAGAATGTCTGCTCCTAGCCCGCCAACGTATTAACTTCAGTACTCAGCACAGTGCTGACACTCAAGAAATGACAGAAGAGTGAATAGATAAATGAAAGCATATGTACCTCAATGCATAAACTCTTCTTTTTAAGCACTCTAGTGGGAGCAGGGTCAATTTTTTTTTTTTCCTAACAATTTAAATACTTCAACCGCTGTTAGGGGTTGAATTGTGTCCCCAAAATATGTGTTGTAAATCCTAATTTCCAAGCCTGTGGTTATAATCCCATTTGGGAATGGGTTGTCTTTGTTATGTTAATTAGGCAGGATTAATGTAGGGTGTATCTTGAGTCAATCTCTTTTGAGACATAAAAGAGATTAAATGAGCCAGCAGAGCAGAGATGAGGGCAGAGAGAGGCCAAACCACATGAAGATCGCCCAGGAGCAAAAGCTCAAGGGAAGAGGACTTCCTTCAGAGCCAGCAGAGACAGAAAGCTTTCCTCTAGACCTGGCCACCTGAATTCAGACTTCTAGCCTCCTGAACTGTGAGAAAATAAATTTCTGTTTGTTAAGACCACCCATTTGTGGTCTGTTAAAATAGCACTAGATAACTGAGACAACCACTAATTAAAACCTAAGCATGAAAAATTATTTGCTGCTTCTTATGGAAAATCAAAAACAACTGTCTTTGTTATTAAATTATTTCCTTTTATAAAGCACCCTATAGCCCAAAGCTATGTTTGCCAAAACCTGTGGGCTATTACTATCGCACTCTGCCCTTTAGTTAACAGCACATAGCTCATATAATGTTTTGCAAATCAGTCTCATATGAATCCTGTCTTTAATTTATAATTTTTACATTTTGTTCATCAAGAATTTTTTCGTATAAAAAATATTGCATTAAGTATTATTTATTTTGAAAACTGAGCTTACTTGCACTTCCTTCAATTTTGTGGACGAGGTGAGTGTCTCACCCTAGATACGACCCTAGAAGTTAACTGTAATTTTTCAGGTTTTTGAAAAGTCTAAGTGAAGTTTATAACAAATAAATTTTGCACATTTTCAAGTACTATCAGTTGATCAAATAATATTTACTTGATTCATGGCTTGTGTATCTAATTATTTTTCCTCTAGGTGTACCTGTGGGTGTGGCATAGGTTGATGTTTGCTTTCCATAGACAACAAAAGGTGACATTCAGAGTAAGACAGCCATGCATGTCAAAACTTAGCATTACTGATTCAGGGTTCTTCCTTTTGTTCAATTACTAACTCAAGAAGTATATTTGGACTCTTGCTGTCTGACAAGAACTATGATAGTTAAGTGCTATATATGAAAATGTGGTATTTGCCTTCAAGTTGTTCCCAATTTGGTAGAGGAGTCAGCCAGTCACACTCAGATAGAATTAAACCCACAGTTTCAGTGGGAGCATAAAGACAGGGACACCTCGAAAAACACAGAGAGCACAGAGCAGGTGTCAGGGGTGGGGGGATCATGCCTCAGTTGGCTCTACCATAAGGAGTAACTTTCATGCATGTTACATTCACACCACACACACACACACACACACACACTTCAACATTTAGTCCATAGCCATTTTCAGGGGAGGACTTAGATGCTTTGGGCAGTGTTCATTTAATCTCAGTTAAGTTTTATACAACAAAATATGGGGTGTATTTGTGTATGCAGGAAGTAGTGCTCCACTGAAGTCCATATGGCGTCGGGCGTAGGTTGAGAATCGCCACGTCTGCCGAATTATGTTATCACTGACTGAGGAGTCATCACTGACGAGCAGCAGCTGTTACCAGGAATAGTCAATTGCATCCCACATTTTTATAAGAAATGCTATTATGGCCTTTCTGAAGAACTCATTTTTAATATAAGGCATAAGTCATCACCCACACTATATATAGGAAGGATAGATATTTATTTATATAATCCATTTGGGGCAATATAAGTTTGATTTCAAAATATTTACTGACTGTTGACTCCGTGCAAATGAATCAAACCCAAATCCCTATGTTCCAGGAGCTTAAAAACCTATTTGGGAAAAAGACAGTTTCTCGAGGATTAAATCTCAAAGCCCAATGCCCCATGGGCTAAATATAGGTCCAAGCCCCTGGGTGTGAGTGAGTGGAAGGAGAAGTAAGTTCTTCCGATGATAGGGAGACAAGAAGACTTTGCAGAGGAGGGGCCTTTGTGTTGGGTTTTGATAGCTGGGCAGGGTTTTTGTTTTCTTCTGGTTGAGGTGATAAAGTAGGGAAAGGCATTTCATGCTAAGAAAATCAGATGGATGTAAGAATCATGGAAGTAAATGCCAGTGTGGGGAGCTGGGAAGTAATTAGGTGTTGCTGTTGGTCAGTGGTTCTCCACTTGAGCTGTACACTGGAATCACCAAAGGAGCTTTAAAAACTACTGGTGCTGGGCTTCACCCCCCAGAGATCCTGATTTAATTAGTCTTTGGTATGGCCTAAGCACTGGGATTTTAGAAGGTTCCCAAATTATTCTAACATGAAGCCAAGGTTGAGCACCTCTGCTGTAGAGGAATATATTTAGCAGGGTGCTGTGGGAGGTGAGGCATGAGAAAATGAAGATAAAATATAATTTTCTTGGGCTAAAATATGCTTGCACTGGAATTCGTACAAAGGAGCACAGAGAACTTAAAGGAATATACCCATTAAGTCCATGTGAAAAAAAGTGAAGGGTCAGGGATTTTAATTTACATTTATAAATGAAAAAATGAGATTGCCATGCTTCTAAGCTCACAAAGGAGGCTCTGGAGTACGGTAATGTGACCAAGTCACTAGAACTCACCATGAGAAAGGACAGGGTTTGAGGTAAAGAAGAGAAAAATTTGATTAATTTTAATGAAAAGAGGAGTCAGCACTTTAGTTCTTTTAATGGTTGTCTTCAGCTTGATTTCTGAATGTGTGGAAACTTCACCTAAAGCCACTCCTTGTTTTCTTTCTTTCCATCAACTACCAAATGTGTATATGGGGCAGGGCAGACACAAAGGGAAGGGAGTGACAGAAGTGGGTGGGCTTTTTTCAGAGTAGGTGGAGGGGAAGGACACAGCTGCTGTGATAGCCTTTCTTTCTCACCTCTTATCAATCTTCCAGGCTCAATACTTCCTGGCTTCTTGGATGATTCCCAAAGTCCTGACAATTCTGCCTCAGCAGTGGCACCTGTATTCTGTTGGATGATGGCCTCCTTAGGAAGCAAAATGAAATCTCCTCATCCAAGATTTAGATAAGTAAAAGTGCTTACGGAAGAATCTTCTATCCCTAAAAGCTATGTACTTCCAACACAGTGCCTCTCAACCTCTTTGATGGCTCTAGCATTCAAAGGTGCTTCAAATCCATTCAATCATACCATGCCCTACTCATCCCCCAGCATAGTTAAGTTTCATCAGATTTGACTAGGAGCTCTTTATTTCAGTGCCTAGCACAGTGCCTGATAGACAGATAGATATACTAAAGTTTGTCTATTGAATAAATTATCCTATCTGCTTCCCAGCATGAAACTCCTATTGTTTTTGTTTTGTTTTGTTTTTCCACCTTTTTGCCTATCTTTTCAATGTATGGCCTCTGAGTACCACTTTGACATCTAGGTCCCAGGGTCTTGTTACTCTCGACTTGTGATAACCCATTAAAGGACAAACACTTTTAACATTTAATTTTCATTTATTTTCTTTCCTACATTTCATAGTTTTCTCCCACTTCATTCTGACTCCCAAAATAAAAGAAAGTTTTAGTTTATAACCATTTTGCTGTGATAACACATCTGAGCTCTAAAGACTGAGCTGGCCCTAGCAGGAAATTTGTCAGCATTCACTCATTGACCTACCTCTGGACCATCACTCAAAGGAGCCACCTTCTTTCCACACATAAGGAAGTGGCATTGCCAATCACAGTAAAATGCTACATTAATCATGACATACAGGAAGAATAAGCACACATCTGCCTTCTCTTTTCTAGTCTTACTCTTTCTCTTCAGGTAATATTCATTGCCTCCTTTCTAAAGAGAAAACATCCTGATTTATCTACTTCCTAATTTATCTAATCTCTTCTCTATCAGTTTTCTTCAAATACATAACTGCTAGATTAATTTTTCTTAAACATAGTTATGATAGTCATTTTCTTACCCAAAACTTTCAATGGCTCTGTGTTTCAAACTTGAATGTGTTCTTCTGACTTGGACATTCATAGGAACCTTCACGTTCTGGCCCAGATTTATATCTGACTAGCCTCTACTATGAAACCTTGGTGGCGTAGTGCTTAAGAGCTACAGCTGCAACCAAAAGGTTGGCAGTTCAAATCTACCACATGCTCCTTGGAAACCCTGTGGGGCAGTTCTACTCTCTTCCATAAGGTTGTTATGAGTTCGACTCAACGGCAATTTTTTTTTTTTTAAGCCTATAGTATAGAGCACTGGTGGTGCAGTGGCTAAGGGCTCAGCTGTTAACCAAAAGGTCAGTAGTTTGCATCCGCCATCCACTCCTTGGAAACCCTATGAGGCAGCTCTACTCTGTTTTATAGGATCGCTGTAGTTGGAATCAACTCAATGGCAATGGATTTAGCTTCCGTACCAGCAAACATGTCTACTTAATGCACTGCCAATAGAGCATACTCTTCCTGTCACCTTGGCATTGCCCTTGTTATTTCTTTCTTATGAAATATCTGCACTCCCATTGATGGAGCATTTACCCATCTTCAAGTCCAATCCAAAATCCCCTCCATTATAAGGTATTCCCCAATTTCCTAAAATGAGTATGACTCCTCCTTTCCTTACATCTTCATTGAACTTTCTTTGTGTTTCTCTCAGGGCCCTCAATCTGGTTTACCTTTACAAAATATCTGTGTAATTACCATATACTGTCTCCCGTATTGTAAGGGCCTTGAGGGAGCGGTATGCTTCTTCTTTAACTCACTCTAAACCTGGAACACTATGAACTGAACCAGCAGGTATGCCACAAGTATTTGAGACAAGTTTCATTAAAGTGCAGTAAAATATTAGGGGCATTGGCTACCTTTACTGAAAGTTTTGATCAAAGATTTGATTAAAGATAGAAGAATTCTGATCAAAAGGTGTAAAAATGGGGAGCAGAATTTCGAATTCTTGTGTAATTCAGACTTTCTGGAGCCATTAAGGCTGGATAACCCCAAAGCTATTGACCTGAGATAATCTTTAAACATAAACTAAAACTACCCCCTGAAGTCAACTTTAAGCCAAACAGTTTTTTAGTTTAATTAGAAGGGGTTGTCTGCCTTGAGCGTTGTATTCTTTAATTGTATTCTTTTAAAGAATTACCTATGTGTGAAGAAATTGATAACACCAACGCTAAAGGTTAGGGGAGAAGCTTAGGGGGCACGGGGTTTATGTTAATGGTGGTAGAATAATTTGGAAAAGGATAAGAAAACGGTTGTACAACTTGAAGAATATAATGTAATGTCAGTGAATTGTATGTGTAAAAATTGTTGAATTGGTGTGTGCTTTGCTCTGTATATTTTCACCAAATAAAATAATTAAAAAAAAATACACACATAAGAATAGATTGGACTGATCTCAGCATGAAGGATAACCAGGATTAGCCTCACCGTGGTTATCCTCTGTTGAGCAAAAAATCTAACACACTTTAGATGCAAACAGTCATTACTGAGGAAGAAAAAACTCATTAAAGTTTCTCTTGAACAAACAGTTCTAATTCCTCAACTATACTACAAAAGTTTGGCAGAGAAAATAAGATATGATTATATATTTAAGAAGAAAAAATGTGATCCTGCTATACCTGGTAGAATGTGGAATAAAAAGTAATTTGGGCATTAAAAAAAAAAAAAAAAAAAAATGCCTGAACAGCTTCTGTTCCATACACAGCAAAACTAGGAACATTTAGTGACATGTGGCCCAAAAGTAAGCCAGAAAAACAATCTGTCTTTCGTGACACATTTTTGAGATGGAGCCAACGAGCAACTCTTAAGGACAAAATAGCAAGGGAGTGTCTTACACTGGGCAGAGTATTCATTCTTCCTTCTATAGGGCTGTTCCCAATAACTCCAACCCCCTATAACATTGGTGCTGAACTCTCAGGACCTCCCAATAGGTTGAGTGTCATGGCTGACCTGGAAGCTTCGCCTTGACAACCCGCATTGCCACCCCTGTTGTGTTTCTTTGAATAATAGTCCTAATAAAAGTTCAGAGCTTTGTATGTGTAATATGCAAGCCTGAAAAGGCCATTTCTAATATCTTTTGTAGTAAATAATGAAAGAGCTAAAGGGAGGTTCCTTGTTAAAGGATCTGCAAGTTAATGATTTCCCTTTCCAGCTTTTTGTTGTTGACCTCATTATAATGAAAACAAAAACAAAACAACCTACATGCTGAATTCACTGTAAAAGTGAAAAGTTCCTAGTGCGTAGACCAGGTATGAAGCTACCAAAGAGGCAAGGAGAGAAGGAAGCACTCTTCTATAACAAGATGGAACTTTTAAGGTGCTTGTACCTTTTTTTTTTTTTTTTTTGGAGCCCTGATGGCACAGTGGTTAAGCATTTGGCTGCTAACCAAAAGGTTGGCAGTTCAAATCCACCAGCCACTCCTTTGAAACCCTATGGGACAGTTCTACTCTGTCCTATACGGTCTCTATGAGTCCGAATCGACTCAATGGCAATGGGTTGTTGTCGTTGTACTTTTTTACCCACCAGCCCATTAGCCTCTATATATCTTTATTTAAACTGTGTTCCCTCCTCACCATCTCTGCCTTTCTCTGTTTGAGTCCTTGACTCCTGAGAATTATTGCAACAGCCTCTGAATACGCCCCTGCCTGCCACTTCAAAAAAAAAACCCTCCTCAAATTCACCTTCCACTCTGATGCCACACAAATGTCTCAAAAAAGTAAGCTGCATCATGTCATCTGTTGAAATCCTTCAGGAGCTTTCTGCTTAGCAGGATGTACAGGGCCTGTGAAGACCTGACCTCACTCAGCTCTCACCCTGATCTCTCTTGCAGCCCTGGCACCAGGACATAGTCATGCTGGACCGTGTACCGCCCCCACATCTGCTAAGCCCTCTTTGGCTTTTATGTCCTCCCCTGAATGTTCTTTCCCTATTCCCCTCAGTTCTCCGGCTATTTCCTACTCGACTTTCTAGTCTCAGTACTGGCTGCACATCTTCGGAGATGTGACCATGTACCCCCTCTCATGTGTTCACAGCCTCTTGAGATACTATCCTACATAACCGTGGCCCTATGGTATTGTCCAGGCTCATTTCCGGTCTCCTCAACCGTGCCATGAGCTCTGTGAAGACCATTAATTTGTCTTTTTTTTTTCTTTAATCTTTGTATCAATGTTAATTTGGGAGATGTTGATTATGTGCTTGTTAAAATAAAATCTATTCTAAGTTGCTTAAAAGCAATTCACCTATCTTACCCCCTCTTCCCCCTCTTCCTCTTTTAAACAATCCCTTTTTTGTACAAACAAATAAAACAGTACCCCAAACAATCTGTTGTTTTTGTTGTTAGGTGCTGTCGAGTCGGTTCTGACTCACAGCAACCCCACAGGACAGAGTAGAACTGCCCCAAAGGGTTTCCAAGGAGCGGCTGGTAGATTAGAACTGCTGACCTTTTGGTTACAGGCATAGCTCTTAACCACTTGGCAACCAGGGCTCTAAAACCATCGAAGGAAAATATATTCAACATGCTTATACAGGGCAAACAACCATGAACAATCACTGTTTAGATGACTGTCTATTTTCTCTTACTCAGATAATGTCTCTGAGGTTGGTAGCAGAACCCTTCCGAGGATCATTTCAGTTGTTACTTTCGATTCCACCGATCAGCACAGATCACACTTTATGGAAGGCATTCAGAATAGTTAGTGTTTTTGAGACTCTGGTAAAAAATGGACTAGCTAGCCTATTCAGTATACAATCTGAAGTTACTTTAACAATATTTTGGAAATCGTTCTGTAGCTGAACCTGCAGTCACAGTTCACAGCCTAGAGAGGAAATCACTCGCAAAGACTCTGGTCTTAGAAGTATTATCGATGGTGATGAAAATGTGCTCAGAGAGAGCAATAAATCAGGGACCATTTGACTCATTTCATGAACTGCATGCCACATTAGGTTTCTGCAGCGAATACTCCTCAACGCGTTCACCATCTCTTCCCCTTCTCCAGGGTGTAAGCGTGCACACACGCACGTGCACACACATGCACACAGGTACACACACTCCAGCCAGATCAAGGTAGAAATAATCCAAGCAGGAGAGACAGATACACTGACAACTAGAGATTTTATTTCAATGGAGGCTCGGCAACTTGCAGTTAGAAATGAAGCCAAGAAAAGCAGCTGTTGCTGTTTGATTGGGTGAGTCTACTATTAATTAATAAGAAAAGCAGTCTTGGTATTTTGAACACAAGGTATTATTAGAATTAGAACAGTCACTTCACCTATAAGGAAATACGAACTAAAGTTCTTAGCAGTGAGCTAAGGTTGACAGGTGAAAAAGCTATGCGCTCACACTTGGTTAAGGAAAAGATAGCAAGGTAATATTCTCAAATACATTTTTACATACGTCCTCTGCCCTGGTAAATTCTTTCCCTTTAAATTCTAAGTCCCTTGAATGCAGGCATCAAAGTATCTGACGGTGATCAAAATTCTGTGTCCTAAGTAAGCAACTATGTCTAGCATGGAGAACTTGTTATCACAAAAATGTGTAAACCCGTTTTGACAATTCCCAAAGGATTTTTACTGAAGTGTCAAAAAGGACTCACTTTAAGCTTTCTGATCTCCCTTTGACGTGGGCAGAATTATGGGGAGCCTTTGATATCCTGAGTACCCAGCTAAGTCTGGTGGCTGTGAATAGTGGAAAACAACAGTGGGTCAAGTGTTGGGTTGGAGTTCTGGAGGTTGGGAAAGTAGTAAGGAGATAATGTTTTAAATACCTGCTGGGGTAGCTATGAGTCGGAATGGACTCTACAGCAGTGGGTTTTTTTTTTTGTTTTTTTTTTTTGATGTTTCAGAGGAGTCCCTGGTGGCATAGACAGTTAACCAAAGATTGGCAGTTTGAATGCCCCCAGAGATGGCTCAGAAGAAAGGCCTGGCAATCTGCTTCAGAAAGGTCACTGTCATGAAAACTGTATGGATGGCAGTTTTACTCTGCACACATGAGGTGTCCAAGAGTCAGGATCCACTCAACAGCAGCTGGTTTAGTTTTGGTTCTTATGTTCCATGCATCAGGAGCGAGGGATTTGTCCTCTTTTATTTGATTTATTCCTCATGAGAACCTTGCAGTTGAAATCCTGTTGTCCCTTTGTATACGTGAGGAAATGAAGGACTGGGCAGTGTTTCGTTCTGTTGTGTGTGGGGTCACCATGAGTCAGGGGCTGAGTTGATGGCACTAACAACAAAGACGAAAGAGGTGGAAAGATTTGTTGACACAGCTCACCATTGCTCTTCCTAAAAAGCTCCAACACCTGGTATTACCCACTGCTGACTTGGGAGTCACTACAGTTGGGTTTTCTTCAGTTCTGAGACTTACTAGGTGGCCTTGAGCAAGTCACTTTACCTCTCCAGGTGTGCTTCCTTTGCCATGAGCACAGATAACGATGCCTTCTCTGTGTTCGTTGCAGCAATGTTGTGATGAGTCAACAAAACAGGACATGGCAGACATCACCTGGTAAGTTTCAAAGCACTAAATGAACATAAAGAGTTATTATGTATACACAACCCTTGGTTTACACCTGAAAAATGGGATATTGAGAGAGAGTAAACCAATTTGAAAGATACTGGCTTTGTGGTCTATGAACTTGCTTTCACAATTTCATAAAGACTTCTCTGCTGCGAGGGTCTATTAATTAAAACTGCCAGTCCCTGGTGTGCTGCTTATCTTACATACAATTAATTATTCCATAAATCAAATAAGAAAGTTGTCGGCAAATGACTTCTGCAATCTTTGTGCTGACAGCAAAATATATTATGAGCCATAAATATTGCAGGCCAACTTTTATCTTCTAGACTTCTTGGTGCTGGTACCCAGGTACAGATTATTATCATGGAAAAAAAAAACAAAAACCTGTGCTTGCTGGTGATGGTCAACAGTTCCAGGCCCCACAGCAACCCAGCAGGCAGCTCTTTAAGTTGCGAACTTAAGTCAGGGGACTCATTTGACAACTTTATTAGGAAAACTGAGACTCCATTAAAATAATTTTGGCAGGATCTCCTGGAATGCTTTGTTCTGAGAACTCTAGTCCTTGATTGCTACTCTTCTAATCTTATGTGACCCTGCTTTCCGCTTCTGCTCATAGCACCTGGAAGAGTGCCAGGCACATAGTAGGTGCTCAATAAATGTTTACTTCAGGCTCCAATCTTGGGCCATTTCCCTTCTGTTTCTTCAGCACTGTTCACTGCTTCTTCTCTTTGAACTTCACTTGTTTAATCTTCATGGTCTGGGTTGAGCCTAAGCCTGGGGTCTTGGCTGCATTATAGCCTTTCAGTCTACTCACAATTGACAGGTTACCATTTTGTTTGTCTTTCTGGCTCTTTACTGCTCTCTGCCTTTCCATAGAAGGACTGGACCACCTAGCTTGAAAGTTGACCCTTTGTGTACTAAACATATTTGGTTGAGGTTGATAGAATACAGTCACTTTGGATGGTTTGTTTTAATGTATTTTAATATCACCCATGGAATGTCTTTTCCTACGTCTTAATAAGGTCAGAAGTTTTTAATAGGAAACTTTGCAATGCAATCTATTCTTGACCTAGACAGGCATAAATAATTTTTAGTTATCTAATTTGGTAACTTATCCATGCATGATAAAATATCTCTTCCAGTCATTCACTCTTCTATTGTCCTTTTATTTTTCTTTACACACACCATATCACTTAAACGGAAAATGATTGTTTATTTGAAATTTTCTATGTTTTTCTAAAAAAAAAGCCAGATGCTTTGGATACCATCATAAAAATGTCATACCATAGCTATCGTGCTATATGTACTTGATTCTAATGCGTATTTTTTCCCATGTTAATATCTCTGAAATTGGCTGCATTTTCTAATTCAAGGCATCTTAGTGTTGTTTCAGGATTTAATGGACAGTATTTTTTTCTTTCTTTGGACTATATAAAATAATGGTTAATCTTGCAATCAATGGTGATTGATGAAATATAATTTAAAGCTAATCATAGCTAAAATGTTTAATTCTCATTTGGTAGATATTTTACAGTGTGTCATTCACTCTTACTCCACCCTCCTTTTGCTGTGCCTCTCTGTATTGCGGAAACTGAATGCCTTAAGATTTTTTCCAGACCTCATTGAAGCTAGAGTTCTTGCTGAGAATTAGGTTTTGCCAATTAGATGAACACAAGCTTGGGAGGTGGAAATGAGATAAAGGCCGTCTTCCTGTCCCCTTTGGCTATTGTCTCCTGGCAGAGCCTTGAAGATATTTCTCTACGAGAGCATTCCAATGGCCTTTCCCAGCTTCCTGGGTATCAGTGGCAGCTACGGAAGTGGCAGCGGCAACTGCAGCAAGTTCCTGCTTCCAGCTTCCTGGTCCCTGGATCACTGCTCTGGGGTGTGCTCTCAAACTCAATAGTACCAGTAGTGGGCTCAAGGGTAGTAGCTCTCCTGGTGGATAAAGATTGTGTGGCTCTGGAAACAATTCATGGAGGAACAGTCTAGAATCTACTCTTTTAGTCCTTCCAACAATTTAGTAAACACCGAATCCCCCCTATTGGATCACTTCCTGCTTAAAATACCTGAAATAGTTTTGGTTTCCTCTACTGGGGTGTTCAGGTAGTACACCACATAATTAAACGCACACTTAAACAAATAAGAGGGCATTGGTGATTCAGTGGTAGGATTCCGTCCTTTCATGCCGGAGACCTGGGTTTGATTCTTGGCCAATGCACCTCAAGTACAGCTACCACTTGGCTGTTAGTGGAGGTTTGTGTGTTGTTATGATGCTGAACAGGTTCCAGCGGGGCTTCCAGTCTAAGATGAACTGGGAAGGAAGACCTGATGATCTACTTCAGAAAATCAACCAATGAAAAGCCTATAGATCACGAGGGTCTCATCCTATTGTAGATGGGGTTGCCATGAGTTGGGAGCTGAATCAATGGCTGCTCACAACAAAAATGAAACAAAGTATCAAAGAAATAAGAAGTCCTTATTTTCTTTAGATCAACTCTAGTTGTTTTTCAGGCCTGGTACACAAGCATCAGAATTTGTCATCATGTCTAAAGTAAAAAAATACAATGTAAATCATTTCCTTTAGACAAACCACAACACTTAGTAATTCTGTAACCTCATTATATAACTATAGAAGAAACATTATTGTTTCAATAACACCCTGAAGTTCTTTAAGTCAAAGGTGCATAAGCAAACAAGTAAGTAGACATATAAATAAATCTTTGTTAAGTTACGGGAAAAGAACCACACCAAATATGTTCACATGTATTTGTCACTGGAAAAAATAGTTTAAAGAAAACACTATATGAGATCTCAACATAAACCGTCAGTCTGACCTTAAATAAGTCATTTTATTTTGCTCTGCCTCAGATCTTTCTATAAAATATGAAGAATAAAGCCTGTCACTTGCTTAGATTTCAAGGGTATTGTCAGGAAGAAGGAGAATATTAATAACGACAATGGAAATACTTGTGAAAGAACTTGTAAGTTTTGGGTTTTATTTAACCTGGCCTGTTTACTCTTAGCCTTATCCTATTACTAAGACTTCATAAAGAGTTGCCAAAATTTATAATCAAGCATATATAGGAAACTGCTATAATTGAACAGAACATATTTACTTTAATTTCTCTTTCAAAATTGTAGCTTCAATCTGCACCGTGAAAGAACTTTGTCTATAGATGTGGTAATGAAATATATCCCAAGGTTAAACCAGGACTTCACTGAAAGCCATTAGGGATCAGTTCAAAGCTAAAAATAATTCACTAATAAATGTTCCTCATTTTAAGTTCCCTTCTCAGAAATGATTAAAGGATACATCTCAGAGACCAATAGTTTTTGGGTTAACTGTCACTTTTTATGTAAGATTTCTATTTCTTTTTTAGTTTATAGATCTGTGATATTTAAGCCACATGTCAATGTATTCAGTGAAAAGTTTCTTTAGGATGAATCAGTAATGCTGAACAAAGAGAAAAGTCAGCCACAAACCTTTGCCTTAGAATAATATTTTCATTTCTATTAAGCCTACTGTAAAATCAAACTGGTACCTCCTTACTGGTATCTATGCTATGATTTTTCATTGGTTCAAGCAGGTTTAGATGTCAAAGAAGTTGATTTCAACATAAGGAGAAAAGTCATTTAAGCTTTAGGGTTTGACTGTTTCCCAATTACTAAAGTGAGAAAAATTACGTTTCTTTGAATCTATAGTTATAGAAGAGGCCTAAATATTTCCATTATTACATCCTACTTTAAAAACCCTGTTGCCAGGCGAAGTCAGCACAACTGGACTAAACCAAAAGCTAAGAAGTTTCTTGAACACAAGTAAACACTTTAAGGGACAGAGTAGCAGGGACTGGGGTCTAGGGACCATGGTTTTGGTGGACGTCTAGGTCAACTGGCATAACAAAGTTTATGAAGAAAATGTCTTGCATCCCACTTTGGTGCGTGGCATCTGGGGTCTTAAAAGCTTACAAGTAGCCATCTGAGATGCATCAATTGATCCCAATAAAGGAGAATGAAGAACACCAAAGACACAAGGAAAATATTAGCCCAAGAGACAAAAGGACCACATAAACCAGAGACTTCATCAGCCTGAGACCAGAAGAACTAGATGGTGCCCGGCTACCACCAATGACTGCCCTGATAGGGAACACAACAGATGGAGCAGGAGAAAAGCGTGGAGCAGAACTCAAATTCACGTAAAAAGACTAGACTTAATGTTCTGACTGACGCTGGAAGAACCCTCAAAGCCATGGGCCCCAGATGCTCTATTAACCCAGAACTAAAATCATTCCTGAAGCCCACTCTTCAGACAAAGATTAGACTAGACTATAATACATAAAATAATACTCGTGAAGAGTATGCTTCTTAGTTCAAGCAGATAAAGTAAACTAAATGGGCGGCTCCTGTCCTGAGGCAGGAGGAGAAGGCAGGAAGGAACAGGAGCTGGTTAGATGGGCACGGGAAACTCAGGGTGGAAAGGGGGAGTGTGCTGTCACATTACAGGGATTGCAACTAGTGTCGCATAACAATATGTGCATAAATTTTTGTATGAGAAATTAACTTGAGCTGTAAACTTTCACCTAAAGCACAATAAAAAATAAATAAATTAAAAAAATCTAAAAAACAAAACCCCTGTTGCTGTTGAATCAATTCTGACTCATAGAGACCCTATAGGACAGAGTAGAACTGCCCCATAGGGTTTCCAAGGAGCAGCTGGTGGATTTGAACTGCTAACCTTTTGGTTAGCAGCCGAGCTTTTAGCCACTGCACCACCAGGGCTCCACATATCTGCTTTAAGTAGCAGAATAGACATTTCAGAATGGCTGCATTTCTGAATGGCTGTGCTTCTATAGCTGATGCTTGGAGCTTGAATTCTGCCACACCAAGCCAACTCTTCAGACAGGGATTGCACCCTGTAGGTCAGAGTAGAGCTGCCCCATAGAGTTTCCAAGGAGTGCCTGATGGATTCAAATTGCCTATCTTCTTGGTTAACAGCCATAGCTTTTAACCTCTATATCACCAGGGTTTCCAAAAACCAAACCCATTGCCATTGAGTTGATTCCAACTCATAGCAGCCCTATAGGACATAATAGAACTGCCCCATAGAGTTTCCAAGCAGCGCCTGGTGGATTTGAACTGTCAACGTTTTGATTAGTAACCCTAGCACTTAACCGCTATGCCACCAGGGCTTTCTATGTTAGGCCTGCTTATTTCATAGTCTATATGTCTTATTAGTGCCAATGTCTTTGATCAATGATTATAAGTCACCTTAGTCACATGCTTGCCAGCATATTAAAAGACCTTTGCTTCTTGTACACCTCACGTTTGAATTTTGTTATCTTTTTACTAGAACCAGCCAGTTATCGATTATATTGTGCACTTTTTTTCAGTTTGAGGTTGGACAGTCGTTATTTGCAAGTGGAGAAAGGAGAAAAAGGAGCTGGAGAAAATGAACCTGTGAACATATGCACTTTGTGGGTCTAAAGTGAAATGGACTGAGTTGGACAACAACTTGAAAGAGTGGATTATTTCTCAAAGGGAAAAAATCAAGCTGTCTCTACTGCCACAATTCAGATCAAAGCTAAGCTTCTGACAAATGAAAGAGGAATTCCAGATTTCAAGGAGGATTTCTAAATTCATGAAAAGAAATAGCCTTTCCATGAGGATGGGACTCACCGATGATGACAATAATGAATAAGCTAAAGTGGCCTGTTCTAAGATGAAAATACAATTTCTTCTGGTGACTTTTATTTGTTGTTTTCAAAGACATTGATTGTCAAAAAATATGTTTCAGTTTAAAATTTATGAAAGCAATAAAATATAATCAGCATCTTGTTCTTGTAGTTTTAGGCCTAGGATCATTTCTTAATTACTAACTTCTAGCTCTTCATGCATTCATATTCTTTGCTATCAATATGGCATCCCATTTCCATCACAAACCCTTCAGTTCACCATTGGTTGCACTTGGTTTAAGAAAAGACCTACCTTAAATTAAGTTTCCATGAGATTATTTTTATCCTGGTAACATTAAGTCCATTGGACAGAAAAAAAAAAAAAAAAAAGAATTTGAAGTCAGTAACATGTAAAAAAATATTGATATAATGCACTTACAAAAATAATCTGTGGGGGGTTGTATAGTTAAAAAAACATGTATAACGCGCACATTACATGCATAAAAATGAGGTAATTGCATAATCTACTGATTTTTTAAAAGCTATTTTCAGGTTCCACTTCCCCACTGGATTGCTGTCTGTGAGTGACCCTGGGCCAGTTCATCAGGAAGAAAGAAACCCTAAAGATAAGGTGCTGGAAGAGAGAACCTACCTAGGATTGTCCAGACCTAGAAATTAAACACTTGTAATGGCCCAGGTTTATTACAACTCCTTTGGACTTACTTTCTCCATTTATATACCTGAAGAAAAGAAAGCAATCTTCTCTCCTGTACAAAGGTGCTTTAGGAGTAAATGAGGTAATAAATGTTAATTGGTTTAATAGTTAAAAATCAATACAGATATTCATAGTACAGTTGTCATTCTCTTTGTTGGGACTGCAATGGTGGTGGTCTGTCATTAGGGAAGTGCCGGTAATCTCTTTACACACAAAAGTAGGTTCTTTATGCCTTGGGGTGGCTGTGATAGAAGGAACCATTGAAGTGTGAATATAAAGACTGTAACTGTGCCTTTTTAAAAATAGAAAAGAATATGTTACAATGCTCTAGATGGCTTAAGGTATGTGGAAAAGTTTTCTAAAATTCCACGCACCTTCTCCCTCTCTCCTAGTTCTCATGGTTGAATGACTGACTGTTCAGTGGTTCCCTTTCATTTGCTTGAGTGGTGTTTCTGACATTCCTTTAGGCTATTCTCCCCCCATCCAGAGTCTGTGTGTCTCATCATTGTGCATCCCACAGACATAGCCAAAACAGCCCTGGATTTGGTGTTAGAAATTCGAAATTCAGGACCCCTGTCTCTGGTTTAAGGAGCTCTGGTGACATGGTGGTTAATCTACCGGTGGCTCCATGAGGGAAAGATGTGACAGTCTGCTTCTGTAGAGATCACAGTCTTGGAACGCTTCTGAGGTAGTTCTGTTCTGTCCTACAGGATCTCTATAAGTCAGATTCCACTGGATGGCAACAGGTTTGGTTTTTTTTGGTTATCTGTGTTTTACACAGGTTCATACTCTTTCATAAAATGCAATGAAAGAGCACAATGAATTTCAAAGTGCCATAGATATTTAAAACTTTTTTTTTTTTTAAATCATCTGTCATATAGGCCAGATCTACCTACATTAACTACTCTGGATATAAATGTTCGCTAAGATTTTAGGATGCCATTTATAGCTTAATCTCAAACTGTAATACGTATTCCATGATGTCCTGTATGGAAGACCAGATAGAATCTATTCAAACATTAAAAGATTAAGAAAAATGTGTTTGGATTGCCACTTACTTGCACATTAGCGAAAAGGAGGTGCCCTAATTTCACCCATGTACATTTGGTGAATATCTTCTCTGAGCAGGACTATGCTAGATACTGCAGATATAAAGAGGTGCAAGACTTTCACTTGTATCTTGAAAGTGTAGATCTTTGGCAAGTATAGAAAGAGAAGGAAGTGGAGAATTCCAGATCTGGATAAACGTTTAAAGATGGGAATACATATGAAGTGCTCAGATTACTTTGAATACAATAGTAGTTTAGAGCATTACGGGAAATAATGTCAATGAATATTGTCTAAGAAGTTGTGAAGGTTCTAGAAGGCCACTGTATTCTCATATGATGGGTAATTGTGTTTGATAAAGCTGTGAGTAAAAATTTAAATTATAAATAGATTAGCTATTAAAATTTGGCAACAAATAATAGAACCAAATTTATATGATTCTAAAAAATTTTTTTCTTTAATTCCTTTGCAGCATTGGCCTAAAATATTTAGGATAACTTTTCCAGTGGTTTTTAGAGAACAATTTCTGATACAATCAGAAATTAATATTTCCAAATATTAAAAGACAAGGCTTTTTTTTTTAACCATATTCCTTCAAAATTTATAAACTCATAGGATTTTCATATTACTGAAAGTTTTGGAGTGAATTTTGTTGTTTATACATACTCACCCAGATTCAACACAACCACAAAATTCCTTAAGCTTCGGATGGCAAAAAAAAAAAAAAAAGAAGAAATGCAGAGAATCATAACTAGAGTGCATTCAAGAATTGGGAAAGCTATTTAAATCTGGCAACTCATCAGATGGAGTCTAGTCTAATGGTTATTTTTGTGTAAGCTTGAAAGTCAAACTAACATGTCTGATGGCCCACTGGTGAAACCTTTTTATATTGTGACATATATATACCTATGAAACCAAACAAAAGTAAACCCATTTCTGTCGAATATAAGAACTGACTTCTGATGAAATTGTAAGTACATCCATGAAAGTGGAAAATTATGAGAAGTAAAGAATTGGAATGAATTCACCCAAGAGCAGAGCCAAATACCTGCCACTCTCGAGGACCCTAGGGATAAGTGAGTCCAGTGTCATACAAATACCGGAGCTCAAGGGTGTGGCAACTGATGGTGATAACATGAGCTCAGGGACTTGGTGCCAGAAGGAAAGCAACTCCGGCCTTCGGCTTCTTCTCTTTCAGGCCATTTAAATTCCAGTCTTGGCCAATAAGTGGTTCATAGTGTAGAGACAGGAGTGGAAGGAATCCACTTCCCACTAACAAAATTAAACGTTTGAGAACAGGAGTCCTCTTTCACAGGCAAGTATGCTCTTACTGTTTTCCTTCCCACTGAACAAAAATTCCCAAGTTCACAAATAAAAGTGGCTTGATTCATAGATTAACCCAGGCTTTTCATGTCAGGTGTGTAGGCCTAACATACTCTTCTCAGAAATTTCGGAAAGATCTCTTATCCACCCACAGAGTACAAATCCCTGAAAGGGAGAAAGAAATTTCTCTCCTGCGCTCCCGTTGGTTTAAGTCTGACCGAAAGGCGAAGCTACGGTTTGTTGTTGGCTTAAGGCAAGGTATTTAAATCAGAGCCTGAAAGTTTAGGCTTTTTTTTTTTTTCCCTCTTAGGAATTTTAGGAAAGAATGGCTTATAATCACTTTGTTATTTATTTTAAGGAGAGATAATTATATTATTTCTCTGAACTTCCTGATCTTCTTGGTAACAGTAAAGGTTTCATGAACTACGATAAAAATGGTTCAAAAACAGGTTTTTAAACTACCTGCTACTTTGTTCGTCAACAGTAGGGGGCAGCGCTTCTGATGTTGCCAATGGAAACCAGAGCAGGGGCCAGGAGCGCTGTAATGAAGGAGGAGCAATGCACTGGGATCCGACCAAGGTTTAAACGAAGAGAAGTGCTCTGTCTCTTCCTAATTAGTTTAACTTTCATCCCGCAAACATGTGTTGGACATCTCTGAGAACAAGACTCTATTTGCCTTCATAAAGATCTTCCTTCGTTTATGATAGAAAATTCTGTATACAACTTATTTTGAAATAACATATCAGGAAGAAGCAAAATCAACGCAAAATAGAAAACCCTTAGTTTTCATAATACCTATTATTTATTATTTATTTATAATTGAGTAGATTCCAACTCATAGTGACCTCATAGGGTTTTCAATGCTGTAAATCTCTGTGAAAGCAGACGGCCACATCTTTCTCCTGCTGAGCCCCTGGTGGTTTCGAACCACCGACTTTTTGGTTAGCAGTCAATTGCTTTACCCACTAAGCTACCAGAGCTCCTTTGAATAGCCATAAAAAAAACAAAAACAAAAAAAAAAAAACACTGCCTTCGAGTTGATTCTGACTCATAGTGACCCCACAGGATTTCCAAGGCTGTAATATTTATGGAAGCAGATTGCCACATCTTTCTTGCGCTGAGGCGCTGGTGGTTTCCAATCTCTGACCTTTGGGTTAGCAGTCAAACTGTTTTAACCACTGTGCCATCAGGGCCCAGCAATTCCCTGAACACCAAAACAGGAAGATTCCCTGTAGCTTATCTACTCCAGTCCCCTTTCTTTAAAGATAAGAACCTCAAGCCCAGAACGGTGAGGTCACTTCTTGAAGCTAATAGAGTTAGTAAGTCACATAGTTGGTTATAGATGCAGGACTCTAGATTCCTAATCACATTTCTCTCTCTCTCTCTTTTTTTTTTTTTTTTTTAGTGTTACTGGCTCTTAAAAACAAACTGCTGGAAATATTTAAATCCAATGCAAATCTTCAGATCTTCAGGTGTGTGCTGTGGGTGAAGGGCAGGCGGAGCAGGAGACAGTGGAGACCTGACGTTCCTGCGTGTGCTGAGCGCGGCACCACTGTGATCCTTAGCGTCTTCTAGGCTGACCGGGCTTCCTTCCTAGCCTGCCTTAGCCTGGAAGCTCTCCTGAAACCTGTTCACCATCATAGCAACACACAAGCCTTCCCTGACCGTCAGGTGGTGGCTGAGCCTGAGATGCCTTGGCTGGGAATCCAACTGTCAGGGAAGGGGAGGCTTCTACCACTGACCCGCCATTGTCCCCTCTTCCATTCTTAACCTCTTTACATCCTCATATCAGCTTTGTGGGATCACTGCTACTGTCACCATTTTCCAGACGAGGACCATGAGACTCAGAGAGGTTAGTTTAAGTGATTTACCCAAGCACACGTACCTCGTGAGTGGTGAAACTAGGCTTTGAGCTTCCAAATTCTATGCTTTTTTTCACCGCCCCTTAACTTTTTCCTCTGGTATGGGGTGTTGTGCGTGTCTTCATGATCGGTCAAATTTTTGCCTGCCACCTGGTTTTTATGTCCGCCCAGATTGATTTTCCTTGTAAACCTATATTTGGCAACTGTGAGCTTCCTCCTCCCCTTTCCATTTATCTCTTGTCTCAGTCATGAGGTTGGAAAAAATGAGAAATATGCTGGTTTTGTTTGGACTGAGAACGTTCCAAAATTTTTGGCTGTGCCTCAAAACTCTGTTAAAATAATATTATTTATAACTTTCTGCTGGGTCAATTTTATTTAAAGTTTGGCTATTTCCCACAGGAGGCTGTTCGTTATCCTTGATGGTGAAGTTGACTGTTTGGAAGCCTTAATCACAGAATGTTTTTCAAGTGAGACTCAGATCCTTGCCTTGACTACGACTGGAAACTTGTTAGACAATAGCCCCAACCACTCCGAAGCAGTTATTGCAGGAACTAGCTCTCAGAATCTGTGGGGTGGGGTGTTAAAAAAAAAAAAAAAAAAAAAAAAACCCATTTCGATCAAGTTGATTCTGACTCATAGCAACCCTATAGGACAGAGTAGAACCGCCCCACAGAGTTTCCAACTGCCTGGTAGATTCGAACTGCAGACCTTTGGTTAGCAGTGGTAGCTCTTATCCACTACTCCCCCAGGGGTTGGGTATTAGCAGGGAGAACGTCAGCAGCCCCAGTCGCAAAGCATGTTGGGTCCAGTGCCATGACTGTTAGGCTGAAGATTGCCTGTTAGATGTGAGCTTTGGTGTGGCATATCTGTTTTCCAGAATGCCTTCTGAGGAATACAGAGTTAATTTCTTCTACATTCCTACTCAGCAAGGCTATTATTGTTAGCCAATTTGTTTAGCTGCCTTAGCAGCTTGGGTGCTTTTATTGACTTGAGCAGCTGATTTGATTTTCAGGCCGAGATGAGGGGAAAGGCAGCTAGCAGAATCATGACAATGGAACACCCACTGCAGATGGTGAGAAGTCAGGCTTTGACAGGGCATACCTGACAGAGAGGACCTGTCCTTGCCTCAATGTATAATTGAACAGTCTTATACTGGCAGCATAGTGATGTTAACCACGGAGGCCAAGGATTTGTTATTTAGAAACTTAAACGAACACAGTTTCTCTGAAAAGCCATTTCCTTTCAGAGAGAAATGATAGTCAGTGAAGCAGCAATTCACAGTAAAATGACAACACTTCTCTCCCCGGAGCAGCTGCCCTAAAGGGAACAAGGGCAAGAGAGAGAACCAGAATAATTGACCCAAAAATGTGGTTACATAACCATGAAAATTCTGCAGCTTGCAGACTTGTGGTCTCCTTTCAGCCTTTAGAGACATTCCTATCCCAGAGGCTGCTACTGGCCACACATTTATATTTCTCCATCTTGCTGCCTCCTTGGTGGCTAAACACCTATTGATTTCCCCAGAACCCCAAGCTCTCTCCATAATAGGAAGATTTGGCGGACGTCCTGTCAAATGCAAAGGAAAACCTCTGCCAGACTGAGCATTAGGACACGGTGTTTTTAATAGAAATGTGAAATATCGATGCAATTATAAATCAATGAAAACCCGGAGGGAAAGAGAATCTCATTTGAGGGAAGATCTTTAAGTTTTTCTCCCTACCTTTTTTTTTCCTTATAAAGAAAAAGTGGATAAGGGAACCAAATTTGTGAGGTGAAAATTGTCAACAGAGTATTTCTAGCTGTTGTTGGTGCTGAAACAGAGAAATCCCAATCATGCTTGCGGTGTATGTGAAATGATGCATTTCAATATATGAGTTAATGGAAACCCTGGTGGCATAGTGGTTAAGAGCTACAGCTGCTAACCAAAAGATCGGCAGTTCAAATCCATCAGGCGCTCCTTGAACCATATGGGGCAGTTCTACTCTGTCCTATAGGGTTGCTATATTAGTTAGGGGAATCAAAACCTCCCCTCCTTCACGTCTGCTTTTGACTGTTGCCCAAAATTATTATTGCCACTGTTATTTTACTAATGCTTTTCTCTTACCTCCTTTTTCTAAATTTTAGATTTGCTCTTAATTTTGTCTTCTGAATCCTACACAATGTTTGTGGATTTCCAGGGTGTATTTTTTTTTTGGGGGGGGGGCGCTGAAAAACTCATGCTAGCTTGCTTAATATACTTGCTGCAACTCATGATACAGAGCCATATGAAGAGCTGTGTTTTAACAGGGCTTCAGTGTCTACACGAAAGCACATGACCAAGCTGAGAACTAAACCAGAAAGCATCACTAATGGGGATATCACAGTAGGATATGACAAGTTACACAGAAGGGGTGATGAGAACATAGTTCATTAAATTGGGTAGACGGGCAATAGGCAAATATATCACTCGTCTTAACCTGGATCTGTGCTTCCCCATAGCAGGGCTGTCTGTTATGCTTGACATGGCTAGTCTTTGCCAGCCTCTTACAGAAATCCTAAACTTGGTGAGGGAAGATATGGAAAGTGTGAGAGAAGGAAGGGGGTGTGTGGGAGAGAGGCAGAAAATTGGACCGAGACTTCTGGAAAGGCAGAACAATATCTTGGTTTTAACATCATTTTCAAAGAATTATAGTTACTGAAACAAAAATCTCACAACCAGTTACCCAGAATTATGAGATTTGTTATCAAGTAATGTAAAAAGAGGAAAGTAGGAACTTAAGCAAGCACGTTTGTGAGGGTGGAAAGGGGGCAGAATTGCTGTATCATCAACAGATGTTTTGTGCCAATGTGGTAATAGGTCTTCTTCTTTCTTTTTTCCATAGCCAGAAAAGCAAATGAGTTTTTAAATAATTTCTTAAGATTAATAGTAATAACTTAGGTTTTACAACGTATTTAACTGATTTCATGTACTTTTGAAATGTCTTTTATGCAATACAAGTACCTTGTGATCTGCTGCTAACCTAAAGGTCAGCTGTTTGAATCCATCCAGTGCCTCTGTGAATGAAAAGGCCCAGCGATCTGCTTCTGTAAAGATTACAGCTACAAAAACCCTATGGAGCACCTGCTCTGTAAAATATGAGGTCACCATGAGTCGAGGGTAGACTTGAAGTCAGCTAACTACAACAGCAAGAACTACTTTGAATTTCTAGAAAGTCCATGGGGAGGAAGAGTCTGTGTCTTGATCTAACACTGAGTACCATCGCTACAACCACATTCATCCCTTGTCCATCACTGTGTTTGATGGTAGTCAAGAGATGATGGGTCCAGTTCCAGAAGCTTCCTTTGAAATTTAGCCAACATGGACGAAGTGAAAAGATATTTTAAAAACTGGAGGGTGTGGATGAAGAAGGGGTGCTTGTCATCTTCATTTACCTTTTTTTTAAGTTAGAGTGTTTATATATCATTTTCTGTTTATTAAAATTATAATACAACTGTGCTGAGAATGACTATAAAATATAGGTTGTGGAGAGGAAGAAGACAGCACCTGGTTCAATATAACAGAGATCCCCACAAATTTAATAAATGGAATACTTTTAAAAATTGTAATCTGTACTCTTCCTAGAAGCTCTGTCGTTGTTGTTGTTGTGTGCCATTGAGGTGATTCAAACTCCTAGCAACACTATAGAACAGAATAGAGCTGCCCCATAGGGTTGCCTAGGCTGTAATCTTTATGAGAGCAGATCACTAGGTCTTTTGTCCCACAGAGCTGCTGGTGGGTTGAAACTGCAGACCTTTTGGTTAGCTGCCAAGTGTTTAACCATTTGTGCCACTAAACCTCCTTCCTAGAGGCTATAGTTAAGCCAAAAAATAAATATTCTTAAATATTGTATAGTGACTTAGTTTTAGGAAAAAAAAAATTATCCTGAGTTTTTCATAGAGATTACATAGGTATTTGAATCAGGGTATTTCTGTGACATAACGCAGTATACACAATCCTGAGTCTACACTAAAATTTGAAGAGAGTGCCTAGATCCATCCTTAGGGCACAGGCAACTGGAACACAAGGGTTGTTTTTATATTGTGACTTCAAACAGAAACATCACTTAATGGACCGAAGCTTTGCCAAAGGCCCACTTAATGATGTCACTTGGCTTGGTAAAATAGTGTCAGAGATCCATTTGCTTTGGATGACTGGGAAGGAATTGAAATAGAGAAGTGTTTGCCCTTCTAAAGGCCTTTTCCAGTTGTCTAGATCTGGAATTTTTAGATGATGATAGTGTATTCTCTGAAGCAACTAAGTCATCTGGGTCAAGATTACTCATGACAAATGAGTTTCGACATACCTAAATTATTTAGAAAGATCTCCAGTGCTTCCATTATTAAAGGGAATATACAGAGAATCTTATGTAGTCGATACAGAGTGCAGTAGTAAGGTGTTGTTGCTGTTGTGGTTCGATGCCATTATGTTGGTTCTGACTCATAGTGGCCCTATGTACACAATGAAATGCTGCCTGGCCCTATGCCATCCTCACAATCATTGTTATGCTTGAGTCCATCATTGCAGGCACTGTGTCGCTCCATCTTGTTGAGGATCTTCCTCTTTTTCACTGACCTTCTACTTTACCAAGCATGATGTCCTTCTCCAGGGGCTGGTCCCCCCTGATAACAGGTCCAAAATATGTGAGACAAAGTCTAGCCATTCTTACTTCTGGGGGAATTCTGGCTGTACTTCTTCCAAGTCAGATTTGTTCGTTCTTTTGGCACTCCATAGTATATTCAATATTCTTCACCAACACCATATATCAAAAGCATCAATTCTTCTTTGGTCTTCTTTATTCACTGTCCAGCTTTCATACGCATATGAGGCGAATGAAAATACCATGGCTTAGGTCAGGTGCATCTTAGTCCTCAAAGTGACGTCTTTGCTTTTTGACACTTTAAAGAGGTCTTAGGCTCTAAGTAGTAAGGTGCTCACCAAGAACTTGAAAATGGCATTGCCTTCAGGAGTCCCAATGTGGTAAATGGTTAACATACTCAGCTGCTAACTGAAAGGTTCATGGTTTGAGTCCACCCAGATATGCCCAGGAAGAAACTAATGGTGTTTCACTTCTGAAAAATCTGCCATTGAAAAACCCTACAGAGCACAGTTGTACTCTGAGACACGTGGGTTGCCAAAAGTTAGAATGAGCTTGACAGCAACTGGTTTGGTTTTCATTTTTAGAGAGTTAAGCTGGTAAAATAGACACACAACAGATTTAAGTAGCACTCTTTGCAGATAAATCAAGAAATATCTACAAATGCAGGGCTGGAAATCTTGAAAGCACTCCAATCAAGGGGCCTTTTTAGAGAAACAGAACTGGAATATGATTGTGATGACTAAACTACACCTCACATGCTTTGGACACGTTATCAGGAGGGTCCAGTCCCTGGAGGAGGACCTCATTCTTGGTAAAGTAGAGGGTCAGCGAAAAAAAAGAAGACCCTTGACGAGATGGATTGACACAGTGGCTGCAACAATGGGCTCAAGGCTAACAAAGATTGTGAGCATGGGCGGGATGGGGCAAGTGTCTCATTCTGTTGCACATAGGGTCGCTATGAGTCGGAACAGACTCGTCGACACCTAACAACGACAAGCTGAATTTGACCAGTTTATGATACACTTTTATAAAAATAGACTGTCAAAAGAGAGATGGTTAGCCTGGTGTTGTTAAAAACAAACATCAAGTAGTAACATTTGTCAGGGTATCTTCAGCACTCTACAGTGGAAAAGAATGTCCTCCCTACTAGTGTGAATTCCCCGGTCCTTTTTGTGGACATATTTTAGAGTGAAAACAAATGCTCCCGGCCTCCGTAGCTTAAAGATTAACTTCACTAAGATCATCTACCTTAAGTGAGTTCCTGTTTAGAATTTTGCTCTCCTGAAAGGAGAAGAATGTTGGACCAACTGGTGCGAACTTTCCAGTCTTTTAGTAAGTCTTCAAGGAGCTCTGGTGACACAGTGGCTAAGCGCTTGGCTGCTAACCAAAAGGTTGATGGTTTGAACCCACTAATCATTCCAAGGGAGAAAGATGTGGCAGTCTGATTCTGTGAAGATGGACAGTCTTGGAAGCCCGACTGAACGGTTCTATTCTATCCTACAGGGTTGCTAATGAGTGGAATCGGCTTGACGGCAACAAATTTGGTTTGGGGTTTGTTATCTCTTTGCGCATTGATAATTGACTTGCTGGTTTCTGTATCAGGCTCTTAATGGGTTGGTTAGTGGGAGTCAGTTCCCCAGAGACGGATGATTTCTAGACTCACTGACAACAGTGAGTTTTAAAGTTAAAGTGTTAGCAACCCCATGGAGATACCGCAACTCTTTGGCTTTCCTGGGGTGGCCAGGAGGCTTTCCTGAATGTTACCACTATTTCATCTTGCTCTGCCTGAGAACCAAGATTCTCAAACTCAATAAAATGTTTTCCCAGTGACAAGAAGGACCTGGATGGTATAAAACGGTAACTGAGAAAATAAACTGCTAAAGAAAGAGAGATTACAAACACTGGATAAAATAAAAAAGAAAAGGATTTTTGTTACAATTTCTATCCTTTGTATTTATACTCTTTATATTACTATTTAATATTTTTATACACCCCAGGTTGCACACAATGCAAACACATTCTAATCAAAATGTTAAAATAAAATCAGAAAGTGAAAAGAAAAAGAAAAAAAATATTGATGATTTATTGTCTCTACTCCTTAATCACCTCTAACCTTATAACTAACCAGGCATCTCTCTGAGTGATTCAGATATGATTAACATTTACTAGGTACCTAGCAGCACAAACTGTTTTTGCTCAACTACTAGCCTGAAGGTTGACAGCTTGAAGCCATCCAACAGTGCAGAGAAAGAAAGGTCTGGCAATCTGCTCCCCTAAAGATTACAGCCAAGAAAACCCTATGGAGCCATTCTGATCTATTACACATGGGGTTGCCATGTGATGGAATCAACTGTGGGATGTTTCTCTCTTGTTTCATTTTGTTTTTTAGGTACCTAGCAATGTACGGAAACCCTGGTGGTGTAGTGGTTAAGTGCTACGGCTGCTAACCAAAGGGTTGGCAGTTTGAATCCACCAGGTGCTCCTTGGAAACTCTATGGGGCAGCTCTACTCTGTCCTATAGGGTCGCTGTGAGTCGGAATTGACTCGATGGTGCTGTTGTTTTTTTTTTTTTAAGCAATGTACACCCAGTGAAGCTGTGAAAGAAAGATCTGGTAATTCGCTTCTGTAAAGACTATCGCCAACAAAACCCTATGAGGCAGTTCTACTCTGTAACACGTGTGGTCGCCATGAGCCTGGGGGCTCACGTGATGGCAACTACAACAAGGGCGATGTACAGGGCTGGTGGCAGACATGTCATGCGCTTCATTGAATTTATTCGACCAAAAACAATTGGTCAATTCACCCAAAGCAGTATTTAGCATGACCATTTTTTTTTCTAATCTGGAGATTATATTTAAATGACCTCAAAAAAGGCTAATTAATTTAGTTTCCTTACCTTTTCCATCCTCCCAAAATAGAATATCAATTAATTATTTTTTCATTACAGTGGACAAGCAGCAAAAGGTTTGAATGCATCCTTCGCTTTGGAAGAGACGTATCGGGCGTGGCATCTCATGCCACTCAGGCTTGAAGGAGCTGAATGCTTACCTGAGAGAGCCCAAGTCAGTATGTCGGGAGCCTCAGGCTGGGCCTGATTTTCTCTCCCTATCTAATAAAGAAGTACCCATTTCCCTGTACCCTTCCTTTATGTCTAATATATGAGATTAATGAGGTTTGGTTTTTTGGTTTTTTTTTTCTGGTATCTCTTGCAAGTTTCTTTGGGTGCCCTCCTTCCCTCTGTTTATCTGACTTTATCCCTTCAGGCACATTGTTGCATTTTGTTCCATAAGCAGGAAGGCGGCCACTTTTCCTGCCAGTCCACCTCCTGCTCCAGGGCTTTGAGGCTCTTTGTGAACTCAAGCTGGTTTCTTCCTCCCACCCCTACTTCTATTTAGAACCTTCTGGCCCTGTTGATGATTTTATGAGTTTTATGCGTTCATGGCTTTGCATTACAAAATCCGTTTAGGTCAAACTAGTTAGGCAGGAGACCAAAAAAAGGATATTACTATATCATTTCAATCAAATTATCTTTGTTTTAATGAATGTGTTCTCGATCATGGCAATTTTTAAAAACATCGCTGTTGAGTGGAAGTTCTTTTGCAAAGATAAGATTATTCACAGTGAAAAAAAAAATCAAGGAGGCATTTCTTTTTCATTTTGAAAGACAGGTTTAAGCCTCACCCGTAAAATGGAAATATTGTGGTTCGGGATTCAGAGATCTGGATTCCAGTTGCGGCTTTGCTACTCGGTGATATTAAGATGTTCACTTAAGATCTGATTTTTAGTTTGCTCATCTAAAAAGATAGGATTTAATAAAATAATTTCTAGCATAAGTAGCAGTTCTAAGACTCTTTAAGGCACTCTAATAAGGCCCTGGAGACATAAAAGAAAATTATTCAGTAATTTCATATTTTAGAGGCATCAGCATGGGCCTCATATCACAATAAATGGGTATTGAGTGACATTACTATCTTGATCCACGTACTGTAGATATGAATATATGTTATAATGAGCCTCAGATAGCGTCATTGAAACTATATTAAGAAGGCACAACTCTCATTTTTGTCGAAAACAATGCTGCCCAATAGAAACAGTGTGAGCAACATATGTAATCTAAACTTCCTAGTAGTCATATTAAAAAAGTAAAAAAAAAAAAGGTGAAATTAATTTTAGTACATATCTTATTTAGCACAATATATCCCAAACATTATAATCTCAGCACGTAATCAATATAAGAATTATTAATGAAATATTTTACATTCTCCTTTTTGTACTAAATCCTAGAAGTCTTGTGTGTATTTTATACTTACAACACACCTCGTATTGGACTAGCTACATTTCAAGTACTCAATAGCCACAGGTGGCTAATGGCTACCATATTTGGCAGGGCAAATCTAGATAAAATATTCTGTTCTACTCATATCTTCAAAACTATGTATTAGAAATATATGGAAAAAAAAAAAAACCTCCTTATCTTTGTATTCCACTGAATTTCAATTAACCTTTTGAGAAGATCGTGTTTGCCCAGGTTTTGACAGTGTGGCCAGTTTCACACAGCACAAACCACAGGGATGTCAATCATCTTTTAGAGCATGTAGGTTGTGCAAGGAATCCCAATTATCCAGCATCCATGACAGGGTCTGCAATGGCTTTGCCTGGAATTTCAAAAATGGACTCAACTTGAAAGTGACACATTTCATTGTGCTCATTGCAAAACTGATGCCTTATCAGAAAACCTATTTTTCTACTGCCTCTAGAATACCGACCACAGCAAACGGATTTCTAAGGGTTTCACACGGAGTGCAGACAGTTCTTTTAGCAAGTCCCAAAGCCAAGAAAGTTAGGCCGGATTTGTGGTTTATTGCAAATTCTTTGTGCAGCATTGACTTGAGTACTTGAAGGGAGGCATTACATAATAATTAGATTTTTGAGTTAAAACATTTAAACAAACACTCTTTTTTTTTCTCTCTTCTTTTTGGCTCCATATTTATATTTTAAAATAGAAATATGAGAAGTTTTGTGAAAATTCTTAGTAAGAGAAGGGCTGGAATTAGGTTTCAGTTAGATTAAATATGTGCTGAAGCTGCCTTCTACCACAATCCATGCCGATTAAACAGGTTTTCTCTGTCTTTAAAGGAGACAAAACACAAGTAAACATGTTTGCCTCACGAACTTCCAAAGTATATCAGAGTCACTTCACTTAGACTCAGGCCATGTCTTTTTAAAGTTTAAGAGTTTTCAGAGAGGCCTCTGAAATAGATTAGTCCCATTTTATAGGTATAGTCATGCGTCGCTTGATGTCCATAATACGGTCTGTGAGATAGGAGGTTATGTAATTTGGATGTCGTGTGAATGTGCCTAAATCGTGAGCAATAGCATTCAATGATTTCTCTTTATGGTTGAGTAATATTCTGTTGTATGTATAGACCACATTTGTTTATGCATTCATCTGTTGATGGACATTTCGGTTATTTCCATCTTTTGATTCTTGTGAATAGTGTTGCAATGAACATTGGTTTCTAGATTTCTGTTTGTTTTCTTGCTTTCAGTTCTTTTGGGTATATACCTAGGTTTGGGGTTGCTGGGTCTTGTGATAGTTCTGTGTTTAACTTTTTGGGGAACCACCGGACTGTTTCCACAGTGACGCTACCATTTTACATTGCCACCAGCAATGGTTGAGTGTTCCAGTGCTATTTTTAAGACACTAAATTCTTTAAGGACTTATGACCTTCACAGAGGTTATGGAGTTTCAATATGCCTACTCATGAAAGAAGAGTTAAATAGACATAAACTGTTAGAGTTGTTAGGGACTTTTGGATTTTTTCTAGTCCAGTGATTCCTAACTCTGTCACTTTGATCAGGTGTATTGGAAATACCTATGGTGCCAATTATAAATATTAATTTCTGGCTCTTCCCCTCACCCTCACATTAGGATCTCTGAGAGTAGGTCTTGGGATTTTAGTTTTTACCAAAGATCTCAGGTGATTCCTCTGTACAGTCAAGTTCGAGAATCTTCCAGCCTGTGTTCTACAGCTAAGAAAGTAGAAAATGAAAGAATTTCAAGTATTCACCTCAAATCCCAAGGCCAGCAGACATCAGGTCAAAGATTAGGACACACCTGAGTTTACCCCTAAATAACCCAGCCTCCCCTAATAATATTCCACACCATATGCTAACTAACTGAAGAAGGGGAAAAAAGGACATATTTTAGAGACATTTTCAACAGTGAGGATTTTAACAAATGGGTTTAGTTGACTGATAAGTAACAAAGCAGATTTCTTTTCCTTCCTTATTTTATTTAGTCAAGTTTTATTATCAAACTTCGTAATAGCATTCTTCAGAGACCCTTGCAAGCAAGTTCTCCTGAGTACTCCTTCCTTGTTTTTAAGGTATATGAAGTTTGAGATAATGTAAGAAGACATCCATATATTTTTCTGTAGCAACTGAAATCATTTAGCAAGGTTTATGTAAATTTTGTGTAAATTTCACACATCTTATGCCCCCACACTTACAACCATCATAACGACTTTAGTCACCAAAAGTTGGCCTTGAGCAAGATCCTACTGAAGACTGATGATCTGTGCAGCCTCCTTCTGCCTGGATTTTTGCAACATTCATCATCATCCTATTCAGATACTCAAAGACTTGCAATACGTGACTATAGGGCTGAGATAAGACTCTGGCTTTCCTCCAGCTCAGGATGGACTATGTACCACGAACATTTGGATGACGGTTCCATTGAGTTTCTTCTCTAACTCCCCAGTACAACTCATTTTGATTCATTTATGACCCAAAGTTACAGGCATTTAGATTACAATTCCACTGAGTGAAAAGACACACCCTAATGTACAGGGAAAGCGTTACTAAATTTTATTGGTTTTAAGAATGACCATTTGCCAATAGTTAAATTTAGGGAAGAATAAGCTCTTGACAATGCAGCTCTGGAGCAAATTTTAAGGGGTGATGATTTCATTAATTTTCAGAGCTTTACAGCCAGCTGGCAAAGGATTTTCTATATCATTGCAGTTCCTGCCTTTGAAATTACTTTCTTTTCTTAAATTAACCTGTCTGAGATAAAATGACACAATAGTAATGATAGTGAGATAAAATTGGCCTCTTTGTATAAACTTTAAGAATCTTAACGAATTTAAATAATCGTACCCTGGGTTTATGAGTGCTGCAATGAACTCCATAAAAAGAGATTGGTATTAGGAACATTTATAGAGCCTCATATTAGTTTTACGGTCAGAAAAATAATATTTTAAAAATTGAATCATATACACACAAAGTAGAAAGAGATCTCTAGTCTTAAAAAAAAAAAGAATTCCCTATTTAAACCCTCAACAACTAGCTGCCACACTTGGTGTGATGGAAAGAGCACTGAGCTTGGAGCCAGAGGATCTAGATCCAGGTGATGGCCCATCACTTTACCTGTGTGAGCTTGGGTCAGGAACTGACTTTCTCTGGGCCTCAGTTATCTCATCTGCAAAATGACAATATATACAGCTATACTGCCTCTTCACAGGGTGTTATAAAAATAAAATGACAAATGTGAGTAATAAGAGGAAGAGCTTTATTCCCTAGAATTCTTAGGAGCTTGTTTCAAGGAGAGGAAAGAAGTAAGAGTAAGCAGTTAGAATACACACATACCCCAGTATCTGCAGGGGATGGCCCTGGATCAGGACAATAGTGCCTAAGCAGAAGGGAAGAGGAGCACAGAATGTAAAGGAAAGGAGAACATAGTGGAAAGAGAGTGTCACAGGGAACATGAGGATAGATCTCTGGGGAAAGAGAGGTTTAAAAAGGATTTTTATGTGAAGAGAATGGATGGATGGATGGATGGATGGATGAATGGATAGACTGATAGATGGGTGGATGGATGGATGGATGGATGTGCACTAGGTAAGCCCCTGCCCCACCCTCTAAAGAAAATCTTCAGTAAAAATATACTTTGGTGTGACTGCCTCAGTGGACAAAGGATGCCACAGGGTAGCCCCACATCCTTTAGGCTTAACATGTAGATTGTCAGTTTTAAACATCTGTATGAAGGTCAAATATTTCTCTTGAGTATAGCCAATGGTGGATGAGCTGACTACTTCAGGAGGAGGTCCATTCCACTAATAGAGGGCATGGCCTTCTTTATGTTGAATTTAATTCTTGATTCTGGGGATTTCTATCTTGGATCCTGGTTCTGTCTTCTAAGATACAGAACACTTCTCCTCCCTTTCACACTTTTCTAAATAACATGTCAGATGTCTGGGTAAGGGTGGAGATCTGTATTCTCTTTGTTATCCCCAGGTTGTCAGCATTTAAGCAGCCACAAAAGACTACAAGTCATATAAAACTTGGAGTACTATGAGTTAATTCGTACTTTATTTTTTGACATTCTCCATTTTATAAACACAAGAGGCATATATACAAACCATGTATTAGTCAGGCTTTAGGAACTGAAAGCACAATTCAAAATTTACAAGGTGTCAAGATCTCTCTGTAGGAGCAATCAGGCTCACAATATTCATTAAGTAGAGCAGCAAGCTATTTTTTAATATGGTGGCCATCTGTAGTACTATATTTGCATAGAGAAGTGGAATCAGCATCAGAAATGTATCTTCCACTTGTAGCGATGTGAAGGATGAATCTTTTATCCCATTCATCATTCTTGATTTATCATTCTTCCTCATCTTTCTTTCTTGCTTTATACATCATTCATTCAACACTCACTTAACTTCCACAATGTGCTAGTCATGTGGCTGGGTGCTAGTACTGGAGATGCCAAGTAGAATGAGACATAAGTTTTGACCTAAAAGAACCTGGTCATCAACTATTTAAAATAAGAGATCAGGATTAGGTGCCAGGGGTAAGGATGAGAAAAAAAGTTTGTGATGAACAGTAAGTAACCAAAAGGAAAAAGTAGATATAGGGAGATATGAAACTTTATGGAGCTTTGGCCTTACAGAGTTATAAACCCATAGTGTTGGAAGGAGCCATATTGCTCTGAATTCTTCATCCTCCGTAGGAGAAAACAGAGACCCTGGAGGGATGTAAGGACAAGACATGATCCCTCAGCACTAGGTCTTCTCAATCTCCTCCCAGTGGTTTGGTATATATAACACCATACTGCCTTGTCTTGTTGGAGGATGGCATCAGGCAAATAATTTTCATTTTATGGTACTGTGATGCTTTTTAAACTAGGATACTTGTTATTTCCTATTATGCATATATAATCTCATAGAATAATAATTTATTCTTTCAACTGCTCATGGGTTCAATCTAATTTTCCCCAGAAAGGCTCTACCATCCCATTGTGATCACATTTTCTGGAAAGCATCTTTAATTTTTCAGATTATTTGTTTACTAATCAGTATGTTAACAGTTTCAGTGCCCTAAACGGTACCCTCTTAAATTTAAAGAACCAGGATGTCTTACAGAATTTTCTAACTTGGTCTGCAAGAAAATCCATCACAAATGGTAAAAAAATGAGATTTGATTCTATGTAAGCTCAATGATGACATTTAATCAAGTTCATTTTTCACCAGGTACTTAAGTTTACAGACCTTCCTACCAAACAGTGGTAAGATCTCAATTACTATGTAATCTAGAATGTAAAGAAAAAATTAAATAACCTTTTAGTCTAATCTCTATAATATTTATTTGAGCATCAAATTGAGCAAATCTTGTTCACAATGCCAGTACCAAGAAAATTGCTAGACCAAATGGAATTACAATCTTTTGATTCTTGGCCTAATTTTCTTCCTACATATCAATATAGCCATAGGTAACTCGGGCACATACTGGAGCAGATGTTTGTAAATACAATAAAAGAGGAGGAAAAAAAAAGTCACATCCTACCTCCTCCCCCCTCAAAAAAAAGAATGGGGTAATCTCTTTCTTGATGAGCTTTGGCTAAAAATAAGAGCAAGGTTATAAAATGAGTCATTATTCCATTGCCTAGTTCTATTGTGGCTGAGACAATGATGCTATGGAATACATGCTGTTAAAGAAGCATTTACGTAACTATTAGCCTCTGAAACAATAGACAAGCAGCAGTGTGTTGTTCTGGAAATTGTTCAAAAGGGAGGAGTAATTCTGTCCCGTTAAATTTTAATATCTTTTTTTTTTTTTCTGTATCATTTGGAAAAGGTTTCCTCTCTTTTTAAAATAAATGGTATGCACTTGTAGGTAGTGAGTGAATTCTTTTTGCCAGCAGGAAAAAAAGCAATTTTTGGATGTTAAAAATAGCTCCTTTGTGAGAAAATATCACACAGCCAAAGACATTTTAGAAAAGATTCATGTTCTGAATTAATATTTTTTTTAAAATATAGAGGCAGAGAAATTTTAGGAATAGAACAGGAAGAAATTGACATAAATAGACTGAGAAGAAATAAGTAATCTCGTCTACAGTTATGGCAGCCTTAAAATCTGAATGTTTATCCTGTTTTCAATGTCCCTGGCTTTTTGTGTGGTCTCAGGATGAAAATTTATCACCCAAGGTCATGTGTTTAGAAGACAGGTGTTTCTAATCATCCTGTTTGGTTCAAGACATTTTTTTTCCTTCCCTATTTTCTACTGTGGGTTTACATGCAACATTACCAGCTAGGCCAACCGTGAGCCAACTGTCATATAAAAGATGACCTTAGTGTTGGGGACAGGCATGGAATCTTCCACTTTGTGTTGTCTTTAAATATTTCACACTGTTATCTTTGGGATCCATATGCTCTAGAGAAGTTGTTTCACCCATTATTTACATATAGAAGACCATCATCCAATTACAAAGAGTTTTGATAGAGGTGGTGCACATCTATTGCTTTTTCCCGGTTCCATTTGCTATTGAGTCAATTCCTCCTCATGAAGACCTCACCAGTTTTTGCTTTCACCCTCTGAGTATCTCTTCCACTTTCATTTTGTAATAACACATGCTTTTCGTTTGCCTAAGTGACCATCCTTGTTACATGCTATCTGGGTAGCACTGCCAGTCCAGCTATTCTGACTTTCTTCTGGCCAGTGGTTGGACATGAGCCCCAAGCTTGGACAGCGTGACACTCTCCCATGAATTTGAGTCTTGAGTGGAATAGTGCCAAAGTGAAACGTGGCCGCTGATTCGTTTTGCTAGTGGTATCCTGATCCCACCTTGTTAGAAAGGTATCTGGATAAAAAGCTTGGTGGGAGATAGCGTTACTACTTTCAGAAGCGCATGTGTTGGCTCATTTCTCTCCATTGCATTTACCTCGGTTTTATCCATTCATTGATCTATTCAGTTATTTACTCTTTTATCCATTCTTTTGTTGACTGTCCATAATTTTCTATGAACTGATATCCCTATAGATACCCCCATGAGAAATTCTCTCTTCTCCCTTAAATCTTTGCATAAATGTCACCTTCTCAACGAGGCCTATGGCCTCCTCCCCCAGCCTAAAAATCCACTGCTGTTGGGTCTGTTCCAACAAGTAGTGACCCTACAGGACAGAGTAGAACTGCTCCATAGGGTTTCTAAGACTGTAAATTTTTATGGAAGCTGACTGCCATCTTCCTTCTGCAGAGCAGCTGGTAGATTTGAACTGCCAAGCATTTGGTTAGCAGGCAAGGGCTTTAACTACTGCACCACCAGGTCTCCTTTCCCCCAGCCCACACTCTCCCTTATTTTTTAAAGCACTTTTCACCTTCTCTTATGCCACATAATTTACTTATTTATTCTGTTTCTGGTTATTGTCTATCTGTACAAAATAGGGAATCAGCTCCAAGAAAGCAGGAATTTTTGTCTGCTTTGTTTATTTTTCTTTTCCTAGCACCTAGAATAGTGCCCAGGATTAATGAATAGATGAAAAGGATAAAAGATTTTTAAAAACAACATGCGTACTATACTAAAGAAGTTTATTGCAGTGCCTTTAAAGTGTCAACTTGACTAGATCGAACTGTCTTCATGGGCTCCAGCCATGCTTGTGAATTCCAGACTGTTTTTTATTTCATCCACTTAGGTCAATTTTCCCTTTCCAAAAGCTTGCCCTGCGGACTTCAAGTTTCAGTGTCAAATTAAAGACAACAGTCTTACAGAGACTTTCACTATCTCTCAAAATTGTGTGGAGTCAAATTCTGTAAAAACAAAACAAAACAAAACCAATCTCTATCTATGTATCATCTTTCTATCCTAGGGGCTCTTCTTGTCTGAATGCTGTATGAACCCCTTACTGATACAGATTTTAGAAGTGGTTTTGCCACAACAAAACCTAAAACGTAGGAGTAACTTTGGAACCAGGCAGTGGGCAGAAGCTGGCAACACCGTAGGAATTTCGAGGGGAGTGATAATGAAAGCTTTAAGTGGCTTGAACACACTGGTCATAGAATTTTGCACTCTGAGGAGGCTAAAATGAGGAGTAAAGACAAGTGAAGAAAATCTTACTGGAGACTAGAGGAAAGGGCAGAAATTTAGCAAGAATCTTGACAGCAGTAACAAAAACAGAAAATGTGCCTAATGAACTGGGAGATCTAGCTAAGGAGATTTCCAATCAAAATATTTAGGCATCACCAGGGGCCCTGGTAGCACAGTGATTAAGAGCTTGGCAGCTAACCAAAAGATCAGCAGTTCGAATCCACCAGCTGCTCCTTGGAAACACTATGGGGTGTTCTATGCTGTTCCATAGAGTTGCTATGAGTCAGAATTGACTTGATGGCAGTGGGTTTGGTTTTTGGGTTGGATTCTTCTTGCTGGTGGCAATATGTGAGAGGAAAGAGATAAACTAAGAAAAGAATGGCTAAACAAAAAGTAACCCAGACTTAGTGGTTTTTTGAAAAATCTCAGATTCTTCAGATGGTCAATAACGGTAAACCATTAAAAAAAAAAAAAAAGCCCTGAGTAAAGAGCAAATTGATCAAATTCAGGGTAATGCCATGAAAATATAGTGTAAAGGTATATCCCAGGGTATGGGTGTAAAATCTTTTATTAAAATCTCAAAGAGGTCTAAGGTGGTACCTGAGAGTACCCTAACTCAAGCCTTCTAAAGAGATTGAGTGTGGCACACATATCTTCTCAAACATCAGAATCTCTAGGAAGCTTAAGGACATTGTCTCTCAGCCATCTAAGCAGAAGCTCAAATCAGAGAAGGTTATTTCCAGAAGAGGTTTGTGGGTATAGCTTCCGTCTAATATATTTAACCTCAAGAATTTTCTCAGGAGACCCATAGAGTTCTCAAAGTTTTATACACACAGGATCATCACCAGTTTGCGCTGAAGGGGACAGACATAGTATAGAATGAGGAGAAGCCTTTGACTCCCCAGGATTCTAGCACTTTTTGCCTTTTATCTATCAAAAAGAAAAGATGGCTCAGAGGATGGAACCAAGAGCCCAGAGGGAAGAGTGGAGAGCCACGGAGAATTATTCTCAGATGTGAGACCTAATCAAAGAACTTCAACGTTTGCCTGGTTGGATTTTAGTTTTATGAACCAGGGACTCCCCTGGACCTCCCATCCTCCCAGCCCCCTTTTGAACAGGACTATCTATAATGATTGTCCTATGCCTTTCCTGCCTTTGTATGTTGGGTTTGTGTGGGGTAGGTAATTTCTCTCTCTCGTTCCCCAGGTCTACAGATCATGAGAAACTGTACTTGAGGACTTGTGCTTAATGAACTACACTCGAGGGACTTTATCCACACTTAGACCTGATTTAGATGATGAGATTCCAGGCTTTGAGATGATATTATAATGGATTGAGAATTTTGGGGTTTTGTGGGGGAGTAAGTGTATTTTGCATTTGGGAGAGATGTGAATCATTGGGAAACAAAAGATGGACTATAATAACGGTCTCTAAGATGGTCCATCTGGTATTCACCCCCTTGTGTAATCTTTCACTAGAGTATAGATTGGGCTTATTGACTCATTCCTAACAAATAGAACACAGCATAACTAAGAGGATGTTAGATCTGAGGCTTGTTATAAAAGCCTGTGGTTTTTAACTGGGAAGGGTCTCTCTCACTCTTTTTTGGATGGCCTAGGAAACCCTAGGGGCAGAGTGGTCAAAAGCAACAGCTGCTAACCAAAAGATCAGAAGTTTGACTTCACCAGGTGCTCCTTGGAAACCCTATGGGGCAGTTCTACTCTGTCCTGTAGGGTTACTATGGTCAGAATAGACTTGACAGCAACAGGCTTAGTTTTTTTTTTGTTACTGTTATATGCTGAGGGGAGCTAGCTGCGATGTCATGAGGCAGCCCTATGGCAAGGCTTATAGGAGTGAGCTTGGAAGTGGATCTTCTGAGGCCTGCCAACAGCCATGTGAATAAGTTTAGAAGTGAATCCTCCCTCAGTTAAGCCTTGAAATGTGCATAGTTTCAGTCAGCAACTTGATAGTGGTGTTATGAGACAGCCTGAGCCAAAACTACCCAGCTAAGCTACTTCTGGATTACTGACCCACAGAAGCTATTGCTGAATACATGGTGGTTGTTTTCAGCCTTTAAGTGTTGGGGTAATTTGGTATGCAATAATAGATAAAAAATATATATACATATATATTGTAGAGGATAGACTATACTACAATGTTCTAATTGTTATAATGTACGCAATTCTGATCTGTTTAACAGAATAACATTTTCAATGGACCCTTTAGTTACTATTTACAGAGTGCCAGCTTCACGTTTGGTCTCTTTGCTCTCCACTGTTTGCCTGATTTTTTGATTAATTAATTCCTTTAATTATAAAATGATAGCCAAACAGGGAATTAGAGAAGCAGGGTCCCTTGTCTTCTTGGAATTTTCCCAGGTTATGATGCCCAATGATAAGATGGGCTGGGTTAATATATAACAATAGCTAACCTTTATGGCATGCTTACTGTGTACCAGCAACCTTGAGAACTGCCTAATTCTCATACCAGCCCTTTGATGTAGGTATCATTAGCATTCCTACTTTACAGAAGGGCTAAGAGACGTGCCTGATGTCAAGCATTGGCAAGAGGTGGATCTGAGATTTGAGCCCAGGCCTGCCTGCCTGCCTGCAAAGCTTAGCTCTTAATCATTCTAGGCAAAGAAGAAGATCTGCTGTGCCTCTTTGCCCGGATTAACTAATAAGCTGTTATGGGTGAGCTCTCTTTGTAGCCCAAAACTTATGAAACAGAACCAAGGCAAGACCTTTCCATATCCTACGGATGCAGCCTAGCAGGGGTTATACATGCAAGGAGGTCCATATTTGCCAAATCTGAGCCCATGGTATTTTTGAAGAGAGGGGTGAGCGCTCAAGCTGAAATAAACACCAGGTTAAAGGCTTTGCCCCTAAGAAAACTTTGGCTGATCTGAAATGTCATCCAGAAGGTGAGAGATACTTGAACTGGACAGTTATATTGATTTTCAGGACCAGGAGTACATGATCCTAAGGGATCAGTCTCAGGATTTACAGAAACCTTTGGCCGAATGAAAACAAAAACTCCCTGGCCTCTTTGTTTCTCACGAAGGGAAAAGGGAGCTGTTAGATTGCCAGATCGTTACCTCGGTGCCTTATGCTATGGAGCCCTGGTGGTGTAGTGAAGAGCTTGGCTGCTAACCATAAAGGTCAACAGTCCAAATTTCCCAGCCACTCCTTGCAAATCCTATGGGGCAATTCTACTCTGTCCTATAGGGGTCATTATGAGTTGGCATCGACTCGAGAGCAACAGGTTTTTTTTTGTTTTGTTTTGTTTTTTTAATGCATATAGGATCATTCTGACAAATCCCATGGATTCATTTGTTGGTCATTTTTAAAAGATAATCAAAATATAAAATACAATAGGCTCCTTTATATTCACAAGCGTGTTCCATTTGAGAAAGCACATCTTTTTTTAAGAACTTGGCATTATTAGAATTTTTAAATATGGCATTTTGGTTAAGATTCCTAATGAAATATTTGCTTCTTCCTTTCCTTACTTTTTCGACAAATAATTTCTTCAAAGTTGAACCCTTTACACTTTCACTTTTAAGTGTGCGCGCCATTTTATTTTGATAATTGTTCGAAAATACAATTCATCTTTTCATGGTCAACTTTCTCAGAACCAGGCTCTGCATTCAGTCACAGGGTGATGGTCAGGCCAACGTTTATCTTATCACACCAGAGTGTTTAGGTCATTTCCAGTTTTCTTTCCAAACTTTCTCTTGAAAAGAAAATTAATTGGAAAACACCAGCAAAGCTTTTTTCCTTCCTCTTTCGGCTACTCAACTGCCAACTGCCAACTCTTTCTAAATTCTTTATCTGATGTACACGAGTTAACAGGAAAACTGTGCCTGTTTCTGGACTTGGCAATAGTTAAACGGTTTTTATAGAAAGTGGCCCAAACCAACCTATACTTCGTAGAGTCTTTTGATTACATGTGGCTTTCTCTGAGGCATACAAACCTCTTGAATGATTAGCTTTCTAGAGAGAATTAGTATGTTGGAAGATTTGTGTTATATTTCAACGATAAAATTATTCAGAAAAATGCTTCTCTGTAAATATTCACTAAATTATTCTCACAAACATCTGAGCTCTTGGGGGCCAGAATGAGAGTACGATTTGCATAAATTAAACATACACATATATACATGTGCATTTTATAATCCACAGGTCTCTCAGATGTGTTATGAGCCTCCCTGGAAAGCTTCATCAGAATAACTGTACTGTCTTCTTCAAAAAGGCCTGTGATGCAGGCCATAAAAATACCATAATACCATGTAGAAACCTTATTTTAACAGCTCTATGAGGGTGGCAACCTAATTAACTTGGTTGAAAACTGATATGTTACATATAGCTTTTCATCAACAAACCAGCGGAAAATAGAAAGTTTATGTTTTTCTTAAGACTTTAAATGACCACATGTATTATAAGCAGCTTACCATATGATGACTCTTTTGATGGATTTAAATATTGTTTGATTCAAAATGGAACTTCGCAAATTTCTATTACATGTGAGAGCCACATCAACAAGTTCCCCGAGACTCACTCTTTTGACCAGAATATCTGATCTTCTGGTTGGAATTTTCAGTTGCTTTATGTTCCTATCTTATCAGAATTTCAAGGCATCATAAAATACTAAACCTGGGAAGTAACTCAGAAAAAATTTGGCGCAATTGCTCGCTTAATTTCTCATTAGAAATAGGCTGGAGATGTTGAGTAGTTGTGGAGTTCACTGAGGACAGACCAGTGGAATCAAGAAACAAAACTTGATTCAAATGCAGCCTGCCTTCTCTGGGAAGATGGAGTCCATGTCTAGCAAGAGTCTAATTACAGAAACTCATTTTGCAAATGAACCCAATAGTTGTCTAAAAGGCCAGCGTGGGAAGCTTCATAAAGGATGGCAGCGGGGTGAGTGGCGCAGTGGTTAAGCATTTGGTTGCTGACCAAAAGTTCAGCAGTTCGAATCCACCAGTTGCTCCTTGGAAATGCTATGGGGCTGCTCTACTCTGCCCTATCAGGTTGCTATGAAAGGGAATCGACTTGATGGCAATGGGTTTGGTTTTGGGGTTTTTATATTACAATAGGTGTCTCTGGGTTGCGCAAATGGTAAAGTTTTGTTTTCGACTAGTAACTGAAAGGTTGGAGCTCTGAACTCACCTAGAAGTGCCTCAGAAGAAAGACCTGGTGATCTTCTTCTGAAGGGTCTCAGCTATGAAAACCCTACAGAGCACAGTTCTACTCAGATACACGTGGGGTTGCCATGAGTCGGAATCACCTTGACAGCATCTGTTTATTTTGTTTTTGTTGTTAGGTTATAATAAGCCAGGCTTTCACATTCCAGCTGAAACATACCTAATGTAAGTTGGGGTGAGAAGTTTGGGGGATCAGCTTTGAGTCTGAAATGCTCTATGATGGAAAACATTCAGAGAATGCCCTGCTTGTGTAACTGTGAGGGCTTGTTTATATGGCAAGGATGAGGGTGGGCTTGACCCAGAGGAAGGAGGAAGGTGGAGGGAGCAAGGGAGCTGTGATATTCCTGGAACAAGGGAGCTGTGATATTCCTGGAAACAATATGCCCCCTTGTTACCCCCGGTGAAAAGCATCTTCCTTAAATCAGGCAGGCGTAATGAATGGCGTCATACCTGGTAGCCTGCGCAGTTATAAATAAACCAAAAAAAAAAAACCAAACCCGTTGCAGTCGAGTCGATTCCAACTCATAGTGACCCTATAGGACAGAGTAGAACTGCCCCATAGTGTTTCCAAGGAGCTCCTGGAGGATTTGAACTGCTGACCTTTTGATTAGCAGCCATAGCACTTAACCACTACGTCACCAGGGTTTCCCAGTTATAAATACATGGCCTTTTATCCTAGAGATGGCCCATTACCACTCACTAAAACAGTCTGTCATAACAGTGCTCTAGGGTCATTCGTTTTTCATGACCCTCTTGGTGACGTGACTGGGATTTCCTGAAACCACGCTCAGGTCCCTGCCCAGTGAATACGGTGCATTAACACCCTTGACTCTTTTCTTCTAAAGGTTATCATGTCTTGGGTTTTCTTTTGTGTTCCCCAGAAGACAAACAAAGAGACATAGAAACAGAGCAAAGTTAAGCTTGGCTTTCTTGGAAACACAGCTTATTCATACAGTGATGACATCCAAAATTTCCTCTATGAGAACAGTCATCTTCATAGTTTACAGTTTAATACATAGAAGGTAAGAGATTTTAAGAAGCATTTTAACAATTAAATATCTCACCATTATCATCGTTCTCATTTCACGTCATGGAAGGCAAACTTTAACACAGCAATTGCAGCAAAACAGGGCCTTCTGATTTGCAGGCTGCTTCAAATAACAGTTGTCCCTTTGATAACATGGACACCTATCTCCTTTCACAATCTAGTGCTTCTTCTGCACTTTGTAACATATCCCGTCTGTTTTTAGGGCCACTGTCATAAGGAAGCCTGGAAGAGTGAAGAAAGGTCTGATTGATCACAAGGTCCTATCAAATGTCAAAGCTGGCCCTGGCTGACCTCCCATCTATTCAGAGCTGCTTTGATTTATCTCCAAACTGGCTGCTTCTCCAGGCTGTGAGTTCTATCTGTAACCCTTGTGTCAGCATTGAGATATGACCTGCTTCACGCTCCATTCATCTCATTTGAAGGACGGAAATTAAACTGGAGGGTCGAAGAGGGGAACTGCTCAAAATACATACACGTTAACTGAAGTCTTTTGTGTGGGGGCATTATAGGGGTTTAAACAACCATTAAAAATTATATTAAAATGAAATTGATCTTTACTCCACTGAAATGGTTTAGAAGTTTTCCTCCCTTCACCACCCCCTTCATCTATTCGCCTTTCTCCCCTCCCGTCTGTAGTCATCACGGGAGCCTGATCTCATAAGGGTTCACAGTGAAAGGGGAGAAATATTCACAATTTTCAGTTTCTTTAAAAGGGCGTCCTCCAGAAAATTCACTTACTGCCTGTAATTTTCACAATAAATATTAAAAAACAGAACAGAGATAAGAAAAGCTGGTAATCAGACCAATAGAAATATAGACTGCTCTGTTCAGCACCGTTAGTTCATTTAAGTTACACCTTTCAAGATTTTGAAAAATTTGCCTAAAACAAACATTAGCAATAGTCCTATAACTATTAGAACGCATTGGTATAATATTAAAATATATATCCTAGGCTCTATTCTATTCATTTATTTATTTTTAATTTCTAAACCCCTGCTCTTTTTATTGGCCCTTTTATACTATGAATCAGGGTTAATAATTAATTGAGAGCTTGATTCCATATACATTTATTTGTTTGGTACAATAAACTCAAAAATAGACTATTTCATTGACTAGAGATGCCCCAAACACCTGGGAATAAGATGAGCATTTTTGAAGTGTATTGGGAAAGTTAGCTCTATTTATCTCTGTGTTCATTTGTTCACTGATTTGCTATTTGAATTTTATATTATAATGGCATCCAGGTAGAGGAAATTAAAAAAAAAGTTTTTTAATGTAAAAATGTATTGTAAATTTCCTGTTAAATATACCCCCCAAAAAAACAAAACCCACTGCCATGGAGTCCATTCCGACTCACAGTGACCCTATAGGATAGAGTGAACTGCCCCACAGAGTTTCCAGGGAGCATCTGATGGATTCAAACTGCTGATCTTTTGGTTACAAGCCATCACACTTAACCACTACACCATCAGGGTTTCCATATTCAAAAAAGAAAATCAACAAAGACAGGAAAGGGATGGAAGAGAGAGAGACTATTGAGCAAAAGTCATCAACATTAACACCTTAGTGCTGAGTTTTCCTTTTTTTTTTCCTTCTTTTTGCGTTTGCACACAGCACACTTTTTATTTCCCTTATATGAAATCACACTGTTCCGGCTGAGGGAAGCCTGCATTTTCAGCTGTTATGGACATCCTCTTTTCTGTCTATATAATATCACCTGGTGTTAAAGTGGTTATTTTGCTAAGATCCTATCGATGGTCATTTTAGTTTCAAATTTTTCACTATTACAAGTATTATTATATAAAAACATTTTCCTGGTTCTGTGATTTTCTCCAAAATTCTCTAATTTTGCAAAAAAGGGTGTGTACAATTTCATGTTGATAGTTGAAACTATTGTCTTGTCTTTTCTGATTCCTGGTCTGAATACCCACTTGGAAATAACTTTCTTAAATATTCATCTGTGTTTTCTTGAGTTCATACTATTTGTTTGGTATTTAACCTGCGTGTAACAGAATGAGTTCTGTGACGGGTATTATGACCCAGGTCATGGGACTTATGGAAAAGTTGCAAATCGCGATCATATGGAGAGAAAGGTTTGCAGCATCTGAGGCATTCGAAGAACGCTACTTATTCATTTAGTTTTGCAAGTAGGGAAGGAGGAGAAGGTAAGATAATTCTATCTTTCTTATACTGCCTCTCAATTAAATCATTCTTCCTGCCTATCCTTATGTAGATATCTTATTACTCAAGCCAGGATAGGTTGAAAAAATTCATTTTGGAAGTTAATTCATTTTTGAACGTGATGGAAAGGAAGTACCATATTTTTACCCAAATCACAGCCCATGGTCTATGTTTGTTTGTAACCATGCCCTCCCCCGCGAGGTATTTTCACAAGTGTGCTATGAAAATCGGCATACCATGCTTATGAAGGAGCCCTGGTGGTGAAGTGGTTAAGAGCTCAGGCTGCTAACCAAAGGGCTGGCGTTTGAATCCATCACCTGCACCTTGGAAACCCTATGGTGCAGTTCTACTCTGTCCTGTAAGGTTGTTATGAATCACTGGCACACAACAACAACAACATGCTTACAAAAATACCTGGAGGGGGCGTGGTTGTCCAATAAATGTAGAATGTGTGCCGTTATTTGTGTAAAAACACCGTAGGTTCATTTGCCTTAATAAAGCACTTTGAAATAGAACTTTCTGCAATGGTGGAAATGTTCTGTATCTGTACTGATCAATATGGTAGCTACAAGTGAATAGTGAACACTTGCAAGGTGGCTAATGAAACTGAAGAACTAAATTGTTAATTTTATGTAATTTAGATTTAAATGTATCAGCCATATGTGACGGTTGTTGTTGTTGTTAGTTGTCTTTGATTTGATTCTGCCTTATGGTGACCCCATGTGTGCAGAGTAGAACTGCTCTATAGGGTTTTCAAGATTGTGACCTTTTGGAATCAGATCACCAGGCATGGCTTTCTAGGTACCTCTTTTCAAACTGCTACCTTTTCAGCTAATAGTTGAGCACTTAACCATTTGACTACCATGTTGGACAACACAGCTTTAACACTTTTATCAGTTTTGAACTATTGCAGTTATTTGTGAAGCACTGTAGATATTTACCCAGTTACAAGAGTTCATTTTACGCCAGAATAGATTTGAAATATGGTAACAATAAGAAAGATAATAAAAATATGCACACAGAGGCTTTTCAGTCTGTTTCAGAGAAGAGGTTTTAAAAATTTCAATAAGGCTAACACGATAAGATTATCTTCAGGGGACCCTTGGATGAGATCAGTTGGCCAAGAATAAGGCAATGTGGGTTCTAGATCTGGCTTTGAAACTAGCCAGCCATTGACCTGGAGTTAGTTTCTTAATGTTTTGTGGCCTAACCAAGTAGGTTGATGGTTCAAACCCACCCAGCAGCTCCATAGGAGAAAAGACGTGCATCTACTCCCTTAAAGATTGTTGTTGTTGTTATGTGCTGTCAGGTTGTTTCCAACACAAAGGGACCCTGTGTACACTAGAATGTAACACTGCCCTGTCCTGTGCCTTTCTCACGATCATTGCTACACTGGAGCCCATTGTTGTAGCCATTATATCAATCCATCTCTCTGAGGGCCTTCTTCATTTTCGTTGAACCTCTACTTTACCAAGTATGTTGTCCTTCCCCAGGGGTTGGTCCCTCCTGATAACATGTCCAAAATACTTCTGATGAAGTCTCACCATCCTTGCTTCTAAGGAGCATTCTGGCTGTACTTCTTTCAAGGCAGATTTGTTCGTTCTTCAGTCCATAGTATATACAATATTCTCCACCAACACCATAATTCAAAGGCAGCAATTCTTCGGTCTTCCTTATTCATTGTGCAGCTTTCACATGCATACGAAGAGACTGAAAATAACATGGCTTGGGTCAGGTGCACCTTAGTCCTCAAAGTCAAATCTTTGCTTTTTAACACTTGAAAGGGATCTTTTGCAACAGATTTGCCCAATGCAATACATCATTTTGTTTCTTGACTGTTGCTTCCATGGGTGTTGATTGAGGCTTCCAGTTAAATGAAATCCTTGACAACTTCGATCTTTTCTCAGTTTATCATGATGTTGCTTATTGGGCCCGTTGTGAAGATTTTTGTTTTCTTTATGTTGAGGTGTAATCCATACTGAAAGCTGTAGTCTTTGATCTTCATCAATAAATACTTCAAGTACTCTTCACTTTCAGCAAGCAAGGTTTGTCATCTGCATATCGAAGGTTGTTAATGAATCCTCCAATCCTGATGCCCCATTCTTCTTCCTATATAGTTCAGCTTCTCTGATTATTTGCTCAGCATACAGTTTGAATAAGTATGGTAAAAGGATACAACCCCGATGCACACCTTTCCTGACTTTAAACACCAAAGCATCCCCTTGTTCTGTTCGAACGGCTGCCTCTTGTTCTATGTACGGGTTCCTCATGAGCACAATTAAGAGTCCTGGAATTCTCATTCTTTGCAATGTTAGCCATAATTTCTTATGATCCACACGGTAAAATGCCTTCACATGGTCAATAAAACACAGGTAAACAAACGTCTTTTGTGTATTCTCTGCTTTTAGCCAACATCCATCTGACATCAGCAATGATAGCCTTAATTCCACTTCCTCTTCTGAATCCAGCTTGAACTCCTGGCAGTTCCCTGTCGAGGTACTGCTGCAATTGCTTTTAAATGATCTTCAACAAAATTTTACTTACGTGTAATATTAGTGATATTGTTTGATAATTGCCACATTCTGTTGGATCACTTTTCTTTGGAATGGGCACAAATATGAATCTCTTCCAGTCAGTTGGCCAGGAAGCTATCTTTCAAATTTTTTGACATAGACGAGTGATGACCTTCAGCTCTGTATCCATTTATTGAATTATCTCCTTTGGTACTCTGTCAATTCCTAGAGCCTTGTTTTTCGCTATTTCCTTCAGCACAGCTTGGACCTCTTCCTTCAGTGCCATTGGTTTTTGATTATATACTACCTCCAGCGACCAATTCTCTTTGATACAGTGACTGTGTATTCCTTCCATCTTCTTCTGATGCTCCCTGTCGTTCAAAATTTTGCCCGTAGAATCCTTCAGTATTGCAGCTTGAGGACTAAGTATTTTCCTCAGTTCTTTCAGCTTCAGAAATGCCGAGTGTGTATTTCCCTTTTGGTTTTCTAACTCCAGGTCTTTCACATTTCCTTGTAATACTTTACTTGTCTTCTCGAGCCCCCTTTGAAACCTTCTGTTCAGCTCTTCTACTTCATCATTACTTCTGTTTGCTTCAGCTACTTTGATGTTCAAGAGCAAGTTTCAGAGTCTCTTCTGAAATCCATTTTTGTCTTTTCTTTCTTTCCCTTCTTTTTAATGACCTTTTGCTTCTTCAGGTATAATGTCCTTGATGTCATTCCACAACTCCTCTGGTCTTCGTTTATTAGTGTCCAGTGTGTCAAATCTATTCTTGAGATAGTTTCTAAATTCAGGTGGGATAGACTCAAAGTAGTATTTTGGCTCTTGTGGCCTGATTCTAATTTTCTTCAGCTTCACCTTGAACTTGCGTATGAACAATTAATGGTCTGCTCTGCAGTCAACCCCTGTCAATGCCTTGTTCTCACTGACGATATTGAGTTTCTCCAGCGTCTCCACAGATGTAGTCAATTTGATTCCTGTGTTTTCCATCCATTGAGGTCCATGTGTATACTTGCCATTTACATTGTTGAAAAAGGGTATTTGCAGTGAAGTAGTTGTTTGTCTAGCAAAATTCTATCATGGGATCTCCAGCATCTTTAATATTACCAAGGCCATATTTTCCAACGATACAGCCTTCTTCTTTGTCTCCAACTTTTACATTCCAATTGCCAGTAGTTATCAATGCATCTTTATTAGATGTTTGATGGATTTCAGGCTGCAGAAGTTGGTAAAATGGCTTTAGTTTCCTTGTCTTTGGCATTAGTAGTTGGTGTATAAATTTGAATAATAGTTGTACTAACTGGTCTTCCTTGTAGGCATATGGATATTATCCTGTTATTGACAGTATTGTACTTCAGAATAGATCTTGAAATGCTCTATTTGATGATGAATGTGACATTATTTCTCTTCAATTTTTTCAGTAATTCAATAGGCACAAAAATTTAAGTGAATGAATATTTTAATTGTGCCTTATCTATGATGAAAAGAACTTGGAAGCAGTTTAGATGCCCTGTATTAGGGAAATGCTTTCAAAATTGTGTACACTAGCAAGAAAAACATTTGAGGGATGTCAACATTTATCATTTTTAAGCATATATAAAAACATAGAACATGTTTATAACATAATGTCAAGTGAAACAAAAACAAAAAATAATATTTGTTATCAAGTGCTGAGATGCTCATATGCGTATGGACAGTAACATCCCCTGAATGGAAAGGGTTGTTGCAATAGAAAAAAAAAAAAAAAAAAGCGTTTACATTGTGTAAAAAACATGGGCTTGTGGTTAGAGTTAGGTTTGAATTCCAACTCTGCCAGAAGTTGTATGATGCTGGCAAATTGTAGAACCTCTCTGAATATCCATTTCCTTATTAGCGAGGTTATTTTATCTTTTGTAGAATTAAACAAGCAAATCCACTTAAAGACTCTAGGGCAGAGTAAGAACAAAATACCATTAGTTTCTTTTCCCTTTACAAAATTCTTGAGACCTTCTTAGGAGGGAATATTTTACTCAAATTGGTTGATTTTTATAGAATTTCAATATCCTTATTTTTGACCAAAATAAGAATTTTTAATAAGTAATTAGAAATTAAAGATTAATGTGATAACTCTTTCATAGTTGTTCAATATTCTTTATGCTTGAATAGATTGCAGAAAGATGTTTTTGAAAAATAATTCTTATTAACAATCCTGAATTGGGGGACAATTTCTATAAGTAATTGAATACATAAAGCTAAGAATGTTATATTGACAGATCTTGATTGTGAACTAGTACAATTCACATTCATTTTCCCAATACTGTTGAAATTAACTTCTGGTATATTTCCACGGCATATTTCTATGGAGGAGCCTTCGTGGTGCAGTGGTTAAAACGCTCAGCTGCTAACCAAAAGACTGGCACTTCAAACCCACCAGCTGATCCATAGAAGAAAGATGTGACAGTCTTCTTCATAAAGATTTACAGCCTTGGAAACCCTATGGAGCAGTACTATTCTATACTATAGGGTCACAATGAGTTGGAATCGACTCGATGGCAGTGGATTTGGTTTTTTCTTTTTATACTCATATGTACTTTCCATTAACCTTCTGGGAGTTGATCCCCGTAGAATTGAGAATGGACTGTCTCTCAAATATGAGGCAAGTTCAGGATGCTTGGAATCTCACTACACACTACCTATGAACACTTAAAAGCAATTGCTCCTAAAACTGAAGAATGAAAGTTGATAAAAGGCAAAGTGACTTTTGCCATTTGGTAGTAGTGGCTGGAGAGGACTGGAGAAAGCTCAAGCAAGAGGATTAAAAATTTTTGTACCCATGCTTAATTGCAAAAGGAAATTAGGAACAAGTGCATGCATATTACTGCATGTATTAATGTAGAGTTTAATTGGCTTGGAGTAAATTAATGGCTGCTTGCAATATTTCTGGCAATTTGTTATAAGCTGTGTAATTTTAAATTGCTTCCTTGAAAATGCTGGATAAAACACTTTAATTCACACGTTGCTTTAGGAGTTGATTTGGGGATAATAAAATATAATGAAATGTTTTACCTCAGTTCTATTTGCTTTGCAATTTTTTTTTTTTTTTAACTTGAATGCAAATAATGATTACACTGCTAGAATGTTTAGAAAAGCTGCAACTGTTTTTAAGTTACTCACCTCTCTCTCTAGTGGACAAACTGTGGCTAATTTAAAATTCTATTTTCTTGAAGCAGTGAAGGACAAGGAAAATCCTCTTGGGATTTCCTCATATGTATGAAAAAATTATATGTGAGATAGAAAGGCATAGAAGCATAAAAATATGACAAGTCAGCAAGGAAGTCAGTGTAAAACACTGGATATCAGAAGACTTGCATTTGGACCAGTAAGGAATTTCCTTTTATTCTCACCTAGTGGGTGATATCAACAGGACTACATTTGACCCACTGGCTGACAGGTATGATGTCAGTTACTATGACCTAATGTAGAGTATGGTATCAAATGAAAACTAACTAAAAGTAATTCGGAAAATGGTTTTCCAAGATAGTCAAGAAAAATAAAGCAAAGAGGTTTATTAGCATATTGCTTTTAGATTTGTGGATATTATTTTCCTGTTCTGACACTATGCATCTGTGAGACAAAAAAAAAAAAAAAGTAGGTCTGGGCATATGAAAACACTCAAAGAACCCAAAAGGACAGAGTAGAACTGCCCCATATGATTTCCAAGGAACAACTGGTGGATTCAAGCTGCCGACCTTTTGGTTAACAGCCAAATGCTTAGCCACAGTGTCACCATGGCTCCTCAAAGAACATAGGGTCCCTTATGTCATGGAAGTTAGAATGGTATTATGCTCTTTTCTTTGCCAGCAAGGTGTCCTGATAGGTTTCTTCAGTCCAACTAAGATTTTCAGCTTGTAGGAATGCAACTCCAATTTCTCCACTCTCCTCTTACAATATTTTCTTGTCATTGTTTTCTTCTGCAGGTGGTGAGAATACAGTAAGAGGACTTAAAAATAACTCTTGAATAGGTTATTCTCCAAATGTTCTAGGATTTGTGCCCAAATTATCAGTCATATTACTGCTGGCAAAGCAATGTACATTATTCCAAACCATTTGTTTTCCCTTTCTGTGATTATCGTACATTTTAAGACTTCCTTTCCTATGTATCTAATCTCCTCAAGCTAATTCTTTGCTCCTCCATTCAAGAAGAAAAGACTGTTCTTAGGAAAGCCTTTCCCAACTTCACCTCCTTTCTCCTTATTGTTAAAGTTTGTACCTCTATTACAGAGTTAATCACATTATATACCGTAACTCTCACGTATGGATGTGATTTTCCCATTAGACTACCAGCTTCTTGAAAGGAAGAACTGTATCTTTTTCTTTGCAGCTCTGTGTCTTAATGATGCTTGTGGCACACAGTATGTGCTTAGTCTATCTTAACTTATTAAGCTAAGGTGTAAATGACTAATAAAAGTCATCTCTTTCATTAGTAGTGCATTTTAACAATTGAATGATTTCCTTGATAGAACTTTGGGGCATTATGAGTAAGAAGGCAAGGTCAGTCTCTTCTTTTTTTTTTTTTTTTTGTATTTAGTAAGGAGAGCCATTTTAGCTCATCTAAAATCAAATCAATGAATAAGGAAGATCAAAGAAGAATTGATGCTTTTGAATTATGGTGTTGGTGAAGAATATTTGAGTATATTGCGGACTGCCAGAAGAAAGAATAAGTCTGTCTTGGAAGAAGTACAGCCAGAATGCTCTTTAGAAGCAAGGGTGATGAGACTTCATCTCACGTACTCTGGACCTATTATCAGGAAGGATCAGTCCCTGGAGAAGGACATCATTCTTGCTAAAGTAGAGGGTCAGGGAAAGAGAGGAAAACCCTCAACAAGATGGATAGACACAGTGGTTGCAATGATGGGCTCAGGAATAACAATGATCTTGAGGATGGTGCAGGACCAGGTAGTGTTTTGTTCTGTTGTACATAGGATCACTATGAGTTGTAACCGACTGGACCGAATCTACAACAACCACAAAATCAAATCACAGAAGTACCTTTCTCTTCTGCCTACTTCTAAGGCCATATATAGATTCCCCATTTTTTTTTTTTTTTTTTACCCTAACTTTTCAATAGTTTCAGTTCTGGCTATTAGCTGAAAACTTTGAGGCCTTTTTACTGTGTGGGTAAGTAGGCAGCAGATCTTTTTTTCCTTTCTTTTATTTTTATTTGTTTCCCTTTTTTACAAAGAACTTTCTCCAGTGTTATTTGGCTTCCTCACTGCTACCTGTTTAAGGAAGCAGGAGAGGTAATATTGACTTGATTTCATTTTAAAGAAATTGACAAATGCCATTTGAACAATGTGAATTGCTCGAATTCACTAAGGCTGAAAAATCAGAATTCTTATCCCTACTTTTAAATCCTCCAAGTCAGTACTGTTTTACTCCGATAACACTTATATAGCATGTCATCATCTTTGGATATTTTCTCAGTAACCTTAGATGCAAGAACACAGAATTAGACACTGTGGAATGACCTGGTTCAATAAATCTTTATCGTTCTGAGCCCTCTGCACTTAATCTAAGAGATGTTCACGTCCATCAACAAACTAAGCTCCATTAATCTAGGTTTGAATATTTTATTAATTTAATTGATTTGTTAGTGTAAATGGTCTCTTTAGGCACTCTTAGTACATCAACATGATGATTAAAATAACAGATAACTTGTAGGATAGAAAATTAAATATATGTCCAATTAAACTTTACCATAATGTACAGAACCATTTTGGTATGTTTAATGCCTGAGAAATTTATTTGAGAAGAGTTAAATTGTACAATCCGTGACCTGTCATCAGTGATCCATGTCATCAGTGAATATGTAGAATTTTTAAGGTCCATCCTTGGGAGGTTAATAACAACTCCCATACTATAGTTATTCTTATAATTTAGGAAGGATCACCATGTTCAATAAATAGATTTAACTCAGTCTTAGAAAACTGAGATCCTTAAGAGCTTACTGCATATGATACACCCAAATGTACTTCACCTGTAGATGGAAAACCTCACAGTGTCCAAAAGAGATATCAACCACAGCAAACACAGCACTTAAGCCAATATGGGAGTCTCTCTTACCTACTTTACTGGAATCATGCTTTTCTAAAAAAGTGAATATAGCATTTATACCTTTGTTCTAGTCAGAAGTTGGAGGCTGGTTCTCAGACACGAATGCTGAACCCTGCCTACCCCAATGAGTCATTACCATGTAAGCCTTTACAGCTTGGCCAATCCACTGGTAACCAAACCTAGTAGGTATCAACTGGCCATAACCTTGCCTCTTGAATCATGGCTTGAACCTTATTATTTATTTTTGCTTTCTGGCAATAACTTTACTCATGGTATGCGTTCAGCCTTGCTCGGTCTGCTTCATTGTGTAGTGAAAATCTCTGGTAATTTTAGATTCTTCTTTCGTTCCTATGCATTTGGCCTTTTTCTTTTTGGGCCAACCCTACAGTGTTCTCTCTACATTATTTATACATTTTTTGATTGTGAGAAATAAAAGCCTAATTGACACTAGCATAAAGTAGAACAGAGTATATCCAAGACTTTGGAACTATTGGTACAGAGGCATAAATGCCATTGACATTCTGTATCTTGTTCCCACTTCTCTTTTCACATTTACTTCTTTCTTCACTCCTACTGCAGACTTGATTTTTTTCTGTTTTCTGGTTCTTTTGACAGGAAACAGTTCTCGCATTCATTTGCCAGTCATTCGTAACTTCCTTTTAAGAGAGCAGCCAAAACAAGCAAGAACCTCTCAGACGCATTCCAAATTCCCAGAGAAGAACAGTGATTTGTCCAGCTTGGGTCAAATGCCCGCCCCAGGGCCAATCAATTGCACAAGGGAATAAGGTCACATTGTATAACCACAGGAAACTCTGTAGTAATCACATGGGTATAGATGGATTTTTGAGGGTAAAGAATAAGTAATAGTTTCCAGAAAAAGATGAGGCATTTCCCAGGGGAGATTCTTTACCCTGTACAGTAGCCCATTATGACATTTCCCTCTCAACTGCTACTAAATTTTTCTAAGAATTACTGACATTTCCAATCTGTGCTAAATGTAAGTAAAAGTCTGGTAATTTGCAGTTATTTTGCCTTAAATCTCTGGCAGGTGAGTTTTTTAACTGTTTTTGAAGGTGAAATATAATTTTTTTGTGTGGCTTCAGCTCTCGTAATCAGCTCTAGAACATAGCTTCCTTAGCTAGCATTTCTTCCCTTTTTAGACAAAAACAAAGTACAGTTTCCTGACTCTCTTTCTCCCTGCTGTAGTATCTTCTGTTAATTGAGAAAAAACTCTAAATAAACCCAGTGGTTATTACTTGGTGTCAACCTTGTTACTGTCTCCTCCTTCAAGGATCAGAGCCTATCATAATTACACCATGTCATTCTATGCTCGATTCCACCCTTCTAATGAATGCTTCATTATCCCAAAGAGAATACATTATACAAAATCTACACTTCACAATTTGGCATTTTGCTAACGATTACACTTTGCTGGGGCCTTGGGAATGCCAGGCCTTCTTTCCTTTAAACTTGTCTTCTGAAGTAGGCCTTGACCTTTTCCTTTCTGAATCCTTAAAAGTATTGTTTGAAGCTTACAATTTAGTAACACTCTACTTGTCTTCCACAAAGTAATAAGTGAACCAGAAGTAGCAACACAGCCACAGAATACTAATTCAATGATTGCTGATGGAGTCTAGCTAAAAAAACTTGAATTATGATTGGAGGTATGAGAACATTTAGCAACCTTCAAGATTCATGGAAAAATTGTTCTCTTAGCTATACTAATTAATAAAAAAATAGCATAGAATTAATTCTTAGACTTTTCATGCTAAAAACCCTTGCTAAACCAAAGCCAGTATTTAAGCATGTTAAGTTTCTGATATATCTTACTACCAAAAATCCAAAACACCAAACTCATTGCCACTTAGTCGATTCCAATTCATAGAAACCCTATAAACAGAGTAGAACTGCCCCATATGATTTCCAAGATGTGGCTGGTGGATTCGAACAGCTGACCTTTTTTGTTAGCAGCCAAATGCTTAACCGTGATGCCACCAGGTCTCCTATTTTGCCCAATTCTATCTGTACATAACAATTAACTGAGACTCTATTTAAAAACACAGATCCTTACACCCTACATCCTTACACAAATCCACTCAGTCAGAATCTCCAAGGGAAAAATTTAAATTCTCTCCAAATGATCTCGATGGTCAGCTACACTGGAAACCACTGCTTTGGGTTACAGTTCTATTCATTTCCTTAATGATTCAGGAAGCCAGTTTACTCACAGATGTGAGATTTGAAGAGCAGAAGTTAACTTCTTTGACAAATCCAGGGACACTTACCCATAAATCCATTTCCACAATCCCAGCTCCAGGCTATTCCACCCTCCTTCTTATTTATTTATTTTTTCCCCCACTTGACACCTTTTCAGCAAATCTCCATGGAGTCAAGGCCTACTCCAACAAGTTAGAGAAGAGAGAGAATGATTCCTCCCCAAGTCCAAGTCTGGGTTTATCTGAGTGGAGAGCCATACTCTACTTGCTACAGAGTATTTAGGAGATGGAAGTAAAATGAGCACTGAGTGGAAGGAGCTGCCTGCCTCCTATCACTTGGGTCTTTTCTGTCTTTGATCAGGGCCACTTGCACTCCTGCCTGTAGCTTCAGCCGCATTGTACTCTTGAGACCAGTCTGATCCTGGACATAGTAAAGTTAGAGTTTTAACCAACCCATGGAACATCACTTCCCGTCTGGTCCTGGTGACTCTGATAACTAGGTTTCTGGCTTGCTCTATGTGTGAGAGTCTCTGGCTTGGCAACCTGCCTGATACTTCAGTCTTTCCAGACCACTTTTCTCAAAGTGTGGTATGGGACTTCCTTTACCAGAGTCTCAAAAATGCAGATAACTTGAGCCTGTATAGACCCACTAAATCAAAATCTCTAGGACTGGAGTCTAAGAAGTGCGTTTAAAATAAGTGGATATTCACGAGCTACAAGACCTAAAATTAATATTACATGCTGCCTTGACATCTGGTAAAATTGGGAAGGCCTTGAATGGCCTAACCACAAATTCTTCTCCTCACTCTGCTCCCACAAATGAGGTTGTCTAGCCAAACAATCCTCCCTATCAAGTAGACAAGGTGCAGTTCCTGCTTATCCCAGAGTAGCAGGTTTCAGTTCCCTTCCATGGAATAGAGCACAACCAAGTCAAATATATCCTCTCATGGGAACTAGAGACACTTACTCTCTTGATACAAAACCTGCCTCTTGTAACACTTGGTGGTTCACTCTGTTCCACAGTGTCACACACACAAGGCCCTGCATGGTAAGCAGGGTCTTCCTTCCTGGTTTGGGAGCATTTTTGACTAATGAACTGCTGTTAATACCATCTGTCCAATGTGGAATGTTGTGTGTTTGGCCATCCTCAGAATCTCAGGGTGGGAAACACTCCCTCATCAATGGGAAGAATAGGAGGTGACTAAAATAATTCATGCCTTTGTTTTGGAGAGTTCCACAGCTTCTCCTATCTAGAAATTTTAGAGTCTTTTACATAGCTCTATAGCTTATATTTCTGGTAATTTTCATTATTATCCTGACTTCTGGGTGAAAATGTAGCATAGCACTATATTTGTGTATTTCCTGTTTAATAAACCAACCCGAAAAAAAAAAAAAATTTAGAGACCTTTAAATATATCATCCCTGAATTTGGCTGGGGATGCTCTGTGCATAAAACACCTTTGGATGGAGGACATTCTAATTCTCTAATCAAACATGTTTTGTATTGCATTCTGGGAAATATTAATCATGTTACTAACTGTGTCCATTCGGAGACATTAAAAAATGCAACTCACTTATGAAGGGCAATTAATTTTCATCATTGTTATTGGAATTATTTATTATCCTCATTAACAATAATTAATTTGATGCATTACTAATATTAATTTCAATGGCTATAATAATAATAGCAACATCTGGAATTTTCAAGGCATCTTTTCTTTAAAGAATCCAAACCTGATGAAAGAAAAATGATCTAAGTTTTGAAAAAAATTCTCCAGTGTTTTTCTAGTGAGCTACCATCATTTAGTGATTGGTAAGAAACATATATTCATCTACCAGTGTGGTGAAGGAATTGTTCTCTCAAAGTTGAGTACTGATTAGAAAGTCAGGGTAAGGGTTTTATGTTATACCAGATCAAATGGTTGTAAAACATATCGACAAACAATTTTGCAAACAAGTCAAATGATATTTTTGCAAAACAAGCAGATATGACTTCAGCAAACCCCGCTAGCAGTGAGATTTATGTGAAATAGCCAAGCTAAAAATTTCTGCAAAATATCCTTGGCATCAAGGCTGACATGAGTTAGAGCTGTTGGATCACAATGAGCATTCAACTCTAAGGTGCAAATTAGAAGTGATACAATGGTTTTGAGTCTGGGAAGGAGTTTTATACCTTGACTATACATAGAAGATGCTTCTGGTTGTATGAATGTTAATTACCAAAAAGTATAACATAACTCATCTCTATTGCTACTGAGCTGCCTAGAGAAGCTCACATAAATTTTCTCACATTAATAAGTATGCTGGTGTAGCAAGCAACAATATAAAGAGCAAGTAAGGCTAATTGTTTCACTTATAGGAATGGTTAGATTATAATGGATGGGCAATGGGGGGATTCTTCTAAATCTATGTGATGAATCTGATAACAAAAATATTTCAAATATGCCTCAAACTGATTTCTTGGCAGCTGGATTGCATGCTATTTATTTATATAGTAAAACCTGCAAAAGCCAGAACCTACATATGAAACCTGCCAGACAAGGAAAACTCAAATATTTTCCACTAATATGGAGCAGTAGGAAAGTGGTAAGACTATACCCTGTCAAAGGTGGAAAACTTGCAAGACCCAGAAAAACAAGGCAGTCTGGTTTTCACTGTATAAATAATAATATTCTCTAGATAGAATTGGATCTTGATATAATTGGATCTAGTAAGAGTAGACGGGAGCCCTGGTGGTGCAGTGGTTAAAAGTGCTCACATACTAACTGAAAGGTAAGGGGGTTGAACCCATTAGCCACTTTGTGGGAGAAAGATGTGGCAGTCTGCTTCCATAAAGATTTACAGCCTTGGAAACCCTATGGGCAGTTCTACTCTGTCCTACAGAGTCGCTATGAGTCAGAATTGACTCGAAGGCAATGGGTTTGGAATAAGGGTAAACAGTAGATACAGCTTTTTTTTTTTTTTTTGAGAGAGAGTAGAAATGGTTCTCCAGTGAAGTTGGAAACAAACATAAGGTCTATTTTTTCATAAACCTGTAGAGGCATCATTTTTCCATCACTGAAATTAAAAAGAAAATTATACTTAGGATCCTTTACAACAGAATTTTCCTTCAATCAAACAGGTCAGAAACCCTCACTTTCAGTAGCCTCAAGGGCACTGGGTTTTTTTCATTACTCATGAATATCAATACCATGATGTTCAATGCTTTACTAAAAGTGGGAAGCTCTGCAATGGAAGATTTCCAGCAAGGTACGTTGGATACTTTCTAATGAGTATTTTGCAAATGCATTCATGCTGAAAGAACACGGCCATTGCACCTACACTGTCAAAGCAGTGGTCCTTGGTTGCTGTTAGTGTGGGGACCTCCCATTTCATGAATCTATTTGTTCATCAAGTATTTACTGACATCTACCATCTGTAAGGTACCGTGCTGGGTGGAAGTGTTACAAAGTTGGCAATTTCACCCTTAAGGAGCACATATACTAAAGGGTGACACATATAAATTAATAACTTCAGTACCAGGCAGGATATGCAATATAACATCATGATTGAATAGAGTTTAGAGCCATACGTGTTTGAATCCCATATTGTCATTTTTTCACTGTGTGACCTTGGGAAAGTTGATTAATCTTTATCTCCTCTGTTTCAACACCTATAAAATTGCATATATATCCTATAGATTTATTGTGAAAATGAAATAATTTAGTGCTTATGTGTTAAGTTGAACCATAAGAAATTGGTGTTTTATGGTCAAAAAGAGTTGAGTAAACAGAACACAAAAAGTGCTAACCATGAAAAATTAGTAAATTGGACTTTCTCAAATTAAACACTTCCACTCATCAAAAGATGTCACTAAGAATGTGAAAAGCAGGCTGCAGACTGGGAAAAAGTGTCAGCAGTGGTGAGGCACCACCGGTAGCCTTGAGAGAGGGTCAAAAGTCCCTGTAGTCAATCTACCAGAAGCAGGCAGGAAAAATATCCCATGCAACGTGGTTTTCCTCGCTGCAAGCCAAATGCGTCAAATTCTGGTAGGAGTTCCAAGTCAGACATTTAGCGGTATCCATGGATCTTTCACTTGATGCAAAGTCTACAGTGGTAGATGTGTTTCCATGTCCAGCATGATGACGGTCAGGTAGCAATTGTGGCAAGCTGGGCAGGATAGGCATGATTAACAGCTGGCTCCAGTCAGTCGCATCAGCGAGCAGGCTATCCTTACTGCGGGCACTTACATGAGTGGCCCAGATGGATAACCAGCAGCTGCTATTTGTTTTCCTAGTTCTCAGCCCCAATGAGAGGTGTGTTTACGCTGTCAGCTTGTAATTTTTCAAGTGGCAAATGAAATGACTAGGCTATGGCAACAAAACAAGAGTCAGTAAAAACATAACAAAGCTCATCAAGGGGAATATTGGCTAGCGTTCTGAGAATGACCTAGAGTTCTGCCTATAGAGCAGAAAGACCACTTCTGTTTTCAGTTCTGCATAGCTGGTGTTGAAGTTGAATAGTCGCCATAGGCCAGTGGATACCATTGAGTTTTAGCTTAGCTAAAAACCATCAGCAAATTAGCTAAACCAAGTTTTTAGAAAATCACTTCTCCCGTAGGGTTATCTGCCACTTTTTTTTAATGTAAAGCTGAGATACCACTGGCACCGTTTCTACTTGGTGAGGAAGTTTGTTGGGCTGTTCTCACCTTGCCAATTATTGAGTTCAAGAACCCCAAAATGAGGATATTCAGGCTGGAGTCATAAGGCTTCCATCTGTCAGGCATTCAGTTTTGGGAAAAGCCCAGTAGCAAATTAACAACCGCTTTTGATGGCAACAAGTTTGGTTTTTTTTTTTTTTTTTTTTTGAGTTTTTCAAAAGGAGTTTACCTGGTTGCCACACCAGATAGATGGCCCAAAGAGGAACCTCTAATAGAGGCTACCTTTTTTAGCCAGTGGCCTTGACTGACAAAATCGTCAATCACAGAGGCTTTTTAGCTCAAAGGGATCATTACAGTTGTGTGTTCTCAAAGGTGGAAAGTGTGTTTCCAACATAGCCTGTTGCTTTGGGTCCTTCTTAAAAAGATGTTGATTTGCAGGCTTACCCCATTGCCATAGAGTTGATTCTGATTTATAGTGACCCTATAGGACAGAGTAGAACAGTTCCCTTAGGGTTCCCAAGGAACAGCTGGTAGATTCAAACTGATGACCTTTTGCTTAACAGCCAAGCTCTTACCCACTGCACCACCACCTTATCCAATATAAAAGACCAAATACAATGCCCAAACGAGGCATATGCTGTCTCCAATACCCAAAGAGTTCAATAAAGTGCTAGGCCTCCTTTTTGTATGGTTTGAAGAAAGAACTTTTTTTTTTCCCTTGACTCACAGAGGTATTGAGCATTGTGAATCTAACTACATACTCTCAAGAAATTTTACTTGGTAAGCTCTCTCCTGAATGCTGTTGGTATTCATATCAGCCACCCCTGCTGGTGGAGGTGTGATAACACAGCAGTCAAGGCTGTAGTGATTGAGGCTTCTGACATCTGAATAAAAGCCTTGGAATTCACAGGCTAGGGTCACTATCGCTGAATCCTGACCCACCCACTGGTGGCAAAGGGAAGGAGAGTTTAGGTACCTCTAAGGGAGTGCCTTCCATGGGTGATAGGTGGAGAGCAATCCATGTAGCGCATAGCACTTCTCTCCTTGTGTCTGTTCCCAAACTGGGGAATACCTCTGGCACCTATGGAGCAGTAAAACACATAACACATCGATCCCTGTTGTACATTCAGACATAGCTTCAAAGCTCGCATTCACAAGGTCACTTTAACTTCTTCAAGCCCATTAACTGAAACAGGTTTCTTTTACTTCCAAGGCCCGGTGGAATAGTAACCTGGTTGCCTGTATCCAGTAAAACAAAACAAAACCTGTTGCCATTGAGTATATTTCAATTCATGGGGACCCCATGTGTTATAGAGTAGTACTGCTCCATAGGGTTTTCTTGACTGTAATCTTCATGGGAGCAGATCACTAGGCCTTTCTTCCACAGTGTTGCTGGGTGGCTTTGAAGTGCCAGTCTTTAGTTTAGTAGATGAGTGCAAACTGTCTGCGCCATCTGTCTGTATCCAATAGATCCATAATGTTTTGAGTCTTTCCTTTCCCCAGTCTTTAAGATTCTTATTCACCAATGGGTCATCTTTATCAGCATTGTAGAGCAATAAGAGCCAAGTAACTATCTATCTATAGTTTTCCATAGGAGCTTTCTCAGGGAAATCTCATGAGGGCCAAACCTCCATTATACCAGCTAAGGCCCACTGCAAAAAAAAAAAAAAAAAACTCTTTGATCTTTTGCTATTATCTATGAATGAATCTAAGGTTGGCATGATAAAATATAGGAAGACTAGATTACAGGAAGTCTCGAGCCTTTAAGAGCCATTCTTACTTAACAAGCATTACACACCCTAGCCTTCGCGTCTCCCAAGTGAACCAGCCCCATTTCTAATAATTTGCCTAGTTTTTGCCCAAAGACTTCATGAATTTTATGCTTAGTGTAGATATGTGTCTCTGTAGCTGTAATCTGAAGGCAAGCGGAACTTTCTTACAATTGTGCGGATCAGAGGCTGACTGCCAGATTGGCAGAGAAGTCCCCCTTCCCACAGGAGAGACAGTAACAACCAGGGACACTGTTGTTGAATCTACTTCCAGTATATCCTGCATCCACCTCCCCATTTCTGCCTCATTAACAGGCAATAAAGTGGAGGAACATTTATTACCTGGTTGACCTCATTTTGGTGAAAGTTCTGTACTGATTTCCATGGTGTTATTGAAATCCCATTAATCAACATGTAAGGCCTTCATACTTCCTCGTTCAGAAGGCCATGTCTCTGTCTGCATCCTATCTTTGTTGCCCTCGCCATATTTTAAGCTTCTGTTTTGCAGGATTGTTTGGTAAGTTTGTTTCCACTTCCTAAAGCTATCTCCTATTGCACCTCTTCCAAGGTTTAACCCTCTGCTGTTCATTTGGATTTGTTTGATTGAGACCCACAAGCACACGTTTTTCTTTCGACTTGATTTTGATGGACTGTTTGGTGTGTGAGTGTGGTCTCCTGGTACATACTTTTGTCCTTGATTACTGTTTGTAACTCCCCACAGCATCATAGCCTTACTTGGTCTCTTGATTATACACTTATGGTAATTACGTACTTTTGTAATTAAAACCTTTGGTTAGTTATATTAGTTCCATCATCACTTATTCTTCTAAAACTAAACGTACAGTAAATAATCACTTTAACAATAACCAAAAACCAAACCCATTGTTATCAAGTTGATTCTGACTCATAGCAACCCTATAGGACAGAGCAGAACTGTCCCATACGGTTTCCAAGGAGCACCTGGTAGATTCAAACTGCCTACCTTTTGGTTATTAGCCGTAGTAGCTCTTAACCGCAATGCCACCAGGGTTTCCATACCAATAATAGTCACTTCTATATACTATTGTTCTTCTTAAGTTTTCCTCAACATCAGATGTTATGACATGATTTTTGGATGATCTCCACTATTTTTCTAATCCCTACCCTATGAAGACATATGACAAGCAATATTTTATTATGTGTGTGTGTGTGTGCCTTAATAGCGTAGTTATCATTCAGTCTAGAGATGAGTATTACAGTAAAGAGAAGAGTTTACCTGTCAGGTGGGTGACCTTGGATGGATGATGATGTTTATTAAATGCTGTTAAAAGACCACAATTACAGGTTATTTCTTGACAGCTTTGAGTGCATCTCTTTCTGATCTTCTAAGTTCAACACTATAGATTCTTTAAAATTTAATTTTAATTTTGAAAAATTGTAGGTTAAGATATAATCATATGTCCTTTACCCAGCTTCCTGTAAAGGTAACATTTTGCTAATCTATAGACACCAATATCAAAATCAAATTGACATTGATATAGTGAAACACAGAACAGTTTCATCACCACAAAGATCTCTCATGCTGCTGTTTATATCTATGTCTTTTCATCCCTTCCCATATCCCTGACATAGGACAACCACTATTCTCCAGTTCTATAATCTTGTCATTTCAAGAACGTTATATAAACAGAATCATACATATGTACCTTTGGGGTATTGGTTTTTTTTTCACTCAACATAGTTCTCTGGGAATCTATCCAAGTTATTGCATTTATCAGTAGTCTAATTCTCTTTATTGCTAAATAGTATTCCATGGGATGAATACTCCACAGTGTTGTTAACCATCTACTCTTTGAAATACATCTAGGTTTTTTAAGTTTGGGGTTATTATGAATAAAGCTGCTACGAATTTTCGTGCAGAGGCTTTGTGTAAACGTAAGTGTTTTCATTTCTCTGGCATAATTGCCCAAGAGTGCAACTGTGGAGTCATATGGTTGCTGCATAAGACACTGTCAAAACTGCTTTCCAGAATGACTGACTGATTTTTCATTACCGTTACCAATGTATCAGTGATTAAATTTCTCTAACCTTAAAAATTCCAAGAGGTGTATGTGAGGGAAGAAAGATGTTATTTGGGGTATTAACATTTTAGGCTTTTAGGTAAGTCATTATAATATGTTTTTAATTGAGTGGGTACAATCTTTAGTGCATTGAGCTGGGAATTATCAAAGACCCAAAGGTGAACAGGAAGGTATCTTTGCTTAAAAAGCCTTTAGTTCACTAGAGGAAGCAGACTTGTAAATGACAAACAAGAAGAAATAATAATGCATGGTACACGTAAGTTCAACCAATGTGCTGTGTGGGTGCAGTGGAAGGGGCTATTAATTCTGAGTGTGGGGGTGGAGGTTGGAGAGGCATTCAGGATGGCCTAATGGGGTAGCAATTTCTGACCAGTCTTTGAAGATTTGAAGAGCGACTATAATTGAGAAAGCAAAAAAAAAAAAAAAAAAAGTAGGGAATGGCACTTGGCTCAGGGGAAGGTAACGGGATTGGTAAAAAAACATGGAAATATTTTGTGTGCTTGGAAGACGAGGAGTACTCTCATAGGATTAGGGCACTGGGTGAGTAGAGGGTTTGGTTGAGCAATTGAATTGGGAAACAGAACTGAAGGAAGATCATAAGCATGTGGTAGTGACCTATGAAGAGGGTGGACTTTGTTTGGTAGTTAACGGGGAGTGACTGAAGTTGGGGAGCATGGGTATGCTCTCCAACCTGCATTTTAGGATATTTACAAAATTATACTGAAAAATTGGAAGGTTCTACATAGAGAGACTTGACGGGAAGCTATCGTAATAATTGAGGTAAAAGATGCTGAGAGCATGAGCTCATTGCAGAGGATTTAAAATCTCATTGTGCTATTTTCTGCAATTTTTTTTGAAGTCAACAAATAATGCATGCTCTTTACAAATAAATCAGAAAATAATGGAAAAGTGGAAATAAAGATGACCTGTAATCTACTTACTCAGAAATAACCACAGTGGATGTTTCCGTGTTTGTAATTCTTTCAGGTTTACGTGTGAGTATGTGTGTATAATTTTGAGCAGGTATAAATCATACTTAAATAATATTTATAACCTGATTGTTTCCACCTGCAATAGACTATGACATCTTTCTTAGTGTACACATCTGTTTATTCAGAACAATTTAAAAGTATTTCCATTGTATGGAACCAACACTACTTAATCATCCTGTCCCTGCTACAGGATATTTAAGTAGTTTTATTCTATTTTGTTTTATGTATTTATTTATTTTATCATTTTCAGCATTGTGCTTTTTGTCTAAGCATTTCATTTTCGGATTTGAAATCAAATATAAGATTTAATATTTGTGATAGAAGATGGTGTCTGAGCTGTCCTGAGATGTTTAGTTCCACTTTGTGCTGGCACCATCCCATGGTCTTGGCCCACGTCCCAAACTCTGATAATAGCAGGGCTTAGGTTGAATTAGGAACCAATGAGCTCTTGATTTTTCTTGCTGCTGTAATTCCTACTCAAGCTCATTTGCTCCAACTAGACTGTGCATCAAATTATCTGGGGAGCTTTGGACAAATAAAGATGCGAAGATCTCACCATAAAAGATTGTAACTCAGGAGGTCTGTAGATCTGTATACTTTTTGCTCTTCTCTAGGTCATCTGGCTATACAGCCAAGGTGAAAATCATGGTCTGGACCTCTCTTTCCTCCATTTTATTGGCACAACTCTCTCCACTGACTATGGGTTTGCTAAGATGGTGACAATACTTCATGTGAGGTGGGGCTGAGTGATGGTGACTTGATGTGTTCCTTTCCAGAAGGTTTAATGCCTTCGACCAAAGGAAAGTCAGACTTGGGGATCATGGACAGGCTGGGGCAGGCATAGTTTTGAGAAAAGAAGTCTTTGTAAAAACCTTTAAACCTGGGACTGGGCTTTCAATGGATATCCAACTAAATATGGATCTTCTGCCTTCCAAAATTATTTACTGTTTTTTCTAATGAGGCAATGTAGCTTTTGACACTACTACCAGGAAGGAGAAGTCCCTGAGTGTAGCACATCGTTGATACACTAGGTTGCCAACTGAAAGATTGAGGTTTGAGTCTACCAAAAGGCACCTAGGAAGAAAGGCCTGGTGATGTACTTCTAAAAAATCAACAATTGAAAACTCTATGGCTCACAGTTCTATTCTGACATACGTGGGGTCACCATGAGCTGGAGTCAACTCAGTGGCAGCTGGTTTTACCAGAAAGGCAGTAAATGTGGACATCTGGGTTTACATGATTATCTATTTTCTGAGCTCGAGCTTTATACTGCTGAGGTGAGCACTGTCTTCTTGAAAACAGACAAAATAGAAGCATCTGAGCAGGGGCAAAGAAGCACAGGAAGCTTAAAATAGATCTTGCCTATTGGTTTCTTGTCCTTGGGGTGGACTCTTAGGTGTTGTACAAAGGAAATTGTCCTGGGGATTGGGTGAGGAAGTCTGCAGAAGTATGGCCTCAGGTCATCCACAGAGGCTCTGGACAAAGCTCCCTGAGGAGTGCCCTCCTCCTGTTCCTAGTCTTTTTGGTCATCTCTGCCAGCATAGAGTAGTGATTCATTTTCTTCATTAATGTCTCTCGTCTGTGCTCCCCTTTAGCATTAAAGTGTTCTGTAAATCTACCATCCATCAGTTTGCATCTGTAGTGGCTTTCATGTTGCTATCATGCTAGAAGTTATACCACCAGTATTTGAAATACCAGCAGGGTCACCTGTGGTAGACAGGTTTCAGCAGAGCTTCCAGACTAAGTGAGACTAGGAAGAAAGGCCTAGAGATGCGTCTTAGTTATCTAGTGCTGCTGTAACAGAAAAACCACCAGTGGATGGCATTAACAAACAGAAATTTATTCTCTCACAGGTTAAGAGGCTAGAAGTCCAAATTCAGGGCACCAGCTCTAGAAGATGGCTTTCTCTTTCTGTTGTCTTGGGAGAAAAGTCCTTTGTCATCAATCTTTCCCTGGGTCTAGGAGCTTCTCAGTGCAGGGATCCCGGGTCCAAAGGACACGCTCTGATCTCAGTGCATCTTTCTTGGTGGTGTGAGGTCCTTCTTTTCTCTGCTCACTTATTTCTTTTATATCTCAAAAGAGATTGACTCAAGATACAACCTAATCCGGTAGATTGAGTCCTGCCTCATTATCATCACAGAGGTTAGGATTTACAACACATAAGATGAATACATCAGATCACAGAATGGTAGACAACCACTCAATACTGGGAATCCTGTCCTAGCCAAGTTGCCACACATTTGGGGGGAACACAATTCAATCTGTAACAGGATATACTTCTAAAAATTAGCCAATGAAAACTTTATGGATCATGGTAGAATATTATCTAATATAGTGTTGGAAGGCACTGAAAATACAAAGTGGCTATGGCAATGGACTTGAGCATACCAAAAATCATAAAGATGACACAGGACAAGGCAATATTTTGTTGTTACATGGAAGCCCCATGAGTCAGAGCAAACTCAATGGCAACTAACCACAACATTTTATAGATATCCCTGAAAGCACTCTTACTGCATTGCAGCCCTGCTCTGCTCTATGCAGCTCTGTCTTCCTGCTCAGGGCCTCTATAAACATCTGACCTCAGTTGGCTCTTGGTTCTGGGTTCATTTGCTTGAGGAGACTCCTCTCCTCTATAGCCCAGAATCAGGCCCAATCTTCCACCACAAAGGCTGAGATGTTCTACTACTTGCAAAGGGGAGAACAGAGCTTGTAGGTACAGTCACACACTTCTCCATACACCTCAAGCGAAGTGCTTGACACCGGTTAATTTCCCCACTCTCCAAAGAAAAAAATGTTACCATGCTACCAACCCTAACTGACGCTTTGAAAGCATCAGATTAAAATAAAATGGTTAGTTACACTTTAAAGAATGGAAAAGGATCTCATAGCATGAATATTCATCTCACAAGATCTGTGTGTCAATAACGTAGCATAAAAAACAAAGTTATTGCCAAAAAGGATGTTGTTACAAGAGGGGATCAATATGTCCTGCTTGGGAAATCAGCACTGTGACTTCACCTCATCATTTATAATGTATTTCGCTAAAAGGTCTAAACCGTCTCAATCAGGAGATGTGTCTTGAATTCTCTGCATGAAGATTTAGAAGTGATGTAAGTAATGATAGCAGCATTCATTTGTTACCTTTTTTTTATGTGAAGATTATGAGAAACCCTGGTGGCACAACCAGTAGGCGCTCAATTGCTAACTGAAAGGTTGGTGGTTCAAACCCACCCAGAGGCTCCAAAGGGAGAAAGACCTGGTAATCCAAGCCCATAAAGGTTACAGTCTAGAAAACCCTGTGGGGCAGTTCTACTCCATCACTGTGTCAAAATTGACTTGACAGCACATAACAAAAACAACATGCACAGATCATCCTTAAATCACATCATTTAGTTCCACAACATCACTAGAAGGAAAGAAGAGTCATCTCCCATTTTACAGATGAGGAAGAGCTCTCAAAGAGAATATTTAGTCAAGTTCAAATCCAAATGTGTGGAAGAACAAAATTAGAAGCCATTTCTGTGCGTTCTGGGACCTACGCTTTTTCCCAGCACACCAAAGAGCCTCCGTGGTTCATTAATTTATGTAGTTTTGACTCCTTAATACTTGCTCTCAGCATGGCTGCAGCTGGTTTGTTGTCTTGCATTTCTCTAACTCTTTGCTCCTCTTTCACTCCGCTTCGTGGGAGATTAGATAGGAATGTCTGAAGCATGACGTGGCCATTCAACTCGATCAGCTTCCATAGACCTGATCATGCTGGCTATTTGGTGATTATTGGATAAGTGGACATACCAAAAAACTCAAACCAAACCGGTTGCTGTCAAGTAGATTCTGACTCACATAGAGTTTGAAAAAAAAAAGCAAAAGAGGTAATGAGAAACAAAAGCTGACTTGACAAACCTGAGTACCCAGAAAGAGATGCGTATTTACAGGGTACAATGGAATAAATTTACACCACGATGGTTCTATTTTCAGCACTTAATTTTTTAATCTGTCATATCTTAGAACTCCAACACTCTTTTCAACTTAAATCAAACAAAGAGAAGCATCCGATAGCATTTAAAAGACTAAGTAAAAGCAAATATAAACAAACAAACACACCAAAATTAACTTTGTCTCCATTTCTTCCATTCAGAGAGAACCACTGTTTAGGTTTTGACACATACCCTCCTATACATGGGGAAAGGGTTGGCGGGGTGGTGGTAAAGACAAAGTGCCAGGTAGAAAGCTAGGTGGAGACATTTCATAAAATAGAAATCATAGATAACACGTAATTAGCTTGCTTTTTCCAGTTATGAGAATTTTCCCATGTCATTATCCTTTGAAAACATGTTTTTAGTGACCTAATAATACCCTATTAATTATAAGTAAATAATTTAATGATCGCCTACTTGGTTGCATTAGATTATTTCAAACTTTTCTTTTTGCTATTATAAATAATACATCCATGAACATCCTTGAACACATATCTCATCCACAACTCTTTCCTGAAAATAAAATGCTAATTCTGTAATTATGACCTTTTTAAAGGTTCTTGGTATATGTTACCAAATTGTTTTCCAAAGTTTGCACTAATAAATACTTCCACCAGCAGTGTTAAAGGATTACTGATTTACCCATTTTATTTAAAAAAAAAAAAAAATTGACGGTGCAAAAACTGTCATATAACAATTTTAAGTTGTATTTCTTCAATTACCGAGGTTGAATATTATCCAGATATTTCACAGCAAATTGTCTCTCTAGTAGATTATCTGTTAATATCTTGAGTCTTTTTTCTTAGTAGATTATTTTTCCCCTTGACTGCTTGGATTTCAATTTTGTTTTGAATCTTTTTGCCAATTTAGAATTTGTATTTTAATTTTTAAAAAATATAATATTATTCAGATATATTCAGAAGCTGAACAAAATGGAACCAAAAAACTCTAGGTAAATTTTGAACTGATGTTGGGCTGTAGAGATTTTTCTAAGCATAAAAATAATGAAAGAATAATGAAGAAGTGAATGAAATTGGACTACACCAAAATGCCTTTCAAAATCATTTTCATGGCCTAGTATTGTCATGGAATATTATAGACCCAAACATAAGTTTAATTACTGCATTCGGAAAATAAATATAAAATGTAAAATCCTTTTTCCAAAGTAGTCATTCCAGTTTGTATTCCCACTTTCTAGGAAACAATCAGGAACCCTGGTGGAACAATGGTTAAAACACTTGGTACTAAGAGAAAGGTTGGCAGTTCAACCTACCAGCCGTTCTGGGGGTGAAAGATATGGGAGTCTGCTTCGGTAAAGATTTAGGGCCTTGGAAACCCTATGGGGCAGTTCTTCTGTGTCCTATAGGGTTGTTCTGAGTCAGAATCAACTAAACACCAAAACCAAAACCAAACCCAGTGCAGTCGAGTCGATTCCGACTCATAGCCAGTGGGTAGGAAACAATTATAACAGGGCATCAAGTATATATACAAGAATGCTCAGAGCAGTGTTATTTGCAATAGTCAAAACCAAAAAAAAAAAAAAAAACTCCAGCTAGCCTTTAAGTAGGGGAATGGATAAATTGTAGCATTTTAATATTCTGGGACACTATTTGTTGTTGTTAGCTGTGGTCCTGTTGGTCCACCAACTCATGACAACCCCAGGCACGACAGAATGAAATACTGCCTGGGAAAACGAATCAACTACAGAGTTGCACACATCACCCTATATGAATTCCAAAAACCTAACGTAAAACAAAAGACAGCCTTATACATAGAATAGATACATGTGATTCATTTATGTAAAGTTCCTGCACAATTACATAGCAAACTGCTGGGGGCACATATGCATAGCAGAAAAATATAAAGAAAAACAAAGGAAGGATAAGCATAAACCACTATTGTTTAGATTACTGCTTCTCAACACTGGCTGCACACTAGAATTAACCGGGGAGCTTTTAAAAAATACCAAAGCCCAGGACCCAGCCCGGAACAATTAAATTAGAATCACTTTATCCAGTGGTTTAGCTAAGACTTCCAGTAAACAAACACTTAGCGCATCATTGAGGAAATCAGGGTCATCCTTTCTCAGTACCTCAAGGTCTTTGCTTCCGTAATCATTCCCTCTCTCCGGCAACATTAATTTCTTCCTCACTACTGGGTCAACTCTCTTTGGCATATTCATAAACCTTTATATTGGTCATCTTAAAAGAAAAAATAAATAAAACAAAGAAATTATTTAAAAAAAAAAAAAAAGTCCCTTGATCTTATGTTTTTTTTCCCCTCTGCTTTTAGAGCCACTGTCCTGGAAACAATGGTTTACATCTGCTCTTTTGTCTGTCTTTTTATTTTTTCTAAATTTTATTTAGTTTGTTGTTGTTGCTGAGAATATGCACAGCGAAACATACACCAATTCAACAGTTTCTACCTGTACAATTCAGTGACATTGATTATATTCTTCGAGTTGTGCAACTATTCTCACCCTGTCTTTCTGAGTTGTTCCTCCTTCATTAACATAAACTTACTGCCCCCTAAGGTTCCTGTCTAGCTTTTCAAGTTGCTGTTGTCAATTTGATCTCAAAGATAGTTCTTAAAAGAGCAAGTGCTCAAGGCAGACCTTTGTTACTGGTTAAGTTAAACTATTGTTTCTTTTTTCTTTCCTTTTTCTGTGTCCTTTCAGCTTGCTTTAACTGGCTTTCATCCCCAGCACTGCCCAAAACAGTGCTCATTAAGACCAGCAGTGGCCTCTATCCTAACAAATCCAAGAGGCAATTCTTTGACTTCATCATGGTCAACTTCTCAGCAGCATTTGACACAGTCGTCCACAGCCTCCTTTTTGAATCATTTCCGTTTGGCTTCTGAGATACCACATCGTCCTTGTTTTCCTCCTATCTCATTGTCACTCCTTGGGTTGTATTCCTCCTCCTCTTCCCGACCTCTAAAAAATGGCCTAAAGCCCAGAACTTGGTCCTTGGTGCTGTTCTCTCTCCTTAGGCTATCTTCCCATGCCTTTAAATATCATCTAACTGACGTTATTATTGTTAGGTACCATCAAGTTGATTCCTGCTCATAGCTACTCTATGTACAACAGAACGAAACACTGCCTGGTCCTGTGCCATCCTCATAATGGTTGTTATGCTTGAGCCCATTGTTGCAGCCACTGTGTCAATCTGTCTTGTTGAGGGTCTTCCTCTTTTTCACTAACTCTCTACCTCACCAAGCATGATATCCACCTCCAAGGACTGGTCCCTCCTGCTAACATGTCCAAAGTATATGAGATGAAGTCTCGCCAGCTTCACATCTAAGGAACATTCTGGCTGTACTTCTTCCAAGACAGACTTGTGTGTTGTTCTGGCAGACCGTGGTTGGTATATTCAATATTCTTCGCCAACCTCATAATTCAAAGGTGTCAAGTCTTTGGTCTTTCTTATTCCTTGTCCAGCTTTTGCATGCATTTGAGGTGATTTAAAATACCATGGCTTGGGTCAGGCGTACCTTAGGCCTACATGATGTTGGCTCTAAGTTGTCTGTCTTCAACTCTGATGCCTCTCCTGAACTTGGAATTAAATATCCAACTCTATATTCAACATTAACAAGTATTTGATTTCCATGCCAAACTTGTTCTTATCATTTACCCAGTTGCTTAAGATAAAACTTCAGTGACATCCAATTTGTCAGCAAGTCTTCTCACATTAGCCTTCCAGTTATTAAATGAAATGACCACTTGTACCATATCTACTGCTACTTTCTTATATAAGGCATTACCTTAGCATGTCTGAGCTAATGCAACAGCCTCCTAATTGTTCTTTCTGCTTCTACTTTTTACATCCTTATATCCATTCTCCTCAATGCAACTTGGCCAGCTTTTAATACGTAAATCAGGTTATACCCCTTTCCTGTTAAAAACACCTGCAAGAATGTCCCATAACTGAGCACCTCACCATGGCATACAAGGTCTTGTAAGAGATGGCCACTGTCCACTCCTCTGATGTCATGTCTTACCACTCTTACCCACGGTTATGAGACTTTGGGTCCTCTATCCTTCCTGCTGCCTGGATTGCTTTTCCCTCAGGTCCTGGCATAGCTGATTGCTTTCTGTGTGTAATTCAGTTCTAAGCTCAAATGCCACTTTCTCCTCAGAGGGTCTTCCCTGATCTTCCTAGCTTTTAAAGTGTCTTCCTTAACCTACCCCCACACTCAGTCTTTAATACATTAGCCTGTTTTCTATTCTGCAAAAAGCAACACTACATGAAGTAATTTATTTGTGAATACGCATAGTTTCTACCCTGCCCCTTTAGAAGATAACCTCCCAACAGTGGGAAATTTTTCTTAATCTCTTCTATCTTCTTAATATCTAGAGCAGTGCCTGACAACCAGTAGGAAAACAATAGATGTTTGAAGTATATAAATAAATATTAAATCAAACAAACCATCTACCCTTTAATGTAGTATTTAAGTGCCTGTGTTCCATGCTTATGTTGGATTTTTTCTTCCCCAATTTTATTTGCAAACCTTCTTGATCATTACATACAATGATTGGATTGAAGTTCATTTCCTGAACATTAAACTATCGATTTGTTGTTTCTTCTTCATAGAAAAAAAATAAAATAAAATAACTGAGGAAATGTTCATAAAACAATTTTTCACCCTGAGGTCATACCTCTCAACTCCAAGTACACCTGCCTATATATTTCTTTGCTTCTGGATTTTGCCCAAAGAAGCCCTGGTGGCACAGTGCTTAAGCACTTGGCTGCAGACTGAAAGGTTGTGGTTCAAACCCACCAGCCTCTTTGTGGGAGATGTGGCAGTCTGCTTCGGTAAAGATTTGCCACCTTCCCTTTCTCATCATCATCCTTCATGACCTTTGTCATGCATTCTTCAACATCTCTCTAAGACCTGAAAATATGGGTATGTCATCAGAAGGATTTTTCTTCCTCTCCTATATGCCTTTTTAGCATTTGCCAGCACGGAGCTGATCTTTTGAAAGAAAGTTTAGAAGGTTAATATTGACAATTTGAACCAGATGGCCTGGAGTCACTATGTGATGTCTTGCTAGATGTAATCCTGGGCTCAATCAAGATCTTAATTAACAGCATTGTTCTTATTTATTATACAATTGTCATTATGTGGTATTACAGGACTCATGCATTATACATGTACAGTTCTTTGGGTGAACAGTTCACTGGAATATAACTTGAGTAAAATACAAAGTGTTATTTTAAAATGTAAATGCACCTTATTTAAATGTTCCTGAAGTGAATTAAATGGCAATTTTGTGCTGTTCTTAAAAGAAAGGATTTACACCTACATTGTAAATTATAAAGCAAGCTGCAGTGTTCTTAGCACCCACTTCCTGCTGTTTCTGTTAAGAATTACCAGAAAGGCTGCTTAGAATATCCTAGCGATTAAGAGAGTTACCGTACATTCTGAAGAGTTTCATAATACCACAGGGGAATGAAAATAAAATGCAAAATATATGTTTAAATTGTGAAAAAAAAAAAAGCTATTTCAAAAATTAAAATTAGCATTCATCTGATGGTTCATTTCTCTTCTTAACATAGGAATTCTGTCCCTACTCCTCATTAAGAGGTTTCAAAAGGCAACATTTAATGGTGCAAACTGTCTTTTTCTGGGTGGCTGAATACAAAATGTCAAAGGAACAAATGTCGCCCTTGACTCAAGTGTTTGTGATATTTGCAAAAAAAAAAAATAGTTAGACTTTCATTAAGCTAAAATATTACCATGAAAGTAAAAATATCTCTGCAACACATTACAAAAGAAGCCACATATTATCCTTGCTTGCTGATTTTTCAAGTAGATAAAGTAGACATGAGATGGAGTAAAGCTCCATGGTTTATTATGGAAGCAAAAGTGATAAACCATTCCTCCGAAATAATTCTCCATCACTCCTGATCTGCAGGCCCTTGTCCAAATGTTGAAGTCCTAACCATCTTTCAAGACCATGAGTAAATTCCTTCACTTTGCAATTGACACCTGCTTAGGTTTGCTCTTTGGAAGTCTCTCTCCACATTCTCTCTCTCTTTCATTAGCACTACTATTATCCCTTTCTCTTTTGACTTTCATCACAGTGTGTCCTTGTTTTCCAACATCTAATAGGATCCTTCAGGGCAGGGAGCAAATCTTCTTTATCTTGGTATTAAGTAGCCCCTCATAGGGTATAGGGTATGCTCCTAGTGGGTGCTCCATGAATGTCTGAATTGAATTACAGCGATTTGACTAGCATTAGCTATCAATGAATGATCTCACTATTTGAAGAGTTATATAATACTTGAATACCGTATTCTAGCAACAATTCAAGCAATAACAGCTGCAGAATGTCTTTTAAGTTCAGGAATAGCAAAGACAACCAAAAAAAAAAAAAAAATTAGAAAACCTACAGTCAGAATGAGAAAAGCTTGCAGGTAAAATGGACTTTACACAACAAAAGAAAGTCACTAGGACTAAGAAAGAGGCAATGAACATTCTCATACTATCCAGATATGACTGTAAACTAGTATAGAAATTTTAAGTAAAAATCCTTTAAGAAAGAGGACAAGTTTATAGAAAATATAAATAATTTAGAACGTACGTTATATGGGGGTAGGAATGTTTTAACTTTTTTTGCGGAAAATGTCGGGCATATAAAAGCAGTGTGACTAGCAATAGGTAAAAATTGACATGCGTCTTTCACCCAGCTTAAGCAATTATCAATTGTGATCAATGTTTTTTAGTTTACATCTCTAACCACTTGCCCCTTCTCACAACCTGAATTATTCTGAAGAAAATGCCAGACATCATATTGTTTTAATAATATTTGAGTATGTGTTTTTTAAATGTCATTGAGATATCTAAAAACGTTAAAAAATTCACTGTTTATATTCTCATTTCCTTAAGTGTCACATAAAAGATTTTTTACATTTGTTTCATTGCATCAGGATTCAGATGACGTCCATACATTAATATGTTTTATTTTCTTTCTCTCTCTCCCTCTCTAACAATGCATCTTTTTAAGAGGTAGAAAGAAAGAGACACAGAATGTTTTGAGTTGTTGACAATTTCCGGTATCAGAAGAAAGAGGTCAGGGGCCAGAGAAGGAAAGGAGAGAGAAAGAAGAAAATGAAGCAGAGTTTCAGGACTGAGACCTGTGCTTTATATTGATGCCTTCTCTGGAGATCTATTATTTCCTGTGGAGTGTTTGGGAGTCTAATGTCTTCCTTCTCCAGGCTTCTTCAGGGTCTATCCCACTAGCTCACTCATTCCAGAAGCCTAGATTTAATTGGATTATCTCTGGGCAGGTGTTCTGTTCATCTCCAGCTGCTTTGGAGGACAGAGTTACAAGACCACAATGTCTTTCTTCCCCTTCCCCCAAGCTTTTTCTTGGTGCTGGTTCTAGATACCTCCTGTGTTCTTTGGCTTAAACGGATCAGGGCTAGTAGAGTTACGAAAGCCACACTGATTTCTCTAGGTGGAATAGTTTGGGAGTTTACACCTTTTTAAACCTTTCACCTCCATTAATCTCTTAAACATACATGCTCATTCTACCACTTTTCTCTACCACACTATTTATTTACTGAATAAACCAGGACATTTGCTCTGTAGGGTTTTCCCCAATTTTGATTTTCTGATTGTGCCTCCATGCTGTTGTTTAATATGTTTTGTCTCCTGTATTTCCTGCAACTGGGTAGTTACCTCTAGAGTTTTAACCAGATTTATAGTTGAGACTTGGGCGTACATGCTTCTTAGGTGATGCTGTGTACTTGTAGCAAGGGGGCACATGATGTACGGTTATCATTCTTTTTTGGTGTGATGTTATAGTCATTGTTGCTCATTGACTAGAGTAAATATTTCATTAGGGTTTACAAAATATTAATATTCTACTTCAATTATCCTATCCTCACTTTTTATCTGAAATAATTATCTAAAGAAAAATTTACCCTTGTCTATCATTTGGTTAAAGGAAAGGCAGGAGAAAATGATTAAATTTTTCCCTTATTTCCTGCTTATCAAAATAGTGACTTAGTTCCATAGCACCCTTCAAAGATGACCGATGAGTTCATTTCTTAGTATCATTATAATTCATAGATGTAGGTATGTTTGAAATACATCAATGTATTTCATACATTGAATAACATATTCATAGTTATTATTCTATTAATGCTCAAAATGTCCTAACTTTGCCAAGTGGAAGCCTCTTCAGCAGGGGCGGATTAACCAATAAGCAAAGTACGCATGGGCTTACTCGTGCTTACTTACTAATCTGTAGTGCACAATTTCACCTGTTTACAGGTGAAATTGTGCACTACAGATTAGCAAGCAAGCACAAGTAAGCCTGTGCATACCATACTTATTGAGTAGTATATCCTTGCTCTTCAGTTGGCTTCTGATTATTTTTCACACTGTCACAGTAGACTTGGTAGATTCTCTGCTTTTTGTTGTGACAAGATGTTTCAGGGGTCAGCCATTTATCAAAACAAAACAAAATAAAAAATGCAGGGATATTTGGCTACTCTATTCACCACTGTCTCCCGAGTATCTAGAACAGTCCCTGGAAAGTAATAGGTGTCAATAGAAATTAGTTGATTATATATTTAAACATGACAGTGAAAGCCACAAAACAAAACATTATTTCAGATTTCTGCTTCCTGCCAACATAAAATAACGACAGGGATAGGATTTATTCTCCCACTTGAAATTACTAAAAGAAAACCAATGAACCAACCAAACACAGGCAAAATATGTAAAACAATGGTTCTCAAAACATTGAACAATAGACTACAGGGCGCAGAGATCCCTTGAGAGATGGGAAACAAACTAAATGGGCCCTATAATTGCCTCAGCTTAATGCCTAGAGAGTTTCCACTGAGGAGGGAGGGAAGGGGAAAAGTGGCAATCTCTTTGTTGAGGAGACTTAGCTGGGGTTTCAAAGGGTAAAGGTACTTAGAATCTCCTGGATAGACTATCAAAGAGGAGACAATTGCACAACACGGGCTCTGAGATCTATAGAAGAACCCTTCTGAGTATTTGGCAAAGAACCTAACACAAGCATGTGAGGAAATTACCTGATGCTGGAAAAAGCACCACAAGGAAGGATCAGAAGGAACAATCCCCCCAAATCAAAATAAGCTGCAGTTAGCCCATTATTCATGGGACCTAAGCAGAAAACTCCAAGGCATCGAACCCATTTGTTCCGATTTGAACCTCTACTGAGAATATGTATTCCTAACTAGTTCCCTGCTGAGAATTTGCATTTCCAGCAGGTTCCCAGGAAGTTATACATAAGAATCACTCAGGGGTCTTGTAAAAATGTAGATTCTGATTAAGTATATCTGGGGTGGAAATGTAAATTCTCAGCAGGGGTTCAAACGTGAATGAACTTGTTCTTTGCCCAGGAGTATTCAGAAGGTTTTGTTAAAGTAATGGGAAAAAACTAACTCTAGACTGAATGTTGGTCTTGTCCTAACTACAAAGCTTAAAAGCAAAATCTGAAATAATCAAACTGTTTCCAAATAACTTAACTACTTGCTAGAATAAAGTTCAAGAATATTTTTAAGAATATAAACATTTTGTGTACACAGCATAGTAAAATAAAAAATGCCTGGTATACAGTTAAAAGTAATTATCAACCAAGCAAAGAAGCATAAAGACATGACCTATGATGAGAAGAAAAAACAGTCAGTAGATACTGACCCAGAAATGACAAAGATGGTAGAATTAGTAGACAAGGTCACTAAAATAACTATTATAAATGAATTCTACATACTGAAGGAGCTGGAGAAAAGATTGAACTTGTTAAACAGAGTCATAGTATTAAAAAAAGGCCCAAATCCAGTTTCTAGAAATGCAAACTACAATGTCTGAGATGAAAAATATACTGAATGGAATTATGGCAGATTATATTTTACAGAAGAAAATAAATTGTGAACTTGAATGTATAGTAATAGAATCTATTGAAAATGAAACATGCAGAGAAAAAAATAAAACTAAACATAGCATCAGTGAGGTGAAGAAAAAAATCAGGCATCTCAATGTATGTGTAATTGGAGTCCTTGAAAGAAGTGACTAAGGCAGAAAAAATATTTGAAGAAATGATGGCTATAAATTTTTAGAAGTATATGAAAACTATAAACTCACAGATCCAAGGAACTCAACCAACTCCGAAGAAACCTGAAGAATATTACAGCAAAGCCTGTCATAATGAAATTTATTAAAAGCAGTGATTTAAAAAAAAAAAAAAAAAAGCAGCCAGAGAAGACACAGTACATTTAGAAGAACAAAAATACCAGAGACAGAAAATTTCTTGTCCAGAAAAAAAATTAAACTGGAAGATAGTTGAGAAAAATCTTTAAACCACTGAAAGGAAAAAACCGACAACCTAGAATTTTTACAAAGCAAAAATATTTTTCAAAAACTAAGGCAAATTATTTCCTCACTCATAGAGTCTAGGTCTTATTTAAAATATTATAAATAAGTGTTAAGTACTCAGGGATAAATCCTTAAAAAAAAAAAAAAAAAGTTATGCCATATCTTTGCAAAGCATTTCTGAGAAAAATTGAAAAAGACCTAAACAAATAGAGAAATATACTATGTTCATCATTCAGAAGACTCAGCATTAGGATGTCACTTCTCCCTTAATTGAGCCATCAATTTAATGTAATCCCAATCAAAAACTCAATAGACATTTTTGTAGAAAATGGGAAGTTAGTTCTAAAATACATATGGAAATGCAAAGGACCTATATTAGCCAAAACAACTTTGAAAATAAGAACAAATTGGAGAACTCACACTATCTGACCTCAACACTATAATCATCAAGACAGTGTGATATTAGTGTTAAGATAAATAAAAACTAATTTAAAGTGAAAATCCTTGGGGACTGGGAGAAGGAAAAAGAGGGAGGGATTACAAAGAGACAGGAAGAAATTTGGGGGGCGATTAATATGTTCGATGTGTTGTTTGTGTGATGATTTTATGGGTAAATTGCATAGGTACAAACTTACAAAATTGTGTACTTTAAATATGTGCAGTTTATTGTATGTCAATTTTGCTTTAATAATGCTTTTAAAATTAGTCATAATCTCACCATCAGAAGACAGTGACAGCTAACTATATGGTAGATATTCTTCAATGCATACAGGGACCATAGGATGGTTATCTCTTAAAATGCATCAAGAATATCTTTGCAAGTAGAATCTTTGGAAATAATTTTGTCAAGAAGTATAAAGGTCTTCAAATGTTTCCATCTTACCACTTCTGAATCCACAACCGAAAAAGAGCTTGGGCACAAGAGGTTCAGATCATTTTATTGTATTTATTTTTATTAGCAAACAAAGTGATGCGATACACAAGAAAGCAACCAAAATACTAAAAGAATAAAAAGAAATACGGTTTAGTAAATTACGGTGCACTGACCTGGTAAAATTAAATGGATGGGCCATGGTATGTTGACCTCTTGTGCAGTTCAAATTGAGAACATCTGTTCTAAAGTGATTAGTGCTGAAAACACTCTGGGAAATTTTAAACATCTCCTTCACAGTTTACCTTTTCCTCTCTTTTCACTTAGGAAATATTCTTCATTGATTGTATTAAGATAGTATTTATTCCAGAATTTGTAACAAAATGGGAAAGTGCTTCTTTCCTAAATTTACAGTGTAAAACTTAGGTTGAAACATGCACCATTAATACTGTTAAGAGGCTTGGAATTAAAGCAGGTAACGTTTTTAAGAGTGGCACAAGGTAAGCCAGTATGACCTTTGGCTATTCAGGTAAGAGCATAGCATAAAAGAACAAGAATAAAATATTGTCCTTCTGTTCCAAACTTGGCTGGATAAGTTCTTATTAAAGATTGTGTCTAATTTTGGACTTCTTAATCTAACAGAAAAGTGAATTACTTGTATTCAGCAAGCTGTAAAGTGATACTAATTCAGAAGATGAACAATTGACATCTGAAAAGGTTAAGGATATTAGAATAGTTCAGCTTACAGAAAAAAGAAAATGTACATAGAGGAATCTTTGTGCAAAGAGCATCTGCATTTTATACACTTATTAAAATATTTATTGAGTATGTATATTCTGAGTGACAGAACCATCTTCAAGGTTTTTACATACCAAACTTTCCATAAGACAGAAATCTTGTTGCCGGTTTGTGCTAGTTGCTGCTGTATGCTTTGACTTGCGATCTGCCTAACCTACCATTTCTTATTTCTTGTCTAATTTTAATGATGAGTAAATGGTGGCTTAGAATGATAAAAGGACATTGAAGCTTATGGGCTAATCCAGGAAACATTAAACCCAGATTTTTAAAACCCAGTATAGATACTGTTCCTTTTTTCTTAAATTTTATCACATTCTGTTTTACGGTGCACCTTTCGCCTTAAGCAGCTCTTACTTTTGGTTAGATGATTCTTCTGAAGAGAGTACTAAAATTATTTGCTTCTATTCGATAGGGCTGCTGAAGGTTCTGCCCAAATTATTCTGTGGTTCTATTGGAAATTAATCAGTGGCTCATTCCAGGATCCTGAAATCGAAGGCCCATTTGTTCTCCCCTGTCTGGCCTTAGGCAATTCATTTCCACAAATACATACTGAGCAACCATTATGTCATTGTTGTTAGGTGCCCTCAAGGCAATTCCAATGCAGAGCAACCCTATGTACAACAGAACAAAACACCGCTGCTTACCGCGCCACCCTCACAATCGTTGCTATGTTTGAGCACAATGTTGCAGCCACGGTATCACTCCATCTCATTGAGGGTCTTCCTCTTTTTCCCTGACCCTCTATTTTACCAAGTATGATATCCTCTTCCAGGAACTGGTCCTTCCTGATGAAGTCTCACCATTCCCACTTCTAAGGATCTGTTTGTTTTTCTGGCAGTCCATGGTATATGCAATACTCTTCTCCAACACCATAATTCAAATGCGTCAGTTCTTCTTCAATCTTCCCTATTCATTGTTCAGCTTTCCCATGCACATAAGGTGACTGAAAATACCACGGCTTGGATCAGGCCCACCTCAGTCCTCAAAGTCACATCTTTGCTTTTTAACACTTTAAAGAGGTCTTTTGCAGCAGATTTGCCCAATGCAATGCATCGTTCGATTTCTTGACTGCTGTTTCCATGGCTGTTGATTGTGCACCCAAGTAAAATGAAATCTTTGATTACTTCAATATTTTCACCACTTACTATGACTTTGCTTATTGGTCCAGTTGTGAGAATTTTTGTCTTATTTATGTTGAGGTGTAATCATACTGATCATCGTCATTGATCATCATCATTAAATGTTTCAAATCCTCTTTGCTTTCAGCAAGATAATGTCATCTGCATATTGAAAGTTGTCGGCCAGTTTTCCTTCAGCTTCAATGCTACATTCTTTACATAGTCCAGCTTCTATGTTTACTTGCTTAGCATACAGATTGAATAAACCTGCTCAGCATACAGATTGAATAAATATGGTGAAAGGATACAAACCCTGAAGCACCTCTTTCCTGACTTTAAAACACACAGTATCTGCTTGTTCTGTTTGAACAACTGCTTCTTGGTCTATACACAGGTTCCTTATGGGCACAATTAAGTGTTCTGGAATTCCCATTCTTTGCAATGTTACCCATAATTTGCTATGATTCACACAGTTGAATGCCTTTGCACAGTCAATAAAACACAGGTAAACATCTTTCTGATATTCTGTGCTTTCAGCCAACATCCGTCTGACATCAGCAATGATCTTCCTCATTCCATGTCCTCTTCTGAATCCATATTGAATTTCTGGCAGTTCCCTGTCGATCTACTACTACAACCATTTTTGAACAATCTTTAGCAAACTTTTACTTGTATGCGATATTAATGATATTGTTCTATAATTTTCACATTCTGTTGGATCACCTTTCTCTGGAGTGGATACAAATATGGCTCTCTTTTAGTCAGTTGGCCAGGTAGCTGTCTTCCAAATGTCTTGGCAAAGATGAGTAAGTGATTCCAGGGTTCATCCATTTGTTGGAAACTCTTCATTTGTATTTTGTCAATTCCTGGAGCCTTGTTTTTCAACATTGCCTGTAGTGCAACTTGAACTCCTTCCTTCAATACCATTGGTTTTTAACCATATTTTTAACCTCCTGAAATGGCTGATAATTGACCAATTCTCTTCGTACAGTGAATCTGTGTATTTCTTCACAGACATTGCATCATTTAATGTTGTCCCCATAGATCCTTCACTATTGCAGCCCAAGACTTGAGTTTCTTCTTCAGTTCTTTCAACTTGAGAAATGCTGAGCATGTTCTCCCCTTTTGGCTTTCTATCTGCAGGTCTTTGCACATGTCATTATAGTGGCTTTGTCTTCTCAAGCTGCCCTTTGAAACTTTCTGTTCAGTTCTTTTACTTCATCATTTCTTCCATTTGCTTTACCTACTTGATGGTCAAGACAAAGTTTCAGAATCTCTTCTGACATCCATTTTGGTCTTTTCTTTCTTTCCTGTTTTTTTTTAATGACCTCTTGGTTTCTTCATGTATGATGTGCTTGATATCATCCCACAACTCATCTGGTCTTCTGTCGTTAGTGTTGAATGTGTCAGATCTATACTTCAGATGGTTCTAAATTCAGGTGGGATGTACTCAAGACTGTGCTTCGGCTCTCATGAACACGATCTAATTTTCTTCAGCTTCAACTTGAACTTGCATATGAGCAATTGATGGTCTGTTCCACAGTCAGCCGGCCCCTGGCCTTGTTCTGACTGATGATATTGAGCTTCTCTGTTGTTTCTTTCTACAGATGTAGTGAATTTGATTCCTGTGTGTTCCATCCAACAAGGTCCACATGGATAGTCGCCATTTATATTGTTGAAAAAGGTATTTGCAATGAATAAGTAGTTGATCTTGCAAAAGTCTATCATGTGATCTCTGGTATCATTTCTATCACAAGGCCATATTTTCCAACTACTAATCCTTCTTCTTTGTTTCCAGTTTTCACATTCCAATCAACAGTAATTATCAATGCACCTTGATTGCATGTTTGATCAGTTTCCGACTGCAGAAATTGGTAAAAATCCTCAAGTGGTACGTACATAAATTTGAATAATTGTCATATTAACTGGTCATTTTAGGTATACGGATATTGTCCTATCACTGACAGCATTGTACTTCAGGATAGATATTGAAATGGCCTTTTTGAAGATGAATGTGGCAACTTTCCTCTTCAATTTATCATTCCCAGCATAGAAGGTAATATGATTATCTGACTCCAAATGGCCATTGCCATTCCATTTCAACTCATTAATGCCTAGGACATTAATTTTTACCTGTTTGATTTTATTTTTGACGACTTTCAATTTTCCTAGATTCATACTTTTTACATTCCATGTTCCAGTTATTGACGAATGTTTGCAGCTGCTTCTTCTCATTTTGAGTCATGCCACCTCAGCAAATGAAGGTCCTGAAAGCTTTACTCCAACCACATCATTAAAGTTGACTCTATTTGAGGAGGCAGCTCTCCCTTAGTCTTATTTTGAGTGCCTTCCAAACTGAAGGTCTCGTCTTCTGGTACTATATCAGACAATGTTCTGCTGCTATTCATAAGGTTTTCACTGGCCTTTTTTTTAGAAGTAGGTCACCAGGTCCTTCTTCCTGGTCTGTCTTAGTCTGGAAACTCAACTGAAACCTATCCACCATGGGTGACCCTGCTGGTATTTGAAATGCCAGTGATATAGCTTACAGCATCACAGCAATACACACGCCACTGCAGTATGACAAAGTGACAGACAAGTGGTGGAACCATTACAAATTTGGTACTGTGTTGGGCACCGGGGAAAAAGGTAAAGCTGGGTTAAACTGACACATTCTGGCTGGAAGAGCACATTGGGCTGATCAGGACGCTTTCTTATCTTACCAAATCTGCAAGGGAAACTAAGGAAAACCTGGCTAAGAAGCAACACTAGTATCGTCCTGGGGACTCCAGGTTCTTCCTTCTTTTGTGCTTCTATGGCTGACTATAATCTTTCTTTAGAAATGCACATACACATAACCTGGCTTTAGTCAAACTCTGTGCGCCTACAAGTTCTTCTATCCCTTTGGGGCAACGTTGCATATTTCTGCTCTGCAGTGCTTTAGTCTTTCAGCTTAACTCTTAGACTCAGTCTTTTCCAATTTCTTGGGAGCATTGTTTCATAACCCCCTGCATTCACAACACTCAAAAAGGAGTTTTAGCTTTTTCTATTTTTCTGTAAGAGCAGGCTGAAGCTCTTGGCTCTGCCTAATCTCTTCAGGAACAGACCTCTGAAATGCACCATTATCATACTCCTTCTGATATTTCTCTGGGTATCCAGCTACATGGTGATGATAGAGTTTCGATGCCCTCAATCCTGTTAAAAGCTATTAGTGCTGATTAGTACCGTAGATATTGCTCCAGTAGGTAGCTGTTTTTCACCTATAGAAATAGGCAGGATTTAGGCAGTAGTTTTACAGTAATGAAATGAGAAATGAATACTTGTCTTTTATGATTACTGCCATAGCTTTATTGAGACTCAGAGCTTTAAATGTGCTCTGGGCAAAAGAGCCAATGAAGTAGTAGAGAAAATGAAATTACTTTTTATTCTGGATAACCAAATAGATGTTTTCTAATTTTATTTTTCAAAGAATTCTTTTTAAATTAGCCTTTTTACGTTTGGAAGAGTCTTGAAAGGATCATCTGGTTTATCCTTCTATCCTGCGGCTGGCGAACAAAGGCAGAAGGCTGACATTATTTGCTTAAAAATGCAATATATAAAACAAAGCCAAATCAGTTGCCATTGAGTCGATTCTTACTCATGGGAACCCTGTGTGTGTCAGAGTAGAACTGTACTGCATAGGGTTTTCAATGGCTGTAATCTTTCAGAAGTAGATGGCCAGGTATTTTTTTCAGAGTGCCACTGAGTGGATTCAAACCACCAAGCTCTCAGCTAGTAGCTAAATGCAACTCACTTGGGCCACTCAGGGATCTTTGTGTATATATATATTCTGAATCTTATGTTGTATTTGTTGTTGTCATTGTTCTAAACTGAGTTAGTTGTTCTATTTATATGAACCCCTCCCCTGAAGCAAGGGGTTGAATTGAATGTACTCTCAGGAAATAAAAGGTAGTCTCAAGCCTTCCTTATTTATTTTAGCTGAGACCATTAACAACCCTTTAATTATGTTACTTACCTTTTATAGTTTATAATATGATTTGATATCAACACCAATATCAAGCCTCTTGGATTATCATCGAATAGACAGTGTCACAGAAGGTAGACTAGACTTAAGCAATTTGGAGTGTATAGTGTTCATTTACATAATGAATATGCCTTAAGCTTTTGGTATAGTTTGGTTTGGGGAGTGTCAGGAGAGGGGCTAAAAAGATGAGGCCTATTGGAGACTACTGCCACGAGTATCTCTTCTTTTATGTTATCGTGGGAACGCCAGTGTTAGGTGAACTCACCAGCACCGGTGTTTCAAATAAAGACCCTCTACTCTCTTTACTAACGGCCCTGGCAGTGCAGTGGTTAACTTCTCATCTGCTAACGCAGGGTCAGTTGTTCGAACCCACCAGCAGCTCTGAGGGAGAAAGATGCTGTAGTCTGCTTCTGTAAAGATTGCAGCCCTGGAAACCCTATGGGGCAGTTCTACATTGTCCTACAGGGTTGCTATGGGTTGAAATTGACTCCACTGGTACTGGATTTTTTTGGTACCCTCTTTACTGTCCAATTCCAGCAATCATCACAAAACCCCTACAGCTGAAAAACACATTGCAAAGTTAGGGCTATTAAATCCACGATAACTCTAAGAACAACAGAGGGTGGGAGGATGCTGCATAATGACTGGGTCATAATTCTCAAGCAGTGGTTCTCAGCCTTGGCTATGCCGGAGGCATCTGGGAGCTTTACAGATCTTGATGCCCAGGCACACCCTAGATCAACTAAATCAGAATCTCTGGGGACAAGACTCAGGCATCAATATTTTATAAAGATTGTGTGCAGTCAGAGTTGAGATCCATTGTTCTAAAGTGTTCACAGGTGCTGAAAACACTTTTGGCGGTTTTAATATCTCCTTTACAGTTTACCTTTTACTCCTTGTTACCTGGGCAGCACTTTCTTCATTGATTGACCAAAGATCATATTTATTCCAGACCATCATTTGTAGTAATTGAAGTGATAAAGTATCTGTTATGGATCGAATTGTGTCCCCCAAAAATGTATATTATAAATCCTAACACCTATACCTGTAGTTTGTAGCCCTGGGGGCTCAGTGGTTAAAAGCTGAGCTGCTAACCAAAGGGTCAGCAGTTCGAATACACCAGCTGTTCCTTGGAAACCCTATGGGGCAGTTCTACTCTGTCCTTTAGGGTTACTATGAGTCGGGATCGACTTGACAGCAAGGAGTATTAGTTATACTTGTGGTTATAATCCCATTTGGGAACGAAGTTTTCTTTGTTGTGGTAAGAGGCCGTATCACTGTAAGGTGCATTTGAAGCCAATTACCTCTGAGATATAAAAAGAGCAGATCAGGACAGAGAGGAAAACACAGATGGGGGAAGGTAGATGCTAGGCCACACGAAGCCACCAAGGAACCAAGGGACAGAAGCTGAAAAGAGATGAGAACTTTCCTCCAGAGCCCACAGACAGAGAAAGGATTCCCATAGAGCTGGAACCCTGAATTTGGACTTCTGGCCTCCTGACTGTGAGAAAATAATTTCTGTTTGTTAAAGCCACTGATTTGTGGTTCTTTCTGTGACAGCAGCACTGGATAACTAAGACAGTAACATAGTTATTTAGTGGTGCTGTAATACGAATACCACAAGTCAGTGGCTTTAAAGAACAGAATTTTTTTTTTTTTCTTCTCACAGTCCAAAGGCTAAAAGTCCAAATCAGGGCCTCAGATATGCTGATTCCTTCCTTGTTGGTAGCCCGGGGTACTCCTTGGCTCCTTGGTGTCCCTTGGCTTGTAGATGATCCTTGCATGACATCTGTCTTCACCTATGTGTGCCTCTGTGCGCAGTCTGCTCTCTTATAACTCAAAAGTGATTAGATTTAGAACCCACCTAGCTTGAGCGTGAAGTAATTAAAAAAACAAAGAAAGTGCTATTTCCAATCAGGATATTTACACATCCAGGGACCAGGACTTTGATACATATTTTATGCAGGACACAACTTAATCCATAGCATGTGATAAAATATATTTTAATATGTTTATATTTTTGCCTTTGATTAATTCATTTAACAATTACTTATTGTGTTTACTATGAGTCAGAGACTATGCCAAGTGCCAGAGATTATAATGGTAAGTAAAACTTGCAGGAAGTGCACAAAGGCAAGTAAGAGAGAAATACTGAGGTTGGTAGGGATGGTAGGAAAAATACTTTTATAGGAAAGGTCTCTTTGAAGAAGTTACAGTTACACAAAGACTGGGAGGAAGAGAAGGAACCATTATTGGGTTGATTAAGTAGTTCCAAGATGCCACTATGTGCCAGAAAATGCAGGTGCACAGATAAACAAGGTGCTGCTGCTGTCTTCAAGAAACTCCCAGCAGATGTGTACACTAATAATTAAATACAGCGAGACAGATGATAATACGGGGATGTACAAACTGCAATGGGAGTGCAGGGTCAGAAAAAGCTTCGCAAGAGAATCTTGGGAAAAACTCGGAAAGCTTCATGAATTTACATGCCCTTCATGCACAGGGCTGTGTGAATCTATAACACCTATTCTTTCTATGTTGTTAAGTTTACTCCTGTGGTGAGGAGGGATTCTAATTTCCTGTCTTCTCCTCCTTATAACATTCCTTAGCATATACGCACATCCATGTATGTACCAGACATAGAACCATTACAATGAATCTCCAGGTTGATGCTAGAAAGGATGAGAAAGAGGCTTTTTTTTTTTTTTTTGGTCTGTTTTTTTTCTTCCTTTTTTTTTTTAAATAATTTTTATTGTGCTTTAAGTGAAAGTTTACAAATCAAGTCAGTCTGTCACATATAAGCTTATATACACCTTACTACATACTCCCATCCACTCTTCCACTAATGAGTCAGCCTGCTCCCTCCCTCCAGGCTCTCCTTTTGTGACCATTTTGTCAGTTTCTAACCCCCTCTACCCTCCCATCTCCCCTCTAGACAGGAGATGCCAACACAGTCTCAAGTGTCTACCTGATACAAGTAGCTCACTCTTCATCAGCATCCCTCTTCAACCCATTGTCCAGTCCCTTCCATGTCTGATGAGTTGTCTTCGGGAATGGTTCTTGTCCTGGGCCAACAGAAGGTTTGGGGACCATGACCGCTGGGATTCTTCTAGTCTCAGTCAGACCATTAAGTCTGGTCTTTTTATGAGAATTTGGGGTCTGCGTCCCACTGTTCTCCTGCTCCCTCAGGGGTTCTCTGTTGTGCTCCCTGTCAGGGCAGTCATCGGTTGTGGCCGGGCACCATCTAGTTCTTCTGGTCTCAGAATGATGTAAGTCTCTGGTTCACGTGGCCCTTTCTATCTCTTGGGCTCATAGTTATCGTGAGACCTTGGTGTTCTTCATTCTCCTTTGATCCAGGTGGGTTGAGACCAATTGATGCATCTTAGATGGCCGCTTGTTAGCATTTAAGACCCCAGACGCCACACTTCAAAGTGGGATGCAGAATGTTTTCTTAATAGAATTTATTTTGAGGCTTATTTTTATTGATTTGCAAAGTTCAACATTTAAAAGTTTAGGCGGAGATCAGGAAATTATGTTTATCAAAGTAACCAGACCAAGTTTGACAATAGTTGCTTATATGACCTCAGGCATCTGAAAGTATTTTTTTTTTTCCAGCCTCAGAAGTTCAAATGTTTGATTCCCCAGAGCTCTGTGACAACACCTTCCATCTGCCCCAACAAAGGTCTGGGATCTACAGTCCTGATTTGTCTGCTTTACTGAAGACTTGGGTGTGGATAGGACGGTAGATTCCTTCTTCTAAAATCCAGGGCTTCCAACTGGTTCATTCTGATTTGAACCCCTGCTGAGAATTTGCATTTCTAACAAATTCCCCTGTGATGCAAATGTTGCTGGTTAGGGACCAGTTCTGAGAACCACTGCTATACTAGTGGTTCTGAAAATTTATTATACATAACCAAAAAACACAAAATAATAAATGTTGGCGAGGTTGTGGAGAGACTGGAACACTTATACACTGCTGGTGGGAATGTAAACAGGTACAACCACTTTGGAAACCCATTTGGCACTTCCTTAAAAAGCTAGAAATAGAACTTCCAGCAATTCCACTTCCTGGAATATACCCTGAATAAATAAGAGCCTTCACACGAACAGATATATGTGTACCCATGTTCATTGTAGCACTGTTTACAATAGCAAAAAGATGGAAGCAACCAAGGTGGCCATCAACGGATGAATGTATAAATAAATTATGGTATATTTACACAGTGAAATACTATGCAACAATTAAGAACAACGATGAATCTGTGAAACATTCCATAACATGGAGGAATCTGGAAGACATTATGCTGAGTGAAATTAGTCAGTTGCAAGAGGACAAACATTGTATGAGACCACTATTTTAAGAACTCTAGATAAAGTTTAAACACAGAAGAAAATATTATTTGATGGTTACAAGGGTGGGGAGTGAGGGGAAGGGATATTCACTAACTAAATAGTAGACAAAAATTATTTTAGGTGAAGGGAAGGGTAACACACAGCACAGGGGAAGTCAATACAACTGGACTAAACCGAAAGCAAAGAAGTTTCCTGAATACAACCAAATGCTTCGAAGGCCAGAGTAGAAGAGATGGGGATCTGGGGACAATGGTTTCAGGGGACATCTAGGTCAATTGGCATAACAAAATGTATTTAAAAAAGTTCTGCATCCCACTTTGGTGAGAGGTGTCTGGAGTCTTGAATGCTAGCAAGTGGCCATCTAAGATGCATCAATTGGTCTCAACCCACCTGGAGCAAAGGAGAATGAAGAACACCAAAGACATATGGTAAAGATGAGCCCAAGAGAAAGAAAGGGCCACAAAAACCAGAGACTCCATCAGCCTGAGACCAGAAGAACTAAATGGTGCCCAGCTACTGTCGCTGCCCCGACAGGGAATAAAACAGAGAATCCCTGATGGAGTAGGAGAGCACTGAGATGCAGATCTCAAGTTCTCATAAAAAGACCAGGTTTAATGGTCTGAAGGAGACTGGGGGGACCCTGATGGTCGTGGTCCCCGGACCCTCTGTTAGACCAAGATTGGAACCATTCCCAAAGCCAACTCTACAGACAGGGATTGGACTGGACTATAAGATCAACAATGATACTGGTGAGGAGTGAGCTTCTTGGCTCAAGTAGACACTTGAGACTATGTGGGCAACTCCTGTCTGGTGGTGAGGTGAGAAGGAAGAGGGGACACAAGCTGGTTGAATGGACACAGGGAGTACAGGGTGAAGAGGAGGAATGTGTTGTCTCATTAGGAGAGCAGCTAGGAGTACATAGCAAGGTGTGTATAAGTTTTTGTACGAGAGACTGCCTTGCTTTGTAAGCTTTCACCTAAAGCACAATAAATAAATAAAATAACAATATACATAAGAATCACCTAGGTATCTAGTTAAAATGTAGTTTCTGATTCACTATATCTAGGATGGAAATGCAAACGGCAGGAACTGGTTTGAAGCCCCACTAAAATCACCCTTTAGGCCAAGAGACTATTGCTCCAATTGGATCTTTATGCTGCATTTGAGTGTCCTAACTAAGTGGGTCTTTTCTCACAGTATAAGTGAAATAGTCTAGATACCAATAGGATACTGCTGGTTGGTGCCCAAATAATTAGACCAACAGGGAGGTTATCAGAAACTTACTTACATTGTTGAGTAAAAGACTCCCTTATGATCCCTTTAATCAAGTTGTCCCAATATTATTTTTTTCTAGGTGGAATAATGAATTATCTCTTTCTAAGCTTTGTAGATGTCACTTTTAATTTCTACTGAGCTCTAATGCTCATTTCCCCAGCTACCAGTTTTTGTTCTAGATATAGCTGTTTGCCAACCCCAAATCTATCTTTCCTTTATGGCAGACCCACTCTTGTCTGAAGTGTCAGTGTATGTAACTACAAATGACATCAGTTTCCTGGGTTCCCCTGTAATAAATGGTGCTCATAAAACACTATTCTAGTGAGTAAATGGAAGTCACTAGGTGAGACTTCTGAGACAGCTATGATTTTCTTGATAAAAAGGGACAGACTCAGTTAGTGGATATCTTTTACCCTTCACCCCCCACCACTTATTCTTTTCTGGGGTGAGATGACCAGAGAGGAAAATCTCCACCTTGCAACCATCGCAATTGAGGCCACATGCTAAGGAATGTAAATGGGAAGTTAAATGAAGCCTCATTACTTAATGACGTCTTTGAGCCATCATACTGGTACGGATGGCTCAACTCTGGACTTCTTAGTATATGAAAACAACAAACCCTTATTTGAGTGAGCCATCATGGATGAGTTTCTGTTACTTTTTGATAAAGGCACTGGTAACTGATGAAATACTTTTTCCTTTTTCCTTGGATAGATCCTTTGATGTTTTGGAAAAAGAGCATGCCTGGGCTTTGGAGTCGGGCAGACCTGGATTCAAATTCCAATTCTGCCATGTATCAGTTGTATGATCACGGGCAAGTTATTTTATTGATCTGAATTAGTTTTCTTAAATGTAAAACAGAAATACTAATGCCTTACTCTTAAAATTGTTGCAATATGAAAAGAGATAGTTTATATCAAAAGATTGCAACAGAATGTATTCAATAGATGCCTTTTCTGGTATTGTCTTATGAAATATCATTATTCTCACTATCCACAAATATTTGTTAATCCTGTTCTATATACAGCTCTATGCTTGGAATATGTTTAGAATATGTTCCTAGAATTCCACCTCATTGCTCCATGTAAAACACAAAAGCTAAACTGTGAATAAATAAGCCATTGATTTCTCATAAACAAACCCATAAAAAAGGGAGTAGAGATCTTAAAAAAAAAAATTCTTTTCATTGAGGTAGAGCTGGTGATTTATATTCTGCCCTTAATCTCTATTTCCTTGAAATTGATGTCTGAAAAATGTCCATGAGGAAAGAAATGGATGAAGATTAGTTACAGCAAGCCGCCAAGTAGTAGGCTACTTTAACATGAAACAAAATATATTTTTTAGAGTAGAATGAAATTCCTTTCATCCTGAGACAAGGAGACAGGAAAGGGAGCAGGAAATTTGGATTCCAGCACACCTGGGTTCTAAACTCAGCTGTATCACTTGCTAGCTGTGTGAACTTGACCAAGTTCTAGGTCCTTAAGCCCCAGTCTCTATTCAATGGGAGTATATTAAGTATTTTAAAAGAACATGTATATTAAGGGCCTGAGGTAGTTATTTATAATAACATAAGGTTTAATAAATAGAGCAATTATTATTTTATATAAATATAGCAGGAGGAACAGATACTTACAGTGTTATGTGCTGTAGGCCATTCTGAAGCAACTGTACCGCTGGCCATAAAAACCCCTATTACAGCGGATTGTGAAACCACTAGCTTGCAGGGTCACTTTATTACACTATGTAAATCTAACAGTCCAGAAAACCCAAGCCTACTGTTGAGGCCACAAACACCTGCTGGTTGATATTTCTGAAACACCTTGAATTGTTTCTAAACCCTTGACCTTTAAAAAAAATTCAATCCATAGAACCCCCTTGGAATGTTCTTCCCTTCCAATGGATTGATGAGGGATGAGAAAATGGCCTTTAGTAATCTAGAACATAATTTAGATTTAAAATTCCCTAGGTGGATCTCTCTTATCTGGTGGAAGAGAAAATGGAAGAAAGGAAGGAAGGAAGGAAGGAAGGAAGGAAGGAAGGAAGGAAGGAAGGAAGGAAGGAAGGAAGGAAGGAAGGAAGGAAGGAAGGAAGGAAGGAAGGAAGGAAGGAAGGAAGGAAGGAAGGGGGAGGGAGAGGGAGGGAGGGAGGCAGGGAGAGAGGCAGGGAGGGAGGAAGGATGGAGGAAGGGAAGAAGGTTGGAGGAAGGCAGGGAGGCAAGGAAGGAGGAAGGAGAAAGGAAGGCTGGAGGAAGGAAGGAGAATGGGAGTGAAAGCAAAACAAATTAGAATGTTTGAGGGAAAAGTGTTTACAGTGGAACTTCGCTAAAACATGCCTCTGCCTGCTGGTAAACACCTGAAGGCAATTCCATCACTTCTGGTACAGGTGGAATGAGCAATAGTACCATATACCACTGAGTTTGCCCCAAACACTGTTACAGATGGCAAACAACCAAATGCATTTTTTTTTTTTTTAAACAATTCTTATCAATTACTTCAGGGCAAAGACTTTACATGATAACCCTATAGGGTCACTATGAGCTGGAATTGACTTGACAGCAACGGGTTTTTTTTTTTTTTTAAGTCAGAACTGTGTCATTAAATGCCAAATTATGACATCATGCCACTAAAGTGAAAACCCATTAATGGATCTGCTGACACATTAGTATGATCCCAAATCTGTGCCTGTGAAGAATGCTGCTGATAGTCCTCATTTCCTACGGGAAAACCATCTGCCAGCATGATATGACAGGATGCTGTTTTATTAGGCATGAATATGACTTGGAAAAGTGCATTGGAGAGAGTAGATGCAGAATAACTCTTTGCTGATGAATCAGACTCCAGAAAACGTTGTATAGTCTCTAAATTAAACTGGGGTGGGGGTAGCAGTGAGGGTGGGGGAATCTATTTTGGAGCTTCAGTGAAAAATAATAATAAAAAATTCTTCATGCTTGCTCATTATTTTTCTTAGAGGCCTGTACTCTCCTGAATTGCAATAGAAATTATTTCAATTTCATAGAAGATGTTATTTTTGAAATGATTACTTTCCTTACCACTTAAAGGAGTTCATGTAGTCTTAGACAGACTAGAGTGTCCCTGACAATACCACCCTTTGTCCTTGTACCTGCAGTGGAAATGTGAACTGAGTGCTCTTAAAAAGAGAAGGGCAAGCTGGAAAGGACTTGATGGAAGTGCTGCTATTTGAAACAGTTCTTTAAGATTAAGTGGAATTTGCTACTCAGAGGATGTGGGAAGGGACAGTCTAGGCAGGGATAACAGCATAAGCAGGGTCACGGAAGTGTGATAGAAAATGGCGTGTTCAGGGAGTGGTGAGACATCCCTTGTGACTGGGGTAGAGAGAATGCGCAGGGAAGTGGGAAGACGCAGCAAAGCAGAGAGTGGAAAGCTACAACTGAAGAATTAAATTGAAGACAGATTATAATGTTACCACTACTATTAACAACTCTATCGATGACAGCTACCACCATTTATTCAGCACTTACTCTGTTACTGCTGTTGTTAACTGCCATTGAGTTGGTCCCTGACCCATGATGACCCCGCACAAAATGAAATAAAATGTTGTCCGGTCCTGCAACATCCCCATGACTGGTTGTGAATCAGACATTTGAGAGCCATGGGGTTTTCACTGGTTGATTTTTGGCAATAGATCACCAGGCCTTTCTTAAAAGCCCATCTTAGTTTGGAAGTTCTGCTGAAATCTGTTCAGTATAATAGCAGTACACAAGTCTCCGCTGACAGATGGGTGGTGGCTGTGTGTGAGGCCCATTGGCCAGGAATCTAACCCGAGTCTCTCCCGTGGAAGGCAATAATCACTTACTCTACTATGCATGTGTATCAAGTACTAAGCGTTATATATAATTTAATATTCTCAAGAGCTCTGTGAGGACATTATTGATATCTTCATTTTATGGGTGAGGAAATGGAACAACAGAAAAGTTAACATAATTTCCCAAGTTCACACATGATGAAATCACGACTCCAACCGAGCAATATCTGTTTCCAATGCTTATCTCCTGAACTGCTGCTTAGAATATTGCCTCCCAATATGCTGTGGAGAGCCTTCTGGTCTGTATCAAGGAGTTTGCTCATTAGCTGGTAGGTACTGAGGAGCCAATGAAGAGTTTCAAGCAGATAAACAACAGAGTACAAAGGACAGTCTGTAAATAAAGAGGCTAAAGCAGAAGACTGGTGTACGGGCACCCAGCAAGAGATGAACCCCAAAACTCAAATCCATTGCTGCTGAGTCCATTCTGGATTGTAATGACCGTATGGGACAGAGTAGAACTGCCCCTTAGTGTTTCCAAGGAGTGGCTGGTGGATTGAACTGCCTACTTTTTGATTAGCAACCTTAGTTCTTAACCACTGTGGCACCAGGGCTGCAGCAGGAGATGAGGGGGATACAAAGCAAGAAGGGAGGTGAAGAGCAGGAATTGAAGTGGAAGAATTTCTGAGGTTAAACATATACAATATTTTACTATTTGGAGGTGAATAGGGTGAGTATATGGGGATGAATTCCAGATTTCTAGGTTGGGACACTGGTTGGATTGTAGGGCCATTTAACAGAAAAGGGAAATACTTTAAGCAAGGCAGGATAAGGAGGAGAGATAATGAAATCTATTTTGGACATATTGAGTTGGAAATTCCTAGGAGGCAACTAGGGACAGCTAGCATCTGGAAATCTTTCCTTAGGCTCACTGTCTTTCTGGCTCACACTCTCCAGAATCAGAAACATGTTATTAGGTTTATGCTAAAAGGTCTAAACCTGGTGGCTAAATTGAAATGAATGAAAACATCCTTAAATGTTATGATTGTCCACCTCTGAAATACATTAGGAGCCCTGGTGGTACAGTAGTTAAGCATTTAGCTACTAACCAAAATGTTGGCAGTTCAGATCTACCCCATCACTCCTTGGAAACACTAGGGGCCATTCTACTCTGTACTATAGGGTCACAATGAGTCAAAATCGACTCTGTGGCAATGGGCTTGGTTTTGGTTTTGGGGAAATAATTTAAGGCCAAGAAGGACCAATAATCTTCAGACTAATAACACAGAACATGAAGAGGAATACGGCTCTTGTCTCCCTCTAGCCTTGAAACTGGTATAAGAGATGGTAGAGTTCCTCAGCCATGCCTTGTTTCACTTTGCTAGTCCCTGGGACATACAGGGGCAGATTAACCACTAGCGTTAGAGTCATCAAAGGACTTAGTGAGAGAGATTCTTGGGTATCAGGTTCAGGAAAGTATATTCTTAAAAAGTTCTAGAGGTAAGGAAAATAGTAATATTTACAATGATGTCATTGTTAGTTGACATCAAGTAGGCTTTGATTCATGGAGACCCTATGTACAATAGAATGATGAAAAACCTAGGGACTTATTTATAATAACTAACATTTATTGAACACTTGTGGTCCTTTTCCAAGTGCTATACATAGATTAATGCAGTTAATCTTCCCTACAACTCTAGAAGACTGTTTCTAAGAATTTAACCAGGGGTGAGCTAATTTGTTCCATCTCACACATACCACTTCTCTTTCTCCCATAGAAGGCATGGTATAGTGACCTTGTGAACATTGTTTGTTCATTTTTCTCATACCCTGTATCTATGGTAATTGCTTAGTCATATAATCCTGATGAAAAGCAACCACATAGCAATGAGAATATCCCGTTGCACGTTTATAATCATAATAAGTGCTGCAGCCCTATTTGTATCCTTACCAACATACTCAACAAGAACTACTCATTTAATGCCTGTTATTTATTGGACATCATACAAAGTACTTAGGATACAAAAGTAAAGTAATGTATGGTTTCTCTGCCCTGGAGGAACACATAGGAAATCTTCAAGGGAACTAAAAAAGAAATAACAAGAACAACAAAATTCTATTTTCATTTCTCACTATCTCTTATTCTCACCCGTAATTTTGCATTCCAAAGGATTCTATTTGTCCTGTATCTTTCATGTGAGAATTCCACCCAGGGAAGGCTCTAGGTACTTTAACTCCTAAATTAATCCATTGATACCTGTACCATCTTCCCACCACCCACACAGTTGCAATTCTCGCCCCTTCTTGGCTCCTGCCCTCAACCTTAGACTCAAAGACGTTCTTAAAGGGAATTAGAAATTTTAACAAAGGGTAATAGGACCACGTTGGAAAAGGTTGACCCAGAGAGAGTTCTAAAAGGCAAATGTTGATGCCAATCAAAGCCTTAATCAGGCCAAGCAGCTAAATCAGTGTGAACGCCTGAGAAGCAGCAGGATTGTGTGAGGCACAATCATTATGAAATCTAGTGAGGCCCAGTGGACATGACATAGATAGGCTCTGTAATCAGTTAATGAAGTCTGAGTGCTGATGAATGGGAAACAATGAGAAAATCCTAACGCTTTTTCTACTTGTTGTTTAATACAAATATTCAGCTTTGATAAGATATAAAAAAAAAAAGGCAGAGCACAGAGGTGTGGACAAGGCTTGCGTTTTATTCTGAATGAAATGAGGAGACAATGGGGAGTTATGAGCAGAGAAATTCCCTTTTAACACTCTGACTGTGAAAACAGAACATGGGCGGCAAGGGTGGCAGGAGGAAGGTCACCCTGTTTACTAAGTACCTGTAGATTTCACATTAAATTCCATCATAAGACTATGAGGAACACGACTGCATTTTATGGACGAGGAAACAGGCTCAGAGAGTAATTGGTCTAGGTCCTGTAGCTGGTAAGGTCTGTAGAACTGTAAAGACCTTGGTCTTAGGTGTTTTCCACAACACTGTGACTTCATGGGTATATTTCTTAATAAATATGAGCCTGTCACAATGCTTACACAGGAATACAGCAGTGAGCAAGGCAGACATGGTCTACATTCTCATGCAGAGCCAACTGGAAGAGGTCAACATTTAAAAACCTAACAGACTAATATGTATATAATTACAAATTATGACTAATACCCTAGAGGAAAATACAAGGTGTTAGGAAAATGCATAAAACTTAATTTGGTTGGAAGGGCCAGAAAAGGAAAGGCCTTGCAATGTAAGAGACAATTAAGCTGACACCTGATGGAGAAAAAGAAGATACTCAGAGAAAGAGGCAAAGGAAAAGTTGTTTCAGGCAAATGCTTTGAAGCAGCAAAGAGGTTAAACTTTCCAGAAATTGAAGAAAGGCCAATAACTTGCAGAGGAGCCAAGGGTGGTGAGAGCTGAGGTGGGAAAAATAGGCAGAAGCCAGATCATGCAGGGCCTGGTTGACCATAGTGTGTAGAGTTGAAGTTTTATCCTGAGTACAAATGAGAAGTTATAGGTGCACTTGACGGAAGTGGCATGGTTTTATTTGAGTTTTTCAAGATCACTTTGGATTTGCTGGGAGAGGTTTTTTTTTTTCTCCCTTACCATCATTCTTTTCCTAGGACCATTTGGGTGTTTGGCAGACCCAAAAATCTAGGACAAGAAAATCAAATTGAGGAAGAGGCAGAGATTCTTTTAGATGTTCCTAAAAGAGGAAGTTTAACTTGACAATGGGGAAGGCCTTCCAAGTGATGTTCATCTGCCATCCCCACTCCCATCCCCCACAACTACCCAGATGGGAATTCGGTGGGACCAAATGGGTGTCACTTCATATCAGGAGTTGATAAGAAGTACACAGAAAAAGAAAATGACCCTGGGGGTTGGGAAGAGAGGGGTTAAAGGGAAGAAGAAGCTGTCATGGGAGGGTTGTTCCTAATCAATGTGGAAGACGTACCTCCTGGATTGGCCATAAAAAGCAGAGACATAATTACTGGAACTTACTGATGGAGGAGGATGGGATGAAGGAGTAGAGGAGCCATTCCGGCCTCCGCCCCACTGTAGACTCTGCATGGACTGGAAAATTGTAAAAGACAACTAAATTAAATTGAATCCTCAAGGGAAAATAACAACAAAAACAGCACTGATTGATGGTTATTACCTTGTGTCAGCCTCTGTCCAGAGGAATGTGCCTGTATTAACTCATTAATCCCCACAGCAATACTCTGGGAAAGGAATTATTATTGCCCCCATTTTACAGAGGCGTTAAGGGAGGCACAGAGAAATTAGGGAGCTTGCTCAAGGTCGCTAAGTGAGAAAGTGGTGTTCGTGTAAATGCCATGTCTTCTATTACCTTTATACCACATCCGCTGTAGTCCCCTCCTCCTGCCCCGCGTTTTAGTTTCAGAATCAATGTCTATAATGAGCTGATTTTGGAAGTGCTACGCTTCCATTCATAACAGAATCTGGATACAGTCAAACATAATGTAAAACTGCAGCAAACTGTGTTCTTCGCAGCCCTCTCTCTGTAATTTGCTGCCACTCCACTTCAATCAGCCTTGAGCTCGCTATGGTAGAATTCCTTGAGGCTAATGATGAATTACGAGTGTAATTGATCCTTCCTTTCAGTGACCTGTAATAGCTCTAGTGCCAGGCAGATGATAAAACTCTTCCAGATGATTGTTTTAGTTTTGACTAATGTTTCCTCCTCTTTTCAGAGGTTTCAGAAAATGTATTTCAGCTTTTATGTTCCCAAGGAATTGTACTACTCAAGATGAGTTGATGAAGTCACGGAAAACAGCTGCAATGAAGACAGTCATTACAGCTATTGGAAAATGTAGGACATGGATCTGAAATGAAGATTAAGCTCTTCTCTTTTTTATTGAAGTGTGATTTTCTGCATTGGTTGAATGCCTCCCCGAGCCACCGCAAAATGGAGCCATTTAATCAGTGGTATGGAAATATTTGGTGTGTTCAAAAAAGGAAAAGTGTTACAAGAAGCACCAGCACTTGGGAAAAATGTATATCTCTAATATCTACAACCATAATTTCATTGTGATGACTTCTAATAGATTTAAAACTACAATCAATTGAATTTTTCTTATTGGGATTCTGCATACCTACCCAGGTATTTTAATGTTTACTATGGCTCTGTGGATAATTACTCCCAATAAATATAGCCTCTATTATGTGCAAAACAAACTGTGCTTGAGATGGGAAGACTAGAGGCATAATACAACACAGGCTTTATCCTTAAACATGGGCTGAGAGGACAGGTAGACCAACAAGTAGCTAGAATTTAAAACAAATGAAATGATTCTTATAAACGTTTCTTATGAAACAAAGATCTATGGGACTGCAAAGAAGATAGGGTAAGAGAGAGAATTTTCTGGTGGGAGTGCTACTGAAGAGAACCTCAAATAATGATCTGACTTTCAAGTACACAATATCTGGCAAACAGTAAGTCTTCAAGAAATATTGAGTCTATGAATTAAGTGAAAAAGCTAGTGGTGAAGAGAAGAAAGAGGGAAGGTTTCAGGGTTCAGGAAGGGGCAAGTAGGAACAGTATCCCAGACTGAGAGATTACTGCCTGCAGATACTCTTTCCATTAAGAACATAGAGCTATAACAAGACTCTAAGGAATGCTTAATTGAAATACATGTTTGGCTGTCAGAGAGTGAAGAAACAATTGGCTATGATTTGACATATTGAAGAAATGAGGTGTTAGGAAGAATTTGTGAATGTAATTTAGAAGATATGATTATTTTCCATCTTATTGTGTCTCAGGAGATGCCACTGCCATCCATTCAGCCAGGAGAGCCAGATTCCTAGATGTTGTCATTCACACATTCCTCTCTCCTAACCCTTCACAAATTCTGTGAGGGTTGAGTCCATCAGAATGTTCACTAAACGCCTACTTCTTCCTATCTCCACCGCCTCTACTTCATTCTTTCTAATGTGAGCTTCTTCATTACCTTTCTGAATGGTCTTCCTCTATTTTCCCATGCCCCTTCTAATTCTGCTCTCCATATTGCGGCTAAAGTGATCTTTCAAAAGGGCATATCTATTCTTTGCTAAAACTCTTAAGTGGCTCCCCCTTACATGGTACAAAAAGCCTTCGTGATTTGTCCCCTGCCAACACCACTCTTTCCTTCACTCTATTTCATTACTAAGTTTCTTTCATAGAAGTAATCATCATTTATATTTGTTTATTTTTGTGGGATTAATTTGTGTCTTTTCTACATGGACTCTGATTCTGACATTGAATCCTAACTGTGTAATTCTGGGAAGTTATTTAAACTTTTTCCATCTTAGTTTGTTCATCTGTTTAAAAAAAAAAGATAATATCTTATTGAGTGGTTGTACAGATTTAATGGAATAATATTGCAAGTTCTTAATATTAGAGTTCCTAAACAGGACCTGGCAATAGTACATGCTCAGTAAATGAGAACTAGTTATAAACTCCCGCCACAGCACATACCGAAATCTGTTTGACAAATCAATGCTTAGCATGATGCCTAATTCAATTGTATCTTTGCTCAATAAATATATGTTGAGTAAACAAATAATACAAATACAAAAGTGAACGGTCACTTTTTGAATATACAATATTGAATATCATTTCTTACCTATGAAATTAAATGGCTAAGGTAACCAACTTTCTGGGATGTTGACAAGGGACTTCCATCGACTTCTTTATTTGGACCAAAACCAAAAAAAAAAAAAAAACCCCAAACCCAGTGTTGTCAAGTCGATTCTGACTCATAGCGACCACAAGATGACAATCGGTGTGTAAATCCTCAGCTTTGCAGGCTGAGAAACTCAAATTGTATCAGTGTCTTATTAAGCTGATTCGGTGAAGCTAGATTCCATAATTAGACTCACAAAAGATACCTATAAAAACAAGAATGCTCATTTATTAATTTAGAATATCATATTTTTATGTAAATAACATACATCTTCTACCTTTTTTTGCCAACCATGCCCTCCGCCTGCCAGGTATTTTCAGAAGTGCTGCTATGCCAGTTTTTTGTTTTTTTGCATTTAGCTGTGAAAGAATTAGCATAGCACACTTACAAAAATACCTTGTTGGGGGGAGGGCAAACAAAGGTAGAGAACATAGGTTATTTGCCTAAAATGGGGTAAGACATTTATCTATACAATGTACAAAACAATTTATATTTTGGTTAACATAGCCTCTCCTTTTTAGGAAAGTCTTTGTGGAAGTCAAATTATTATAAGAAGTTTATTTGTTGGGCATGGAACCAGAGCAAATGGAGAAGTTGGATGAGGTTTGTGATTAGTGACATCAAGCTAGTAAATTGAGATCCAGCCATTTCCCTCTAGAGATACAATGACCAATGGACAAACCACCCTCTCCCTGGATTGTACTGAACCAGTCTTCCTCTTGGTGATAGCTCATCCTTTGCTAGACAATATATGGGCCACTTGCTTGTGGTAATATGTACACATATTTTTTAATTGTTGAGGCCATTTCTTAGATCCAGTTTGCTCTGATTACATTCAAGTCTTAAGAAAACATCTTGATCATTTCTTTCATTAGACTCAGGTATTTTCCAAACCTCCTCAGTTATAGTTTTGCAGATATTTTTAGGGTGTTTTCATTATTGTTTTTGTCCTTTTTTTTGTTTCGTGTTTCTTTTAATGAAGAGTTAATCTCATTCTTTGTGTTGAGATTTTAGCGGTATCGTTCTGAGCATTCTGGAGCCGTTTAGTAAAAAAAAAAAAAAATTTTTTTTTTTTTTACTATATACCAAATACTTTCATAATACTAAAATAACTGATTTTTTTTTTTTTCAAATGCCCTTTTCGTTTTAAGTTTGGGCTATTTTTTTTAATAGAAAGAACAATTTACTTGTCATAATAGTAGTTGTTTTTAATGTTTAGCTATTATGGTCATCACAAAGAAGGCTTCCATAATTCAATTTAGGGAGATTTGTAGAAAAACTGAGAAAAGAAAGAGATAAACAAGGATGTGGCTTTCTTCAATTTATGAGCAATCATGGAAATAAATTTCATTGAAAATGAGACAAATTCCACTTCTGATGAGTAAAGCTTCACATATTGTCTTTACACCTTTTAATTTCCCTTATCACTGGGTTATAGGAAAAAATGTCATTTCATAGGTTTAATGAATATTTATGTGAAAGATGGCTTCAGAATTGCTGTTAGGTATAGTAAAATCTCAATTATTTGGACTAATCAGGGAAGGGAAGCTAATTTGAACAGAAAAGTCTGAAATTACCTTTATTATTTTCAAATATGATGATAACAAAGTTCTTTCCATGCTCTATTAATGAGACATTGCAAAGGACTTGTAGTTAGCTATTAGTTGTTTTAAAATACTCAATTTAATTTGTATCCAAAAAATATCGCAGAAGAAATGCTAAAAATACTTAAGAGAACAGGTAAGATTTCTGTTATTGATTTTTCATGCCTATCTCCCCAAATTTTACAAAATTATAATTTGTCTAAGAACCATTTCAAATCCTTACAAGTTCCAGATTTACAAAGCACAAACTAAGGATTTTAAAGCACATTGCCAACTTTGTAGGTGAAAAAGTTTGAGAAGTTATTTTTTTAAATAGTAGCTTCATGTGTTTTATGATCCTTTGATATTCTAATACCTGCACATCCCTAAGTATGATTACAATTATGGGCTCAGTTAAAGTTGAATGCATGATTATGTGGGAGTATTTCAGGTAATGAGTTATATTTTAACTCAGTAATTGCCAGTGATTAATTCTATTTTTCCAGATTGTTTTTTGTTTGAGTATGAAAAGTTGGCTTATTATTTCCTTGAATTGTAATTGCTTCTCAATTATGCATGAGGTTCTAAGTTCTGAGTTAATTATATCCTAGCGAGCTCTTTTAAATCAAACTCAGAAATTTCAAGGTGCACACATCATAAGAACCCATTAAAAGCTTTAACATGTGCCTGGGTAAAGAACTGCCATGCATGATTGATGACGGTGGTTTTTTGAAGTTCTCTCAATTCTGCAGTGCCAATCATTAAAGGCATTAGAAATTCATCTCTCTTTAAGAATTTATGGAGTTTCAAAAAAAATTAAAATGATGCTGGTGAATCTCTGGTCAATATCTTTCATCTCAACCTTTTTGCGAAACAACAAGCTACTGGTCTGAATTTTGAAAGAACTGCAGACATAGACAGTTTCAAATCACAACCATTTTACCTAACTTGCATTCATTATATGTGTATGAATGAAAACCAGAATCGCATAATAAAAAGTAGAATAAGGAATTCTAATGATAAAGTTAAGATACGTCATGATGAAGGTACAATTGATCCTTAAAATATGTGGCTGCAATGAAATCCCTCGCTCATTTATTCATTTTAAGAGTGACGTGGAGTTCTTACTCGAGAGTAAACGAAGGCTAACATTCATTTTTTCATCCCTTCAGATGTGTTTTTGTTGTTAGTTGCCATCAAGTTAGCTTCAGCTCACAGTGACTTTATTACAACAGAATGAAACATTGCCTATCTTCATGATCGTTGGTATGTTTGAGGCCATTGGTGAGGCTGTTTTGTCTACCCATTTCATTGAGGGTTTCTTTGCTTTTGTTGGCCCTCTAATTTTCCAAACGTATTACGGTAGTCCCTCAGTATTCTTGGGGGATTGGTTCCAGGGCCCCCCACCCCCGCCACAAATACCAAAATTCATGAATACTTACGTCCCTTATATCAAATGGTGTAGTATCCACATAGAGCTTACGTACATCCTCCCGTATACTTTAAATGATCTCTAGATTGCTTATAATACTTACTAAAATGCAAATACTATGTAAACAGTTGTTAATGCTTACACATAACACTTAATGCTTTCTCCATCTTTGCAAGCACTTTATCATGAAACAGAGAGGCTATTTTTATCCTTGTAGGGACAGCACTAAAACTTCCATGAATTTTAGCTGCTTTCTGCTTTGTCATGGGATTGCTCATTTCATACTTACTCACCTTCCAGCCTACTTTGGTAAGTGACACGCCTCTTTCCAAAAGATCTAAGATTTTTATTTTCTCGTTGAGAGATAGTATTTTGCACTTCCTCTTAGCCTTTGAGGGATTGCTTTGACTACTTCATTGCTTTGTAGAAGCCACTTTTTTTGCCGAACAAAGGGTGCACACAACATAAGTAGCAAATGAATGAGACGCAATGTGAAAAATGCTCAAACGAGTGACGGAGAGAGACTGAGAATCTGTGAAATGGAGGGAGGCTACAGCAGGGTGTGCCTACATACCACTTCATTTAAGTGGGCTCAGTGTAGTGCTTGCTGCATAGCAAATTCAACTTTTGTTTCTTGGAACTTGCTTTTTCTTTTTTTTTTAATACTGTATTTTCAACTAGCAGTTGCTTGAATCCACAGATGGGGAACCTGTGGATATGGAGGGATGACTGTATTCTTTTCCAGCTATTGATCTTTCCTGATAATGTGTTCAAAGTAAATGAGTAAAAGTCTCTCCATCCTTGCTTCTAAGTAACATTTAGACACTATGTAATGACTTCCCATTTTGTGATCTAATATGAGCAGCCAGTTAGTTGGAAGAGGACTTTTCTTGTGGGTGTGGCCTACATCCATGATATAAATGGATATTCTGGCAAAGCTTGCTGTCTTTTGACCGTGCATTTTTCTTGTAACTTCACCTCTGGTTCTTGGGTCACGAGAAGCCTTCAGCCTGCCGTCTGACTTGAAGATTTTGGATTCATCAGCCCCTTCAACCACGAGAACCTGTAGGAGTCTTCAGCCTTCCAGAAGTCTTCAGTCTACTTCCTGATCCAAGGTTTGGGACTTGTCAGCCCCCACAATTGTGTAAGCCATTTCCTTGAAGTAAATTTCTCGCTATCTACATCTATATACACTTCACTAGTTTGCTTCTCTAAAGAACCCAGACTAAAAGAAGCATGAAAAAGAGGAGTGTATGAAGGGGCAAATAATTATATTTCATATCAGGGAGTCAACAGATACTGTATTGATTTAATAAGTAAGATTGATACTAATCCTGAGTTATCATTAGTCTCATGATTTAAAAGAGAGAAATATTTGTTTCCTTTGGGGTGTAGGACTAGGGTAGAGAATGGTAGGATGGAATACTACTGATTTTATTATGAGCTCTTTGACATTCATTTCTTTACCATATTCATGTTTTTCTTAAAACTATCAATTATAAAACTGTTGATATCTTTGAATTGCTGAATATTAGTGAGAGTGAGTGTCCTAGTTTTGTCCTTCCTTGATCTTAATTGGAAAGCTTCTGAAGTTTCAAAATAATACATACTCTTTACTGTACATTCAATAGATATTCTTTATCAGATTAAGAAAGTTTTCATGTACTATTTGTTATTAAGAGTTCGTTTGATGATTTATCATGGAAAAATTTAATCAAGTCAAGAGTTTTTTATAAGTAATTTTAACGTATTTACTTTATTATGATTACTGATAGACGAATTTCTATAATTTTTTTTTTCTTTTAAACAGTACATTTTGTAAAGGGTATAAGTTAATAATTATTTTAGAGGGTAAGGGGTGGGACAGGAATCTATGTCAAGAAAAAGAATCTTTGAGGGTCAGTTTGGTGATAAGGTAAGTTTAGAAACCACAATCTGCTGAATAAATTCCAAGCTTCTTGCTCCTTTTGTGAAGGAAAATAATCTCTTCGCATAAAGGATTTTGCTTCTTTCTCCAAGCCTATCCCTTACCCCTCCCTCTCTTACATTTTATGCTCCTGCAACAATAAACTACCTCTGTGTCAGTTGCCTTTGTTCATGCTGTACCTTCAGCCTAGAGTGTTTTTCCTTTCCCATTGTTCCCAGATATGGCTAATATCTACTCATCATTTAATAAACATCTCCACTGTCATCAGATTGAGTTAGACTTTTCTCCCACCCAGACGGAGGATGAAATCCATCATTTGCCTCTTTGCCATATTCTCTGCAGAGCCCACATCACGTGATATAATAAATCTCTGTTCGGGATTTCTGCCAGTTCTTTGAGGGCAGGGATTGTGCCTTGCTCACCAGTGAGGTCCCAATTTAGAATAGTGCAGACAAGTGGCAGTGCACAAAAAAAGTTTATTAACTTGAATTTTTTTTACATAGAATGCCCCAAATTGAGCTCTTTATTTTTTCTGAACCCTCATCTGCACTATTCTGGCCATGCTCCAAATTCTGACCATGACATTAGGGTTTTCTTTTTTTTTTTTTCCTCCCAGTGCCCTTTGATAATAATAGATGCTTATTTCATGTACCAGCACTATTTATTCCCTGAGAAGGACATTGAAGTAATTCTCTGGAATCAGTCCTCTGTTTCATCGCAACTGAAGCTTTGAGTGGGAGCTCACCCACGAGCCAATATGAGAGCTGAAAATACAGCCTCTCCACAGGGGGAATTATAAAATATATCTCTGAGGTTTTACATATAAAGGCAGTAAAAAACTAGGGGGGGTTATTTTTACCTTTTCTATCTTAACAACATTCGTTGATAGAATTTCGGTAATAGTCATATATAAGAAGGTGCAACTTTAGAGAAATAGGAAAAGGATAATTTTTGTGAATAATTTTTAAAGTTTTATAGGTTATCATTTTTATAAGGAAAAAAATGCAATAGTGCTCTTGTTATTTCCTGGCTCAATTACCAAGCTTGCATGTTTATCTTTCCTACTCGATTCCCATGATGGTGTGAGTTTCTGATAAGCGAGACAAGAAATTTCTTGTCCAAGTGAGTAAGTTTTTTGTTAGACACTCACCCACACATATGAACATGATAATGATCAGTCATATGTAATCACTGGGTTTCGTTGTTGTTGTTGTTAGGTGCCGTCGAGTTGATTTCAACTCATGTTGACCCTATGAACAACAGAACAAAACACTGCCTAGTTCTTTGCCATCTTCACAATCATTGCTGTTTGAGCCCATTGTTGCAGCCACTGTGTCAACCCAGTTTGTTGAAGATCTTCCTCTTTTGAGCTGACCCTCTACTTTACCAAGCATGATGTCTTCCTCCAGGGACTGGTCCCTCCCGATAACATGTCCAAAGTATGTGAGATGAAGTCTTGCTATCCTTGCTTTTAATGAGCATTCTGGCTGTACTTATTCCAAGACAAATTTGTTCGTTCTTTTGGCAGTCCACGGCATATTGAATATTCTTCATCAACACCACAATTTAAATACATCAATTCTTCTCTGGCTTTCCTTATTCATTGTCCACCTTTCAGATGCATATGAGACGATTGAAAATTCCATGCTTTAGGTCAGGCGCACCTTAGTCCTCAAGGTGACATCTTTACCTTTCAAAACCTGAAAGAGATTTTGCAGCAGATTCCTCAATAATATGTCATTGGATTTCTTGATTGCTCCTTCCATGGGCGTTGATTATGGAACCAAGTAAAATGAAATCCTAGACAACTTCAATCTTTTCTGCATTTATCATGATGATGCTTATTGGTCCAGTTGTGAAAATTTTTGTTTTTTTTATGTTGAGGTGTAATCCATACTGAAGGCTGTGGTCTTTGATCTTCATCAGTAAGTGCTTCAACTCCTTCTCACTTTCAGGAAGCAAGACTGTGTCATCTGCATATCGCAGGTTGTTAATGAGTTTTCCTCCAATCCTGATGCTGCATTCTTGTTCATATAGTCCGACTTCTCGGATTATTTGCTCGGCATACAGACTGAATAAGTACGGTGAAAGAATACGACCCTGACACACTCCCCTCCTCATTTTAAACCACCCAGTATTCCCTTGTTCTGTTCAAAAGACTGCTTCTTGGTCTATGTACAGGTTCTGAATAAGCACAATTAACTGTTCCGGAATTGCCATTCTTTGAAATGTTACCCATAATTTGTTACGATCCACACAGTTGAATCTTTACACAGTTAATGAAATACAGGTAAACATCTTTTGTGTTTCATTAATTCTTAGCAAGTCATCACAATAGGAAATCTGCTCTTTAAAAGGATTCATATTATTTGGTCAATAACTTTTAAGAGGCGAAGAGAACTCAAGTTACTAAACAAATAACTGCTAGGACTGAGGAAGTGATTTCCAAAATGGGAAAAAGAGGGATTTTCTCATACTCAGTGTTGGCTCTCCTACCAAGAGGATCTTTGACCTTTGCTTGCTCTTACCCAGCAATAAAAGTTCCTTAAAGTTATATAGGTCTTTACAGTTTACACATTGAGCTAGAATACATTTTCTTGGTTAACCTCCTCAACAATTATTTGATGAAGGCAATTTTCATTATTCCCATTTCGTACAGGAACAAGCTAAGGCTTTAAGAAGATAAGTCGGTCAACTTGACTCAAAATTTTTAGTACTGAGGTGAAAACTCAGGGCAATTGACTTCAATAGTAGGGCACTTTCCATTGCATCACTATTGCGCCAAGCAACTCATGCTGTGGTAGCAATAGCAAACTCTTAAGGACTATTTGAATTTTATGTACTGTAATATAATATACTGCAATTGACTGGGAAAAGGATGGAATCCTGAATTTCCCAACTGTTTCTTGCCCTAGTGACTTGTCTTAGAGTTTCCATAGCTTATAATTGATTTAAAAGTCAAAAGAAACAACATACCTTCCCTATTAAACTTTGTCCATAGGAAGGATAACAAATGATAGTAAATGGCTGTTCCCTTTAATAAAGCCTCTGTGACTGCGGCGAGTGCCTTGTGTTTATGCCACAACAAGAAAAATAGATTTAGTTAGAGTTTCTGATTTCACCTAAAAAAAAATGTATTTCCATTCCTCTATGAGCAATATTCTCCTCCCTGCTTTAGTTCTATCTTATATTTATTTTATTGGCAATTGCATGCAACTTTTGATGGGAACATTTATTTCCAGAATTAGTTTGACCAAATTATAAATGCCTCCAATGGAACAGCCTGTACTAATAGACAGATCTCTCTTTCACTTCAAAACCTTCTGCTACAAGGCTTTTAAGGAGCATTTATCAGAAACCCCTGGACAATCCTCCAACTTCAATTGAACCAATTAATTTTATGCAATAAAAAAGCTGAAGGAAGTCTCTTGACTGCCTCTCTGACACTTTATATCCTGTGGTATTTCATTTTTAGCAATAAATGATTGAGAGCAACAGACATGACTGTTTTTTAAAAAGGTGTGTGGGACTTCAACCTATGTATATATATATATTTTTTATTTGTTCACAGTATTCTGCCTAATACCTACTCACACTTTAAAGTCTTACCTCATTGTGTCATAACAATGGTGTATCATTGTTCATTTGGAAAATCTGAGGAAAAAAATCATCCTATGTGTAGAAAGGGATTAAAATATATATTGCATAGTAGAGTCTTCGAAGATTTGTATTAACACAATTTAGTGATAATTATCTGATTTGTTTGGGTGGGTGGGCTTTAAAACCTATGGATAAAATGTAGATTTTTTTTCTTTTTACATTACGATGCTGACCCATAAAGCATATCAGATTTCTTATATTTTCAAGAAATACATATATTTTTAATTATGAAAATGCACTCACTCAAGTGAAATATTATGACCCTGGTTCTAATGTATCTTTCCCGACATATTGAATAAGAAGCATTTATTCAATGTTTGTTGTGTGCTGGATAACATCCTAAATGTGAATGATACAAAATAAAGTAAATGGGTAATGAATTCCTTTTCCCATTCTAGTCCACCCAGCTTTCTCATGTAATTTACAATCAAGCTACTTGAAAGAGTACAATACACATTATCTTTCCAACACTTCATATCTGATTTACTACTTAAAAACTTCGTCTTTAGTCTCCTGCAGTTTCATCTAAATGCATCTAGCCATTTCTTTATTCCCATGTATCCTGCTGGTATTATGTATTAACTATCCTTCATTATTGACTTAGAAATATTGGTTGTTCTACTAAATATACAATAGATAAGTGGTAACTTTGGTGAAGGGTAAGACAATACAAAATACTGGGGAATCCAGCACAACTTGTCCACGGTAAGGTCATGGAAGCTTTATAGACACATCCAAACTCCCTGAGGGACTGAATTACCAGGCTGTGGGGATGATGGTCTCAGGGAACATCTAGCTCAATTGGCATAACATAGTTTATACAAAAATGTTCTACATTCTACTTTGGTGAGTAGTGTCTGGGGTCTCAAAAGCTTGTGAATGGCCATCTAAGATATTCCACTGGTCTCACCCCATCTGGAGCAAGGGACGATGAAGAAAACCAAAGACACAAGGGAAAGATTAGTCCAAAGGACTAATGGACCACATCTACCGCAGCCTCCACCAGAATGAGTCCAGCACTGCTAGGTGGTGCCCAGCTACCACCACCAACTGTTCTGACAAGGATCACAATAGACGGTCCTAGACAGAGCTGGGAAAAAATGTAGAACAAAATTCTAACTCCCAAAAAAGACCAGACTTACTGGCCTAACAGAGACTAGAGAAACCCCAAAAATATGGCCCCCAGGCACCCTGTTAGCTCAGTAACGAAATCACTCCTGAGGTTCGCCCTTCAGCCGAAGATGAGAGAAGCCCATAAAACAAAACGAGACTAATGGGGCACACCAGCCCAGAGGCAAGAGCAAGAAGGCAGGAAGGAAAAGGAAACCTGGTAATGGGGAACCTAAGGTCGAGAAGGGAGAGTGTTGACACGTTGTGGGTTTGGCAACCAATGTCACAAAGCAATATGTGTATTAATTGTTTAATGAGAAGTTAGTTTGCTCTGTAAACCTTCATCCAAAAAGCACAGTTAAAAACAATTAAAAAAAAAACATTGTTTTTTCTAAGGTTTACGATACACATTTTTATCTTACCATTCTCTACATTCAAATAATATTATACTACTTCATGAAAGTATAAGAACCTTACAATAATATAATTTTATTTCCTCCCTTAAACAGGGCATCAGGATTGGAGGAAGACTCATTAACGACCTGCAATATGCAGATGACGTAGTCTTGCTTGCTGAAAGTGAAGAGGACTTGAAGCACTTACCGATGAAAATTAGAGGCCACAGCCTTCAGTATGGATTACACCTCAACATAAAGAAAACAAAAATCATCACAATTGGGACAATAAGCAACATCATGATAAACAGAGAAAAGACTGAAGTTGTTAAGGGTATCGTTTTACTTGGATCCACAATCAATGCCCATGGAAGCAGCAGTCAAGAAATCAAAGAACACATTGCATTGGGAATATCTGCTGCCAAAGACCTTTTTGAAGTATTAAAAAGCAAAGATGTCACTTTAAGGACTAGGGTGCACCTGACCCAAGCCATGGTGTTTTCAATTGTCTCATATGCATGTGAAAGCTGGACAATAAATAAGGAAGACTGAAGAAGAATTGACGCTTTTGAATTATGATGTTGGTGTAAAATATTGAATATACCATGGACTGCCAAAAGAACATATCTGTTTTGGAAGGACTACAGCCAGAATGCTCCTTCCTCTCACATACTTTCGACATATTATCAGGAGGGATCAGTCCCTGAAGTACGACATCATGCTTGGTAAAGTAGAGGATCAGTAAAAAAGAGGAAGACCCTCATTGAGATGGATTGACACAGTGGCTGCAACAATGGGCTCAAGCATAACAACAATTATGAGGATTGCACACCTAACAACAACAACATCATACGTTATGTGTTATTTTTGGCGTATTTTCATTTCTACACATGTTGCCTCACATTTCTTCTAGCATAGGTCTGCCAGAGCGAATTCTCTCTGCATTTGTTGGTATGAAAAAGATTTTTTTTCTCCTTAACTTTGAAAGATAGTTTCAATGAGTACATAATTCTGGGATGAAAACCTTTTTTCTTTGAATAATTCAAAGGTGTCTCTCCATTGTCTTCTGGTTGGCATAGTTTTTGACAAATGGGCAGTATTCTTACTTTTGTTTCTTTACAAGTATTGCTTCTCTTTCCTCTGTCTGCCTACAAGATTTTTTCTTTTTCTTTGATTTTCAGAAGTTGGCTATTATATATCTAGGTGTGTGCCTTTTGAGATCTTTAGATCCGTGGTTTTATGTCTCTATTAATTTTAAAAAGAATTTCAATCGTTACTTCTTAAATATTTCTTCTACCCCATTCTTTTTTCTCTTAAAACCAAAAAACCAAACCCATTGCCATCGAGTCGATTCCGACTCATAGTGACCCTATAGGACAGAGTAGAGCTGCCCCATAGAGTTTCCAAGGGGCGCCTGGCAGATTTGAAGTGCCGACCTTTTGGTTAGCAACTGTAGCACTTAACCACTATGCCACTAGGGTTTCCTTTTTTCTCTTACTGGGACCCCAATTAAATTAAATGCATATTAGGGTCAAGTGATATTGTCTTACAGCTCTTTTTTTTTTTCCTGTGTATATTTTATTTTAGATGGCTTCTATTAGGTAAACAAAAATATTTTTAAGTAGTGTCCAGTCTGCTAAAAGCCAGTGAAGGAAATTTTCATATCTGATGTTTTTCTTATTTTTCAACTGGCATGTTTACTTGACTTTTAAAAAATAGTTTCTTTCTGTCACTGCTAAAATATTCCATCTATTCTTGGGGTCCATCTTTTACACTAGACACTTGAACATGTTAATCATCATTATTTTAAAGACCCATATGATTGTTCCAACATCTCTGTCATTTCTCTCTGTCATTCTGTTGCTTGCACTAACTATTGGTGACGAACCTTTTTTTTTAATTCATTGTTTTATTTGCATGTCTTGTATTTGATTGAATACTGAGCATTGTATGCCAACAAATTGAATAAAACAAAAAAGAAAAAACATTGCCATTGAGTCGATTCAGACTCATGGCAACCCTATAGGACACAGTAGAACTGCCCCCATAGGGTTTCCAAGGACAGCCTGATGGATTTGATCTGCCAAACTCCCAACCTTTTGGTTAGCAGCTGAAGCTCTTAACCACTACGCCACCAGGGTTTCCAAAGAATTGTATACCCTGTTACCCACTGCCATTGAATAAATTCCGACTCATAGCGACCCTATAGGACAGAGTAGAACTGCCCCATAAGGTTTCCAAGGAGCACCTGGTGGATTCGAACTGCTGGCTTTTTGGGTAGCAGCTGAGCTCTTAATTGTGTAGTCTGAGGTAAATAGCTTTTGCACCTAGGAAAGGGCACGCCTCTTCTTCGGTGAGGCTCTTAGTGTGGGGAATGGATTTAGCGCAGTCAGTACTTCAGCTGGGCTTCAGGTTTTTTTCCTTGATATTATTATTCTCAGTGTACCACAGACTTCAATTCTTGCAATATTTGGCTTCCGTTAGCTTGTGCTTAGTTGGTGCCTGGAGAGTTGGAGGAGTTTTCTCAGTGTGCCTGTTCCACTCCCAGGCTTTGTAGTTCCTGCTTAGTTGTGCGGCAAAGGGGGTTTCTCTCCTAGTTCTTGTCCAGTGGAACACTATTCCCACTTGTTATTCAGAATATTCATAATTTGATTTGTAATAGGAGTTTTAGGCAAGATCTGTGTGCCTGGACCTCAGGGGTGGGGCTTTCTCTATGTCCCTACTGCTCCTTCCTGTCACAGTCACCCCAAAACCCAGTAAAAAAAAAAAAAAACTCAAGCTCTGCTTTATGCCTGCAGGTGGTTTCATGCAATTGTTGCCTGTGCCTCTTCCAGTAACTGCAGACATCTTTTTGTTATGTGTGCATAGCTTTAGATTCAAGAAAGTTCTTTGCCCCTCCTAGAAGGGGTTTTGTTTCTAATCCTAGCTCAGAAGAAATGAATCTTGGCTGTGTACTTGGAATGATGAAACCCTGATGGTGTAGTGGTTAAGTGCTACAGCTGCTAACCAAAAGGTCAGCAGTTCAAATCCACTAGGTGTTCCCTGGAAACTCTTACTCTATGGAGCATATCTACTCTGTCCTATAGTTCTACTCTGCCCTAAAGGATCTCTATGAGTCAGAATCAATGGCGATGGGTTTTTTGTTACTCAGGATGAGAGGCTTTCACCCCTTTCCCAGAGGCAGACAGGTTTAAATTCTACTCTTACACAAGATGCAACAAGTCTTACCCATGCTCTGGGAGTGAGAAAGTTTATTGCTCCTCCCTTAGCAGACGAAGGTTTTTTGTTTCACAGAAAAGAACAATTCAGCAAAGAGGGCAGGGCTTTAGCCTGGCCTCCACACACACAAGAGGCCAATTGCCTTCTTTATGCCTTTACCATTGAGTGAGGCTCTCTCTCTCTCTCTTTACTTTCCTCCAGTCTTTCTCGTAAATACTTCATGGAGGCATTTGGAAAACGGTATGTGAATGAGTGCAAACTCCTCTCTGTGGTTTCCCTGGACATTTTAAATTGTACTTGTGGGCTACACTTGGTACTTACGAATGTTAAGCATTAGCTGATTTCTCTTCACTCACCTGTATGTTGACCACTTCTTTTTCTCTTTCTGCCAAAGATGAATAAGTTTATGCATTGTATCTCTTTTTAGAGGGGGTTATTCTATTTCAGAATTTAGTTTACATGATTTTCTTGTGACTTCAGGTCACTGACCAGCTAAAAAATCTTACCATTTTGTAGATCATCTGACTTTTCTCAAGGTTATTGCATCTTTCAATATCCTCAAAGAAAACTTGCGGTTAACGCCAGCATATTGGAAGATGCATGGCAAACTTTTGAGACCACGTATTTACTACTTCCGTAGTCCTCCTTTGAGCCCCTTCCCTTTTCTAACTGTGTTCCTCTTTTCTAACGCCTTGCCAGAAGCTATGAGATGATCGCTTGAGGGAGAATGGGAAATGTGACCGTACACAGGTTATAGGCTTGGAAAAACACTGGGTTTATAATTATTTATGTCTATTTTTTATAAAAAATTTAAATATTAATTTTTTCATGAATTGTTTTCTTTCTCTTTTGGACGATATAGTAGATAGCTAGAGTATCAATGTAATAATAATTGTAGTTGTTGTTGTTAGGTGTCATTGAGTTGGTTCTGACTCATAGCGACCCTATGTGCAAAAGAACGAAACACTACCTGGTCCTGTGCCATCCTCATGATCACTGTTAAGCATGAGCCCATTGTTGTAGCTACTATGTCAATCCATTTCATTAAGGGTCTTCCTCTTTTTCGCTGACCCTCTACTTTACCAAGCATGATGTCCTTCTCCGGGAACTGATCCCTGCTGGTAACAAGTTCAAAGTATGTGAGAGGCGGTCTCTCCATCCTTGCTTCTGAGGAGCATTCTGGTCATACTTCTTCCAAGACAGATCTGTTCATTCTTGTGGCAGTCCACAATGTAGTCAATATTCTTTGCCAACACCGTAATTCAAAGGCATCAATTCTTCTTTGAGCTTCCTTATTCATTGTCGAGCTTTCACATGCATATGAGGCAATTGAAATCACCACAGCTTGGGTCAGGTGTGTCCTTTGATTTTTTGACTGCTGCTTCTATGGGCGATGATTGTGGATCCAAGTAAAATGAAATCTTTGGCAACTTCAATCTTTTCTGCATTTATCATAATGTTGCCAGTTGTAAGGATTTTTGTTTTCTTTATGTTGAAGTGCAATCCGTACTGAAGGCTGTAGTCTTTGATTTTCATCTGTAAGTGCTTCAAGTCCTCTTCATTTTCAGCAAGCAAGGCTGTGTAATCTGCATATTGCAGGTTGTTGATGACTGTTCCTCCAATGTTGATGCGCATTCTTCATATAGTCCATATCCTTAGATTATTTGCTCAGCATGCAGACTGAATAAGTACGATGAAAGGAAACAACCCTGACGCACACCTTTCCTAACTTTAAGCCATGCAGTATCTCCTTGTTCTGTTTGAATGACTGCCTCAATCTACGTACAGGTTCCTCATGAGCACATTCAAGTGTTCTGGAATTCCCATGGCTCGAAGTAATTAACCATAATTTGTTACAACCCACACACTTGAATGTCTTTTATAGTCAATAAGACATAGGTGAACATCTTTCTGGATCAGCCAGGGTCCATCTGACATCAGCAATGATACCCCTTGTTCCATATCCTCTTCTGAATTCAACTTGAATTTCTGGCAGTTCCCTGTAGATGGACTGCTGCAACCACTTTTGAGTGACCTTCAGCAAAATTTTATTTCCGTGTGATATTAATTATATGGAAACCCTGGTGGCGTAGTGGTTAAGAGCTACGGCTGCTAACCAAAAGTTTGGTAGTTTGAATCCACCAGGCACTCCTTGGAAACTCTATGGGGCAGTTCTACACAGTCCTATACGATCGCCATGAGTCAGAATTGACTTGATGGCAATGAGTTTTCAGTTATTAATGATATCGTTTGATAATTTCTGTATTCGGTTGGATCACCTTTCTTTGGAATAGGCATAAAGAATAAATTAAGTGAATGCAAAAAGAGAACAGAACAAATGGATGAAAGCAGGAAGTAGATGGTAATTCAGGCTCAGTAAGATGAGATAGAACAATTCAGAAAAGGCAGTTTCACCAGGTTAGGCAGCTCTTGGTCATCTCCTTTACAAGTGTCAGACAATGTGGTAATTTGGTTGACTATGTCTCCAACCAAAAAAAGCAACAGCTTTGGAGAATACGATATCTGATATCTACTTCCACAAATGCAGTGATAAATATAACTGATATGAGGCCCTCTTACTAACATAAATAACACTCACAAACATGGAGTCCTATTTTTTTCAGGAAAATATAGGCTTTGGTTTTTGCACAGATGTGTTAATTCTTTATAGCTAGGTATGGAGAGCACTTGGCTGCCCAAGACAGTACGTTAGAGACAAGAATTCTATGCCTCCTAAACCGTGGTGTAAATTAGGTGCCTGATTGTGGATCCGTAGATCTTGCACCACAATTTTTACATCTTGAAATGAGAGTTTCAGGTAAATATTGAGCTCACTGTGAAAGCAGAAAGCTGGAATGCGAAGCCTGAAGCCTGACAGGGCTGTGTAGAGGAAAACAGAGGGAGGTTCTAATCTTTTCCTTAAGAAGATTTTATGTACTAATCACTTTTGCACTGGCTGGGGTAGCCCTTTGGCATCTTCTTCAGATAGTCACCGTTCATCACTTCTCCATTAGGTGGACTCTCAACTCATAATGCCTCCCATATAAAATTCTGAGCCTGGGTTGTCATCGCAACTTCTCTATGCTCACATAAATTCTACCCGTGTAATAGCAAATCATCTTCTATAAAGGAACCATCAATTGAAGAGCATGGGTTTGAGCAAATTTGTCTTAGCGCAGTCATTCCTAACCAGCAAAATGTTCCAGGTCAATGATTCCTTTCTAGGAATGTCCTAAATGTAGGATCATATGAAACATTTTGTGCCTTTAGAGTGGAAGGGTTTTATGGGTCATCACCTCAATATCCTTAGGAACAGTCATATGTTTGCTATCTACTATTGGAAACTGACCTAAACCAATTTAAAATTACAATTTATTAGGCTCCTTTTGGTAGATATCAATAGGCAGTAGTCATAAATAAGGGTTAAATGACTGCTTTTACATAACATTTCTACTAGTCTTAATGAAAGCAAACCTAAGAGAAATTCTGCAACTACAGACATTTTTTTAGCAAGCATGCACATGCTAGGAATAAGAGCTCTAGCAATTTCCAGCTCTATGTTCTTTTTTAGGGTGCTATGATAGTTCCTTGGATGAAAGGTTTACTCAAGCCAAATGCAATGAATGACATATCCTAACCATCATATTCGGCTAACTACTGAGTTAGAATTGGGTGACCAAAAATTCCCCAATTTTTTAGTGTCTAGATGGAGGAGGTTGTATGAATCAGATCTAGGATGTTATTCTTAAAGATGAATGGCGAAAGGCTATTTTGAAAGCCACTAATCACTAATCTGAACAACTTAAAATCTATTTCTAATATTATTTTGCTAATCTACAAGAAGGATACCTGGTGGTGCAGTAGTTAAAGCACTCAGCTGCTGACCAAAATGTTGAGGGTTCCAGCCCACCAGCCGCTGTGTGGGAGAAGGATGTGGCAGTCTGTTTCTGTACAGATTACAGCCTTAGAAGCCCTATGGGGCAGTTCTACTTTGTCCTATATGGTCTCTCTGAGTTCCAATCAACGGAACGGCAATGGATTTAGTCTTGGTTTTGCATAACCTACAAAAGTTCTGGTATTGATCAGCCTGTAAAGACCCTAGAAACACACGTAGTAGCTCCCTCGGCTGGTATATACCGCCTTGGTGATACTTTTACTTGTTCTTTATTCAAATAGCTCATCTCTATTTCAGCAAGTGTGTCCACCAATGAGAACGGGGAAGGTGGTGGATGGTGCTTGGAGGGAAGGTTGATAAATGTCAGCTGTCCTGGACAAAGGAAGATTGAGGTCAACAGTTCAGATTGGAAATTTAGCCGGTTGCCTGAGAGGAACCTGTGCTTTTAATATTTTTCCTAAAAAAATGAGGGAGTTTGGGGGCTTTATTATATCTGAATAATCTCAGGAAGTAATAAGTACATTTCTTCTTTAGTATAAGGGAATACCCTAAATAAGCAGAAAAATCTCACCAGCCTAAAATCCTATTTGGAGGGCATAAAATATTGCTCAATTAAATGATCATCATCTACAGTCCAATCTTTTTTAGTCAGTCTTAAGGGAAAAAAAAAAAAAAAAGAATTAAGGCAATTTCGTGCTTTATTTTGAAGAAAGAGACCATAAAAGCTCCTATTAGGGACTTGGTCAAAACAACCACATTTAAGTTTTTTTCTGGGCCTCCATAAAAATCTGAATCAATTTTCTGTATAATCTACATCTGCAGGGATATACAGAAATTAAACACACACACATACACACACTCAAAGAAAGATTTAATTGCATTCATTACACTAAACTTACGTAAACCAGGATGTGGTTCAATCTATTTTTAAGGGGTTTTTAGCTTAAAAGGTTAAAACAAAGAGATACCTGCAGTTAACTTTCAATTAACCATAGCTGCCTGGCACTTCCTTGTTAATCAAGATTTCACTCCTTCTTGCATTATTTTTATGATGTTCCATTGTATTTGGCTTCTTCAGTATATTTCTCAGAGGTGAAATAGCTCTTATTTTATGGATGAAAATCAACTAAAAATGTGGAAGACTTACTGCGTGACCTTCATAAAGTCATCTCCCTGAGGTTCTTTTTTTATTTTTAAAATGACAATAATGAGCCTATTCTACTGTGTAAGGGTTGAGTGAAACCACACAGAGGAGCAGGGTAGTGTTAACTAGATGACAGGCTTTGGAGTCAAGTCGATGTAACTTCTACTTAAAAGTAGCTATGTGACATTGGACATCTCTGAGCCTCAGTTTCCTCATCAATACAATAAAAACGTATAACCTGGCAGGGACATCGTGATGTTAGGTGAAGTAATACATAAAGAACTTGGTATGTGAAAGGCAAAAGAAAATAGCTCCTTTCCAGTTGAGAGAAGACACTGAATATAATGTCAAAGAAGTAGGAGAATTAATTTTAGATTTTGTATATACATATATATGTGTATATATAGATATATAGATCTTGTATATACATATATATATATGCACATACAGACACACACGAATATATATAGGAAACCCTGGTGGCATAGTGGTTAAGAGCTACTGCTGCTAACCAAAAGGCTGGCAATTCAAATCCTCCAGATGTTCCTTGGAAGCTCTATGGGGCAGTTCTACTCTGCCTTATAGGGTCACTATGAGTGGGAATCGACTCCATGGCAGCGAGTTTTATGCATACGTGTATATATACATCTGAAGAAGCCCTGGTGGTACAGTGGTTAAGCGCTTGGCTGCTAACTGAAAGGTGAGTGGTTCTAATCCACCAGCTACTGGGTGGGAGAAAGATGTGGTAGTCTGCTTCCATAAAGATTATAGCCTTGGAAACCTTATGGGACAACTTTGCTCTGTCCTATAGGGTTGATACATAGCATTGGTGGTTTAGTGGTAGAATTCTCCCGCCTCCTATGGGAGGCCCAAGTTTGACCTGGCCAATGTACTTCGCAACGGCTACCCATCTGTCAGTGAAAACTTGGGTGTTGCTAAGATGCTAAAAAGGTTTCAGCCAAGCTTCCAGACTAAGACAGTCTAGGAAAAAATGCCTGACAATCTACTTCCCAAAATCGACCAGTGAAAACCCTATGGAACATAAAGGACCTGTACCTAACTGATCATAGAGATGGTGCAGGGCTGGCCATTGTTTTATTCCATTGTGCATGGGGTGGCCACAAGTCTGGATTGCCATGAGTTGGGGCCCACTTGATGGCAGCTAACAACAATCTATACCTATATATATACTCTACGGCACTGGGGTTTTGAGTTTATATATATATAAAGGGTGCTATGTATATAGTTTTGTCTGGAAAAGTTTATTTCTCTTACATAAAAAAGTTTATTTATACCTCTTAAATGTATATTCTCAGACTTGTTTTCCCACTTGAAAAATCCCTAGTCTTTTTTTTTTTTTTTTAATCCTGGTCAAGGGTACAGTTAGATTTCTAAGGGCTCTCCCCTCACACATTTTCTCTCTCGCAGAGAATGACGAATAAATTTGGGTATTGGAAGAGAAAGGCATGGTTGTATTCTAAAGCAGATTCCCAAACCAGACTTTGTGTCAGAATCATCTGAGAAGCTCTGGATATATCCCAGGCTCAGGGTGCCCGTCGTTGATTTAGTAAATCTGAAGTGGAGGACTGGAGCTTGTGTTTCCCTGGGTGAGTTTGAAAACCACTGTTAAGGCAATTTTTGCAACTGCACATAGCAGAATATCAAATCAATTTAGTAGGATGACCAGTATTTTTTGAAGACCTAGAACAGAAGAAAAGAGAGTAAGTAGAAATTTCCATTAGGAAATGTATTCTTTCAAACATTTTTTTCTCATTTTTTTGGGTGCACCTTTGGTGGGAAAGGTTGTGGTGTGTGTACTAGATTGGGCCATAAAATATATTTTTCATAGTTGTTCACAATAAAAAAATGTGTGAAAGCCACTCGTCCAAAGAACCAGAATACAAACTCTGATGAGATGATAAATAACATAACATAATGTTCTCAGCTTGAAATGTGCTGTAGAAATATAGTTGACGTGATTTTACTTAGAAGAGATTTAAAATAGAATGCGAACAGAAAAATTAAAGATTCAGGACTGCCTTCTGTGAACTGATGTGGGCTCCACACTTCACCTAGGAGGTCTGGATATTGCTTATTGAAAAATAATTTTCATAAAACTGTATCAAGAGTTGTATATGAGTTAGGTACCTCTGATACACTAAGCCACGATAGGCTCCAGAAGTAGGTAAAGAATTGCTAACAGCAGTAATGATGAGGTGTGAACGCCACCAGCAATCAAGGACTCTGTTCCAGCTCAGGAACCATACCACTAAAATCAAAATTAATTTTCCCCCCTTTGGCATTTTTCTCAACCATATGCAGTTTTAATTATTGTGGTGACTTCTATCACTTTATTGAAAATATGCAGGGTGTATTTATCTAAGGTGCATATGATTTTATTTGGTATGTTTTCTGAAAGAATAGGGCACAATATGTATCAGAAAATAAAGCAATTACATAACAACATAGCTGTTTGTGAACTGTATTTGATTCTGCCAGACTGTAGGGAACATATATGATTAACAGATGTAAATGTTTATATTAGATCATATGGAATATGATTTATATTCATCTGCCTCTTAAACACTGTGGAACTCCTGTTCCTCCTCAGGAGAGTTATTTTTAAATTGCCTCAGGTGTTCTGTATACAACTTCACCTCAGATCCTTTCTGAGTTTCCTGATCCCAATGCTGGCATTAGAATAGAAAGGTATAGTAGTCCCAAATAACCTAAGCCAATACTTTCTTTTAATTTACAGGGAGATGGTGGGATGGATGGATAGTTAGATAGATGGATGGAAAGATGGATGGGTGGATGGATGGATGGATGGATGGATGGATGGGTGGGTGGGTGGGTGGGTGGATGGATGGGTGGGTGGGTGGGTGGGTGCGTCGGAGGGTGGGCGGGTGGACGGGTGGACGGATGGACGGATGGATGGAGAGACGGACAGAGGGATGGGAGGACAGATAGACAAACTTAGAGACAGATAGATAAGTAGATACTGTGTAAAAATGATTTAGTCTCAATGTAGAATTAGACTTTTAAAAACTTTTAATAAATGAAGGCATAATTAGACTTTAATTGCATAATGAGAATTCTGCTCACAACTATAACACTTATGAGTTTATGAGAACATGTTACATTGTGTATCTTTATTGATCCCGACAACTATGTGAAAAAGATTAAACTGTACAAATTTTACAGATGAGAAACTAGTCACAGTCCGTGGAAATAGCAGAGTCAGGAATCAATTCCTATGGAAGGGCTCCAAGTCCAGGCAGCCTGCTGCTACGCTGCACTGCATGCGACAAGCAGAATTCTTCCTTATTGTTTAGTTTGTCCTTAAAGTCCCCCAAGTTACAGTATGAGACAGTTGGCAGAACAATTAACTTCTGATTAAGAAATTATTCATAATTATTATAAACCTCTAAACAAGAAATGCAATGTGAAAATAATTTTATTATTTCTACCTTTTGCAAACACGCTTTTAGAAGAAAGAGCTTGCAAAAATTGGGTGACTCTCAGAATCAGCTACAGAGATTTTTGAAACTACAGATGTCTGGGCAGCACTCAGACTTAAGTGTTGGAAGAAGACTCATTAACAACCTATGATATGCAGGGAACACAACCTCGCTTGCTGAAAGTGAAGAGGACTCGAAACACTGATGAAAATCAAAATTACAGACTTCAGTACGGGTCACACCTTAATGTTAAGAAAACAAAAATCTTCACAACTGGACCAATAAGAAACATCACGATAGACAGAGAAAAGGCTGAAGTTGTCAAGGATTTCATTTTACTTGGATCCACAATTAACTCCCATGGACGCAGCAGTCAAGAAATCAAAGAACACATTGCATTGGGAATATCTGCTGCCAAAGACCTTTTTGAAGTATTAAAAAGCAAAGATGTCACTTTAAGGACTAGGGTGCACCTGACCCAAGCCATGGTGTTTTCAATTGTCTCATATGCGTGTGAAAGCTGGACAATGAATAAGGAAGAGCAAAGAAGAACAGATGTCTTTGCGGTATTGGTGTTGGTGAAGAACGTTGACTATACCACAGGCTGCCAAAACAACAAACAAATCTGTCTTGGAATGCTCCTTAGAATAAGGATGGTGAGACTCTGCCACACACATTTTGAACATGTTATCAAGAAGGATCAGTCCCTGGAGAAGGACATCATGCCTGGTACGGTAGAGGGTCAGCCAAAAAGAGGAAGACCCTCAATGAGATGGATTGACACAGTGACTGCAACAATGGGCTTAAGCATAACAATGATTGTGAGGATGGTGCAGGACTGGAAGTGTTTCGTTCAGTTGTACATAGGTCACTATGAGTCAGGACCGACTTGCCAGCACCCAATAACAACAGGAATCAGTATTTTCTTTCTTCTTTTTTACATTTTTTTTGTAGTTTACAGAGAAAATTAGTTTCGCATTCAACAATTCACACACAGCTTGTTTCATGACATTGATTGCTGTCCCCTCAATGTGTCAGCACTCTCCCCACTTCCTCTCATGGGGTTACAGTTTCCATTCACCCAGTTTTCCTCCCCTTCATGCCTTCTTAACTTTGTTTTTGGGCAAATACTGCCCTTTTGGTTTTGTCTGGTTTCTTGTTCTGGGCAGCATGTTCCTCACTGGTGTTACTGTTTCCTTTATAGGTCTATCTATTGTTTGACTGAAAGGTGATCTCCTGGAGTGGTTTCAGTTTCAAGTTTGAAGGGTGTCAAAGGACCATAGGCTCGGGGGTTCCACCAATCTCAATTAGACCAGTAAGTCTGGTCTTTTTTATGAATCTGAATTTTATTCTATATTTTTCTCCTACTCTGTCCAGAACATTCTATCATGATTCCAGTCAGAATGGTTGTTGGTGGTAACCAGGCACCATGTAATTCTTCTGGTCTCAGGATAGTGGAGGCTGTGGTTCAAGTGGCCCATTAGTTTTTTAGACTAATTGTTTCTTGGTCTTTGTTTATCTTTACTCTGCTTTGGATGGGAAAAGACCAATTGTTGAATCTTAGATGGCCACTCACAAACTTTTAAGGCCCGAGTTACTACTCACTAAGGTAGAATGTACTGCATTGTTTTCATGGACTATGTTATGTCAGTTGACCTAGATGACCCCCAAAACTATGGTCCTAAACCCTCAAGCCCAGTGACTCAGTCCTGTGAGGTGTTTGGTTTGACTGAGAAATTTTCATAAATGTGCCCCATGTGTTCTATTATAAAGATGGATATACATGCAGCACATACAATATGTATGTAGTAATATCTACTGCCAAATTTATATATGCTTGTGAGTATACTCCCAAACACCATATCACACTTGTTCAGTTTACTTATTAATCTCTGTAACTACTCATAACATCGTTTGTTACTACTGATTTTGCAGGGTTGTATTTGAAATAGTACTTACCTTTGTTGCCTTTTACTCTTGCATACCTCTCAATGTCTTCCTTTGCCTTAACCATATTGTGCTGACTTATCCCATATTGAGTATTTTCTTTCCCTTCATCAAAGTTAATATATGTCTACTGTCTAGATAGTGATTTTCCCTCCCAACCCATCCCCCATCTCTAGTAACCATCAAAGAATGTTACTTTCTATGTGTAAGCCTTTTCTTGAATTTTTGTAATAGTGGTCTCATACAGTATTTGTCCTTCTGTAATTGACTTACTTTGCTCAACATAAATGTCCTCCAGATTCATCCATGTTGTGAGATGTTTTGTGGATTCACTGTTATACTTTAATGTTACATAATATTCCACTGTGTGTGGGTGCCACATTTTCTTTATCCACTCTTCCATTTATGTGCACTTAGATTCTTTCCATCTTTTTGCTATCGTGAATAATGCTGCAGTGAACATGGGTGCGCATATGTCTATTCATGTCTTATTCCTCTAGGATGTATACCTAGGAGTATACAGGATGAATAAGGAAGACCGAAGAAGAATTGACATCTTCGAATTGTGGTGTTGGTGAATAATATTGAATATACCATTAACTGCCTAAAGAACAAATAAATCTATCTTGGAAGAAGTACAACCAGTATGCTCCTTAGAAGCAAGGATGGTGAGACTACATCTTACACACTTTGGACATGTTATCAGGATGGATCATTCCCTAGAGAAGACATTATGCTTGGTAAAGTAGAGGGTCAGTGAAAAAGAGGAAGACCTCAACGAGATGGATTGACACAGTGCCACAACAATGAGGTCAAGCATAACAATGATTATGAGGACTGGACAGTGTTTCATTCTGTTGTACATAGGGTCGCTATGAGTCGGAACAGACTTAACAACAACATACCTAGGAGTAAGATTGCTGGATCATATGGCATCTCTATTTTTAGCTTTTTACAGAAATGCCATACTGTTCCACAGTAGTTGAACCATTTTACATTCCCATCAGCAGTGTATGAGTGTTCCAAATTCCCTACAAACTTGTCAGCACTTGTAGTTTTCTATTTTTTTTTTAATCTGTGCCGTTATTGTTGGAGTGAGATGGTATCTCATTGTGGTTTTGTTTTGCATCTCTCTAATGAGATACTTTCGATCATTAGCCATTAAAAAAATTTTTTTTTTAATGGCTAATGATCGAAAGCATCTCATCATGTATTTGTTGACTGCATGAATGTCTTCTTTGATGAAGTTATCTGGTGAAATGTCTCTTCCTGTCCGTTGCCTGTTTCTAATTGGGACATTTGTCTTTTTGTTGTTGAGTTGTTGAAGTTTTCCATAAATTTTTGAGATTAGTACCTTATCAGATATGTCATTGCCACATTTCCCCCCCTCCCCAGTCTGTAGGTTCTCTTTTTACTCTTCGGAGAATCTTCCCATCAGTGTTCGATTTTTAGGAGGTCCCAGTCATCTAGTCTATCTTCTGCTGTTTGTGCATTTTCAGTTACGTTTCGTACTCTACTTATGCATAGAGTTTGCCCGTATTCTTCTTCCATGATCTTTAGAGTTTTACATTTAGGTCTTTGATCCACCTTGAGTTAGTTTTTGTGTATGATGTGAGGTACGGATCCTGTTTCATTTTTTTGCAAATAGATATTTAGTTTTGCCAGCACCATTTGTTAAAGAGACTATGTCTTCCCCATTTGATGAATTTTGACCCTTTGTTGAAGATCAGATGTTCATAGGTAGATGGATTTACTCCTGGGTTCTCAATTTTGTTTCATTGGTCTATGTGTTTGTCATTCTACCATGGCTGTTTTGACTTCCATGGCTGTATAGCAGGTTCTGAGATAGGGGAGTGTGAGACTTTCTAATTTGTTTTTTCTTCAGTAATACTTTGCTTATCTGGGGCCTCTTTCTTTTCCATATAAAGTTGGTAATTAGTTTTTCTCTCATTAAAGAAGGTTGTTGGGATTTGGATCAAGATTGTGTTGTGTTTATATATCACTTTGGGTACTACTGGCATTTTCATGATGTTAAGCATGGTATGTTTTCCATTTATGTAAGTCTCTTGGTTTCTTGCAGTGGTGCTTTGTAGTTTTTTTTGTCTTTCACATCCCTGGTTAGATTTATTCCTAAGTATTTTATCTTTTGAGGGGGTATTGTAAATGGTACTGTTTTCTTGATTTCCTTTTCAGAGTTCTCTTTGTTAGTGTAGAGGAATCAGACTGATTTTTGTATGTTGGTCTGCGACTTTGTTGAATCCTTCTATTAGTTCTAGCAGTTTTTTTTTTTTTTTTTTTTGTAGAATCCCTGGGATTGTCTATGTATATGATCATATAATCTGCAAATAGGGATAGTTTTACTTCTTCCTAATTTGGTTGCCCTTTATTTTCCCTTCTTGCCTTATTGCTCTGGCTAGGACTTCCAATATGACATTGAATAAGAGTGGTGATAATGGGCATCCTTGTCTGGTTCCTGTTTTTAAGGGGAACACTCTCAGTATCTCTCCATTGAGGGTAATGTTGACTGTTGGTTTTATATAACTGACCTTTATTATGCTGAGGAATTTCCCTGCTATTCCTATTTTGCTGAGAGTTTTTAATAGGAATGGGTGTTGGACTTTATTAAATACCTTTTCTGCATCAATTGAGATGACCATGTGATTCTTTTCCTTTGTTTTATTTTTGTGGTGGATTACGCTGATTGATTTTTCTTATGTTGAACCATCCTTTTGTACCTAGTAGGAATTCCACTTGGTCATGATGTATTATTTTTTTCATATGCTGTTGAATTCTATTGGCTAGAATTTTGTTGAGAATTTTTATGTCTATATTCAGGAGGGGTATTGGTCTGTAGTACTCTTTTTTAGTGGTGTTTTTGCCTGGTTTTGGTATCAAGGTTATGCTGGCTTAATGGAATGAATTCAGGAGTATTCCTTCCTTTTCTATGTTCTGAAATAGTTTGAGCATTATTGGTGTAAGCTCTTCTTTGAATGCTCGGTGGAATTTTTCAGCAAAGCCATCCAGGCCAGGGCTTTTTGTTATTATTGTTGTTTTGGGGAGGTTTTTGTTTTTTTGTTTTTAATTACCCTTCCAATCTCTTCTTTTGTTATGGGTCTATTCAGACTTTCTACCTCAGTTTATGTTAGGTTAAGTAGATAGTATATTTCTAGAAGTTTGTCCATTTCCTCTAGGTTTTCAAATTTGTTGGAGTACAATTTTTCATAGTGTGATGGGCTAAATTGTGTTCCCCAAAATATATGTCAACTTGGCTAGGCCATGAGTCCCAGTATTGTGTGGTTGTCCTCCGTTTTGTGATCATATATTACCCTATGTGTTGTAAATTCTAACCTCTATGTTTTTATGATGTTAGTGAGGCAGAATTAGAGGCAGTTATTTTTTTTTATGTTAATGAGGCAGGACTCCATCTACAGGATTAGGTTGTATCTTTTGAGATATGAAAAAGGGAAGTGAGTAGAGAGAAGAGAGACTTCATACCAGCAAGAAAGAAGCACTGGGAGTGAAGCTCATCCTTTGGACTCAGGGTCCCTGTGCTGAGAAGCTCCTAGACCCAGGGGAAGATTAATGACAAGGACCTTCTCCCAGAGCCGACAGAGAGGAAGCCTTCCCCAGGAGCTGGAGCCCCGAATTTGGACTTCTACCTTCCTAGGCTGTGAGAGAATAAATGTCCGTTTGTTAAAGGCTTCCACTTGTGGTATAGAAGCACTAGATAACTAAGACACATAGTATTCTGTTATGATCCATTTTATTTCAGTTGATTCTATTGTAATGTCACCCATCTTACTTCTTATTTGGGTTATTTTCAATTTCCTTTTTTCTTTTGTCAGTTTTGCCAGTGGTTTACTGATTCTATTGTTTTTCTGTTCTCTGTTTCATTTCTTTCTGCTCTACCCTTTGTTATTTTCTTTCTTCTGGTGATTGTGAGCTTCTTTTGCTTGCGTTTGAGTTGAGGGTTAATGTTTTGATTTTGGCCCTTTCTTCTTTTTTGATGTGTGTGTTTATTGCTATAAATTGATCTCTGAGGACTGCTTTTGCTATATCCCAAAGGCTTTGGTAAATTGTGTTTTCATTCTCATTTGATTCTAATAATTTTGATTTCATCTACTGCCCAGTGTTTTTTAAGCAAGATGTCATTCAGTTTCTATGTATTAAATTTTATTTCCTTGCTGTTCCTGTTATGGATTTCTCATTTTATAGCCTTGGGATCAAGAAGAAGCTTTGTATTATGTCAATACTTTTGAATTTATTGAGGCTTGTTTTGTGGCTGAACATGTGGCCTATTCTGGAGACTAATCCACGTTCCTTGGAGAAACTGTACTTTGCCGATGTTGTGTGGAGTATTCTGCGTATGTCTATGAAGTTGAGTTGGTTGATTGTGGTGTTTAGATCTTCTGTGTCTTTGTCGAATTTCTTTCTAGTTGTTCTGTCCTTCACTGAAAGTGATGTGTTAAAATCACCTACTAATATTGTGATACTGCCTATTTCTCTTTTCAATGCTATTAGGGTTGGTTTTATATATTTTGGAGCTCTGTCATTTGGTGCGTATATATTTATCATGGTTATGTCTTTTGTGGATTGACCCATTATATAATGTCTTCCTTGTCTTTTGTGATGGGTTTTGCATTAACGTCTATTTTATCAGAGATGAATATTGCCACTCCTGCTCTTTTTTGCTTATTGTTTGCTTGACAATTTTTTTCCATTCTTTGAGTTTTAGTTTATTCATATCTTTGCATCTAAGGAATGCCTCTCGTAGAGGGCATATTGATGGGTTATGTTTTTTTTATCCATTCTGTCACTCTCTGTCTCTTTACTGGGGCATTTAAAAATTTACATTCAGTGTGATTATTAATAGGTATGAGTTTACTGCTGCCATTTTGATATATATAAATTTGTGTGTGTGGTGTTGACGGTTTCTTTGTTCCATTCCATTTTCTGTACTGACTTCTTTTTGTTTGTGGATTTTCTTCACTGTTGTCGATTTTGTGTTTACTGAGTCTTTATGATTTTCTTCTTTTTTATTTTGGTCTGTAGGTTTGTAATCTTTCTTTGTAGTTACCCCAAATTTACTTTTATCATTCTAAGTTTAATCTCCTATTTCTTGATATTGCCTACGCTTTCTCTCCAAATGTAAGTTCTTAAACTACACCATTTATTCCCTTTTTTGCTTTCATGTTGTTATTCACAGATTGACATCTCTGGTTTCATGTTTCCATTCTTTTAGCTTGATTTTATTTTTGAGAATTCTTTATCTGCGTTGGTATGTGGCTGATGCTGTCATGTGTCTTAATTTTTGTCTGATGTTGGTTCTCTGTCTGAAGGACTCCCTTTGTGTTTCTTGTAAGGTTGGTCTGGATTTTACAAATCCCTTAATTTTTGTTTATCTGGAAATGTTCTAATTTTGCCATTGTATTTGAGAGACAATTTTACTGGATATAAAGTTCTTGGTTGGCAATTTTTTTTTTCAGGGTTTTATACATATCATCCCATTGTCTTCTTGCCTGCATGGTTTCTGCTGAGAAGTCAGAGTTCAGTCTTATTGATGCCCCTTTGTAGGTGCCATTTTGTTTTACTCACACTGCTCTTAGGATTCTTTCTTTGTCTTTGGTTTTGGAAAGTTTGATTACAATAAATTTGGTGTCTTTCTTTTGGGGTCTATCCTGTATGGGGTTCATTGAGCCTCTTGGATGGATATCTTCCATCTTCAACAATTTTCTCCATGTCTTTTTTTTGCCGCCTCCTGTTCTGGAATTCTGATCACATATAAATTTTTCCCCTTTATAGTGTCCCACATAATTCTTAGGCTTTCTTCATTTTTCTTCATTCTTTTTTCTGATTGCTCCTCAAGCAAATTAGTGTCAAGGGATTTGTCCTCTATTTCTCTGATTCTCTCTTCCATTGATTCTATTCTACTCCTATATCCTTCTATTAAGTAGTCTATTTCTAAAATTTTATCATTAATCTTCTGAATTTCTCGTTGTTGTTTTTGTATGGTTTCTTATTGTCTATTTATTTTGTCATTTTGTTCTTGTGTTGTTTACCTGAATTCTCCTAGCATTTTTCCTGTGCTTCCCTTGATTTTGTTGGTATTTTTCTTGGTTTTGTCTGTTTTCCTTGATGTCTTGGAGAACCCTATATATAAGTATTTTGAAGCCCTTATCAGATAGTTCCATTGCCATTTCTTTGTCAGGAAGTTTTTCTGGTTCTTTATTTTGTTCACTTGCTGAAGACACCTTGCACTGCTTCTTATGTGATTTGATACTATCTGTTGTCACTGAGGCATTTAGGTATTATTATATTTATTTATTAATTGTATGTTTGTTTGCTGTGTCCTGATTTTTTTTTTTTTTTTTTTTAATATATCCGGGCAAGGAGGGCATGCGTGCTACTCTGGTTTCTAGTCTGGTTGCACTGGAGCACTCACCACCTGAGCGTGTGGGCATGGGTCTGTTTGCTGGTCTTGTAGGGTGGATGAGGGTGGACTGAGCACGTGTTGGCCACTGTCTGTCACCGATCCACTGGCACAGGAGCAGGCAGTGGCAGTTGTCAAGCGGGTGGGGTGGTAGGTGTGGTGGGTGTGGTGTATGCATGTCTGTGCTATCACTGCCTCCCACTGGGTCAGGGGTTAGTGTCAGGTGGGCATCTGAAGTTGCACTGGCATCAGCTCTCACTGGGACAGGTGGGAAAGGTAAGTGATGGGTAGAGGCACGTGCCGCCCTACGGGACTGCTCACTGGGTCTGGTGTGGGGTGAGTGATGGGCAGGTGCACACGCAGTTGCACTGGTGCCACCCCTTGCCAGTCTGAGTGGGGAGGGAATGATGGGTGGGTGTGTGCATGGCCATGGGGTGGGGAGAGGGGTGACATTTGTCTTATGATACACAGACGGGGGTGGTGAGGGCACAGGACCCTCAGCAGTCTCCAATCAGTAGAATGGGGTGAGAGGAAGTGCACCTCTCTGGCCAACTGACGTGGGTGCCTGGTCACTTCCCATCTGCTAAGGCCTGCAGTCAGGGCCTACCCACCCACCAAGTGCAAGGAGGGGGGCTCCCAGAGTCCTGCTGGGTAGCTGACCTCTTACTGGTACACTACAGACCCACGGCCTGCGTGTGCCACCCTCCCCAGTGATCTGGGACTGCCATCTGTGAGTATACCTTACTGTGGTTCCTGGCTCCTTCTCTGCTCTGTGGGCATTAGGCTCTCTGAAACCCTTACCCTCTTCTCCGAGTTTTCCTTCCTTAGATCTGGTTGATGATCCGCTCACCTTTCTTCCCATTGGGTGTTTTCACAGTTTTTGTCTCTTGTCGAGAGTGCTATGCTTTCGACTTCTTGCGCTCTTTCCCTGGGTCACTCTTGGCATTGTCTCAAGTGGCCACACTGTGCCAGGATGGCTGACAAAGCCTCTCCGCTCCATGTTATTCCTTATTCACTAGGTTTGTTCAATTTCTTCTTCCATTCAGCATTCGACTCAATTCTTTATCCTTCCTTTTTGATGTTCGGGGTTCTAAGACTGTCTTGTGCATCTCTTTCACTTTGTTTCTTGTGTATTTGCTGTAGAGGGAGAGTATGGTGCATATGACTAATCCGCCATCTTGGCCCCAACCCCCAGAATCAGCATTTTCCTAAAGGTTGTCACCTGATTCTGGTTCTTAGCTAGAATTGAGAACTGCAATTCTATGAAACTGTTTCCTACCAAAAAATCAAATAAAAGACAGTACATGATTTATTTATACACAATGGTCCCCAGTTCTGAAGAAAATCCAGGTTTTGTGTAGCTAGAAGTTTATGCAATTCAGAGGAAATTTTTTTAGGAAAGTAAAACAATTATGAAGACAAAATTAAGTTCTAAAATAAGACTCTTTGTTAAGAGTGAGAAAAGTATTCACAACAAATCATACACTTTAAAAAGCTTAAACCTACTACAAACATCGTTATTAATTAACTGCCTGACACACCACTGTGCATAGCAATATCCTGAAAATTACTCCATGTCAATTGTAAATGCCTTCCTCATTCTTTCTCTCATAAAAGAACGTGCACCGTGTGGATGTAGTGTAATTTATTCAACCACTCTTTTTTGGATGTACATTTGATACTTTCTAATACTTTTTTAATGATGGTGAATAATCTTCTGTGTGTGAGTATATTTATGTATATATATATAGAGAGAGAGAGAGATGTATGTCTGTGTATATATATATGTGGTCGCTATGAGTCAGAATCAACTCGATGGCACTGGGTGGGATGTATGTATTGTTGTGTTTTTGTTAGGTGAGGTCAAGTTGATTCCTACTTATAGCAACATTATGTACAACAGAACCAAACAGTTCCCAGTCCTGTGCCATCCTCGCAATCATTGCTATGTTTCAGCCCACTGTTGTAGCCATTATGTCAATCCATCTCATTGAGGGTCTTCCTTTTCTCATTGAACCTCTACTTTACCAAGCCTGATGTCCTTCTCTGGGTACTGGCCCCTCTTGATAGCATGTCCAAAGAACATGAGATGAAGTGTCACCACCCTCGCTTCTAAGGAGCATTCTGCAGACAGATTTCTTCTTTCTTTCTTCTGGTGTGAATACATATGTGTATATATACAGACACATACAAGTCCTGGAGGCACAGTGGTTAAGCATTCCAAAAGGTGGGCAGTTCAAATCTACCAGCTGCTCCTTAGAAACCCTATGGAGCAGTTCTACTCCATCGTATAGGGTCGCTATGAGTTGGAATCGACTCTTGGCAACAGGTTTTTTTTTTTTTTTTTGGTTTTATGTGATATGAATATATATTATATGATATAAATATATATTCACATTATTATATGATACAAATATATATTACATGGTATATAATATGAATATTATTCACATTATTATATGATATGAATATATATTATATGATATATAATATGAATATATATTATATATATGAATATATATGATATATAATATGAATATATATTCATATTATTATATGACATGAATCTACATTCATATTATTGGGTGTGTATCTTCAAAAAAAAAAAATTTTTTTTTTATCTTCAAGAAGGTCCCTGTGTGGCGCAAATGGTTTGTGCTCGACTACTAACAAAATGGTTGGCCATTCAAACCCACCCGGCAGCACTGCAAAGGAAAGGCCTGGCCATCTGCTTCCATAAAGATTACAGCCAAAAAAACCCTATGGGACAGTTCTACTCTGTAACACATTGAGTCAGAATCAACTCAATGGCAAAGGGTTTTTTCTTTTCTTTTTTTTATCTTTAGGAAAAATTCCTAGAACTGGGATCACTGGGTCAAAATATAAACACACATGTAGTTACTTCAGATATTGCTGAATTTTATCCCAGAAAGATTGTACCAATTTTGTTTCTCACCGGCAATATATGAGAGCGCCTGTTTCACCACAGCCTTACCACAGAGTGTCGTGATTTTTTAACGTAGTGTAGTTTTAACGTGCATTCTCATTGCTCACATTGTGAGTGAGGTTGAACATCTTTTCATGTTTTTAATGGTTATTTTTATATCCTTCCCACAAATTGATAAGATCTGTTTTTAAATAGAGAACTAAAATCTTCTAGTCTTTTTCTCAGCTGTGATAAATATACTTAAACTTCTATACACTGATTTCTACCTCCATAAAACATATTTCACAGTTATCATAAACAGTGCAGTCTTATAATTAAGCTGTGAATAATGACTTGTAATTTGCTTAGTGAAGGATCCATCTTAAAGTAATATGTTTTAACTTTTATAATTCACTAAGTCAGTCCTAAAGGAGAAAAGAATTGAGTCAATTCTGTCACTAGGCATTGACAGTTGTTAATTAAGGGTATTTGCTAAGTAGCCAGTTCTAAATAATGACATTTGTCTCATTATTTTTTATTTGCATTATGTATTTGTTCACTCTAACACAATTTTGAAATGACTCCTACAAAATTCAGAAATTTTTTTACTATTTTTTGTAACATTGTGCTAATAGTAGCAGACCAAAAAAAAAAAAAAAGTGCCACGAAGCATCCTTTCAATCTTAGACACCAGCATTTTCTTTAAAATTATTCATTGTTTGCAGTTTTTAAAAATATTTTCATTTCTAATAGCTGCATGTGTAGTTATGTGGGCGCACATGATGTTTTGTTTTGCATTTTGGGTGCATGTGTGTGTATATCAACAACCTGATGTTTCTAGTCACAAACATTGCATTGCCAAAAACTGATCTTGGAGGACTGGTGGTGAAAGACATAAGGGTAATAGCAAAATGCTTTTTGTCTTTGAACTTAGAATAGAAAAGGCAGTTTTTTATAGTCTTCTTCATTTGAAGGAATTGTAATGTCAAAATAAATTTCTGCCATGCTCACCCACTAGAAAATTGTAACAAATAACTTGAATTAAATTTTATTTTCCTGGAAAATGTTCACACTGTCAAAAGGTAGGATAATTTTCTAGGATATTTTTCTAATAAGTGTAGTGAAGCTCCCCAAGTTGTCTTTTTTATCCAATATGATGATTTCATGAATATAATTTTTTCCTAGTGGGCAGACAGAGTTGTATTTGCTGCTTTTGAGTTCAGAAATTTGAAGTAAATAATTGCCTTTTTTATTCCCATTTTTTTGATAAGCAATTAAAATCTTCATTTAGTAATCACTGGATCACCTGGATTTTTTGAAAAGGATTTTCTTGCTTATTGTCTTCATTTGCAATAATTTTTTATTAAATAAAGATTTTGTAATATACTGCTCAAAAATGTTATATAGTTTTTTGCCATAAATTTCTTAATTTTAATTATTTTCAGTTTTTTAAAATTTTTAAGTCTATCATTTCATTGATGTTTTTAATTTTTTCTTCATGGCTTTTCTCAGATCCACAGTATTTTCTATTTTAATCATGATTTGATGTATTAATTTACATTGATACCAATAATTAGAAAATACTTATATAGTAACACTCAAAGCATATATTATTTGTATGCAGTTTTATCAAAATACAAATTAAAGCAAATGCAAAAAATTGAAATTTAAAAAGGATTTTCATGCCTTCAGAATAGTTTTAAAATAAAAAATACTTATAATTCAAAATGTAAATATAAATTATATTTAAAGTTCATCAGAATCTTAAGTAAAAATGATTTTTAAAACCTGGATTTTTAAATTTATTACTATGAAAAATTTAATTTTTAAAAATATGTTTATAAAAATAAAAATATGTGCAATTATATTTGCCAATGTAAAGAATCAGAATACTTCATCATGTATGTGCATATGTGCAAATTTAGAGTGATATAAATAGTCTAATGTTTCAAAATATTCCTCAGCCACTATGTGCAGCCGTTGAAAATATGATGATAATTTGTCAGTAATTCCAGAGACATGATTTGGAACACGAAGAGAGGCTGAAAAAAAATGGACATTTGGCACTACTCAGGAAGTGTTTATACAAGAACTCATTGCATTCAGACTATGAGAGGAAGGATGGATTTGTCTTTCCTTTTACCTGAGTGGGACCACCACTCTACTCTTCCTGGTGCTCCATAGCAGTGTCTTTCTCCAGCATCCACAGCACAATAAAAACTCGTGAATTTCAGGTCCAGTTGTTTTTTGATTTGAGACCATGGTGAAAAGATGTGGGGCAGCATTTCTCTGGGGCTCGAGCAGCGTATTTCGTTTGTTATGTATTGCAGACTCTCTAAAGCTCGAGGCTCAAAACGGGGCTGCTGGCACTAATGCCAGTCATAGAGAATAAAGGGAAGTACTAAGAAAATTATTTTGACTGCATATATTTATCACAGGAAATCCCAAATAATCCCTCTCCCCACTTCAGTTGAAGCCTTTTTTAATATAACAAGGGAAATCCTGGCTGGTCCAAACAGTTGAGCGCTCAATTACTAACTGAAATGTCGGATATTTGCAACCACCCAGAGGCACCTCAGAAGAAAGGCTTGGCGATCTGCTTTCGGAAAACTCTATGGAGCAGTTCTACTTCACACGCATGGGGTAGCCATGAGTCAGAACTGACTGGCAACATTTTTGGTTGTTTGCTTTTTTAAATGTAACAACAGAGTTGTTTTCATCTGACCATCTTCTTTCCATTAGAATAGATTACGTCTCTATAGTAAGTGTGTCTACATTTACCGTAAATATGTGGGAGAAAGAGATAACATTCAATAACCCATGTTTCTGTTTCTCAATTAATCCAAGAGTTTGGGAATAGTTGTATTATTAGCTCAACTGAGCTGTTTTCACGGACTCGATCTAAAAAGTTTATCAGTTTAGGCAATTTGTTTCACTTGGGGATAAAAACAAAGAATGCAATATTTTCTCTCTTTTAAAAGTTTCCCTGGCCCTTTAAATAAAAGCCGAGTCACTTCATTATTTTAGCAGGAAGAGATTTAAAAAAGACAAAAAAAAAAAAAAAAATCAATATATATTCAAGTATCGACAACTTGAAAAGAAAGTTTAAAGCCAGTTAATTATTCTTCTGGGTGCCTTTACAAAGTGTGTTCATTGGTTTGGGCTCAAAAACCTGGCTCAGGCACATTTCTTTCAAGTCTTTTTTCTCCTTGCTGGAACTTCAAACTCCTCATTAAACAGTTTCCACTTTTGATGATATTTACAAATGAGTCAGTGCTTCAGAGAATTGACTGATGTTAATTGGGGATCAAATCTCCTAGAGCTCTGCCACTCCCACCTTCTGAGATACTGCCTACTCACTGGGTGGTTCAGTCACCAATACATATAATTATTTTAAATTTCTAATAACGTGGCTAATTTGAAAAAGTTAATTACTCAGCATTCAACCATGTATCTAACATCAATCTTCGCATCATCAGGCCCCTGCTGACACCCTGAGGGCAGGGGTTTCAGACAGAAATGGAACCTGGAGATAATATTCCCTTCTTGTCGCACTAGTAGACGGAACTAAAGCAGCTTGTCCTCCCAGCTGAAGCAAAGATGCAGGTCATTCTACCTGTTTTACTGCTCCAGGGGGGGCAGCAGATGGATCCTAAACTGGACTGAATCTTCATAGGATTCCTCGTGGTCCCCAAAGTCCAGGGCAAGGCCTTTCAGTCTAAGAGATTGGAGGAATTATTTCATGGTACCGTGCTTGTCGTTGACTTGAGCTGTCACAAAGCTGAGTCTATGACCTTTCACTGCTGTAGCAATAGTCTGCAGCAAACCCACAGAATTCCCTTGAGCTATAGAATCCCAGGAATGTAAACCAAGGAGGAACTAAAGAGGCAACTTATGTACTGTTTCATGTGAGGGATATATTAAGAGGCAGCATGAAAGAAAAAAAAATTGCTGTCCAGTTGACTTTGACTCTTAGTGACCCCATGTGTGTCAAAGTATGTATGTGCTCCATAGAGTCTACAAGGCTGTGATTGAAAAGACCCAGATCTCCAGGCCTTTCTGTTGAAGCACCTCTCCATGGACTAGAACTGCCAATCTTTTGGTTAACAGCTGAGCATGTTAATGGTTTGTACTACCCAGGGACTCTGAAATAATCCAAAGGGCACTGCATTTTGATTTACAAAACCTGGGCCCTATTTGTGATTTTCCACTTAGCCACTTGATCACAGTAAGTCATTTAATCACTATGAGCTTTCAGTTTCCTTATCTGTGAGATGTGAAAAAGAATTATAGTTTGTTGTTGTTAGGTGCCATCCAGTTGGTTCCAACTCATAGCAACACCATGTACAATAAATAGAATGAAACACTGCCCAGTCCTGCACCATCCTCACAATCATTGCTGTGTTTGAGCCCATTACTGCCGCCATCTCATTGTTCATCCATCTCGTTGAACGTCTTCTTCTTTTTCGATGACCCTGTTCTTTACCAAGCATGAGCATGATGTCCTTCTCTAGGAACTGGTCCCTCCTGATAACATATCCAAAGCGCAGGAGGTGAAGCCTTGCCATCCTCACTTCTAAGGAGCATTTAGTCTGTACTTCTGCTAAGACAGATTTGTTCACTCTTCTGTCAGTCCGTGGTATATTCAATATTCTTCGCCAACACCGTAATTCAAATGCATCGATTCTTCTTCGGTCTTCCTTATTCATTGTCGAGCTTTCGCGCGCACGTGAGATGACTGAAAATACCATGGCTTGGATCATGCACAACTTAGTTCTCAAAGTGACACCTTTGCTTTTTAACACATGCAGCAGATTTGCCCAATGCAAATACGCCATTTGATTTCTTGTCTGCTGCCTCCGTGGGCATTGATTGTGGAATCAAGTAAAATGAAATCCTTGACAACGTCAATATTTTCTCCGTCTGTCATAATATTGGTAATTGGTCCGTTTGTGAGGTTTTTGTTTTCTTTATGTTGAGGTGTAATCCACAGTGAAGATCTTCACCTGTAAGTGCTTCAAGTTCTCTTCACTTTGAGCAAGCAAGACTGTGTCACCTGTATATGTTGTTGTTAGGTGCTGAGTTGGCCTCCAACTAATGGGGACCACACGTGTTACAGAGTTGAACTGCTCTACAGGGTTTTCTTGGGAGTAATCTTTACAGAAACAGCCAGCCAGGCTTTTCTTCTGTGGAGCCACTGGGTAGACTGCAACCACCAACCTTTTGGCTAACAGCCAATCACAAATTGCACCACCCAGGCACATATATATTTGGGATATATATTTATACTTAGGAATATAAATATATTTATGATTATATTATAAATTTCTTGTTTTTGCCTTGAATTTTATGTTTTATGAATTTGTGATAGTTAAGATTGTGTGTCACCTTGGCTGGGTGGGCCGTGATTTGGCAGTTACGATGTCATTCAGCAGTTGTGTAATAATGTAATCACCTCCATAATGAGATCTGCTATGAGCAGCCAATCAGCTGAAAGAAATTTTTTTTTGAGGTTATGGCCTGCATCCTTATATATGTACTTTCTGGCAAAGCTCACTGGTTTTGCTTGCTCTGGATCCTGCATTCATCATCACCTGACTTTTGGTTCTTGGGACTTGAGCCAGCAGCCTGCTGTCTTATCTGCTGATATTGGATTCATCAGCCTCCACAGCCTGTGAGCCTGCAGCCTGGCATCTGACCTGCCGATCCTGCGTCCATCGGCCTCTGTAGCTACGTGAGTCAGAAGTCTCCTGCCTGATGCCTGACCCACAGACTTGGGACTTTTCAGCTTCTGAAATCATGTGAACCATTTCCTTGATGTAAATCTCTCTCTCCCTCTCTCTACACACTTCAATTGTTTTGCTTCTCTAGAGAAAGAAAGATGTGCATCAGGGTTGTACCATTTCACCATACTTATTCAATCTGTATGTTGAACAATTAATCTGAGAAGCTGGACCGTATGAATAATAATGCAGCATCAGGATTGGAGGCAGACTTATTAACAACCTGCAATGTGCTGATGACACAACCTTGCTTGTTGAAAGCAAAGAGGACTTGAAACGCTTACTGATGACGATCAAAGACTACAACTTTCGGTATGGATTACATACATCTCAACATAACGAAGTGAAGACATTTGTTTCTCATGTGAATGCTTACCAAAGGGTGACATCATCAGAGGAAGATTTTAACAATCATTTGGATAGGATGATGTGTTCTGTGGAAATCAGCCAGCTTATTTCTCCAGCCACTCCATCGTTGCACAATGGGCTTGTGAATAAAGTGACCATGGTGGCAGGGATGGAGGTTATACAGGGACTTGGAGACATGGACTTCCACTCACCAAGGCCAACTTGCCTACAGCCACTGCTGAGTGCCCAATCTGCTAGCAGCAGAGATCAACACTGAGTTCCCAGTGTGGTACCATGCCTTGAGCTGATCAGCCAGGAACCTGCTGGCAGGTTGATTACATTGGACTACTTCCATCATGGAAGGGGCAACATTTTGTTCTTACTGGAACAGACACTCTGGATACAGATTTGCCTTCCCTGCACACAATGCTTCTGCCAAAACTACCATCCGTGGATTTACAGAATGCCACTGTCATGTTATCCCACACAGCATTGCCTCAGATCAAGGGACTCACTTCACAGCAAATGAAGTGTGGCAATGGGCCCATGCTCATGGATTCATTAGTCGTACCATGTTCCAATTATCTTGAAGCAGCTGACTTGATAGAATGATGAAACGACTTTCTAAAGGTACAATTATGTCACCAGCTATGTGGCAATACCTGGCAGCATTAGGGCAAGGTTCTCCAGGAGACTGTATATGCTCTAAACCAGCATCCAATATACAGTGCTGTTTCTCCCACAGCTAGAATTTATGGATCCAGGAATCAATGGAAGTGGCAACACTCACTATCACTCCTAGTGACCAGCTCACAAAATTTTTGCTTCCTGTCCCCAATACCCTATGCTCTGTGGGTCTAGAGGTCTTAGTTCTAAAGGGAGGAATGTTCCCACCAGGAGACACAACACTGATTCCATTGAACTGGAAGTTAAGAATGCCACCAGGCCACTTTGGGATCCTCATATAACTGAATCAACAGGCAAAGAAGGAAGTTACCTTACTGGCTGGTGTGACTGATTCTGATTACCAAGAGGAAATTGGATTGATATTACATAATGGAGGTAAGGAAGACTATGTCTAGAATATGAGATCCCTTAGGAGGTCTCTTTGTACTACCATGCCCTGTGATTAAAGTCAGTAGAAAACTACAGGAATCTAATTCCGACATGACTGCTAATGACCCAGACTCCTCAATAGCTCAATTGGCAAAATGTAGTTTATAAAGAAAATCTTCTACGCTCTACTTTGGTGATTAGCATCTGACGTCTTAAAAGCTTGTGAGCAGCCATCTAAGATACTCCACTGGTCTCACCCCACTGGCAGCAAGGGGGAAGAAAGAAAACTAAAGACACAAGGGGAAAAGTTAGTCTAAAGACTAATGGACTACAACAACCACAGCCGCTACCAGACTGAGTCCAGTACAACTAGATGGTGCCCGGCTACTACCACTGACTGCTCTGACAGGGGTCACAATAGAGGGTCCCAGACAGAACTGGAGAAAAATGTAGAACAAAATTCTAACTCACAAAAAAAACCAGATTTATTGTCCTGACAGAGACTGAAGGAACCCCAAGAGTATGGCCATTGGGCACCCTTTTAGCTCAGTAAACCTTTGATAGCTGTGATGGTTAAGGTTGTGTGTCAGCTTGGTTGGGCCACGATTCTCAGCGGTTTGTCAGTCATATAATGTGATCACTTCCATGATGAGACTTGATATAACATAATCATCTTCATGATGGGATCTGCTATGAGTAGCCAATCAGTTGAAAGGCATTTCCTCGTGCACGTGGTCTGAGTTGCATGTAAGTGGACGTTCTGGCAAAGCTCATGGGCTTTTGCTCACTCTGGATCGTGCAGCTGGCTTCTATTCATCTGACCTCCGGTTCTTGGGACTTGAGTTAACAGCTTAACTGCTTTTTGACCTGCCAATTTTGGAATCATAGATACTTACGATCAAAGGGCAGTTTAATATAATTTGTTTTAATACAATTTAATAAATTTAAACAGTAAACAAAGTTCTGTGTATGAATGAATAATGCTAATATATAATTTTTTATTAGATTACCCTAGGATTGATGACAATTTTTATATTTCTTACAACAGCCATAGTCATGAAATTATAAATATATTAGGAGGCAAATGCCAGGATTTTATACATTTTTATTGTTGAAAATTATGTCATATTTACTCAAATTCTTCCCTTATTTTCCCAAGATATTTATGAAAAATAGCATTTGATTGTCTCTAAGTTGCAATTTCACATTTCCAAATACACTAGGGTCTAATCTTGAGTCAGTTTGTTTCAAAAGTTAATTTTTGTAGTTAATTCCTAAGTATTGTAAATTATCAAATAGTAATGGCATATTTTAAAAATCTAAACCCTTTGAGAAAAATTACATTGCATAAAGGGAGAATTGCGTGAAGTGTGGTATCTTTCCACCTGTTTACACTGATTTTCTTTTTAGTTGCTGTGATCTTTATGCAGAGCCCCTGGGTGTCACCATCAGTTAAGTGCTCAGCTATTTCCTGAGAGGTTGGTGGTTTGAACCCACCTAGAGCCTGGTAGCATACTGGTTAAGTGCTATGGCTGCTAACCAAGAGGGCAGTTTGAATCCACCAGGCACTCCTTGGAAACTCTATTGGGCAGTTCTACTCTGTCCTATAGGGTCACTATGAGTCGGAATCGACTCGATGGCAGTGGGTTTGATTTTGGGTTTTAGAGGCACTTCAGAAGACAAGCTTGGCGATCTGCTTCTGAAAGGTCACGTCTTGAAAACCCTATGAACAGTTCTTCGCTGTACATATGGGGTCACCATGAGTTGCAAATGACTCGACAGCAGCTAACAATAACATGACCATTATATGAAGACAGCTAAACCCCGGTGGTGTTAAGAGCTACGTCTGCTAACCAAAAGTCAGCAATTCGAATCCACCAGGCCCTCCTTGGAAATTCTATGGGGCAGTTCTACTTTGACTTATAGCATCTCTATGAGTTGAAATTGACCCATTGGCAATGTTTTTTTTTTTTCTTATGTAGTGTATCTAATTCTACACATCTGTGTCTCTACATTAATATCTATCTCCACAGCATAAAATGTATAAATTCATTTTGTGAAGTTTATATATATTCATATATTCTATCATAAATATTGCTATTATACTAATTTACTTACTTATCAAAAACAACAAAAAATTACTCAGATTGCTATGTCCCAGGCACGGTGCTAGGACCTAGGTTCTCTCCCCTCAGGAAGCGCCTGACCTCATAGGTGTTCTTCAATCTTCCAGGTTTTTTTTCCCCCTCCGGATGAGAATAGGAATTGTGCTTTGAAGAAAAGAAAGTCTCAACAAATGATAAATATATAAATACATAATGAAAGAAAATTCACTGTCTGGTGGGCAAATATATTCTAGGGTAAAATACATTCAGGATATCTTCGCATTAGAGGAGAAAATAGGCTCTTTTGCTGTACAGACATTGGAATAAGCCCTCCAAACTAATGTAAGAGCTATAAAGTTTCATTTAAAAATAACTACTGTATAAAATAAAATCATATGTCATGTATATTTACCAGCCACAAAGCTCAAAGACAACATAGTCTGTATCACAAAATAAAATCAACAAATTTCCCTTCTTAGTGAGAGTGGCAAAGAGAGCATTATCAACCCATTTGCAAACTTATACATAGAAATTTCTGTGTTTGCCTTTTCTTTTTCTCACCTCTCTAATGTAGCATCATCTAGATTGCACGGGAGATCAATTTTGGGGAGTTATCAGGTCACCACTGAAGGGAATCAAGCCAATCAAAGGTGAGGAAGTGATACATTGAATTGCTTCTAAAGACATTCATATTTCTCAGTGACTTTCTACCAAGTAGTCTGATAACATATTTTTTAAACCTTCACCATGATGTGCAGTTCTCTCTGTAAGTGTGGGGACAAAAAAGAAATCAGGCGTCATGAAGGAGGCTTTCAACATGTTGTCACCCGGCCAGTGATTTAGGTCATGACAGTTGCAATAGCTTTCAGCCTTGCTGGCCCTTGCTGCTGTGAGACACCAGTTAGTGTGCTGGTGTGACCTCATCTGGCAGATGCAAAGGTCTAAAGTTCAGGTTGTTTCAAGAAGTCATAATGAAGCCACAAGAGTCACGTTGTGAAAGAAATGTCAGCTCCTGCAAAGTCCTTAAACTGTAAAGGACACTTCATTACATAGAAGAACTGACTTAATATACTTTGCAAATGACTTTATAACGTTCCATTTTGAGAATCATTTCTACTGTTTTATTCACAGTACGTAGGGAAATTAGCTGAAATATTTATCTTTGCTTCTCACTAAGTTTTATAGCACTACTTTAAAACTAATTAGACTCTGGCAATCAAATCTCACATGTATGTTTTTTTCCCCCCGAGGAGTTTTACTAGTTACACAACTTCCTCTATTGCAGAGAGGGACCTATTTAACTTAAAGGATTTTGGTTTTGGGTTGTTATTTTTTTTTATGTTAAGCTTATTCAGTTGTTCATTTTTTATCTGACAAATCCAAAAACCAAACCAGCTGCCGTTGAGTCAGCTCCAGCTCATGGCAACCCTCTGTGTCAGAGTAGAACTCTGCTCCATTGGGTTTTCAATGTCTGTGATCTTTTGGTAGTAGAGCTCCAGGCCTTTCTTCTGAGGTGCCTCTGGGTAGATGCAAACCACCAACCTTTTGGCTAGTAGCTGACTGCTTAACCGTTTGTTTCACCCAGGGATTCCTTATATCTGACAGGTGCTTAGGAAAAGAGGAAAGGGAGGGAGCCTATCGTGAGCACTGATACACTTCAAATGAAATATGAGCCACAAAGCACACAGGAAGATTGTCCGCCATTTCAGGCTATTAGGCAGGTAAGGGCCTTTTCAGAAGTGCCCCCCAAGCTGCTCTCTACCTGAGAAAGCAAGGACTGATATGGGGCAAGATCAAGTGCAATATTAATTCATAAATTAAGGGCAAGTGGGTTTCCCAGGCCCCTGACCAAGATTTCCAGAAAGGTTATGGCTGCATGACTTCCTCCTCTTGGAGTTCTCTTTTTTGGAATTACTCCCTCTGGTTGTTGGCATTCTGTTTTGTATGGTAAGGTGGATGTGGGGTTACTTCCCAAATAGGGGGCTTTACTGTGTTACGAAGGCTCAGCTATGTGTGACATAGGTTAACTCTGCTCTAAGCCCAAGGGAGAAATGACTTCTTTCCTTTGATTAGATTTTCTTGGTGATTACCTGTGGCCATCAGAGTGTCAAGAATTTGAAGGTCAAGATTAAGATGTGAGATTCTCATAAATTGTCCGAAGAGTTTTCCTTTTAGCTATAATATTCTCATTGTGGTCCATCTTGCTAGAGCGAGGGGCTGCTGGGGGAAAGTCCACCAAGATTATGTGGCCATCACTGCATAATAAGGGAGGATGATATTTTGCAGTAATGTGTCTTATATTCAGATTATCCTTGACATTCTGATAGCAGTAAGACACTAAACATCGGAGACCTGAAATCCTAGTCACCTCTAATTTTTTCTCCAGAAACTTGACAAATACTCATTTTCCCCACTTCAAAATAAAGGAACAATTAAAAAAAAAAAAAAGTTACTATAAACCATATGATACAAACGATAGATTGTTCTTAGGGTCAGCCCATATGAGTGAGATAAGGTCACTTGGCTATAAGCACATATATAGGTAGGAATAAGAGCTAAGGTTCGTAATAAAATGTATTAAGAAAGGTAGATAGGACATTGGCTCTGTTCTCTATACATTTTCTATCTAGTCATAGAGACAACTGGATATATGAATAGAAAAAAGCCAAGACGTGAGAGTTAGAAACATTCTCAAGTTGAGACATTGGACATATTTTTATTTGTCCATTTACTCATTAATCAAATATCTGAGTGCTTCCTGTGCCCAAACACTGCATTGATTATGTGAGCAATGCAACAATAAATCAGATATGATTCAAGGAGTTACTTGCCTAGAAGAGGAATAAAATATTTGCATAGATAACAAAGCTACCATAAGGGAAACTCAGATCAAGTGCCACAGAAATTTCAAACCAGGGAAAAGTGATTTCTAGCCATCACTGTTGGGTGGAGAGGGAAGCAATGCTTTCTGAAAAAGAAGCAATTTTAAGTAGGCCCTGAAAAAAAAAAAAAAAAAACCACTATGCCACCAGGGTTCCCCCACCTGGAAAAGTAGTCCTAAATGTGGGGTTCATGCCCTTTAGTCTCTCTCCTGGTTCAGGTCCTGGCTCAGTAGTTCTTCATTAACTTGTCAGCTTTCCAATAATTTCAAGCAAAGGTTTTAATTTTTCCCCCCTGGTTTTTCCGGTTTTCCTCAGTGGGAGGCAGGTCAGAATTAAACAGTCTGCCATTACTAGAAGCCCAAACCACCCCTCGCTTCTGCTTCCAATGGGAAAAGCACTCTGATAACCAAGATTTGTTAGGAAACAAAATGACAATGGAAATATTAACAGTGTAACGGTTACCCAAGCACCAGAACAATGAACAGAAGTGCCACCCAAGGGAGATTATGTTGTTACTGTTGTTAGTTGCTGTCTAGTTAGCTCCTATTCATGGTCACCCCATGCACAACAGAACTAAACTGTGCCCAGTCCTGCACTATTCTCATCATTGCTGGCATGTTCCAGTCCATTATCGTGGCCACTGGGTATTTCAAATTGAAAGAAAAAAAAAAGGCAGTTAGTTAAAGAGAACATGCATAGAGACTATTTGTAAATGAATAACATCAGAGAATGTCAACAATCTTTGAAATTCAGGAAGTTCTGTTTGGTTCTGTGTGGTAAGTAGAATTCTAAGATGACTTTCAAGATGGCTGTCCCCTTGATGTACTTGCCTTACATATTTGCCTTTACTTGAGGGTAGATGGGAATGATAGATTCGATGTGCTTCACTACTGTGATTAGGTTACATTACAGGGAAAAGGTGAAGGAATTCTTGTAGATGTAATTAAAATCCCTAATCAGTTGACTTGAATTAATCAAAAGGGAAATTATACTGAGTGGGTCTGACCTAATCAGATGAGCCCTTTAAAAGAAAGTCTAGAAATCAGAGACCAAAAGCAGCACAGAAGTTCTTCTTCTGGCCCTGAAGAGGCAAGTTACCCCGAGATCTGTAGCTACTGGGAAATAAATTCTGCCAACAACCATATGAGCTTGGAAGAGGATTTCCAGTCTCCAATGAGCTGTCTTGGCTCATACCTTGATTGCATCCTGTGAGACCCTGCGTTGGTCATCTGGTGCTGCTATAACAGAAATATCACAAGCGGATGGCTTTAACAAAATGAAATTTATTTTCTCACAGACTAGTAGGCTAGAAGTCCAAATGCAGGATGTTAGCTCCAGGGTAAGGCTTTCTCTTTCGGTTGGCTCTGGAGGAAAAGTCCTTGTCATCAGTCTTCTCTTGATCTGGGAGCATTTCAGCAGAAATGCTCTGCTCCCGGTGCTGGTTTCTTGGTGGTATGAGGTTCCCCTCTCTCTGCTAGCTTCCCTTTCCTTTTATGTCTTAAGATATAAAAGGTAGTGCAGGCCACACCTCAGGGAAGCTCCCTTTTCATTGGATCAGGGTTGTGACCTGCTAAGGGTGTTACAATCCAACCCTAATCCTCTTTAACATAAAATTACAATCACATAATGGAGGACAACCACAGAATACTGGAAATCATGGCCTAACCGAGTTAATATGCACATTTTTTTTTTTTTTGGAAAAAATTCAATCAGTGAAAGACCCTGAGCATAAGACCCAGCTGAGCTATGTCTCCTGATCCATTCCTGATCAACGGAATTAGTGAGATACTAAAAGGGTGTTGATTTAAACTACTAAGTTTGTATTAATTTGTTACACAGCAATAGAAAACATGAACACTCAGATATAGACTATGATCTTCAAAGTGAAGTACATGTGTTCCTGGGGTAGACAAAGGCTTTCCTGGGGTTCACAACCACAGACAGCTTTAAGGGAATCATTTCCCAGATCATCAACACCAAAGCATCTTTCCTGAAACTGCTCTGTCTGAAAACGTGCTGGTTTTCCTTCCTCACTTTGCTTTTTACAGTCAATCTTTTGCCATTTTGACAAATAAAGGTAACCTCTCATTCTTCCTGAATCTTACTCTAGTATACTTCCCTGGGGTGTAAACCTTCTGAGGTGCCAAACAGAAAACAAAACAAAAAATGCTTGAGACCCTGAGGTCTGCAAAGCCTTCTTGAATAACAGCACCATCAATCTGTAGCAGGACTCCATATCTTTTCCTATCTTACACATACTATGGCTTGTCTCAAGATGATCAGAATTCAGAAATAGCATAGAATTGGCCAGCAGAATTGATGATGGCACGTTTTGTTTAACAAGCTTGCTTCTTCCATCCCCTAATTATTGTCAAAGTCTACATTTCCCCTGAGGATCAGTCCTGGTGGCAAAAAATATTAAAGGTTGTGGTACTTCTTTTCACCCAGGTAGCAAACGCATAGCAATGCCTAATCTATCTAATTCCTTATCTTAGAACTAGAATACTCCAATATTGTGATGGAAACCCTGGTGGCCTAGTGGTTAAGTGCTATGGCTGCTAACCCAAGGGTCGGCACTTCGAATCCGCCAGGCACTCCTTGGAAACTATGGCACAGTTCTACGCTGTCCTATAAGGTCTCTATGAGTTGGAATCGACTCGGCGGCACTGGGTTTGGTTTTGGTTTTGGTAATAGTGTGGTTTTGGTTTTGGTAATGGTGTGATTGCACCTTTCTCCCCTTCAGTCATAGCAGCAAGCTTGGTGACCATGTTCGTGTACGTGTGCCTGTTTCTGCATCTAAGGGGTGTGTTTTGCATAAATCCAAGGAAAGAAAGATAAGTTGAATCTTTACTTCCAGCAGATTATTACATATTTGAATAAAAGAACATATATGGGAGGCAAATTAGTATTTTGAACTTCATTGAACTGTTTTTCAGACTCAGAGAAGAGTATTATCATTTTCTTTTGCCAAAAAAATTATCAGATTATGGGCAATTTTAATATTTAACTTTTAGTCCTTACACACACACACACAAAAAAAAAACCTTTGCCATCGAGTCAATTCCAACTCATAGCAACCCTATAGGAAAGAATAGAACTGCCCCATTGAGTTTCCAAGGAGTGGCTGGTGGATTTGAACTGTCGGCCTTTCAGTTAGCAGCTGAACTCTTAACCACTGTACCACCAGGGCTCCATATAGTCAAAGGTAAATATATATATATATATAAGTAGATAGGTAGTTGTTGCAGAAACATATGATGAGATGATCAGTAAAAGACGTCTAAGCGTAAAACTGATTACATTAGGATAAAATTCAGAGAGAGAAGAAAGATGGAAATATGAGTTCAAGGAGAAAAGTGATATAAAATTTCTGACTGTTAAAGAAAATCATATTCAAGTACTTTTTAAGTATGTTGTGGTGGGTGACAAATTACTGTGCTATTTAGATCTCCCTGGATACATTTAAAATAATATTATAACTGTTTATTAAAGACATAAACATTTAGAATCACATCTTCATAACCATGTAAACGTAAAATATTTTTTTTTCAATATCAGCTTAAAAGTCTTTGAAGAGAAACATGATTTTTCAACATTCTTTTAAGAGATCTGTGAACAAAAAGTTTGATGACCAAAGGTGAGAGAGATGGTGTTGGAAAGCTCAGTTAATGCTTATTTAGTCCACTGGCATAAAGCATAACAATTTTATTCAGTAGGCAGTAGGGAGTCAATAACAGTTTGGGGAGCATAATACATGGGCTCCTCACTTATCAATTATCTCATTATCTGACATTTCATATTTATGACAATAGTAAAAAATCTACTATCTGACTATTTTGCACATTAAGGACTTAAACATTTGGCAGCAACGAACACTGAGGTGTGAGGAGAGAGTAATGCTGGCTGTGATGGTTAAGGTTATGTGTCAACTTGGCTGAGTCATGATTCTCAGTGGTTTGGCAGTTATGTAATGATGTAATTTGGCAGTTATTTAACGACGTAGTCATCCTCCATTTTGTGATTTGATGTGGCCATCCTACATTTTCACATAATGTCAATTTTCTCATAACAACCTGGTCTTTGGAACCTAACCGTGTCGATAAGTGAGGAGTGTGGATAGTACTCTTTTGATTAGGATGCCTGAATTGAATGTCTCATGGACGGCACACTCTCTAAAAAGGCTCTGTTTTCAGAATTGTGTTCTAAGAGAGCCAGGGTGATATGCAAAAAGAACTTCAGAATCTAAGCAAAGTTTTCACTATTTGGGATAATACATTTCTGAAAATCTATTCACTAATTTGGGATAATAAATTCTGAATCATTTTTATATGTTTGATTGCTCCAATAAGTGGGTTCAAACCTTCTAAACAATATTGAGGTCAGTATCAAGGGGTAATACTGAGAGCAATATCAAGGGCTGTTATAATCTCAGGCCAACTTACCTAGAGAGTCAGAGGAGAAAGTGAGAATTCATCTACCCCAGTATGAATTCCTGAAGAGCAAAGCAGAGGAACAGAATAGACTAGACAAGATGAATAAGTAACTGCATAATTCATTTCCTATCTGACTTGAACACAGTAAGGAGAAGCAAGAGGTCAGCAATACCCATACTTGAATGTTTGTATTAATTCTTTTATGCAAACACCAAATCCTTACACTTTGTAATGCCATAATTTTTCTTTCTTTTTTGTGGCACAAACCCCTCCTACTCTTTTTGTAACCAAATTCCTCAGGTTCTTGTCCTGTTCCATTAGCCGACTGAAATCAGACAGACACTAATTTCAAGGGAACCAGAAAGTGGCAAATTTATTGTGTTTGTAGACAAGGAGCAACGTGGGGCCTAGTGGCGGAAAGACCACGCACTTCCCTCCAGAGGGGATCAGGGACCTTTTATGTCCTCAAGTCCCCGACGGGCAGGGATTGGTGCCTGAAACCCTGCACCCCAAGCCTTCCCATGCCCAAATTTGAAGATCCGGGTGCTGAGTCATGCTGAGTCACTTTTCATAGGAAGTCTGAGTTGTGGCACGTCTCGCTTTATAAAGGGGCTCTGGTGGTACTGTATGCCAGAGAATATCCTTCCCTCCAGTGATGTGCAGGCCCGGGGTCACGTAAGGACACGATTCTGCAGATCTGTGCATGTGTCAAGATCCTGGCAGGCGCACGCTCAAAGATCTGGTGCCAGATACAAACCATGGTTAGAGGCTGCGGTTTGCAAAGGTGGTGAGCTCGGAACAAACCGTGGTCAGAAGCTGGCAAACGAAGAGGAGGGGAAGCCTCGGCAGAGCGGGGTTTCATTTTCCTGAGACCTTTTATTAAGAAAGAGGTTATTATATAAAATATTTTACTGCCGTTATGAATCACCAATAGCTGCACAGGAAAAAAGACCTGGAGATCTGCTCCCATAAAGATTAGGGCCTCGGAAACCCGATGAGGCAGTTTTACTCTGTCACACTGGGTTGCTATGAGTCGAAAGTGACTTGATGGCACACAACAACAGCAACAGTTACTTGCTTGGAGTCCCTGGGTGGTGTAAATGGTTAAGCATTCAGCTGCTAACTGAAAGGTTGGCTGTTCAAGTCCACCCGGAAGTACCTCAGAAGAAAGGCCTGGTGATCTCTTTCTGAAAAATCAGTCATTGAAAACCCTATGGGGCACAATTCTACCCTGATACACATGAGTCTGCACGAGTTGAAGTTGACTTGACAACTGGTTGGTTAATCGGACCTACTTGTTTATTTTATTTGCATGTGGTTTTCTCATTATAATGTCATTAGTATGCTGTCATTATAATGGACAAGGATCCCCATTGTCACTGGGGGGATGATCTGAGCAGTTCAGCCTTGGCTGGACTTTCTGCTTCATTAGATGACATCTAAGTGCTTAACTCACTCAACTTCTGTTACCACAAACATTCTATCGTGTAACCTTCCTTATTCTTCCTTAAAAATAAATAAATAGGTCTTATTAATTTTACATGTAACCTTGAATTCACAAATTCTAAAGCTGCTCATCCCCTCACCTCATGAATTCCTCCTCTGATAAATGGTGCCATCTTAGCATTTTCCAACCCTGTAAAATGGAAATGACTGTAGTAGCATTCAATCTATTTATTAGAGTGTAATCTAACCACCCCATCACTTAAAGGAGAGCTGTACTGTTAAATCAAGGTAGGTGACAGAGTGATGCCGTCAGTGAAGGCAAGTGGAGGAATTTGGGTCTCTCCATGAAAAATGAAATAAATAAGTACATTTTCCCTCAGTGATTTCAAAGCGTATGTTGCTATTCCCGGTGAATCTGGAATAGAAGCAAGCATCTAGATAATACAAAAATAAGCTGAGATTCTCTTAGGGGAAAAAAAATGCTATTTTAATATGCAGTAGTATCATCCTTTCCAAACTGTATTTATGCTTTCATACTGCAAACAGTTAAAACAGGACTGACTCTTCAAATTTGGACAAAATAGCTTCTTCTACTTATGTAGGTCAGAGCTGTTTCCTACACTGATGTTTTATTAGCTGACAGACTGGTTGTTCTCGGCACGTCCTCATTGGTCCCTGAATTTAACATGAGTCTAGTCAAATATTGGTGCATGTCTATAAAAAGATTCCAGAGAGGGCTCGTAATTTATCACACTCATCTTAATAAGATAGAATTCTGTTAGCATAGTTTGTTTGTTATCATGGTTACATGTTCTTCTATAAATTTTCAATGTTATTTGTTGTTCATCTTTCTGTGTAAAAATGCACAGATTGTCCTGTTCAAGACTGTATGCCTAGATAACCAGGAAACAAAATGAAATAATGAGGTTATTATCATCAGATTTGATGAGTCACCATTTACTGAAGCTAGTATTGTTTTCTGACTTGGGATTCTGAAAGGATTGCCAAACGTGATATAAATGCATTGGATGTGTGGGTGTTTTAAGAGGTGTGCTATTTTCCATACAAAGCCGGTCAAAAATAACATTTTAGAAAGGAAAGATGCAACTTTTAGCAGAGACCTTTTTTTTTTTAATACAGCTCCATATTTATGTGACCTTTACCTTTCCTTGAAGATACTAAATAATGGATTTTATAATATATTTTGATGCCTCTGTTAAGAAGATAAATTTGAATTGTTCTCATTTATGAGTTCCCTAAGGTCTTACAGCAAAATCTTCATTAAATAAGCGAGTTACACCAGAAATATTTCTGTCATATGAAAATCCTACGTTTGCTTCCAGAAAGTGAATTTGTGTTCCTGTTTCACACTTAAGTTTGTTTACTGTAGACCAAAGTTTTGCATTTTAATCGTCTGTTCATAATAACTGATTGACTAAATAAATTCCAAAAAAACCCATCCCACTAATTGCCTACTTTCCTGTTTGTATAAAAAGTGTACACATTTATATACTTTAAGAGGGATATATATATAAATTTAAATTTATATATATAAATTTCTGCTCACATGCTATAAATTTGCTGCAAATATAGCTGAGTAAAGATTACAATAAATGATCATTTCTTTTCTAAATTCTAGAATTTAATTTGTTACCTGAATAAGAAACTTTTGATTGGCAATAATCGTTTATTTTTATTAAGGATTTACTTTTATTATGTTTGTTAGAGAAAACAGGCCCAAGATTAAAAAAGGAAAAAATGAGTAATACATTACATTGTAAAAATTGATCATTAATAATTAATTGATAAATAATTATTTAAGCATATGCTTGAAAATTACACAAAATGGGTCAAATATAGTAAATACGGGTCAAATCCCAACATGATTTTTTTTTATAGGACAATATATATTAGACTGAAATTTTATTATAATGAACACAATGTTGAGCATCTTATCCATGTTCTGAGATGTACCCGTTGAAACTAGGCTTATCAAACGGAAAGAAAATCCCAACGTCAAAGGCAAAATGATAATAGAGATAATAATTTATTCACTGAGTCCTAGAATTTTCTGGATGGGCTCATCAAGATGAGAGAAGAATGGAGAATGAAGAGTAGTTGCTGCTTAATGGAAAAATCTAAGGGCTTTTAGCCCAGACCAGGTGAATTTTCCTCTCCTCATACCAGTTGGTATGTTCTCTAGAGACAACAAGTGGTCCATGAACAGAAAGCAAACACTCCTTTTACAGTAGTATTCATTGTAAACAGGTAAGGCAAGTATTTATACAGACCACAAATGGGCAATGTTTTGCTTTACAGAAAAATGTAAAGGAAGGTATCTTCACTAACAATTTTAATTTAAAGAAATGCAGTAAATATCATTGATAAGTTCTTTTGCTTTATAATGAGAAGCAGCAATGTGCACATAAGCCTGTTTTTATTTTTACAAACCTGGATATGTTATTTCATGTCTTTTTTAAGTACAAAAAATACCATCGATGAATATATGTTCTAGATAAACAAATGACCTCTTTTCTGTGGGTTGGCATTTTGGAATTAGAGTAGTTGATTCCTAAGGGTTTATATTCTGGGTAAAGATTCTAATTTTTGAAATAAGTCTGAATTATTTGCCTATTAATTTATGTATTTAAGGTAAATATAACAACTTTATTGCTTTTTAAAAATTTTCTCATACAAAAATTTATATACTTATTGCTTTGTGACGTTACTTGCAATCCCTACAATGTGACAACACACCCTCTTTCCAACCTGGGTTCTCTGTATCCATTCAACCAGTTCTTGTCTCTTCCTGCCTTCTTATCCTGCTTTTGGACAGGAGCTACCCATTTGGTCTCATGTATCTGATTGAACTAATAAGCACATTCCTCATGTGTATTATTATTTTACATTCCCATCTAATCTTTGTCTGAAGAGTGGGCTTCAAGAATGGTTTCAGTTCTGGGTTAAGAGTGCATCTGGGGGCCATAGTTTCTGGGGTTCTGTTCTACATTTTTCTCCTACTCTGTCCGGGACTGTTTGTCTTGTTCCCTCTCAGGGCAGCCATTGGTGGTAGCCAGGCACCATCTAGTTCTTCTGGTCTCAAACTGGTTCATGTGGTCCTTTAGTCCTGTCTTTGATTTTCTTCATTCTCCTTTGCTCCAAGGGGATGGGACCAACTGATGTATCTTAGATGGTCATTCACAAGCTTTTAAGACCCCAGACAACTTTATTGTTTAAAAGCATAGTTTCCTCTTAAGGAAGATTAAAACACAAAACAAAAAAAATTACCATTGAGTTGATTCTGGCTCATAGTGACCCTATAGGACAGCATAGAACTGCCCTATAGGGTTTCCAAGGAGCGGCTGGTGGATTCAGTCTGCTGCCGTTTTGGTTTGTAGCCATAGCTCTTAACCACTGTACCACCGGGCTCCATACACCCTTAAATTAAATATGAAGGTCGTTGCTTCTTCTTTGAGCTCCTAATCTGAGCCGTTTGATCAGTTTTTGATATCCAAATGTATGCTTTAGTCTTAGTTCAAGAGCTGGGGCCAAAAGGGTTAAATATTATGGTGAAGAGAAGTAAGAGCTAGGAGCAATCTGGGAGACATGCATGGGCAAATGGGAGAAATAGGAGAGTTGAGGGAGAAGGGAACAACAACATCACGAAGCGCTAGATGTTACAGGAGATCATGTACCCACTGAATGTTGATAAATGAAAGGACTTGTGGAATAGAAAAATCTAGTATTCAATTTTCAGTTCTTTTACTTGCGTATGTAAATTTCATTTAGATCCCAAAACATTTAATAAAGACTAATATTCACAAGAAAGTGTTCCATGGGTGACTTTTGGTTATTTGTTGGCCTCCTTTTTAACCAATGAACATGACTTACTTCCTTGATGTTGATACTTAAGGAAAAAGTTCAAGCACAGAAAGGACAGCCAGACCCTTTATCTTAGTTACTGTAACAAAATACCACAAATGAGGTGGCTTTAAAGAACAGATGTTTATTTTCTCACAGTTCTGGAGGATAAAAGTACAAATCAGGGCTTTCGCCTTGTTGATTCCTTCTGTAGGTCTTGTGCATAGTTTCTGGTGATTGCTGGCAATCTTTGGTACTCTTTTGCTGCTTGTAGACGCATCTGTGGTGTCCTCCCCTGTGTATATGTTTCTGAGCCTACTCTTCTCAAAGTGATTAGGTTTAGGACCCAACCTACTCTGGTATGACTTCCTCAGCATAATACAATAAAAACCTTATTTCCAAAGAGGATCATATTTACAGGTAAGGGATCAGCACTTTCACATTTCTTTTTGGGCACACAACTCAATCTGTAACACTCTTAAAATAATTCTGTAGAAGCAAGAGCTGGAGTCAGGAGTGACCATGAGAAATGAGTTCCCTAGAACATTGCAGAAAGAAATGCTGTGGGACACAGGTCATCCTTAAAGAATCAATAGGGAAATGGTGTGAGGCAATCGTCCTTAAATCTGAAAAGGCAGCTAATTTACAGCCAACAACTTGGGTTTCATAAATATTTAAAATCATAAGGAATGATGTGATAAGTACATTTATGAAGACTGAATCCCACCCTCTGCAGCAGCATTCCTGAAGGATTGGGAAGGATGCTATCAGTAAATCAGAAACTCTCAGAAGAATTGAAAGCAAAAACAAAACAGGTATGTTAAGATTCATGTTTGGATGCTGTAGTCACTGAAAGACACCACCAAAAATATGAGTGACGCTTTTCCTAAAAGGACACTGAGAGACCGTAAGATTAGAGTAAGCAGAGTCTAATATTTTAGGCACAGGAAATTTGTCAATCACTGAAAAATTTCCAGTCACCACTCATCCTATACAGAGTGTCTAGATGAGGTTTCTGTCCCCAGATTATAGCTAGTAAACATAGCTCTCTAGATAGAACTATCGGTAACCCTTGCTTATTTATCCAGCCCCAAAGCCCAGGCTGGAGCACTGCTGGTGTAGTGGTTAAGAGCGTGGCTGCTAGCCAAAAGGTAGGCAGTTCAAATCTACTAGCTGCTCCTTAGAATGGAAACCCTATGGGACAGTTCTAATCTGTCCTGTAGGGTAGCTATGAGTCAGAGTCGACTCTATGGCAGTGGGTTTGGTTTTTTGTTTTTGTTTTTGTTTCAACACCCAGGCTGGGAGTCCACTATTGCATATTCTCTATTTTATTAACTCCTGGGTGTCCCCGGAATGTGCTAATGGTTAACGCACTTGGCTGCTAACCAAAAGGTTGGAGGTTTGAGTCCATCTAGAGGCGGCTGGAAGAAACACCTGGTGATCTACTTCCAAAAACTCAGTCACTGAAAACTCTACTGACATACACGGGGTCTCAGAACTGACTTGACGGCGACTGGTTTTAGTAACTCCTGGCATCTAGAGCTCAGGTCGTGAAAATGTCATGCATGAGAGGAAGCTCACCTGTTGTTTGCTTTATTCTTCCCCCCACCATAGGGCTTGTGTAATATTGAGTCTTCTCTACTGACAGAGGAAAGTAATTTTTCACAAGTGTTGAGGAAACGTAAGCTACTAATGCTGATTAATTCTAGATACTCATCTTTATTATACATTCATATAGTAAATATGAAGAAATAACCAAGAATCACTTGAAGTCTAAGGAAAAAGAAACAGTATTGTTAATCAACAAAGTAGCTAATCTCTGAAGAAATATTTCATGTAGGAAACAAAAGAAAACTTTGAAATAAGTCTATTTAATATTCTTGGAGTATGTTATGAGGACATCACATTCATAAAGCAAGAATAGGCTGTTGGGGAAAAAGGGAGAATTAAAAAATTGGTAAATTAGAATCTTATTATTATTTGTTAAAGTCCATAGAAAGTTTAAATAGCTAAAGCAACACAGCAGCTTAACTCTAAATCCAGAATCTAATGTATGAAGCACAAGTATAAAAATGCAAAGAGATAAAACTTATAAGACACAGAGACAAAGAGATTAGACCTAAAAAAATAGAGCCGTCACGTCACTTAAATAAACCAAAAAGGCAAAAGAAAACACGATCGAATTAGAAGAAATTAGGCAGAAAAATGTTAGTGTGAGCTTGATATCAAAACAAAGCAGGAAAAGCTTAGAACAACCTCATTGAGGAATTTGGAGGTAAAATTTTAAATAAAATATGAAAAATGAATCCTAGAAGTAAGTTAAAATTAATAATACAAATGACCAACTATGATTCTTATTTCAGGAATGCAAGGACAGTTCAATGGTAATACAATTAACTACATTAATGATTTAAAGGATAGAACTATTTTCATCACCTTCGTGAGTCATGAAGATATTTATGTTTGTATACCTCTGCGAAGAAACAACTAGAACATTGCATTAAAATTGTGTTCTTAACAGTAGCATCAAAACAATAACTATAAACAAGAAATATTTATGACCTAGGTGAACAAAATTTTAAAACTATAAGAAAAGAAATAAGACAAAGCCCTTAATGAAGACAAGTATGTTGTTCCTGAAAAGAAATATTCATTATTGTAAAGGACACTATTTATCCCAAATTGCTACATAAATTTAATTTCATTTCAGTCAAAATTATGATGGGACTTTTTTTTTTTTAACTTTACAATTGATCTTAAGATCTTTTTTTTCTGGAAATATAAGTATTTATAAGAAAAAAAAATTTATAAGAGCCAAGAAAAATTTTGAATGCATCAGAAGCTTATTTTAACAATATGTGTAATAGTGAAAAACAAAACCCCAAAATCCCTACAGATTGATTAATAAATTATTAATCACTCTTAAAAGAGGATGTCAGTTCCTGAGACATATCATGAATACTGTAGAATAATGGGCAATATTAATGACTTTAATGATATATGTAAAAACAAAATATCTGTACTCTATGCTGACAAACATAAAAATGTAAGTACATAAGGACAAAGAAAATCAGATGACATAAAAAAAAAGTGTGCTGAGTTGAAGTTGATAGGTCTTTAGTTCTGTATTAAAATGTCAAATAGAGTTGATGTATCATCTTTCATTAAAGCAAAAATGAGAAAAATAGCTAGTGGGATCTTAAATAATTCATACACTCAGAAAACATTAATCAAGAGTTTATTTTTCCTTTTATGTCATGTAGTTTAGAATGTTTTATTTTAACTTAAAAGAAACTAAATTTATAAAAAATCTTTGTTGTGTGTCAAGTTGATTCCGACTCATAACAACCCTATAGGACAGCATAGAACTGCCCCATGCACTTTCCTACCCAGTGCCGTCGAGTCAATTCTGACTCATAGCGACCCTAGGCTGTAAATTTTACAGAAGGATATCACCAGGTCTTTTCTCCCAGAAATGCAGGGTGGGTTCGAACCTCTGACCTTTCATTTAGCAAGGGAGCATTTAACCACTGCATCACCGGGACTCCTTGATAAATCATTGCCCAGGGCTAATTCTCCTTAGTCATGAATCATGGTGGATTTCCATGTTCACGTGTGGGTAAACCGCTATTAGAAATATTAAGGTCTTCTCTCACACTTCTAAAATGTTTGGAATCATAGAAATTTAAGGTCCAAAGAAATGCTATGGGATTGCATAATTTAATGTTTCATTTAACTCCTTTGCTTGAAGATTTAAAAAGATCTTTAAATCTGCTTTGTGAGACAAGTCATTCTTTTCAGGGATGGTCTTAATTATAATTTTCTTCCATGTACTGACCCAGTTTAGCCATTCCCAAATCAGATGTGCTCTCCAGAAGTAGACTGGCCAATGTAGAAGTCAGCTGGAAAGTTACAAATTCTACAGATAATGCAGCTTAAAATAAAATTTACTTTTTAAAACAGTTTGGCTTACGTTGAGCTTGTTGTTCATGAAAATATGTTGGTCTTTTTCAAATAAACTACTTAAATTATACTTCATCTGTTCTTCAATGAACAAAAATATTTTTAAGACTCAGGTGTGAGTCTGAAATGTACCTCTAACAGATTTAATCTTGTTAGCTTTTAGTCTGTTGAAATAATTTTAAATCTTGATTGTCACTCAGCATGTTAACTTAGATTTTATTTATCTGAAAATTTAAATAGCATGTCACTTATATCTTCTTTCAAGTTGATAACCAAAATATTTGAATTGGTCAGGATCCCATTGCCATATTACTAGAGAGCACCAGGTTAACAGGGTAACGTGGTTTAGCAAATTACAACCGAGCTGACTGGGTTCTTGTCTAGCCCACACTTTATTTTTGTAATCTCGAGAACATCACAAGAGACTCTGTTAAAACTCTTCATGAAGTAAAAATACTTTGTCAGTTGGAAAGTTGTCAGATAACCAAAACAAACTCATCTCTGTCGAGTAGATTCCAACTCATGGCAACCCTATAGGACAGGGTAGAATTGCCCCAGTTTCCAATGAGTGGTTGATGGATTTGAACTGCCAACCTTTTCATTAACAGCCTGGCTGTTAACCACTTTGCCACCAGGGCTCCAGTTTCCAGTTAGCTGTTAGCTGTTTTGTTTTTTTTTTTTTTTTTTTTAAGGTAACATAATTCTTTTTTTTTTTTTTTTCAAATACAGCCTTGTGTGTAATCACAATTTATAGAATATGACGAAGTGGAGCTACTTTGGTCAACATGTAGGTAGAAATATGAGACACATAATCTCATCATCCTCATTCCTCTCAAGCTTCTTCTAAGCCAAGGCTGCCCATGAACCTGGGGCTCTGGGGAAAACGTTTGATAACACAGTTTGCTGATGTGTAGCCCCATAATGTCTACTGGTAGAGTCAGCTTCTTCATAGGAAATGAAGCTACTTATGTATAAGGCAAACAAGGTGAACGTGTGCTCATGCTTTGGAGTCTCCTCTTCTACTTGAACACCATTTAAAATCTATTTCATAATGGTATTATGTAATAGAATGCTGTAGAGAATTATTCACAGATTTACTGGGCTATATATTCTCCTTTTAAAGTAAAGGAATTATAATTAATGCAGAGGCCAAATCCTGGTTCCTGTGTCTTCTTCTTTGAGTTAAAAATAATTATGATGCTCTATTAAAAGACAAAAATTGCAATGGCACTGGAAACTAAAAATAAGAGACCATATGCTATTTCCTGAGGAGAACTTCCAATGACTCTATTAACTGATGAGAATTCATTGAGAAACACATTCCAAGACTAGACACATGGTACTCACTGTACCAGAACTGCAGGGACAGCTGTATCCACACTGTCTGCCCCTAACTTTGGGATTCAAGGACTATGCTGACTAAAAAATATTGCAGTCACCCAAGCCCTGACACATACAACCTTCAGTAGAAGATAATTTATCCATGACTCTAATTCTCAAAACATTGAAAAAGACAGTTCTGTTGAAACTATTTTTTAATGAACATTTACATGTAAAATCACACAATTGTAAAAATCGAAGATGAATTTGGAATGGTGTATAATGATACGATTTAGGTAGTTTGTCATGAAACACAGGAGTCTAGTATACTCATACAAGTTTTTTTTTTTTTTAATTTTCTCATAGTTGTGTAAAACCAGACAACAGATATGTAATCTATTCTTCAATTAATTTGGGTATTTTACTCTATTAAAGCAAGCTTTCTAAGACATAGATTTTTAAGTATCATTTATTTATTACCATATTTTATATCTCATTTCCCACATTTATGTGCCTTGTATGTTGGGTGAGTGATAAGAAGGGACATCTAAGCAGTGGGTACTGGTAGATGTAGTTTTTTATGTATTTCCGTGGCACAAAAAGAACTACAGTTCTACGATTTATATGACTGTTTACCATAGTTAAGCAGGTTGACAATTAGAGAAAAATTGATTTCTTAGTGTAACAGATTATACTATGTGTAACAGATTTCTTAGTGTAACAGATTATATTATACATGTAGGAGCCTTGGTAGCACAGTGGTTAAGAGCTCAGCTGCTAATCAAAAGGTCGGCAGTTTGAATCCACCAGCTGCTCCTTGGAAACCAGTTCTGCTCTGTCCTATAGGGTCACTATGGGTTGGAATCGACTCAATGGCAATGGGTATACGTGTGTGTGTGTGTGTATATGTATGCATATTGCCTTAGTTATCTAGTGCTGCTATAACAGAAATACCACAAGTGGATGGCTTTAACAAAGAGAAATTTATCTTCTCACAGTCTAGCAGGCTAGAAGTCCAAATTCAGGGTGTCAGCTCCAGGGGAAGGCTTGCTCTCTCTGTCAGCCCTGGAGGAAGGTCTTTCTCATCAATCTTCCCCTGAACTAGGAGCTTCTCTGCACAGAAACCCTGGGTCTAAAGGGCACGCTGTGCTCCCAGTGCTTCTTTCTTGGTGGTAGAAGGTCCCCAACTCTCTGCTTGCTTCTCTTTCCTTTTTATCTCTTCAGAGATAAAAGGTGGTGCAGGCCACACCCCAGGGAAACTTCTTTTACATTGGATCAGGAATGTGACTTGGGTAAGGGTGTTACAATCCCACACTAATTCTCTTTAACATAAAATTACAATCACAAAATGGAGGACAGCCACACAATACTGGAAATTATGGCCTATCCAAATTGATACACACATTTTTTGGGGGGACATAATTCAATCCATGACTTGTATATATATGAATAAATGTAGGAATTTGCCAACATACAACAGGCTAAGTTTCTGTCTGGATAAAGGTAATTCATGTGCTCTACATTTTGAAAAAAATGTACCAGTATAGAGAATGGAAGGCAAAATGAGTGGTAAAAGACCCCTATTTTAGATAGTTAAATTCTATAAGTATGCTGATGTTGTTGTTAGATGCTGTCCAGTCGGTTCCAACTCATAGTGACCCTATGTACACCAGAAGAAACAATGTTTGACCCTGTGCCATCCTCACAATTGTTGCTATGTTTTAGCCCATCGTTGCAGCCACTGTGTCAATCCATCTCATTGAGGGTCTTCCTCTTTTTCACTGACCCTTTACTTTGCATAGCATGACGTCTTCCTCCAGGGACTGGTCCCTCCTGATAACGGGTTTAAATCACATGAGACAAAGTTTCGCCATCCAGTGAAAAATTGGCTTTTACCAACTGGTGCCCCTGTTTTGTGGATGTTCTAAACACATGCTTACCTTGCTTATTGGGTAAGTCGTCTCTCATGATATCCCTAGTTCCACGCCCTCTTCTGAATCTAGCTTGAATTTCTTACAGTTCCCTGTCAGTGTACTGCTGCAACTGTTTTTGGATTGTCCTTAGCAAAATTTTACTTGTGTGTGATATTAATGATACCGTTCAATAATTTCTGCATTCTGTTGAATCATCTTTCTTTGGAATGGGCACAAATATGAATCTCTTCCAGTCAGTTGGCCAGGTAGCTGTCTTCCAAATGTCTTGGCATAGACAAGTGAGTACCCCAAGAGCTGTATCCATCTGAAACATCTCAATTGGTATACTGTCAATTCCTTGAGCCTTGCTTTTCGCCAATGCCCTCAATGCGGATTGAACTTCTTCCTTCAGTACTATTGGTTATTGATCTTGTGCTACCTCCTGAAATGATTGAATGTCAACCAATTATTTTTGGTACAGTGACTCTGTGTATTCCTTCTATCTTCTTTTGATGCTTTCTGTGTCGTTCAATATTTTGCCCGTAGAAGCCTTCAAAATTGCCACTGAAGCCTTGATTTTTCTCTTCAGTTCTTTCAGCTTGTGAAATGCCAAGCGTATTTTTCTCTGTTGGTTTTCTAATTCCAGGTCTTTGCACACTTCATTATAATACTTTACTTTGCCTTCTTGAGCTACTCTTTGAAATTTTCTGTTCAGCTCTTTTACTCCATAATTTCTTCCATTCACTTTAGCTACTCGACATTCAAGAGCAAGTTTCAGAGTCTATTCTAATATTCATTTTGTCTTGTCTTTCTTTCCTGTCTTTTTAATGACCTTTTATTTTCTTCATATATGATATCCTCGATGTCATTCCACAACTTGTCGGGTCTTCAGTCATTAATGTTCAATGTGTGAGATCTATTCTTGATTAAAAAAAAAAAAAAAAAAAACCCACTGCCGTCGATTCCGACTCATAGTGACCCTATAGGACAGAGTAGAACTGCCCCATAGAGTTTCCAAGGAGCGCCTGGCAGATTTGAATTGCTGACCTCTTGGTTAGCAGCTGTAGCACTTAACCACTACGCCACCAGGGTTTCTCTATTCTTGATAAGGTCTCTAAATTCAGGTGGGATATACTCAAGGTTGTAATTTGGCTCGCCTGGGCTTATTTTAATTTTCTTCAGATTCAACTTGAACTTGCATATGAGGGAGCAATTGATGGTCTGTTCCACAGTCAGCCACTGGACTGATGATAAATTGAGCTTCTCCAACTTCTCTTTCCACAGATACAGTCAGTTTGATTCCTATGTATTCCATATACTGTTTATGTTGTTGGAGAAAGGTATTTCCAATGAATAGGTCATTGGTCTTGCAAAATTCTGTCATAGATCTCCGGTGTTTTTTCTATCTCCAAGGTCTTATTTTCCAACTACTGATTCTTCTTCTGTTTCCAGCTTTCACATTCCAATCACCAGTAATTATTAATTCATCTTGATTACATGTTTGATTAATTTTGGACTACAGATGTTGGTAAAAATCTTCAATTTCTTCATCTTTGGTATTAGTGGTTGGTGGATAAATTTGGATAATATTTATATTGACTGGTCTTCTTTGTAGGCATATGAATATTATCCTATCACTGTTATACTTCAGGCTAAATCTTGAAATGTTCTATTTGACAATGAATTTGAAATCATTCCTCTTCAATTTGTCATTCCCAGCATGGTAGACCATATGATTGCCTGATTCAAAATGGCCAATATAGTCCATTTCTGCTCACTAATGCCTAGAAGGAAACCCTGGTGGCATAGTAGTTAAGTGCTACAGCTGCTAACCAAAAGGTCAGCAGTTCGAATCCACCAGGTGTTCCTTGGAAACTCTGTGGGGCAGTTCTACCCTGTTCTGTAGGGTTGCAATTGTCAGAATCGACTCAATGGGTTTGGGTTTGGTTTTGGGTAATGCCTAGGATATTGATCTTTAAATGTTTCATTCAATTTTTGACAACTCCCAATTTTTCTGGAGTCATATTTTGTACATTCTATTTTCCAATTACTGGTAGATGTTTGCAGCTGTTTCTTCTCATTTTGAGTCGTGCCACATCAGCAAATGAAGGTCTTGAAAGCTTTTCTCCGTCCATGTAATTCATGTTAGTTCTACCTTGAGAAGGCAGCTCTTCCCTGGTTGTATTTTGAGTGCCTTTCAACCTGAAAGGTTCATCTTCCGGCACTACATCAGACAATGTTCTGATGCAGGTCATAAAGTTTTCACTGGCCAATTTTTTGTAAAGTAGATAGCTGGGTCCTTCTTCCTAGTCTGTCTTAGTCTGGAATCTCTGCTGAAACCTGTCCACCACGTGTGACCCTGCTGATATTTGAAATACCGGTGGCATAGCTTTCAGTATCACAACACACAAACCACCACAGCATGACAAACTGACAGACAAGTGGTTGACAACTATATTGTAGGGGAATACAAATTATATACAAAGAGACAAAAGTCACACTAGTTTCAGACATTTATTGGAGTGTACTACACTGTAAAAAACAATGTCTGCAGAATTTTTAGAAAAAAAAAAAAAAAGTGACCAAAGAATTCTGTGTGCAGCACTATGGCTAGACTAGTTTGAAAGCGAAAGAACAACTTTTTGTTTAATGGCTCTGAAAATATACCACTTACTTTTCTTATAATTAAAGAAATCTCAAGTATATAACTCAAGGTAAGGACAAGCCTGGTCATATGGATTACAGAGAGCCCTGGTGGCACAGTAGTTAAGAGCTTGACTCCTAACTGAAAGATTGGCAGTTCGAATTCACCAGCCACTCCTTGGAAACTGTACGGGGAAGTTGTAATCTGTACTACAGGATCACCAGAAGTTGGAATTGACTTGATAGAAACGGGTTTTTTTTTTTTTTAAAGCATCATATACCCAAGGCAGATGTCACCTAAGGGTAGAGATGACAGAAAATTTTTCTTATGTATAAAAAACTCTGTAGAAGATAAAATTGAAGAAGATATTCTTCAATCGCTTTAAGAACCTAAGCATAGTAACCTGGTAACATAAAAGGACTGATTGTGAGATTTATAGTAACCTAATTGGATGAAGTATAAATAACTCTGAAAGTAATATAAAATTAATTATTCAAAATGATGACTTACATAATTGAACAATATATGATAATAAGTTGGGTCCATAGTGCTAATTATGTTGCTGGTGTTAGGTGCTGTTGAGTGGTTTGGACTCATAGTGACCCCATGTACAACAGAAGAAAACACTGTCTGGTCCTGTGCCATCCTCACAATTGTTATTATGTTTGAGCTCATTCTTGTAGCCACTGTGTTAATCCATCTGGTTGAGGGTCTTCTTCTTTCTCACTGACCCTCTACTTTAAAAAGCATCATGTCCTTCTCCAGGAACCGGTCCCTCCTGATAACATATCCCAAGTACATGAAATAAAGTCTTCCCGTCCTTGCTTCTAAGGATCATTCTGGCTGTACTTCCCCAAGACAGATTTGTTCATTCTTTTGGCGGTCTATGGTATATTCGGCATTCTTCACAAACACCATAATTCAAATATATTAGTTCTTCTGTCTTCCTTATTCATTGTCCAGCTTTCACATGCATGTGACATGATTGAAAATACCATAACCCATTATAGGAGCTCCGAAAATTAAGAAGTCGGTAGGAAAGGAATTGCATAGAGTGATAAATTTCTTTAGCAAAGAAGTGACTCAGTGGTCTTTTTTTTTTTTTTTTTTGCCCTTGGAAAATAGAGAAATAAAAGTTTATAAATATTGAGAAATTTTATCTTTAGTAAAATTAACAACAACTTTACTTCCAGAACTACTGCAGAATAAAACAAAAAACTGGACTCTAGCAAAAAAAAAAAAACAAACCAATTGTATGGAAACACACAAAATTAAAGGCATAAAACAAAGTAAGAGATATAAAACCAATCATTTCAGTAATGGTTTTATATATATATATATATATATATATATATATATATATATGGGTTTAAAGGTTTAAAATGGTCTCTGTGCTGCTTATGGCAACATATCAAAAATTACTTTAAAAAAGACTATGGATGTACTGGAAAATTAGAAACAAAAAGAAACAAAGATTCAACTACTGATAGCAAACAAAATATCCAAATAGAAAACCATTAACGGGGATTGGTTATTTTATATTGATAATACTTTCTACCTTAAAACAGATAAAACAATTTTCAAGTGTTGTACAGAAAGGTTTAACAAAAAATGACAATTGATCCAGTCAAAGAGTTCATTAGTAATACAGGAAATACAAATAACTAATATGCACATGAAAATTCTTCAATCTCACTAAGATTCAAAGGAATGTAAATCAAACTAGTAAAAAGATACAATTTTTAGCCTTAAGTTGCAAAATCTTACACAATTATGATACTCAATTCTTTTGAGAGCTTCATGGACAGGTTTATAATTAAAGAATGAATGCTAAGGCAAAATTTAAAAAATAAATATGCGTATGTAATGATGTTCATTACACTTTATTTGTGACAATGCAAGCTGGGAAACATATTAATGAAGAGGAGAAGGGTTAAATACATCATATTATATATATAGGATGCAATATTAAATACTTATTAAGGAGATGCTTTTGAATAGTTAACATTGCATTGGAAAACGCTTAGGCTTCAATGCTAAATTCAAGAAAGTATGATGAATAATTGTATAGTATACATCATCCAAAAACCCCAAACCACACCTGTTGCTGTCCAGTCAATTCCGACTCATAACGACCACATAAGACAGACTAGAACTGCTCAAGGATTTCCAAGGAGCTGCTGGTGGATTCAAACTGCCAACCTTTTAGTTAGCAGCCAAGCTGTTTAACCACTGTGCTACCAGGGCTCCTCTACGTCACCACAACTATGGAAAAATGAATGCGCAATTTCAGGAAAGAAGTATGTCAAAGTGTTGACCACGATTAAGAAAGTTAAAATTACAGGTGATTTTTTTTTCCTGCTTCTTAATGCTTTTCTGTATGTTCTAAATTTCCCATTTCCAACATGTATTATCTTAATGAAAAGAAAACAAAATATAAATGATTAAAAAGAAAGAAAAGTTACTTTTTCTCACTTTCAATTTCCTCCATTCTTTAGATGTTCTCAAAGATCGTGGTGGATTTGTAATCCAATCTCTTTCACTGGCCCAAGATATAATTTTTCAGAGACTGGAGGTTTAAGGCAGCATAGTGGTTAAGTGCTACAGCTGCTAACCAAAGGGTTGGGAGTTCAAACCTGCCAGGCGCTCCTTGGAAACTCTATGGGGCAGTTCTACTCTGTCCTATAGGGTTGCTATGAGCCAGAATCGACTTGACGGCACTGGGTTTGGTTTTTTTTTTTTGGTTTTTGGAGGTTTAAATGGGCTTTATATTTTTCACTATCTCCTTACCTGTCTTTGTTTTCAGTTTCCTCCTAACTGTAATTGCTTTCCTTTAGCCATTCCAGTGATCATTCTCCTTGTTGGAGAAAATGGAAGCTAAACAGGAGCTGATTAGCTCTGTTTTCTTATTTTCACCTATTAGCATTAAACCGTTAGTTACCAACATCTCCTTGCCCTGAACTTCATTTCTTTCTTCTGAACTTAGCAAAAAGAAAAAAAGTCCACCATTTTGTCTTCAGAAAATTTTTGCAAACTTGAACTCACTTGAGCGTTCACTGTCCTTAGACATCCAGACCAATGTTTTGATTTAATCTTTAGCTTTATGTCACTTCTTCAACACTGTTTCTCCCTTCCATGTTACTTTAAAATCTAAGCTCATCAGAGAACATCCTTTGTAACCACAGTAGGTTTTGTGTCTGTGGCTCTTTAATCCAGTCAGCCATCATCTATTCTTTGGTCCACACGTGCAGGAAGCTGTTGCTGAGTGATTTTCTCTCTCTGGACACCTTCTTCTTTTGTCCCACTGCTTTGTGTTTTATGTCCTTTCCTCAATCTCTCAGTGCTCAACCATGGTTCAAAAATTCAAGTACCTGCAGGAGCCCAGCTGGTAAAAGCGGAGAACTGGAGAGCCCAGACCCCAACTGCAGAAAGGGAAGCTCTTACTTATCCATTCCACTTGGTTTTTGCCACACAAGATTTAGGACCCATTGTGATAAAATCTTCTGATTTTTAAAAGATATGGAAAAAATAATTGCGTGTGTGTATGCATGAGAGACAGAGAAGGGAAGGGAGGGAGGAGGGAGGGGGAGAGGAACAGAGAGAGCGAGAGAAACTCCAGAGTTTTAATGTAAGTTGTTGTTAGGTGCTATTGAGCCAGTCTGACTCTTAATGACCTTATGTACAACAGAATGAAATGTTGGCCGGTCTTGTGCCATCCTCATAATCGTTGCTATGTTTGAGCCCATTGTTGCAGCCACTGTTTCAGTCCAGTAATACTTTAAAAAAAAAAAAAAAAAAAAAACCTGTTGCCATCAAGTCGATTCTGACTCATAGAGACCCTATAGGGTAGAGTAGAACTGCCCCATAGAGTTTCCAAGGAGCACCTGGTGGATTTGAACTGCCAACCTTTAGGTTAGCAGCCATAGCTCTTAACCACTATGCCAAAAGATTTTCCACCATTAATGTAAGTACTTCAAATTTTTGTTGTTGTTGTTCAGGTAAATAATAAAGGATAAAGCTTTGTATGCTGAATTCAGGTCTGAGGTCTCTACTTTTCAATCTTGATTCTATACCTACCATGAGTTTATTTTCTCACTGTATCCGCTCCCAGGTTCAGCATTTGGACTTCAATGTCCTTAGAAAATAACTTCCATAGCATCACCTTCCAGCCTTATAATCTCCCATTGTTTGGTGAGGGTTCTCTAGCAGAGCTCTAAGTCCTACATAATCTTTCCATGAACTCACAGGGAACATTTGCGTGCGTGTGTGTGCCGACATAAGTGTGTGAAACCAAATAAAAATCAAAATATTTCACTTGTTTTCCAACAGCGTCCGCTGCTCCGGCCAGGGATCTTTGTGATCTCATTCTGTCTTAGTTTCCTAATGCTTCTGTAACACAAGTATCACACATGGATTGCTTGTAAAAAACAGAAATTTATTTTCTTACAGTTTTGGAGTCAAAAAGTCCAAATCAAGGTCTCGGCCATGCTGATTCCTTTCTTGTCAGTAGCTCTGAGTGTCCTCGGTACCTTGGTGTTCCTTGTCTTGTAGACAATCCTCAAATGGGGTCTGTCTTCTCCTGTGTGTGTCTCTGTGTCTATTGTGCTCTTTTCATAACTCAGAACTCCTTAAGTTTAGGATTGACCCTACATTGGCAACGCATCACTAACATAGAAAAAGAAAAACCATATTTCCAAACAGTATTACATTCAGAGATGTAGGGCTTATTATTTCAACACACATTTTTTGGGTGAAACAATTTAATCCATAACACATACTAACAATTTAATTTTATTGGCTATCAAAATCCACGCATCTTCAATCACATCACAGGCTATAAAAACACAAGGTCCTGGGTATGACATCACAACAGGTCTTTTAGTTTCTCTCCCACCCTTATTCTTCCTTCTTCAGTTTCAGAGTTCACCCATTTCTTCAAACTTTTACTTTGTCTTATGCCTCTACTCTGACCTTTCAGCTTTAAAATTGTTCACTGAATTTGGGTCCCTCATTTTGATGCTTAGTTTTTCCTGAAGACATTACTTGTAAATAACTTTCTGGTACTTCTTTCTCTTGACTCCTTCAGGTTATTATCCCAACCCTGACTCCAATGCTTGATGACCTAGATGGTATCGTAAGTGAATATACCCTGACACCAAGTAATGTGTGATCATCTTCTGGAAACTTCATTCATCCATTCTCTATGCATTAGAGAATGCACCTTCTCTACAATTTTTTTTTTCAAAACCAACTTTCCTGATACTTAAAGTACACATAAGTGGCTATTATTATTATCAACTTATATTTATTATTTTTTTTCTTATTTTGCTAACCACTGCCCCAAATGCTTTACAAGTGTTTATTCAATTCTCACATCAACCCAATGATTTAGATACTGTTATCATTTCTATTTGCAGAAGCCACCACTTGTCTGTCAGTTTGTTCCACTATGGCGGCTCGCATATGGCTGTAATGTTGGAAGCTATACTACCGGTATTTTAAATACTAACAGGGACACTAATAGCAGACAGTTTTCAACAGAGATTTCAGACAAAGACAGGCTAGGAAAAAGGACCTGGTGCTCTACTTCTAAAAAAAAATAAAAAATTGGCCAGTGAACCTTACGAATAGCTGCAGAACATTCTCTGATATAGTGCCAGAAGATGAGCCCCTCAGCTTGGAAGGCATTCAAAAGAAGACTGGGGAAGAGCTGTTTCCTCAAAGTAGAGTTGACTTGAATTATATGGATGGAGTAAAGCTTTTGGGACCTTCATTTCCTGATGTAGCATGACTCAAACTGAGAAGAAACAGCTGTAAATATCCATTAGTAATCAGAATGTGGAATGTACAAAGTATGAATCTAGGAAAATTGAAAGTTGTCAAAAATAAATGGAACACTTGAAGATCAATAGCCTGGCATTAGTGAGCTGAAATGGACTGGTATCGGCTATTTTGAATCAGATAATCATGTGGTCTGCAATGCTGGAACAGCAAAATGAAGAGGAATGGTGTCACATAAATTGTCAAAAAGAACATTTCAGGATCTATACTGAAGTACAACACTGTCATATGCCTATAAGGAAGACCAGTTAATATGACTATTATTTTCCCATGAAACACTAATGCCAAAGATGAAGAAATTTAAGATTTTTACCAACTACTGCAATCTGAAATAGGTCAAATAAGCAATCAAGATGCATTGATAATTACTGCATGCGGAAGTTGGAAACAAAGAAGGATCGGTAGTTGGAAAACATGGCATTGGTGATAGAAACCATGTGGGCGATCACATAACAGAATTTTGCAAGACTAATAATCTATTCATTGGAAATATCTTTCTTTCAACAACAACATAGAAGGTAGATGAACTACACAGGAATCAAATCGACTACATCTGTGAAAAGAGATGCTGGAAAAGCACAATATCATCAGGCAGAACAAGGTCGCGGCTGACTGCAGAACAGACCATCAATTGCTCCTATGCAAGTTCAAGTTAAGCCTGAAGAAAAGTAAAAAAAGTCCATACGTGTACAACCTTGAGTATATCCCACATGAATTTAAAGACAATTTCAAGAACAGCTTTGATGCGTTGAATGCTAATGACTGAAGACAAGACAAGTTGTGGAGTGATGTCAAGGACATCATACATGAAGAACGCAAAAGCTCATTAAAAAGACAAGAAAGAAAGAAAAGACCAAAATGGATGTCAGAAGAGACTCTGAAACTTGCTCTTGAATCTAGAGTAGCTATAGCAAAGAAAAGAAAATGAAGTAAAAGCTGAACAGAAAATTTCAAAACATGACTTGAGAAGACAAAGTAAAGTATTATAATGAAATGTGCAAAGACCTGAAGTTAGAAAACCAAAAGGGATGAGCATGCTCCACATTTCTCAAGCTGAAAGATCTGAAGGAAGAATTCAAGCCTTGAGTTGCAATTTTGAAGGATTCTATTTTTTTTTTTTACTGAATGATGAAGGAAGCATCAAAAGCAGATGGAAGGAATACAGAGAGTCTGTATACCAAAAGCATTGCTCGATGTTTAATTATTTCAGGAGGTAGCATATGATCAAGAATCCATGGCACTGAAGGAAGAAGTCCAAGCTGCACTGAAGGCATGGGTGGAAACCAAGACTCCAAGAATTGACAGAATATCAGTTGAGATGTTTCAACAAACAAATGCAACCCTAGAAACCCTCACTTACCTATGCCAAAAAATTTGGAAGAAAGCTACGTGGCCAACCAACTGAAGAGGTCCATATTTGTGCCCTTCCCAAAGAAAGGTGATCCAATAGAATGTGGAAATTATTGAACAATATCATTAATATCTCACGCAAGTAAAATTTTGCTGAAGATTTTTCAAAAGCGATTGCAGCAATTCATGAACAGGGGACTGCCAGAAATTCAAGCTGGGCTCAGAAGAGGATTGGAATGAGGCATATCATTGCTGATGTCTGATAGTGCTTGGCTGAAAGCAGAGAATACCAGAAAGATGTTTACCTGTGTTTTATTGACTATGCAAAGGGCATTCAACTGTGTAGATTACAACAAATGATGGATAACATTGTGAAGAATTGGAATTCCAGAACAAGTAATTGTGATCATGTGGAACTGGTACATAGACCAAGAGGCAGTCATTTGAATGACTCAAGGATTTCAATTTATTTGCATTCACAATCAATGCCCTTGGAAGCAGCAGTCAAGAAATCAAAGGACATATTGCCTTGGGCATATCTGCTGCAAAAGACCTCTTTAAAGTGTTAAAAAGCAAAGACGTCACTTTAAGCACCAAGGTGTACCTGGCCCAAGCCATGGTGTTTTCAATCACCTCATATACGTGTGAAAGATGGGCAATGAATAAAGAAGACTGAAGAAGAATTAATGCCTTTGCATTATGGTGTTGGCAAAGAATATTGACTATACCGTGGACTACCACCGCTATTCATAAGGTTTTCACTGGCTAATGCTTTTCAGAAGTAGACTGCCAGGTCCTTCTTCCTAGAATACCAGAAGGATGTTTATATGTGTTTTATTGATTGTGCAAAGGCATTTCACTATGTGGATCATAACAAACTATGGATAACACCGCGAAGAATGGGAATTCCGGAACACTTAATTGTGCTCATGAGGAACCTTTACATAGGTCAAGAGACAGTTGTTCGGAGAGAACAAGGGGATACTGATTGGTTTAATGTCAGGAAAGGTGTGTGTCAGGGTTGTATTCTTTCACCATATCTATTTAATCTGTATGCTGGACTGTATGAAGAAGAATGGGGCATCGAGATTGGAGGAAGACTCATTAACAACCTGCGTTATGCAGATGACACAACCTTGCTTGCTGAAAGTGAAGAGGACTTGAAGCACTTACTAATGAAGATCAAAGACCACAGCCTTCAGTATGGACTACACCTCAACATAAAGAAAACAAAAATCCTCACAACTGGACCAATAAGCAACATCATGATAAATGGAGAAAATATGGAACTTGTCAAGGATTTTATTTGACTTGGATCCACAATCAACAGCCATGAAAGCAGCAGTCAAGAAATCAAAAGACGCATTGCCTTGGGCAAATCTGCTGCAAAGGACCTCTTCAAAGTGTTGAAGAGCAAAGATGTCACCCTGAAGACTAAGGTGCGCCTAACCCAAGCCATGGTATTTTCAACTGCGTCATATGCATGTGAAAGCTGGACAATGAATAAGGAAGACTGAAGAAGAGTTGACGCCTTTGAATTGTGGTGTTGGCGAAGAATATTGAATATACCATGGACTGCCAAAAGAACGAACAAATCTGTTTTAAAAGAAGAACAACCAGAATGCTCCTTAGAAGCAAGGATGGCGAGACTGCGTCTTACATACTTTGGACATGTTGTCAGGAGAGATCAGTCCCTGGAGAAGGACGTCGTGCTTGGGAGAGTACAAGGTCAGCAGAAAAGAGGGAGACCCTCAACTAGGTGGATTGACACAGTGGCTGCAACAATGAGCTCAAGCATAACAACGATTGTAAGGATGGCGCAGGACTGGGCAGTGTTTTGTTCTGTTGTGCATAGGGTTGCTATGAGTCGGAACCGACTCAACGGCACCTAACAGCAACAATGGACTACCAGAAGAATGAATAAATCTGTCTTGGGAGAAGCGCAGCCAGAATACTCCTTAGAAGCAAGGTCGGCAAGTCTTTGTCTCACTTCATTTGGATATGTTATCAGGAGGGACTAGTCCTTGGAGAAGGACATCATGCTTGGTAAAGTAGAAGGTCAGTAAAAAAGAAGACCCTACATGAGGTGGATTGACATAGTGGCTCCAACAAGCATAACGATAATTGTGAGGATGGTGCAGGACTGGGCAGTGTTTCATTCTGTTGTACAAAGGGTCACTATGAGTTGGAACCAACTCAACGGCACCTAACAACAACAATAACATCATCTAATGAAGCAGGGGTCTATCCTCATCAGTGAAAGTGCCATTGCTCAGTGAGTATTATCAATGATTTCCACATTGTTGGATCCAATGGTCAGTTTTCTGCCCTCATCTTGCTTTGTCAACTAAGCACATTTGATACAGTTCTTCACTTCTCTTAGTTCTTAGGATAACACATGCTCTGAATTCCTATTTCCATATTGATTGCTTATTTTCAAGGCCCTTACTTGTCTTTTCCTTGGGTTGGCTATTAAATGTTAAAATGCCTCAAAGTTGAGTCCTTCACTGTATTAGTCTTCTATTGCTGCCAAAGTGTATTAGCACAAACATATTTATTGTCTTAATGTTCTGTAGGTCAAAAGCACAATATAACTCTCACTGGGCTAAAATCAAGTTGCCACCAAGGCTGCGTTCCTTTCTGGAGGCTCTAGGCGGAAACTTCTCTTTGTCTTTTCCAGTTTTTAGATGTCATCCACATTCCTTGGCTCATGGCCCCCTTCCTCCATCTTCAAAGTTAGTAATGTGCCATCCCTGAGCTTTCTTTCATAGTCACATCTCCACTGACTATAGCCAAGAAAAGTTCTCCACTTAAGAGGATTCATGGTTGGATAGGATCCACCTGGATAATCCAGAATAATTTCCTCACTTGAAGATCCTTAATTTATCATACCTGCAAAGTCTCTTTGCCATGTAAGGTGACATATTCGCAGGTTATGTGGATTACAAGGAGCCCTGGTGGTGCAGAGGTTAAGAGGTCAGCTGCTAACCAAAAGACAGGCAGTTCAAATCCACCAGCTGCTCCTTGGAAACCCCACGCGGCAGTTCTGCCTGGTCCTATGGGGGCACTATGAATCAGAATTGACTCAAAGGCAACAGGTTAGGTTTTTGGTTTGGGGTGTTATTTGTCTACCATACTACTCCTCTTCACATCTCTCTTTAGAGAAAATTCCTCTGGATCCCACAGCTTCAAACACCATATCTGTGGTGATAACATTACATTTATATTTCCAGCCCCGGCTTTGCTAAAATCCAACTCATATGTTCAAAAGTCTACTTAATTTGCACTCTCTCTAACCATTCTTTATTCTTTATTCTCAACAGATCTTTATTCTCTATTCTCAACAGATCTTTATTCTCAACAAATGGACCATCACACTTCCCGAAGACCAAGAACTAAATTTGCTCCATATTCTCACCAATACTTTATGTTGTTGGGCTTTTTTAAATTTTAGTCATTTTAGTGGTTTCCACTGTGATTTTTTAGTCGCATTTTCCTGTTGACTAATGATGTTGAGTATCTTTCCATGTGCTTATTGCACATTTGCATATGAATAATAAGCACATGAAAAGATGTTGCAGACTTTTTCCTTTTTGAAAATGCGACTGTTTTCCTTCGAATTATGGCATGTAGGACTTCCTTATATATTCTTTGTGTGAGTCCTTTGTCATAAATACGTGCTACAAACACGGTCTCTTAATTTTCTTAACAATGGTTTTTGAAGAGCAGCTGACTTTAATTTTGATGAAGTTCAAATTACTTTTTTTTTTCTTTTATGGTTAGTGCTTTTTGTGTCCTGTAAGAAATCTTTGCCTACCCAAGAGTCCAAAGAGTTTCTCCTATGCTTTCTTGTAGAAATTTTATGATGTTAGGTTTTATGTTTGTGTCAATGATTTATTTCAAATTAATTTTTATTCATGGTGTGAGGTAAGTGTTGAGATGCCTATTTTTTCCATATGGATAGCCTGTTTTTCCAGCATTATTTTTTGAAAAGCTTACCCCCATTGAATTATATTGGCACCTCTACCAAAATCTACTCACACAATGCATGTGGGTCTATCCCTGGGCTTTCTATGCTGTTTTATTGAGGTATATGTCTACATGGATGATGATTTCATGCTTTCTTTCTTAGAGTTTTTTATTTACTTATTGGGTTTTTTTTGTTTATTTATTTATCTTTACCTCTGTGTTCTTTGCATCCCTTACTAAAACTCACATTATATGAGAGCGGAGACTTTGTCTGGCTTGTTCACCATTTTATCTCTAGAATTGAGAAAAAATGCTTTGCAAACAGCCTCACCAAGATGATGAATCCAAAGGAAACCAAAATCTGACTCCAAAAAAATCAGAAAACTAGTTCTTTCAAAATGAAAGAAAAGACAGCACTTCATTTTATATAGCAAGACTTCCTCAAATTTCTTTTAAAACATCTTACTGTCTAAAGACCAACTCTTTACCATAGCTTCTCCTCTTCTCTCCTGATCTCTGTTTATCTCTCTTATTCTCCTCACCACTTTTCCTCATTCCTTTGCTCTCCCTTCTCTCTCATCTGTACACATGAATCATAGAGCTATTGGTCTGCTCTCAGTTTCTATCTTATTTCTCTTCATTTCTAATCCTGGTTAGCCCACCAAAGTCTCATCCTGTAGTGGCAAAGACAGAAAAAGGTGTTTTCTCTTTTGAAAGGTGGGAAGGTAAAAAGGGAGGAGGGGAGGACCACTTTTGAAATTTTTTTTCCTTTTACCTCATTGGCACAATAAATTGATAAGTCCGTTTCAGAAGTAGCAGTGCTTAGGCAGCCTGGGACACAGAAGAGTATCAGCAGGTGAGGTAAAGCTGGGTGATGAAAGAAGAACACGCAGACCAGAGCCAGAGAGATATTTGCTCCAGGACTTAATAACCCCAGGAGAGAAGATGGGAAATTAACATCTAAAACACGCTCTATATTATTCATAGCTTGTTTTTATATATAATCCACTTTGCCCATGACCATGGCAAAGCAATCTGAGGGGTGGGTTAAAAAAAAAAAAAAAAAGATAGCAAAATCACAATTATGGTATGAATGTCTTATGATGTTTTACCCACAGCTTGAATGACAGGACCTCCAGTTACTCTCTAAGTCTCCCCACTTATTTTGCAGAATTCCCAGTAGTTGTCTCATTCATTTGGCTCAAAGTTCCAGTCCTCATGGATAGGCTCTTAACCCTTTCTGCTGTGTTAGCTCTGGCTTCCCTACATGACAGTTGTCGCCTTTGAATCCTTTTTGGAAGTGTCTGGCCACTGCCGCTACCATTACGATTCACACCATTTTCCATTGAAGCTTGCCAAAACCATGCTGTGCTGACACCATGTTGTTTGGAAGCTGCTCTGCTTTGCGAAAAAAAAAAAAAAAACACGGCTGCACTGCTAATGCGTTAGTTCTACTGATGTGGTATGATGTCTGTGTTCTATGCTAAACTAGGACTAGCTCCTCTCCTTCACCTGTGGGCCATCCCCCTCTCTATGGGTCCTAAAACAGTGGTATCCTATACTCCCAGTTTCTTATGAAAACAGCTCTTTCAGTCTGACTTGAGACTTCCTCTCCCCAGACAGGACTCCTTTACTCAAATCTGAGGGACAGACCATGTTCTCTACTCAAAATGGCCCCTCCCAAGATGCGAGCACTGTGAATGGTCTGCATGCGTCTGAGTTCCTTTTTCCTTAGGAAGAGTTCTTTGCCAGAAAACACCAAAGCAACAAGGGCATTCCCCACTCTCCTTCCGTTCACGCTCAGCCATACCAGCTCACATTTAACTTAACTGTAATTCATATTCTCTCATGTGGGATCTGATACTCCCCATTAATCCCTTTTATTTTCTTGTAAAATACTGAGTTAAAGAATGATTTATGGTGTTCTTTGGGGTAGATACTTGCCTTAGATGAACTCTAAATGACAACTGTGCATATCACTTTGTCCTAAAGTGGTTATACTGGGTAAATAAACCAAACCAAACCCACTGCCATTGAGTCGATTCCGACTCATAGCAACCCTGTAGGACAGAGTAGAACTACTCCATAGGGTTTCCAATGTTGTAGTCTTTACAGAAGCACATCGCCACATCTTTCTCCTGTGGAACAGCTGGTGGGTTCCAACTGCCAACCTTTCAAGCGCCTAACCACTGCACACCACCAGGGATTCTTATACCAGGTAAACAAACAAACAAACATAAAAAACCAAACCCGTTACCATCAAGATCATTCCTACTCACAGCAACCCTATAGGACATAGTAGAACTGCCCCATAGAGTTTCCAAGGAGTGCCTGGTAGATTCCAACTGCTGACCTTTTGGTTAGCAGCCGTAGCTCTTAACTGGGTAAATAGTGCATAGTAAAGAACATCGCTAGCAGCTTTCCTTTCTTTCCTTCCTTCCCTTCTTTCTCTGTTTTTTTCTTCTCTGGATAAGTAGTTTCTTGAAGGCAGCAGACTTTCACATTAGCCTTGTCAGCCATATGAATGGTTAACATGGTTGCATCACTATAGAGTCATCTACCACCCTGTGAGTTGCTTTTTCCTTGACTGGTGATGGATATTTCCCATATGCTAGAATCTGTGGGTCTGTGGTGATGCTAAAGGGAGTCAGTGTTTTTTCTAAGGTTGAGCATCACCCTCTGTGATGTATTTCTCAACCTTTTAAGATTTTTTTTTCTAATCACGTCTCTCCATGAAATTTTAATATGACAGATACGTTGTACATTTGTTAATGCACTATGACTCTCCAGTCATGTGATAACTAATTTTTTTTCACCCTAAAGAACCAATATTTTCCTTTGGAGGCCATATTAATCCCTGTTGAAAATGTGCGCTCTCCTAATAGCATAGTGGTTAAGAGCTATGGCTTCTAATCAAAAGGTCAGAAGTTCAAATCCATCAGCCACTCCTTGGAAACTCTATGGGGCAGTTCTGCTCTGTCCTATGGGGTTGCTATGAGTCGGAATCAACTTGATGGCAACGAGTTTGTTTTTTTGGTTTGGTGAGAAGAATGGCATGCGTGTTGGGCAGCGCCCATGATGACAAGTATCTTTTTTTCTTCTTTTCCTCTTGGGAGGAAGCTTCATTTAATAGAAAGATTAAAGACTTGGGAATTAGAGAGATTAAGTCCTGGTTCTACCATTTCCAGCTCTGTAATCTTTCGAAAACATCTCGAGTCTTATTTTGTAAGTGGTAAAATGTAGGGAAGTACACTTTACTTTTAAGGCTGTTCAGGTTTAAATTTTAAAATTGCTGTACAATTCTTGGAAACCTTGGTGGTGTAGTGGTTAAGAGCTATGGATGCTAACAAAAAGGCCAGCAGTTCAAGTCCACCAGGTGCTCCTTGGAAACCCTACAGAGCAGTTCTACTCCGTCCTATAGGGTTGCGATGAGTTGGAATTGACTTCACAGCAACAGATTTGTTGTTGTTGTTGTAGTACAATTCTTAGCATAGAGCCTCCCACATAATGTTAATTCCCTAGAAGTTATTTTAGGTCATATTTGTCCACTCATCAGCTTTTTGACAACAGTTACTCTCAATCTTCTTGGAATCATATTCTTCCTGGATTATTTCACACACTGTCTCTCTCTTAAATTCATCTTCATAAATGGCTGCCACTTAATACAGACATTTCCCAAGCTGGTTACTTTCCCTTATGGAAGGGAAACAGCTTATATTTTCAGCTCACAGAATCTGAATCATTTCAGGTGAGAAATCAAACACAACACAGACTCCATGGGTTAGGGAAACAGTTCCCATCATATTCATATTTCTCAAGTCTCAAACTGAACAATAACCCTTTGGTTTCCACTAGAATTTTTTAAGTCTGCTTAAGTAAAACATATATTTGAAATAACTATCCACCAGGAGCTCTTAGACATATGGCTTTTAAATCTTCTTACTCCTTGCTCCTTAAACTGTGACCCACAGACCACCAGCTCCAGCATACCTGGGAGCTTGTTAGAAGTGCAGACTCTTAAGCCACACCCAAGACCTCTGAAATGAGATCTTCATCTTAATAAGACCTCAGCTGATCCGTATACACATTAAAGTTTAAGAAGCATTTACATAACCACTTTTCTTACTCTAACTGCATCCAATGATTATTAACATTTTAATAATTTATAATTAACACTATTCATAGACATTATTATTACCTATTACCACCTATTAACACTATTAACTCAATGCTAAGCCTGGCCTTCTTCAGTGAGCATAGTATCATTCACTGACAACACTCATATAGTACTTTCCAAACTTTAGTTGTTTATGACTTTCCTGAGAAGCCTGCCAACAATGCAGATTCCAGGAGACTACCCACAGAGTTTTACCCACAGAGACTAGCATACATTCGGTGTAAGATGATGCCCAAGACTCTGATTTTTCCACAAATATTTAAGGTTTTTCATAGCCAAGTGATCCATGCCATAATTTGTGAAAAATACTATTAGACTCTAACATTCTAAAAATAAAGTGTCTTACCCTTTCCTATCCCTTTAATTATGCCCAATTGATGGAGTTTTCTGGTCTCTACAGAGGTATGTATTATGTATGTACAGAGCCCAGACAATATACACAAAGCCAGCCTTCTTGGAATGCTCACTGTGCAAGATATGATCTCATTCTCTCTTTCTGATGTTGTCACTCGCTCTGGAAAAAAGAACCCGTGAGAGTAGCTGAGGCTGCAGGGTGTATTGCAGTGCTAATTAATGAAAGGGAGAAATTTTCATCATCTAGTACTTTTTTGGGAACCCTGATGGTGCAGTGGTTAAGTGTTCAGCTCTAACCAAAAGGCTGGTAATTCAAATCCACCAGATGCTCCTTGCAAACCCTGTAGGGCAGTTCTACTGTATCCTATGGGGTCCTTGTGAGTCAGCAATGACTCAACAGCAACAGGTTTGGTTTTAGTGCCTTTTTATGAGCCCTGGTGGTGCAGTGTTTAAGTACTCGGCTACTAACCAAAAGGTTGGTGGTTTGAACCCACCAGCCACACCAAGGGAGAAGGAAGTTGCAGTATGCTTCCATAAAGATGACAGCCTTGGAAACCCTAACTCACAGTTCTACTTTCTCCTACGTGGTCACTATGAGTTGGAATCGACTCAACAACAATTGGTTTATAATGATAAAAACACTTGGCAATTGAAGAATAGAAATGATATTCTTTTTTCAATCTGATAAAAAGTATTTGTGTAAGACCTATAGCTAACATCGAGGAGCTCTGGTGGCACAATGGTTAAGTGCTCAACTGCTAACAGAAAGGTTGGCAGTTGGAACCCACCAGTGGCTCTACGGGAGAAAAGATCTGGTGCCCTGCTCCCATAAGGGTTACAGCCTAGGAAACTGAATAAGGCAGTTTACTCTGTACTACAGAGTCACTATGAATCAGAATCGACTTGACAACAATGGATTTTAAGTCCTTCTTTAATAAACAAGTACTGCGAAGACCACTAATATTTATTATAGTATCTGTAACTCCTTTTCCAAGTGTGAGGGAGGAGAAGGAAGGGAGAGTAAAAAAAAAAAAAAAAAATCAAAGCCATCTTGATGCTTTGAGGATAATTTAAAAGTAATTCTCAACATAGTAGTATATGTTATTTTGCTCATGTTGGACAGCAATGGTTAAGCCCTAACTATAGATTCTGCTTATCTTTTCTGGCAAAACACATTAGAATTCTTTCTGAAGCTGATATGCAAACCAGAAAACACATTAATAAAAATATACAGGGAAATCTGAGAGCCAGAAATCAAGGAGACTGCATTCCTTCTCTGTCTCACAAGTTTTCCGCCTTTGACAGGGTACAGTCTTACCGCTGTTCTACTGTTCATCTTAGTGGAAAATATTTGAGTTTTTCTTCCCTGGCAGGTTTCTGCCTTGCAGAAGTTCTGGCTTTCAAAGTTTTTATGGTAGTATGAAATTTTAAACATAGTAGGTACACTTGCCCACCATTTTTGAGAAACGGGTGCTGGATAATCATCACCTTACACAGAAGTCTCCTTCGGAAAAACTAAGTATAATTAGAAGAGGTTGTTAACTGAGATGGAGATAGAATAATAAGAAGAAAGGTTGGTGATACATATTACACGGAAGGATTAGGTAATAACTCTGTACGCTCAACAAAACAGAAAAACCTTTATGTACAATGGGAGAGATCTTGGTCAGGTAGGAAAGCTTGGTCAATAGGGATATTTGACATTGAACCATGTTAGGCTTACCTCTTGGCAGCAAATATTGCAAGTTTTATCTTAGATGTAAAGCCATCCTAGGGGATTCTTAGATACCAGGATCCTCTTCAGCACAAGGCTCAGTAGAAATTATGAAAATACGAATGACTTTTGAGTATCTATCCATCTAGTAGAGGAAAATGGAGGTACCTCTAAAGTTTCTTCTCCATTTCCATCTGGTTTGATTCACAAGGTTACATGGAGGCATTTCTGGAAGCTATTTTACAGGAAACATGGTAGCAAATGATGAAGGTATGATGACACCGCGAGAAGTAGTGTAGTGACAGTGTCAAAAAGCTGGTGGTCATGAGGAAGCAGATGGACTATTTAAGGACAGGCTGAGGAAGGATACCATAAGCTCAGAGAATGGATTTTGTCATCAGTAGTTGTTAACGGAAAGCAAGTAAAAACTGTCCTTTGCATCATCCCAGTTTCCTTGGTCCTATCCTTATTTGGAAAGCTTGGTTACTCTTCCTATAAAGTAATGGTTATAAAAAATAAGATTACTGGCAATACATCCAAGGGACTACAGGTCGTTTCCCTAATCCTTGTAATATGCTTGGTAAAAATCACATAGAGTCCTGGGAAAGTGATGAAATTGACATTTTCTAGGTGCAACTTTATTAAAAGTTTTGGACCAGTTTTAAAGGAATTGCCTTTACTTTGGCTAGCAGTGTTTTATCTTTTTTTTTTTTTTTCTTTCAGTATACATATATTTCCTTGTTGGCAGCTGGTCACACAAAGAACAATCACTTAGATCAGCTTTTTGGATTTTTAAGACGCTATGATTTCCATCTTGCAAGCAACTCATTGTGGCACCAGGGATGTTTACAGTAAGAGTAACAGTTGAACTCTCAACAGTAAGCTCTCAGGGCCTCCCAGCTGCCCTTGTCCATTGGTCTTCAGAGACACCTAAAGGATCAGTTCCCACTCAGCTAGACTCAAACCGTGGGATGGCAGGTCTCCATGGCCACACAAATTACAGACATGAACAGGGATGGATTACTCAATAAGCAAGGTTCACAAGGCATTACTTGTTCTTACTAAACTGTAGTGCACAGTATCACCTGTTTATCACATCAAAGATGTGGTGAAACCCATGTGAAATGGTGCACTTCAGACTAGTAAGTAAACACAAGACAGCCCCTGTGTACCCTGCTTAATGTAAACCCCTGGGTACCTTGCTAACTGGTTAATCTGCCCCTGGATATGAATGTCTGCTGGATCAAGAAAGATAAAGCAAACTCTTTTTTTTTTTTTTTAACATATAGGTAAGATATAGATTTAGGGAAGCCTGGATAGGAAAATTTAGAGTTGGATTTTAAATTAAATTGTCTGTTTAGATGTTTCGTAAAAATTGAAGTGAACTACTAGGTGAATTTAAGAATGGAAGTAGGATAAGAATGGGTAGAACTCAAAAAGAAACAACAGCAAGATTGAGATTTATAGAGAAATTTAGGATACTTTGCTAACTGTCTGTAGAAAGCAGCTTTGCAAAAACAGAGTTTCTTCTACAGTACTGTACTTGGCCTTCTTCCAAAACTAGACGCAAAAAATTTGTTGACTTTCAAGAGACTAGGTTGTTTAGGGATATGGTTGCAATGTAGCCTCTGGGAAAAAGAAAAAAAAAATCCTTTTCAAACTGGGAGTGAGATGGCTCTGGTGTATAAGGAAACATTTTGAAACTGAGACATGCTGGAAGGAGCAATGGTCAAACCTAAGGAATGGGACCTGCAGATGAGAGAGATTAAAAAGTTCTGGGAGAGATGAAAGAGAAGCCAAGCTAAGTCAACCGAATCTGTGGAATAGCCTATAGCCTGTAGAGAAATTGAGAATGAAAAAGCTATTATAAAGTAAGCTATACTTACTGCAGGAAACCCTGGGGGCATAGTGGTTAAGTGCTACAGCTGCTAACCAAAAGGTTAGCAGTTCAAATCCGCCAGGTGCTCCTTGGAAGCTCTATGGGGGCAGTTCTACTCTGTCCTATAGGGTCGCTATGAGTCGGAATCGACTCGACAGCAGTGGGTTTATACTTACTGCAAGGCTACACGTCTCTATTAGAGTATTCAAATACTGCTACATTCATGGAGTATTTTATACAACATGGAAATATTGCAGGTCATTATTTAAATTCCGCCATATTTAATTCCTAGTTGTCTGAAGGAAGATCAGTAGTTAATGGTTAACACATTAGCCCTTTAGTCTCCATTAAGCCCCAGTCCTTGAAAAAAATAGTGGGAACCTTCCATTAAAATTAAAGGGACAGGGAAGTGTATGCCTCACCAATCAGTACCACCCAGTCTGGATAGGAGGAATATTGAATTTATCTTTCCATCCTTGGTGCCTAGTGCAACGCATGGTACCTAGTTTTGTTTCGGGTATTTGCTTTAGTTTTTGTTTGGCCAGTGATTTTTGTGTGCGTGGACTGGGGTAGGTCAGCTCGTTTCTCCTTAACGCTAAACTGAAACCTTAATGTGACAGCCTTTAAAACGTTCTTTGTGCTGCCAAATAAAAAGACTACCTTTAGTGGGGAAACTACACATGAAAGAAAAAGACTTTAGAGTCACAAATGAAAAGACAAGTGAAATATCAAACAGGAATGAATTTCTGGACCAAAAAAATCACATTTGTAATAGTAGGCGTGTCACGTAGCTAATTAGACATGGTATTTAAAATTGGGGCAATGGGTCAAACCAGAACACTGACGTTCAGCAAAGGGAATTCATTTGTATGTAGAAATCAGGGATGTTATCTATCAACGGCTGTTGTAGTTCAGCAAGTCTTCAATTTCCATCTTTTCCCTTTGTACTTTTCCATGACGCACAGCATATTCTAACCCGATCAGTGGGGCAGCCAAGAGCACGGAATTTATATTTCGAAATGCAAGTTGATAGTTCGTAGCCTAGCAGCATCTTGGTGGAGAGTCCAAGATTATACAGATTGTTCAAGTCTAAACAGTGACCCTCCCAAGCCTGATGATTTCCTTAATAATCCCAGAAGGCCCGTGCTATATGAGGCCCAGTAAATCAACATCAGCTCCAGCCCTGCTGCTGGGAACACGGAGAAACCGCCATGTCGGATTTTCTCTGTGACAGTGGGGGTGGCACTGTGTACTCAATGCAGCTTACATCATGATTCCATTCATGGGAGAGTTGGGAATATTTGAATCACTTTTTTTCTCTTATTAGCATTCTTAAGCCAAATCTGTATTTTAAAATTAAACATTTGCCTGAGAATAGTTTTTGTTTTGTTTTGTTTTGTTGTTTTTTTGCACAAAGGAGGCTGGTGGAATGAGACATACAGTAGTTGAGGGTGAAATTCCTTGTAATGATAATACCCATTAACCCTTTGTCATCGATTCCAACTCACAACGACCCTACAAGATAAATTAGAACTGCCCCAGAGGGTTTCCAAGGCTGCAATCTTTAGGGAAGCAGACTGCCACATCTTTCTCCCTAGAGTGGCTGGTGCGCTTCAACGTGACCTTTTGGCTAGCAGGCAGGCACTTAACCCCTGCACCACCAGGGTTCCTTATAATAATAGTAGCTCATGTTTCTTACGTGCTTTCTGTGAGCAAGACATTAGGTTAAGACCCTTTCATGCATTATGCCATTTAATCCTAACAAAATTCTGAGTCAAGTACCATTATAATCCTCATATTAATGATAAAGGAGGTTTGTAAAGGCTGCATAACTTGCTTAAGTAGTAGAACTGAGATTTGAACCCAAATCATGTCTGATGCCAAACCCTATGCTTTTTACCACAGTATATTTGCTCTCCTTCAAAATGTAATGGAGCAAGAGAGGCCTAGAATTTGTTATTAGGGTCTCAGTGCATAATACTTAAATGTGTCAGATGAATAGAATAAGCTTCTTCTAGAATTCAGTGAGGCTAAGGCTCAGCTTCTGGAATCCCCTCAGCTCCCATATAAAAAGGAAAGGTTGGGAGATTAATATCCTTAAGTGGTAAATGATTGTCCTCTTTGCCTCTCAGCTTTTTGACCTTCCTTTCCAGGCTTTCATCACGTACCATCTTCTGTAAGTCAACTTTTCCAGGTCCCACCTCATCCTGCCCTTACAATGCCAATACTAAACACTCTTTCCTGTGAATTCCCTACTCTGCTTTACACATATCGTATCATCCTACCCTCTGCATTTCTCTACACGTTTCTGGACAGCAAAGTCTACGTCTTCTTTGTAGCTTTATTATCAAAGCACAGCAGTAGAGCTGAGGCTACACCGTGGAATCAAGTTGAATCTCATTTAAAACACTTTGGTTCTATTTCATATATTTAAATATTTTATTTGCAATAGTCTAGTGCCTAAGAAAAAAGGGGAATAAAGAAAGACTAAGTCAATTGATCAGTTTGTGTAAAATAACTTGAGTGGTAGCCAGGTATCTTTCACGGGGGAATCCTGTGTCACAAGGCTACCAGGTGAGGGTGTTGAGGTGATCACGATATGCTGGACCAGGACCGTAGAGTGCAAATTGTATTGATGATGATGGACCAGTGCATCATCTCCATATTTAGCCACAATTGTATCTTCATTCAGAGCCCTAGTGGCACAGTAGTTAAAAGTTAACCAAGAGGTCAGCAGTCGGAACCCACCAGCCACTGCTTGGAAACCCTACTGGGCAGGTCTATTCTGTCCTATAGGGTCAGTATGAGTTGGAATCAACTCGATGGCAATGGGCGTGCATGTGTGTGTGTATGTGTGTGTGTGCGTGTGTGTATCTTCATTCACTTATTAACTCAAGCAGTCATTAAATACACATGGGTAGGGATCAAAAGACTAAGTTGAATTTCATGAGAGAGAAATTGGAAAGATGAACTTAAAGGCAAATTTCTGTTTTTTTTAAGGGCTCATTTCCTGTTAGAGAAAACATATGGCTTTTTGCTCCCACCTATATTTAGCACTTATTTTGTTCTGTCATATCACAAATGCAATATTTATTTGTATAACAGTGCTTGACAGTTTGCAAAGAACTTTCACAGTCGTTCATCGTTTACTTTGTTTTCAAGACAGACCCCTACCTAGCATCCTGCTGATGCTGAAGACCAAACACACTTTGTTATTTCTTGCATCCAGTTTGTGGGAATTAGAGGTAACAAATAGCAGGTGTTGTTAATTTAAGATCATGTTGATGGGATGAAGAGAAGTCTGGTCTTGTCGACATTAAAGGAACATTTCCCGGGCTAGACTTCTATATTGTAATAAATCTGTCCCTGCGGGGGAGGATTAACCAGTAAGCAAGGTACGCACCAGTTTACAGTAAGCAAGGTACGCAGGAGCTTAATTGTGTTTAGTTACTAATCTGTAATGCACAATCCTTGACGAGATGAAATCGTGCACTAAGTAAGCACAAGTAAGCTCATGTTCCATTTTTAATTCTTAGCCTAAGGAGAAAAATAAAAATGTTTCCTATCTATCTTTACACTTGGAAAAAATAGAGGGTCAGAGAAAAAGAAGAAGACCCTCAAGGAGGTGGATTGACACAGTGACTATGACAGTGGGCTCAAGCATGACAATGGCTGGGAGGATGGCATGGGACTGGGCAGTGTTTTGTTCTGTTGCACATACAGTCGATATGAATCTTAACTGACTCCATGACACCTAACAACAACGTGTTTAAAAAAACACCAGCCCTGCAATCACAGAGACTCTTTCATGCTGGATCACAGCTTCTCACAGTTATGCTATCTTTCCAATGAAATGCTACACCCCAGGGCATTTCTACAAGGCATTATAACCAACTATTACCAATAAAGTCAAGAAAACAGGGCAGAAGATTTTGTGGTGGTTGTTGTTTTGTTTTGTTTTTAAGAAAGAAAAATAGAATTCAAATAACTCTGGCAACCAGAAAAATTTTTTTTTTTCACAGACTAATGGCATGTTTACATGCATGTTTTTATTATTTTTTTTGTCTATCATAAACCAAAACCAAACCTGCTGCCATTGAATCAATTCTAATTCATGGCAACCCTGTATATATTACAAAGTAGAACTGAGCTCCATAGGGTTGTCTTGCCTGTAATCTTTATGGAAGCATAGTACCAGGCCTTTCTTCTATGGTGCTGTTTGGGTGGGTTTGAACTGCTAACCTTTAGGTTAGCTGACAATGCAAATATTTTGCCCCACCTAGGGATATTTATCTATCCTAAATGTACCCAAATTAGTTTTCCTCTAATTGATAAAAGTTGATTGTATTTGAAAGAATGGCACATGGCTTCAAGGAACAGTTAAGTAAATTTTATTTGGGTCCAGAGGGTTTATAGGAGAATGATGCTTGTCTTCTTGGAGAGTGTTAGCCTCCCCCTGGGAAGGAAAGATGATGTAACTAATTGAGCACAGACAGAATGGATGAGTTACCCAACCAGCTGGACTCCGAGGCTCACACACCCTAGTGACAGCACTGCCAGCGCACCCTTATCCCACCTAATCATGACGCAGACTCCCATTTAAGGATGGCTCCAGGCCTGGCCATTTCCTTTTGGAAATGGCAATTGGCTCACTGAGTCTTGGGGAAAAAGAAGAGTTTTGGAAGAAAACTAGAAAATTAGGGGCATATGCTTGCTCAACAATGAATGCTCTCTCTTCCAAAGTAAAAACACTCCATCAACACGATTTGCACCGAAATATTCCCCACCACCTAAGCCTCAGTGAAGTTGTAGACATATTGGCAATGAAACAGTGGTTCATCATCTTTCATTAAAAGATGAACAGCTAAAAGTAACTGTTCAGGCTCTTGATTGGTTCGTTTTCTCCTTCTAAGAGCAAGGAAACTGAAGGGCCTGTGAAATGCTATCAATTGAACAGATGGATTGGTGGGGTCAGAGTTTCAGCTCATACGAGTTGAAAAGCAATGATTAAATAATTTTAGTTTGTAAACATCATTTCCTATATGAAGGATGATATTCTGAGTATGGTAACCTTTTCTCTTTCATTAGATTCAGATAAAGTAGGCTGATAGAGGATGAGCAATTTAGATGAGGATAAGGAAGACATCTGGATAAGGAGAGTAACTCTACAAACAGTTAGGAAAAATTTCTCCTGTGGTCTTGAAAAATAGGTGTATCTGCTGTTGGAATGGATCCAGGTGTAGTTTTGAGTAGATAGGGCTGAAAATATTTTCTTAATATAATCTTTTTTTCCTATAACTTTTTAAATTGAACTTACTGTTTTGAGATAATTATAGATTCACATGCAGTTTTAAGAAATAATGGATAGAGGTACTATGTATCATATAAACAGTGGCCTCGATGGTAACATTTTGCAAAATTTCAGTACAATATTACAAACAGGATTTTTATGTTGACAATTAAGTTACAGACCAGTTTCTTTGCCTGAAGGATCCCTCTTGTTGCATTTTTATAGACACACTCCTTCTTCTTCCCACCTTGTTCTTGACTAACCTGTTCTAATTTTGTGATTTCAAAATGTTTATATAAATGGAATCATACAATATGTGACTCAACATAATTCCTTGAAGATTCATCCAAATCGTGTGTATTGTTCATTACTTTTTATTATTAAGGAGCATTCCATGGCATGGATACACTAGAGTTTGTTTAATGATTCTGTTGTTGAAGGACGCCTGGTTTGTCTCCAGTTTGGGGCTATTATGAAAAAAGTTACTATGAACATCCATGTATGAATTTCATGTGGACACTTCCTGACAAATGCCCAGGAGGGCAATTGTTGGGTTGTGTGGTAGTTTCATGTTTAATTTTATAAGAAACTGTCAAACTGTTTTCCAGAGTAACCATACCATATTCCTGCCAGCAATATATGAGTTTTCCTGCATTCTCACCAGCATTTGGTACTGTTCTTATTTTTATTTTAGCCATTTTGATAGTTGATCTCCCTGGAGTTTTCATTTGTATTTCCCTAATGACTGATGAAGGAGTCCCTGGGTGGCAAAAATGGTTAAGTGCTAGACTACTGATCAAAAGGCTGGCAGTTCAAATGCACTTAGAGGTGCCTTGGAAGTAAGGCCTGGTGAACCATTTATGAAAATCCACAGCCTTGAAAACCCTATAGAGTGCAGTTCTATTCTGCATACATGGGGTGGCCATGAGTCCGAATTGACTCTATGGCAATGACTGATAATGTTGGACATCTTTTCATAGATTATTTGTGACCTATATATCCTCTTTGGTGAAATGTCTGTTGATATCTTTTACCTATTTTCTAATTGGATAATTATAATTTTTTTCTACTGTTGAGTTTTGAGAGTTCTTCAGATTTCTACATGTTATCCTCTGTTAGATATGTTGTTTGCAAATATTTTCTCCTGTTCTGTAGCTTGTCTTTTTATCCTCTTAGCAAGGTCTTTTGGAGATCAAATTTTAAATTTTGCTGAAATTCAGATTATCAATTTTTCCTTCTGTAGATTGTGCTTTTGGTATGAAGGCCAAGGACTTTTCCTCTGGCCCTAGATTCAAAGATTTTCTCTTATTTTTTCATTTCTAGAAGATTTATAGTTTTATGTTTTACAGTGAAGTCTTTGATTCATTTTTAGTTAATTTTCTATAAGATATGAAGTTTAGGTCAAATTTCATGTTTTTGCCTATGAATGTCCAATTGCTCCAGCACCATTTCTTGAAAGGGCTATTTTTTTCCCCATTGAATTGCTTTTGCAACTTTGTAAGCCATAACTTTTAACATCAAAGGAGACATAAATTTAGCTAAATATTTTTATACCTAAGAAAATCAACAATTTATGCTTCTTGTTGTTGTTGGGTGTCATTGAGTCAGTCAGTTCTGACTCACAGTGACTCTACGTAAAACAGAACAAAACATTGCCCAGTCCTGCACCATCCTCACAATTGTTGCTGCTGGAGCCCATTGTTGCACCCGTTGTGTCAATGCATCTTGTTGAGAGTCTTCCTCTTTTTCCCTGACCTTCTACTTTACCAAGCATGATGTCCTTCACCAGGGACTGGTCCCTCCTGATAACATGTCCAGAGTACATGAGTTAAAGTGTTGCCATTCTCTCTTCTAAGGAGCATTCTGCCACTGCTTCTTCCAAGACAGATTTGTTTGTTCTTTTGGCAGTCCGTGGCATATTCAATATTCTTCAACAGCATCATAATTCAAAGGTGTCAATTTTTCTTCAGTCTTCTTTATTCATTTTCCAGCTTTTGCATGCATATGAAGGGATTGAAAATACCATGGTTTGGGTGAGGCGTACCTTAGTCCTCCAAGTGACATCTTTATTCTTTAACACTTTAAAGAGGTCTTTCACAGCCATTTTTTTTTTTTTTTCCACAGCAGATTTGCCCAGTACTTTATCTCTCTTTATTTCTTAACTGCTGCTTTCATGGGTACTGGAAATCCTTGACAACTTCAATGTTTTCTGTTTATCATGATGTTGCTTATTGTTCCAGTTGTGAAGATTTTTGTTTTCTTTATGTTGAGGTGTAATCCATACTGAAGGCTTTAGTCTTTGATCTTCATCAGTCAGTGCTTCAAGTCCTCTTCACTTTCAGCAAGCAAGTTTGTGTCATTGAATATTGAAGGTCGTTAGTCTTCCTCCAGTCCTCATGCCACTTTCTTCTTCATATAGTTTATGCTTAGAGATTGCTAATTCTGTGCTTAGGCCTTGTTCTGGGAACTTTACATATCTTTAATCCTTTGATTGCCTTCAGCAACTCTTATTCAATTGCCTCAGTATCTCCTTGAGGTAGGTACTGTTATTGTTCCCATTTCACAGATAAGGAAACTGAGACTTTGCCAGGTTAAACAAATTGTGAAGCCAGAATTTGAACTCCGACAACATGCCCCTGGAGATTGTGCTGTTCACCTTTGTGAGAACTGCATTGTTTATCATATGCCAGATGTTTAGCAAAATAGTGAACATTCCGACACTTTTCTGTTATCCCAAGATATTTCAACTAATGTAGGAAGGAAAGACTCTTTCCACAAATTCTCACTGTTATCCCAAGATATTTCAACTAATGTAGGAAGGAAAGACTCTTTCCACAAATTCCTTGTCTTAGCTTTCATGTGTTTGATGTTCTATTCATATCAAAACCCTCATGACCAGGAAAACATATTCTTTTCCAAATTTGAAGCCTTTGGTGTTGACACCTTGACCTTTCCGTCACCTGCAATCAACTTCCCATAAGGGCTAAAAAAAAAAAAAAAAACACATAAATCCACTGGGGAATTGTAGTCCTATTGTGATTAGCAGCTAACAGAATTTGGAATTGTTTATAAAAATCAACTCTTTTTTTTTTTTTTTAACATTTGTACTTTCAAGTTTGTTTCCTGGCTTGTTAGGAAAAACACAGCAAGTACTCATGAAAAACGAAGGAAACATGAAAGGAAATACTGGTACAATGTTTTCAGAGAAAAACTGAAAGAAAAATGGCAATGCAAAATTCCCAGCATGATAAATATATTGTTCTATATGCGAGAAGGACAATGAAATTTTAAAATATAAACAACAATGGATTATTCCAAAATTCATACCCACATGAAAGAAAGGGAGAAAGATTGAGAGAGAGAGAGAGGCACCTTGTTTCACTGCAAGGGTATTTTGGCATCTTACAAAAGCGTTTCTCAAGTTTCATAATCTGAAACAGATGAAAGATGAAAGAGCCAGAAACTTCTTCTCAAATGTGAAATCAAACTGACTTGGGTTATAGGAAAACTCTTAACCTGAGTTTGAAGAATCCCTTGTTATTCTGTTTATCTGTTCATGAATTAACTTGTCAAGCTCTGCTTTTAAGTGAGAAGCACTGTCCAAAAAATGGTGTTTGTGGGATTTTGCCTTTGTGAGAGCAAGAAAATTGGATAAATTCTATGTAGAATTTAGTTGACATATTCTTGAAGTCCCAATGTGAAAAAGACTTAGTATGATCTTTAAGTCTGAGGATGTTTTAAAGTTGTCATCCTTATTTTCAAATGTGTCTCCGAACTAGATTTCTAAACCCTCTGAGATGTTCCTGTCACTAAAATTGGGTAACCCATTGCTGCTGAGTCAATTCCGACTCATAGCGACCCCATAGGACAGAATAGAGCTGCCCCACAGAGTTTCCAAGGAGCACCTGGTGGATTCAAACTGCCAACCCTTTGGTTAGCAGCTGTAGCACTTAACCACTACTCCACCAGGGTTTCCAAAATTGGGTAGGCTGTGCATATTATACATCCAGGAAATTGGTTAGAAATTGCTGGGTGTTGCCTACAATTGGAGACTCTAGGTAATGCAAATGGCTAATGTTCTTGGCTACTAACTGAAAGGTTGGCAATTAGTGTCCACCCAGAAACTCCTTGAAAGAATGGCCTGATGATCTACTTCACAGTCATTGAAAACCCTATGAAGCACAGTTTTACTCTGACACACATGGGGTTACCATGAGTTGGAATTGACTTGATGGCAACTGGTTTTTGGGTCTGTAACTGATGAAGCTGCCACCCATGGAAGGTGATGGGGTTTATGGAATATAAACCACTCAATTAGATTCTCTATAAGGCATTAAAAAAAAAAAGTTGCCGTAGAGTCAATTCTGACTCGTAGCCACTCTATAGGACAGAGTAGAATTGCCCATACAGTTTCCAAGGAGCACCTGGTAGATTCAAACTGCCAACCTTTATGGTTAGCAGCCATAGCGCTTAACCACTACACCACAAGGGCTTCCCTATAAGGCATAGATAAACGAAATAAAAGAGAAGACTTGTGGAATCTTGAGTGTACTCCCCTTTCCCAACCTCTCTCTCCTCAACACCCTTGGTCTTCCTTCTACTTTTTTCTCCTTTGTTCCCTGTCTCATTTCCCATATGTGGAGAATTCATATCTTGCCTTGAAATAATACTAATATTTAGCTAGACTCTTTATTTATATGTAAGGGGAATTCTGAATTCCAAATTCTTTTAGCGTAAGGACCCTTAGTAAGAGACAAAGGCAGAGTGAACACTACATTTTACATACTTTTAAAAAAGGATTCCCAGAACTGTAAAGAAAACAGTCAAAGAGATTCTTGTTGGCTTAGGCTATAGGAAATTTAGGATAATAGATAAAGGCCAGCTCTTGAAACAATTTTCTCTCCATTTTCCTTCTCTTCAGCTAGAGATGCTCAGCATTATAGCAAGACATTCAACTGTGTAGGTCATTTGTGTTTTGAGTTTCATTATAAAAATCAAAAAGGGCAAAAGTACAGTGGAGTGTAGTACATGGAATAATCAGTGTCTCTGAGGGACTCAATAGTGAGACGACTTCCAGATAAAGAGTAAATCAGATAATTTGCCTCTTTAACTATCGCCATGTACAATTATGACTTTTCAAATGGTCTGCTTGCTTTTTCTTGTTTTCGTAAAGTCTTCTTTATAAGATCCCCCGAATGATTGTTTTGAAATCAGACCAGATCATGTCAGTCCTTTGATCGAAACCCTCCAATGGCTTTCTATCTCACTCAAAATAAAACCCAAAGTCCTTTCAGTGGCCTTACAAAGTTCTATACAATCTGTTTGCCAATTATCTCTATAATCTCATGTCTTATTGCTTTCCCTTTCTCTCTTTAGCATCTTTGAATTTTCTCATCCATTTGCTGGTACTGCTGTTATGGATTGAATTGTATTCCCTCAAAATATGTATTGAATTCTTGATCCTTTTACCTGTGATCTGGTTTGGAAATAGGGGTTTTCTTTTGTCAGTGAGGTCATACTAGTACAGGGTGGATCCAAAACCTAATCATTTCTGAGTTACAAAAAGATTGGAATAGACACACAGATGCACACATGAGGAAAGACAGGCACCATGTGAGGATATTCTACAAGCCAAAGGAACGTTACACATAAAAAGACTGCTTGGAAGGAATAAAGGAATAAATACTGTTGAGACTCTGACTGGGACTTTTCGCCTTCAGAAGTATGAGAAAATAAATTTCTGTTCTTTAAAGCCACCCATTTGTGGTATTTGTGTCCTAGTAGTACTGGGTAACTAAGACAACTGCTGTTCCCCCAGATGTGCCCATGGCTTGTTCCCTTGCCTCTTTTAGGGCCTTAGTTAATGATCACTTCAAATTCCAACACTAAACATACTAATTATATGCCTTGTTTTTTTGTCGTTTGTTTTTTGTTTTGTCTTTTCTATCTCATAGTAAAATGAAAATACAAGAAGGAAAGGAAATTTTAGTCATTGTAGTTAAGCAATGTATTTTAAACTTATAAAACAAATCCTGGTGCATAGAATGGTCTCAGATATTTGTTGATGAATGCTTAATAAATGAACAAGTCCACTTTTGACAGAAAAGGAAAGAAATATGGCATTTCTCACTTGCTGTTTATAAAGAACTATGAATTGGGGAAAAGTAGAGTAGGCCACATCGCTGGTTGGATATTTACAATTAAAGAATATAAAGGTACACACACCTATTAGAATGGCTAAAACCCAAAACACTGGCAACACGAAATGCTGGTGAGGGTGTGAAACAATGGAAATTCTCATTCATTGCTAGTGGGAATACAAAATGGTATAGACTCTTTGGAAGAAAGTCCGACAGTTTCTTTCAGTGCTAAATATAGGTTTATATTCAATACAGCAATTGCACACTTAGGAAATTACCCAAATTAGATAAAATCATACATCCACATAAAAACTTGAACATGAATATCGATAGCAGCTTTAATCATACTTGCCAAAAATTAGAACCAAAATGTCCGTCAACAGATGAATGACCAAAGTGTGGCACATGCATGCAGTGGAGTATTATTCAGCAATGAGAAGAAATAAGCTATCAAGTTATGAAAAGACATGGAAGAACTTGAAATGCATATCGCTAAGTGGAAGAAGTCATTCTGAAAAAGCTACGTGCTGTATGATTCTACGACATTTTGGAAAAGGCAAAACTGTACACAAAGTGAAAAGAACAGTGGTTTCCAGGAGGTGGCAGGGGGAAGGATGCATTGGTGAACCACAGGGCATTTTTAGGGAAGTGAAACTATTCTGTATGGTACTTTAATGATGGACACATGACATTTTACATTTGTCAAAACCCACAGGACTCTACAACAGGAAGACCCTCAGCAAGATGAATTGACACAGTGGCTGCAACAATGGGCTCAAGCATAACAACGATTGTAAGGATGGTGCAGGACCAGGCATTGTTTCGTTCGGTGGTACATAGGGTCTAGGGTTGCTATGAGTCGGAGCTGACTGGACAGCACCTAAAAACAACAACATTGGTTCATCAATTGCAACAATGTAACTCAGGAATACAAGCTGTTAATAATAAATCAGTGTGTGGGGGAAGGGAACTCTGTATTTTCTGCACAATCTTTCTGTAAACCTAAAAGTGCTGTTAAGTATAAAGTCTATTTAAAATAGAAAAAAATAAAAAAGGTTATTCAGATAGTTTCCTATTTAGGGTTGTAATTATCAGAGTGGCCTATGGGTCTACCTAAATTGGTCTATTAACTAATTAAAAACTCTATTTCTATTTGGCTAAAGAGAATAACCCACTTGCCTTAGCCCACAGACAAAGTGGTAGAAACAAAAAAAAAGCCAACACTAATTCAACAAATCAGAATTTGGCCTGGAGGGAGTTTTAGCCTACACATATGATGACAAGGAAAAATACCTAAGAAGTTTTCAAGTTAGTCAGACTCGGATGTGATTTCCAGCTCTGACAGTTATTATCTATGTGAATTTGGCTAAGTTGCTGACACTCTGGAGACTTCAATTTTCTCTTCCCTAAATAGGGATCCCAAAGGTGTTGTATTAGTTTCCATTAGATGCTATAACAAATTACCACAAATTTGGTGGCTTAAAACAGCAGAAATTTATTTTCTTCTCTTTTCCATTCCCTTTTCTTCCCTCAAATCTCTCTTTTCTCCGCTCCATAGCATCTCTCTCACCTCTGAGCTATATAAAACTATGCAACAAGCTATGCCTGCCCTTGGCATCCCTGCTGCCTTTCAACTTTTCCCTCCATTAACACCTCAAACACATATTTTGGGGCTTAAAAATGAGGACAGCGATGGTTCAGTGGTAGCATTCTCACCTTCCATGGGGAAGAATGGTTGGATTCCAGCCAGTGCACCTCAATACTTGTTGCTATGAAGCTGTGAGCAGAGCTTACAGACTGTGGTAAACGAATAAATCTGGTTATCTACTTTGAAAAATAAGCCAATGAAAACACTATGGATTACAAAGGTTTCATCCCATTGTACACTCCTCACTGTGAGTGAGGGATGACTCCAGCACAGTAAAAAAAAGAGAGAGAAAACACTTCCCATCCATAAATATCCTACATTCAGATGTCAGAGATGGATAGGTAAACAGTTAAACAACCACTTGAAATATAAGAAAGACTAGATAGAATGTATAGTCAGTTAATAAAGGAATTAGTAATTGTTATGGGGAGGCAAGGACTAGTGAAAGTATCTTGGAGCCAGTGAAATCGAAGCTGCACCTTGTCGATAGAAAGGATGTCATGGCTTAATAACATCGGAAGAACTTTCCAGACAGGAGAAAGGCATAGAGGAGAGCTTTCTCTTATTTCCTTGGTAAACTAGTTTCCTCTTACTTCCCTCTGGCTGCTCTAAATACTCCCCCTGGGGAAGCCTATCTAAACCTGCTTTCTCCTCCGTGCTCCATTTGGGGGAAAAGTCCTCTTCTCTCAATCTCCTTCTAATTAACTGCTTTAACTAGGTGTTGGGAGGAAAATCATCTGAATAATGTAATTCACAATGAGGTATGTGGGACTGATAACCAAAACCAAACCCGTTGCCATCCAGTAGAGCTCCAACTCATAGTGACCCTAGAGGACAGAGTAGAACTGTCCCATGGGGTTTCCAAGGAGCAGCTGGTGGATTCGAACTGCCGACCTTTTTGGTTAGCAGCCCAACTCTCAACCACTGCACCACCAGGGCTCCTGTGTGACAAATAGCTCCTGAAATCTCCTCGAACAAGAAGAAGAGTTTCTTACCACAAATGAATTTCTCTTGGGATTGTATGCCGTTTGTGAAATTATATCTGGCAAGAGTGTTTCTAATTCCCGTGTATTAAAGAAGATTACCCTAGACTAAGAAAATGATAGGCATAAAAAAAAAAAATTTTTTTTTTTTTTTTAGGCATAGGGAGGATTTTTCAAATGGTAGAAACGTCTATCCAAGAAGCGAAGACTCTGAGCTATAGAAGACCACTTCATTTGTTTTGTTCTCTGTGGCGCTGGTGTTGTTCGAAAAGAATTCTGCTTCCCAATGGCGCTCTATCCACCCCCCATACCCCACCCCACCCAAAAAAAAGGAAGAAAGGAACTTATTTTTAATTTTCTCTTTAGATTTTCTAAGAGGCAACTTGGGAAGCAAGGGACAGAAACAAATCACGCCACCCTCCCATTTTTTTCAGCTAATTCAGAATGAATTAGATTTACGAATCAAGCAACAGCGCTTAAGGAAAACCGTTCCTATGGTTACGCAGAAGGCTTTCTAAATGTGGCACAAGATGCAGGCAGCCAAAATGACTTGACTGTTTATGTTAAATATGAAGTCTATTCCCTATTGAAATTTAATGATCTACTAGCTGCATTTTAGCAGCTTGCACCCTGATAAAATTAACATTTTGAATACATTTGGAGAGAAAAATCGCTTCAGCAATTGGCAAGTATTCACTCCTTTTTATTTGATCACATCAGCGATTCAGATGAAAGCACTTTCCCCCATACTATTAGAAATTGGGTCTACAAATTAGCCTCATCTCTGGGCCTGCAGGTCCCCAAACACATTCTATTATCTCGTTGCAGGTTAGCTGGTGCCAGATGTTAGAATGAACACTTGATGAGCAAGCTCAGAAAAATATTATTGTTTTTCTTTTATAGCAACCTGGCAGAATCAACACTGTTACTTGCGACATCTCCTGAGCCATCCAGTGGTTCTAAAATACCCAACAAGGTGAACAGTTCAGACACGGTGAAGTCTATTGCCCCTCCCTACTTAGCCTCCTGAATGAGAAAGACAATCTGTCTGTTTTAAAAAGCTGACAGGAAATTGGAGCTGGGAAAGATATAGTCACTGCGTATTTCAGTTGACGCAGTTCAAATTTGCTACATAAGGGTTCCTTGATATCTGTTAGTAGGAACCTCTCATTCAGCAAAAGCAGAGAGAATGAAAACAGCCCACAGGATCCCACCCTTAGGTATTTATTTATAGATTCAGTTCAAGTCAACTAGCATTTATTGAGTATCTTATATAGACAAGGCATGATGTAAAGAACTATGGACACAGAAATAAAATACACAGTCCCTGACCCCAAGTAAAAGAGAAAGGCAAAAATAATGATACATCAGGTCTTTCTTCTCAATAGCTGACTCTGTAGAGCTCCATAGCATTTTCACCGTCTTCCACTAGCAAAATTACACCAATCATAAAAACAGTAAGAAACTCAGAAGGTCTCAGGGGTAGTCGCCACACCCATCACTTGAAATTTCTTCATGCTTTTTCAAGTCTCTCCTCTGTAGTTACCCCCTGAAGAATGTCTTCTCTCTTTCTCTAACCAGTTGACTAACTGTCATTGAGTCAATCCTGATTCATGGTGACCCCTTATGTTTCAGAGTAGAACTGTGTTGCATAGGGTTTTCAGTGGTGACTCAGAGAATTTGAACCACCAAACTTTTTGCACCACCCAAGGACTCCCTTCCAAAAGATGGCTGGTGGCATCCGCCAGAATCAAATTCATTCTTCCACTTTGGAAGGTGAGAATTCTACCACCGAGCCAACACTGTCTCTATTTAGTAAACCCTAAAAAAAATGTGTTTAACATGTTAATGGAGAGAAAGACTGAAAGACATCAGGGATGCCAAATTCAACTGGGACATATTTAAATCCTTGAAGCACAAATTGATCAAAACTTCTCTATTCTATTCCTGTTCAAGGTAGAATATTTCATTCTAAATAGCAAACTAGACAAGTTGGATACTTAATAATTATAATTTATGTCCTGAGATAATGCACTTAACAAATCTGACACCAGAGAATTTCAATTTGTTTGAGGAAATTTATTTAGAATTGGTGAGTAGAAATGCATTCATCACATATTGATTCCTTTGTCAGGTTAATTTCCAAATTTAAGTTACCTTTTAGTGCTCTAATTAGTCATTTTAGATGTGATTCATTATGATCGTTGTTATTAATATTTCTGTTGAAATTTTTAGTAAATTTCTTCCATTAGAACATTTGTTAAATGAATGGGAAAATGCAAATGTGTTCTTTTGTTTTTGAAAAACAGCCTTAAGAATCAATTTGTCCTTTCAGAGTAGGTGTCAAGGACTGACACCCAAAATATGAGAGGCTTGTTGAAATATGCAGATGTCTATAGGTTTGACAGATGACGTTCCCTGGTCCTGCCCAGAGGTGAGTTATGAAGGTGATCAGCAACTTCATTAAAGAGTGAACCCTACCAACTGAGCATAGTTCAAGAGGCATTCTACCCTGCCTTTTATAAAAAACCAAAACCAAACCCGTTGCCATCGAGTCGATTCTGACTCATAGATACCATATTTAGAAGAACCTTGCCCTCCTGACACCGTGTCTCCAAGATTTTGGGGTTTACAGGAAAGGTTACTGGTATGTGAAGTACTGAACAGTCTCCCCAAATCCAGCTTCCAGGCATGTGATTGTTTACCTCAAATTATATTTATTTATTTATTTTTTACTACTTAAAATGAATCCACAATTCTGCTAGAATATTGGTCTGACTAAGAACGAATTTCTACAACAAGAGTTGAAGCTAGATGCCAGCTATTTTTCTTTTCCTCAGAGGATATGTCTTTACCCAGAGCTCCATAATGGTAGACCTTAGATATAAAAGTAAGGAGTTAGACCTTCATTCTGTAGGCAAAGGCTTGTGTGGTTAAATGAAACCTGTGAATTTTTTAATACGGAGTGCAATTATCTTTTGGAAGGTTGGGAGAAGATTACACAGGACTTCACAAATGACAACATGGAGTAGTGAACATAAACATTATGGCAATTCGCCTGCACAGTTTGAACTACAGGAGACAGATAATTTCTACGTAACCAAATGGCAAGGAGAGCAGAGGTCTACATAAAAAAGAACTGTTTTTCCAAGAAATGATGAATCATTTTCCTATCCAAAATCCACTCTTTCAAATTCAAGCAGGAACATTTATTACACAGTATTTTGGGGAGACATCTGTTCTCTCCATCCTTGTTCTCTTTGCCCTTTTCATTTAAATGAAAGAGAGAGAGAAAGAAAGAAAGCAAGCAGGCAGGAAAGAAAGAAAAAAAACAGGAAACAAAGTAAGAAGAAAAATGTCTGCAATGAATGAAAAATTTTAAAATAATGACTCTAAAATAGTGATACCTCAAGTACAAATATAGGAAATGTTATTTAATAATTGCTTCCAGTATATCATTTAGGAGATTTAAATTATATTTTCATAGGGTGGAAACAGTTAATTTTCCAGAGCTGATTTCCAGAGTTCACATTCAACAGCCCATGCATAACATAATGTAAGATGTATTTAAATACCCAAAAGTAATTTCATCAGGCAATGAACCACGGTGTCTTTCCGTTTGTTCTTACTCAGAACACACTCACCAGTTCACCCAGCATCCATCACTTTTATTTTGATTCAGATACTCATTGTCTGAAGTAATAACGGATAAGTGATCCAAAGAATAGACTATTGCTTTGAACTGCTGACACACTGCAGAAAGTTGTATTATGCAGGATTGTGCTGCTAGCCAAAATACACACGTTCAGCTCAGAGCTCTTTGCAGAAAGCATGCCATTGCCCCTACATATTTTGTATAATAGATACCCTATAGTGGGAGATTCAAAATGGAAGTCTTTCTTATTTTATTCAATAGAACGGAAAATAGTATATAATATATTTAATTTGAATCATATCACTCCGTAGACACATTTTTCACGAACTCCGTTGGAAAGCCTACTTTTTACTTCTTTAATTGAAGGTAATCTTTAATTAGTAATCAATGTGAGAGAGAAAAATAGCAGTTATTTTATACTGTTATGTGAATTGTTTGGAAGCAAACTTACATCATGCAAAGTTAATGTTCTCCAGAAAAAAAAAATCTGTGACCCAAAATGCCACTGATAAATCAATGAAGAATAGAACCAAAGGAAGCATTTTAAATTTTGCCATAAAATAGAATAGATAAAGTAAGCAAGATTCTGGTTATGTGGTTATCTTCACAGGCACCTACATATAAGAATAGAGACACGGGACAACTCAGTCTACAACATGAGGCCATGCGTATGAACGTTGTGGCAGGTAGAGATAGTTTACTGTAGGAAGTAGACCAAGCATTTTTTTCTCATTGCCACACAGAGCCACCCCACCACACACACACACACACACACACACAAAAAGTGTACATTTTGAAATGCAGGAAATGCAAATATATATACAGTGGAAACTTAAAAATGATACCTGAGTGCCTCAATTAATTGGAGTTTTCAGGGAGGAGATGGGTGTTTTGGCGAACTAAATTCTCAAGTCACCAGATTGTCAGCAAGGGTTTTGTTGGCCTTTCTGTGCGCAAAGAGCCAAAGACCACGATTTAACATGGAATTGCACACAGTGAGACACCATATTGGTTTTCTCTCTTATTACGTACAATGTAGAAACTGTCTCTTCTTTGATGACTTTGGACCTTGAATTTCTTCAGGATAATAATTATGTCTAGTTACCTATATCCAAGTTATTTTTGCAGAACCTGGAAGTAAGAGGAAGATGGGAAAACAGTCCAAAAAAACATGAAAAAGAGAATGGGAAGTTGTAAAACTGTTTAGATAGCTAAAAATTATTGGTCTCTAGACTTAAAGTTAAGGAGCTCTCTTGATCCAACGGTTAAGGCTGGTCGGCTGCTAACTGAAAGGTTGATGGTTTGAACTCACCAGCAGCTCCACGTTTGAAAAGATCTGGTGATCTGTTCCCATGAAAGTTACAGCCTTAGAAACCCTGTGGGACATTTATACTGTCCTATAGGGTTTGCTACGTGTCGGAACGAGTCAACAGCACACAACAACAAGACTTAAAGTTGTAGATTACATGAAGAGCATGCTAATCTTACACATTAAGTTTGCTTTTACTAAATATTAGCATTATAATTTGCTTTCCTACACTGAAGATTGAATGTTTCTATTGATCCAATATGATTTAGTAAATGTTCTTTCTAGAAAATTGATGTTTTTCTGTAGTTATGTACGTAAAAATCATAAACATCCCCCCATCACTGCTTTGGAATTCCATGAATAGCTGTAGAAAAATATAATAAATTATAATAATAATAGTCATTTCAGGTTTCGACCAGACAAACTTATTTCTTGACCTGTGACATGAGTTATAATTTCAGTTGGATATTTGCAGGCATAATAACAAAAATAAATATATTTCCTTAATTTTTAATGTTGTTGAAAATATTGGAATTTTTGCAGGCTTTTCCCTCTGCAATTCATTTACTTTCAGCACTCAAAACCTTCTATCTATGTTTGTCTACAGTGGAGAAAATTCTGCTGGCCTTTTTATTAGAAGAGGGTGACACTATTGCCTCCCTGTCACAGGAGGATACTGACTTGTTTCTCCATTAGTGTGAATGGATTCACATTGATTCATTCGTACACTCTAACTTTGTCTCCCTTGTGATTGAAGGCACCATTTCTGAGACGTTGACCAGGCCAAAAGGCGCAGTATAGATAGATGAGTGCCACCATGTTCTCCCATGGAAAGTAATAGGCTCTGATCTTAGCTGGTTATTTGGGTAGATCATGTAACCCATCAGCCTGATTTGTCCTCTCAGCTGAGTGACCTGAAATAGATTATTCTATGGTCCATATAATAAAATTGTTTTAATGTATGGGGAATGTGTTTTTATCTGGTTTTTTGCCCCAAAATTTTATTCAGAAAACTTTCATATGTAAAAAAAAAGAATAGTGTAATGATTATCCTTATCCCTTCATCTAGATTCAAACAGTGATATTTTCCATACTCTATTTTTTTCTGAACCATTTGTAAGTGATTTGCAAACGTCATGACTCTTTACTCTTAAATGTTTCAACATGAATCTCCTAAGAAATAAGAACATTCTCCTATATCACTATAATAATTTTATCATAATTTAAAAAAAAAGTAATTACCTAACAGTTTCTCTAATCCAAGTCATTTTCAAGCATACTTATTTGTCTGAAAATGAAATTTTGTAGTTTCCCCTTCCTCGACTCAGAATCCAATCATATTTCTTGAAGTGTATATGGTTATTATTCAACACAATTTTTTGTGTCATAAATTGTATGGGCTTTCTTATGATTGTAGTTCTTCATTCAGGACCTGTGGATTGAGATAATACTTAATGGCAAAAATAAACGAATGAGCGAATAAGATTATCTGGTACGTGGTAGCTGTCTAATCTTTCCTTGCTGAACAAATGAACTCAGCAATGTTTTAATTGGACTTGCATTTTACTAAACAAGATTGCAACGGAATGCATTTGAAAAACAAGAAGACATTTTTGTGTGAGAGGTATTTTATATTCAGTCCATAGGCTCTAAGAGTAGCTAATATGTTTTTAATCATTTACTATGCACCTAGTGTGGAATTAAGCACTAAGTATTAGCTCATCTTATCTTTGCAACTAGCCTAGGGGTACAATTTTATAGATGAAGAGACTGGGCAAATTAAGTATTTGGTTAAAGATTACAGAGTTAGTAAGAAATAATCTGTATATAAATTTGAGCTCCAGGGCTTATTACATGTTCTAACCACAGTGCTTTGTGAGATAATGCTTACCACTCAAGGGAAGTTCATTTACCCTGCAATTCCTTCTCAGCCCCACCTAGCAGGCTGGCTAGTATCTGCCTCAACCTCCTAAACTGGACCATGATCTAACACTGCTTAGCTATTGCTCTGGCCTTAAAGAAAGTCATATCCCTGTGAAACTCAAAGAATTAGTGCATAGTTTTTGTTCAGAGAGAATTTGGAGCAAGGTCATGTCTGTTTCCTGAATGGACAGGGTTAGACAAGAAAAAACTGGAGCATTTCCCAGTTCCAAGGGAGCCAAGTTCTCATCATGTCATTTCATTATTCTCTTTGAAGTAAATTCCCAGAAAATCAGACACACCCATATTCAACCTGAGTACAAAACTCATCTCAAAGCCAAATGGGCGTGATTCAGGGAGTTTGCCGCCATGTTGGGTCGCCTGTACTTCTGTTCCCTTTCATTAGTGAAGTTAATTGCACGTTTCCTGTAATTTCAGAGAAAGCAGAGTAATCCAGCACAGACGCATCTCCGCACAGTGGCCTGAATTGTTCAAAGAATAGACCAGAAAGAAGGAAGAGATCACTTTACTAAACATCGGATCCTATCGTTGCTGCAGTTTCCTTTGATCTGTTCTCTCAACTTGCCGCTATAGATTATCCCTTATTTTCATGGTTTCATTCCCCATGAAGTGAAATGTTTTTATTATGGATTCTGTAAATGAGCAGTCTGCTAACTTAAAATAGACATACCTATACTCTTTTTTTTTATACTCTTACAGAGAAAATCCTTGCTATAAAAAAAGTAGTCTCCAGAAAAACGTCTGGCCAGCAATTGGCCCCTTTTGTGGAATTAACTTAAATCTGCTGACATGTTTCCTTAAACATGAATGAAGTAAATTAAATGTCAACAGTGAGTCAAAATTAATCATAAAAGTGATCAATACTTATGTGTGAGAGAGACTTGACCTTATGGATACAAACACTGTATGAGACCTGTATTTCTGGATGCCTTATAAACTCACCAAACAGACAAGAAATCAGACAAGGTTTGGCCACTAAGTAGTGAAGAGTGGGATCAGTCCCATAACTTTTTAGTCACCCAGTTTGTAAGTGCTCTAAATGCCTCGCCTTATGGGCACTCAATAAATACTAAACAGGGGCAGCAATTTCCTTTCCTGTCTAGTCAGGGTGTCATTATTTCTGTACAGCCTCTGAGCTTGTGAGCACATAGAAAAATACCATCTACCACAACTGGAAATACGCCTTTTACTCCGCCACCGCCTCTTTTTTTGTGTGGCTTACGTGGCTGTGTCACCCTACTGGAAATCTAAGAATGGTCACGCTCCGTTACCACTTATGAAAATTTAACCCCTCCTCTCCCAAATACCAAGAAGTTCTAGCAGGTCTAATCAGCGTATTTTATTTTGTCCTTTTCAATAACCGGTTGCGATGTGATGATGTAGATTTGCTGGGAAAGGAACTTAAAAAAAAAAAAAAGAAAAAGACCAACCAGCTTTTGGAGATGCCTCACTTTCTTGGGGGGAATGGCAATTTACATCAGTGTTTTTCAGGATGTTTTCCTCACTCTAGAGGCCTTTGGGGGGAGTTCACTTGTATATTTCAACATATTTTTTATTTATTAAAATATGAAATAAAAGAAAGTTATTAATGCACAAGTACTTATTAATCCTCTTGGCATGGAAACTTACAAGCTACTGGACTACCATCTCTGTCACCACGTACCATGATATAATTTCTATACCTAAAATATTCCCTCGGCTTCTAGAATGTTATACTGTACTCCTTTTCTTTCTACCTCATTGGTTCTTCTTTTTTCAACCTCCTTAACTGTCTACTCCTCCTCCCTCTGTCATCTAAATGTAAAGGTGGCTTAGGGTTCAAAACTCAATCCTTTCTTTTCTATGGACTTTCAGTTCCTGGGAGATTTCCTCCAATATTATGCCTTTACATATCTGGTCTGGGTATATGAAACTAAAACAAAAAAAAAAATCCTGAAAAATTGGATTAATGTTGTCACCTATTGACCTGGATTTTTTTTTCTCCAAATCTTCAAATACTATGGCAGTGGGTCTTAAACTTTGATGTTTATGACCATCACCTAGGGCAGCAAGCTGGTAAATCTAGGATTCTGTTCTAAATCCTAGTTTGTTAATCAGCCCCCCCGGTGGCGTTGATGCAGCTGGCCACTTGAGCTGTTTTGAGAAATACTGGGCTGTGGGCTTCGTAATTCCTTTCATAACTGAGAAAAATAAATACATGCCTGTCTGACTTACCTGTAACAGAGAACCAGATCTTGTCACTTAGGTGCTTGATGCTCAGTTCCCAGAGACCGGAGCTCAGTCAAGTGAGATATCTGTCAACCATGGGGAAGCTCAGGGAATGAGTTTCAATTGAAAGTGAAACCTTTTTGACATATTCTATTGTGAAGACCAAGTGGAAAGCATACACAAGGAAGCCAGGAAGACACTGAAGGGGGAGAGGAGAAGCTTAGGCACAAAGTGATTTTCCTAAATGGAAGTGGAATGTTTCAGACATTGCCTAGGCCAGCCTCATTTAAAAGTACAGGGACTGGTTCAGTGTGCCAGCTGTTAACTGAGGGAACAGAGGAGTTTTGCCCCTCCCAGATACTGTATGAGAAATACACCATTAACCATATATAGTAGAGACCTCTGTTATGGTCAGCAAACCCTCCCCCTGCCCTTCAATGCCAGGCCACATAGTCTGAAAACTGGGCTGAGGGCTTTAGCCTATTCAAGAAGACCACTGATATTTGCAACATGTATCCATATTGTGAGGACCACTGGTGGCGCAGTGGTCAAGTACTTGGCTGCTAACTGAAAGGTCGGCAATTCGTACCCACAAGCCACTCTGTGAAAGAAAATATTACAGCCTTGGAAACCCTATGAGACATTTCTACTCTGTCCTATAGGGTCTCTAGGAGTCAGAATTGACTCGATGGCAAAGGGTTTGGTTTTTGCACATGTTGTAACGAAACAGGCAAACTGGGAGTTAGGCAGAAGGAGGAGGAAGGGAATTGATGAGTCTGACATAGACTCAGACCAACAATGATAAGGGCTTGGAACATAAAGGGATTTTGCAATCAGATTAAAGGTAAATTCAGATTTCTGGAGAGATATACTTCAAATAGTGTTTATGCTATCTGGAGGTCATGTTCAGGAAACTGAGTTAGGAAGAAATCTGCTTTCTTCCATTGCCTGGCTAAACAGATGGGAACAAAAGGAAATCCTGATATAGAACTCTTCCTGTTCCAGAAAGGATAGAATCCGGAGTGGAAAATGAAACCAGAGTTTTTCTATTTTCCATACCCCTCCTCCATGATCTTTTTTTTTTTTTTTCCTCCATGATCTTTTAGCAGAGTTTATTATTGTGATTGTTTAATTGGCCATCTTCCCTCTGTGATCCCTGAGAGGGCCACCAGGTCTCTTCTGCTCACCACTGACTGGATCCAGTGCCCATGGTCAATCATTGTCAGCTGCTGGAAGCCAGGAATGAGCAAATGTCTAAAAGAACAAAAGACCCTCATATTAGCAAATAAACTGTATTGAAGACCAAATAGGTCCCGATCTGCTTTTCAGGTATTAGATGAGATATCTTTAAGTCTGTTTAAAACCATCTACATAATGATTACAGATTATAATAAATCATAGAACTGTGTTCTATGCACATTGCGCTTTTCAGCTGATGACTATACAATTTCTTGTGAAAGTCCTCAAAGCCCAGAAATAGTTATATTTGATGCCTATGTCAACAGAATGGATATATTTAATACATGGCTGGCTAAAAGCCATCTGCACACTCCCTTCCCATCTGCCCCTCACCCTTCTCTCTATCCCTGGAAGGAAAGACCTAGGCACCCTGGTACAAAATTCTCCTTTAATATTGCTCCTGGAATGACCTGCCTTTGGTACATTTGTACATAACAGTTCTAATGTAACAGCAAGAATTCTCTCCCTCCTGTTTATTTCTCTGAAGCTGTAATAAGCAATCCTGTGTGACATCGCCTGTGGTGCGGTTGCCAGGCAGCAGAAAGAGATCTGCAGCAGGAGGCGGGGGAGCTGGGGAGAGGAAAGGAAAGCAGGAGAGAAGGCTGGGAGGGGAGGAAGGCTGAGCAAGTGGGGGGCTGGGTACTGAAACTGCTGAGCCAGAATCCCATCTCCTTGTCATCCTTCATGTTCCTGGCACATAATGAGCTGATAAGCTGAACTTTAGAGGGGAAATAAAAGGTGGAAAATAAACAGTTGAATGTTGTCATTAAATAGGGTCTCCAAAACCCTTTCTTTTGTGAAGAAAGGGTTTCAGAGCAGGTTTTTTTCCCCCCTGAACTCTGTTTCCTGGCAAACACAGCTCTGCAAATATCATGAAAGGGCCGGCTTCTCAGCGGGCCCCGCTTTGCTCTATGACAACAAACAATTAGCACGTAATATCTTCCAGCTCTGGGCAGGGGGAATGCACACAGTTCTAACTTGAAAGCTTCCAAAGCCTCCCAAAGCTCATGGTATAAAAAAATAACACAGGGAGAGGGAAGGAGGCCCTTGAGGAAATATGTGCTATTGGGAGGCATCTCGGGACCTGAGATCGAGGAGATCATTCAAGATCTTCAGGAAGCTGGCCTTCGGCAGTGTGAGGTGTTCTTTATTTAGTCTGGGAAACTGGGAGCCTCAGCTAAATCTCATCTCTTGGCTTTACAAGAATCTTGCACTAATGAGATTAAAATGATTAAACTGAGCAGAAGAGGTGGGGGCAGATGGCACTTAGGTCCCTCCATGCTGGCCTGCGTGTCCCCCAGCACAATGCCTCTTGCCTTTTGCCAGCCTCTCAAGCTGTCTGTGACAATGTTGGACGCTCTCCATTGGTAACAGGCAATGATTTTTATTTAGATGTTTGATTATTCTTGTTAATCAAATAAAAGAACAGAAGGTTTGTTCAAAACAAACAATGTATTTACAGATAGCTTTGTCTTGTGGGTGTACATTTTAAGGCTCTGAAGTTGCTAGTTATTCTTCCCAGAAGATGCAAACACATCATCTGGGAGAGATAATGGGACAAGACGTGTTAAACTGGCAAAATGATCTGAAAGAACTTGGAATTATGCAATGGTGACCAACTTTTCTTCCACCTTGGTGACGTGGGTTGAGGGGGTGGTTTGAAGGAAAATGCAAAATTAGTATGATCAACTCTCTGGAAATTAGGAGTAGCGACAGATGGAGTTCCCCCCTCCCCACATTCCCCACCACATATTCAAGCTTATTTCTCCCATAAAGTGACCCTGGCTTCTCAGTCCCGACAAAGGTCATGGATGAATCAACCAAGGACAATCTGTTTTTTCCTACAAATTCTAGAAGGAAGAAAATATGTCAGAAGAAAAATGGTCTTTAGCATATACCTTATAAAGATGAAAGAAGGAGACACAGATATGGACTACATCAGAAAGAAGAAATGCCTGGAAAAAAAAAAAAAAGCTAATCACATCCACCAAGAAAGAACCAGGACTAGATGCAGAGATGGACTCACCAGGCTATTTTTCAGAAGGCTAACACTTTTTCCTAAAGAACTGCAAAATATTTACAGACACTTGACAGTTCTCTAGGTAGCACAGTTGGAATATGGACGCTCAGGCTCTCCGGAACGTCCCGTGATTGAGGTTTTGTCTATACTGCACAGCAGGAGAAACTAATCAGTGAAGCTGCCGGCTTGCCTGACCACACTGGTTAACGATGGTCTCCACAGAGCCGCCCTGGAAACTTGTGATGAAATATCACACTATTTCATGTGAAATTGTACTTATAATCAAAGCAAAAGGGAAAAATACTCTAGAGTCAGTCTCCGAGTTGCACCACGGTGGAAATTTCAACCTGTCTTCAATCATTCTTTGTTTTTGTCTCTGTATAGGTTTATTTCTTTAAATGTAGTTTTTATTCTATCAGAGTTATACATGAGTTACAAAAGGTTAATGGGATTTTCCTAGTCTCAGTTGAGGCTCCAAAGTTGATAGCAATAGATGATGCTCTTGTTGTTATTAGGTGCTGACCAGTCAGCTCCAACTCATAGCAACTCATACAACAGAATGAAACACTGCCTGGTCCTGTGTGATCCTCACAACCCTCGCTATATTTGATCTCATTACTGCAGCCACTGTGTCAATTGATCTTGTTGAGGGTCTTCCTCTTTTTTGCTGACCCTCTACTTTATCAAGCATGATGTCCTTTTCCAGGGATTGGTCCCTCCTGGTAACACATCCAAAGTATACTAGAAGTCTCTCCATCCTCGCTTCTAAGGAGCATTCTGGTTGTACTTCTTTTAAGACAAATTTTTCCCTTATCAGTAGATGATAAAACCGCTATATTCTAATGAGAAAAGATAGGCTATCTACCAAAGATTTGCTAAGAGGTGGCTGGAACCCAATACTGTGACCTTTATGCCATCATCTACCTCCAGTGTAGACACAAGGTTTGCTCAAATCAATAAGAAGCCATTTTTGCAATTGAGCTGACAGCCTGGTGTAGAATTCTCTAGTGTTTTCCCTCCAATCCCATTCATCTCCACCTCACACCTAGTAGGAGGCTTCATGTGACTATGTCACCATGGGAATGGAACATGATGAGAGAATTGTTGGGGAAAACTGACATATGTCTCCTGGAACTTGGGAAGTCACACATTTGAAGTATACAGCAGCATTTGGCATTGTGTTTGTCTAAAGTGAAACAAAAGCATCATTTTGGATCAGGAAGGAGGTAACACAAGAGAATGAAAAAAGATAAATTACTAACTTTCTGTTACCTAGACCAAGATTCTGGTCTAATTTGAAATTCAAAGAGGAATATATTTGATGGGTTTAACTCAGTGAAAATAGGCTAGTGTGTTTGTTCCTACATGTTGATAATGCTTAGGGAAAGACTGAGGAATGGAAAAGAAGATTAAGAACACAACTCCTTATAAACACACCTGTGAGCGGCACTTATAATGTACATATAATAGCCAGCATAGCTTTCCTCCTAAGGTTTAGATTGTGGGGAAGTGCTAAAGCGATTTACAAAGGGGTTGGGTTTTTTGAATTTGCAGTGCAAATAGAAAAGAACGTTTGATCCCAAGTCTTTCCAATGCAAGAAGCATGACATAATTTTCAGGGTAGGAAAGATAAAGGAAAATCGAATCTGCATTTCCCTTTGAAGAATCCAGCCCTAGCTGCCAAGGAAGGCCGAATAACAACAAATAGATTCCTGTGAGAGGATAAGCACCTTTTCGGTCCCGGGAGCTCTGTCATTTTTCAAAACTAGCACATTTTTCAGAGTTGGCCTCCATGATCTTCAAGTGGATAAATGGATATGGTCAGAAGGAAGTTAATTCCCATCCAGGGTCTTTTTTAAGGATAACAGATAGCCTCAAAGAGAAGTGGCACAAAGCAATGGCAGAGGATGAAAATAAAAGCAGGGTCTGAAAACAAATGGGTTCAGAAACCAATTAAAATAAAGCATGGCTTTAAAAGATTTCCTTAAATTATTCACATGTCACGCTGCAGGAAAAGCAAAGATTCCTCTCAGCCATTCCTTCCTAAATGTTTTATTTTTGTTTCCAGAAATAACAGGTTTAATTAAATGGGCAAGATACACTCAAGTGATCCAGACTAATGCACACGGGGATTTTGGACTCACTTAGAAGATTTTAGGAAGGATGTTGATTTGTTAGGCTCAGATGCTAATGGAGGAAGCTGGTCTTCAGGGAAAGAGCTTGAGCACTGGGTATGGCTCTCTTACTGCTGTCAAAGCCAGTTACTGCATCCCAGTTACTGCATCACTGGGAGAGAATGGTTTTGAAAACAGCAAATATTAAGTAAACTGGAAAGGGAATTAAGCTTTATTAAACTCCCTATGTGCCAGGACGCTTTCGCATGCATTGTTTCACGTAAATCTTAAAACAACCTGGAGGAAATGGATAGTGTTGCCCCCATTTTGAAGAAAGGTGGGCCAAGATGCTGAGAAGGCCAAGAATGGTAGGGCAATAAACCCAAGGGAAGGATTCCCTGGGTGGCACAAACAGTAAGTGCTCGACGACTGGCCAAAAGGTTGGCAGTTCAAACCCACCAAGAGGTGCCTTGGAAGACAGACCGGTAATGTGCTTCTGAAAACCTCGCAAATCCTACGGAACAGTTCTGCTTTGCACAAGGGGGGGCCACCATCACTCAGGATCCACTGGACAGCAACTAGCAACAACAACAGCAAACTGAGGCGTAGCTGGGGCCCTTTCTCTTACAGAGAGCTGTCTCTCCTTGCTACTGCAGATGTGTGATTCATAAATGCTGCCCTTGATCGGGAAATCTAGCTGCCTGATAATGTATTTAAAATGTTCTACCTTTTTAATCCAGAACAATACCCTTGAACAGCCCAGTTAGAACACATTTGTATGTTCAGGATTATAATGTAACATCAAAATTCAACAGGAACAGTCACAAAATGTTGACAGTATGATTCACTGAACTTGAATACAAATGCCAGTTTCAGAAATACACGATGGAACTTCAAGAACTATTTTCACATGAGAGAGAGAGAAAAAAAAAAAAAAAAAAGAGAGAACTGCAAAATAAATCAAGGCCACTTGAGCTAGCTCATTGCCTCAAAAACATTGCTGTTTATCTGTGATTAGAAATTTCAAAGTGAACTAAATACAAGTTTCGAAATAAATTTTAAAAGGCATAAGTGCATTATACATTTTACAACTGGTACTGTTTCTATAAACCACAATGAAAGAAAACGGATGCTTCTTTGTGCCCACTGTAAGTAGGGGTAGGACTGGCTGGTATTTTAGCCGTACAGAATAGCACCCTGGGTTTATGGCCCTGGGCTTTGAGAGAGGAAACATGGGCTCCAATTCTGGCATTGCCATTAAGTAAGCACAGGAGTGTTTTGCAAGTGAATTAGTCTGGCATGGCTCCAGTTTCCCCAGATGTTGTATATAAATTCACTTTGACATATATCAGCACTTATAAGCCTTTCATAAGTACACATACAACGTGTTGTTGAAATTTATAAATTAAGGGGCCGGGTTAGATTTTTTTCTAAGGTTGCATAATGTTCTAACCTTTTATTAACTGGGACTTATTGGACATATCTAAGAACTACATTTCATCCAGAGGAAGTTACTTCAAAATAAAATACAGAGATAACTGGGTTTTTCTCAAGAGCTCTCTGCCGAGGACATGTAGCATGTCAAACTCTTTGAGCTAAATGAGTGTGCCTAGAAATAGGGTATGAAATGTGAAGAGAAGGGAGGGTAGATTTACAAATAAACTATTTAGGCCAGCCTTCCCATTTACAAAGTTCTAGAAAAAAGTAATTTAGTGCTATGTATGAGAAAGGGTATCAGGCCAGAGTCAGTAGATGAATGGGATTTATTTCTGGTTCTCACACTAAAGAGCTCAGTGACTTTGGCTGTCATTTATTCTCTGGTTCTTGGTTTCCTTGGCTGTAAAATGAATTGCAGCATTGTACACTAGAGGTTATATGAGGATTGGGTCAAAATGGCAAAGAGTCAGCCAAGAATAATCAGACATTTGAAGAAAATCCACATCATGAAGTAAAAGCTCCATATTCAACCAAATAGAAAAACTCACAACCCAAGGAAACACAGTTAATACAGCAAGCAGAAGGAAATTTTCCAACAATTTGATATTTAGCCCTAAAATAAGGATAAGCCAGTGTGGAAAATAAAATTCAGAGCTTTTTGAAATTACACATGTCACCTTCCAAATACTTTCCTTAGTCTAAGTTTTGACACAGTGGCTACAATGATGGGCTGAAACATAGCAACGCTGGTGAGGATGGCACAGGGCTGGGCAGTATTTTGTTCTGTTGTACATAGGGTCGCTGGGAGTCGGAATCGACTCAATGGCACCTAACAACAAGTTTACTTTTACAAAAACGAAGGAATCAGAATACCTACACTGCAGGCAGCTGGGCAAAAAGGAAATAAAATGAGATGGCAGAAATAAATTTAAGTATAATGCAATAGTTATAAATAAGGAGTAGACCTGAATACACTGACAGGAAAGATCATTTCTAAAATAACTTGTTACATTAAAGAAAAGCAATTTTTAGAACAATAAACAGTGGTCTTGTTTCAGGCTTCTAAAAAATATATATCAATTGTGTTTGTGTGTATAGTATATACGTAAGTGTTTGAAAATGTATAGAAATTCTGGAAACTAGTCTCTTCTGGGGAAGCTATTAGGATTTGATATTTGGGTGAGAGAAATGATGTCAGAGAGATTGCCACATTTACTATATATATGTGCATGTCTGTGTGTTGTATGAATTGCGCCCAATGAGAATATATGCAGGTATTACATGTATCATTTAAAAATAATTTTAGGTGCACTGATGAAGACAAAAAGAAAGGAAAACGACATGGATTACAGAGTTGGATAACACTGGGATTTATCCTAACCCTGTGACTCATTAGCTTCATATATTTGAATAAGTTAATCAACTTTTCTTACCAAAGTTTTCTTATCTATAGAACAGGGATAAAAATAGCTACTTCACAGTGTTGTGATAAGGATTCAAGATAATGTGGGTAAAGCACCTGATACATATTCAAAATTTAATAAATCGCAATCATTATTGTGATGAAGAAGATAGATGAGATAATCTCGGTTTTATTTTATGGATCAATGAACTGGTTTCTTATTAGAATCCTTTATTACCTGAAACAACCTCTTTTCTCCCTTCCCCTCTACCCAATTTAAAAAGAAATTAAAGAACTGGAAGAAAGAGGACCAGAAAAGGTAATACCAGAATAGATGTTGCCGCATTCTTCCTGTAGCTAAGAAACCTTTTATGTCAGCTTTCTGCATCTATTGCATATTTTAGAGAGAACGTAAAAGATTTAGGGGTCCTCACACTTGAGAAAACTGTGTCTTGGTAGGGCAGCAGGAGGAGACAATTAGATAAAAATTAGATAGTCTAGGATGCTTTCTAAAAGCAGATTTCAACATCCCATTGCCCAATTCTACTCCTCCTTCGCGTGGCCCTTTCCGCTTCCTTTCCTCCCTTCCCCTTTGAGATTAACAGAAAGGGGAGAGGCTGAGAGTTAAGGCAGCTGGTCTTACAAGTAGTCTCAGTTCAAACTGTGTAAAATCCCTTTCAATATTTGCAGCAATCCTGGCGGGAAAATCAAATGCAGCCCAACTAACAGCAAAGTAAAGACTCAGGGTATATCAACTGACAAACAGACATTTTTCATTTGGGCCCTTAAAACCTAACAAATGCGAATGGCTCGGAGGCACTCTAATTAAGAAAAGAAGATGATCCAGATATATATAATGGAGAGTTCCCTCTGTCATTGTTGTCTTTCCTATCAAGAGTTAGGGTTTAAGACGAATTTTTAGTCAAATCTCTTAAGAAGCCTATTAACTTGTACCTTATGTAAAGAAAATGTACTCCTTTCTCTGGGCAGATGAGCCTGGTAACAGGGAACATTACTTTCTAGGCAGAATCTGGGCTGACTTTCCTCTTGCCCACTTGCCCCTACAAGTGGCATTCTTGTACAGTGAACAACCTACACAACTGTGTAGAGCAGCCTGGTCTCATATATCTGAGGTGCTAGTCAACCTGGAGCACATGTTGCATCATTTTCCTGTCTTCTTATCTTTGCTCATGTGTTTTCTTCCTCTTGGATTGAAATGAGCCATTTCTCAAGGCCTAGTTTAAAGACCTTTTTTTTTTTTTTTTTTAATCAAGACTGACTTTATTCTCTTCCATTTCCACTTCACTGGAGATAACATGTACCTTACCCCTTCCATGGACCTTTAGGACACAGACTTTCTATTTTGTATTGCTGCTATTGTACAGATATCTTCTCTCCCTAGTAGATGAAAGAGCTAGAAGAGCATGGGCTATGACCTCTCTTCAACAGATGTCCCACTCTGTCATTATACCACTGTATTTAACCCACTGAAATATGTCAAAGTGGTAAGGAATGATAAAAAAGAGGGAGAGAGAGCAAAAGGATGACTTGTTAGATGTCTTAGGATCTTAGAATATTTGTCTTTTGAAAGACTTATCAACACTCAACACCACCCAACTTTCAAACTTAATCTGCACCTGCATCTTGGTGGGATGGCCACAAAAATTCTTCTGTTGCAAGTGAAATTCTTTAAGCTGAGCTAGGTTCGTTAATGAAGACCTACCTAGTTGGGTTTTTGTTTGTTTTTTCTATCTTGTGATGGTTAATTTTATACATCAACTTGGCTAGGCTATGGTGCCCAGTTGTTTGGTGAAACACTAGTCTAGATGCTGTTAAGAAGTAGTTAAAAAAACAAGATTAAATCAGGTGACCTTAAGTAAAGCCAATTACCTTTTATAATGTGTGTTTCATCTAATTAGTTGAAGATCTAAAGAGAAAAATGAGAGTTTTCCCTGGGGTATATTCTATCTCCAGGCTTTAAAGAGACACCTTGCCAGAATGACTCCACTTTTCTTTTCCCATCACCTGACCTATAAACTCTGGGACACAAGAATGATTCAATCTCCAACTTGTTGCCTGACCTATGGATTTGGAACTTGCCAGCCTCCATAATTATGTAAGCCAGTTTGCAAAACATTCTCTTCTCCCTCTCTTGCTGTCTCCATCACCCATACGTCCGTTTGTCATAACTGTTGTGGCTTATGTGTTGATATGATGGTGAAAGCTATGTAACCAGTATTTCAAATACCGGTAAGGTCACCCATGGTGGACGGGTTTCAGCAGACCGTCCAGGCTTCCAGATAGACTAGGAAGAAAGTCCTTAGAAACCTACTTCTAAAAATCAGCCAACGAAAATCCTATGTATCAACAAAATGTTGTGTGATACACTGCCGGATGAGGAGATCATGAAGATGACAGAGGACCAGGCAACTTTTTGTTCTGTTATACATAAGGTGACCATGAGTCTGAGCCGACTCGTGGCAACTAACAACAGCAACAACAATTTATATATTTTACCAGTTCTATTTCTCTAGAGAACCCCAACTATGACATATCTAAAGCCTCCAATTTTTCTCAGCATCTCTCATAGCAGCCACACACACACACACACAAAAATGTCAGGGCACATGAGTCAAGGTTAAGCCTCATTAAGTCATAATAATATAAAGAGGAGAAGGTACACCTAAGTCTGAATTAGAGAACATTTGAAAACAAATATGGTTTTGGAGTTATCAATAGATTCAAAATTAACCACTTAAATTGAAAATGGAAAAGTAAAATAAGCTTAATTTCATAGTGGCCTAAGTAAATAATAACAATAATAATTACAGTAAGCTATTAATTGAGCACCTACTAATGACTAGAACAGTGGTAAAGGTTTTGCAATTAATACCCCAAATAATCATAGCAGTGAGGAACTATTATTATCTACCTCTCCCAAATGAGAAAACCAAAGTTTGAGAATCACTCAAATTACCCATTGTCACACAGGTGATTAATTAATAGCAGAGCCAGGATTTAAATCCAGCGTTTTCTGGCTCTAGAGTCTAATTCTTAACCACTTAGTCCCTTAACTACACTTAACCATGTAGTATCTTTTTAATAGAAAGGTGTATTTAACATTCAACTTATTTTTAAAAAAGAATTACAAAATTACAATTTTAGTTATGTGAGTAAAGTGAAAACTCATCTCTCTAAATTTCATTGAGATGTCCTTTGAATCAAACAAATAAAGATTTATCATTGGAAGTAATCATAATATGTAATTGGAACCCAACTTATTTAGATTTAGATAATAGAAGGAATTCCCACAACCTGCCTCAGTGATAGAAAGTGATTCTCTCTGTCATTGCCTGACACTCTCCGTTGAACTGACCTCTAGGCCCTGAGTTAAGTACTTCTATTTGTCAAAATCTCTGCCTCTGGGCTGGTCAATATAGAAATAAACCCTCCATGTGAGCTGCTTCTTAGCTCTAGATCCAGGGAGAACATGAGGCTATAAAATGAGCTTCTTGAATTGGGGGGAAGAAAACCTCCCCTACTCCTTAACTCTTCATCAAGACTAAATCTGACACTGAACAATTAAATCAACTATTGAGATATGAAGAAAATATCCTCAAAAAAAAAAAAAAAAGAAAGAAAAGGGAAGCCTTATTTCCAACCCAAGATCAAAGAAGCTCACTCAGCCAGAAAAGAGTCAGATTGCTAGGACGATGCTTTAAAGCAATTCTCCATCTGGTCTGCTTTTGAAAGATTAGCAAACTGTTCACAGGAAGTATGAGCAAACACAAAGCATAAAGCTATCCATGACAGACAACAAACAAAAACCACTTTCGATACAAAATAAAAATCAAAAAAGTAACTACAGGCAACCCTAAACCCTAAAATACTTTTATATGTAAAATGGAAATTTAGAAAATAGGGGTTACTGCACCTGTGGCAATAAAAAATTGAGTGCTGATAGATAGCTGTTGTTATGAGCTTTCGAGTGGGCTCCGACTCATAATGGCCTTATGTATAATGGAACAAAGCGTTGCCCGGTTCTGTGCCATCCTCACAGTCCTTGCTATGTTTGAGCTCATTATTGTAGCTGCTGTGTCAATCCATCTCATTGAGGGTTTCTTTCTTTTCGCTGACCCTCTTCTAAGTATGATGTCTTTCTCCAGCGATCAGTCCCTCCTGATGACATGTCCAATGTAAGTGAGGTAGGTTACTTTGCATTTGATAGATATGGCCGTCGTTAATGTTGTTAGTCAAGTCTTTTTAGCTGTTCACTCTCTGTGCATGTGGTAAGGCTTCACTTTCTCACTCTTTGTAGTTGGATAAAGACATGTGACTAGTCCTGACCAGTGAACTCTGCTCAAAAGAGGTAGGCGTTATTTTTTGACTGTCGCATTTAATTGCCAGTGACGGGCGTTGCAGAGCTCTTTTTTTTTTTTTTTTTTTTGCTCTAGACAAGAATGGCAATGTTCGAAATGCTGGCTGACCCATCACTCTGAGCCCCTGAGTGATTGCAATGAGCAGAACCCACTGCCAACCCAATATGGTCATCTTAAATGGGCAAGAGATACGTTTTGTCGTTTGAAGCAACTGAAATTTTAATGTTTGCTACCGCAGCATAATATTAACTTAATGTAGCCTATTTTAACAGATGAACAGATATTATGCCAGATCAAACAATGAGAAGACAGCAAGGGAACAATTGAGGTCATTATTAAAATGAGCAACTATTAGAAATAGAGTATAAACAACTCAATAGGCACAACGGCACATATTGAAATGCATGACAAAAGGAAAGAAGATATGGAAGATGGAGCATGGAAATATAATTCATGAAAAATAAGCGCTACTGGTTAAGGAAACCCTGGTGGCATAGTGGTTAAGAGCCAGAGCTGCTAACCAAAAGGTCAACAGTTCAAATCCACCAGGCGGCCCTTGGAAACCCTATGGGACAGTTCTACTCTGTCTTATAGGGTTGCTATGAGTCAGAATCTACTCAATGGCAACGGGTTGTTGGTTGACTGGTAAAGACACAAATGTGGAAAAATAAAAGATATAATGAAAGTAATCTTTTCAAATATAAAATGTGAAGACTTCAGAAACAGAAAAGAATCCTCATATATTAAAGGAAATCATAAAACATGAAAAACAACAATCTAGCTTACAAGAGTCATACCTTAACAATCAAAAAGGAAAGCTAAGAATCTGTGATTGGGCAAAGGTTTATCAATAAAATACAAACAAATTAAAACATTTAAAATAATCTAAGTGTCCCCAAACTGGAGGATGATTAAGTAAATAATGGTGATTATACTTTATGCAATATTATGCATCCTTTAAATTATTATGCAGATTAGATAACAACAAGGTAAAATACGTGCCATATCACGTAAAATAAGAGCTGGAATCCAGAGATTTATGTTTATAGCTTTACATAAATCTTGCATTTTAAATAGACCTGAATGTGCTATTTAAGAAAATTAATTATTGTGGTAGAGTTGTGGAATTAGAGATTATTATAAAAATATTTATTATAACAATAAACTACAGTAAGCCTATAAGTTAATGCACAAAGACTTGAGAGCATAAAAGGCCTCTTTATTTAATAAAGTCTTGATTTAAATAAGTGACATGTTTTATGCCTCAGTACTCATAATTAAGCACTATCTGCAGCCTAAAATTTCATATGATACGAAATTATTGACAGCTTTTCTTCTTGTATGAGACTTGCATTCTGTGAATTAGAATATACTTATTCTTAATTAAAGAAATATAAATGTGTGAGGATTTAGTATAATAAAATTAATCACTTTTAAGGAGAAATAATTCAGATGGAAACTATTTTAATCACCTTTTTTGTCATATTTCTGCTTTCAAATCATAAGAAAAAATTATTCCAATATGTGATATTCTTTCATTATTAACCAGTTCAGATTCCTTTAAGTCAATTTCGACTTAGGACTGCCCCATGTAATCAAAACCAAAACTCGTTGCTGCCCGGTCAATTCCAACTCATGGTAACCCTATAGGACACAGTAGAGCTGTCCCATAGAGTTTCCAAGGCTGTAATCTTTAGGGAAGCAGACTGCCACATATGGGTTTGAACTGCTGATCTTGGGGTTAGCAACCACTGTGCCACTAGGGCTCCATTTCCATATAACAGAGGGACTTATTTCTTTTTAAAGAGGTTACTAGTTTTTGCTGATTGTGGTGCCATTGCGTTTGGCCCATGTCTCTAAGAAATTTTCTTCCTTATTGAAGACTAAAGTTTATTGTTGATGCAGGTCAAGGTCCAAGAAGACATCAGAAGCTAGATGAAGGTCATTGTCAGCTGTTGGATCTTTAGATACTGAGGTTATAAGTGATTTCAACATTTGCTTTAAGCTTTTAGCCAGAATCACACATATACTTAGGCACCTAAAATATGTTAGTATCACAATTACTGGGGCCCTGGTGGTACGGTGGTTAAGCATTTGGCTGCTAACCAAAAGGTCAGCAGTTTAAATCCACCAGCTGCTCCTTGGAAACCCCATGGGGTGTTTCTCTATGTCCTATAGAGTCACTATGAGTTGGAATTGACTCGACAGCAATGGTTTTTTTTTTTTTAAATCACTGTTACTGGTAATATTTTAATGAATACTCGGCACACAAATCTAATGCTGGCTAGATACAAAGACAAGTATGCCTTGTTCTAGTAGCCATGATGGATTGCTAAGGCTGCTGGATACACCTCAAAATAAAAGATCGCTAACTTCAAAAGCAAAGAGGATCCTGTATTCATGACATAATGTTATGTGATGTACATTCAACATTTCACTTTTAATGAAAAAATTTTATGCTTGTATAAACACATTACATGATGGAAGAGAAGCCACTAAAGCTTAAACATGTGTATCATTGGGAAATGATTTTTACTTTCTTCTTTATTTGTTTTACCAGTTTTCCGTAATATCTATAAAAGCATGAATTACTTTTGTGATACAAAAAATAATTTAGTCTACATAAAAAAATGACCTTAAAAAAAACCCCAAAACAAAACAGAGCAACAAGAAGTTGATATGAGATCTTTATTTCATGTATGTATATATGTATGGTGTGATTCTCATTCCTGAGGTAGGGCTAGTGTTTCTAAATAATTTTTTTGTAATACATGAAATACTTTGTTAACATCTGTTGTTATGGTTGTCAGGTGCTGTTGAGTCAGTTCCGGACTCATAGTGAGCCTACGTACAATAGAACCAAACACTGCCTGGTTCTGAGTCATCCCCACAATTGTTCCTATGTCTGAGCCCATTGCTGCAGCCACTGGGTCAATCCATTTCATTGAGGGTCTTTTTCTTTTTCGCTGACCCTCTACCTTACCAAGCATGGTGTTCTTCTCCAAGGACTGATCCTTCCTAACAACAGGTCCAAAGTATGTGAGATGTAGCCTCGCCCTCCTTAACCCAATGTAGTTGCATAGAGATGTTTGCCATTTCTTTACATCAAAATCCTGGTGGTCTCCATGAGCAAAACCATGTACATGGAATCCCTGACCAATTCTATCTTAGCAAGGCTTATTGCTTTCAGGTATGTGACACAAAAATAGGCTGTCATTGGCTCTCTACTTCCTGCAGTAATCTTCAAGGATTCAGCATTTGCTCAGACCGTTTTCCCCAGTGAATATGGAAAATTCATTTCAGAGCCCACTCTGTCGTCTTCAGTGATTTTAATGAATTTTATGGAAGCCTGATCTTCTAAGGCCCCTCCATTCCCATCCTCCTGCTGCTCCCCACACTTGGCATTTCCCATCACCTCTGGGCCTGGAGTTTCATTCATTTGAAAACTATTCTTGGAAACACCTCCCCTCCTCCAGCTGTTAATCTGTCATTAAGGGACCATAAGTCATTCAGATATACTGCACTGTTATGCAACCTCAACAGAGTGGAAAAAATCATTTGCTTTACTGTCAATGTAAAAACTTTCATCTTCTTTGACAGTTTTATTCAGAAAACTTCAGCTTTATTTTAATTTGATCTTAATGATGGCTTTCAGAAAATGATTTGAGTAAGTAAAAGTTTAGTGCCACGACAGCTGTCATGCTTTCTGTGGTGGCTTCTCTCAAGGAGTATTTATTGAAAAGATGCATTTCAAACGCAGTGAATCATTTTTGGCAGAGTGGATGGAAGTTAATTATTCAGAGCTGGTAACGTGGTAGTATTTACTCAGTAGGGAATTTAAATGAAGGAGCCCCATTTGTTTTATATCCTCTTTCTTGCCTCGCCAGAACTTCCTTGAGCAAAAGGAATTAGATTCACAGCTATCCCCAAACCATTTGAACTTATAGTAATTGTTGTTTATTGTACTTACAGAGTAAAAAGGGCCATCGCATTTTCTAATAATAAAAACAATGGTCTGGAATGAATTCAGGAGGCAGTGGACTAATAAAATGGCTTTTATATTCCATTTTTACTGTGACCTACTGTGTTGAAACCAAAGGTAGAGGTATTTACAACGAGCTGAAGTTCGGAAGTACATTAAACGGAATTAAGCGTAATTACGGCTCATACTAAATTTTCAAATTCATTTTCATTTAGTGGGGGAAATATTAACCACATTCAACTTTACAAGTCTGTAATGAATTTATGCTTGGTGGGTAGTAGTTAAAACACAGAGACCAAAGTCTGTATCCCAAAAAGGGTTTTACCTGGGAATATTTCTATCAGCTTTCCACAAAGCAATATGACCAGCTGAAAGCTACATTTGCCCCAATAATGGGCTATCTAATGGCATTTCGGAAACCCTGGTGGTGTAGTGGTTAAGAGCTATGGCTGCTAACCAAAAGGTCAGCAGTTCGAATCCACCAGGTGCTCCTTGGAAACTGTGTGGGGCAGTTCTACTCTGTCCTATAGGGTCGCTACGAGTCAGAATCGACTCGCTGGCAACGGGTTAATGGCATTTCACTTGGTTATCAGTAATTATGCTGTAGAACGCCATGCTTCATGGAAATAAAGGCGTGAGAGCTGAGAAGGCAAAGCTATGGCACGTGCACATTTTCCGTCTGAAGAGATCTACGTCTGAGCAATGTGCAAATCCACCACGCTACAACTGGTAAATTAACACCACTTTAAATGATTTTAAAGCTGCATTTTGGCTTCAAAGGAACAGCTAGCTAAGGGTAGCATAGGAATGATCATTGAACATTAAATCCAAGGAGAACTTTTTCCTCTCAAAGCTTTTTCTGGAATTGCAGTGACATAAAAGCAGATAACAAGTAAAAATACAAGTCAAAGAGGGATAGTTCTTTTGTTTGTTTGCTTGCCTGGATGGGGGGTGTGAGGTGGTTGGTACAGCGGGGCTGGTGAAGAGAAAGCCTCACAGATCGAGAATCTTCGTATATTACATAGAAGATTTACTTCAGATGGTTACTTGAAGCAATGTCTCTGGGGAAGTTGACATATTCCAATAAACATTAAACATTATGTTCTATATTTTGCAAATTTGCTATTAGGAATTCAGTGAAAAGGGGAAAAGTTATTTTCTTTTTTTTTTTTCTCCCAGATTGCATCTTTATGCAAAATTCTCCCAGCCCTCAACAAGGAAAAAACACATTAGTGAGAGGATTATGTCCCCATTCCACCCGAATTATTTTAAATGGAAAAGTTCAGATCAAACAATAGAGCTTTTCTAAATCTGAAAATGTTTCCAGCCTGAAGATCTAAAAAGCCTAATAGTTCATAAGCCCTGCCTGCATAATTTAGGCAGGATGGTAAACACAGCTTCGAGAAATTTTAAGCCATGCATTCTAGACAGTGTTCACTTTCATCCTCCACGAGATGGAATCTTCTAAGACCTTGCTAAGTTGCTCCGTTGTATTTAAACAAAAAATACACAGATTTAGCAAATGTTAAAAAGGACATGAATTTCAAGGTAGTTAAGAAAAGACAACTCACTGCTTAACGGAAAGTTACACATTGGATCACAACCTAATCCTTCTAGATAGGTGTTTTGTTAATTAACACAAGTGGAAGTTTGCTCAGCAAATATTTAAGAGGCAGGATGGCGTTCCATCAGCATAATCCTGAAAAAGAGGTACTCAGATGTCTGCTGTAATTTGTACTTTTTTTTTTGTTCAACTGCTTCCATTTAATTTCTTTGTGTCTATTTGGCTTACCAGTTGCCAGCAAGTGGTTTCCAACTTGCGGCAACCCCGTGTGTGCAGAGTAGAACTGCACTCCATAGGGTTTTCAAGGCAGTGACCTTTCAGAGGCAGACCAACTGGCCTTTCTTCCAAGATGCCTCTGAGCGGGTTTGAACCAACCTTTTAGTTAGTAGTCAAGCACCTAACTAATTGCACCACCCAGGGACTCCTTTATTTGACTTAGATGCGGGCAATTTATCACTGGACCAAATGATCGCCCTGCACAGGAGAAGTGGCTTGTGCAAATTCAACTGGCGATCTTCTGGACCTCATTAGCAGACATCAGATGGCGTCAGAAGTAGGAGGGAGAATCATTCCTTCCCTTTGCCCAGGCGGGGCAATATTACACAACTGTACCCCACCCAGACCTCCCCGCAGACACAGCAGTTCACCCAACTGGGTGTTTCCGGGGTCAGAGGCAGCAGACATACAAATAAGAAATACCTGTTATGAAACCAGACTGTAGGGACTGAGTCCATATTTACATACATTGCAAAGGCAAGGGCCGTGTTGTAACATAGCTTCGATTCCTTCTGGGGGTGCTTTTTACTGCTACGTAGAGATTCTGAGAGCTTGTTTAAACACTTACAGATTTTTCAGTGCCGTTTGCCTTTGTGAATTTTCAGAATTTGTCTGCAATTAGTTTGGAGGGTGAAAATCTGGTCTGGAATTTACGTAGGTTGAAAGGGACTATTCAGTGGTTTACTGCCAATGCATAGATGGTCGAGAACCACAAAATAAAAGTGCCTGTTGGAAGAGGCAACTTTAAATAAACAGGTGCTTTTTAACCTGTGATAGAACTGCTTGGAATAATCCCAGTAAGGTTATACAGTATTCATTCTAGTCTTGGTAATTCTCTGCTCTTCCCTGAAGGACGTTATCTTTCCTGTCGCACTTAAACCAAGCTGAAGAAATATAACAAGAATTATTACAATATATATTATTATATATAATAATACATATATTATTATAACAGGCATTCTCTATTACTTGATTTAATTCTAATAACAATTATAAAAATATGACACTGCTTTTTATCCCTATATTACAGGTCAGAAAATTCAGTTTCAAAGAGAGATTTGAAGTCAGCCTGACTTCTGAGCCTGGGCTTTTAAAATAATCCATTCCACAAGAAATCTCCTGCTAAATGGCTGAACCATCCATTTCTTCGTTTCAGAGCTTTCCCCAGTGACAGGTGTGGCAGTTTTGCTTTCTTTTTTTCATTCACTCCTTAAATGGGTGACAATACCGTGTAGTGATTCAGATCGTGGTGCTTGGAGTTTGGCTAAGCCTGGGTTTGAACTTCCGCCCTTCCTCTTACTAGCTCTGTGATCTCAAGCAAGTTACTCAATTTCACTAAGCTTTAGTTTCCTGGTCCGTAAAAAAGGGGGTGCCAACTCTGGCCTCACAGAGTTAAGGCAATATATGCACAGCATTAGCACAATGCCTTGCACACGGTAAACCATCATTAAATGGCAGCCACTTGTATAAACATTATGAAATTTTCAATGCTGATGTTTTTTATCATCTCAATCTCACCTTTTTCAATTGTCACTGTATTCCCTGTGTGTCTCCCACATCTAGTCTGGAGCTTACACTTGTATTCCAAACCTTTATTTCTCAGTGTGAAGAGGGCGGCTCCACATGGCAGAACAAAGATACTCAAGTTCAATATGACCAGACCGAAGCCTCCAAATCTGAGCCAATCACACCGCAGTCCATCCGCCCAAGGGACCAAGTCCTGGAAGTCACCTAAGTCTCCCACTATCTTTTACCCCTATCTGTGATCAGTCACCCAATGATCCACCACCTTATTTGTTCTATATCTTAATATTCACTTAATGACCATTGCCACAACCTTGGTTCAAACTCCAAATTTCCCAATTCTGCACCACTGTTCCCTCTTGACCGGTGTCCCTATCTCACACCTAGCCTTACTCCTTTTTCCACCCTGCTTATAATGGCTCTCCATTCCATATGGTAGGGTCTCCTATGGGTTGCATGCATTTCAGAAGAAAATATTAGAACTTTTCTTTTTTTTTAAATGTTATTCTTTCTAAACAATTATTTTTTTTATCTGTTTATGTACCAATTTTCTAGGGTCATTGTAACAAATTAGCACAAAACGGGTAGTTTAAAACAATAGAAATTTATTTTCTCACAGCTCTGGAGTCTAGAATACCAAATTCAGGGTGTTAGCAGGGCCATGCTCACCTGAAGTCTCTAGGGGAAGATCCTTTCTTGTCCCTCTCCAATTCTAGTAGCCTCAGGTGTTCCTTGGTTTGTGGCCGACTAACTCCAGTTCTCATCTCCATCTTCCCATGGACATCTACACCTTACATTTCTGTGTCTCTTCTCTTTTGTAAGGACACCAGGTATATTTGATTAGGACTCACAAAACCCCAGTATGACCTCATGTTAACTAATTATATCTGCAAAGATCCTGTTTCCCAATAAGATCACAGTCACAGGTACTGGGAATTAGGACTTCAATATCCTTTATGGAGAACACAATTCAACCTATAACAGATTCTAATGCATATGTTATATAAAGTACATGACATAGTAGTAAAGTAGCACACATGCCATTTTAAAATATACATCACAAAAACAAAAAAACCTATTGCCATCAAGTTGATTCCCACTCATAGCAACCCTATAGGACAGAGTAGAACTGCCCCACAGAGTTTCCAAGGAGCGCCTAGTGGATTTGAACCATCCACCTTTGGTCAGCAGCCATAGCACTTAACTAGTATGCCACCAAACCAAAAAAAAAAAAAAAAAAAAAAACCCAGTGCCGTCGAGTCGCTTCCGACTCATAGAGCCCCTACAGCACAGAGTAGAACTGCCCCATAGAGTTTCCAAGGAGTGCCTGGCAGATTCGAACTGCCGACCCCTTGGTTAGCAGCCATAGCACTTAACCATTACTCCACCAGGGTTTCCAGTACACCACCAGGGTTTCCAAAATACATAAATATACATAACATACTCAAAAGTTTTCCACAATTATTTTAATTGCATGCTCAAGAAATTTTGCTTATGGGTTATTGTAGTTAGCTGCAGCTGAATCAGCCCTCAACCCACGTGACTCCATACACAGCAGAACAAAACACTGCCTGGTCCTGCATTGCATTAATAAGCAAGGGGCACAGTGGTAAACCCCCACCTTCATTACTAACTGCATGGTAAGGATCAGCATGAATCCAATCCACATCTGGAAATGGATCCAGCCCTCACCTCCCCATATCTCTTTCCTTATCACCAGCCGCCCTGACGGCACTTTCTCTCTCTGATCTTAACCACCCAGATTTAGGTCAGACTTTACAACTTAAAAGGACACTGGCTTTCAGAGCAACTGCCTGAGAAATACTTCTCTGAATTAGCCACCCAGCTAAGTCAGTTTATAGTTAGAATGACTCAGTCCTTCCAACTGCCAAATAGGCAGACAGCAGCCTCTGCTGACTCTCATTTGCCCTCTGTGGATTGTTAATTCTCTAGAATGGCTCACAGAATTCATTAAGACTATGCCATGGCAGGTGGTTAAGTGCTCCACTGCTAACTGAAAGGTCAGAGGCTCAAACCCACCAGCATCTCCAAGGGAGAAAAAACCTGGAGATCTACTCCCATAAAGATTTACAGCCAAGGAAACCCTATGTTGTTGTAGTTGTTAGGTGCTGTCAAGTTTGTTCCAACTCATAATGACCCTATGTACAACAGAACAAAACACTGCCTGGTCCTGCCTCATCCTCATAATCATTGTTATCTTTGAGCCCATTGTTCAGCCACTATGTCAATCCGTCTTGTCCAGGGTCTTCTTGTTTTTTTCACTGATCCTCTACCTTACCCAGCATAATGTCCTTCTCTAGGGACTGATCCCTCCTGATAACATGTCCAGATAACATAACAAAGTCTCACCAAGCTCCCTCCCAAGGAGCACTCTCGCTGTACTTCTTCCAAGACAGACTTTCCTACAAGGCAGTTCTAATCTGTCATATAGGGACACTATGAGTCATAACAGACTCAATGGCACATAACAACAAGCACATCCTTCCGGTACCAAAGACAAAGGCCAAATCCAGCTCTTGGTATCACATGCACAATACCCAGGATTGGTTATGGGTCAGACGTCTGTGCTCCATATGGTTTTCATTGGCTGATACTGAGGCCTTTCTTCCTAGTCTGTCTTAGTCTGAAAGCTCTGCTGAAATTTGTTCAGCATCATAGCAACATGAAAGTCTCCCCTGACAGATGGGTGTATCTGTGTAAGCGGCACATTGGCTGGAGATTGAACCCAGGTCTCCTATATGGAAGGTGAGAATTCCTACCACTGGACCACCACTCTCCTCATTTTCTTATGGGTAGCATGATCAAAAAGGTTTAGGAATTACTGGTCTATATGATGAAATCAAAATTCCTTAGTATGACAGTCATTTATGAACTGACACTTGACTGACTTCCTAGATTCAGGTACCATCATACCACCACATACATACTAACAGGTGCTTATTCAAAATTGTTTGTAGTTCTCTGAATATGAAAGCTTCAATAATATGACTACTCTTCAGCCCTGACAGGGAGCACAACAGAGAACCCCTGAGGGAGCAGACCCCAAATTCTCATAAAAAGACCAGACTTAATGGTCTGACTGAGACTAGAGGAATCCTGGTGGTCATGGTCCCCAAACCTTCTGTTGGCCCAGGGCAGGAACCATTCCTGAAGACAACTCATCAGACATGGAAGGGACTGGACAATGGGTTGGAGAGAGATGCTGATGAAGAGTGAGCTACTTGTATCAGGTGGACACTTGAGACTGTGTTGGCATCTCTTGTCTGGAGGGGAGATAGGAGGGTAGAGAGGGTTAGAAACTGGCAAAATTGTCACGAAAGGAGAGACTGGAAGGGCTGACTCATTAGGGGGAGAGCAAGTCGGAGTATGGAGTAAGGTGTATATAAGCTTATATGTGACAGATTGACTTGATTTGTAAACCTTCACTTAAAGCTCAATAAAAATTATTAAAAAAAATATGACTACTGTTCAAATTTATGCACCAACCAGTAATGCCAAATATGAATAAATTGAAGATTTCTATCACTTTCTGCTGTTTGAAATTTACTGAACATGTAATCAAGATGCATTGATAAGTACTGGTGTTTGGAATGTGAAAGTTGGAAACAAGAAAAAGAATTAGTAGTTGGAAAATATGGTCTTGTTGGCAGAACGACGCCAGAGTTTGCATGATTGAATTCTACAAGACCCACAACTTACTCATCAGAAATAATTTTCTTCAGCAACATAAACAACAACTATACACATGGCCCTCATCAGATAGAATATACAGGAATCAAATTGACTACATCTGTGGAAAGAGATGATGGAGAAGCTCAATATCATCAGCCAGAACAAGGCCAGGGGCCAACTGTGGAACCGAACATCAATTACTCACATGCAAGTCCAAGTTGAAGCTGAAGAAAATTAAAACAAGTCCATGAGAGTGAAAATACAACCTTGAGTATATCCTACTTGAATTTTGAGATCATCTCAAGAATAGATTTGACACACTGAACCCTAAAGATCAACGACCAGAAGAGTTGTGAGATGACACCAAGGACATCATACATGAAGAAAGCAAAAGGCTATTAAAAAGACAGAAAGAAAGGAAAGAGCAAAATGGATGTCAGAAGAGATGCTGAAACTTGCCCTTGAACATAGAGAAGCTAGTGAATAGAAGAAAGAAAGAGAATACAGGTAATTTTACATGTTGTCTAGAGATCTTACCACTACCCCACACAGATCCACCCAGCCCAGTGCTTTCGAGTCAATTCCGACTCATAGCGACCCTAGTATATTTCCAGGTACACACACACTTGTAAATCCTTAGTCTCTGAGTATCAGCATTCCTAAAACAAATACACAGGAGCATGGAAGACGTATCCACATATCACTCAACACTCCATGTGAAAACCTAACTGCAATCCTACTCACCACCAGCAAAACACCTGTTATAAATCTTACACTATGCTCCAAAGGGGTCCCTGGGTGAAATAAATGGTTAAGCACTCGACTACGAGCTGAAAGTTTCACTGTTTCAACCCACCCAGAGGCGTGTTGGAAGACAGGCAAGGTAATCTTCTTCTACAAGGCCACAGCCTTGAAAACTCTACGGAGCACAGTTCTACTCTGACACACACGGGGTCATCATGAGTCAGAATCCCCTCTATGGCCACTGGTCCTGGCTTTATGCTGTCAAAGGAGAGGATTTTATGGACAAATTGATTCTTTTTTTTTTTTTGCACTGATCTTGCCTTTTGACTGCGCTATTTTCAAAGGATAGAGCCATGAAGAAGTGGTATCTGATTAGTATTTTTTTTAAGTATAATTTCTCTTCTCACCTTTAGAGCATTGAGCTGCAAAAAGAAACCATTAGAAATGGTTAGTGAATATGTACAATTTACCTAACTCCATGGAAAACCTAGGCCCATCACTCAAATAGCTAATGTATTCATTCAATTTACTCAGAGAGCCTAAGCTAACACTGTATCTCAAACCAATATCTCAAACTCTGCCCCCAAATATCCAACTGCTTTTTGGACATTTCTGCATGGATGTTTTGCAAGGTCTTAAAAGAATCACGTTCAAAGCTAAACTTGTTTTCCTTTCTCCCTTATGGGCTTCTTCCCCTGAGTTTGTGATTTTGAGGACCGTCTCAGCTCAGTCCAGGTCATCATCAGTCAGTGTTTTATAACTGAGTGATTGTGTATCTGAACAAATGACACCAGTTTGTAGCTGGACCTGGTGAGTATGCAACAAAAATGTAAATAAGATATAGTTTTCTCTCTTGAGAAACTTAGAGCCTAGCCCTGGGAAGTGCTGCATTCTTGCCTTAAATCAATTACGTCCTTGAAAGAAATCTCTTCTTATACCAAGGTGGTTAATAACATCTCATCGCTTCAAACTCAATGATTCTACAATTAATAAAGACTAAAGCTTCCTTCCTTTCCACCGTCTCACCAATACTGACTTCCCCTTCATAATAATATTCTTATTTTTGCAAAAAGTAGCACCATTATTTTTTTTCAGATTTCAAGGAAATTTTGGAATTAGTTTGCTTCCCCACCAGGATCAGACTCAAACACCAGTCCCTCTCTCACTTCCTTATATATTACCCTTAAATCTTTTTCTAATCTAAATATATGACTCTGATATGGCTGCAGTCATGATACTGAGAAAGTCCCTCTGTCTACATTATTTGGGATGGAATCTTTTGCCCCGTGTGACCAAGAATCTGCCCAGCCCTTCCTCATTTGAGGATAAAAAATTACTAATGTGGTTGGTCAGACCTTAGGACATTGATGGAGCCACATATTTTATGCACCATGGTTATTGTGTCCTAAAGGTTAGATAAAACCATCAGTTGCCATAAGCCAATTCCGACTCATGGTGACCCCATGCGTGTCAGAGCAGAACTGTGCTCTATAACATTTTCTATGGCTGATTTTCAAAAGCAGGTCACCGGGCCTTTCTTCTGAGGCATTTCTGGGTGAACTCGAACTCTGACCTTTTCAGTTAGTAGCCAAGCATGTTAACTGTTCACACTACTCAGAGACTCCACAGAGATCTCAAAACTCCTCTCTCAGTACATGATTGAACCATTCAAAAGAAGTTCAGTAATGAAATCCTTTATAAGCAAAAGATCAAAAATAACTTGAAAAATTCTATCAGCTAACTTGACCAAATTAACGCTACATAGAACATTACCTCTAACAGCCTTCAGGATACTAATTCCTTTCAAATGCATGTACAGCATTCTCTGAGATAGGACATATACTGGACCATTTTCAAAAGATTGAAATCATGCCGAGTATGTTCTCTCACCATTATGGAATTAAAGTAGAAATCGATAAAAAAAAATGACTTCTGGAGAAGTCCCAAATCTTTGGAAATTAAGCAACCCAGGCCTAAGCACCGAATCACAAAGAAAATGACAAAACATTTTAAGATGAATGATAATGACAAAAATGTTATGATTTGTGGGACACAGTTAAAACAGTGTTGGGAAATTTATAGTCTACGTGCTCATATTAGAAAAGAAGCAAGGTTTAAATCAAAGATCTAATCTTCCACCAGAAGAAGCTAAAAAAAGAAAAGCAAGTTCAAACCGAAATCAGTACAACGATGAAAATAATACAGAAGCAGAAATTAATGAAATAAAAAAAAAAATACAAACGCAGAAAAATCACTGAGACCAAAACATGTTTCTTTGAAATGACTGTTAATATTTATAAACTTCCTAGTTATATTGACCAGGAAGAAGAATATACAACTCACCAATAGCAAAAACGAAGGTGGAAATATTAATATAGATATTAAAGGTATTAGAATATAAAGGAATATCAAGGACAATTTGATAATAAGTCCAACAATTTTGATGAAATGGATGAATTCCTTAGAGGGGTTAGTGAACTGATTAAAGAAAGTATAGAAAGTTTAAATAGTCCAATATTTATTAATGAAAGATAACTAATAATTAAAAACATTCCTCCGAAGAAAATTTCTGGCCTAGATGGCTCCACCAGTGAAGTCTATGAAAAATTTAAGCAAGAAATAATGCAAATTCTATATAAATTCTTCCAGAAAATAGACAAGAAGGAAGTACTTCACAGCTAATTTAATACAGTCGGGATTATCCTGATATCTAACCCAGATAAAGACATTGGAATAAAACCCATCTACGGACTTCATGAAATTCCTTATAAGCACAGGTCTTTAACAAAATAATAGCTATATACACACTTGCAGATACGCACACTTGCGCATGCATACTCACACAAACACGAGGACACACACACACAGGGTTTATCTGTTTAGTTTAACATTCAAAAGTCAGTGTAATTCACAACTTTAACAGAACAATACCAAATATGTATCAACACCACCATGAATGCATAAAGTACATTTGGCAACAGGCAAAACTCATTTTGGATCCAATCTCTCTTTAAATTAGGAGGAGAAAAAGGCCTCTTCACAAGGATGAAGAGTAGCAAAGAGAAACCTATAGCTAGCTTCATGCCTAGTAGAAAACTTTTAAACATTTTTTCTCTAAGACCGAGAACAAGGCCAGAACGTCTGCTTTCATCAATTCCACTTTACTTTGTAATTTAAGTCACAGCCAGTAAGGCTAAAAATAGAACTAAAAGTCATACAGATAGGAAAAGAAGAAGCAAAACTGTCTTTAGTTGTAGGCAGTATGATAGTATATGTAGAAAATCCTGGGCAACCCACAAACCAGCTACTAATAACTGAATTTAGCAATATTATGGAATACAAAGTCAATTTCTTTCTAAATGCTAGCTGAACAAATAAAAATTGAAAATTAAAAATATACTATGTCCTTTAGCCCACACACACAAAAAAGATATGAGATACTGAGAGATAGAGTAAGTACAAAGCTTGTATCCTGAAAACTACAAAATACTGCTGAGAGAAATGAAAGAAGATGTAAGTAAGTGGAGACTTCTATCACGCTTAGATGTTTTGGAAATCTCGAAATTATTAAGATGATAAATTCTTTTTTAATTGAACTGGAGTTTCAATACAACCCTAATCAAAATCCCAGGAAGAGATAAGATGATTCTGAGTAAAAGAAAAAAAAAAAATTCTAAGAGTTACATAGAAGTGCAAACGTTTAGAATAATAGAGTATTTTGAAAAAGAAAATTAAAACAACAAATTTGAGTACTTACAAATGATTCAAAGACTTATTATAAAGATAGAATCAAGAGAGTGTGCTTTTGATATAAAATTAAACAAATAGGTCAATGGAGTCGAACAGGTAGTCCTGAAACAGACTCATACTTTTGCGGTGAAATAAGTTTCAACTCAGATTCCAAGGCAATCCGATGGGGGAAAATTTAATGTCTTTTCAACAAATGGTGCTGGGATAATTGGATAGCAATATGGGGGATGAGAAGGAGACCTTGCTTCATATCTTACCCTGTTTATAAAATTTTATTTGAGATGGATATTAAAGCTAAAGAAAAGAGCTAAAAGTAGAAAACTCCTAGAAAAAAAAAAATATTAATATCTTCAATATCCTGAGAGACACAAACGTTTCTTAGAGAAGACGCAAGAAGCAGTAACATAAAAGAAAAATGTTAAAAATGTATAGCATCAAAATTAAACACTTCTGCTAATTGAAAGACTGTTCAGTAAACAAATAAGCCACAAACTGGCAGCAAATGTTTGCAATGCATGGACCAAAGGACTTACATTCAGAATATATCAGAAACTCCTATAACTCAATAAAACATAAAGACAACTACCGGTAGTCCTATAAAAACATGAAAGAAAGCTTTGTGGCTGCCTCCAGAGGAGGATGGTATGTTGATTCACTGAGCACGGGCACCAGGAGGTTTCTTACAAATGCCCTAGAACTTGTCCAGGATATGAATTACACTGGTATATGCAGTTGTCAAAGGAGCCCTGGTGGTGCAGTAGTTAAAGTGCTTGACTGCTAACAGGAAGGTTGGTGGTTCAAAACCACCATCGGCTCCATAGGAGAAAGATGTGGCAGTTGGCTTCCATAGCAGTTTACAGCCTTGAAAACCATACGGAGTCACTCTGAGTTGAAGTGGACTGGGGGGCAGTGGGATGCAATGGTCAAAGGACCCCTGGTGGTACAATGGTTAGAGCACTGGGCTGCCAGCCAAAAGGTCAGCAGTTTGAACCCACCAGCTGCTCTGAGGGAGAAAGGACCTGGCACTCTGCTCCCATAAATATTACAGCCTAGGAAACCCTATGAAGGCCATTCTACTTTGTCATATGAGTCAAAATTGACTTGGTGGCACACAACGAGAAGAACGCAGTTGTCAGAACTCATCAAATTATGCACTCAAGATCTCTGTTGTTCTTTTTTCTGTGGATTATATACCTCAATAGAAAAAAAAATGTTATTTTGATTTCCAATTTTGCTGCAGTACCAGCCCTATGATTATTGAATTCCTCTTTTTCACCAGGAAGATTATTATTTGTAAGTCAAATAATTAATTTTAATAAACAGGCAGATCATTTGTTTAAAACTTATCAATGTGCCAATATGTGCTTCAATCTAGAGAACTCATTTGCTGCAGGATGCGTGGGAAACAACTGTCCTCTGAGCTGAAGTTATGGTAAATGCTGTTTGGCGTGGTTTTACAGGGACTTCTCATTTAAAAAGTAAGAGAGTATATATACTCATTAATTTTTCACTTGCGGATGCAACAGGATTTTCAGATGATCAAAAATGACTCTTCAGGCAGCACCATGCAGCAAAAAGAACAATGGACTGAAGTCAGGGGATCTGAACTGCAGTCTGGACACTGAAGCTTTGCAACTATGTATTCAAACACTGAAGCTTGGGAAATACACCTTGAGCCCTGCAGCACATCCCAGAGCCTCCGGCCTTGCCTCTTTCCCTCTTGGCTGCAAAGTGAAATGATTGAGCTGAGCGAGCGACCTCCCAGGTCCTTTCTGCCTCTAATGTTCTGTGATTCATGATCCAGCCCCCTAACTATGACCGTAGGTGTCCCCTGTTCTGACATTTCCATGTGTAAAGGCACTTAGGCTTATTTTCATCAATTGCCTTAATATTCAAAGTTCAAATTGAGGAAGCTCTTTTAAGAATATCGGAAATGGAAATTAACTTTAGTTGATATTTGTGATTCTCTTAGCCCATTATTGGTTATTAAGGTCACATAAAGAGCGAATCATTCCTACTCTGATTCCAGAGCCATAGGGTATGTTGCCACAGCATAAATCATATTAATGTGGATGTGAGATTAATTTCAAAAGGAGACAAATTACATGCTTTGCTTAGTATTTACATATTGGTTGTTATGAATTTATTTCTCATTCATGGTAATAACGTTAATTACAATAAATTTGTTTTATATTCATGTAGATGTCACACACTTCCGGAATTTAGCATTTATAATACATGAATAAATGGCCACTAGGCTTTTACTCATGTTTCGGATGTAGTTACTGAAATGAATAGTCACAAAATTAACAACGAAGGAAACTGGGAAAAAATCTGGTAGTTGTATTTTATTGATTTTGTCACAATATCAAAATATAGAATGTCTTACCCCTGGCACTTATTTAGTCATTTCATGTAGTGAATTATTTATTAACAGCCAATGGCCTAACAGGAAATTACTTTGATCTGGGTTCAGCACTTGAGGAAGCTAGCCTAAGATGGCTGGATATAGACGTTTCTAGTGAAACATACTCTGCGCCATGTTTATGGTCCTTCACTTCTTCAGTCTTGATCAGAGGTAATATGATATGATGGAAAGAATTGAGGCTTGAAGCCAGAAAATATGGGCTAAAATTTCAACGGTGCCATTTAAGTTAGGTTAATCTTAGGCACGTTTCTCAACCTTTCTAAATCTGTAAAATAGGGACTACATTTAAGTGTGATCACATTTGTGGATGTATCTGGAATTCTGTAGGCAATCAGTAAATATTGACCGGACATGGATTTGCCTTCTAGGTCTTCAGTCTAACTCCTATCTTCTGTTTTTGTAATCCCTTCACTTTATCGTTGCTCCATTAGATGAAAAATGTTCTCTCTTTTGCCTCCATCCATGTTCTCATTAATTTCCTATCCAGACCAGTCAGACACATTCCTACACCTTCAAGTAGGCTCCCAGCTCCTTATATTGGGTCCATTAGCTCCCACCCTTGGGAGCCAACCACCCTATCTTCTCAGCACTTCTGCTGCCTCACCTTGATTGAAACCTCACTCTCATTTAGTAATATTGAAACCCTCAAAGTGTTCTTAAGGCAATTTCTTCCTTCTCCAGTTCTGATTAGCAATTAATTGGTCCATTGAACTAGCTTTCTAACTGGCACCCTCCTTTTTTTTTTTTTTTTCATTTCATCATTTGCACTGCCACTTGATTAATTGTCCTGAGTGACCCCTGATGTCATTCCCTGGCTCAAAGATTTTTATTGACTGCTTAGGGCTAATGTAATCAGGTCTAAATTTAGACTTCATAACTTTAAAGGCCTCCATTAATCTAGCTGAAATCTACTTTCCCAACCTTAATCACTGTTTCTATCTGCAAATCTTTTATTTCAGTCAAAGTGAGCTGTAGCTTCTATTTTCCCCTCCTATCTGATCTTCATAGTCAAGTTCACACCCTCTCCACCAACAATCTTTTTCCTCTCAACTTCACGTGTTCAAACAATGCCCATTTGTTCCGTACAAACCCAAGTTCCAGCCCTCCCTCAAGCTTCCCTGGATCACTACAGGAAAACTCTTAGCATGGCCCTTTGGCCATGCCCCTCTCATGGCCCTCAGAACTTCCCACCTCCATGCATTCTTTGATTATAGGAACCATATATGATTCAGCTTCATATTCTTAGAAATAGAGTATAATGTTTTGCAGAAAACAGGTACTTCAATAAATGAACTAAAGAAAGCAGTTCTGTCCTATTAAAACAAAACTTTCTTTCACGAACTTTGCTGAGAAGGTATTTGCTACAGAAAACATGAATTTATGATTTCTCTAAAAGAACTCCATTGGAACTAAGTTTGACAAAAAACAAGTGAATGTATTATGAAGACATAACGACACTTCAAGTACTATAAAAAACTGAAAACCTAACCCATTGCCGTCAAGTCATTTCTGACTCATAGCAACCCTCTAGCACAGAGTAGAACTGCCCCATAGGGTTTCCAAGGAGAGCCTGGTGGATTCAAACTGCCAACCTTTTGGTTTGCAGCCGAACTCTTAACCACTATGCCACCGGGGTTCCCTCAAGTACTATAAGAACTGGCACTTAGTAGGGCTTCCAGGATCGATTGTAACCAAGGCCTGGCACACTGGGAGACTGGGGAAGCTTTTTTCTCCATCTCTCATTTACGATTCTTTCTGTAAATTTGATATTATTTGATTCTACTTTGAAAGTTGGCTTTTTGCTCTTCAACCCATATACAAAGCTCGGCTGCAACAACTTTTGAATTTTCACATCTTCTTTGAAGAATGCAACTCAGATCTCTTAGTTATAATTCTGCATTTCCAGGGGAGGACTCTGACAAGCCTGGCATGGGTTTGGCACATCATTGGGCTTTTTCAGAGAAACCACTCCTTCCCAAATATGTACCAGATTATATCATGTGCCAAGCTTTCCTATTGTATCCAGGGATGTCTGTAACTATGTGCATCTTAGGGAAGGAGTAGGTACCCCAGAAAAGGGTGTGGGTGACACAGGAAGCCTATTAAGTTTCCACATCAATGGCTAGGTTTCTGAAGCAACCTTCCAAAAAAAAAAAAAAAACCTATTGCCATCGTGTTGATTCCAACTCCTGCAGATTATAAAAATTTATAAGCCGCTATTCTGTAGTTTAACATGGCTGCTAATTTTTCAAAAACATTTTCATAAGTACTGTCCGTTTGCTTTTTGTTCCAGATGAATTAATGAAATTATTGGAGGATGGAGCCATTATTATGGCAGGGTTCAATTCAGAGTTATGGGTTTTCAAAGAACCGTTATTTGCCATTATACGCCAGAGAACAAGTGACTTCTAACATAGGAGTCACAAGCTTAAAAGAAAGGTAAGTCAGTCTATTTGGAATACAAGTTATTTCAGCCATTAGACATCAGGTTGGGTTGGCACCCCACCTCAGGTATAATTGGAAATCATTTTTTCACCCCTAGATCTGTCTGATTCTTTCTCTGGCCAGGAGAAGAGCAGGTGAGGTGGGGAGATAAAGAGAACCTATATGTCAGAGGAAGGGAGGGGCAAGCGCTTCTCACATGTGGTAGAGGTGAGGGGTGGGGAGCTGAAGGGCATGTTTAGGAAGTTGCTTCCTGAAACTGGTAGAAGTCAAAGCCGGGAGAGCAAGTCTCAGTTGAGATTAGGTGAAGAACTAGAGCACAGCCCAGGATCCAACACTGACAACTCAGTGGACAGGGGGTGGGAAAGAGAGGTGGTAGGGCAGGCAAATGGGTGGTGGTCTGTAGGAAAAAAAAAAATACTCATACTGGCTATTTACTCCATTCACACAGTGTTCTTTTGGTGTGTTAGGATTTTATTTAATTTTATTTGAAATGGGCTACAGCAGTGTATACAAAAGCTTTTCTTCACATGGCTGTTCTGATGTTGCCCGTTGGTGTTTGAGAGGTGGAGAGAAAAAAGAAGTAAAAGACAAATAAATAAGAACTGGGGGAATTAGAATATCAGGCCAGTGGCTTCTCTAGGAGTAAGGGCAGACATATTTCAGAAACTCCATTTTTGTCTTCTCTTGTTTTGATAAGCCACAGAGGATAGCTATCAATTAATTCATCAGGGGGAAAGTTATTGAGAGTTTCATAAAATTATAATATTCAAGTTTCTGTTTAGCCCTTTATATTAGTTAACAATGTATTCAGCTGCAAGCAACTGAAACTCTCAGGCAATTAGATGTTCATTTATCTCTATAAATAAATTTTCAAATGTGGACAAACCAGGGCTGATGACTGTTCAATGATGTTATCTGGGATCCAAGCTCTTCTCATCTTTCCTCCTGGCCTTCATTGGTGTGCAGGCCTTTGCCTCAGTAGGGTCACTTCATGGTTGCAAAATGGCTGCTTCACCTTTGGGCTCTGCGTTGCAAGCAGAAAAATGTGTGGGCACCCTGAATAGAAGTGGGATTCTGTTAATTAGCAAGATGAGAATAAAATTTTAGAAGGCAGCCAATGATGTTTGTTTTACCCTCCCCTTGGTCAATTAAAAGCATATCTTTTCTTCATCAAGAGACCAAGGTGAACTGTGAAAGCAAGAGTAGAAGTACGGCTAATAACCAGTCCTGGGAAGCATTGGTTGGCGTTGCCTGGATTAACCAAACTCAGTCTCTTTACAAAATTTTTCAAAGCCAAGTAAGGTACATTGTATTATTGATAGCTCATAAAATGTCTTTAAACTCCGATACCTCCACCCTGCGCACATTATTCTTGAAGGAAGAAGAGAGAAGAAAGTAGATAGGAAGCACAGGTGTTCGGAAAACAACCAACCATTGTGTGAGGCGACTAAGATGCATGGAGCTATGGGGAAGTGGTGGGACACGAAGCTGTGGTTCTCGGAAACATTGAATTATGTGGTGCTAAATGTTCGGGCTTTTTCTTATAGAAATAGAGAACTTATGAAGGGTTTTAAGCTGGAGAATGGTATGCAGCACCAGAGGAATCCTGCAGAGGGCGATATGATGAAAACAAAGAATATCCACTTTTTTTTTTTTGCATCAATGTACTAGCACTGAACATTTGAACTAAGAGTAAAAACCTAAAGTATCAAATGCCCTTATTCTTCAAGTTACCACTTTAGACTCCATAGAAATTCACGTCTACAAACTGGGTCTTGTTTTACGTCAGAGTACTTTTTCTTTGTATTTTTACCTGAATGTAAAGTATACTTTTTCATCTGTGTTTAAAGAAAGAATCACATGTTGACACCTTTAGTTTGCAACATAAAAAGATTCCATTTTGCCCAGAACTAGAGGACAAAGTTGGAAGACAAATCACATATCAGGAAGGCATCTGCTATGCCGTTAACTTGAATATACACGAGCTGTGTAATTGAGTTGGGTTTGGGGCCCACTCTTCAGATTAAGGACTTTGTTCATTTCTGTTCCAGACAATCCGGACAAACTATAAACTGTCCTGGGAAAATTACCTCCTGTGTGGGAAATAGTCCAACCAGCAGGTGTTGGCAAGACAAAGACGCATTGCCTTTTCCCCAAAGGAAGCAGCGGTCCAGATCTTTACACCAAGCCAAGATCCATAACAAAGGATCAAATGAGGGCTTTAAGGAAGTAAGAATCTAAATTTAGGACTCTTTCCCAAAAAGAGAAGCTGAACACATTACTTTCACTTGAATTTTAATTTAAGAACAGAGTACACAAAAATAAATTTAGTTTATTATGTTTAACTCTGGTGTTCAAGATGCATCATCTCTGGAAGACTGTGACAGTTACCTGGCAAATACTACGCCCAAAACAAAACTCAGTTCAATTCAACAGACCTAGATCTTCTAAAAAAACTCAGGCTGTCTTTTTTCATTGCAAGCTCTGTCACGTCCAGAACTCACCAGGACTTAGTGCTTTTGTCTATAAAATGGAATAATATTATTTTTTGCTTCCATTCAAGAATCTTTTTGTTTCTTGAATGAGGATTTGACTTAATTCTTGAAGCTGGTCAACCAAAGTGTGAGCAGAGAAAGCAATTTCCCAAATGTGAGTTGAAAAGTTGAATACACGTCTCTGGATCTCTGAGTATGTAGTCAGCTTGAACACACAAATTCAATAAGAAACCCTAAATTAGGACCCTATTCAAATTCCAAGCAACCTAGTAGTATGTTTTCAGAGAGCTGGGGGTGGTAATGCTAAGGAACAATCAAGCTTCATGTTTAAAAATAGCTTTAATGCCTTTTATTGCTATTTTATTCTTTTGGATCCATTAATTACCAATTAACGCCTGAATCTGGATTTACTGACAACCAGATAAGTGTAATAAACAAAATGTGGGGAGGTGAGAAAACAGAAAAGAGAATGGCATTGATGAGATTGTTGGGTGAATAGGAAATGATCCTCTGTTTTCATCTTTAGGCTCTAAGAGTTGCGTGTTTGCTTTTAAAAGACAAACAGACATTTTCTCAGATCTAAAGTAAAATTTACATGTCTTCAAATGTTGTACTTTGTCATGAAACCTTTGAACAACATGCTATTCTCACCAAGATGACAGTTCTCATTGGCTCACGGAAATTTCTCTGAGATTAGCCTAAGCTATACGAATTCAGTAGTCAAGAAAAGATCTTAACAAAGTTGTTTAAAGCATTCAAGCCTGTGTCCCTAAGCAATATTTCTTCTAAAAGAGAGCTGGAAAGCAAAATGATGGGTCCCCAATCTTTCATCAGGAAAGAGAAGATAAGATGTTGGACATTAAGTTTTAAAGTGTATTAAGTTTGTAATAAAACAAGATGGCTCATTCTTTGCCGATGGCTTTGAAACTTGGTAGAGTCCTTTTTTGTTTTTGTTGTAAAAATATAGCTAATACAACATTTGCCAACTGAAAGAAATATGGCAATACTGAGCCAACTCCCGAAGAGTTTCTCACCTTTCAGATTAGTGAGACCTTCTTAAAGAAAACAATTCAGACAGGACCCACAACTCTGTGTATGAAGATATTTACTACAGGTTTAACTGGAATGGAAACTAGCTAAAACAAACTCTGAAAATAACCTAAATGTCAAAACATTTGAGAATGGCTTAATTATTTGTTTGAGAATTATAGTAACTCTATTCTATAAAAGATTATTTATTTAAAAATATGATCACATATTACATTATTTAAACTGACTTCCACATCTTTTTTTTTTTTTTTTCCACACCAACAAGAAAATTTGATAACTGTCCTTCTTTTACGCAGGTGTTGCTTTTTGGATGTCACAAATGTTAGGAAAATATAGCCGGAAGTGTGTGTGTGTGTGTGTGCATGCATATGAGTGTTATAGAGAGAGAAAGAACTGGTGATGGGCTGTTTAATCTTATCATATCCCAGCAAAATATTACACAGAGGGTGGTAATGGGTAAATACTGAGGTGGGCATGATGGTCACTAAGGCTTTGAGATACTCTAATTTCTGAGCATTCAAGAAAACAGCAGTGGAAAATGAGAAAGTCACTTCTTCAGCTCAAGGGATGTCTAAAGTTAGGGCAGCAGAGACCCATGTATTTTTCTGGGTTTGGCTATTGTTCTGTCATTCCCGCCTCCCCTCACCCCGTACTATGCTATTGAACAGAGACTTTCTAAGGTCACGTGGAGACTGAATAGAGCCCAGGGAGATTCATGCCATCTGTTGGTAAACGTCATTTTTGCATCGACTTTTTCTTTTATAAAGATGAGTAAAAAGGTAAAATACAAATGAGATTTATGAGAAAATAATGCAAATACAGTAAGAAGAAACATTATTCTGAAAAATGAGAAAAAAAATCTCTGAAACTGATTAAAAGAACCAAAAGAAAACCTTTTGGGTATCCACCATACAAAAAAAAAAAAAGGACCATTATGTCATTTTAAATTTGTCCTAGGGTAAAATCACCATAAAGTTATAATAAAGCAAGAAAAAAGGTTTTATTCGGCGTATGTTCCAAGCGACGAAAATGGGAGATGAGAAAGCATGCTGCCAGAGCCTTCGGTAAAAGTCTAAGGAGTATTACAGAATAGGCAAAAGTGGGAAAACAGACAAGCATGCTGCCAGGGCCTTGTCTGTTCGAGTCCAAGGAACATTACAGAATTATCAGTATATATTAACATTACAGGGAAACCCTGGTGGGGTGGTGGTTAGGAGCTACGGCTGCTAACCAAAAGTTCAGCAATTCAAATCCATCAGGCACTCATTGGAAACCCTATGGGGCAGTTCTACTGTGACCTAATAGGGCCTCCATGAGTTGGAATTGACTCGACGGCAACGGGGGTATTTACATTACAAATGGGTAAAATTACTGAAAGCTTCCCCTTTTCACAGATTGGCTAAAAGCTGCCAAATCACCGTGATTATATATTTAGAATTGTCTTTCTTAATAATCATTGGTACAGGTTTCAGTAGCAACAGTCAGGAGGGTCTTCACTGGTCCAACAAATCTTACTATTTGGTAAATGCTAATAAAAAAAAATAATAAGAGTGGAAAATACATGAGTCTTTTGAGCACTGTTTGGTTAATTTATGTGAAAGCTTCCCTCAAAGATATTTTTCAAGATTGGCCTGCATTTAAGGACGAAGGTGCTCCTGACCCAAGCCATGATGTTTTCAATTGCCTCATATGCATGTGAAAGCTGGACAATGAGTAAGGAAGACTGAAGAAGAATTGATGCCTTTGAATCATGGTGCTACAAAGAGTATTCAATATACCATGGAGTGCCAGAAGAATGAACAAATCTGTCTTGGAAGATGTACAGCCAGAATGCTCATTAGAAGCAAGGATGGCAAGAGTTCATCTCACATAGTCTGGACATGTTATCAGGAGGGATGAATCCCTGGAAAAGGACATCGTGCTTGGTAGCAGGTCAGTGAAATAGAGGAAGACCCTTAATGAGATGGATTGGCACAGTGGCTGCAACAATGGGCTCAAACATAGCAAGGATTCTGAAGATGGTGCAGGATCAGGCAATGTTTCGTTCTGTTGTACATAGGGTCGTTGAAAGTTGGAATCAACTCAAAGGCACCTCACAACAACAACAAGATTGTCCTAGCTATTGTCTTTATACCTCAGGGCCCAGGTGATGTGTCCTTGTGAGTCCAGTTCCAGCGGGGTCACATTCTTTATACTTAAGGACAGTGAATAATGGCTCCAATACTATCCCCTAAATCAAATTTAAACAGTCTTACTGTTGGCCATTTGGACTTTTTTTTTTCCTGTTATAACAAATGCCAGAGGGAACAAGTTTCAGAGAAATCTTTCTTGTAATTTCTTTATGATTAATTTTAAAAATTAAATGTAGAACAAACATTATTTTTCGTGGCATATTTAGTGATACAGAAAAAATAATTATGATATAATGTTAAGAGAATATCCAGAAAACTAAAGACCATGAACAGGTAGCCCTTGACTTTCTAGGTATTCGGGTTATGAAGAAGTGCACTTATGAGATAGCCTTTTTTTTTTGTTGTTGTACATCTTATTGTTAGTAATATGAACTACATACAATGTTACACTGCATAACTTGCTGGTGTTGTTATTCTCACAAAGAGGCTAAGCCCATGCCTGATTTCAAGGCATTTAAAGACAGAACTACATTGCTGCTTGGAGGAAATGCTGCTGGATTTAAATTAAAATCTTTTCTTGTTTACCATTCTGAAAACCCCTAAGCATTCAAAAAAAAAAAAGAAAGAAAGAAAGAAAAGAAAAAGCTGCTGGTCTGCTACAGGAACAACTCCAAGACCTGGATGACAATTCTGCTGGTACTTGATAATGCCCCAGGACAGCCTCCTCACATAAACAACAACAACAACAACAAAAAACAATGCCATTGAGTTGATTCCGACTCATAGTGACCCTATAGGACAGAGTAGAACTGCCACACAGGGTTTCCAAGGAGTGCATGGTGGATTCAGAGCTGCCAACCTTTTGGTTCGCAGCTGTACCTCTTAACCACTACACCACCAGGGTACCCCCACCCATAGATGATCTAAATCAGGTTGTGAAAGTGGTGTATCTATCTTCCATTACAACAGCTGTGGTTCAGCCTATGGATTAAGGTGCAATTGCTACCTTCAAGGCATGCTACCTACGGACTGCGTTTGCTCAGGCCAAATCCGCAACACATGGAGGTATGGTAACACGGTGCAAGTTCTGGGAGAGTTATAATATTCTTCAGTGTATCTAGAACGTATCGTCTTCCTGGGAGGGAGTTATAGGAAAACGCATACAGGAGAGATGGAAAAATTACTGAGTTATGTGAACACGCTCCCAGCATTTGATCAGGATAATATGATGGAAGAGATTGGTGAAAAAAATCATCCATATTGCAAGAACACTGAATACAGAATTTGGTATCTCTGTTGTGGAACAGCTCATAGATCACAAAGAAGGGGAATTGACAGATCCGGACTTAATGTATTTTGAAGAGGAAAGAAATGTTGAAGAAGAAAGAACAAGGAAGAGGAAGGAGAGACATCATCAGTGAAAGGATTAGCTGAAGTTTTTTTCTAAACGTGAACCTGAACACTCACCACTTTGCTAAAGTCAACAGGCAGATTTGAGATGTTACTGCAAACACACAAGAAGAGAAGAAAAGAAAAGGACCATACAGACAACTCTCTCTAATTTTCTGACTAGACATGTCGTCCCCATCCCCAGAGATAATCCAGATGACCCAGAACCTTCCGCAAGTGGAGTTATTACCACAACTGACAAAAATGCCATCATCCGATTCTTCTTCCTCATCCGAGTAAATTTTTATGATTTGTGTATTTTTTATGTATGCATTTATGCATTAAAATATATCTCTAAGTTTATATGTAATATTTCCAATCCCAAAGGCAAACAGATCAGATTTAAAAAGAAACTGATAATAAAAGGCAATAATAATGAAAACTAAAAAAAAAAAAAAACTGAGGTATTCGACTTATGTCAGAACTGACTGACGACAGAGTCATCAGAATGAAACCCTGTAGTAAGGGGTTACCCGTATAGTGTGTTAAAAAAACAAACAAACAGGCCTATTGCCCATCAAATCCATCCTGACTCATAACAACCCTATAGGACAGAGAACTGCCCCAGTGTGTTTCCAAGACTGTAATCTTTACGGGAGCAGACCATCACATCTTTCTCCCATGGAGCAACTGGTGGGTTCAAACTGCTAACCTTTTGGTTAGCAGCTGAGCGCTTAACCACTATACCACCAGAACTCCTTGTAAATGAATTACAACCTGTAAAATGTATTCTTGTAAGCACACAGACACTGACACCCACACAAACACACCGGGGTGGGGGGAGAGGACACATCCCCAAAATATTAAATGTGGCAATTTGTTGATGGCGGGATTGCAAATTGTTATTATTAACTTTTTTCTTTTTAATCATTTCAAAATGTCTTCAATGGTATCAGAAAAAGAAATTATCAAATTGACAAAAAGTTAAGTTGATGAAAAATACGTGTATTTACAGTATTTAAAATAGTTTAGAAAAAAATTGTCTTCTAGTTTATTATCACATTTATGTCCTCTTTAAATCTTATTGAAAATAAAGATGGAAAACATCTAACTTGTAAAGACATGTGTTGCCCTATCAGTAGATATATTAAATTTTACAGTTTCTGGGAAGTGCAGCAAACACGTTTTATAAAGGCTTAGCAATTGATTATTAATTATATTTCTATGCTTTCATTTCAAAAACCAACCAAACCCATTGTTAATGACTTGATTTCGACTCATAGCAACCCTATAGGGCAGAGTAGAACTGCCCCATAGTATTTCCAACGGGTGGCTGGTGGATTTAAACTGTTGACCTTTTGGTTAGCAGCTATAGCTCTTAACCACTGAGCAACCAGGGCCCCACTCTTTCATTTAGAGGTACTTTGTTTAACCTAACACACAAAAAGGAGGGGAATCAAATGTTGACACTATCCATATCTTTGACATACAATTAAAAAAAAATGCCTATTTTATTCCACATGGAGCCCTGGTAGTGCAATGGTTAAGAACTCAGCTGCTAACCAAAAGGTTGGCAGTTTGGATCCACCAGCCATTCCTCTGAAACCCTGTCATTTATACTCTGTCCTGTAGGGTCGCTATGAGCAGGAATCGACTCCATGGCAAAAGATTTGGTTTTGATTAGTTTTTTCACATATACCATATTTTCATACAAACATTCAAGCTCCCTAAAACTGATGAATGAATTGACAACATGTGGTATATCTACACAATTGATTATTCAGCAATAAAAAGAATGAAGTACTAATACATGCTACCTGTGGAAGAACCCTGAAAACATCATGCTACGTGAAAGAGTATAAGATCACCTATGGCATAATTCCATTTACACGAAATGTCCAGAATGGGCGAATCTATAGAGGCATAAAGTAGATTAACGGTTGTGGAATTGGGAGGTGGGCAGGAATGGGCAAGGGCTATTCATGGGGAAGGGTTTAGTTTGGGGAGTGATGAAAATTTCTAAATTTAGGTTGTATTGATGATTGCACAGCTGTGAATATCCTAAAACCATTGGACTGTATACTTCAAATGGATAAATTTTATGGTATATGAATTATATCTCAACAAATCTTTAAACAAACAAAGTGTAATCTTCAAACTCAGTTCACCCAATTTATGGAAAATGCCTGCTAGACAATTTTATTGGTAAAGCCAGTCATGGTTGTTTATACCACACGGGCTGCTTTCATTTTTAAATTAAATTAAGTATGTTAATATTCATCACTTTGACAGCCATCTCACGTCTAAACACCGCAGTAGCTGGGAATGAGTTGATTTCATTAACTCACGTATCAAATTTTAAAAATGCAAGTTAAATGCCCTGAAGGTACCAGTTTGCATTGTTCTAATGGCAACAGCCAACGCTCTGTGCGAATCAGTACTCAATATTTTGGACACAATGGCTTGTATTTTTATTTGTTGGTTTTAGATAGCATTCTTAAAGTTAACCAAATATTTGAATAATAAAGGCTGCCCTTGTGGCAGCAACCACCATTGTAGAGACACTTACACACCTTTTCTTCTGAGCCTGCATGGACTTAAATAAGTGAATTTCAAAGTTTTTCTTTTAAATGCCAGCAGCATTTGAATTCTATGCAAGTATTTGCATGCTGTAATCTCATTATCAATGCCCTTTTCCTTGCTGTAAAGTTGGTATAAATTACTGGCTGGGAAGGACTTGAAACCTTCAAGGGTGTACCAATCTGGAAAGCATGGCTTTTATTCACCACAATGGTTGCCACGACTTGAAGCAACATTTCCTGTCTTGGGCCAGTTCATGCACTCCACAAAGCTTAATGGAAGACTGAGTAGAAAAATAGGGTTCGATCTCAGACACAGACTTGGCATTTTAATCTATTAATAGTGCACTAGGTGTTACTGCAATGAGCCCTGGTGGTACAACGGTTAAGCACGCAGCTGCTAATCAAAAGTGAGAAACTATGGGAGAAAAGACCTGGTGATCTGCTCCCATAAAGATTACAACCTAGAAAATCCAACGGGCAGTTCCACTCTGTCATGTAGGGTCGCTATGAGTTGGAATCCACTGGATGGCACGCAACAACACAGCAGGTGTTGTCAACTTTTTCTCAGTCATGTGCAATTTCCTGGCTTGTAGGAGGTTCACAAAGTCAACTTCAATAACTGGGTGAGAATATTAAGCTTATTTATATAATTACTAGTATTTTAAGTTTTATCATGGAAAAAAATTATGTTTACATTCTTGGTGCTTTGTCACAAATGAACTGTAGGTGACATGGTATGGAATTATTATTTGAAAGGAATACCAAAGGATTCTCCCTTAGGTAAGATGCATTTCTTTAGAATAATCAGGGGAGAGGGAAGGCTAGTAAAGAAAATTGACAGAACTTTCATGGCTTTATTCTCCAATATTTCTGAATTTACAACATCTTTTTTTTTTTTTCAACACAGGCCAAAATAACCCATCCAGAATGTCATATTTTGTTCACAACAGAAATATGTATAAGACAGGGGATGCCAATAAGGCCCGTTACAGGCACCAATATTTCAAATTGTTCCTCTGAGTAGTGTCTTGGATATTTTTATATTCCAGACAAAGGCATCATATTACAATTTTTGATGAGTAAGAGGTATGTCTTTCTTTTGTAATAAGGGAGACTAAACCCACTGTCGTCCAGTTGACTCCGACTCATAGCAACCCTATAGGACAGAGTAGGACTGCCCCACAGAGTTCCCGAGGAGAGCCTAGCAGATTCGAACTGCTGACTCTTTGGTTAGCAGCTGTAGCACTTAACCACTATGCTACCAGGGTTTCCAGTAAGGAAGAAAGCAACTATAAATGTGTAGGTGGAAGCGTGGAGAAAGAGCCTGAAGAATGTCCCCAACAGCTGTATTTTAAGGATCTGAAAATGGATTCCCCCACAAATATTTGTGCCCTTTGGGAAGTCTTATGTATACCCAAGCATATGTAAACTCTTCTGAAAACTGCTAGTCTGTATGAATTCACTTCAGGGACTTAGTAAATAGCTAAAAGATATAGTCAGCGATTCTACAGGGAGCTACCACTGACAAGGGAGAGATTTCCATCATTTTCTTTTAAACATTCTTATTGTGGAAAATTTAAAGCATTTTATATAAAGTAAAGAGAATAATGTAATGCTCCCTAAACTTAAAAAAATTATTAATTTATAGCCAACCCCCAGACCCCACTCTCATAACATTTTGTTATTTTACCTACAAATGTTCCGTACATAATTCTAAAAGGTAAAGTTTTATTTAAAAAAAACATAAACACAATACCATTATCCCATGTAAAAAAATAACAAACTCTTCCTTAGTACCAACCAGTATCCAATCATCTATTGACTTTTAAAGCAGAAATCTTACAGAAAGACATACTGATGAAAATTTGGGATGGTTTGCCTCACAATACAGGTTATATGGTATACATGTGAGGTGCCTGGTGGGGAGAAAACACAGTAAACGAATGCTCAGGCAAAGAGCAGCTAAAACATAAGGACATAAAATGTCCGATGTAGAGGGGACATGCTACATATAATCAGATGCTGGCAAAAAGGAAAACAACAAACACTTCCAAACACAAACGTCCCTGCCTATCTGAATTCTCACTATACAAATATTTACTATTATGACTTGCAGTTATTCTGACAGAAAAAAAAAAGTATTTGAAGGAAAGGCTGACTATAACAAATCCACATTCACACACCATGAGAAATATTTAAGCTGTGCTGTCCCACTGGAGATAGCATAGGCTGCACTGCAGTGATGATAGAATCCATTCCCGTGCTTCTGTTGTTAAAGTTATTTGAATCACCTTCATTTAGGTATAAATTGCAAACAATAAAATGGACCCCGCTTAAGTGTACACTATTCAATGAGTTTTGACAAATGTATGAAATTGTGCATCCACAGCCCATAATCTTGATATAGAACATTTCAATTGCTCCTATAAAGATGACACGAATCACTTTAGAGCAATTCCCCTCTGCAACCCCTACCTTAGCAATTACTGATCCGCTGGTATTACTTAAAATCTAGTCATTTCTAAAAGGTTATGTAAATAGAATATACATTGTTAGTGTTTTGTGTCTGGCTTCTTTCATTTGGGAAAATACTTTCATGATTCGTCTAATTTTATTTCATGTTATCAGTAGTTTGGTCCTTTTTGTTGTTGAATATTACTATACCTCATGAATGTGACACAGTTTGTTTACCCATTCACCAGCTGATGTATATATATTTGGGTTTTTTTCCAGTTAGAAGTCATAGTGAATCAAGTTGCTATGAACATTTGAGTACAAGTTTTCAAGGAATTTGTACATTTCATCTAAATTGTTAATAATATTCTCCTTCTATCTTTATTAGTGTCTATAGGATCTGTAGTGATGTTCCTGCTTTCATTACTGCTATTATCATTATTATTTCCATTCTACTGTTTACTTCGGGTGTAATATGCTCTTCGCTCCCTAGATTCTTTAGGCAGTAGTTTAGATATTTAGTTCGAGAGATTAAATCTTTTCTAATAAATATTTAATGCAATAGATTTTCCTTTAAGAACTGCTTTCAAATTGCTATGACATATTTTAATTTTCATTCATTTAAAAATATTTTTTAGATTCCCTTGTGATTTCTTCTTTGATCCATGAATTATTTATAAGTATGTGGTTTAAATTCCAAATATTTGGAAATTTTCTTGTGGTCGGAGAAGTTCACTTTGTGTGATCTCAATCCTTTCAAATTTATTGAAATGCATTTTGTGTACAAGATGATTTATTGCCATAGGTGTTTCAAGTATACTTGAAGAACGTGTAATCTGCTGGTGTTTGATGGAATGTTCTATAAATACCAATCAGGTTAAGTTGATTGATAGGGTTATTGAAGCTTTCTATAACTTTAATGATTATCTGTTTGTTCTACCAATTACTGTGAGAGGAGTGTTGAAGTCTCCAACTCTGATTTTAGAGTTGCTTTTTCCTCCTTTCAGTTGTATCAATTATTGCTTTATGTAATTTAAAACTTTTCATCTTGGTAAACTGACCCTTTCATCACTATGAAATGTCCTGCTTTTCCTAGGTAGTATTCCTAGGAAAAGAGTTCTCAAGTTCATTTTATCTGACATTAATATACAAACTCTTGTTCCTTTTGACTAGTGTTTTCATGATATCTTTTATCACCATCATTTTATTTTAAAATCTACTGGTATTTATATTTAAAATGTAAAATCCAGCATCTTATATTTGGGTAAAGCTTTATTTATTTCATCTTACAACCTCTGTTTTTAACATGGAGTATTTAGAATACTTGCAATGTAATTATTAATAATATGATTAGATTTTATTCTACCATCTTATGTTTACTGTCAAATATGTTTCTATTTTCACACTCCCAAATCTTTTTTGTCTCTATCACACATCTTACTCTCCATATCTTATACATCTCACAATACTTTGTTATTATTGCTTTAAAAACAAAACAAAAGCTTTAGATAGTCAAATATCATTTTTAAAAATTAAAAAAACAAAATATATTTTTTACATATAATTATATACTATTTCCGGTGTTATTCATTCTTTCATGTAGGTCTAAATTTTTATCTTGTTTTATTTTTCATTCTAAGAACTTTCTCTTAATATTTACTTTATTGAACATCTGCTAGTGATAAATTCCCAACCTTGTTTACTGAAGAAGTCTTTATTTTGCCTTTATTTTTTAGATATATCTTTGCTGGACATAAAATTCTGGGCTAACCTTTTTCTTTAATCTTTTTTTTTTTTTCTTTGATGGTTTAAAGATGCATTGTCTCTGGCTTTCATAGCATCTAATGCAAAAAATTCCTATAATTATTACCTTAACCTTTCTGTATAAAATATGGCTTGCCTCTGTCAAAGATTTAAGTCTTTGTCACTAGTTCTCAGCTCTTGATTTTGATGAGGTTGGTGTACTGTTCGTTTATTTTTGTTTATTCTGTTTAGGATTGATTGAGTTTCTTGCATCTGTGGGTTTATATTGATCATGAAATCTGGAAATTTTTAGTCATTATTTGTTCAAAATAATTTTCTGCCTCCTTGCCTGCTTTTTGGAAATCTAATTACATGCATATGTTTAATATTATATCGAAAGGCATTGATGCAGTATTGATTTTTCAGTCTTTTCTCTCTGTACTTCTTTTTGACAATTTCTATTGCTATGCCTTCAAGTGCACTGGTTCATTCTTCTGCAGTATTCAATCTACTGTTAATTCCGTTCCATTTGATTTTTTTTTTTTTTTTTATGTATCAGATTTTTCCAAACGTCTCTAGAAGTTTGATTCTGAGTCTTTTCTACATCTTTCACTTCTCTGGTAACCATGGTTTTGTTTTCCTCCATGTTCCTGAACATAAAGAGTGTATTTATAGTAGTTATTTTAACATCCATGCATGCTTATTTCATTATCTCTACCATTTCTCAGTCTGTTTCTATTGGTTGATTTTTCTCAGGATATTTATACTTCTTTGCATAATGGGAAAATTTATTTTTGTTGCTAGCATTGTGGATTTTGCATTTTTAGATGCTGGATTTTATTACACGTCTTTAAGTAACATGGATTTGTTCTGGATTTCTGTTAAATTATATGGTATCAGTTGGATATTTTTGAAGCTTGTTTTTAATGTGTGATATGGTAGCTCCAGAGAAGCATATAGTTGTGACTAATTAAGAAATAAGATGATTCCATTCTGAGAACTCTACCCAATGTACCATGTATTATGAGGTATTCTATCCTGGTTAGTGGTAACCCAACCTATCCCTTCTTTGTGTAAGCTCCATGGATTGTTTAGCCTATTGCTTTCCAATGTTTTTTCCTTGGTTGCAAAAATTTCCCAGTCATGGAAACACAGATCAGTACATAGAATTCTGAAGTTTTCTGTCCATGCAGCACCCTCCTCTCCAATACTCTTTTTCCCATACATTTTAGCTGCCCTGACCTTCTCACAATCTGACCTCTGTCTCATCAAATCAGGAAGTTTGCTAGGCTTTTTAGCTCTACCCTTTTCTCAGCTGTGGCCTTGAAATTGATGGCAGTCAGAAAGCCAGTGCATTGTAGGAATGGTCTCATTTATTTTCTGTTTCTCAGGAATGACAGTTCTAGGCTGTCTATTCTCCAAAGTCTGAAACTTGCTTTTTCATATATTTTGCTCGATTCCTAATTTTTAAGGTAAGAGGATAAGTTGACCTTTGTTACTATATCATGACCAGAAGCAGAAGATCCCTATTTGAGTGATTTTTTTGTTCCAAGTTTTCATATTTACTTCCAGGAGATAGTTTTTAGCATTTCTCTTCAGACTTTCTACCTCTAAAAAGAAAAGACAGCCCACCAGCTCCTTGAGTTTGGACACGGGTGAATCTCGCTTGCTTTCCTTCCATCTCACTGATACTTTATGTATTAATGAACAGCAACAGCGATGACCTACTATTTCCATCTCGCTTTTCTTGTTGCCAAAGTTCACGAAGGTAATCCTTCGAATGGCAACTATTTTGTTAAAAATTTCCTCGATGCTTTTATTTTGTTTTGCTAAGATTTTTGTCTACTTGTTATATATCTACAATATATTATTTTAATAAATTAACTTAATATAACTAAATATACAGAAGATAAGTTTTTACAATCCCCAAATTTTCATTCCAAAACATAGACAAGAACAGATTGGATTAAAATAATAAAGGATGCCTGCACTAGAATCTAAATCATGCTTCAAATTACATGTGTCAATTATTGATAGAGTTCTCCATGGACAACTCTATGTAGCAGCTAAGTTCCCCAGCTACACTGTGGAGAATAGTTAATAAAATTGAAATAACATATATTCTATAAAATTGAACCTTGTTTGCAAGCATTCAGAGAGTAATTCTGTTGAGAGAAAATGCTGGTAATATAATATTAAGTATAAAGCATAAAAATTGTATGGTAGTTATGATTCAAATCTCCTTTATAAAGTATCAAATATGAATACATAAAACACATTGACTATCCTTGAGAGTTGACATTTCAGATGATGGTTATTTTCTTTTTTGTGTATTTTCAACTTATTCACTTTTTCTATGAGGATCTATATTTTTACACTGAGAAAAAAGTGGTAACATTTTATCTGATCTTTGGGTGGGCAAGGTTTTCAAAGCAGAGGCATAACTCATGAAGAAAACGATTAATACATATATAACTTCTAAAAAAATTAAACCTTCTGTATGTTATAAAGGAGCTGTAGTAGCTCAGTGGTTAAAATGCTCAGCTGCTAACCGAAAGGTCGGCAGTTTGAACCCACTATCCGCTCCAAGGAAGAAAGATATGGCAGCCTGCTTCCATAAAGATTTACAGCCTTGGAAAACCTATGGAGCAGCTCTACTCTGTCCTATAGGGTCAATTAGCTGGAATTGACTCGATGGCAGTGGGTTTGGTTTTGGGCTTGGTATATTACAAATACTATATACAAAGTTAAAAGGTAAATTACACGCATACTGACAAAATATGAGTAACGTATTTAACTTGTAAGGCATTTATAATACTATATAATACCCTAAAAGCAAAATATTCTTACAGAAAAATAGGCAAAGAACACAATATACCAAAATAAAATAAAGCAATCATGTGAAAAAAATGGCCATCAATGTTAATAAAAATTCAAATTGAAGCAAGACCTTGCTTTTAAAATATTATAGAGGCACAAGAATTAAATAAAGCAATAAAAGCTTAAAGGAGCATGTCCTACCTTTGGAATGGCACAGGGCAGAGAGAGAAAACCAGTAACACAGGTGACACTTGAGTTAGATTACAAATTCGGGGGAGCTAGGAGACCAGAACAAGAGGCTCCTACAGGGTTGTTGGGAGCAGAAGGAATTAGAGGTGAAAACTCCCATACCAAACGAGTTTCCGACACATGTGGGATAAGGCACAAGCCACTTGAAATATTGAAACAAATAACGACCCCACAAATTTAGAGGAAAATGCAGAGTCCCACATTTGCTTTGACATTTATTTATGTATATAAATTTTCTCTACTATTTTTCATTGTTCATTCTTTTGCATTTTGTTTTTAATCATATTTTGGTGAGTTTTTACTTTTTACCCAACTCAGGTATGATTCCCACCATTTGGGAGCTATATAATTTATTTCTGTTATATGCACTCCCACACCCAAAGTCCAGTGAAACACATGTACATTATGGCAATTTAGCTTTGGCCCCAAGATCGCATGTGTCACTTGGCAAAATAAGAATCCTGCAATTATTCGGAACTCTGTCTTTTTGAAGGCAGTTAACCACCATTTGTTACTACTAAATCATGTGCAATATACCTCCCCGGCAGGGTCTCCCATGTAGCACGAGTGCACCTACTAGGCAAGTGGAATGTTCAGCTGGCACACAGCACTTTAGCCAAAGTTTATGGCCAGTGTCCTTTATGATTGATCTATGACCAATTGATCTATGCCATTGTTGATGTCCTCACCATACTTGTGCTAAATATTTTGATTATTACCTCTTTATCACACTGTGTCTTCAAAACACGTAGTTTCTGGAATGATTTCTTCTACATTTTGCTTCATCTCATCGTATTTCTACTGATGCTTTACAGATCTTTGTAGATTGGCGAAAAAGATTGGCAGCATGGACAAATTTCCATCTGGACTTTCTCTTAATCCAGACTGGTAGTGTTTGATCTCTTTTCTCAATAGAACAGGCCAGGGCTTTTTTATTCAATGATTTGAAGGTATGGGCTGTTTACAGTGATTTAAGGCATTATCTTGACTGATATTTGAGTGCAGACCTAGGGTTAATTCCTACCAGCATTATCCCTTGGGGATTTAGAGACAGATACCATAAAAGACAAGACTAGACAGTCCAGAGTTCCCTTTCCAAGTAGAACAAGGTAAAATAAGTAAATAAAAACATGAACACGAAGCCGATGTATGGGCAGGTGTGATACCGAAGCATAATTGCAGTGCAGAGGGAAAAGCAGCACCGACTTGCATACATATGCCTCCTATGGCACTCCCTGAAATTTAAAACCAGGCTCGATTGATGGCAAATAAGTGTTTGGCTGGTGGTAAGAACTTAAAAATCTCTGTCTTTTTAAGTAGATAAGGGGCAAGATAAAACTAGGGGTATGTGGATTTTAATTCATTTCCTTAATCTCAAGGCTAAATTCTGATTAGATATTGTGATTACATAGCTGTGACAAAGCAAAGACTAACAGTGAACATATCACTTATTGAGTATCTACTAAATAACAGGAGCTGTATAAGGAGTTTTGCATAAAAATAACCATGGCACTAATAGTTATTAATCACCACCCATCTGCCAGTTTGTCATGCTGTGATGGTTTACATGTTGATATGATGTTGGAAGCTATGCCACCAGTGTTCCAAATACAAGCAGGATCATCATGGCAGACTTGGTTCAGCGGAGCTTACAGTTGAAGACAGAAGAGGAGGAAAGGCCTGGTGATCTTCTTCTAAAAATTAGCCAATGAACACCTTATGGATCACAATGGAATATGTCCAATGTAGTGCTGAAAAATGACCTTCCTAGGCTGGAAGTCACTCAAAATACACAGTGGCCACAACAATGGACTCCAGCATATCAACGATCCTGTAGATAGCACAGGACTGGGCAACACTCCCTTCTGTCGTACATGGGGTTGTCATGAGTTGGAGCCAACTCAATGGCATGTAACAACAACAATATATACTTATCGTAAGTATACACATAGTAAGGTCTCAGACCTTACTACGTACTAGGTAATGTTCTAAATGCTTTTACAGTATTAAGTCATTTAATTCTCTTCAAAAATCTATAAGATAGATTCTATTATTACTTGCATTTTACATACGAGAAAATTAAATTTCAGAAAGGTTAATAAGCTTGTCCATGTTAACAAACCAAACCCATTGCCACTGAGTTGATCCTAATTCATAGCAACCCTATAGGACAGAGTAGAACTTCCCCAAAGAGTTTCTAAGCAGCGCCTGGTAGATTCAAACGGCTGACCTTTTGGTTAACAGCCATAGCACTTAACCAGTACACCACCAAGGTCTCAAAGGTAAAAAGTAGCAGAACTAGCACACATACATACACTGACTTATGCAGTTATTTAAATATACATAGATTACAAATTTTTATTAACATAATATATTGCTATGTATCCTTACAGCAGGTCACACAGGTAGTAAATAGTGAAACCAGAATTCGAACTCAGGCCCATCTGAGCATAAGGCTGCTGTTTTTCCCACCATGCCAAGGTTCCATAACTTGTAGTAAAGCAGAAAGTCATTTATAAATTATTCTGGAAAGTCATAATAAAATGGAAATAAGTCAGGTGCCTGATACTCATCTCTTACAAAATACAACTGTAACAATAACACTAAAGCTGCTCTACTCATACCTGTAATTTGCTCACCTTATGTTCGTTTTCTATTCTTCCTAACAGCCCTGTGAAGTAAGTTCTGGAGCCTGTATTTTCCATCTTGCACAGATGAAGAAACAATTGCTTAGAGATATAAAGTAGTTCACCCAAGATCACCAAGCTAAGTAAGTAGTAAAAGGTTCCCTGGCTCTAGGTCCAGGGTTCCTTTTATACCATATCACTCAAGGATGGTTTCTTATAATTATGTTTCCTTCCAGATTCATTTTGTTTATCTCCACTGCTGTCTCTGTTGACCTGGAATAAAAATACAATAGATTCAACTTCTGGAATTCTTTAAATTATATTTTGAAGCCCTACAAGTCAGACCCTGAAAAGATCTTCATAAGATTCAACTGCTGTCAAATTGATTCCGACTCGTGGTGACCTCATGTGGGTCAGAGCAGAACTGTGCTCCACAGGGTTTTCAGTGGCTGATTTTTCTGAAGCACATCACCAAACCTTTCTTCCACAGTGCTTCTGGGTAGGCTTGAACCACTAAACTTTCAGTTAGTAGCTGAGCCTGTTAACCTTTCGCACCACCCAGGGGCTTCCCATGAGAAGTTTATGTGCAATTATTGCACTGTGGCTGCTTCTACTGCTCTGTAAAAAGGTCCATTTGGGATTCTGGGTTCTAAGTAACTTGAATTTTAGTGGGAGCATATACTGAAGGATTCTGGGTACCTCACAAAACAATTGGGAAGGGTAAAGAACTAGGCTCACAAAATAACTATGAACAATTAGAGGCTACTGAGTCTGGAACCTAACCAAGGTCATGCCTCAAGAACCCTGTGGTCAGGATGCCGCAGCTGACAACATTGCTGTGGGACATTTACCTTCTCCACCATTGTTCTCTGGAGACCTGGTGGTATAGTGGTTAAGAGCTCGGCTGCTAACCAAAAAGTCGGCAGTTCAAATCCACCAGCTGCTCCTTGGAAAGCCTATGAGGCAGTTCTACTCTGTCCTGTAGGGTCATTATGAGTTGGAATCAACTCAACGGCAATGGGTTTGGTTTGGTTAACATGGGCAAGCTTATTAGTCTTTTTGAAATTTAATTTTCTCATATGTAAAACACAAGTAATAATAGGATCTATCTTGTAGGGTCTGTCCTGCAGGGTCACTACAAGTCAGAATCGACTCGATGGCAATGGGTTTTTTTTTTTTGTTCATTTGTTTGTTTACCATTGTTCCCTACTCTCCGTAATTAATCCCATGAATAATTTCTAAAAAAAAAAAAAAACCTGTGGCTGTTTAGTCAATCTCAACTAATGGTGACCCCATATTTTTCAGAATAGAACTGCTTCATGGGGTTTTCTCAGTTGTAATCTCCTATGAAAGCAGATTGTCACGCCTTTCTTCTGTGGTACATTGGGTGGGTTTATACTACGGACCTTTAGGTTAGCAATAAAGTGAAAGCCCTTTGTGCCACTCGGGAAAAAATAATCCCTACCCCATTGCCATCGAGTCCATTCAGCCTCATAGCCACCTATAAAGCCCCCTAAGTCTTTGCTGCTCTCTTTTAAGGTTCCCAGTCCCAGGCTGAAGGAACGCTTGGTTGACTCTAAGTTATTTGTCTATTCTCTAGCTTTCAAGTTTAGAGAGATAGGATACTCACTTTCTTTGCTTTGGTAGTGCGATGTGGGTCAGGTCTCTATAAGAGATCAAGCAATACATCTTTGAAAGCAACAAAACAAATGTCTGTTACAGACCCCATGAGTAAATTTGTACATCTGATAAGATCCTTTGTATTAGTGTTAAGCATCTAGAGCTTAAGATTCAAGAAACGTAGTCTCTCCCATCTTCCAACCTAGATGCGCACACATGCACACATCCTTTTAAATATACAACTTGTGATCTTTGTGACCTTGAGCAATTTAGCTGATACCAGCCCGTGTGCATCCTCAGTCCGAAAACAAGTCCTTAATTGCGAGCCACTCTCAGGGAGGCTAAATGGCAACACTGACTTTAAGCACTTTAACATTCTTAGAAGAGAAATACTCTAAGGCAGATGAAAAATGTTCTCACATAACTGTCTTGGAGCACAGGAAATGCATCAAGCTATTCTAAAACTTCTTTTTGCATTCCCACCTTAAAAAAATATTTTCCAACAAGAAATATTAGAAATTGTTCATGAGAGAAGAAAAAGGTGGTATAAAATCCAGATGTGTGGCAGCTCATGAGAAACTTCATTCTAAATGAACGGTAAACCTTGGAGAAATTAGGATTGACGGCCTGCTGATAGCACGTTTGTACCACCTGAGAAGATAACCCAGGGATGAGGGATACCTCAAAAGACAGCAGTACTTGACAGTACTGCTCTAAGAAATTATTGCGTTCTTGAATTCCAGTTCAGATTCTGACGATTAACAATGCACAAATACACTGTTCTCTTACTTTATGAAAATGTCATTAGGTAATGCAATGAATGGAAGGATGATTCCCAATTTAGAAGTACCGTGAGATTTCTAAACAACATAAAGCTTGTAAAAGGACCCAGGGGCAGGATCCCTTGGAAAGATGGGAGAAGTGAGAAAGAAAAAGGTTACAATGTATTATAAAACAGTAACTTTACTATGGGACAGATTTATGATTGCATAAAAGTTTTAAATAGCCTAAGAGCTTAGTCTCCTGTACATGACAGTCCGAGAACATTTACAATTTCATTTAAAAAAATAAAAAGCTCTTCTTGAGCTGCTGTGGCACCAAAGATACCCTGAAACCACAATAAAAATCTATTTTTACACTTTTACATGGGACAGAAAAGATTGAAAAGAGTATATAGAGCATATAATACCAGAACCAACCTGCATATCTGAGCTGTAAATATCTTGAATAGGTGTTCCTGAAAAGGGCACAAATGGAATTGTTCAGTCGCTGAAGTTGATTCAGGCAACACAACCCTGAGCTCCATTGGTAAGTGTAACTTCTTAAAATTTACAGTTGTATCCTTCCTGTCAGACTACCAAGTTGTTGACTATGAATGTTTCTTGGCCCAGGAGAGAGAGGAACTAATCTTAATCAAAATGCCCTCTTCCTTTCCCCAACATTGACTTCCCAGGTAAGATGAACAACTTATGAATGGGACAACATTATGACAAAACTTCCCCTTCCTACAAAGAGTTTGTGGATTCAAAGTAACCTTTTTCTTAAAAGGAACAAAATGATTTATTTGAACACAATTTATCTGAAGATATGTTAATGCTCATTGGTGAAGGCACTAGGCCTGGAGCCTGAACCCTAGACTATTCCAACACGATGTGGGGAAATAGAGAAATACAGAAATCTGGGATTACTGAGAAACTAAGTTCAATACTTTCTTCCAAAAGGACATTTTACAGCAAACGACAGTAGAGAGGCCTATTAAAAGAAATTTCAGTGAGGCACTGATTTGGGGCCTGTGTAATTAAATTGCAAACAGTTGGGCTGGGACCCAAAGTTTGATCTGGATACCCAAACAGAAAAGACCTTGCTAAAAGAGTGAAATAAAATATTACCATTCTTGTGCTAATGAAAGAAAAAGAGTAAAGAGAGAACTAGCAATGAATGTAAAATGTGATTTATATGTAAATCTTTGATAGCTACGAAGATTAAGGTTGTGTGTCAATTTGGCTGGGCCATGATTCTCATGGTTTGGCACTTATGATACAGTTCAGCAGTGATATGATGTTGTGATCACTTCCGTGATAAGATCTGATATAATGTGATCACTTCTGTGATAGGATCTGTTGTGAGTAGCCAAGCAGTTGAAAGGGAGTTTCTTTGGGCATGTGGCCTGCATTGAACATAACTGGACATTCTGGCAAGGCTTATGGGCTTTTGCTAGCTCAGGATCCTGCAGCTGGCTCCTGCTCATCTGACCTCTGGTTCCTGGAACTTGAACTAGCAGCTTTCCTGCTCTCTGACCTGCTGATCTTGGGTTTGCCAGCCCCTGTGGCTATGTGAATCAGGAGAGGTCTCTATCCTCACCCATGGACTGGGGACGTTCCAGCCTCTACAACCATCTGAACTATTTCCTTGATATAAATCTCTCTTTATATATATATATATATATACACACACACTTTACTAGTTATGCTTCTCTGGAAAACCCAGCATAAGACAATAAAAAAAAATAGCTTATATCAATTCAATCTATCAAAAGTGTTGATGGAAAGATGCCCTATCCTAAATTTCTTTCCTCAAGGAATTTATAATATGATATGCAAGACAGATTTGTAATAATAACTGTAATGCAAAGTAGTGTTTCTATGATAGAGGAATAGAAAAAAATATTAATTTTGACGACAGAAATCAAGGACAGCTTCACTGAGAAAATATTTGATTTGGATTTTGAAAGATAGGAAGTATTCTGACATATTTGAGGATTACGTAGAAGAAATATAGGAAGGGAGAAATAATTTGATCAAAGGCTTACGCAATTGGCATGTTTTAGCAACAGCCGTAAGTAGTAGGGTAGTACTGTGCACAAGTACCAGAGTAGAAGGTGGAATATGTAGTAACAAATATTATACTAAGTTAAGCCTGGATGGTAGAGATATTTTTATACAATGTTAGTGAGTTTATCTAAGGACTATAAACACTTTAGCATATCTTTGAAGTAGGAAGCCAGTGTAGACTTTTGAGTTGATGAACATTTATAGAGTCTAAAATATGTATTGGATTCCCTGGGTGGTGCAAATGGTTAACAAGCTCGGCTGACAGGCTTAGCTGCTAACCAAAAGATTGGAGGTTTCAGTTCATCCAGAGGAACCTTGGAAAAAAGGCCTGGGGGTCTCCTTCCAAAAAATCTGCCATTGAAAACCCTGTGGAGCTCAATTCTGCTCTGACATCCATGAAGCTGCCAAGAGTCAGAGTTGACAACAATAAGTTTTTTTTTTTTAATAATTTTTATCAAATGTACGTGTTAAATGACTGAGCATATTATGCCACATTAAAAAAAAAAAGCTACATAATAGGTACAAGGCTTAAAGGGAGGTAGTTATTTCTAATCACCACAGTAACCCCACTAGGGCAAGAATTGTTAACGATATTGGACAACGGAGGGAACCGAGAGGGTGAGAGAAGTCATTGGCACATCCATCCATGGTCAGCAGCTGAGCCAAGACTCAACTTCAGATTCCGTCTCACAACAAAGAACATATTCTACCTCATGGAACAGATTTGCCTCTGGAGAAGTTGAGAGAAAGGATGACAATAATCTCACGAGAATCATTTAGGAAATGGAATCTCGAAGCCCTGGCTGGTGGTCCCTGAACATCGCCTCTGGTGGCCTATAAACTATAGCCAAAGGAATGTGCTCCCCACGGTATAATAGATTGCTTTTTGTTTGGCCTTTCTAGACATGGTCTTGTAACTCCCACCAGGTGATTGGGTGGTGCTATGTGATAGGGTAATTGCAGCCCACCAAGGGTATTGGTCAGTTTTGCCATCCCGCTGGACTTGAAATGAGCCACCTAGAAGTGGGAAAGAGAAGAGCCCACCACCACCAAGGAAGGAAATACCCGCAGGAAACACTGTAATGGGCTCCTGACCCAAGGAGCAAGAAAACTGAGTGCCTTTGGGCAGAGACTGAGGGCCAGGGAGAAACCTGTACCTGACCCATGAATTTGGGACTTGCCAACATCCACTACTACGTGAGCCATTTCCTTTATATGGTTTGTGAATTCTGTGAGACATTGCATGGAATTAGGAAACCCAAAGACAGAATGGTGAGTACTGAGCGGAGAGGGAGTAGTTGGTGTCAGAGATGACGGAGTGGTACAGCAGCTTGGAAAAGTTGGACATTCGGGACATCTTTAACCTTCACTTCCTAGGAACCAGCTTTGTGCTGATCCTTATAAAAGAAAGTACTTGTTTACTCCCTGATAGGACTTGTGTGCCTTCACATAGCATAGGAAACTCAGGGTCACTCTCATGTGAAGACGAGGAAAGTATTTACTTCCCACAGGAAAACACAATTATGCCCTCAAACAATAGTGGGAATTCAAACAGCTCTTTTGATATGCTGTATGATGGTCACCACGGTAATTGGGCATTACAAGTATTCCATTTTTATTCCAGGAAAGCAAAACCCTTCTTGCTTCACAACATTTTGCAAGGACTACAATAAAATAAAATAACAAAACGTAACAAACTGTACACAGGGGCTGCACACACAATGGGCTCAAACAAATCAACGATTGTGAGGATGGTGCAGGACCAGGCAGTGTTTCGTTCTGTTGTACATAGGGTCCTAGGATTCAGAACCAATTTGATGGCACCTAACAACAACATGTGTACATATACACCTACATTTGTATATGTTTAAATGTAAGTTCAGAGTTAGTAGATATGAGCCCTGAATCTGCCTTTTACCAACAGTGTAATTTGGGGCAAGTCACTTATCCTCTCTGAAAATCAGTTTCTTCATCTGTAAATGGGGAATTTCAGTAGACTCACAATATTTACAAATTTAATGTTCATACTGTCAGCCTTGTGCAAGCGACCATGAAGGACCATGACATGTGGTGATTTGTAATTTTACTGAGGCATGAAATTGAGCCTCGTGTACCAATGGGCTGTTGTGCAGACATGAGCCAGTTAGCTGGGGCATAAGCCTTGTTAACTGCTCAACATGCAAGTGGCCACATCGTTTGTTGTTTTCTGCTTGACCCTGTGTACACAGTAACTCTCTTGAGGCAATTAAAAAAGTGTGTAGTTTTGGGAGAAAAACAAACAAACAAACAAACAAAGCAAGCTGTTGGTGCTGGTGAGACAGAGTTAAAAAAAATCATGATGTCCAATCTAACTACATCTTCTAGTGAAAAGCAGAAGTCTTCAACAGATTTTCTCATATATGCCCTAAAAAACTTTGAAAAACTATGTGCCCCCTCATGCATTTTTAAGCTGACATCTAAAATTTTCTGTCACAAGTTTAAATACTTCCAAACCATGTAATTTCTAGCAAGCTCTACATATTGGTGATTTTAGATAAAATCGTTTTATCATTCTTAAATGTGTTCCATAGAATCCATCTATCATAGTAAATTGATAACTGCCATTATCCATTAAAAAATAGATGAATAAGCTCTTTTTAAGAGAAATTTACATCAATTTTTCCTCCTTAAACTTGTATTTCCATTTCACTCACTCCACAGAATGTTATCTTAATAAAATATAGTTTATGTTTGAAAGTCTGTTATTGATCATCCTGTCATAGTTCCCTGCAACAAAAAGGTTTATACGTTTAAATTTAATTGTTTGTAAATTTTCTGGAACCAGTTGAATTGGCACTGTAATTGGAAAGCAAAAGATAGGAGCAATGTAGACATACTACAAATTTTCATAAATTTTTAACATAAAAGAAAACATCTAAAATTTATGTCTTAAGATATATAAAGCTTGTTTCTGTGGATGGAATTACTCGCTATGAGACTGAGCAAAGATTCAGATCGATTCTATTTCTGTTTTTGGTTTTATAAAGGTAAACGCTAAAACCTGTTTTCAAGAAGTATAGCTGGAAATGGAATGAATTTTGTCATATTAATGACGCACCATTCTTTGAACACTTCCCAAGAAATAGGCCCTAGTAATTTATTATTAACAATTATTTTTAATGGTATATAAGCCCCCAACCCAATAAGAATCTTCTTCAATTCTGTTGAAAGAAGACAACAGTTGGAAAGTATTGGACTTGCAAAAGAATTTATTACCCAGGAATTTAGATCATTCACTTTCTCAACACCTCCAACAATATTTCAAATTGTTCTAATATTTAACAAGCAAAGATTTTTTCCTACCCGTGGACAATGTAACTTGATAACATTAGAAATAGATGTTAGTGTTGTTGACTGCTGTCAGGCTGTCCCCCAACTCATGGTAACCTCGTGCACAACAGGATCGGACTGTTGTGATCCATAGGGTTTTCACTGGCTGACTTTTCAGATGTAGCTTGCCAGGCCTTTCTTCCTAGTCTGTCTTAGTCTGGAAGCTCCACTGAAACTTGTTCAGCATCATAGCAACATGCAAGCTTCCGCTGACAGATGGGTGGTGGCTGCGCATGAGGCTCGTTGGCCTGGATTGAACCCTGGTCTCTAGCATGGAAGGTGAAAGTTCTACCACTGAACCCCCAATGCCCCAGGAATAGATGAGAGATAGACTTTTCTTTTATAAAGTGGAAGACCAACCATGAAAGAGGGCTTCGGTCAAAAAAAACCTGTTTGAAAGGTAAGTTCTAAAGTAAATTAATTTTAAGGAAGCATATACATGGGATTTAAGGGTCTGGAAATAGTTTTACTAAAAACTATTCAAATACCATTCAAAACTACCGTTCAAAACTATCAAAACTATAGTTATCAAAAACTATTCATATCCCTTGGGAAGCATCCAAACTCCAGGCTGAAAACCTCTGCTATAATTATATATTTATGATAGAGTATATTTTAATAACTTTATATGTGGCTCTCATTCTGCGTTTGTGGAATTGCTTTTAAAAATGCTACTTCTTTACATTTTACAGGTGAAATGTTATGCTAGTTGAGAATCTTAACCTTGGAATTCTCGCAAATCTTAGAAAGTATGTCTAGTGAACGGAAGTACCTACTGCCCCACCATAAATATGAGATTAAATGAGAAAAAGTGTGTGAAAGCCTTTTGTCAACTGCAAAGCACCATAAAAATGTAATGACATAAGAGAATTGTCTTCCTTGTGAAAGAGAAGAAATGTTGATGGCTTGGGGAGACCCTGTATAATACGTGAGGTCTAGGAAATCATTTAGCAGCTAAAGGATCCAAGCAAAGATATTACTTCAAGACACTAGATGCAGATGCACAAAATGAATATGCAATCAAAAACTAAATAAGAAAGAATTAAAAAAAAAAAAAAAAACTGAAAAAGGGTAAGGAAAGTAATTGAACAGCTGCCAGTCTGCAAATGAAGGTTAGTCCCAAGGCAGGTCGTAGAATTTATACTCAGTCAGTTCATTTAGTTCCCATGCTTTTTTGAATTTTCTTTTTTATTTCATGTTTCTCTTAGGGTTTCTCATAAATGCCTAAATGCGCTTTGACTGAGGTAAGAGGAAAATGGCTTTATACACTCTGATACCCAGATTGCGTCAGATATCAGGGTGCCTCTAGAGACCAGGCGCCAATAATTATCCAACTGCTCTGCATTTCCTCTCTTTCCCTTCCAGCCCACTCTCCACACAGAATGAGCATCTCACATATTATCTTCCTCCTTAAAGCTTCCTGAGAGCTTTCCACTGCACTTAGGGTAAAGCTTAACCCATAATGTGGCTGAAAGCAGCGGTGTGCTGGAAGTGGTTTCTACAGTCCCATGAGGGTCAATTGTTAAGTTTTCAGAAATGCTTTGCCAGCTGATTGTTAAACACAGTTATTTTTAAAAATTAAATTATGTATCCCTACAATTAAATAAATTATATAGAAGAATGAAAATAAATGCCCAAAACTCATCACCTCCTAATTTTACATTTTACTCCTCTCTGTGTCTTTGTTGTTAGCTGCTGTTGAGTTGACTCCTGCTCATGGTGACAACTGAACAAAATATTGCCCAGTCCTGTATCATCCTCATAATTGCCAGCATGTTCAATGCATCATTGGAACTACAGTGCAAATCCATCTCACCAAGGGTCTCCCACGTCCTGCTTGGCCCTCTACTTACCAAACATGATGTCCTCCTCAGTTCTTGATCCCTCCTGATGACAAGTCCAAAGCCAGCAAGTCGGACAATACTCTGTTGTGATCCACAGGGTTCTCATTAGCTAATTTGCAGTAGTAGATAACCAGGCCTTTCTTTAAAGTCTTGGTCTGGAAGCTTTACTGAAACCTGCCCTTCGTGGGTGACCTTGCTGATATTTGAAATACTGGTGGCATAGCTTCCAGCATCATAGCAACACACAGGCCACCACAGTACGGCAAACTGATAGACAAGTGGTAGGCTCTTATCTATGTTCTTAAGATTATTTATACTTACTGCATTTTTATGGTGGAAATACTATGCAATAATGTGCTGTTGCATGTCTCTTCCCATCTCTGTATTCAGTGACATCAGCTAGTAACTTGATGTCACTCATGTGGTAGTATTTACACCATGGGAATCAGTAAAAACTACAAACCAAGGCTTTTACCTTCAGAGAAGTAGTTGATAAACATTAACCAGCAAACCACTAGTGAGACATGACTTGATCCGGAATTAAAGTACGGAAAGGCCAAATTGACTTATCTTTGGATATTTCCCCGCATTTCTTTTTGGCATTTTCTTTTCATGATCACTTCCCAGATAGCATACTCAATAGTTTAAAATAGATGAAACTTGTTTATTTTACCAATTCATTTAATCCATGAAATTACTTACTTTGAATAATCTTTGCTCATCACCTGATAAGACCCAGCTCAAAAATTCACATTCTTTAAGAACTTTAAATATGTTCCACCAGCCACTGGAAGACTTGCTTCTTCAGTATTTCAGTATGCTTGCTGGTGTTACCTATTCATAAATGTTCTTGTCTCCAGTGTATATGTGTTATCTCTCAAACCGTATGATAAATATTGTCTTTAGATCTCCAGTAGCACTTAGGAAACGAACCAGTGCTCAGGCATTTTAAGGTTCATAGTCTCTGAGCTCAATTGTTATAAGATCTATAGGACTTTACCCAAATTGCATAAAGGGATCTGAAAATTAAATTATGCTCTTTTCAGCACCGTCGGTAATAAAGATTTGAAAATCATAATTTGTAAATTTGCTTGAGGAAACGTAAGGCAGAATAGCATCCAGTTTAGCTTTTCCATTTTACTATTGACTTTAAGATCTTCTTCGAGAAGTTACTATGCTTCAAACGCCCGTCAGGAGTAGAAATACATACAATTTTAGAGCCACTTCCTCCACGGGCTTTCATCACACCTTTAGGAATGGAACGTGAAGACAAAGATTTTAGTGTACTTCTGAGTTACTAAAGGAGCCCTGGTGGTGCAGTGGTTAAGAGCTCAGCTGCTATCCAAAAGTTGGCCGTTCAAATCCAGCAGCAGCTCCTTGAAAACCCTGTGGGGTAGTTCTACTCTGTCCTATAGGGTCACTGTAAGTTAGAATCAACTCGATGCCAATGGGGTGAGTTACTAAATAAGGAATAAGGCTTTGGCTAACTTAAAACTAAGATTGTTTTTAAAAATTCTTTCTAAAAGGTAAAAGAAAAAAAAAAAAAAACCCAAGATGCTATCATCTGGCCAGCATTAGATGAATCACACTCCAAATAATAATGAAATTTAACTACTGTGAATGTGGCACGCTAATTTTCCAGTAACAATAGTAACGGATGGTAGCAAATCTGACCACATGAGATTCATATGAGAGCTAAGCAAAATCTGCAAATGAGAAGTAGACGGGAAGTTCTCAGGGGTCTTTTCAAGTCAATGCCAAAAAGACGGAAAGTGAAGGAATTGTTTCTTGGCCCACCTGACAATTACAGCTATATGGCATCAGGCAAGTGTTCATTTAATGGATCCAAATATGGGGTGGTTTTCAGAAAGACATAACATCCTTGAATTTCATCAGGTTTCCCTTTACCTTCAGACAGAAGCAGGGTGGATCTAGGTTTTGTGACATCTAAATTTTAAAAATTTCGGGGAGGGCTCTATTTTTTAAAAAAAATACTCAGTTGTACATACAACTTAAAGTTCAAGAGTGAATACTTATTTGTTCTTAGTTGCCATGAAGCCAATTCTGACTCACAGTGACACCATGTGTGCAGGGTAGCACTGCTCCATAGAGTTTTCAAGTCTGTGACCTTTTGGAAGCAGATTGCCAGGCCTTACTTCCAAGGCACCTGCAGGTGGGTTTGAACTGCCAACCTTTTGGTTAGTATTCCAATGCTTTACTATTTGTGCACCCAGGACTCCTGAACACTTGTTTAGAAGAAGAAAATAAAAATCATAACAATTATAATTTTTAAAGGCTGGCATCTTTCTTAAATAACACAAAATCGAAATAACATAGTTATTATTAACTGATAAACTAATTAATTAACTGATAAACATCAAAAATACTCCTTTTCCACATTTTCTGACTGGATACTCTTTGGTTGCTTATTCATAGACAATGTTTTTGTAATATTTTCTATAGAGAGAGGGTAAAGATAATTCAGTCTTTTCTCTGACACAATTGATCCAACTTTGATTTTATTGTTGGCCATTGAGATATATACAACAAGAGACTTCACACACAGCTGTCCTCCCGTTTGGGGTGCAGCTACAGGTCTGTGACTCCCAAACAAAGGAATCCTGACAAATTCTATTGTGCTTCATACAACCACTGTATGGTACGTTTTTGTATATATAGGCTACGTTATCAAATATATTCCTGATAGGAGGAGACTTCTATTTTATCTAGGCATTGATGGAAAACAATTTTATCCTTGTCAAGATTGTAAGAATTTTCTGCAGATTAGCCTCTGTTTCCATATATTTCATGTCTTGTTTCTCCTCCATCCACATTACACGGTACCAGGCGCTGATAAAGCTCTTACATGTTGTGATATGCCTACTCGTTGTGCACTTTCACGGTATGGTACAGTGAGTAGCAGTGTTCATAGATGTCATCCCTACACCAGAGCTCTTCAGAGAAGTTATTTTAAGCCACTATTTCCCACTAAACCCAATTAAGTATATCCCCAACTCAACTTCACCTTAATTAGCTAGATTCACAGATACTCTGAGGCCACCTCACTGATGGAAGGCTTGAAAAAAAGCATTTTAGTCTGGGTTCTCTAGAGAAGCAAAACCAGTAAAGCATATAAATATATAGAGAGAGCAATTTATATAAAAGAAATGGCTCATGAGATTGTAGAGGCTGGAATGTCCCAAGTCTGTGAATTAGGATAGAAGCTTCTCCTGATTCACATAGCTGCAGGGGCTGGTGAACCCAAGATTGGCAGGTCGGAGACCAGCGCCCTGCTCACAGACTGTGAAGATCCATGAATCCCAAGGTCAGCAGATAAGCTAATAGCTAAGTCCCAAGAACCGGAGGTCAGATGAACAGGAGGCAGTTGCAGGATCCAGAAAGAGCAAAAACCAAAACGTCTGCTTACATTCGGATGCAGGCGACACCCCCAAGGAAACTCCCTTTCGACTGATTGGCTACTCACAGCAGATTCCATCATGGGAGTGATCACATATAAACACTGAAAGTCATGGCTCAGCCAGGTTGCCACACAATCTTAATCATCACAGAAGGTATGAGAAAATCTTAACCAACTCCTCAGTTTTTGAAAACTTTACAAAAACATATGACCATGTGAACATATTGTTAGGACTTACCTTAGGACTTACCACGTGCCTGTACATAGGAGGGGCCTTGAAGATTAAACTGCATTAAGCTTCTTAATGATTCTGTCCACAGATAGATCAGGATACTTTGATCATTGAGGTTGTATGTAAATTTGGCAGGGCTGTGATTCTCAGTGATTTTCAGATGTAGCTTGACAGTCATATAACGATGTGATCACCTCCATGATGGGATCTACCATGAGAAGCCAATAGTTTGAAAGGGAGTTTCCTTGAGACTGTGGTCCTCATCCTTTATAGGTGGACTTGCTGGCTAGGCTCACAGGGTTTTCTTCCTTCTGGATCCTTCAGCTGACTCCTGTTCATCTGACCAGCTGTTCTCAGGACTTAAGCTAGCAGTTTACCTGCCATCTTGCTTGTCAATCTTGAGATTTGTCAGTCTTTGCAGACTATGAGCTGGAGTCCTTCTGTCTGACCTTCTGATCTTGGGTTCACCAGCCCCTGTGGCTATGTGTATGAGGAGAAGCCTCCAGCCTGATCCACGGGCTTGAGACATTCCAGCCTCTACAACCATGCGAGGCTTGACATAAATATCTATCTCTATATATTTACGTGCTTTACTGGTTTTGCTTCTCTACAGAACCCAGCCTAAGACAACTGGGAGTGTACCAAGGAGAACAGAAGGTACTTGTGCACTAGCAAAAAGCGGGGTTGAGTATCAGAAATGGAATCCCAATATGGGCATGACTTATCCAAACCAGGAACAGAGAACTTGTTTCTCTCTCAGAATTTCTATCTCAGGAAATGAATCATCGTTATTCCTCTTGCCCTAACCACTGTCACCTGTCCATCAGTCAGTCCTCTGGACTATACCTCCAAAATATATCACAAATCAATTCCATTTTTTCCATGATCATTTAAAATATTAATCAGATAGTGCTACATTAAAACTGTTCAATGACTTCCCATTGCCCTTAGAAGGAAATACAATATCCTTGCAATGGTCTACATAGAACTATAAAATTTGGTTCTTACCTGCCTTTCTATTTCTAATCATTCACTCTTCCCCTCACTCTGTGTATCTTGCCTCACTGTCTTTTTCTGTTCCTTCAATTTGCCAAGTCCATTCCAACCACAAGCCTTTGCACTAGCTGATTCCACTTCTCAAATGCTGCTGCTCCTGATCTGCCATTGGGGCGGCCTCCTTCCCCATCAGCTGAACTATCAGATCCTCTAAGACATACAGTCATGCATTGCTTAATGTCCACTATACGTTCTATGATATAGGACGTTCCGTGATTTGGATGTTGTGCGAACATCATACTACATGCTCAGCAAAGCTATATGGGATGCCTTTTGTTTCACTTTTAAATTGATATTTCTCCTTTGCCTCTTGCTGCTGCTATCACTAGCACTGATTTTATTGTGTTTGGGAGCCATGACGTACTACCCTGTAATATTTTTGAAAGAAAATTAAACAGAAAGATAACGCTACAATACTCAAGAGAAGATTGATGCATGAGATTAGATGCTGCTGCCTATAAGTCGAAGCATACACTAATAAGTGGTAAATTTTTTATTTCTAAGTTAGGAACATTCACATTAAAATAATGATAGAAAGTACAGTACATAAATAAACCAGTAACATAGGTATTTATTATGACTATTAAGACATACGTGTTATAGGTTATATATGTACTGTACCATTATATCCCTGGCGGCACAATTGCTTTGTGCACAAGAGATGTGACAGACACGTGTTTTGTGTGGGAAGCTATTGCGTTCACTGTGTCTGGTTATGTCCACTGCATGTTGTCTGATCGGGATTTATGAACTCTATTTTTTTTTATTATTAACCTTGGAGCCCTGGTGGCAGAGCAGTTAAGAGCTCAGGCTGCTAACCAAAAGGTCAGCAGTTCAAATCCACCAGCCACTCCTTGGAAACTCTATGGGGCAATTCTACTCAGTCCTATATGAGTGTGAGTCAAAATTGAGTGGATGGCAATGGGTATTATAACCTTATGGGACTACGGACATATATGCAGTCGGACATCATCCAAATGGGGTTATACAGTACATGACTGTATTCTGAACCATCGTATGAAATCTTGCTTCATTCTGTTGTTATCAAATTGTTCCATTTTATTTTTATGGTATGCATTATTATATAAAACTATTCTATTTATTTATTTTACCTGTTTATTGTCTCTTCAAGCAGAATGCATACTTTATGAAAACAAGGATTTTATAGGCCTTAATCATTTTAGTCAGAATCTACAGTACCTAGAATAGTTCCTCACAAATGCTAGGAACTCAAGAATAGTTGATGAACAGAATAAATAAAAAAGGTGGTAAGAAAGGTTGAATCTGGTTCATGAAGAATGGGAAGTATTATAAGTACAGAGCAGGGATGATAAGGATGCCAGGTGCAGAATTAAAACATTTCTAAGAAAGAAATTGGGACTAGATCTGAATACTTTGATGAATGTTAGATAAGGCTTTCCAGGTCTTCCACCAGGGTCTTTCAGGATCCTGAGAAATGCTAAATACTAGAAACACTAAGCAGAAAAAAGAAAGATGGCCCACCTTCCAAGGGATATTTGAGAGGAAATGAGCAGGGTGATTAAAAAAAGAGCCTGACTTTGCCATTCTTGGGCATAGAAGCAGCATCTATTGGTTTTCAAGGCACAGGTTATTATACGTTATTATTGTACATTATTGTTTTTTCTAGTAGAAAAAAAAGAGGCCCATAGCCTGAAGCTAGCTTGATGCTTCTTCTAAGCACTTTTGATGAGGCAGAGACCTTGCAACTTAGTGGCTCAAAATTAGGCTATTGCACTAGGTTCCATAGTCAAAAAAATACTTCTAATGAAATATTTGGTTTTATTTCACTGGTTTTAATGAATTTTCTTACAGGTACAATGGTTTATAGAATATCGGGCCAACTTTGTTAGTCATAAATATCTAAAATACTTAGCTGATTTTTCTATTTTCATTCAGATATTGTGACAAGAGTGTTTTTTTTTCCATTCAACCCTCACATTCCCTATTAAGCTGTAATCACATATTACTTATACATATGCTATAATTGTATATTATATAGATACAAATGTCTACAGAATACACTACAAAACGATATGTTATATTATGTATATTTGTAATTGTCAATATTGAGTACCTACTAAAAGTGGATAATATATCTTATTCCCTCCATAGGCAGTTGCCTAAGGATCGCAGTAGAACCTTTTTGTAAATGTGTGAGACAGAATTTTTTAAGGCCGTGCATTGATTATTTCTATGCTTTCAACATTGATAGATTTTATTATAACAAGAAGATCACATAAGAACTGTATTTTACCCAAATAATGCACACCTTCTACATTTGTTTGCCAACCTCGCCCTCCCTCTGGGAGGTATTTTCATAAGCACCACTGCACTAATTTTTTCACATGTTGTAGTAAAAAAATCAGCATAGTATGCTTACAAAAATACCCCCAAGTGGGGAGGCATGGTTTGCAAACAAACATAGAAAGCACAGGTTATTTGCGTAAAACACGGTATTTTCACCTCATTTTTTAAGCAACATCAGAATTTCATTTTTTCCCCCCAAAGCAACTGTTTGAGTTGGGCCTAGTCACATTAAAATATGTACAGTGGCATCTTTTGAAGGCAATCCCTAAAAAAAATAAAACATCGCTATCACTGATATCTGTCACTTCAGCTTTTGCAAGCTTTTTGAAAGCAATGACAACTCGTGGTCCTCTCAGAAGACTAGCATTTTCTCTCAGTCTTTCCATCAGTTGTTTTTTTGATTGTTGTTCTTAGATAAAATCAGCTATCTTGTGATCACTGAAATGTCAGAAAAAAATCATTTCCACAAGAGAGAGAAGAAAAAATTAAATATTTTTGGAGGCAAAACTCCCACAGAAATCTTTAAAAAAAAATCTAAAGAAATGATGTTCTGCTTGGTGTACATGGTTAACTTCCATTTGTGTTCATGGCAGTTATGGATCCTCTGAAAAGCAAAAAACCAAATATGTTGCCGTCGAGTCAATTCCAATTCATAGAGACCCCATAGGACAGAGTAGAACTGCCCCACGACGTTCCAAGGAGTAGCTGGTGGATTCCAACTGCCAACATTTTGGTTAGCAGACAAAAGCTTAACCACTGCGCCACCACGACCCCTAATGTTGCCCCCAAAATGCTCACTCTGCTCTCTCTAGTTTGTATTTATAGAACAAAGATTCAGACAATGGCTATTTGTTTTAGAAAGAAAAATAAAAGCTACAAGCAACTATTTTATGTATGCATAACCGTAGACAAAGGAACCTCTCTTGGCATTAGCCCTCTTGATTCCAACGTTGAGAATGGAACTGGGTATTTTTAAAAGCTTCTTTTAGGTAGAAAATTCTATGATCAGGACTTGTGTTAGTAAGCTATCATAAATGATTAGTAGCTTAATCGTATCAAATAGAAAAACATGAATAAGTGGGTGCCAAATTCTTATCATATCACCTGTAGGAAGTGGTGGGAGCAGGAAAATAAAGGAATGTGTCCCTTTATTTTTTTTACACATAAATTTGAAATAATTTGAAATTTGATAAATGAGATAAATTTGAAAACCATTATGATTTAAAATAAATATCTCTTTCTAGCAGGTTTAGGTACTTCTACTTGTATACATAGCTATGTAATTTAATCATTGTGCTACAAAACAATTCAGCCCTTGGCTGATAACCTTAAGTTTGGCAGTTCGAACTCACCCAGTCACTCCAGGGGGGAAAGACCAGACCATTTACTTCTGTAAAGGTTACAGCCAAGAAAACCCTGTGGGGCAGTTCTACTTTGTTAAGTGGGATCACTGTGAGTTGAAATTGACTTGATGGCACCCAACAACAACGACAAGAACTGATAGTGTTCTGATGATTTTATAAAAATATACACTAGGTTATGTTTTTATTAAAAGAACTAAAAGGAATAACAAAGAATTTTAAATAAAATTTTCCATCTGTAGAAAAACTTATATAATTGAAGACACATCTGTCTGTGTGTGTATGTATAGTGGCGTAGTGATTAAGAGCTATGGCTGCTAACCAAAAACTTTGAATCTACCAGCTGCTCCTTGGAAACTCTACAGGGCAGTTCTACTCTGTTCTATAGGGTTGTTATGAGTTGGAACTGACTTGACAGCACAGGGTGTGGTTTTATATATGTGTCTGTGTGTGTGTGTATGTGTGTGTATTCATGTATTTTTTTTTCTCACTAGTTTTCTCCCAACTGGGAAGTTACTCCATCATTGACAAAGGTCAGAAAAGAAATACAATTTTTAACAGAGGGAAAATGTTGATCCTTCAGATAAAAAGAGGAAAAATGTAAAATCCAAAGATAATAATAATCACTCCTGGGCTGAGTTGTGTACTATCAAGCGATGGTATTACTGACACCCAGACCCTCAATATATATTATTTTTTCATCAGAAATATTTATTAAGAGTCTTATTATGCATCCTTTATGAGTTTACAGCCAGGATAAGATTCTCCAAAATAATCAATGGCCATATGTAAGATAGGATTGTTACATAATGTTATGGATTAAATTATGCCCCCCCCCCAAATTTGTGTGGTAAATTCTAACCCACATTCCTGTGGTCATAATCCCATTTGGGAATGGGTTTTTTTGTTGTCAAGAGGTCATATCAGTGTAAGGTGTGTTTTAAATTGATCACCTTTTAAATATAAAAAGGGCAGATTAGGACAGGTAGGCAAGCAGAGATGGGGGAAGATAGATGCCACGTCACATGAACAGCACCAAAGAACCCAGAAACACAAGCTGAAAATAGACGAGGACCTTTCCCAAGAGCCAAAAGAGAGAGAAAGCCTTCCCCTAGAGCTGGTGCCTTGAATTCAGACATCTAGCCACCTAAACTGGAGAAAATACATTTCTTTTTGTTAAAGCTACCTACTTGTGATATTTCTGTTATGGAAACACCAGATAACTAAGACACATAAGAAGACAGTGTTTTTAACAAATATGCTAGAATTTATGTATCCAAGTAAGTATGGTAATTGAAGAGTTCACCTTGGGAAATCTATATACACACCTTCTAAAGACGCTATTATTTTTAAAAAATACTTTTGGAACTGTTTTTTTAATTTTTCTTTTCTTGTTTGTAAATCGTACTTTAAAAACCAAACCAAACCTGCTGTCGTTGAGTTGATTCTGACTCACAGTGATACTATAGGACAGTGTAGAACTGCCCCGTAGGGTTTCCAAGGAGGGGTTGGTGGATTTGAACTGCCAAACTTTTGGGTAGCAGCAAGTTCCTAACTACTTCACCAGTAAACATCCTTATCTTCCTGTTTTATAAGCGATTACAATTTCCAGATTTGACTCTGAAGGACTATAGATTAGTACGAAAATCAAATACAAAGGAAGGCTTTTGCCAGCACTAAGGATATTCAGAAATACACGAAATTAGCTATGAAGACATGTATAAATTAGTCCCCCAAATGGCTCACCAGCACAGTTGCACACAAAACTCCTGGAGCGACTGCATACTTAAACTCCATACATCCTAAAATTAATTGTATCACTCCATTGGTCATATTATGAGTAAATATTTTGCCCAGGAATACTTGAAAATGACAGAACAAGACTGTTGAAAAGCATCAATATTTCAAAATGAATGCATGAAAACTGAAGTAACTCACTTGCCACCAAGTAAAACTGATTTCTGTCATTCCTAAGTGTAACAGTCAGGATCTCGGCAGAGAGCGAAAGGCACAACCAGCTGGGATCTTGGAGAGAATTTAACGAGAATTTATTAGGGCAATGGAAGGGTTGAGTACACTTAAAGAGAATGTTAAGGCACCCGCACACTAGCAAGAGTAGGAAACCATTACCCACTAGGCTTGAACAGGCAAGAGGAGGAAACTGTATAAGTGGAGCCTGGAGAGAGCTAGAGCTTTTAGAAGAAGGGCTCACTGATTGAAGCCTTAAAAGTGCAACTATGACACTGAAGAGGGAAGCAGAGGGGGAAGAAATACTCCAGTCACTCTCTCCTCCCTCTCTTCAATCTCCAGGTTCCTCTCACTGGCCATACGGGAATTCAGAAGTCAGTGCAAACAGGGATGATAAGACTAGAGGGGCACAGAACAGGGTACAGAAATGCTGAGCATAGATCACAAATGGGGGTGGGGACAAGTAAATCACATACTAGTATGCTAGTTTTTTGGTCACTATTTTAATTCTTCATCCATTGACAAAGTTAATCCGATAGTTTTCTTGTACCAACACTACTGGAGTTATGAAAGCACGTTAAATTCAATCCTTGCATTCAAAGAGCTTTGAGAGAGAGGCATTTACATAAAAAATCATGACGAGGGGAGAATGGGACACAGGGTGGCTAGCATATCCTGGGGCCAACTTCCCTGTCACATAACGTTAATAACACAAATCTTCATGTTCCAGGTCCACAAGTGCTTAGTAGGAAATCTGGTCTGTTCCCCAAACTCCCCTTCTCCAAATATTACCATAAATCTCCAGCAGTACTTATATGTATAACCCCATGCCTATTCAGTTCCCCTTTTAGAGGGTGCCAGACCATGCTGCTTTTTAGCTTCTTAACCACTGAAGAGGTTGTTATTAATCTTAGTTGCCACTGAGATGGCTCCAACTCACGGTGACCTTACGAGTAACAGAATGAAACATTGCCCTGACTTTTGCTCCAAGGTACCGTCTACTTGAAATAGTAGCGTGGAGGAATAGAGCTCAAGCAGAGAACAGCAGTCATGCTGGGCTGAGGGCAGAGAGGTCTGTCTGAATTTGGGCCTTCAAAAAATGTTTAAAACTAAACAAAACAAACAAACATGTTGCCATCAAGTCAGTAAGGAGCTATAGTGGCGCAATGGTGAAGAACTCAGCTGCTATCCAGAAGGTTGGTGGTTTGAACCCACCCAGCGGCTCCACGGAAGAAAGACATAGCAATCAGCTCCTGTAAAGATTACAATCTAGAAGAACCCTGTGGAGTAGCTTTACTCTGTTTCTTGGGGTCGCTATGAGTCAGAATCAATGGCACCTAGCAACCACGCTCAGTCAATTCCAACTCATCGCAACACCATCTGTTACAGAGTAGAACTGCTCCATAAGGTTTTCTTGGCTGTAATCTTTACCAAAGCAGATCACCAGGCCTTTTTTCCACAGCACCAACCAACCTTTAGATTAGAAGCTGAGTGCAAACTTTTTGCACCACCTAGGGGGCTTGTCTAAAATTAGAAAGGCAGAGTCTTAGAAAGGAGCAAGGCTCAGATGATTGAACCCAAAATTCTACAATTCTCCCTCAAGTTCTTGACTGTTTCCTAAGTGGCAAAGTGAGCCAACAACAACAAAATAAATAAACAAAACAAGTACAAAGAAGCATGTAGAAGGCTAAAAACTAGGATGTGGGCTTGTTGTAAAGATTCAGGCTATAGTAAAACATACAAAATAAAAAAATCTTTCCTTGGTTTCTATTTCTTTCCCATTTGGACCCCTCAGGGTACTGGGAATACACACGTTGGTGTTCAAACCCCATTAAGGTAGGGAGCCTTGGTAAATATCCTAGTCTTTCACGCCCTAGGAGTCAACTATGCTTTCAGAATAAGTGCCAGATGGTAGGAGCAAAGAAAAAATTGAAATAGACAACCCCTAAGAAAGTCTAAAGTCAATCCTCAACAAATTAATGTGACCCACCAAAATTTTATCTGCCTGGAGGAAGGGAACTTAACCCTATTTTAGAAAGATAATATCATTCACAGACTCTACAGTTTTTTGTCCACAATAAAGAGAGCACCAAATGAACAAATATGTAGAGAAATAATAAAATGAACAGACCCAGAGGTAACTAGTTTCTTGGCATTATCAGGCAGGAATTTTAAAATAACAATGACTAATTGTTATAGCCCCTCTCCAGTCTGCTTTGCATGTAATGAGATTTAATGAAATACTCAACTACAAAATTGCCCCAGCTTTGTGGTAGCACCTAAACTAAATCAAACTTCTACTAGCTTAGATCCTCTCCACAGTCGCATAAATCCTATAATTGATCCTTTCTAGCACCTTCTTACTGAGATGCTCCATGGTTCCCCAAAATACAAGATCTTCCTTGCTGAAATGCCTACTAAACCCAACTTGTTCAACCATGAGTGTATTTCTGGTGGTCTTTGCCTAAAACCAAAACCAAACCCTCTCCCATCGAGTTGATTCTGACTCATAGCGACCCTGTAGAAGGCATTAAAACTTGAAAATCATCAAATTTTTGGAAATTAGGCCACAGACTTTTTAACAACCCTTAGGTCAAAAGAGAAATCACAATGGATTATCAAATATTTTAACTGAATGATAATAAAAGTAACCGATGATATTTTGGATTCAGTTAAAGCTGTTCTTAGAATGAAATGTACAGCTTTAAGTGCGTGTATTACGAAAGAAGAAGAGTTGAAGATTACTTAGCCAAGTTTTCAACTCAATCAACTAGAATAAGAACAGCAAAGGAAACCCCCCAAAATAGAAGGAATAATCAAGATAAGAGCAGAAATCAATGAAATAGAAAATGATGTACAATTCAGAAAATAAATAAAGCCAAAATGTAGTTCTTGAGAAAGATTAGCCATACAGATAAACCCCTAGAAAACATGATCAAGAAAAAATACTTGAAAACAAAAATCACTAATTTGAGAATGACAAATGGGATTTCACTACGGATGCCTCATGCTGGTTCATCACACTTCTTTTCAAATCCTCCCAAATGAGCCTGTAGGATATTAAGGAAGATTATTCCAAAATGAAAGGGCAAGGTAGATCAGAAAGGATTCAGTGGGAAAAGTAGCACTTAGAGCACAGCTCTCATTCTCAAACTTTGTCAGAGTATGTCCAGACCTGGCAGGAAGAAAGGAGCTTGGGTGTGTGACACCAGAGCCAATACCCAAAAGTGATGTGCAAGGCAGACAGCCAAGGACTCTCACGTTTGAGACTGAAGAATTGTGCAAAGACGTTAAGAAACATTTTTAGGACTCATCAGCACTGAGTGAGAGGGAGAATCAGAGAAATAGTCAGAGGCACAATGTAGAGGAATGGGGGGACTGGTAAAGCCTTTCTGAGTGACTGCAATATGCTCAACCAGGCTACTTATTGTTTTTCTCTTGGGCCCTGAATATTTGATTTCTCGATTAATAATTTAAAAATAATTAGAAAACAAAGATGTGGGCTTGTCGTAATGATTCGGGCTATAGTAAAACACAAAATAAAAAGTCTTTCCTAGTCTGTTTCTTCCCCAATTTGACTACTCATTGTTAGCCCTTTGGTGTGCATTCTTTCAGGCATTTTCCTATACACAAACGTGTGTGTGCATTGTATTGTTAAAATAAAATTGGGTCATGCTATTCATATTTTTCTGAATCTTGAATTTTGCTCACTTTTCAAGGTCAAAATTACATATAGTGAAATGTATAAATCTTAAGCATACAATTTGCTAAGCTTTGACAAATACAAAAAAAAAAAAACCTTTGCCATCGAGTCAATTCCGACTCATAGTGACCCTATAGGACAGAGTAGAACTGCCCCATTCCAAGGAGCGCCTGGTGGATTTGAACCACTGACCTTTTGGTTGGCAGCCATAGCTCTTAACCACTATGCTACCAGGGTTTCCTTGACAAATGCATACACCCTTAAAACACATTCCCTATTCAAAATAGCTAACTTTTTCCTCAGCCCATAAAGTTCCCTTGGGCCCCTTCCCAGGCAAGCCCCCACCAAGAAATAATGTTTTTCCTGATTTTTTTTTTCAATACATTATTTTACCTATTCTAGAACGTCTTATAAATGAAGTCATACAGTATATGACACTTTTCTGTCAAGGTTTTTTTTTTTTTTTTCTCACCATAATGTCTGTGAGAGTCATCCATGTTGTTGTAGGTATCAATTATTTTATTGCCAAGCAATATTTCATTATATGGTTACACCACTGTGAAGATTAATTTTATATGTCAGCTCAGCTAGGCTATGGTGCCCAGCTGTTTGGTCAAACACTAGTCTAGATGTTGCTATGAATCATGCACATGTAATCAGCATTTAAATTAGTTGAAGTAAACTAAGAAGATTATCCTCCATAATGTGGATGGGCCTCATCTAATCCCTTGAAGGCCTTAAGAGCAAAAAACGAAGTTTCCTGAAGAAGATGAATTTTGTTTCAAGACTGGCAAAAGTTGTATAATAGACATATTTATAGCAATGACCAAAAAACAAAAAAAGAGTAGCTTCTAAGGCTGCTTATGTTTGGAGGTTTAGGGTCATGGTTTCATGGGACATCCCAGTTAATCGGCCTAATAACTTGTTTAGTGCTTCTCTTCTACCTCCTAGTTCATTGCATAGTGCCTGGGGTCTTAAAAGCTTACAAGTGGCTAATTGGTCTCTACTCCCCTGGAGCAACAGAGGAAGAAAGAGTTTCAGGAATAGAAGGAGGATACAGAATATGTGGCTAATTGCCTCCATGGACAACTGTCTCCTCTGCCATGAGACCAGAAGAAGTAGATGGTGCCTAGCTACAATTACAGAACATTTTGATCAAAGATTCTGTAGAAGAATCATGATCAAAAGGAGGAAAGTGTAAAAGAGAATTTCAAATTGTCATGGACTCCAGACTTTCTGGAGCCATGAAGGTTGGATGAACTCCTGAAACTATTGCCCTGAGATAATCTTTAAACCTTAAACCAAAAATATCTTAAAACCAAACAATAGTTTATCTTAACTTGTAAGAATGTCTGCCTTTTGCATTATGGTCTTTTAAGAACTATCTATAAGGGATCAAATTGACAACAGCAACTGGAAAGATTAGATAGAAACTTTAGGGGGCAGTGAATTTATGTTAATGGGGGAGGAACAACTCAGAAAAGGAAGGTTAGAATGGTTGCACAACTCGAAAAATGTAATCAATCACTAAATGGTACATGTAGAAACTGTAGAACTGGTGCATGTTTTGTTGTACATACTCTCAACAAGAACAAAATAAATAAAATTTAAAAAACAAAACACTTAAAATCAGAAAGTGTAAATTCTCCAACTTTATTCTTTGCTGATTGTTTCAGTAATTGTAGTTTCTTTGTATTTTTACTTGAATTTTTAGAACTAGCTTGCCTATTTACATTTCTTTAAAACTCCTTAGACTATGAGTGGGATTGCATTGACTCTACAGAATAATTTGGAGAGAACTGACATCTTAATAATATCAAGTCTTTTAGTCAATGAAGCCGATTACTTCTCCATTTATTTAGGCCTTTCTTAAATTCTCTCAGAAATATCTTGAAGTTTGCAACATGGAAGTCTTAAAAGCAACATGATAAATTTATTCCTAAGTATTTTATATTGTTGACACTGTTGTAAATGAAATTTTATTTTCTTTCCCAATTGTTTGATATTTCCAATTAATTTTCATAAATTGAATTTGTATTCTGTGGCTACATGGTTAAATTTAGGTATTAGTTCTATAGGTAAATGGTAGATTCCTTGAGACAGTGATGCCAAAGTGTACTCCGTGGGTCAGCAGTATCAAAATCACCTGGTGTGAAAATGGTGTGGGGGTGGTGTCTGACCTCCTGTAACTTCACAAGGGGGAAGGAGAATCAAGATCAACAGACCAAGGCTGATTGTTATGAGGTGGAGGTCAGACATGCCTCCTCTCTCCGCCATGGTTACCAATTTCAACACCAGTTATCCCTCCCATGGTACTATCTCTCTGCTGGGTTAGATAATTCATTGCAATGGCCACACAAAACTCACAGACAATACTTGTTGTAATGGGGTTTATTAGGGAAATAACAGGTTACAATTCTGGCTCAGGAACACTCAGGATACAGTTCTTCCATCAGGACAGCCTCTTTCCAGCCATGCTCACAAACAAGCCTCTCCCTGGCCCTAGTCCTCTGCCCAAAGGCACTCAGCTTTCTTACTCTGTGGGCTGGGAAGCCTACCACATTGTCTCCTGCTGCCAGGTCTCTGCCACTACTTTTCACCTGTTTTTTTTTTTTTTTTTTTTTTTGTCAGTGTTACCTTGTGGCATAGTGGTTAAGAGCTACGGCTGCTAACCAAGAGGTTGGCAGTTCAAATCCACCAGGCGCTCCTTGGAAACTCTATGGGGCAGTTCTACTCTGTCCTATAGGGTCGCTATGATTTGGAATCAATTCAACGGAAGTGGGTTTTTTTGGTCAGTGTTACAGCTCTGTCTCCTGGTTCCAGGAGCTCCTCAGTGCAGGGGTCCTGGGTCCAAAGGATGTGCGGGCTCCTGGCTGGTCTTCTTTGGTATTGGTAGGATCCTCTTTTCCCACCTCTGGGATGGCTCATTTCAAACCTAGTGGGATGGCAAAATTGACCAATCCCTTTGGTGGGCCACAATTACCCTATCACACAGTCTCATTCAATTTCCTGGGTGGAAGTTACAAGACCATGGCTAGAAAGGCCACGCAAAAGTGATCCATTGCACTGCACCTGGGAACATAGTAGAATTTCAAATTGTACAGCCCTGCCCCAGACAAACTGAATCAGAAATTCTGGTTGTGTGGTCTAGCAATCTGTGTTTTAATAAGCTCTCTACATTATTATGACACACCCTTAAATTTGATAACTATTGTCTTAGGATACTGTATATGGACAACCACACCATTTGAAAACAGAAAGTTCCTTTACTCTTTTTCCAATCGTTATGCCTTTTATTTCTGTCAATTCTTGCCTTATTGCACTGCTAGGACTTCCAGACCAATATTCAACAGAAGTGATGACAGTGGGCATCCTTGCAGTGTTCCTGATCTTAAAGGCGAAATATTCAATCTTTCATTATTAGGTACAATGTTAGTCATACACTTTTTGTAGATTCTCTTTACAGGTTGAGGAAGCTCCATTCTATTTCCATTTTTCTGAGAGACTATCATGAATGAGCTTTGAATTTTATCAAATATTTTACTGTGCCTGTTGGGACAATCAAGGAGCCCTTGTGGCATGGTGGTTAAAAACATTCAGCTGCTGACTGAAAGATCGGTAGTTTAAATCCTCCAGTTGCTCTGTGGGAGAAAGATGTGGCAGCCTATTCCCATAAAGATTACAACCCTATTGGGGCAGTTCTACTCTGTCCTGTAGGATCGCTATGAGTCAGAATCGACTCTATGGCAAGGGAATTGGAACAATCATATAAATCACACTGACTGAGTTTTGAGTGTTATGGCAGTCTTGAATTCTTGGGATAAGCTTCGGCATTCATTTTTCTAACATTTTTATAGCTGTTTATGGATATGTTCATGAAGCGTACTTTATTTTTTACTACTGATTTTGTCAGGTTTTGATATTTGGGTAATGCTGTCTTCATAAAACGAGTTAGGAAGTACTTCTCTTTACTTTCAGAAAGAGTTTGTTTAATAATTGATATTGTTTCTAAAAAAAAAAAAAATTGTTTCTTTGTCGAATGTTTGCTAGAATTCCCCAAATTATCTTGCTCTGAGTTTGGAGTTTATGTGTGGGGTGCTTTTTGATAATGAATTCAATATCTTTAATAGATATAGAGCTATTTAGATTTTCTTGTATGAGCTTTGGGTAGATAATGCCTTTCAAAGAATATGCCTGTTTCTTCTAAGCTGTATTTGTTGGCATATCATTCTTGATATCCCTTAAAGTCCTTTTAATGTCTTCTAGATCTATAGTGATATCCTCTGTTTTCTTCCTGATATTGTTATTTATGTTTTCTCTCTTTTTTACTTATATTGCTCTTGCTAAGATTTCATCAAAATTATTGATATTTTCATTGCTTTTGGTTTTGTTAATTTTCTCAGTTTCCTCTATTGTGTATGTCTTCCTTTTTTCTCTTATTTATAAACTTGTTTTTATTGTTTTCTTTGATTCTGCATTGCATATTCCTGTTCTCTCACATACTTAGTATTTTTATCATATATTGACTATTGTACTTACTCTGGGTTCTCTTATTTTCTCCTGAACTGTTAATTGTTGCTCTAGCAGGGAGTTAACTTGGCCAGACTCAAACTCCAAACTCTGTCTTCCTTGCACTAAGTAGCTGGTGAACTCACTGGTCAGTTCCCTCAGATTTTCAGCTGCTGTCATCCGCTGACCTCCTTCACTACTACCCTGTACATACCAGCCCAGGGGTCAGTCAAGTACCTGTGTCAAATGTGAATGTTGACTTGAGGCATCGCTTTCTGTGGCTTCCTCTTTTCTGAGATCTTCCCTATCCCTCTAACAAATCTCCTCACTTTATATCCCTTAACTCTGTTAGTTAATTTCTTGATCCAGTATTACTGTGTCTTTCTGCTTGAGTGCCAGTTGCCCTCAGCTTTATTCAAAATCACCAAAAACTAGAAGCGGCCAAAATGTCCTTCAGTAGGTAAATGGATAAGCAAACTGGAACATCCATATGATGGAATATTATTTGGTGATAAATAGAAATGAGCTATGAAGCTATCAAAAGGTATGGAAGAACCTTAAATGCATAATACCAAAACCAAACCCATTGCCATCAAGTTGATTCCAACTCATAGCGACCCCATAGGACACAGTGGAATTGCCCCATAGGGTTTTAAAGGAGTGGCTGGTGGAGTCAAACTGCTGACCTTTTGGTTAGCAGCCAAGCTCTTAACCACTGTGCTCCACCAGGGCTCCAAATGCATAATGTTAAGTGAAAAAAACAGTCTGAAACAGCTATCTATTATGATTCCAATTGTAACATTCTGGAAAAGGCAAAACAATAGGCAGAGTGCAAAGATCAGTGGTTGCCAGGCAGATAGAGGACGGGAAGAGGATGAAAAGGGGAGCAAAGGGCATTTGTAGAACAGTAAAACTATTCTGTATGATGCTGCAACGGTGGACACAAGATATTATGCATTTTGTAAAACCCATAGAGCTGTACAACTCTAAAAGTGAATCTTCCCGTGAAAGTTGTTAGCTGCTGTCGAGTCTCCGTGTTCGGCATCAGAGCAGTATGCAAGCCTCCACTGACAGACGGGTGGGTGGTGGCTGCCCTTGAGGTGCATCAGCCTGGAATAGAAGCTGGGTTTCCCATGTGGAAAGTGAGAATTCTACCACTAACCCACCACCACGCCACTGAGAGTGAATCTTAACGTAAACTACGGACTTTGGCTAATACTAACATATCAATATTGGTTCATTAGTTGTAATAAATACACCACACTAATGCAAGAAAAAACAAGCAAGATATTAACAGGAGAAACTGTGTGTGGCAGGGGTGGGCAGTATAAGGGACCTCTCTGTACCATCTGCTCTGGTTTTCTGTAAATCTAAAACCCTTCTATAAATAGTCTATTTTAAAAATTAGAAATAAAACCCTACTCTACAAATGGAGAGACTTATATCAAGAACAATATAAAAATTAAGATTTTGATTCAGCAAATGACAAGAGAAGTGAAAGGGATCCCTGGAAAAATGCTAAATCATTTTCAGTGTGGAAGAAGGAATGTAACCTTTGCTATGAAAAAATATTTACGTAAGTAGAATTTCAATTAAACATGCTACACATTGACTTTACAAAATGGTTTATTTTCAGATCCTGTTCAACATCGAGAAATAATAGTTGCTACATTGCCGTTTATTCTATAATTTCACTCCTAAACTAAAGTGTAAATGCAATGAGAACGAACATCAATCCAGATAGAACCCAGTTCTCTCGCAAAGTAAATGCTATTTGTGTTTACTCAGTATTAGCTAATGGTGCATCTCAACATAGTTCTAAAAGAGCATAATGTGGTTAGCAGACTTTTCTACCTGCTCCTAAATACGAACTAAAGTGCCCCATGGAATTGAATTTGGGTATTAGGCCACAGGAAATCTGGCAGCTGATAACCCAGTTACTTTAAACCCAAGGCAGTCACAGGGACATTTTGTCCATTAACTTTGCAGATGGCAAAGTTGATATGCCGTTCACAGCTGCACGCATGAGGATATGACATCTTTGTCTAATTAATCTCATGGATCGCTTCACATGACTCATTCAACCTCTCTTTCTAGCACATGAAAAGGAAGCTAACTAGCAAGCCTTCTGATGATTTTAAAGGAGACCCACACACCGTCACTGTTTCTTCTTTCAAGTTTTAGAAGGAAATAGAAATATTTGTTTCATTTTACCAAGTCATTGGGCAAGGAGAGGATACATTTTGTGATTTAATTTCCTAGGTAATCATAGTAGTTCAGCCCAAAAGTTAAATTTAAATGCAAACAGAAGGAAAAAAAGAAAAAAAGAGAGAAAGAGAGAAATATGTATTAGATACGTAGGCTCCTGATGAGAATTTTTCACCTTCACTGGCAGTACAGACAAGATACTTGAACTTATCATGGAGAATTCCAGGAAAACACATTGACTGGAATTATTCAGAATTCCCAGAAAAAAAAAAACTACGTAAGAGCTTAACCATTTATTTTGTTTGATCTCTGTACACTTGAGCCAACAATAATCAAATGTCACAGATCTGTGTTGTGATGAACATCCAGGATTAATTAAGGGCATATTCAGTGAGGCAAGATGACCTGCAATCCACCAGTTCCAGCCAAAATAAAAGGCAGCTAACTGAAATTAATGAGATCATTGTCGATGGGTAAGATTAGACTTAATAAGGTGATGTCTGGAAAGTATGAAATCACCAGAGCATATGACTCAAGTCTTAAATAAAAGGAGAAGTGTTATTATATTATGAACAAGAATTTGCAACAGTAAGGAAAACCTGGAGGATCCTAGTAGACCTTAGTCAGCCCTGAAACAAAATTTGCAAACCCCTACTAGTTGGAAATTTGAGAACTGAGTTTCCACCTTTGAAGAGCCATTCAAGAAAATAATTGATCCTAAGAGCCATTCAAGAAAATAATTGAGCCTGGGTGGTGCAAATTATTTAAAATCGGCTGTTAACCTAAAGGTTGGTGGTTTGAACCCAGCCAGTGGTACCACGGAAGATAGGCCTGACGAACTGCTTGCATAAAGATTACGGCCAAGAAAAGTATATGAAGTAGTTGTACTCTGTAACACATGGGGCTGCCATGTATTTGAATCAACTGGCCAAAGATGGTTTTGGTTCTTTGGTTTAAGCATTATGGAAGTACTGTATAGACTTGAGCTGAAAGAATAAGTTTTGGAACCTAGTGGCATGACCAAAAAAACACCTTTCATTCTGGGCAGATGAGGTTGTACTTTAAAGAGATTTAAGCCTCTTTGACAAAAACTACTTCGAACCCTAAAAATACTTTTAGATGATGAGCAACTCTGTATAGCACTATAAGCTTTTTTTTTTTTAATATTACATTCATCTACCTACAGAAGCTATTTCTGTTGCCACAAACTCAAAAAGCAAAACTCTTAGTTGACTTTCATCTTCAAATTTGACATATTGGAGGAGCAATCCAGGGCAAAATTTAAATTTTAAATAGGAAGAGAGCTCACACTCCAATACACAGAGGGAAAGAAGTGGTGAAATAACACTTATCAGCTTGTAAATGGCAAATGTATCTAAAGTGGGCAGAGCATGCTGCTCTCATATCCTGGGAAAGACAAATGTGCCAACAAAAATAGCATTGAGAGTGCTCCAATGGTGGAGGCAACGTTATTAATAATAGCGTCCTGCTATCCATTAAACAAGTACCAATTAGATCTATGGAATCTCAGGCTGGAAAGGGACGTAGAGGTGATTCCACTAGTGACTCTCAACCTTCATGAGAATGGTGACTGTGAGAGCTAGTTTCCACTAATGCACCACCACTCCCACCTCCAACAAGCCATGCCTTCAGGAATTCACGTCTTGTGTAGTCCCCTCTCATGAATTAGATGTGGAATCTTCAGCCCCAGCTATTTAGGTTAATACCACATATCTGGTCGAGCCCTTCCTAAGTACCAATTCACAAAATCATGAGAAAAACAAGATGGCTCTTTGAACCTAGAGTTAGTCTATTTTGCAGCAATAGATAATCAGAACAATGACCTTCTTAAGTTTAAAATATGCCTTGTAGGTCCTGATGATCATTGTACTTTTAATACTCATTCTCTGAAAAAAATGCATAATGATACAATGCTTTTAATTAATTCTAGTAATACTCGTGGCAATTATTATGGATAAATTTTACTCAATGTTGCTTATCTACAAAGTGCTCTTTCAAGAGCTTTCCTTTTAATCCACCATTTAATAGTCATAATGAATCTATGAAGAAGGTATTATTATTATCATCTTCATTTTACATTTGGGGAAACTGAGGGACAAAGAGATTAAATAACTTTTCCCACTGTCACTTAACTAGTAACAAATGATTACATAATTTATTTATTACAGTAGAAAATATGTATGTTTGATACATTGTAGTTCACAGGTACACAAACATGATATCTATTTAGTCTCCACACAGTGCTCAGTACATTGATTGATTCACAACCTCTTTAAAATAACTCCCAAGATCTCTAAGGAATTCATGGAACACAGCTTGAGAACCATTGATCTAGTTCAATTCCCTTTATTTTTTTTAGAAGAAATCAAGGTGCACAGAAGTTGTGTGAATTTCCTGAGTTTATATAGTTAGCAGCTTAGTCAGAAATAGAACCTCTGGAAAGTTATTCCCAATTGTCTTTACACTAAGCCCAGTTGGTCTTTAATCACTTTTTGGATCTTTGATTCTTTATGTTTTTCTGTCAGAAATGTACTCTGACTTCAGTTTCTCTTTAGGTAAAATTCTCCAAATCCTTTTTTTATCCTGACCTTATAGTTCCTATAAACATCATATTATTATAATTTCTTGTTATTTCAATTACTGTGTAAGTCTGAAGAAACAAAGTTACACCTTTAAATAAATACCTGACATTCACTATTAATTCAGATTGACTTTATCACAAGTAAACAAAAAATATATTACTATTCTTAGTTTATCAAGGCCATCATACCTGAAAAAAGCAAGAAATCATTAAAAAAGCAGGAAAGAAAGAAAAGACCAAAATGAATGCCAGAAGAGACTCTGAAACTTGCTCTTGAGTGTAGAGTAGCTAAAGCAAAAGGAAGAAATGATGAAGTAAAAAAGCTGAACAGATTTCAAAGGTGGCTCGAGAAGACAAAGTGAAGTATTATAATGAATGTAAAAAGATCTGGAGATAGAAAACCAAAAGAGAAGGACACGCTCGACAGTTCTTTCAAGCTGAAGAAAAAATTCAAGCCTTAAGCAGCAATATTGAAGGATTCTACAGGGACAATATTCAATGACTCAGGAAGCATCAAAAGACAATGGAAGGAATACAGAGTCACTGTACCAAAATGAATTTGTCAATGTTCAACCATTTCAGGAGATAGCATATGATCAAGAACTGATACTACTGAAGGAAGAGGTCCAAACTGCTCTGAAGGCATTGGCAAAAAACTCGGCTCCAGGAACTGACGAAACACCAATTGAGATGCTTCAACAAACAGATCAGTGCTGGAAACGCTCACTCATCTATGCCAAGAAATTTGGAAGACACAGCTACCTGCCCAGCTGACTGAAATAAATCCATATTTGTATTTCTATTCCAAAGAAAGATGATCCGACAGAATAAGGAAATTATCGAACAATATCATTAATATCACACACAAGTAAAATTTTGCTGAAGATCATTCAAGGGCAGTTGCAGGAGTACATTGACAGGGAACTGCCAGAAATTCAAACTGGATTCAGAAAAAAAAAAAGGATTCAGAAGAGGACATAAAATAAGGGCTATCATTGCTGATGTCAGATGGATCCTGGCTGAAAGCAGAGAATACCAGAAAGATGTTTACCTGTGTTTTACTGACTATGCAAAGACATTTGACTGTGTGGATCGTAACAAATTATGGATAACGCTGTGAAGAATGGGAATTCCAGAACACTTAATTGTGCTCGTGTGGAACCTATACGTAGACCGAGAGATAGTCATTCGAACCGAACAAGGGGATACTGTGTGGTTTAATGCCAAGAAAGGTGTGCGTTTCAGGGTTGTATCTTTCACCATACTTACTCAATCTGTATGCTGTGCAAATAATCTGAGGATCTGGACTAGCTAAAGAAGAACATAGCGTCAGGATCAGAGGGAGACTCATTAACAACCTGCAATACGCAGATGATACAACCTTGCTTGCTGAAAATGAAGAGGACTTGAAGCACTTACGATGAATATATAAAACACAGCCTTCAGTATGGATTACACCTCAACATAAACAAAACAAAAATCTTCACAACTGGACCAATAAGCAAATTCATAATAAATGGAAAAAAGATTGAAGTTGTCAAGAATTTCATTTTACTTGGATTTACCATCAATGCCCACGGAAGCAGGAGTCAAGAATTCAAATGGCACATTGCATTGGGCAAGTCTACTGCAAAAGACCTTTTTTAGGTGTTAGAAAGCAAAGATGTCACTTTAAGGACTAAAGTGCGCCTGACCCAAGCCACGGTGTTTTCAATCACCTCATATGCCCATGAAAGCTGAACAATGAATAAGGAAGACCAAAGAAGAATTGATGTCTTTGAATTATGGTGTTGGTGAAGAATATCAGGTAAACCATGGACTGCAAGAAGAATGAATGAATCTGTCTTGGAAGAAGTACAGCCAGAATGCTCATTAGAAGTAAGGATGGTGAGACTTCGTGTCTCACATACTTTGGACATGTTATCAGGAGTGATCAGTCCCTGGTGAAGGACATCATGCTTGGTAAAGTAGAGGGTCAGTGAAAAAGAGGAAGACCCTCAACAACATGGAGTGATACAGTGGCTGCAACAATGGACTCAGGCATAACAAAGATTGTGAGGATGGTGCAGGACTGGGCAGTGTTTGGTTCTGTTGTTCTTCAGGTCGTTAGAGTTAGAACCAACTGGATGGCACCTAACAACAGCAATAATATTCTTATCTTGATTTCACAACCTCTGCCTAACACTGCTTACTGTATTTTGCCGTATTAGCCTTGTTTTATGTATTGTGGAAATTATCATTACTAAACAATCCAGCTCTTGTCTATTGTCTCATTGCCTTAACCTTTTTCTATACTGCAAGGACAATCAATGCAAATATCTTGCCAAAGTTAGATTTTTGTGTGTAATACTGCTAAACATCATTCAATCATTGAAGTGGAAAGCTTTATAGGAGTTCACCTTAGGTGAACTTGAATATGTCCATTTTTCTTTGAGAGCAGAAAGAAGAGTTCCAAACAAGCCATAAAACCATAAAAGCAATTCAAGAGTTCATCCTGATTGCTCACACTGTGAAATATAAAGAAGCATCCTGGTTTCAAAAATATTCATGTACTCAAGGATATATCAGTAACTATTTATTGAACATTCCTGCAGAAAACATCCTGTGGACTGAGGAGAACTCTGCAGTGGTACGATGAGTTATTTACAGAGTTCTCAAGGTGGGTTGTTGTTATTCGTGCTGAATACAAGCTATCTAGCAGTAAATCCAAGAGCACCAAAAAGGAATTTATACGAGAACTCTTCTATCAATTCATTGTTAGTATTGGAGACATTGGGTCCATATCATCATGAAATTGTACGTCTGGAAAAGGTCTTGAGGATACCCTTAAATCCCCTCATTTTACCCACAAGCAAATATAAACCCAGAAAGTCAGTTTCTGTGACTTTTAATGGTTGGTAGTCAAGTTTAGACTCCAGACCTCTTAACCCCCACCCTGAAGTTATATATTTATATCTACTACACCATCGCAAAGGGTAAGGGTAAGTAGTTACTGGAAATAACCAACACTTACAAACAAAAGCACAGTTCTTGGGTATTTGGGGTTATGCAAAGGACTTAAAATTGGAAATAAAGTTTGAATACTAGATAATTCCCTAATCAACAAGTTATAACGTCAGAGATTTTATCTGGTTAACTAAACTAGCTCTCTCTGTCCTTTGCATGAGTTGTTTAAACTGTCTAGGTCAAAATTTCCCTTTCTGTAAAACAATAAAACCCTCTATTTTGCCTAGTCATCAGGCCATTTTGAGGATAAAATAAAATGAAAACTGTCCTGAATTATAAAAATTAAAAAAAAAATTATTTGTCCTATTCATTTCTCATCACAAACTATGTTAATTGGCAGCCTGAGAGGTAATTCCAAGAGGCTTTTTCTTACAGTTCTAAAGATGACTACCCTTCTTCAGGCCCTGCTATGTGCTAGGACCTGTGGTAGTTGTTTTCCATAAACTATCTAATTCTCACATCATCCTTGTGGTTAAGCTATTATTTTTGTCATTTGATAGATAAGGAAGTTGAAGACCATGGAGGGTAATAGCTTGCCTAATATTAAATAACTCGAACATGCCAGAGGCAGGATTTGAACTCAAGTCTGCATGTAGAGACCAGGCTTTTTTCATTATATCAAGTGACTTCAACCAATCTCTAGCCTAATGGTTAGCCTTACTGATTATTTAACAGGTAGTTTATCCTGATATTTCTCTATTTTACATGTAACACACAGGTGATGTGTGTAATACGTATCTCATACATACATGAGTACATAGTATCTGTATTATGTCTATATATATATACTTATACACATAATATATGGATATACAGAGATATAGATATATCCACATATATATATAAACATATGTAAATATACATATATAATGAATATATCACCAAATTACTGAGATTTATTCCAGAAGCAGAAATTTGGTCTAATGGTAAAAAAATCAATCAATCAATCATCTAGTGTGATTCCCCTGCATCAACAAAATAACTTAGAAAAATCATATATCATCTGAATAGCTACAGGAAAATAATTTGATATAATTCAATTCCTACTCATGATAAAATTTCTTAGGAAAGAAGGAATGTAAATAAATTTACTTAATCTGATTAAATGTATATACAAAATCCTATAATAAACATTACATTTAATGGTGAAATAACGAATGTTTTTCCCAGAAATCAGATGAGGTAAAGATGCCCACAACCTTCACTTATATTCTGCCTTGTACTACAGTTGGTAATTAGTTCAATTATAATAACAAAAATTATAAGTACTGGAAAGGAAGAAATGAAACTAATTCACAGATGACATTTACAAGTGAGGTAGAAAAAGCAAAAGAATCTAAATTATTACAATAATTGGCAAATTTAGAAAGTTTGCTGGTTATGAAAATCAATATACAGAAATTAATTGCATTTCTGAATACCAGTAATAAAAATGGAAATAAAATTTCATAATTTAGTGCAAAATAACATTTAAAAAATCAAATACCTAGGAATAAATTTAACAAAATATGTGTAAGACCTTTACATCAGAAACCTTAAAACATTTCTAAAAGACATGAAAGAAAACCAAAACAAATAGAAATATCATGTTCTTAGATTAAAACATTTGGTATGTTCAAATTCTCTATAAACTGATAAAAAGGATTCAATCCCCAAAAAAATCTGAACAGAATTTTGGTGGAAATTGACAAGCTTATTCTAAAATCATGCTTGCTAAAGTACAGGGTCATCGGAAAAGAGGTAGACCCTCGAAAAGATGGATTGACACAGTGTCTGCGACAGTGGCCTCAAGCATAACGATTGTGAGGATGGCACAGGACCTGGCAGTGTTTCATTCTGTGGTACACAGGGTCGTTACGAGTTACAGCTGACTTGACAGCACCTAACAGCAACAAGGACATTCTAAAATTTATGAGGATGTGAAAGATAGAATATTCAAGACCATCTAAAGAAGAATGCTATAGGATTTAAACTGCCAGATATCAAGACATATAAAGAAACATTAATTAATACTAGTGTGGTACATGGAGGATAATAAAAAAAGTATAGAGAGTCCAGATAAATGTCCACACATATGTGAGTACTTATTTTATGACAAAGTTGACACTATAAAACAATGGGATTATAATTTTTGTGTATTTTAATCAATAAATAACATTGGGTAATTGAATGTATCTCGCACTAAATCCAAAAACAAATATCAGAAGGGCTGTTGAGCTAAATATAAAAAGTGAAAAACAAAGTGTCCAGTTGATATTGTAGAAAAATGACAGATCTCATGGAAGAATGACAAATATCATAGACTAGTGATCCTGTGATAGAGAGATATTTATTAAACAGGACACAAAAAGCACTAACCATCTAGGAAGATATTTTTATAAATTGGAATATATTTAAATTAAGAACTCCTTAATTAATTTAATTATTCTTAAATTGCTTGTCATTAAAATAGGCAAGCCACCGAGTTGGGGAAATATTTGCAATATGGATAAATAACAAAGCCCTCGTACCCAGAATTTATAAGAGTCATAAAAATTAGTAGGGAAAAGACAATCAAATAAAAACATGGGCAAAGTTCTGAACATATCCTGCGTGAATGAGAATCTCCAGATGGTCAGTGAGTCTATGAAAGGTACTGGATATCATTAGTCATCAGGGAAACACAATTAAGCCAAGGAAGATACTAATAGCTTGGAAAAAATAATTAAGATAAAGAAAAATTACTAGGTAGGATGGATGTGGTATAACTGGGTTTCTCACCCACTACTGTGGAAACTGTAAATTGGTACAGCCACTCGGCCAAGCTGTATCCACTGGCTATATCCCCTAAAGCTGGAAGTACAGACACTTATGGCCTATAATGCTACTACAAGGTAGTGCTCACAAGAAATGTGTGCATTTCTACACAAAACACATGAACAGAAATGTTCATAGCAGCACTAATCATAATTGCCCCAAGAAGGAAGCAAATCAAACATACATAACCACTATACCGCCAGGGTTTCTACATAACAATAGACTGGATAAATATATTATGGTCTGTTAAAGAAATGGAATACTATCCCGAAATGAAAATAGATAAACTATTGCTATATGCAACTACATAGGTAAGTTTCATAAACATAACATTGAACAAAAAAAGGTCAGACACAAAGAGTATACATTGTAATGATTATATGTATAAACCAAACAAAACAAAATCTGTTGCCACTGAGTCAGTTTCAACTCATGACAGCTCCATGTGTTACAGATTAGAACTGCTCCTTAGGGTTTTCTTGGCTATCGTCTTTACAGCAGCAGATTGCCAGGGCTTTCTTCCGTGGTGCACTGGGTGTGTTTGAACTGCCAACCTTTAGGTTAGTAGTAGAGCGCAAACTCTTCGCACCGCCCAGGGACCCTGAGTATACTGATAAAAGGTTCTAAAACAGGTACAACTAACTGATGGTGTTAGAAAGCGGGATAATGGTTACCTTTGGAGAGGAAGGGGGTGTATAGCTGTTATGGGGTGGGAGGGCACTAAAGGAGTTCTGTGGTGCTGCCAGTATTGTATTTCTAGATCAGGGTGATGGTTATACATGTATGTTTACTGTGCAAAAATTTACCAAGCTGTATACTTATCATTTGTACATACATACATACGTGATGCATTAATAAATACGTTTATTAAAATAGAAGAAACAGGCTATATCCCATGTGACTTTGGCATTAAATTAGAAGGCAATTTAGTTTTGTTTTTTTATTCATAGATGAAACTAGTCCATTGTGAATTGGAGCTCTCATGAACACCCATATTAAAAGTCCTGTTTTAGTTTAAGAATTGAAAATTGAGGTTCTTTCCTTGTAAACGTTCTATTTGTGTCCAAGTAGGGCAGGCTAGCCAGACTAAATTAGAATTTTGGGCTTGAATTTATTTTAATAGGTATTTGAATATACAGTCTTAATACACCATTGAACTGGCAAGCCAATGTAACATACATATGGTGTCCATTAAGTTTACTTTCTTATGGTATATGCTGGGAACAAGTTCAATGGCATATAGATTCTGAATCAGTGAGGATTGCTCTTTTTAACTACATGTTTAAAAAACCCAATTACGATGGCTTAAATAAATAGTCATTATTTTACTCACATAACATGAAATGCAAACAAAGCTGGGCAGGCCAGGGCTGCTGTAGAAGTTTCATTTGAAGTTATTAGTGTTTTGTGTTTCTTCTCTGTTTCCACTCCACTGCCCTTAGCAAGATTTTATTCTCAAGCTTGAGGCTGCAGAATCCAGGCTGATATCCATGTTCTAGGCGGGGAGAATAAGGAAAGAAGGAGAAGGGGGCTACTTCTGAATCAGGAAAGCAAACGTTTTCTCAGAAATTCACCAACTTCTACTCATGTCTCATGCCTCTCCCTCCAACTATAGGGTTGTGAAGGGAAATGATATTGGGGGGCTTCATTGTTCCTCCAAACAAAACTAGGGTTCTCTCAGTGAGGAAGAAGGAATGAAAGGATATAGGGTAGGCAGTAAGCAGAATCTCTTAACCCCCGCGTTTTCTTTTTTTCCCAAACCCATAGGAATGGCTGACAGCGTCTCTCAATATCCGACATCGGGGTGCAAATCTACTTTTTATTAGGTTCAAAGAGTAATTTGAATATGGAATAATTTGGTTATGCTTTCCACAGAAAGCCTGAGTCAGGCTCTTTTTCAGATATAATTTTTTGGAGAGTGGTAAGTTTTAAATGCTAATGATAGCATTATGGCAATTCTTTTTCCATGTGACATTTCAAAGGGGACATTTTTCCAAGTAAACATAGATGGGTCATTTACATACACAGAAATGAAATTACTGCTCGGTTCCACTTAAACCAGTTTTTTTCAGACCTATCAGAAATTGCCATTTTAAATTAAGGTTTCAGTTCAATAAAATCTAAGGGTGTTCTGAATGACATATTTTTGTAGAAATGTGCTGAGTTGATAAAATATTAGTTAATAATTCAAGAGTATATTAAAATTTTTCTAGCTCTGCTACAATAGCTTTAGTTAGTGACCTAAAAAATGCTATTTGTGTTTCATATGCTTTTAGGGAGTAAGCTAAGCTCACCATTTGTATGTAATTTACATACTTTTTTTTTTATTATATGGTCCCAGCCCCAGCCCAATGGGGTAGGGACCCTATTTAAAAGTTTGGGAGATTTAGGAAGATGATAAAAGAAATAATTAATAAAGCTTGGGTTAAACAGAAGGAAAAAGAAGCCAAAGGAGATTTGTGAGCCCTAATGAACCTCTCAGAACTGAGATAGAAATAGCCATGGTTTGAAAAAGGTATAATTCCTAAGTTGCATAAATGTTATTTCCAAATAAAATAATCAAAATGTACTATTTCCATTATTTATTTACCAATAAAATAATAAACTTTAGTTTGTACAGGCAGGAATTTAAGAAAAATAATTGCTTGTATAAAAATTAAAAAAAAAAAAGGAAGGATTAATGAGGAGTACTTTGAGGTACTGTGACCAATACCTCTATCATTAGAGTTTGAAAATTTCCCAAGAGTTGAAGATCCCCAGCCTGCATGTCTATGCTCCTGCTCAGATTCTTGAATTATATTCCTATTTCTCAAAGGCCGAAATCTTGCCCTGAAACTCACCTCGTTGGAAAGGGTCCTAATAACTACTCTCGCCTCTATGCCTTCTCTCCGGAGCCTGGATCCACTTGTTGAGGTCCTGCTTAAAATCTGGCAAACTTCCTAGGGATCCTGATGTTGCTAACCACCTAAGTAGGAGCATCCTTTATAGCTGAAGATTAGTGCTGTTTGGCAAAAGAGATATAACTGACTGAGCTCCCAGGAGCCTAGTCCACCATATATATACCTGATTCGGAACAAGGAGCTTATTGCCAGACCCCACTCTAACATATCATCTCTCACAGCACCCTCTACTTTTCTTTCACACAATCATTAAAATTTGGATTCTCTCACACTTATATTCTTTTGTTATGGATATGGCACTCCCATGTCCCTTTGGACCAGGGCCAGCTTCATGAGTGTGAAACCTGTGCCATCACACAGGGCCTTGCTCTCAGAGGGGCGGCCCACTTGGCTTAACGCTCTGTTGTCAGCATATTGAAATTTTAATCATTTTACCTTTGAACTTGTGTTTTGGAAGTGAAGTTTGATGGGACAATAGAGCTGCATATAAGCAGCAGAGATACACTGGGCAGCAGTGTGTACACATGTACGCTCAGCCTGGAGACACAGCGTCACTGCCCGGCACTCAGTCACATGCCTAAGAGCATCCGAAGTGCTGAGGGGTGAGGCCGGCGGCAGCCACAGTAGCAAAAACAGCAGGGGCAGCACCAGAGTTGGCAACAGCAGCCTCAGCCATGAGGGAGAGGAAGCACTGGGACTCATGTTGGCAGGTCATCTTGCCTGTCTGCTCCTGGACCCTGTCCCTGCAGCATCTGTACAAATATTAACTCTGGGACAGGAATTACTGATGCCTGGGCAGTAAACTTTGTCAGTAATTTATTACAAAATAAAACCATATATATGGGCATGTGAGGGAGTTACTAGAATTTTTCAAAGAATTTAGAATCTCTGGTTTGAAAGCCGTTGCACATTACAGAACAATTATCGGCAGGACTAGAAGCAGAAATTAAGTTTAAAGATTGTTGCATTCAACAGAAAAGAACACTTTCTGTGTAAGAAGCTTCAGAGGAACCAATTATTAGCAGGGAAGACAATTTTGTAATTAATTTTTCTTGGTAATTTTGAAGCTACAGCAATAGAATGCATAAATGGGTATTTTGAAATTATATACAAATTAAGAGGGCACTTTTGGTTTTTCTTGTACAAAAAGTTACAGGAAACGTCAGAGGAAACTGAAAAAACCCGTTACATAAATTTACATTTAATAGTAAATTCACTCTGACACAAAGCTGATTTGTATGAAGAATTAAATTTTTTTAGAAAAATTTTTCTGTGATTATTGTACCTATAGGTACTGAAATATATTGTTGTTGTGTGCCGTTGAGTTGATTCTGACTCACAACAATCCTATATGACAGAGTGGAACCGCCCAATAGGGTTTCCTAGACTGAAATCTTTATGGGAGCAGGTCATCAGATACTTGGTCCACGGAGCTGCTGGAGGGTTCAAACCCCAGGCCTTTAGGTTAGCTGCTGAGCGCTTAACCACTGCCCCACCAGGGTTCCTTACTGAAATACACATTACAAAATGATTTACCAGAAACTTATCCCACTATTGTCACAGCTTTTTAAATACTCTGAACAAATCCAGCAACAGTTGCCTCCGTAGATTCTTGGCCAAATTTGTGATCTTGCATTTGCCGAGTTTATTTGTGATCTTGCATTTGCCAAGGATGACTGACATTGTTTTCAATTTTACTGATTGAAAATGAAGTTGCTGAAAGTGTGTATTTTGATAACTTAATAAATAAATTTACAGGAACGCAAGCCAAAAAAATCCTCTCATTAATCAATAGGTTACATTAAGACAGTGTTATGATATATTGTGTTATTTGAAATTACAACCCCCCAATTTTTTTTTTTTTTTTTTTTTTTTTTGGTATTTGTGTGTTTATGGTGTTACTCCCGTATCACTATTACCTCATGTTATAGGAGTAATAACATATTTTTAAAGAAAAATGATTTATATTTTAGTACCTTTAACATTGACATTTCCTACTTTTTAAACAGAGCCTCCATTTTCATTTTGCACTGAGTCCCACAAATTATATAGTCAGACTTACTTTAAACATTATAGTTTTAATCCTACACTCTCTCCTTTCTTTCCACCCTTCCACCCTCAGAACCCTCTCAGCCAGCCTTACAACTCCATTAGTCCTCTCTCCCCCCTAATCTTGCACATTCGTGATTCACTCCTGCCTTCCAGCCTGCCAGCCATCTGAGTCAGCGCATGTTAGTCAAGTTATAACTGCATATTTGCAATCATTTTAAACACTTACTCTGTGCTAAATCCTTTACATATAGTATCTAATTAATCGTCACGATCACCCTGTGGGAAAGGTATTTGAGCTTAATTTTATAGGGGGGAAGCAGGGGCTTATAGTGATGAAATGTTCTCTAATGCCACACAGGTAATTCGAATTTGAAATCTACTAGAAAAATGGCTGGAACATTAGATTCCAATTTCTTTCCTTCTTGTTTAATAAGGCGAGATGGTAATGACTCTGAATGGTGCTCTTTTGCTTCTCCCAGGATCTTCTTTCTCTGCTTTTCCTGAGTTCTTCTCCCTTGGCTTTCATTGCCCTTATAATGTCCCCCCTGCTTGCTGATTTACACCTGTTCCAATCACCGAGATTCTGCCCAGTCCATCTAAAATGTCTTCCCCACCCCGATTTATTGAGTAAATGCCTTTTATTTTCCAAGATTCAGCTTAATTAAGAAACTCAGCTATTGCATATCCAAATTTAAACTTAAGTAGGTCAAGTTTCAGCCCTGTTCTTTCTAGTATACCTGCTCTAGAGAGAGGGAATACAAAACACAGGGGAAGTACCCAGGAAGAGAGTAGAAGCTATGAAGCTGCTGAGAATTCAGGAGCCTTGACTGACCTTTCTTCCTCACCAGGTAGCACTGACCACTTATTCCATTGCCATAGTGTCCACCATACATCTTCTTTCCCAGCCCGTGTAATAGGAGGGTACTTAAACAGTGACATATTGGTCTCTAGTATGGATACCATATATCTTCATGTTCCAAGCACTTAGCCCAGTTCAGTTAATAAATAAGATGAATAATAAATGATAAACAAATGCAAAAAAAAAAAAAGAACAAATAATGCATGAGGAAAATATAGCCCCTTACACTACAGTACTGGGGAATTATTATTCATACTACTTCATTTACTACAAGGAGCCCTGGTGGTGCAATGGTTAAGCACTTAGCTGCTAACCGAAAGACTGTAGTTTGGAATCCATGCAGTAGTTCTTTCAGAGAAAGACCTGGTGATTGGTTTCTATCAAGGAATTACAACCAAGAAAACCCTATAAGGCTGTTCTACTCTGTCACATGGGTCACTATAAGTTGGGATTGACTCAACGGCACCCAATAACAATCACTACTGTATCAATTTAGTAGTTATTTTTTGCCAATTCTATTCTGCGTGCTTTATATGTAATATTCCATTTATATCTCACAATAATGCTGTGTTCCTGCTATTGCTATTTCCTTTAACATAAGGAGAAACTGAGGCATAGAGAGGTTAGGTAAATTGTCTGATGTCACACAGCCTTTAAAGAATGGAGCTGTAGTTTTAACTCAGTTCTTGCAAACACCAAAGCTTGTGCTCTCAACAAATGTGTTTGTTTCCTGTACCCTTCATTTGTTAAACACTTCTCCCAAGTAGCACAGCCCTTTTATATCACAATTAATGCAGCCGTTCTGTCTTGAGAAATTGAAGTAAGTTCAATGGGACTCAAAGACGAGATCTGTGTCTCCTTCCTGTGTCGTATGTGAAATCATCACTCCCATCTGACCTTGCCCTACTTCATACAGATCCAGTTTGGCAGGTTATTTTTCTTTTCTCTGACCCAGCACATACACTCTTAGGGAATCTTGGCACATAAGAAAAAGGGTGGGAGGCAGACTCCCTCCTCAGTAGGTCCATTCTGGTTCTTCCCGCAGGCCTCTTACTGGCAAACAGAAGCCTGGTCAGGCATATGTAGACCTCTGAATTCTCAGTGGTTTCACGACTCTGACTCTTTCTGGATCCTTCCCTACATTTGTATCCCCTCTTTCTAGAGCAGGTATGCAGAAAGAAAAAGAAAGTTGGCCTGCTTACGTTTATATGTAGACACGTAATAGCCGAGTTTCTCAAGATAGAAAATCTGAGATTTATATTTGGTTGAGTAAGAGACAAAGTTAGAATAGGTAAGGAAAGATAAAAAGCAAATTCAGACTCTGTCTACCCTGAGAATTAGAATGTGTAATTGAAATGACCTCTTTAGCGAGTTTTTCATGAAATCTTTTTCTACGACATTTGATTTGAATTTGGTAATAAATCTCTCCTTTAAGGCTGAATTGGTTAAGTACTATATTTAAGGAAAATTCTCAAAAGGCGAATCAGCTACAATTCTCTTAATGTTTATGAAAGACTAACAGGGAGTAAATTGACAATTAGGGCTGTATTTTATATGAACTTAAATACAAGACTAATATTTCCGTGCAGTGAGAGCAACTCCTCCTTTGGAATGGTAATTCTTTTTTTCACAGAGCAGCTGAGCCTCTGTGGTGCCCTCCATCATTTGTCAGATTTAACAACGCAGAGTAAATAGCTCTCTGAGAAGGAACTACAGGTCCATCTTGTTGATCCCAATTTATCAAACATTGTGACGAAGAAAGAGCTAAGCCATTAGGCTGGGTGCAAGGAGATTCATAATATATCTGCAACTCTAAACTATGCCTCAGAAGTACAGATTTTCATTTCTTCCAATTATGGGTAGTGTAGTTGGCATCAAAATATTCCCTACTGCCATAGCAGTAGGATCTGCTACCTTATAGAACACAATTGAAAGTTCAAAGTCTACCTTTCTATGGTCTTTCAAATGAGGATACGTGGAGAAGAATATTTTTAAATTGTTCAAGCCTTTTTTTAGAAGAGTCAAAGGCACAGAAAGGGCAAAATGTATTAAACTAAAGCACAAACCCAATCTATTGAAGAGATGAAGCTAGCAGTCAGAAATGATGGCAACCCAGTGCACTTGATACCAAGTAATGAAAGCAAGAATGATAGAAGACACAGTGATTGTAAAAATATCTACATTATTCCAGATAATAGCTAGATAATAATTTGAAAATTCAATCAAGATTTGGATGTTTTCATATATTCACAAATAAAAAACAACTCTTGGTAAGCTAATATGACATACATTTATTTTCTATTCTTAGTTACAATCATTTGTTGACTTAAATTCAGGCCTTCCTTCGTTTAGTAGAGTCTTTGCTTCCTTAATGAGGAGAAAAAGTACTTTCCTGAGTATGTGTGAATTGTATGTGTCATTCAAAGTTTCCTAGTAGGTAATCAGGTATCATCACTCTCATATTTTATGTATTTCCCCAGCATAGCAAAGGAAATCATTTAGATTCAATGGATTACTTTCCATAACAGAACAATAAACAAACTATAGCATCTGCAAGTTTCTACAGGAGCCTGGTGGCTCAAGTAGTTGCAATCAGCAGTGAACCAGATGGTTGGTGGTTCAAACCCACCTGGAAGCTCTGTTGAAGAAAGTCCTGGCAATCTGCTTACATGAAGATTACAGCTAAGAAAACTCTCTGGAGTAGTCGTACATGTAATACATGGGATCACCATCAGTTGGAAGCTGACTTGACAGCAAACAGCAACAACAAGAAAGCTTTTATAGACATTAAGCCAAGCTTACCTTTACTATATAGATTTGCTACTAAATCTATGTTGAGGAGATAGAAATTGAAAGTAGGTCAATGCTGAGCAAATAAGTCAATATTTCCAATAAGCTGGACATATATTGCTTAGGAAAATGTGGAAAACTGCAGCTGAAGTAGCAAGTGGTAAAATTACTAATTTGGGATCTGCTTCAAATGTACACCGTGGGTACAGTTAGAGTCCGCATTGCCATCCAACCCCTTCCAAACAGAGTCCACGAAACCCCAGGGACTCAGGGACTGTTTCCTTCACTCAGTCGTTCATAAAAAAGACCAAATGCACAATGTGGAAACAGCAATATCCAGATTCAACAGGGATTAATCACCTTGTAGAAGAGAGAAGAGAGGATAAGAAATGACTGTGATGCAAGGCAAAATGAGAAAAGAGAAGAACAATGTCAGTGCTGTAGATACTTAGGTGACGAAGTGGTCACCTGCTGGGACTGGTAGTGGTGGGATTGGAAACAGGAAATGAAGGCAATAGAATTTTAAAACAACTGACACTACAAAGGTACAAAAGAGTCATTGGATTAAATGCTTGTTAGGTAAAGACGAAAGCACATTTAAAATCAGATAGCCTGAATTTGTAACCAGTGCATTTATGGCTTTCTCAAAACATGTTCAGAAGCACAGGGGTAGGAATGGAAAAAAACAAAAGTGAGCAGTGAGTCCGAGGTGGGACTTGGCAAAACAGGAACCAAAGTAAGCCAAGGGACAAAAATTCCTGGGTGACATCAAGTGATAGTTGAACTGAGTGGCCATGAAGTACAGCCTGGTTTGGAGAACAAGTAAGGCCAGCAGAAAAGTGATGACTTGGAAAAAATGGAGCAGGGAAGGGATTGTGATTACATAAAGAAGTACAGGTCCTGTAGTAATGATTGAACCAGGAAGTGGAAGATTAAAAATTACTGTTATAAGGGCGTGCTTATTCTTCACTTCTTCCGGAAATGGAGGTAACTCCTTTTGCAGAAGGGGAAATTATAGAAGGAACACTTAATGCCTCTTTCAAAGGAAGGGCAGCAAGTTAGTTGAAGGTTTAAGACCAGGAAAGCAGTCTTTGTGGCTCAGCCTCTTCAGTTATCAAGAAGCAGAAATTCTTTCCTCCACTGGGAGTCCCTCTTTTCTGGGGCGGGGGCGGGGGGGGGGGGGAGGGTGTTTAGGCAATGGGGAACACAAAATGAGGAAAAGCAGTAGGCATCCTGTTGTGTCTAAGCCCAGACTGTGTCCTCCACACTCAGCTCCCTCTGTCTGAGGCCGTCATATATTTCTCAATCAGTTCAGAACTTGGATGGAAGCAAGATGTAATTAATTATTACCTTCCCAAATCCCAACAGCCATGGTGAAACAGGCTTTTGAGTGTCCAAAAATTTGAGGTGGAGAAATTGTGAACAGCAATGATACTTTGGTTGTGGCCAGTGAATGGATGGCCTGTAATAGAAAGGAAAGTCACTGAATACAAGGAGGCAAGACCCTCTGATTCAACAATGTATGGTAAAAATATCACGTGGAGCCCAAGGCATTCTTAGGGCAGTGAAACTATTCTCTATGATACTGTAATGGTAGACACATGGTTTTAGTAAACCCTAATGTAAACTATGGACTTTAGTTAATAATAAGGTGTCACTATCAGTTCACCAATTGTAACAAATATACCACAGGAATGTAAGATGTTCATAACAGGAGAAACAGTGGGGTGGGGGAGGGATATATGGGAACTTCCTGTAATTTCTACACAATCTTTCTGTAACGCTAAACTGATCTAAACATTTAAAAAAAAAAAAAAGACTGGTTGCATCAAGTCGATTCTAACTCATGAAGACCCCCTGTCTTACAGATCAGAACTGCTCCATACGGTTTTCTCGGCTGTAATCTTTACAGAAGCAGTTCACCAGACCTTTCTTTCACAGAACCACTGGGTGGGTTCAAACCATCAATCTTTGGGTTAACAGTCAACCTAACTAAGTGGACAGATACACCATTAAAAAAAAGAAGAAATTTGCATGGATGATAATGTCCTTGAGGAAGATTTCAGGGATTAGGCAGATAAAGGAATATGAGAATGATGTATTCATACATGGTGTCACCAGGAGTTGGAATCGACTTGATGGCAATGGGTTTGGCTTTTTATTATTATTATTATCCTTACTGTTATTCAGTAGGCTTGTAGACAATGGACCGAAAAAGACATAAAATGTTGACAAAGCTATGAAGGAATTACATATAGCATACTCCGCTGGTGGCTGTATAAATTCGTGTGGTATGGTTTGGCACTGTCTAGGAAAACTGAAGATGTACACATCCTATGACCCTGCAATTCTACCCCTAAGTACATGCTCTGGAAAGACTCCTGCACATTGAGCCAAAATACATGTTCGAGAATGTTCATAGCATCTTTTTTTTTTTTTTTAGCAAGAGTAAAAACTGTTAAAAACTTCTGTCGTAGATCACATTACTAAATTGTAATATAACTATGCAATGGAGTATTATACAGCAATAAAAATGAACAAACCTCAGCTACACACAACAACATAATATTGAGCAAAATAAGCATGACACATAAGAATATTCACAGTATGATTTGATAAAAATAAAGTTAAAAACAGGCAATATAAATCTATATTATTTACGTATTATCTGATAAAAAGGAGAGTTTATGTAACACAAAGTATTACAGAAGATAAAAAGAATCACTTCGTAATGATAAAAGTTTCGATTCAACTTAGTAGTTACAAAATTCTTAAATTTTTATGTACCTAGTAACATGCCCTCAGAGTATATGAAACAAGAATAAGACTATGAGAAGAAATAAACAAATGGCACAAACAGCAAGGGGGAGTTACGAAACTTCTCTCTGTCATTGATAGGACGAGGAAACAGAAATATTAGTAAGAATAGAGAAGATTTTAATAACAGTTAAGAAAATTGAACAAATGGAATTCAAGAACACATAAAACATTTCTCAAAGTAAACCGTAATCTGAGCCAAAAAGCGTTCCGTGACAAATTCTCAATGACTGAAATTATACAGAGTGTATCAACCAGGGTCTGGCCAGGAAAAGAGAAACCATACTAAGTCACTAGTACAGAGCTATCAGTGAAGCAGATGTTAGAGAACCAAGAAAACACAAAGAGGACGCTGAAATATCACCAAATTAGTAACTGTAGAAAGGAGCTACTGCCCAAGGCTGGAGAACAAAGGAAGAAACTTGGAGTAAAGACCTGTGCAGCTAGCCCTCAGACCTCTAAAGAGGAAGGGCTGCCTGACTGGTACCATTGAAGGAGTCCTGTAAGACTGACTTTGGGAGCACAAGAAAGCTGGAGACTGGAACCAATGGGGAATGGGGTTAAGGGCTGTGGACGAAGGGACGTTGGAGAAATAGCAAGCAAACAGGGAAACCAAAAGCAAAACAAACCAACTGCCGTCGAGTCCATTCCGACTCAGAGGGACCCAACAGGACAGGACAGAGCCCCATAGAGTTCCCCAAAAGCACTTGGCAGATTCAAACTGACAACCTCTTGGTTAGTAGCCCTAGCACTAAACCACTACGCCACCAGGGTCTCCCTCACAAAAACAGGAAGGAGCAAATATATTGCCCCTCCCTCAAACTTTCCATTCTCCCTCCAATGTCCCATAGTGTTAGAACTTAACAGTGGACCTAATAGATTCCAAAGAAGGAATATAGCATTATAAAGTGGAGTATAAAAGAATGAGTTTGGAGTTGGGAGAAAATAGCTTTGATAACTGGCACCCAGAACATGTTCTCTGGTTATAATACAATTAAGCCTGAACTCAATAATTAAAAGATTACTAGAAAATTCACATGTTCGTGAATAAAGAAATATGCTTCTAATAGCTGATTAGTCAGATAATAAATGTTAAAAAATTAGAATATATTTTAGACTGAATGGTTATAAAAACACTATATGTCCGAATCCAGAACGTATAGTGGAAGTATTTCTAAAAAGAAAACTTGTAATATTAATGTCTATGTTAGAAAAAAATAAAGGCTGAACATTATTAACACACATCTCAAGAAGTTAAAAAAAGAATGACAAAATGAACTTAGAAGGCAGGAAATCATTGAAAATCAGAAATTAATGAAAAACAAACACACGATAAAGATCAACAAAGCCAAATGCTGATTCTCTGAAAAGACCCATTATATTAACAAAATCAGAAAAGAGTGATCAAGAAAAAAAGAGAAGGCAGACACAAATAACCAATTCTGGGAATGTAAAGACATCGTCCCTACAGATATTGTAGATATTAAAGGTATCGTAGATAATAAAGTGTATTAGTAATAAACACATGTCAATAAATTTGAGAATTTAGATAAAAACAAACAAGAAAAATATAACTTTGACTTAAGACGTTAAAAAAAAATCTTATAACCATTAAAAAACAAAATCTATGATCAAAAGGAACTCCACAAAGAGAACTCTAGACCCAGCTGGCTTTATTGGAAAGTTCTACTCAACATTCAAGTAATAATTCTACACGTAAACTCTTGTAGACATAGAAGCAGCAGGAGCAACCTTCTACAGACGCTGTTAGAGCCTCTCCTGTATTCCTACCAGAGTTCTCTGGACTATTTCCAGTTGAGAGTTCAACGCATGTCTGTGCTTCAGTGCTCCTTCTAGAAAGATATTTTGCCCATGTGTGTGGTAATTTAAAAATGCCAGGGAACTAACACCCTCCACCCCACTTCACTCCCTGCCCCCGGTAACCCTCTCTACATACTGCTGGATTTGATTCGCTGATTTTGGACTGGATTTTACCATGTATACACATTTTTTTTTTTTTTTTACACATGAGTGATTAGACTACCATTGTCTTTTTTGTGATATCTCTGTCAAGTTAGACTTTAAAGTATTGCTAGTCTCAAAAAAGAGAGAGTCATTTTTGTGTCTTTCTCCCAGACTCAACCTCTGAGAGTTGGATTCAAATGCAATTAGGTTTGGGAGTTGCAGGGAACACTGGCAGGGAAATGGGCAAATGATACAGGAAAAGGAAAGTAGCCAATAAAGGGTGTGTCGTGAATCCAGCTTCCACAATGGGCAATTGTGTAGAAAACCTAATAAATAGAATCATGCCAGTCCAGGTCCATTGGCATTCTTTCAGATCCTCAGAGTCTCTCTTGCTTCAGGGCCTTTGCACACGCTCTTCCCTCACGCTTGACCACTCTGTCCCTTACAATTTTACCTACTTATTTTCCACACTTTTCCATATCAATTCAATCATTAATTCTTCAGAGACACCTCCTCTGAGCCCCTAGATTAGTTCAAATGCCAGAGCACCTTCATCTTTTATTTCAGAGTATTTATCACAGTTTATAATATTATATTTATGGGTGTGATAATTCGATTACTATTTGTTCTTCCCTCTACCAACGTTGTTCAATAGAACTATCTGTGAGGATCAAAACGTTCTATAACATCAAACACTTGAAATGTGGGTAGTGCGACTGAGGAACTGAATTTCAATTCTATTTAATCGGAATATCCACATGTGACTAGCGACTACCATATTGGACAGCAGAGTGCTAGACTGTAAATTCCATGAGGAAAGGAACCCTGTCTGCATTGCTCATTTCTGTATCCCCAGCTTCCATTACAGTGTCTGGAAACTAATATGCTCTCAGTAAATAGATGTTGAATAAGTGATCCCTCAATGCCAGTAAATTTTAATGCTACAAATGAGCTGGAAGTCCTGCTTTTTTTCCATTAGAATAACAGCCATTGCTTTCTTTCCTATAGGAAATTAAATCAAAGCATTCATTGGTAACACAGATAAATGCTCTTTGTGTGAAGTTGTGAATTGTTCAAGCTTTGTAAGACAAGACATATATATATATTTATATATATAAAAATTTTCCAAGGAGTGGCTGGTAGATTTGAACTGCTGAACTTTTTGGTTAGCAGCCAAGCTCTTAACCACTGCACCACCAGGGCTCTATCATCTATTGCTTTAGTCCCCAAAGAATACATTTTAGGATTCCCTATTTTTTAAAAAAAAGGTAACTCTTTGAAACTAATGTTTTTCTGAATTAAAATTTTCTTCTAAGTTGTATCTCATTTCTTCAGATGGAGCATTTTGTGAATTTGGGAATAAAGAATCTTTTATTCTTGATAAACAGAATTAATTAGAAAACAAAAGGAAGAATTTTAAAGTAGAAAATAGCCATACGTGGTTACAATTCACCTCTTATTTTCTAAATATTACTTTATATACCTACATTTCCAAAAGTTATCCAATAGTATTCATTGATGATGAGCTTGCCTCTGATTAAAAATGCTCAGGCTCAATTTTTAAAATCGGATCGTGACTATGCAGATGGCAAAGTCTTTAGGCACTGTCCAAAGATGTCTGAAACTAGCCCCTGAGGGGCACTCAGAGGCTCTAATGATATGGCTTCTGCTTGTTGGATGAATTTATCCTTAAGTATAATTGGCTATCAGGAGGGGGAAAAAAAAAAAAAGTCCCTTCCCTTTCATATACCCACTACTCCTTTCTTCCTTGAAGACTTGAGGTTCAAGAGGCCATTGCTGAATCTACTTGGACCACAGAAATTTGTCTTGGCAGGACTTCTAAAGAAACGCTTATTCATTTTTATGCTTACGACTCTACCTGTTTCCTGAGTTTGAGATTGAGGGCATACAGACTCTGACCAGACTATTTATTAAAAGGATAGCATTGTGTCCAACTGCTTATTATTTTTCTAGATCTATACAGGCTATCTTAAGGTTATCTTCCTTTACTTCCTGTGGTAAGTCAACCAGAAAAATGAAATCTTAAATTCTCACAAAGTTCCTATTTATTTCCTTGAATTTTCTTTAAGCCTTTAACACAGTATCCTTCCGGTCTGTTGTTTGTGTTGTTCATATACTTGGCACATGTTTTCAGTATATGGGATCACAGGAAGGCTCCTCCTATGAAGATGAAAGTATGCAAAATAAGATTAACAGAAGAGGTTCAATGTTAAAATCAAGATAGATCATAACAGAGGTGTGTAGAGTCAAATTAAAGAAACACAGCTGTTCTAAGTCCAACAAGAATGGAGTATATTTAACTAGACGGAAATTTTCAGTTTAAAAATATAGTGTAACTGTCAGAAGAGGAGAGTTGGGTTAATCATACAAAAAAGTTGAGAAAAAAAGAGAATCGTAGAAGCAAATGGTGACAGTGCTCATCCCAGGCAGCTGAACACTGCCATTTCCTTCCCTTAGACTCATTTTAATAGGGGAGAACTTGATCACCAATCACCATCTTGCATAGAAAATAGCTCCGTATTTAACTTGCCTCAGGGAAAAATGCACACATAACCTTGGTATGGATATTGGGCTCTCTTGGCAGCTGTGTTTCTAATCAATAATAAGTGACCTGGCCTACAGCCTATGCCAAAACACCAGGTTTCTAGCAAGTGAGTCCTTTCATAGCTTCCTGAGTATTTAGGAAGTGTATTAGTATTATATATGTATATAATTATTGGACCATAACAAATGGAAATTGTTGTTATTAGGTGCCATCTAGTCGATTTTTGACTCACGGAGATCTCATGCGATGGAGTAGAACTACCCCATAGTGATTCAGAAATAAATATACCCCCAAGTGAACTTTCGAATTTTGCAAACTTTGTCTTTGGCACACTTGATTATGGCTATTTTTTGATTAAGGAGTTCTTTCTTCTCTGAGCCCTGATGGCACAGTGGTTAAGAGCTAAGGGCTGCTAACCAAAAGTTGGCAGTTCAAATCTACCCGTGACTCCTTGAAAACCCTATGGGGCAGTTCTGCTCTTGTCTATAGGGTAGTTATGAGTTGGAATCAACTCAACGGCAACAAGTTAGGGTTTTGTTTTGGTTTTGCTTCTCTACTTTCTGCCAGATACTGATGATTTCCATGAGTACTAGTCCATCTTTTTTTTCCTTTCTCTCAAGGAAAGGCTCTTTAACTTAAGTCACATATAGTGCTACCCCTGTCTGTCAGTTTGTTGTATTGTGGATTGTGTGTTGCTCTCATGCTGGAAGTTGTGCCACTGGTATTTCAAATACCTGCGGGGTCGCCCATAGTGGACAGGTTTCAGCACAGCTTCTAGGCTACGACAGACTAAGAAGATAGGTCTGGTGATCTACTTCCAAAAAGTAGCCAGTGAAACTCCTATAGATTACAACAGACTATTGTCCTATGTAGTGCTGGAAGATAAGCACCCTAGGTTGGAAGGCACTCCGAATACACAGTAGCCACAACAATGGACCTGATTGTGAAAATGGTGCAGGTCGGGGTGGCATTTTCTTCTGCTGCACATGGGGTCCCCCTGAGTTGGAGCTGACACAACAGCATCTACCAAAAAAAAAAAACAATAACCACGGTTTAAAGGAAAAAACACCCAATAATGGGCTTAAGCTAAATAAAAGAATGTGGGGAGCTTGCAGTTAAGAATGATACAATACTTTGCTATTTGAGGTAGGATCATTCCAACTCCTTGAAATGACCAGCTTTCAATCTTCACGTAAGATGGAAGCCTCTAGGAAGGTTTTTAAGCTTCTTTTAAAAATGTAGATAGATGGATAGTTAAAAAGCAGATAGGCAGAACCCCAAACAGGGAGCATGACACAGAAGAGATCAGTTTGATTCAACTCTTTTGTGTGGATGTTCAATTACTATGCAGCTGGCAGGTCTATTGAGAAGCAGGATGGTGGCTTCAGTGTCTGAATTCTGTCCCCGATTCTAATGACTCATGTTGTGACTCCACGCAACTTATTAACTTCTCTTTATTCTAATCTCAGCTGCTGGAAAAGAGATTTAATAATACACGGTTCACAGGAGGCTATGATCCTGAGTTATTGATATAAGATTCTGTAGAGAGACAATATTATTAGCTGGCAGAGAGGGGGTGATAAAAGTAATTTGGAAAGGCAACATTTGGAAATCCGGAGACAGTAACAAAATAAAATTTGTGATGCCACAATTCTGGTTAAATAAAAGCTTGGAATCAAGAACTTGAGTTAGTGGGTTCACAGAAAATTGAGAAGCGTTGTAGGGGGCAGAGATAAGTCTAAGCTACACTGTGCAGGGCACAATTGGTTTCCAGCTGCCAGTGCCAGCTTCCTATTGTGTCTTCCCACTACTTTCCATACACTCCATTCTACTGAGCATTTTCTTTCTTCTTGCCACTCTAAGCCTAAAACTTGTTCTATGATGCTTCATTTGTGTTAAGATTGAAATAATTAAAGTAGTACATTGAAATGATATTATTTTATTAGCTAGCACTAAAATTCCTTTGGGGAAGGAAACTATTTCTGGTTTAGTGGTTGCAAGATAGAGGTGAGGTTGGGAAGAACAGGCAGGAAGGAGACCACTACACTGCTATTCAAAGAAATGAGGTTGTGAGATGTTGTATATTGAACTGTGTCCCCCAGAAACGCGTGTCAACTTGGCTAGGCCTTGATTCCTGGTATTGTGTGGTTGTTCTCCATTTTGTGATCTGATAACCCTATGCATTGTAAATCCTAACCTCTGTGATGTTAATGAGGCAAGATTAGAGGCAGTTATGTTAATTAGGCAGGACAAAATCTACAGGATTAGATTGCATTTTGAGTCAATCTCTTTTGAGAAATAAAAGAGAGAATCAAGCAGAGAGGAGAGGACCTCATTACCACAAAGCAAGAAGAGCCAGAAGCATCCTTTGGACTTGGGGTCCCTGTGCTGAGAAGCTCCTAGACCAGGGGAAGATTGATGACAAGGACCCTCCCCCAGAGCAGACAGAGAAAGAAAGCTTTCCCCTGGAGCCGGCACCCTGAATTTGGACTTCTAGGCTTCTAAACTGTGGGAGAAAAAAATCTTTCTTCATTAAAGTAGTCTATTTGTGGTATTTTGTACTAGATAACGAAGACATGAGGTGAAAGAGTAATCAAAGTGGCAGGGAGGACAAATAAACAGAAGGTTGGAGGGAAGCCAGGGTCTGAGTTGGTAGAAATGACAGAGATACTTTTTAAACTGTGGTCTCTAATACTTACTTTTAAGTTATTCACATTACTGTGTTATAAAACCACCTACACCAAGGCCTTTTGCATTTACGTCTGTGTGTGGAAATGAAGGAAATGGTTCTGAGAAGCAAGTCTAGGTCATAAAGATAGAACAGGGGCAGCTGGAGAATGAAGGCCAGGTGAGCCACGAACTGAATTAACTCAAAGAAACAGGCTTTTGAAATGAGAGGTGACTAAGAACCTAACACAAGCTACCTTACCTCCTCCAGAGCTTCCAGTCTGATTGGAAAGAATGAGGGTTTCCATCACAAATAGGAAAAGATTTGAGGCAATTTTACTTTAGTTTCTCCAGACTGGAAAGCTCAGTGACTCTAGGATTTAACTCTGGCTATGAGACTCCTCCCTGGGGCTCCCTACCTCCCTTCTACAGATACCAGATTGTGTCTCCCCTTATCTGCTTCTCCCAGGGGCACTTCCAGATAAGAGTCCCTTTGATCTTTGAATTCTGTAAGTTGAAGGACTAATGCCTAAAAGTTGGAAAAATCAGCCACCTAAAGTCTCACTCTTTTCAGAGATATTTCTATTTTAAAGCAGATCAAGTAAAATGCTAAGAGTTTTATGGGATAATTTTAAGATCAGGTCATCGCATGGGGGTGGAGGAAGTTGGAAAAGTGCACTTCTGAGGTGGAGCTGGAAGATGACAGATGTCATGGTTTGAATTGTGTCCCCAAATTATGTGTCAACTTGGTTAGGCCGTGATTCCCAGTATCGTGTGATTGTCCTCCATTTAGTGATTTTTCTATATATTATAAATCATAATCTCTGCCTGTGGTTAAAGAGGATTAGGGTGGGGCATAACGGCCTTGCTCAGGTCACATCCCTGATCCAATGTAAAGAGAGTTTCCCTGGGGTGTGGCCTCTACCACCTTTTATCTTACAAGAGATAAAAGGAAAGGGAAGTAAGCAGAGAGTGGGGGACCTCAGACAACCAAGAAAGCAGTGTTGGGAGCAGAACGTGTCCTTTGGACCTGGGGTCCCTGCTTGGAGGAGCTCCTAGTCTGGGGGAAGATTGATGAGAAGGCTGACAGAGATAGAAAGACTTCCCCTGGAGCTGACACTCTGAATTTGGACTTTTAGCCTACTTTACTGTGAAGAAATAAATTTCTCTTTGTTAAAGCCGTCCACTTGTGGTATTTTTGTTACAGCAGTACTAGATGACTAAGGCAGCAGGGTAGGAGAGGAACCCACAGAATAAAGCCTGAAATTTGAAATACTCCCAAATGGCTCAAGAGATCCCCTGGAGCAACATTTTTTGAGATATTTTGGAAGAAAATGAGAATAGATTTTAAAAAAGAAAAATGCATAATTTGAATTTTATTGGTAACTTTTAACATTATATATTTCCATAAGAATATCTCAAAGACTTTAAGATCTAATAAAAAAGATTCCAGTATGATTGTACTCCAAAGATATAGGGACCTTGACATTACAGTAAGAATTCTTTTTTAAAGAAGAGATATTACACTTTTCTCAGTTGGGTGTAAGGTAGAGCTACCAAGACACTCCTCTCTTCAAAGAAGAAAAGATATTAGTTTTTCACTTAAAAATTAACGGTTTATTATTATTCCTCTACTTCTTCAAATTGCTTTTTGAAAGACTACTTGAAAAGTTTAACTCTTTTTTTTTTTTTTTAACTTCCTTTTCAAAGGTGATACCTTTGAGAGGTGAGTTCAGGATTCTCAAATTCCTCTTCCATCATTTGGTGCTGGTAGAGAAAGTTCCCTTGCTTTTAAAAATGGTTTTTAAATGACAGTCTTGCAGCTCATTTTTAAATAACCTCTTTCCATTTCTGAGGAATTGCTTTGGAGTTCAAACAAAATGAATCACCCAAGGGGGAAAGAAAAAATCCACAAGCCATTTTTATGCATTTTCCAGAGCAGAAATTTAATTTAATGGCACTGATATAGAAAACCTCTTCTGTGCAGCAGTTTTAAAAGTCAGTTACTTTACTTTTATGAGAGCAACAAGTTCTGTGATCTATGCAGATGAAATAACGGCGAACGACGAGAGATCCCGGTGCTGGGCCGTGGATGGGAAAGTAGCACTGGCTGTGAAGAAAGGGGTGAGACACAATATTATAGGAAAAAATAATTCTGCAATGTAACTTGGAGAATTCCCTTAGAGTTTTCTCCCCTCCTGGCTGGGAGTAGGGGTGGGTCGCAGTTCTCCCCAGGCCCTTCCTCATCCTCCCTTTGGACTGGTAGGATTTTCCTATGGGAAAATGGAGGTGGCGGGATAGCAAACAAGGAAGTTGTAAAGGCTCCGGCTTTCAAGGTTTAAACTGGTAATTCCTGTTAGTTGGTTTCTGTCTCCCTTAGTGTGAAAGCATCCAAAAGGCCCCTGGAAGCTCTTCTCTTTGAGTTACAGAGTTTTTAGGGGGCACAGAGCCCTAATGTCGGTCAGCATGGCCCCTTCTATAAGGAGGGCACTGTCCTTGACCCCCATGCCTGAACGTGCACCCAATCTGGACAGTGGGCTTACAGAAATAGCCATTTAGGTACTCACTTGCCTCAAAAAGACAATTTACATTTTTAGGCTAAGTGACAATACTACTCCATAGGCTCTCTGTTCCGTATTTAAATAGTCTCCTCTCTGGACCACTGTTTAGTTTGATAATGAGATCCTTTTTTTTTTTTAAAGCAGAGTCTACAGTTCTAGAGTACTGGTTAAGTGCTGTCTCTGGAGCCAGACAGATCACCCGGGGCTGTATCTTACCTAGGCTCCGTGTGCTCTTGGGGAAGTTTCTCTGCTCCAGTTTCCTCATCTTTAAAATGGGATGTCTTAGTTATCTGGTGTTGCTGTAATAGAAATATCACAAGTGGATGGCTTCAACAAACAGAAATTTTTTTCTCACTGTTTAGGAGGCTAGAAGTCCAAATTCAGGGTGCCAGCTCTAGGGGAAGGCTTTCTCTCTCTGTCGGCTCTGAAGGAAGGTCCTTGTCTCTTCAGCTTCTGCTCCTGGGTGAATTTCATGTGGGTTGGCATCTTTCTTCCCCTATATCTGCTTTTTTTGCTTGCTTGTTTAATCTCTTCTATATCTCAAAAGAGATTGACTCAAGACACATCCTACACTAATCCTCATTAACATAACAAAGACAACTCATTCCCAAATGAGATTATGACCACAGCCACAGAGGTTAAGATTTACAACTCATATTTTGGGGGGACATACTTCAATCCATAACATGGGATGATAATAGTTAACCAGTTGCCATTTAGTTGATTTCAGCCCATGGCGATCTCATGTGTGTCAGAGTAGATCCATGCTCCATAGGGTTTTCAGTGGCTGATTTTTCAGAAATAGGCTACCAGGGCTTTCTTCGGAGGTAGTGCTGGGTGGGCTCAAATATTCAACCTTTAGGTTAGAAGCTGAGCACATTAGCTCTTTGCACCACCCAGGGACTCCATGATAATAGTAGCTACCTTTAACGCTGTAATGATCAGTAAACAAGTAAATAACACCTAAAATGCTGATTGACAATAAGTGTTAGCTGCTACTATTATTGTTAATTCATATAGCCGTTTACAGTTTAAAAGTCACTTCAATACACATTAGTCCATCAGACATTCACAAGCAGTAGAAAGGGTAACTAGGGCCTGTATTTTTTCCCTGTTTTATGGAAGCCTAAATTAAATCAGCAAATAGTCGTTAAGATTCAGATTCAAATCAAGGTATTTTGAGTTGCTTTCAGTGTCTCCTCTATCAAAGTTACCAGTAGCAACAGCTCCAAAAACACCAAATTTAAAATAAAATAGAAAGCCTTTATAGGATGATTCATACAAAGCAACCAAGGTAAGCAGAATATCAACAAGAAAAAATAATACAAAAAAGAAAAATAACTATTGATGTGATGAGGGAAGCTATTTATGGGTGCTCTTTGGGTTGTCTTCGCCAGTAATTGTATGAAAAGCATAAAGGATTATAGAAAGAGTAAATATTAACAAAATTATAATAGTACTGGAACTTTTGATAAAAATGCCAAGGGTACCACTCCTGAGGTTCACCCTTCAGCCAGAGATTGAACAGTCCCATGGAACAAAACAAGACCAAAGGGGCACACCAGCCCTGAGGCAGGGACTGGAAGGTAGGACAGCTGGTAATAGGGCACCCAGGGTTGAGAAGGGGGAGTGTTGACATGTCGTGGGGTTGTTAACCAATGTCATACAACAATGTGTATACTGTTTGATGGGAAACTAGTTTGCTCTGTAAACTTTCATCTAAAGTTCAATTTAAAAAAAAAATGCCAAGGTTATATGTACATATATAGAGAGTTAAACATTAATAAATATTTAAAGATTAATCACCATAAAATCAGAACAAAGCCCAAAACCAAACCCTTTGCTGTCAAGTTGATTCCAACTCACAGTGACTTTATAGGACAAAGTAGAACTGCCCCATAGGGTTTCCAAGGAGCAGCTGGTGGATTCGAACTGCTGACCTTTTGGTTAGCAGCCATAGCTATTCTCCTTAACAAAGAATTAGTATTTTGGGATAATTTTCCAACTTCTTACATAATCCAAAGAAGAAGGATTATTAGAGAGTTTTGGTAAAGCTGCTAATAACATCTCTGTCTCATGTAAACAATAGCAGGAGCTCCCTTTTAGAGTTTTTTTGGGCCCAGTCCTCACTGCTCTCAAGTTTGCATCCTCACCTAAGAACTAATGAAAATAGTATCCCAATAGAAAAGGTTTCTTTACAAGGACTGACAGGTTCTGAAGCATCAGCTGCTTTTCCTACCTTCCCAACTGAGGCTCATTGCAAGGGGATCTGGCCTCAATACTGTGACTCACCTCTCTTCATTGCTCTGTTGGACTTTCATCTAGATGTTTCCCCCCGGGACTGTTCACCTTCCATATCAGAGATCAAGTGTGAAAGAAAGAATATTTCCATATAGATAAGGAGAACATGCATGCTATTCCCTCTGCCTATGAGCTCTCTTTCTGAGCCTGTTATACCTCTCCCTGCCCTCAGGCCCCCAACCCACCATCAGGTCCACTCTCTCTCCACCAGTGGGGTTATGAGAGCGAATAATTGGAGGAGAGTGTCCTGTGGAAATATGGGCAGTCTGTTATCACCCAACTGCATTCAGAGCACTGAGACAGGTAGTATCACCACACAACCCTCTGTCCTCAGTGGTGGATGAAGTCAGGGTGCTGATTATCCTTTGGTTGACTCTCTAGATCCATTCTATCTACTCTATACTGCTCTGTGCTGAGCCCTGTAGTCTACAACACTCAGCCCTCTTGCTCACTGACTTCTTTTTGGGATTGGACAATGGGAGGCACCAGCAGGAACTCGGAAACCACTAGGTTTCATCATCATTTCCCTGGTCCTGGTTGAATCCCATCAAGTACAGCTCATTCCAACAGCCTCTCCTCCTCAGTGCCAATGCTTACTGGGTTTTAATAAGAAAATACTGTTTCATCCTTGATTTCTTTAATCATAGAGCCAGCAGTGCCTTCTTTTTGTTGTTTGTTTCTAGGTACCTCACTGTCCCATGTACATTGCCTCAACCATTCCCACACCTCAGTAAGTAAATCCTTCATTAAGTCTCAACAGTTGAACCATATCGTATGAATTCTCTTTCCTGCAAGGACTTTGTCTAATACTGTCAGAAAACATAGAACAACACATGTGTTTAAGGAAAGTATCATGCCAGGAAATCTGACCATACTACCATGAGTCAAGCCATTTAAACTAGGCAAGGAGCACCCGTATTCACTCTCACCTCCCTGTAATCTAGGCCCAGATTCTTTCACTGACCAAGGGAAAGATCCCTGATGAGACTGACAAGTATAGGGCAAACATCCCTCAGGAGGCTTCAAGGCCTCCTCTGATTCTACTTAGAAAAAAAAAAAAACCTGTTGCCGTTGAGTCAATTTCAACTCACAACAATCCTATTGAAGAGTGTAGAACTGTTCCATAGAGTTTCCAAGGAGTGTCTGGTGGATATGAACTGCCAAAGTTTTGGTTAGCAGCCAAGCTCTTAATCACTGTGCCACCAGGGCTCCAATTCTACTAAAAGCAGAGAAAAACAGGAAAGAAGCATTGAATAGGTGGTTTATCTGCCATTAATTTTCTTTCATTCATTGCTAGCATATCCACCTTTCATGTCTTGCTGCTACTTTAGACAGGAAGGATTATAAAGCTTTTGGACACCCACAACATCAGTCATAACAAAAATAGTAAAAATAGAAAGTATAACAATAAGGCTAGTATCAAATAAGTCTATGAAATGCCAAGTCATCTGTGCTTTAAATGTATTATATTATTTAATCTTCATAGCAACACCATGAGAAAGGTATCATTTTCTTATTTTACAGATGAGAACACTAAAGCTTAGAAAAACAAGTAACTATCTACTCGAGCTATATATTTGTGTATAAAAAACCACCCCAGACTTAGTGGTGTAAAACAGTAGGTTAACATTTAGTCTATTCACAGATCTGCCAGTTGGATAGAGCTTGACTGGGATAGCTCATCCGTGCTCCAGCTGGTGTCAGCTGGGGTGACAGAAAGCCTGGGAGGGCATGACTGAGGGCTAGAATCATCTCAATGCTCACATGCCTGGTTGCTGATGCTAGCTTGTCAGTTGGATCCTCAGGCTGGACTCGGCTAGAGCACCTACATGTGACTTCTCTATGTGGCTGCTTGGCTTTCTCAGATCATGGTGCCTGAGTTGAAAGGGTGAACAGCCTGAGAGACAAAAAGGTAGAAGGCACCATCTTAAAGCCTTGACCTGGGAAATGGCACAGTGTCACTTACACAGTATTCTATTGGTCACAGAATGCAGATTCAAGAGGAGACATAGACCCCACCACTTGGTAGGAGAAGTGCTTAAGAATTTGGAGGCCATGTTCAAAACTGTCACAATCACTAATGTCAAATAATTGTAAGTGGAGAAGCTGGAAATCAACCCTGCATTTTTATAACTTCAAAGTTCTTGTTCTTAGTCAATGTTCTAAAGTATCTTAAAAGCCAATTCTGGATTAAGGAAGGAGAACATTAACAACTGAGCTATGTGGACACTTACAAAAATGATTTCTCCCAAAATTCAGCTTACGTGGAGTTCAGGAGATATTGGAGCTAGAGGGGACCTAAATACCCTCTATCCCTCTGCAATCAGTTATATGACATGGCCACCTTACCAAGTTGCAGGGTGGGACCAGAATTAACTATAGTACCTTCTCCACCATATCTCTGTATGTTGTACATGATGTATGTCGCTTTTTTTTTTTTTCCAATTTAGATATAAGTAATTGTTTATCCAAATAACAAAATTTACATAGGGTTTTACCCTGTCCAAAGTACTTCCTTCTTTGTGATCTCATCTAGGGTTTCAGTCCAGGCCAACAACGTAGGAAGATGTAGGCAGAGATTCTGAAGGTCAATTCAGAAAAATCAAATCACTGATTGTTAGGCCATGTAATGCTGAGTCAGAAGAAGCCAAAAAACCAAACCCAGTCCCGTTGAGTCGATTCTGACTCATAGCGACCCTATAGGACAGAGTAGAACTGTCCCATAGAGTTTCCCAGGAGCGCCGGGCGGATTCAAACTGCCAACCCTTTGGTTAGCAGCCACAGCACTTAACCACTACGCCACCAGAAAGAGTCAGGAGAGGAAGTTATAAATCATGAGTCAACGAATAACATGGTGTTTGGAAGCTGGTAGAGGAAAATTGAAAATAAGGATGACATATGGTGCACCAGGCAGACAGAGGTGTCGTAATGTGGTGAGATTTCTCCAGAATGAATCTTCTGGATGCTGGAATCTTGTTACCACACCCCTGTTAACTCCTGCTCCACCAGGTCCGAACCTCGCTAGACCTGATGTCACACCACCAAGAGGTAAGCAAGGTGTATTTCCACAACCCTCCCCCACCCTTTTCAGAGATGTGGATACTGATGTCCAGCTAGGCTAAGCAATTTTCCCAGATCACTCAGAGGAACAATCTGGAATGAAAAACCACGTCAAAAGAAGTCCTGTGTTATTTTAGCTGTACCATAAAATCCGAAAGGAAGGTTTCTGATGTAACAGTCTTATTTTATTCCCCACATAAACTCTGTTTAACAAAAAAAAAAAAAAGGCAGCATACATAGGATTTATATTTTTGCAGAAGAAAAGATAACACCCTTGAGCTTCCTGCCTCTTCTATGTGCTTGCATAGCAACCTGTTTTAAGTCTTTCAAAACTGTTATCACTTTATTGTATTTGCCTGATTATTTAGCTGTTTCTGCTAATGTTTAATGGTAGAATTCTCACCTTCCATGCAGGAGACCTGAGTTCAACTCCAGGCCAATGTGTCACACACACAGCCACTACCCGTCTGTCAGCAGAGGCTTGTGTGCTGCTAGGATGTCGAGCAGGTAGCAGCATAGCTTCCAGGTTAAAATGGACTGGAAAGAAAGGTCTGGCAATCTACTTCTGAAAATCAGCCAATGAAAACCCTATGGATCACAAAGGTCCAATCCCCAACCAATCACAAGGATGGCTCAGGATTGGGTAGCATTGTTGTACATGGAGTTGCCATGAGTTAGGGGCTGACTCGAAGGGAGCTAACAACAACTTGAAAAAAGAAAAAGAAAAAACATTGCCATCAAGTCAATCCCAACTCATGAAGACCCCATGTGTTACAGAGCAGAACTGCTCCATAGGGTTTTCTTGGCTGTAATCTTTACTGAAGCAGGTCACCAGGTCTATCCTCTGCAGAGCTGTTGGGTGAGTTTGAATTGCCAAACTTTAGGTTAGTAGTTGAGTGCAAACTGTTCGCACCACCCATGCACCTTAAAAAAAAAAAAAAAAACTATTAAATGCAGAGAAAGACAGAATTGGTGGTAGCACTGGTAAATGAGACTGGGAGTGAAGCACAGAGTCCTACCAACACCACTCAAGTAGACGCAGAACTTGAACTTGAGTCCATTCTCAGAGTCCTTTACTTATGTCACAGTGTATCCTCAAAGAAGCAAACTTCTCATCCTATGGCCATGATCGTTTTATCCATTGGTGTTGTAAAGCACAGTGCCTATGATCTATGAACTTTTTAAGGGCCAAAGAAATGTATGAGACCTGGAAAAAACACTACAGCTACAAGATAATGAAAGAACATCACAAAACTAAAAGCAGTAAGTATTTTATTTAAATAACAATAAAATAAAACACAACCATTAAGTGACTGCAATGATTATCAAATAAATATACAAATTGGACTTAACCAAGGACCCTGGCGCATTTTTATGTATTTGGATTATAATGTGGGATAAACCAAACCCACTGCCGTCCGGTCCATCCTGACTCATATCGTCCCCACAGGGTTTCCAAGGTTATAAATCTCTCTGGAAGCAGACTGTCACGTCTTTTCTCCTGCAGAGCTGCTGGTGGTTTTGAACCACTGAACTTTCAGTTACCAGTCAATCGCTTTAACCACTGCGCTACCAGAGCTCCTTCTTAATGTGGGATCAGGGTCTCTAAAAGTAAGAATGCCTTAGACCTATGAAGACCCTAAAAAGACCCTGGCTCCACATTAAAATCAACCCTATTTATAAGGATGAAAACAACACTCAGATTAAGCCTGGAATTAGAAAAAGGAGAGTATGAAGAGTCTTTTTTTTTTTTTTTTTGTCCTTTCATCACAAGCAAAGCAACAGCTCCTTATTATATAACAGTCTTAGTCAGGATCGGTAATGCAGTATTTGGTGAGGTCGTCATGTACTATTTGTGGCTCACTTAATCCCAGTGTTCCTCCCGGGGACAGGCCTAACAGAGAGCTGTTTCATCTTGGTGTTTTTCCTGTGAAATTTTTGATCCAATTACCTTTTAATCTTTTGCTACACAGTATGTTGGGCAAGCAACTTAGCAGCAAGAGCCCTTGTCTATAAGGGCAATTAGAACAACAGACAAGAGTACTGAGAATATTTGAAACCAAAGAAGATAATTTTTGGTTTGCAAGAATTACCTTGGAGAAAGCTTTATCATATTCTTACCTCTGCGTTCCAGATGACATCAAGATAGCTAAAAGAACATTGATTTTAAGGATGTTATCAATTTTCTTAGTGAGAACTAACATAATTCCACCTCCCCTTATACTTCTACCCATGGAATAAAAGTCTTGCTAATCTTCCTTTGCCTTGAACATTTTATTTTATAATTTACTGTTGCTGTTGCTGTTGAGAATATACACAGCAGAGCATACACCAATGTCTACAAGTACAAGTCAGTGACATTGATTACAGATTTCAAGTTGTGCAACCATTCCCATCCTCTTTTTCTGAGTTGTCCATTTCCATTAACATACACTCTCTGCCCCCTAAGTTTCCTGTCTAAACTTTCCAGTTGCTGTTGTCAATTAGATCCCATATAGATAGGCCTTAAGAGAGCTCAATGCTCGAGATAGGCCTTCTTTAGTAGTTAAGCTAAACTGTTGTTTGGTTTTAAAAAGACTTCAAGGGATATTTTTGGTTTAAGGTTTAAAGATTATCCCAGGGCAATAGTTTCAGAGGTTCATTCAGCCCCCATGACTCCATAAAATCTGGATTCCATGAGAATTGAAATTCTTTTATTTTTCCCTCTTTTGATCAGGATTCTTCTATAGGATCTTTGATCAAAACATTCAGTAATTGTAGGTAGGCACCATCTAGTTCTTCTGGTCTCACCTTTGATTTTGATATTTTGATATCATTCGGAGTAGATCTCTGACATTTATGAGGAGCATATAGTTTCCACAATTGGGAATAGTTAGAAATGAGAGTTTCTTTTGTTTAACCATGGTAAAATCCAGGGATGTATAGCTGTTCCACACTATTCCAACAATATGCCAGTCCTCTATTGGCCTCCCACCCTTCCTCTTCCAGGCTGAACTCCCTGGGTCATGATTTTAACCATTCTCTTACCAATCTCCCCAAGTCCCTCCACCTTTCATCCTTCCACCATAGAAACTCCACAAACCCTACTGTGCCTCAGTTCCAGAATCTGTCACCTCTGCTTCTACATGGGGTCAAACAAATGTCACTGCAGAAATCCACTCAACCTACCTGCAGTTCCGTGAAGTTACCACTTTCAATCTTCCTTAGGGGCCCCTGCTTCTCTTAAACTTTTTTATGTATCTTCTTCAGCTATCCATCCCTTTTCTCTCAGTGTGTATTCCAAATTTTCATTCTTTTCAAGTCTCTCTTCCAAAACGCACTCTCATCCAATAGCCCAACCACCTCAGTATTATTAACGCTAGGCACCAACCACCTTAAGTCTCCTTCCCAACTCTCAAATAGAAATCTACCTGTAGTCACACTTCCCTCCTTCAGTCTTTAATGACAAGAAGCCACCTCCATTTGCATGCTAAAGTCCCTACATGTGCTCATCATTGTATCCATTCATTCATTCCTTCTGTATGTCAGACACTGAGGTTACAACTGGATAAAATATGGACCAACTGCTCAAAATGTATAGTAAGAGAGACAAACGAGAGAATAGACACAATAACAGAGTATGTGTTCCTTAATTTAAAAACTCTTTTTGCTACCAGGGTATGGACTCCAGAATACTTGGGCCAGAATATTTTTCCAGATGGTGATGCCTGAGCCAAACCGTGAAAGATGAGGAAGTACTAGCTGGGATGAAAAGGAGAGAAAACACCATCCCGTGCAGAGTAAGCAGCAATTACAAAGTCACATAATCATGAAGGCAAGGGAGAGTTGATTTAAAGTTGACTCATCCAGGTGGAGCGGAAAAAAATGAGGTAGGACAAGTATAAAATGATCAGACTCCAAAACAGGTCATGTAGACTGACAAGTATGGATTTTTATCTTGACAGCGCTGGGGAGCCATAGAAAGTTTCCAGTCAGGGGAAGGGCACACTTGCATTTTTATTTCAAAAAGAACATTTGCAGGTTATGTAGAAGATAGAATTACAATAATCCAGGCAAAGAAAGACAATAAAATGAACTAATGCATTGCTGCCTTGGAGTGGCAGAAGCAGGGGCATCCACACATTCGAGCATCAGGCATCATTAACCTCAAAATATCTGCTATGGGTGTAGATGCCTTTGCCTGGGCTGCACGAAGACTCAGCAGCAGCTCTTACTGCCAAAAATCAGACAGAGCAAGAGAAAAGGAAAATTATAAGCCCCTCGGAGGAATCAACATTTCTCTGAATTTCTAGGTCTATCTGAAAAATTGAAAGGGTCAGTCGTGCATGCGTGTGTGTGTGTATGCGTGTGCATGGAAGTGGATGTGTTTAGATGGGGTAAGGAGATTAGAGGATGGAGTTGAAGTTTCTGCAAAGAAGCATTGAGGCATGGGAAAAAGGAGGTTTATAGACCCATTTACTTCTTTTACTGGGGGGCGTTCCCTCAGAGGAAAGAAAAGAAGGCATGTCACTCAGTCTAATCTCCTTGTCAACTGAATTCCCAAGTATATACACTAATAATATTTGCTATGAGGAAGGGACGCTAGCTTCAGCAAGCCCTTGGCAGGATGCCCTGGCTCATCTAGAATCTCTGGATTTGTGAGGCATGACTACTTAGGGAATCTCACATAAGCTTTACCACCCTGGGGTGTAAAATGGAGATTTTTTTGTAATTTAAATTCTCCCTGCTGTGTGAGATAGTCCCATGAATCCTACTTGGAGACCTTGTTTACTATTCTGGACCAGAGGTACACGTCTGATGCAAAAAGCAAGGCCTGCGTAGCTGCCCTTGATGTCCCAGGCCTTTCCTTGCTTTCATCTGTGCCTCTTGAGTGCCTGTGCCCTGGAAATTATTAATAAAGTTGAGATTGGGTAAGATTTGTGGCTCTGATTTGACAATCTGATCCTGTGTATTAGATCAGACCAGACCTAGAGAAATAATATCTATTAATTTTATAGTGTGGCAAGTTTTACCTACAGAATGATCTATTTAGTGAAAAATAGGTTACAGTTAAGTTTTCCGGTTTTAAGTCCGGCCTGTTTGACCAAAGGGTTTCTATCCATTCAGATATATTCGACCGATTCATTCAATTGCTTTTGAATTTTTATCCACAGCTCCTATCAAACTAGTCCCCACTAACCTGGATCAGCGAAGTTAGTTCCTATCTTCCTTAAAATAATCCCTGGGGTGTCTTCAATATATCACCAAACATAGTGCAAAGTATGCATTAGTGCGTGTCTTCATAATCTTGTTTCCTGAACCCAACTGAAGGAGTCACATGGGTTAGAATAAAAATATCTGTAAGAAAAGAAGTTCTTTTCTATGCAAAACAAGTTTAGGCAGTGCTTTCAGTCCACAGGACAAAAGCAAGTGAAACTATGCTTTCTTCTCTAGGGCAATTTAATCTAGCTGTAAGGCAATTACTGCCTGTAACAGAAGAAAGCTGTCCCCACAAGTAGGCAGCTGGGGAGCTGTGAATTAGCTTTTCAACACCTGAAGCATAAGTTAGAGGAAGTTAATGGCTCTGCTTTGAGAATAATAAGAAAAGCCCAGGGTTAGATGAAGTCCCTTTTTTCACGGTAATTTTGCACATTTTAATAATTAGTAGTACATCAATATTTATGATATAATAAAGAGGCATATTTCAGGGGGAAATGTTTGATCATGTGCATCTTCAGTTCACAGTTGTCCACGACTAGAGAAAGCCCTATGGCAGGACAGGGACATTTTCTTGGCCAAGGCTGTCTAAATTATTAGCTGGGAGAATTTAGGCCACTTCTCAAGTGCTATCCTTGCAATCCCAGACCTAAAATGTGTTGCTCATCTTATACAACATTTGCATTTCATGGTGTACAGCTCCTGGTGACCTTACAAGAACATCCTTAAAGACTAGGGAACACCCCTGACATTATCTACTTCTTGTTGTTAGTTACCGTTCAGTCAATTCCGACACATAGCAACACCATGTGTGCAGAGTAGAACTGAGCTCCACAGAGTTTTCAAGCTATGACCTTTTGGAGCGGATCACCAGGCCTGCCTTCCAAGCAGGGACCTATCTATAGAAAATAGTACCTATGGCAATTAGTTTTAAATTGCTGAATCATCTCTCACAGCTGGTCATGACCAGTAGAAACCTCTCATTAGCGCCCCTCCTCAAGCGCTAATGTATGAGAAGAGACAAATATTCCTTATAAAAGAATTCCTTAGTGACTTGCTCCCAAAGAATATAGTATGGAAAAGTGGGGAAGGAAGCAACTTGTTAGTAGAGAAACTCAGTAACCCTAACTTGGCCAGGTGATTGAGTGATAAATGGTAGTAGGTACCCCTGATATGATGTAATGAGAGCCCTTCACCTGTGGGACATTTTCCCATAAGCCCAGTCTAACCCTGAGAAAAACCCAAATTAAGGAAGATTCTTTAAAATATCTGTCAGTCAAAAGTGTAACCAAAGTATGGCAGGTCGGGTGTGTGCCCTGGGCGCCACTTGAGGAAGGGCGCTACTGAGCAGTTTCTATTGGCTATCACAATTTCTCTCAGATATGAGAGCTCATTCAGCAATTTAAAACTAATTGGCATAGGCACTATTTTCTGTAAATAGGTCCCTGTGGTCAGTACTCCTTAATTCTGTCAAGGTCATGAAAGATGAAGACTGAGAAATTGTCACAGACCTGAGGAGATAAAGGAATATGACGACGAGATATAATATATCATGGATAGGATTCTGGAACCATAAAAGGACATTTGTGGAAAAACTAATCAAGTTCAAAAAAAGTCTGCAGTTTAGCTAATGGGCTTCTTAGTTGTGACAAAAGTGCCATGGTAATGTAAGACATTAACAATAAGTAAAATGGGGCGAGACACATATGGTTCAAATAGTAATTTTTCCAACTTTTCAGTAAATCAGAAAGTATCCTACGGGGCGGGGGGAGGAAAGAGAAAGTTTATTTTATAAGTACTAATGCCTATGGACCACCTCAGACAAATAAGAAATTCTGGGGTGGGACCTGGTCACTGGTATTTTTTAATGCTTCCAGAGACTTCTTATATAGAGCTAGAGCTGCGAATCAGTGACCAAAAAGAACTAAAGTAGTAACTTCCCCCCGCTCTGCATATTTCATACTCATATATAGCTTGTCATTTTTTATATTCCTGGAGAAAACATCTCTTTCAGTTTAAATTAATCAGATTCTGGAAAAGGCTAGTACCGGGCACTTAGAATAAAGAGGATCATGGGAACTGAGTAAGTTCATGTGGCTGATTTTAAAAATTACATTTCAGCTTACATCTTGAGGTCCATACACATCTCTGAGCCCTGGTGGCACAACGGTTTAAGAACTTGACTGCTAACTGAAACAGTGGCAGTTCAAATCCACCAGCTGCTCCTTGGAAACCCTATGGGGCAGTTCTACTCTGTCCTATAAGGTCCTATAGGATCACTATGAGTTGGAATTGACTCGGCAGCAATGGATTTGGGTTTGTTTACATACATCCCATCTTTTACACCATCTTTAAAACTTCTGTATTAGAGAGTGGTGGGACCTGGGCAGAATTCTCTATAAACAGAATTTAGGGATTGTAGATAATTACATGATAGCTCTCTGTACCTGGGAAGTAATTGAGTGGCGTGCTTATGTGCTATGTCCAGACAGGTCTGTACCCAAAAGCCTAAATTTTCTTTTCTAATTCCTGTTAAGCTTTTTACATAATTAAGGCTCAATTATAGTATGTCTCATTTCTTTCATATCAACATTATGTAGATAAATCTTTCCCAGTTATGGATTTGCTGAAAGCAAAGAATAATCCTAATTACCAGTCAATCAAATAAGTGGGACATTTGTACTTCTAATTAAAAAAAAAAGAAAATTGTCAAATCAAGAAAACAAATAATGGAAGACTCTAGATACTCCACCAACTGAGCCTGCCCCAATGTTCCCTACATGATTTTTCGGATCCAGTGACCTATGAAGAATCATGAGAAAAGGAAATCAGAGGCTAGAATTCTGCTAACGAAGTGGCAAACTGTTTTGGCTCCTGACCTGGCAATGCCAACCAGTTTACTTGCGTGGTCCAATCTTATGATGTCTGCAGGTCTGGAGGATGCCACCCAAAATGGCCCCTTACACCTCTTCTGCACCCTTTGGCTTGTCTTTATAAATTTTATCTTTATAAATTGTACACTCAGTGGCAATTTAGAGGGAAGAATGAAGTCAGCAATTGGTGAGACCACAGGTGGTATCAGAAAGCCTGGTGTGATAGTGAAGGTTGTATGTCAACTTGGCTGAGCCATGATTCTCGGTGGTTTGACAGTTAGGATATAGTTTGGCAGCATATAATGATGTGATCACCTCCATGGTGAGATCTGATATAATGTGCTCACCTCAATGATGGGATCTGCTGTGAGTAGCCAATCAGTTGAAAGGCAGTTTCCTTGGGGGTGTGGCCTACAACCTATATAGTTGGGCTTTCTGGCAAGGCTCGAGGGCTTTTGCTCACACTGGATCCTGCAACCGGCTCCTGTTCATCTGACCTCTGGTTCTTAGGACTTGAGCTAGCAGCTTACCTGCAGTCTTGCCTTCCGAACTTGATATTTGTCACCACAGCCTAAGAGAAAGAGCCCTGCTCACTGACCTGCCGATCTTGGATTTACCAGCCCTTGTGACTACATGAATCAGGAGAAGCCTCTAGCCTGACCCATGGACTTGGGATATCCCAGCCTTTACAACCATGTGAGCCATTTCCTTGATATAAATCTCTCTCTCTATATATTTATACCCTTTACTAGTTTTGCTCCTCTAGAGAACTCAGCCTAAGACACTTGGCATTAATTGTTACCATTTCAACTTTCTTCAGCACCACAAGCAAATATAGGAATATAGAGAGATACCAGTGCATTATATCATCCAAGGAATGAAGGTCTAGGAGCACAACGTACCTTTAGCATGTTGAATGCATTCTTTATCTCTTGTAAAGGAGTTTACCATAATCTTTGAGGGCAGTTATAAGTGTTACGACTCCAGTTTTCAGGAACATTACTATGGCTCCTAAGCATTCAGAGAGAGAGAGAAAGAAATCACTATGTTTTGTCACATAGCACGTTGGTTATTATCCATGCCCTGTTGAAGACCCACTGTTAGGGACTCTGGTCGCTTAGTAGGCCATGTGAGCATACCCTACTCTGCTACCAGGCATTATTGATTGGGCCAGGAAGAGAACACCTGGTTTCTCTTCTGGGTGTCTGCAACTTGGACCTAGAAATTCTAGTTAGTGTCATAGGGGCTTGAAGTGAGCTGCCTTCCATGTTTACTCAGAAACCGGGGGAGGCTGTCTACAGAAAAGCAGAGAAAATAAGGCATATGCTTAGAGAGACCCCAGCAAGGGACCATGTGGTAGGTGTGCATATGAAGGGAATGTGGAAGAAGGATCAAGAGAGGGAGATTGAGAAAGACTGACAGAGATTGAAAGACTGATGGAGGTTGCCTTGGTTGCTAACGTCTTACACTTGACTTCCATAAGTTATCCTTGCATGCTAGTAAAACTTATTTATTTTGTTGTTTTAATCTAATTTAAGTGAGTTTGTTACTCTCAGCAAATTAATTCTTAGGAAAATGTGCATATATGTCTGGTAAGTAATTGCAACATTCCTTCCAGACTACAATGCAGGCCATATAGTAGATGTTCAATAATATTTTTGCACAAAATCGAAGTGTCAGCCAAGGCGTGCTTCATTTGGAATCTCTAAGAGAGGATCCTTCCTAGCCTCTTCCAGTTTCTGGTGACTGCAGGCGTCCCTTGTGGCAGCATATCTCTAATATCTGACTGTGTTCACGTAACACTCTTGCCTCTCTGTCTCTTCTCTTCTTCTAAGCACTTCAGTCATACTGGATCACTCATACCTGCCCTAATAACCTCATCTTAAATCACATTGGTTTAGTACCCACCCTAATGACCTCATTTTAACTTAACAACATCTGCAATGACCCTATTTCCAGATAAGATCACATTCACAGGTACCTAGGGTTAGGAGTTCACCATAACTTTTTGAGGAATACAATTCAACCCATAAAAAAAAAAAAAAAAAATTTTTTTTTTTTTATTCAACCCGTAAGAGGCCCCAAAACAGCCTGCCCACATAAAATGCTCAGTAAATGCTTCTTCATGGGTATCCAATCAAGTAGCAATAAGGAATACAATCCAATTATATCAACGAGGAATCCAGGTGGTAGTCATCATTAAATAGCCAGTCTATATTTGGGAGATAGCCAGTCAAAAGATGACAAAATGAGAATAGGGGCCAGGCTAGAAAGTGAAAATACAAAAGCCAAACAAAACCTTGTGAACAGGCTGGGGTGCAGAATGGGATTTCAGTTTTCAAAATGAGGGCTAGCTAGAGCAAAAGATGAAATTAAGAGGAAAAACACAGGCAGAATGACAGACCATGTCAACATTAGGTGGGAAAGAGTCATAGGAATTAATGTGTCTTGGGTAAATATCTTATGTCTACAGAGCTGGATACCAAATATGACTGATAACAAAAGGGATTTAAAGGGGACTCAAGGGATGTCAAACAAGGGATCCATCATATGTGACTGGAGCATTGACTTCCAAGCCTAGAAAAAATTCTTAATCCAAAAACTCAATAAGGTAGATGACACATTTCGTAAGTCAGGCAGATATCAGGGCGGAATGGAGTTTGTAGGTAGAGACATTCTTTGGACGTAGCCAGTAGCTGGAGAGCATGGAAATTGAAAAGTTGAAACACTAAAATATAGTGAAATCACTCACATAGGCTTTAGAATCAGATAATTCTGGATTTGGATCTTGACTGTCACTTATTGGCTCCACCATATATTAGTTTTTGCTCTTAGACAAGCCATTTAACCCTTTCAAGACCCAATTATTTTCTACTTTGAATTTTTGTTAATACCACCTGTTTTCATTAATGGAAGCCTGCTGAATCATTGAGTTTTATTGAATTTTTGGTAGGTAGTATGGATTTTTTTTCTTGCCTCCTCCCACAAGCCTACCCTTAGAGTCCAGAAAGATTTAACTTGTCCCACTAATTCTACCCTTATAGTCCCCCCACCCCAAGTCCACTGGGACATATGTGTCCCCAAATTTTTTTTCAAAATTTCTATTTTTCCTACCAAAAATGCACACACCTCATACAACACCCTATAGAAACATAATTTGTGGCACACGCCAATTTTTTCAGTTTTGAACATTCATAAAGGCCTCCGCCTTGCAACAGCCTTCACTGTCAGTGGGAAAGCAGCTTCCCAACAAACCTGAGAGGCAACTGTATATCCCAATGGTCATAACATCCATATCTGCAGTTGGTTTGCATATAAAATGAGAATAATAACAATATCTAATTCATAAGATTGCTGTGAAGGCTTAATGAGGAAAATAACATAGTCATGTTCTAATTTACTATATATTAATTGCTCGATAAATGAAAAACTCAAGTAGGAAGAAAGAAACTAGTAGAGATATATGTTTAGCATTTCCTACTTTAGTTTTTGTTAAAGCACATCAAGATTTCTTAGAGCACAAGTCTAGGAGTACCAAGCCCATTTACACAATTTCTTTCCAACTTTGGCAAGAGCCAACTCTCTTTGACTCTACAACTTTTGCTAAAGGCAATTTTCAGGACAGACTGAGAGCCTCGAACAAATCAGAACTCAATTTATGTGTTTGGGTTGAAGCTCAGCTGCTATTCCACTGTGGAAATGACTGGCAAGTTTCCAGCTTGGAAAAAAAAGGTGAGCTGTAGCATGTACAAGAAAGAAATGGTTTTTAAAAGCTTTAGTAGCATCAATAAATTATCTCCCTTAGACTTTACTCAAGACATGAAATAAGCCATGCTTGAAATAGTTCTCCTGAGAGGTAAGTCTTCTAGGCCTGCTCTGGTTTTAGTCTGAATCTTTGAAGGAATCAAGAGAAATCTAGCATGCTCCAGCATTCAGTGTCCCAGTATTCATGAGTAGTCATCAAACTGCAATTTTCATTCTTCAGGATTTTCTGGGCATGGTGACCCCCAAGGGACCCAAGTCGAACAGAAGATAGAACTCAGAATGAGGAATTATCTCTCTGGCCATAGCAGAATTTTTTTTTTTCTTAATTTCAGATATTATAAACTTTATTTTTGCAACCTAAGCAATTAGTGAGACAGCAAGTTAACTAGTAAGTTGTATATTTATTGTCTACTCTCAACTGCCTTCTGGAGAAATTAAAAACTCATGTGCTGTGAAATCTTGCCACAAATGACATTTTCTTTTTCCACATAGTTCTAGATTTAGGATGGTTTGAGCTTTCAACTAAGCCCCATTAAATATTTCAAATGTGTCTCACACCTGTGATTATAAGGCACTTCAAACATTTCCAAACTCCCTGTATGGTAAGATTTATTTCATGCCAAATTTAAATATCTTCTCCTTGAATTCTCCCGAATTGAGAGGAGAAAAGTTCAAATGGAAAAGAAAACAAAACATTTAGTTCCCATGTTTTCTTACTTGAAATGATTGAACATAAGACTTATGTAGTCTCCAGCCATTTTTATTGTTAGGTGCCATCGAGTTGGTTCTGACTCATAGTGACCCTATGCACAACAGAAGGAAACACTGGTGGGTCTTGCACCATCCTCGCAGCCCTTACTATGTTTGAGCCCATTTTTGCAGCCACTGTGTCAACCCATCTCGTTGAGGGTCATCATCTTTTTCATAGACCCTCTACTTTACCAAGCACGATGTCCTTCTCCAGGGACTAGTCCCTCCTGATAACATGTCTGTCTTAGTCGTCTAGTGCTGCTATAACAGAAATACCTCAAGCGGATGGCTTTAACAAAGAGAAGTTTATTTTCTCACAGTAAAGTAGGTTAAAAGTCCAAATTCAGGGTGTCAGTTCCAGGGGAAGACTTTTTCTCTCTGTCAGCTCTGGAGAAAGATCTTTCCCATCAATCTTCCCCTGGACTAGGAGCTTCTCTGCTCAGGAACCCCGGGTCTAAAAGACATGCTCTGCTCCCAGTGCTTCTTTCTTGGTTGTATGAGGTCCCCTACTCTCTACTTGCTTCCCTTTGCTTTTATCTCTTGAGAGATAAAAGGTGGTGGATCAGGGAGGTGACCTGAGTGAGGGTGGTGTTGCAATCCCACCCTAATCCTCTCAACATAAAATTACAATCACAAAATGGAGGACAACCATACAATACTGGGAATCTTGGCCTAACCAAGCTGATACACACATTTTGGGGGGCATGATTCAATTCATGATAATGTCCCAAGTATGTGAGATGAAATCTTACTATCCTCGCTTCTAAGGAGCATTCTGGCTGTACTTCCAGGACAGATTTGTTCGTTCTTCTGGCAGTCCATGGTATATTCACTATACTTTGCCAACACTGTAATTCAAAGGCATCAATTCTTCTTTGGTCTTCCTTACCGATTGTCCAGATTTCCCATGCGTATGAGGTGGTTGAAAATACCATGGCTTGGATCAGGTGTGCTTTTGTCCTCAAAGTGATATCTTTGCTTTTTAACACTTTAAAGAATTCTTTTGCCCAATATAATAAGTCATTTATTTCTTGACTGCTGCTTTCACGGACGTTGATCCTGGATTCAAGTAAAATGAAATCCTTGACAACTTCAATATATCCTCCAGTTATCACAATGTTGCTTACTGGTTCAGTTGTGAGGGTTTTTTTGTTTTCTTTATGTTGAAGTGTAATCCATACTGAAGGCTGTAGTCTTTGATCTTCGTCAGTACGTGCTTCAAGTCCTCTTTGCTTTAGCAAGAGAGGTTGTATCATCTGCATATCACAGGTTGTTAATGAGTCTTCCACCAATCCTGATGCCACATCTTTCTTCATATATTCCAGCTTCTTGTATTATTTGCTCAACATACAGATTGAGTAAGTACGTCATTATGACACTTAAATTATGCTTTCGTCTTGCAGAATCAAGACGAAATCACTTGTGGTTAAATGGTCACTCGGAAGGAAATATTGACACCACAAGGACACTTCATCGGAACATTCAATTGGATTTCCTGCATCACAATCAATAGAAGTATTGTGAAAAATGATGACATCTAGACCCCAGTCAAAATGTATGAATTAGAATATCTGAGACTGGGACTCAGGAATCTGGGCCTTGGCAAATATATTTTGTTCACAGTGTTTGGTTTTTCACTGATCGTTTTATTCTATTAAAGTACATTATTAATAGTTCCTTAACCAAACAGAATTTTCAATTCTGAGCCACATATGTAAATTTTCAGGATCTTTTTTTATTGTCATCATGCATATTACATTTGACTTGAAATTTCAAAAAAAAAAATTGTCTTTTACTTAATTTTAAAAGTTTCTCTGGATTTCCTCTTCTAGTCACTCTGGAGGAACTGGTACTGAACATACCATTCCACAGGGGAAAAAAAAAGAAAGAAAGAAAATTGGACAAAATACAGAAAACAGGAAGCAAGTGACTTTGATCACTCAGAGAAGGAAAACAAATGAGGTAAGCATTATAATTTCCCTGGCTTCACTTCAGCAAACACTTTCAAGAATTCATTGCTGATAGGAGAGACTGAAATAGAACCAAAAAAAAAAAAAGAACCCAGGGCCACTGAGTCAATTCCAACTCATAGCAACCCTGAGGACAGGGTCGAATTGCCCCCATAGGGTTTCCAAGACTGTAATCTTTATGGATTCAGATAGCCACATCCTTATCCCATAAGCCAGTGGTAAGTTCTGACCACCAACCTTTTGGTTAGCAGCCAAATGCTTTAACCACTGCACTACCAGGCCTCCTACTAAAATAGAAGAAGATAGTCTTACTGAGTTGTAATAGAGATTTGAGTATGATGAGGCTGAGGCAGGTAAAATTTTTAGATCAGAGGAAGAACACCAGAAATCTCTATATGGTTTCATGAGTAGTACACTTGGGTCTGTTGCTGAATACCAAATTGTACATGCATAAAGTAAAACTCCATGAGTCCTTAACAACAACAACAACAACAACAACAAAAAAAAACTATCAGAAAGTAGTAAACAATTTCTGTGCTCACGAGAGGTAGTACTCATGCCTTAAGCCTTAAAAAAAAAAAAAAAAAAAGAAACGTTTTACTATGTCTCACATAAGCTCTTTTTTGTATTTTCCATTCTCGTTCTTCTCATTTCATCAAGGATTTTTTTACTGGCCTGTTTTCCTATTTGCAAATCTTTTCTTCTACTGTATTAATCTTCTATGAAAACCCATGTATTTAGCTCTTAATTTCAATTACTTAGTTATGATCTTGAGAATTTTCATTTTATTATTTTTTTAAAACATCATCCAGTTCACTAATGAAATTCTTTATCCAGTCAAATGTTTTCTTGACTATGTTAAGTGCAGTTATCTCAAAGACCATACCTGTTTACTCCACTGTGGGTCACCTATAGGTCAGTTTCTATTGCATGTACATAAAATTACAAAAACAACAAAAAAAAGGAATCTAATCTAATCTGCTGCAAAAGACCTCTTTAAAGTGTTAAAAAGCAAAGATGTCACTTTGGGGACTAAGGTATGCCTGATCTAAGCTGTAATATTTTTCAATCACCTCAAAAACCAAAACCAAACCCAGTGCCATCGAGTCAATTCCGACTCATAGCGACCCTATAGGACAGAGTAGAATTGCCCCATAGAGTTTCCAAGGAGCGCCTGGAGGATTTGAACTGCCCACCCTTTGGTTAGCAGCCATAGCACTTAACCACTACGCCACCAGGGCTTCCTCAATCACCTCATATGCATGCAAAAGCTGGACTATGAATAAGGAAGATGGAAGAATTGATGCCTTCGAATTATGATGTTGGAGAAGCATATTGAATACACCATGCACTGCCAAAAGAATGAACAAATCTGTCTTGGAAGAAGTACAGCCAGCATGCTCCTTAGAAGCAAGGGTGACAAGATATTGTCTCATGTACTTTGGACATGTTGTCAGGGGGTACCAGTCTCTGGAGAAGGACATCGTGCTTGGTAAGGTAAGAGGGTCAGGAAAAATGAGGAAGACCTTCGATGGGATGAACTGTCACAGCGGCCGCAACAATGGACTCAAACAAAGCCACAATTGTGAGGATGGCACAGGACCAAACAGTGTTTCATTCTGTTGTACATTGGCTGGTCACTATGAGTCAGAACTGACTCGACGGCACCTAACAACAACAGTCTATAGTGACAACAGATTGATGGTTTACTGTGGCCAAGGAGGTGGGGGTGGAGGGAATTGACTATAAATAAAGAAGCACGTGAAAAGTTCTGAGTTCAAGGAAATGTTCTGCATCTTGATTATGGTGGTGGCTACTTACATTTGTCAAGATTTTTCTTTTATTCCTGTACAGCCATGTACTTTTTTGTTATTGATCTAATATCAGACATTTTATATGAAATATTGCAGAGGTCTTCAATGCGGTTATCTTCATCCATAGAGATTTCATCCTACCGTGCATAAGATGCATAGAATGGAGGTAGAGCACTTGGAGCCATCCGGGAAGGGAGCTACCAATGCTAGTTGCAGTGTTTTAAGGATGGCTCTACCCCAGTTTGTCCCAGCTCCTAGGATGGAACTGTAGAGGGATCTCTGCTGTTTTTATACGGCACCTTTTCCTTGACAGGTCCTAACTGGTTATTTGCACCTTTTTTTTTTTTTTTTTTTTTTGAGACTCTCAAAGGCACCGTTAAGACTTTTAGCTTCTTTTTTTCTGAATTGCTTAATCCCATGATCTGAGCAGTTTAAACGTTAGCAAATGCCACAAAGGGAAAACTGGTTCAGGGTTTAGACTCACTTCTTTGTGATTCTCTTCTCTTTAGGATCTTGGCCACTGAAGGACTGGCTGCCTTGGCAATTCTCATATGTCTCAAACAGAGGTTTTCTGTTTTTTTAATTTAGTCAGCATTTCTGATGGTTCTCAGCAATAGCCTATGTCTGCCTCCAGCTACTTCATCACAATCAGAAGCAGATATCATTCAGGTTGGTCTTTGACTCCTCTTTCTTCCTACATTCCAAATCCTTTTGGTTCTATTTCTTTTTTATCTAGAATATGTCACGCCTTTTTAACTGCCACAATCAGGTTTATACTCTTATTGCCTTTGGCCTAGATTATTGTCTGGGTTCTGATCAGTCCCTTCAACCTTCGATCCATTTAATTTCCTCTACAGCTCTGATCACATGCAGTGTGCACCAATAAAGATCCAAACAGATCTCAGTTTGAAAACTGGCCTGACCACTTTTTTAGCTCTGGAATGTTTTGTCACTGATTTACCTCACAGAGCCTATTTCTTTGTCTACAAATTAATGTTGGTACTATTAGGATTATTATTTGTGTTAAATAACACAGTATCCAGTACAGCACTTACCACACAGTGGGCCTTCAACAAGTGTTGAGCTAGTCTTTCTTTAAAAATTTAAATAAATAATACCCCTTGAAAATCTCTGCCTTAGTTACTGAGATGCAGATTCCTCAGCCTGATACAAGAGACCCTTCAGGGTACGTCCTTACCTCTCATAGTTTCCAGTGTACACCAGAAGCTACTCACTCGTTTATTCTAAAAATATTGAGAACCCACCATGTGCCTCTTCTTCCACTAGGGATCCAGCTGCTAATAGGACAGACAGCCTTCCCTTGGAGAGCTCTCAGTTGGGTGGTGGTCCTGTTTCCCATAGTTCTCTGGACTTCCAAGCTTGCTCACACTCTTCTGTTTAAATAGAATGCCACGTTCCCTCTATCTGTATGCTGAAATCCTAAAGACTTTTTCAAGGTCGTTTAAAATGCCACATCCCCAGTGAACTTTCCTGACCCATGTTTGAAGTAGTCTTTGTCTAGCCTGAGCTCTTGTGTTAAATTATCTGTTCCTCTAATGATATTTGTATAATTGACCTTGCATTATAAGTGAGATAGATCCTCTGACTAGACTTCAAACTCTTTTAAGTTCAAGGGTCTTGCCTTATTAATGGCTCTATTTACTCTTGTATTCAGAAAAGTGCCTGGATCATAGTAAATAGATATTTATTAAATGGGTAAGTATATGGATGTGTCATTGCAATATGTATAAAATCACATCTGCTTTTTAATATTTTCTACCTAATAATTCACCAGGTTCTCCACTTACTCCTAATTATTAAGTTTGATTCCTTATAACCCTACCATATCTAATTCCAGCTTACAGCTTCTATGATGCTCTATGCTCACAAACCAAATAATGAAGTTTATTAAGGGTTGTGTATTAAATAAATGTAATTAGGCACTTAGGGAGGGTGTAATGACTTCTTATACATCAAAGCATGACTTAAAAGTTTGGGCTTTAAATCTAATTGCTCAGAAGGACTATTTTGTCAACATCCCCATTTGGGGACTGTATTTTGAAGCATAAACAATGTTTTTCAGAATCCTGACCTCCATAAAAATAGCACTGCTAGAAAAACATGCCTTTTATAGAAAACAGCCATTCTGACACTAGATATGTGTCCCCCCTCTGACAAATGAATTCTGGTGTTCAGGACTCAGAACAAGGCAGCTGTCACAGCACCATTGAGGATTCCTCTAAATTGCAGCAGATGGTGCTACTTATTTGGCTATCTAATACTATTCTGAAGTATCATTTGGCCAACTGCTGTGGTGGAGGTATGAAAATAGGAGATTTATTTAGAGCCAGAGGATGCAAGCACAAATGTTTTGCGATGCAAGAGCTTAAAGTGATATGGAAAAAATTGTACTCAACAAATTGCCTGGCCTGATTCATTAGAGGGCGTGGTTGTAAAACCCCATCCCTCAAATGAAAGCTGTTATGGAAAATACAACTTCTTTGGGCCAGATGCACTCTAATCTCTTCCACACCTTTTTCCCCTGAGACTCCCACATGCCCAGGAGCATACTCCCCCAGCACACACACAGCACTTGTACTATACTACACATATGGGTGTTAATCAGCCTGCCATTTAAATTTAACACCACTTAGGAACCAGCTGGGTCAACTGTGGCTGCTCTGTGGAAATATGCACAGCATGTGTCAGTGGCCCACGTCAGAGATAAGAGCCTTTCTCAACTTTATCTTTAAGGTAGCAGCTGCAGTCCTATGTGGCTTTTATCAATGTACAGCTCTCTGGGATATCTGGGTCACAGCGATGTCAAATATTCTGGCCATGTCTTTGACTATTTCCAGAATAGCTATGGATCATTCTTATCAGAACCAAATCTAGTTAATGAACACTCTGCTTACCACTGCCCTGAATACAAATTTTAAGTACTTTTTAAACTCTAATTTATATCATTAGCTATTTGCATAGAAAGCCCAAAGATAGCTTATTAAAACTATTAAATAAATTACCTAGTATATGGCAAACCCTTTTTGTAAAGTCAATAAATGTCTACTATGTGTATACTGAGTTTCTTACTTGAAAAAACAGAACTAATTAAATTATTCAACCAAACAGCAATTTAAATTGGTGTGCTATATTACTTAAAAAGAAGTAATTTAAAAATGAAAAATACACAGAAAGCTTGGAGATTATTTTCAGGCATCTGTATTGGAGGCCCAGCATATACGTGGCACATGAACACCAACCCTCAGCTGAAAATGACATCCATAAATAAACCTAAATAAATAAATGAATCAGCTTTGCATGGCTTATCACTAACAGTAAGTGAGTCCACCATGAAGACAAAGTCCTTTAAAACACACAAAGAACACTTAATCATGGAGAAGAAGACGGTGTCATAATTGTGCCAGATCAAAGGAAAACTAGAAATTAGAACACAGATAGATAGATTGATAGATAGATACAAACATCTACAATAAAATTGAGAATTTCCCATAATGAACTCACGATGGGTGTGTTAGGATGGGTTCTCTAGAGAAGCAAAACCAGTGAAGCATGTGTATATATATATGAAAAGAAAACAGTGCTCTCAAGTCGATTCTGACTCATAGTGACCCTATAGGACAGAGTAGAACTGCCCCATAGGGTTTCCAAGGAGCAGCTGGTGGATTTGAACTGCTGAATTTTTTGGTTAACAGCTGAGCTCATAACCACTGTGTGAAACATGGCTCCATATATATATGTAGAGAGACAGAGACTTATCTCAAGAAAATGGCTCATGTGGCTGTAGAGGCTGGCAAGGCCCAAGTTTGTGGGTCAAGCATCAGGCCAGAGGGTTCTCCTGACTCACATAGCTGCAGGGGATAATGGACCCAAGTTTGGCAGGTCAGATGGTAGGTTGCTGGCTTACAGGCTGTGGAGGCTGATGAATCCCAAAATTGGCAGGCAATACAGCAGGCTACTGGCTCAAGTCCTAAGAACCAAGGGTCAGATGATGACCAGTTAGATGCAGGATCCAGAACGTCCATATATATATATATATATATATATTTGATGTAGGCCACACCCCCAAGGAAACTCCCTTTATAACTGACTGGCTAATCACATCGGATCACATCTTGGAGGATGACTGCACCATTACGTAACTTCTAAATTCCATCATTAATTAACTGCCAAACTACATCATTACATAACTGCCAAACCACTGAGAATCATGACACATCCGAGTTGACACACAGCCTTAACCATCACAAACGGTAAAACATTTTAAAATAAAACAAAGGAAGGGCCTCAGCTATAGAACAGACACGGAGGTTACATTCATGATCACAGCTGCAAAGTGCCTTGGGGGACTAATAAGTGGTAAAAGATAGATATAAGATGGTGTGAATGCTTTTCTTCTTATGAGAGAAAATTTTAGGAAGGACCTTTCTACCAAATTATCTTTAGAACACATTCCAAATCCTTGAAATGCCTGTGAGAAACTGTAGGGGCAAACCTGTCATCTATGCTATTGGGACAATAAGAGCAAGCAGAAATAGCAGTGTTTTTAGTCATCAACGTTTATCAGCACTGTTGCTTTTTGAATAATCACGGCCATGCCTGAATCCCCTCTCCTTCCAACTTAAGTCTTTGCCCCTACTTGAGATTTATAGCTAAAATCGTTTAAATGCTAGTAATTTATTTTCATGGAAATATCTATTGCTAATTTGCTGCCTGGCTTGTCTGATCCCAACCCCGTCTCTGATCCTGTGTTACTACCATCACTCCCACTCAACTCTCCCACCATGAATTGGGCCTAATGCCCAATTTTTCCATTCAGATTTCTGGCTTCCATTTATATTTCAGGCTCCTCAACTCTGTCTCTCTTATATTCTATTTTACACTCTATGTAACAAGTACTGTAGTTATCTGATCCAACAATAGCAAAATCAAAGTATATTTAGATAAAATTAACTAAAAATAAAAAAATAGACTTATAAAATCTGCATTATAATGATTAAAGTTTTTTGAGTAACAAGGCTCAGGCTCTGGTTTAAACGCTTCACCTACGTTAGCCATCTTAGCCCTTGTAATAACTCTTTGACATAAGTAATGATTTCCTCATTTTACTAATGAGGAAACAGAGGAACAAAGAGGTTGAGTAATATACCTATTAAGGTCACACTGGTATAAAACGACAGTGCTAACATTTCAATCCAGGCAGCTCAGGCCCAGAACTCACTCTATTAACGATTATGCTGTGTGACACCTGCTTGAGAATTAAAAATCATTAGGGAAAATTCATGATGCTATTAGGACAAACTAAGTTTTCATTACAAATTTCCAAGAAAGGCAATTGATTATTAAAACAACTACTCTTCTCCTACCTGCTCATCAAGAAATTAGATTCTAGAGAGCCTAGTTACTCAGAGCAATGCGTCCGTAGGGACCTACCCAGCCACTCTGTGAGGAAAGAGCCTGACAATCTGTTTCCATGAAGATTATAGCCGAGAAGACCCTAGTGCAGTTCTACTCTGTCCCACGGGGTTGCTATGGTTCAGAATCGACTCATTGGCACCCAACAACAACAATAAGTTACCCATATCTAGAGTGAATACAACGTGAGAACCTCTAATAACAGATTGAATCTCAAGAAGCTTTCAAAGTTTTGAGTAAACCGAAGTGCTTGTCTATTTTTCACATATATTCTTTAGTTCCATTTCCATCCAAACCTTCAAATCAAGGCAGGTGTCCACAAAAGTGATATTATAATAAGATAATCAGATGTATAACTGAAGTTTCTGTTTATACCAAAGAGGGGATGGTGTTACTGTGCTACGTGTGAAAAGCCATGCTTGACTGATTAGGGCAATACTAATGAAACATTGCATTGAACTTAATTAAGCATTGAACTTAATTAAGAGGACAAGGTTACAGGATAGGTTTTGATAATCTTAAATTAATCATCAATTAACACTGCAACTCATTCCATAAAGACTTTGTAGCAATTCCTATTTATTGGGGTAAGGGACAGTCTTAGAGAAAGGGCAGGTTGATAAGTGTACTTTGACACAAAAACACACATTTTACATTATGATTGGCAATCTATTTTTTACTTATATTTTTCCTGCCAAAAGGTGCCTTGCAAGTCTGCATGTCTTGAAGTTATTCTAGGTAGTCATTTCATGGAGGGAGAACTTTACTAGGATTGACACTAGAAAATATTGTTGAATCAGAAACATATCTGGAATAAGTGAGGGTGTTTCAAGTTGATAAAAGATGGGATTGCCATGAAAAAAAGTAAATATTTTCATGTTTTTGCCTGTTCAGGGCTTTCTGAGTAAAGATTACCAGCAACATGGGTTAAAGGATGACTGCAGAACAATCCTAAATAGAAACCTCCGGAAAGAAATACAGATATTTATTGCCCTGAAGCCACGTGTACACTGAAGCCAAGGGTAATACAACCTGGAGTCATTTGTTTACATTCTAAAGGGTTATAAACACCCAAGTATCTTTCCCATCTTTTCCTAGAAAGGATTTGTTTCTATTAGAGAGCAAAGTTTTCTCTGCCTCTCTATGCAAGAAAGGGGTCATAAGTGTAGCAGTCCCTATATAAGGTCTGAGATCTGTAGTTCCGAAGGTCCTTTCCTATACTAAAAAACTCTTTTTTGCACATGCAGGTGGCATTTGTCCTCATTGTGTCACTCCAAGAGGGACAATAGGGTACCAACACTAAGAGTGCTTTTATGATTAGTTAAATTAAAATTTTATTAGTTAAATCATAAATTATAATGTTACCAAGTCTGATTAACCAGTATGTGTGTTCTATATGAATGCCTCCTGGAACACACACTTCCCAGATTTCTTTGTGTGACATATGAACAGATGTTGTACAAATTTTAAAAGCTTATAATTAAGTAAGCTTGAGAAATGTAGCACACCATCTCTGTCTTATCTAAAAATTGGATTCTGTAAATTGCCGTAATAGACATGTTCAACTTTGACTTAAGATTTCTGAATGGCCTCATAGTGTTTTCTTAACTCCCTTAGACATCTCAGAAGGGCACCGAGAAGTTAGTTCATATTCATGGAAGTATCTTCTGCCCTAAATATCCTGAAGAGTTACTAGGTAATATTATCTTTCTTTCCACTGTCCTCAAAGTCTTAGGAGAAGTCACTATATTGACCCTCTAGAAAGCAAGCTGTTTATTCACATAGAGCAGTGGTTTTCAACCCCGACAGCACATTAGAATCTCCCTTAAACTCACTGCTGTGGACTCCAACTCATAGCGGCCCCACAGGGCAGAGTAGAACTGCCCCCATAGAGTTTCCAAGGCTGTAAAACTTTACAGAAGCAGTCGTGACATCTTTCTCCCAAGGAGCAGCTGGTGGGTTTGAACTTCTGACCTTTTGGTTAGCGGCCAAGCACTTTACATATTTCACCACCAGGACTCCTTTTAGAATTTCCCAGCCAGCTATAGAAAATACCAATGCCTGGGTCCCAAACTGGACCAATTAAAAGAGAACTCTGAGGATAAGATTGGGACTCTATAAGATTTAAAAGCTTCCCAGGTGGCTGTAATGTTCAGACAGGCTTAAGAACCACGGTCACAGAGCAGTGGTTCTCAAACTTTCATGAGGGCAGGCATCACCTGCACATGAATATAGATATCTGCAGAGCTTATTTTTCACCAGGTCTGGTATAGGCTAAAAACATTCTTTTTTAACCAATACTCTGGGTGATGCTGACACAGTTCCTCAGTGATCACTTTGAGATACACTGATAGAGAATGAACCTACCATTCTGCCTGCTCCATGCTAGTTAAGAATCCCATCTTCAGAAATTGGAGGATTATAGTCGAAACCTCCCTAATCCACCTCTATTTTCAGACACAAGGGACTTGAACTGATTTCAATATTCTAACAGACAAGCAGTCTATTCTCCAGCAGTGAGACCCAGCAATAGAAGGAAAGCCAGCCACTCTAGAAGTGTTCTCCCATGACAATTTATAAATTTGTCATCCTGGGGCAGTTAAAACCTCTTGAGAATGATTATTTTCTGTCTTATACCTCAATTGCAAATGAAGGAGAGTCAGACATGCACAAATACGTTTCTTTCAGAAAGCATGGCCAAGGTTCTACTCTCAGTAATGCTGAGTAGCTTTTATCAGACCAAGTTCCTATAAATAATAACTATAAACTCTGGACAAAATATAGAACACAGGAACCAAAAGGCATTGAAGAGAAAAGAAAAGCACGGACACTGGAGGGCAGTCAACACGTAGAAGAAAGGAATAATAAGAGATGAGTTTCCCATTTTCTATGGTTGTTAGCCTAAGGACACTGTTGGCATGCCAAACCCAGAAAGAAAGCCCAGATTGCTGGAGAATCAGAAGACAGAATTTGGGGCATTTACAGCAGCTGCTAAGTGAAGAGGAAAACCCTGGACTGAAGAGAGCAACAGAGAGGGAGTACCGAATTCTGCAAATAACTCTGCTCAAATCTCTGCTCACTCCTGAACTACACATTCAAGGGGGAGATTCCAAGCATCCCAGTTAAGACTAACCAACCCAACAAAAAAACTAAGAATTCAGAGTTTGGAGATTGATTTCTTTTTATATGAATACATCGGAATCCAAATTCCTTACAACTTACGATTCATAATGTCCAATAAAAATGTCCAATATACAGTACAAAATTACGTGGCATACAAAGAACCAGAAAAATATTACCCATTTTCAAGGGAATGGAGAATCAATGAAACCCAACCCCAAGATGATTCAGTTGTTTGAATTATCAGACAAGAGCTTTAAACAGCTTTTTAAACTATGCTTGTCATGGATATAATATAATACAGGTATATAAACCAAAAAAAAAAAAAAAAAAAAAAACCCAGTGTTGTTGAGTCAATACATTTCAAAAACCTTTAAAGTGTTCATATGTTTTGACCCAATAATTTCAATGTGAGTAATTTACCCTAAGAAAAAGATCTGAAATGCAAACAAAATATTCACATGCAAAGATTTGTCACAGTTTTATTTATACGAAATGGTTAGAAGTAATGTCAATGGCAGAAACATAGGCACAATTAAGTAACTTATGGACAATTTACAAAAGGAAACAATGTAGCTATTAAGATCATTTGTAACAAAGCTTTTTATGATGCACGAAAATAGTTTATGGTATAATATAGAATTTTTAAATAATTTTTTTCATTAGTATTGCTTAATTGCTAAAAGAAAAAAAAACTGGAAAGAAAATACGAAAATGTCAACACTGCTTGCCTCTGGATTGTGAAATTATTGGAACCCAGGTGGCACCGTGGTTAAGAGCTCGACTGCCAACCAAAAGGTTGGCAGTTTGAATCTACCAGCCGCTCCTTGGAAACCCTATGGGGCGCTTCTGCTTTGTCCTGTAGGGTCTGTATGAGTTGGAATCAACTCGAAGGCAATGGGTTTGGTGTTTTTGTTTTCTTTTTTTGGTTTTATTTGTTTCTGATTTCTTCCACTTTGGGGTAATTTCCGAATATTTCATAATTATCATGCATATTTTATAACTTTAAAAAAGAAGAAGAAAAATAAACAGGGTTTCTAGAAGAACCAAGAGTGTGTCCAGATGTAGACTGCAGCTCAGGTAATGAGTTAGGGTGAAAAGTTAGAGTCTTGGTGAAACAGTAGGTCAGACATTAGACCTAAAACCAAACCCATTGCTGTCGAGTCGATTCTGACCCATAATGATCCTATAGGACACAGTAGAACTGCCCCATAGGGTTTCCAAGGAGCAGCTGGCGGATTTGAACTGCTGACCTTCTGGTTAGCAGCTGAGTTCTTAACTGCTACTCCACCAGGGCTCCATCAGACACTACACTTGCCTACAAGGAGCTAAAAGCCCAGGCATACACTGCTAGTAGTTGAAGAGTCAGGACACTCATGATTTAGGGCAATCAGAAAGCTGGCAGGCACGGATTAAAGGTATATAAACAGGAAAATCAGATGGGCAGAGGAACCAAAGAGCAAAATAGGATAGGTGGTCAAATAAAGTAGAAAGTTAGAAACCAGGAAAAAATAAAGATTACAAAACTATGGGCAAGGAGACTTTAAGGATGAGTTCTCTAGCCAGGAGGCTTCGTATTGCCAGAATTTGGCCAGTCCAGAGTCCGTAGAGGGAAGCAGGTAGATCAGCAAACTGATAATAAAAGGGGCAAAGATGGGACATGGATTTCTGCAAGCTCTTATGTAGCAGACACCAGAAAAGAATGTTCCACAAAGAAGAAGAGAAGAGAGGGGAAAGGACAGACAAAGAAACAGAAAAACAGAGAGACAGACAGATGGACATATGCACACACAGAGTATATGAGCTTAAGCATCCCCCACCCCCGAAATAAAACAAAACAAAAAAACTCGCTGCATAAAGAAGCAAACCAGTGAAGAAACCAGGGAACTGGTGCTCCGCAGAGAATCTGCAATGTAGAATATTCACAAGCATATGATCAAAAATGTCATTACAGATGAAAGGAGAATGATGTTAAGTTCTAGATTATACGTTTTAGTATAAGTAGCATTTAAAAAAAAATCATTTGCTATCAAATTGACTGACTCGCGGTGACTTCATGTGTGTCAGAGTAGAACTGGGCTCTATAGGACTTTCGATAGCTTATTTTTCTTAGTAGATCACCAGGCCTTTCCTCCAAGGCACATCTGGGTAGACTGGAACCTCCAACCTTTTGGTTAGCAGTCAAGCATACTAACCATTTGCACCACCCAGGAACTGACATATGTAGTATGTACAACACTGCAGCACAGAACACTGCTTTCATTTTTCAGAAGAACAATTTATATTCTATTTTCATTGCGGGAATATATAGGCATTTATTTTATTTTTCAGATTACAGTTCTATCAGATACTTCCATTTGTGTCTTTTCTAAGATTCCATGTTAGAAACACTGAGTAGTAAAACTTGCTGACAACATACTTTTGCTCAATTACAAAGGTCGGCTACAGGTTCATTCTTTGGAATACTCACGATGACACAGCTGAAAATTTGCAATCTGTTATTCACCTACAACTCATGTAAAGCGAACAGAGGGTCTGTCGATATTTTCCCACGTCTGCACAGCTTTTCACAAATACAAAAAGACACCTTGCCACCAGCACTGTACCTGCAAAATACCTGCTTCCCTACCGCTGGTGTTAATAACAGAATAAAGTTCCTATGACAGTTTCTTTCAGTTTAGAGTTTATCTCAATCAAATGTATTATTCATTATATTCAGTTAATTTAAAATTAAGCACATCTTCTTTTCCAGTGTTGCTGGAGTTGACCTAGCTTGTCTGTGGAGATAATAAGATTAAGGTGAATAAAGTAATGAGTAGTATAGCACAGCCTAATTATAGACCATATTTCCATTCACCTTAATTTGAAAAAGAGCAGAAACTGGATGGAATTTAAAAGGCAGCAGATTGAAAATGGATAAAAAGGACTTTTTATGCGGTGCATAATCAGCTTGCAGAAATCATTGCTGCAGGATATTTCCCGGGCTAAAATTTAGTAAAGTTTCAAGATAGGCATAAAAAGGCATCTGTGGGTACAGAGCTCGATGTGGATTTATGGAAGCTATCAATCCTCAGGCTGGTAGCCATAAAATCATCACCAGCTGGTGCTGGGATGAAAACCCTCCCCGCGGTACCCCACTGCACAATTGGCCAGACACAGGATACACTGTTGTTGTTGTACAAAGACAAAAGAACCCAGAAAGCCTGAGGTATTTGCCTTTGCCAAAGGAAAGATTGTGCACATGACGGAAACTGTCAAGCAACCCACAGACCCGTGCTTCTGTGCCTCCCAGTAACCTCCTCTATCTGCTTTTTCAATCAAACGTTATTTCTTCTGTCACGGTAAACCACGATGATTCTTCCTTTCTACCAAGTTTATTCAATGCTATCGTTGGATTAGTGCACACTTATTGAATAGAAATGCAACTTATCTCTGCCGTAAATTACCAGACCACCATTCATTTAAAAGGTGGCAGGTCCTAAATGCCCCCTTTGAAGGAGGTAACAATGACCACGGCAGGGATCTGGGGCTTTTGTTAATGGACACCATGGCAGGTCTATTTGTCAGCATCCTCGCGGACACCCTGAGCCCTTTAATTCAGTCTGACAGATTCAGGCCAGGCTCCAGATCTCACAAAAGAGGTGAGGGAGAATATTGATCCTCCTGTTATTGTTGGCGATTTACTGTTCCATTCCTTTAGCAAATTTAAACACACGCACACACACAAACACCCACCACGGAGGTCACAGCTGCTAGATGGCAGAGTAATGAGTGATTATTTTCTTATCTCTCCTAAGCTCTATAAGTAACTTCACTTGTGGTTTCATGACAGTCCTGCAGATTTAAGCCAGATGAATAATATCTTTTCACCCTAAGGTCAAAGGGTTCCTAAACATGGTAATAAATATCTGCTTGAGATAGAAACTCACACATGTTTAAAGGGAACAGAGAGCTGAAATTGGCAGAGCTACAAATTGATTTTTTTTTGACCATCCCACAGACTAAAACAAATTTGAAATGTATCATTTTGATGTAATCTAACAAACTGTTACCAAAAGAATAAATAATGTACAAAATGTAGCTATAAAGTCATGAAGTTGCTTCCTCCTCTCAGTGCTCCAGGTCTTCATAATGAAGATTGCTACTTTTAGATGTTGCTGATTTGGGAGGCTCTGCTGACTCTATATTGCTATATACAAAGTATGTTTGCATTTCCCACCGCCCTCAAATTTCTTTTTCACTCCTTTATATTCCTAGAGCATTTTTGATTTCCAGAGTCTGATATAAGCCAGTTCGATCATCTTATTTATTCTATTTCAGTCTTTAATGATTTTTTGCCAATATAAAAAAAAAATCAAATTCCCTCTTAAGGTGAATGAAACTTAATATTTAGGTAAATGTTAATTACTAGTAAATTAAAAAAATATATACCACACACTACCAAGATAAGTCTAAAAGAAGGACTTTCATATTTGTCTTTAAAAAATGTACATTTGCCAGGATAAATGAGCCTTAATGTGACTATTTTATCTATTATCTAGAGAGAACGAGTTATAAAAATAGATTATTTCAACTGGTTTGTTTAAGTTATGGTTTGTTTAAATAAAACCACTCCTTATCATACCAATGCTTCATCATTCTATAGGGAAAAAAAAAATGGTGTTCCCCTTCAGCTATCACTGAGCTAGATCCAAAAATCTTCCAACAGCCCTTCTGAAAAATAACAAGTAAAAACTCAATAAAAAATGACATCTTCAGAGCTCTGAAGAGGAAACGAAGGCAGACAAACTCTGGAAAGAAGTTGCTACTAGAAAAAAGGGAATAGTATAGTGTGCGTTTTCTATTCTTACAGTTGTGGCTCAGTGAGAAGTGGCTAAAAATCAGATATCCTGACAAAAAGTCACCCATCTTTCTGTCCTCCATGGAATGGAGCCAGCAACCAGAAATACTGGCGAGTGGGAAGGAGTCCTAGAAAAGAGAGAGCCAGAGAAGAAGCCCTAACCTCTGGCTGACCCCGAACCATGCATGTATGAGACTGATTATCAGCAGACAATTCAGATATTAAAAAAAAAAAAAAAAACTTACCTGAGATTTGAGACGCCACCAACCACAGATAAGCCAGAGCTAATTGCCTACAAAAACAAAAATGTCAACACTCTTCTGAGGAATATAGCAGAATCTAGAGTCTACACACCATAACATTTACAATGTTCAAGATGCAATACAAAATTACAGTACATACAAATAACAAAAAGTAGATCTACTTCTTATGAAAAAATGAAACAAGATAAACAGCGCCCAACCCTGACATGATCAGAAGTTTACATTATCAGAAAATTACATTAAAGAAGCTAATATAAATATGTTCAATGAGATAAAGAAAAATACACTTGTAATGAATGAAAGCATCAGAAATATAAGAAGAGAAATAGAATGTATAAAAATTTAAGAAAAATAACCAAATGGAAGCTTTGGAAATAAAAAATACAATTTAAAAAATTAAAAGCTCACTAAACCAAAAAAACAAACTCGTTGCTGTCAACTCCAACTCATAACGACCCTATATGACAGAGTAGGACTGCCCCATCTGTTTTCCAAGGAATTGCTGATGGATTTGAACTGCTGACGTTTTGGTTAGCAGCCATAGTTCTTACTTGCTGATCACCAGGGCTCCAAAATCTCACTAGTTGAGCTTAATAGTAGAATGGAGAGAACAGTGGAAAGTATCAGTGAACTTGAAAATAGGTAAATAGAAATAATGCAATCTTAAGAAAAGAGAAAAAATAAATTAAAATTAGAAATAAACAGAGGCACAGAGACCTGAAATACTATAACAAAAGATCTAACATCTTTTTATAACTGTAGTATGAAAAGGAAAGGGAAGATAAGGGGACAGAAAAAATATTCAAAAATTTCCCAAATTTAGTGAAAGACAGATTCAAGAAGCTCAGCAAATCCAAATCAGAGTAAGAAAAATACCCTAAGGCATATCATAGTCAAACTGGTGAAAAACAAAGAGAGAGAAAAAACCTTGAGAGCAGACAAACATACAAATATACAAGGTACAATGGTTAAAATTATGATATAATTTTAATTAGAAACTATGGAGGCCACAGATAAAAAACAGTATCATTAACTTATCAAAAAAAAAAAAAAGAGAGAGAAAGAAATCAATTTAGCATTCTATACTCAGAAAAAATATCTGTCAAGAATAAAAGATAAAGACATTTTATTTGACATAAGGAAAAATTAAGAAAATTTATTGCCTGTAGACCTATACTAAAAGAAATTTTAATAGAATGTTATTCAGGCTGAAAGAATATGAAACTGGGGAGAAACTTAGATCTTCAGGAACAAATGAAAAACACCAGACATGGTGAATATCTTAGGGAATGATATGCTATTTTTTATCTTACTTTTAAAAAATGCATGTGACTATTTAAAGGAAAATTATAATGGGCAGTACAAATTGCAACATTTCTACACCTGATGTGAAGTGGTACATTAATTCTGATTACAGAAAATATTTTAGATGAAGATAGAGTTTTTCTCACTGAAATATTATTCATCTATTTTCCAACGCGATGTTACAGTTTTTAATGACACGTAATATTTCTGTATTTTACTTTATTTCTAAATTGTGTCTTCTTCATTAGAAACCTTACCAACATTGGAATAATACAAGGGTAATTTTCCTACCCTCTGGACCAGGATGTCAAGTTTACAAAAGTGAATAAATAATTTAACAAGAGTGAAATGATTCACTCTTTCAACAAATGTTTACTTAATTCCATAATAGAAAAAAATATATATATTTAGATTCCTCCAACACATACATACTAGCTAGATTAAAAGCACTGGAGGGGCTAGAACCTTCTTACCTTTCAAATAAAACATATGGAAATACTTTTCTAACTTCATAGTAATTTATGAAACAAGATACAGAAAACACTAAAAAAGGAAGAAATTAAGAAATAATGGATACGCTTTAAGTGTTTAAATTAAAACATTGGTATATCGAGATACTATAATAAAATACATGAAAGATAAGTCACAAACTAGAAAAAGAAAATCAGAAGTAGTCCTAAAAAACCAGAAAGTAAAAGAAACACAGTTCAAAGAAAAGGATAAGAACAGACACAGAAGAGAAAACCTGAATGTTATAACAAGGAAGCTCCAGTTAGAACAGAGTAAGATACAATTTATTAGCACCCTAGCAGCAAAAATATCTGTCTATACCGTGTTTTAGTGAGAATGTGGAATAACAGTACTCATATATTTCGGTGGGAGGGCAAATGAGTAAAACCACTTTGGAGAGCAATTTTGCAATATCAGGTAAATTGACGTTGCACGTATTCTACCCCCAGCATTACACTTCCAGAGAAACTTTTGCACAAGTGCACAAAGTTATATGCATAAAGATAATTATGGAAGCATTGTTGGTAACAATAAACTGTTGAGGGGAATGAATAAATTACATTATCGTCATAAAAAATAATACTATACAGCAGTGAAAATGAAAATACAAAGATAAACATTTATAAATTCACATAGATGTATGTCACAAACATGATGTTAAGCAAAAACGCAAGTTGTGTTCATACCAAATTTTAAAAGCGTATGTAACAAAACTATAGATCGCATGAGTATCAACATAGCTATAGGAGAATTATCAAGAAGGCTTGAAAACAATACAGTGATTGATCTGGGAAGGAAGCTGACGCAATCAGGGAAGGATAATATGCCATCACGGACAGAACGGTCATGAGGCTGTTACACAGGCCAAGCAGAAGATGGTAACTTGGATTAGGAAAGCATGAAGCTGAGATCTGAACATTGTTTACTTTCTTTTTTTAAAATTTACCAGTTAAACCTGATCCACTAGTTGGGGATCTTATATTTAACGAGCTAGATTGTCTGTTTTTTATTACGTAAGGGTCCTCAACCTGAGGCTAAATTTTCTTCATTATCACACAAAAGAAACCCCTAATTCTCTACCTGTCCCATGGGTATACAAAGGCACACACCTATCATCAGATTCTAAATCCAAACTAACAAACAACATAATTATTAAATAATTCTCACACAAAGCAACAATGGCAAAACATCAGTGTAATACATTTGATGAAAATCTAACTTTTTGCTAAATATTTGGGTCAATTTTGACAATTGGTGAATTTTTTCTGCATGTTCTCTCTTAATATGCAGCACTGAGAAATGGGGCTTCATTAAGGATATCTCTTATAAATGTGACATTTGAGCATGCCTATCCCTCAACATTTCATTGTAAGTAGCACACTTTACATCTGAAAAATAGCCTGCCTTTATATGACTTCCCAACAACGATTTGCTGTACATATTTCAGTGTGATGCCTATCATCAAGGGATTTCAGACTCTTTCATCATGTCAAAACACTAACCATGTATACATATTTAGCAAACTTTTTCTGCAAGGTACTCAAACAAGTTCACTTGTTATTATTTTCTCAACCTGTGATTCAAGGGGAAGTACCTTAGAGTTTCCTGGAGATAAGATGGAAAAGTGATAAAGGAAAAGAAAAACAAGGACCAGGGTCTCATCATTTTCTTCTTCATAAATGAAAGTTCAGATATTGATTATTGGGGCTTTGGGGTTTCCATAGATGCAATTGGATACATTGGTTTGCCACTGAGGAAAAAAAAAAAAAAGAAGAAGAAGCAGTTTGAAAACCATTTCTCTGCACATGCAATTGGAGCCGCAAACTAAGCATGGTATCCTGTCGGCCCGGATTGAAGCAAACAGGAAACTGTCCTTAAGAAAAATAGATCCACTGGGAAAAATTTTATTTGAAACTGAGCCTTTAAGTAAAAATTACAGAGCACATAAGAAAGACAAATGTTGCAAAAACATTTCACACAATAATTTGAAGAATTTGAGCCAAGAAAATGGATATGTTGTGTTTGAAATCCCCCTTAAACAAAGAGGAACTGGCACTCATGAACAAAAAATGAAATGATATCAGTAAGAATAGATGGATTAAAAAAAAAAAAAAAGACCTATTTTGTAGTCCAGTGGAAAATAGTCATAAAAATAAAACCTCAATAGACTATAGACTATATAGAGTAGACTGGCATATATGAAAAACAAATTGATACCTGAAATACGGAACTGAGAAAATCATTCAAAATGCATCCCAGAGAGTTATAAGCATTTTTTCAAATGAATAAAATTTAAGAGGCATGCAAGATAGAAATATTTAATAGCCTTCTAATAGAAGTTCTAGAAGGAATGAATAGAAAGAATGGCATTAAAGCTAAAATATATCTATGAATTTTCTTGAGATAAGCAAAAACATCTATCCTCAAAATAAAATAACCCATGTGGTGCCACACGAGATTAAATAAAAAAGGAAGTAAGGGTATGGGGAAAGAATGGAAGGACATGGAGGGAGGAAGGAAGGAGCCTAGACACATTATAGTAAAACTGTTGAACATTAAGGAAAACTTACAAACTTCCCAAAGAAAACAGATGAATAACCCAGACAGAATTTAAAATCCAAATGTGGCACTCATCAATTTATGCCCCCTCAGCTCCAATTCACCCTTCGGTGCCTGCTATGGAAAAAAGGAGTTGGACCCTTTAATTTTTTTTTTTTTTTTTTTGGCCAGCTGGGCCGATGTTAAACTTTGTCAGTAAACGGCTCTGGAGAGGTATTGCAGGACAAAGAGAATTTCCTCCTGGTTCCATGTGCTCTCTTCTCAGGCTTCTGCAGCCCCTGTAACAGGTGGCTTTCCCAGCACATAGCTCCTGCACTAAGGATGACTTCATTACACCCAGTTCTAGCAGTGGCGAGCAGTCTGCAGCAGCCAGCAACTTTCCTAGACACCCCTGCCTTGGGTGGTTGTATAGCAGAGGGCTTCTGATAACACAACTCCCCATGAACAGCTTTTCTCAGCACCCCAGAAGACATATTTCAAACAAGTTCCAGGTGGCAGATTTCCAGCAAGTCCCGCCGAAGTAGCAGCACAGGAGCTTCTCTGTCACTCAGTGAACCATGGTGCTCCATCTTCAACAAGATCTGGAACTCATCCTCAGGCAAGGGAAAGTTTCTCCCTTGTGTGTTTATTTTAGCCCAAGGGATAGCAGCTGATTCTATTTGCTATTCTTACAATTTTTTAATATTTTTCTGTACTTCTCACTTTCCAATTCCTCTTTATCCCAATCCCCTGTTATAGTTAATGATTCCCTATATTAAACTTCTCATGTTCAAATTACTGTGTGAGTTCTGTCTCCTGACTGGACCCTGATGATATTTGCCACACTGATTAAGTGTAGACGCCACATCTATAACAAAAGTCTCCAAAAAAGAATAGGAAATATATTTAAAATTCTAAATAAACCATTGACATAAAATTCTATGCCCAGCAAAGCTATATTCAAGAATGAATATTAAATAAAGACATTTTCTGGCATTCAAGAAAAGACTAGGAGATTTTATTATAAATGGACTCTTACTGAAGGAACTGCTAAAGGACATACCTGTAAGGAAGGAAAGAATAGGATGCAAGTTACAATACCAAACAGAGAAATAATTTTATGCTTTTGGAAAGTGTAAATTAAATTTGTTTGTGTGTATATGTGTGTGTGTGTCAATGTGTCTGGAACTAAAATTCTAGACAATCTGATTCCAAATTGGTATGAAAATACAAAGGACACAAAGACAAAACAATTTTGAAAAAGAACAAGTTGGAGGACTAACAGATGATTTCATGATTTATTATAATGCTATGGTAATAAGATCAATGTGGTATTGGAATAAAGATAGAAAAATTGATCAATGGAACAGATTGCAGAGTTCACAAACACATTTCTGGAAAACTGATTTTTGATGAAAATGAAAAGACAATTCAATAGACAAAGGATTGTCTTCTCAAATTATGGTGCTAGAATATTTGGATAGTCATATAACCACCCTCCCCCAAAAAAGAACCTCAATTATCACCTCACACCATATCCCAACATTAAATTAAAATAGGCAGTTGACTTAAATGTACAATCTAAAACTATAAAACTTCTAGAAGACAACAGAATAAAATCATCATGACCTTAAACTAGACAAAGATTTCTTCTACATGACACCAAAAGCATGATACATAAAAGGAGAAATTGTAAATTAAACTTGATCAAAAATAAAAATTTCTCTTCAAAAGACACTGTTAAGATAATGAAAAGATAAGCCACAGACAGAGAAAATATTTACTAAGCATACATAGGACAAAAGGCTTATATTCAGAACATATAAATAAATAAATAAAAAGAAGACTACAAACAAATTAAAAAATGGGCAAAACATTTGACCAGACACTGCACCAAAGAAATTATATAAATGGCAAACGGCCATGTGAGAAATTGGAACTTTTACTTTTGGAAAGATGATGTGGAAGTACTTTCTTCAATTCTCCCACTGATTAGACTTAATCAAAATTAAAAGTTTTGCTCTGCTAAAGACTGTTAACAGGATGAAGAGTCAAGCTACAGAATGCGAGACGATATTGTCACATCGCATATCACACAGAGGACTAGTATCTAACATATATAAAGACTCATAAAACACAACAGTAAAAGGAAAACAACAACAAACAATCCACTTAGAAATAAGACAAAAGAGACATTTCACCAAAGAAGATACACAGATGGAAAATAAATATGTGAAAAGATGTCCAACATCATTACCCAGTAGGGAAACATGAATAAAAACCATAATGAGACACCACTAGACATCTATCAGAATGGCTAAAATACAAAATAATAACACCAAATGATGTCAAGTATGCAATTACTCATACATTGATGGTAGGAATGTAAAATGGTACAGCCACTCTGAAAACACTTGCAGTTTCTCAAAAGAAAAAATAAATAAACATGTAATTACCATATGACCCAGAATCTGTGCTCCATTATTGCAGAGAAATGAAGACTTAGATTCACACAAAAACGTGTACACAAATGTTTGTAGCAAAATAGCCAAAAGCCAGAAACAGCCCAGATTTTCCTCATATGACAAATGGATAAACAAGCATCTCTACTATGAAATACTACTCAGCAATGAAAAGGAATGATCTATTAGTACTTGCAGCAACTTGGGTGAATCTCCTGAGAGTTATTACGTTTTCAATGCGATAAGTGAATCCAAAAGGTACATGCTTTATGATTCCATTCATATAGCATTCTTGAAATGGCAAGATGATAGAAACAGAGAACAGGTTAGTGGTTGCCAAGGGTTCAGCAGGGGATGAGGATGCAAAGGAAATTGGTGTGGCTGTAGAAGTGTAACATGAGGGGGCCTTGTGCTGATGGGAATGTTCTGTATCTTGACTGTATCGATATCAATATCCTGGTTGTTATATTGTATTATAGTTTTGCAAGATGTTACCACTGAGAAAACTGGGTAAAGAATATGAAAGATCTCTCTGTATTATTTCTTATAATAGAATACAAATCTCAAAATAAAATATTTAATTAAATAAATTTAAAACAGTACTCACGTGAAAAGATGCTCAATATAATTTTTTTTATTATGAAACTGCAGTTCAATATCACAATTCGATGCCACCACACACCTGTTAGACTGCTAAAATTAAAAAGACTGACCATATCTTGTGTGGTGAAAATATGGAAGAAATAGGACTCTCATAACTTTCTTGTGGGAATGTAAAATGGTACAACCCTTTGAAAAACAGTTGGCAGTATCTTAAAATGACAAACATACAACAGTTATGTGACCTAGCTATTCCATTCTTAGATATTTACTCAAGAGAAAAAGAAAGCACGAAATCCTAAGACATCAAATCACGACCATCAGATTGGCAAAATGGCAGCCGTGTAGATTGACACACCCTCTATGAAGAACATTTTAGCAGTGTATGTTGTTGTTAGGTGCCGTTGAGGAGATTCTGACTCATAGTGACCCCAAGTGACAAAGGAGAACCTCCCCATTAGGGTGTTCTTTTTTTTTTTTTAATTGTGCTTTAGGTGAAAATTTACAGCTCAAGTTAATTTATACACTTATCATTCTGTAACATTACTTGCAATTCCCACAATGTAACAGCACACTCTCCCTTCCCACCCCAGGTTCCCTGTGTCCATTTGACCAGTTCCTGTCCCTTCCTGCCTTCTCATCCTGCCTCCAGAGAGGAGCCACTCATTTGATCTCGTGTATCTGCTTGAACTAAGAAGTTTTTTTTTTTTTTTTTCTTTTTTATAGTCCTGTCTAAGCTTTGTCTGAAGAATGGGCGTTGGGAATGGCTTCGGTTCTGGGTTAACAGAGCATTCAGGGGCCATAGTTTCAGGGGTTCCTCCAGTCTCTGTCAGACAATTAAGTCTGGTCTTCTTACGTGAATTGGAGCTCTGTCCCACACTTTTCTCCTGCTCCATCCAGGAGTCCTGTTGTGCTCCCTGTCAGGGTGGTCATTGGTGCAAGCCAGGCACCATGTAGTTCTGCTCTCAAGCTGGTGGAGTCTCTGGTTCATATTGTCCTTTAATCCTTTGGGCTAGTATTTTCCTTGTGTCTTTGGTGTTCTTCATTCTCCTTTGCTCCAAGTGATGAATCTTAGATCGCCGCTCACAAGCTTTTAAGACTCCAGACACCATTCACCAAAGCGGGAAGCAGAACACTTTCTTAATAAGCTGTCATGCCAATTGATCTAGATGCGCACAAAAACTTGGTACCCAGGCCCCAGCCCCAGCTACTCTGTCCCTCAAAGTGTTTGGATGTGCTCAAGAAGCTTCTTAGTTTTTGCCTTGGTCCAGTTGTGCTGACTTCCCCCACAGGGTGTTCTTTTTTTTTTTTTTAATGTTCATTATGCTCTAAGTGAAATTTTACAGATCAAGTCAGTCTCTCATACAAAAATTTATAAACACCTTGCTATATACTCCTAGTTGCTCTCCCCGTAATGAGACAGCATACTCCCTCTCCCCACCTTGTATTCCTGTGTCCATTCAGCCAGCTTCTGACCCTCTCTGACTTCTCATCTCCCCCCTCAAGACAGGAACTGCCCACATAGTCTCATGTGTCTACTTGATCCACGAAGCTCACTCTTCACCAGTATCATTTTCTTACAGTGCAGTCCAATCCCCGACTGAAGAGTTGGCTTTGGGAATGGTTCCTATCTTGGGCTAACAGAAGGTCTGGGGATCATGACCTCCAGGGTCCTTCTAGTCTCAGTCAGACCATTAATTCTGGTCTTTTTATGAGAATTTGAGTTCTGCATCCCACTGCTCTCCTGCTCCTTCAGGGATTCTCTATTGTGTTCTCTGATAGGGTGTTCTTGACAGTAATCTTTAGGGAAGCAGATCACAACGTCTTTTTGGAGCTGCTGGATGGGTTCAAACCACCAATCTTTCGGTTAGCAGCTGATCGCTTAAACTTTGCATCACCAGGGCTACTTTACCAGTGTACAGTAAATTTTAAAATGTGTCTATGCTATTCCATTTCTAACTGAGCACATTAAAAGAACACACAAGTGTTTACAAGGAGATGTGTATGTAGATATTTACCACAACTGTTTGTAACTGTAAAAAACCAGAAAAGCCTATGCCTAAGTTATGGATGGAATTGTGTCCCCTAAAAATATGTGTTGCAAATCCTAACCTCTATGCCTGTGGTTATAATCCCATTTGGAAATGGGAATGGTTTGTCTTTGTCATGTTAATGAGACAGGATTAGTGTAGGATTTGTCTTAAATCAATGTCTTTCGAAATATAAAAAAGATTGAACAAGCAAGGAAGGAAGCCGAGATGGGGGAAGAGAGATGCCAAACCATGTGATGACCTCCCAGGAGCAGAAGCTCAGAGAAACACGGACCTTCCTCCAGAGCCAACAGAGAGAGAATGCAGTCCCCTAGAGGCAACACCCTGAATTTGAACTTCTAGGCTCCTATACGATAAGAAAATTAATTTCTGTTCATTAAAACCACCCATTTGTGGTATTTCTGTTATAGCAGCAATAAATCAGACAAAATTGGTACCAAGATTGAGGTGCTACTCTAACAAATACTACAATGTGGAAGTAGTATTGGAATTGGGTAATGGGTGGAGGCTGAAAGAGTTTTAATGTGCCTAATAGTAAGAGACTAGATTACCTTGGAGAGACTGTTAGCAGAATTATGGGAATCAGAGACAATTCTGGTGAGGGCTCAGAAGGAAGTGAGGAGAGCTATAAAGAAATTCTCTATCATCTTAGAGAATGCATATGGCATGAGCAACAGATTGTTCCTAGACACGTGGATGTCAAACGTACTTCTGGTGAGGCTTTAAAAGAAAATTATGCGTGTGAGATTAGACAATGGAGGAAGGACGATGCTTTTAGTGCAGTGGCAAAGAACTAGTCTGAATTATGTTCGAATGTTTGGTGGAAGGTCGACCTTGTAAGTGATGAACTTGGATATCTAGCTGAGGAGATTTCTAAGCAAGATACTAAAGGAGCCACGTGGTTTCTCCTTGTTGCTTATAATAAAATGTAAGAGGAAAGAGGTGAACTTAAAAATGAACTGTGCAAAATGAAAACAAAACTTAAAGATTTGGAAAATTCTGTTGTACAAACTAAGGACACATGTCCTAGAATTTTCACCAAGGACGTGGCCACACAATCTTCTTTGAAAGAGATTAAGCCTGTGACTGATGGAGCTAACCAACTACCACAGCAGAAAACCCATCAACTTAGACTGAAGGGGACATTGAAAGAATGAACGTAGAGAGCTCCGTTTGCCTTTTAGAATGCTATAGGCGGGAAACAGACCAAAGGAGCTACAGCTGTTGTCCTCCAAGAAAAGAAAAGAACCATCCCTGGAACAGCTCAGAGGTCAGCAGAACTACTGGAAGGAGCACAGGAAGCAGAGCCGCCTTGGTCTCAAAGAGTGTGGCCAGGCCTCTGGGCTTTCGAAGGGTGGGGTTTCAAAGAGTCAGAGCTTCACCAACTCAGTTCCTGAGTATATGGGTAACTACCATTCAGTTTGGCCAAGAGGATGGGGTTGCTGCTCAAAGCTGAGGGGTCAGGGCTGCCATACCCACGGGGCACAAGAATAAGGCCTGCCTGGGCCTGGTGTGTGTGGGGGGGCCTGAGGTTGCCACTCAGATGGACTAGGAGAAAGGGACCTCCCAAAGCCAAGGGAACAGAGTTTCCATCCCAGTGGGCCTGGAGGGAGGAGCTGAAGCCCAGGACTTGGGGGCCTCCACTCAGAATCAGAAAGCATGGCCAGCACTCAGTCTAGAGGGCATGGCCATTGCCTAGATGGTCTCAGAGAACAGAGAATTATTTTCAAGCCGTGAAAGCTAATGCAATTTTTTTTCTGCTGGGTTTTGAATTGCTTGGTGCCTGTTATCCCTTCTTTCTCTCTCCAATTTCTCCCATTTGTGATGGAAGTGTCTAACTCGTGCCTGTTCCACCATTGTACTTGGGAAGCAGATAAACTGTAAACTATTTCACAGCTTCTCAGATGGAGAGGAATTTTGCCCCAGGATGGAATATGCCTAACATTTCACCCATATTTGGTTTAGTTGATTCAGAAGATGAGATTTTGGACTTGGAGCTGATTTAATACTTCTGGGATGATATGATGGGGTGAATGTGTTTTCCATGTGGCAAGGACCAGAATTTCAGGGGGGCAAATGGCAGAATGTTATGGATTGATTTGTGTCTCCCCAAAATATGTGTTTAAGCCATAACGTCTATGCCTATTGTTATTTGCTGAGGAAATAATCCAACCAAAAAACTGAGCTATATGAAGAGTGTCGCATCAGGATTGGAGGAAGGCTTATTAACAACCTATGATATGCAGATGACACAACTTTGCTTGCTGAAAGTGAGGATTTGAAGTGCTTAGAGATGAAGACCAAAGACTACAACCTTCGGTTTGGATTATAGCTCGACATAAAGAAAACAAAAATCCACCCAACTGGGCCAATAAGCAGCATCAAGATAAATGGAGAGGCGGAGCCAAGATGGCAGACTAGGCAGACGTTACCTCGGATCCCTCTTACAACAAAGACACGGAAAAACAAGTGAATCGATCACATACATAACAATCTACGAACCCTGAACAACAAACACAGATTTAGAGACGGAGAACGAACTAATACGGGGAAGCAGCGATAGTTTCCAGAGCCTGGAGCCAGCGTACCAGTCAGGTATGGCACAAGCACAGAGACCTGCTCCACCCCCCTGAACTAACCCCGGGAGGGGGACCAGCCGGTTCCACGGGCGGCGTGGGACGCAGCCGGTAGGAGAAGTCCCCGGGAGGCAGTGACTGATCTTGGAACAGAAAGAGCAGCATCCGAGCCGGGGAACCGTCCCGCAGGGATTTGGACTGCTCGCAGGTACGCCATAAACCCGGAGAGTTGCTCCACCCCCTGAACTAACCCCGGGAAGGGGACCAGCCAGGTCGCGCGGGCGGCGTGGGACGCAGCCGGTAGGAGAAGTCCCCGGGAGGCAGTGACTGGTATTGGAGTGGGGAGAACAGCGTTCCAGCCGGGACACTTGGTCGCGGCACAAGCACGGGGAGCTACTCCACCCATCTGAACTAACCCCGGGAGGGGGCCCACCTGGTTCACGGGGGTGGCAAGGCCACGCGGCTGGAGGGACGAGAAGTCCCCGGGAGGCAGCGACTGATTTTGGAGTTGAGAGTGCACCGTCCCAGTAGGGGAGCCTTGACGCTGGGCGTGGGGCTGGAAGCGGAGGATCTGACCGTGACTCCAGCGGGCCAGACCCCCTGGGGGCAATCTCCACACAGCCAGCACACATAGGCGACGCGCCCGCGGGAATCTCAGATATAACAGTCATTCCAAGCAAGACAAGCAACTCTGGCTATATTCTGAGGTGCTACTCTCCTATCTCTCTGTTCCCTCCCCCACCCTCCCCAGGCGGCTTCATTAACATCTGAATAGCCTGAGCCAGAGGGAGAACTCTGATAGGGATCTGACTGCAGTTTTTTTTTTAGCGGATTTTCTGGAAAAACTAGTTTCCCAGTGATGGCTCGGAGACAACAATCCATATCAAACCACTTAAAGAAGCAGACCGTGACAGCTTCTCCAACCCCCCAAACAAAAGAATCAAAATCTTTCCCAAATGAAGATACAATTTTGGAATTATCAGATACAGAATATAAAAAACTAATTTACAGAATGCTTAATGATATCACAAATGAAATCAGGATATCTGCAGAAAAAGCCAAGGAACACACTGATAAAACTGTTGAAGAACTCAAAAAGATTATTCAAGAACATACTGGAAAAATTAATAAGTTGCAAGAATCCATAGAGAGACAACATGTAGAAATCCAAAAGATTAACAATAAAATAACAGAATTAGACAACACACTAGGAAGTCAGAGGAGCAGACTCGAGCAATTAGAATGCAGACTGGGACATCTGGAGGACCAGGGAATCAACACCAACATAGCTGAAAAAAAATCAGATAAAAGAATTAAAAAAAATGAAGAAACCCTAAGAATTATGTGGGACTCTATCAAGAAGGATAACCTGCGGGTGATTGGAGTCCCAGAACAGGGAGGGGGGACAGAAAACACAGAGAAAATAGTTGAAGAACTTCTGACAGAAAACTTCCCTGACATCATGAAAGACGAAAGGATATCTATCCAAGATGCTCATCGAACCCCATTTAAGATTGATCCAAAAAGAAAAACACCAAGACATATTATCATCAAACTCACCAAAACCAAAGATAAACAGAAAATTTTACAAGCAGCCAGGGAGAAAAGAAAGGTTTCCTTCAAGGGAGAATCAATAAGAATATGTTCTGACTACTCAGCAGAAACCATGCAGGCAAGAAGGGAATGGGACGACATATACAGAACATTGAAGGAGAAAAACTGCCAACCAAGGATCATATATCCAGCAAAACTCTTTCTGAAATATGAAGGCGAAATTAAGATATTTACAGACAAACACAAGTTTAGAGAATTTGCAAAAACCAAACCAAAGCTACAAGAAATACTAAAGGATATTGTTTGGTCACAGAACCAATAATATCAGATATCAGCACAACACAAGGTCACAAAACAGAACGTCCTGATATCAACTCAAATAGGGAAATCACAAAAACAAACAAATTAAGATTAATTAAAAAAAAAATACACATAACAGGGAATTATGGAAGTCAATAGGTAAAAGATCACAATAATCAAAAAGAGGGACTAAATACAGGAGGCATTGAACTGCCATATGGAGAGAGATACAAGGCGATATAGAACAATACAAGTTAGGTTTTTACTTAGAAAAATAGGGGTATATAATGAGGTAACCACAAAAAGGCATAACAACTCTATAACTCAAGACAAAAACCAAGAAAAACGTAACGACTCAACTAACATAAAGTCAAACACTATGAAAATGAGGATCTCACAATTTACTAAGAAAAACGCCTCAGCACAAAAAAGTGTGGGGAAAAATGAAATTGTCAACAACACACATAAAAAGGCATCAAAATGACAGCACTAAAAACTTATTTATCTATAATTACCCTGAATGTAAATGGACTAAATGCACCAATAAAGAGACAGAGAGTCACAGACTGGATAAAGAAACACGATCCATCTATATGCTGCCTACAAGAGACACAACTTAGACTTAGAGACACAAACAAACTAAAACTCAAAGGATGGAAAAAAGTATATCAAGCAAACAATAAGCAAAAAAGAAGAGGAGTAGCAATATTAATTTCTGACAAAATAGACTTTAGACTTAAATCCACCACAAAGGATAAAGAAGGACACTATATAATGATAAAAGGGACAATTGATCAGGAAGACATAACCATATTAAATATTTACGCACCCAATGACAGGGCTGCAAGATACATAAATCAAATTTTAACAGAACTGAAAAGCGAGATAGATACCTCCACAATTATAGTAGGAGACTTCAACACACCACTTTCGGAGAAGGACAGGACATCCAGTAAGAAGCTAAACAGAGACACGGAAGATCTAATTACAACAATCAACCAACTTGACCTCATTGACTTATACAGAACTCTCCACCCAACTGCTGCAAAATATACTTTTTTTTCCAGCGCACATGGAACATTCTCTAGAATAGACCACATATTAGGTCATAAAACAAACCTTTGCAGAGTCCAAAACATCGAAATATTACAAAGCATCTTCTCAGACCACAAGGCAATAAAACTAGAGATCAATAACAGAAAAACGAGGGAAAAGAAATCAAATACTTGGAAAATGAACAATACCCTCCTGAAAAAAGACTGGGTTATAGAAGACATCAAGGAGGGAATAAGGAAATTCATAGAAAGCAACGAGAATGAAAATACTTCCTATCAAAACCTCTGGGACACAGCAAAAGCAGTGCTCAGAGGCCAATTTATATCAATAAATGCACACATACAAAAAGAAGAAAGAGCCAAAATCAGAGAACTGTCCCTACAACTTGAACAAATAGAAAGTGAGCAACAAAAGAATCCATCAGGCTCCAGAAGAAAACAAATAATAAAAATTAGAGCTGAACTAAATGAATTAGAGAACAGAAAAACAATCGAAAGAATTAACAAAGCCAAAAGCTGGTTCTTTGAAAAAATTAACAAAATTGATAAACCATTGGCTAGACTGACTAAAGAAATACAGGAAAGGAAACAAATAACCCGAATAAGAAATGAGAAGGACCACATCACAAAAGAACCAAATGAAATTAAAAGAATCATTTCAGATTATTATGAAAAATTGTACTCTAACAAATTTGAAAACCTAGAAGAAATGGATGAATTCCTGGAAAAACACTACCTACCTAAACTAACACATTCAGAAGTAGAACAACTAAATAGACCCATAACAAAAAAAGAGATTGAAACGGTAATCAAAAAACTCCCAACAAAAAAAAGTCCTGGCCCGGACGGCTTCACTGCAGAGTTCTACCAAATTTTCAGAGAAGAGTTAACACCACTACTACTGAAGGTATTCCAAAGCATAGAAAATGACGGAATACTACCCAACTCATTCTATGAAGCCACCATCTCCCTGATACCAAAACCAGGTAAAGACATTACAAAAAAAGAAAATTATAGACCTATATTCCTCATGAACATTGATGCAAAAATCCTCAACAAAATTCTAGCCAATAGAATCCAACGACACATCAAAAAAATAATTCACCCTGATCAAGTGGGATTTATACCAGGTATGCAAGGCTGGTTTAATATCAGAAAAACCATTAATGTAATCCATCACATAAATAAAACAAAAGACAAAAACCACATGATCTTATCAATTGATGCAGAAAAGGCATTTGACAAAGTCCAACACCCATTCATGATAAAAACTCTTACCAAAATAGGAATTGAAGGAAAATTCCTCAACATAATAAAGGGCATCTATGCAAAGCCAACAGCCAATATCACTCTAAATGGAGAGAACCTGAAAGCATTTCCCTTGAGAACGGGAACCAGACAAGGATGCCCTTTATCACCACTCTTATTCAACATCGTGTTGGAAGTCTTAGCCAGGGCAATCAGGCTAGACAAAGAAATAAAAGGTATCCGGATTGGCACGGAAGAAGTAAAGTTATCACTATTTGCAGATGACATGATTATATACACAAAAAACCCTAAGGAATCCTCCAGAAAACTACTGAAACTAATAGAAGAGTTTGGCAGAGTCTCAGGTTATAAAATAAACATACAAAAATCACTTGGATTCCTCTACATCAACAAAAAGAACACCGAAGAGGAAATAACCAAATCAATACCATTCACAGTAGCCCCCAAGAAGATAAGATACTTAGGAATAAATCTTACCAAGGATGTAAAAGACCTATACAAAGAAAACTACAAAGCTCTACTACAAGAAATTCAAAAGGACATACTTAAGTGGAAAAACATACCTTGCTCATGGATAAGAAGACTTAACATAGTAAAAATGTCTATTCTACCAAAAGCCATCTATACATTTAACACACTTCCGATCCAAATTCCAATGTCATATTTTAAGGGGATAGAGAAACAAATCACAAATTTCATATGGAAGGGAAAGAAGCCCCGGATAAGCAAAGCACTACTGAAAAAGAAGAAGAAAGTGGGAGGCCTCACCTTACCTGACTTCAGAACCTATTATACAGCCACAGTAGTCAAAACAGCCTGGTATTGGTACAACAACAGACACATAGACCAATGGAACAGAATTGAGAACCCAGACATAGATCCATCCACATATGAGCAGCTGATATTTGACAAAGGACCAGTGTCAATTAACTGGGGAAAAGACAGCCTTTTTAACAAATGGTGCTGGCATAACTGGATATCCATTTGCAAAAAAATGAAACAGGACCCATACCTCACACCATGCACAAAAACTAACTCCAAGTGGATCAAAGACCTAAACATAAAGACTAAAACGATAAAGATCATGGAAGAAAAAATTGGGACAACCCTAGGAGCCCTAATACAAGGTATAAACAGAATACAAAACATTACCAAAAATGATGAAGAGAAACCCGATAACTGGGAGCTCCTAAAAATCAAACACCTATGCTCATCTAAAGACTTCACCAAAAGAGTAAAAACACCACCTACAGATTGGGAAAGAATTTTCAGCTATGACATCTCCGACCAGCGCCTGATCTCTAAAATCTACATGATTCTGTCAAAACTCAACCACAAAAAGACAAACAACCCAATCAAGAAGTGGGCAAAGGATATGAACACACATTTCTCTAAAGAAGATATTCAGGCAGCCAACAGATACATGAGAAAATGCTCTCGATCATTAGCCATTAGAGAAATGCAAATTAAAACTACGATGAGATTCCATCTCACACCAGCAAGGCTGGCATTAATCCAAAAAACACAAAATAATAAATGTTGGAGAGGCTGCGGAGAGATTGGAACTCTCATACACTGCTGGTGGGAATGTAAAATGGTACAACCACTTTGGAAATCTATCTGGCGTTATCTTAAACAGTTAGAAATAGAACTACCATACAACCCAGAAATCCCACTCCTAGGAATATACCCTAGAGATACAAGAGCCTTCATACAAACAGATATATGCACACCCATGTTTATTGCAGCTCTGTTTACAATAGCAAAAAGTTGGAAGCAACCAAGGTGTCCATCAACGGATGAATGGTTAAATAAATTGTGGTATATTCACACAATGGAATACTACGCATCGATAAAGAACAGTGACGAATCTCTGAAACATTTCATAACATGGAGGAACCTGGAAGGCATTATGCTGAGCGAAATTAGTCAGAGGCAAAAGGACAAATATTGTATAAGACCACTATTATAAGATCTTGAGAAACAGTAAACCTGAGAAGAACACATACTTTTGTGGTTACGAGGGGGGGAGGGAGGGAGGGTGGGAGAGGGTTTTTTTTATTGATTAATCAGTAGATAAGAACTGCTTTAGGTGAAGGGAAAGACAACACTCAATACATGGAAGGTCAGCTCAATTGGACTGGACCAAAAGCAAAGAAGTTTCCGGGATAAAATGAATGCTTCAAAGGTCAGCGGAGCAAGCGCGGGGGTCTGGGGAGCATGGTTTGCGGGGACTTCTAAGTCAATTGGCAAAATAATTCTATTATGAAATCATTCTGCATCCCACTTTGAAATGTGGCGTCTGGGGTCTTAAATGCTAACAAGCAGCCATCTAAGATGCAGCAATTGGTCTCAACCCACCTGGAGCAAAGAAAAATGAAGAACACCAAGCCCACATGACAACTAAGAGCCCAAGAGACAGAAAGGGCCGCATGAACCAGAGACCTACATCATCCTGAGACCAGAAGAACTAGTTGGTGCCCGGCCACAATTGATGACTGCCCTGACAGGGAGCTCAGCAGAGGACCCCTGAGGGAGCAGGAGATCAGTGGGATGCAGACCCCAAATTCTCATAAGAAGACCAAACTTAATGGTCTGACTGAGACTGGAGGAATCCCGGCGGCCATGCTCCCCAGACCTTCAGTTGACACAGGACAGGAACCATCCCCGAAGACAACTCATCAGAAATGAAAGGGACTGGTCAGCGGGTGGGAGAGAGATGCTGATGAAGAGTGAGCTAATTATATCAGGTGGACACTTGAGATTGTGTTGGCAACTCTTGCCTGGAGGGGGGATGGGAGGATAGAGAGAGAGGGAAGCCGGCAAAATTGTCAAGAAAGGAGAGACTGAAAGGGCTGACTCAAGACGGGGAGAGTAAGTGGGAGTAGGGAGTGAGATGTATGTAAACTTATATGTGACAGACTGATTGGATTTGTAAACGTTCACTTGAAGCTTAATAAAAGTTATTATATAAAAAAAAAAAAAAAAAAATTTTGTTTCCTAAGCAAAACATTCAAATTGCACAAAATCTTGGATTGTGCCTAAAGAAAAAAAAGAAAAAAAAAAAAAAAAAGATAAATGGAGAAAAGATTAAACGTATCAAGGATTTCATTTACTTGGATCCTCCACAACCAATGCCACAGAAGCAGCAGTCAAGAAATCAAATGATGTATTGCACTGGGCAAATCTGCTGCGAAAGACCCCTTTAAAGTGTTGAAAAACAAAGATGTCACATTGAGGACTAAGGTGTACCTGACTGAAGCCGTGATATTTTCAATCATCTCATATGCATGTAAAAGTTGGACAATGAATAAGGAAAACTGAAGAAGAATTGATGCATTTGAATTATGGTATTGGCAAAGAATATTGAATATACCATGGACTACCAGAAGAACAGTCTGTTCTGTCTTGGAAGAACAGTCAGAATGTTCCTTAGAAGCGAGGATGGTGAGACTTCCTCTCATGTACTTTGGACAAGTTATCAGGAGGGACCAGTTCCTGGAGAAGGATATCATGCTTGGTAAACCAAAAACCAAACCAAACCCATTGCTGTAAAGTCAATTCTAACTCATAGCAACCCTATAGGACAGAGTAGAACAGTCCCAAAGTGTTTCCAAGAAGTAGCTGATGGATGCCAACTGCTGACCTTTTGGTTAGCAGCCACAGCACTTAACCATTACACCACAAATGCTCCCCGTGCTTGGTAAGGTAGAACCAAAACTCAAAACAAACTGATTGCTGTCAGGTAATAGGGTTTCCAAGGCTGTAAATCTTCACAGAAGCAAATTGCCACATCTTTCTCCTATGGAGTGGCTGGTGGGTTCAAACCGCTGACCTCTGAGTTAACAACCAACCACTTTAACCACTGTGCCACCAGGGATCCTTGGGTAAGGTAAGGGTCAGCATAAAAAAGGAAGACCCTTAATGAGATGGATTGACAGAGTGGCTGCAAAATGGGCTCAAACATAGCAATGGTGGTAAGGATGGCTCAGAACTGGTCAGTGTTTCATTCTGTTGTACATAGGGTTCCTATGTTTCAGAACTGACCTCAGGGCACCTAACAACAAAAACAACAACATGCCTGTGGTTATAATCCCATTTGGGAATGGGTTGTCTTTGTCATGTTAATGATGCAGGATTAGTGTAGGATGTGTCTTAAATCAATTTATTTTGAGATATAAGAGAGACTAAACGATTAAATGAAAGAAGCAGAGGTGCAGAAAGAGAAATGCCAAGCCACATGAAGACCGCGCAGTTGCAGAAGCTCAAAGAGACAAGGACCTTCCTCCAGAGCTGACAGAGAGAGAAAGCCTTCCCCTAGAGCTGGCACTCTGAATTAAGATTGCTAGCTTCCTAAATTGTTAGTAAACAAATTTGTTTGTTAAAGCCACCCATTTGTGGTATTTCTGTTATAGCAGCACTACATAACTGAGACAGCCTATCAATATAAAACAGATAAATGTGGAATTTAATATTTCTACTATGGAGTACTAATTATGCAACAGTAAAATTAATAAATTTTATATTTCTCCAAACTGGACACATGTGCACATACATACATCTCGGAGGCATGAGATGAAATAAAAATTTTAAATGAAGTTGCAAAAGTAAACATAGGCAAAACAAGGTGTTTATGTAGATATTTTTAAATGCACATGGAAAAACATACTATATGATGGTTATGGATAAATATATTTGGATTTTAAATATAACAATGGATTGGAATAATACATACCACATATGATAATCCTTACCTCTGTGAAAGGAGGAAGAAGAATGAGGCTGGGGATGATATTTCAAGAAAACGTAAGTTTTATCTGTATTTATTTAAATCATACGTATGTATGCATGTCTAGCTACTTGAGTGGCATGAACTGCTAAGGCACTTGGCTGCTAACCAAAAGGTTGAAGGTTCCGGTCCACCCAGAGGTACCTGAGAAGAAAGGCCTGGTAACCTGCTTCCAAAAATTCAGCCATTGAAACCCTGTGGAACACCGTTTGCACAGTTCTCCCCTGACACACATGGGGTCACCAGGAGCTGAGGTTCACTCAGTGGAAACTGGTGGTTATTAATATAAACGTAAAAATCCTAGCTAATATTAATTTAAAAGGATTGATAATTTTCTATGATTTTTTTTTAATAATAATAATGCAAACGAATGCTAACAAGACTTGCTATAAACTTCCCGGAAGTCCAGATAGCTGTCAGTGTTGTGCTGTGGTTTAACCTTTGTTGCCAGGCTAATCTCTGTTCAGATCATTAGTCCGCTACCTGGAAGTTCTTGACTCCAGACAAGTCACTCAGTTTCTGTCCTGAGCTTCAGTTTCCTTGTCTTGTACTACCGCATAGGTTTGCTTTTAAGGTAAGTACGGCACTAAATAAACAAAAATTAATGTATCAATTGACTTGGAACTTGGTGAGCATCCAATAAGGCGTTATTATCTTAGCAGAGCTTAGTGCATTCATGGGTCAGTTCACTTCAAGGACTTTTCAAGTAAAAAAGGAGTAGACTTAAATATGTTTTATTAGTTTTTGAAAGATGTTTGTTTTCATTTATTCACCTGTGTATTTATTTTTGGTGATGGTTTTCATAGCCTGGACTCTAAGAAACAGTAGCTGTCTTTGGAAACGTTACCTGGGATACACGGAGTTAAATGGTATTATTTCAAGTAATACACTTCTCTACCTGTATAGAAATGATAACCACGTGAAACAAAAAGGCCTCCTCTAAAAGGACAAAATAAGGAAACTTCTGGGTTTCTTTTATGGGTCCGTTCCTTTGATCTTGCTTTTAAGAAACATTCGCTGCGTGTTGTTTCTTATGGTTACTCACTTTCAAAATAACCAACAGCTGCTCTTTCAACCCCTCAACGTGGAGAGACTGTGCTTTCACAGAAATCTATTATCTAGAAGCCTCCTCCTCGGTGTCATGGTAAACACCTGGAATTTATTACCATTGTCTGCAAGCTGGGAAAAAAAAAAAAAAAGTGGTCAATAGCCACAATGAAGAGTGTTAAAGTTTTAAAAGTCTTTTAAAGTTACAGACAACCACATTTTAACTGTTCCTAAAACAAAACATACCAGCAACCCACACATCCTTCCCTTCCCTATATTCTGGCAAAAATAGCAGAAATAAAATGTCATGCATTTAACAGGTACGTGGAAGCCTATAATGTAGATACGGAAAGTGTAAGAATTTTTAGAGGTTTTCAAACTATAGGAGATAAGTAATATCTTTGTAATGTGAAGAGAGCCATTTCCATTACCACAGGGCCTTGACAAGTAGCTTCCCACGCAGCTTATCAAGCTGAATGTCACTAATACTGCCTGAATACTGATTTGGTTCGTGCTTTTGTTATGTCTGAAGGAAGAATTTTATGCACTTAGTTCAGTGAATGTCCTGACAAACTGATAGGTCTCTGGAGTGGCTATTGGTTAAAAAAAAAAAGATGAATTCAATAAACTGATTCTCTGCCTTCTGCCCCTCCTTTGCCTTGTGAACACTTATTTTTCATCCAGGTTAGAATTAGGGTCATCTGCATGTCCTTCCTCACGATGCTACCTGCCTTTTTACACTCACCAAAACATCACTGCTGGCATCGGATCGTCCTGCAAAGGATAACTCTTTCTAGATATCCTTGTCCTGCTCAGGTTTGTCTCTCTTACCCCAAAACACCACTTTTAAAAATGAAGCCTATATTTCAATAATACTGGGTCATTCCCAAACTTCTTTCACCTACAGCATCTCCACTTCTCCCCTCTATAATTTTAAGTAGGGGGCGGGGTAGTGTTATTCCAGTCGAACAGATGAGAAAACTAAGTAAAGCCATTGAGGAGGCACTTGTTCAAAATCATGTATTACCAAGTTCGGTAGTTTCTATTTGTTTGCTTGTTTTTGGTTGGCTTGTTTTTTCCTTGATTTAGTGGGGAGTGTCAGGTTTGCAGTGGGAACCCAGAATCCATATAGCTACAGCCCAGCATGTTGTTATTTCACTGAGTCTTCCTCAGTTTTATTGAATTTAGTATTTTCCGTGTACCACTTCTGACCCCTCTAACCCCATTTCTCCCTGCATCATGGACTTGGTCCATGTAACAATTCCTGGTATATCGGAGGCAGTAGATATATGTTTGTTGAAATAACGAATGGATGGATGAATAATATATAATAAGCAGTTGTGTGTTTATTCAGGTCTTTAAGGATCAGGTGCTCTTACTCTGATTAAGTGATTATATTTTGTACTTAAGTTATTGCAAAGAGTAGCTGCTAAAGCTGCTTATGTGCAACCAAACACCTCGTGGAGTTTGGCTTCTTGGTTTGGAGCTTTAGTCATAGTTTCATGGGACATTCCAGTTAATTGGCCTAAAAAATGTGTTTGGTGCTCCTGTTCTACCTCCTCGTACATTGCATAGCGCCTGGGTCTTAGAAGCTTGCAGGTGGCCATCCAAGGCACAACAGTTGGTCTCTATTCACCTGGAAAAACAGAGGAACAAGGAGAGGTAGGAATAGGAGGAAGATATGGGATGTGTGGCTACTTGCCTCCATGAACAACTGCCTCCTTTGCCAAGAGACCAGAACTGGATGGTGCCAGGCCACCATTCATTACTGAACATTCTGATCAATGATTCTATAGAAGAACCATGATTAAAAGGGGGAAAATGCAGAACAGAAATTTAAATTCTCATGGACTCTAGACTTTCTGGAGCCATGAAGGGTAGAGGAACCCCTAAAACAATTGCCCTGAGATAATCTTTAAACCTTGAACCAAAAATATCCCCTGAAGTCTTCTTAAAACCAAACAGTAATTTAGTTTAACTAGTAAAAAAGGCCTGCTTTTAGCATTAGGCTCTTTTAAGGTCTAACTATATGGGATCAACTTGACAACAGCAACTCAAAAGACTGGATAGGAACCTTAGGAGTTTATGTTAATAAGGGAGGAACAACTCAGAAAGGAGGATGAAAATGGTTGCACAATTTGAAGAATGTAATGAATGTCACTAAATGGTACATGTAGAAACTGTTGAATTGGTGTCTGTGTTGTTGTATGTATTCATAACAACAACAAGACAAATCAAATCTCAAGAAAAATGAAAAGATGTAAATGCAATGGAAGGGTTTATACAATTATGTAATGAATGGCTACATAATAACATAAAATACTACAAATAAAACATCGCTGCTCTATGTGGTAATTTTTTTTTTTTTACTCCGTGTTGCGAAAATCATAGTTCAGTGCAAAAAAGGGCTTAGAATTTATATTTATTTTACACTACAGAAGTCAAACAGAATATAAATCATGCCAACACACAGGCAGTCATACAATGCTACCTATCCTGTGCATTTTTCCATTTTCCCTTCTGAAATTGTTTCTGTCAATATTTTGATTTAGGTCTCACCAAAAGAGGAGTAAGGGAAAGCTTTAATCAGAAGATTGTCAAATGCCTGCATATGCCTGAGAATTAGTGGATGCTCTAGCATTTGAAGTCTGGTACATGTAATTCCTAGGAGCTTCATCTCTTATAGGCATTATTGCAAAAAAAAATTTCTAGAAAATTATTTACTTATAGGAATTCCAGATAATTTTATATTTTCAGCTATTATCAAGTGGTGTGTGTGTGTGTTGTATGTATTTGGGGTCTTTCCTAAATGCAAGCCTAAGGCCTGTCTACATCAGAATAATACGGAGATCTGTATATTAAAAAAAATTAAACATTGAATTAAAAAATGTGATGATAGCCATTACAGACATGGGAACGGACTATTTAAATACTAAAAAAAAAATGTTAAAGATTCTTTCAGGGTATATGTAGGGATGATGATTTAAAGTTTGCATCAGTTAGTGCGTAACTTAAATATTGAATTTTGAGGAACCCTGGGGGTCAACCACTTGCTTCATCTTTAGGGAGAAGGGTATGATTTGTTCTGCATTTAATGATACTTATTTTTTTTTTTTTTTTTTATGATAACTTCTCCTGATTACCAATTATCAAAGTCTGTTCTTGAAGGAGCGCTTGGTGGATTCCAACTGCTGACTTTTTGGTTACCAGTTGTAGCTTTTAACCATTGGCCACCAGTAGCACAGTGGTTAAGTGCTACGGCTGCTAACCAAAAGGTTGGCAGTTCAAATATGCCAGGCGCTCCTTGGAAACTCTATGGAGCAGTTCTACTCTGTCCTATAGGGTCTCTATGAGGCAGAATTGACTCGACAGCACTGGGGTTGGTTTTTTTGGTTTTTGTTCTTGAAGGTTGTGCCTTCAACTTGTGTGCGATTTAAAGGTTTTCACAGCTTGCTTTCAAATTGCTCCACCAGCCCCATCTTCCACCATTCCACATATGAACACTGAACTTCAGTCTGCCCAAATCACAAACCATTCCCTGTTATCGAATGTTTGTCAAATTGTATTGTTATGTATAACATATACATATCATTTCCCTCAATGTGTCTTTCTCCAGTTGTATATTTTCTCCGTTGCTACACAGAACGCCCTAGAAAGCCAAAGATTAAATCTTATATTTGTAACTCTTTCCTTTCAACACTCAACTACCCCACCCAACTTACAATATTTTAAGTTGTAGTGGGACATAAAGAGTTACAGTAAAAGCCCCAGACTTTTGTGTATTGGAATAAACAAAGAATATGAATGAATTCTTATACATTTAATCAAAAATGGATAAAACCTGTAAAGTTACTTTTTTATTTCTCTCTGCAACAGAATGGGTCAGAACAGAGTGTCTGACATCATGTTTCCCATCAAACAGGTGATTGATTAAATATTTCACTTTTCAGTCAGCTTGATCGGCCCATTTTTCTAGTGACTAGATTCCAGAAATCAAATGACCTCTTTTCCTATTTGTCTCTTGTACACTGTCTCATAGTGGTGCTGGTGTAGGGTGAAGGACCCAATGTGATACTCTTCCCTCAACAAAGAATTGTTGACATCAAGAGGGCAAATTGTAAGAAAACAATTCTCTCATCCATGGATTGAGAGTGAGAAAGTCATTCGGGAATGTGCCGAGGGACAAGCTAATTTCACTGAGCTTAGAAATAAAAATAAAGGTAATTCATTGGTACTTTAAAGGTAAAAAAAAAAAAAAAAATGAGGGAAAGAACACTAGATATTCAGTAGTGTTTTACTTTGTGAAAATTTCTCATATGAAAATCCAAAGTACAAAAATAAAAATGTAGAATTCAGTTTTTGCATTTTGAAATATTATTTTATAAATATCTATGGTTTTATAAAATATTAATTGAATAAGTAAATCAAAAATATTAAGCATTTATTATAAGTAATATATAATAAATTGAATGAAGCACACATGTGCGCACACACACACACATAAACATACACACACACCCAAAATTGTCTTTTAAACTTAATGGATTGATTATTTTGTTTATATTCGATAATGTTTTTGCTTACCTCAGATTTTGTGTAATAATAACACTAATGTTAATAATAGCTATATCTTTTCTGTGCACTGTAGATGGTAGGTGCATACATCATATATATATATTTTTTAATACTTGAACTACATGAGATAACATCTCTATTTTATGGATAAGAGAATGCAGACTCAGGGATTCAAGAGTCTTCCCCAAGTTCACTTGGCAAGTGTCTTAGTCATCTAGTGTTGCTGTAACAGAAATACCACAAGTAGATGGCTTTAACAAACAGGAATTAATTTTCTCACAGTTTAAACCCAGCCAGTGCCATCGAGTCGATTCTGACTCATAGCGACCCTATAGGACAGAGTAGAACTGCCCCATTGAGTCTCACAGTGTAGGAGGCTAGAATTCAGGGCACCGGCACTAGGGTTAGGCTTTCTTTTCTCTCTTGGCTCAGGCGGAAGGTCTTTGTCTCTTCAGCCTCTGTTTCCTGGTTCCTGGGAGACCTCTGTGTGGCTTGGCATCTATCTTCCCCCATCTTTGCTTGCTTAATCTACTCCTTTTAAATTTTGTAAAAGATTGACTCAAAATACACCTTACACGAATCCTGCCTCATTAATATAACAAGACAACCCATTCCCAACAGGATCATAACCACAGGCATAGAGGCTAGGATTTACAACACGTATTTTGGGGGAACAGAGTTCAATCCATAACAACGTGTAAGCAGCAGATGTGAGATCTGAATCCATGTTGTTCTGATCTAATTTGAAAACCAGAGTTTCTCCCCTGTGTCAGACTTCATCTTATCAGAAGAGGTAACAGTACCTCCAAGCAGATTTTTGTGACAAAACTGTATAAATACTAGTTTTAAATGGTGTAAAACAGGTAAGTTTGAATCAACTAGTCTAGATGGGTAAAATTCTTTTGAACATATGAGGTTGCATGTAATTGCCATAATTCCACATTAAGATGTGATTTCCATGTACATCTTTTCTAGTTTAAGCAATGTACTGTAATGATTACTTGAATGACAAACTTCATTAATTGTGTTTTAAATAACTAGATGACATTTGGCTAGCACACTATGTAATAGATGTCGTATTGAATTTAAATTACATTCCTATTTGAGCAACTGAATTTAAATTACAATCCAGCTAATGAAATAAGAAATTTGAAATGGGTTAGCATAGAGAATTACTTGACAATGGTCACCTCCATGGAAAGTTGAAGAATATAGGGACCATACTGAATTTCATTAGTTTATGGATAAGTACTTATCCATAAGTGATGATTATTCTTAGAATTTTGGAGTGAAAAAGGGGATTAGCCGTAACAGTCCAACTCTTTCCTTTTCACTCGAGAAGACAAGGTATTATAATGAAACGTGCAAAGACCTGGAGATAGAAAACCAAAAGGGAAAAACAGATTCAACATTTCTCAAGCCGCTTTGTCAGTTTCTTGACAGGAAGGACCATATCTTATTCATTGTTTCGTACCTGGCCACTAACAAGATTCCTGGCACATCACGGGTACTCAAAAATGTCTGTCCAATGGAACTGAGTACCTTTGTGTTCAACACAGCAACCAGTTCTGTGCCCTGTATGTAATAGATGCTTCCTTAAAAATTATTGAGTAAAACTTGAAAGAAAGGTAAAAAGAAAATTCAGTATTAACTAGGAAACAGCTTATCCAAAATTAAGCACAATGATTCCTTGTGTTATTGATGTTTATTGTTGCTACATAAATAACAGAACTTTGCTTTTGCTCTTAAGCCTCTGCACCAAGGAGAACATAGGACAATCTCCTCATACTACAGTTACCGTGGTGATAGGACTAACTTGAAGAGGTTTTTCTCAATCTGCCAGAACATGAGCTCAGATGCATTTGCGTCTATTAACGTTAAGTTCTTTGTGCGTTACCAGACAAGTAGCAACTTCATCTGTGGTACTCTGAATATGAACATGAATGGTTTCTGTAATTTAAATCTCAATTGATGTTTTAGTCATTCCTGGGTGACAGGCAGCTAACAGGAAGAAGATTTCACTTGCCAAAGGGTGATGGATTCAATGAAGCTATGAAGCATCTTTGAGAGGACACGGCCTTTTTTCATGTCATTTGATAGCTCCCTACTGCCAATAAGCATCATTTTCATCTTGCTTAGAATGGGTTGCCAACCATTTTCTTTCATCAAGGTGATGCCCTTAAGCAGACATAGCAGTGTGAATCCCCATACAAGGGAGAGATATCGAGTGAAATACAGATGAAGTTGTAACCAACAGTGCCCTAGATATTTTTCTCTTTGCTCTCTTAAATAGAATAAAAATTTTAGGGCTGATTTTCAGAGCTGTTATTAAGATAAGATGATTTGATTATGTAAGCCATGTGAATTCTTCAAGGAAAGATCCATTTTGTCTCCACAGTCTTTTGTATCATCTTCAGAGTCCATACCCAATTCCCCTTTAAAAAGTGAATGGCTCTAGAAGAGGACACAGATTAAGCCTTATGACTATTTTATACTTTTCAGAAAAGAATTAGAAGATCACATCTTTTATGAGAGCTACTCTTGGTGATAAAAGGACGAAGATCAAATTCCCAGTGCAATGAGATGGAATGAACAAACTCTAAAGAGGGAAGGACAGGTAGAGAGGTGGGCATGGAGATTTTTGACAAACTTCTATTGTGCAACCCAACAGTGGCTAATCTTCCTGTAAACAAACAACGACAGTAATGTATTATTATTCACTTTAAAATGCATTTCTCAGAAAAATGTTGCTTTTTCTATAAATTAAGTCTCGTGGAATTCTCAGAGAGTAAGATCCAAAAATAAATCCAACTTACAAAAGCTGAGTGATAATAAATAGCTTTTATTGAACACTTACTTAGTGCCAGGGACACTACTTCACATGAATTATTTTATGAATGAAAAGTCATGTACACTCGCTCTGCCCTTGATGACATGGTTAGTTTTCAAAGACCAGGTTATTATATGAAAATCAGAGTTATGTGAAAATGGAGAATGACCATATCAGATCCCAAAATGCAGGATAACTACATCATTACACAACTGCCAAACCACTAAGAATCATGGCCTAGCCAAGACAACATGTAAGTTTAACCATTTCAGCTACCACTACTGTAGCCTCATACCTCAGAAATTGTTACTACTAGACATATGTCATTAATATGCAAAATAGTCAGAAAGAAGATTTTTTACTATTGCCATAAATGTAATATGTTGAACAATGAGATAGTTAATAAGTGAGGAGTAGATGTATTCATTTATTTCACCCATTCTGGGCACCTGGCATACAGCAGTGAACAACGGCAATAAGCAAAAGCCTCTGTTGTTGTGGATCTTAGGCAATGAATAGCAAACTTATACATGTATTTTATATAGTATACTAGAGATGAGAATGCTATGAAAAAGAGACATTGTAAAACAGGATAAGAAAGATCAGGAGTAAGAAGGTGAGATATGACCAGAGATTTAAAGGAGTTGAGGGAAGAAGTCAAGAAGACATTTGGAAGAAGACTGTGCCAGGCGGTGGGGAGACCTAGAGAAAAGGCCTGTCTTAGCCTGGGTCCTCTAGAAAGCAAAACCAGTAAAACATATAAACATATATGGAGAGATTTTTATCAAGGAAATGGCTCACATGACTGTAGAGGTTGGAACATCTCAAGTGTGTCAGTCTCGATAGAGGCCTCTCCTGATTCACGTAGTCACAGAGGCTGGCAAATTCAAGATTGGCAGGTCAGACAACAGGGCTCTTGTTCATAGGCTGCAAAGATCAGTGAATCCCAAGATCAGCAGGCAAGGTGGCAGGTAAGCTGCTAGTTCAAGTCCCAAGGACCACAGATTAGATGAACAGGAGCCAGCTGCAGGATCCAGAGTAAGCAAAAGCCCGTGAGCCTTGCCAGAGAGTCCGTTTAGATTTGATCCAGGCCACACCCCCAAGGAAACTCCTTTTTCAACTAATTGGCTACTCACAGCAGATCCCATCATGGAGGTGATCACTTTATATCAGATCTCATCATGGACGTGATCACATCATCATATGACTGCCAAACTACATCATAACTGCCAAACCACTGAGAATCACAGCCTAGTCAAGTTGACACACAACGTTAACGATCAGAAGGCCCTAAGAAGGGGGCATGCCTGGTTGTTGAAAGATAGCTGAGAGGGTAGTAAGGCTGAGGCAAGATGAACCATGAGCAAGGGGACCAGTAGGACAGGAGGCCAGAGCTAACCCATGAGTGGGAGGATAAACCAAGCCAAACCAGTTGCTGTCGAGTTGAGTTCAACTTCTGGTGACCCCATGAGCAACAGAATAAAACTGTGCTCCACAGAGTTTTCAATGGCTGGTGTTTTGGAAGTAGATCACCAGGCCTTCTTCTGAGGTGCTTCTGGGAAGACTCAAACCACCATTTCAGTTAGTAGCTGAGCATGTTAACTGTTTGCACCACTCAGAAACTCATGTCACATGTATTAGTCATTAAGTGAAGATTTTGATCCAAAGTACAATAATTGTTCTCTATTCATCTGGAGCAACAGAGGAAGACATGTCAGTAATAGCGGGAGGAAATGGAATGTGTCGTTGATTGCCACAGTGAAAAACTGCCTACTTTGTCATGAAACCAGAAAAACTGGATGGTGCCCATCTACCATTGCTGAATATTTTGATCAAAGATATTGAAGAAGAATCCTAATCAAAAGGGGGAAAATGTAGGACAGAATTTCAATTTCATGGAATTCAGACTTTCTGGACCCATAGAGACAGGGTGAATCCCCAAAACTATTGCCCAAAGATAATCTTTAACCCTGCAGCCATTAACAAAAATATCCCTGAAGCCTTCTTTAAACCAAATGACAGTCTAGTTTACCTGGAAAAGAATGTCTGCCAGGAACATTGTACTCTCTTAAAGAACTTACTATGGGATGAAATTGATAATAGCAACTCAAAAGGTTAGGTAGGAAGCTTTGGGGCAAGTGAGTTTATGTCAATAAAGGGGGGAACAAATTGGAAAAGGAGGATGAGAATGGCTGCACAATTTGAAGAATGCAATCAATGTCACTGTACTGTATATGGAGAAATTGATGAATTGGTGTATGTTTCACTCTGTATATTTTCAACGACAATTGAAAAATGAAGATTGTCTTGAAAATGAAGTAGGAGAAAAATTGAGAGAGTGTTTAATTTAACCTGATGAACGGATCTCACCTACATGTTGAACGGGAAGCATTGTATCATAGCAGTTCAGGGTGTGAGTTCCAGTGAGTCCCTCCTGGTAATGGCTCCAGTAGTCAGATTTTTCAACTCTGTACCTGGGTAATAGCAGTGTCGTATCCCCTCCCATAAGCATTAGCTATAAGCAATAGTCCGTGGGCACTGTAAGGTTTCTCTTTCGTGTGCATTCATTATGATTGAAATGAAACTAACACAATAGTGCCTATGCTTATGGAAATTGAATATGAACCAAAAGGTGACCCAGGATGAAGCTCTTATAAAAGCAGAAGTCAGGAAAGATTGAAAGAAGGAGTTGGAGCTTAAAAGAGTTCAAGTGCATTGCATATTAAACAGTGACTACATTCAGAAATTACCATATGTATGCCTTTACATGGTCTTAGAAGCCTGTCTCTTAGCAGTCTGCACATTGGCTTTCTGTGAGCTTAGGTAGGTATTTAAAGAGTCCCCACATCCATTCCCAGCTCTACAGACCACAATGTAAATTATGCAACTGGCATGTGATATACTAGGACCTGAGATAAATTCACTTAATACGTTATGCACCAAAACAAAGTATTAAGGTTTATCTCATCGCTTTTAAAATTCTCTCTCAATTATACTCAAAAATATCACTTTGTCACAAATATCTCTTCTACATAAGGATTAAGGGGCCTCTGACTTGACCATCATCAGGGTCTTTCTGCATGAAGCAGTCCCTGAAAAGCTGCTTTCCCCTTCCCCTCCCCCCCTTGATAAAAGTATTTTCCTCTTCAGGGCAAGGCTTTGGAATGAGGGTCAATGGATCAATCCCAGACACGTGCAATTTTCATTTATCCTTGCCAGTAACCCTAGGTTCAAGGCTATCCAAAGACTGCCAGACTGACTTGGTGAATCTCTGTCAGGGGAGAGATTAGATGACTTTTACAGCTCAGCTGGAAAAAGGATCCAAGTTTATTATCTATCTGTCCAGTTAGGTAGCAAACTGTCTATAATACACATCTTTCTCTCTCTTTTTTAATCCCTCCATGCTGTTTTGAGTGAGACTGGGAGCAAACGTCTGCCATATGACAGTTCCTTGAGGTCCTCCAGGGTAATTAAATCCCTCGCCATATTACAGGCTCGGAAATTTACAGAGCCATGGCATAGACGCAGTCTGAAGCGTCTTCTGAACTTTAGCCTTGCTTCTGCTGTATTAGAAGGAGGAAATTAATAGTAATTGCATTCTAAATTAGTTGCATAATGCCATACGCCTCTCAGTACATTACGTTTTGAACAGGCAAAGAGAATAGAGTCACAAAGAAATTAGGATCCTCTTTTTTTTTTTTTCAGGTGAGGTGTGCTAAGCCTGATTCATGTGACCTGGCGGAGGCAACTGCAGAAGGAGACTCTTTCCTGAGTGAAAAATGTTTATTGAAAATTAGCTCAGTGAATTGTTTTCCAGTTGGTCTGCTGCCCATCTGCTGGCTCTATGTACCACCAGAACAAAATGCTCCTTCCAGTAAATTGAAAAAGTACGTAAGAGACATCTGAATTTCATATACTTCGAAGACGGGGAGGAGAGTAGAACTATTTAATCCAAACCTCATCTTACAGAGTACTGAGGCCCAGACATTGGATGCATTTGCCTACCGATTCCTGGAAATATTCTATTTTAGTGGCACTCAGGGAATAAAAGAGTCTTGACAAGTCTACTGCTTCTTAGAAAAGCAACCAGGAAAGTTTTTGCTATTATTCTAATCCATAAAATCCTGGGATTATATTGAATTCTTGGACCTCAAAGGAGTTTTTGCTTTAGTCTACAGCTCAGGTACACATTCCTCCAGACATCCACCTGCAAGACCATAATCCTCTCCTCCCTGTGCCAGAGAGAAGGTGACAGAGTGAGGCAGACTTGTGAATTCTGCGCCCCCTAAACTAACCATCTGACCTAAGACGAAACCACTGCACTTGTGTGAGTCTCAGACTACTTAGCAGCAAAACTGAGACCATAATACCTTCCTGTAGAGTAGTTGTAAGAAGTAAATGTGGTTATATACATATGTAAAAGTACTTGGCACGAGTTGTTGTTGTTAGCTGCCATCAAGTCAGCTTGAACTTATAGGGACTCTGTGTACAACAAAATGAAATGTTGCCTGGTCCTGCACCATCCTCACAGTAGTAGGTATGTTTGAGACCATGGCTGCAGCCACTGTATTAATCCATCTCATTGAGAGTCTTCCCCTTTTTTGCTGACCCTCTACTTTACCAAACTTGATGTCCTTCTCCAGGGACTAGGCCCTCCTGATAACGTGACATGGCACATGGAAAATATTAAATAAATGATTCAGAAACAGCATATTGTGCTCATGGATACAGGTGTTTTGGGACAAAGCAGACTTGTGTTCAATTCCCACGTCTGGCACATACTAGCAGTGTGGCCTTGGACTAGTTACTTCAACATTCAGTGTTCCCACTTCCTAATTCATTGAATGGAAATGATGAAACCTTTTTTGTAAAGCTACATTCAACTGTCCTCTATAGGGTTTTCAATGGCTGATTTCTCAGAAGTAGATCTCCAGGTCCTCTGGTGGACTCAGATTACTCTCCAAAGTTTCAGGTAGCTGCCAAGAGCAGCGTTAACCATTTGCACCACATAGGAACTCCAAAATGCTGCATTGAGCAAGGGTAATTAATGTATGTACAGCACCTAGAAGGGATCCTAGTGGTGCAGGGGTTAAAGTGCTCAGCTGCTAACCAAAAGGTCAATGGTTCAAACCCACCAGCCACTCTGCAGGAGAAATATGTAGTAGTCTGCTTCCATAAAGATTACAGCCTTGGAAACCCTCTGGGGCACTTCCACTCTGTCCTAGAGGGTCTCTATGAGTAGGAATCTACCTGATGGCAGAGGGTTTGGTTTTTGGAAGGCACCTAGTACAGTGTGTGACACAAAGAAGGCACTCAAGACATGTGAGTCAATATGCACGTTTGTTGTCGTCAGATGCCGTCGAGTGGGTTCTGACTTGTAGCAACCCCACACACAACAGATCGAAACACTACCAGTTCTGCGTTACCCTTACAATTGTTGCCGTGCTTGAGTCCATTGTCACAGCCACTGTGTCAATCCATCTCCTTGAGGGTCCTCCTCTTTTTCTCTGGCCCTTGACTTTACCAAGCATGATGTCCTTCTCCATGGACTGATCCCTCCTAATAACACGTCCAAAGTATGTGAAACATAGTCTTGCCATCCTTGTTTCTAAGGAGCATTCTGGTTGTACTTCTTCCAAGACAGATTTGTTTGTTCTTTTGGCAGTCCATGGTATATTCAATATTCTTTGCCAACACTACAATTCCAAGGCGTCAATTCTTCTTCAGTCTTCCTTATTCATTGTCCAGCTTTTGCATGCATATGCCGAGATTGAAAACACCGTGGCTTGAGTCAGGTGCACCTTAGTCCTTAAGGTGACATCTTTGCTTTTTGACACTTTAAAGAGGTCTTTTATAGCCAGTTTGCCCAATGCAATGCATCTGTTGATTTCTTTATTGCTGCTTCCATGGGTGTTGATTGTGGATCCAAGTAAAATGAAATCCTTGACAACTTCAATTTTTTCTCCATTTATAGTGATGTTGTTTATTGGTCCAGTTATGAGGATTTTTGTTTCCTTTATGCTGAGGTGTAATCCATACTGAAGGCAGTGGTCTTTGATCTTCATCAGTAAGTGCTTCAAGTCCTCTTCACTTTCAGCAAGCTAGGTTATGTCATCTGCATATCTCAGGTTGTTAATGAGTTTTCCTCTAATTCTGATGCCCCATTCTTCTTCATGTAGCCCACCTTCTCAGATTATTTGCTCAACATACAGACTGAATAGGTATGGTGAAAAGATACAACCCTGACACACACCATTCCTGATTTTAAACCGTGCAGTATCCCCTTGTTCTGTTCGAACGACTGCCTCTTGATCTATGTACAGGTTCCTCCTGAGCACAATTAAGTGTTCTGAAATTCCCATTCTCCACAATGTTATCCATAATTTGTTATGATCTACACAATCCAATGCCTTTGCATAGTCAATAAAACACAGATAAACATCTTTCTGGTATTCTCTGCTTTCAGCCAGGATCCATCTGACATCAGCAGTGATAACCCTGGTTTCCCGTCCTCTTCTAACAGTTTGAATTTCTGGCAGTTCCCTGTTAATATACTGCTGCAGCCTCTTTTGAATGATCTTCAGCAAAATTTTACATGTGTGATATTAATGATATTGTTCAATAATTTCTGCATTCTATTGGATCACTTTTGTTGGGAACAGCTGCCTCCTCAAAGTAGAGTCGACCTTAATAATGTGGATGGAGTCATTACTTGCTGATGTGGCATGACTCAAAATGAGAAGAAACAGCTGCAAACATCCATTAATAATCAGAACCTGGAATGTATAAGGTAATATGCACTTTTAGTAACTAAAATTTAAGTATTCTTAGTTCTGAGCCTTCTATTCTATGCTCTATATCTATTCTGTTGGTCTTGAGAACTCTGTGTATGCTAATGACTTGAAAATTTCTACCTCTAGCCCAGATCTTGTCTGAACTCCCATCCCAGCTATGTACTTGGCATTGCTACTTAGAAGCCTCACAGGCCTCTCAAGCTCAAGCCACAAATCAAACTCCCTTTATCCTAATCAAATCTGTTACTATGCCAGTAGATAATATTTTGGTAAATTATACCTCCATTTACTCAGCTGACCAAAGATTTTTGCAATAATCCTCACTTCCCTCTCCCAGGCTTCCCATATGCAATCCAACACCAAATATCATGCATCATCCCCCACATTATGACTTAAATTTACATCCTGTTGCCATCCTGCAAAGGGGCCATGGTGGTGCAGTGATTAAGCACTCAGCTGGTAACTGAAAGGTCAGCAGTTAGAACCCACCACCTGTTCCAGGAGAGAAAGATGTGGCAGTCTGCTTCTGTAGAGATTACAGCCTTGGAAACCCTATGGGGTATTCTACTCTGTCCTATAGGGTCACTATGAGTTGGAATCGACTCAAAGGCAATTTTGGACCATCCTTCATCCTTTGCTCATTTTCTACCTGGTTCTCCTTCCACCAAGTTTACATGCCTGCTCATCCTTAAAGTCTGAGTTTAGGTATCAACTTCTTAGAGAGACTTTCCTTGTCAATTGAAACTAAACCAGGTCTTCTTTGTTTTTCTGCCTCTTAATACTCTAAACCAGGGCCAGATTAAGGCATATGAGGGTCCTAAACACTGATAATCTGTGGTGCCCTTCCTCTGCTTACTCACGCATTCCAGTGGGGGGTATGTAATGTAGGTGTATGTGTGTGTGTCTTAGCTCTCCATAATGTAGCTTTTTTTTTTTTAATGTAACTATATGTTAGCAAGTTTCAGAGTCTCTTCTGACAATTATTTTGGTCTTTTCTTTCTTCTGCCCTTAGTGTCCAATGCATCAAATCTATTCTTGAGATGGTCTCTAATACAGGTGGGATATACTCAAGGTTGTATTGTGGCTCTCATGGACTTGTTCTAATTTTCTTCAGCTTCAGCTTGAACTTGCATATGAACAACTGGTGATTTGTTCTGCAGTCGGCTCCTGGCCTTGTTCTGACTGATGACATTGAGCTTTTCCATCCTCTCTTTCCATAGATGTAATTAATTTGATTTCTGCGTGTACCATCTGGCTAGGTCCACATGGATAGTTGTTGTTTATGTTGTTGAAAGAAGTTATTTACAATAAAGAAATTGTTGGTCTGGCAAAACTCTATCATGAGATCTCCAGCATCATTTCTATCACCAAGGCCATATTTTCCAACTACTGTTCCTTCTTGTTTCTAACTTTCGAATTCCAATCACCAATAATTATCAGTGCATCTTGATTGCATGTTTGATCAATTTCAGACTGTGGAAGTAGGTAACAAATCTTCAATTTCTTCATCCTTGGCCTTAGTGGCTGGTGTGTAAATTTGAATAATAGTCGTGTTAACTGGTCTTTCTTTTAGGTGTATGAATATTATCCTATCACTGACAGTGTTGCACTTCTGGACAGGTCTTGAAATGTTCTTTTTGACGATAAATGCAACACTATTCCTCTTCAATTTGTCTTTTCCAGCACAGCAGACCACATGATTATCTGATTCAAAATGGCCAATAACAGTCCATTTCAGCTCACTAATGCCTGAGATATCAATGTTTATGTGTACCATTTCTTTTCTGATGATTTCCAATTTTCCTAGATTCATACATTGGACATTCCACATTCTGATTGTTAATGGATGTTTACAGCCATTTCTTCTCATTTTGAGTCACGCCACATCAGCAAATGAAGAACCCAAAAGCTTGACTTGATCCACATCATGAAGGTAGACAGGAAACCCTAATGGCGTAGTGGTTAAGTGCTATGGCTGATAACCAAAAGGTCGATAGTTTGAATCCACTAGGTATTCCTTGGAAACTCTATGGGGCAATTCTACTCTGTCCTATAAGGTTGCTGTGAGTCAGAATCAACTTGACAGCAACGGGTTTGGTTTGATTTTATACTTAGAAGAGGCAGCTCTTTCCCAGTTGTCTTTTGAGTGCCTTCCAACCCGAGAGGCTCATCTTCCAGCACTTTATCAGACAATGTTACACTGCTATTCATAAGGTTTTCAATGGCTTTTTTTTTTTTTTTTTTTTTTCAGAAGTAGACCACCAAGTCATTCTTCCTAGTCTTAGTCTGGAAGCTCAGCTGAAACCTGTCCACCAGGGATCACCCTGCTGGTATTTGAATACCAGTGGCAAAACTTCCAGTATCACAGTAACAAACAAGTCCCCACAGCACCACAAACTGACAGTCGAGCAGCTTAAGTAAATGGAAGAAAAAAAATGAAGTAAAAGAGCTGAACAGAAGATTCTAAAGGGCAGCTAGCGAAGGTAAAGTATTATAATGACATGGGCAAAGACCTGCAGTTAGAAAATCAAAAGGGAAGAACACACTCGACATTTCTCAAGCTGAAAGAACAGAAGAAAAATTCAAGCTTCGAGTTGCAATAGTGAAGGATTCCATGGCCAAAATACTGAATGACACAAGAAGCTTCAAAAGAAGATGGAAACAATACACAAAGTCACTGTACCAAAAAGAATTGGTCGACATTCAATCATTTCAGGAAGTAGCATATGATCAAGAACCAATGATACTGAAGGAAGAAGTCCAAGCTGCACTGAAGACATTGGTGAAAAGCAAGGCTCCAGGAACTGACAGAATACCAATTGAGATGTTCCAACAAATGGATGCAGCACTGAAAGTACTCACTAGTCTATGCCAAGAAATTTGGACGACAGCTACCTGCCCAACTGACTGGAAGAGATCCTTATTTATGCTTATTCCAAAGAAAGATGATCCAACCAAATGCATAAATAATCAATGTCATTAATATCACACACAAGTAAAGTTTTGCTGAAGGTCATTCAAAAGTGTTTGCAGCAGTACATTGACAGGGAACTGCCAGAAATTAAAGCTGGATTCAGAAGTGGTCGTGGAATGAGGGATATCATAGCTGATGTCATATGGATCAGGAGAATACCAAAAAGGTGTTTGTCTGTGTTTTATTGACTATGCAAAGGCATTGGATTGTGTAGATCATAACAAATTATGGATAACATTGTGGAGAATGGGAATTTCAGAACACTTAATTGTGCTCAGGAGGAAACTGTACATAGATCAAGAGGCAGTCCATCGAATGGAACAAGTGGGTACTGCATGGTTTAAAATCAGAAAAGTTGTGCTTCAGGCTGTATCCTTTCACCATACTTATTCAATCTGTTTGCTGAGCAAATAATTTGAGATGCTATACTACTGGTTTTTATACTATATGAAGAAAAATGGGGCATCAAGATTGGAGGAAGAGTCATTGACAACCTTCATTATGCAGATCATACAACCTTGTTTGGTGAAAGTGAAGAGGACTTGAAACACTTACTGATGAAGATCAAAGACTATACCTCAACATAAAAAAATATATATATAAAGAAAACAAAAATTATCAGAGCTGGACCAATAAGCAACATCATGATCAATGGTAAAAAGATTGACATCGTCAAGGATTTCATTTTACTTCAATCCACAATCTACAACCACGGAAGCAGCAGTCAAGAAATCAAGTGAGGCATTGCATTGGGCAAATAGGCTGTGAAATACCTCTTTAGAGGGTTAAAAAACAAAGATGTTTCTTTAAAGACTAAGGTGCACCTGAACCAAGCCATGTTGTTTTCAATCGCCTCACATGCATGCAATGTTGGGCACTGAATAAGGAAGACTGAAGAAGAACTGATGCTTTTGAATTATGGTATTGGCACAGAATATTGAATGTACCATGGACTGCCAAAAGAACGAACAAATCTGTCTTGGAAGAAGCACAGCCAGAGTACCCCTTAGAAGGAAGGATGGTAAGACTTCATATCACATACTTTGGACATGTTATCAGGAGAGATCAGTCTGTGGAGAAGGACATCATGCTTGGTAAAGTAGAAGGTCAGAGAAAATGAGGAAGACCCTCAACGAGATGAACTGACACGGTGGCTACAACAATGGGCTTAAACATAACAACGATTGTGAGGATGCCACAGGACCTGGTGGTGTTTTTTTTGTTGTACGTAGGGTTGGTATGAGTTGGAACCAATTGGATAGCTCCTAACAAAAACAACAGTAATATTAGCAATTGAATGCAAAAAGTGGAATACACCATTTTAGTGGAATGAGATGAACTGGATTATAAAATTTTTGGTGGATGTGGAGTACTAAGATTTTTATTATAAACTACATTTTCTACAAAAAGAATATTTCCCATGTTTTACAGCAAAGAAAATGAGTCAGTGAACACAGTTGTTTCAACAATCAGTGTAAAATTCTGTTAATCTCCCACAAGGAAAAAATGATTTTTGCCAAACAGCTCATACTTAAATTTTGTTGTTTGTTTCATATTAAATGCCATAATTATAAATGAACAAATGAAAAGATGTCATAAAAGAAAATCTAATGATCAGAAAACAAACATTACAACAAATTACTGTTTTGTTTTTAAACCGATCTTTCATCTCTACCATGTTATAATTAAAAACATTTCTTTCTATTCTTTGCTCTTATAAATTCTTCAATGATTTTGTCACAATTAAGCTGCCCAACAATATCAACTTCCTTACATAATAAAGATAATGAATTGAGTCTTTCTTGGATCACTGTTGCATGCTGAGGTTTTTTGAGACTCTTCAGGGATGAAAACGAATATTCTGTTCAGCAGTTTGTGATCATTAAAGTTAGGAATATGTGTAAAGCAATTCCGACATTGGGAAATACACATTGTGTTTTATCTCCTATTATGGAATTTTAAGTGCTAACATTAGTAAAATTTGTCTTTCCTGAATCTGTAAACTTAATTCTCATGTAAGAATGAAATTGTTGCACTGTTTTCTTACAGGCTTGTATTTACATCATCGGGATAAGCCTGAGCCAATTTCTTGGATGCCTTCATGTATTCTTCCTTGGGTATATCCGCACTGTTTAAGAAGGAAAATCTATTTGAAAGAACTTCATACACTGTTGCCCTTCTTTTCACATAAGATTCAAATGAGTCGATGATGATGTAGCACGTGGTTACGTGAAATGAATCTCTGGTACTCAATACCTCTGGGTCTGTATTTCTGTTATTATGGGGTCTGCAGTTGCAATACTTTCAGCTCCTAAAATACTTCCACTAACTACACTGTTATTATTTTTGTTACTACAGCAAGGGCTGGATGTAGAATTTGGAAAAAATTCTGTTATGTTCATAACGCTATTAGTAATTTCAGCACCAATGGTACTAATACAATGATTTGCACCCATTAAACTCAAGCGTTTAACAGAAGCCTCTTCTGGTTCATTACATTTTAAAAAGGAAGTTAATTTTAGAATTGTCTTTAGGGATTCACAAATTCTTTTAACCTTCTGCGAGTTTTCATTTTTGCACTTCGCTTAGTTGTCACTGTTTCATTTTACCTGGGTATAAAATTGTGTCACTTTTTAAATTTGGTTCTACCGTAGCAAAAAAATTTAAATAATTGACAATAAATAAACTTTATAACACTAGTAAAATTTATAAATTTACATTCAAATTTGGGCATTAATACAAAAATTTAGATTTTTTAATTAGTAAGTAAAAAAAAGTTGATTTGGAACACGAAATTTTGTCCTTCAGGTCTGAGATAGTCAAAAGAAATAGTACTTACAAGACAGTCAGAAATAATCTCATTCATTTGTCATACAATATTTACTGCCAGGCCCTTCATAGATCTCCACCCCATGAGCGCTTTCACCTGGAAGTAATACTTAAAATCTTGCGCACTCACTTTCAGTCCTTTGATGCTACATCTTCACTCTTCATTGGACTACTGCTGATACCTAACGGAGGTGAGAGCAATCACAAAGAGCACGATACAAATTCGAGAATATGCTCGATCTGAAGGAGTGTTTTGGTTCGCTTTGCACAGGACATGACCAGATATGTCATGAGTCACGTGATTTAAACTGCCACTGGGGAGTTCTTATACGGTCAATGAGAGAGAACTGAATGTAGGTTACGCTTGATTGGTCTGAAATGAAAAGGAAAATATAATTGTTATCATACACCAACCTTATAAAACGTACGTTTTATTTCTTTGTGGAATTGTTCAGCTCTCATATTCAAAGACATGTACATAACTGAAGTAACAATAGCACCACTTCTCCAGGAGCAAGTGTGTTTTGTGAGTCATAATAATACCAATTTCTTAAAAGGAAGTCAGTCTGAAGGGAAATGGAAAATAAAATACTTTTATGTAATTTTTATTATCTAAATATTCTTTTATTTCCTTGATGAATTGTTTAGTTTCCTTACACAGAGATAAGAAAACATTCTGATAAAGTATAAATGTAATGTTCTGATAAACACCTTTTGTTGCTTTCTTGAAAGATGAATTTAGAAACATACTTATTGTTGTAAAACAGAAACACATTTTGCGTGATAAACATTGAATTTTGTGCCCTCTTAATGTGTCTAATCTCTCATTTATTAGCACATATAGAGCAATATCAAGCATTGTGTCCCATGTAACAGATAATAAAAAAAGACTTTCACTTGACACATAAATTAAAACTTTTCATTTTAAATAAATATTAATATTTCCAATACTTTTAGATGTTTGCTATGTTAGTATTATATTAAATTGTTGCCCATGTTATTATGTTAAATGTATGCTAGATTGTGTCCCTGTGTATGCCAAACATATTTTACAGTTAAAGTTGTAAATATTATGGTTTACAAAACTTAGGAGATAACCCTGTACATAAATGCAATTCCAGTTTAAAAAAGTTATTTGTTTGAGTTCATTGCAATGGCTAACTTATTCAAGTTCCCTTGCTTTTGGGCATCATCTGGGACTGGAGTTCCCGTTATTTGTTGACTTGGACGTGTACAGGAGTATACCCTTGCGTTTGTTTCATGGCAAAGAGCATTGCTGGCCCTCCTGGCTGGAGTTGCTGAGTCAGCATAAGTCGATGTACAAGATGGTTCTCTGACAATGCATCAGAGACCTGTCATCTATTAATATAATCCATCCTTGTCCAGTAAGAGCTCATGTTGGATTCAGTTCCATTTTGGGTGAATGTAGCAAGAGTTAGACTCGACAGCCCACTCCCATCTCTTGTTTATTAGAAAGAAATAGTATACTCCTAAGAGATCTGCCTAGATAATAGGCTTCAATTACACAGGAGACTATAGGAGACGGATGTCAACGAAAGTGTTGAAGTGGTAAGGGCCTCATAGCTTAAATGACCTTGCATGTGGGAGCCCTCATGGCCCTGTGTGAACTCTATTTCAGGACAGCACAGTTTCATGCACTGGAGCTGGTATCAATCTCATTTGGTACCCAGCCAGTTCTCTTTCACAGCAGCGCTTGCTTTTCCTTGAGTACTGTCTGCTTGGCATCTATGGGTCTTTGCTCTGGACAACTGATGCTCCTGTTTCATAGATACCTTAAGCACTTACTTTGGATGGACCAAATAATTCATCCCAAAAGTTTCAGGAAGAAGATAATAGCTTAGATGACATAGAAACTGGAACATGAGAAAAGTTGACCTTTTGGAGAATGGCCTTGAATTGATAGAATATGGACATCTTTGCCTAGTGGCTCCCAGGAAACTGTGAGTCAATATGTCCAATTTCTACACTAAAAAATAAAGGCAAGTAGATTTACTTATCCCTTAGCAAATTTAGGTAATAAGAAGACAGTCCTGTATTTCACATTTTCTTTTCTCTTGCAGACATTTCCTCTTCAGACAATCTAAAATCTTCATATCTAATATCTTCTCCTGATGTGTTCATTGATACCACTTTTACAGTTAAGGATCCATCACTCCCGAAACCTCTTTCCTCTAAAAATTTGTCTGTTTTGGTGGATATTTGTCAAATGAATATATACCACTGTTCCCGGTAGCATTTTATGAGTCAATTACAGTCCTGCTCAGCTGTCAGGCACTTTGTTAGCCCAGAGTGAGAATATTTTAATGCAGATGGAATATCCAACATTCCCCTGATTCATTTAATGGAAAGGTCAGTTTAAATATAAGGGTAAGAAAGAAACCTGATAAAAGCTTCAAAAAATTCTTAGAAAACCACGGGACAAAGCATTAATGACTTTTGGGCACTAAATCAGAGATGCTTTGTTTTTTGGCCTTGGCAGTTCATCTAACTCTATGTCCCAAGAGACAAGCCTTAAAGGAAATAAGCCTTTTATGTGACACCTCTTAAAATATTTTGCTCAACCTTGACGCAATTTTTATGTTGTGCAACCATGCCCATATTCATCCAAGAATTGTGAGAAGCTATTTAATAAGCAGAGATTGGGGAGGCAAATACTGAGTCTTGGCTTAAGGAGAAAAAGAGAACATCAGCCTAGGTAAACATATTTGGTGGTGGAGAAAAACAAGGCATTAAAGTTAGGAGGTGATTAGTGTTGTTGTTTTGAACTTGGTGTTGTAAGACTCTCTCCAAAGCTCCATGTGGGTGGAAAAAGCCGAGGTTCAGGCTGAAACAGGAATTCCAATTCTCTACAGTCCCTCACAGGAACATCTTGTTTTTCATTTGAGAATTTGGTAAACAAGTTTGCTCCTGCCTTGAGCAGACACTGGTGACAACACCTAGCAGGAATCCTGCTGCAGATGTTTGAAAACACAGACCTTCAAAGGCATAAGTAAATTACACTCCCTCAGAAACCAGTATTCCTGTATTACTTACTTAGAATCGGTCTCTGCTTCTTATTTCAGTCTTGGCCGCCTATTGCAAGTGATGGGTGACTTTGCATAGTCACCTCAGAGAGAAATAGAAAAAAGGTGAAGAGTACTTGAAGCTGAATTTTAGCTTTGAAATTCCCTCCTGGAAATTGCTCTCTAGAAACCTACTAAGTAGCTTAGATGAGGGTTGTTTTGTATTTTGCCCACACTAATCAGTTGAAAGTGAAAGTGTCAGTCAACCGAGAGTTGTTCGGTTTTTATTTTTCCAGATAGCATGTTTGATCAAAAGTAGTGAGCAACAAAATTAGCTACTGTATATTGAATGACATAACTTGACAAGCAATGCCCTTGGCCTCTTACATACTTTATTTAATTTCATCTTATAATAAACTTTATAAGGTAGCTAGCTGAGGCAGTAGGGATCTAACGCTATTCCATAAAAATGTGCTGAACTTTTTAGAAGACACGTTAAACTTATACTTGCAATAAATATTTTATAAATTAGAGAGGCTCCTATGAAACTAAAAACCAGGAGAACATTTCAAGACTAAAAACACTGAGAACATTGCATTATCAAGAAAGAATGCTATCACAGTTAGGAAGAAGAAATTATACTTGGGTGCCTTGCCTTATCTCAAGAAAATTTTTTAAAACATGGGATGTCATGGATGTTAAATAATTATCTCATGAAATTGATTCAGTTGGGCAATTTCCCCCCAAAGTGCCCTCTTTTTCTCTGATATTTATCTTCAGTTATGTATCAATTGCTTTTTATCAGCATATGGAAATGAGGTAATAATTCATCTTATTTATCTCTTTCATAGGTACAAAATGAATAATAACCCATATAACCAAGAAAAAAAAAATCCAAACCCATTGCCATCGAGTTGATTCCAACTCATAAAGACCCTATAGGACAGAGTAGAACCGATCCATAGGGTTTCCAAAGCTGTAATCTTTATGGAAGCAGACTGCAATGTATTTCTCCCATGGAGCTGTTGGTGCATTTAAACAGCTGACCTTTCAGATAGAAGCGGAGTGCTTTAATCACTTTGCCACAAGGGCTCCTTAATAACTCATATAAGACTTAGAAATAAAATAATTACTCTGGGGTCACAGAGCTACCAAATAGCAGAGCCAGTCTTAAAACCAACTCTTCTCTGAGTCCAAATCCATTCTCTAAGTAAGTGTTACTCAAGGTGTGTCCATGAACTGGCAGCAACAGCATCACCAGGAGGCTTGTTAGAGATTCTGTGCCCTGAGCCCAACATCAGAGGTAATGAATCCGAACCTGTATAGTAAAAAAACCCTGAGGTAACTCACTGGCCCATTTAAATTTTAGAAACACTATTCAAAACTATTATACTATACAACTGAGATCCATAGCCATAAATTCCCAGTTAATAAATGAATATTATAATAAGAATGTGTTATGTTTCATATCCTGATCTGGACTGTGATTATCAAAGTGTGTATGGGTATAAAAAATCATCAAACTGTATTTTTAAGATTGGTCAATTTAAACTTTATGCATTTTTGTTAGATATATATCATACTTCTATAAAAAAATGATAATAACAGACCTGTCAGCACAATTATTAATTCAGCAAATATTTCCAGAGCCTGTACTCTAGTAAAGTCAAAGTCTTGTGCTAGACAGTAAAGATTAAGCAAAGCACTTGGGAGAGGCAGAAATGACATATGGGAAACTAGAGTGTGATTATTGTTAAGATTGCAAGATGGTTAGCCATCATATGTAGCCACGCCCAAGGGGCATTGTGTCAGCAGCCTTGGAGATGGAAAGAGAAGAGATAAAAATACTCTGGAAGGAAGTAGGAGAAGAAAGCAGAAAAGAGGACTATGCCATTCCAGGATTTAATACAGATTTACTTATTTCCTAAAAGTGTTTGAAGCACTTTCTGGCTCTCAGCTTCTAAATTACAGGAACTGTAGTCGTGATATGAGGAGAAATTGATCTGGTCTTTAATCAAGAGTTATTCTACAAAATTAAAAAAAATACTGTTAATTTTGCATAGGCCTCTTTAAGATCTGTTGACGATATGATTTATGATCTTGTTGCTAGATAGTACATATACAGCTGGTTTGGGTACAAAGAGGTAATGGAGAGATCAAGGTACTTGCAGGCATCTGAGTATTTTAGGAGGAAACCAAGAGGTAGTTTCCAGGCCCCTCATTTCCTACAAAAAAAAAAAAAATTAACCTTCAATTAAATGGAATATTATGCTGACGATATTGAATTTTACCTGAGCCCTGTGATTCTGGAAAACAGTCACTGTTAAAGATCTCCATCCTCACCACCACCACCACCACCACCACCCCCCCATCCCCTACCATTTATATTTCTAGAAAATGTCCTACTGCAAAGAATCATCTTTCCCCATATGACTTACATAAGACTTAGGGAGTCTTTTTTTCTTTTCAATCTATAACAAGGCTAGACACAAGCCCTCCAAATTCCTATTCTTTGCCTCACAAATGATTAACTAAATTGTTTTCCTCATGAATCAATCGGAAACAACATACCTGTTAGCTAAACTTTGGTTAAGCTTCTCCACTTCTCTCAAGTCCCTGGACTTTGGCACACCCTCAGCTGAGTCAACATGTACAACCAAACCAGTTGCTGTTCAGTCTATTCCAACTCATAGTGACCCTACAGGACAGAGAAGAACTGCCCCATAGGGTTTCCAAGGTAGGTGTCTCTGTGGCATACTGGTTAAGAGCTTGGCTGCTAACCAAAAGTAGGCAGTTCAAATCCAACAGGCGCTCCTTGGAAACTCAAAGGGGCAGGTCTACTCTGTCCTATAGGGTCACTATGAGTCAGAATCAACTTGACAGCAGCTGGTTTGGTTTCTTGGCTTAGGAGTCAGCATCGACCGGACAGCAATGGGTAATCTCTACAGAAGCAGACTGCCGTATCTTTCTCTCATGGAGCAGCTCGTGTTTTCATACCACCCACTTTTCCATTAGTTGCTGAGTGCTTAACCACTGCACCACCACGGTTCCTTGAGGCACCATACAACCCCTCCTCAAGGGATTCTCATACAGAATAGGCTGGTCTCAGTGAAAAACATTCTCTGATCACACCACCCTTTCATCTCACTTCTGCTTCTTTCTAGTCTTGTCTACCCCTCAATCACTGTAAAAGAAGACCCTAACTTTAAGCCACTTGTAGATCTTGTGGTCCGAATGTTCTCCTAGTTTGTAAGAGACCCCTTCTCTATTGTAAGAGTCCCTTGTCCTCCTTGCAATGGTCTTTCTTTCTGAATAAAGCCTTTCCCTAGCTAAATCCGGATTTGTTTTTTATTTGATAACGCCAAATAGAACAAAGCCTTCTCCAGTCATTGCAAATAATAACTTAGCTGTCGTCTTTTTTGTTTCCAAAAATTATGTCCAACAGTCTTCATCAAGGAGATAATATCAGTATACAGGGTACAAAGTAATCAAAAACAAAGTTTTGGGGTATTGAACCTAAATTATGCGTAAGAAATGAAAATCAATTAAAAAAAAAAAAGCTAGCCATATATGAATTGTAAGAACATTCTAGTATGACGATTCTTTTCTGTTAGCCTGTAGCTTTATATATATATATATTTAAAAAAAAAAAAAAGAGTGCAATGGTTGCCATGGCAAACTTCTGGCCGTGCTGAATGCTGAAACCTGGTATATAAGCCTAGAATTTGATAAAAATTCTGTAATTCTGAAATGAACAGGCACACTTTATATAAGCATTCACCAAATGCTCCAGATTCTAGAACGCACAGTTGTACCACCTAACACAAAAGAGCAGACATTTCAGCTCAAGAAGCACTAAATATCCTTGAAATCACAGACTTAATTTTTCATATAAGGAATTTAGAAATCTAATATCTTTAAGGCATGTAAAGTATGAAGCAAAAAGTTTAAAACATCATCTATGTCTTTTTACTCAGGAGCTAATTTTGTAAAAAAAAAAACCTGCCATTACATTAATTAAAAATATAGTGCTTTCTCTGCACTTACATCATAGATTGTAAAATGTAATTTTAAATCTCTCTCCATAAATGAGACACCCTGCATATATATTCACAGCTGTTCAACTGGGGTAACTTTGCAAAGTTTTTGGTCATTGGAATTCATTTGTATTCATCTCAATATTCAGGAATATAATGAATGCACGGTATTCATGTTGATGGCATATACTCCATAAAAGTTTAATTGTCATTCTGCATTAATTAAGCCTGAATTAATGAACACTTTCAAAGTTTTGTAACAGTTGAATCACCAGCTCCCATCAAGCATGACTGAAGCAGAATTAGCACATTCTGAATGCTAAAGTCATCCACGTACACACACACACACACACACACGCACACACACACACCCCCCAAAGCATGAAGAGAGATACACAGAACCTTAGTCAATTATAACATTGAGTAAGCTGAGTGCATTGACAGAAATGCCAAAATTCAGGTAGAATTTAAGTCTAAAATCAATACCCATTGCTTTTAATTCTGTTGTAAGTCGACTAAGATTTTTTTCTTTCATGGCTCTCATGATTATTTAAAGAGTTTTGGAAGCTGAAAGATGAAATGTGCCTACATTATTTGCTGTTTGGAAAAGGTCTCCAAGTTCGGGTCTGAATTATGGACTGGTTTGGAGGTGGCTGGGTGGGTGGGGGCTACAGTAGGAAATACTGTTAAAACCACCCTTTCCTCATTTAATTCCAGCACCAATCCTGAAAGGGAAACATGGTCCCCCATTGCAAAGACATAAAAATTGAGATTTAAAGTAGTAGTGACATGTCCAAGTTGTCAAATATACATAAACCAGAACCAGGATGCAGATCCAAGATTTCTGACACTAACTGTAATCCTGCCTCCCCAATGGATAACTAATGCTTCCTTTGAATAAAATAGAAACTGAGAATGGAAACACCTACCTAGCTTACTGTCTACATTAACATTACTATTTCACGGTCTTCATCAATTCAACTTTACTATTCCAAGACACTCTTACCCAGGAGGATAAGAGTTGCAAATAACTTTATTGTTCATTCCAGGAACTTCCTGAAAGACTCATTAAGTTCTCAATAGAAAGTATCAAACAAAAAGATTGTGTAATTTAACTAAAGAAGACATTCAGGGAGCTAACAGATATATCAGGAAATGTTCATGATCATTAGCCATTAGAGAAATGCAAATAAAAACTACAATGAGATGCCATCTTACTCCAACAAGGCTGGCATTAATCCAAAACACACAAAATAATAAATGCTGGGGAAGTTGTGGAGAGACTGGAACACTTATACACTGCTGGTGGGAATGTAAAATGGTACCACCATTTTGGAAATCAATCTGGCATTTCTTTAAAAAGCTATAAATAGAACTACCATACAATCCAGCAATCCCACTCCTTGGAATATATTCTAGAGAAATTAGAGCCTTTGCACGAACAGATATACGCACACCCATGTTCATTGCCACGCTGTTTACAATAGCAAAAAGATGCAAGCAACCAAGGTGCCCATCGGCAGATGCTTGGATGGGTAGATTATGGTATATTCACACAATGGAATATTACACATCAATAAAGAACAGTGAGGAATCTGTGAAACATTTCATAACATGGAGGGATCTGGAAGGCATTATGCTGAGTAAAATTAGTCAGTTGCAAAAGGACAAATATTATATAAGATTGCTATTATAAGAATTCGAAAAATAGTTTAAACAGAGAAGAAAATATTCTTTGATGGTTACTAGAGTAGGGGAGGGAGGGGGCATTCACTAATTAGATACTAGATAAGAACTACTAAGACAACACACAATACAAGCAAGGTCAGCACAACTGGACTAAACCAAAAGCAAAGAAGTTTCCTGAATAAACTGAATGGTTCAAAGGCCAGCATAGCGGAGGGGAGGGGGGGGAGCTTGGAGACCATGGTTTCAGGGGACATTTAAGTCAATTGGCATAATACAATCTATTAAGAAAACTTTCTGCATCCCACTTTGGAGAGCGGCATCTGGGGTCTTAAACGCTAGCAAGTGGCCATCTAAGATGCATCAATTGACCTCAACCCACCTGGACCAAGGGAGAATGAAGAACACCAAGGACACAAGGTAATTATGAGCCCAAGTGACAGAAAGGGCCACATAAACCAGAAACTATATCATCCTGAGACCAGAAGAACTAGATGGCGCCCGGCTACAACCGATGACTGCCCTGACAGGAAACACAACAGAGAAGAACCCCTGAGGAAGCAGGAGAGTAGTGGGATGCAGACCTTAAATTCTCGTAAAAAGACCAGACTTAATGGTCTGACTGAGACTAGAAGAACCCCGGTGTTCACGGTCCCCAGACCTTCTGTTAGCCCAGGACAGGAGCCATTCCCAAAGTCAACTCTTCAGATAGGGATTGGACTGGACAATGGGATAGAAAGAGATGCCAGCGAAGAACGAGCTTCTTGGATCAAGTAGACACTGGAGACTATGTTGGCATCTCCTATCTGGAGGGGAGATGAGAGGGCAGAGAGGGTCAGAAGTTGGCAGAATGGACACAAAAAGAGAGAGTGCAGGGAAGGAGTGGGCTGTCTTATTAGGGGGAGAGGAATTAGGAGTATATAGCAAGGTGTATATAAACTTTTGTATGAGAGGCAGACTTGACTTGTAAAGTTTCACTTAAAGCACATTAAAAGTTAAAGAAAAAAAAAGAACGAGGATTTTTACCATGAAATAAAAGACTTGCCTTCATGTATAAAACCAAAAACATGACATCATAATGCCCGCTATTGTTTAAAATGGGGTATGCATTAGAAATACTTTCCTAGTTTTAGATAAATAAATGGACATTTGGTTAAAAAAAAAAAAAAAAAGATTGTGTGAAACACCTGCATCAAAACCTTCCTCTTGCTGCATCCACCAATTCTAATCTTTGCCCAACTTTAAGCAAGCATGGCTCCATCACCCCCAACCCCACACTGAAAGACATGTCTTGAATCAGACGTCACAGAATCAATAAATATCCTAACATAGCAGTTTCCCCTCTGAGATGCTACTAAGACTGCTAAAGCAGTACTGTATCTTACCAGCAGGTTACTTTGGTGAAATCTTGAAGACCTAGCTTTTAATAGATATAAGATGGCTTGGATTGAATTAAAAAGGAACATGAGTTTATTTCAGAACCTGAATATGAGTTCAGGTGGAAGTTGCAGATAGAAGTGGCCATTTGGCTTTCAATATTAACTCAAGAATTACCCTCTCTAGCAGCGCTATGAACTGGTTCATTCTGGTTTGAACCTCTGCTGAGAATTTACATTTCTAACAAGTTCCCTGCTGAGAATTTACATTTCCACCCCAGACATACGGAATCAGAATCTACAGTTTAACAAGATCCACAGGTGATTCTTAGGTACAACTTCCTGAGAACTTGTTAGAAATGCAAATTCTCAGCAGGGTTTTGAACCTGAACTGCCCAGAAGCCCCTTCTCTACCTTCTCTAGGAGCTCCCTCTAGCCCCTACTCCAAATCTGAATTTGTTATATGTGAAACCAGGGAACCCTGGGCAAACCTCTTCATATGACATCACAAAGAACCTCATGCTGCAGTTACGGTACATACAAAGAAATACAACCTCATCACTCTTAGCCAACTACTGATTGGGGCTATCACCATTGCTTTGAAGGTACCTGCAGGCTCCTGTTCCATCTCATATTTCCGCCTCTCCCACCTCCTAGGGATCATACTGCCCTGTTTTGGGGTATGAACTATTTTCCTTATTTATTTATCACAGACACAAACACAAATAGATACATATGTATATATACATATATATATCCATATAATGTTGTTTTAAACGAATTTTTTACTTTAAAAATCCTATTACATGGTTTTCTGTAACTTCTCTTTTACACTGGATATGCTCTTTTCAGAATTTATCTATGTGTGGGTAGCTGCAGTGCTTTCATTTTTTACTATTGTTTTCATAGTACTTTTCACGTACTTAAGAGAGGCAGAAAAAAAAATTATAATTAAATTTCAGGTGGGATTGCCCTGGAGTGACAGGTATTCTTCTTAAGCAATAAAGAAAATCTCTCTCTCTCTCTTTTTTTTTTTTTCCAGGATGACACCTTGAATGACCTTTACTGACTGTGAAAAGAGAGAACCTCCAGTGCAGGGTCAGGCAAGGGAAAACTGAGACAAAGGAGCTATATTGATTTGCTCTGTAATTCCATGTGAGTGTGTGTGGGTAGGAGGGAGGGCTGTGGCCTAGGAGAGGAGGGTGTCCAGCACAATGCTAACAGCTGCAACCTGCAACCCATGGAGAAAGACACCAAGGAGAACATGCCCATAGAACACCAGTGTTTCATTTCTTCTTCTGGTTTTCTGTCGTTCCCCACCGTTATACCTAACTTTTCCATAAAAGTCCATTGCTGAGCGTGGGGGTCTGGGCAACATGGTTTGCGGGGACTTCTAAGTCAACTGGAAAATAATTCTATTATGAAATCATTCTGCATCCCACTTTGAAATGTGGCGTCTGGGGTCTTAAATGCTAACAAGCGGCCATCTAAGACGCATCAATTGGTCTCAACCCACCTGGAGCAAAGGAAAATGAAGAACACCAAGGCCACACGACAACTAAGAGCCCAAGAGACAGAAAGGGCCACATGAACCAGAGACCTACATCATCCTGAGACCAGAAGAACTAGTTGGTGACCGGCCACAATCGATGACTGCCCTGACAGGGAGCACAGCAGAGGACCCCTGAGGGAGCAGGAGATCAGTGGGATGCAGACCCCAAATTCTCATAAAAAGACCAAACTTAATGGTCTGACTGAGACTAGAGGAATCCCGGCGGTCATGCTCCCCAGACCTTCTGTTGACACAGGACAGGAACCATCCCCGAAGACAACTCATCAGACATGAAAGGGACTGGTCAGCGGGTGGGAGAGAGACGCTGATGAAGAGTGAGCTAATTATATCAGGTGGACACTTGAGATTGTGTTGGCAACTCTTGTCTGGAGAGGGGATGGGAGGATAGAGAGAGAGGGAAGCTGGCAAAATTGTTAAGAAAGGAGAGACTGAAAGGGCTGACTCAAGAGGGGGTGAGCAAGTGGGAGTAGGGAGTGAGATGTATGTAAACTTATACGTGACAGACTGATTGGATTTGTAAACGTTCACTTGAAGCTTAATAAAAGTTATAAAAAAAAAAAAAAAAGTCCATTGCTGGCAGAAACCTGTATTTGGAAGGTTTGGTGATATGAAATAGAAGAGGCAGTAACGACCTGGGACAGCAGCTACAGCAGGGAAGATGATGTTATAGGGTAGACAATTTAATACTAGGCAGGGATTTGGAACAAGAACTACTGGGGTGTATGAAAGAACCATTGAGACTTCTCAAAAATGGGGGTGGAGATGGTCATTAAAATATCTAAAAGTATGTGGAATGAGGGCCAGAGACATTTTGTCTGAGATTGAAGACCCCAAATGGCTAGGGAGATTAGGGACTGAAAATCTTACACTGAATTTTAACTACTCGGTTTTCTATCTTCCCCACTCTAACTCCAAGAACAGGTTTATGTTTTCTCACTCCTTCCTTATAGCTCTATATTGATATTTTATGAATGAATAAGAGAATTGAGTAACTAAGCTTTGGAGCAGAAACAAAGACTCCAGGAAGATCAAGGCTGAAGATACAAACACGGAGGTCATCTGTGAAGAATTTAAAGTGGAGTTGCAGATAAAAGAGAAAAGGGCACATAGGGAAGAGGGAAATGAGATCTTCAAGTTGGGGAACACCCTAATAGGTGGAGGAACTAAAAGGGCCCTTGCGTTGCAGTCTGTGTACAGAATCCACCAGTTTTACTCAAGTCACCATTTCCCTTAATCTCTGACTTAGAGAAACTGTTTACACCAAGAACGATATTCCACTGGACAGATTTTCTTGGTTGCCACTGTAAGATATGGAAGAAACATCTGAAACCTGGTGGAGCCACTAACCATCCATTATAATCATGCCTCTATAGGATCTTCCATGGCATCTGGAAGGTACCAGTTGCATATATGGCTTGCATTTGCTTAAAGGGTTTTGATTTCATTTTTGTTTTTAAGTATTGTTGTCTCTTCATCTTCCTCCCCTATTTACTAACTTTGATTCCTGAAAGAGGATTTATGATACAATCTCCTTGACCATTTTACCTGGCCAGTGTCCAATTCTAAATGGAATAATCAGAATTGAAAATACATTAGAGAAATCATTGTCCATTACAGAGAATAAAATTTCCATTTTCCTATTCTCTGAAGAAACAAATATTCATCTCCCAAGGGACAAAGCAATCAGAAGGTTCTGTAGTATACAATAAGCTTAAAATTCGTATTGGAGCTTGGTACAGAGCAATTCTAGGGTCTTGCTTCTTAAAGTGGGTTCCAAGGGTCAGTACCATTGGCATCACCTGGAAGCTTGTTAGAAACACAGACTCCCAGACCCCACTTCAAGCCTACTAAATCAGGAACTTTATACACATAAAGTTTGAGAAGCATTATTCCAGGGTACTGAAGAGAAACCTTGGGGACTACCTCAGGGGCAGTGAGGACCTCTGGAAGGCCTGTGGCAGGGGTGGATCTTCTGAACCTCTGCCATACCCTCACTGGCAGAGAAGTTTAACTTTCTTTCTTTCTTTCTTTCTTCCTTCCTTTCTTTTCCTTCCTTCCTTTTTTTCTTTCTTCCTTCCTTTCTTTCCTTTCTCTCTCTCTCTTTTTTTTTTTTAATGTATTGAGGTCCCGTGCCAAACTTTAAAGATATAACCTATTGCTTAGAGAAAACTTGAAAAATATAACTCAATGTAGCACACAGAACTATAATGAATCCAAAACTATCCCTAGAACGCTTCCTAACCTGTAAGCTGACGGTACTGGTAGAAAGATCTCTACACCTCTATCTCCACCCCAACTCCTATAGCTACTCCTACCTCTACCCCTACCCTTACCCCTACTTCTATGTCTACCTCTACTTCTACCTCTACCTCTGCCATCTCTATCTGTTATGGATTGAAATATGTTCTCCTAAAAACATGTATCAATTTGGCTAGAACATGATTCCCAGTATTGTGTGATTGTCCACCATTTTGTCATCTGATGTGATTTTCCTAAAAAAACACTATGTGTTTTAAATCCTGTCTCTATGATGTTGATGAGATGGGATTAGCGGCAGTTATGTTAACAAGGCAGGACTCAATCTACAAGATTGGATTGTGTCTTGAGCCAGTCTTTTTTGAGATATAAAAGAGAGAAGCCAGCAGAGAGACACCGGGACCTCATACTACCAGGAAAGAAGAGCCAGGAGAACAGCGCATTCTTTGGACCCTGGGTCCCTGTGCTGAGAAGCTCCTAGTCCAGTGGAAGATTGATGACAAGGACGTTCCTCCAGAACTGACACAGAGAAAGAAAGCCTTCCCTTGGAGCTGGCACCCTGAGTTTGGAAGTGTAGAGTCCTAGACTGTGAGAGAATAAACTTGTCTTTGTTAAAGTCATCCACTTGTGATATTTCTGTTATAGCAGCACTAGATAACTAAGACACTGTCTCTATCTTTCTCTCTACCTCTATCTCTATCCACCAACTTTGCCTGGTGTCTTTATTGATATACTATTTTTGAAATAGTCCCTGGATGTGCAAACTATTAATGAGCTTGGCTGTTAACCAAAAGCTTAGAGGTTTGAGTCCACCCAGAGGTGCCTCAGACAAAAGGTCTGGTGATTTCCCACCAAACCCAGTGCTGTTGAGTTGATTCTGACACCTAGAGACCCTGTAGGACAGAGTAGAACTGCTCCAGTGGGCTTTCAAGGTTGGAAATCTTTAAGGAAGCAGACTGCCGCATCTTTCTCCCATACCTGGTGATCTACTTCTGAAAAATCAACCACTGAAAATCCTGTAGAGCACTCTGACACACACGGGGTCACCAGGAGTCAGAGTTGACGTGACAGCTACAAACTCATTTAAAAGAGAAAATTTTTTAAAAAAGAAGAAAACAGGAGGTAATAAAAGTTTGAGAATGGTCAGAAAATGGAGGAACAGAGAAGGAAGAATGCAAACTCAAATGTAAATCATAGTACTGGAGGGAAAAGCTTTTTGCCTGGGGCTGGTCCTTAGCAACAAATGTTCAGAGCAGAGGAGCAGGAAAAAATGTGTTCTAGGGGATGGTGCAACGTGACTTCCGTGCACTTCTTTGGTTGTTAATTTATTTGTCTGTCCCAGGAAGCAGGGTGTAGAGAGTTATGTCATTTTATAACTATAATAACATTCTGATCCAAACCAGCTGCCTCAGCCTGCTGCTGTGACCTCAAAAGCAACAGATGAGAACTGAGGAAGGAACACTGGATTTGGCAATTATGTGGTCATTCGTAACTGTGGAGAAAAAGCAGCTTTAACTGAATACTAAAGATGAACTCCCAACTGCAAGGGGGTGAGAAAGCAAAGCTAGCAAGATGACGAATTTAGCTACTCTTTCACTCTAAAGAAATGTTTGCTAGAAAAAGAAAAGAGTAGCTTGAAGAGATACCAGGTTTAAGGATGAATTTTTTTAAGGTAAAGGAAAGTTAAGCAAATTTGTAAATTGAGGGAAGGAAGAAGAATGATAGAAAGATTGAAGAGGAAAAAACATAAGGGAGTATTTTGCACGGGAGCTTCAATGACATAGGTGAAAATGATGGGATTATTTCTCTTCTTTTTTATTTATGCAAACTATTGTATTATGAACATATTTAAACAGATAGTGAAGTTGAAAGGATTTTTCAGTGAATGTCTGTATAACCACAACTAGATTCTACCATTAACACTTTGTTTTATCACATGTCTATCCTTCTACCTATCGCTTCATCCTTCCACCAATCCATGTTATTTTTAGTGCATTTCAATGTAAATTTCTTTCCACTAAAAACTTTATTGTGCATTTCACTAACTGGAATTCAGTATTTGTTAACAATATTTTTCTTTTGCAATAAGATTTACAGACAATAAAGTACAAACTCATGTGTGTATTTGATACTGTCAAGATACTGAAACTTCCCATCTCTCCAGGAAATTCCTTCATGCCCATCCCCAGTCAATTCCCACCCACACACTCCCAGAGTCTATCACTGTTCTGATGTTTTTCCATACAGATTGTATTTGCCTGTGCTAGAACTTCATATAAATGGAATAGCCCAGAACAGACTCATCTATATAAGGCTTCTTCCACTTAGTATAATGTTTTTGAGGTTCATCCATGTTGCTGTGTGTGTCAATAAGTTACTCCTTTTTATTGCTGGGAAATATTCCATTGTTTAGCTATTCAACCAGTCATGGATACTTAGTATGACTAAATCTGCTATGAATATGCTTGTACAAGTCTTTTTGAAGACATGTGTTTTCATGTATCTTGGATAAACATTTAGGAGCAGAATTTCTGAGTTCTATGACTGACACAGCAGCTGCAATGATGGGTTCAAACATAGCAACGATTGTGAGGATGGTGCCGGACCTAGCAGTGTTTCATTCTGTTGTGCATAGGGTCACTATGAATTGGAACCAACTCAACGGCACCTAATACTAACAACATGTTAAAAGAAACTGACAGACCTTTTTCCAAAGTAGTTGTACTATTTTATACTCACACCAGTAATGTAGGAAAATTCTTCTTTCTCCGAATCCTCTCCAACATCTGATATTTTTTGTCTTGCCATTCTTGCTTAGTGTGTAGTAGTATCTCATTGTGCTAATAGTTTTTGTTTTGTTTATTTCATTTTGGTGTCAGAAAAGGTAATCTTCCCGAGCACTAATATAAAACTTAATATTGTAGTTCTATTAACAGATGATTGCAATTGCTAGTTTATATGCTTATCTTCTTGCCTAGAATAAACTCCTTATAGAGATTTTTTTAGACAAGGGCTACATTGTATTCTTTATTTTTGTACTAGTGTTTAGTCTGATGACTCTGTTCAATAAATGCTTGTTTAATTGAATCAAACACGTTTGTGCTGGCAAGTCTATCAGTGGAGAAGTCAGCATGAAAACTTCTCCATCCCTCTTCACTTCCTTTTTTTTAAGGGGATCAGTTTGCCAGGAGCAGTATGAATACAGAAAACAATGACAGCCCACAGTAGGGAAAAAACAGCCTGGTATGTTCCAACCGAAGACAGATATGGGCTGGTAGATACTCTGCCTAGTATTTAGACCTGGAAACCTGGTGGTGTCATGGTGAAGTGCTATGGCTACTAACCAAAAGGTTAGCAGTTCGAATCCACCAGGTGCTCCTTGGAGATCCCAGAGCAAAAACTTTGCATATGAGATGGAAGTTTCAAGTTGTTTTTATCAAGTGTAGTTCAGCCATCTGGACCTTTGCTAATAGATGTTATAGGCAATCGCGATGTGGACAATAATAAGAAAGTGAAACACAACCTCCAGGAAATAAAAAAGGTTATCTTATTCCCCTGAAAATGTCATGAAGCTGAAGGTTAAAAGCCATTTTATTTGTATTCAGTAATCCCCAAGAAATGTAATGAAATTCTTGAAGTTTATTATTGTTCTTGTGACTTGTAAAAACAACAACAAAACAAACAAACACAGCTTTGACTCAGAAGTATCTGAAAATCACTATATGCCATGCCTCTGAATTTCTTTATATTGCACAGAAACATTATTTGTCAATTTATTTCCAAAAGCACTTAGATTCATAGTAAACTTTACACAAAGGTATTAAGATGATACATGCAGAATGATTCCTGAAATTATGATAAATCCAATTCTTTGTTATAACAATAAGATGCACGGTATGTCAAAAGCGTTTTCAAGGAAAAAGGTTTAATTAACATTATTCCTCAACAGATCTAGACTATTTTATATTACATGATGTCTTTTAAACACATGTGAGATATTAATACATACCCATGTACCAAGATCTAATACATGCCATTCAGAATATGGTATCTGAGAAAGAAGTAATTCTGCTTATCAGAGTGCCTTTGGCATTTCTTCTTGTTCTTTTGCTAAAATCTGGAAAATGGGGCTAATTTGGAGGAAGAAAAAGTGGATAATGAAAAAACATTGAATGCCTACTCTTCCAGAGTCTTCTAGACACCCATAAAAAGATTTTTCTTTTTGGAATGGTCCACAATGGCTAGGCCAAGTAGACACTGAATCTCTCAGTGGTTTGGCAGTTATGATGTAGTTTAGCAGTCAAATGATGATGTGATCACCTCTATGATGGAATCTGCTGTGAGTAGTCAGTCAGTTGAAAGGGAGTTTCCTTGGGGGTGTGGCCTGCATCAAGTGTAAGTGGACTTTCTGGCAAGACTCATGGGCTTTTGCTCACTCTGATCCCACAGCTGGTTCTTATTCACCTGACCTACGGTTATTGGGACTTGAGCTAGCAGTTTACCTGCCATCTTGCCTGCCAATCTTGGAATTCATCAGTCTTCGCAGCCTGTGAGCAAGAGCCCTGCTTTCTGACCTGCTGATCTTGGGCTTGTCGGCTCCCATGGCTACGTGAATCAGAAGAAGCCTCTATCCTGACCCAGGGACTTGAGATGTTCCAGGCTGTACAATCACCTGAGCCATTTCCTTGATATAAATCTCTCTCTGTCTTTATATATATATGTGTGTGTGTGTGTGTGTGTGTGTATGCTTTACTCATTTTGCTTCTCTAGAGAACCCAGTCTAAGACAAATGGTCTCCAGGAGACTGTTGTTGAGACAGGGACTATATTATGTAGCCTCCCCCCAACTCTTGTTTCCAAGAATAACCATGTATCATTCTAAACAGTGAAATAAAGACAAAAGTGATGTGTGCTATCTTTGGACTAAGATTTTAAGAAAAAAAAAAAAAGCCTCTCTATTCTCTTTCATTTCCTAGGTCTGAATGTAGGGGATCCCAAGGCCCTAGAGGAGTAAATTTACAAGGTGGAAAAAGCAGTAGTCCTGAATTGCACATGTAAACATACCTGCATTAGATTATGGAATGAGTGAAAGAAATATTTTTATTTAATTAAGCTGCTGAAGTTTTACTAATGTTAAACTTGAGGCCCAATGCACTTAGTTACTCCAGTAGCTTGACCAAGTCCACACAGCTAGCCAAAAGTAGGCTAGGATTTTAAGCCAAGTCTGCCTTGCTCCCATTACCTGTCTGTTTGTCTCATTATGGTGGCCAGAGCCTGATTACTCAATAAGCAAAGTATGCACGGGCCCAATGTGCCTTCCCACCAACCTGCAGTGTACAATTTCACCTGTCCCCACCACATCTTTGATGTGGTGAGACCCACGTGAAGTTGCTTAACAGTAAATACAATTGAGCCTGCACGTACCTTGCTCAGTGCAAACTGGTACATACCATGCTTATTGATTAATCTGCGGCTGATGGTGGCTTGTATCTTCCTATGATGCTGGAAGCTACGCACCCCATACATCCATGTAAGTCACAACATAATTACAATAACTGCATGGCTCCAAAATCCAGTCTGTGCAATATACCCATGCATCCATGTAAGTCATAGGATAAACCTCTGAGAAACCTTAGACACAATTAGGTCCAAATTTCCTAATACTATGTTAAAAAAAAAACCTGTGGTTAAGTGATTTAGTGGGGTCACATAGGTCTTTAAGCAACAAATTTGAGAAAGTAAACCCAATATTCTTTTCAATAGAGTATAATAGAATTTAGTGATATTTAAGAAAAGAATGCTTAAGTCATAACATATAGTAATTAATGCAAGGAAACTGTCCTTATTGTATTCAGGATTACAAGAAGATTTACCATTGTTTACTTTCCAGGAGAGAAGGAATTGTACAGGTCACTTTCTCTGCATGTTGATCTTATGTGCCTCCTGATGTATACACTTACAAGCCTTCTATCTATTTGAATCGGTTAATTTTTTTTTTTTTGTCATTATGTTTTTGAAACATGCCTAAAATTTGGCTGAGTAAAAACAAAGCTCTTCAATGTAGGATCATAAATTGTAGACCCTAAGGAAAAGTGTGTTTTAGAGATTTTATACAGCCAGAACCTGTGTAAAGCAGAAACCTGTCAGTGAAGAAAAATTCAAATATTTTGCATTAAAATGAGAAATAGAAAAGTGGTAAAACTGCACCCTGTCAAAAATAGAAAACTTACTAGACCTGGAAAAACAAGGCAGTCTCGTTAAGTTCTGGCTCACAGTTTTCTCCACATTATAACTTATTTTACAGATATGGACACTGAGGTTTAGGGAATTGAAATGACTTTTCCCAAAGTTACAAAACTAATTATCAATAAAGCTGAAACTAGACCACAGAAAACATCTGCCTTTTTTAATCACCCTTAAAGTCTCAAGTGAGAAATAAAGTATTAATTTAAGAACCTTTTTGTAGCATACATACACTAAGGTCAAAATCAACAAATCATACAAATTAAGAAAAATAATAGCGTAGTGCTTGTTGGTTTGGGTATTCTGCGTGGTGAGGAGGAATTCATGGTAATAAAAGTTTGAGAAAACAATCATGTAAAAATTGGCGCTAATATTCACCAGTAAATGTTTAGTTTAAGGCTAGTTCCATAACTAAAATCCCAAATAGCAGCTATCTCTATTACCTTCAAGAGTTTGTTTTGGTTATAGTCTTTTCAGAACTTCTAAAAGGCAGCATTATTCTAGGTATAAGAAATAAAAGACTCGTTATTTTTCTTTTCCCTAACATGATTCCCATGAATTGTCATCAAAAGACACTATGTCGGAAAGAACAAAATTTCCCACAAGACTCTTGCTCATTGGGTCATTACCAACGAAGTGATAGAATCTATGTATGACATTTGTTCCCAATTTTGATGTAAGGAACAACGACGTGAAATCATTAACCATTAGTCTCTGTACCCGTTTTGCTGGATGAGCACCAGCATGACAAGTCCTAGGGTGCTCCATTAGCCCAAAGCTTCTGCTGCTCAGAATTCATATCACTTACCCAACAGTGGGTGTTTGAAGGGGGAAGTCTTTACAGGGGCTTCTGAAAACTCCATTGTTAAACTGCCAACAATAGAATAAAGCATGCATTGGTCTTACAGACTGAAAATGAGCTGTTATTTTCATACTGTTACTGAAAGCCTGACATACAATGGAACAGAGTCAACTCATGAGGGTTCTCTGGTTGGGGACAGAAGATTGGGAAAGGAGAGATGAGAAAGATCGCAAGACACAAAGGAGAGTAAACTGTAAATTGTCTATAACAATTAGGCTTACCTTTCTTATCAGCCCACTGAATTTGCAGACCTGTGATTATTTGTTGAAAGGCATTGAGGTTCATTTTGTTTAAGAAAATAGAGGAAATAAGTACAGAAAGGCATAATAGTGGTTATAATCAAGACTATGAAGAGCCCAGCGTACCTGAAAGAGAGCCCTTAATTAAATGAAGCTCTGACTTTACAAAGCTGAAATTTCATAATTTAATGGGGGATGTATCAAAAAATCTCAGCTGCAAAATGTGAATCTCAATTTCTACCATTACTTTTTTTTGCCGTCTGTGTTTATTTGCTGGATGCACCCTTCCTCTATGAGGCACCCTCACAAGTGCTGCCATGCCATCCTCTTCCACATGTTGATATAAAAAAAATTAGCATAGCAGGCTTACAAAAATAACTGGTGGGGGGGACTTGGCTGGCAAAAAACATATAGACGCTGTGTTATTTGCATAAAAATACAGCAGTCGCCCAGATTCTGATGCTGAGTAGGCAAAAGAGTAGCACCAGTGAATTATCACTAAGCTTCTTGCTTCCATTAATTAGGCATCTAAACCCATTGTCCTTGAATTGGTTCCTATTCAGAGCGACCCTACAGGACAGAGTAGAACTGGCTCATAGGGTTTCCAAGGAGTGGCTTGTGTGTTCAAACTGCTGACTGGTTAGCAGCTGAGCTCTTAACCACTGTGCCATCAGGCCTCCAATTAGGCATCTAGTAATTTTTAATAAAAACTTCTAAACCACTTGCCAGCCACTAGGGTGGCCATTATTAGAAAAGGGTAAAATAACAGGTGTTGGTGAGAACGTGAGGAAATAGGATCCCTCGTCTATTACTGATGGGAATATAAAATAGTCCAGTCACTGTGAAAAAACAATAGGGCAGTTCTCAAAAAATTAAACAGAGACTTACCATATGACCCGACAATTCCATTCCTAGGTATATACCCAAAGGATTTGAAAGCAGGAACTCAAACAGACGCTTAGCCAAAGTTCTTTGCAGCATTACTCACAATAGCCAAAAGGTGGAAACAACACAATCCATCAGCAGGTGAATAGATAAACAACCTGTGGGATATACGCCTTTTGCAATGAACTATACAATGGAATATTATTCAGCCATAAAGATAAATGAAGTCCTGATGCATATTACAACATGGATGAGCCTTGAAAACATGCTGAGTGAAACGTCAGACACAAAGGACAAATATCTCACAATACCACATATGTGAAATATCTAAAAAATATGTGAAATATCTAGACTACGCAAATGCATAGAGACCAAAGCTTATTAGTACGGCAATGAGCTTGGCTTTTTTTTTTTTTTTTTAGGGGCCGGGGGAGGGATCAGTGGGAGTTATTGCTTAAGCGGTACTGAGTTTCTGTTTGGGGTGATGAAAAAAATATTTGGAATTAGATGGGGTGGTGAATATAATTAATGTCATTGAATTTTACACTTAAAATGGTTGAAGTGGTAACTTTTTTGTTATATATATTTTGCCACAATAAAACTAAATTTTAAAAACTCTCTGGTCTCTTCAGCTGGGATGTACACAACACCAATTGGAAGGAAAAAAAAAAAAACTAAATGATAGAAAATATATCCAATACTATCAAGGTGTTTGTGAAATAATGCAATGGGAGCTGGATGCTTTACAAGTATAATTAGCCTTACGGGATGTTATTCTACGGCCAAGAGAATAGAAAGTGACTGCCTTTAGCTTGTTAAATGCTTCAGTTAATACAACAGGATGCTTCCTTCCATCTGAGCATCACGAATTGTTTTGATGCAACATGACGCTGGAACACAGATGTCAGGCAAATTATGCCTGTTAGGTCTGGCCCATGCCTGTCTAAATTCCATGGAAATGTGGGCTGATTTTCCATTCCAAATTGGCTAGAGCAAAGCAGAGAGGATTCTGGGGCAGGCATTTTTGCAAGAAGAGTGTCTCTCACGATTTCATTTCCATAGCAATTTAAGGAAATGATGTGGGGGCGGGGACAGGCAGCGAGTTGGTAGAATAATTGCTCAGATCTGACAGGGTGTGAGAAAGCTGAACAGTTTCGTGTGCATAATATTAACCTCCACACATTTCCAAAATGGCCTTTTTATTCAGCAAAAGATATGTTCAACGTGTATGAACAGTTATTTTGGAACTGAGTGGCATCATGACAGGTCAGAAATGGCCACAGGGCATAACAATATATATTTTTCAAACCCAATCTGAAGTCTCTTGTAACATCAAGGAAGGTGGTTTTAAAATACACACTGACATCTCTCAAAGATTATAAATGTGTGGTTCCTTCTGCCTTCTGTTTCATTAGAAATCCAAGGTGATGATAGTCAAAATAAAATTAGACTATGATAATATACTGAGATGTATTTTTTACACTAAAACATGGAATTCAACATTTTTTTTTTTAAAGTAAGAATTCGGTTGTTAGAATTCAATCTTCTATATAATAGTCTATGTTTATGAAAATAGCTCTATGCATTACACAGAAAAAATAAGGTAGAAAATATTTCAGGTAAGTACTATGAGGCTGGATGAAGAAGTCCCTAAAGCATTGTCTTTGAAATCATCGAGGTGTTTGAGATACATGGGGGTGTTGATCCCAGTTCAGCCTCGTATCAACAGTGAGAATTCAGCCAATCACTTAACCTCTTGGAATTTCCATTGCTTCATCTGTAACAGTGCTAATAATTAATAACGCCACTTCATAGCTTTGCTGTGAAAGTCAGTATCAACCTAAGTAAGCCTTCTCTCACAGAACCAGATGGTAGATGTACTGGACAAATGCTTTCTATTATTTAGTGACATCCATGAAGCACCACAGGCTTTCCTGGATTCTGCCTGCCTTGTACAATTTGATTACAACATTAGAGTTTACTAGAGGATCGCGTCCTGATTCTTATTTCCTCAATCATGAAAAAGAATCGAGGCAACTTTAGGTGGAATGATGTTGACTAAATGACAATTCTTAGTTATGACCTGATAATATATTTGCTGACTCACCGGCTCTTTGTGTGCTAGAAACACAACCTGAATCCTTCTGAGAACAATAGGTTTAAGCTAAAATTCAAAAGTAGACAGGAACAAAAAATAAAAAGATTAAACACATTATTAAATGCATATTGATTGAATGAACCAAAGAGACTAAAAAAAAAAAAAAATTCACAAAAGCAGATTCTAGGGAAATCTTAGATGAAATGACTTTTTATTTTTTAGGAAAAATCAAGCTCAACTTGGATCACTTCACTCCTCTTGCTAAATGGCTGCAGGGCTCTCCAAAGCACGTGAAAAAATATCCCAGTTTTTACCCTGTCATTCAAGTCCATCCATGGCTTTGTCCCATTGGACTTTTTGCCCTTATTCTTCGTACAGGTTTTACGTATACACCAACATGTCACTCAAAATGAGGTTCTCACTGTGTACACGTCATTATTTAAGACCTCTATGGATGTGGTCTCTGTGTCTAATTTTGTTCAGAATTTCTTCTCCCCATTGTCATGCCATCTCCACATGTCTGAAGCATAAAAATTCCTAAGATATCAGTGAAAATACCACTTTTCCTACAAATCTATCCCAAATTCACTTCCTTTCTCCCAACTCATAGAAACTTCCCATCTCTCTCTTTTGATGAATTATAGAGAATGTACTCTTTCCCTTGTGTTATTTTGTTTATTTCTGTGTCTTTCTACAGGATGGTGAACTCCTGGAGAGGCAGAACCCTGTGACTCATCTTGATGTGAAAAGGCAGCAGGTAGAGCTTACAGAGAGAACTTTCTGACTTGGGACCATGTCATGTCATTGACCATGTGTGACCCTTAACAAATTATATAGCCTCTCTTACCCTCCATCTCCTTGCACAAAAAGATGAATAATAAAATAAACAAATGAGTAAATGTATCTTCTCTTGTTATGAAAGTAGTGATGGTAGGAAGAAGAAACAAGAAAAATCTTCTGCAAGGTCTGAGACTTGTTGATGGTTAAAAAGTCATAAAAGAGTTATGTCTTATTCCCTGAAAGTTTACCAAATCTCCTTCTCAGAAAACCAAAGGGAGAAGTTGAAAACCACTTTGCCTGGCAGACTGAAAATCTTAGCAGCTGTGGTGTGGTCCTAGCTGTACTACTTGCTGGCTGTGAGACCCAAATTCTTCACCACCTGGGATCTTAACTTCCACCTCTCCAAAATGAAGTGGTGGGCCTAGAGGTTTTAAGTGCATATAGGTTTTGTTTGTTTGCTTTGTTTTGTTTTTCCCTGTGGAACCAGCAATAGTTCAGGGTCCAAAAGGTAGGCAAAGAGCAAGAACCAAGAAACAAACAGAACAGTTCAGCTCCCTCCCAGGTTTGCATTTCAAGGTCAGGAGACTTCCATGGAGGTCATCCCATGAACTGGACTTCAAAAGTACAGATGTCATTTCCACAACAAAACCTTCCTCAAAACCGCCATCTAGCTCATGGTGTCTGCAATCCTATGACAAATTCCATATCTTACCATGGCTCTCCACAAGGTAAGCTGCATCTCGTGTTCTGTGGGAAAAGCCTCCGTAGATCCATTCACTGGAATCATCAGCACTTTGTTTCTTTTGTACCTCTCATCACCTTGTATTTTCATTATCTATCTAAACACATGCTTGTCTTCTCTCACAGGCCCTGGACTCCTTGAGAGAATGTCTGGTATTTTCATTACCACATAGAGCATCTGGCTCAATAAATGTTTTATTTTGAATGAAAGAATATTTAGCAGAGACAAAACAGTCATTAAAGTCCAAAGAAAATATATAAAATTTCAACAACATTTACCTAGTTGTTTTATTCTTCCATATGTACCCTTTTATTCTATTTGAATAGTGGAAATTGATATGTTCAAACTATGTAGTTTTGAATTTTCCTATTTCGTTTTAGGGTACCACCCAGATAAAGAGGTAATGGGCTCCAGCTTCAGCCACATCATCTGCTTTCTCTCTCCAGCTGGTGAGGGTTTATCCAAAGGCTCATTTTGCTATCTTGCTTCTGATCATTTCATTTTTAGGCTTTGGCAATAATAAACATTGACCTTTCCATTTAAGAAAATGTTTTGTGCATCACACCACTTAAAAGGCCATGTTAACGACTTCTCGTTATTATAAATTACCAAATATTTCCCCCAAACAACTAAAGGAATGGTTTCAGTATATTTGGATAGGAAGGTGACAGCTACTTAACTTCAGATGACTCAACATGGAATACCAAAATAAATACGCTTTTAAAACACCAAATTGTGCATAGCTGCCTAAATGTGGTAAATACCTCACAAAGATCAATAAATTAGTAGACGATGTCTGTTAAAAGTTCTATCTTCAAGATGTCACTCATTTTAATGAATTGATGTTTCCTGTCATCTCCCTACATATCTTAAAAGTAGGTATAAAATAATTAGCCTTGAAAACCAAAGATTAAAGATAAGCAAAATTTACCTGTTTAGCCAACAATTTGGGTGTGAAAATAGTACTTAAAGAGAGTATTTTTAGGACTTAATAATTGCTGTAAAAGTTAAACTTTCTAAAAATAAGATTGGTTGTGCCAGTTTAAAAATGCTCAATTGTCCTCATTCCTTGCAGAAGAAATCCTGAATGGCCCTTTATAATCTGACACCAACCTGCCCCCTCCTTTGCCATTTTCTCCCTCTCCATATAATCCAACAACCTCTAGTCTACCCTCCAATATGGCACAATCTTATGTTCTGCTACAACATGACACAACCTGGGATGCCTTTTTTCTGTCTGCTCAATTCTTCAATGCCTATCTCAAATGCCACCTTCTCTGTAAACCCTCCTCCATTCCCTTTTCTCTGGAAACCCCTCTCTATGCCTTCAGTCAAAAGAGGCACCTCCTTCCTGTATGCTTTCAAGGCACATAGCGTGCATCTACATTTGGAAAGCTCTCTTAATGGACTGTGATTATTTGTTTATTTCTTGGCTTGTCAAGTAGTATTAGTCCCTTAAAGACAACAACAGCTCATTAGTCTTTACAGTCTCAGTGACAAAAACAGAACTTGAAAAATAATAATAATGTCAAAAAAGAAAAAAGCATTACTGTCGAGTTGATTCCAACTCATGGCAACCTCATGTGTGTCAGAGTAGAACTGGGCTTCACAGAATTTTCAATGGGCTGATTTTTTGGAAGTAGATGACCAGACCTTTCCTTCTGAGGTGCCTCTGGGTGAACTTGAACCTCCAAACTTTTGATTAGCAGCCAAGAGCATTAACTACACCACCCAGGGACTTGAATCACAATACTAGATAATATTTATTAGGCATTTACTATGTGCCAGGCATTGTTCTGATGATATTACATATATTTAACTCTTCAATTCTCACCACCACTTGTAGAACAGATATTACTACTCCTGTTCTAAAGAGAAAGAAGCTGAAGCAAAATGAAAATAATTTTTTTGCTGAAGTTTCATGGCCAGGAAATTGTGGAAAAATAATAATAGGTGTTAGCTGATATTTGTTGAAAAAGTGAACGAGTTTTTATTGGCAGTCTGGCCTCCTGTACTGAGTGCACTTGTCCTTCCCTAGGCAGGAGCCCCTTCTCCCTTCATATGCCTACATCAGTCAGCCTTTCCCCCCAACTCTGCTATCAAAACCTGCTCAAAGGGTATTTATTTATACCGGTAACTTCCTATGGGGACGCTTCCTAGGGCATTGGTATTCTCAAACAAAGTTAGAGTACTTGGATATATCGGTTTAAAGTATTACCAGATAGGGTAAGGAAGGACATCTACAATTGTCCATAGGAGATGTATTTGAGGGTTTCTGAGATCACATGTACAATCTGGCATTCAATTGAGTTAGCACCTCAGCCATCACTGTGTAACACCCCGCACAGTTGTTAGGTACTGGCGAGTCTGTTTTGACTCATAGCGATCCTATGGACAACAGAACAAAACACTGACTGGTCTGTGTCATCCTCACAATCATTGCTATGTTTGAGCCCATTGTTGCAGCCACTGTGTCAGTTTATATCGTCAAGCATCCTCCTCTTTTTTTGCTGACCCTCTACCTTACCTAGCATGATGTCCTTCTCCAGAGACTGGACCTTCCTGATTACTTGTCCAAAGTAGGTGAGATGAAGTCTTATCATCCTTACTTCTAAGGAGCATTCTGGCTGTACTTATTCCATGACAGATTTGTTCATTCTTCTGGCAGTCCATGGTATATTCAATATTCCTCATCAACACCACAATTCAAAGGTGTCAGTTCCTCTTCTGTGTTCCTTATTCCTTGTCCAGCATTTGCATACATATGAGCCAATTGAAAATTCCATGGCTTGGGGCAGGTGCACCTTAGCCCTCAAAGTGACATCTTTGCTTTTCAACACTTTAAAGAGGTCTTTTGCAGCAGATTTGCCCAATGCAATGTGTTGTTTGATTTCTTGACTGCTGCTTCCATAGGTGTTGATTGTGGATCCAAGTAAAATTAAATCCTTGATAACTTCAATATTTTCTCCATTTTCATGTTGTTTATCGGTCCAGTTGTGAGGATTTTTGTTTTCTTTACGTTTGAGCTGTAACCCATACTGAAGGCTGTGGTCTTTGATCTTCATCAGTAAGTGCTTCAAGTCCTCTGTGTCTTGAGCACTTAAGGTTAACTCATCTGCATATCACAGGCTGTTAATGAGTCTCCCTCCAATCCTGATACCACGTTCTTTTTCATATTTTCCAGCTTCTGGGATTATTTGCTCAGCCCTCCACATTATGGGAGAAATATTTTAACCAAAGACTCAGTCTATTATTAAGAAATGATCATGGTAATAATTGGTTGCAAAACTCACCTGTTAGTTTATCGGCAGAAGCTTCTGTCTAGGCCACAGCTGTATATAGGAGGGTATATTGGTGTATATGCAAAGTTGACTCTAGACTCAGAGTTCACACATATAATACCAAGAGCTCCCACTGTTAGGGTGAAAACTCAGAGCAGATAGACACCATGCCTGGCATTTTCTTCAAAGCAACCCTAAACAGTAGCTGTTTTCATTTGCCATTTTACATATAGAGAACCTGAAGCTAGGAAGGGTTTAATTAATTTACCTAAGAACACACAGCTAGTTTGAAGAGCCATTTAAATGCAAGTCTATCTGATTCTAATATCTATGGGAACCTCGATGTCTTCTCCAAAGTCTCCTACCTCAGACATACCAAGATATGATCATCCTGGTGAATTAGAATAGCATAATTAGTGTAACCCAAACATATTTTATAAGTTATATAACCTTATGCAACTGTATTTGAGCCTGAAAAAACAACAACATATTTCCTCTGCTGGAAATAAATACTTCATTTGTTCCATTTCACTTTGGTAGTGCTTTCGAAGTCCTCTTGAAATTTGGGACACTCACTTGAAACTGATTTGACTATGGGATATAGGGTTAATTGGTTTTTGTATTTGAATTAATTGCATAAATGTTCAAAGAATTTCTAAAAAGGACTGTGCTTAGTCGAAACTGATACTATGGGAGATATTGCCGTCTTTAATATGAACTGTATTACTTTACTTCTAAGGATGTTTTTCTTCCTTCTGAACCATTGTATTTCCAAGCTGACTACAAATTCTGCTTCTTGCCATGGCTCTTGGTGAGGTAAGCAGCACAGCATGTTCTGTGGCAAAAGTGCCTTTGTAGATTCACTGATTGCAATCATCAGTACTTTGCTGAAAACTAGAATGAAATAGCTCTGAAATAACAGATGCTTGTTTTATTTTTCCTCCAGCAGATAACATTGTAGCTACAACTTTCTTTGAAATAACTATGGCATCATGCTGTAATCACAGTTTTTGCAAACACCATACAGTTGTAGAGTGCTCCTCAAAAAAAATTCATACACATTTTTTCATTTGATTCTGAAGAACAGCATACGTGACTTAAACGTGGGAGGAATTATAATTTCCATTTTGCAGATAAAGAAACTGAGGCTTTGGTTGAATAACTTGCTCATGACCACGAAACTAATAAGCTTTGGAACTAATATAGTTATTGTCTAATAGGTTGTGAATGTTGACATGCAACAATCATAGTTTTAACTATTCATGGGTCCTTAAGAAGGAGCATGGCTTGTACAATGTTTTCTTTTTAATTTTTTGGTTAAATTTTAGAAAATAGTGTGTGCTAAGACGAATGCTTGGGTGTTAATCAGTTACCAAGTCTACCACCTAGCAATCACATCGCAACTTAATTTTTTACTCTCTGTGACATATTAGGGAGCTAAAGAAATCAAATACATACTTCGGGCTATTCATTCATTCATGCATCCAAAACGTAGCTAAACAACTCTCTGACAGGTATTGTGCCAGATGTGAGAGATACAGTGGAGAAGAATACCGACTTGGTGTCTGAATTCAAGGTATGAACTATGAGTTCCAATCGACTCAATGGCAACAAGCTTGGCAATCATGGAACACTCATTAAGCAAGAGTAGAACTGCCCCATAGGGTTTCCAAGGAGTGGTTGGTGGATTCAAACTGCCGACCTTTTGGTTAGCAGCCATAGCTCTTAACCACTGAGTCACCAGGGCTCCCATTAAGCAAGGAATTAGTGACAAAGTATGACAGAAACTATAATATCTGATTTTCACAGAGATCTAGCCTAGCTAAACTAGTGACCAGGGAAATTTATCTCCGAGAAAGTGAAGACCTGAAAAGTAATAGGAGTTGAGTAGTTTAAAGAGAAGAGGGCAACATAATACCTATTTTACTTTTGGTTATACTTCACTGCATTTTGTAAAAGAAAACACGTTGCATTACAATAAACCAAAAACCAAACCCATTGCCGATGAGTCAATCCTGGCTCATAGCAACCCTATAGGACAGAGTGGAACTGCCCCGTAGGATTTCCATGGAACGGTTGGTAGATTCAAACTTCTGACCTTTTAGCCACTGTGCCGCCACGACTGCTTGCATAATAATGGTGTTTATAAACTCAGGGATTTGTGAAGATCTCAGGATGTACCAACGTGGATACCAAAGGTATAATCTATCCTGAGCTTTCTTCTAGCGACTTGACTACATCAGTTAGAACATCATGACTTCCGAAGTAATGAACTTGGAACACATAAGAATATGCTTTCTTAAATGATGATTTTTTTTTTTTCCTACCCCAAGCATACAATCTGTGGTCATAACTCTGTCATAAGAAAGATTACCTGAGAGAATGTAGATGGAATGGTGAAATATCATTGCTAGGGCTGGAAAAAAATTAAGGAAAAAAAAAGTACAGATGCTATTGACAATATACACTTTCTGTTTATCTTGAAGACATCAGCTTATTATACAGTTTATATACATACTATAAAAACGCAGAGTCTTATATTTCTTTCTTTAGTTTGTAGAAGAAAGAATTCACGTTAATTTATATTGCTTCTTATAAACAGTCTGATTTTTTCAAAGTGTCACTAGAATTTTTGCAAGATTTGCACTTTGTGTGCCTGAATATTCAGTAGTTACAGTACTAAATTTTACATAACATCTGTTGAAATACCATTATGTAGCATAGTGCAATTCTAATTGATAGCATATTTTTAAAAGTCAAATCTAAATTTAAAATTTACTTTTTGCATAATGGACAATACACGCTCAGTACCAATGATCTTGATCAGGGAAAGCTGAGTATAATTAACACAAGGTGCAAACAATATGTGCAAAATGGAATATATTGTTAAATACACTCTAAAATATTGATATTGTTCAAGCTATTTGACCTAGAAAATTCTAGAATACTTCTTTAGAACTTTAATCAAAACTGGTTGCCGTCAAGTTGATTCTAACTCATGACGACCTTATATGTGTCAGAATAGAACTTCCTCTGTAAGGTTTTCAATGGCTGGCTTTTCAGAAGTAGATTGCCTCGCCTTTCTTCCAAGGTACCTCTGAGAGAACTCGAACTTCCAACCTTTTGGTTAGCAGCCAATCTCATTAACCATTTGCACCACCAGAGGACTCCTTTAAACTTGCGAAAATTACAAAATATCAAAATCGGATGGAATGTTTAGGGCTAATACTTTCATTTTATAAATGAAAAAATTGAAGTTCAGTCAGGAAATGTCTTAACTAAGGTCACAATGCTGATAGCGATGCATGGGTGACTCAAATATCTTGACTCAAAGTATAGTTCTCCTTGGTTTCTCCATACTTTCAACCCTGTATTTTATAGAAGTTACAAAATATTTTCAAGATGATTTTCAAATTATTCTTCCATCACTTTGAATGCATGTCAGTATTCTTATGGTATTCACATAACAGTAGAAAAGATAACTTACAACTAACTCATGTTGGTCATTGTTCTTGACCTTTGTTCCTGCAAAGATGATTACTAAATAGTTTGGGAAGTACTGCAAATATATCTTATGACCCATCATTGAAGAATAGGAAACGGATGGGCCTGATGGGAAGTCAGAGACGCCAATGCCCTTGAACATCTATCATCCATCTATATGTATCTATCTATGCATCTATCTTAGAATTATCTGTGTATCACCTATCTATTCATTCATCTACCTATTTAAATTCTACCCACCTTTCTGTGTATTTATATATGTACGTATACCTGTATGCATACATGAATTTATGTATTTATCTGCTATAATGAGCAGTTTATAAGAAAGTTGAAATTATTATATTGCTGTGAATGGAGAGCAGTAATTGCATTTTTTAAACTGAATAAGTAGGTAATCTCTATGAAAGTTACTATTTAAGCCAGAGGGGGTTATAATTTTTTTTTTTTCTGCCATATCACATTTTGGCAGGCTATGTACCCCATCTTTACTACTGGATAAACTAAGTGTAAGCTCTTTATTAAACCCGTAAACCTGTTGACTTCGAGTCAATTCCAATTTATAGCAACCGTATAGGACAGGGTAGAACTGCCCCATAGGGTTTTCAAGGAGCACCTGGTGAATTCAAACTGCCAACCTTTTGGTTAGCAGCCGTAGTTCTTAGCCACTACACCACCAGTATTTCCAAGCTCTTTATTAAATCTGCTCTACACTTACAACTGCCAAATAATGTCACCTAATCCTAAATCTGGAAACCCTGGTGGCATAGTGGCTAAGAGCTACAGTTGCTAATCAAAAGGTCAGCAGTTCAAATCCACCAGGCACTCTTTGGAAACCCTGTGGGGCAGTTCTACTTTGTCCTATAGGGTCACTATGAATCGGAATCAACTCTACAGCAACAGGTTTGGTTTCGTTTCTAAGTCATGCGCATATGTGTCTATATGTGCATTTGACATTCACTTAATGTCGATCTCTTTATACCTTTCTTTAGATTTTCTTTTTCAGCTTTGTTTCATATTTGACCAGAGTCATCATCTAAAAACACCAACGTGAAAATTCGTCAGAGTCCTGTCCTGTAACACAGTTCATAAATGCAATTTTCTTTACACCCACTAGTTATTTGGAAAATTAAATTTGGTAACCAGGTTGATATAAAAAATGATTGAATTCAGGATGACTACATTTAAAATTACTCTCTTCTGTGTAATGTCAACTAACCACAGTCTCAACAAATGCCTCATTGACATAAGCTTTTAAGTAGATACTTTAATTGTAGTATCTTTTTTCTTACCATGAAAACCAGAAACAAATAAACAAAAACTCACAAAAAATAAAAAACATGTTTTTGGATTTCTGAGTCATACCTTAATAAGACTACATTATATTTTTAAATTTGTTTGCTAGGTCCAGGGCACTAAATTGTAGAAGTAATTCCTAGAACAAATTGATCACACGAAGTAATAATACACCATTTCTCCAAAGAATTCAAAGCAATTTTTTACTGAACTTAACTAAACCCTTTTGAGAGATGTAGGAATTGGATATAAGTATTCCCATTAAATGAAAAAAAGATGAAACACATAAGGTGTTTATATAGTAAGAATTCCAAATCTGGATAAACACATGAGTCTAAACCAACCCAAAATGTAACACTCATATTGCATTTTAAACATTTTATAAGCTTGTATGATTTAGAAACCACCGGATCCCACTGCCTTTTGGGGACAAGACACTCCATTTCTTTTTGAGCCACAGCTCATACTCAGTGTGAAGTGTAAAAAGAGGCTATGCATTTGGAATCTAAGAAATACGTAAATTTAGAAAATTCCATTTTTCCTAGCAAATTAGCAAGCTTTTAAAAAAATTATAACATTAATAAGAACACGAGAAATATACACAAATTCATCTTTTTTGAAGACCAAGATTTTTAACAAGTCCATCATGTCTGATCTAGTAATTTTACCTCAGAAAGTAGCCGTAAGGAATAATTGTACATGTGGACATGAATTTATACACAAAGATAGTCACTATAGTGTTGTTTAATATCTAACACTAGAGGTTATTTTAAATAACTGTGATATATACATTTGATGGGATATTATTAAAGAATGAGAAGTTTTTGAAGACTAATATATGATATAACAATATAATAAAAACAGGATACAAAACAGCACGCACATGAGTTATGATTCTTTGGTTGCAAGCAACAGGAAAAGAAAGCAGGACTCAATCTGTAAGATTAGGTTGTGTCCTAAACCAATCTCTTTTGAGATATAAAAGAGAGAAGCAAAGCAGAGACATGGGTACCTCATTCCACCAGGAAACAAGAGCCAGGAGAATAGCCCGTCCTTTGGACCCGGGGTCCCTGCACTGAGAAGCTCCTGGACCTGAGAAGATTGATGACAAGGACATTCCTCCAGAGCTGACAGAGAGAGAAAGCCTTCTCCCAGAGCTGGCACTCTGAATTCAGATTTCTAGCTTCCTAGACTATGAGAGAATACACGTCTCTTTGTTAAAGCTCTCCACTTATGTTATTTATGTTATAGCAGCACTAGATAACTAAGACAGACCAGAAACAAATTATAAAATATTAACAAGGTAATTAATGTGATGATAGTTTTCTTCCTTATTTTTTTCTGTTTTCCAAGTTTTATGCACTGAGCTTTTTTTTTTGGAAAAAGTCACTTTAATTTATTTAGGAAGAATGTTCATGAAACAGAGAAAAGATAATTAGCTTAGATAGAGATTGAGTTTGTCACCTTGGTTTCATTAAAACTCTCCTGAATTGAGCATATTTCAAGGATGTGGAAATCAATATTTATTAATATTCTTTTGATAATAAACTTCATTCTTTTGTCTAAAATCAGTGCTATGTAAAATAAATGCCTTGCCTACGGATGCTTTGCCCTTTCTCTTACATGTTCCTAGGCTGTTCTTTTTTCTTTCGTTCTTTGTGTTAAATGGAAAACACGGTGTTTTGTTTTCAAACAGCAAGCTAACCTTTCATTTAAAAGTTTCATTACGTTGAGATACATAAAGTACAACCTTTTTCACCTTTCAAATGTACCTTTTGCGAAACACTAATTGATTACTAGAATATTTTTATAGAAATTAACAGCTTTAAATGTAATTAAGCACCGACAGCCTTTGAAGCAAGAATTTTTTTTTCTGTTTTAACTTTTGAGTTGATCGTTTATGATACATTTGCTTTTTCCATTAAACGTGTAAAGGAGCAGTCGACTCAAAAAGAAATTCTGAAGGAATCTGACAGGATTTGAAAACTGTTTTTGAAGTTTATTGGAAAGAAATCTCTTAATCCAGGATCACAGTGACCGTGAGAAAGATGACTAGACCCCGAGAATGGCTAGCTAGAGAGGTAATAAAAGAATTGCTTTTCTGTCTCTTAAAGGATCAGGATGGAAGAAGGAAAAACATTTACCAGGGGTAGATAACTAGAATCGATTTACATGGAGCATTTTAATAAACTATTTTTATCTCCCTGGCCGATTGAATTTGCTCAAAAATGTGAAAACTGATCATTAATACTAATAACAGTTATTCCTTAAAATACTTACTTTTTAAATCATTATACAGTTTTAATAAAAGTTGGTGGTTCAAATCCACCAGCTGCTTCTAGGGAGAAAGGCCCTGGAGATCTCTGCTGCCTTAAAGATTACAGGCTTGGAAACCTTATGGGGCAGTTCTGCTCTGCCCTTTGGGGTCGCTGTGAGTTGGAATCGAGTCTACAGCACATAGCAACAACAAGATCGATAACTATAACTTTAATTCATTATAATTCTTCGCGGTATTAGGCAAATACTATGTTGGTTTGGAGGAAGCATTACAGACCAGAAGTGCAAATCATTTTATTTGTGCCCTGGTCCTGCCATTTTCTGGCTTTATGACCTTTGGTTAGTTACTTAACCTTGCTAAGCATCAGTTTCCTGCACTGAAGAAATACACTTAACACCACTAGCTGCCATTCATAATTCACAGGGTCATTTGTAGATTAAATAAAATAAAATGTATACATAAAGATGTTTGAGAAACTGCACATTTTCATAGAAATATGAGATGGTAATACTGTTGGCATCATTTCCTGAGAAGTATAAAATCAGAGATTCAAATTTCCAATTATGGTTGGTTTCTGAACTCTCGAATTTATGATTGCAGACACCAGCGTTTCAAATTTCAAGAAATAGAACCATCCGTAATAACGCTCCCAATATTGATAAAGCAAGACGTGTACATCTTTTAAGTTTTCCTTTGTGCACATGTTTCTTTAAGTTGACGAAAAAGCTGGTTTTCAGAACGTATGCCATTTGCAGCAGCTTCCTATGAATACTTCATGATTTCAGTGCTCACGAAAGGTGACAGGCTGACAGGACCAGCAACTGTTTATCTAGGAAAAGCATTCAGCAATTAAAACTTCTAAAGGCCTTGGCGAAGCGATGCCCCATGACAAGAAAGGACGGTGGTTTGGTCTCCACGGGCTGTTTCATTCTGCAGGGACTCCCAGAAAAAGCCTAATTTGCACTAGTGGTTTTCATGTCACAATCCATTAAGAACTGAAACGGAGTCTGCCAATTTGCTTCATAGGCCGTGGAACAAGGCTGTAGAGCAATAGTGAGAGCAGAAATGAACCCTTGGATGGAAAGGCTTCTCTAAGGTCAGGCTGAATGCAGGGAGGGAGGAGGGATAAGTCCTGTGATCTTCTCCATGAAGGCCCCGTATTATAGACCAGCAGTTGGCAAACTTTTTGTGTAAAGGGCAAGATAGTAAATATTTTAGGCTTTATAGGAGACATGCAGTCTCTGTCCCATATTCTTTTTTAGCTTTTTTAGCTGGAGGACCTTACAAAAACAGGCCCTGGGTTCAATTTGACTGGCTGGCCTAGTTTTCAACCCCTGTTATAAACAAATGAAGGCATTTGCCCAGGCTAGGGTGCAACTGAGTGACTCCTCACGTATGCTCTACCTCCCTCCAGCCTTCTCAAGTTTCCTCGTTAGAACTTTATACTTTGGGCTTAAGGGTACGCTTCCTCTCCTAAAATGAAAATCGTACATCAGTGAAAAAATTAAAATCCTAACCTTTACCAGAGATTTATTCATTCCATTCTTCTACATGAAGCCCACCCACTCCTTGTACTCTATTTGGAACATAAAAGCAAAGCTCTTTACATACAACTGTGAATATTCCAGGCAACCACCTGGAGCCCTTCTTTGTTCTCCTTTGAAGCAGGCTCCTTTCCACAGGTCCTGAGTCCTTAGCTCAGAGCCCTACTTGCCAGACCTGAAGCTCCTTTGATTCAGTCTTCCTCTGTCTTCTATGGAGCCCTGGTGGCACAGTGGTTGAGCTCGGCAGCTAAGCAAAAAGGTAGCAGTTTGCATCCACTAGCCCTTCCTTGGAAACCCTATGGGTCAGTTCTTCTATGTCCTATAGCTATAGGTCGGAACTGACTTGACGGCAATGGGGTTGGCTTTTGAATTATTTTCCATATTTTGTTCTCTGGTCCTTGACTCCTGGACTGTCTCCCTATGATTTATTTTGCCTTTTTCTCTGGGTTTGGCAACCCCCAAAGACATAAATATACCACCTATCTGTCAGTTTGTCATACTGTGGTGGTTTGTGTGTTGCTGTGATGCTGGAAGCTATGCCAGCAGTATTTCAAACACCAGCAGGGTCACCTATGGTGGACAGGTTTCAGTGGAGCTTCCAGAATAAGACAGAGTAGAAAGAAAGGCCTGATGATCTACTGGCAAAAACTAACCAATGAAAACCTTTTGGATCACAGCAGGACATTGTTCAACTCGTTTGCTTTAGGTAAGTCTTTCGGGGGGCTCGATGGCTTGAGCAAGACATCAAGCTTAGAGAAGCAGAGGGCCGTCAAGGGCGAGGGAGACCCTCAGTGAAATGGAGTGGCACAATATCACACAAGGACTTTAACATGCCAGCGATCCCGAGGGTGACACAAGAGTGGACAACATTTTGTTCTGTTGCAGATAAGGTTGCCATGAGTAGGAGTTGCCTGGATGACAGCTATCAGTCTATCATAAATCAGATCCTAATGATAAAACCCACTTTACTGAGTGACTTGAGAGTTAAATGAGTGAATCCAAGTCAGGGGTCTAGCATACAAGTGCTCGAGAGTCAGTATTTCTCAACAGGCAGCGTAGTTGAGGGAAAGGAGGTCATGGTTCCAGATTCTGGCAAGGTAGTGGGTGGACAGGTTGGGAGCCTCTCCGCATTCTCTTCTTCATGGAGTGCTAGAGCAGATTTAGAAAAAATGATCCTTTCCATATTTCTCCCAGTCATCCCAGCCCCTGGCTTTATTAGCCAAATTAGCCCAAACAGGTCTCATACAGAGAACAGTAGAAGTGTGTCTCGTTGTCTGAGGAATACAAATTCAACCTTTTAAAAGAGTTGGGAACAGCAGCTGCACTTTACTTCCATTAAAAAGGTTTTTGTTATTTTCCATGCTGTCATAAATTCTCTTCTTTCCCCCATTCTGGCACAAAGGCCTTAGAATGGTGCAAACACAACTTCACAATCACACCCTTGCCACTTTCTTGCACTGCCCCTCTTTTCCACATGGACCCAGTGGTCTTCCAGTAGTTCCAGGTTACTTCCTATCACCCAGCACTCCATGTTCCCTCCTGCTTCTAGTCTATCGAATGTTCTCTTCTTCACATGAAATGCTCGTCTTTCCTTATCACCTATTACATAACAATGTTGGTCAGCACCTCTGTGAAGCCTTACCTGCCACCCATTCTGACACTAGAACCATTGGTTGCTCTTTCCTCAACATTCAAATAATAATAACACTTCATACAAATCTATATTTGTATTTGACTCACTGTTTTGGAGTTCTCTGTTTGCATATCTGACACTCCCTCTAAACCAGGAACATATCCTGGACAGGGGTGTTGTTTTATGCATCTAGCATCCAGCAGTGGATTTGGTATGTGCTGAACTGATTAATACGCTCTTTCGTTTTTTTTTTTTTCTGACTTTTTTTTTTTGAGATTTTTGTTAATAACCTCATATCAAGTTCTAGATGCAAAGTTCTACTGCGTTTCTGGCCTTCTGTGTCTCTAACTGTGTTTACAATGAGCTTCCTAGTCAGGCAAGAAGATCCTCTTTATTGAGTAGTCTAATTGCAGCATCACAACTTGAAAGAGCTGCATTTATACAATTCTAACATGCTGACAGTTCTCTTGGTGGCAAAAGTGGTTGGCACTCTGCTGCTAACCTGAAGTTTGGGGGTTCAAACCCACCAAGTGCCGTCATAGAAGAAAGACCTTGTATCTGCTTCTATAAAGACTACAGCCAAGGAAATCCTATGGAGCAGCTCTACTCTGAGACATTTGGGATTCCAACCATGAGTTGGAATCAACTTGAGAGCAACATGTTTATTGTTTTTTAATATTCTGACAATATACATCCATTTGAAAAACATTCATTGTCCATTGACTATATGGTAAATACTACAGCTAGAGAAAAATGGCATGTTCCTTGTGCTCAAGGAGCTCTTGAGAGAGAAAGAGGCACATAAATCAGCAATTCCATGTGAAAATACTCTCATATTTTAAAAGGTCATTACTGTTTTAATAACCCACAAAATATTCAACACTATGTTAGGATGACTTCAGACAACTTACAAGGTGCGCGTCACAAGTAGGAGCGTTGTGAGGGGCCCTGAAAGTAATTTGGATAGAAGCCAATGCATCACCAGACCATTGCTCTGCGAAAGCTATCGGAAAGCTTTAATTGACAAAGGTCTGATTTTTAATTACATTTATTTCCTCCATTTTCCAATTTTTTATTTGTAATAAAGTAAATGAATGAATGGACTTTTTTCTGGTACTATTATAATCAAAGTTGTTGAAGACTCCGTCTGACTAAGGTGTGAAAATATCTTCATCTGCCCCTGGACAAATGGAAAGGGCATATAACCCAGATTGAGTAAAAAAGGCCTGGGAAGACTTTGTCCTTTCTCTTGGTACATAAATAAACTAGATGTTTTTCCACGGTTCCAGAAAATCACGTGAAAACACCCCAAGGGAAGTTACTAAACAGCAGCTTCTCTGGTGGTTTCTCTCATTCCCACCAGAGAGATGACCAGGGCTGCTCCTTCGGAGACCTCTAGACAGGATTCAATTGTTTTCTTTCATTTTACCTAGAGCAGGCACTCACTTCTCAGTAGCCATTCTAGCAAAACATAATCAATTAGTCCATTAACAGGAACAAGAGATCACAATTTAGAAAAACTCAAGGGACAAGTCATACACAAATTTAGTTCCTAGAGGTCTAAGTTTTACAGTCGTCATTGACCCCTCTTTTTATTTTCTCTTACTGCTCATGTCTGGGCCGTTGATCTTACCAGCCCTAGTCCTTAGAGAAGCAAGGTCCATTCTTCAATTTCAGATTCACCAGATGCAAGCTTCCTTGGAAGCTTTTGTGGATTCTGCTTATGAAACCATCCTCAACTTGGCTTCACCTTCTCTGGGTAAGTACCGTTCTCTACATAGATCCCTCCAGATGCCTTGATCTCAAAGTTTTTCTTCTGCTTAGTTGTCTCTGTGTTCCAGGATTATAATTTCTCTCATTCTAAAAGTTTCTTCATCCTCTTTGGAACCTCTTTTCTTTGTCTTCTTTTGTTGTTTCTCTGAGAGATCCAAGCTCCTTCATTCATCTTCCTCTATAGGATTATCCTTCAAGGCCTTTTTTCCTCATAAAATCATAAAAGATTGGAGTCAAAAAGGACAGACCTTGCTTCCAATGCCAGTGATACCTCTATGACCAGCCTCCAACATTTCCCTTAAGCATGATTGTGATGAGCACTCCCACTTAAAAAGCAGATTACCTGCTCAGCACACTCCTTTTGAATCATCCGTCTAAACAAGGGCCTCCTTCTCCTCTCTTCTAGGCACCCCTATTAGCATGACTATTAGCACAGTTTTTACTCCATTACATTAGGCTATATCAGGCTCACCCAGGTGATTGGGAGTTAGGGACATCCGCTCGAGCTGAATGTAATCACTGCTATGGAGCTGACACTTATTGTGATAGGCACACCCTAAGGTAATTCCCAAAGAATGAGTCAGGCCTTTGTCCAATCCCCTGAATACAGGAGGAACCAGTGACTTGCAACAAAGGTGATGGGATAGGCACTCCCATTATTATGTTATATAAGACTCTGTCTTAGCAAACCAGAGCGAGAGATCCTCCTCCTGGCTTTGAAATAGTAAACTGCCATGTTGTTGGAGGGCCTGTGATAGGGTCATAAGGCAAGGAGCTATGAGTAGTCTTTAGAAACTGAGCATGGGTCCTAGTTGACTGTCAGCAAGGAAATGGGGATTTTAGTCCTACAAGGGCAAGAAACTGAATTCTGCCAATAGCCATGTGATCTTGGAAGAGAATTCTGAGCTCCAGAAAGAGTAGAGAGTGTAGCCTGGCCTACTCATGGATTGAAGCCTTGTGAGACCCTGAGCAGAAGACCCAGCTAAGCCATGCCAAGACTCCTGATCCATAGAAAATGTAAGATAATAAGGGTATGTTGATTTAAGCCATTAAGTTTATGATAATTTGCTGTGCAACATAGAAAACAAATACACTTAGTGTTTTTGGACAACTCAGCTTCACCTGACAGCCTGCAATATTCTTTCAAATTATGCTCATAAATATGAAATCAGCATACCTACCTTGTGCCTGGTGTTACAGGTAACAGAAGGCACAGTGATTGCACTCAAGTTGCTGACAGTCTTATTGAGATGCCAAGAAGCATACAGCAAAGTTAAAGAAATTGATTGTGTAGTACATCTTAAGTGCTGTAGAAAGCCATAGAAATGGAAGAATTTGATAATTCTACATAACAGAAGAACAGCTTCACTGCCAAGTAAGCTGATAACACCATTTCGAAAAGTCTTGGTCCTCAATACCACTGCCCTAGTCCTAGTGCTGCCAAAATACAAATAACACAAGTGGATGGCTTTAGAGGACAGAAATTTATTTTCTCACTGTTCTGGAGGCTAAACATTAAAATCAGTGTCTTGGCCATGTACTTCCTTCCTTGTTGGTAGTCTTGAGCATTCCTTGGTTTCCTGGCATTCCTTGGTTTGTAGATGATCCTCATATGGTGCTTGTCTTCCTCATGTGAGTCTATTCTGTTTTTTTTTATAACTCAAAAGTGATTAGGTTTAGGATCCATCTACACTGCTATGACTTCATTAACATAACAAAAGAAATCCTTATTTCCAAATAGCATCACATTCACAGGCACAAGAGCTAAGAATTCAATTCATATTTTTTGGGGGGGAACACAGTTTAGTCCGTAACCACCAAAAGGAGAGGAAATGAGACATGTAGTATATAGTTTTTAAGAATTTGTAAGATTGTAAGATCAATATTGGGCTGTTGTAAATAATACGTGGATATGGAATAATATAATAAAATGTCTAGCACGGTACCAGGTATGGTAAGTACAATCAAAATAAACATAATGAGATAAAATACTGATTTATATTTCAAATCCTGAGGCCCTCTGTAAATAGCCTCTGCAATATCTGGCTTTTGGACACGACTAAAGCCTGGAGCTCAAGCATAACAACAATTGTAAAGATGGCACAGGACCAGGCAGTGTTTCGTTCTGTGATATACACAGTCGCTATGAGTTGGAGCTGACTCAACGACACCTAGCAACAACAAGAGCGGCAAAGCCTGGAGGCAGTTACAGAACGTAATGGTACCTAGTTATCTCCCCCATGACCACCACTTCAAAGGAGCTTCCCAAGAATTCTATGGCTCTCTGTAACCTCTATAGATTCTAAGCTCTCTAAACTGAAGGGATGTATGTTTGGTGAGGAGTAACCATTCCCTGTGAAGAGGGTTTCTTGTGATCCCATCTAATGCTAGAAGGTTCAAGAGGCGATGTAGAGTAATTCTAGATCATTGTGAGGAACACAGTCCTTAACAAGAGCTGCCATCTTTTTTATCCCCACCCATATGATAAGCAAAATAAACTATGTCATGCAGGAGACTCTCAAAAGAAGAGCTCTTCGTGCAAGTTAATTTGTGATCAATAAAGTTAAAAGAATCTCTTTCAAAACATCTAAGAGTAATTCAACATGTCGATGTACGCACCACTTTCTCATCTCCTGTCAGTAAGTGGTAGTCTAAAACATTTGGTACACTTGTTATACCCTCTGCATAGAATACACTTTCATTTCTTCTTTTGTCACCTGGTAAAATAGTCCTCTTTTACAGTCCATATTGAAACGTTTTACAGACTCAGTTACTCTGACTTGTGTTTGTGCAATATCTTGCTTATGTCTTTGAGATTTAGTTATTATTACATGTCTATCTTTCCACAACACTATAAAGTCCTCCCCACATGCGTCTGTCAGTCTGTTGTACATACTGTGGGGGCAAGAAATTTGGAAGACAGCTACCTGGCCAACCAACTGAAAGAGATCCATACTTTTGCCTGTTCCAAAGAAAGCTCATCCAACTGAATGCAGAAATTAGCAAATCATATCATAAATATCACACGCAAGTAAAATTTTGCTGAAGATCATTCAAAAGCAGTTGCAGCAGTGTATCGACAGGGAACTGCCAGAAATACAGGCCAAATTCAGAAGAGAATGTGGAACAAGGAATATCTTCGCTGATGTCTGATGGATCTTGGCTGAAAGCAGATACTGCCAGAAAAAGGTTTACCTTTGCTTTATTGACTGTGCAAATGAATTCAACTGTGTGGATCATAACAAATTATGGATAATATTGCAAAGAATGAGAATTTCAGAACACTTGATTGTGCTCATGAAGAACCTGTACATAGATCAATTGGCAGGTATTCCAACAGAACAAGGGGATACTGCATGGTTTAAAGTCAGGAAAGGTGTGTGTCAGGGTTGTATCCTTTCACCGTATTTATTCAATCTGTACACTCAGCAAATAATCTGAGAAGCTGGATGATATGAAGAACAGGGCATGGGGTTTGGAGGAAGGCTCATTAACAACCTCGAATATGCAAGTGACACAACCTTGCTTGCTGAAAGTGAAGAAGACGTGAAGCACTTACTGATGAAGATCAAAGACTGCAGCCTTCAGTTTGAATTACACTTTAACACAAAGAAAACAAAAATTCTCACCACTGAACCAATAAGCAACATCATGATAAATGAAGGAAACATTGAAATTGTCAAGGATTTCATTTTACTTGGATCCACAATCAACACTCACGGAAGCAGGAGTCAAGAAATCAAAGAGCCCATTGCATTGGACAAATCTGCTGCAAAAGACCTCTTTAAAGTGTTTAAAAGCAAAAATGTCAAAGACTAAGGTGGGCTTGACTCAAGCCTTGGCGTTTTCAATCACCTCAGATGCATGCGAAAGCTGGACAATGAATAGGGAAGGCCAAAGAAGTGATGCCTTCGAATTATGGTGTTGGCAAAGAATATTGAATATACTATGGACTGCCAAAAGAATGAACTAATCTGTCTTGAGATAAGTACAGCCAGAATGCTCCTTAGAAGCCAGGATGGTGAGACTTCTTTTCACATATTTTGGGCATGTTATCTAGAGGGATCAATCCCTGGGGAAGGACATCATGCTTCGTAAAGTAGAAGGTAAGCGAAAAAGAGGAAGACCGCAACAAAATGGATTGACACACAAGTGGCTGCAACAATGGGCTCAAGCATAACAATGATTATGAGGATGATGCAGGACCAAGCAGTGTTTTGTCCTGTTGTACATAGGGTTGCTATGAGTCTGAACAGACTCAAGGGCACCTAACAACAACTGTTGTGATGACTGGAAATTCCAGAACACTTAATTGTGCTTATGAGAAACCCGTACATAGATCGAGAGGCAGGCGTTTGAACAGAACAAAGGGATACTGCATGGTTTAAAATCAGGAAAGGTGTGTATCAGGGTTGTATGCTTTCACCACACTTAATCAATCTGTATGCTGAACAAATAATCTGAGATGCTGGACTATATGAAGAAGAGTGGCTCATCAGGATTGGAGGAAGACTCATTGTCATGAATTGAAATGTGTCCCCCCACAATATCTGTCAACTTGGCTAGGTCATGATTCCCTTATATGATTGTCTACCATTTTATCATCTAATGTAATTTCCCTGTGTTGTAAATCCTATCACTGTGATGTAGTAAGATGGATTAGCGGCAGTTATATTGATGAAGTCCACAAGATTAGGTAGTATCTTAAGCCAGTCTCTTTTGAGATACGAAAGAGGGAAGGAAGCAGAGAGACAGGAGGACCTCACACCACCAAGAAAGCAGAGTTGGGAGCAGATGGCGTCCTTTGGACCTGAGGTTCCTGTGCTGAGATGCTCCCAGATCAAGGGAAGACTGATGACAAGGACCTTCTCAAGAGCCGACAGAGAGAGAAAGCCTTCCCCTGGAGCTGATGCCCTGAATTTGGACTTGTAGTCTACTAGACTGTGAGAGAATACATTTCTCTTTGTTAAAACCATCCACTTGTCGTATTTCCATTATAGCATCACTAGACGACTAAGACACTCATTAACAACCTTCAATACGCACGTGACACAACCTTGGTTGCTGAAAGTGAAGAGGACGTGAAGCACTTACGGATGAAGATCAAAGACTACAGCCTTCAGTTTGGATTACACTTTACCACAAAGAAAACAAAAATTCTCACAACTGAACCAATAAGGAGCATCATGATAAACAGAGAAAACATTGAAACTGTCAGGGATATCATTTTACTTGAATCCACAATCAACACCCGTGGAAGCAGCAGTCAAGAAATCAAACGATGCACTGCATTGGGCAAGTCTGCTGCAGAAGACACTTTTGAAGTGTTAAAAAGCAAAGATGTCACTTTAAGGGCAAAAGTATACCTACCACAAGCCATGATATTTTCCATTGCTTCATATGCATGCGAAAGCTGGACAAGCAATAAGGAAGACCGAAGAAGAAACGATGCCTTTGAATTATGGTGTTGGCAAAGAATATTGAAAAAACCAGGGGACTGCCAGAAAGAACATATGTATCTTGGAAAAAGTACAGCCAAAATGCTCCTTAGAAGCAAGGATGACAAGACTGCGTCTCGCATACTTTCCACGTGTTATCAGGACAACCAATCCCTGGCGAAGGAGGTGTTGCTTGGAAGAGGAAGGTCCTCAACATAGTGGCTACAATGATGGGCTCAAGCATAACAATGATTGTGAGGATGGCGCAGGACCAAGCATTATTTAGTTCTATTGTAGTGGGGTCGCTATGAATCAGAACCAACTGGATGGCCCCTAACAACAACATGAAATCCTCAATAACAGAGACAACGTTTGCGATAGAGATTTTTGTGTCCTAAGATAGGCCCCAACTTATCGGAGAAATTCAACATATGTCTGACTAACCAATAAAAAGACCTGTATAAAATGCATCCAGATTGTGACGGAATCCCCCCAAATCTCAGAGATTCAGTCAGCAGCACAAAACTGGTAAATCTCAAAGATAATTCTAGTTTATTTTCAAACATTTATATTAGCCAGGAGTCCTCAACCACCGGTTATAATTTTAAGATAAAGCATAGTACATTTCTTGATGAGATTAGTCGTTTTGAGTCGTGTTTATTATGTGATGGAATCTATACTGATATAGTGGCTTAGAATTGTGTTCTTATAAAACAAAATAGGACAAGGAATAAAGGACTGCAATATTTCCACCATCCCAGTTAATGGCCCCGACTCCTTTTATTACTAGACATGGAGAGCGTCGTCTCTCAGTGAGTGCTGTGGAAAGAGAAACCCCAGGAGATCTGATGCCAAAACAGGTCAGCTGGCCAATGCCTCAGCTTCAGCTTCTCCTGGTGCCCTTAGCCAGTTCAGACAGAGTCTAATAATACCACTTATTTAGCACTTGGTGTCTCCAAAGGTCTTTAAAACACTAAATAAGCCACCAACTCCAGATTCCCTTCTAGATGGGTAAGAATTACCATTCTGCCTTTACAGATGGAATATTTAAAATGTAAAATAGCATATCCAAAGCCAGACAGGAACTAGCACCATGATGAAGTAAAAACTCTGAGTTCCCTACATCCAAGACTTGGCAAAGGAATTCGTCACATTGCCTTTTCATATATAGAGCATGGAAACCCAGGAGGGATGCATAAGAGAGAACTATGAATTTTAAAGCAATATGGAAATCTTTTTAATTTAGGCTGCAGTTAATAGGTAATCAGCTCAATTTCTCCCCCTCCTGCCTGTAGGTAGCTGACTGTCAACCAGCAAGTTAGTAACTTAGAAGGCCCTGCACAGGCTAAGTAGAGACAGAGGTGGGCAGAAGAAAAAATAGAGGATAAGGAGGGCTTCTGGGCTGTCATCTGTGTCCTCCAGAGAACCCAGAAGAAGAAGCAGGAGCACTGACAAGGCATTCGCCTACTTTGGGTTATTCTCAACACTGGGAATAGCATTTCATGACCCATGGCAGAATTTTATAGCCCATTTAAGGAAGCCGTTGATCCAGTGAGGACGCCTTTGCTCTGGGCTCTTTGATTCACATGCCTGGTAGCATGTGTTTACATTCTTCTGACTCTGTTTAATGGCTAATCGATGAAAAACTAGGTGTGTTCCACAAATCAACACTAGACAAGAGTTTGCATCCGGCTTGCCTCACAGGAGTCAAAGTTCAGGTTATAAATTCATCACTGAGGGAGCTGAGTTGTGATAACAAGGATAGTCTAAATCCCCAGGAAGTCATTTATCTTTCCACAGACATGTTCTGGCTTTAATAGCTGATAACAGGGCTGTGGGATAAGGAGAGCACCAGCCATAAATGAAATGTTCTATTCTGGTGTTCTTCATTTGGGCACTATTTGACCTTCAGTGGCTTCTGATTCCTTAAAATGAGGTAGCAACACTACCTGCTGGGTTGTAGAGCCTGAGAGTGCTGAGGGGAAGTCACAGTGGCTACGAGCTCAGGTGATTTGCAGTATCAGGAGACCAAAAAGCGGACTCTCCAAATCTCTCTCTCACTTGCCTGCCCATTTGACACATCATTACAGTCACAAAAGGGAGTACCAGCAAAGACGGAGATGTCGCCTCTGGGAAGCCAGAGTGAGAGGGGGCATGTGGCCATCTGACTCTTGCCGATGGATAACATGTTGTTGTTTTTAGCTGCTGTGAAGTAAATCTCACGCTCGTGGTGGAACAAAACACTGCCTAGTCTTGCGCCATCCCACGTGATCATTTGCCAGTCGGACAGTTATCAGCCGTGGGGTTTTCATTGGTTGATTTTCTGAAGCAGATTGCCAGGCCTTTCTGCCTCTGTGCCTTAGGAAGCTCTACTGAAACCTGCTCGGCATCATAGGAACGTGCAAGCCTCCACTGACAGACAAGAGAGGCTGCGTATGAGATGGATTAACCAGGAATCAAACTGAGCCTCCTACATAAAAATAAATAAACAGATAAACCCACCACTGTCAAGTTGATTCCTACTCATAGCAACCCTATAGGACAGAACAGAACTGCCTCATAGGGTTTCCAAGGATTGCCTGGGGGATTTGAACTGCCGACCTTTCGGATGGCAGCCATAGCTCTTAATCACTATGCCACATCCTAGGTGGGTAGCAGGGATAACAACAAACGAAAATGCTTTTCATTTCTAAGTGTGGTATAATTTGTATAGCATTTTTATACCCATTCCTGTGGAAGATCTTGACCATAACCCTGTGAGGGAAGCAGGGAAGGGATTGTTATCTCCATTTGTTAGATGGCAAAACTGAGGCCCACCAGGCTTTTGTGACCATCCCAGGGTAGCACAGTTAGGAAGCAGGTGAGCCAGGATGGATCTTCTTAACCTCTAATTCCAAATCTGTCTTGTTTATATTTCCAGGCATCTTTGCCCAGTTTGCTATCCACCCTGTCACTGTTTCCAAATCAAAGTCATTTATGCCTGATCAAATGAGAGTGAGATCTCAATGACCTCCCGGGATCCTTCCAGTACCAGACATCGGTCACCGCACTGGTAGCTATAATCCCTCTGAGAATCAACCTAGAATTTAGAAAATTGATTTGCTCATCTTTTGCAAATCACTTTGGAAGGACCAATGATTATGGCCTTTTGGTGGCGACCAACACATCATACTCCATGAGGGGTTATGGATTGCCATAACACTCATCATTCATAATTTATTCTTTCACTCAACTAGGCTCGTATGCCAAGAGCAAGGAGCTTACAGTCTAGCAGGGAAGACAGGCATTAACCAAGTAAATTCATAATGACTTAGTTCCAACTGTGGTATTTTAAAAATGATAGTGTGCTGAATACCGGCTAATATGTATGAACTTTTTATCAATTAAGGAATTCCCAGTTTTAGGAGAAAATCAGACAAAAAAATAAAGTCACTTTTGTAGACAATATGTTTTACTATTTGTGTAGTTGACAGAAGGAAAAAAATACTTAAAAAAGGCTGTAAGCTAAAGAATTAAAAAAAAAAAAAAAAAAAAAAGATCCTGTGGGCTCCTTAACAGTTGCCCCTTAAGAAAGTAGGGATTTTTCCAGAGCCTTCTGTCACTCTGGGCAAGTGACTGACTTGCAGCTCAGGTGTGCATTTGCCTGCTTATGTCTGCCACTGTTTCCAACAGCTTGCCATGCTCTATGTATAGCGATGACTTCACCCTCTGTGAGAACGCAGCAGCTGTTCAGCAGTGAACACTGATATGCTTACAAAGACTCAGGCCATATCTAATTGAGCACTTCAGTACTGCAGAGATAGGCGCCTTGGAACTATTTAGATAAAATATCTTCGGCCAGATGGAAGCTGGCCAGGACACCAGGATATAATCTTCATCTCACAGGACTGCCAGTGAGTCTTGGTAGGGGGTATCCACGGAGGGAGACAGCATCAGGAGAGACGGCTGCTCTGTCCCATCCACCGCTGTGCTGTAAACATGGTACAAAGAATAACAGGGAATAGAAGAAATCAGCATTTTGCTGCTTTTTCCTTCTCCCCACGGCAGACAAAACAGAGCAGGCCCTCTGTGAAAACAACCTGCATGTTGACGGTGCCTGTAGGTCAGGAGACGATGGGTGGTGCAACTAACTGAAAGGTTGGTGGTTTGAACCCACCTACAAGTGGCTTAGAAGAAAGGTCAGGATATCTGCTTGCAAAAGATCACAGCCATTGAGAACTCTGTGGAGCACAGTTCTCCTCTAATATACAGTGGGTTGCCATGAGTCAGAATCAACTTGCTGGCTACTGTTTTGGTTTTCATTCTTCTTTTATTTCCTTAAGTTAGGGAAACTCCTGGTTTAAGATTTCTACAAAAGACTGTCCTCTCCCCTAGCTCTCAGATGTCCAGCCCTGGAAAGCTATTGGCAGATATAGAATCACCGGTATGTCCTTAACATTGCTTTTTCCCAGGATTCATTGCTAGTCTTGTTAGAAGACACAATTGGCTGGATTAGTGGGCTAAGAAGTGACCAGAAAGCACACATCCTGTCTCTGCCATTGTTGACTGGGCCTCACTTTTCAACCTGTAAACTTTAAAGTGGAAGCCCTGGTGACATAGTGGTTAAGTGCTATGGCTGCTAACCAAGAGGTCAGCAGTTCAAATCCACTAGGCACTCCTTGGAAACTCTATGGGGCAGTTCTACTCTGTCCTACAAGGTCGCTATGAGTTGGAATCAACTCGACGGCAGTGGTTTTTTGGTTTAAACTTCAAGTTTTCTCTGAGCTCTAAAAGAACTCGTGTGATAATCTTTCAAAATATTCCTCTCCTTTACCGGATTGAAGGCTGGGGACCATAGTCTCAGGAGATGTCTAGCTCAATTGGCACGACATAGTTTATAAAGGAAATGTTCTACATCCTACTTTGGTGAGTAGCACCTGTGGTCTTAAAATCTTGTGAGCAGCCATCTAAGACACTCCACTGGTCCCACCCTGTCTGGAGCAAGGGAGAATAAAGAAAACCAAAGATACAAGGGAAAAATTAGTCCAAAGGACTAATGGACACAACTACCACAGCCTCCACCAGACTGAGTTCAGCACAACTAGATGGTGCCTGGCTACCACCAAAAACTGCTCTACTCTGACGAGGATCACAATACAGGGTCCTGGACATTGCTGGAGAAAAATGTAGCACAAAATTCAAACTCACAAAAAAAAAAGAAAAAAAGAAAAAATTCAGACTTACTGGTCTGGCAGAGACTGGAAAAACCCCAAGAGTATGGCCCCCAGATACCCTTTTAACTCAGTACTGAAGTCACTCCTGAGGCTCACCCTTCAGTCAAAGGTTAGACAAGCCCATAAAACAAATAATAATACACATAGTTCAACCATGTAAACAAGAGTAAATGGGTAGTACACCAGCCCAGGGGCAAGGATGAAAAGGCAAGAAGGGAAAGGAAAGCTGGACGAACAGAAATGGAGAACCCAAGGTCAAGAAGGGGAGAGAATTGACATGTCACAGGGTTGCAACAAGTGTCACAAAACAGTATGTGTATTAATTGTTTAAGGAGAAACTAATTTGCTCTGTAAACCTTCATCTAAAGCACAATAAAAAGAAAGAAAGAAGACATCTCCAGCATGAAAAACAGTGGCAATTTGCCAAAGCACTTAGAAGTGAAGTTGCTGTTGGGTGCAGTCAAGTCGATTAAAAAAAAAAAACAAACATTCCCCTCTTTTGGAAGATGTTAAAAACAAAAAACCAAACCCATTGCCATTGAGTTGATTCCGACTCATAGGGACCCTATAGAACAGAGTACATCTGCCCCATAGAGTTTCCAAGGAGTGCCTGGTAGATTCGAACTGAAGAACTTGTGGTTAGCAGCTGTAACACTTAACCAGTATGCCACCAGGGTTTCCACTGGAAGATGTTAGGGGAAAAAAAAATCTAGGAGAGTAATGAAAACATCTTGCATTTTTATGTTTTATTGTTTAGATAAATATGTCATTTGACCATCTCCCTTTAGGCCAAAGTAAGTGGTTATTTTCATTTAAATGAATCAACAAACGCAAGAGAAAATGTGTGGCTTGACCAGGTAAAAAAAATTAGTAAGTGAATATGAACTAGAGTTTGTCTATAGGTGGCCCTGGGTGGTACAAAGGGGTAAGTGCTTGGAAGGGATACTTTGGAAGAAAGCCCTGACAATCTGCTCCCAAAAGGTCATAAAAACCCTATGGAGCACAGTTCTACTCGGACACACATGGGGTTGCCATGAATTGGAATTGACTCGATGGCAACTTTTTTTTTTTTTCTGTCTGTACTGTTAGTAATGAAGGGATCAGTGATTCACTAATGCAGTTGCCTGTCTGAATGTGTCATTTATATGGGCACAGGAAAGACACCAAGGCTAGGAATAACAAGTCTCCAGCTTTGTGTGAGGACCTGTGTTTAGATTTAGGGATTTGGGTATAAAAGGGACAGTCCTTGCGCTGTAAGTTCACAGTCTAGTGAGAAAGCTGGACCAGTTAACCAACAGGGAACAAAACATAGAACCAGGCATCTAATTCGTATTTGGGGGTGTGAGGCGGGTGGAGGTCTGGAGTGGCTTTGCAGAAGCGGATAGGTGTTATTAAGATTGAAAGGGACAAGCAGAGAAAAGGACAAAGGCGGGAGAAAGTGAAAAATATTCTAGATAGGTTCTGGAAACAGTAAGTAATGTGTGAGTGACTAGAACAGTGGTGGTTAGTGGTGAATACCGGACCAAGAGAGGTGGACAATGGCAACATGATGGAGGCGCTTACTTGAACATCCAGGTAAAGAAGTTTCTAGGCAACTGGACACGAAAATCTGATGCTCAGGGTTGAGAACAGGGGGAAATACAGATAGGAAAGCCACTGGTACTCAGTTAGGTGTACTTTTTCATACATTTCCCTTTCTTCTCCTTCATGTACGTTACTTTTCCAAACTTACCAAGGACATAGCAATTCCGACAACAAACATTACTGGACAGAATCACGAGGGCATCTGTTACTTGAAGGAAAAAACTGGTCTATGAGCCAGTGTTTTTTCTGTAATGTAGTTCCAAGTACTTAGGTGTAACTTAGACAATTATGGCCTTGGGGAAGCAGGGAAGTCAGAGACGAGGAAAGCAAAGTTAAGGCGGAATAGGAGTATCATTTCCCAGTGAGCTTCACAGAAAAACTCAGAGATCAGATGTCACCCTTACACTGTTTCTAAATGAAGTTGTTGTTCAAAATATTTTTATAAAATTATTTTAAACCTTAGTAATATCAGAAAACATTTCAAAAAGGGATGAGTTACATTTTTTGTTTTTTGCTATTGTTGTTTTGTTTTTACATCCCACAAATCACTCAGTAAGTTGTTTTCCAAAGAACCTAGAGAACATAATATAAAGAAAGTCGCAAGAACTGAAAAAATATCGTCCATGTGAAAATGCTGAGGGACACAAAGAAGAGTAAAACCCAGTAAATGTTATGAAAAACACAACGGGTTAAATTATGTTAAAGAGATCTGTTTCTATCTATGCTAAAATAAAGGTGGATGTTTATTCTTTCTGCCAGGAATTATCATAATTTTAAGTAAGAAAAAAATAACCAATATGTAGCTTTCTCAACTGTTAGGAACATATTTGTATCTACGAATCTGTATGTATTATCTTTCAATTCTACACACACACACACACACACACACACACACATATAGTGTGTGTGGGGGGGATATTTTAAAATATTAGCTCCATTTTAAAATAAGAGAAAGAGTTTAGAAAAGTTATGTGGCTTATTGAAAAGTTTGTTACAGAGTCCAGATTTGTTACTAGGCCACTTGATTTCAGTACTTATCTGGTTACTGCCCATTTTTGTACAGCCTAGCTAAGAGTGGATTTCACTTTTTTATATGGTTGAAAAAAATCAAAAGAGGGATAATTTATGACACAGGAAAATTTTGTGAAATTCAAATTTTAGTGTCCATCCAGACTAGGTGCCTTTGAGCCGGTTTTGACTCATGGCGACCCCATGTGTGCCACGTAGACCTGGGCCCCGTAAGGTTTTCAATGACTGATTTTTTGAAAGGAGATCACCATGGCTTTCTTCTGAGATATCTGAGTGGACTTGAACTTCCAACCTTTCACTTAGCAGCTGAATGCCGTAACCGTTTGTTTGTGCCGCCTAAAGACTCAATTTCACTGGACTACAGTCACTCTTGCTATTTATGTATTGTCTGTGGCTGCTTTTGTGCCAAAGAGAGAGTTGAGTCAGTCTGACAGAGATCCTTTACAGAAAATTCGTAACCTCTGTTCTGTATGATCAGATACTGAGCAAATACACCAAAGGAACAAAGTTAATAACAGTCTTCAGGCTCAACCAAATATAAAAAATATAAGGCTCAAGGAAATGCAGTGTTAGTCCTTTACTTTTGAGGACCCCTGGTGGTGTAGTGGTTAAGAGGTCGGCTGCTAACCAAAAGGTCAGTAGTTCCAATCCACCAGCCACTTCTTGGACACCTAATGGGGCAGTTCTACTCTGTCCCACAGGGTAGTTATGAGTCAGAATTGACTCAATGGCGATGACTTTGGTTTTTTGGTTTTTACTTTTGAAGAAGTAAGAGTAGATGAGATCCAGGATACTTGTACTATGATAATCACAAAAGCGATTCCACGCTCAAACTACAGCCATGTGCTTTTATAGGAAGTAAGTGTTAAAAACAACGTCCATATGCTAAAATATAGAGTTTCCTGTATTCAGTGGGTAGATTGGCCTGATTCAGTATTTGTTGTTGTAGTTAGCTGTCGTAGAGTTGGCCCCAGCTGATGGTGACCTCATGTATAACAAAACAAAACGTTGCTGATCCCGTGCCACCTTCATAATCACCGATGTGTTTGAATCCTTTGTTGAAGAAATTGTGTCAGCCCATATCACTGAAGGTTTTCCTGGTTTTCTGGGACCTTCTACTCTACCAAACATGATGCCTTCTTCTAGTGATTGATCTTTCCGAATGATATTCAAAGCAAGCGAGCCATAGTCTTCACCACCCTAGCTTCTAAGAAGCATTCTGATTGTGTTATGTCATATCAACCAAACATTCAAAGACTCAATTTGTACAAACAAAAATTGCAGTGCATGGTTGAAGTTTAAGGAAACAGGTGAAAATACTAAGATTAGTACTGACTCTAAAAAAATCTGAGAACTATATTCATTTACTGTCACATACATTCATTTTGCAAGCATTTATTAATTTATTTTCAAGGTACAGTTTTAGGCAAGTGACCGGACTATGTAATACCTGCTGTGCCATGCTAAGACTTTTCGTTTTATCTGAAGTTTATAAAGAACTGGTGAAGTCTTTTAAACATGTGAGGAACCTGGGGAATTCTAGTAGGTGAGGGGCCAGGTGATGAAGCACAGTCCGCAAAGGCGAGAGGTGCACAAGTAGAAGAAAAGGAATAAAATGTCACTGAAGAAAAGAGATAGAAAGCTCAAGAGGAAGGATATAATATGTAGTGTGAAACGCAGCAGAAAAGTTCTGTAAGTCAAGGCTTGAAAAACACCCATTGGATTGGTCAGTTAAAACCCCGTTAGTGACTCAAGGGAGGCCAGTTTCAGAAGAGTGGTGAGGCCAAACATTACACTGAAGTAGATTGACAAATGAATTAAAAGAGATTGTAGATTTCTCCTGCTAAAAATTGGATGACCAGTGGAAAACTATCAGAAAATGTCCTAATGAGGATGCAAAGAGCTAGGAGGATTTTTTTTTTTTTCTTTTTTTGGATAAGAAATGTTTCAACATGCTATAGGCTCAGGAGAACAAGCCAGAGAAAAAGGAAATAAAAAGCTTAAAGTTTTTAGTTGAATAAGCTAATTGCCTCATGGAGAAAGTCTCAGAGAAGGGAGGAGATGGAGCTATAGGCATTGGCAGGGTTTGGATTTGAACAAAAAGTCAGAAACTTCCTTCTGATACAGGGGCAAAGGAAGTGAATTTGATGGCAGATATACATGACCTTGTAGGGTTTTATGTGAGAAGGACTTGGAGGATATAGTAGACTTGGCCTTGGTTTTCTAGATGAAGGAGGCAAGGTCATTAACTGAGAGCAAAGAGGTAAGGCTTGAATGGGACTTGAAGAAGATAAGTGGTTTTTGGGAAGTGGAGATACTTTATACATAGAGGCAAATGTTGCCTTCCCCTGTTCTCTTTCCTCTACCATTAAAGCATCATGTAAGCATCTCTAAAAGCTGCAAAGTGGCTTTCTCACACTGACCTTAAATATTTGTTCCACTCTACTGATGCTTCATGGTGGCTTTCTTTTGTTTTGTCGTTTTTGTATATTATTTGGCCCCTTCCACTTGTCATATGCTGTTGTTCCCAAGATTACATAACTTTGGGGAAGTATCTTGTACACCTAATTCAGTTACTTACTTCAATCATTGTTTAACTCCCCCTTGACTTTCTGTTTTGGGTTATTGTCATTTTGCAAGTGCCTTTCTGTTGTTAAAGATTTCTTTTTTTCAGTCCTATGTGAGATGCAATTTTAAAGACTTTGTTTTTAAGATCTTATCATGAAAAAAAAAAAAGCACAAACTCAGTCCTCCATTTTTAACATTATACTGACCTCTAGAGTAGAAAAGGCTGAATACCACCGACAAAAGAAAATAGCAAGATAACACTCATGGAAAGGCTTATTTTAAAGCCCCAGTAATCCTCATTAGGGCAGTACTAATTTAGGGGCACATTTTTTAAAATTTTATAGCCTTTCAAACAATTAAACTTTCATGCAAGGTCATATGAGAAATAGATATGAAGAGAATAGATATAGTCATAGCCACAATATAATATTTTTAGAACAAGTTGGGCTTAGAAATAAATAACCATACCATTCTATTTCACATTTTTACAGTGCTTTTTCTCCAAAGTAAGTCAAGATCTTAACAAAAGAAGAAGAAAAAATTGTCCACAGTTTTAGACATTTCAAAGAGTGTAAACAAATGAGAATTTAAGGAAGGTCAAATAGAATCAAGATTGAATAGAATAGATATTCATAGAGTTAAAAAGACAACATTCTTTGTCACCATTTCTTCCCACCCCCTCTCCCTCCCATTTTATGAGTAAGAAGTTAGAGGCCCAAAGAAGCTCTCTATGATTTTCACACTCAGGTCTCCTGACTCCCAATTCAGAGCCTTTGTTGTATAATGCTGGCTCTCCAACTAGAAATAGAACGTGGAAGAACCACTGAGATTCACACCGACAATGAGAGTTGGTCCCGATGACAATGAGAAGTGGTATGAGCACATCCAGCTTTAGCTTCATGGTGCTCTGTGCAAATGTCACGTGAAGACAGAACTTGGACCAACCATATGCTTTCTGACTCAGGTGTCTGGAAAAGCCCCTTATCCCAGGGTGCCTCTGGCCCACAAATACATCATACAAACTGTCTGATATAGTACTTCTAAACCAAATGCCTTCAAGCTAGACCAGAAAATTCTACTCGCTGTTTAGCTGAGAGGGCCAGAACATGCCATCTTAGTATGCCAATCAAAGAAATAAGTATTAACAAGCAGTTTTTAAAGTGATGATTCAGAGAGGTTAAGTAATATAGGCTTCACATTGATTTAAAAATGGCACTTGAACCTATGTTATCTGATTTTAAGTCCAATTTGCCCACTCTACCTTCATTAGTGAAAACCTGTCATCGAGGCTACTTCAATATTTGGGCAAGGCTATGAGTTGGAATCATCTCGACGCCAGTGGGTAGATCTAATGGTGATTTGTTTGGTAGTGAGTTTTCTTTATTTTCTTCAACAGCCTTTCATATTTACTAAGTTTGAACCCAGCCACTAGAAGAACTAAATCACTAGCACATCCTATTGGTCTTAATGAGAAATATGGATGATTGTCAATAAGAAGTCATTTCCCGTGGGTGTACCTCAAAGCCGGTCCAGAGACTTGGCAGTAGGAAGCCAGTTTTTAAAAATGATGTCAGACTCAGAATGAGGCATAAGTTTGATTTCAGTAAAACTGCAACCTCAGTCTCTTGATTCTTTTTTTTTCAAACCATCAAATAGCACACAGTTCGTATCCTTGCACTCAGATTGTTATCTCTCCCACAACATGGATAACTCAGAGTCATTCATTTATTCTTTCCTCAGACTGAGCAGCAATGGATACAGAGAAAACCTGGGAATAACCAGAAAGTGGGTGACTTGTTCTTCTCAGCCCTCTACTACTGAAAGTGTGTCCCTTTCTTCCATGTTAATACCAACCAAGTTCTCATAGATCAAAGCATTCTGATTCTGATCCCTACAAAACCATCACACAGAAGTTTCAATTTATATGAAAGTGTAGAGGACAGACAACAGCATCAACTACTGCTCAACCTAGAAGAACATATATTTTAGAAGTTTCAAGACTTTTATGCAAAGGGGAAAAAAATCCATCAGAGTAATTGTGGCTCTTTCTATGGAGATAACAAATAGTATTGCCATCTATCTACCAGACAGGCTCTCTCCCACAATCCCAATGGGTCACAAGAGCTCTACCTCAACCCCAGAAAAGTTCAGAAGGAGAAAGGAGCTTATCATCTAAGCTGAAAGAAGGCAGAGGAAAGAAGAAATCTTCAGTTATCCCTTTCAATCTTTGAGGAAAGAGAGCAGCTCAATATTTATTGAGTGCGTGCTACATATCATTCACTATATAAACTCTCCCATACGTGCCATCTGATTTATTTCATTGTAATCTTCCCCCAAAACCTTTGAAAAAGGTAATTTATTCTCATTGTAATTTTTCATAACCATGCATCTTTTGAATGTCAGAGTCAGAAGTGAAACTCAAAATTTTAAAGTCAACCATATTTTCACCATTGCCACCTATAAGTGAAATAATGAGTTTTTCTGTTGAGATTCTAACATCTGAAAAACACCTTCCCAGCGCTGTCTCCCAAGATATTGGTTGTAGACTCAACTTACATGGGTTCAATCCCACCTACAGTGTTGACTAGCACCATGATCATGGTCAAGTTAACCTCCCTCAGCCTCAGTTCCTTTATTTGCAAGACAGATTTAAGAAAAAAAAAAAAAATTGCTGTCCAGTCGATTCTGACTCATAGCAACCCTGTAGGACACAGTAGAACTGCCCCATAGGATTTCCAAACCTATAATCTTTACAGAAGCTCCTGCAGAGCTGCTGGTGGGTTCAAACCACTGACCTTTTGTTTAGTAGCCAAGTGCTTAACCACTGTACCACCGGGGCTCATTAAATTGAGATAAACCATGTGAAATTCTTAACACAGAGGCTCAATAACCTTTAGGTACTATTGCCATTACCACCTAGGTCAGATGTGGCAAATAGGTTTATCTCACATGCCAACTCTGATAGAGTAGCGTAGCTCTGGGGACATTCTACTCAGAATTCAGAGGAGGCCTCTAGAGAAAGAGTGTTGTGTCTGGTTCTGGCCTAAGGGCAATATAGTGCTTAGGAAAAATGAACGATTGGATGAAGTAAATAAATGAATTAAGAAATTAATGCAAAGCATGCCTAGTACGGATCTGTATATCAGCTGAACCTAGTCTCAGTTTTCCTGACTACTCTCTTTTAGCTTCTAATTATAGCCCACAAATGGGCACTTTGACTAAAACTTCAGATGGCATCTGAGGAAAGGCATTGAAAATATTCCATGTCTTTGCTGGTATGCAGTGTAGTAGGCCTAACACACTTGCAGTTCTAAAACCCTATAACTAAGACTGGGGAATATTCCACTTCAATCAGTTTCCCCAAGTGGTTCCCGATTTTGGAACGTCAGAAGTGACATTGTGCATAGATGTAGAGCCACTCAGCTCAGCCTGAGAACAATAAATATATGGCTTGTCCACAGCAAGGTCAAGCCAGAGTATTGAGTTTTTCATACAAAAACAAAACCCATCTTTTCTGGCCTTTGAGTTTTGTCTTCCACCTCTGAAAGGTTGCCAGCTTAGTTTCAGAAAAAAAAAAAGCAGCAGCCATATATTTCTAAAGAAAGAAAAAAAAAAAAAAAAGCAGCCATACATCTCTAAAGAAAGAAAAGGAAAAAAAAAAAAAAACCATATATTTCTAAAGAAAAAAAAAAGCAGCCATATAGTCCTAAAGAAAGAAAGAAAGAAAAAGCAACCATATATTTCTAAAAAAGAGAATATATATATATATATATATATATATACCCAGAATATATAACTTTCGGACTTATGATACAAAGACCTTGAAGGATCTTGGGAAAATAAGGGAAGCAGGAAAAGTCTCCTATGAGCGAATTTGGAGAAAATTATTAAAATAATTTTCAATAATAAAAGAATAAAACAAAAAAATCCAGTACCAAACTCAGCTATTTGAATTTTAAAAAATCAGTAAATTTTAGCTTTAGTCGCTCTTTTTACTTTTTCCAAGACTTGAGAAAAAAAAATTGTTATTACTTGAGATTTGTGCACACACCTAGAGGAGATTGAAGCCATGGGTGGAAGGGCCCAAGCTCAAGAGAGAAACAGGCAAAGAATAAAGGGGGATGAAAGTGACCAGTCCAAGGAAGGGCTATTTGTGGAACTGGATTTAAGTACAAAGAGATCAAAGTCAGATTATTATGAGCTTCACAAAACAGAATGATAAGCCGTATTTCATCACTCAGATTTCATTATAAGAGCATCTAGCGAGACTCTGACTATTTTGGAATGAATAAACATGCAACCAGACCCAATATCCACTTTTCAGAGAACGTCTGTGGCGTTAGGTTTCCCCTGAGCTGAACAAGTGGTAACGACTGGTATATTGCTATTGAAATAAACGTTCAGTTTCTAGTGAAATATGGATATCAAACAACTACTATTTATATACTTTTTTATACCTTATGATATGTTTTTCATGTGTTTTTACTCATTTAATTCTTAAAACTACCCTATGAGGTCAGTATTATAATATTCATTTGAAAGATGTAGAAACAAAAATCCAGAAGGATTAAATAACTGACCCAAAGTCTCGTCAGCAATTCCAGGCAAAGCCAGCAAGCACTCAGAGCCAGAATTATTTCCAACAGTGGCAACAGTAATTATGTAGGGGAAAAATGTTTGGTTCCTATATAACAGATTTCTTCTGAGTTCTCTCTGTATGGACACAGTTTCATTATTTTCTCAATAGTTCAGAGAGGTAGAAGGGAAATTATTGTGTTTCCATTTCGCAGCAGTTGTACTTCTGTTTCCCTTCACGTTAGACCCAAACAATATTTGCTGCTCCTTCAAAAATGCAGTCCACAGAACCAATTAAACTGAACAATCCTCTTGCCCACTGTTTATGGATTAAGCTGAAAGCCCCAGAGCAAGCAGCGGACCAATTGGTGCGTCACGCTGATGTTATTGGCAACATTCACCTAGTGAAGGGACGAGGCTCTGGCCTACTTTAATTACTTCAAGCCGGATCCTGTCTCTGTTGTCAAAGTTCTCCAGGAGGAGAGAGAGTCATCACGAAGCTAAATTTTAAATGACTGGAAGAGAACAACAGCTCTAATCCATTAAAGATCAGCAACAAGGAGAAGATTTTTTTTTTTTTTAACTGCACTTTCGGTGAAAGTTTACAGAACTAGCTTCTCATTAAACAGTTAGTACACACATTGCTTTATGACATTGGTTAACAACCCCACAACATGTCAACACTTTCCTTTCTCCACCTTGGATTCCCTATTACCAGCTTTCTTGTCCCCTCCTGCCTTCCAGCCCTTGCCTCTGGGCCGGTGTGTCCCTTTAGTCTTGTTTTGCTTCATGGGCCTATCCAATCTTTGGCTGAAGGGTGAACCTCAGGAGCGACTTCATTACTGAGCTAAAACGGTTTCCGGGGCGTAATTTCTGGGTTTCTCTAGTCTCTGTCAGGCCAGTAAATATGCTCTTTTTTTGTGTGTGTGAGTTAGAATTTTGTTCTACATTTTTCCCAGCTTTTTCTGGGACCCTCCATTTTGATCCCTGTTAGAGCAGTCAGTGGTGATAGCTGGGCCCCATCTAGTTGTACTGGAGTCAGTCTGGTGGAGGCTGTGATAGTTGTGGCTCATTAGTCCTTTGGACTAATCTTTTCCTTGTGTCTTTAGTTTTCTTCATTCTCCCTTGCTCCCTAAGTGGTAAGACCAATGTAGTACCTTAAATGGAAGGTGAAGATTCTTATGGAAATAAATCCTAAATACAATTGGTCCAAAGATATTTGAGGAGTCTGCAAGGAACGTCCATGTGTGCAACAAAACTGATCAGATTGATTTTAGCATGTACTTGGGCAAGAGGCTTCACAACTCTGAATCCAGTTTCCCTCTCTTTAAAACAAGGATTTTGATATTTGCTTTGTGGAGTTGTGACAACTAAGCAAGAGCATATGTGGGGCCCAATATATATCTGCACCCACTTTTTTAATGGTTCTTGATATGTGGGCTCATCATTTGAGGATGTTGTTGTTGTTACTTGTTGTTGAATAATTCTGACTTGTGGTAACCCCTTGTGTGCACCGTGGAATGGTTCCATAGAATTTTCAAGGCTGTGACCTTTCCGAAACAGATTGCCAGGCCTGTTTTCTGATGTGCCTTTGGGTGGGTTCAGACACGCAGTGCCTTAATGTAACTCTGGGTTTTGCCTCCAACAGAAACTGGATGCACTAAAAAACCACCCATTTTGTGGGGGATGGAGGTGGTTTGCAGGCAGTGGAACGATACTCTTTCATTCTCAGTTTTGGAGCAGAGACCATGGCCTCTGAGAAGACTTTATAACCCTTCAGTGCTTTATGTCCAAGATTCTTTGGGTCTCTAAAAGTTATGAGTGCTTTATCTAAATAAGAATCTGAAGCTGGGCTAGAGATTCTGAAGCCTAAGGAATTGGTTTTCTTCTGTTCAGTCTCCAGTGGGAACAGAGGAACCCAGCAAATCTTTGCAGAATGTTTCCTTTTCCCGGTGGAGCAAAAATGGCGAAAACTCAGCCACACAAAATGGAAACCTGAACAGTAACCTTTAGGAAGTGTTGAAATGAGAGTGGCCCAGTAACTGGAAAGAAGAGTACTTTTTTTTAAACAGGGTGACTTTTTCCCCTAAACCATACTTTGAAACATGTGGTTAAAGCAATTAAGTTTTGTGATGGCAAAATAAAAATTGCCAAGAGCGTAGCATACTAGGCTAAAAGTGCTGAGAACAAAAGACGGTTTAAAATAGAATTATGTGTTTCTTAGGTGTCAAGATACATAAAGTCCTATCTGATCACATGAAAGATACAATTTCAAAATGTCTACAAAATAGATTCTATACCATTTATTTCCAAACCTCAGAGTTTTAGGTTTTTACTGATAAACCAATGATGCTACATGTAAAAAAAAAAAAAGGTCTGATTTTGGACCTTGCTGTGACATATTATGTATATATAACTCGCTTTTCTAAACAGAGAATGTTTCAGTTCAAAGGAAATAAGATCCTACTGAGATCCTGTCACATAGCATTTTCTATTCCCTAGGGATTCTCAGGGATTGGTCCATGGCCAAAGTTAATGCTTCAAGATTTTCTCTCACTTGTTGTTGGTATTCAGTTCTCAAGTATAAAGAAAACACCACTGTTCCTGACTACCTTGTTCCCTACGAATGAAACTCAAAATATTTTAAAATATAAAGGTAAGTTTTGCTGATTTGCAATGTGATTGCTTTGATGGTAGCGGATTTTTCTTGAGCATCTAGCCATTACATGATGTCTCATTCCTGACTGAAGTCCCCGGCAATCAAATACAGGACAGTGGATCTCTGAAAGTGAAGAGAAGATACAGAGAAAAGGCCTCACCTCCGGTAGGGAATGAAGGAGAGTATAGTGTTCTTAATATTGTTTTTCCATTTATCACTCAGCTCATGTTTTGTAAAGGATTGTCTTAGTTTCTTAGTGCTACTGGAACAGAAATACCACAAGTGGGTGGCTTTAAAGGACAGAAATTTATTTCCTCACAGTTCGGGAGGCTAGAAGTCCAAATTAAGGTTGTAGCTCTAAAGGGGATGTCCCTTCTCGTCTATTTCAGGTTCTAGTAAATGTCAGTTCTTGGAGTTCCTGGGCTTGTAGATTTGTTTGTCTCCATTGTCATTGGTTAGCATCTGTCTTCCTCCTGTGTCTCCTTCTGTGTCAAATCTACTCTTTTTATAACTCAGAATTGATTAGCTTTAGGACACACCCTATCCCGTATGGCCTCATTAACCTACCAAAGCAAAACCTATTCCCAAATGGTATTACAACACAGGTGCACCAAAATCAACACCAAACTGGTTGCCATTGAGTCAATTCCAACTCATAGCAACCCTATAGGACAGAGTAGAATTGCCCCACAGGGATTCCAAGGAGTGCCTGGTGGATTCGAACTGCTGACCTTTTGGTCCTATAGGGTTGCGAAGAGTCAGAATCGACTCAATGGCAATGGGTTTGCTTTGTTTTTGTTTGTTTGTTTTAATTGAAAAGAAAGAAAGGACCAAAATGGATGTCAGAAGAGACTCTGAAACTTGCTCTTGAATGCAGAGTAGCTAAAGTGAAAGGAACAAACCATACGAATATTCTTATTTATTCTGTTAATGTGATGAATCACGTTGACTGATTTTCAAATAGTAAACCAACACTGAGTTCATGTGATATGCTCTACATGATATATTAGAATTTTTAGCTATTACTTGTTCTACTTTCTAATATTCTGTGAAGGATTTTTGCATCCATGTTAAGGTATATATTTTTTATTTCTTGTAATGCATTACCAGTTTTATTATTAGTATCATGCTGGCCTTATATAATTAGCTGCAAAATGTTTTTCCTCTTCTCCATTCTGGAATGTTTGTGTACAATTGTAGTTAATTTTTCCTTAAATATTTGTTTTTAAATCCATTAGTGAAGAAAACTCTTCTCATTTGGGGAACATTTTAAACTATAAATATGATTTATTTTATAGAGCTCTTCAGGTCATCTATTTCTTCCTGGAGTCCCTGGGTAGTATGAAATGTGCTTGGGTGCCAACCAAAAGTTTGGTGGTTCAAATCCGCCCAGAGATGCCTCAGAAGAAAGGCCTAGTGATCTACTTTCAGGACGCAGCCATTGAAAACCCTCTGAAGCACAGTTCTACTCTGAAACACATGGGGTCGTCATGAGTCAGAGTCGACTCAACGACAACTAGTATTTCTTCCTGAGTGAGTGTAGGTAGGTTGTGTCTTTCAAGGAATTTGTCTCTTTTCATCTAAGTTGTTGAATTTAAAGTCGTTGGCATAAAGTTATTCAAAACAGCCTTATTATCCTTGTAGTTGTATAGGCCCCACGTGTCTGTCAGTTTGTTGTACTCTGGGGGCTTGTGTGTTGCTGTGATGCTGGAAGCTATGCCATGGGTATTCAGATACCAGCAGGGCCACCCATGGAGGAGAGGTTTCAGCTGAGCTTCCAGACTAAGACAGACTAGGAAGAAGGACCCCGCTGTCTACTTCTGAAAAGCATTAGCCAGTGAAAACCTTATGAATAGTAGCAGAATATTGTCTGATATAGTGCTAGAAGATGAGCCCCCCAGGTTGGAAGGCACTCAAAAGATGACTGGGGAAATGCCTGCCTCCTCAAAGTAGAGTCGACCTTAATGACGTGGATGGAGTAAAGCTTTCGGGACCTTCATTTGCTGATGTGGCAAGACTCAAAATGAGAAGAAACAGCTGCAAACATCCATTAATAACCAGAACCTGGAATGTACAAAGTATGAATCTAGGAAAATTGGGAATCATCAAAAATGAAATGGAAAACATAAACATCGATATCCTTGGCATTAGTGAGCTGAAATGGACTGATATTGGCCATTTTGAATCAGACAATCATATAGTCAACTATGCTGAGAATGACAACTCAAAGAGGAATGGTGTTGCATTCAACGTCAAAAATAACATTTTTGACGTTTCAAGATCGTTTCAAGATCTATCCTGAAGTACAATGCTGTCAGTGGTAGGATAATATCCATACGCCTATGTGGAAGACCAGTTAATACGGCTATTATTCAAATTTACACACAAACCACTAGGGCCAAAGATGAAGAAATAGAAGATTTTTATCAGCTGCTACAGTCTGAAATTGATTGAACATGCAATCAAGATGCAGTGATAATTACTAGTGATTGGAATGCGAAAGTTGGAAACAAAGAAGAAGAATCAGTAGTTGGAAAATATGCCCTTGGTGATAGAAACAACGCCGGAGATCAAATGATTGAATTTTGCAAGACCAATGACTTCTTCATTGCAAATACCTTCTTTCACCAACATAAATGGCGACTATACACATGGACCTCACCAGATGGAACACACAGAAATCAAATTGACTACATCTCTGGAAAGAGACGATGGAAAAGCTCAATATCATCAGTCAGAACAAGGCCAGGGGCCAACTGTGGAACAGACCATCAATTGCTCATACGCAAGTTCAAGCTGAAACTGAAGAAAATCAGAGCAAGTCCACGAGAGCCAAAATATGACCTTGAGTATATCCCACCTGAATTTAGAGACCATCTCAAGAATAGATTTGATGCATTGAACACTAGTGACCGAAGACCAGATGAGTTGTGGAATGACATCAAGGACTTCATCCATGAAGAAAGCAAGAGGTCACTGAAAAAACAGGAAAGAAAGAAAAGATCAAGATGGATGTCAGAGGAGACTCTGAAACTTGCTCTTGAGTGTCGAGCAGCTAAAGCAAAAGGAAGAATTGATGAAGTAAAACGACTGAACAGAAGATTTCAAAGGGCCTCTCGAGAAGACAAAGTAAAGTATTACAATGACATGTGCAAAGAGCTGGAGATAGAAAACCAAAAGGGAAGAACACGCTCGGTGTTTCTCAAGCTGAAAGAACTGAAGAAAAAATTCAGGCCTCGAGTTGCAATAGTGAAGGATTCCATGGGGAAAATATTAAACAATTCAGGAAGCATCAAAAGAAGATGGAAGGAATACACAGAGTCATTATACCAAAAAGAATTAGTCGATATTCACCCATTTCAAGAGCTGGCATATGATCAAGAACTGATGGTACTGAAGGAAGAAGTCCAACCTGCTCTGAAGGCATTGGTGAAAAACAAGGCTCCAGGAATTGATGGAATATCAATTGAGATGTTTCAACAAACAGATGCAACGGTAGAGGTGCTCACTCATCTATGCCAAGAAATATGGAAGACAGCTTCCTGGCCAACTGACTGGAAGAGATCCATATTTATGCCTATGCCCAAGAAAGGTGATCCAACCGAATGTGGAAATTATAGAACAACATCATTAATATCACACTCAAGCAAAATTTTGCTGAAGATCAATCAAAAATGGCTGCAGCAGTATATAAACAGGGAACTGCCAGAAATTCAGGCTGGCTTCAGAAGAGGATGTGGAACTAGGGATATCATTACTGATCTCAGATGGATCCTGGCTGAAAGCCGAGAATACCAGAAGGATGTTTACCTGTGTTTTATTGACTATGCAAAGGCATTCGACTGTGTAGATCATAACAAACTATGGATAACACTGAGAAGAATGGGAATTCCAGAACACTTAATTGTGCTCATGAGGAACATTTACATAGGTCAAGAGGCAGTTGTTCGGAGAGAACAAGGGGACACTGATTAGTTTAAAGTCAGGAAAGGTGTGTATCAAAGGTTGTATTCTTTCACCATACCTATTTAATCTGTATGCTGAACAAATAATATGAGAAGCTGGACTATATGAAGAAGAACGGGGCATCAAGATTGGAGGAAGACTCATTAACAACCTGAGTTATGCAGATGACACACCCTTGCTTGCTGAAAGTGAAGAGGACTTGAAGCACTTACTAATGAAGATCAAAGACCACAGCCTTCAGAATGGATTACACCTCAACATAAAGAAAACAAAAATCCTCACAACTGAACCAATGAGCAACATCATGATAAACAGAGAAAAGATTGAAGTTGTCAAGGACTTCATTTTACTTGGATCCACAATCAACAGCCATGGAAGCAGCAGTCAAGAAATCAAAAGACGCATTGCATTGGGCAAATCTGCTGCAAAGGACCTCTTCAAAGTGTTGAAGAGCAAAGATGTCACCCTGAGGACTACGGTGCGCCTAACCCAAGCCATGGTATTTTCAATCACATCATATGCATGTGAAAGCTGGACAATGAATAAGTTAGACCGAAGAAGAGCTGACGCCTTTGAATTGTGGTGTTGGCAAAGAATATTGACTATACCATGGACTGCCAAAAGAACCAACAAATCTGTCTTGGAGGAAGTGCAGCCAGAATGCTCCTTAGAGGCAAGGAGGGTGAGACTGCATCTTACATACTTTGGACATGTTGTCAGGAGGGATCAGTCCCTGGAGAAGGACATCATGCCCTCAGAGTACAGGATCAGCGGAAAAGAGGAAGACCCTGAACGAGGTGGATTGATGCAGTGGCTGCAACAATGAGCTCAAGCATAACAACAATTGTAAGGATGGCGCAGGATCGGGCAGTGTTTCATTCTGTTGTGCACAGGGTCGCTATGAGTCAGAACCAACAAGACGGCACCTAACAACAACAACAACAACAGTTGTATAGGATCTATAGTGATAACTCTTCTTCCATTGCTGATATTGGTTGCTTAGATTCTCTCTCTTTTTTAATTTTTTGATTAGCGTAGCTTCAAGTTTATCCATTTTGTTGATCTTTTCAAAGAATAAGCTTCAGTCTTTGTTAATATTCCCTTCTGTTTGTCTGATTTCTATTTTATGGATATTTGTTCCTATCTCTATTTTTCCCCCCTTCTACTTGCATTGAGTTTACTTTGCTCTTTTCTTATTTTATTTTGTTTTAGTTTTTCAGTTTCTTAGTGTAAAACCTTGCAGCATTGATTTTAGATCTTTCTTGTTTTTTTTGATTGTTGTTTGTTCATTTGTTTTTAAATATGAACGTTAGTACTTAAGGCTACACATTTCCCTTTAAGCGCTACTTTAGCTACCTCCAATGAATTTTGATATGTTACATTTTCTTATCAGTTTGAATATTGCCTACATTTCTTTGTAATTTCTTCCTTGACCCACAGATCATTACAAAGTGTGTTGTTTTGTTTTGAAATATGTATTTGGAGGTTTCCTAAATATTTTGTTGTTGTTGATTTCTGATTTAATTCCATTATTGTCAGAGAAGATAATCTGTATTATTTCAATCAACTTAAATATATTGAGCATTGTTTTATGGCCCAACATAAGCCTATGCTGGTGAATGTATTATGTGTACTTGAAAAAAAAAAAAAAAAGTGTATTCTGGAGTTGTTAAGTGTTACTGTCTACAAATATCAATTAGGCCACAGCAGTTGGTAGTGTCGTTCAGATCCTCTAAGACATTACTGATTTGTGGGTGGGGAGGTATTTTTTTGCCAGTTTGTGAGAGGGAAGTGTTAAAATGATTCTTACATTGTCCATTTATTCATTTGCCTTTACCATCCTTTATGTTTATAGATGCTGTATCACTTTTGTATACATAATAAATTCCACAAGGCAATATTATGATTTTTACTTTAAATCATCGTATGTAATTTTAAGAAATTAAGGAAAATTTTTTTTTATATTTATCCATATACTTACCATCCTCGAAGCTAATTATTCATAACCAAGGAACTGAGTTTCCCTTTGATGTCATTTCCCTTCAGCCCAGAAAACTTTCTCTAGCATTTTTTTTAGTGTGGGTTCCACGTCAACAAATTGCTTTAGTATCTCCTTTTGAAAAAAGGCTAAGAGTGTCTTCATTTCACCTTCATGGTTAGAGAATATTTTCCTCAATATAGAATTCTGGATTGACAGATTTCTTTATAAAGATATTGTTCTACTCCTTTCTAGCTTCCATTGCTTCCAGTGAGAAGTCCTTAATCACCATGAAATTTCTTCCCTGTATGTAATGTGTTATATTTATTTTCTGACTGCCATCTAAATTTCCTCTTTATTTTCAGTCAATAGTTATTTGATAATGATATACCCAGATTTTCTTTTCTTTCCTTTTTGAATCATCTTTGGGGTTTGCTAAGCTTCTTGAATACGTAACTTTATGTCTTTTACCAAACTGAAGAACTATTCACCATAATTTCTTTGTTCTTGTTTTTCTTTTGTTTATATCGTATTCTCTCTCTCTACTCCTTCTAGAATTTCAGTTACTTATTTGCCAGAATTTTGAAATTGTAGCACAGGTCCCTGAAGTTCTGTTTATTTTTTTATTTTTATTTTTGGTGGTGAAAATATACACATGAAAATATTCACCAATACAACAACTTTCAAAGTTAAAAATCAGTGCCATTGATTACATTTTTTATGCTGCGCTACCATTGTAGCTGCCTTTTTTCCAAAATATTCCCCTATCATGAACACAAATTCAACAACCTCCTAACAAAGCCCCCCTCCCCCCCACTGACTCTTTCCTCTTTTGTGTCGATTTAAAGTCCAAACCACTTTTCAAATTAAATTTTAGACATTGCATTTTTTAATTCTAATATTTCATTTGGCTATTTATTATATAGTATTTTTATATTTCTATACTGAGACTTTTTTATCTTTTTATTTATCCTGAGCATATTTTATTTACCACTTTGAGAATAGTTATAAGAGCTGCATTAATGTCATTGTCTTTCAATATTTGGGTCATCTCTAGCTTTAATATATGTTATCTCTAGTTTGTCATCTGTAGTTTGTCTTTTTTCTTTGAGACTGGGTTATATTTTTCTGTCTGTGTATGTGTTCAAGAGATTTTGAATTATATCCTAGAAATTATAAATGTTATGTTGTACAGACTCTGGATTCTTTTGCATTATTTTAATGAGTGGTGGTGTTTTTGTTTTAGCAGGCAAGTAACTTCATACGGCCAACCCTCATGCCTGTGGTGTGAGATGGCACAGATCTCAGATTGGTTCTCTAATCTTTAAATGCAAGCTGATTCAGTTTGCCCTGTGCATTCAGGAGTCAGACAGAGACAGGGTTTAAGTTTAAACACAAGACATGGGTTCCCCTTCTCTGAATCTCTCTTTATCTAGGGACTTTCCCTTACATTCTGATGTTCCTGGTTGTTTGATGTTCTTTTGCAAGTACCTCTGTTCAGAAGGATAATGGGCTTTCTATCATAGGCTTGTTGCTTCTGCCTGCCAAAGCCAAAACTGTGGCTACCCACAGGGCAAAACCACAAAAAACAGGGAACTCACTCCATGCCAGTCACTTTCTCTAAGTTTCTACTTCAATCTAAAAATCTACCTGCCATTGTTCATTGTCCAGATCCTTTGGTTAGTTGTTTTTTGTGTATTTTCCAGATTTTATAGTTTTTATTTGTGGGAGAATCAGTTCGTTAGGCACTTACTCCTTCTAACCAAAATGCCAAAGTTTCTTTAATTGCTATATTTACCTTCTTCTTGGAGAAAGCACCTTAGAACCTCTTACCCCTATTTATCTACCTCCTGAACTATATGTCACTGAATCGTATCTTTTAGTTACCTATGTATTTTAAGCTCAATGGCACTGGGTTGGTTTTTGTTTTTTATGTTGTTTTTATTATTGTATTATACATTAAATATTAATCTACATTTACCTTCATATTTATGGAGCTCTGGTGGCACAGTGGTTAGGAGCTCAGCTGCTCACCAAAATGTCGGCAGTTCAATCCACCAGCCGCTCCTTGGAAACCCTATGGGGCATTTCTACGTTGTCCTATAGAGTCACTATGAGTTAGAATTGACTCCATGACAACAGGTTTTTTGGTTTCATATTTATACTTCTTAAAGCACTACATTTCTTCCTATATTTCTAAACATCTATCTGGGATTATTTTCCTTCTGTTTAGATAAAATTCTTCAGGGCTGGCATAGTTACAACTTCTTCATATTTTGCCTGAAAACATTTTCATTTTACTCTTACTGTTGAAGAACACTTTCAATGAATATAGAATTCTAGGTTAGCTATTATTTCCTGACAGCACTTTGAAGATCACGTTCCATATCTTCCAGTCTAAATTTTTTTCTGCTGAAAATTCAGCTATCATTCTAACTGTTGCTCCATTCAAAATAACCTGTCTTTCTTCCTCTGGTTGAAATTAAGATTTTCTTATTTAGCTAGGTTTTCAGAAGTTTTATTATATTGAGACTAGATGTGATTTTCTCTTAAAATTTCCTAGTTTAGATTTGTGTGGTTTCTAGATTCCATGGTTTGATGTCTTTTTTCAACTTTAGAAACTGCAATTCTTATCCTTTCAAATATTGTTTCTGGCCCACCCTATCTCTCATTTTTATTCTGGGATAGTCTGTATACTATCTCTTCTTTTCCCTCTCTTTTGTATTTTCTTTCTCTTTCTCATCTTATTTCATTCTGGGGAATCTATTTCTAACCTGTTATCCAATTCGCTAATTCTCTCTTTGGCTATACTGCTGTCAATTGTATTGATTGAGTTTCTAATTTTGGTACTTAGGATTTTCGGTTATAGAATTCCCACGTGGTTCTTTTGCAATTTTCAATTCCATTTTTTATTTCTTTCTTTAATTCCTTGGACATAATATCGAAAACCAAACCAAAGTCATTGTCTTCAAGTTGATTCCAACTTCTAGCAGCCCTGTAGGATTGCCCCGTGGGGTTTCCAAGGAGCAGCTGGTGGATTTGAACTGCTGACCTTTTTTGATAGCACTCGAGCTCTTAACCACTGTGCCACCAGGACTCCATAAGTTTGATAACTTCAGTCTCTGAAGCCCCAGTGGACCTATTTCTATCATTGTCTTTGTTGATTTTAGTCGTCATTCATGTTGTTTTTAATACTTGTATGACTAATATTTTGATTTTTTAATATTATATTTTCAAAATTATATGTAGAAATATTTGGAGTGCTAAGGTCATGTTATTTTTCCCAAAAGCATTTAGATTTTCATCTTATGGTACCTGGGACATAGTAGCAATCTAGGATTACTCAGAACTTATGTATGCAAAGTACAGCTGTAGTCCTGCAAGAGACTGTCTTCTTCTGGTCCACTGTACTCTTTAATGCAGCACTTTGGTTTCCAACTCACTGTAAGGAAGGTTTATCAGAACTTTGATTGGTAGGCCCCAAACTCCAAGCCCCATTTCCCTAGCCCTGTGAGACTGTCATAGTGGCCATTTATCTTCTCAGCCTTTCAGCTACACCTGCAGATTTTGCACCTGCTCCCAGGTGAAAATATGGGTCAAGTCCAGCCTTATTTCCTTAGGCCTCAGTCTTCCTATTTATTCTAGTCTGATAATTCTTCACTCCGTGCTGTCTCTCTATTGCTTTCAAACAAATTTATATGTTTTATTCAACTTTTTGTTTGATCTCATGGAGAGATTTAGACAGATTTACCTAGTCTGCCGTTACTGGAAACAAAACTCTAAAGTTGTATAATTAAAAAAAAATTTATCCTGTAAGAAGACAACTAAATATTTAGTTATGGAATTATGACTCAACTTATCAATTCCAGAAAGTCAAGGAACCAATCAAATATTACCTACTATAGTCAAAATAATCAAATTTATCCACTTTTACGCCACAATTTTTATTAATTGGACATATATTCTATTTATTATTCTTATTAAGAAGGTTATTTTTCAAAAGCATTGTTTTTAAATACTACAGTGTACTTTTTTATATAGATGTGCTATGACTTGCCCACTATATCCCACTTTTCCGATAAATATCTTTGTAAGTAAATCGTTATTAGACTTATTAGTAGTTTGCTTTATCGTTTTTTTTTTTTTTCTTTTAGGTAAATGGCTCTTGTATTCACTTAAAAAAGTCAGCAAATACCCATTGCTTTTTTGTATTTTATTAATTTCTACTTTTATCATTATTATTATCTTCCTTCTGGGTTTTTTTTTTTACTTTTTTTCTTTTCTTTCTGTCTTACACGCTTGGTTTGCATGTTTCTATTGTTTTTCAATTTATAAAAAGTTTTTAAGGACAAAAGCTTGTCAAGAAGTATTGCTCTGGCCACATCCATTATTTTATTACTTACTAGATAATCTATAGTTATAGTTTTTCTTGGTTTACTCCTTAACCTGAATGTGATTTAGGGTAGATATTTTTCCAATTTTTCGGACTCAACTAAAATACACAAGTTAGTTGAAATCTTTGATGAACTATCAAAAACAATGTTCTTCATATTCTGAACCTTTTGACCTATGATGACACACAATGGACATGAGATTTTAAAGATTATTTTCTGGAAATAAAATGTGTTGTTTTGGTTAGAGGGTAAAATGTTTAGCCTAACCTTTTCACCCTCAAGGGCTATTTTTATTTTTTTCCTGGGAACTAAATTTTAAAATATTTTTCCTGACAAATAGTATTAATTAAATTACCTCCATTTAAGATGGTTCCCTGTCTTCTGACATTCTTGCCCTTGTGAGTCCCCTACCCTTGATTATGTGCTAGATTTATTGACTTGCTTCTAATGAACAGGACATGGCAGAAATGATGGGATGTCACTTGTGAGATTAGGTTGTAAAAAGACTGTGGCTTTCATCTTTGGGCCTCACTCATGTCCTTTTGCATTGGTCACTCTTGGGGAAGCCAGCGGCTATGTCCTGAGTGAGTTTGGAAGTGGATCTGCAACCTGCCAACAGCCACATTATTGAATTCAGGAGTGAATTCTTTGGCAGTTGAGCTTTGAAACAGCTGCAGGCTTAGCCAACGCCTTGATTACAGCCTTATCAGAGACCCTGAGCCAGAGCCACCCAACTAAGCTACTCTCAGATTTCTAACCCACACAAATCTATGGAATAATAAATACTCATTGTTATAAGTCACTAAGTTTTGGAGTAATTTGTTAGGCAGAAATAGATAGCTAGTACACCTCCCCATTTCTTTTTAAATCAATATCAGATAATACAGTAAAATCTCAGGTGACAAGGTAATGTGTACAAGAAGAGAGTGAGACCAAAGCAAGCATGATTAAAACAAAATTATGGTCATGCTTCAATTGTCAACAAGTAGGGAAATGGAACTCATCTCACCAGGGGAAGTGATAACAAGCCTGGCTACTTATCCTTGTGATCAGGAGGAGATCCAAAAGTTGGTAATAGAGGAGATAAATGGAGTAAAACGTATAGTCTATGACCGCCAAATGGCTGTTCTCCATATAGACTAACTCCATGGCTATGGCCTTATCTCTATAGTCCTCGACCTCATTGAGGTGTGCCACACAATTATCTTCGGCTTAATTACAGATTGTGCTGAGTGATATCTTCTCTGCCCTTGAGCTTCAGGTTATTGGCAATGCCCCATATTCCAATATGTTTTGTCCTTAGATGCACTTAGCCCGTAGAATTCTTGTGTTAACTGAATCCAAAGCTAAAATATTTGTGAAGACTAACTACTGCATAAGAAGTGCTATCTCTATCAAATCCTTTGGGAAGAACCCTCAAAAGAATTATATTTCGTGCTGTGTGCTTTATCTCTTTCACAATACAAAACATGAGACTTTTCTTTCTGGAGTGTTTTAAGATCTCTGACACCTAGTTTGGAAAGTGATGAACGTGCAGCGTCAGTAATATCTTGCTTTAGTTGCAGGAAACATCAATCGACGGAGCTATGCCTGTGCATAGTGCACTCTATCATGGCCACATTTTTCTGCTAAAATTTGGATTTGACCCTGTCACTTGACTTGTGGAGAATGGGTTATCTTATTTTGAAAATATCTTTGCCGACTATCAGTCATCATTAGTGGAAACATCTTTTCTTCTTCCTGCCCCATCCTGTCTAATCATTCAATAAGCATACTTTCTCAGTCACATCTTTGTTGTCTTTTGTCTGCTTAATCTCCTTTGCTCCAATCTTTCTTTTTAATATTGCTGATCCAATTTCTGGAGACTTTTGAAAAATTGACGTAAAGCTTCTTCCCTGTCTTTTTTTCCTTCTTTTCACTTGGCAAACCTGGAATCTCGAAACCTAGCACAAGCATTTTTATTTCCGTTGTAAAAAGGCCACCTACAAATATCTGTAAATGTATGGTTATAAATAAGAGAGGCTTTGGGGGAAACATTCATTAGCTGAGTTGCTCTCATAAAGCAGTGTAGGATACTAGATGAGAGCTCAGCCTTTAGACACAGGTGGGCTTGATTTGGCATCCCACCTCTGCTAATTAACCATGTGGCCTTGGGGAAAGTTTCATAAGCTCTCTGTACATCCGTTTCCTTATGTATTAAACACTATTTATATAAGAAATTACTTTGAACTTTAAATATAATACTGCATGTTGAGTGCTTTCAAAAGATTTTAAAATATAATAAATACCCTCTCCCCAATATAAGTTGATTTTTTGACTGTGTTGTAATATTATAGACTTTCTGTATAGTAGTAAGGTAGTTCTTTTCTCCATCATTAAATAAGCAAAAAGGGAATTTAGCCTGCAGAACAACCGTATTTAGGGAACTATACAGCTTTTGTAATAGAGTTTGCCTCAGATATTCTTAATATCTGTGGACACGTTCTTGGCTAAAGAATAATGTAATAGTAAGTTCTTATTTAGCACCTAGTATATTTTTTTTATATATATATATATTTTTATATATATATGTTTAGAAGCAGCCCCTGGGTGGCGAAAACAGCTAAGTGCTTGGCTACTAATCGAATTGTTGTTGGTTCAAACCCACACAAAGGTGCCTTGGAAAAAAGGCTTGATGACTTACTTCAGAAAGGTCATGGTCATTGACAACACTATAGATCACAGTTCTACTCTAAAACATGAGTTGGAATTGGCTTGACGGCAATTTTTTGTTTTGTTTTTTAATATATTTAATAATGTATAATGGTCACTGGATATTTGAAAAACGCAAGAGACCTTAGACAGTTTGTAATCTACCCTTAGTTCTACAGTTGAAGAGGGGAGGTATGAAGCTGAACTTAAAACACAGTTCTCCCAGATTCCACTCTTGCGCTATTTACACTATACCAGCTTGTGGTCTGTAAACATCTCCATAGAATCTTGCAGTCAAATAACACGAAAGAATGTATAACCCTTTGTAACTATTTGAACAACACAAAATATTTCAAGAATTTGAAAGGGAAAGTCCTCTTACAGAAAATAATTGCAGATTAGTGGCTTTTTTGATAAAGCCAAGCATCTTTGCCTGAACTGTCTACGCACCTGCATTTGACTTTGCTTATCATTATGGGTAGGGGAAAAAAAAAAGGCCTTTGTAGGTAAAAATGGATTTTCTACTTAAAACCATTCAAGCACAATCATAGCGCGTTGAAGGTAATAAGTGCACTTATTGATCAAAATTCCCAAAGTGTATAGCCTTCTCTAGGCCAGTATGTTAAGCCTTTTGGCAAAGTTTATTTGCATTTTAAAAACACTGAAAAAAAAAAAAAACACTAGAAGGAGAAAAAAGTCTCCTTCCTTTCAGATTCAACTAAAATATACTAAATACAGACTACGTCTCGGGGGCTTTGTGGGGGCACTTTTACATACCTCTTCTTAATTAATCTTGTAACTCTGAAAAAAAAAACTCTGAAGGGCCAGTGAAATCTTTGTTTAACTGATGATGAAACTGAAGTATACAAAATTAGGTTACTTATTCTCAATCACACAAATACAAATGAGAGGGCCAGGATTCCAACCTAAGCCTCAATTCCAAGCGCAGTGCATTGCACTGTAATTTGCTCAGGAAGCCTCTCGGATTGTTTTGTTTGTTTATGTGTTTATTTTCACCTAGAAAAAGCAATAGTAAATGATGTTCAGCAAAACGGAAACCAATCCAATACAAACCTAATATTTCCATTTTTTTACGTATTCCCCAGTAATATTTATTCAAAAGCATAACATTATGCAGCTCTAGCCCCAGGGTCTGCTTATTTTTGTTATCATTTTAGCTCATCAAACACGTTACCATGTTTTTGCACATCCTTCCCACCCTTTTAATGATTACATTATATTTAAGTGAATTTTTGGATAGTAGCTGATTCTATATTCCATTAATAATACAACAATAAACAATTTTATACATATAGCTTTTGTTTTTCTTTTGTTTGAGTATTTCTTTGGGATACATTTCCAATCATTAGACTTCAGGTTAAGAATATGGATTTTTTTATGCCTTTTTTTATGTACCGGCATATTACACTTGAAAATGGTTATATGAATTTACAGCATAGGGTTATATCAATCTTGTTCTAAAGTCTGTAACACTTGGGGAATACTTTAAAAATTAATCTGTATAAAAGTAGAATTATATTTCAATTCGAATTGTTTGGCTTGGGGAAAGGATCAGTATCCCTGTCTCAAAAAGTCTCAAATCGAATATTCTAAGCAATAGCAGAGATGGCCATAACTGTATGCTGGTTGAGTATAGAAGACATTTGTGAATAAACTACAACCATTCTTTCTTCTTAAAACTAAATAGGGCAGTGGATCTGCCCATAATTGTGATTTTAGCCAGAGATGACCCATATTCAGTATCTTCCATTTAGTTAAAATATTAACATGAGCAAGCCCTGACGTAAATGACAAAAAAAAGTATTCTTAATCTGGAAAAAGACCAGCATGCTGCTAAAATACTTTATCAAAGGTCTTTGTTTAAAGCTGAATTTTGCTGATCAAATATCATCTCATGTAGGTCGCTGGGCATGTGGTACTTTCTTTGGTGTTATTTTATAGACTTGGGACACATTACTTAGCATTACAGTTATTTATGTAATATTATATTTCCCCTATGTGACTCTGATTTGTTTTAGACCAGAGATTCTGTCTTCCTCATTTTTGTAAGCATAAATAAATTTTGGATTGTAATAAATAAAAATCGTAAATTTATTAATGAATTACTATTTATTGGTCATGGTCAACTGCATAACGGAAAAAGTCCATCCATTCTCCATTCATGTGGGTAACAATCATGAATGTCATTAGGTGAGTCATAAAACCCTGTCCTAATTCACTCATTTCAGGTTAATATTTATTAACTATAACCAATCCAAATTTTGTATATAATAATTTTTAAAAATATAGATCCTATATAACAATATAGAAAATGTCCAAGACATACTATTAAGTGAAAAAAAAAGCAGTATATCTTTCACAATCAGATTTTGCCATAAAACATTATAATAACTTTAAAGTATGAGAATAAATGGATAGCTGTACAATATTTGAAATTATTATAATAAACATACATTGTATGATTGGAGAATAAAAATCCATTAAAACTGAGAGAAAAATAAACATAAAGCAAGATGTATATCTTGAGGATTAGAACAAAATATATTTTTAGACTCAATAAAAGCTTTATTTTAAAATTATGTTGGGTCATATACTATTTTTTCCACTGAATGCAATTATTTAAAATTATAACATCTTATTATTAAGATTTTTATTGTAAGAGGTAGGACATGCTCTATCTCTTAAAATTACCAGCTGTCATTGATTTAATTTTTAATAAAATAAGTTTTAATTTTGTTTCAAGAATTCCATGACACCTTCTGAAATCTACTTGATAAGAAGTTCTTTTTTTGTTTGTTTCAATACTCACTAACACTCCTAAAAATTATTGAGAAATCCGTAGGGTTTTTCTTTACATGGGTTAGATCTATTGATATTTGCTGTGTTTTGGATTAAAAGGAAAATGATTAAATTTTTAATTCATAAATTCAAGTGAAAGTAACAATAAAAATACAAACCCATTATATTGTAATACCAATAGCATATTTTATAAGAAATAAATATATTGAACAAGAAAAAGTTCAGTGCGAACAGTGATTTTATTTTACATTTTTGCAAATCTTTTTAATTAAATCTAGCAGAAGAGAAAGCCCCTGGATTCTCATATCTGCTTCTTTACTCAGTCTATTAAGATACAATGTTTTAGTTGAAGAACATGAAGAAAGTCTAGTTCCATAAAAACATGTAGTTAGAAAAGGAAGAAATATGTCCATAGCCTTTTCAGATAATTGTGGATATTTTTCGTGGATCCTACACCAAAACTATTTGCTGGTCATGGTTGACTGCATAACAGAAAAGTCCATTCATTTTTTTTTTATTTGTTTATTAACTGTAAACTATCAAGAGATATTTAGGTTAGTTATACAGTGTGGAATCTGAAACCACAGCAATGAATTTCCTGTCTTTTGTTAACAGTGAAATACATTGGCCTATTTTGCATTTTGAATAAATACATTACTGATACAAGAGCCCTGGTGGCTCAGTGATTAAAAGCTTAGGCTGCTAACCAAAATATCAGTAGTTCAAATCCACCAGCTGCTCCTTGAAAACCCTATGGGACTGCTCTACTCTGTTCTACAGGGTGGCTATAAGTCAAAATCAACTGGATGGCAACTGGGTTTGGGGTTTTTTTTTATTATTATTACTTATACATGATTTTAACACATTATGCATTGTTCATTTCTAAAATATTGGTTATGGATATATGCAAATCTTCCAAATACTGGCATGCTTCATTATACACGATCACCAATTTGCATTCATTAATATCACCACTAATTTCATAAAAATCTTTAAGTAGGTTGAGTTTCTTGGGAGTGTAACTTGTACAGTTGCACAGGACCCCACTCTGAGAGGAGCTCTGTGCTTGGCTTCATGCTGTGCTATTGCCACCTTGAAATTTTTTATTATTTTATCTTAGAATCTGTGCTTTATAAGTGAAGTCTGATGAGACAGTAGAGAAAAAGAGATAGGTACATATGTCCTCCATTCCTTGGCATTATAGCATTCACAATGTCCATGTTCACAAAGTTTGGGTAGGCCCATCATCTCTGGGAGCTTAGTGAGATTCAAAATAAGTACAAGGTAACCTTGATATGAGGAGCACTGGTGGTGCAGTGGTTATGCTCTCAGCTGCCCACTAAAAGGTCAGTAGTTTGAACCCACCAGTCACTCCACATGAGAAAGATGTGACAGTCTGCTTCCATCAAGATTACAGCCTAGGAAACCCTATGGCATAGTTCTACTCTGTCCTATGGTATCATTATGGGTCGGGATCAACTCAATGACAATGGGTTTGATTTGGGTTTGGGTACCTCGATGTGCTGTGATAGAATAAATGGGGGTGCTAACATCCTGAAAAGAAGCCCTGGTGGTGCAGTGGTTAAGCACTCAGCTGTTAACTGAAAGGCTCACAGTTCAAACCCACGAGTGGCTCTGTGGGAGAAAAGACCTGCCATCTCCTCCGGTAAAGATTACAGCCTAGGAAACCCTCTGGGGCAGTTCTACTGTGTTCTAATGAGTCACTCTGAGTCAGAATTGATTAGATGGCACACAACAACATCCCTGAAAGGCCACACCTTTCTAACAAACCAGAACTTGTTTCAAATGCAGAAGGAAACCACTGGCATTCTAAGAAACACAAACCAGCAAGAAACTCTATTATATCTTCCTTAGTGGTATTACTTTCTTGTACTAACCAACCACGCTTACTGAAAATGGTAACAGACTAAGACAGAGGAAGATGGGGCAACACATTTTTTGTTTTCCCTTCAGTCTTTCTTTGGAAACCCTTGTGAAACAGTGGTTAAGAGCTACAGCTGCTAACTAAAAGGTCAGCAGTTCGAATCCCCCAGGCACTCCTTGGAAACCCAATGGGGAAGTTCTACTCTGTCCTATAGGGTTGCTATGAGTGGGAATCAACTCGATGACAACAGATTTTTTGGTTTTCAGTCCATTCTCACTCACAAATAAACTGAAGATAGTGTTGGTAGAAGGAGCAAGTGCCAAAAAGTGAAATAAGAACAATTGATTAGAGTTATGTAGCACTTCCACTTTTTTGGTAAAAATACATATGCTTGTATGAACTATAAATAAAAATTGTGAGATATTTCTTACTTAGCATATGAAATCATATGTTCTTATATCTGCATATAAACAGCATGGCACAACATAAATGATAAAATTCATGTTAATAATTGAATATTTTCATTGTCTTTACTTAGAACAATATTAAATAGCAAATAAAAAACACAAGGACAATTCACCCATGAAAGCAGCAGTCAAGAAATCAGACAACATATTTCATTGGACAAATCTGCTGCAAAAGACCTCTTTAAAGTGTTGAAAAGGAAGGATGTCACTTTGAAGACTAAGGTGAGCCTGACCCATGCCATTGTACTTTCAATCACCTCATATACATGTGAAAGCTGGAAGATGAATAAGGAAGATGGACGAATTGATGCCTTTGAATTACGATATTGGAGAAGAATATTGAATATACCATGAACTGCCAAAAGAACGAATAAATAAATCTTAAAAGAAGTACAACCAGAATGCTCATTAGACGCAAGGATGGCAAGACTTTGACTCGCCTAATTTAGACATGTTATCAGGAGGGACCAGTCCCTGGAGAAGGACATCATGCTAGGTAAAGTAGAGGGTCAGCAAAAAAGAGGAAGACCCTCAATGAGATGGACTGACACAGTGGCTGCAACAATGGCCTCAAGCATAACAGTGGTTTTGAGGGTAACACAGGACCAGGCAGTGTTTCATTCTGTTGAATCAACTCGATGGCACCAAACCACAGCAATGTAACAAATCGAGAGAGAGATCACAGAAGAAAGAAAAAGCTTTATATTTTAATGCCCTTCATGGCATTTTTTTTTCCTACTTTTTGAACAAGGATCCTCATATTTTCATTTTACACTGAGCCTTGCAAATTATATAGTCAGCCCTGTCTTCAAGTATTGAAAAGCTGCCAAGTTTATGGCGGTGGATACACCTTTTTTAAAAATTCTGATTTTAATTTGAAAGCTAAGGTTTTCTCACTGACCACAAATACTGTCAGTTGTTTTCCTTGAAGTGACAGGCTCTCTTCATTCTTTTTCAAGAAAATGCCTGTCAAATACCCAAGTCTGAATAACCACAATTTCTTTCAAGTAAAAATAGTATTTCATGGAAAACAGGGGCTAGTTCAGCTCTCAACGATTACGCAATGAGACAGCCATCATGCCTTTGTAGGTAGCAGAAATGCCTTATGTGTACTTCCCATTTTGTCAGACAAACTATTAAAAAGATATATACTCAGGAGTTCAGATTTAATGAAGTTGATAATTTTTATTGCTTCATCCGAGACATTTGTAAAGGATACAACTTTTTTTTTCCACTTCAACTGCATGGCAATGAAGAATTCAATGTCTACCAGTACTGATTATTGCCACTACGTTAATCCACGCTCAGACTCAGCAGTTTGTCCTACCATGGCATTTGCATCATCTGTGCAAACGTCAACACAGTAAAAACAAAAAATAATTTCTTAATATTATTCTGGAAATTATTTTGATCTCATGGACCTCCCGAAAGGGTCTCCAGGGTCTCCAGAAGTCCACAGACCACACTTTGAGAATCACTGCCATAGCTGATTCATTGTGATGGAGAAAACACAATGTACTTTCTTTTAAATGTAATATGTATTTAGACAAATAACAAATTAAGCTTTACAAGAAAGACCAAAGAAGAGTTGATGTCTTCAAATTATGGAGTTGATGAAGAACAGTGAATATGCCATGGACTGCCAGAAGTACAGCTAGAATTTGCATTAGAACCGAGGATGGCGAGACTTCGTCCCTCATACTTTGGATATGTTATCAGGAGGGCCCAGTCCCTAGAGAGGGACATCATGGTTGGTAAAGTAGAGGGTCAGCAAAAAAGGGGAAGATTCTCAATGAGATAGGCTGACAGTGGCTGCAGCGATCAGCTGAAGCATAAGAATAATTCTGAGGATGGTGCACGACCGGTCAGTGTTTCGTTCTGCTGTATATAGAGTTGCTATGAGTCAGAACCAACTGGACGGTGCCTAACAACAACAACATTATGCATTTTAACTAGACTACTCCCCACAAAAATGGTCAAATGACTTTCAACTATTTCTGCAAAGAAACAAGGGGTTAAAAATAATAAAGCAGAAGTAAAAAATAAAATAAAATGACAGAGTTAGCTCTTCTATTCCTGAAATGAGCTTATCATCAGTCACATTATTAGATAAAAATCAGTGATGAACTAATCAGGTATGACAAGAAATCAGTCAAAAATATTCGAGAGTATCAAAAAGACCACTTGATTTACTATCAATAATAATAAACTTTACTATAAAATCTTATACCTCAAGATTTCAAAGATAGTAATACCTGTACATACATATATTAGTGATTGTTCAGTCATTAAAATATAAATAAATACAATTATGTAAATAAAAATTTAAAAAAATATCATGCATGGATCAATGAGGAGAGTGCTTTTGGACCTATAAACCAAAAACCAAACCCATTGCATTTCCAAGGATTGGCTAGTAGATTCAAACTGCTGACATTTGGTTAGCAGCCATAGCTCTTAACAATCAATCTGCATGAATGAGATTCATAAAGAAGAAAAGAAGGGAGTAAAAATTACGAAGCAAATACTAACCAAGAAAGTTAGTATAACAATGGTAATATTAGACAAAATAGAATTTAAGGAAAAAGTATTCATAAGGATAAAGAGCAATAGAAAATATTATAAAACAAGAACCCACCGAGAACATATAACAATCCTAAACTTGTATCACTGAAAACAGTGAAGTTATATGAAGCAAAAATTAGTATTAAGGAGAAATTGACAAACCCACAAAGCAGGAACTGGGAAATAAAACAGGTTAAAAATAATTAAAGACATAGGAGAAATGGCCAATAGTATTAATAAACAAGTGTTAATAAATTTGGCAATTTCCTGGAACTCGATGGGACTGCTTTGCTTTTCCGTGTCTCCCGAATTTTCTGCGTTTGAAAAGGGTGCAGTCTTACCACTTTTCTATCGCTCGTTTTAGTGGAAAAGATTTGAGTTTTCCTTCTGTAACACAGGTTCCTGCTTTTACAGTTTTACTGTGTTATTCTCAGTTGATTAGATAAACTGGGATAACTTTGAAAGAGTTTGAATGGTTAATATGTGAGGAGATAATTCCTAATGGTGGCATATCCAAGGAATGTTTACTAGGTAAAGGGGAAGTATCTCTAGTATTAATGGCAAAAGATTGTTAGTACTAGATTCAAAATATTTTTTGAAGAAACACTTTTCCCCTAGAAAATAATCATCAGAAGACCTGCCACAAACAAGGATCTAGAGAAGAGAAACTTGTAGTATCATTGACAGTATTTACTTGGCCTTAATCCAATATTATTTAATTTAAAATAAGCCAGGAGCTAGGGAATTAATCAGTTATTATTCAAACAAAATAACATTCTAGAATTGCTTAAATTTGTATTGGAGGACTACCTAGAGAGTAATCATAAAGAACAGAAGCATCAAAGCCATTTTGCAAAAAGGGTAAGAAGTGTGAGAAGATTAAGCAATTATTTGCCACTATATACAAATAAGAAAAAAGTTCAAGGTGTCAGCAGGACCATTTTCTCTCCCAAGACTCTAGAGGAACATCATTTCTTGTCTCCTCCAGCTTCTGGTAGCCCAAAGTGTTTCTTGGTGTTCTTTGGTTTACAGATGCATCTCTACGTGATGCCAGTCTTTCCCCACTGTGTGTAACCCTATCTCCATATCTGATCTTTGGGGTTTATAAAACACATTCAGAAGTAATTAGGATTAAGGTTTAACTGATAATATCTTCAAAGAAACACTCTATTTCCCCAAACAAGGCCACATTCATAGATGCAAGGGTTCGTATTCGATGTGTCTTTTGAGCGGAAACAATTCCATCTGTAACAGCTCTTGGTAAACGGATGGATGGACGGATGGAAGGATGGATGGATGGATGGATGGGTGGACAAAGGTTGATACCTCCTCAGTACAATTAGAAACTAATCATTATAAATAATAAGGGAAAAATAAAAAATATCATTATGATAATGAAAAACAATAATGACTAATAATTAAAACAAAACAAAGTTTCTTTTAAAAGAATCCCTAAATAAGAACTACACTATAATTTAAAATGCTGTGGTATGGGGCAGAGAAGAGGAAAACGATTAAATAGGGTAGAGAAAATAACTGACTTAAATATAAGGGGAAAGTAATAGCTAGATATTACATTAAATAAAGGAAACCAACTCCTAGTCAACCCAGACCCATTTCTTGTTGATTTAAATTTGTTGAAACTAACTGAGAGTTAGAGCTTCTGATGGCATTACACGGATCAAACAGGATTTGTAAGTAATGAGACAGGTGCTGACAGCCCAAGATGATGGCTGAATATGACAGAAATGTCAAAAGAAAAAGATCAAATTTCTTGCATCTCTAAATGCTAAAATGGCTGGATGTTTCCTTCTCAGCACGAGGATGTTTAGATTGCCTGAGAATTTATTTCTCAGAAAAACATTACCTTTTTTTCTCAGTCTGCATTACACTAGGGAAGATCTCTCCTGTAGAGCTGATTCTAGTTTTTTTTTTTTTTTTTTTTTAACTCTCAAGGCAATGAGCCTTAATTATTCCCTGTGGATTAACTATTTTAGAACAAATAACATGCCGTGTCTTGTGATGCAGTGAGTTAGAAGCTGGAAAGAGTGAATGGGAAGCTGGCCTAGTACCAAAGAAAGAGAAAAGCCTTTGGCTCTGAGTCCCTAGACTTTCTCCAGCTCATTACTTAGACCTAGTTCTCAAAAAACACGAAGAGGCAAGAGAGCTATGTAGCACATGTGGGGATAATATTTATGACATAGTGTTGTTTTTACAATATCAGAGAATAAAACAACACACACCCTGACTAGAGGCATACAAAATATATACATATAACAAAAGACTGGAAGGGGATATAGAAAACTGATGACAGATATGTTGGATTAGTGGGATTATGAATAAATTTTCTTTTCGTGATTTACCAGATTTTCGTGGTGCTGTTGTATAATTACTAATTTTTTTAAAAGTCATATATAAAACACATTTTAGATCTAAGATTATTCAGAATGACCAAACCCATTGCTGTTGAGTTGATTCCTACTCGTAACAGCCCTAAAGGACAGAGTAGAACTGCCCCCGAGGGTTTCCAAGGAGTGGCTGGTGGATTAGAACTGCCAACCACTTGGTTAGCAGCTGAGCTCTTAGCCAAGCTGGGTCATCGGAGCTCCTCATTTAGACTGAAGGAGACTATTTATGTTTTACGAAAAAATAGTAATGTGTAACTTGAGTTCTCCCCCAAAAGTCTCCTATTTAAGGACAGTTAGACAGAACTAACAAGTATATTTTTCCAAACACACCGAGATGGAGGAGAGTACCCTCACCAAATCACTACTTAACATGTCTTGAGTTTCTACCTATTGTTCACTTTGTCTAAAAAAATAATTAGTTAACAAAATTATAGTTGTTTTGTTTTGGTTTTTGTTTTCTTTTACTATGAAGCTAGCAATTCTAGATAAACTGGTAGGCATTAGAATTTCTATCCATATGGAGGCATTAAAGAGGCTAATATTCATAAAATAACAGAAAACAATACAATAAAATTTTCCACTGTTCCAGTAGAGAATAAAATTATATCAAAGCTTCTTTCCCAAGAAAAGCTATAGACTTCCATAGACGGGAACAAAGTTGAGCACCAAGGAAACAGTGTCCGTCACTGCAAGATATCTATGAAGCTGTACATATTCATTTTCATCTCTCTGTCGTATTACCTAATGGCATATATGCTTCCTTTTTTTGAGGTGTATTAAACAGTATTAGCTTCCTTGTATAGAATAACTCTTTTTAAAAAGCAGTAAAAATTCAGTTAACGGTAGGAAGTAATATGATTACTGAGAGCGTTATTCTGGATTAAGTAAATAGATTTCTGAATGGTCTTTCAGGTAATAACCTATAATAGAACAGTTTTTCTATGTGTCAAGGACTCAAATGTATAGTATAGCTATTCAATGCAAAAAGGACTTAGAGAAAGGTAAGAGACAGCCTGGGAAGTGATAGGAGATAAAACATGAAGCTAGGAGGTAGATAAATTTACACATGAATTGTAAAGCCTCCCTTTATGTGGGATAAAGGCAGAGGAAGACAATAAAAATGGAAGGGAAAACCTATCTGAAAGTATACTGGTCTTTGTCATTAATTCCGAGCATTTGAACGTAGGGGAACTCTGCTTATACAATTCGAAATGAGAATGATGAGAAAGAAATATTTTTAAGGATAAAAATGAAAAGTTCGATTTTAGTCATGCTAGATTTTCAGTTTTGAGGAGGCTTTCTGGGAAGATTTCTGGTAGGCTGTTTGGGCAAAGAGGCTGGAGTTTAATGGAGAGAGTTTGATAAAAGATTCAGTTTTGGAAGCCATTGGTTTATTAAATTACTCTTTAAAACAGAAACCATAGATGGAAGCTTTCACAAAATGAAGAACAGAGGATCAAGAGAGACTGAAGGAGAAAGAGGAACCAGTAAAGTGATGAAAGAGCAAGAGAAACTGGAGCCACTCTAGATCAATGAGGGAAAAGAGGAAAGAGGGGAGTTTGTGAAGAGGCTGAAGTTGTCAATAAAATCAGACGTCACTTAGATGTCAAGAAATGAGGGCTGAAAAGAAGTTTTCAGGTCTGATGGGAGGACATTGCAATGGCATTGGAAAGACTGACCCTGATTCAGTGGTGGACGCGGAAGCAGAGGGAGGGTGTGATCAGAAACTGGGCTTTGGCTACCAAGAGAATAATGCAGGTAAGCCAGTGGCTACAAAGTACAGCAGAGTTAGTGGAGGATTTTTTTTTTTTTTTTTTTTTTTGGACGGAGAGGTGAGGTTTTAAATATAAGCACTGAGAGCAGTAAACAACAAAGATTGATGGTTTTTAAGAGAGGGAGATGAGCATATTTTTTTTCGGAAGGGGAGGCACATGGGGTCAGTGCCAAAAGCGTAGGCAGAATGGTGAGCTTCAGAGCGGAAGGAACATAGAGGCATAGGGATGAAGACACAAAGGGGACTTTGAAAAGGGCTGTCCAATGAGGGTGATGGTCAAGATGCAATTGAAGGATAAAGCAGAGTCAAAAACTGTTGCCGTCGAGTCGATTTCAACTCACAGCGACCCTACAGGACAGAGTAGAACTGCTCCATGGGGTTTCCAAGGGGCTGCTGGTGGATTCCAACTGCCGACCTTTTGGTTAGCAGCTGAGCTCTTAACCACTGAAAGCTTGTCAAGTAGCACTAATAAAGATTGACTATATCGACTGTTCGAGAACCAAATTTACACCTTGTTTCAGCTAAAAGATGAAGGAAAGGTAGGATGGGACTGAGTATGTGCAGAGGCTCAGGGGTGTGGCAGACCTGCTAGCTTCAGGGTAAGGCAAGAAATTCAGTGTGACTGGAGTTGTAGTTGTCTATTAGAAAAGGACACTTTACTTAAGACGGATTCCAGGATGGCAGTGGAAATCACTTTTGTTACCATCCTACTGTTTTTTTTTTTGAGAGTTAAGTCACCTTACATGCCCCCCGACACAGTCCCATGTTTCCTCACGTGGTGCTCCTCCCCCTCCACTGAGCACACTTGATGTGGGTGTTGACAACAATTAAGTAAAATTGAATCTTGGCACAGCTGGTTGGATGTCAGAGCACTTTCCATTATGCAAACTTTGCCCTGCCAGTGTTTTCCCTTCCAGTGTAAATTGAAGAGCTAGTCAAGCACTCGTATAATGAGCGGGAAGAAGCAACCAATGTAACTCTTGAGTTGTTTTTTTTTTTTTGTAAACAACTGAGAGATGACCTTATTAGAATTGTTTGGAGAAGTGTTCTCCCTTACATCTTCTTTTTAAATGTACAATAAAATATCACAAATTCTTCTTTTTCAGGCAAAATCAATGCTTCTAGTTCTAAAGTATTAAAGGTACTGTTCTTTTATTTCTTGTTAATATTGCTGTTAGGTTCCAACTCTTAGCGACCCTATGTGCAACAAAACAAAACACTGCCCCATCCTGTGTCATCCTCACAATCATAGTTATGTTTGATCCCATTGTTGTAGTCGTTGTAGTCTTGCGAGGACCTTCCTCTTTTTCGCTGACCCTCTAACTTACCAAGCATGATATCCTTCTCCAGGGACTGATCCCTTCTGATAACATGTCCAAAGTTCATAAGATGAAGTCTCCCTATCCTGGCTTCCAAGAAGTGCTCTGGCTGTACTTCTTCCAAGACAGATTAGTTCATTCTTCTAGCATCCCACGGCCTATTCAATATTCTTCCACAACACCACAATTCAAAGGTGTCAATTTGTCTTCAGTCTTCTTTACTCATTGCCCAGCTTTTGAGTGCACACAAGAAGAATGAAAATACCGAGGCTTGGGTCAGTCGCAACTTAGTTCTCAAAGTGACTTCTTTGCTTTTTAACATCTTAAAGAGGTCTTTTGCAGCAGATTTCCCAATGCAATGAGTCTTTTGATTTCTTGACTGCTGCTTCCATGGGCTTGATTGTGGATTCAAGTAAAATGAAATCCTTGACAACTTCAATTTTACTTCGTCTATCTTGATGTTGCTTATTGGTCCAGTTGCAAGGATTTTTGTTTTCTTATGGTAAGGTATAATCTGTATTGAAGGCTGTAGTCTTTGGTCTTCATCAATAAGTACTCCACGTCCTCTGGACTTTCAGGAAGGCAGATTTTGTCATCTGCATATCACAGATTGTTAATTAGTCTTTCTCCAACCCTGATGCCACATTCATTTCCTGTAGTCCAGCTTCTCAGGTTATTTGCTCAACATACAGATTGAATAAGTATGGTGAAAAGATATGACCCTGATGCACACCTTTCCTGATTTTAAACCATGCAGCACTCCTTTGTTCTATTCCAAGGACTGACTCTTGGTCTGTGCACAAGTTCTGCATGAGCCCAATTAAGTGTTCTGGAATTCTCATTCTTTGCAATATTATCCATAATTTGTTACGACGCTCACAGTCAACTGGCTTTGCATAGTCAATAAAGCACAGGTAAACATCTTTCTGGTATTCTCTGCTTTCAGCCAATATCCACCAGGCATCAGCAATGATATCCCTTGCTTTCCACACTCTTCTGAATCCGGCTTGAATTTCTGGCAGTTCTCTGTCAATGTACTGCAGCAAGCTTTTCTGAATTAGCTTCAACAAAATTTTACTCGCATGTAATATTAAGAATATTGTTCAATAGTTTCTGCATTTTGTTGGATCACCTTTTTTCTGAGTGGGCACAAATATGGATCTCTTTCAGTCTGTTGGCCAGGTAGCTGTCCTCCAAATTTCTTGGAATAGACAAGTCAGTGCTTCCAGAGTTGCATCTGTTCACTAAATAATCTCAATTGGTTTTCCGTCAATTCCTGAAGCCTTGTTTTTTGCCAATGTCTTCAATGCAGCTTGGACCTCTTCCTTCAATACCACCAGTTCCTGATCATATGCTATCTCCTGAAATGCTTGAATGTCAATCAATTATTTTTGGTAAAGTGACTCTGTGTATCCCTCCCATCTTTCTTTTCCTGTGTTGTTCAACACTTTTCCCATAGAATCCTTCAAAATTTCAACTTGAGGCTTGTCTTTTTTTCTTCAGTTCCTTCAGCTTGAGGAATTCTGAGCATGTTTTTCCCTTTTGGTTTTCTAACTCCAGGTCTTTGCACATTTCATTTTAATAATTTACTTCGACTTCATGAGCCTCCCTTTGAAATCTTCAGTTCAGCTGTTTTACCTCATCATTTCTTCCATTTGCTTTAGCTACTCTATGTTCTACAGCAAGCTTCAGAGTCTCTTCTGACATCCATTTTGGTCTTTTCTTTCTTTTTAATGACCTCTTGCTTTCTTCATATATGATGTCCTTGATGTCATCCCACAACTTGTCTGTTCTTTGGTCATTAGTGTTCAATACATCAAATCTATTCTTGAGATGGTCTCTGAATTCTGGTGGGATATACTCATGGTCATATTTTGGCTCCTGTGAACTTATGTTAATTTTCTTCATGCCAGCTTAAACTTGTATATGAGCAGTTGACGGTCTGTTCTGCAGTTGTCCCCGGCCTTGTTCTGACTGATGATACCGAGCTTTTCCATAATGTCTTTCTACAGATGTAGTCAGTTTGATTCCTGTGTTTTCCGTATGGTGAGGTCCACATGTATAGTCACTGTTTTTTAATTGGAAAAATGTATTTGCAATGAATAAGTCATTGGTCTTTCAAAATTGTATCATATGATCTCCAGTGTTGTTTCTCTCAGGAAGGCCATATTTCCCAGTTACTGATTCTTCTTTGTTTCCAGCTTTCCCATTCTCGTCACCAGAAATTATCAATGTATCTTGATTACATGTTTGATCAATTTCAGGCTGCAGACATTGGTAAAAATCTTCAATTTCATCATCTTTGGCATTAGAAATTGGTGCATAAATTTAAATAATAGTCATAGTAACTCGTCTTCCTTGTAGGCATATGGATATTATCCTACCACTGACAGCATTGTGCTTCAGGTTAGATCTCGAAGTGTTCTATATGATGATGAGCACAACACCACTCCTCTTCAGTTTGTCCGTAACCTTGGATGTATTTTTGTGAATACATCTAAGATTACTGACAGTGGCTAGATTTTTTTTTTTTAAACCAGGTCTTATGCCAATTTATTTATATATTCATTCAACAACATTTTTCTATATACTTACTTAGGTACTAGGAAACATGCTATGTACCAGTATAAGAGTGAGTGAAAACATAAATAAGTCCTATTCTCATAGAGCTGAAGGTCAAAAAATTACACAAATAAACACATAGGCCAAAACTCAAGTAAATGATTTATAAAGAAAGTATCATGGTTCTACAAGAGTGTAATACACATACACACAAAATTTAACCTGGATTGGATATTGGTGATTTTTCCATTAAAAACGTGGTATTTAAATGAAAATCAATGTATTAAGTAATTATGTACTAGAAGGAGGGGAAGGGCTGGGAAACCTTTTTCCAAAAAAGAAGAAATGAAAAGACCCTGTGGCAACAGGGAGCCCCTGCAAGTTATCTTTACAGACCTACTCTCCTTATTAGAGAAAAAAAAAAAAAAAAAAGTTGCTGATAAGTCTACCCCAACTCATGGTGATTCCATGTGTGTCAGAGTAGAACTTCACTCCATAGATTTTTCAACAGGTGATTTTTTTGAAGTGGATTGTCAGGTCTTTATTCAGAGGTGCCTCTGGGTGGACTTAAACCTGTAAACTTCTGATTAGCAGTGGAGAGCATAAGCCTTTTGCACTCCCCACAGACTCTATCCTACTTATATGCCTGTGTGTTTGGAGCTCAGAAGCCACGTTGTAGAGCTCCCATGGTCTTCCAAGTAGCCTTATGAAAACAGTAGAGATAACTGAATAGGTAGGTTTCACTTTGAGGGAAGAGTTACATCACTTACTTCCTGCCAGCAGAACAAGGGAGAGCTATCTTTCTTTAAGGGCATAACTTAACAACACTTTGTTCCCTTGAGGTTTTCATTTCTAATAAAGGAATGAGTTAGCCTTCTAGATGGTAAGTCAGGGAAAGACCAGGATATAGAAAGCAAGAAAATTTCCTGAGTTGTTCACAAAAAGAGGATGCTAGATTGTTAGTAGGAACCCCTGAGTGGTGCAAAATGGTGAATGCACTCAGCTGCTCATCAAAACCTTGGAGGTTCGAGTCTACCCAAAGGCTCCTTAGGAAAAAAGGCCTGGCAATCTACGTAGAGATAACAGCCACCTTAAAAGAGAGGCATGCCAGCGAACTGTGACTGTTTATGAAAGGAACACCACCTGGAGTTCCTACACACTTGGCCAGATATTGCAGCATCTACCAGTTTATGTGGAACAGAGAGAAATTCTTTTTAACTCTACCATGTATAAGTTTCATATCTGCCTTAATCTGTCTGACTACATAAATAGTATGAAGATTGAAATGCAAGCCCAGGGGAACCTAGAATAGTATTTTATGTTCTTACATAAAATATTAAACACTTTGAAGAAATTGGATGAGACAGATCCTACCTAGATATTTTAGAGTGCATTATGGGTAAACTGTCCCTGAGTGGTGCGGATGGTTAACGTGCTCAGTTGCTGGCTGATATGTTGGATGTTCAAGTCTACCCGGAGGCACCTCAGAAGAAAGGGTTGGTAACCTACTTTAGAAAAATCAGCCATAAAGTACAGTTCTTCTCTGACACGTATGGGGTCACCATGAGCTGGAATCGACTCAATAACAGCTGGTACTAGATTGTTAGTAAAGGGGCATATCAAATCGCTGCTTTTAAACATTTAAAAAAAAAATCTGAAATAAAGAATCTGAGGCAATGTAAGGCACTACAATGACATAACTTTCTCAGGTTTTTGAGAGAAGACTCAGAGCATGAGAAGAAATGATGTAGCCTCAGTCTTCTTATCGCAGGAAACCTCTGGCACAAGGATACACAATAGACATTATCCTTTCATTCAAAGAGTGACAGAGAACAGGATTCTGACATGTAGTGAATTTGCTCTCTTAACGTAGCATCTCTCAGTATGTGGTTTCATATTTGTTTACACTCATGTAGCCAACTGTGCATTGCTGCATAAAGAAATCTGAGGTCTGTTAAAAAAAAAATAATAAAAATAAAAAAAACGTTGTTCACCAAAATGTTCGTTCCTGAACAAATCGCTCTTCCTTGAAATACAACGTTTGAATGAAATATTTTCTTTCCACATTTTTTTTAAAAGCCTTGCAATAGTTACCACTCAAGCAGCTGGACAAAACGGGATTCTGTTTACCGATCAAATCGCTTTAATGAGCTGAGCAGCAGAAATGTCAGTAATCACTAGCCTTTCATCTCCAGTTCTGTTTGGATCAGGTAAAAAAAAAAAAAAAAAGTAAGTCAAAGTAGTCTCCAAAATCTCGTCAAAGAAAATCAATCAAATGTGGTAGCCCAAATGGTCTTAGAGAATCCACTTTCGTATTTTTATTAAAGTTTACAGAAAGCTCTTCAGAATCCAGACGTATTGCTATCTAAATTCTAAATCATACCGAAGCAATTGTGTGTGAGAGTGTGCTTGCACACAGATGGGCAGCCTGAAAGAGCCATATTCCCCGTGACAACTGTTCCTATGAATTCTTAAACGGATGTAAATAGGGATTGACGTTGCTGTATTTGTGGTCCCAAGCCCCTACTGAGTGGAGAACTCATAGAATTGAAGGTTGTAGCAATCAATTCACCTAGCAGACCAGAGCGATGCATTATCCTTTTATTTCTCAGCATTTTCTTCTGTTCTCTTATGCCTTTTTAGGCTATTATTTGAGAGATTTTCCTTCATTAATAGCTCACATTTTATGGTAATGCTCATTACAGCAAAGATCCTCTACAGCGAGGCTGTTAAAGAGGGTCTGGCGTGTATCGGGCAGTGCTTCCATTAGCGTGATAGGGTTCGTTCCCTGTGAGCATCAAACAACTGTCATTCTGCTAAATGAGTTGTCATTAGCAGATAGATTTTCATTCCAGCCTTCTGGAGTAACACACACACAAACATACACAAATTCTAACTTAGAAGTGATGACTATCGAAGGAGCCCCC